>NC_143584.1:161193868-164000841 GCF_048544385.1 Mastigoproctus giganteus
TTTTCTCGAAAAGTAATCACCCCGCAAACAGGTGCTGACAGCTGGGTGTCATTATACCTCAGGAATTTCAGTGACGCCTCTAAAGAGGGTGGAACACATTGATAAGTGCAGAGGGCGAGCGGAACTCAAAAAACCTTAACCCTCAATTAAACATTTCCCAGAAAAAGAAAAGATTATCGACATCCGATTACTCAGTTTTTTTGTTTGAGTTCTTCGCAAACTTCAATAAGAGATATCTATCGCCTGTTGGAAGCATGATCGAGTTTTGAATTTCCCGAGGAGTCTTGCGACCATCGAACATTTTCCGTCCCTGTCCACCAATAAAATTAAATTAAACTCATTTATTGAATTCATCTTCACAGGTAACAGTAACACAATGAATGATGATATCCCGTCATGAGGACAGTGTATTATTTTATACAGAAATACAATGACAAAGACAGCATATCAGAAATCCAGAGATTTTAACAATTAACAAAAATGCTGTTAGCATTTAGTGAATTACATGTATTAAAATCGAAGTAATCACATAAACGTAAACTTATTAAAAAAAAAAAAAAAAACCTAATGTGACTAAAATACAAAACAAAATCAAATGGCGACAAAGGAAAGGACGACTCTTCAGGATGAGCCGTCTATGTGACTGCAAGGGAATCAAAATGACTTTGTCCATAGGTGTGTAACAATGGCCCTCGTGGGTAGAACAGTTGGTATAATCACCATCATCCCCACCACTGGGTGGAAAAGACCTGATTTCGAATTCAGTCAATGACGCGAAGAATTTTTATGGGTCTTCTTCACAAAGTTGCTCCGTTAATCGGTCTCGGGCGAGAGCAGTAGGGTAGGTGGGGTTATGAATTATTAATTGAAGAATTATACAGGTAACTTTTTTTTTTTTTTTTTTTTTTTGTTCTGTGTCTGTATACATATACATATATATATATACATATATATGTATATGGGATATACAGATATGGGATGTATGGGATATGGATTAAGTGAACTTTGGTCTAGTGATACACCTGTAGTAATTGGGAATCAAATAGGACGAAATGTGTCCTTGAATTCTTAAATATAATAGATTTGGATATGCCATGATAAAGCAAATCTGAATATAACATTAACCATCTCATGATCACGTATTTTTGAGAAAAGAGTTGTGGGATGGCACTGCCAACCAGAGCAGTAATATGCTGAAGACGAAACAAAGCGTTTGAAATAACTTAAGATGAGAGAGGTACAGGCATGTACAAGATCCTGCTTTGTTCTCCAAAAGGTTCTAGTGAAGTTGTCCTTAGATGTATTAGAAGATGAAATGCACAAGTCATAATTTCTTATGGGTTTAGGTAATTAACTATATAATATCGGTGTAGATACACCATAGTTTACACATAAATTTGAACTACGTATATAGTGTAAAAGGCATTGTTTTTATAGTATCTCATATTGTGGGTGCCTTCACAACGAGATGGCTGGTATTGCACTACTTAAAATAAATAACGCTTCTCTAGTAGAGAAGACTAGTGGATACCACCATCCAGACGATCGTTTCGATGCTTTTTGGCTTCATCATCAGTGAGTGGGCAGGTACCCTGGTAACGCAACATGCCATCACAGTTGTGAAGTATTTCCACAATATGAGAGTTGCCAAATGGTGTATACATTGTATTAGAAGATGAAATGCACAAGGCATGATGATGAAGCCAAAAAAAGCTTCGAAACGATCGTCTGGGTGGTGGTGTCCACTGAAAATAAATAACAGTAGTCTTCTCTACTAGAGAAGCGTTATTTATTTGAATAGTAGTAGTAGTAGTAGTGGCATGTGATGCAAGAAAGCAAGTGTATGAGCTTATGCAGCATCAGCCAAAAAAAAAAAAAAAAAAACACCATTCCCTCCAAATGCTTGTCCATTTCCTCCTTAAATTTATTTAACCTATCAGCTTCCACAACGACAGATGGAAGTTTGTTCCAGCAATTAACCACCCGCTGGCTAAAGGCAAATTTCCGCACATCTATTCTACATCTGTCTTTTCTTAATTTGAATTTATGCCCCCTTAGGTTCGTAATCTGAACAAGTGGAAGGATCCCATCAGAATTCAGCGTGCTCAACCCATTTAAGGCCTTACAGTGGAAGAATAATGCAATACCAGCTGTCTCGTTTTGAAGGCACCCACAACATGAGATACTATTAAAACTATGCCTTTTACACTACATACGTAGTTCAAATTTATGGGTAAACTATGGTGTATCTACACCGATATTATATAATTAGATATATATTACACTGCAACCGGAGCTTTGCTCTGCTATGTTTTTAACAACACTTATTTTTGTAATCACTTAATATACTTATTTTTATAACAACAAGTTGGTATAAAAATACACTGAGTGGACAGAAATCATAGGATACCTACCTAGTAACGGGTAGGCCCACCTTTCCCTCGGATAAAGGCAGTCACATGGCGAGACATTGAGTCCACTAGTTTACGAAAGCGTTCCACAGGTATTTCCTTCCATGCTTGCTGCACTGCTGTCCATAATTCTGTCGCATTCCTGGGTGGAGGATCCAAAGCTCGAACGGACCTTTCCACAGTTTCCCAAAGATGCTCCACAGGATTCATATCCGGTGAACCGGGAGGCCATTCCATGGTGTAAAATCTGCGGAATGCTCTTCGAACCATGTTCTAGTCACCACGGCTCCGTTGGGAGGCGCATTGTTCTGCTGGAAGAGTCCATTGCCCTGTGGGTGCACGATGACCATCAAAGGATGCAGATGGTCTGAAAGGATGGGCACGTAACCTAGACCATTCAGGGATGCGTCTAGACGTACCAGAGGTCCGAACGTGTGCCAGATGAACACGCCCCAGACCATTACCGACCGTCCACCTGCCTGAACAGTTCCTTGTTGACATGACGGTGCATAACTTCCTGCGGTTTCCGCCAAATACGCACCCTCCCGTCCGCTCGAAACACCTGGAAACGGGACTCATCAGACCAAGAGACCCGTCTCCAATCATCCAAGGTCCAGTGCCGATGTTCTTTCGCCCAGTTGAGGTGTAGAGTCCTGTGTCGTGGTGTTAGCAATGGGACGCTGGTGGGTCAGCGGTTTCCATAACCTATTGCGGCTAATGATCGCCTGATGGTCTTGGTGGAGGCGTTTCTTGAACCTCCCTCGTTGAAGTCGGCGGTGATTTGTGCCACTGTCGCTCTCCGGTTAACTGAAATAATGCGCGGCAGACGTCGACGCCACATCCATCCACCACCTTTCTCCGCCCACAGCGCTGTCCACGATGAGATATTATTCCGGAAATGGCGTATTCTCGATACACTCTTGATACTGTCGAACGGGGATAGCGCAATTTGTGTACCACCTCCGCGATATAATGTTCATGCGTCGGGCACCCACTATCATCCCTCTTTCAAAGTCGATTAACTCACGACATTTATCCATATTGACATTGAATTGCCGTCTACGCGAATGCAGTGACCCTATATACCTGTCAAGCGGTGGGTTCGTCCGATAGCCAGAGGGGTGACAGCGTCGCGTTGCTCAGGAACGAGGTATCCCATGAATTCTGTCCTTTCAGTGTAAGCTGTGACGTTTAGTATTTTCACTAGAGACTATCTGATGAGGGACAAGTTATTCCTGAAACAATCTGTCATTGCAGCGTCTCATGTTTGAAAAAAATAGCCAATTAACCTTTTTGGCGAGGCCATCCGTTTGAAAGTGGTGAAACACCAGGGCAAGTCACTGCAAAGGCAAAGTTAGCTGTGCTGTGAGCATTAAGCCCATTGCGTTATGAGTGCAGATGTGGGAAACCACAAGTGGCGCCTGGCCCTAACAATATGCATTATCTAAACAGTTTAAATCCTGCTTGACGCAGAAACACATAATAGTTCTCCGACTTCTTACAAAAACAATAATAATAAATAATACTATTCACATATAATTACAGTGGTTGACAGACAACCGGAAAACAAATCATTATGATCGGGTGTCAGCCTATTTAGGTTTGCCTAAGTATTGAAATTCCTTTGACCATTTGTCTCTTATTCATGTAAGTTCTTTTCTTGCATTGCCTCTGATACCGTTAATCTGTTTTTACAAATACGTTTATAAAATTTAAACCGTCGGGAAATGCCTAATAATGAACTCCAGTCTCAGCAAATTGAGTGATTATTTAATAAAAATTACAAATAATAAAATATAAATAGAATAATATATAGGATGAGCCTTAAGTCACTTAACAGTTTATTTCAAGTATTTAAAGCAAAAGGATGAAACTGCTTCACATATCATTGATTGAACAAAAAGAAGATCAAAATGACAATAAAACAAATATTTATCATTCTTTTCTAATTGGTGTCCTTGTGCCTCAATAGAAAAAAACATTCTTTTATGGACATGTTGACAAACTTCTGTCGTTTGCACATGATTAGATTTAGAAAATTCTTCAGCAAAGAATTCTGAATGTCTAAACTTCTAGATTTACTGCCGTATACTTTTTCTTTCAAATAACACCACAAAAATGAAACCGCAGGGTTTAAATTGGAAGCCAAATTGGGTCCGCGGCGACCTATCCATTTGTTGAGGATTTTTTCAGTTAAGAAATTCTCTTACAGTCGGAGAATAATAGGTGGGGCGCCATCCTGCATAAATTATAAAGAACAACAATTTTATATATTGTTGTTCTTTATATCAATCTCATCGACAACAATAGGGAAAAAAAAAACAATTAGGAATCTATGGATTAAAGATGAAAGATTTAACTGTATTTATTTTTAAAAGAATAAAGTAACTTATGACATACCCAAATCAAACAAACAATATATGAAGCCCAAAGTCCCAAATGATTTCTAGTAGGAAAATTCCGATTATAGCATGTATATTTGTATATTATAATATAAAATGCATGTTATAAATTAAACTGTAAATCAACAAATATAATTAAAATAATCATCCAACAATTCGGGAAATTATGTGGTTCGTCATGCACCACATAATACCGGGTGCTTTCCAAGTAAAAAAAACGTCAGATTTGCAACAGTCCTTCAAAAAATCCAATTCTATTTAATGTAAGTTGTAAGTAAACAGTTTTTTCTTTTTAAACTTAGCGATTTTTCTTCACAATATCTATTTCCTACGTGAATATGTCATTCAAAGATCACATTAAACACAAATACAGTCAACCTATTGGCGCTGCCTAATAAGAAATAAAGTAATTAATGAGTGGATTATACTATTCATTTCTGCAAAAGAATAGAAAATTTTTCGAATTTAGTTTTAAGTTTTAAATTTTGGGTGAATCACAATATCCGACAGCGAAATCATTTTCATTATATTTTGACAGTGGCGGTCCCAGGTAGGGGCTAAAGGGATGGGGGCTATAATCCTTCCTCTATGATCAAAATAATGTAAATTTTTTTACCACTACAAAATGATTAAATGATCTCTGAACAGTGCTTTAGCCTACCCTTTAGAAAATCCTGAGGCTGCAACTGTATTTTGAGTATTCATAAAAAAAAAGAAAAAAAACGAAAAAGAAAAAAGAAACCTACCGCCTCGATGCTGTTTTTCCATTTGATTAAGCTGTTATTTATTTGGACAAAGCAAATGCGGAATTTCCATAAGTAAGCAAATTTTTAAGACAAACGATACCGCGCTAAAGTACAAGTATAAAATGAACGAATGTAAATATAATTTAATTAAGAAAAAGACCCAAGACAGAACGGTTGCTCTTCGTTCTAATCATTGTGGTCATATTCCGATAATGAGCTCTTTGTGTATGTGGGTGTGCGCGCGCGCGGAAGAGAGAAAGAGAGAGATGGATATTGTTTCATGCGGTTTCTTGCTTGGGATAAAATGACAACTTAGAGAATTTTTCTTTGGAGAACGCACGGTGAGTAGGAAGAACGCTATTTCTAGTACATGTAAGCTGGTGTAATACATTGAAGGTCAAATAGTATTTAAGTCGAGTTGTGTGAAAATCGGAACGTCAACCCTCACTGTAGTAAACAATATTAAATGGGTTTTTTCTATTTTTTATTATTATTATATTTTTATTTATTTAATTAATTTGTCTAAATTCAGGAGATAATCACTGTTTTATTTATTTATTTCTATTTATTTAGTTTTTTGCGGGATTGTGCACTAACCAGCAAACAAACAACAGAATTTTATTCAGACTGCTAAGCCGACTGGATAAAATTTGGTGAAGCCCATGCAATGGTCATGAGAACAATTAATAAATATCAGTCGGCCCTTGCGGCTAACACAGTAGTTGTTCGCGCCACTCTCCTCAACGCCTGGAAAAGCTCCGTCCATTCTCGTCGAGGCAACGGCTGAAGTGGGGGGGAGAGAGAGAGAGGGGGAAGAAATACAGTTATTGAAGCGGAGAATTCCCCTGTTGTTTGGAAGTCTGCTCTCATTAAAATAATCCCAAAACCAGATAAACCACCAAGGGATCCTAAATCATACAGGCCTATTAGCCCACTTAGGCAAGTTATTAGAAAAACTCATGGCATACTGATGTAATCAACTTCTTTTGGGAAATAATCTATCTTCCTCTCTTCACTATGGATTTAAGCCTGGTTGTAGTTGTGAAGGTGCGCTTTTTGAATTGAAAAAGTTAATTGATAGCTCTACTTACAGATATACACTAGCAGTTTTTATTGATTTCGAAGGCGCCTTCGACAATGTTTGGTGGGAGAATGTCTTACCGGGCCTAGAATCGTTCGTTGTTTTAGACATCTCTTCCTTCTGTTCAAAAATTACTTTGCTGAAAGTACTGTCTACATCCAAACCAAACATCAGTCGTTATCTAAAGCTGTTTCTCGAGAGTGGCCCCAGGATTCCGTTCTTGGCACCTCCTTGTGTGGAACCTCGTCCTCGATGGTTGGCCGTCTTCTACTTCTGACACGGCCGATGCGCAAATGACTGCCTTTGCCGACGATCTCTCCATCTTAGAACATGGTATCTCCAGGTCCAAATTGGAACAATGAGCTAACTGTGTACTCGATAACTTGCTGGATTGGACTCTGAAAAATAAATTAAGGGTGTCACCACCTAAAACCAAGTTGATAATATTTCACGGAAAATAGACCATAATAAACCTCCGGTTGTCAAGTTTAATGGAGCATCTTTGCCACTTGTTACCACTCATAAGCATCTTGGTATCATTTTTGATGAAAAATTGTCATTCTTACCACACATCCAGGATCTTTCCAAAAAAGTTAAAACTTTTACGGCCATGTTATTCAAAATCTCTCGGCAGGATTTGAGTTTAAAAAATGAACTCTCATATATAGTTAGGTATGAACGCTACGTGGTTGTTTTCCATTAAGTATTAATTTTCATGTTGTATAAAAGTGGTTTTAAAATAATAATAACCTTAATGGAACTCTCAGAATTCTGCACTACACAGTGTTTATTCCAATCGTCACATATGCAGCTAGCATATGGTTTCACAGAACCAAATTTATTACAGTTCAAAACAAACAAGACAGTGTCCAACGGACTTTTTGCTAGCTCTCCTGAGAACTTGTAGAACAGTTTCAACTACATCTTTCCAAGCTCTCGCAGGCTTGTTACCTCTGGATTTGTATCTTACGTACAAAGGCTTTGCTTACTATATTCGTAAAGGGTTTCCTCTAACTTTTTCCGATTTGATCTATGATCCCATGTGGATCCAAAGAATTCAAAAGCGAAATGTTGGACTGAGCTTCATAAAGATGGCAAGTGAGATGGAATTCCTCGACCAAAGGGGCGGGCAGTGACCAAATGTTTATACCTGATATTAAATTCATTCACTACCGCCGACCGGGCTAGCCGGGTGGGTAAAGTGCCTGCCTGGCAACCCAAAGGTCGCAGGTTCGAATCCCGCCTCGGGCTTGGATCAAAGTACTGCAAAAATCTTGGGAAGTGCATTATGGCCACAGAAGCCGATGCGCTACCAAAAAAAAAAAAAAATTCACTACCTCAAAAAATAATCAGCTTTGGTTCTACCCAAGCCTTGTAACATTCTAACAGGCCACGGTTCTTTGAACGCTCGTCTTCTACAATTCAAGCTAGCTAGGTCGGATACTTGTTTCTGCAGCGCCTCTGAAGACTGGAGTCATGTCGTATTCTTTTTCTTTTGCCCAGTTTTCCAAGATTTAAGACAAACATTATCTAGTACAGTACATAATTTTTCTACCCGAAAGGAAAGATATGTATATATATACAGGGTGTCTCAAAAATATTGGTACAAACGTTTAGGGGAGGTAGGTAACGTCTAAAGGAATGTGAATCGCATAGGAACCCATAACCGGAAACGTCACGGGAAAGTAGTAGCAGAGGCACAAGAAGCAGAAATGACACAAGACGGTAATTAATAGCAAACATTTATTTGACATAATATTAACAATGGAGTACGAGATGGATGCATTTCATGATGTTACAAGTGATGCTCGAGGTTACACCATAAGACGCGATGCATGCGTGACACCGACGCAGCATGGATTATTATTATCATTTTATAGTTGCCCGTAATTAAATACATTAACCCGTATTTGTGTCTGTAAATTGCGTATGTTCTGTGGTCGATTTGCCTGTTTTGCTGGACGAAAAAACCTGCAACATGGATTGGCGGACACGGTCGAACACACCTGGGGTTTATTTGACAGCAGCAGCGCAGACAAGTCTCGCCACGAGATCCATTTCCGTCTCCACAGGCGATTCATACACGATAGATTTGAGGGCCCCCACAGAAAGAAATCAAGGCTCGATAAATCAGGTGAGCGTGGGGCCAGGCAACGGGTCCACCACGGCCAATCCTTCGACGCCGAAAACGCCTGTTCAAATGGTCACGAACACACCTTCCATAATGGGCAGACGCCCCGTCATGTTGAATCCAAATGATGCGTCTCGCATTTGCTGGAACATCGTCAAGTAACCCTGGTAGAACTTGTCCAAGAAAGATCCGATATTTAGCGGAGTTCATGCGGGATGGTAACAGGAATGGGCCAACTAAGCAGTCACCGACCATACCTGCCCACACATTTATTGCGAAGCGATGTTGTGGCGCATGGGGGCGCACACCGTAAGGGTTGTCTTGAGCCCACACATGAGCATGCTGATTTAATAAGCCTTCCCGAGTGAAATAAGCCGCATCCGTGACCAAAACATAGGCTGGAAAATTCAAGTTTTGAACACTTTCTTAGAGAAACCACTGCGCAAAAGCCACACGTGCAGGATGATCTTGGGAGAGCAGTAACTGAACCCTTTGGAGATGAAAGGGGTGTAAGGAATCGTCGTGCCAGACACGCTGTACACTGCAACGAGACACTCCTAAGGCAGAGGCAACGGCACGTGTGCTGGTAGTAGGATTATTCTGGACGGCATTCAACACACTTTCTTCCATGGTGGGAGTTTGCGTCGAATGTGGTCTGCCCGCACTACTCCTGTTACCTCTAAATGACCCATAATCGCACAAATTTTGATGCACAAACAAATGGTGGTCCAGTACATGTCTGTCTGGGAAGCGTTCTCCATAAATTCGTTGAGCGGCTCGTCCATTGCCCTCTGCTAATCCATACACAAGGTGCATGTCTGCCAGCTCACACTTCGTATATCGATTTATGCTCTTCGTGCGGCGACTACTGCTTGAATGAGTAAACCGGAAATTTTCCCTCTCGCGAACTGATGAACATCGCCGTGTACCGACTTACGGTGACGTTTCCGGTTATGGGTTCCTATGCGATTCACATTCATTTAGATGTTACCTACCTCCTCTAAACGTTTGTACCAATATTTTTGAGACACCCTGTATATATATAATGCCATCAATTGTAGATTGAACATTACATCAGTCTGTAATCTAATTACTATTGTATGAATATAATTGGTACTAAATACACCGATGAGCCAAAACATTATGACTAGCGAGTCGTCATGCAAATCGGGCAACTGCAGGTGAACTACGGCGCATGCGAGGGTCGGGACACGGTATAAAACACACCAGATACTGAGCTCCGTTAATCAGTGTTACTCTTGTTCTTCAGATGGGAAAGGCAGTGGACTTAAGCGAGTTTGATAAAGGCAAAATTCTAATGGCCAGACGACTGGGTCAGAGCATATAAAAAAAATAAATGACTGTTAATTGCGTGTGTTCCGTGGTCGTTTGTCTGTTTTGCTAGATGAAAAACCCCAGTTTCTGGGGGGGGGGGAAACCTTGCTATCTACGCCTGAGGGTCACAGCGTATCCGAAACGTGGCTGGTGGAATGCTCATGGTCAGCCGTGGTTAGTACCTACCGAAAGTGGTCCGAGGAGTGGGAGACACACGAATCGCCGCGGAGGTGTTGGACGACCACAGCTCATCGATGCTCGAGGTGAGCGAAGGCTCTCACGGATAGCACGTGGCAACAGAAGGGCGATTGTGGTGCAACTCGCCGGTAATTGGAATGCTGGTGACGGGAGTAATGTGTCACAACACACAGTACATCGAACCCTGCTGAAAATGTGGCTGTGTAGCCGAAGGCCGCTCCGAGTGCCCATGCTAACCACGGTTCACGGTGACAGCGCCTACAATGGGCACGCGATCATCGAAACCGGACCTTGAATGAGTGGAAGAAAGTCGTCTGGTCCAATGAATCATGTTTCCTGTTGCACCATGTGGACAGCCGGGTACTTGTGCTTCGTTTACCTGGGGAAGTGATGACGACTGGATGCACTGTGGGACGAAACCAAGCCGGTGGCGGTAGTGTCATACTTTGGGCGATGTTCTGCTGGGACATCCTGGGTCCAGTCGTCCACGTCTACCACCTACCTAAACATCGTTGATGACCAGGTAGCCCTTTCATGGCAACGGTCTTCCCCTCTGGCGGTGCCGTCTTTCACCAGGATAATGCGCAATGCCACACTGCCCGAATTGTTCGAGACTGGTTTGCGGAACATGAGGAACACTTCCAGGTATTGCCCTGGCCTCCAAATTCCCCAGACATCAATCCCATCGAGCATCTGTGATATGTAATGGAACAGCAACTCCGATCTGCGGCGTCTCAACCACGGACCTTACAGGATCTGCTGGTTACACGTTGGTACCCGATACCACAAGACATTTAGAAATCTTGTAGCGTCCATGCCTCGCCGGATACGATCTGTTTTGGCTGCACGTGGAGGACTAACATCATATTAGGTAGGTGGTCATAATGTTTTGGCGCATTGGTGTAGATACTCAAAGTGTATTAAAACATTGGCATACAAGTACACAGCGGGCCATAAGACCAAAAGAACCAATAAAGACTAAATTAGCCTGTGCTGGCTAGCATTAGCAAAGGCACATGATGCAAGAAAGCAAGCTTATATAGCATCAGCCAAAAAAAAAAAAAAAAAAACATCACCCTTATTTCACCCATCCACTCGCTCCAAATGTTTGTCAAGTTCTGCCTTGAATCTATTTAAACTATCAACTTCTAAAACAACAGATGGAAGTTTGTTACAGCAATCAACCACCCGCTGGCTAAAGGAAAACTTCCACACATCTATCCTACAACTGTCTTTCCTCAATTTGAATTTATGCCCTCTCAGGTGATTATTCTGAGCAAGAGGAAGAATCCCATCAGCATTGAGCTTGCTCAAACCATTCAAGACTTTATACACCTCAATCAGATCACCTCGCTGGTGCCTAGTCTCCAGACACTGTAATTTGCAAAACTTAAGCCTTTCTTCGTAAGAGCAACCCTTTGTTCCATTCACTAATCTTGTTGCCCTTCTCTGTACTCGTTCCAACAGCTCTACATCCTTAAAATGAAGCCTCCAGACCTATATACAGTACTCTAGGTGTGGCCTGACCATTGCCTTATACAAGGGGATAATCACCTCCTTATCCCTGCTAGAAAAATTCCTGTATATCATTGACAAGACACCATGAGCTACTCTTGCAGACCATCTGCACTGCTCAGAAAACTTCATATCTGCCCGCACAATTACCCCCATGTCCTTTTCATCCTCTACCACTGTCAGTGTAGTACCACAGAGTTGATACGTTACTCTGGAGTTACTGCTTCCCATATGTAGTACTTTACATTTTTCAATGTTAAACTTCATTTGCCACCTCTCAGCCCATCTGCTCAACGTTTCTAGATCCTGTTGCAGCAGCGTACTGTCATTAACAACATGCCAACCTTCGTATCGTCTGCAAACTTGGATATTAAGTCGGATATACCATCATCAATACCATTTATAAATACAGAAAACAACAATGGACCTAACACAGAACCCTGAGGGACTCCACTAATAAAATTAGTCCACGATGAGCAGTGACCATTGATTACGACTCTGTCTTCTCCCACTCAACCATCCCTTTAACCATAGCAACAATTTGCCTCCAATGCCACACTGCTCCAATTTGTTCAGCAGTCTTCCATGTGCAACAGTATCAAAAGCCTTTCTAAGATTCAAATGTATGATATCAAAGTTATTCCCTCCATCCAGTTCCTTTGTGACCACATCATAGTATCTAATCAAATTATTCAGGCAAGACTTTCCCTTAACAAAACGATGCTGTGTCCGAGCTATAACTGAAGTCTTGTCTAGATGATCCTGAAGTGCTTCTTTTACCAGTGCCTCCATTAATTTTCCTGGAACAGAAGTTAAACTAAAAGGTCTGTAATCACTGTCTCCCTTTGTGGATTGGGGTCACATTTGCACATCTCCAGTCCATGGGTACTTCCCCTGAGTCCAAGGATGCTCTCATAATTATGGCTAATGGTTTGCTTATTTCCTTTGCCGCCTCCTTTAATATAACTGGATAGATTCCATCCACGCCAGGTGCGTTTCTTATGTTCATCTTCAACAATTTCTCCTCCACTTTACTTTCAGTAATTACAAGATTATCTAGCTTACTGCCAGAGTTGAATACACCTCTGGCATTCCCCTGCCTGAATAACTCCTCATTTGTGAATGTAGATGCAAAATATTTATTTAGTTTGTTAGCTGCTTGAGCAGGATCGTCAACAGTTGAACCATCGATATCAAGTGGACCAATCTGATTCATCCCCTTCCTTCTAGAGTTTACATAAGAGCTCTTTGCTGTTTTACTTTGCATCCTTTGCCAAAGATTTCTCGTAATCTGCCTTCGCCTGCCTAATCTCCTTTGTGACTTGGTTACAGACCAGCTTATATCTGTCATAGGCTTCTGTGTCACCTGTTATTTTATATGTATCCCATGCATTTTTCTTCTCTGTCACATGTCTAATTAGTTCATCTGACATCCATTTAGGCCTAACTCTTGAACAATATTTCTTAGTTGGTATGAAAAGCCTAGTAGCTTCCAAGATTAATTCTTTGAATGCTTCCCATTTTGAATTTGCTGTTGGTAACATCATCAGTTGGTCCCACCGTATAGAATTTAAATACTGTCTCAGAGCACCGTAATCACCTTTACGGAAGCAAAAATCCTTCCCTTTACCCCTGATGGTAGTTACTTCTTTGAGTAAATCCCACTTCAGCACACTGTGATCACTGCCACCTAGTGGTTCCTTTATTTGCAGATTCTTAATGCATGAGGAATCGCTATTGATAATCAGATCAAGAGTATTACTCCCTCTAGTTGCCTCCTGAACATGCTGCTGTAGAAAACAATCATCCAATAAATCCACAAAACCTTGCTAGTGTACGAGTGAGCAACCCACAAATTCCCGTCAATCTCTGGGAAATTAAAATCCCCCATTATAAGACATTCTGCTTTACTGGCTCACTATTTCTCTGCACAATTGCTCATTATACTCATCAGATGCATTAGGCCTATAACACACACAACTGCTCTCATTTTTCCATTTCCAGTGCTTATGTCACACCAAACAGACTGAACACTGCATTGTCCACCAACATCAATTGTAAGCACTTCCTTAGATTTTATGTGTTTCTTAACTAACAGCATAACCCCTCGTCCCGTCCTATCCTGTCTATCCTTTCTGTACACATTGTACTCCACAAATTCCAATTCCGCACTGCTTATATCTGTGTGACACCACGTATCTGATATCCCAACAATATCTGCCTTTGATGTTTTGACTAGCACTTCAAGCTCCTCGAATTTATTAACTATACTCCTAGCATTGGTGTACATGCAAGTACAATATACATGCTTCTGTTTCTACTCTTAGTTACCCTAACACAGCCCGTGTATTTACTTGTTCCACTATGACTCCCAGCAATCCTGGAAATCCCTATTGCCTTGCTTTCCAGACTGCTGCCCAATTGCATTTCAATAGTAGCAGTGAAAGAATCACTTTCACCTCTGCCATCGGCTACTGCTAATCTATTATTCCGTGTATCCCTCCAAGCTAACAGTTTTCCGACCCACCTAACTCTGCCTCGATAACATCAGCAAATATTCTTGCACCCTTTCTATTTAGGTGTATCCCATCCCTATAGAAGCAGTCTCTCCAGTTAACAAGCACAGACCAGGCTGAGAAAAATTCTACCCCTTGAGCCTTGTACAATCTCTCCAGGGCCGAATTGATCGACAAGGCTCTCATCACATTCTCCCTCCTATCGTGTCTTGGCAGAACTGCAGACACTTTCAAATTCAACCCTTACTCGCTGCTTTTTTTCAGCATTGACTTGTTCTTGTTAAGTAATTCCGCCGGTCTCCTACTCTTAATATCATTAGTACCAGCATGTACAACAATATCACTCTTTGTGCCCTTAAAAGATGATATCTACTCTAAAACGTAATCAACCTTTGCCCCTGACAGACATACCCTGGTCCTATTCCACATATCCTTTTTGCACAATATGATCCCCGTTTCCCTGAAAATAGTCACCTTCAACAACTAGTTCCTTTGGGACCAGCGCATTCTGCTTTGGGGGTTTCCGTTGTGCCGATTTAAATTCTTCGAGGGCATCCACCCCGCTATAACAATGCCGAGTTGGCGCCTGATTTCTTCACACTCCTTACATCGCGCGCACACAAAGACATTCCCCTTGACAATATCATGTCCCGTTCCTGATTGTCCACAAACATCAAACAAGCAGTGTATTTCAACAGACTGTGATTCAGAGGACAACCGCCCCTCTCACTTCTTCCCTGAGCCACAGCACTTCCATTAGTTTGAGTCTTTTGCTTTACTGCTCTGGTCTGAGTCATGATTTCTATTCAAGTTCAATAAAATTCCAATGCAAAATATAATCCTAAATTTCGGTGTGGAATATTTTCTCCGAGTTACGTTATACAAAGGGTACTAGGAAAGTTTTGCAATATGACGCAACAATGAATCACAGGAAGCTGCTTGTTGCTGCATGTTGAGACATGTTCATACGTGCATAGTAGCCGCCGCGTCAAGTTGATGGGCTCAGTTATTCATTAGTAGTGAGAGTGTAAAGTGCTTGCGATGGCATCGTGGTCACGAAATGAGATAAGGACAGTTTTGCGGTATAATTTCGTGCGTGGTTTAACCATAGACCAGTGCTTAGAAGAAATGATTCTTGCACTAGATAATGATTGTCCACATCGTACAACGATATTCAGGTCGTATAGAGAATTCCAAAGGGGAAATTTCACTCTGGAGGATTCTGAGAGGCCGGGAAGGCCACGAACGTCAGTTACGGAGGAAAACGTTACTGCTGTGAGGAAAATGCTTGACGAAAACAGGCGAGTGACCTGCCAACAGATAGAGGATACTGTGGGCCTAAATGCACCAGCAATTCGTTCGATTCTGCAAGATCATTTGCACGTGAAGAAACTTTGTTCTCTCTGGGTGCCGCATCAACTGACTGAAGAGCAGATGACACGACGTGTGACTTGGTGCCAGGAGATGTTAAAAAAGTTTGATAAGGGACAATCTCGGTATGTGAACAACATCGTGACAGGTGACGAGACTTGGCTGTACTATTACGATCTGCCGACCAAGGCTCAAAACAAAGTTTGGGTCTTTGATGGTGACGACACACCCGTAATTGTCAGAAAATCCCGATCTGTAAAGAAGAAAATGATAGCTGTATTTTTCAAATCGAGTGGAATTGTGGAACGTGTCGTTTTGGACACGCAGAAGACAGTCACAGCTAAGTGGTATACTGAACAATGCCTGCCTAAAGTCATTGGATCTATGAAGAACCTGCGGCCAAAGTCAAGAATGGACACCTGGTACCTCCATCACGATAATGCTCCAGCTCACCGCGCCAAAGACTGCACCGAATATTTGACCACGACAGGACTGAAACTTCTCGAGCACCCTCCCTACAGTCCAGACCTTGCTCCCTGCGACTTTGCACTGTTCCCGCATGTGAAAATGAAGCTAAAAGGGAGGCGGTTTTCCAGTGATGAGGACCTTCTACGGGCTTGGGACAACGAGTGTGCTTTACTCCCTAGTGAAACTTGGCAGAACTGGTTTAAAGATTGGTTTCGGAGGATGGAGAGGTGTATTGAATGTAGAGGAAATTACTTTGAAAAAATTAAATAAACAAAGCTGTATTGCAAAACTTTCCTAGTACCCTTTGTATGACTTTCTTAACCCCTGTCAACTTATAGGTATTAATTTATGATGTTACGTTTGTAAAAACTAGGTCGCTATATTTATTTAGTTAAAAAAGTACAATTTAATTGACAATGAAACTTAATAAGATTAATAAATATTACTGATTAATTGATACTACTATACTCACTATCTAGTTCGGTGCACACGTTGTATCGTATAACAATGGCGGCAAGTTACAAACGGTAAATCTACGGTTTACATCGCTATACCCTAAAAATAAACATATAATTAGCAATAAAATAAAATTATATAAAATAGAATAAAACAATGATTATGCAGCTAATTATTGATAATCGGATACATTAAATGGCACTTTGTCGAGGGTTTCTGCCTGTTTAACTAGGTTCAAATAATAAACATAAAGGCTATCTATGCTAAACTTTATATTTAAACAGCAAACAGGCAAGATAACAGCGAGCCCGACAGATAGCTTTGAAACGAATATACAGAATATACATAAAAAGGGCGCCAACAATAATTTTAACTTCAGTTGTGGTGAATTTTTATTTATTTTATACATGTGCAAAATAAAGCTTATGCTGACATAAGGAGAAAGGAGGTAAGAATAAGTAGAGTAATAGTACCTCAATTTCCCTCTAATTGCTCTAATAGATCTTGAGGTATAAAATTTAGAGTTAGAAAGTGAAAAGCGAAGATAATAGCTTTTTATAATGGTACTTTGGATATCCCGGGAGCGTAACTGCCCGACCCTTTAGGAAGGGATCCTGGTATAACTACAGGGGTTTAAAGGATGGTATTTAATGGACAAAAACAGGATTACAATAATGAAGAAATATAGAATAACAGTCGTAGATAATAATAAGGAAATAAAATTAATAACTATTACTATTACCGGCAATATTACCAAACAACTATTACTATTGTTGTTGTTACTTTGGTTTTTAGGAGCATTAGCAACTAAGGCCATATTGCTCCGGGATATGCGGTGGTCATTCCCTGACCTTTCCGCATCCTCCGTATTTGGTGGTCACGGGCTCGATCCCCGGTCTAATCAAGAAGCGTGTGCAACGCACTGCTGCTCCTTCCCACCTGGCTACGAAGGCGCCTAGAACAACATTGTATGTTCCTCATTGTATATCCGTTCTGTATCCTTTGTCCTTGTTAAATTTCCTTAAACTGCTTTACTAATAAGTCAACTGTATTTGCAGCGAACATTCCTTCTAGTGCACTCATTCCTCTAATAATTCCAGTCTCTTTTTTGTTTCTTCTATATATTGCTTCTGCTCATCTGTTTTTCTGATACATGTGATGTACAACATAGGCTTGGAGCATCAATTTGTCAAGTTCTAAGTTTTGTTGACTAATTGAATATTACACAATACATCAATTAACCTTATTAGTACGATCCTCCAAGTAAGGATGATGTTAAAGCAACGTTTTATGAAACCAGTTCAGTCTAAAAGCAGATTCAAATTATTGCCATTTACCAGGGTTTTTACGAATAATAATATTCTTCCGATCATCACCGGAAGTATAATTTTGTTACTATAACACTAAAAGCGTATCCTTCACGTCACATCCTTTTGGCGTTTTTAGTTCAAGTAGTTCTGGGATTGCAAGTTCAGTTCACATCTGTTTCACTGTTTTCATAGTTATTACTGCCCAGAAAGGTCATGACCACAAACTTAGTGCCATTTAATAGATGTCTCATTAGAGTAAATGGTGTTTTCACCTAGTAAATGATCAGTAGTTTGGCTGCCGGGTGACTGCGTTTTGTGTGCCTTATCTCTCAAAAAGAGTTGAAAGGTCATCCATTACCTTGCACTCCAAAGCTAATAAATTTATATATGAAGGCTGAACATTCGACTTCACAGTTGCCGACGTATACAGCGGAGGCCATTCACAAAACTCTAATTGCTGACTGCACCTAGATAATGACCCGGATACAAATATGCGCCATTCTTGAGTGGGCAGTAGGGTATTGTACGATCGCGGCATAACTTTCGGTCTGTGCTCTCGCTCTCTCTCTCTCTGTGTTTTTGTTGGGTAATTAGAAGAGGTCACATCTACGATGGTAAAAGTTTGCAATGTGGAACGTCTTGTAAAGACATGAATGTGAAATAGCAAACCAGTTCTGCGAACAGGTTAAAGAACGGAGCTCCGAGGTTAAAATGTTGCATCTTCATGCAACCTTAAAATCAACTTCTTTATTCTTAGAGAGACAAACTCATGTGGCTCATCAATGTCATTCAGTTAGACAAGTGCTTGGAGCAAAGGGATAACATATTTGACGTCGTAAATAAAATGTCTTAAGTCTCATATTTTTTTCGTCTTAACGTACTTTTAAAATGTTTCCATCTGAAAGCTTATAGTGCATTTTAAACTGAGCTTTTGCAATAAATGAATTTCAGTTCCTATTCATGCTCATTGGTCAATTAATTGATTATTCTCAAGCAAATATTTTCCTGTACCACCCAAACCAAATTGATTTTACCAATTCGTTAATGTACTCAACAACTCGAGGCGACTTGAGATTTCTCCATTAGCTTATTATTTTTCGACTTTCCTTTCCTTTTCTTTCTTTTTTTTTTTTTAAGCTTCTTTACTGTATCTGCTGGAGAAGCTTATTTGATGAGTACTCATCCTTCGCAAATGCTATTGTTAACACTCATTCTGCTGGAACAGAAATGGAGAGAAAAAAAAACCAAACAATTCTGGGGTTTTTTTCTGTCCATTTCCAGCACAAGTTTGTTCCACACAGTATGTATTATCAATCATTCTGAATTCATTCACCTTCATCCCTATAATCTCAATACCCTGCCAAGTCTTCATTTCTTAGGTTTACTTCTCCGTTTTCAATCCTCTATTTTATTACTTTTAATTTTGCGAGTAAAATCGAATTTGATATTCTTTTCATTACTCTGAACTGTGCCCTGGTCTTATTTCTATCTGAAAATAACTACCTTTCTCTTCTAACCAAAGGAAAGAGCCTGGAGTCAGGATGGAAATTCTTTTTTAACTATTGCATCAACATCAACATGTAGATTAAAAACAACTCGTGCGAAATTTGAAGTTCTAAGTAATCAAACAAATGGGATAATTTTTTTATTCGTCGGATCTTTCCTCAAACTAATCACTGAGGTCTCGGAATTTACGTCAACAGCTTTCGAACACTGCTCTTTTAACTACATCGGCTTACAATATGTAGAAAAAGTTTTCATTGCACTTAAAGAAGCACACCAGTTATGCAATAAAATTTGCGAGACTCAAACATCCTGAATGAATACCGGTTGGATGTGATCTTAGGAAAGGGGTTATGAAGTTGCAACAGGTACTGAGGTTCACTAGATAATCTTCAACTCTTATCTGGTATGTATCAAAATATAGTGGGCACTTAAGTTTGAAGACTTTCAAAGGTCTAAAAAGATAGCTAATGCTAATAATGATTACCTTGGCTAAAGAAGGAACTATGTAAATAAAGTAACGATATTGAACTTATATAATGAAAAAGATAAATACAGTAATTTATGTTTTAATTCTGGGGTCATAATAGTTATGTGTTAAGTTTTAATGCTTTATGTTTTATTTATTTAATATGTGTGTTACATTTTATTCTTTGAAGTTTTAAGCACAAGAAGGAGTAAATTAATTCATTTAAAAGTAAAAGAATTGCGAGAAAACGTAAAACTTACAGAAGTGAACAGGAGCATTCCTATTTTCAGTCCTCCGTGATAGTGTAGTAATTTCTCCACTTGTGATTCATTTAGAGAGATCTGTGTTCGAGTCTCGTATGGACTGACGGAATTTCTAAGTGTCCTTCAATCAGGACTGCAGTTAGATGATCTCAATACGATGTAGCAGGATTTTCTCCGTGAGTTATTCCAATTTTTCAGCCGGCACAGCATGTAAATCTGACCATGAACAGACAATACACAATGGCGCAATGTGGCCTAAGTTGCTGATACACCTAAAACTAACAACAACATCTTATTTTCATTCCGTTTGCACTGTTAAATGTCTCAGTCTCTCATTATGTGTGATATTTTGCAACTTTTTATTTTTGATTCTTCACACATTAAGTTTGAAAATGTACCACCCATTTCATCCAATTATGACAGTAACTTTGAATAATGAGCTAATTAGTGTTGAAATAATTTTCCTTATTTCTCGAAATCCTGTCTTCTCAATCTTTTGTGAGAAATACACGCCATCCAAAAAAGTATCCACACGCACATCTGCTTCATACTGAAGTCACTGCCACTCACTTCAATAGCATCTCGGTCCACATTTGGAGGCTATGACATTCTTCATCCTTCTGCAGAACAGTAACCACTTGATCTACTGATGTAAGTTGTGTGGCTCATACGCCTTCCTTATATATCGAACTAACTCACTTCCGTATTCGGAAAAGTGTATATCAAAATATATAAATTATATCAAATATAATATAATAAATTATATCAAATATATAAATATATAAATCCCCAGAGCAACGTATCAACTCTGTGGTACTACACTGACAGTGGTATAGAATGAAAGGGACCTGGGGGTGGTTGTGCAGGCAGATATGAAGTTCTCTGAGCAGTGCAGACGGGCTGCAAGAGTAGCTCATGGTGTATTGTCAATGATATATAGGAATTTTTCTAGCAGGGATAAGGAGGTGATTATTCCCTTGTATAAGGCAATGGTCAGGCCACACCTAGAGTACTGTATACAGGTCTGGAGGCCTCATTTCAAGAAGGATGTAGAGCTGCTGGAACGAGTACAGTGAAGGGCAACAAGATTAGTGAATGGAACAAAAGGGTGCTCTTACGAAGAAAGGCTTAAGTTTTGCAAATTACAGTGTCTGGAGACTAGGCACCAGCGAGGTAATCTGATGGAGGTGTATAAAGCCTTGAATCGTTTGAGCATGCTCAATGCTGATGGGATTCTTCCTCTTGTTCAGAATAATCACCTGAGAGGGCATAAATTCAAATTGAAGAAAGACAGATGTAGGATAGACGTGCGGAAATTTGCCTTTAGCAAGCAGGTGGGTGGTTGGTTGGTGGAACAGACTTCCATCCCTTGTCATGGAAGTTGATAGCCTAAATAAGTTTAAGGCTCAGCTGGACAGGTATTTCGAACGAACAGAGGGGTGAAGTGGAAGTGGGGTTTTTTTTTTTTATGGCTGATGCTGCATAAGCTTGCTTTCTTGCATCAAATGCCTCTACTAATGCTAATGCTAAATTTTAACTTGTTAGTCTGAATGAACTCTCTCGAAGTCCCAGTCCATCTCATAGGTGTTCCATAGGGTTCAAACTGAACTCTGCGCTAGTTATTCTCATTTTTGTACTTTCACGTCCACAGCCAGTCTCGAGCAGCACTGGCAGTATGTGCCATAGGGCATTATCCTGTTAAAACAAACATGGGTCTGTAGCAAAAAAACTGCCGCCGCGTAAGGAGCATAGAATTGTCCAAAATGTTAAAGTAGGCGTCAGTGTTCATGGCTGTATAACTACCAAAGGTCCTAGACCGTACCATGAGAAACCATTACCCGGCCTCCTCTGAACTTCATTGTTTGACGACACGATCCACTCCTATATATATATATATATATATATATTTTTTTTTTTTTTTTTTTTTTGCCTTCAGTCTGGGTGGTTGACCCCAGTTGAAGTCATCTAGATTGTGGGTAGACAACGATAAGTTTTATATATATATATATTATTTTTTTATTTTATTTATTTATATCCCTTGCGTTTCTTTAAATCCAGCTTGGTATTGTCTGCTCGAATTACCTTCTATATTATTATCATCAATATTATACAATATATATATATATATATATTTAAAAAGTGGACTCCCCCCCGCCATTAACACAACATAAGTTAAAATTATTAAGGTCTATTCAAGCATGGCACCAATAACACTTACAGCAAACTCCATAAGAAACACATCATTTTTACTGATTTACTATTTTTTTAATTTCCTTTCCTAAAGTAATTTTCAACAGCAAGAAGAATTTGAAACAATATTTTTCATGCCATTTCTTCAATACATTTATATAAAGGAGTTTCCAAGACTAGAGGGTTTAATCTGCATGATGCAACTACAAAATGACATATTTAGAACAATGGTTGAGAGAATGAAAGCATGGGAAAAACAATATTTCAACCTAAGTTATTAACAGTTCTTGTAATTTTCACTTAACCAGTGTGTTGGTTAATTTCGCAACCTCCATCATTATTATCATTAACAAAGCACAGTACGGGTATACAGTACACTTGTATTCCTCTTGAATCTGTAGAATCAACAGTGTTGCCTGAGAAGTTATTTCTTCCTGAGAACACTCAACTTTTATACTGCTGTCAGTACTCACTTCCCGTGATGTGGATATACAGGACATATTTGATGATGTGCTTATAACCATCACTGCTAGATTCGTCTGATAATCCAGTAGAACTTGTGGCGTTCATTGTTCAATTATGGCGTTAGTAGCACCATATAAGGAGAGACGGCTAATTGCAGATGGTGATGTTTGGCTTATGCGCCGCCGCTTTCCCATGAAAACGGAGGCTATGGAGTTCCATATGTAGTGTGTTCGTACAGACTCAACCCATACTGACGCCTTAAACTCCTAGCTGATGTTCTGAAGGGATGTCTGACGAGACTGTCGTACTACCCTTTAGAGTACCCTCCAGTACCGTGAAGTGAGCTTCCGTGGCTTTCCTTATTGTTGATGATAACATCACCAACGGTCGACGTTTTATGATGTAAACTGTTAGCAACTGCACGAATGGACAAGCCAGCAATGTGACACCCAGAAATAAAACCCCTCTCGAAACCATTCAGCTCGGCTCTCTACGTGCCACCACGAGAAAAACTAGGATGTGTGGCTCATACTCCCTCCTTAGATACCGATTTGAGTCACTTTCTTATCCGGAAAAGTGGATAATCACGGATTATAAGAACAGGGTGTTTGGACAACTCTTGGAGGGTAGTGTATATCAAAATACATCAAAGTGGTGTGCGGTAGCCCATCGCTTTGTAATTCGGGTGATGTGAGGGCACAGAGTGATATCATCAAGTCTTTAGAAGCGTATAACGCGGCCATAAGAATATTTCTTATTCAGATTGTGTTTTATGATGAAATACTACTGATAAAGCGTACTATACTGAATGGTTTAAAAATTGCATTAAACAAAAAAGAACGAATAACAAAATAGCTATGTTTGGTCCTTGCTAGTATTGTAAGTGAATACATTACCATCTTGTTTTATTTTTATAAAGTTATTAATTTAATAATTAATTTTAATAAGTTATTAACTTATTAATATAATATAAAATTTACCCATTACTGCGTAATTCAATTTGAACTTTAAATTATGTTATTGTAAAACTCACTATTAATTTTTTAAGAAAAAAAATATAATCTATATTTTACAAACTATTTTTGATTTTATATTCAGTGGATATCCTCCTATCCGTAACTGATCTCCGTCAAAGGAGTTATGGGATGCAAAATTTAATTACAGATGCACCTCGTTTAACAACAAGGTTAAGTTCCTCAAAAAGACTCCTTAAAAGAAATACATGTATCTTTATGTGAATGGCGATATTCCATATATTCGCATGTTATAATGATAGACTCGTTCCTTAAAAAAAAAATAAGTAGTAAGTTTTACATATATACGTCGTTAAAGCTTAACACAGTAATAGAGAAAGAAGTAAACTTACCTATTTTGCGTAAATGAAGTAATAACAAGAAGTAATGACATCCTAACTGTATAAGAGCAATAATAAAAGAAGGTTAAAATTTCACGGATTATTGGTTTAATGTGGAACCATCCCGTTAGACCTATAAACCACAGAAGAAAGGAAACTTGTAAAATATAAAAGTGAACATTTCTGCGTTTGTTTGTTTGTTTGTTTGTTTGTTTTTTTTTAAATCTTAGTCGATCACAGAGAACGAAGCTTCTTCTGTTGGCAGGTGGTCGAAGTTGTTAAATATATAAATCATAACATCTAAATACTCCTCTTTGCACAACAGTTGGTAACATTGGTATGCTTTGTTATGCCCCCCTGTTGACACTCTGCTGCTCTTTTGCGTGTGTTCATCGTTCTCAGAAAATATGGCCATTGCAGTTTCTAAATGGACAAATAGTTTTCAAGTTCAATGAGTTCTTCGGTAGTCAAATCTTTACCATGTGATTCGAGTAAATCAACGACATCAGCCGCCTCCAAAATAACCACTTTTGCAATCTCCAGCGCGTCTCTTTGCATATCCTGCGCTAGTAAACCCTAATTTCAGATAATTTTAGAAGCATTCAAGTTATAGTCTTCTGTAAACTCCAATTATACTTGATGTCTTAAATTCCTTCAATGTCGCAGCTTTTACGAAGGACTGTTAAAGCGAAGTCAACATAGAACAAATAAAAACAACATATAGCAGCACTTTGTACTTACTGAATTATGCTTCAGTTTTGCGGTAAACGTCGCAATGGTGATTTATTTTTACTCTGCTTGGAGAGCTGCTGTTTGGTGTGACACGTGACACTTTTTAATATTTCTGGAAATTATTTACATGTCGTTATAACGCGATCAGGGATGTCACAAGAACAAATGAATATTGGTGATAATTTTCAAGCGTCGTTATAATGAAATGTCGTCAAGCGAGGTATAACTGCACTAGGATTCCGTCTGCGCGGGTTGCACAGTGGTATCGTCACCGTCCACCCCACACCGCTTGGAAAAGGCCCGGGTTCGAATCCCGTCGATGACGCGAGGAACTTTAGTGGGCTTTTTTCATTCCGTGGCTGAGTTAGTCGGTCTCAGGCGTAGATAGCAAGGTTTCCCACACCCAGAAACTGGGGTTTTTCGTCCAGCAAAACAGGCAAATCGACCAGAGAACACACCCAATTTACAGTCATAATACATATATCAGTATATGTAAGAGATTACGGTGGTCCTAATATAATAATTTGAATTTGTACTAGGATTCCACTGGGATCTGATTTAAAAGAAAAGTTTCGCTCGCAGCGAAAGTTTGAGAGCCATTAGTCTAGTGCAAAAAGTCTTAGGGTGCACCTTGTAAAATAAGCGGTTGGGCGTTGCCTACACTCCCTAGCTCAATCTGACAGAAATCCTGCATGTAATCAGCATCTGTATACATTAGTAGAGAACCACGAAAAACCACGAGTACGAAAAAATGCAAGAATAATCGATGTGCAACTTCACATTTAAAGAATAATCACTGCCTAAAATTAACTCAACTTGATAAAGATAACAACAATTAAGCCAGGAAGAAAAGTACTCGTTGTGAGGCTTGAAAGAAAATTGAGTGCAGAAAGCTAACTCGTTCCGCCTTAGTTACTGTGGGCTTTTCATTTTAATATTTTCTTTTCTTTTTTTGCCTCGGTTAGCTTTCTGAGAATAATCAAACAGTTAAAAATAAGTATGTCATTCTTTTCCTTGTCTATTAAATTTAATGTCCTCCATTACGCTACATTAGCGGTTATCTGCAATTTAACAACTCTTAAGTTCCCTGTGTGCTGTTTATTTTTCTTTATGACCATTGTCCTCCTTTCCTTTCATTTCGTTTCCTTATCCTTTTAATTACGCATAATGCTTTTCTTAATTACCATTTTTCCTGTTCTGTTCGGAATCCTTCATTCAAACAGGCTGACTTACAGGATGAATTATTTCCAGTACTGTGAAATAACACACACACACACACACACACACACACACACCCCAGAGGGAAAAAAAGTACTATCTAATAAAAGCGAGTACCGCACGACTCTGTCTTTACACACTATTCTCTTTGTGCAGTTGATATGGCCTTTTCTTTCCTGCTGAGCACATTATCACTTTTACTGTTTCTCTGTAAGCGCCACCCAAATGTTCCAAATATTATGATCAGCTGTTTGTTGCTGAGAATATTAATATGCTCGTGACGTTGACCTTCGATTTTATTCATTACTTAGTTGATCGTACAGTTCTCACGCTGCTTTAACAAGTGCCTTGCTTTCAAGCCAATATCAACCTTGAAAAACGTCTCCGGTTGTAACTCTAGACTGGGTGTGTTTCCTTTGCTTTTTTTACCGAAAACTTTTACGTTAATACATATTAGAAGTGGAGCAACTTAAAGATAAGTACTACCACTCCACTAGCTACTCTATCTGCTGGCAAAATATTTGTATTTAAGAGCGCAGCATATTTTCTTTGGATGAATACCCAAACATCAAAGAAATGCAGGTCCGTACCAAATACAGCGTTAAAGAAAATAATCAGAGAAATAGAAGGAAGATAAAGCGAAGGATACTAAATGTCGTGATAACAATAGGAGAAACTACCAAATAGACTATAACACAGAGAAGAAAGAATCAAGATCAAGAAACCACAAAAAAAGTGAAAATATTTGCTTAATTTAAAGGTTAAAAGTTCAAAAACAAAAAACAGCTCGGTGAAAACGCCTACTACACTTGCTGCTTCAATACGAAGTACACACACACACAAGGTCAACTAAATGCATGGAATGTTCATAATGAAGCTTTCGACATTCGGTGAGAGAGAGAGAGAGACTAAACACTATTAGTTAAAAATTCATGGAAAAATTAGGAAAGCAGAAGAAAATCTCCCATCCCTACAGGAACAGCTATTTTAACATCTCCCGCCTCAGTGAGACAGGCTTGAATTCGCATTGATGTCACTCCTCTGAACAGAAAACGTGTAAGAAAATTAGAAACGAATGAAGGAATGAAGACAGAAAATAATAATTTACAGTACGTTTACGAAAATTAAAAGGACTAATAGAGCTCTCATCAAGGCTGACAGTATGGGTCTATGCCCATTGGCTAAATAGACTGACTGAAAATTAGTGGTAAAGACATTAACTTCTTGCACTAAGCATATCTCTCATGTTTACGGAGATGTAAGATTTTCAGACCCTGTAATGCTTTTATGGTCTCTGTTTATATGAAGCTGCATTTTTAAAACTCAATATAATTTTGGTTTTGAATTTTGTGATAAATAGAAAAATTAACTTTGGTTATTAATTTTGTTCTAAAGTATTTAAAAGCTTCTTTTGAGATAAAACTTGCTTGTGAGAAATACTTTGGAGCAGAATCAGAAAAATACCTTGTAATGAAGGGGAATATTTACTTCTAAATATATTTCACTTCATTTCAAGAATTCCACTTCCATGCTGTAGATTTCTAATGGATGAGGTGCAAGCAGTCATGTATATTCATATTTTTTTCATAAGTCTCTACTCCTTGTACCTTTGTTATAACATGATGTAAGATGATAAATTGACATATCGGTCTGCTAGACTAAGAAAACACTAAGAACATTTTGTTCCGAACAAGATATCAGGGGACCATAAACGGAATGATGCAAGTTATTGAACAGAAATTTGTAAAGTACAGTACTGTACTTGTTGAAACACCAACCCTGCATAAACAGCTCGTAACAGCTGATACAAAACCAACCTCCTGAAACGAAAGAACATGGGGAAGAAGAGGAGAAAAATTACATCCCAAACTGATTGATATTTTTAAAGTAATTCTCATATCGATGTAGTGCTGATAATCTATCAATGAAATGATAAATAAATTTGCAGTAATCCCGCTTGATTTTGAAATTACTCCCTTGGATACATACAGTACTTTACAAGACACACAGCTGTATACAGTACTATGTTATTCATACATTGCATAAAAATACTACTGTATTACAAAATAATAAATTCGCAGATGCATGTAAGAAATAATGAACAAATTCAGAACTGAATCTCGTCATTATTTGCAACATGGTATCTACAAAATTTTTCATTAATTATAAAATTGCTTTGTCTAACATTGATCCTGGTGATGATCCTTCCAGTATTTTTTATGAAAGCCCCAAACACGAAAGGTATTAAAAACTATAGTACTTAGTAGTAAGCATGGGTTAAAGGCTGAGGAGACAGAAGAGACATATTGACGTTATACTTGAATTTTAGTAGCTTATAATTTTCAGGAAATATATGCGAAGGACGATAGTGGTAGTTCTAGAAAACAGAAATAGAAGGGATAAATGCGGAAGAGTAAAAGCTGGTTCTGTGAGTTTGGAATTAGCGAATGGATGCTAACAGCTTGCGGGCGGAATAGTTTGGAAGAGAGTGGGAGAATTACAGATGCAAATCCCGAAGAACAGTGTCCATGTAAGTATTTATATATATAAAAAAAAAGATATGCAGCAGAAACTAAACATCTACGAGATAGAGAATGGAGAAAATTCGTAAGAGACGGGTCATTAATTAACCCGACAGGGCCTAATTAACCCGACTTCCCTCTTTTGAATAGAATCTAGAAGCTTGAGAAAAATGTTTGGGGACACTGCCCCAGATGTGGGAACAATATTGCATGGTAGGGCGAATTTAAGATTTTTACAGAGTAAGTAGTCGTTTAGAAGAAGAGTAACGGCGAAAGCGAAAAATAAAACCCAGTGTTTTTTGGATGCAAAGGAAGCAATATTTATGATGTGCTCATGCCAAGAGAGATTAGAAGTTAGGGTAATTCCTAAAAGAGATGTGTGATCCTTTCTAGAAATCTGAGTGTCGTCGAAGGTGAGCCATAGGAACAGTAGACTCTTTTGAAATAAGAAAGGACTGAATTTTAGAATTATAAATTAACTAAGTTTTCTTTGTCCCATTGGAGAATTATCTAGCGATAGGCATTTAGGGAATTAGTAGTGAATATTCGTTGTTAAAGCTTTTTTTGTGCAAGGCAAGTTTTCTCAAAGGGTATTGTGGAATGTAATGTGCTATTATCAGCAAAACTGTGGATAGATTTCGAGTCAGTGGAAGAAATTCTTTAATATACAAAGAGGAAAAAAGAAGGAGAGCCAGAAAACTGGTTGCCCAATTGCAAAAAACAGATGGCAATTAATCAAAAGTTATCTGGTCTGGTGGAGTATTTGCATCCCTTCAAACTGTCCATAAATCTCACTAAATCTGCAGAGATAATTTTGTCGTGGAAATATGTCACATCTAATGTAGCCTTTGATCTGTGGAACCATCATAAAGAATGTCTCATCCCATTCTGATCTTGTAGTTTGTTTTTTTTTTATTATTTTTTTTGACCGCAAACTCTTACTTCATTAACATGTTGAACAACTGCTCACAAGATCTGCTTGTTTCTGTTGGAGCGCTAAAAATCAACTTCTCCATGTTTGATATCCTTCTAAGGCATGTAAATACTTCGTTATCACCATCTTTCAAACAGTTCTCTATGAATCAGAAAGTTGGGTCTCTTCTGCATCCACCACAGTTAAAGTCCTCACCGCTGAATAAAATTTAAAAAAATGTAATTTCTGTTTACACTCGGAACGTCCACACAGGATCAGAGGAGCGTATAAGATAGAGAGAATACAAGAACTGCATCATTTATGTAACAGTCATGTGAGCTGGAACCATAGTCAGCTTCGCTCCTACTAGTGTACCCACACGTTTGACCAATCGGCTGGCACCTGAAGTGAACAGTACGGAAATTTGGCGTTCTCCAGCAAGTGATCACCACCAATATGACCCAGTCTCTGGATGTTCCTCGACTTCTTGGTTTCATCATGGAGAAAAGATTAAGGTGCTCTGTAACAATCACTTGTGCACTGCCTTACAAGATTGACATTATGCTGCTTAGCTGACCGAGAGTGATTTTCCTGTCTTCATCCAGAATCTCCTGGGCCTTTACAATTTGCTCTGGACTGGTGAAAGTCCTCGGCTCCCCAGGCTGCGAATCGTCAGCCACATATTCTTGAGACTCTTTAATGCAATATTGTATTATTAGTGTTATTTTATATTAGTATTAGTACTAATAGTATCGTGCATGGTTGAACAGGTTGGTGGAGGGATAGCAACATTGAGGAATGGGGATTGAAGGTGCATATGGATTTTGTTGATGAATTTGAGGAGTTTAAGGTGAATGATAAAGTTGCTACCACAGCAATACCAGAAGAACAAGTGAGTAAGAAACAAAACAATGAAATTTTTTGTTATCAGTAGTAAAAGTGAAAAAACACTTGTTCTGCCTTCTAAAAAAAGATACCCACAATGCATTGAACATAACAGAGAAGGTGTTAGTAGGCAGTAAAACTATAAATAAATAACTATTACATTTGATAATTTCTGCACTGTAGTTAAGAATGCATATAAGACAAAAAAATTGCAAATGAAATTAGATTCTTTCTTTAAATTAGATTAATTTATTTCTTCTAAATAGATGGTATATACAGAAGAATTATATTAAATTAAAATAAATAAATAATTAAATATACACATGAACTATATTTTTATGTCAATTATGTTGTTTCTTTTCTCTCAGTTTATATTATAAATAATAAAGGAAAATATATTATTATTACTCTTATTAATTTTAGACAAAGCTTTTGTTATTGCAAGTACAGTATCTGCTCGACAGTTAAAATAATAATTTCTTAATTACAATTTATTATAATGTCATTTTTTTCACTAAGAAATATTAGAATTTTTCAATGTAAAAACAGATGTACTGAAGAATCTAAAAAAATCAATGATAAACATTGTATAAAACTGACTTTTAGACAAAATAAGAAAAATAATCCTACAATAACATCAAAGAAACTTTTTTCTGCTTAAGCAGGCCATTAATGATTCCAACCACAAACGTTTAGTTATCATTTTCATAACCTTCTCAACATTCTGCGTCTGGTGACCCTTTTTTAAACAAATCACAATCCACAACAATTCAAATACTTCCTTTGACGATTATTATAGACTTAAATTCCCTTCTTCGTTTCACTCTATTTTGTGTTTTTAATTTATTATAGTATGTCGCAAGCCTCAAGATACCAAATGACACTTTTGGTGATCATGATACACCATATGTCACAATTCATTGGCTGAAAAAAGAATCATTGGCTTAAACGATTCGACAGTTAAATAAATTTTCTATTTAAACTTCAGGACATTTACATAGTCAGAAGAGTTACAAGATAATGTATACATAGTTACAAGATAATGGTTACAAGCAGTAACGTAGTTACCTTTTTCGGGCCCGGAGGCAAAGAACATGTTCGAGCCTCTACTTAATTAATGAAAATTGCAAAAAGAGGAGACATCCAAAGGCGCCGGGCCCCTAAAGGGCCCGGGTCCGGAGGCAATTGCCTTGCCTGTCTACATGGTAGCTACGCCACTGGTTACAAGCACATTACTGTATTAGCAGCCACGTAGGCTACAATCATGGTCAACTCAAGCGCCTAACTACAGTACCTCACGATGACACTCGGCTACATCAAGCCTTCTTCCTTAAAATTTGAACTTTACTATTATCCTATATTTTCCAAGGCAGTTTCAACTGAAAATAGCGTTGCCACGGTGTAAGTTTTGTATTTCCTAATGCAATATCAAGAACTTAGTATTTCGAACTGGATGATGAATATTAGTATCAAATTGATGCCTTTGGAATTTTTTCACTGGGGAATCAATAAGCATCGAACTAATATTCATGCCTTCAGTAAGATCCTTCGTTTTACACAAAACCACAAAAAAAAAAAAGACCCACAAAATTGAATCTCCAATTTAAACAATAATTTAATCTATTCATTCATTATTCAGATATATAAAAACTATGTTATCCTCTCTACTGTGCTGATTTGATCTGGAAAAAAAAAATTGAGAGTGGGTTGACACACTTGCAATGAATTACCAACAGCCCTATCATGATTACAGCTAGTAGAAAAACTGGCAAAATGAAATATGTCTCGTAGAAAACTTGGCTGTGCCAAAAATAATTTGCATTGAACGTACGCACGTGTGTGTCAACTTTCATGGCAGCACTTGGGACGACTCCCTAGACAGAAAAGAGAGAGGGAAAACGTGTATGCTATATGGCAGTCAGCCACATACTTTGACAAAGTTACATAAACAACAGTCAAGTGCAAACTGCTTTGTCCACATTTTTTTCTCCTTTCAATTTTTCTAGTTTTTTTTTTTTTTTTTTTTTTTTGGCATTTCCTTTGAGTAGGAGTTCAAACAAACTGTTTAACAAATTAAATGAATCGACTATTAGAGGAAATGCTAAAGAAACAAGCAGTTAGAACAAGTGATTTATGATTACCGTTGACATAAAGAAGAGGTTTATTTTTATTTTATTTATTTATTTTTGCTTAGTAAAGATTTCAGGTTATCATCGCAGCTACCGCCTAATAACCTCTGTGCGAACTTAATAAAATACAGTCATAGACACTAACACATTATTCAAACATTTTTCTCTTCATTCTTTCATATATATATATATATATATATATATATATATATATTCACTACTTTTATTTTACGTAGTTAGAGACAGAGGGGTCTCAAGGCTTTTAGTTCTTCGATAAATAAAAATATCGATGTCAGGACTTTCCGTTCGAATTTTCACTGGCATCGTATAGTGTTCAGTTATCATGATAACTCCTCCGACGGATACAAGTTAAACGAATTCTATTTTTAGATAACGGCGAAAAATTGGCTTAACAAAGTCCAGTACAAAACAAGTTGGAAAAACATGTAAGAATGAAACTATTTACGACACTTTGCTGGCGAGTCATAAAAAAATTCTAAACACTTCATTCATCCACTCTCAACTTCCAGACATTTGTTCATCGGAGGGAATATTGAAACTAGCAGACGAAAAGAAACTGAATTTCACAATCGAGCGTAACAGATTTTCTACGTCAAAGGCAGTTCCCAGAAATAGTTTGAGTTTCCTTTGACGATTAGCATCTCGAGGACTGAAGTCAGGTGATGTTCTGGCAATGTCTCTTTCTCTCATGTGGGAAAACTCCCACCAGTTCCGTCTTCAGCAGACGAAAGTGTTTGCAAGGTCATATTATGTTAAAGTGAAAAGAAAGATCAGGCGTGAAAAGAATTGCAAAACTATGTTCAGACTGAACCGCATACAAGGTCAGTGGACAAGTTCTTTCTCTGTCCATCTCTTCATTTTCTTCCATGTAGTTTGCTTTGTAGGGCTGATGAGAAGAGAAATAGAAATATGTTCCGAATAATTTCCCACTATCTGTGCACACCAAAGATGTCCTAAATCCCGCAAATTCCAGAAGCTCCAGTTTATGTTAAGTGGTCGAAATTTCTGGAGAATAACTTCATAAATTTGTGTCTGGGACATATAAATATGCATAAACAGAACAAACAGAAATGAGACAGAATTAAAGTTGCTATCCAATTTTATTTAATTTTCGCTAATTAAAACTCTCCCGTTATTTCTAATATGTAAAACTCGAATAACCAACAAAACGAAAGTTGCATATCGGTTAAACCTGATGGGAATACTAAGCAAATCGATGAAACAGCAAACCATCTTTCCATCATGTTATTATTACACAAAAATAAGTTTTGGCACCTTATTTGTAAATAAAGAACAGGAAATAGCCTTGTTAAATACTGAACCCACCTTCGGCAAACTGCGCGGACTAACATTAAGCATGTTTTATGTACGTTGAAGGTGCGCATGATGAAGCTAAACGGCTAGGATAAATTATCAAAAAAAGCATAAATTTTTAGACGCATTTCCTGAAGCATATTTGATATGTATAGAGACATGTACATAAACTTGTAATTAAATTAAAATGAAATATGGTGATTAAAAAGAGAGAAATGAACAGTAGTAATTATAAAGGTAACAAAAGTTTGGACGCAAATACTTTTAATCGGAATTCAATAATAATTAAAACAATCCAGATGATGCACACATTTTTTTGATAACATATCACAAGCATAAATAATGATCGAAATTCAATATACTGTAGTTACCTTTTGTATTGATCATTGACGTAAAATAGCAATTTGTCGGCGTTTCATTGTCGATTTAGTTCTGCGCAGAGATCGCTTCGAAACTTTCAAATTCCTATAAGGAACAGAGCAAGTCTTACAATGTGGTCCATGCGGAGTAGTCGAGTGGCTTCAGATCTCATGAGCAGGGTAATTTTTTAGGGTCGATAAGACAGGGAAATTATTGCGACTCTACTGCACACTGTTGTTCTTACCTTGTGAGACGGCGCTGAGTCTTCGAAGCGCTGTTATGACCAAGGAAGAAATTTGCTTACGGTACACGTCCACCATATCAATAACAAACAGTAGAGTTTTGTCGCTTGCTTCTCCACTTCCCAAATCATGAAGTCGCTTTTGCAATCATATGACTTTGATGACTTTGCGACCGACATTTTGGATAGAAGCATACCATTGCAAAGTCGATAAAGATGGACTCTGAAATCGCGTGACTTTTACTACCGAAAAAATTAGCAGCTGTAACGTTTGGAGATCATAATCTATGATTCTGCAGTTTGAAAGACTGTCCAATCATAAAAATCTTCCCAAAAGAAAGCAATATTTTCGATGCCCTTGATTTACGGAAAGGCGAAAAGAATACTTCTGCAATTTTCAGTCAAACGGCTTTCATTGCATTCGTAAGTGTATTTTTTGCTTGTAAAACGGAGAGCATTTTCTGTTGTTTATTAATTGAGTCTGTGGCGCATCGCGGTGTGTTAAAAATTTACCAGATTTTGGAAGATCCAAAAGGTGTACCAAGCGCCTGAATTCGATAATTTTAAAGTATACTGATTCAGTCTTTGACTCTTTTTTTTGAGACTGACATTTTTGAAATCTCATACTCGTGAATTTTTTGACTGTTTTATGTTATCTCATACTGATGCATTTTTTGACGTCTCATACTGATGCATTATTTAATTTTTTTTGACATTGGCATTTCTGACATCTCATATTCACTGCCATTTTTGGTATCTCATACTGATGCATTCTTTGACACTGCCATTTTTGGCATCTGATACCGATGCATTCTTTCACATTGACATTTCATAGTGAAGCATTCTTGGGGCTTTTTTTTTTTTTTTTTTACTTAGAATAAGGAAAATATAATTCATGTGAGGATAAATGATAACTGATCACTTTTTTCCAAAACTCGGAGGGAGAGAATTTAATTTAATATTGGAAGAAATACAGTCCTTTTTCTTAACACTCCTCGCCCTACAAACTGAAGAAAATGGAAAACAATTTTTTGGGGGAGGCGGTTATTCTCCTAATTCTCTTTTCAGCTTAGGTTCCTTAATGATTCGAAAAATATTAATAATTATGTACTCGTACAAAGCAACCTGCCAATGAGCAAAAATAACTATAACAAAGTAAAATCTTTATACAACTACGAAACCAGAATTTTTCACATATAAAAAGCTTCCCTAGGCAAGGGCTTGTGCACTTCGTCAATAACGATGCAGCAAACAGCATTCCAAAAATTATCAACACGAATCTAAATGGGATAACCTATATACGTTCCACACAGGGCCGAACCAAGGTATTTCAGCACTCGAGCAGAAAGATTTTTCGGCGCCCTTTACTAAGGATATATATATATTTTTTTTCATGATTTGTAAAATTTGGCGCCCCTTAAAAAATAGCGCCCAAGACAAGAGCCCTGCTAGCCGGCACTGGTTCTACATCTCAATCTCAACTCAATGTTTATTCTACCACGAAGACGGTCACATTAGGAAAAACTGCCTTTACGCCTCTAACCCTTCAGGAATAGACATTCATTTAGAGAGCACACTCCAGGTGAGGTTAGGTACTGAAACTCAGTTAAATACTGAGGAAAAGCAGGACACTGAAGAAATAAATGAAGAGACTGAGATGCTATCCCCCGCAATAAAAACTGATAGCAGAAAAACAGAAAAAAATATAAGACCTTGACTGTCCCCATCAAGAAACCCCTTCAGCTAAACCAGGAAGTATTTCGGAGAATCAACCGCTAAAGCAGACAACATCCAAAGCGACGCATTAGAGAAATATGGAAAGCGAAATACTGGGAAAAAATGAACCCCCACCAATAAGAACAATAGAAAAGAAGGAGCAATCAAACTTAGAACATATAAACAGCAACAGAGACCAAGTATCCAGATTTCAGTTAATTCTGAACGACGTATACCAATTAATAACAACCGAAGCTCTCGTAAATATAAACTACTAGTAAATAATACCACTATTAAATATTTACTGAGTTGCCTGTATTTACTAGTAAATGAGTTGCCTGTATTTACTAGTAAATACAGGCAACTCATCTAACGAAGAATGCTGGAGACCGACCAGGAGAAAATCCACAACTCAGATGTTTCAGATGGGCAAGAAGTTGAAGGCGAATTGTCGCATACTGAAGGACCGTTAAGGGCGGAACAACTACAATCATTTTTACAGCAAGTACGTAGTTCCCCACAGAAGCTGATGACAGCTGAGAAATTCATTTCTAATAAATCGAACTCACTCCTCTCACAACTCAAGGATCTGAGATATAAACTAAAGGAAATTAAAAACGCAGCAGACATGAACAAATCTAAGCATTTGTATTATTTGAATAACAATACCATCGTCTCCTGAATGGCGGTATTGTCCAGTCTGTATTACTTGAATAGAACAACGATACCGCCAATTAGGATGCTACTAGACTCCATGAACCCACAGCCCTCGCTCGGTCTCACCTGAAGCTAATAATGACCCTCTGCATATTGTCACTAAATGTTAGCGGCTGCACCTGTAATTTCGCAATAGGTTAACTCTTAATCAAATCCGAAGGAATCATACAGATCTGGTTTCTCTGAAAGAAATCAATACGAAAACCACAGGCAACATTAGCACAAACATAGAAAGCCTGACCACATGAAAATCATCACTCTCCGACTCAATGACACCGGAGTAAGAACTGGTCAATGTTTGCAGGCTTTCTATAAGTATAAGTTGATTGCAGAGGAACCAGGACACGTAATGTAAGTACAGCTAGTGATGCCTCTAGAAAAATATGAGAAACATCTTGCATGTCTTTATCATTTACATCCCGCAGCAGGACGTACTTTCCATCGAAATCCTAGAGTTCATACAGAGACACGTATATGAAATAGAAGACCACAATCTAATAGATGGCCGTAACAGAGTGACCAAACGCAAGTGCACATTTATGCTAGTGTTTCAGCTTACCTGATTGAAACCTATGTGACTGTTAAATACAGTGATATTCTTGTATTCTCTATCGTGTGAGTTCCTTTCATTTTATGTAGTCGTCCCGGAGTTGAAACAGAAATCTTATTTTCATGTACAGTATAGTACAGTAGAAATTTAATTGCAACACGGCAATTGTTCGAATAGTTCTTTGTTTTATTCAGAATACAGTATTTAAAATTTCAGACGATATATGGCTAACATTTATAGTACTTATTAACTTATTATTATAACTTATTATAACTTATTATTATGAACTATATACGAGAACAAAGACAAAAAAATAAATAACAAAATACAACATGGAATTATGACTAAAATTATAACTAGTTACACATGCGTTTTCAAAATGCAAATTAATGGAAACAAGCATCAGCATTACTGTAATCCTATGTAGAAGACACTTGTGACCAAATCTACAAGAGAATCCATGAATGCACTTTTGTGGCATAGTTAGCTGCAAGTATGTATTATAAAACAGTATTTAAAAAAATTGTTATATTTTCAATGTATAAATAGTTTTAAATTGTTATTTTTGCTAATATGACTAATGTGAATAAACCCATAAAAAAAAAAAAAAAAGTAAAGTGCAGCCATTATCAACCCACTGCAGGGTGGAAGCCTCCTCAACAATTCATGCGGAGGGAAATGGACCATAATCTGCCACGCTGGTCCAGTGCGGGTTGGCAGATCGACCGTATTCAGCAGTCAGGGGCTTGAACCCCGGTCTACTCAAAGAGCGTGTGCTACTGCACTCCCGCTCCTGCCCACTCGGCTACGGATAAACCCATACAGTGGATTTATTCATAATAACCCTACTAATAACAAAAAAATTGTAAAAAGATGGAAAAATCTGGAACGTTAAGTCCTCAGAGAAAAAGTAGCCGTTGTAAAAAAAAGACATTATGCACCAAAAACAGACTTGATGGCATAAATCTGTTTTCTAGTGAAAGGCAAGCATCGTCATAGATAAACTGCCCAAGCCTATATATACTTCGACAGTTCGGATCTGGTTGACTGGAACTGAACGGAAGACGAATTGGCATAACACTTTAAGTAAATCAATTCCAAAACAGGATCCCATCAACTGGACGGAAATTGACGGGTATAAAATAATAATTAGTGATGAGCCCAAAATTAATGCTGGATATGCAGATTGTGGTTTTCGCTTCATCGCTCTGCTAGCAAATGATTGAAATCAGAGTGCACAATTGGCAGTGTGTAGTTCCCGTTGAATGTTATGCTACATTAGGCAGACAAAGTTAGAAGTGACCGTGTTGTTGAAGGCACAGTAAACGAGAAAAATACAAAAACATAAAAAAAAAAAAAAAAAAAGTCACGATTCCTTCCAGAAATCATTTCCCGGATGGCGTATACTATATAATATGGCAACACACACCATGTGATACAAGTAAAGTAATCAAATGCTGGTTAGAAATTAAAAACATCAACACTCTGCCCTTGCCGTCCATACCTTAACTCAATTGAAAACTGAAAGGGTAAAGTAGTTGCAAAGAAACGTATAAATCGTCAAAAGTTAATTGAAGCTGTTATGTGTTTGATATCATGGCATTTCAAAAGTTTATGTACAAAATCTTATCAATTTATATCAGCCAAAAGATGCCCAACGAAGTACGAATTTTTGCTCTCGAAAAGTTCGTACCTTGTTGAAATCTGCTATACTTAAACCTGTTTCAATTGAGTTTTATTTTGAAAATAAGTAATTCTCACCATATTTCCACGATATTTTTGTTCTCACATATACAACATATATATAGTCCGAATGACAAGGCCTGTAAATATTATTCATGCCTCTTATGCAGAAATTTAAATACAGTATCTCCAATAAAACAATTTGTTAAAATATGTTGTTGAAATTAATTTTCGCAATACTTTATACCGAATGCAGAATGAACTCCTTAATCTAGAGTCCTGTTAGCCAAGACAAGAATTATAAGTCACGTATAAATGAGAAGTGCTTTATGAACTTTTTTTCAGACCGTGACCGAGTAAGTGGGTCTCAGGCAAAGGTTGCATGGTTCCTTTCCACCGCTGGAAAATCGATTTTTTTTTATCAAGAAAAACATGCAATACATGTAATTTACAGACACAATGAAATATAAATTTGTTCCACTGTTTTTAGACAATTTACTCAAGACGTTATTATTATTATTATTATTATTATTATTATTTTAATTTTATTTATTTATTTATTTTTTTTTTTTTTGGCGAAATGACAAAAGTAAACAAACAACAGGATAATAAAGTCAGGTCCTTCTGAACCGACTAAAACAAATCCATAATCTATAGTTATGAAATTGGTTATAATCATTTACGAAGTTGATCATCATATCTTTTTGAACGGACTCAATCAAATTAATATTATTCTCACACTCTGGGGACCATAATTATACAAGTCGGAAATCATACATCTTTCAATGGTCTCTGACTGTTAGCTGGATTTTCTTAGTTTACGCTAAATAATTAAATTTATTAATAATATTTTAACCTCATGAGAGATGCAAAATTTAAGCTAAGAAGTAATAACAGAGTAATGAACTGACCCAATTAAATTAAATTATCAAGGAATTATAAATATCCTGTGTTTGACGACGAAACAAAATTGTATACCGACGTTATTAGATTTTTGTTTGAGTCAGAGGTGGTGTGGGCCAGTAGAAAATGCGCAGTTTGAGTATCCATCAAGGTCTCAAAGAAAAACAGGTTTAAAGCACTATTTCTACCTCCCCCACAATATCATCACCCTCTGCCTAGTTCCGGGACATGAAGGGCCCAAGTGGTCATTCAACCTCCACCTTTCCTATCATTTCAATAATGTTACATCTGTTAATATAGCATGAAGAAGAGCCTAACACAATTATCGCTGGTTATAGATGCACAAAACAAAACAGCTATTATCTCATAAAGAACTATTTCTAGCTTTATAAAATGACGAAACTGCACTCTCACACTTTTAAACCGCTTTTTAGAGATGGCCAAAATTTTTCTTATCTTTTTCTAATATTTGGTTTTTGGTTTTTTTTAGGAGCATTAGCAACTAAGGCCATATTGCTCCGGGATATGCGGTGGTCATTCCATGACCTTTCCGCATCCGGTGGGGACGGGCTCGAACCCCGGTCTAATCAAGAAGTTTGTGCTACGCACTGCTGCTGCTCCTTCCCACTTGGCTACTGAGGCGCCTTCTTTTTCTACTAGAACTTATAATTTAATAGTGCAAGTATGTATATAAATGACTCGTTCAAAGCAGAATTCGTTAACTAATATAATACCGTCCAGTACCTTTATATAATCAGAGATACTAAGGCGTCCATTCACAGAGCATTAGAATCACTACGTCTTAATTCTGTTCCTCACTTATGCAATACATTAATGCAATTTTATGAAAAATACTGAATTATTAAACTGCTTCAAAACACACAATGAAGCTGAAACATCACAGAAAAATCACTAATGATGCTGAATATTTTAAATAAAAAGAAACAACTAAATTGACAAAAATTTTAGAAGATAAAAACGGATTTTTCTTTTTGAAAAGTCAATTCACCTTCTTATACTGGTTTAAGAACTCTGTTTCACCTTACAGGAAAAAATGTTCATTAATTGAAAGAAAATTATTTCTCAATTGTTTTCCACAAATTTTACATCTGGGGATTGTTCGTTAAATTACAATTAAAATCCTTTCCTTAAAACACCAATCAGTCAACATAGGACATTTCTCTCTCAGGATCACTTTTAATCCATATTTTATGCAATACGCGGTAAGAAAAAAAGATGTTATCTTGGTCTCTCAAATATATAGACCTAATAGTGATGTGATAATCGCAAACTGCCCAGTATACTTAGGGAATTACCGAGTGAATTAATTCTGTTTAAATCCCGTTGATCGACGGCAATACACTACAAGAGTCAGGATCTAAAATCACTCTAGCAGTCAACATGAAGGAGAGTTTACAAGAGGAGAGGGGTATACTTCAAAGTGAGAAGGAAGTACCAAAATCATCTGCCGTGCCTTAACTTGCCTTCTTTCAAGATGAAGAATTTCGTGGAAATGAATTCTGAAGAGAGTGGAGGGAGGGGTTTCAAAAACTACCACTTTCGCTGCTGGATTTTCCGACAACGATTTTAATCTGAGATTGAAAACCACGGGATTGAGCCAAATTGGATTGTAAAGAGCAAAAACATTTTTGGGCTTCTTCTCACTCTGGCTGAATTAATTAGCCCCCGATAAAGGCTGCTTGACATTAATATCCGGTTTTCCCTTCTGTCAAATTGGAAGAAAAAGCTCTAAAATTAGGATGGTTTCCCCTCTAGGTGAACTAAAATCCGAAGCCGTATATTTGCCATTAAAGAAACAGTCAACCTGCTACACTGAAATCGTTAATCTAAAAAAGGGAGGATCTAAGTTATATTCTTTGATTTATAATCGAACGTTATTAGTTTGTGTTGCTTATATTCCACGGTAAACAAATGATGAAATTGTAAATATAACATGTGGTCAATTCGTACTTTTAGGGTATAGTTGACAAGAGTGTGAAATGAATAGATTTTTAATACGCCCATACCACCAAAAACCATGCAGAGTTCCTATCTTTAAGAATTACTTCCTTTTAAAAACAACGTTCTCCAAAAAAGTGCTGCAATATTCGGTGTCCTATTTTTCATTCCACATCTGTTTTGATTAGACACTTAAGTTTTTACCCATAGCTAATTAATGATTGCAATGCGCAAAAAACATATCCTCTCAACTTGAAAGAAACAAACATTCTACATAAATCATACAAATTACTTGTAGATTAATAATCACAGGAAACTGAAACATTTCCTTATAAAGTCGCTCAATCGCGATAACGCTAGCATATGATTTTTACTGAAATCTGGGTTAAGGTCACTTAGAAAAAGCAGTTACAAGACCATTCTTCTTTTTATTTACGACTGTACTTTCATAAAGAAACTTTCTGAAATCAATGTCAAAGTTGCATGACTCTGCAGCGATAATATCCTCTATTAAAAACAGGGTTATGGCCGTGACATTTGCTTTCTCTTCTCTATATACTTTTAAATTTAACTTCTTTAAAGATTCACACTTATAAAAAGTTTAAAACTATACACTTAATATCATCCAATATTGTGCAATGCCATAATGCAGTGTTTTTGAATCGGGCGAAGTGGGGTAGCGAAGTGGATATCGCCACTGCGTTCTTATAAAAATTTATAAAAATTTTCAGAGGGAATCTAATGTTTTAGAATTAAATACTAATCGTGAATTCATTTATAATTTTCATGAAATTCTTTAATGAAACTTTCTGAAATGTTTGTTCTTTTGGCAAAATATTCTAATTTAAATATTGTTTAAATTATTAATAATTGGTCAGATAAGAGTAGGATCTCTAGATACCTCATCCCACCTAACTTCATTTGATCCGAGAGGATAATCTTCGGGTATCTTCATTTAATTATAAACTAATTTTTCAATTAAATAACAACCGTCTTTTTTGTTTAATAACTGAAAATTTCCTACTTTCTCAGATAAAATTAAACAATATACTGTATTCGATAATTTATTATTTTTTCATTGTTCCATTGTTTTCATGACCAGATTTACGAGGATGCTTACTCACATCAAAATGGATTACTGTATATAGGATTTTAAGCTTTAAACAATCATTAATTGTTCCCTCGTTACAGTACAAGTCTTTAATTCCCTCAGGTAAAAGCTTACATATAATCTTTTTTTTTTTTTTTTTTTTTTTACAATTCTATATTATATTCTTCATATGGGTATCTCGTTCCTCACACTTGAAGTGCATCCAGTTGATATAGATGAACAGTGCACTGTTGAGTCAGTTTGGTGTGACATAAGCACTGCGAAAGCAAAAATAAGAGTAGGGGTGTGTTATAGGCCTAATGACTCGAATGAGTACAATGAACAATTGTACAGAGAAATAGAGTGGGCTAGTAAATCAGAATGTATTATAATGGGGTATTTTAACTTCCCAGATATTGACTGATACTTGTGGGTTGGTCACTCACACACTAGTAAGACTTTATTGGATGATTGTTTTCTGCAGCAGCATGTTCGAGAGGCAATCAGAGAGGGTAATACTCTTGATCTGGTTATCAGCAGTGATCATTCGTGTATTAAGAATTTGCAGATAAAGGAACTATATCTAAGGAACCACCAAGTTAAAGATATAATTACCATCAGGGGTAAAGGAAAGGGTTTTTTCTTCCGTAAAGGTGAGTATAGTGGTCTCAGACAGTTTTTAAATTCTGTACAGTGGGATCAACTGACTATGTTACCAACAGTAAATTCTAAGTGGGAAGCATTCAAGGAATTAATCGTGGAAGCTACTAAAAGTTTCATACCTATTAAGAAATATTGTTCAAAGTTTGAGCCTAAATAGTTATCAAATGAATTAATGAAACTCGTGACAGAGAAGAAAATGCAATGGGATGCATATAAATTATCAAGCGATTGAGAAGCCTATGGCAAATATAAGCTAGTCTGTAATCAGGTCACAAAGGAGGTTAGGCAGGCGAATGCAGATTACGAGAAATCTTTGGCAAACGATGGTAAGAAAAACAGCAAGGATTTCTTTACTTATATAAACTCTAAAAGGAAGGGGATGAATCTGATTGGTCCACTTGATATCGATGGTTCGACTGTTAATGATCCTGTTCAGATAGCAAACAAACAATGAGTATTTTGCATCTACATTCACACATGAGGAGTTATTAAGGTTTGAAAATGGCAGAAGGTTATCCAATTGTAGCAGGGTGCTTAATGATTTTGTAATAACTGAGAGCAAAGTGGAGGAGAAATTGTTAAAGTTAAACATAAGAAAGGCACCTGGGGTGGATGGGATCCATCCAGTTATATTAAAGGAGGCGGCGAAGCAACTAAGCAAACCCTTAGCCATAATTATGAGAGAATCCTTGGACTCAGGGGAGGTCCCCACGGACTAGAGATGTGCAAATGTATCCCCAATTCACAAAGGGGGATCGAAGGGTGACACGAGTAATTACAGACCAGTTAGTTTAACTTCTGTTCCGGGTAAAATAATGGAGTCGCGGTTAAAGATGCATTGCAGGATCATCTTGACAAGACTGCAGCAATAATTCAGATACAGCGTGGATTTGCTAAGGGAAAGTCTTGTCTGACAAATTTGATAGGATATTATGATATGGTTACAAAGGAACTGGATGCAAAAAATATTTTTGATATCATATATTTGGATTTCAGGAAAGCTTTTGGCACTGTTGCGCATGGAAGACTACTGTACAAATTGGAGCAGAATGGCATTAAGGGAAAGTTACTACAATGGATAAAAGGATGGTTGAGTGAGAGAAGACAGAGGGTGGTAATCAATGGGTGCTGCTCTTCGTGGACTAAATGTTATTAGTGGAGTCCCATAGGGTTCGGTGTTGGGTACACTGTTTTTTTTTTTTTTTTTGTTTATTTATCAATGATATTGATGAAGGTATATCAGGCTTAGTGTCGAAGTTTGCAGATGATACAAAGGTTGGCAGGGTTGTTAATGACAGTAATGGCAGTGTGCTACTGCAACAGGATCTAAAAAATTTGGGCAGATGGGCTAAGAAGTGGCAATTGAAGTTTAACCTTGACAAATGCAAAGTACTGCATATGGGTCGAAGTAACCCCAGAGAAACGTACCAACTGTGTGGTACTACACTTAAGGTGGTAGAAAATGAAAAAGACCTGGGAGTAATTGTGCAGTCAGATATGAAGTTTTCTAAGCAATGCAGACAGGCTGCCAGGACAGGTCATGGGGTTTTGTCAATGATATATAGGAATTTTGCTAGCAAGGAAAAGGAAGTGATTGTCCCTCTGTATAAGGCAATGGTCAAGCCACGCCTTGAGTACTGCGTACAGGTCTGGAGGCTTCATTTTAGGAAGGATGTAGATTTACTTGAGCGTGTACAGAGAAAGGCAACAAGATTGGTGAGGGGAATGAAGGAATCCTCTTACCAAGAGAGGCTTAAGTTGTGCAGATTGCAGTGGCTGGAGACTAGGCACCGGCGCGGTGATCTGATTGAGGTGTATAAGGCCTTGAATGGGTTCAGCACGCTGAATTCTGATGGGATCCTTCCACTTGTTCAGATTACGAACCTAAGGGGGCATAAATTCAAATTAAGAAAAGACAGATGTAGAATAGATGTGCGGAAATTTGCCTTTAGCCAGCGGGTGGTTAATTGCTGGAACAAACTTCCATCTGTCGTTGTGGAAGTTGATAGGTTAAATAAATTTAAGGAGAAACTGTACAGGCATTTGGAGAGAATGGTGTGATTTTTTTTTTTTTTTTTTTGGCTGATGCTGCATAAGCTCATACACTTGCTTTCTTGCATCACATTCCACTACTACTACTTCAACATAGCACTGTTCCAAATTCATGTAGTCAAAAATAGTGTTGTTTATTTTATTTTTTATTGTGAAACTTAATTCTGTACAGTGGGATCAACTGACTATGTTACCAACAGTAAATTCTAAGTGGGAAGCATTCAAGGAATTAATCGTGGAAGCTACTAAAAGTTTCATACCTATTAAGAAATATTGTTCAAAGTTTAAGCCTAAATAGTTATCAAATGAATTAATGAGACTTGTGACAGAGAAGAAAAATGCAATGGGATGCGATTTTTGAAATATAAATATAATGACAATACGTGAAGGTGACTATATTTGAAACTACCTATGTGCCAGTATTATTGTTCATTACATTAGATAAATAAACATCACCACTCCCTTAAACAGTTAACAGTTTAAGTCCTGATATAATATTTTAATCTATATTTAAGTTATAACAGTCCTGATATAATATTTTGTAAAAATTTCATTTCTATTGTTAATGAGAGTTTAATTTATGGTAGAAAAATTTGTTTTTCTAATTGAAACATATCTATTTTCGTTATATGTAGTAATTAACATGTTTTTATTGGGATTTTTATCTAATTCAATTTTAATTCTATTTAAATTCCCATTTTATTTCATTTACATTTTTTCTCATAATATTGCGCGTATCCTAAATGCAGCTCTCCGATTCAAACATTGCCATTTTTTTCTGAGTTTGAAATTCCTTACTTATCAATCTATCACACGCTAAATACTCGATTCTGGTTTAAACAACGTAATAGTAAATTGCTTACATTGAAATCAAAGTTGAAGTTAGAACTTGTACTTTAATATCTGGTACATGTGGCCTTTTAGATAATTTATTAAATTTTAATAAGATTAAATCTTATATTTTAGTAGTTTAACTCCTTGGTCACTTTATATCTGCAACGTCATATTTAGGTATGTGATTTATTTACACACTCAGCTACGTTTAAGCAATCGATTGTAAGGTGAGTGATTTTTGTTATTTGCTATACTGCTTAGCATTAAGTTTTTCCTGGTAACGGTCCACATCCTCCATCCGAACTGCGACTTCAGGGTGAAGTGTTTAATTTATAATTAAATTAATTAAAAAGTTTAGGTTATTAGAGAGATAAAGGGATATGAAAATATTCCAGAGAAAGGCAAGAAATGCTGTCCAAAACAACAAATAACAATTAACACACCATTTAAAACAGGTTTTATTCTATTAGGAGTACAGAAGTTATGCTGTGTCACCAAACTTTCCTGTTAAAGTGGAACAATGGGGTATTTATCTCTATCGAGATACAAAAGGTATTTGTTCGATACGATTCGAGTTCCTTTGAAACTTCAAACCGGTATCATTAAGTTAATAATGTAGTTTGGCATAAAAGTCTTTAGCCTTTACATAATCTTCGCAATTAAAAACAAAAAAATTATTTGATTCTTCCGAAACAAAATGCCTAGCTTCTGTTAATGATAGGCTTGTCATACATTATAATTCTTAATCGCCACCGAGCCATTTATAATATTATAAGCGATAAACTCGGCCACTTCCGTTAACGTAGTCTTTTATTTTAATTTACCATCGGCTATCTAATGCAGAGATAGCACTGTTTCAAATGGTTATTACCAGGGATAAGATCAAATTCTTATTAGCATATAAAAGCCAAATAAGTTTTAAATATGTCAAGTCACATTATTAACTTAGCTAGTTCCACCAGCAGAAACGTGTGGTAACTATCCGATGTACAATAGATAGGTATACTTAATCCATATGAACACTTCATGATGTCATGGTACACGAAACAATCTCTGTAGCACACTAAAGCAAGAAACAAAATCATTGTTTCTACTACAATTTACAAGTTCACAAAACACATTTACCATTGACCTGCCATCTTCGTGGTTGGATAACAATCTCTGGCAGAAGTAAATCATTTTTTGCCCAAAAATACACTTCGTTCTAACTTTTGTGGCAAGTAGAACAAATTTCTCAGCTTTTCTACAGTATTCTGTTTTAACAAGCCCATAACTTACTAGATTGGAACTTCGACGTGCGTTTTGTTCTTTGTTGCAACAAACTGGCTCCATAAGTTTTTGGCCAAATTTCAGGTTTTTGTTTTGTTTTTTCAACCTTTTATTTGGAAACCTGTCTCGATTCGCCTTTTAAACTGGTCGTGCTCAGTCCCACGTGCGCACAAGAAATGGATAATTTAAGACTGTTGCTTGATAAGACCTCAAAGCACAGAACGCACTGAAGAAATCCTGAAAGAAATGCTGTGTATAACTGGGGAAAGTTATACACAGAAACTATTTTCCCAACAAACACTTATGCAAACCAATAAGAAATTCCTATTTTTTAAAAAAGAAATCCATAATATATAATATTATGCAAGAATTTTGGGAAAGCATGTAAATATATCTAAAATTCCAAAGATTTCACAATGTTAACTAAATAAACAATAACAATACATATTAAAAAAGGTTAAAATCAATTAAGACAGTAAACTGTAATAATCAAGGTTGCTTTTTTTTTATTTTATAAACTTTGGAAAAACAACAGTGGCAATGAGTTCTAGGGGATTCTAGCACGATATCAGAAAGATCTCAAACAAAGACTTATGTAAAGAACCACCGTGAAGAATACATATATATATACTGACGGCCTTCAAGCATGCGCTTATAATCACAAATTTATTATCTTTAGAAGTGTGTATTCACGACCAATTTGCATATTATGTAGAATGAAGAAAGCTATACCCTCCTTCAGAGATACACGAACTACAGCTTCGAATGAAGATGACTTTAAAAATTCCTCCAGCCGTCGACGTGATTTGAACCCTGACCTCGCCGAACAAGATCCTGGGTGTGCCAAGCCCATACTCACCAGATGTGAACCCCAGGTTCATCTGGTGAGTACGGGCTTGGCACACCCGGGATCCTGAGCTGGATATCATCATTCTTCTCTTTCTTTGGTGATTCCCTTCTACTTCTGACTCTTGTTTTCTCTCTTTCTTTCTCAGGTTAACTCAGATTTTTTTTTTTTTTTTTGGCTGGTGCAGCAAAAGGCTCAGGCTTCCTTGCACCATATGGCTAATGATGATGATAATAATAAGTGGCAGACAGCGATAAATCGTGCCGACTATGCTGCCACTGTGATTTTTATGAACAAGTTCATGACAACCTCTCTCTCTCTCTCTCTCTCTCTCTCTCTCTCTCTCTCTCTCTCTCTCTCTCTCTCTGCGCCGGTTAACTCGTGTTGCATAATCTTCCTCCCATACACTCTGACTTATTTTATCCAGAAAAAGAGTAAATTACAAGAATATGTGTAAACTACAGACGCGATGTATTGACGAGTCATGGTCTTAATTGCCTTAGCGTCTAAACAGCTCGACAAAATCCAAATTGTCTTATAAATTAGGAGTCCGGTGAAATGAGACATCCTGTATGCATGTATATTACAAATATATGTATATCCACACATACAAAATAAATAAAAAATAATAAATGAGATTGAGAATTTGTATGTATACAGAACGCTGATCGAAAGAATCTGACCATATAGCGCGTGAAACCGGGAAAATAGATAACTGTAACCGAAAACAATGAATACAAGTGTAATAACTTGAATTAAAGGGGGGGGGGAGTAAAAGTGAGCATGTGCGTATTGGCAAAACAAAAAAAGATGCAAAATGTGAAGAATACAAACAAGCAATTAATCAAATTATGTAAAATACAAGTGATTAAAAACATGAAGCAAATTTTCAGAGTTATACTCATGCTGAGTGAATGACAGAACAAACGAGCGAATGAATATGAAAAGAGAAAAAGAGCGTCCTGAATGAATCCGAGAAATTAGTGGTGCTCCTGAGCGACTGCTGGTGAAGTGCATTCAAGGCTTTTTCTCTACACTCACCTCCCTTACTATCATCCAAATACTTCACCTTCAACCTACTTCTAGGGTTGTAGACCCAGAACCTCTTTATCACCTCCACTTTCAATTTTCATATTCTGTTTTATTTTATTTTATTTCTTTATTATTATTATTTTTTTATAATGCCGGGCTGTGCTCCCTTGCACTTCAGTGGGTGGACTGAGGCAGTCCAGACAAAAGGACATACCTTGCCCAGCTCTTCGTACCAGGAAGGAATTCAATAAGCTGCCAGCCAGGTTATAGCAGATTCCTGGCTGCAGAGGTCAGACATACGCACATCTTTTTTATTATTATTTTATATTACAGAGTCCAAGTTAAAGTATCCAAGTCCAGATAATAAATAATTGACAGCCCATTTCAAAGTCCACAGAGTTATCAATTAAAATTGCAGTGGCAAACCATACCAAACCGGAAACCAAAAGGGGAAAAAAAACAGAATCTTCCAACGCTGGCGTGTGACTCGATCTACACCTTTTTATCTCAGCAGTACAAGAAACTGCTTTCCAGACGCTGAATAGGGAAGTCCTCTTGACGTCAAAGGAGTCTTCAAGAATCTAAATCTCGGGGTCTGTAGGAATTGGGTAGCCCGCTCTGAAAGCTGTCTAGAATGGAACTGCCAGCACAAGGAGCTGGAGCTCTGGAGCTATCAGCTTTCTGTTAGCATTTTTTTTTTTTTTTTTTTTTTTTTTGTTATAAATCATGAATCATTGCTATTTGCTAATGTGCCTGAAATGTAACGCATTGCGTCCATTAACTAACTTGTTTAGTTTGTCAGCTACGAAAAATATCGCAAATCAACCCGCTTCTTCAAGCATGAAGTATACCACTGTGGCATACCTAGTACTGCATATAAGCGGGTACGACTAAGAGATCTTAGTCACTCTGGATACAAGGGATTGTGCATAGCCCTAATTCTTTTCATATGCGATGTCTAGCACTCTGTAAAGCTTATTCTTCAATTAGAAGGATTCCACCTTTCAAGGAAAATGCAACGTGTCGGCTCTGCTCAAAAATTTGACTTCATATTTTTTTGCAAGTGATACACTATGATCAGTGTAGTTCTAAACCAGACTTAAAAGGAATGTCTGCAAATGTAAGAATCCAGAATGTGCAAACATGGAGAACCTTCTCTCTCTCTCCCCTGAACAGCCTCTCTGATAAATAGGTTTAATTACTATTAAAACCAAGAATAAAATTATATCTCATTCTCAAATTAACCTAAATAATAGTTAATAATAATTAACTTAAAAATAATAACTGATAATAAAAAACATTAGCTTTAATAACGTATAATAATTAACTTAAATACAGGACTTATCACATAACGAAAGCGGCAGCAATACCTCTTATCACAAACGAACTTTTCACGATGTGTGCAGGCTGTAATCTCTCGTGATGTCATATGAAGCGTGCAGTTTCTTAGGTTTTAGATTACGGAGCAACTTCATTTTTGTGACAATGCTTCTCATCTATCGGTTGTTGTTGTAATAGGGTTTTAGGAGCATCACGACGTAGGCCATATTGCTCGGTGTATAACGTCTGCAAATCGCGTTGTGTTCTCTGGTCGATTTTCTGTTAACTGGACGAAAAACCCGAGCTTTCGGGAGAAAAAAATCATGCTACCCCCGCTTGAGATCGACTAACTCAGCCACGCTGTGAAAAAGGCCCATAAAAATTCCTCACGCCATCGACGGCACTCGAGCTCAAGTCTTTTCCACCCGGTGTAGAGAGGACGGCGATCCTAACATCTGTGCTACCCACGAGGACATCATCTATCCGTAATAAATATCAGAACTTTGTCAGATATACACAACTTTACTTCCCTAAACGAGACGGAATATTGTCTGTATACAAAAATTCAAGGGATAAGAAGATATATATGCAAGAAGTATAACCGCAGTTCTTTTTTATACAAAATATACCTTTTGAGTAACACTGTAAGTGGTTAAAACCTACTTAATTCAAATTTTCTTTTGTTTAAAGCTTTTAATAAATGTTCCTACGTTATAGTCGTGGCTTGCCTTTCAGGAATATTTGTCGGAATGCAGTTATCAAATTTATTATTTAGTATTCAAAATGCAGCATAAAAAGCTATTGTTTAAAATATGACAGGATATAAGGAAGTAAGAACAGTCATATCGGACGTAGGCCTCTTTGTTCAACTTCTAACCTATGTCTGTGCACTACGAAAACGCTACTATCGCCAATGACTCATTACTATTTGTCTGTTATACAGTAACTCACAAACTAAGAACGTAACTGACCGGAATATTTATCGACCGTATCCAGTTTGCAGGACAGAGGATAAACCCAAACAGTTCCTGCCTAATGTCAGGTGAAGAGGAAACGGATTCTGAAGTGATTATCTCCAGGTCAGGGAGTTCGAAACCGTTTGAATTGCCCAGCAGAATAAAGGTAGGTAGGCGTGTGTGTGTGTGTGTGTGTGTCCCTTTTTGGTTTTTGATATGGATGAAGATATTTCGCTAAAAAAAAAAAAAAAACACTTATCTGTGTGTGATATCCAACAATTCCTAGCACTTAGCAGTTAACAATAGGGTTAATAAACCCTATTGTTAACTGCTAAGTCGGGATACCAGTTTTCTGGCGCATGTAAACAAGGGTGATTCATAAAATAATGGCAGTTTTACTATTAAAGCAGTACATCAGAGAGGGGAAATATTTTTAAGTGATTTGCAACAAAATTTTTCAGTTTTTCTTGGATAGGAGTTATAACTTATACGTACAACCAATTTTATTTCTAGCAAAAAGAAACCCTGCATGTCTAAGCTGGTTTCATTTGATTATCAGGATGAAAGAGATGACCATTTATATACTTTTATACTTTTCAACAAGCCAAAAATCCGAGAGACCAGATCATCTATAGGAGGAATGTTCTTAGATATTAAATGCAAGTTTTTCAACGGTGTCAGTAGTTTTACGAGACATATAGCCTAGCATTATCAAACGCCAATAAAATTTCTTTGTGAAGTACACATGACTAAAAACCGGTACAAGCCAACTTTTCTTTTGCAACAAACATCAATATCACAGCAACAACTTTAACTTTAAGTTATCCTCACTTTTGGTTCAGACCGTACTTCATCGTATTCTACTTCATTCTTCTATATGACTTTTTCCTTTAGTAACGAATAGGCCTGGAGTACTGGGGTCCATAGTTTATAATAATATACACGTAAGTTATAATCCAGTTTAATACAAATATATACTAACAAAATATATACTAACAAAATCAGTAGCTTTCGAGACGCGTGTCCCTTCGTCAGTTGACGAAGAGACACGCGTCTCGAAAGCTACTGATTTTGTTAGTATATATTTGTATTAAACTGGATTATAACTTACATGTATGTTATTATAAACTTTTTCCTTTATTATTTAAAAAACAAATGTAAAAAAAGAATTGTTGCAATCTCGTAAAGGCGATGACGTCTTCATTACACGTGTGGATAATTTCAAAATAGTAAAAAATTGTTTTTGTTACCAGATCAGATGTTTAATTATTGAAAAGAAATAAAATAAATGTTTTTTTAATGACCATAAATTTTAACCATAAATAAATTGCCGTTACGTTTTCAATTACCTTTGTAAACGTCGCGAAGAACGTTTGCTGTCGAAACGTAGCTCTTAAATTTCTATCATCATTAGTATAATTGCTATGAAGGGTGGGACAGATGGGCAAAGCAAAATAAAAGTTACCAAAATGTATTACTAATAAAGCAAATGATAATGTCGAAAGCTAGATTTTGTATATCGACTTGCATTTATATGAGTAAGAACACATCTTCACTTTTACAACCAAGTATGTAGTGTAAATGTTCTGCACCAGTGTTTTGGATAAGGAACACCGAAGTAGGAATAACTTTGCAAACAAGCCCACAAAGCCATAAATATAAATAGATTTTGAGGGCAAAAAATCACAGAACTGTACACACATAGTAATGCTACTGGTGAAAGAAGACTCTTAAGATTGCATCTTGCGTGTTGGTACATTACACAATCTGTGCGCCCCGAAATCTGTTTTAGGCTCTAACCCCCTCCCCCAAATGTTTAAATCAGGTGATATTCGACTAATTAAGACTGAGGATATCTCTTAAAAATCTATTGGAGACCGAAAGCCGAACATCACAGATTTATGAGCTGTGCAGGACCACAAATAATAAAACAGACATTTTCTTTAGCCCTGTTGCTCAGTTAACTGTCATCAAAACGCAAAAGCAGAGAACGGAAGTGTTCTAGGCTACTTTATATATTTTTTCTTAAATCTTTTTCCTTGTCTGCCTCTAGGTGTAATCCAGTCACACCCAGTTCTCTCCTTCTGAACAATCCTTAGGATTGTTCAGAAGGAGAAAACATTGAGAGAATATGGGAGAAGAAGAGAATACTGAGAGAAAAAAAAAAACTGGAAAACAAATGTATTTTACACCAAACAATAGAAAAATATGAAAATCCACAGCAATAGTGAATTTCGCCACAAAAAAACAAACATTCCTGTTATAAAATATATCACTACTGATAAATATGTAAATGTTAGCATTCGTCACAAAGCTGTATTTACCGGGACTCAGTGAGCAGTTGCTCCAAACCTCCCCCCCCCCAAATAAAAACTAAATTATTATATTAGAGTCACCTGGAAAGTAACTTTCAATTACCCCTGTGTATTGTGTCTATAAATTGCGTGTTCTCTGGTCGATTTGCCTGCTTTTCTGGACAAAAATATCAGTTTTTCCGGGAAAAAAAAACCTTGCTATCTACGCCTGAGACCGACTAACTCAGCCAGGGAATGAAAAATGCCCATAAAAGTTCCTCGCGTCATCGACGCGATTCGAACCCGGACATTTTCCACCCGGTGTGCTATCTGCGCAAACTTCCAAGGCCCCAACGCAATTGCTATATGGAATAGTTTGTAACTTTTAACATTTATGTCCGTCACGGCCTCAGACTACCTAAAATCGGAAATGATTTCGTGAGAGCAAAGTACGTACAGTATATCAGAATATCACTAAAAACGATGAAAAAAAATATAAAAAAAAACTCTACAAATGGAGCATAAAACAAGAAGCCTAAGAAGCAATGGTATATTATGTTACACACACATTTCACTTTATTTACCGTCAGAACATTAGGAAAGTTACGAAATTTTTACGAAATTCACGAAAAGCTGATTATAACCAGACTAACTTTTGCGAAGAATAATTTGTGCATTCCTTCTTTCTCCCATCCCTTCAAAATCAGAAAAATAATTATACTTTTATATCGAACTTCAGTTTCGAAAACAGAATTACAAACTCCGAACAAACAAAATGAATAGTCTTAGATAAGAAAATTTCTGTCTATTAAACTTTCATTCCTTTGTTGACTACTGTTTACTAAAGCAATTTTACTCACATAAAAGAAGAAATAAGTTTCCAATTAACATTTTAAAAAACTTTCCATTATCGCAATTGAAACACGTACATCAAGTCGCTAATGTAGAAAAATGTCTTTTCAGGGATAATCACTGAATGGGCATATTTTCAAAACTGGGTGTTCCTATTTATCAGATATCATGCCATCTCGTATAACTTCTTTAGGCACGGTTAATAACTTGAAAGCAAATTAATCATTGGAACAGGTGGGGTCACAATAATACACTCTTATTACTTTGATGCTTTCACTCGAATTTAAGCCCAAAATCACCGATTTTCAACTCTGTCAAGATATCAACCCGCCGGGCCATGTGAATTATGGAGTAGTTCTTGGAGTAATGCCTTTGTATACGTTTTCACCATTAATAACTTCAGCAGCCCGGAAGCTGGCAACTGTTTACTACAGAGTTGATGGAATTCTGGAACACTTTCCAAGAAATGAACTGCTGGCGAATAGCCTTCTCTTTCTCACCAGCTACAGTTCGCGATATACCAAAGATAAATTAGATGGTAACCATTTATGTTTCTATTATGAGTGACAGTGTGAGATCGAGATTGAGAACTCAATTTAAAATTCACTTTTGTCACCAGAACTTTATGACTGGTCATTTTGGACAGCTGCTGGAAGACATCAAAAGGTTCGCTGTTCGCTTAAATGAGATTAGTGACATCAGAAAAGGAATTATAATTGCAGAGTTCAATAAACCTCCTAAAGGGAGTTCGGTGTAAGTTACTGCAATTATGGGATTAGTCGGTCGAACTCCAGTATCTTTTGTTTACGATTCGAGTTTTGCCATTTAATAATTAATCCAAAATTCTAATGCAGGTAGGAAAGTTCTCATCTTCCTCCATACATAAGTAACTTAAATAAATACTTTATGCTGTTGAAAGAAAGATGATTCCGGAAGCACAGTGCACAAATGATCTTCCATTTGTTGCGGTCATGAGGAGTCTAACAGAAGGGCATTTTTCGGATATCACAAATTCAGGTCACGTGCTCGCCAGGTTATCTGGTTATGATAGCGAAAGTAAAACGTATATGCATCATGAAACTTTAAAGAGAAACAATTAACTAAGCTAGAACAGCCAGTGCTTTTTCTCTGCCAAGATAATCCAACCTCGTCAATCAACTTAACATAGCTTTAAACACAGATCGCTTACGTTCTTTTTAGGGCAATCAAGAACTTATACGATAGTAGTGCTTCTAGAGAATCCAGGGCTTCAGAGAATTACCGATATGAAAAACAAGAAGTTTTCTGACTCTAGTTATTGTGTGCACGTTACATAAAGAGCGTACTCGTTTCGCGAGAAACATAATTGAACAAAACTGGCTATCAACCTGCTTTGTGATTATGGCTTGAACGCCGGGAATGTTTATCATAGAAATCCGAATATCTTTCATAATTAGTTACCTTAAATACCCATACAGAATAGATTGCCTTCTAGTCACGTCTCTCTTTGATGGTAAAGTACAAAAAAAAAGGGGGGGGGGGGAACTAAACTAAACTCGCTTTGATACAAGGCTGTAACAAGTAGCCAAAGTAGGTTGAAATATTTTACTGCGACTGGGGTGTTAAATTTCAAAGCAAGAGAGAGAGAGAGAGGGATTCAAATTGTTAAAATTCATTTCAGTCTGTTAGTAGTGGCTGAAAACATAACGATACAAGGTAGGCACTGCCTATCCAAAAACCTCGGGGGCGCTAAATCCAATTTGTTAGGAAGCGTAAGAGAGGTGATGTTAATATTGAAGTTCATAAAACTGAGTAAAAGCGTTCCTGCAGATTATTTCAAAAAAGGATTACGGTGAACGAATTCCATGAAATATGCAGCGCATATAAAAACAAATAACAATAATAAATTAAATAAATAATAATTTTAACAAATTATCTTTAAGTGCATTCAATTAAGTTTCGTTCGTTCTTTATTAAAAACTCTTCTCCATCCAGAAGATACCATGCGCTCCTCGAAATTTTCAGGGAATGCTCGAACAACTGAGCACGTTTACAGTTTGGCCCCTATGTACAGAATGATGTAAAACATGCCAAATTAAATAAAAACTCTGCAGGATTATTTTTAGTATATCGTGGTTCGACCAGGAGAGCAACAAAAACCATTCATTAATTCATCGGTAAGATTAAAATGTTAGAGAACCAAACTAATATTTAGTGAGTTTGCTTTAAAAAAAGATTTAAAATTTTCATAAAATTTTTATCACTGTATTTTTTTGTAATTTATAAAACAAAATTTGATTCGATATTTGAATCGGAAATTTCTTAGAACGATTATTTTTCTTTTAAAATGGCGATTCAAATTTCATTTAAAATTTTATAATTAAAAAAACAAACTTTAAACTGAAATTTAGAATCACAGATCATAAATTTACAATCAGCGATTTCCCGGGTGGGAATCGCTGATTGTATGCATATCGCTTGTAATACTTAACTGATTCGAAGTGACAACTGAACAAAATACAGCAGGCCCCCGTTATAACGCGGTTGGTTTTACGCTGATTCGCTATAACGTTGTTCTTATATTATAACCCCTATCTGACTATAACGCTGTCACAGATCACTATACCGCTGTCACAGATCACTATACCACTCTTTTACAGATTGCATTTTTGGCATATTTAACTAAATCGTTTCATTTGATGGAGTCGATAGCTTGAAAATGAATAGCAAAACGGCATTAAAACGTTTCCCACGCTCAGTGAAATTTTTTCGCACGCTAATTTAATTGCAGTACAATAACTTGTTACGTAGTTCCGAGATCAACATTTTAAAAAATGATCAAGTATATTGCTTGTAATATTTGCGTTATATGCATTTATCCGAAGTCTAGTCATCACTCAGTACCGTATTAGACATCGTGCGAAACGGACAGTTTACTTGAACATTGTATCGTAATTAATGCAACCAACGCAGTTACATTTTCGAAGAGTTAATAATGGCCGATAAGAATGAAAATGCAACGACGTCTGAGTGCAGTACGAAGACTATAAATGTAAGAAAAAGACTGAATTTGAAAATCAAATTAGACGTTTTGAAGCGAATCGATTCCGGTCAAAAACAAGCGGATGTGTGCCATAATTTAGGACTCGCAAGTTTAACTGTAAGAACAATTATAAAAAAAAATAAAGAATTAATTTTAGCAGCGGGAAAGATAGCTGTTCCACTGCAAGCAACTAGGGCTAGGCCGGCTATTAGGATTGACATGGAAAGACTTTAACTAATTTTATTGAAGATAATATCCAATGCAGAATTCAGTTAAGTTAAATATTATTAAGAGAGAGAGAGAGAGAGAGAGAGAGATTAGCCAATATGATGATCTGAAGAAAACTCACCTAAAAAAAAAAAATGTGGAACCATTTAAAACTAGTAAGGGCTGGTTGAATAGATTTAAAATCCAGGGAGAAGCCGCAAGTGCAGAAGGAGCCGAAACTTTCAAAAAAGAACTTCTTAAAATTATTGAAGAGGGATATTATGTGTTATACTTCTCAACAAGTTTTTAACAAAGGTGAGGCAGGACTTTTGTGGAAACGAATGCCTAAAAGAAGTTTCATATTGAAAGAAGAAAAAACATGCCAGGTTTCAAAGCGGCGAAGGATCGGTTGACTTTATTGTTAGGTGGTAACGCTGCAGGAGATTTAAAATTAATACCACTTTTATTTTATTTGGAAGAGGACCAAAGTTCAACCCAAAATCGACACATTTTTCATGATTAAATTCATCAATTAAATTAAATCAATTTAGATCAATTAAATTCATGATTTTAATTGGAATTTTAAGTTTAATTTTGATACATAAGTAGTTACCACATAATTATATACGTATATAATGCAGAATATTTTATATGTAAAAATATTTGAATATTAAATATTTTGACCGACATTTGTGCATCTTTTCACTACCGTTTATTATTGATTAGGAAATATCCTATGGCACCGACCGCAACTCACAAATACATATGTTACCTTATGGGAATACGGCACTCGCTTAGCGTGGATTCACTTAGTGCTCTGTTTTTCTGGAATGAATTATCAGCGGTAAGCGGGAGTCACCTGTATGTGTCATTAGTTCTATTACAAAAACAAACAAAAAATGGTCGTACATTATTTATTCAAAAGTGGTAAACAAGTTTAAGAAGGTTGGAAGCACTTAATACAGTTGATAGGTTTCCTGTTTGTTTATATCTAAAAAGCACTTTTATCTACACAGTTAGGCCATAAACCCCAAAAATTCAGTTCAAGTTCTGCTGTCTTTCATTCGGTACTGAGATTCAGTCATGTCGCCTTTCCATTTGTAGACGTGGTGAAACCTGAATCTCTCCTCTCATACAGCCTACAGTGAAAGCGCAGACCGTGTAGGGGTGAAGTACCTAGACTCGAACCTACGATGTGTATTTCTTACAAAAAAGTTATCACGAAGCCACAGAGAACTCTCATATTTTGTTATCGTGGAAATATAGTAATAATCAAAAGTAACTAATATAAAAATAGTCTCAAACTGTTTCATAAGTTATTTTAAACATTAATTATGCAAGTTCGGAAAGAAGCATTTCTTATTTTTTTTAAACCCGATTCATTATCAGAAATGTTCTGATTGTTGGAAACCGATTATCAAATATCTGCGAGTCTACTTTTTTTTTTTCCTTTTTATGGTCACCCCCTCAGATTAGGGCAAGCCGATGAAACCTGTAGTACTCGAGTACCACGGATGGGTTCATAAAACGTCAGAAGAAACATTAATGATACTGGGCTTGAATTGCTGTAGATGGTAATTTTCATAAAAAACATACAGAAAAAAAGTTGTTTTCTAGAGACCAATAATAGTTAGAATAAACTATTATTGGTCGTTTCGGTAAAGTTTAGAACCGAACTGTGAATGGATGCTAGTTTCGTTGAGACGCGTGTTTGGACTGATTTGGAAGAAGGAGATGGATTTACAGATGCCAATTCAGAATAATTGTCCCTAGAATAATTTTAAAAAATAATAATAATAAAAACATGTGCAGCCAAAACTAATGTGCATGATCTCCTTGAGGACTGGCTAGCTTCCATCATAACCATCTATTTGTTATCTTCTTTGCAATCAGCGATTCCTTTTTTCCTTGACCCATTCACCGACTAAGGGACACCAACTGCTGCTGGGAAACTGATGAAAGAAAGAGGTAATCATTTTTTATCTTTGTCCAGTAATATTCTACGAGCGCAGCCTTATTGGAGAATGACAGTGATGGAATTACTCTTCTGTTCTTAAAAATATTCTTATCTTAATTCTGATATCATTAAAACATTTTTTTTTTAACCTTTCCTTCCAATCTGGCAGTTCAAGAAAACTTTTTCTGTTCCAGTTTTTAATAATCTCCGTCTAATTGCCCTAATTTCATTTTTCGAAAAATTACATGAAAAGTTCACAGCAGAACTTTTAGAGAACACAGTCATTCATCCGCCACGGTATACTTATCCAGAATACTAACAGCCTAGAGGCTAGCTAGCTCTCCTGTATTTTTACTAAAAATCCTTTGACTCTATGAAGCATGACTGACTTCTCTCTAAACTTGACAAACTAGGATTAAGAGAAAACATCAACCAACTCTTAAGTGATTACTTATCTGATTTTGTTCCTTTGTGATTAAAATCAATTACTCTTTCTCTAACATCAGCAAGTCTTACAGTGGAGTCCTGTGGGACTCCACTGTACCAATTCTTTTCATTATGTTTATACACGAGCACATCCTTAAGGAGATAATATCTTAGTGTTATTATATAATGGATAAGGACTCGGGCTTACTTGAAATCAAAACATCTATGGTATTCATTAAACTGGAGGAACAGCTCAATAAAAATCAGCTTACTCTGAATCTTCGCATATCAAAATACGTGGTTCAAAGGAATAAATCCCTAGAATTTTATTTCAAAATAAGTTGAAAAATGGTCTGTAAATGTCAACGATACCAAGTCCTGAAATCTGACTCAACAGTAAACTAATTTTGAACAACAAAAAAAAAAAAAAAAACAGAAATAAAATAGCATAACTGGCAGAAATTCTCTCCTTTTCAGCTACTTAAGTAAATTGCACAGATCTTTTTTATCCTGATTCGGATACATCTCACCTATGGTATTTTAATTTTGGATCGTCCCTAGAGTGCATCCACTACCAGAAGAAAGATACAAACCGAGGAAAAAGCGCTTTAACATATAATTGTAACTGAAATTCGAGGCACCATTCATCTACACGGTTTCCTATGCTTTTTTAATGATTATTTTTGTCACTTTAGAAGAAGAGATAAATTTGAGTTAAGAAACTAACTTGAAAATCCCATTGTAAAGAAACCTAGTTGGGCAGAAAAGCTTTACGTTTCCAGGATCAAAAACTAGTCTTTCTCCTCATTTCAGGTCTTCCAAGTTGCTTAATAAAATCAAGAAACTTTTCAAAGAACATTTAACCATGGCCTCCAATTCAAATCGTGATTCTAGCAAGATTACGACGAATATTAAACTTTTCCATCCGTTTCTTATGTGTCCAGCATTAAGAAATGTCAATTTTACCCAGTTAACTGTCAGATGCACTTTGCTTTGAATATGCGTAAAACTCTTACCATCACGGCACATCCTTTAACAGACTTATGTGTTCTTCCTTAGACTTATGTGTTCTTCCTTCCTTTTGCTGCTTCTATGGGCATCTTCAACAACGCTCACAGAACATATATCTTTACTAGGGGTAACCATTTTTAATCATTAGTTAATGATTAAAATGTTTTAATCAATGCTAAAATGCATTTAAGCATTAGCAAAATATTGCTTTTTATGCATCGAAAACCTATATTTTCTCTTTCGCTCTCCGCGATACTTTTCTCCTAAACTGCTAATGATTACGTACAAATACCAGATCCGCCTTACCATGAAATATTGCTCTCACATTTACGGTGATACCTCCAAAAATTTCTGTTGAATTCACAGACTATCCAAAAGACGGCAAGTTCATTAATGTTCTTCACACAGACATTCAGTTTCTACGCATGCCTTTCTACGGCTATTTCAATGGGCACTGTTCTTCCGAATTGGAATCCGTAATTCCACCACTGTCTCTTCCAAGCCAGTCAGAATAAGTGCCATACTTGTCAATATCCTTCACTGTCCGTATTCAAAATTGGAGCACTAACTTTTCCTCTTCCAAATTTACCCTTTCTACTTTTGTTCTTTGAAATACCTTTCCTTCGCATATATATTTCTCGAAAATTACAAATACAGAAATTCAAGTCCAGTGTCAACAAGTATTTTCCATCTTCTCAACCTTCAATCCATACAAAGTATTAGAGTTCTAAGATGGATTAATTTATAGAATTAATCAATTCTTTAAGTTAATCCACGAAGCACCAACTCTTAAACTATCTCGAAACCGTCCATCTGATCAACGATGGCCAATATGGGTTTTGTCGGTGTTGATCTACTGGTGATATATTTATTGGCTTGTGTTACTCATCTTTGGCCAAATTTTATGGAAGGGTTTTGTGAAACTCAAGCAGTTGCTTTCGACATTTCTAACGCTTTTGTTCGTGTTTTTAGCACAAAAGTCTTCTAAACAAACTCCCCTTTTCCGACTTTTTTGTGCAATTGGATATCCAGTTTTCTCTCTCTGACGCTCTACTGCAGGTGATGGTAGACGGCTGTCTTCTAACCTCTCTACTAATGCTGGTATTCCCCAGGATTCAGTTTATTCTCTCACTCTTTAACTCTTGTATATTAATTACCTTCTTCCAATTGACTTGGAATGCCTATCTAGTTTTTGTGATGATAGTAATCTTCCCAAATAAATGGATCTATTTGGAGAAGGAATATAAATTTATAAAAAAAATGATTTTTTTTTTTTTTAATTTAGGAGTAAGGAATTAAAATTACTCAGAGATTAAAATCTATTTATATAATTACAAGAGAATTTTCAGAGGGTAGAGTGGATTACTTAGTTCTTCTGTTTGTCCAATTGGGGGCCAAACGTTATTATATCATTATCTCTCTCTTCCCTTTCTTTTCCTGAACATTCTGATTATCGAGAGGAGTAGCAAGAAAGAGATGGGCAGGATTTCCGGAACGTAAAGCTGTTAAAATTGGGTAATAATCGCAGTGTAACACATTAATTGATAGTCATCTCTTAATACCGTTTCAATTTAAAGTTTAAATTCGTGTTCTCCTTTGTGTGATACATAATACAAGGGTTATTCAAAAAGTAGATAGTGGATTACAAAAAGGAGTTTTATTTAAAAAGATTTGATGTACGACTCGATTCAAAATAAAATACTGTATTACTCAATATGTTGCGTTGACATCTGAGTGGCTCCATCTTGTAGAACAAATCGAAGTCACAAGGACTCGTAGAAAAAATAGAGAGAAGCACCTGTAAAAGGATTTTCCATTCGAATGCCTTGCAATAACTCCTTCATAGCACCAGTGGTATTACGCAGTATTTGCAGTGCTGGCTTAGAGAACAGCGTGATGGCAGAATGATGCCATTGCAGTCGCAAGCAATAATTAGCATCACTTCATATTCCCTTGTTCTTCTTCCCCTCCCCATTTTTTTTTTAAGAATTAAAAAAAAATTTAAGTTAATAACGGGGAGGATCTTGGAGATGGAGACATTTATCAGGACCAAATTTGCGCCCAGACAAACAAAACAAGTGTCTAGGGCCCGTAATCTGGACACAACTCCTGGCAACTCTCTGCTCAGGTTCTGTTGGATTCATTAGATTATCTTTCGAAATTAAGCGCGTGTGACAGGTGGCTTCAGGTTACGGTACACACTGTAGTCATCGTACTCCTTCTTAAATAAACAATAACCTTAAATTAAGGTTTAAGCATCATTATTTGAAATTTTTCCAGATTTCCAATGTAGGAGCCCATATATAGGTACAAATATTCTGTTTGGGTGATTATGAGTATTCTGCCCGAAGGTAGGTGGTCCTTAATGCTGAGAATTTTATAAAGGCTACTGCAATTGTTTTCCGTTGCCTTCTGTGCCTGTGTGTTTTGGTTTGTAGTTGTGTGGCCGATTTGTCTGTTTGGGGGAAGGAAAACGCCCGGAAGAATCCACGAGGGAAACGCCGGACCTCCGTTTGAGACGGGCTAATTCAAATCAGAGTGAAAAAGTCTTCGGAAATTTCTCCGGTTTAAGACGGGACTTGAAGCCAAACAATACCGACTCCGTGTCAGTAGTGTCACGGATATGCAATAATAGCGGCACGGAAGTTATTCTACTAGATTGTACAAATCTATAAAATGACACATGATTGTACAAATCTATGAACCAAGAAAGCTGATCTTTGTTCATAAATATAACTTTGGGCACCTGCAGCACACACTTATAGTTCTCCGTCCGATGAAACAAATTTTCCAATCATACACTTACGAAGCCGCTGCTGCTATACAACTGTTCTGTTTTCTTTTATAAATAACCTCCGCCTCATCATTCTGTTCACGAGCACGTTTAGACAGCAATTTAGACGCTACTTTCTGAAACTTTCTTAAAAACGTGATATAATAGAAACATAACCGTAACAATTTTGCATTTATTCAATAATATTCAACACGATAAAATTATTAATTTTGAGACAGTTAATTTTTCCTCACTCGTTATGCGACCCCTGCAACCTCTTTAATTACTCTGCTTATAATGAAGGATACAGTTTAAGATACATTTAGAAATTCTTTAGTAATCTTTGGACAAAATTTCTAGTGAAATTAACGTGATGGATCGGAGCGCACCGGAAGGCCGTTCCAGTTCGCTCCGCTCCATCGTGAGCCCTGGACACACGAGTAAAACTAGTTTTTAAAATAAACAAATTGCATTTCACAAAGAATGACACCGAGATAGGAAGAAGAATAACCTGCAGCTATTTTTATTTCCTTTACATGACCTTTATATGGAAAACTTATTCATATTACATGATCAGGAAATTCAATAAACTACAACTGTTCCCCTTTTGTGTTGTCAAGAAATCCATTAAGTGCAATGCTGAATTCAACTGAAAAGAGTGTTGACCTCTGACACTGATCCAGGGCATTCACGTACATACGTATAAGCATCACACTTGTTACACATAAATGTACAAAATCGATTCAAAAACAAACAGCACTTGGTTCATTTACTTAATTTTTTCAGTAATTAAATATCTGGTAAAAATGTTTCATAGCTAATTTTAAAATTATGAAAGATGGTGTCGTTCTCATAAGATAGCACTAAGAGCTAGGAAAGTTCAGTAATTCGTTTCTTATTAAGCGAAGGAGTAAAAGTTTCTATTGTCACTGGGAGCGACAGCTGGTTTCTTCAACATATACTGTAAAAGCTACAGAAAATTGAATAACAATATAATAATAATAATAATTTTATATTTTAAAAAATAATTAACTTTATAATTAGTTAATTAATATTATAATACAATTTTAACGAAAAGCAACGGCACGTTTTTGATATTTGGCCCGCTGCCCAGTGATCATCTGAAATACAGTTACTCACGCGCGTGTTCGAATCCATGCGATAATACAAAATATTTGGCTTTATGTGGCCATCTCGAACTATAAGCAGAAAATTTATTTTTAATTGTTATTTAGTTTTTAGGAGCATTAGCAACTAAGGCCATATTGCTCCGGGATATGCGGTGGTCATTCCCTGACCTTTCCGCATCCTCCGTATTTGGTGGTGATGGGCTAGAACCCCGGTCTAATCAAAAAGCGTATGCTACGCACTGCTGCTCCTTCTCACCTGGCTACGGAGGCCCCTTTATTTTTTAAGGAAAAATTAAAGAATAAATAGCCTGGTATCGGAACAAAAATGCCTGGTAGGACATGACAATGCTAGGCCATTGCTGTTGTTTGTTTTTTTTTTGTTTTTTTTTAGGAGCATTAGCAACTAAGGCCATATTGCTCCGGAGATATCCGGTGGTCATTCCCTGACCTTTCCGCATCCTCCGTATCTGGTGGTTACGAGCTCGAACCCCGGTCTAATCAAGAAGCGTGTGCTACCTACTGCTGCTCCTGCCCACCTGGCTACAGAGGCTTCTAGGCCTCTGTAGCCAAAATGAATGAGAACTATTAGACCATCCTTCTTATAGTGCTGATATGGCTAATACGGTTTTTTGGTGCGCAGACACTTAAGAGAAAACATTCGTCGTAAATGGCATCGTTTTAATGACAATAACCAAAAGCTTGAAATGGAACGAAGAGTCTTGCAGAAAACAGAAATGCTTGTACAACGTTGAAACGTTTTGAGTTGGTAAAAAAAAAGATTACTTTGGAAATTCTGTTTAATTTGTACAGTAATATTGCCGTTACTTTTTGAATCATTCTTAAACAAATAACATATGTGGCGCTCGGTGATACACGGATACGTCCATGGGCGCCGGCAGCATGGTGCAAGGTGAAGTAATGCACGATATTTAATATTTTCATTAATTTATTGAAACATAAGATATTGCATTATTCGAAAATTTTGGTGAACACGCACCACCTTGCAAAATATCCTGTCGGCTCCCATGGACACGTCTATAAATAAAAGAAAATATTTTATTGCAAATTGAGACCCTTCTAAGGAGAATGCGCGTGTTCAATTTCAGTATCACGCTCGTGGAATGAGAGAATGAAAATGCAGTCTACTTTACACTGTGGAGCTGCACACCACATGAAGCAGTAAGGGTAATTGAGATCCAACACGCATCTCAGCCGAATCCGTAACCCTACGACGCCCTAAGTGACGAATCCATGACATCTGTCAGTCATTAGCATACACGTGGCGACGAAATACGGCGCCACCAACCGTAGTAACGCCACTCCTTGTCACTCGGGCGTGCAGGTGTGGCTGCTCTTGTGTTACTGGCCATACTGGTTACCTAGGCGACGAGATAGGTCGCTGACATCAACTCGGGCTCAGTCTATCATTTAGCCGGTTGCTTTTCGTTAGACCAGGTGATGAACAGATCGGTGTCGGTGTCTGATAAATTAGCAACTCATCTGTACCAGGAACAAACTGCATTGCTTTGTCAAGTTCCTAGTAAGTAGCCAATTTACTTTTTTCTCCATTTCCAATATGTAATAAAACGATACTACCTGCTACTAAGGTGCATATGGTGAAATCTTCAATAAAATCAAGAACTATAGGACGAATGTTTAAATTAAAAATGGGCGAGAGAGAAATTTTTCAGCATTTTGTTGGAAAAAGTATCCTCTCATATTCACTCTGTACAGTTATAACACTAATTTAGCATATCTGGGAAGCAGATGTAAGCTATCCTAAAGATACGCGTGAACTTTGTATATCCCTTTAAAGTTAGCGAAACGGAAAATGAACCCGAGAGTTAAAAAAAAAAAAAAAAAAAAAACGCCACACTCAAACTGGATATGTAGAAATTATTTAACTATTAACTCCATGTGCAGTTTCTATGAGCGACGTTTTCTCCCATACGTTCCTAGATCTGTTACATTTTATTTAATAGTTCCATGTCTCTTTATTTTGCAGATCCTGGCGGGTAGTGGCTACGTTTATTGTACCACTGTTTTATAATTTAATTCAAGACAACTAAGGCCGCGAGGTGGCATTATATTGAGTCTGTAAACTACATGTATTCTATGGTTGGCTTGCTGCTTTTCAAGATTAAAAATCCCGACATTCCGGGATGAAACGAGAAATTACTCCGAAGTGTGTGTTTACCGGACGATTGGGCGACCACAGCTTACAAATATTAATGATTTCCTTTCAAGATCACCTTCCAGAATCTGGCAAGAGACTATTTTTTTTATTTATTATTATTATTTTTTTTTTATTGTGTCGAAATGTGATAACAGTTAGTGTACTTCTGCAGCAATGAACTCATTCTGTAGATATGAGTTATCATAATAAACGAGGCATTGGAGGTATTTTGGATAAGGTTGTGAGGTGAATTTTCATTTGCCTACAAATATCCCTGGCAATGACTAATTTTGCAGTATACTTTGGAATGCTGTATGTGATGTTCGACAAATTCAGTTTTATATCTAAATTCATTTATATTTCCTTTTTTTTTTTTTTTTTAGGCGCATTTGTAAATGCGTAAAGCACCGACTCTGTCCGTATGTGACAACTTGGCTCCCCGCATATGAATTTCGATGAAATTTGATATTTTGGTCCTTTAGAAAGATGTGTCGAGCAATCCCAAATTTCTTTCAAATCGGACTAACAGAAATCCAGCAATTTTTTTTCCCCATAAAATTTCGAGTAATTTACATATAAATGTAAGTATACATTGAATATTTGACCGTTGTTGGGCAAGGAAATGTCAGATTGGCACCAAATCTTCAGCGTATTTTCTTTTAGTCCCAGGGAATGTTTTAGGATCAACCCTGACTCGGTGCATTCCCCCTCCTACAGAAATTCCTCGACCTTGTGTGGTCGTCCTGGAGTACAAACAGAAATTTTATTTTATGTTATTTATACTAATTTTGGATATTCGCGCATTATCCTCGTGAAGGAAAACCTGAATCGACACCAAATTATCAGGATATGTTCCGCTGGTTCCCGGAAAGCGTTTAAGACCGATTATGATTCAACAGCACTCCCACGCATTCCTCCACAAAAAAATCTATATAAAGAAAATTATGTTTCGAGCAGTATTACTCAAGAAAGTCGATTAGATCCTAAATTCTCTTAACATGTTTTGTTGGCCCCTGTGAAAGTTTAGGACCCATTCAGATTTAAAAGATCCTCACCATCCAGTTTCACCCTACAGAAACGTTGTGACAGATCAGGAGCAGAAACTCTGATCCTTTGTAAAATTTCAGCGCTTATTTAGAATATTCGTTTTGACCTTTATACAGAATAATTATGTCAATAAGTTAATCCACGTCCACTGTGAAACTGTCCACCCTCCCCCGAAAGAGAATCCCTACACAGACTTACCTCACGTTATTCATCACGTGACGAGGTTTGGTAAACTCTCCTTGAGTACAGTACAGAAGTTTTTAACCCCTGAGGTACTTTATTTGATAATCAAACGCGTCTGAAATGTAACGCTACTTGCAATACCTAACTTGTTTAGTTATCCTACTAATAATTAAACTCTTTAAGATTACTCTACTAAAACTCAGCAATAGTGAAATTGAAGCCAGTAGCCAAGTATACCCGTACACGTTCTCACATGCGCAGATATGAAGATGCGCACAAATACTACGCCCTTTGGTAGATACTCAAATGTTTCTATACTTTTTTTTTTTTTTCACTGTACTGTACTACGTATTATATGAATGCACGCATATTACACTTTGCTACTTACAATTGAATGAATAATGTGCGGTCATGTAGATCACGCAAGTAGGCAGACAAAAGACACACAATACATCATACTGAACGAAAGTAGAACAAACTATACAGCATAATCAATTATGCAGCATTCAATAAAAACTGTTGATAATCTAAATATAGACTTGCATAAAGAGTCTGAATTATTAAAGCTATATATTCATATTATTCCAGTACTTACACAAATAGAAAAATTCAAGGATACAATTATTTATCCTTAAGGAGTCTAATCATTATCTCATAAAATGAATTTAATATAGACTTTTAAATGTTTTTGGTGTTCTTAACTAATTGCATTTATCAGGCAATTTTTGTTGGCGCATTATAGCCCTAGCTGCTGATGCGCCATGAAAACTCAAATTAACCAATCAGAAATTTTGAATAAACTACTTGAGTACGCAAACAAATGTTCCGTAGTCTAGTTCAATTTTTTTTTTCTTGAAAAAAAAAAAAAAAATAGTTAAATAGACAAAATAGTGCTATTAAAAAGTGAAAATAGAATTGAAATTAATTGTTAAGGTCTCCATTATAAACAACAACAACAACAACAAAAAATTATGTAACTCCAGCACGACTACTGGGTCGAAGAGGAGTTTACAAATAATCATTTTGAACAGCGAACACAATCATTAACCGCATTCAGCAGTCACGCGGACTTAAATCATGGTACACGCAAAGGCGTGTGCAACTGCACTCTCGCGCTCGAGTCTCTCAGGACCACTCCACCCGACATCCATCGGGCCTAAAAACTATACCAAAAAAAAAAAAAAAAAAAAAAAAAAATATATATATATATATATATATTGGCAAGGAATGCAGAACTGAGTCCACTAAATATTTCCCCAGAACGGATTCCCTAATATTTGATTACTCTTTCTCTCGTGCTGACCTCCGCCACGGACATCGAAATCTTTGCCACGCCTCTCACGTGCACAAAACGAGATTATTTTAAATAGAGGAAATAAGCATAAAACGGAGAACAGCGTCTTGACAAGCGACGAAGTGCTAAAAATACTAGCTACTTAACTACTCGCGTATAAAAAGACAACGCCTCTTAGAGCAAGCTAAACCCAACTACATTTCGGTTCTTGTCACATGAAACCTTTTACGCTTTAACTGTTAAATGAATACGAGCCGTGCCTGTCAATCTAACAAAAATATATATAAATAATAAAATAAAAAAGTTTCACAGTTAGCAGCCGCTACTGCAAGTCAGCGAGAAAGACCAACTTTAGCTGACCTACATTTCAGCCCTTCTTTGCCCTTTCCCTTGTTCATGACGTAACGGGAAAACATCAATAATCACTAGTGAGATCAGTAACAGAACGTGAGGGATTGTCGGGACTTTTAATCCCCACATAAACGGCAGTAGCGCTGCACAAAAGCTTGATAATAAAACCGTCCATCACGACATTAACTTCCCCTCAGCTACTGTAGATCGTGAGTAACAAAGAAAGTGGTATATTGTATGTGCAATAGTATAATTTTCTTACATTCAGGTTTCTGCAGACTTCTGAGAACGTACCCATTAGCAGCGATACTAATTTGCATGACCGGGGAATTGTTTATACGTCTCTAAAACTATCACGAGAAATTTTCAATACGCTTATTATTTTGCTGAATTTATTTGCAGGGTATTGCCGTTTTCGAAACTCAGTACGCACTTAACAGCACACAAAACATAGGTTCTTGTGAGTAAGTCGATCTATTAATGTTCCCGAAATTCTGCAAATCAAGAAAAGAAGAAATATGGAAATACTCAGTGCATGCAAGCATCATTCGTATATTAAGATCAGCTTATCTGTTGGCTGGATAAAAATAAAAAATAAATTAAAAAACAAACCTCTGGGGAGATTACGAAAAATAAAAAGAGCACCTTCGCCCATGGAATATAAACCCAAACTCTTCCAGATGCAGAATAAGGGACATTATCCAAAAGGCTATGAAAGCTCACAGTAAGTAAAAAAAGCTTATTCATAATTACTGTACTTTTCAATAAACATGCATATTAAATAAAATGCGTATTAAAAGCGATGGCAATTTTGCAGTACAGTTTTACAAACACATAAAATTAAAAATAAGTGTATTACTCGTTAAGTTTCCTACCGTGGAAAAAATCAATGAATATTTTGTAATAATACAAATAATATATGTAAGTTATAAGGACTTACCCTTCTTATGTACATATACGAGCTAGCGACCTAACACTAAAGTTTTATCGGTTTTTTTTTTTTTTTTTCCATATTTTCAGTCTTATTATTTTGCTAAAGTTTAATTTCTGGTAATAAGAAATACACCAGATACATAAATTTTCTGTTAAATAACTTAGCTTAATCAAACTTCCATTCGAAAACATAAAACACTGAATAAAAACAAAACCCTTCTTCGGTAATCTTTATAAAACTGAAAACGCAAACTGACAAACGATCGAAATAGAGCGCAGCTGTGAAACGCGTTTTATTTTAACCGTTTGGCATTTACATTAACGATGATATTATTCAGCCACCTACAAAATGAAACTAATTCTATTTATTTTCTATATTGCACCCAAATAAAAAAAAAACATATTAAATTTAGAAAATGGCGTAAAATATTATTTAATAATATTAATATATCTTGCTAATTCAGGAATAATCTTCGGCTATTTCACTTGCAAAATAAATAAATTTATGCAAAACAACTCTTCACGACCAGTGGCCAAGGGTTTTACATCCAGAAAGGAGAAAAGATAAGAACTGAATTTAGGCTAGTTAAATAAACAAATCAGGGCAAGAGCAACTTTAAAAAATTCAATGTACAGACAACATGCATTTTATTTATTATAATTACTATTTTATTTATCATTAAAACTTTTACTTCACCTTAACTTAATATTGTTAAATTATTGATTAAAAAATTAAACGTATGTAATATAAAAATATCCTTACAGAAGGAAAAAATTTCATTATTATTTTTTAATCCTATTGCGAAATCTGATATTAAATTTAATTCATCCAGTCATTCAAGCGTTTATCCATCAGACTGGCTCATATCTTAAATTGTGAATTTTGATATTATAAAAAGCCATATACACTTAATACATTACACTAAATCACGAAGTAGGTGGCAAAGGCCAGAAATTTCAATGGAATATCTGTTGTAAATTCAAATACATGTATTTATATTTCTGAAAAGTATTAAGTATGAGCGTCAAAGCAAGTAAGGCTATAAGGCATGAGTATATTTTGTCTATACAGGGTGTTTCAGTTAAACGTTTCAGAACTTCTAAGAGGGGTAGGGTACATCCTGACAACTCGAAATCATATAGCAATGTGGGGTCGGAAATGCTTTCCTGAAGTGGTGTTGTACACAGAAGCACCATAAAAAGAAAAGAGACCGTAAGTGAGAAATCGTTTTAATAATACATGAAAAGAAGCAAAAGGTACATGGATTAAAGTAAGTGTTCGAAGTTTCTTCCACGGGCTACAATGCACGCCTCACATCTCCGACGCATGGACATCCGAACATTCTGGAATACTCCAGGCGAATTTCGAATTTCTTCGGCAGCTACTGCGATTCTTGCAACCAGCTCCTCAGCATTGTCAACAGGGGTGTCATAAACTAGCGATTTCATATGACCCCAGAAATAAAAATCAAGACATGATAGGTCGGGTGACCGAGCAGGCCAACGCACGGGACCATCACGTCCGATCCACTGTTGACCAAATGTGACATCCAGGTAGTTACGAACATCTCCGCTATAATGGGCAGGGGCTCCATCGTGTTGGAACCCATTGTCTGTTGCGTCGATGCAGAAATCTGTTCATCTCTCAAAAGTTGTGGCAATACTTGCTGCAGAAAGATCAAGTAGATAGGTCCGGTTAGACGACACGGTAACAGGTAAGGTCCGATGAGGTGATCTCCCATAATACCGGCCCATACATTGACCGAAAATCGAATCTGTGCTGAACGACGTCGTATTGCATGCGGGTTCTCGACCGCCCAGATATGGTAGTTATGCGTGTTGAAAATTCCTTCCCTTGTGAAGGATGCCTCATCGGAAAACAACACTTCAGCAGGAAAAAGGGGATTTGTAGCACATTTTCCAAGGTACCACTGTGCGAAAGCAATACGAGGTTGAAGAAACTTCGAACACTTACTTTAATCCATGTACCTTTTGCTTCTTTTCATGTATTATTAAAACGATTTCTCACTTACGGTCTCTTTTCTTTTTATGGTGCTTCTGTGTACAACACCGCTTCAGGAAAGCATTTCCGACCCCACATTGCTATATGATTTCGAGTTGTCAGGATGTACCCTACCCCTCTTAGAAGTTCTGAAACGTTTAACTGAAACACCCTGTATATTGCGTGTAATTCTGTAGTAGATTTACGTGCTTGCTTCACAAAAAACTAGTTTTCGGGAGAAAAACCACGCGACCCTCGCCTGAGATTTCCCAATTCAGCCACGTTGTGAAAAAGGTCCATAAATGTTCCGCGCGTCATTGACGGTATTCGAACTCAGACCTTTTCCACCCAGTGTGGGGAGGAGGGTGATTATATCCACTATGCTACCGCGAGGGCGATAGTATCCCAAATGTTATCTATAAAAGGATGATTTTAAATAAATGATATCAATGTTTTACAAGACGATAGCAAGAAAATCTTTATCTTGGGATTTAACATGGCAGTTCGGTTTAAATAATGCATCTACGCCTCCTTTAGAAGAGAAAAGATGACACAAATTACATTTTGTCATAAAAGCATTATGAGGTTTCAAAGATACATTTATTTTCCCCCTTGAAGTTCAATATTGGACTGGCTGTGAAATGATTAATTTGTCGTGGGAATGTTATGTTGTTTTTGTTTTGTTATTGTTTGTTTTGTTATTTGTTTTTTAGGAGCATTAGCAACTAAGGCCATATTGCTCCGGGGATATGCGGTAGTCATTCCCTGACCTTTCCGCATCCTCCGTATTTGGTGGGCACGGGTTCGAACCCCAGTCTAATCAAGGAGCGTGTGCTACACACTGCTGCTCCTGCTCACCTGGCTAAGGAGGCGCCATGTTGTTTTTCAAATGATACTCAAATACTCAGATAGAGACGAGCCATTGTAAAACATCTTTCCGACTTCATTTTCGGAATCTTGAGTTTTGAAGTAGTTTTGAAATACAACAGAAGTAAAATAAGCAGGTAAATAAAATTTTTAACCCAACAAATAAATAATATAGTTACAGAATCTCAATGAACAGTAATATTTTTAGAATTTTACCCAAAAAAAAAACCCTGGTATATTCCCTAATTTTTATTATTATTATTTATTTTTTATTATTATTTTTTTTTTTTTTTTCAGTATGATCACTGTGAAGTGAGACCATCTTCTAGAACGATATTACAGTATCTTAATCAACACTCAAAAATAACATATAAGTTTCTCTGGCGTTTAAACAAGGTTTTCTTTCATAACCCTGGCGGTTTTACCTTACAGATACATCCGGTGGTAAAAAACTGCGTAAATTAATTATTTTAACAAAGAACTTTTGTGATTTATCACAGCACAGAACTACTTTCTTAAACAGCAAAAAAAATTAAAGTTTTCTTTTTTATTTCGGTTCTATAAAGGAGAGAGAGAGAGAGAATTTCTTGGATTTCAAATAACAACACCCATGGCGACCTTCATAATTTTTTTTATATAATGTATATATTTTTTCTTTTATATCTTTGACTGAAATAAATTAATTTTCTAAGTTGTGGCTTCAATCAGTTCTGGTGTTTCGCTCTTCGGTAAATCTACTTTTCAATCTAATTTGGAAAGAAGACGCGATGCGATGTTCAGGAGTATCTCTCCTTTCAATCATGCGTCATCTGTGTATTATTTTATGGTAATCACAAACACGAAAGGCTGACGAAATCTATAATACTCTAGTGCCATGGATGAATGGAGAATTAAGTAAACAAAAGTAATTTATTAACATTTACTTTGAATTTCTGCAGATTACATTTTCAGGAAATATATACGGAGCAGAGTTCAGCCAGCAATAGCAAACAGAAGATATAAATGAAAAAGACATTTCGATGATTCAGATCGTGGTTGAGAAGTTAATAATGGGAGATAGTTGTGCACGTCTTTCGGATTAGATTGGAATTAAGGGCTAGAATCACAGACACCAATTTGGAGGGACAATGCCCATGGAAATATCTGTGGGAAAAGACATGCAGTAGAAACGGAAGGTCTATTAATTAACCTTTTGAACAGATTCAAGGATTTCTGAGCAAATATTCCGTGGATTTGAGTTTTTTTACAGTGTTAATATCTGCTCACAAGAAATATAACAGGAAGCAATGTTTGGGATATGGTTATGCCCATAAATTTAAAAAAATGGTCCTTTTATAAAAAGTTTGGTGTTGCTACTGAAGATAGAGTCAAACAGTTGCTTTTTTTTTCCTTTTTTTTTTTTTTTTTTTTTTTTTTTTCAGGAGATAACACAGGTTTCAGTTTTAGAAGAACTAAAGTTAACGAAGCTACACCATCTCTCCATTCAAAACTGGCTTGAAGGCCAGCATTTAAAGAACTAGTGGTTGATATTTGAGAAGTACTGTATATCTGGTTGTGCAGAGTAGTAACATTTGTCAACAAGAAAATTAAATACAGAGTACTCTTATGGCATAATATACTATATCATTAAGAGTTCGAGGATCAGCCATAGACGCTTTTTATTTTCAGTTTATTTAAATGAAAGTTGTCTACATAACTAATGATCATAATATGTTAATTATTTTAAACTAAATTTTAAAGTAAAAGATATTTATTAATACAAGAAGTTAAAAAAAAGTATTGGATAGTTTTTATTTGAATGATAACAGAATAGGTTTGGAGGTCGACACATATAGGAAATTTTATATATTTAGTGATCGAATATTGAATAGGACAATATATTCTTATGCAATATTCTGTGAGCTGGAGAAGAAAACAAATTGTTAAAGACAAAGGAGTGAGTATTGATTTGATTCCTATGAGTTTAAAACACATGGTAACAAGAAAAATTGAATTTATTACAGGCAATGCCAGATTTAGGTAGTCTGAGGCCCTCACATTTTAGAGGCCCCTAAAATAATGTTCCTAAACTAAAAGCAATCCTATTGGTGCAGAACGCCTGCGACCTTGGGCCCGGGCGCAACTGCGCCTCAGTGAATCCGGCCTTGATTACAGGCCTTATAAAAAGAATAATGAGCTATTTCAATGATTAAGTGTAATATCACTTCAGTATTTAATTAAATTCGATTTCATAACACTGAGTAGGAATAGTTGCCTTAACCCATTATTTCACAGGAGGAGGAGGACGAGGCAACACGACTTCAGTTTTTTATTTGAGATTATTAATGAAATAACTGATTGCTCGGATCTTCTGAAAAAAACTCGATTTTAATTATCCAACAAGATTTTGTGGTAGTTTCAGATTGCAAACCAGGAGAAAGCATTTTCGTGGTTTTGGCCAATCTAAAATACACATTTTAGTTTGCACAAAATTTGTCTTTTAGCCTCAATAGACTAATGAAACAGACAAAAATCAAAGAAAATTCTATAGTTGACTTTTCAACTTTCTGACGAATAATTAGGAGGTATGGTAATGAAAATTATTAACCCACTTCTATTCACGGTGTCCTGACCTTGTCTGTTTATCAGTTTGTTAATTAATTATGTAATTACTTTAGTAACTTAAGCTATTCTGGTAACAATGATTCTGCTGAGCCTGGTGTGATGTAGAGTTTCAAAATAAGGATATGCTGTATTTAGTGCAGAACTTTATGTGATCTAAATTAATTGCTCTAGTTTTGTTGCCGTTGGATGGTGCAATAGTGTGGTGGAATTCTTGAGTTAAAATTTGATCCATCTTTCTCTATGTTTTCAGATGTGTGTTTTGTTTTTTCTATCTAGACATAGCTTACGTACACTGTAAGCCTATGGCCTTTCTGTGATGTGCATTATATAAAAAACTTCAATCCATTTCAGCAAAATTTTATTTTAACAAACCATCCGAAATTTTGTATTATTAATGGTAATATATGCGGTTATAAAATTAATGTGAATTACTGATGTTTCTATACAAGTAACTGTTTTAATTTCTTTGTTTGGTCGTTTATTCAATTACCTACAGCAATTACATGCTGTAGGTCCTCTCTGCTACTATTCATTTGTTTATTTAATTTTATTAGTTTTAAAATTAAATACCTAGTTCCAGCAGCGCCTGAACGAGGTATTTTTGAGCTCGGAGAAAAATACTACATACGCTCTACCCCTCTCCAATATAGAATGCTTATAGCTATATTTTTGCATGGATTGTTATACGCTGACTTTATTGGGAAAAATGTCCCATCTCTGTCAGGAGGAGAAAGATGGCGGATTTTCCCCAATAAGGCAGTCCCTGGATTTTCTAAGTGGGGAAAATCAAAAGCAGTTGGGGAGGGGGCTAATGCTGTGTTCCGGAGAATCGTTAAACTTTAATTATCGTGTAGCAGTAAAACAAAATACACATGATTTTGATCATAAGGGGGAGCCTATAGTCCCTACCTGGGGATGTACCTTTCGCCATATGATGACCAGGAGTTTTATATGAGTGAAACTAAGAGAGACAGAGGAAAAAATAATCAAAAACAAATTTCTGCATGTCTCACTTGCGCTATAGACGTTACGCCCACTTCAGTAGCTCAGGCAACATAACAGTCTTTGCCTGCAATTGTAACTTATTCTGTTTCTCGTTCCAACTCTACTAATATAAAATATATCTAGTGAACTTATGAAAGGCGGTGACGAGCCGAGTATGTTTAGATAAGGGCGGAGAATGACAGACGGCTGTCCTACTTCTCTCATTTCGACAGGTAGCCGTTGATTGAATAGTGTGTTTTTCCTGTGTCGTGTAAGTTTGTCCCTGAAGAAAATTATACATCAAGTTGCGAAAAGATAATTTTTATCTTTTTTTTTCTCTATTTCTTCCAGCAAACAGTTAATGTCTTGGAAATGTATGAGAAAATAAACATGGAACGTTTTTAAATTTGAAGTTTTAGGGAGTAGTAGTAGTAGTGGCATGTGATGCAGCAAGAAAGCAAGTGCAGTGCATGAGCTTATGCAGCATTAGCCAAAAAAAAAAAAAAAAAAAATTTACAAAACAATTCCCTCTAAATGTTTGTCCAGTTCCTCCTTAAATTTATTTAACCTATCAACTTCCACAACGACAGATGGAAGTTTGTTCCAGCAATTAACCACCCGCTGGCTAAAGGCAAATTTCCGCACATCTGTTCTACATCTATCTTTTCTTAATTAGAATTTATGCCCCCTTAGGTTCGTACTCTGAACAAGTGGAAAAATCCCATCAGACTGTTTGTTTGTTATTTGGTTTTTAGAAGCATTAGCAACTAAGGCCATTTGCTCCGGGGATATGCGGTGGTCATTCCCTGACCTTTCCGCATCCTCCGTATTTGGTGGTCACGGGCTCGAACCCCGATCTAATCAAGAAGGGTGTGCTACGCACTGCTGCTCCTGCCCACCTGGAAATCCCATCAGAATTCAGCGTGCTCAACCCATTCAATGCCTTATACACCTCAATCAGATCACTTCGTAGGTGCCAAGTCTCCAGCCGCTGCAATTTGCAGAACTTAAACCTCTCTTGGTAAGAGGATCCCTTCATTCCCCTCACCAATCTTGTTGCCCTTCTCTGTACACGCTCAAGCAAATCTACATCCTTCCTTAAATGAGGCCTCCAGAACTGTACGCAGTACTCAAGGCGTGGCCTGATCATTGCCTTATACAGAGAGACAATCACCTCCTTTTCCCTGCTAGCAAAATTCCTGTATATCATTAACAGGATGTATATCATTAACACGATGGATACATTAACACGATGTATCCTGTATATCATTAACCCCATGACCTGCCCTAGCAGCCTGTCTGCATTGCTCAGAAAACTTCATATCTAACTGCACAACTACTCCCAGGTCTTTTTCATTTTCTACCACCTTAAGTGTAGTACCACACAGTTGGTACGTTTCTCTGGGGTTACTTCTACCCATATGCAGTATTTTGCTTTTGTCAAGGTTAAACTTCAGTTGCCACTTCTCAGCCCATCTGCCCAAATTTTCTAGATCCTGTTGCAGTAGTACACTGCCATTACTGTCATTAACAACCCTGCCAACCTTTGTATCATCTGCAAACTTCGACACTAAGCCTAGTATACCTTCATCAATATCACTGATAAATATACAAAACAACAGTGGACCCAACACCGAACCCTGTGGGACTCCACTAATAACATTAGTCCAAGAAGAGCAGCACCCATTGATTACCACTCTCTGTCTTCTCCCACTCAACCATCCTTTTATCCATTGTAGCAACTTACCCTTAATACCATTCTGCTCCAATTTGTACAGTAGTCTTCCATGCGCAACAGTGTCAAAAGCTTTCCTGAAATCCAAGTATATGATATCAAAATTATTTTTTGCATCCAGTTCCTTTGTTAACCACATCTGTAGTTATATCTGTAGCCTACGTGCTTGGAAGGTGCAGAAGTGGGAGTCCTCAAAAAAAAACTGTATAAGCTAGTTCACAGCTGATAGTTGTAGAAGAAATCTCATTCCATTCAATGTGCAGAATGTTATTTTAAATAATATTCTCCTTAAAAGTTTTCCTTGAGGTATATATCTATCATCTGGCAAGCGTATTCGGTATTTTCATTTCCAACTTCGTGTATTTTTCACCAAAATTTCGAATTTGTGGAGTATTTCGCTAACCACATGGAATCTAGTTAGAAGCAGTCGGTACTGGTACAAATCCAAAGTTATTACAAAGTTTGCAAAAAAAGATTATTTTAGAAATTTACCATCTAAACTGTCAGTACACTATTTAAAAAAATTCCAAAATTTTGAACATGTTTTAGGTTTATTGATAAAAAAAAAAACATTCTTCTTTACCATTAGGAATTTGTAAACAGAACTATAATTATTTCTTCTCCACTTCTGATCATGGATTTTAATTCAAGAACACTGTTCAATTTTAAACTTGCCTTTTCTCCCTACATGATGCAATTTTAATAGTTATAACTGCAACTCTGAGTAATAAAAATTAGCTAGCAATCACAAAATGAATAAAATTGATAACCTTTTCTAGTTTATCCAATAAGTACCATTTCTCCATTGCTTTGCTTATTTTTGGAATCACTCTCACATAAAATGGTAAAACTAACAGTATTTATTTGAAATTTTAAAGCGTAATTTGTCAGATTTCACGAGCATCATTACTAAGCAATTACAAACCTTAAAAAAAATCAGAAACTTTGAAATATGCGAAAAGCACATTTCTGAAATACAACATTTTAACACCTTTATTGCTGCTAAATAAGGTACAAGTACTAGAAACAATAGTTCTCATCACGGTGACATGGCCAGGAGTTAACCTGTTAGGCGAATTGCACGACATCAAAATCTTTGTAAATTATTGTTTTTACAATTTGAAAACGATACATATTTCATTGTAATGGTGTCAATAAAGTGATATCTCAACAATTTTTCAGTGAAAGTGTATAACTTTTCTTGTGGAATGATCTATCCAGTTATTAAGAAAATTAACTTCTCGCTCTTTGATAAAATCAGAGAAGTTGTACATATCTTTAGGTTCTATTTATTTCTAACTCGATGTCGGATCTTAAAGGTGTACAGAATCCATTGGAGGGGGAGATGCTTTCCACAGAGTGATTCGTTCACGTAAATATATCAGAAGAGAAGCATGTTACAGGGTAAAAGGCATCGGATCTATCTCGCTTATATTTAGTATAGGGTATTTGTCGTCTGGACCTTTTTCCAGAAAAAAATGCGATTTTTTTCTGGAAAATTAAATTTTTTAGAAAATTGCAGTTGATGAGGCAAATGATTTAGTCTAAAAACATCATTGTGTACTTCATAAATGAACGTAAACCGATTTCTTTGAAAAAAAAAACAAACAAACAAACAACGGTTGTACATAACGTTCGCTCTTCATTACACGCAGAAACGCAGTCTTAATGAAGAAAGAACTGACCAAGGCCCGGACTCCAATTCCGGATCCCCCACAGATAGAAGGTGAGATGGTCCAGTGAGCCTGTTTCCCCAAGAATTCGCGCTGGCCCCTCGACGTCCATGATTACACGAGTTTAGTTAAGTAGAACAACTGGCTGTACATGAGGGAAATTTGTGTTATTTTTGTTCTTCAAATAAAATCGATTTACGCTCGTTTTAGAGGTACACCCATGACGTTTTTAGAATTAACTGAAGTAGGAGAACAACCTTCCCAGTAATGAAAAAATGTTGATTATGGCAAATGAAATTAGAAATGGTAAAACTTAAACGGAAATACCCAGTCAAATTAAAACACCAAACACAAAAATTCCAACCCAACATCAAAAAACGTTCCAAGAGACAAAAAATCTTCAAGTTAAAAATAAGTAGGACAGATCCTGGTTCATCTAATAGAAACATCCTGTATATAATATAACACTTTCTATATAATACAAAAGAGAGCTGCTGGAATTTTTTTAAAATTTTTTAAGAATTTTTAAAACCAAATCAGTTTTATATTTTTAAAACTAACAAAGTATTGACATTAAATTTAATTGATATTAAATTTAATGTCAATACTTTGTTTTACTATTTAGTGAAAGTTATTATTATTAATCAAACTGTTGATTTTACTAAACCAAGTCGATGTTTGAATGACATAGCGTAGATATGATAAAGTTGGAATAAGATACGAGTAAAATACTTTATTCTACGTAAGAAGTTAATTTCTTTAATAATTTACCCAAATATAAATTACAGTATGAAAATTACCTAATAATTCACATTAATAATGGAACACCTTCCATATAATAAATTAGAGTTTTGTATGGGGAAATTTATGTGGAATAAAATTTATAATGGAAGCAAAAACATGCTGCTTTTTTTTCCTTTTCTTTCTAAATTATAATTAATAGAAAGATTTCTTAAATTTTTTTATTAAAATATCAGCAGTTTGCAAAGGTACAAAGATGAGTTAAGTTTTAAACTGTGATCTGAGAGGGATATTACGTGGTTTTCACCTTAGAATAAAATTAGTGTTACTTTACTCATAGTTCATAAGCAAAATAACTGTTTTTATGGTTACAAGTCGATTGAAATCACAAAGAGCAGCTTGAATCTACTCTTCTATGTTGAATCACACTTCTGTATTGAATTTCGTCATCAGACCTGAAAGAGGTTCTTGTAATTGTGACCGGTGCTTCTGATCGAGCATCACCCTCTGAACCTCTTTCAGGCCTGATGACGAGAATCAGCCTAGGACAACGAAAAGTAGCCATTTTTTTTTTTGTGAATTCTTCTATTCACCTTGGGGCTGTATTGGAGTATTAAAAAGGATTTTTTAGAAATTAACGGTGCTAGGTGATACTAATAAGACCACGTGAGCGCAAATTAAATTTATTTTTTTTAATAAATTTATTAGGAAGGGACTGCGAATTTCTTCGCCCTCGTAACTATAAGAGTCTTGGATTAAGTGTTTTTCAGTTACTAAAGAACATCCTAAACTTGATCGTCATGCCATATCAAGACTTCATTTTGCATTTTTAACACATTCCGATTAAAAATAGATCTATTTACTTGCCCATAAGAAATCCAATATGTTTAATGTGGCAGGAAATGTTTTTAATTATATCTCAAACGCAGAATTTCTAACATGTTATGTTACCTTTACTGAACTTAATATCATTAACAACTGCAGAGAAAAACGAAATTCTTAGTATCAAAATTAGCAAACATCTTCCATATAGAATGAATCCACCGAATTCCATCCATCTTTGACGGAATGTGTTACCAAGAAAAATACTCACTGTATGTATGCACAAAATATCGTGGTGTTCCATCTTGTTGGAAGGTGCGTGTATTACGCTTCCACAGACAAGATGAAGTGCAAACGACTTGGAGAATTTCCAAGCAATTGTCACCTGTGACTGTCAGCTCATTAAAAAATGAAGAGCCAATGAAGCAGGAATGATATTTGACACCATATGCAACTCTTGGCGAATCTTTTACTGTCCCAGTTGTCTCTTGCGTGATTCTTAAGACCCAATTAGGAAACGGCATTAACATCCGACTTGAAATTTTATCTAATGAGAGTTTTGAAATGAAACAAAGTTTTGAAAATAATTAAAACTTTTACATAACAGTTACTTCAATCAAAAGTATGATACTAAAAACCAACGTTATTCATCAGATATTCTTAACATTAGAAATAGTTAAGAAATGTTCAGAGGGTAGGGAAACGTTTCTGATCTGCTCTGTTATGTGTTCTCTGGGGTGGACAATCTTTGTTCAACTGAGGACCAATGTCGTAGTAATACACATGTTCTTTATTACAGGTATTATATTTACTACCTACTTTTATTTTCAGTAGATACTAGCCAAATCTACTTTTATTTGTTATTCTACATTATTTTTGTTCAATATTTCGTTCATGTTTTTTTTTTTTTTTTTTTTTTTTTCGAGTTCAGTAAAACCATCTGAATTTATTTTATAATAAACTGCTTTAAAACAATAAAATTATTTCGATTTTAAATTCGAGCGTTGTATCTTTTAAATACATCATGACATTTGCGATCCATAATATTGCAGCAAAGACTGGATGGACTTCCTCACATTTCATTTAAAAGCGATACAGTAGACAATTCAAAAGCTATCTTTTTAGTGGAACAGAACATTTTATTAATTTATTTATTATTTTTTTGTTTATTTTTTTTCACATAGACCTACATACACACATAAGGTTGGTAGTGCTAGCTATTTAGTAGTTAGCTGCGGGGCAGATCTGATGCATTTGCACTAACTTGTAAGCATATTAGATTATTAATTAATTTTAATTTATTATTATAAAATAAAATAAGCAGTATATGTTTTAAACAATTTTACAAGAACGATTGTGCAACTTCATCGTCAGAATGCTTTTTTTCTTATGGCTTGAGATTATAAAATTTGTTTAAATTTTATTACCTAAACTGAAATTTACACAGTAAACGACTTAGTTATAATTATATTTTTATATAACTTCTTCAAGAATAACTGTATTTGTTTTGTTGTTAGTTAAGGTTTTTTTTTCACATAGACCTACATACACACTTATAAGGTTGGTAGTGCTAGCTATTTAGTTGTTAGCTGCGAGCAGATCTGATGCATTTGCACTAACTTGTAAGCATATTAGATTATTAATTAATTTTAATTTATTATTATAAAATAAAATAAGCTACAAATTAAGGTACAAATAAACAAACAAACAAAAGCACATATCATAAATATGCATATGATGTTGAATATTTTCATCAATAAAATATCCCTGCATATCCGCTAAAATTTCAGAAATTAAGAGAATTGCCAATCTTAGTTTGTGAAGCATAAAATAGCTTCGTGATCCTATCTTTGATTAGACTATTCTTTCCTACTTCTGTGGACTAAATTAACAAGATACACGCTTTCGCCACGATAATCTGCCAACCTTATCTAGGAAAAAGAAAGTTTACTTGTCAGTGTTGCATATTTTAATGGATCATGCTTTTAGATTTTTTCTAATAGGACCTTTTAACACGTTCAAAATATTATCTCAGGATTAAAGTAAATATTATTCTTGTGGTTATATCTTTAAAAGAGGCCAGTTATCTTCATTTATGTCAATACAGAATCTAATGTAAACAGAGTTATCTCCGAAAGAAAATCTGGCCCCTTTAAAGCTATCTTTCCCGTCGAGTTGTACTTCATTTTATTCGCCCAATAAAAAGTGGCTGTGTAAACTCTGACTTGTAGTATGCAGAGTTATTAAGCAACGCAGTACAGCACTATATACACATAGACCAATGTCGAACATAGATCAAAACCAATTTGGCTAAAATAGATGCACGAAGGAGACATTGACGAGAGAAGCAGATGTAACGTGTAGGTTGAACAATGCAAAATATTTGGGAAATTCTAAAGAAATTCAAGAGATTCTAAAGATTATCTTCTTATTTCCAGCTATCAGATTACTTCGGTGGTCATAGGAAATGTTCTTTGGATCAATGAAGAAAAACTACTTGTGATTGTGTCATAAGGCCTGACGTAGTCAGGAGCGAGAGTGCAGTAGCACGCGCTCTTTGAGTGGACCGTGGTTCAAGCCCGTGACTGCTAAATACGATTAACGTTTGTATTGATATTGTAAACTCCACTAATCTGGTGATCGTGCCGGAGTATAAACAAGAACATCATTCACGATGTACACCCTACCGGGCTACCTGAAAAGTTGTGCTGAACTTCAGGAAATACTAAACATCAGATCTAGTTGATTAATTAATATCTGAGCGTGAAGTGAAGAACATTTTAAATATTCATTAGGCTAACCTGTATTTTAAAATGGCACATTAACTGGGGACAATTATCTACCATTTCCTCATTTGGACGTTGACATGATGGGGATAAAGCAGCATTTTCTTGTTTCATAAACTTTGATATTTTTATCACTTGATTGAATTCTTGTTTACTTTTAAAATAAGCAATTTTACTCTTCTGCGATAAATTTTATGAAAAAAAATTTACTTTTCCCTGTGGTTAGCCGATATGCTATGCATCACTCTTTCGAGAAAAAGTGTTGAGTAATATATCGCAGCCCCAAAGTGTACATTTTGGGAAACGTCCGGTTCAAATCTCTGAATCTTCCTCAGATTTTTTTAATATCCTCCAAAATTAACAAACCTTCACTTAAAATATACGTAATCTACAGACGCAATACATTAAAATTTCAGGACCTGAGTTTCCTATGACTATGAACTAACCAAAATCAACTCAATACGACTAAAACTATTTAATGAGTTTTATTTAGCTTATTTTGCGCAGTTTTATTTATTCATTATTTTTTAATTACAGAATAAAATTTATGAAACTTTCTCGTATTCTAAAAATAGTAAATTAGGAATTTGAATAACTTTAAATGGAAGCCGAATGATTTTGCACTTTCTCTCAATTGTATTCTTTCCCCCTTTCCACTCTGCTGTGTAGAAGTATTCCGATTCCCCTAAGGAACTCTTAACAGTGGTCACCAAGGCAACTCCATGAAACCAGAGTCAAAACACAACTCGAAATAATGTGCTGCGACTCGCGGAAAAGCTCAATTTAAAGGGGCAGGACGTCACTTTTTCTTCTTCTTCCTTCCTTTAATAATTAAACTCTAGTTAAGTAAGAGTTATCTAAATAAATATTCGGCGTGTTTTGATTAAAAAGTAATGATAAACATTTCAAGGAGATCTACTGAATACAAAAAGTTAGTGAAAACATATACTGTACAGTCGATAATTATTAGGTTTTATTTTAAACTGCAGTAGAATCGCATTTGAAAAAAATTTAAATAGTCACTCTTCAAAATTTCGAATATTATTAGGTTTTATTTTAAACTTCAAATTTTATGATTCCTACAAAATGCGCTACATTGGAAATTCGATGTATTATTGGAGCTCCAAGTTGTTTAGGAAAATTAATGTTGGTTGCCAATCGTCCATTTAATGTAACAAGCCCAGGGTATGATTAATTTTGACCAAACAATTATTCGGTCAAAATTATATATATTTATGTTATGATTAATATACTATTTTTGAAAACGTTTATAAAATATTTAATATTTTAGTTATATTATACATGTATTAATTCTAAGAGAAAGTGTTTTACCTTAATGGCAATGCTTCATGCCATCTAACTCAATGTATCCTTCGTTTGTAACATGTAAACACTTTCCAAGGTTTCTTTATAGAAATAAAGATTCTATAGTTCAAGTCCTACGTATTCAAAATGACGTAGGAACAATGAAAAAGCATTTTTTTTTTATAAAAGAACATCATTAAGAAGCTGTAGTCAGCTTCTATCAATAGTGTGTGACGTCATTAATTTGGTCGCCTCGCATTTTAGCAGATACTAGTAATAAAGTAAATTAAAATGGTAGCCTTGCAGCCTTTGTATATAACCAAAGGGGTGAAAAGGGGTTGCTCAAACCGTGAGCATACCGGAGTAAATAGTGGCTAGTTCAAAGTGGCAATTTTCTCTCTTCTGGTCGTATTTGTCTACATTCACCTGCGTGAACTAAGTAGCGATGATGCTTGCACCGAGATTCGAGGTTAGCAACCACCAGAACCTGTTCCCTCCAAGGTCAGCAGACATTTCAGTTGCTAACCCGCTGGCAACAGAAATCGTGAATATAGGATAACGATTTCCTCCGAGGTCCATGTGAATAACCACGTGCAGTGTTGGGTGTTGGCCCGCATTTCATTTCTCACTGCAACAGGAAATATTATAAAGTTAATGCACTTATTAAATGGTCATTGGTCATTAGTCATTAGAGCATTCCAAGCCTCCATCGCACATATTTGCAATTCTTCCTTTCTTCCTCTAATTACGAGTCTTTGTGAAGCAGACCAAGGAATGGGTAATAGCTTTGTTTTCAGATCTTACAAGCGGGCTCGAAGGAAATGCTCCGTAAATAAAATAAATAAATGGTAAAGGTAAAGTTTTCAGGTCGTGCTCCCTTTTCATTCCTACATTCCCCATTCGCCCACACTGATTCCATTTTGTTAGACGATGACCGTATATTCAAATAAGTTAAAATGTACAAAAAAGAAAAAAAGTGATATTTATTAGATGAAAAATGTCTTCACCTCTGTGCTTTCTAAATTAGCTCTGTATGCGTTAACGTTAAGTACCAGTACATCGTGTCTGTAATTCTGTGTATCCTTTGGTCGATTTGCAGTTTGTTGGACTAAAAACCCTAGTTTCCGAGAGAATAAATCATGCAATCCTCGCCTGAGGCCGACTAATTCGGCCACGTTGTGGAAAAGCCCATAAAAATTCCCTTCGTTATTGATGGAATTCGATCTCAGGCCTTTTCCACGCGCTGTGGGAGAAGGGTGATTATAACCGCTGTGCTACCCTCTAGGGTTTGGGATTTTTTTTTTTCACGAATTGCATAACGAAAGCATCTCAGAACTTCAACCTATAACTCTTTATTAATTAATTAACTGTTCCTTCCTTTGGAATGTATTCGTGTTGGACAACACCCTCAAGTCGCAAAATACTAGCTACGTGGTCTTCGTTTACTGCGCGTTTCTGCTCTTTTTTGGTGCTGATCTAGGGGGGGGGGAGCAGGAGTATTCTTTGGGATGACTGATATTTGGTTTCAGAATAATAATCGTAAACCCACGCTTTCACTTCCAGTTAATGATACTTTTCGGAAATGTCCCTTCATTAGTCGCACGTCGTAACAAATCGGAAGCGATCGTCTGGCGGTGTTCACATTGTTCCCCTGTTAACATCAGCACAAACGCGACTCGTGTTCAAAGTTTCGTTAAAATGGAATAACATGATCCGACGGAGATATAGGTTTCTTCGGCAATTTCACGAACAGTTAACCTTCGGTCATTTTGTACCAAAGTTCACACTTGAGACACGATTTCATCATTTGCTGAAGTTGGCCGTCCAGATCGTGGATCACTTTAGATGGCCTTCTTACCCTCTTCGAAAAGACCGTTTCAGGCAAAACTTGTCCACAGCCTATTGCCGAGTCCCTATATGTTATTGTAAGACTATCACTTGCAGTTTTTCTCATATTAAAGTAAAATTTATTACACACGCGTTGTTCGACGCACTCAGATATTTTCAAATACATTTTGAAAATATCGGAGTCGATATCCAAGACGTGTTTTTCACGTTTTGGATATCGATACTCGCCAATGACAGTCTTATTGTCGGTTGACAATAAGACGGCCATTGGCGAGTAAACAGCTTCCTGCGTGGATGCCACATTTCTAAACGCGTTATGCTTTGTACGTTATGTCGCAATCTGCTTCGTTGTCTCAATTTTGAGCGAAAACAATCCGGACACTTTTTGAACAGACCTTGTACATCAAGAGTAGACGATCTGAGAATGCCCAAGGTGCTTCCAATTCGTCTATATTCAACATTTAGTGGTATTTACTTTCTTCAACTGAATTTTCGTGAATTTAAGTACACTAGTGATCAAAGAAAGTGCATCACCTAGGAATTTAATATTTCTAACCTTTTTCGCAATGGTACATTACATTAATGACTAGCATCACAAATAGAAATATAAACAAAAGATATTTATTAATAGTTAAGACAAAGCTAAGTAATATTTGACAGGTGCTCTCAAAATATTCCAAAATGAGCATTTGCAACCTTTATACAACAGTTTTGGTAAACACGACAATTATGGCTGAAATGTTTTCAGAAGCCCTCAGTTTGCTTCAGTTTATCATTTTAAATGGAAAACAAAATGAAAATTTCACCAGTTGCAAATATTTAATTGAACCTAATATTTAGTTGAACCGCCTCTGGTCCTCATGACAACAGCACACCGTCGAGGCGTTGACAAGATCGATTTCTGAAGATAATCAACTGATAGTTCGTGGTTCCAAACACGAATTATGAAGTTCGCAAAGGGTCTTTGGTTTCTTTCTGGCAACTGCAGATTCCACACGATGCCAACAGTTCTCTATAGGATTCATGTCCGGGCTGTTTCCTGGCCAGCTAACAGTTGTAATGGATTGTTCTTCCAACCATATTTTCACCTGCAACAAATGTAAACACATTACTGTCGAACCTCTAATGCAGAAAAGAAGCTAAAGTAACTACATGTGCCTACGTACACTTTTCGTCCGATGACAAGGAGCAGAGTTGTTACTGAAAGATGCCGTTACTTGGCAGGTTGAAATGGTCTCTAATAGTTGGCAGCAATTTGCCTTCCAATTGCCGAGTGGGTAAAGTACCTGCCCGGCAACCCAAAGGTCGCGGGTTCGATTCCCGCCTCGGGCTTGGATCAAAGTACTGCAAAAAACCTTGGGAGGTGCAATATGGCCACAGAAGCCGATGCGCCAACAACTACCAAATCAAATCAAGCCTTCCAATATAGCCAGGTATCCATTAGCATTTACGGAACCTTTTATAAACTGCAGGTGATCTACTCCGCCATAAGAAATGCACCCCGTATCATTTGGCTGGTAGGGAATTTCACTGTAGACACCATACAGTCTGGATCAGGGGTGGGCAACTTTTTTCGTCAGCGGGCCGAATGAAATTTTCGTATCATGATGCGGGCCGATACTCCGTATCATGATGCGGGCCGAATTTCCGTATCATAATGCGGGTCGAATTTCCGTATCATGATGCGGGCCGAATGAAATTTTTCGCATCTTGATGCGGGCCGGAATAGATTGAACAATTTAATAAAAAAAATCAGAACCTAAAAAATGTTATATTACTTGAATTACCAAATTATTAATGTATTTTTAAAAAAAATATCTGAATGTCCAATTATCATTGAAAATGCGGCATTCGGCATCAGTTTTTCTTTTTTTTTTTAATTGGCTCATTTTATGGGCTATAAATTATATTAAATTAAAATTTGTAATAATTAGAAAAGGCATAAAACATAAAATATCTCGCACCAATATTATTTTTTTCAATAAGAAGTCAAACCCAAAGGAACTTCGTTCGATCGATGCTACAATAATAATTAGGAAATAACTCTTTGACGCTGCGTAGAATCACTTGGTTACTGTTGTACTGGCCGCGATTCCCGATTGAACCGAATTAAGCCGAACGTTTACGGCGAGTGTAGTCAGGTATGGATTTTCTATATTTATGCATTTACCGAGGGGGCCGGATTCAACATCGTCGCGGGCCGGATGTGGCCCGCGGGCCGGCTGTTGCCCACCCCTGGTCTGAATTTCTTCTCATTCGAGAAAATAACTGACTTCCACTGCTCAGGGGTCCATTGACATACTCCTTACACCAAATTAATAGGGCCTTTTTCATTTTTTGTGTGACGAAGGGGTTCTTAGGACGACGGGCTACAAGTCCATTTTTGAAGAGGCATCTTCTGACTGTTACTTCACTTGCTACCACTCCTGTATGTTCTTCCCATTCGCTTTTCAGCTCAGACGAAGAAGCATTACGGTTTTTAAGGCATAAGCGCTTCAAAACGCGGTCCTGTTTTGGTGAAGAGACTCGTTTGTGTCCGCTTCCTTTTTTCCTATCAGCAGAACTAGTATTCTTGAGTGTGGAAAGAAATCTACTCACTGTCGACTGATTACAAGACACTCTATAAGCAATCTGACGGGAAGAACATCCTTCCTCACGTAAAGCAACAATAGCACTCTTTCTTCGTGGCGTCAACTGCACGTAACTGGCCATCCTGACAGAAGCAAGGAATGATTGCAACTCTTGCAAAGCGTGCTTATATAGCTGAAAGTAACAGCTGATGCAATATTACGTCATCACCTATGCGTGTCAATCTTATTTGATGCAATCTGTAAGAAATATTGCCATATACTTACGTTATTCGGCCACAATTACAACTTTAAGGGGTAATGCACTTTCTTTGAACACCAGTGTATATTCGTCTATTTGCATTATAACAAAACAAAAATGATTATTTGTGTATCTACTATAATGGATTTATTATCCGTAAATATGCAAATAATCATTTTCATGCAAATATCCGTAAATATAGCAGTCCGGATCCATTTCTAGGACAACCATCCAAAATTATGGATCCATCCTACCAAAAGTCATAAGACAACCGTCCAAAAGTCTGGATCCATCCTACCAAAAGTCATAAGACACCCGTCCAAAAATCTGGATCCATCCTACAAAACGTCACAGGTTCCCCTGATTGCAGGAAATTTGGTGTAACTACTAAATATACATACATTATATAAAAAAGATCTGATCTCCAGTTTGCGCGGAATCCATTTCAAACATATACGCCGAACCATATGCACACGAAAAGAGTTAACACAGTTTCAGAGAGATAATGATGGTTGATGTGTGGGAAAATGTCCGTGCATGCCTTTGCTAAACAATTAAACATTTACAAGTTGGCATTTGGCAAAGTGCTATAGAAACCAAGACCAAGAAGCAAACAGTCTGGTGTAAAACACCGAATGACAGGAGCCAATGCGTTTTGAGACGGCGCGTTATCTCATCTCGCCATCAGAACCTGTAGAATCTGAGTTTGGAGCTATGCGACACGTATAGAGTGCATTACATAAATTTCATAGAAGAGTTTCGGCCCACAAGTCTTTGATAACAAAGCCAAATGTCCGCCATCGACTGGATGGTACAAGGCACATTGAGGGTGGGCTACAGATCAATATAAATCGGTTTTATTGGGCAGATGAATCACGCTATGCTCTTTCAGAGCGATGAATATCTGTAAGTATGTAGAATGCTTACTATCTAAGTTGTTGTTGTTTGGTTTTTAGGAGCATTAGCAACTAAGGCCATATTGCTCCGCGAATATGCGGTGGTCATTCCCAGACCTTTCCGCATCCTCCGTATTTGGTGGTGACGGGCTTGAACCCCGGTCTAATCAAGAAGCGTGTGCTACGCACTGCTGCTCCTTCCCACCTGGCTACGTAGGCGCCTACTATCTAAGTGCGTTCTCCCAACTGCGAAGTTGGGAAAACACATTCAGACAGTAAGCAGTCTCATTATATGGACTAAGTTCTCTGGTCACACTGCATGGAACAATAAATGCTACGTCCTACACTGGTGTTCTGAACAATTCTGTGCAACCCATTTTTTTTTTTTTTTTTTTTATATTATTGAAGCGCCTATTACACCAACCAACACAGCAGTGTTCTATAAGCAAGGATTACGAACGAGTGGTTTCAAGGGTATAATATCGGATCACTGAAGTGCCCATCATAGAGTCCGCAATGAACTGAACTGTCTTTGAGATGAACTGCAACAAATAATTGGGGCAAGGCCAAGGCGGTCCTTTTCGTTAGTGAAACTGACGAATTCTTTAAAGAATGAGTGAAGCTCAATACTACCAGCTTTCTACCAGAAATTAGTAAAAAGTCTTCCACGATACACTTAAGCAATCATTACAACCAAAGGTGGGCCAACATGCTAATTTTTTTTGGTAGGACAGTGCATCTCCACTTAGAGTGTCGACTTCCTTTGCATCTATTCCTCGTATTTAAATCGTTTATTGATATAACCTCTAAAAATTGTCCATTCATCCAAACAGAAGTTCATTAACAAAAAAAAAAAGTTGCTCAACTGGGTTGCCTTTTATTTTGGACTCACTCTTAAACTAATTTGGGAATATTTTATCATAAAAACAAATTCTTGAAACAATAATTTCACGCAATTACATCAATTTCATTATATACATTCTTCTCTGGATCTCATAACACACACCTTTGTTCCTATAACCGAAATTGTAACCGTTCACCCTCGGTGTACGAATCTTTCAATGATCGTAATTTTAAAAGATATCGGAATGAGCTGACCCGGTGAAGCGAAATTTTTTTTCTTTAAAGAAAATGAATTTTGGGACTTCATCGGGAAGGGAATGGATAAAAATGGAATGCTAGTTGATTAATAACTAAAAATAAATCAAAATTTCCTCCTAAAAAGCAAATATACAAGCGTTGTTCAATTAAAACATTCTATGCGCGTGATAATTCGCAGACGGGTGTGGTAAAGAGACCGGAGCACGCTAATGCATTCATTACAAGATCTCCTTAGTTTCATTTGCATATTGTTATGTGTAATTTTTTGTGCCATTTCAACACTGTGCTCAAAACGGACCAGCGTGCACCGATTCAGTTTTTAATTGAGGAAGGGCAAAATCTTCAAGGACTCAGGAAGAATTCTCAAGTCTCCAGGAGAGAAAAAAATGTCGATCCTAGATTTCTGTAGGAAAAGTTATGGTAATATGTTTTTCTTCGACCATCACGATCTTCTGGGATTAGACTTTAAAGAACCTGATACCAACATTAACTTGGAATAATACGTTTGAACTTTTAAACACTCAGGGGCAATCATCCTTCTTCATGCTAATGCACACCCACACATTGCTAATTCCGTGCTTCAAAAGATATTCTGGGAGTCACTAGAACACCCTGCGAACATTCCACATTTGTCATGACTTTCATTGGTCGGGGAAAAAACTTTAAAGGGACGTCGTTTCAATTCGGAAGCTGAAGTAAAACCAGTCGTTTAAGAATGATTTGACTTCAGCGTTCGAGTTGTAATCTTTGAAAAGTAATCTTTATCATGGTAAATGCAAAAGATTAGTCTTAATTTTTCAAAAATAAAAAAAATTATAAGGAAAGCCTTAAACGTGTTCTAATTGAACAACCCTCGTAGTATAGTCCAAAAACTATATACTCTACTCATATATATTCTACCATATAAAGATGTCATATTATCACCGCCCAGTACCAGGGATTTCCCCTCTCGATACTTTACGATATTTATTTCTTAAGGAAATATAGCGTTGCACTCCTTTCTATACTGTAGAATTGCTGTTTCTCTTGATATCAACCCTATCACATCTCAAACGAAAAGAGAAGAAATCCCGATAGGTACCTTAGTTTCCACCCTGACTTGCGTGGGGTAGAGTACAAATAAGGTCTCTCGTGATAGTCCCACGTACGAAAATCGGTGTCGAGGTCAGCACGAGGCCCCAGCCTACCTTACGTTGTAAGTGGATCGGAGGTAGTTTAGAGATAGGAGGCGTGGGCGAGATAGATTGCAGGTAAAGCTATCGAAAGGTCGTCTACAAACGGTTGGGTGTTGTTACCGGACCGGAACATACACCCTCCCGTAGTCAGTTAGTTAGCCTAGTTTATCAGCGAAAGTCTTACTGAACGACACAATACTGATTTAAAGAGGATAAGTTTTATTGTCACAACTTCATTGTTGGTGAAGTCTGAAAATATTATGCGGAAGCCTACTGTTTGCTTTGTATGATGGAAACAGGGATCTTCGAGCAGATTCGTTGAGTAGCTTTCCTCTCTGGGTGAATTTACCAACTTTGTGGACAACTGAAAACATCTGAGTCCTCGTGTTATTTTTTTTTATTTTATTTTTTTTTTTTTTTAGGAGCATTAGCAACTAAGGCCATATTGCTCCGGGATATGCGGTGGTCATTCCCTGACTTTCCGCATCCTCCGTATTTGGTGGTGATGGGCTCGAACCCCGGTCTAATCAAGAAGCGTGCGCTATGCACTGCTGCTCCTTCCCACCTGGCTACGGAGGTGCCAGTGCTCGTATATGTGTGCACTGTATATATGCAATGGCATTCAAACTATTACCACCAGTTATCCCCTGATAATACTCACAGCTTAACCATTCAAAAAGCAATATTTTAGTTTATGAGAAGTTATTTTTACACTTGCATAACACACAAGGCATCAACCTTCCCTGCAGAGAATGAAAGCTGACATCGGTAGCCGTTTCTCATGTCACTTATTCACGTTACAGTAATAAATGTTACGATAAAATGGACAAACGTCATGACCTAACAGATTTTGAAGGTCCGTCTAGAAAGTGCTGCCAGAGAACGAGTATTCAAAATGGGTGGTCATTCCCCGACGGCATCTATGGAATCCAAACTGTGACTTTTCAAAATCCAATCACTTACGGATGAATTGGACTTGCTTTAATATAAGCTACGGTAGAAGAAGACCACCATGAACGTCGAAAAGGCATTTTTCGATAAGGTGGAGGAGTCACACGTTATGAAGTCCATTGTCTGTCCATTGAAAGTCTAGTAAAAGGCAAGAAATAGCGTAAAAATTATTGTTCTAATTTGCAGGGGGAGAAATGACTCCTCATCCCTTCTCCAACGATGCCCACGGTCATTACTGTTTGAGTTGTAGCCGTCACTGAGAAAGCGTGGTCGAGTCCGACGAATTTCAGTTTCAACTGCATCACGCCTAGTGAGATATTGTAAGCCATGGGGCGGGGCAGTTATTACTCGTAACTGCCCTGGCGGGTAGCACAATGCATATAAGCACCATCATCCCACCGGGTGGAAAAGGCCCGGGTTAAAATCCCGTCAACGATGTGAGGAATTTATATGAGCTTTTTTCACGACGACTAAGTTAGTCAATCTCATGAGATAGTTACATAATCTTTTTTCTCCCGGAAACTAGAATTTTACGTCCAGCAAACAGGCAAATCGACTACACAGAACAAAACAAAATTTACGGACATAATATACAAGATAGCAACATGGTCTAAGTCTGACGAGCCTAGAATCTTACTAAAAAAAAAAAAAAAAATACAACATACTCATTAGTTCATGTTAACTTAATTAGTGACATAAACACCATATTGTTAAAAAAAAAAAAAAGCTTCTTAGCTTTTAGACTGTGTCCTTTAATTTCCTACCCTATCTATGATGAATTGCGAACGAACAGAATATATTTTTCTATGTATTTTATTTTTCGTCTAAGTTACAAGAACGGGGAAAACGCAATCACATTTAAAAGGCTGGATAAGGGGAGACTTTGTAAGGAGAAGAATTTAATATTTATGGAGGTTAAAAATTCAGTAAAAGACTGATTTACAGTAGCTGGTGCTGCTAATTCTTTAAGCACAAAAGACATTGTAAAAAAATTTCTAGAATAAAGTTTAGAAACTAAATACACCTAACAAAAATGAAATTTTTTTAAACAAAAATATGATGGAATTCCCTTATATTTAACGCTGGTTCCGAAGTATACCTCGGTTTTTCCTAGCACCCTCAGTGGCAAGACATTTTATATTTTAGTTTTCGCGTACTTAGATTTTGGTTTGCCTGATGGACTGCTGATTGAAAAGTTCTGGAGTCAGAAGCTTTCTAGATCTTGTTGAACTGTTCTATATTTTTCTAAATTGTTTATCGAACCTGTTTTATCTCCACCTGCTCTAGCGTCTGGTGGATATATAAAGCAAACCTTCCAGACAGGCCAGTCGGTGGAAGTCACAGATGTTTCAGTTAACGTTCTTAAATGTCGCATCAATGCATTAATTCACCATATAACTTTTATGTGTGTGGTTATTATACAATTAAATCACACAAACAGCCTAATGCTCCTATTAAAGAAAGCATACGAATTTTGTTTTGATTCCAAATTAAATGATCAGGAGAAGCGGGCTCCTAATGTATGCTGCATTAATTGCACATCAAGAACCTCACATACGCTGTACAGGTACTGTACAGCAAATGTGAGCGACTGTAATCTTGGAAATCCTTCAAGAAAGTTTGTAAACATTTTTTGGGAAAGAACAGAGCAGAAAACTATAAAAACTCTTGATTGAAAATTTACAAACCTACCAAAATCTCGGTTGCAATAAGTCTCTAAAAATACACTTTCTCTATTCCTATTTGGACTGGACTTTTTCCAAGATAACCATGAACACGGTGAACGTTTTCATCAAGATACTGCTACCGTGGAGAAACGCTACCAAGGAAGATACCGCTGATAGACTATTGCTGACAACATATAGAGATGTTCCTGACCATTACAAAATAAAAAGAAAATGAAAAAAATATAATAATAATAATAACTGATTATATTTTACGACGTTTATTGTAATACTTGTTAAAATCAGGCAAATGACTCTGACCTAGTGGTTGTTCCGTAGTATAAACAAGAACTTGTTTTTTTGTTGTTTTTTTTATTTCAATAAACGTAACCTACAATTCGTCTCTAAATCAGTGGGTGCCAGGGAAAATTGCCTTCAATTTTTAATTTAGTTCATCAAAATCCATGAGAAGTACCAAATTTTGAGAGGAAGAACGCAAAGGCTTAAACTTTATTGTCTCTAGTGATATTTAACTTGAAGTGTGACTTCACAGTTACAGAAGAAAGAGGCTAGCCTCATACAAAAACAAACAGGCAAGGGTCTGCGAAAGCTGAATTGCTTTCCATTTATTGTCCTATTAATTAGAAGTGATTTATGTTATTAAAGTTTAATTTTAATAATAACCTGTTTTATAATTATTGTTTCAAACTGCTTACCAGAACTTTATCTAGAGAGGACAATGGTGCTTGTAGGGAAGGAGGACGAGGAGGCACTGTTATGAAAGCCAGAAACTTTCGCTTTGACAATCTATTAAAAATATACGCGGGAATGTAAAAGGGAATATTGTGTAAAATGCAGGCGGGAAAAGACCCTTCCCCTTCCCGGCGCCTATGCATCCAGACATCATTTCTTATTTAAAGTATATGTCTGGGTTTATTCTGGTCCCGCCCATAACATATACCATTCTTTTATATCATTCATATAATTATGTAATGCATTTCAATTTCTAAATTCGCCTTGCCAACTGTAAATCTGCAAAGCAGAAAGCATTTGAACACAAAAACATCGCAATTAACGATGTTTTGGGGTTCAAACAAGACCGCATACAAAACCAGCCACATGTATTTGGTTCAATGAAATAAGAAACCGTAAAAGGCCTTGCTCTGACGATACTTAGTAATGATCAGTGACCTGACCCTCTTTTGCTTTCCCATGCGTGCATTAGTAAAGTGTTCTACTTCCGTATCGCCTCATCAGTTTGGTCAAATACCTTCCTTGATGGGCGTCTATATACAGTACAGTAGATGTTTGGAAAAAAAACAAAAGGACGACGTCGGTCTTTAAAGCAAATCCGGTAGCGGATTTAGTAGTCAGTGTGCCTCGCCATTTGCGCGTGCATTTAACATTTCCCATTAGTTTTATCATTGAAAATATATCTTGATAAACCAGTCAGCAGACAGGATCCGCCTATTCATATACAGACAATAACAATAAGGTTGATTGTTTTTCCTACGCTATTACTACGTGTTAATAAGGTGTAACCCATTTAGTACTGTGAGAATAGGGCCTTGATAAGCAAGAAAATTCAAAACTATCACAATTCGGGATGTTTTTGTCACATGATTGGAAAATTTTTGTAATGGCGTGTTTTGTTTAGCAAAAGAGAATTCGATAGAGTGTGGCAAGTAATAATCTTTAGCCTTAAAGAAGGTATAATAAACACGGCATTTCCAAAAAAGGAATATAACTTCCCATATGTCAGAAACTAAATTTTTCGATTTTTTTTTCCATATAAAATAAAAATTTAAAACTCTAAATTTATTTTTAATACGAATTGACTACCCTGAAATTGAAAAAATCCGTAAACGTCGTTTCTAAATATGCAAACTTCTTTCCTACGCGCTCCCCCAAAGCTACGTCAAAGACATGGCTGCTTTGTATTCGATGAAAGGCTAATACTGAAGCATTGGGTGGTCTACAGCTCAAGGATGTCTGAGAGGCGGAATTTCTTGATTGAGCGAGCGTTAGAAAGGATGGAGACTGGCCAGTCGCAGGCGGAGGTATCGAAATGGCTTCGGGCGAACAAAACAAATTGTGTGAAGGCGTTGGCAAAGATTTCAGAGCACTTAAAGCATCTGTAAATCAGCGGGACAAGGATGGTCAAGGGCCAACGCTAGTTCAAAACCGTTATTTGACATTACCAGCCTGAACACAATAGAAGAGAAACACCCACTAAGCTAGGACTTGACCTTTCAATGCAATCGGACTTTGTATCCACCTCATCGGAACACAAAAGGCATGCGATATGTCTTTATTCAGAATGACCATGGTTTGGGTTCTCTTATTTCCCCCGCCCTCCCCTGCGAAAGAGAGCGAGCGAGAAAGAGGGTGTTTACCTTTGAACAGAACAATGTCTTCTGAGAGCTTTACAAGTAAACAGATCTTGGCGTACTACCTGACCATAATCTAACATATGGATCTCGATATCTTATCCATTGTTAGGAAAAAATGCTTTTTGCTTTTTAGAAAAACTGATTATTGCATATTAGATGCTAATATCATCTATGCTGATAGAATTAGAAGCGCAAATTTAATTAGCACCAAAATAGAACAGATCACCTTAAACATATACTTTTAATTGAATTGCAATGAGATTTAATTTTAATTAAGTTTAAAATCATTTAAATTTAATAGATTTACATTTATTCTGGAAAGACTGGACAGGAATAAATGAAACATCTTAAATTAGCCTTCTATTTAGACATTTATAAAATAAAAGACCTGGGTTCGAAACTTGCCTTTGTTTGGAAAACAAGCAAACCAACAAAAGAATACATGTTATTACACACAAAATATACTACCGTCTCATATCCATAGTTGCCTCGACACACGACACGCCATCTTAACTAACCAAGACGGCCAGGATGTAAACTGAACCTAATGAGAATGCCCAGATCGTAATGGTCTTGACACACTTTAGAACTTCGTTGTTATATTTATAAACATACCAAAATCGAAGGTTATTCACATCAGAACCTGCGAAATCTTATATGGAACACTTAAAAATAATTGAATCGCAAGTGGTTCCGCGAGAGCCAATTACCGATTGTATAGGGGAATCCTTACAGGAGTATGCAGTCCTTAAGAGCAGAGATGGATTTGAACAGTTTCATAGCATCAGTCAAAAAGTAGTTTGACATTCAATTTACTAATAAAAGATAAGATCACTGAAAAAATAAAAATATTCCATCACATAAGGAGACTATCCCAATTTGGTAGAGGGCATTATTCTTTTTAGAATAAGTAGGACTGCATGTGTTGATTTCTCATCAAATTGGGTCATTGGTGCTTCTGATCTGTCTTAGATATGTTTAAGTGTGATGGATTATGTATCTCAAAGTATTGTTCGAGGTCCACAAATAAACATTAAATGTTTTGCATACTGTTTATTAGTCCATATTCTGTTGCCATGGGGTATAACGAGACACGTCGACATCTCTCTTTGTTGAATTGATTTAAAATTTTTCCAAATTTAGAAGTCCACATCGCTACACTCTGTCCTTACAATCTTTACTCGTCATCACATGGCTTTACAAGACTTTACTCCTCCCTTAAAAACTATTCCTCGATTTGTTTTTCATCAGTTTAAGGTATGGTCAGGATCGAATATCTCTCTAGACAAAGTAGGCATTTGGCTAAAGGCACCGACATAACAGGGACGTCTGTATTCTATCCTTGCAACATTTTATTTAATTAAAAAGGGAGAGTGCCGAAACTCGTGTACACAGAGGTTCGCCTGTCCGTCCGTCCGCATGTAACTGCTCGACTTCGGTGGACTGATTTTCATGAAATTTTATATTTTAAAAAACCTTTTTAAAAAATATTTGTCGAGCCAATCGGACCAATTGAAATCCGATAATTACTATTTCTTCATCCGTCCGTCAGCATGTAATAACTCGACTTCCAGTGAATGGATTTTCATGAAATGTGTCTTTTAGAATGATTGTCGCACATTCCCAAATTTCATTAAAATTGGACCAATAGAAATCCAGCAGTTATTATTATTATTTTCATAAATATCACATAGGCATATCCATATACTGCATACTGTAGCTGAAGTGCTAGATATTGTTTGTTGCCATGGGCTTGTTAGAGGAATGAAATGGCAATGTGGCGGATGCACAGAAACGAAAATTTCTCCGCTCGCGCAAGTTGTTATATTTTTCTTTTTCTTTTTTTGTTATAAAGCATGAATTATTACTGTTTGCTAAGGCGCCTGAAATGTAACGCACTGCGTATATTAACTAACTGTTTTAAGGACAGTTGGCAAGTTGAATATTACTGTCATGTTCCAATTCAGAATATCAAAAGTTAGGGGGTACGTAATGTGCGGTTCAAGAACTAGTGATATGAGAATGCTCTGGTATAGTTAGAATTCGTTCGTTATTCTGAAGAGCATGCTTATATTGCTAGAAAGCTCAACGTTAACTCAGCATTACATTAAATGAATAAATAAATGAACAGTAAATGAATAAAAAAAATGTAAACAGTAAATAGCTTAGTTTTTATTTACTTTTTAGGTTTAGTTTCTTACTCACTTCATTTAAGGCAGGTCGACCTGTTACGATATATACACAGTAAACACTCGCTAATCCGGATTAATATGGGGGAGAGGTCATCCGGATTAAGCGATAGTTCGGATTAGTGGAGTAAAAGACAGAAAAACTTAAGTGTGATTTCATCAGCACTATAGGTAGTGCTGATGAAAATAAATAAAAAATATCACTGTAGAGCCTTTACTTAAAAGCTAAAAAGACAATACATATATTGACCCCAGGGGCTCATATCTGGTGAGTATGGCCTTGGCACACCCAGGGTCCTCAGCTGGATATCATCATTCTTCTCTTTCTTGGTGATTCCCTTCTCTCTCTCTCTCTCTCAGGGTAACTCGGGAATTTTTTTTTGGCTGGTGCAGCATAAGTCTCAGGCTTCCTTGCACCATATAGCTAATAATAATAATAATAATAATAATAATAATAATATTTATCCATCAATAGTAGACTCAAACGTTGTACTTGTTTTTGAACGTAATAATGCAGGTTTGAAGAAACTGTCACGTTTTGTCTGAACAGACTTCTGATGCTGTTCTTTAATTAGGATCTTCTTCACAGTTTTTAGTTATTCTTAATACCCCTGCAATTTTTGATTTGTTGAAGAGTCCACATCATTGATTACTGCATCAATGCCATCTCTTGCGGAACTAAGAAGTTTCTTCTTAATTGTAGATTCTTGTAGTTCATTTAGTTCACACTATCTGATTCTTCTTCCATAGCAGAAGAATCTTTAATGTTTGTTTATTTATTTGGTTTTTAGGAGCATTAGCAACTAAGGCCATATTGCTCCGGGGATATGCGGTGGTCATTTCCTGACCTTTCCGCATCCTCCGTATTTGGTGGTCACGGGCTCGAACCCCGGTCTAATCAAGAAGCGTGTGCTACGCACTGCTGCTCCTGCCCACCTGGCTACGGAGGCGCCTCAGAATCTTTAATAACATCTACAGCAATTTCTTCCTCTATCAGAAGCTGAAATCCTTCTTCCAGTGCAGGCCAATCTTGGATATTCTCCTGCGTTACTTCCGTCTCTCCAGCTGCCCCCAACACAGTCTGGAAGTCCTCTGGCTCTCATCACTTAAAGTCAATATCGCCATCTGTATTTTGCAAGATTTTTTTTTTTAACCAGCCATTTACAAAAGTTTCCTTTATAGTGTCCCTCCATGCATTGGCCCAGTTGAAGATAGCAGACTTGATAATGTATGATTTGATATTTTTCGGAATTCTTCTTCCTCTTGTGTCGTTATCTTCATCCATTCTGTCTTCCAACACTACAAACATCTCATCAAGGAACTTGCGCTTGTAGAGACTCTTGCAGTTGTGTTTGGCGGCAAAGCCAAGCACTTTATTTTACCATCCTTACTGGACATATTTTCAATATCTGGATGTGCGGGGGCATTGTCAAGGATTAGAAGCGCTTTTATCTGGCAATCTGAAAATTTCAACACTTCTTTCTAGTACTTCTGGACTTCGGGTACATCGTGATTATGGAACAAATTCTTTGTAATTTCTTGTATGAATCAAGCATTTATGGGTTGTAGTAGATAACAGGCAATATGCGCATACAGTATTTTAATGCCAATGGGCATTAAAAGACTGTATGCGCATACTGCCTTGGTTTCTTAGTCTTGCCGACCACAACAGACTTTCAGAGTGACTCATCTGCCTTCCTAAATCTCGTGTATTTCAAAGTACAGTACTGTACTCAACTGGGAACAGAAAGTACTCTGCTACTTTATGCTTGTTTACGACATAACTCTTTACGTATACAAATAGGCTTATGCCTTACATGAATCCCTACTTGAATCACTAATATGTTATCAATGTATAATTGCAATAAATTGCAATTATACGTTGATAACATATTGCAATAATCTGATTACGTGTGACAACGGCAATCGCTGTTTGGCGTACTGGGGGCGTAGCCATAATTAACGAAACCCCTTATAGGAGGTTTCGTTAATTATGCCTTTATCCTAATTATGCTTTTCTGCTGTATTGTGCCCAGTGACAAGTTACGTTAATCAAAACACCCATTTCTTTAATTAATTACATTTTGTATTTTAAACTTTATTTGATAAGCATATACTGACTAAAGCAGTCTGTTCAGATGAAAATCAGAGTATAATAATTCATGGCAAAGATTGTATCTTTTATATTAAAACAGGGTGGGGCAGCATTTCGTAGCGTTCTTTGGAACCTTAATAATGAAAACACATCTGGTCTGTACAGTTAAGTATGGGGTCCACGTCGTAATTTTATTGTTTTTGAAAATTTCAGCTGTTGAAAACTAGGCTTAGATCAGGAACATACTTGCTGATAAAATCGGATACCTATCATTATCCTCCGCGAAGGTATTGCATTTCGGTGCTCATTGCCCATTTGCAAAGGTCTGGGTCCAAATCCAGTCGATGATTGGATAATAATAATGATGATGTCATATGACTGAATGACCATTTCACGGTGGCCGTGAAATCTGATTTTAGTAGGAAGCAGAAATATAAAACATTGAGCAGTGGATCCCTTTTGGACAATTAGCCTCCATGTTGCGGGGAATACAAGTCACGCCATCGTTCTTAGTCTATCTAGAAAATTCTAGATCTCACTTCAATCAATTGTGCAAGCAATGTATCGCTGAAATTACTGTTGAACAAAGTGCTTTGCAACTGATGAACCAGTGGAGAAACTACCATACTGCCAGGTCCGCTAACTCGTGGAGGTCCGAAAGACCAAGAAGGGTAAACGATCACACTATTGTATGGTTTTTAACGATCACAAGGTTCGCAAATCTCGCTGAGAGTGATGCAGAATTCGTAGTTTCGCTACTGCGATGAACGTATATTACACACCACACAGTCCTGATTATCTTTTTGACAACAAACAGATTTCACGCACTGAAAGTTAACCTCCCACCCCAGTGTTTATTATTCCGCATACCAAGCACAAGTTTGCACGAAAGAATAAATTACAACTTAAAACGTACATAGTTATAATATATCACTATATTTAATTTCATGTGGTAACCAAATAGGGGGATGATCCAGTCTGCGGTAGGGGGTTAACGGCCAGAGGGCACTTGAGGTATGTTATCATGAGGACTGAATGTACATGACAACGCTTGTTAACAAAGGATTGATGAAACTGGCTATTAGCAAATACAGGTTGGCAATGACCTATGCGTTATTAGCAAGAACAAAAAAAAAAAAAAAACAGCATGGCAGCTAACACGTTGTTACATACCAGACTGAACGAGTAGGTGTGTTAAGTTTGGCGCATGCTTCTGCACTGATAGTTTAACGATATAAGCCGTTAATAAATAAAATTGATTTTCCTTGATTTATAAATGTAATAAAGGTAATGGGAAAAAAATTTAATCAATGTTGGAAAACAGCTTGGACTCTAAATTATACTTTATAAAATAAAAAATAATAAAAAAAAAACTGTCAAAAAATATTTGAATAGAAAATTGTTATGAAAAATCTTTTATAATTGTCCGGCCAACTTTCAAATCATCAGTCCAAGTCTGACAATTCCTGATGTTTCTTAAAAAAAAAAAAAAAAAAAAAAAACACTTAACAGGTGGGTTGGTAGGCTATGAATTTACGAACACGGTGTATTTCGAACATCGCAGGTGGTCTGCCACAACCTGTAGGCAGAATTAAATCACGAAGTAAAAAAGCTCCCCATAGCTCTAATTACAGTACCACACAATAAAATACATGCTCCAGTAAAGTCCCATTGTGAGAAAGTACATCCTAAGAATTGAAACTGTTCCAATTAGGCACACAGAACTTTGCATGCATCTCTTCATTTTTTAAGTGGAGTACAACTGTTTTAAGTAGCACAGAAAACTGACTGTCGTGTATAACGCTTTGGAACTTAATAGATTGTTGAATGCATTTTCTCTAGTAAACTGATCGCATTCCTGAAAGAAGGAAGAATTCACATTTCTTCCCTCTCTAAACTGGCGCCCGACATGCTATTTTTGTGACTGTTTACACCACAGGGAAAATATCTACGATGCCTTTCTTAGCCTTTGACCCTATGATGTAAACCGATATCAATGCGTCCAAGACCACGAAATCTAACACTGCACATGTTTTCTGCAAATGTCATTCTTATATAACTGTGACTGACTCAGACTGACCTTGATGTAGCAACATAAACACTTTAGAACACATAAAAAAAAAAAAAAAACGAACCGAGAATGCTTTATCGAGATTTTTCTCAAATTCATAAATGCTTAGCAACAAACAAATGTCGGAAACGCCCCCGGAATTCATTCCAGGCGTTGACATTTTAATCTAGAGATTTTCTTACTATTCCTGAACAAGGGTTCGCAAACTGCTGTGCCAAACAGATCCTGAATTGGAAGGAGCAAATAAAGTTTACCGGTACGCAAATTATGCAGTTTTAGAATTCTAAAAGAATGGGAAAGGATTAGTAGCGACATAACAGGGGTGGACTTGAGGATTAGTGCTATCCTAAATCGAACCTGTGTTACATCCTCTCCCTAATTCGCCAAGGATCACTGTATGTAGTGTAGAGTCTGCGCGGTAGCACAGTGGTACCGTCACTGTCCTCCCCACACCGGGTGGAAAAGGCTCGGGTTCGAATCCCGTCGATGATGCGAGGAACTTTAATGGGCTTTTTTTCACTCCGTGGCTGAGTTATTGGTCTCAGGCGTAGATAGCAAGGTTTTTTCCCCCAGAAACTGGGGTTTTTCGTCCAGCAAACAAACAAATCAACCATAGAACACACGCAATTAACAGACAAGACGCAGCACGGCAGATGAATTTAATTATTCGGGTGGCCTAAATATAATAGTTTGGTTTTTTGTATGTACTGTAGACAAGTTGGTCAATGTACACAGTGCATTATATTATATTTCAGGAACGTTAGCAAATAGTAATAATTTATAACAAAAAAAAAAAAAAAAACGCGAACCGAAAACATATCGTTTCTGTGAATCAGCCATATTGCCCATTCATTCTCCAACAGCGCAAGGCAAAAAACAATACACGGTGCTTCACTGAATACACTATACAACATATGGACAGTTTATGTAATATGTAAGAAAGGAAAAAACAATAATTGCTGGATTTCTATTGGTCTGATTTTAACGAAATTATGAAGGCTACACAAATCGTTCTAAAAGAAAGATATAAAATTTCATGATATCCATCCATTGGGAATCGAGTTATCACGCGCGAATGTACGGACAAAGAAATAACGATTGCCAGATTTCTATTAGTTTGATTTTAAATAAATTTGGGACAGCCCATTTCTAAAAGAGTGAAATATGCAAATTTATTAAAATCCATCCTCTAGGAGTGGAATTATCATATGAGAATAGACGGACAGACAGACGGATATGGTGAATTCAACAGGCGCTTGACACATATGCCAACGCGAATAAAACACAAAGTTTGTCATAAATGCATCAAACAAGGACACTGTTATATTAGTATATATTATGTATTTATATGCAAATATATATTTATTTAAATCGTGTAAAATCACCATATAAGCAAAGAGTTTGGATATGAGTTTTATTTATATCTGAAAAGGTGGGTATCGACCCATGACCCGTTGTTTCAAATGGAACATCATAGACTGCAGCATTATCGTAAACAAAATTATCCCTACAGAGTAATTACATGAACATAATTACTCAAAGCGAAGATAATTTCCGCAGTCCTGGGGCGAGCACCTTCTTTTGAGTAATTTTCCAATCTTTTAACTGTTTCGGTTGTTATTTATCTGCTAACATTCATGAAAGCGATGAGCCACCCCACTATTCGGACTACAAAGATAACCTACGGGATATTTTATTTTATAGATTGTGACTAGCTAGGTTCCTTTGAGTCAGTGGCTTTAAATTAAGTACGGCTAAAACTGGTTATAAACCTTCGGGGTTTATGACCAGTTATAACCGGTTACTGCGTTCAAAGATCCAAAAAATTTCATACTTAATTTCTTTTTAAAATCGACAAACTGCTTTATTTCATACAACAGAAAGTGAAAAACAATATTTATAATTCCATATTTGTTTTCGTTTTTTGTTCTCTTCCATTATTTTCACATTTTTGTTCTTAATATGTAATACCGTAATCAGTAACATATTATGTAGCAGAGGAATAATTTGCTTCCTTCTTTTTTTTAAATAAACAGAAAAGCAAAACTCGGCAAAAAAAAAAAAAAATATACCGTGTATAATAACAAGGTAATACAGGAAATAAAATATGAAACAAGTTGCATTTTCATTCAACGAGTTACTTTATCTTCCTGTAATTATCTATAGCAAAAAAAATAATAATAATAATTAAATAAAAAGTAAAAAACCAGTGGTAATGAACAGTTGTGTCTAGTGCCGCTTTTAATCATAATTTTTTTTTTCTGTCTTTCTTGAGAAGGTATTTTGTTTGTTTATGTACATAAGACCTTGACCTGGAAAATTACGCTGCGTATCAGGGACACTAAATATTATTGTTCTTTGCACTCATGATGTCTTAGGATCCAAAAACGATCCTCGCCTGATATATATTTAGCGCGATGTTCAGCGTGATGCATTTTGAATGGTTGTCATTGAGTTAAAAATACCTTCCTCTCGGGTTAAATATATCTGTTTAAACCACCCTTCCATGTCACGTGTCAAGATAATCATGACCTGTCTTTGAACTCTAGTGCTGTTTCGTTAGCATTTTTTACCTCTCTGAGCAATTGAACTATGAACTCCAAAAAAAATTCCGCATTCCCCAACATAAATACATGGTGTCACAGAAAAATGTCATTGCAATTTAACATGTTTTCGTGTGGAGAAATTTAAGGTCAGTGTGCTGCGCCTTGTCATATTTGAAGAGTTTTACAGTCATCTAGCCTTTGAAGAAGTTTGCAGAAGAAGAAGCAGAACTGCCTTTGAAGAAGAACTGCCTGGCCCCCGAGGCTTCACTAAGGATTGAAAACGTTTTTAAAGCAGACAGAACTCTTATATGTATTATATACACATTCTCTGTTCCGTGTACATTTTCGATCCAAAGCTAAAAAGAGTCCTGGAGATTATATTGCGTGTAGGTCTTAAGGTTACTGTCCAAAAATGACACACATGATTTATTTTTAATGATTGCTAGTTTGGTGACTTACATTTCATCATATACAGTGCTAAGGCAGTGATCATGGCATCCTACTAGGCTAAGCAACATTTTCATTGATTCCCCTCAGTTTTTCAAGACTTCAGTTTGTCCTTCACATTAAATCAATTAATTAAAGAGGAGTCCCTAGAACAATACACATTGTTGTAGGCAATGACGTCAGAGATGCGTTAAAGAAAATTTATTACGTAACATTATATACAGTTGGACATTGTAACAATACATGCGACAGGTATATACTCATTCAAAAGATGAATCTTTGAACGAGTATTTACCTGTTCCAACCGAACAGGTCGCTGCTAGTCAAGCACAAAATACTCTAAGAAAGGCGGATACCAATACCAGCATTTTACGTCACTCAGAACTGATTTAGTGTAAAATGCAACAAAGGAAATCCCAACTACAAGATATTGCCTAACATTGAGCGAACTGGTTTATGCCTATAATTTTTTCTGAACTGGTGCAACGTTTCGGTAGGTCGATCCTTTATTTCTATTGGCATTCAAAAGAGTGACTACACTTAAGATTGCATGCGAAACGGTTTTTAAATGAAACTGAAACCAAAATATATTTAATCCATCATCAAATTCAGGCATTCAAACCACTGTAGGTTGGCTGTTTGAAATCCAAAAATCTGGTAACCTTAATTGACCGTTTAACTAACATTAACATGTCCTATCCCAGTTCCCAGCATACAGGAAACTGACGTCATCTTCTTTTGCAGGTGTTTCATCGTTATCTGCAAGGACACACGACAGAGGTGACTGCTTCAAGGTAAGTAAACATCCACCTTGTCATGTTTTAATCAAAATTCATTAAGTAATTTTAGTTTCTCTATAAATTTCCACGATTTAAGTTTTTTTGTTTTTTTTTTAATTTTAATAAATCTGTAATGCAGCAGATCATGATTGTTAATAACAAAGTTTTGGACTTGCCTTTCAATCTTTAAAGACTTCACAAATAGCATTCATTCTTTTCAAAGTACCGCCAATATCGAGTTTACTAACAATCCCTATGTAAGTGAGCACTGAAAGTTGATAGGGACCAGCTTACTTGTATTAAAAAAAAAAAAAAAAAGTTACCAGATCACTGTCACGACAGTGATCCTAGGATCTTGGTTGTCTGCAGATGCTCTTTATCTTCTGCGAGTATTTTTCCAACGGGAGAATCATACATGTGTTCGTCTAGGAAAAACACTGTGCTGCTTAAAATAGATTACATTTCGAAATTAAGGTGTTTATACTTAAGCTCCTGTACGGGCTTATTCTTTTCCGAGCTTAAAACAACTGATATCAGGTAAGTTGTTAGTTATGAAAACCATTGGGCAAGTTGCATGCGGCTAACGGCATTGCAATAATACTGGGAAGATGCCATTGCAATTAAGGCTCACCTATTCCATTGGGAACGCTGAGAAAAAGCATATTTATTATTTTCAGACGCGGCAAGCCTTGCAATATTCAGTAGGCTTTGATGACTGGTAGAGTCAATTCAATGGTTACTTCCTGCATATTGGGGCAGTCAAACTTTTCTAGAACTGTGGAACTGTTGGAACTTTATATTATTGCTACGATTAGTGTCACGAAGTTTTAGCATAAACATCTATCAACTGACGATGAACTATGGCAGATATTTAATATTTTTGCCCGAAAAAACGAAAATCAAATAACACTTTTACACACTGTAAGTTGCATCACCATTTTAAATAGCTGCCAAACACGCAACCAAAAAGCGGTCTCTGCTGCTATCTAATGCATACACACACACACGCGTGCGCACATACAAGGGGGGTTTGAAAAGTTCGTGGCCTCAGCATGAAAGGATAGTGGTACAACGTTAAAATTTTTCTGTACTTAATGTATAACACTTCAAACAGTAACCCATCAAGGTTCATACAGTTTCAATAACGTCTTTTTTTTTTAAATATGGGTGTCTTTGAAGTCAACAAAGTTGTCTGAATGAGAAAAGATGTACAAAATCAGTCACCGTGCAGTCATCCAATATTTGGGGAAAAAACGGACTAACGCCAAAGGCATTTCATGAGGATATGGTTACAATATTGGGGGAGGATGCCCCTTCCTATTCCATGGTGTTTTTTTTTTTTCTGTTTTTTTTTATACTCCGGAACGACCAAACGGTCAGAGGAGTTCACAAGATAGACAGAATACAAGAAACAGCACCGTATTCAGCAGTCACGGGCTTGAACCCCGGTCACTCAAGGCACATGTACTTATGCACCTGCGCGCCTGACCACTAGACTACGGCGGCTTTGGGCAACAGAATTTAAACGAGGGGGGGAGGGAGGGAACATGACCCACTGTGGAAGGCCGGCAACGTCCATCAATCCAGATGTAACAGTGTGCATAATCTGGTAACGAGTGACAGTTCTGTACATTGCCAGCATCTGGGGCATCTTATCTGAACGTGTGTGCCACATAACAAAATAGGTTCTCGCTATGAAAAAAGTGTCAGCACTATGGGTCCCAAAGTTATATTAAGTTATACATGTTGATAGTAGATCAGAAACGCGCAAGAGCCGTCAAGACAAATAAACATTTGCATCGTTTTCAAGCAGATCCAGCAAATTTTCTTGCAAGATTTGTGGCCATGGACGAGACGTGGGTCCAATACTTTCAGATTGAGACAAAGAAGCAGTCCAAACAGTGGAAACACAACTCTTCTCCCCACCAAAGAAAGCTAAGTCGATTCGTTCGACTTAGCTTAGTAAGGTTATGGCATCAGTTTTTTGGGATGATGGAGTGTTGCTATTGGAATAACATCAGAAAGGCCACACAGTCACAGGGACATATTACTCAGACCTGAGGTTTTTGCGTGAAAATATCAAAGACAAACACCGTGGAAAACTCAGAAAATGAGTTTGTTCTACGAGGACAACGCGCCTACTCACAAGACTGTCATTGTCATGGCTGCACTGCATGAATGCAGCTCTGGAATCTTGGACCATCCCCAACATTCACCAGATCTAACACCATCGGACTCTCAACTATTTCCTAATTTGAGAAAATACCTGGCTGGATCCATTTTCCCAGCGATAGTGACGTCACTGCTGCAATGGATGCATTCTGGAAGCCCAATAGAAAACTTTCTTCGCAGCTGGATCCAACGCATTGCAGCATCGGTGGCAAAAGTATATTGATTCCAAAAGGGAATATGTTGAAAAGTAACAAGCTACCAGACTCCTCAAATAAACCCTTCATACTCAGGCCACGAACTTTTCAAATGCCCCTCGTATATAACTGACACTTTTCACAAACAGTTCATTCGGTTAGCTTTTTTTTTTTTCTCTCTCTCTAATGGATTCTGGTTATTTAATTATGTCTTCCTTGTAGGTACATACCAGGAGCTCACTTCTTGTGAGTATGGGCTTGGCACACCCAGGGTCCCCAGCTGGATATCATCATTCTTGGTGATTCCCCCCCCCCCCTCTCTCTCTCTCGGTGCAGCATAAGCTTCAGGCTTCCTTGCATCATATGGCTAATAATAATATATTAATATATTCAACTACTGCCAGATGAACATCAGAGTTTATGTCAAAGACAGTTATCATAAATTATAATACGGCTTGGTTGTTTTTTTTTTAGTTGCTATTAGTGGATAAACGAAGGTATTTTTTAGGATTATCTAAATATGAATATATGATTTTTTGGTAAACAGTGAGAAATTTCATATAGTTTAAGTGGGTCTCATCTAGAGATAAAACTACGATATCGCCCAGGTCCGCTCACAGGTGGAGGGGGAAGAGGATTTGTAGTTTCACTTCCGATCTTGTTATCAAATAAGGTTGAAAAAGTGCTATTTAATGTATTTGCATAAACGTTAAGGAAATTTTATAAAAATTTCGAGAACAAATCGTTAAAAAAGTCATTTGAAACACCAACTAATGGCCGTAATTTCCGGAGCACATATAATTGCATTATGAGCACACCTCGGCTAACGACTATAACAAATGGCTGGTACATGACCTCATCCCTGTTCGTGCACACGTTTTCTGATTAAGTTCTTAAGTTTATTTAAACTTTTCTAAAGTTTTTTATGTAAATCGACGCTTCATAACGGGCTATGTAAATTGCATGGTTTACTGTCTCGTACCAGATGGTTAATAAAAGTCCAATAACAACCTATGTAAACTGCACGGGTTGTAATTCAGGTAGATTAAAATTATTCTGAAAATTTCACGGATAATGGCTAATAACGGTAAAAAAAAAAAACTTGAATTTCACAAAATACAGTATTTATTACTTCATATATTATTAAATTATATAAATTAATTTTATATAATGCAAAATGGATGAAATACTCTACGACTAAAAAGGTGCGACGCTATTTGAACGAACTGCAACCAAACTCCAGTTCTACAATCTTGCAATTTTTCTCTTATATACATTTCTTTATATATACTTTCGAAAGGATAACCGGCCCCAAAGAGCATTATACAAGTGGAGATCCTCACTTCCCAGGATTGATCATAGGACCAGATGAAAAAATGGGCTAAAAGCGGGAGTTTACTATATTATTTCAGTTTGATTGATTTTGAATCTTTATATATATCAGACTGAAATTTAATTAAGGCATTAATAAAAGAGTATAAAGATGGATGACAGGGGTTTTAAGCTGGTAAAATCAGTGCTAAGCGCAAGTTATAACCCCCAATCCATAAGTGTAGCGTTGTTTCACAAAATGGGATGAACTGTTTCTTGTCTACAAAAACCAAAGAGAGAAGACATTAACATTAGCAATAACTTAGAAATATTATGCAAAGAAGCAAAGCTTATACAACACCGGCCAAAAAAAAAAAAGAAAATTATCCACTTCGTTTGTCCACTCCTTCTAATGTGTTTTCAAATTAAGAAACTACTAGGTGGTAATAATCAAAATGTACTGCTGGTTTTATTCAAAACGTAACTACTTTCTGGACAAAGGGAATGGATTTTGTTTTTGCAAAGGTGATTATAATGCACTTAGACATTTTTTTAACTCTTTTCACTAAGGCCAACCGATGTTAAAAAATGTAAATGCCAAATGAGAAGTGTTCAGAGAAGTAATCGTAGAGGTACTAAACTTTTTATACTAGTCAAGATATATATGTATATATTTTCAAGCAAGTACAATGAAGAGTTTTAAATACTCTGCCTGCTGCAACCATAGATTGATACCGTACAAAACATATTCTCTTGTGGAAGCAGGTGCTTACTAAAACCACTGAACTTTATGCAAAGTAATGGAAAGCCTTCGATAAAATGGATTATAAAATACATTTAAAAGCTAATGAAACTCGTATGTTATATATTCACTTTTGTGTATAATTCAAACGATATAACCTTTGGTTTTATCGTTTATTTTTCAACGAGAGGAATTACTTTATTAATACAGTATATTCAATATTTTTTATTACATTCAACATCGGCTATTACTCGTATTTTCAGAACTGTATTTATTATGGGAATTATAATTTGAGGGAGTGAGGCTGGTTTTATTATTTTAATTTTAAACTTTAATTTTACCTGTTTTATGAGTTAACTCAATTTTGACTTGATAGTTTACCATTACTGTTCACAACTTAACCCATACGCCATTAAAAGTTACAATACGATCATTTTACATCGTATATCGCAGGTAATTTGGTCTCTAGTCTCACCATACCATTAGCGTTAAGTCTCAGAGCCTTGTTAGCCCTTCCCCACTATTTTAAAACAAGTCGGCCTTAAAGTATTAAATTCCTGTGGACATATTCTGGACTTCAGTAAAACAGTGCGTAGATTGAAAAATAAAAAGGTATCGGAAAAATTGTTTTCAAATGAATCTGCATCAACTGATTAAATGAATAATTGAAGTCACATTTACATAAGCCCAGTGGAATGTAGAGTAATTATGGCGGTCTCGGCAAAAATAGAAAATTCTGGTATTATCACTTAAGAAGGCAGAGTTACAAAACTTAACCCCCTTATATAATATGCTGTGTTGGTACACGCTGCATTTGAACAACGATTAATCAATCAACAATTCTAAGCGCCAATTTTTCATTACAAAATTACTCAATGACTAGTGAAGGACAAATTTAAATATCAATAAAATATTTCAAATCTCGGAGAAAGAGAGAAAGAAAAGTACTGGTGCGTGCACTTTGATACTATCAATGTAAGTGTCTTGATATTTTGGTACGTGTGAAAATACTTTGTGGGTCCGACTTATGTGAAAGCAAAAATTCTTTGTCGCTGCTAATAATCGCACAAGCTCTTTCTGGTGAACAAATTTTGATAGAATAATGACTTCGCCCATAATGGCTTTTCATTCCAGCTGGATAAAATATTAAGACATGTTTTGTTTGTTTTTTTTTTTTTTGCTCTTTTTTAAGAGGTGCAAAACCATCTTTCGATTGAACTCTTTCTGATGATCTGAATATATTTAAGAAACACTACGCCGATGCCTTTGTTGTCTTTATAAATGTTTGGTTTTAAGGAGCATTAGCAACTAAGGTCATATTGCTCCGGGGATATGCGGTGGTTATTCCCTGACCTTTCCGCATCCTCCGTATTTGGTAGTCACGGGCTCGAACCCCGGTCTAATCAAGAAGAGTGTGCTACGCATTGCTGCTCCTTCCCACCTGCCTATGGAGGCGCCCCCTAATAAAGGCGGTGATCTGCATGGGTAATATATACAGGCATGAAATCGCCTGCTCGTGTTCATAACGAGACTATTCACGTCGCAAGCAACACTCGAGACTTGCTTAATGGCTGACGAAAGCTCAGTAAAGTTTCTTGTTGGGGCCAGTGACTGGCAACCCTCCTGCCTGAGCATACAGGCAGACGCTATAGGAATCACGTTGACCATACCATAAGTTTATGTGTCCCTTTAAAGGTACGTTCGATTTGCAGTAACTCTGTGAGGACATGTAATACCGTCCATTTCGGAGCAAAAAGGCCTTAATTGCTAATGCTCCTAAAAACCAAATAACAAACAAACAAACCGTCCATTAAGAGAAAGGCTTCTGCGGTTGTCCCTGCGAAAGAGCAAACAAAGAGTTGCGGTCATTCCTTGCTTGTGTCAGCATTGCGAGTTACGTGCAGTTGACGGCACGAAGAAAGAATGCTATTGCTTTACGTGAGGAAGGATGTTCTTCCCGTCATATTGCTTATAGAGTGTCTTGTAATCCGTCGACAGTGAGTAGATTTCTTTCCAAATTCAAGAATACTGGGTCTGCTGATAGAAATAAAGGAGTCGGACGCAAACGAGTCTCTATGCCAAAAAAGGACCGCGTTTTGAAGCGCGTATGCCTCAAAAACCGTAAAGCTTCGTCTGAGCTGAAAAGAGAATGGGAAGAACATACATAGGAGTGGTAGCAAGTGCATCTTCTAACTGTAACCAGTTAGAAGACGCCTCTTCAAAAATGGACTTGTAGCCCGTCGTGCTAAGAAGAAGCCCCTCCTCACACAAAATAACTGACTTCCACTCCCAAACAGTGGAAGTCAATTATTTTCTCGAATGAGAAGAAATTCAACCTGCATGGCTCTGATGGGAGACAAACGATTCGCCGTAGACGTGGTGAAGAATACCATCCAGACTGTATGGAGTCTCCAGTGAAATTCCCTACCAACCAAATGATATGGAGGTGCATTTCGTATCACGGTGTAGGTCACCTGCAATTTATAAAAGGTTCCGTAAATGCCAATGGATACCTGGCTATATTGGAAGGCAAATTGCTGCCAACCATTAGAGACCTTTTCAACCTGCCAAGTAACTGCATCTTTCAGGACGACTCTGCTCCTTGTCATCGGGCGAAAAGTGTACGTATGCACTTTGTAGTTACTTTAGCTTCTATTTCTGCATTATAGGTTCGACAGTAATGTGTTTACATTTGTTACAGGTGAAAAAATGGTTGGAAGAACGATCCATTACAACCCTTAGCTGGCCAGGAAACAGCTCGGACCTGAATCCTATAGAGAACTGTTGGCATCGTGTGGAATCTGCAGTTGCCAGAAAGAAACCAAAGACACTTCGTAATTCGTGTTTGGAACCACGAACTATCAGTTGATTATCTTCAGAAATGGATCTTGTCAATGCCTCGACGGTGTGATGCTGTCATGAGGGCCAGAGGCGGTTCAACTAAATATTAGTTTGCACCTGGTGAACTTTTCATTTTGTTTTCCTTTTAAAATCATAAACTGAAGCAAATTGAGGGCTTCTGATAACATTTCAGCCACAATTGTTGTGTTTACCAAAACTGTTGTATAAAGGTTGCAAATGCTCATTTTGGAATATTTTGAGAGCACTTGTCAAATATTACTTAGCTTCGTCTTAACTATTAATAAATATCTTTTGTTTATATTTCTATTTGTGATGCTAGTCATTAATATAACATACCATCGCGAAAAAGGATTAGAAATGCGAAATTCCTAGGTGATGCACTTTCTTTGAACACTAGTGTACATCGAGTACGTTTCATTTTAAATACTATACAGTACTTCCAACTCAGCATAGGGAAAGGTCTAAATAAAGTAATAACAATGAAAAAGAGGAGTCACAACTTTAACAGCTGTTTTTCCGTAACAGGAGCTTCTCGAATGTGGGAAGCATAGTCCAAGGGCAAAAGCACTGTTCGGTCAAGGATAGCAGGCAGTGACTGTCGAGTCATGCAGTCATATAAGAGTAGTAAAAAAGTGTCTGTTAGATGTTCAGAAGTAGCGAGTTTAAATGCCCTAAATGTCTAAAACGTCATTCCCTGGTGAGCGCAAATATGGCTTTCCCATTCCACTTTAACAGTTGTGTAAAATAATTATTTACCTGATTATTATTATCTTTCTCTATGGAGGCCCAATAATAAAAGTTCTCTTGTTAGTAATTCTGCGGTAATTCAGCTTTAGGATGGTTGTTATTAACAACTCAAGTAGTATTTTAATGCAGTCGTGCCGAATCGAACACGCGATATGTGGATCTCGCTATCAGCATGTTTGCCACTCTGCTGCAGCTTTATATAACGAAGAATTTGGTTTTGATCACTTTTCTAGCGCATGTTTATATTTATTAATCATGTCCTAAAACTATATGCAAAGAGCTATATGCAAATAGCGTAACGTCATTGTTAAAAAAGAAAGAAAAAAAAAAAAAAGGTGTCGATGACTATTGTAAGCATTTAAAGATACGGCGTAATCTTACTACACCGTTTTTCCTTATTCTAGAATTTAAAAGTCACGTACACGCATGAAGATTGCTTCCCACCTTCTCAATCGTATTACGTGACTGAGAGATCAAATATCTCTTAATTTTTTGGCAATTGGAATTCTTCATACGTGACTAAAAGGTCAAACGTTTCCAAATCTCGTCACTTTATCTAAACCTGTTACAATCTTTAAGACATGCGACAGACGCCCAGGAAGTGTTATTCATTGTGACTCATCAAGAAAAAGGTGACGGGAGTTTTTCACTTTAAGTCTCAATGTCAGACCTATGAAATATGCTTTACAACTGTTCTTGATATCCTTGTAATTTTTTTTTTTTTAATATCTCTGCAGATCTGTTATTTACTTCCTTCATTCAAGACACGTAAATGTTTGGTGTTCGTGCTTTGTTTGTAGTGACAAACCTTCAGTCCATCCCTTATGCGTTGTTCATCGTTTAAATAAAATATGACTGTTTCGGGAAGCACTCCTTCGAAAACGTTTGTTGCTTTTATTTTAGTTTTATAAGCTACTACAAAACTGACCCAATAAAAGCTGAGCAGTCCTTGAATAGTGCTGGATGTTTCTGGCATTCATACTTGATCGTGCCAACAATACATAGATTATTTTGATTTTCAGATAAGTATACTGTACTTTATAAGATCTGGAGGAGGGAGTAGGATTTTTCCGTGCGTTATTTCGAATTTCAATACATAGATTAGCCTGCTTGTTTATATGAACAATATTTTTAGGCGCGTTCACACACACACATATACAAATTTACAAATTTGTATATAGGTATGCGCCTATTGTCTTGACCATGTCCGTCCCGGGGGTGACGCTGGGGCTGCATTTTCGGAAAGTCTTCTTGCTGATTAGTAAGAGTGCCATTATTTCTGTGTGAATCACAGTTGTTCTTTCCGTTTGCCCAAGGCCTACAGCGGCGAAGCTCACACCTCCACGTGGTCCGGGGTAGGCAGGTAGGGGTGAATCCCCTGCCTGGCTAAGTTGAGCTCAGACATAGGGGAACGAGGCCTTCTGTTAATAAGTCCTTAACTCAAGAGGGGATTTTTAAAATTTCCCCTCTTGAGGTTTTCTAGAGCAGGAGTGGCCAACTTAATTTTTTGATGCGATCTACTTTTTTCCTTCAAAATGTGCCGCGATCTACCATCTCAAAATTTTCATTGCACAAGGTGCACAAATCGAGGGATCACTGTACTGTATATTTAAAATTCGTCGTGATCGACAGAAATTAAATCCGCGATCGACTCGTTGGCCACCCCTGTTCTAGAGCATTTCCGTGCCCTCGGAAAATTGCTTGTGTTTAATTAGAATTCTAGCCATTGAGAACTGTTTATTGAGTTGAGAGCATTTCCGTGCCCTCGGAAAATTGCTTGTGTTTAATTAGAATTCTAGCCATTGAGAACTGTTTATTGAGTTGAGAGCATTTCCGTGCCCTCGAAAATTGCTGTTATCCTAGTCGACATAAGTTACTCCTGGGACCCCGCCCGGTAAACTTGAGTGGTGGAGTTTTATTCACGAAGGATAGATTTTCTCGAGTTGTAGTTAATTCCATTAAGTTGAGTTTGGGACTAAGGCTCCTTGCTCTCTTACAATATTTTGTAAATATTGTAAATAGTTAATTGTTCCTCAATTTTGAAGTTCAATTTTTAATTGTATAAAGGTTTTTATATATATATATATATACAATGTCTTCTTCAAGTAATGAAGATAGAATTAGTGAAAATGAATTATTGATGGCTACGAGCGAGGTCACAGAAGACGAACGTGAGGAAATCACACAAGAGATCTTGATGCAAGCTCAGGAATTGACAGAAATAGAAGTGTTCTCTGGTAGGGCTTTGCAAAGAACTCCAGTAAAGGCTAGGTCGTCATCACTGCCAGGTCCTTTACAGCAATCACAGAAGGGGTCAAAGAAGAGGAAAAGAAAGCAAGGTGAGTTGATTTCGGATGGTGAATTAAGTGATAAGGAAAAGAATAAGAAAAGGAAAAAGAAAGATGGAGTAAAAGACATTGTGGATGAAAGTTTTGATTATGCATGTGTATATATAAAACGAGGGAAAGGCTTAAATCGTTTCTGTGGAATACTCATAGTAAGGTACCTACGGCAGCAATTAGAATGATCTTGGATATGTGGGACGTGATAGAAAAGAAGGCACATGAGGTCCATGTGGAGAATGTTCTGTTAAAGGATAGACTAAAGAGGAAAGGAGAACGACATGATAAAGAAAGTTATTCATCTATTTTAAAGAAGAGTGTGGAGAAGAGAAATGTGGTTCCAAAAGTTATGATAGTTAAGGCCATCACAAATCGGCATAAAACAAGTGATGAAGTTAAATTGGATATTTTAAAGGAGGTTAGACCAATGTTAGCTACGGTGAAAGTGAGAAATATAAGACCGGTTAGAGGTCGTGGAGTCCTTATAGAGGCAGATACAGTTGACGACCTAGCTAAAATTAAGTCATGTTCAAAGATACAAGAGTTGGGGTTAAAGTACAGTGTTCCCAAGCCAATCTATCCAAGAGTTGTTTTGTTTGATGTGGAACAAGACATTGATCGTGATGAATTAATAAATCAACTTTTGCAAGGAAACTTTAAAGAGAACAATATAAGTGAAAAGAAGTTCAAGAAAAGTGTTGAGATCTTGACTGTTAATAAGAACAAAAAGTCTCAGTTAAATAATTGGATAATTCAGGTGAATGTAGAGATTTGGAATATGCTGAGTGATAGAACACATCTCTTTATCAGGTGGTCTTCCTGTAAATTTAGAGAAGTATACTCTGTTACACAATGTTTTAAGTGTTTAACCTTTGGCCATGTCGCTAAATATTTTAAAAGGGATATGCTGTGTGGACATTGTGCTAAGACGGGACACACGTTTAAAGATTGTGTAGATCGAAATAAGGGGCCTGTATGTTGTAATTGTTTGAAGAAGGGAATAACGGCTGCGCATGTTGCGGTGAATAAGGGATGCCCAAAGTATGTTAAGGCCATTGAAAATTTGAAAAGAAAAATTAATTAGATAAAAATCTAAGGGTTATACAGTGATATGCCCAACGTGCTAAGGCAGTAGCAGCTCAGTTGCATCAAGTGGTGGAGGTGGAAAATGTGGATGTTGCCCTGTTGCAGGAGCCATACTCTGTACAGGGACAGGTAAGGGTTATCCTGTATGGTACAGGATTATCTCAGATGGTGAGAAACCAATGACAGCTATAGTTATAAGGAATAAAGATTTGGTTGTGACAAAGGTTGTTTCTATGTGTAGTGAGAATTGTCTGTGTTGTGAAATAATAGGTTGTTTTGGGAGAATATATTTTGTTACAGTTTATTGTCCTCCATCTGAGGAAATAGATTATTATGTTAATTATTTGGAAAACCTTCGCAGAGTGTTAGGCTCCTGCGGGGTGGTGATTGCCATAGATTCTAATGCCAACTCTCCTTTATGGGGTGGTAGTGTCTCTGATGATAGAGGAATAATACTAGAAGAGTTCATTGCCGCCTCTAGGATTGAGATTGTAAATGTTGCTGGACATGAACCAACTTATTCGTCAATACATGGGCAGTCGTATATTGATATGACTATGGTGACTTACCCGATAGTGCGTAAAATTAAAGACTGGAAAATTATAGAAAATTATACTACCAGTGAAACAGTATATCCTTTATTATTGAGAATGTAGATAATGTGAGAATTTATTACGATTTGGATAGATATATGGTTAATAGTGCGGCATGGACTAGGTTTGATGTAGAATGTGAACAGAGTGTTTACAGGTTGTTTGGACTAAGTTAACATCTGATGAAATTGTAGTAAAATTAACTGAGATATTACAAAGCAGTTGTAAAATAGTATGAAGATAAGGAAAGGTGTGAATCGACCAGTGTTTTGGTGGACAAATGAACTACGTGAGAACAGACGAGTGTTATTTAAGAAGAGACATGAGTTTCAAAGACTAAGGAGGATTGGTGATTCTGATTTGTGTGATATTGTAAAAGAACAATATAGAGTTCTGAGATGTGACTACGTTCGTAAAACTAAGACTAAAACTAAAACTTTTGAAATGGAGGAAGTTTGTGGGTGAGCAAGGATCTAAGGACCCATGGAATTCAGTTTTTAAACTTATTAATAATAAGAAGCAGATCTCGGATGTCTCCTACACAATTGGTGTAGGGGATGATGAAACGTTAACTTGGGAGGAGTCCATGAATATGATCTTGAATGAACTCTTTCCAGATGACTCAGAATTAGAAAACAGTATGCAAAGGCAAGTTATTGAAGAAAACTCTGGATATAATTCTAACGAAATTGAAGAACCTTTTACATTGAATGGAAGTTGAAGTTATCAAAAGAACATTTAAAAAGTTTCCAGATATATATATATATATAATCATGTATAATAAGTGTTTGGAGGAGGGTGCGTTCCCATTGTGTTGGAGAAGGGCACAAATAAAATTATTAATTAAAAGTATGGCCAGGACTTTGAATGAGACCGGTGCGTATCGTCCCATTGCACCTCTTCCTGTCATGGCTAAAATATATGAACGGTTATGTGTGAACCGACTAATGATTATGTATAACAGTAAAGGCCCTAGCATCTGATAAACAATATGGTTTTAAGAAAGGTTGTTCAACCGAAGCTGCGGCTTATAAATTAGTTCAGACAGTGGAGTGCAGTGATAAGCGATATGTGCTGGGTGTATTTGTAGATTTTAAAGGTGCCTTCGAGATTATGGTGGGAAGCTATCCTCAAGAGAATAGGAAAGGTTGAGTGTTCTAATAAATTGTACTCTGTGTTTAGGAATTATTTTAAGGATAGAGAAGTTGTTGTTAAAACAAAGTTCAATGAGATAAATAAGAAGATATACAGAGGTTGTCCACAGGGCTCGGTGATAGGCCACTTCGCTTGGAACATTGTGTTCGATGAATTTTTAAATATAGAAATACCAGATGTTGAATTAATTGCCAATGCAGATGACCTTGTAATGATAGTAAATGGAAACGCAAGATCTCAAATTGAAAATAAGGTGGAAGAGGCCTTGAGTAAATTAGAGGAATCGTCCAGGAGGTATAAGTTGCAGATTTCGGGCGAAAAGACAGTACAGATGCTTTTGAAAGGCAAGTTAAGTATGAACCGTGCCCCTACTGTGAAGCTTTTGGGTGATGCGGTTCGATATGTAAGAATAACCAAATATTTAGGATTAAAAATTGAAGAAAGACTATTTTTTACGGAGCATGCCAAATATTTAAAGGAGAAAATAAGAACACTCTATGCCAAGCTCCGGAGAGTGGTGCGTGCTGACTGGGGAATTAAAGACAAGTCATTGAATTTGTTGTATGAATGTTTGTTCTTACCGATTGTCACGTACACCTCTGGAGCTTGGGTACATAGTGTCGATAATCACTATACAAAAATATCTGATTCAGGTGCAAAGGTTTGCCTTGTTAGGAATTACTCGAGCATGTCGATCTGTCTCCTCAGAGGCCTTACAAGTAGTCTCTGGTAGGGTTCCTGTTCAGTCAATGGTTCTAATTTCGGGTCTACTCTATCTAACAAAAAGAAACATTAAGATAACTTATCAGGGAATAACTTCCTGCCCTGATGAAAATAAACAATATTCTAAAGCAGATGTGAAAATAGAAAAGAAAAGGATATTAGGGAAAATTTTAGTTAAATGGCAGGAAAGTTGGGATGTGACAGAAAAAGGTAGGCAGACGTATGACTTTATTCCAAAAGTAAATACTGTATAGTAGATATAAAGAAAAGAGTTTGGTTACAGTTTGGATTAAACAATGTTTCTGTTGACTGGACACGGACTCGCTATGAGATTGAACCAATTGGGGCTGGTTGAAAGTGGTACTTGTCAATGTGGTGGTTCAGAATGATCTATGCATATTATGCTTGAATGCATTAATTATACCGACCTGAGACATGAACTGGAAATGTCCATTGGAGTTCTGGAGAGAGAAAGGTAGTTTATGGGTCATGTTCATGGACAAGAGATTATTTTCTTATTTTAACAAATATGTTGCCGCGGTATTTAAACGGCGAATAAGAATAGGGCTTGATAGTAGAGGCCCGCCTCCTCGTGTCAGGGATGTAAACACCCATCATTAAGACAAATGGAAGTTTTTCGAGATTTGATCTTCCTAATGGGAGGCTAAGTGGCCAGTAATTATGTTTAGTTAAATTCTTTTGAGTTGAGTTCGTTTTAATTTAAAACTAAATTTGAATTTTAAGAAGACTAGAAATATTTCCCATTATGACCAAAACCATGGATAGGCTCCGACCTAGGGAATGGTAGAGGCTAATGGAGGCTTAATGGAATGACCATGTCCGTCCGCAAGTAACAACTCGACTCCCAGTGTATGGTATTTATGAAATTTTATATTCGGGCATTTTAAAAATATTTGCAGAACCATTCCAAAAATCATTAAAATCGGACAAATAGATATCCTGCAATCATCATTTCTTTTTTATATGCAATTTGCATTGAAAAGAGAAATTCATAGAGTAGATATAGTTTTAATGCAGTATTGTTAGCTTAAGACAGTCGGTGCCCGCTTAGCGCGTGGCCGCCTCCGTAGCCAGGTGGGCAGGAGCAGCAGTGCGTAGCACACGCTTCTTGATTAGACCGGGGTTCGAGCCCGTGACCACCAAATACGGAGGATGCGGAAAGGTCAGGGAAGGGAATGACCACCGCATATCCCCGGAGCAATATGGCCTTAGTTGCTAATGCTCCAAATAAACAAACAAACAAACAGCCTCGTGCGTGATGTTAAGTAAGACTCGTAAATGTGGTCTTGCTTGTGAAGATATATATATATATATATCTACACACACACAGTGATCACTGAAATATGAACACCCCATCCATAATGGACCACGCCGCATAGCTCGCGGTATAAAAAGCCAAACAGCTTTGTACACTAGAGCAGTGGTCTGGTCGTGCAAGTCAAAGTGATTAAATGGCAGTTATGGGACGTAGTAAAGATATCACGGAGTTTCAAAACGGCGTGATTGTGGGAGCTACTCCGTCGGGTGCTTACATATCGGAAACAGCACGTCTTGTCGGTTTCTCACAGCCCATTGTGGTTAAGGTGGATGTTCGTGGTAATCGAAAGGATCAAACCATTTCTCGCCAACAGAACTGTAAAGGATTACGCAAAGGTGGATGTTCGTGGTAATCGAAGGATGCAGTGCCTTGTAGGGCTGAACGACAGGTCACTGTGCAACAGCTGACATCGCAACACAATATCCCAAATGATGATGCTCCTCACACTCAGGCAATTGGGGTTCCACAGCAGACGACCCAAGAGACAATCTGTCCTCACCACTGATCATCGTCGACGGCGAATGCTGTGGTGTCAACAACTCGCTGGTTGGACACTGGAGGACGGAAACGAGTGTTAACACCCCACTCAACTCTAACAACTCTTTCACGCTTGACGTACAAAGTTCGGCTCTTATTTCTTAAACATCTTTCATGCTCAATAAAACTCATTTGCTCCCATATACAAACCTACAAATCCCCCAGGTATCTGACGACGGCTTCATATCTTAAAGAGATCTGAACACGAACCAATGGGCACCTATTAGCCGACCCTTCAGCAGTATACTCAGCCGACCCTTCAGCAGTATACTCAGCCGACCCTTCAGCAGTATACTCAGCCGACCCTTCAGCAGTATTTGCACTGTTTTAGTTCTAAAAACACTTCCGCTGCCCGTTCTTCCAATTGTGCTCTAGCATAACCATAAACTAGATTCAGGAGGTCATGTGCATACGCTATCATGTTTATTCCTGCATAATGCCGATTTAAAAATTCGTCCAGCACTATTTTTAGAATCCAAACACCTGGTGCAAAACGCCGACGGAGACTTTAGTGTGTGGTGCAAGTAACACGAGTCCATGTACCCATTGTGCATGGTGCCCACTAACCAGGCAGTTGGCGGTGGTTACTTAATATGGGGCATGTTTTTCTGGAAAGAACTAGGACCCCTGGGTGCGTATGGACCAACGTTTCACTGGTGAGGTCTACCGACAGCTCTTAGGAGACCATGTGCACCCTACCATGTTGCATTTTTCCCGGACAGAAACGGAATTTTCCAAGATCCTGTTTCTGTCCGCGAAAAAAATACCATGACAGCTGTTTCGATGATCCAAGACGATAATGGTTTGGCCCGCATTGTGCACGAGTGGTTTGAGGAACACAGTGAAGATATCATCCATCCTGATTGGCCTCCATATTCGCGTGACCTCAATCCAATTGACCACCTGTGGGATGTTTAGGAACGGAAGTGAGGCGTAAGAACACGCAATTGTCATGTAATCCGACAATGTGGAAAGCTTGACTGCAGATCCCGACAGACGTCTTCAGACAGCTAGTGGAATCAATGCTTCGGCGAATAGCGGCTGTTATCCGTGCCAATCGTGGCCCAAACACGGATATTAGGTAGGGTGTCATAATTTAGTGATCACTGAATATATATATATATATATATATATATATATATAGAGAGAGAGAGAGAGAGAGAGAGAGAGAGAGAGAAGAAAATACTTAAAAGTATATGGGGGGGTGAGAGAAATAAATATTATAAATATAATTAAACTGAATAGCTAAGTTTAGAGAATGTAAAACTATAAAGTTTATTAAATGTTATATGCCGTAGCCTAGTGGTCAGGCGCGCGGGTGCATAAGTACACGTGTCTTGAGTGACCGGGGTTCAAGCCCGTGACTACTGAATACGGTGCTGTTTCTTGTAATCTGTCTATCTTGTGAACTCCTCTGACCGTTTGGTCGTCCTGGAGTATAAACAGAAAATTTATTTTCACTTTAACTAGTCACAGTAGAAGAAAAAAATTCATTTAATTTAAGGAAAAATTTCGAACACGCCTGAAATGTAGCGCACTTGTTATATCAAATCATGATTTTATAATACCATAAAAGTATTTTATAAATCTATTCCTTTTTAAGAATATAGTATCTATTTTATAAATATTGATAAGTATATTATTTTTTAAGAATATATCATCTATAAAAATTTATCATGTCATTCTTGACTGTATACAATGCATCATCGTTTCGTAAAGTTTAGATCAGGCTTATCTTAAATCAACTATTTTTTTATCGTCACTTTTTTTTTGTTCACTTTGATTTGAAGACTTGTGCTTCCAGACTTTCCTTCATACATATTTTACAATATCGAATTTGAGACACTATGAGAAAAAGCTCCATATCCAGTTACCCGTCACATTTCTTTCCTCAGTTTTTCTAAAAAGACAATATTTATATCATTTGCCGTGAGTCGAAAACGTTGGGAATCCAATCCTTTATCAAAACTCTTTCAGGCGGAATTCAGCAAATCGGGCAGAAGTAGAGTTCGACAGTTTTACATTATTTTTTACTCGCAAACAGGCAAACTGTCCGTAGACCACATGTAAATTAACGTTGTACAAGTATCATCGTAAACGCAACTTCATTCATTCATCATAAATTCATTAATTCGCAGATTTTTTCAATCCTGTTTGTTATCCTAAAAAAATATTTTGGAGAAAGATTGGATTGGCTTGTTAAGTTAAGCGACAAGTTAATTAAGGCCATCCGGAGCTAGTATATCGCGTTTATAAATTGCACATATTGCAAGCCGGTTTGAATGTACGTGCGAGACATTGACCCTAAGAACACTACAAGCATAGATTAAAAAATAATAAACATTTTTAAAGTGCAGCTTCATTTATTTATCATAACAGCAGGAAAAAACAAAAGTTTTGTATCCAACGCAAGCAGACAATGGCATAGATCCAGCATGCGTGTTGATGTTGCTGAAGACAGAAATAACAACGTAGACTAACCTTGATTTGGTCTTTTTTCACCAACTCACTATAAAACTGTTGTATATCTTTCCTCACATAGTGCATGCTTGTTTGAGGATACAAACACTTCATCTATCCACTAACAATGAGATATGGTGACGTACTATTTCCGTTGTTGATCCCATGCAGAGTCATGAAGTCTTGGCAGCTGTTGGGCAAGTTGACATCTTTTCTATTTATCTTTTTGTAAGCAGAAAATACGAAAGAAACCGCAAAATAACGCAGAAATATTGTATTTTTTTTTTTTCTAAATTGCAAAATGATTGTTTTGTTTATTGGGGCTCAATTAGTTTGTGCTGAATGTCGTATTTTAGCAGATATAGTTTGCAGCAAAACTAACTGGTGGCCTTCATCGTTGTCATCATCCAGAGAAAGCACCTGCATGGGGAGATGAGTGGTATATTATGCCACTGAACACAATTAGTTCCATCTGTGCCAGCACAATAACTCTTATAAACACATCAATTAGTCCTATATTTAATGTTTTTTCTGTTTTCCTCCTCCCTTAATGCAGCTATACTACATTAAACACATTTACAAGGCGCACTTTTTCAATTATCTCTTCCGTTATCAAATTATAGCTTGTATGATGATTTCACTTATTAGAACGCTCAAATCAATTATTCGTCTTGACTTCAATATCGATTCAATTGATCCAAAAGATTAGTACAAGGCACATTTTTGTATTTCATTATATTATATTCCTAGACCGAATAATTACTCGTTGGATCATTTATTAGTAATGCGTTTATCTATAGACTATAGGCATATTATCCTATTATTATCATTATACGATGGTACAGTGATATTTGGAAGTTAAGAACACACCCAAAAACGTAAATAAATCAAAAACTTTCATTGCATTATGAATAAAATTAGTTGAGATATTCGTTCTAATGCTTCTTAATAATGTACAGCGAATAGATAAGTAAAACAGTGGTACCCATATATGATTAAATCGTGGGATCTTTATAAAAATTAACTTGGAAATTTCTTTCTTGTGTTTGCAAATAAAGCTCAAAACGAACAAATTCTTAAATTAACCGAAGAAGATTTTCATAACTTCGGATATTACATGAAACCCATTTAATCCGAAATTATCTTCGGTGATTACAAAGAAGTGATGTATCTAAATCATTGGAATCATATAACTAATAATAGGAATCATATAACTTATAATAGGAATCGTGTATTTAATCATGGGGATCTAAAAGGATGGGCACTGGCTTTCATAATGCAGGTGTCCTCTGCATTATGTAATCTAACTTGCCATCAAGGCATTTTTATTTATTTTAATGTTAAAACCCATAACTTAATTCACTCTGAAGTTCACCAAGGGGACTTCTTGGAACTTTGTTATCTAGAATTTTCAAGAATTTTCAGAAGCGTCTGCACAAATGTATGTACTCGCAAAATGGGATGTCTTTTCAGGGCGTATGAATGCAAGGTTTGAAAGCAGAACTTAAAACTCAGCCGCTGAACACGTCACTGAAAACGCCAGTTCAAAGAAAAACCGCCACAGCACCGTGGTTATTTGTTTCATAATCAAGTCAGTGGGTGGTAGCTCCGGGTCTTATGCTTCCTCCCTTCTATTGTCAGATAATGTCATCTTCGACGTCCTTCCTTCCCCAGATAATGTCCCACTCCCAAGTTTTAAATCCGGCTACGTTCCTGGGGGAAATGATGGCTCAACATTTGGGCAATTTTTGCAATGAAATCTGTGGACTGATGTGGAAATCTGTTAACATGACAAGAAGCAAATGTTTTCGCTCGTGTCGTAGACCGTAAATACGAGCCTGACAACGTTGTCAATGGTCACTCAGAATTAATCTAATTTAGTTTCGAGATGGAAAAATTGATCCTGACAAAACAGGAATTTAAGGAGACGGGGGAAGTAATTGAGTTAAAAAGCTACAAGCAAATAGGCGTCGGGACTGGAGTAAAACCAAAAAATACATAAACAGATAAACAATATAATTATTATTACTTCCCTTTTCTGTTATTATGCAGTTTTCGTCATAGAATATAATAACTGAAAACGAAAATAAAACAGCAATATCTAGGACAAAGTACAAACTGTACCAGTTAACTATTAATTATGTGATTGCAATATAAAGAATTTAAATACCTTATAAGTTATACAAGGTATATAAAATTATAATCATACGCCTACTAAAATGACTCGCCATGGCTTCTCATTGAATAGCAAATGAATGTCAGCCCTACCAGCTTAAATGATAATGATATACTAGTAAACAAGCTCTCAAGGTCTTTATTTTTAGTACAATTTTTGATCACTCCCCCTGCAGTCTAAATCATCATTAGGCCATCCTGGGTTCGCATTATGAAAAAAACTTTCTAGGGTAAATTCTGCTATGTTGACGCGCCTATATAGAAAAAGGATATTTATCCTGCTATTGTTATGATTTTCCAGAAATTACAACTTACAGAAATTATGGGTGTGTTCATTTCCTAGCTCTTTCACATTTGAAAGAGCTAGGAAATAAGCTTTTCTTATCAAGCTGATAATTTCTGTAATATTAATTTCTTTTACAATATTTTGTTGTAATTTGATGTTATTTACCAGAGTGCCAATTTATTAGCAATAAAAGTGGTGTTTTTACTGCCCTTGATGACTATAGCCTCTCTTTATCCAAGAGATCCCCCCAGCTGTCTCAATTATTCAGTGAGCAGTTTCATTAGTTTAATGGCTGTTCATCCTTGCTCATTCGCTAATATCTCGATACTACGAACAATTTAATTGTTTGCTCTCTGCTTTACGATTGGGTGTCGTCTCCATTTTGTTCCATTTAGCAAATTACTTACATTAAAAAATAAAGACCATATACATGATATTGCCATAGATACTGTTACTAAGTTTTCTGAATAACTATTAAAGGAAGCAGAAAACTGTGCTTGTTTATAGAATTTATTTACCGGTAAACAAGCAATACAATCCTCACTCTACTACACTACTATTTTTTCGCAGTATACAGTGAAATGCTTTATGCATCTCTTGCTAATGATCACTTCAGACTGCCAGTATTATGTCTTTTGAATGACGCCCCAAGCTCCTCCTCATCCTCCGACCATAGTCTGTAGTCCAGTGTGTTCAGATCAGAGCTCTCAAAAGGTCATTCCGAAGATATGATGAAATCAAGGACTTGGTTTGAAAGTTATTCTTGATATCTTGGCCTTAGGAACAGCCGTTAAACCCTGAAAGGTCCAACGACTCTACAGAGAATGGTTTGATTAAGAATCTTTACAACCCTCTCTAAAATGTCTAGAAGATGCACTTTGACAAAAGTTTCAACTCCTTGTTGACAGAAGTAAATACCTCGTAGGGGCGCCTCCGTAGCCAGGTGGGAAGGAGCAGCAGTGCGTAGTACACGCTTCTTGATTAGACCGGGGTTCGAGCCCGTCACCACCAAATACGGAGGATGCGGAAAAGTCAGGGAATGACCACCGCATATCCCGGAGCAATATGGCCTTAGTTCCTAATGCTCCTAAAAACCAAACAACATCTACCTTCGTAGCTCACACCCCATCACGATAACCTCTCCCAACTTATGCATAACTCCTGAGCCCCACTCTCAGAACTACGGACAAACTTTTACCATTTTGACAATTAAATTTTTCGCGAATAGTGAAGATAGGACTTTCTCATCTGCGAAAATAATCATTCCATGTCGGCTTTTTGCGTTCTGCTGTAGTACAGTTTGACCTAAATCTCCTGATTTCCAAAGAACGGCGTTTTTTTTGTGATCCGCGGATTCCTGAGGATCCGTCGAGATGCTCTAGGGGATTAGCACATGTCTAAAATGGCTTATATGTAAAACTGAAAGAATTTATAGCATATAAACAATTTTGTTAAGCTCGAGAAACCGCGGGAAAATTTTAAAGCTAAAAGGAGGCCCTTGGATCCATAAAGTTTGAGAACCAGTGCGCTTTAAAGTAAATCAAAGGAAACGACTCGCAGGACAAAGTTCAATCCCACTCTGTGGCTTCCGATCCCGGAATGGTTGATGCACCTGAGGGACCATATTCCCATTCCTGTTCTGGACCAAAAAATTGCTTCTCCCGCCTTAGCTCCATTTGCTCTTACCTAAGACATCGCCACAGGACTTAAGTCCTCTGAAAGACTAGGCATCCAGCCTTCTGATCCTTCCATGGATTTCACCTCCCAGAACCAAACCCCACCCCTCCACTAGGTCATCTCCAAGCTCTGTAGAAGTCGTGTCTCCTTCTTGAATTGTGATACTAACCGCTTCACCAACGTTGCGGGCAAATATGTCCAGGAGTTCTAGTCAAATTTGGAGTCCATCACTACTGAGCTCCATATTGAAAACGAGAAATTAAAAGCCGTAAATGAAGAGTTAAAGTCAAAAGCGTTGGTATTAGAGAAAGTAGTTTACACCTTCCCCAAGTTCCACACTATTCCGGGACTCGAATCCAATCCGGACCTGGGAGCAACAGTTCCTTTGAATGCTGCTCCCTACTACACCAATGCAGCCATAATTGGTCTCTCACAGGCCAACTCTATTGTGATAGACTGACCCTTGCCACCATCCCCGCAACATCCAGGAAACAACGATACTTGCTCCTCCTTTGTGCCGGAGAAAACTCTGAGCTTAAAACCAGCACTGATCCCAAGAAACTAGTGACCAATACCCTGAAGATAGACTACAAAACCATAAAGGTGAAATCACTTAGGGCATTTAAAAAAAATGTTCTTGTATATACTCGGGCACGACCACCAGGTCAGTGGAGTTTACAAATCTCTCATCAATACAAACATTAATCGTATTTGGCAGTCACGGGCTTCAACCCCGGTCCACTCAAAGAGAGTGTGCGATTGCACTCTCGCCCTTGACCACTCGCTATGAATCGTGGAGTGATTCTCGAGGCGACTACGCAAGAGGACTTTACCACAATGTAATTTATCGCTTTTTACACTTAAAATCTGCAGATTATGGGAAAATATTTCGCTACTGTCAAACCAAACTATATACTGAATCTTTGAAGATCATCAAATGTCATAGCATCCCTCTTCATATCCGATGAAGATCGTTTCGATGACCAAGTCAACAAACAGAATTGCTATATATGTGCTAAACTTCGAATGCTCGTTCTCGCATAATCGTGCCTTTAAATTGTTATTAGGCGCTGTAGAATACATGCGTAAAGCGCTTATTGAATTTACCATGTCCGTCAGGCTGTATGTAGTAACTCGAGTCATAATGCATGGATTTTCGAAAAAAATTATATTTGGCTCTTAGAAAGCTTCGTTAAGCCATTCCAAACTTCGTTAAAATCGGACCAATAGAAATAGACAATATTTCTTTTTTTCGTACATATAACATAGGCTATCCGTATATTGCAGCAAGCAATGGATATTGTTTGTTTCCCTGGGTCTATTAGAGGGATGAATAGGCAATATGGCGGATGCGCAGAAACGAAATACTCTCAGATTGTACATAAAAGTCGTTGGTTTCTGGCCGTTTTTTATTTTTTTATTTATTGTGTATTATTACTATTCGCTAACGCGTCTGAAATTTAACGCACTGCATACATTAACAAACTTGTTTTTTCTGTTGTTACTATTCTGATTTGTCGAAGTTTGGTGTTGTCTGCAAATTACTTGCATTCTGAGGTCGGTTTGTCTGTTTGCTGAATGAAAACCGAGTTTTCGGGAGAAGAAATCGTGCAAGTCTTGCCCTAAATAAAGTAAGTTCGACAAGTGCAAGAGCGTATCGAATCACTCAATACAGCAAATCCGGATTCATCAGTAAGCAACATACATAGTGATTGGTCTTGAATTCCTACAGCACGTTGTACACACCATTTTAGGCACTCCCTTGTATGATGTGGAGGTTGAGGAAGGAGACGAAAGGAGTATATCATCGGTTGCCTTCTTACTAATAGTAAGCTTTTTTCTAGGTCCACCTCTGCCAAATCTTCTAATAACACTATGGCTCTTGGCACTTTCTCCAAAGCCTGCAGACAACCGCATGCCAACATTAAGCCATCAGGCTAATCTACTTCTCAACTTTCCAGAAGTTTCCCAACGTAAATATTCAGTAAAGCGGTTCCTTTCAAACACTCTCTGAAGAACACATTGGCAGCCCTGACGTGACTGACTAGCAAACCGATAGAGGAATAAAATAAAATAAATAACTAAGTGCTTTTAACTCACTGTATCCGTGACCATTGGAGCCAGACCACATTAATTTGCATGCGGTTTGCGAAATAAACTCCATATTTTGTTGTTGTTGTTGTTGTTTGTAGTTTTGTGGCGTAAAAGCTGCTTCGGCTATATTGCGCTTCCATATTTTGTGTATGATTGCATATTTACAATATACGCATGTATAAAATATGCTACAAAATAAGTGTGTTTGTTTAGTTTTGAAAACCAGCGTATTTAAATTTAAAAATTTTATAATTGGACTAACATCAGTGAGGAGACCGCAGAAAATGTCAGGTCGTGTCTATGAAATCCATAGTTTATCACATTTCCGTAAGCTTAGTTTATTTAAGAGCACACCGGTACGCCATTTAGATTCATCATCATACACATCAGTAATATCATTCGATTATAAAAATATGATTTTAACGAGCGTTCGGTTCATAAAATTTTCCATTTCGATCCTTGCATATAGTCTCCTATCGACGGTCAAGAGAGCGCTATGCTTTGTCCCTTCCAACCTGATTTTGTGAAATTTTTATAAAGATTCTGTACTTGAACGTCCTCTTTCAACATCCCTATTTCTAATGTGGATCTGATCCCGTTCGGATATCTGAAAATCTTAAAATTTAACCCCAGGGGCTCACATCTGGTGAGTATGGGCTTGGCAAACCCAGGGTCCTGAGCTGGATATCATCATTCTTCTCTTTCTTGGTGATTCCTTTCTACTTCTGACACTCTCTCTCTCAGGGTAAGTCGGGAAATTTTTTTTTTTTTTTTGGCTGGTGCAGCATAAGCCTCAGGCTTCCTTGCACCATATGGCTAATAATAATAATAATAATAATAATAATAATAATATTTATAAAAATGCTGCGAATCTCGTGAATGATTCTGTGGCAATATATTCTTGTTTAACCAACTTATTTGATGCAGCCACTAACTGAGTGTTATGCTTTGATCAAATTGTACTGGTAAATGCTATCCGCTTTGAAATAATTCCAGTGTTTGATATCTGCCGCATAACAACCTTGCAAAAAATTTAATTGCTCCACATTTACAGGAATATTAACTGTCTTTCCAGTTACCTTCTTGATAGGAAACAGTATACAAAGGTTATACGTTCTAATTATTCTTTGGATGCTGGTGATTTAAAAATATATCACTATTCGCAAAAACATCCAGAATCATATAAAATTCACCTTAATTAATAAATAAATTTTCTGTTTATACTCCGGGACGACCAAACGGTCAGAGGAGTTCACAAAATAGACAGAATACAAGAAACAGCACCATATTCAGCAGTCACGGGTTTGAACCCCGGTCACTCAAGGCAAGTGTACTTATGCACTCGCGCGCCTGAAAACAGGAGCTGACTTACTGAGCTGCTTTTCGCTGTGCTTGAATGGATAAAAAGTTTGTTGTCGTATAGACGATTGCTCCATTCCTCCTCTGAAAAGCAGTAGAGAGTTCTTAGGAAAATACGATCTTTCGTACCTAATTAAGTAATATGATTCTTCAGAATCTATTCTGAAACTTTTTAACTCATTCTATATGTAACTGTTAACAATTTTCGATCCCAACGAGGTTACTCTACTTCCCTACAAATAAGTATAAAATTTATTTGGGTACCAGATAAAAAGAGCAATGCAATGTTTTTTTGGTTCGTACTAAGCAATTGCGGTGTGATGTTATATTTACTAATAGTGTGATGTTGCATTTAACATTTGTGCGTCATTCTGTATTTAAGCTGTTTTGTAAGATGTTTTTAGTCTTTAATTGCACTCTTGTTTGGTATGCCATGCATGACTCGTCTTTTTAGGCGCGTTAGCAATGTGAGTAATGCGCCGACTGTTTTCACCATGTCAGTCCGTCTGTCAGTCCATCCGCATATAATAATAAAAAAAAAAAAAGTAAACTGCAGCCATTATCAACCCACTGCAGGATGGAAGCCTCCTGAACAATTCATGCTGAGGAAAATGAACCATAATCTGCCACGCTGGTCCAGTGCGGGTTGGAGATCGACCGTATTTAGCAGTCAGGGGCTTGAACCCCGGTCTACTCAAAGAGTGTGTGCTACTGCACTCCCGTTCCTGACCACTTGGCTACGTAAGCATATAATAACTCGCCTCCTAGTGGATGGATGGATTTTCGTGAAATTTCACTGTACTAGAACGAATTGTCTACCCTTCCCAAATTTCATTAAAATCGGACCCATGGAAATAAGGCATTTTTTTTATTATTAATTTTTCCATGCATATCACAAGGCTATCCATATACTGTACATTGTAGCCGAAGTAGTGGATATTGTTTATTGCCATGCGCAGATTGGAGGAATAAATGGGCAATATGGCGGACGCACAGAAAAGAAACGTTCTCGGTTCGCGCATAAGTCTTTGCTTTTTTTTTTATCATAAATTATTACTATTTGCTAATGTGCCTGAAATATAAAGCACTGCGTACATTCACTGGCTTGTTTATTATTGCAATTTCGTTCAATTTATATTATCTCCGATTTACCAGATCAGCTGTATTCAGTGTTTAAAAGAATTGTCATGAATACTATCTCGATTGATCCTGATTAAACACTACTAAACAATGATTACTGCTTAATATTCCTCGTGCCACATAACTCGACTCCTGGATGTGAGTTGTTCGGTAGAAATACTTTCACATCCTTGTAACCCCCCCCCCCACCACAGCTGTTAGACTACAAAGAATGCTTGTACCATTCTACTTTTGTCTATACGATAGAGATCTTATTAACTGTCATTACTTTTGTAGCACCTGAAAACAAAGGAACTTTTACTTGCTTTTCATATCGTGACAATGATCAAAGTACTTTGGATAAACTCGTAGTGACATCTAAATTTAAATATAGCTGAGCGCGAACAAAACAAAATATATTAGAGCATCGGTAAAAGGCAAGGACTTCTCTAACATTTTTACACATATGAAAAATTTGTTTATGTAATTCTAGAGCGAAACATAACTAATAATTTTTCTGTTTTTTTTTTTGTTTTTTTTTGCAATACTGTTTACCAAACAGCCGAGTGTCGACACAATTATATTCCTGAAAAGTTGTGGTTACAAGAATCTTGTTGGAAGAAGCATTGAAAAGTTCAAAAAATTTATGCGAAGCTCTGGATCTGCAGCAATAAAAACTTTCCACACTATCACAGTAGTCCAGTGAACACCAAGCACTTGGTTTTGAACTCGATTAGAACCCAATAAGGCGGCATTAATCAATATTCCCGGCATTAATCAATATTACCAGTTCAATATGCAACATACAAGGAAAGTAATTTGGGTTAACCACTGGTGTTTCAATTTGGGGGAGGGGATTTCGGAGAGGAAGGAATTAATCCGACGATCCCTTTTGTTATAACAAAGTAGATCTTTATTATTCGTGTTGTGAATGTATAATTAAAATATTTTTGAAAAAAAAAATTTCTAATCACAAAGAGAAGTGGTTATTTCAACTTGAAAGATCAAATTATTTTTCGCTCTTTTTACTTCATACTTGACCTTCTTTGCAGGTAAAATCTCTAATGCTTTTAAACAGTAGGTTGTCTTGAACAATACTATGATGTCTAAAGTGTGTAAATGACCGGTGACATTGTTCAAAACGTGTACAATGAACATAAGACATAACTATATCTCGTATTCACAGAAGCGGTGAAATCTCTTCTCCTATCCTGTACAGTGTCCTCGAGTACTGTAGTTATGATTCATCTGTCACGGAACTGTGGACATGAACAAACCTGCAGATTGAATCATGTAGTTTTGTAAAGGCCCAATGAGTCTAGGGCACTGTACAAGGTCAAACGGCGGTGATTAACCTTGGGTCACTTGTAGGGTAAAGACTTAGGGCGCGTACGTCATCGAAATGTCAAAATGTAAATTAGTCGAAATGGAAAAAGATGTTCCACCCGGTGACACTTAACTGGAAATGCAACTACAGAACAGTCGGTTTGTAATAATACAACCACCCTTATGTGGGATGGTAACTGACTGTCAATGAAGTCAGAGTGGGTTTTTGAAATCTGATTCTCGCTCCCGTGTTATCTTTCGACCTATGGCCACTACCTCAAGCGTTAGCAAAGTTACTGGTATTTACAGATTAAACAAATTATTACTTGTTCGTTCATTCATGAACTCCATACACCGTACGCGCCCATACTCCTCCGAATTACAGAAAACAGACACACGAAGCTTACTGTTAACCCAGCAGTTGCTGATGCTGCTAAAACTCTACTACAACTACACCGAATTAAAATGAAAATAAAGAGAAAACTGATATAAAATATCTCCAAAGAAACGTGCACATAGTGTAGAGACGAATACGCAGTATGCCAACAAAATAAGCGGATATTATTTACGGTAATGACGTCATGTGACATAGAATCTTCTTGTATTATACTGTATAACAAATAATTCAGGTATTGCAAGTGTCTATGGACATAAAAAAATTGATTATCGATATAAAAGGAATACAGATTTAAGTGCTTTGTTTCGAATTTATGTACAGGCAACCAGGAACAGGAGGCATCAATATACCTTGTCTGTGTATTTCGTATACCCTGTGGTCGGGTTTTCTGCTTTTAGGGATGAAAAACTTTGAGTTTTCGGGAATAAAAACTTCCTTGCTGGAGACCGACTAATTCGGCCACGGAAAAGGGGGAGTGAGGAAAAATAAATCACTCCTGTTTGTCAATCGAAACTGAATCCAGACTTTTCCCAACTGAAGAAAAGTGGAATAGCCATCATTACACTGAAGGAGTTAAAAAGTCATATCGTAACAAATAATACAATACTGTTTATTGGGAACAGCAAGACTACTCAATAACCTCGGAGTAACTACAGGAGAACCAGAAAGGATTTCACCACAGATAACAGCAATAAATGTCACAACAAAACAGGTCACGTGGCATACAATCCATACGTATAATTACATCAATCACTACAATTGCAACCATACAAGCCCATAGTTATACAGGACAAGGAGGTGAAAATAAGCAACAGGTAACAGAGGCTGCAGCAAAAAGACAAAGACAATTATTAATTGAGAAATACCAAGTTTTACAAGATCTGGTTAACTAAGCAACTCCAACTTAGGCTAGGAAATTGCAAATCCATTAAAATAGAGACATCTAAGAACTAATTATAATACTCCAGAAGTCCGGAGTGAATTATTTTAGGTAATCCTGAATGTGAACATAATAATACTTTACTAAACATTCTGCATTACCAAAGGCTATGGAGATACGCTATTTTTAATTATCCTAACAACTAAAAACAGCAGGAGCCTTGAACCTAGTTCATCTTCACGCCTTAGTGGAATTCTTGGCTCCAACAGAATATTCTGCTAAATGTTTCATTCCACCTGAGGTAAACAATGCTGTTTTATTTTATTTTATTTTTTTAAACACCTCTGGGAGGGTGCTCTAGAAAAGTTCTTCACGCGTATTAACATCTTACCTACACTTCGAGACACAGGCGTGTCAAAGTTTGTTACGACGAAAATTAGATTGTTATGATAAAGCCTCGCCTTTTTTCTCTCAATTTCTACAAAGTTCGTAGGCAGCAATTGAGGGCGGTTGCCTGATAGTGTTATGACAACTGAGAGAGAATATGGGACTATTGAACCGGCAAATATCCTCTACAACTAAACACTCCCTCAATTTCATTGACCTAATAACATGATATAAGTGCTATTAATCGAACCTCTTAATTCGAAACTTTTATCATAGGGGTATTTTTAGGCGACTAGTGGTTGGTTTGGGCATATTATGATTATAATTACTAGCCATGTAGGGCAAGGAAGCCTGAGGCTTATGCTGCACCAGCTAAAAAAAAAAAAAAAAAAAAATTCGAGTTACCCTAAGAGAAAGAAAGAAAGAAAGAGAGTGAGTCAGAAGTAGAAGGGAATCACCAAGAAAGAGAAAAATGATGATATCCAACTCAGGACCGTGGGTGTGCCAAGCCCATACTCACCAGATGTGAGCCAGGGGCATATTCATGGGTAGGCAGAGGGGGTTGCATATGCCCTCCCTTAACCAAAAATTTGAAATTGAAGAAAAAGAACGCAGGAGGCGTTCTAAAAAAAAAAAAAAAAAAAAACTCAAAAAAGCCCTTACGATGGTACCTGGAACTGGTTGCCATGCCTCCCCTTACGATGAGACCTGGATACGCCACTGATGTGAGCCCTTGGTTTTTGCATGTTGTTTACTAGTTTACTTTAAAAGAGAAAATTGTCGTAAAGTGGATAATTTTGTTAACAATAAAGTACGATTTCCATAACAATCAGACTTACGTTATGATAATTTAAGTTCTTCAAGTAAGTCTGCTATACAGTACAAAATATATTAAAACAGACAAATGTGGTTGCTATTGTTGAGTTTTAGACGCATCAGCGACTTAGACCATATTGCGCTGTATATAATACATCTGTAAACTGCGTGTGTTCTCTGATTGATTTGATGTTTGCTGGAAGAAACACCCGAGTTTCCGGAAAAAAAAAAAAAAAACCATGCTACTCTCGCCTGAGACCGACTAACTCAGCCACGTTGTGAAACAAGACCCATAAAAAAATTTCGGGATTCGAACTCAGATCAGTTTCACCCGGTGTGGAGACTACACTGATTATACCAAATGTGCTACCCACGAGAGCCAGAGACATATAATAAACCACTAAAGTTATTAAAATATAAAAGTTTCAACGGTCTGTATATGTCTAATAATATTCTACTAATTTATATTAACTATTAACTATTAATATTCTACTAATTCTACTTCTGACTCTCTCTCTTTCTTTCTTTCTTCCTCTCAGGGTAACTCGAAACTATTACAGAAACTATTACTATCTGCTTGACTATTACAGATACTTAAGTGTATCCCCACGTGCCTTATCATAATTTTAGTAATAGACCACACCTCGTATGTGAAGGGTTGTTGGGTTTTCAGGAGCATCAGCAACTAGGGCCATGTTGCTCCGTGTATACTGTCTGTAAATTTCGGGTGTTCTCTGGTTGATTTTCTATTTGCTGGACGAAAAACCCGAGTTACTGTAAGATAAAACCATGATAATAAATAAATAAATTTTCTGTTTATACTCCGGCACGACAACCAAGTCAGTAGAGTTTACAATAAATCGTCAATACAAATATTTATCGTATTTAGTAGTCACGGGCTTGAACCCCGGTCCACTCAAGGAACGCGTGCGATGCACTCTCGCTCCTGACCACTGGGCTACGTCAGATACCTTCGCCTGAGACCAATTAACTCGGTCACATTGTGAAAAAGGCCCATAAAAATTCCTCACGTCATCGACGGGTCTGGAACTCAGGTATTTTCCACCCGGTGTTGGGAGGACGACGATTCTACCACCTGTGCTACCCACGAGGGGTATGTGAAGGGCTTCCAACCAGCGTCTGCATATAATCAACAACAAAGAGAAATGATTTTAAGACCACTGTTATGTTTGTGTTTATTTTTATGAAAGAGGGGCAGAAAACGCAAAAAAAAAAAATCGGAGATAAGGATATTTTAAATACTGTACATAAATTTTAATAAGAAGTAAAAAGTGTCAAGATTCAGAACCGTTTAGGCCAGGTTTCAAAATGGGCTCCCCTCAACTACGGGGTTCCGTAAAGGGATCTCAAAAGTTCTTCAAATGTTGCGCTAATTTTCTGTACTCATATATTAACGTTTTTAATTTATTAATAATGATTGCTGTTTTTAAAAGGTATTATTGGTTTCACGGAAGATTTTGATTTTCAAAATAGTGTACGAGACGACATTGTGTAATCGTCCCAATAATATCGTCATAAAAATTGTAACAGAAATAGATATTCCCCTCTTCTAATTTTTAAGTGAAGCAGACATTCCGCTCTTCTAATTTAAAACTCTTTCATGCATTTTAAAAATACCAATTACCCTATGTGCATCCATCTATGCTAAATATCGAGGTAGTTTCCTTGCGCAAAGATTCCCACCCCCACTAATGTCAAAATTTTACTACTGACACTTGAACCCCCCCTACCCACATCAGAGTGAACTGGTACAACACCCCTGAAGGGTTGCTGACCCCTACCATTAATCTCCTCAATCTCACCTAGGTGGTACATAGCTTCTCGTAAAATGAGGAAAGGGAAACAAAATTAGAATTACAAACAGAGAAAGACTATTAATACACATGTTCTTAAACTTTTTTTTATCTGCGACCCTAGTGACCCCAGATTCTTTTTTATGACCCCCGGAGTGGTCGCGACCCACAGTTAAAGAACCCCTGTATTAATATATACCGCAAGAGTTTGTCTTCCTAACTCCCGTACCTACATTTGTGCAGTACACAGCTGTCACCATGCTACACACACTATCAGGGGTGGGCCGTCCCGAAGGTGAAATGGGTAAAGCGTGTTAGTTGTCTGTGACGACACCAGGGGTTCCCCATCCCCGCGGGGTGAAATGGATGCACTGCACCCGGGTGCCAACGTTCAAGGGGCGCCAGAAAACCTGAAACTTACATACACATATGAAGAAATTTTAAAGGGGCGCCACATACCCTAGGAACTCCCCTGCACTACATTCTTAATGCTTCATTTTATTGGACCCTTCTAAACTGAATGCAATTGATGTGAGACTTTGGCTGAGGAAAAAAAAAAGTTTTTGGATTCTTATTTTGCTTCCCACTCCGTAACGTTATAGAAGAGAATGCCTAATGGATGACCTTGCACCGCCTCTTGTTTTTCACCTTGCTGTAATATGTTATATTATACACCTGCGTTTTAATAAACTTATTTTTATTTTATTCATTTTTATATCATTCATTTTATTTTAAGATTGATTGTTTATGAATTAGTTTGGTCTTATAAAATATTCATGTAAAGTAATTATAAAATAATTCGTAACGAAAAAAGATGTTAATTCAAAAAATATTTACAAATATAACGTATTATATGCCATCATAATATAATCACATTTTTTCCGTGTGTATGTGTGTTTTCAGAAAATAGCTTTTCTCTGTATCTGTAATCCTATTAACGTTATTCTCTAATTAAAATGAATATTTAACTACCATTCAAGAATAATTTGAATTATTCACACTCCAAATATGTTATCAGCAATATTTTAAAATCATTACGTTATTGATTACGTTAATTTTGAATTTATTGATTTTGATTCTTGAACGTTAATTAACAGAAAAGCAACACTTTACTCTGATAAATAACAATTACTGTCTAAATATAAATCCTTGCATTATTCATTACTTAAATAGTAAAACATTAATAAATTAACAAAAGAAATATGATTGGTTGGTTTTTGGTTTTTTTATGCCGCAAAAACGACAAGGTTATATTGCGCCAAAGAAATATGACCAGCAATCGCTATTAACATACCTGAAGTTAAATAAAAAGAATTAAATATACGCAATTTGTTATTGTCGTGGGTAGCTAATTTGTAAGATACAGTAATTTAAGGTCAACAAAAGTAAGTAATATTTTTACTTGTCATTAAAAATAAGAAAAAAAATTTAAAGCAATGTTATTCCTTAAAAATATGCATAATATCAGTGAAAAAAAAATCTCCAATTATACCTGTTTTTGGTTTACATAAAAACAAATATAACAGTACATAAGCTGGCAATCTGCGTTTTCATCTGTCACTTTTTAATTGGAAAAAAATGTGAATTATATAAAAATTTATTTATTTATTTTAAGTGGATTACATGTTCTTTACTCTTGCATGGTACATGAAACTATTCAACTTTATTCAGTTCTAATATACATTTCAATACGTCTTAAATACGCCGTAACATTTATGTGGAATAAATAGCAAAAGAGACTGGGAATAAAGTTTAAAATAAAAATATGATGAAATGGGAGGTCAGTTCCTAATCATTCGATCGTACTGGGAATGGTCGAGAAGAACCAGAAGGGCGAGAATAGGATGCTACTACCTACTCAGTCTATTCGGCACGCTGGGCATCCAGGTACGTTCACTTTCCCAGGAAACACCTACGTATTGAAGATATGGTCCAACCCACTCACTTCACTTTTCTCCGAGGGAACAAAAACAAAACTTTGATCATGACACGGGGCAACGAACGACTGGACAGTTGAAATTGCTGCAGAATTTTTAAGCCACCTGAAACCCTCATGGCAATACGAGCATAGAATAGTTGGTTGTTCGTAATGATTTCAAAGGACAAGAATCAATCCTATTAACATAACATTACATGAAATACAAAAGTGTTTAAGAAAACTGTGTAGGCTTCGGACTTAAAAGATAAATCACCTTTAAGGACTGCTTTAAGATAAACTTTTATGGACTATACACTAAGAAAACATTTAAAGAATTCAATAAATAAATGTTTTTAATTCCTTGCTAGAGCCTTAATTTATTACTGCACGTTTGTGTAGGCCCAGACATGTCTGGGCCCCCTCCCACAAGAAAACGCCCGCTCGCACTTGCTTTATCCAGATAACCATGATATAGAAAGGTAGGCGTGTACGTCACGATGATAAAGTAACAAACAAATGTAGCAAGGACTTTACTAACCCATTTGTCAGGGATTACTTCACAAGCTAATTTTGTTGTGTCACTCTGGTCGAAGGATTACACATTACCAAACATTTTGCAAGTGGATATGTCCGAGCAAAACGAAAAAAGCGTCATTTGATTACATTATTCTCGTAATATCAATTGGGATTGTTAACAGTTCGTTGGAAAAGGCACTGGACTTAACAAATAATACCGAATGTAAGTGATTCTCTTTTATTGTATCGACAGTTATATTTAGATTAGGTTTCCTCCGTCTAAATAAAATACGGTAGAACCCGGATAAGAAATTTCCGCATAAGAAGTTTTCCCCTGTACTAGGTTTGGTTTCTTAGGTCCCAATTTCATCTCTATGTTGTAATGTATTATTTTCCAGCGTAAGAAGTTTCCCGGGTAAAACGTTTTCCCGCATAAAAAGTTCGTGATAAAGAATAAACAGTGTATTATTATAATAATGACGTTTTCCCACTTAATACGTTTTTTTAAATATAGAAATTATTTATCTGTTAAGAAATTATTTATTTAAGTCTGATAAGAATTAGAAATCTTCAGTTTAAAAATGTTTCCCATAGGCAGAGTAAAATATTTATAAATTTTATAATAGTACTTAAAATCATCTCTAACTTATGTATGTGTATTTTTTCCTTTTTATTTGTGTAGTTAATATTTCATACTTAGATCACTTTCCCTTCTAAGAAGTTTTCCAGCGTAAGAAGTTCTAAACCTCCAGTCCTTTGGAAAACTTCTTATCCGGGTTCTACAGTATTTTTAACTTTCACGTAATTAAGTCTAAAATCTAAAAAATATACTTTCGACTTCAGTATTATTTCAACATATTTTTAAAGTAAACTTTAAAAATATGTTGAAATACTTTAAAAGCATTATTTTTAATTTTCTTAGTAATTTTAGTATTGTTAATTGTAAATTAATTATTATAATTTAGCGAGAATGTCAAGTTCCTAAGCGAAATACGCTGTTAGTAGCAAATGCCAAGTCTCGTAATGATTTCCTTAATGAATTGAATAACAAAAAATGTGTTTTTCTTTTTGATCAAGACCCACCTGTCAATTCTTAGAGGGCTGAAACAAAAGGTGATAATTAAAAAGAACTTAATTAATAAACTTGATGAAAAGTTAATGAAACTTGATGAAAGATTAATGAAAATGAAAGATTAAAAAACTGAAACGCCTGAACGATCGACTTTTGATTGCCATCCTGACTGAAAGGATGGCAGTGAAAGGTACGGATATTTAAAGGAGTGCTTTTTAATGTTTATGACGTATTTCTGCTCGATTTGCAATAGAACTGAGGGAAATTTTTGATGTGGTTTTCCAACTTGCGAAAAATCGTCAGTAAACGAACGAAAAATGTTCAAAAGGTTTCTTTTTTTTTTCACGGAACCACGTAATAGCTTTAGCTCGTATATCAATAGCTGATAATTTTGAATGCAGTTTAAATAAGATTTGAATTAGATTAGCCTGTGTAGTGCACAGGCTAATCTAACACAAATTGACTAAGTTCCATTCTGAAAGATTTACTGTTGAAACTTAATGATGGCAATATGCTCTGTCACCTTTTAGGAGAGACTAATCGGGTTGAAGTGGCTTTGGGTAAGCATCACACTATATCCTGTATACTAAAACAGGTACTGTAATTAGAATGATATCAGATCCTGAAAAATCGTGTGTGAAAAGACATGCTAACTGACAGTAAAATAGTAACAGTACTTTTATAACTCGTCGATTGTTTGTTTGATTTAATAAGATTGCGTAATCTATATTTTATTCCTGTGATGACAGTGTTGATTAGTTATAAAGGGTATTTCCTGTCATAGAACGGTGACTATTTACTCTTATTTAAATCGCAAATAGTCCAATATCTGTAGTTTTAATTTCTCTGATGAATAAAATTCTTATCATTGACCGAACAATCAACTTCTGCTGTTAATATCAGAATAAATTAATGGGAAGATACCCACAAAAAAAAAAAAAAAAATCTACAAGCTTTAAAAGATCCCTATGTGACTTTCCTGAATGAGATTTATCTAAATTTATTGTTCTTAGTATCTTAAAATCCACAATTATTCAAAGGAGACGCATTTCCTCATATGATTTTGTCATTAAACTCCATAAGTTGCCACGGATAACCAAAATAAAAAAATAAGTCCCAAGTGTGCAATACTAGGCTGCATGTTAATAACAAGGTACTAATTACCTGGTTTCTTTGATAACGATAACTTATTATCATCATTATAGACAATTATGAACAGACAACCAGCCATTTAGTAGTAACTCATAACGCATCTAACATCATCATACTGTATCTGATAATATTATTCGCATTGTATGCAAAACTTATTGTTCTTTATATAAATTCTGATCATATCGAAATATTATTATCTAAATCTATTGTTTGTTCGTATTCGCCTTAGCAGATGTATAAATTATGCTACCATCGGATTCCAAAGAAAGACAGAAAGAAAACAAAAAAACAAGTGATTGAAAATTTGAGAAGGCGTGCAGTAATAAAGCCATACTACTTTTATATTTGTCGAATGATTTCTTTTGATGCAATGAGGTTATTATCTTTGATGACGTAAAATTAAACTTCATCTCTTCTGTAGACCTCATGTGGACTTAGATAATTGGTGCCGAGTTACAGTAAGATAAAAACCATGATATACCCTCGCCTGAGACCAACTAACTCAGCCACGATTGTGAAAAAAGCTCATAAAACATCCTCGAGTCATTGACGAAATTTAAAGCCAGGCAGCCTTTTCCAGCCGGCGTGGTGAGGACGGTGATTATATCCACCGTTTTACTCGCGAGGTCATAAGACATGATTGATAGAATAAACTTACACCTAGTGTTGTAGAAATAAGAGTTTGAATAAATTAAAAAAGGTTTATAAAAATTAATAGAAGGGATAAGATCATAAAGCGGTTAAAAATGTTTTGGGTTTTTTTTTTCTTTTTTGGCTAACCCTGTATAAGCTTTGCTTCCTTGTATCATTTTCCCAATACTAATGCCAAATAGAATATGAATAACAGGGAATCTAACAGTTAACTTCACTTAAAATATATTTTAAACATTTTTAGTAATATATTTTATTTATCACTTTAGGGGACATGTGGATTCTACATATGCTTATCTTCTTTCTGATAATGCATATTTTTAAGTCCAAGTCAATATGAATCTGGGTTACATTATTTATCACGTAAATATAGTTGAGCTATCGGCGTCATAGACCTCTATAACGATTTAATGGCTACTTACAGCCAGTTTGGAAAGTCTTGGATTCAAGTTTCATTTGACCAGTGAAATTTCTAGATACTTTTTCATTAGGCTTGAGTTAACCCGTCTGAAATGAAGTGTGTGTGTGGGGTTTTCCACTATGAGTTATTCTAAGTTTCCCGAAACGGTTGCTTTACTTCCTGTCTACGAGTTCTCACCTCATCCATTTCAAAATGGTAGGATTTCCAGTCCGTCTCATGATACAAGAAACTGACTGAGGCCTTTTCAAGCTAAACTGAATTCGCTAGTCACAGGTTAATGTTTTCCCGAACACAAACTAGCCTTAGAACAATACAAATATACGGACACAATACACTGATCTTGGCGACTGAGTTGTCTTGGTGCCTAACACCACACCAAATGAACAACGTATTGCTCTTATGGGTTATAGCTTGAGCCTATGTAAAACGATCCAATGCAAGTATTATATATAACGTATGTAAAGTATCTTTGTAATATATGAACTGTCTCATTGGCGTAACTACCATGTAGGCAGGCAAAGCAATTTCTTCCGGGCCCTTTAGGGGCCCGGCGTCTTTGGCTGTCTCCTCTTTTTGCAATTTTCATTAATTAAGTAGGGGCCCTTTTTCCTTTGTCTCCGGGCCCGAAAAAGGGTAGCTACGCTATTGAGCTGTCTAGGATGTATTAACTATCACTGTCCGTCAGATATGTATGTGCACATTTATCGATGGGCGCGGCTCCTCCTCCTCCCCTTGAAAAAAGAGAGAGAAGGAGGAGTAGCGATCTAATTGGAGGTCAGTCTCTCCTTGTGGTAAAAAGCATGTTGAATTATAACTTCTATTAACCAAGCATTCACATTCGGGAAGCAGAATATACAGTATATACTATACCCGCGTTCAATCATAGTCACATTCACGTATGGCGCATGCCTAGTACGGCCTAAGGATCCCGATATTTGGGAACCCAAAATCCCATAGTGCCTCAAGTGACCTAAAGCAAGTTGGGAATTAAATGTGGGATAATATTCAAGCAACGTGCAGTAAATGTACGTCCCTTGAATATTATTACACACATACGCTGAACTAATTTCTAAACCTGGTTTTAGCAGTAATCATTTTATCCAGTAAGCCTACCCTATTTGGCGAATAAAACTGGTCTAGCATAAGCAACAATTTCTTTTCTTTTCTACAACTGAAGGCTTGATGAAATATTTACGAAGCGCTAGCAGGGTCGGAGACGTAATCTGTTAGTGTTATATTAAAAAAAAAAAAAAATTGCAAAAGTTGTCTTTTAAAATATTCAAATACAGCAATATCCACTTAGTATACATCCGTTGATATGTATCAACAATTCGTCCGCGTGCGTACTACTAAAGTTAGTTGGAACAGGAACCCTACCCCCCAATACGTACATTGCTTCGCTTATAAGGTCAAATTAGTTACTGTTTGGCACGCTAATATACTTTTTTTCCCTTTGTGTATTTCCGTTGGTTTACATTTAAAACAATCTGTTACACATTACATTATCAAAATCTTACTTGTGTTCACGTCACTGGCCGTATCTTTATAAATGCAAAACACGAGTGTTTTGCATTTATAAAGATAACTCATATTTAATTCAACACATCTCAACCAGGAATGGAGTTTTTGATATGAAAAAGAATTTAATTAGTAAATTTTATATAAGAAATTAAGTAACTGATGTCTGTCTGCGCAAATGGCCAATTTGTTATATGCACAACAGGCATATTTAACCAAATAGTGTAATGGATAAACCAGTTTCGTGTTTTTTATGGGGGGGTTGATAAACATGACGAAATCCAGATGTAGCCAGTTTGTTTCGTTTTTTTTCTCCCCTTCTTTTATACTTGATTCTCTTGGCAGAAAAAATTATTCAAGTGATATAAATGAGAGATATAAATTTTAAAAAAAGCATGTCACTGAGAAGGAAATTTACTGATTAAAACAAACTAATCACTGAAAGTTAAACTGTAATCTTATTTGTGATCTTTATAACCAACGTTCCCGACATTCTGCGATCCACTCGGTTCACAAACATCGCACACAAGCAATCACAGAATCTGGTATAACCCCGGATGTAAAATGGCTACTTTGCGTATGTATGCTATTAGTATACTAAAATGCAATTATATTAACATTTGTAACCCTTAACCCACATTCTCAGTGAATATAACTGACTTTTTCAAAAACATTTATTACCAAATTAAATCATTCCCTATACGCCGTAAAATCTCTTTCAGTTAGGCACTTATTACAAATTAAAGATATTAGTATTACTACTACTACAAGCTAGATTCAGACTGCCATCAAGGAAAGTCTACACCGAAAATATTGTCCACCAAGAGGTTTTATATAATAGACGAAACTTATATCAGTAAAAATAAATATAAATGCTTATCTTTAGATGAATTTTCTTGTAGCACGCAAATTTCCTCTTCTTCAACAATTGCGAACAAGTCTTCTATTGTCACAACTGCCAAAATAACTGAAATTAATAAAAATCACGCTAGAACAACATCTAAAAATGGAGAAGTGCCGCAATTTTCGTAGCGCCCCCAAAGTTTATTAATATCGAGACTTTCCTCTCAATTCATATGTTAGTGCGTGAAATCAAATTTCATAATTATGAATAAGTACTGTATTTTAATTTACAATTATCTCCTTTTTATTTTAGTTTTTCATCCATTAAATCACATGGATTGAGAGGTGAGTCTCTATATAAAATAAATGTAATGTTCAATTAATTTAGTTATTCATCATGAGATTTAGTTGCCATAAATTTTATAGTTTAATTAATATATTAATTATATTATCTATATCTCTATAATGACCACTCTTATGCCACGTGAATATTAAGATAGTTTATTTAACCATTAACTAAATCACCAAGGCTGTAGTGGAGAATACATGCCGGTATACGTCGTATACCCTCTGGATTCTTTTAGCTGAACAGCGTTTACCTTCTGGTTATTTCTTGTTTTTGAAAGACTCGAAAAAACAAATATTATTACAATATTTAGTGACAATTCAAAAATAAGGGCGCCAAATTTTGGGATGCTTTTTTATGGTTAAAAATGTAAAAATTCCAAAAGAACAGTTTTCAAGGGGCACCAATTTTTTTTTTTTTTTTGACCTGGGCGCCGTCAATCGTAGTTATGCCACTAGTCGTATACAAATACAAATTTGTAAGTAAATATATTATTTCAGGAACCTTGCCAGAACCCATTCTTTTAATTATATTATATAATTTATTATATACATTAATAAATAAATTTTATTAACATATTTTAATTTGTAAAGTGTGCTATTTTAAGGTAGCTAGGTTATCATTTACACGTTGCCGGTCAGCTTATCGAAAGTTCTTGGGAGAAGAGCGATATAATTCAACATTTTTATTGGTTATAATTTCAAAATTAAATGCTTTGCGATCAGAGATGAATGAAGTAATGCAGTGTTTTCCAACATTTTTTTTGTTGGCAGACCCTTTTTGGCTTCTAGAAATAACCACGAATCCTCACATCTTAGCTCACTTAAATGTGGGATGTCCGGACGATAGGTATGCAAAATTAAAAATTTATATCTCATAAGTGTTTTATTATATGTTTACAATTTACCTTTTTCAATATAATAAACTGTCACTATTTGAGTATACAATCAATCGTACCTCATAGGCTACTAGTGTGAAGAATGATGTTTTTTTCGACTCACAAAGTCCTTTAAAGTTCGAAATGGCTGTAGCCAACTGAGTTCTCATGTCGGGTGCGACATCATGTCTGTAACAATATTTAGATTTTGTTTTAAAAAATAAGTAAAATTGAAAGTAGACATTATATAAATTATCCACGGATACCCTGGAAACTGTTCGCCCTTTGGAAGCCGCGGAGCACAGTTTGGGAATCATTGAAGTAATGTATTATTCATTAAAAATTATTAGATCGAAAGTATTATTTTTCTTGTTGTGGGTATGACCTATTAATTATTTTTTCTGTTTATACTCCGGGACGACCAAGCGGTCGGATGAGTTCACAAGATAGACAGAATACAAGAAACAGCACCGTATTCAGCAGTCACGTGCTACGGCGGCCTGATGATTGTGTTTTATCCGTTAATATTTATAATAATAATTGTATTAAAATAATCGAAATTAGCGGATTTAGTAATATTATTGGGTATATTAAAACCACTTAAAACCTATTAGCATAAGGAAGACCTGCCACCTTTTTCTCTGGGTAAGGAAAAGAAGGAAGGTCTTCAAACTTTCCGTAAGCTGACGAAAAGTCTGGTACCATGTGTCCTTCTCCCTCATTTACAGTATAATTAACAAAGAATAAATTACTAGAAATGAAAATATTCTTGAATTTTTTAATATTTGGAATTTCTTGTAATAGAAATTTTAGAAGCGAAATTAATGTAGCGCAGAAACTTGGATTCGTTGATAGATCAGTTCAAGAAATATTAAGATATCTAGAAAATTATCTAATAATCTTAAATGTTATTTCTTCTTACTTTTGGTTCTCCATGCTAATGGTTTAGGCAGGGTCCTTTTCCTGATGCAGAGAGGTTATAGATAATGATATAATAAATAGTGACATAGTCGACGGCTTTTACACCATCATAATAGGGGGTGACCCTTGTGCTATAGCTAAAATGGCGGCCTAGTTGGACATTTTCACTTTCTTGTTCACTTTGGGTTACTGCTCTTTACCGCCAAATATATACATGCATATATTCTATTATACATTTTTTTTGTTTTTTTAAATATCTATGAGAATTAATGTTTTAAAAAATTCGATTAAATTTTCTGTTTATACTCCGGGACGGCTACATTGGGTCACAGAAGAAATATATATAAACAAAAGAATTCGCAATGACTAGCACCACAAATAGCAATATAAACAAAAGATATTTATTAATAGTTAAAGCAAAGCTAAGTAATATTTGACAGGTGCTCTCAAAATATTCCAAAATGAGCATTTGCAACCTTTATACAACAGTTTTGGTAAACACCACAATTACGGCTGAAATGTTATCAGAAGCCCTCAATTTGCTTCAGTTTATTATTTTAAATGGAAAACAAAATGAAAAGTTCACCAAGTGCAAACTAATATTTAGTTGAACCGCCTCTGGCCCTCATGACAGCAGCACACCGTCGAGGCATTGACAAGATCCATTTCTGAAGATAATCAACTGATAGTTCGTGGTTCCAAACACGAATTACGAAGTGTCTTTGGTTTTTTCTGGCAACTGCAGATTCCACACGATGCCAACAGTTCTCTATAGGATTCATGTCCGGGCTGTTTCCTGGCCAGCTAACAGTTGTAATGGATCGTTCTTCCAACCATTTTCTCTGTAACAAATATAAACACATTACTGTCGAACCTCTAATGCAGAAATGAAGCTGAAGTAACTACAGAAGTGCCTACTTACACTTTTCGCAGAGTCGTCCTTAAAGATGCCGTTACTTGGCAGTTTGAAATGGTCTCTAATGGTTGGCAGCAATTCGCCTTCCAATATAGCCAGGTATCCATTGACATTTACGGAACCTTTTTATAAACTGCAGGTGATCTACTCCGCCAGCGATACGAAATGCCTCCATATCATTTGGCTGGTAGGGAATTTCAACGCAGACATCATACAGTCTGGATGGTATTCTTCACCACGTCTACGGCGAATCGTTTGTCTCCCATTAGAGCCATGCAGGTTGAATTTCTTCTCATTCGAGAAAATAATTGACTTCCACTGCTCGGGGGTGGAAGTCAGTTATTTTGTGTGAGGAGGGGCTTCTTCTTAGCACGACGGGCTACAAGTCCATTTTTAAAGAGGAGTCTTCTGACTGTTACTGCACTGCTACCACTCCTGTATGTTCTTCCCATTCTCTTTTCAGCTCAGACGAAGAAGCTTTACGGTTTTTGAGGCATAAGCGCTTGTAAACGCGGTCCTGTTTTGGCGTAGAGACTGGTTTGTGTCCGATTCCTTTTTTTTTATATCAGCAGAACCAGTATTCTTGAGTTTGGAAAGAAATCTACTCACTGTCGACTGATTACAAGACACTCTATAAGCAATCTGACGGGAAGAACATCCTTCCTCACGTAAAGCAACAATAGCACTCTTTCTTCGTGGCGTCAACTGCACGTAACTCACCATTCTAACACAAGCAAGGAATGACTGCAACTCTTGCAGAGCGTAATTATATAGCTGAAAGTAACAGGTGATGCAATATTACGTCATTACTTCGCGTGTCAATCTTATCTGATTCAATCTGTAAGAAATATTGCCATATACGTTATTCGGACGACAATTACAATTTTAAGGGGTGATGCGCTTTCTTTGAACACCAGTGTACATTTTGCGGTTACGTGAGCTCGAACCAGTCAGCTCAACTGTAATCAGAAGTTGACCAATCGTCCACGGGCTTATAATACTTATTATTTATCAAGCATAACCACGACTGATTCACTATCAGCACATGGTTCAGGCTATTTTAATTGATCAATCACGATATAAGCCGAAAATTGGAAACTCAGAATAAGGGCCGTTTACAAATTACATAACGCAAGGAGGAGGAAGAGAGGGGGGGGGACAGATAAAACGTTAAAATGGGTTATGGGTCGGTGGGGAACAGTCACAGGAATGTTGCATAACAAGTTTTTTCATAAAAAAAAGTGACTTGAATTAAAGTATTTTGCTACATAATAATAGAGGGGAAGGAGGTAAAACTGTTATTACGAAGTATTATGGGAAGTGAGAAGATGTTAAAAAAAATTTGGTTCGTAATTTGTGGATAGACCCTGTTGTGTTCAACTGGAAACCCGAAATATCAGCCAAAGTTATCGATTACAGCAATCAAATTCAGAAATAAGAAAGCTATTAAAAACTGTCGATAATTTGGAACGGTTTATTTGTTAGAAATAGCAGTTTATTCTAACTTAAACAGCAAATATCATTTGTATAAATGATTGCGTTTGATTTTTTATTTTCAATAAAAATTTTTATTTTACCAGCAATATTTTGCAGAAAACATACATTGATCAGTAGGAAAGTCTCGGTTGGGGAGGGAGAGTAATTGGAAGGACCCAAACCTCTACTGAATTGATAGAGACATGGGTCACGACGAGGATAAATATCATAAATTTCACATCGTTTATTGCCAACGAAAATATATTAAATGCAGACAATACCGTACATTAACACAGATCGGTTTACAGACCAAAAATTAATTATAATACAAAGTGCTCTTATAGTTTGGAGGGGGAAAATATTATCAACAAATTATTATTAAAAGATAATAATAAAATAGAGACCGGAACGTCAGAACCAAGTCGTCAGAATAGGAAATAAAATCAAAATTATTCATCGAAGACAGAGCGAAAAAAAAAAAGTGCATAGAGAGAGTAGTAACTTGAGAAATACGAACAAATGTCAAATATACACAGTCTCCTGTATCATTAGAAGAGGACAATATTCTCTCAACTAGAATACCTTAAAGATATATGAGACAGAGCGAAACATGATTGACAGTATCAAAGGCCGATGCAAAGTCAATCGAGTAAGGCATTGTGCACAGCGCGTTATATTTCAGGCGCGTTGGAGTTTTAATTTCTTTCTCTGTGATTAAGAGAAATGAAAAGTGGATAATTAATTATCTTACTAATATGGACTCAAGCGTTTAGGGCATAAGCCTCAAGCTATGAAGGAGTCTAGACTATGTATAAATATAGTGCAAACGCATCAGAAATACATAGCTATATCTGAATAAATCAGAATATTAGTAAAACGGCATCGTTTTAAGTTATATCTCATATTGTGAATACCTTCACAACGAGTTGCCATGATATTGCACTACTTCGAATAAGTAACGCTTCACCTAAGGAGAAGACTAATGTTACTTATTACTAATATGGTTACCAGTTAATTACCTAATAATATATAAAAATAATTGTTTTCGCTTCGCTGCACATACCTCACAACGTAATATTCACTGAACGCTTTGTAATACTTTATTTCTTCCTGGATCTCAAAAATTAAAAAAAAATTGAAATGCAACAGGTATTACGCGGACCTTCAGTGATTTAATAGAGCAAAAAATAGCAATTCATACTTATTCCTGATCGTAGTGTACTGTAACCATTTTTGTAATGTACTTTACTGGGCACCTCCGTAGCCAGGTGGGCAGAAGCAGCAATGCGTAACAATCGCTTCTTGATTAGACCGGGGTTCGAGCCCGTCACCACCAAATACGGAGGATGCAGAAAGGTCAGGGAATGACCACCCCGGAATATGGCCTTAGTTGCTAATGCTCCTAAAAAAACCAAATAACAAACAATGTACTTTGCTAATTTCCTCCTGCTGTGATTAAATGAATAATGGACTCCAAGAAATTCAATTTCTATATCGATTTGAACGAAAATTTCATTTTGATATGAGTTTCGTTTATATTCGTTTGCTTGTTCTTGGTTTACCACATCTAAGAAAACATGTTACACACTATCATAATCATAATATGGATATATTATAAACATGTTACACACTGTTCATATCAAAGTAATATGGATATATTATGAACAGTTTATATGGTTCGGTAAATCATTCCAATACAGTACTTCCAAACTTCTGCTGTACACACCACTTCACTGTCTGTATGTATGCTCTCCTCGCTAGTCTTTTCCATTATTCCAATAAAAGTGGTGTGTCCTGAAACATAATAAAAAAAAAGTTTTGAAATCCATGTGGATATCGCTGTCAAGTCTAAAGGAAGGGAAAATTATGTGATTGTAAGAAATGGTTATAAAAAGCACTGTATATTTTCATACAGAAAATTTTAAAATAGCACCATTTAAATTTAAACATTTGAAAATAGCACCACTTAAATTTAAAAATGTTTACCTTTGATGAATTATTTTTAGTAATACAAGTAGAAATTAATTTGCATAACATCGATCGACTTGTTCCTCACTTATATATTTTCCTTTCTTGGAAGCCCTGCAATGAAACTTGGTTATTATGTTTTCTTCTCTTTAGATTAATATATTTACATCAATGAATTTACATATTTTATGTTAAGTTTCTTTATGACCACCCTTAAAATAATATAGATTTGCGACGGTGGATTTAAGAATGAAAGGGATAAGCAGCCGCTTAGGGATACAGAATTTAGCTGCATCCTCTAAAAATAATTGTATCCAGACAAATCAAAATCTAACACTTTTCGCACTGAGACATTCGCGTGAAATGCATTTCAAAGTTAATTAATCCATACTTTATCTTTTGTGCAGCTGTGTATATACCATTGAGTATTTTATCCCGTTTAGGGTCACGAAAATGCTATTATAGTTACTGTCAGTATTCTTAATTCTTCAATTTGTCGTAAATGCATAAAAGTGGCCATTGTCCGTCCGCATGTAACTACTCGAGTTCCGGAGGATAGATTTTCATTTTCATAAAATATTATAATTGAGTCTTTCGGGAAGCCTTGTGGGGTTATCCCAAATTTTCAATAAATTGAATAATCAATTTTTTTCCCCCATAAAATTTCGAGTTATCTGTAATCTCTTTATCTAAATTGAAAGTATGTTTTGTGTTTGGAAAGTGGAGTTTCGTTTTTCGTCAAAGAAATAGATTATGAGACATACTTGATATACTGTATGTAATACTTGCAAACGGGACCTATTCATGGCCAGTTTGTTGGATAAAAAAAACCCAAATTTTTAGGAAAAAAATTATACATACGTTTGCTGAGACCGATTAACTCGGCCATGATATGGAAAAAAAAAGATAAAATAAATTCCATCGTATTAAGAGGCTTCGAAATCAGACCTTTTCTACACGGTGTGGAAGGACAGCGATTGTTACTGCTGTACTACTAACCAAAGGACTATTAATCGAGACGGAAAAGTCAGGGTTATTATTAACTGCGATTCTGGCTCTTCCTCCCCAAAGAAATTAATATGCAATTCTACATGTTCGGACACTGTTCGAGAAAGAAAAGTCGGATCAACAAAATTTTCAGCGTATGTTTCATTGGTCTGGTATGGACCACGATTGTTGATTTTAGGTCAAATTCCGATTTCTAGTCTCCAGACCCCTCTCTAGTCTCTAGTCCCCAACCGACACTGCCTGCAGAAAACACTAATATAAATTTGGAAGAACAGTCCGATTTATATATTTTTTCTAAAATTTCAGAACTGATTTAAAATATTCTTGTAGCCTTTTGTACTAGATTTCATGTTGATTGCTCAACCCATATTCCAGTCCTCTCCTCTCAAAAAGATCTACTACACAAATCCCAGCTCATCATTTGGTTTTAGTCTTGGGTACAGTATAAAAATTTTTCTTCCATGAGGCACTTTATGCTTGCCGACCGGGCTAGCCAGGTGGGTAAAGTGCCTGCCTAGTAACCCAAAGGTCGCGGGTTCGAATCCTGCCTCGCGCTTGGATCAAAGTACTGCAAAAACCTTGGGAGGTGCATTATGGCCACAGAAGCCGATGCGCCAACAACTACCAAAAAAAAAAAAAAAAAACTTTATGCTTGTTCGTAATCATGGATTAAAAAAAATTCCATCTTTACGACATGGAAAATGGATTTTTATTTATTTATTATTATTATTATTTTTTTTTCTGCACGAATTTTCCATGCTGCAAATTTCTGAAAGTCTGTAGCTTCATAAATGTTGTTAAAGAGATTACTTGAATACTGAGGTTAAAAACCGCATGTGTATAATATATTAACCCCAGGGGCTCACATCTGGTGAATATGGGCTTGGCACACCCAGGGTCCTGAGCTGGATATCATCATTCTTCTCTTTCTTGGTGATTCCCTTCTACTTCTGACTCTGTCTCGAGGTAATTCAGAATTTTTTTTTTTTTTTTTGTGGTTCAAAATAAGCCCCAGGCTTCCTTACACGATATGGCTAATAATAATAATAAATATATTTTTTAAAGTGTCAATTCTAACATATTTTGAAATCCCGAAATACATCGAAGTTTTCTATAACTGAGAACCGATGTTAAACAGATGTGGGAAGATACTGCAAACGGCAACTTTTGTCAATTTGCTCTGACTTAAAAAAAACGACCTCTTTTGTTTATTTAATTTTATATCTAATCTGATACAGCCCCAAGGCAGCTTTAAATTCAATTTAAAGTGTTTCCATTTGTTTACCAATATTGTTTCGAGTCAAGGAACCACATGTCCTTTGATTTTTAGAAAGAGGACAAGATTCAAATATATCGTGGGAAAAATAAGCAGAACGTATATAAAGCAACATATTTTAATTCACATATTAATTTAATAGGGTTATTTGTATGCTGTAGGCAGCAGAAAACATGCTCTAAGAATTGCCTTGAAGCCGACATTACACAGCAGGAGTCTTTTCGGTTCACCTTACATTAACATTGGAAAGTGAGCAATCATCTTCCACATACGTCTGATCGCGTATTCTTGCGTCTGCTCTACCAGTACCTATCGTAGTGCATACTGGGAAACGATAAGGCTTTGTAGCCTTGTCTGCTTTTTCGTTATGTCTCACCTGTAGCGGAGTGAGAGTTATAAGGATGAGGTACCTTCCTAAAGTTGGAGTACATACATGTTCTTTTGTAGTTCAGTAAGAAACAAAGAAATACTGTTCTGCACTCGTAGTTTCTTATATGTGTAAAAGTGTTTCTTCGCTGGAGTATACAGTGACGTATACTGGCTGTTCCATAAGGAATAACGGTTCTGTGAGAGTCGTCTGCTATAGTCACAGCACTTTGTCCTGCCCGGAAGAAAGGTGTAGTGCACTTTTATTTAAATTGTGATAATTTTTGTTTGCTTTAGTTTAAGTTGTTTCAAATGTTTCTTCCTTCCCATTCCGAGCTTTTTCTTTCTGATCTTGGTTATAACTATAATTGCCTCGAAAGAAATCGATATTGTGCAAAAAAAATTTTTTTTTTCTTTTGACGAAACTAGTTTTGACTCACTGTTTTGTTTATATTTATAAACAAATATTTAGAAGAAAATAGAGGGAAAAAAATAGTAATTTTTATGTAAGAACCCTGAAGATCAGAATCATTTGTAATCATATAAGTAAATAGTTCAAAGATAGGTTGCTTTAACGATTTACGAACAACTTTTTAAAACCATTTTGAATGAAACAGGTTGTCTGTCGTTATTATCAATCGAAGCTTTCTGTAAAATAAGCAGTGTCACGTCCGGTAAAGTTTTTTGTTTATAGAAGGAATATGTTCGAAGAAAGATTTTTAAATTTCAAAACTAACGAGTATTTATTTTTAATGTTTTAACATGTTTTATTTTCATTAGCTGTACTTGACTAATGACAAACCAAAATTTGTAATGGAGAGGAAAAGAAAAAAAAAAAAATTCTTAAGATTTTCCAGCCTTGAAGTTACATAACCCATTTTATTTTAGTATTAATTTCCTTTTACTACGCTTATGATTTAATTTTGCATGGCTTCTGCGTTTTCACAACAGCCAAGGTGACTTCACTTTTTAAAATGTGTTTGAAACCATTTCTACTCCACAACTACAGAGGTGAAATTAAAATTTAAATTCGTTGCATTCTAATCCGTTTCTGTGGCTTTACCGCTTTTTTGGAATTTATTAGCTTATATAAATTTATGTATTTTTTATGTTAAAAGAATATGACTTTATAAACCTTTTCAGTTACTGTTATTTCAACTTAAATACACTTATTTATTAACATGGGATGCATATAAATTATCAGGCGACACAGAAGCCCATGGCAGATATAAGCTAGTCTGTAATCAAGTCACAAAGAAGGTTAGGCAGGCGATGGCAGATTACGAGAAATCTTGGCAGATTACGAGAAATCTTTGGCAAAGGATTTCTTTACTTATATAAACTCTAAAAGGAAGGGGTGAATCTGATTGGTCCATTAGACTGTCGATGATCCTGCTCAGGTAGAAAACAAACTGAATGAGTATTTTGCATCTACATTCACACATGAGGAGTTAAGGATTGGAAATGCCAGATGGTTATCAAATTGTAGCAGGGTGCTTAATGATTTTGTAATAACTGACAGCAAAGTGGAGGAGAAATTGTTGAAGTTAAGCATAAGAAAGGCACCTGGGGTGGATGGGATCTATCCAGTTATATTAAAGGAGGCAGCAAAGGAAGTAAACAAACCCTTAGCCATAATTATGAGAGCATCCTTGGAATCGGAAGGTTCTCACATACTAGAGATGTCCAAATGTATCTCCAATTCACAAAGAAGGATTGAAGGGTGACATGAGTAATTACAGACCAGTTAGTTTAACTTCTGTTCCGAGTAAAATAATGGAGTCACTGGTTAAAGATGCATTGCAGGATCATCGAGACAAGACTGCAGCAATAATTCAGACACAGCATGGGTTTGTTAAGGGGAAGTCTTGTGTGCTGTTTGTTTGTTATTTGGTTTTTAGGAGCATTAGCAACTAAGGCCATATTGCTCCGAGATATGTGGTGTCATTCCCTGACCTTTCTGCATCCTCCGTATTTGATGGTGACGGGCTCGAACCCCGGTCTAATCAAGAAGCGTGTGCTACGCACTGCTGCTCCTTCCCACCTGGCTACGGAGGCGCCGAAGTCTTGTGTGACAAATTTGATTGGATATTATGATGTGGTTACAGAGGAATTGGATGCAAAAAGTAATTTTGATATCATATACTTGGATTTCAGGAAAGCTTTTGACACTGTTGCAAACGGAAGACTATTGTACAAATTGGAGCAGAATGGTATTAAGGGTAAGTTGCTACAATGGATAAAAGGATGGTTGAGTGGGAGAAGACAGAGGGTGGTAATCAATGGGCACTGCTCTTCGTGAACTAATGTTATTAGTGGAGTCCCACAAGGTTCGGTGTTGGGTCCACTGTTGTTTTGTATATTTATCAATGGTATTGATGAAGGTATATCAGGCTTAGTGTCGAATTTTGCAGATGATACAAAGGTTGGCAGGGTTATTAATGACAGTAATGGCAGTGTGCTACTGCAACAGGATTTAGAAAATTTGGGAAGATGGGCTGAGAAGTGGCAACTGAAGTTTAACATTGACAAATGCACAGTAATGCATATGGGTAGAAGTAACCCCAGAGAAATGTACCAACTGTGTGGTACTACACTTAAGGTGGTAGAAAATGAAAATGAGGCGGGAGTAATTGTGCAGTCAGATATGAAGTTTTCTGAGCAATACAGACAGGCTGCCAGGGCAGGTCATGTGATTTTGTCAATGATATATAGGAATTTTGCTAGCAGGGAAAAGGAGGTGATTGTCTCTCTGTATAAGGCAATGGTCAGGCCATGCCTTGAGTACTGTGTACAGGTCTGGAGGCCTCATTTTAGGAAGGATGTATTTGCTTGAGCGTGTACAGAGAAGGGCAACAAGATTGGTGAGGGGAATGAAGGGATCCTCTTACCAAGAGAGGCTTAAGTTCTGCAAATTGCAGTGGCTGGAGACTAGGCACCTGCGAGGTGATCTGATTGAGGTATATAAGGCCTTGAATGGGCTGAGCACGCTGAATTCTGATGGGATTCTTCTGCTTGCTCAGATTACGAACCTAAGGGAGCATAAATTTAAATTGAGGAAAGACAGATGTAGAATTGATGTGCGGAAATTTGCCTTTAGCCAGAGGGTGGTTAATTGCTGGAACAAACTTCCATCTGTCATTGTGGAAGTTGATAGCTGAAATAAATTCAAGGAGGAACTGGACAAACATTTAGAAGGAATGGTTGTGTGAATTTTTTTTTTTTTTTTTGGCTGATGTTGCATAAGCTCGTATGCTTGCTTTCTTGCATCACATGTCACTGTTACTACTACTACTACAACATTGAAAAAACATCTTTATTTTGCATAGGCATACAGATTCTAAAAACGTTTTCAATCTGAATTGTTTTCATGGTTTCAGTTTATTTATTTATTGCAATTTTGGTAAGTTTATGATATTGAGGATTAGGCTGTTCAGCCAAACAGTGAGAAACACAGATCATTGATCCAAGGATTTCTTTATATTTGCTGAGGAATCTCAGAAAAAAGATAGCGGCTTAAAAAATGAATACAAATGTATACAAACTAGAAATAAGAAAAATAATCATTATTTTTTAAAACTACTTGTATTCCTCATAAAGCCCCTCCTCTCACCAAGAACATTTTGTTTTATATATTTCTTCTGTTGCTCTTTCGTTTATAAAAAGCTAATAATTTGGGATACATGAGTCCTTTCCCCTAAAGAAAATTCCTAGTTGTATTACTGAACAATTATAGCACATTCTGCAAATCAATTAAACATTACTAATATGTATATTCAAAAAAATGTATTCCTCCGACTGCAAGAAAAATAGCCTGCGGAGGTGTAACTAGTAGGATGAGTATGTCCACAGCCATTGGTGGTGATTCATTGTAAGCTCTGTAAGGAGCTAAAGATTTAGAAACTGAGTCTATATTTTATTTTATAACTATGAAAATTGTCATTATCGAAATCAATTATTATAAAAGCCTCTCTTTTGTTTTAATAAAATACCATCTTATGGATAATAATTATAATTTAATTATTATTTTACGCCTAAATGGATGTCGGGTGAACTAATAAGACTTGTGGCAGAAAATAAAAATGCATGGGATGCATCTAAATTATCTGGTAACACAGAAGCTTGTGGTAGACATAAGCTAGTCTGTAATCAGGTCAAAGGAGGTCAGGCAAGAGAAGGTAGATTACAGGAAAAAATTTGGCAAAGGATGCAAAAAAAAAAAAAACAGTGGACTTCTTTACTTATATAAATTCTAGAAGGAAGGGGATGAATCGGATTGGTCCACCTGATATCAATGTTTTGACTGTTGGTGATCCTGCTCATGTAGCAGACACATGAGGAATTCTGTAGAAAAGTGAAGGACAGAAGCTTATTAAACTCTAATAGGGAGCTTAATGATTTTCTAATAACTGAGAGCAAAGTGGAGGAGAAATTGAAGTTAAGCATATGAAAGGCACCTGGGGTGGATGGAATCTATTGAGTTATATTAAAGGAGGCAGCAAAGGAAGTAAGCAAACCCTTATCCATAATTGTGAGGGCATCCTTGGACCCTGGGGAGGCCCCCACTTACTGGAAATGTGCAAATGTATTCCCAGTTCACAGAGGGGGATCAAAGGGTGACACGAGTAATTACAGACTTGTTAGTTTAACTTCTGTTCTGGTGAAAATAATGGAGTCACTGGTTAAAGACAAATTGCAGGATCATCTAGACAAGACTGCAGTAATAATTCAGACACAGCATGGGTTTGTTATGGGGAAGTCTTGTCTTACCAATTTGATTGGATACTATAATGTGGTTACAAAGGAACTGGATGTGAAAAATTTTGATATCGTATACTTGGATTTCAGGAAAGCTTTTAATACTGTTGCATATAGAAGACTGCTGTACAAATTGCAGCAGTATGGCATTAAGGAAGAGTTTCTACAATGGATGAAAGGATAGTTGAGTGGGAGACAACAACGAGTGTTAATCAATGGACACTGCTCTTCGTGGATTAATGTTATTAATGGAGTTCTTCAGGATTCGGTGATTTGGCCCATTATTGTTTTGTATATTTATCAGTGATATTGATGAAGTTATATTAGACTTAATGTCCAAGTTTGCAGAAGATACAGGGTTGTTAATGACAGTAATGGCAGTGTGCTACTGCAACAGGATCTAGAAAATTTGGGAAGATGGGCTGAGAAGTGGCAACTGAAGTTTAACATTGACAAATGCAAAGTACTGCATATAGGTAGAAGTAACCCCAGAGGAACGTACCAATTGTGTGGTACTACATTCAGGGTGGTAGAGAATGAAAAAGACCTGGGGGATAATTGTGCAATCAGATGTGAAGTTTTCGGACAGTGCAGACAGGCTGCCAGAACAGGTAATAGGGTCTTGTCAATGGTATATAGGAATTTTGCTAGTAAAGAGGAGATGATTATTTCTTTGTATAAGGCAATGGTCAGGCCACACTTTGAGTACTGCATACAGGTCTGGATGCCACGTTTTAGGGAGGATGTAGAGTTGCTAGAATGAGTGCAGAGAAGGGCAACAAGATTGGTGAGGAGAACGAAGGGGTGATCTTACCAAGAAAGGTTTATCTGGAGACTAGGCACCTGCGAGGTAATCTGGTTGAGGTGTATAAGGCCTTGAATGGGTTAACAGGCTCAATGCTAATGGGATTCTTCTTCTTGCTCAGATTACAAACCTGAAGGGCCATAAATTCAGATTGAGGAAGGACAATTGTAGAATAGGTGTTTGTAAATTTGCCTTTAGCCAGCAGGTTGTTGATTGGTGGAACAGACTTCCATCTGTCATTGTAAAAGTTGATAGCGTAAATGAATTCAAGGAAGAACTGGACAAATTTTTAGAGTGAATGATTGTGTCAAATGGGGAATTTTTTTTTTTTTTGGCCGATGCTGTATATATAAGCTTGTGTTCTTGCAGCATATACCTCTACTAATGCTAATTATAATTGAAAAATTTATTAATTGATATTATACTATAATTATAATTGAATGTCAAAATTCCTAGTTACACTTCTGATAATCTGAACGTTTACCTGGTTACAAGAGGCTAGTTCATAATATCATATAGTTAGGTTTTTGTTATTCTTTTAATTATTATAGCTTTTTTTTTTTTTTTTTTAATTTTCAGTTTCAAGGAACCAGTGATAAGAGAAGTATTGCAGAATTGTTCAGTGTTTGCTGCACTATTCTGATTGCTTAGTCATGGTGGACTACTACAGAATTCTTGAAATACCTCGTGTTGCCACTACAGTAGACATTAAGAAAGCGTAAGTTAACTTTTATTTTTAATATAATTGATAATTAGTAAGTTATGCCATTCTTTACACATGCACGCATGATTTTTGGCTTCCCATTTTTTAAAAAGTTTGAGAAGTGGGTAAATTGACATTTAATAAACAGGTTTAAAATTAATATACACCAGTACAATTCTTGTTAGAGCAAGTTCCCTTATGTTACCATAGCACAGCTAAGGAAGTGCTACTACACTTTCTATGTATGCCCATCTCTTACTTTTCCAAAAAAAAAAACTGTAATTTCATTATAAATGCAACTATATCTTTAGCATTGCCTTATTATGCAACTGTATATGCAATGGATCTGTTGATTCCTATTCTGTATAATTTTTTGAATCATTTAGTTTCTGATGGCAATGCCAATTATTACAAAGTGGTTATTACTATCAACTCCCATCATTATTATATATACAGTACTTAAATATATAATATTAGTATAATGTACATGAAAGTGATTGTGTATTACAATGCTTCCAGTATGTTAATAGCATTCTGATTTTAGGACCTTCACAAGTAAAGAAAAGGATGTCATCATCCCTTTATATAAAACGATGAGGAGACTGCATTTAATATATTGTGTTCAGGTCTGGGAACTACACCTGAAGAAAGACAGAGCATCTAGAGAGCTTCTCAGAGAAAAGTAAACAGGTTGGTGGGGTGGGAAGTTAATCAATGTCCATATGAATATTGGCTTAGAATGTGCAGATGCAAAGCTTGGAAAGACACCTTGTAGGGAAAGGGAGCCCACTGAGTTATGTGAAGCCCTAAAGGAAATCAGTAAAATGGACAAGGAAGAAAAAGAAATATAAACTCTAGATAGGATTAGTTATACCTTTGTGCAGTATGCTAAGAGTTTATTGGAATAAATTTCCTGTCATGGTGGTTGAGTTAGAAAATTCAGTGTGGAATTGGATAGTTACTTTTTAGTAATGGAGAAAGTATGAATGATTGGGGATTTTTTTTTTTTTTTGTAAGATACAGAGAAAGTCATCATCAAAGTAATCATTTAGCCGTTCTAATACTAAGATTTTTATTTAATAAATACTCATCTACTGATCAGTATCCTTTTAGTTTCAAAGGAGCATTTATATTCCCAATTTACAAAAATCAATATTTGTTCATAACTTTTTATTCTGGTAGCTAAGTTGATATGGTTTATACAAAACTATCAATCACAGGCATCCACAAAGCAGGAGCTAATGTGCTGAATACACAAAGAACATTTCATTTTATTTTATGCAGTTGTACTATCATATGCTGATGTTTGTAAAAGCTACCAATACAGATCCACTCAAGTTTAATGTATTATTCATTATTTTTGCAGTACTGTACTTTCATTCGTATAAAAATATCATTTGTCATTGTTTAAACCAAAAGAGCTAATATGCTTTTGATGTGGTTATTTTTATATATATATAAAAGTAAAATGTGGTAAACAGTGGGGAGATAAGCTGACGAAACCGGAAGTCGAAAATAAAAATAATACATTAAAAGAAGTACTTAAATGCTGTAAATCCAATGATTTTAATGATTGCAGTACTGTACTATTTTTTTCAAGGATCAATTGTCAAAACCAAAGGAAAGACAATAAGAAGTAAGGCCTTTGTTTCTGACATGAAATATACATAGCACATGGTTATAACAATGAAACCATGTTGAAATATGAATTAAGAGAGTACAAGTTAAAGGTAGTGGTAAGTAAGTGAAATGCTGACGTATATTTCATGGCTGACCCGACAGGGGCAGAGACATAAAAAAGAAAGGAAAAGAAACAGAAACATAAGTAAGAGGAATTTAAAATGAAATAAAAAGCAAGAGAGGAAGGACAAGGACAAAGAAAGAACTTGCTGTAGTACCAAGCAGGAGTCAAGAGTGTGGACGGTGGGGCGTGGCCCATTACACTGCTGTGGAATGGGATAAAAAGAATTACCTGCTGAGATCTAGGAATATTTATGGAATATTTGTTGTTGTGTTGGAAAAAGAAGGCAGAAAGTCATTCAAAATTAAGATTACTAGGTGTGCTGGGAAGATCGGCATTAAACAAATGAAGTAGTACGTCCCAGGATAGAGGAGAAATTATAAACTGTCAAAGTAGCGTAATGTAGTCGCTGAACTTTGTGTAAGGTGAAAAAAGTGAGTTATAGCAGAAAAATAGCATCTTGATATTGTGTTCGGTAAACTAATGGCTCGTGAGAAATAAAAATATAGGGTTCTAGGACAGTGGAAAGAGATCAGAAGTAGAGGAAATATAGGTGTGCTAGGCAGGAATAAAAAAAGAATTATCAGGTGAGACAGTCCAGTAGCATCAGAGGGCTAATATGCATTTGGTGTGGTGATTTTTGTCTGTTATTTTTATATATAAGTATATGTGTGTCACAAATGAAAGTAGAATAAAAATAAATAAAAAATATAAATATAGATGGAGAAGTTATTAAACACAAAATGCCGAGCCTAGTTGAAGAGAAAAAAAGAGAGAAAGAATGTTTAAGAACCTATGGAGAAAAAAAAAAAATTCATTAGGTAGAATTAAATGTGAATTGATGCCGAATTAACAGGCTAATCATATGTACAAAAGCTGAAAGAAAAAGAGGGGAGGGTAATAGAGATAAAAATCAAAAATAAAAATTAAAGAATTAAACATTTTAAAAATATTAAAAATTGGTACATAGATCAGGTATTTCATCAGGGGGCTACACCTGATCATGTACCAAACACTGTTTCTATGCAAACTCATGCTGATGGAGAAGCTATTAAAATGAAATAGATAAAAAAAATTATTTAAAAAAAATTTTTTTTTTTTTTTTTTAATTTTTTAATCTCCAGAAACATGAGTGAGGTAAAAATGATTCTGGAGATTAAAAATTAAAAAAAAAAAAAAATTTAAAAAATTTTTTTTTATCTATTTCATTTTAATAGCTTCTCCATCAGCATGAGTTTGCATAGAAACACAGGGTTTGTTACATGATCAGGTGTAGCCCCCTGATGAAATACCTGATCTATGTACCAATTTTTAATATTTTTAAAATATTTAATTCTTTAATTTTTATTTTTGATTTTTATAATTTTTATCTCTATTACCCTCCCCTCTTTTTTTTTTTCAGCTTTTGTACATATGATTAGCCTGTTAATTCAGCATCAATTCACATTTAATTCTACTTAATGAATTTTTTTTTTTTCTGTTTTTTCATAGGTTCTTAACTTTCTTTCTCTCTTTTTTTTCTCTTCAACTAGGCTTGGCATTTTGTGTTTAATAACTTCTCCATCTATATTTATATTTTTTATTTATTTTTATTTTTTTTTCTTTTATTTTATTTTACTTTCATTTGTGACACTTATTTATATACATGTATCTTGTTTTGCTGCTTGGCGCATTCAAGTACACGTACAGTTTTTCCTTTTTTTTTTTTTTTTTCACTTCTTCGTTTTCATATCACACACATATATATATATATATTTAAACTATAAAATTCACTTTTAGAGCATAAGCAATTTATTTTTAATTAATACATACATTTTTTAATATTAATTAATAAATAAATGGCTTTTTTTTTTGTATAAATCACAGTGAGTTAAGTAAAAATTAATTTAATAGTATGCAGTTGTGAATGAGTAAATAAATAAATAAATAGTCATAAACCAAGTTAGATATCTTATGAAGAAGGCACAACATGACCATAATTTATGGAAGCACAAAGTATTTTGATTAGCCAGACAGTTTAGTGCAAGTTCGGTAAAATTTCTTCCACATTATTTCATTTTAAATTTGATACATTTTCTATTTTAAATTTTGCATCTAAACTGAATAGCAAAGCATCAAATTTGATACTTTGTAAGCAGAATGAAAGGAAGAAACTGTGTGATTATAAACCATGTTGAAATACTATTGTATACTTTTGGTATCTGGATGATCCACATGCAGGCAGAAAAAGAGACTAAGTAAGCTGTGTTTATTAATTATGATGAATAATAATAATATGTAAAAATATGAATAATAAATAGTGTTAAAAAAAACTAGAGTGCTAATTATTATTTATCATAGAGACTGAGTAAGCAGTTAATCAACACTGCTTACTCAGTCTCTTTTTCTGCCTGCACATTATAGTATCCAATTTGATGGGATACTATAATGTGGTTACAAAGGAACTGGATGCGAAAAATTTTGATATCATATACTTGGATTTCAGGAAAGCTTTTATTACTGTTGCATATAGAAGACTGCTGTACAAATTGCAGCAGTATGGCATTAAGGACGAGTTTCTACAATGGATGAAAGGATAGTTGAGTGGGAGACAACAGTGAGTGTTAATCAATGGACACTGCTCTTCATGGATTAATGTTATTAGTGGGGTTCCCCAGGATTCGGTGTTTTGGCCCATTATTGTTTTGTATATTTATCAATGATATTGATGAAGATATATTAGGCTTAATGTCCAAGTTTGCAGAAAATACAGGGCTGTTAATGACAGTAATGGCACTGTGCTTCGATTCATGGGTGCCTCCGTGGCCAGGAGCAGCAGTGCGTAGCACATTCTTGATTAGGCCGGGGTTCGAGCCCATGACCACCAAATACGGAGGATGCGGAAAGGTCAGGGAATGACCACCGCATGTCCCTGGAGCAATATGGCCTTAGTTGCTAATGCTCCTAAAAAACAAACAACAACAACAGCTTCGATTTGCATAACGACTTGGTGGTCATAATGTTTTGGCTCATTGGTGTAAATGTCTAATAAAGGATTATCACGCATGACGTGATCATAAATGATTTTCCTTTATTAGAAATTTATAATATTGAGATGCAAGCCGGAGCATGGGCTGTATTGGCTTTGCCTGATTCAGCAGTCATAGTTTTATGACTGTTTTTGTCATGTTGTGCTCATCTTTTGAATTGCTAAACCAGCCTGTCTCTGGTTCAAGATTTTCTCATCATAAGGCTAATCCAAAATCACAAGCTTTTGCTTATAGAATTTGTCAGCTCACTGGTAGGTTTTGGTTTATAGCTTTTAAGAACCACTGCAAAAGAGCCTCTTCATCATCTGGATGCACGGTGGGGTGGATCTTCTTTCTCTTTGCAGCATTTTTAGATTTGACTAGTTTTCAGGAAAATCTGAGCTATGTTTTAATTATTACTGCTAAGAAACTAGATGAATTCCATATCTTTTGTCATGTCTGCTGCTTGTTTACATAATTCAGCTTTCAATTTTGGTTTTCTTATTCTCTCTCTGCCACCTCTTTTTCGTTCCCCAAATTTAACCTTTCTTAAAAGTTGGCTGTCTGCACCCACTGGAAACTTTGCTGTAGCTATGTGTTCATTGGCCTGAAGCTCCTGCCACTTAGTCAGCTGAATAGATGATTTTATTGCCTTGTAATCTAACTTGTCGGTTGATTAGTTGCCTCACCTTGGCACAGAGCCGTGCCAAGGGTGAGGTGAATGAGGCTCTTGCCTCAGATTAAAGGCAGAAAGGGGCGCCAAAAGAAAGATTAAATAATTGCCAATGTTGCCATCATTAACAGTAGGGTGCAATTTTTCATTCTTGCCTCAGGTACTAAAATGGCTCGGCACAGCCTTGGTAACCTTCTTTGCTGGTATGATATTTGATATTGCGGGCTTAAAAGGACTCTGTTAATGAATTTCACTAGTAGTAAATATATAAATTACTGAAACAAACTAAATGTTATTTGCTATCAGAGTTCTTTTTCATTTCATGCCTAAAATCAAAATCTTCCAATTATTCTTCCAAAATCTTCCAATTGATTTTTGCTAACAGAAAATGCAGATTTACATCTTGAAAATTATGATAATAGTTCAAGGGGATATCCTACATCCATGATGAAAAGGCTTTTAGATTTAAAAATTCTTTGTTATACCCATATACAGCTCCAAATTGGCCTAAAGAACTACTTCTTCAGTATAACTGATTTTTGCAGCCACTATACTAGCACCACAATAACAGTGGGCTATGTATTTTTGTGCCATCATTAAAGTTCAATCTTACATCATATGTAGTGGTAACCATATCATCCCTTGTGTCTAAGTGATATGGTTTCACTCAGACACAAGGGATGCAGAATTTGAATATGAGGAGGGGGAAAGGGGAGAGGAACAACTCCTCTTAGTTGTGAAACAAAATCTAAGGCATCTAGTTGATATGGGGGTGGCCAGTGCAATGTTAAGTCAGTTTGGTGTGACACTGGAACTGGGAAAATAAAAATGTGAGTTAGAGTGTCTTATAGACTTAATAACTGTGATGAGTATAAAGAATAACTGTACAGACAAATATAGTGGGCCACTAAATCAGAATGGCTTATAATGGGGGATTTAATTTCCCACATATTGACTGAAACTTGGTAAAATAGTTGTAGTGGCAAACGATACATGAAAGCAAGCTTATACAGCATTCAGCAAAAAAAAAAAGCCAACACTTCCAATTTCACCTTCATTCCTCTCTAGCAGTTTATCTAGTTCTTCTTTGAACAAACTACCTGCTTCTACAACACCAAATGGGAGGTTGTTTCAACACTCAACCATCCTCTATCCAAAGGCAAATTTATGCATATCTGATCTGCAACATCTTCCCTCAATTCAAATTTGTGTCCTCTCATGTGTATAATCTAAGCAAGATGGATTCCATCAGCATTGAACTTATGCAATCCATTCAAAGCCTTAAACATCCCAATCAGATCTCCTCACAGGTGTGTAGTCTTCAAGTGTTGCAGTTTTCAAAACTGAAGCCTTTCCTGGTAAGAGTATCCTTTTCTTCTCTCACCAATCTTGTTACTCTTCTCTGAACCTGTTCCAGTAGATTTGCATCTTTCCTAAAATGAGACTTTCAGACCTCTATGCACTATTCAAGATGTGGCCTAACCATTGCCTTATACAATGGAATAAACATCTCCTTTTCCCTGCTGGTAAAATTCCTGTTTATCATTGACAAAACCCTTTGAGCTGTCTTGGCAGTCTGTCTGCATTGCTCAGAGAACTTCATATCTGACTGCATAATTACCCACAATTCTTTTTCATTCTCCACTGCCCTGAGTGCGGTACTACACAGTACATTAATCTGGGATTACTGTTTCCTGTACGAAGTACCTTGCATTTGTCAATATTAAATTCCAATTACCACTTATCAGCCCATGTGCCTAATTTGTCTAGATCCTGTTGCAGTAGCATATCTCTGTTACTCTGATTAATACCCTGCCAACCTTTGTATCATCTGCAAACTTAGACATTATGCTTCATAAATATCATTAATAAATATAGAAAATAACAATGGGCCCAGCACTTAACCATCGGAGACTCCGGTAATAATATTAGTCCAAGAAAAGCAGTGCCCATTGATATGACTCTCTCTGCCTTCTCCCACTCAACCATCCCTTTATTCATAGCAGCAACTTGCCCTTAATGCCATACTGCTACTGGGTTGGTCACAGAGTAGCAAGACTTTAGTGTATTTATTGAATGACTGTTTTCTACACTAGCATGTTAGAGAGGCAAGAAGAGAAAGAAAAACTCTTGATCTGATTATCAGCAGCAACTCTTCATACATTAAGAATCTGCAGATAAAAGAACCACTAGGTGGCAGTGATCACAGTGTATTGATATGAAATTTACTTAGAAGTAACTACTGTCAAGGGTAAAAAGAAGGGCTTTTGCTTTTGTAGAAGGGACTGCAATGGTCTCAGACAGTTTTAAAATCTCGTCAGTGGTACCAACTGATGTTAACAACAGTAAATGCTAAATGGCAAACATTCAGGGAAGTAATTATAGAAGCTACTAGGCTTTTTATACCAACTATGATATACTGTTCAAGGTTTGCACCTAAATAGGTGTCAGATGTAATGAAACTAGTGGAAGAGGAGAAAAATGCATGGGATCAAGTTACAAAGTTGGTTAGGCAAGCAAAGGCAGATTATGAAAAGTCTCTGGAAACAATGCAAAGAAAAGTAGCAAAGACTTGTTTACTTGCATAAACAGGAAGGGAAGGAATGATATAACAGTTAACAATCCTGCTCAGGTTGCTGGCAAACTGAATAGATATTTTGCATCTATGTTCACATGAACTTTTTAGTGATGGGGAAGCTGGAAGTATATATTCTGACTCCCAACTGACAGTGTCAAATTCCTAAGAGTAATCCTTGATGCAAACCTCACCTATAAACAGCAAATTGAGGCTCAGTATTCCAAAGCCTTGCAAGCCTTCTGGAAAATGAAAATAGATCTTTGCAAAACTTCCAATAAACAAATAATCAGGAAATACTTCGCAACTTACTTTAGTAGTGTGCTCTCCTATGCCATGGAAGTTTGGTCTGCCGCACCTCCCACCAACTTAAAGAAACTATGAGGTCTCTAATTCTGAGTGCTGAAGTGGGCCAACTTATGGTCTCACCAGATCTACTCAACATCCAAATCCACACTCTGCACCAACCTTCAATACATACCCACAATCCACAGAGCTTAAAATAAAAGTATCTGTGCTCATCTAAGTATGATTATTATTTTTTTGGCTGATGCTGCATAAGCTCATACACTTGCTTTCTTGCATCACATGCCACTACTGCTATTACATGAACATCTGGAACACGATTGGCTAGTATATGCCAGGAAGACATCCTCGCAGTACCCCCCCTCCTTGTGCTCAAGGCTCTAGAGGTTACAGAATTTCAAGAGACACTTCCCAAATGCACTTGACACTCAACTTGCTCAACATCGACATCGACCTATAGTCTATTGACAAGTCATATCGTGATGACATCTTGGCCTATTTTTCTGTTTGTAAAGGACAGTTGTGTAAGTGCTAGTCCTAGTCTGCCGATGTCATTTTATGTTCTGCCCAACTTGTAGTCCTTTTTCATTTTAAAATACTATTACTTCTCCCTTTTTTTTTGTTTATCTTTATTCATTATTTTATGTAACTTAAATTCGTAATGTAGCTTAACTTTGTATTTCTGTGTTTGTTCACTTGTATAAACAATGTATTGTAAGATTCCTCCAGTTATCTGTGTAAGGAATCGTGAATATATATATATATATGATTTATGTTAATAAAGAATCTTATTATTATACACTGATGAGCCAAAACATTATGACCATCAAGTTGTTATGCAAATCGAAGCAACTGCAGGTGAACTACGGAGCATGCGCGGGTTGGAACATGGTATAAAAAACACCTGATACTGAGATCCGTTAATCAGTGTTACTCTTGTTCTTTAGATGGGAGAGGCAGCAGATTTAGCGAGTTTGACAAAGACCAAATTGTAATGGCCAGATAACTAGGTCAGAGCATATCTGAAACGGTACGGCTGGTGGGATGCTCACAGTCAGCCATGGTTAGTATCTACCGAAAGTGGTTCGAGGAGGGAACCGCCACGACAACCATGTCTCATCGATGCTCTGGGTGAACGAAAGCTCTCCCAGATGGTACGTGGCAACAGAAGAGTGACTGTGGCACAACTCACTGGTAATTGGAATGCTGCTGCTGATGGGAGTAATGTATCACAACACAGTACATCAAACCCTGCTGAAAATGGGGTTGCGTAGCCACAGGCTGCGCCGAGTGCCCAAGCTAACCACGGTTCACCGGCGAACAGCACCTACAATGGGCATGCAGGCATTGAAACTGCACCTTGAATGATTGGAAGAAGGTCGTCTGGTCCGATGAATCATGTTTCCTGTTGCACCTGTGGCAAAAAAAGGTCTCATGTTCTGATCTACATGAAAGGCTGAACACTACCTGCACGAATAAGAAATAATTTATTCCGTAACGTTTGCTGGCTGTGGATGTCTGGGTACATGTGCATCATTTACCTGGGGAAGTAATGGTGCCTGGATGCACCGTGGGATGAAAACAAGCTGGTGGCAGTGGTGTCATGCTTTGGGCGATGTTCTGGTGGGATACCCTTGGTACCGTCATCCATGTGCCGGGCACTTTGACATCTACCACCTATCTAAACATCATTGCTGACCAGTTACACCCTTTCATGACAACAGTCTTCCCCTGTTGCGGTGCTGTCTTTCAGCAGGATAATGCGCCATGCCACACCACTGGATTGTTCGAGACTCGTTTGCAGAACAGGAGGAAGACTTCCAGGTATTGCTCTGGCCTCCTAATTCCCCAGACATAATCCAATTGAGCATCTGTAGTTTGTATTGGAACAGTAACTCTGAGATGTGGCATCTCAACCACAGATCTTACAGGAGTTAAAGGATCTGCTGGTTACATGTTGCTACCAGATACCACAAAACACATTTAGAAATTTTGTAGCGTCCATGCCTCGCCGGATACGAGTTGTTTTGGCTGCACATGGAGGACCAACATCATATTAGGTAGGTGGTCATAATATTTTGTCTCATTGGTGTATATAGTTACAGGGAACTAATGATTTTGTGATAATTGTAAGGAAAGTAGAAGAGAAATTGTTGAAACTAAACATAAGGTGTCTGTGGCAGATGGGACCTATCTAGTCATATTGAGAAAGGTGGCAAAAAGAGGTCAGAAAACTTTTAACCACTATGAGAGCATCCTTGGATTAACTGGAGGTCCCTGTGTACTGGAGATATGAAATGTTTTTTCGATTCACAAAGGGAGGATCAGATTATGAAGCAATTAATTAATTATGTACCTGTAAGCTGGACCTCTGTTTCAGGAAAAATGAGTCAGTGGTTAACAAAGTATTGCAGGGCTATCTGGATAGGAATGCAGTTATATGGCAGTCAGAATATGGATTTTTTTTAAGGAGTGATCCTGTCTGACCAATCTGATTGGATACTATGATGCATTAACAAAATAACTGGATAAATAATTTTGACGTCATATATTTAGATTTCAGAAAAGTTTTTGACACTGTTACACATAAAAGACTGCTGTACAAATTGGAGCAGTGTGGCATTGGGGGCAATTTACTGCCCCCAATGCCACAATATCTCTAATGGAATAGCTATCAATGAGTACTGCTCTTTTTGACCTATTGTTTTTAGTAGGGTGCCCCAGGATTCATTGCTGGGCCCATTGTTGTTTTCATTATTAAAATATTGATGAATGCATATCAGGTTTATTGTCTGCATTTGCAGATGACAAATGCTGGCAGGGCGAATAAAGGTGGATAATTACAGTAATGAGGATATGCTATTGCAAAGAGATCTGAAGAAATTTGGCAGATGGACCGAGCATTGGAATTGAAATAAGTGTATATTGACAAATGTCCAGTACTGCATATGGGTAGCAGTAATCCCATAATAATATAAAAACTCTGTGCTATAAGACTGAGGGTAGTGGAGAACAAAAATGACCAGAAGAGGTAATTGTGCAGTCAGACAGTCTGCCTGGACAGCTCATGGGGTTTTGAATTTATTTTATTTTTATTTGTTTAATTATTTTAGAATATTATTTAAGTAACTAATCATAATAAAAAGGTAGTATTCCGTTAAAAGGCAATATACCCTTCAGCTCCGACATTCTGATCTACATGAAAGGCTGAACACTACTCTGTACGAATAAGAAATAATTTATTGCGCGACGTTTGCTGCTTTTTGACATATGGGCCAACTAATAGGAAACTAAACATCAGTAAAATTAGAAATAGGAAAAAGTAAGTGGGTAAGAGATTGCTAACATCATCCTCAATAACACTAAAACCAGCCTTAGCTTCACATACACACACGGGCCTCCCTATGCCCCTTTCCAAACTGACATCTTGAGTCTGATTGATCTCACTGCTGCTCAGGCCTATTTCTGGTTTCAAAGAGTTTTCCTCTAAACAAACGGACTCAACATGAGAAAACTTCTTTTGCTCTTGCTTGTAGAGATTGTCATGGCAGACCTTGAAAGAACTGCCATTTCAACCTCTACATACATGCCTTAGCTATGGGTCAGGGTCATTGCATCAATGATGTGCTCTGAATCTCTAACCAGGGCACAGCTAATTTGGACATATTCCTGTCTCACACCACAACATCCACTCTGACATTTCTTTTACTTTGGCACCAGAAGAAACACCACTTTGGTCTTCCTTGATGTACTCATCATGAGAGAGGTCACCTTTTTCCACACAGAAGTTTAAAGGAAACCCACTGACACTCACTGATTTCTTTTCAACTTCCTCCACTGAGGTATCACTAGGTGGTAGATGACTTTCATCAACCAGTGAAATACCGCCACTTTGCTTATTGGAGGCTTGAAGTGGTGAAACCCATGTTTAGTCTCTAGAGCAAAGTTTCTGGCACCCCACTTCCCCCATACTTCTCCTTCAAACCATGCACGGTACTAAGTACTACAGGTTTTGATACCTTTCATGTTTGGGATTTTAATTAAAAAATAAAAAAATAAAAAGGTATCAAGCAATTGTGCTGCAGAGGGCGACCTTGATTAGACCGGGGTTCGAGCCCGTGACCACCAAATACGGAGGATGTGGAAAGGTCAGGGAATGACCTCCGCATATCCCCGGAGCAATATGGCCTTAGTTGCTAATGCTCCTAAAAAACCAAAATAACAACAATAACAGCAGAAGGCGACATGCTGGTTCACAGTGTCTGCAAGTACCATACCTTTAACTTAAAGTCCTAAACTCCTCCAGGTCTTGCACAATTGTTCCTGAACAGAGAGAGAGAGAGAGAGAGAGGTCCACAGAAGCCTGGTCCATCCAAAATAGCCCAGATGCCAACATCAACAGAAATACTGGTGAATTGTCCTCTTTCTTGATTTCAGATGCCACCCTTACAGATTATGGTCTGAAATGGTTAATATACCAAACCCTCTCAGACCCCTGGTTCCTCCCCCTCCCTTCAGGGCTGCAATGGTGATTGCAGCCTTCCCCACTCCAGGAAATAGTAACTGTTGAGAGTGTACAGTTCTCACAGATGTCTGACTTCGGCCAATCATGTCTTTTTCTACCTTTGTAGCTAGTGTTGCTGGGTGACCTCACAGAAACCTGACAGCTATTGATTTCACTTATCCACAACTTTCAATTTCATATATTTGCATCAGTTACTTAAAAATAGATAGACTTGCTGGATGCTTCCTATACAAATATGTATGAATGGACACACACACGAGGAAAGTTTGAAGCAAAAAAAAAAAAAAAAAAAAAGGGAAGAAATCTTATTGGAATAAGGTCGAGCACTTTTTTTTAGAGGAAACATTTTTCACATCTAAATAATCAAGATGCATATTTAAAAAGCACACACACAAAAAGTTACTTTGTACAGATTAAGTGAAAAAACTGTTATATCACCTTCCATAGAAATTGAAATCTAATTGTAACAGTTAAACCTATTATTCTGACCACGTGAGAATAATAAAGAATTCAGTTCTAAACAGCAGTGGTGCAAAATTTATTAAAACTTGAGAAATTAACTATAATGAAAATTAAATATAACTAAAATAAAACTAACAAACTTATCAAATGGTAATAAACCTTAATTATAAAGTACTGTACATGTAAATGTCTGGTATTTATTATTATTTTTTTTCTATATTTTTTTTTTTGCTGAATGTAAGCTCATAGTGGACAGCCTGCATAAAAACCAGACACCTAGTAACCTTGTTTGTAGCCATCATTATGTTGCTCTACGGAGGTAAATACATCCTGTGCAGTTTTTTTTTTTTTTCCCCAGTCTTAAAAACCTCAAAAATCCACTTATAAAGGCCATAACACTTCCCCAAACAACCTCCCCACATACAAACTTTTTTTTTTTCTATTTCTATTTTTGGTTTTATTGATGTTTATTTAGTTTACTATTATTCAGACTGTACATCAAAAGATGGCAACTGCTGTTCATTAAATTATTTATAATTCATGCCATGCATGTTCTGCCTTTTGGTTCTTAATATATCAATAATTGCTGCACATTAATTAGTGTAATACTAATGGCTGGGACTTTTTAATTCAAACTATTTTTTATTTGAGCAGTTTGGAAGCAAACAGTATTCATTTACTTGGAACTATGTCCAAATAACCTCTCAGCTCTCATGTGAGTGTTTGCTATTTTTGCTTTTCACTTCAGTGTGCTTGTTTTAGTTTCAGCATACATAAACAATACATTGCTGAAAACAAACATAGCATGATGGGTGACATGCTTAATGGATCTGCTACAGAAATTATTCTTTTTACATTTCTTTTCTTTGTTCTGTTTTAGATGGAGTGTCATTTAATCTGGTGAGTCAGTTAAGTGTATGTTGATTAAGAGGGCTTCTACTCTTGCAGGAAGAATGAAGGTGAAATATTCACATTTATAAATGATTCCAGAACTAGGAAACATAAATTAAAACTGGTGGAAAAAGTATAGACTGAGTTATAGGAAGTTTTCTTTTAGTTTGGGAGTTGTTAATTACTGGAATCTTCACAGATAGCTAAAGCTGAAGTCTTGTGGAAATTCAAGGTTTAACTGGATCAACACCCACATGAGGAGAAACATACATGGAGTGTTTCTCTCTCTCATCAGAGAGAGAGATGAATTTATATATTTCAATCTTTCATATACATTTCAAGCTTGAAGTGTCCTTGCATCATGTAGTTAATACTAAATCAAATATGTTTGAAATGTAATGAGGTGCATATATTATCTCACTTGTTTGCTTTAGTTTCATCTTCAGGCACATTTTGATTTAGTATGTATGCTTTTAATAGTAAAATGAAGTTTTACTGTTTTCCATAAATTTATATATTTCAATCTTTCATTTGAAAGATATTAAGATATTAATTTAAATTTTTGTATGGTCTTTTCTGAACTGTTAACTTTGCCTAAAATTTTTCTGCTTGAAAGGTAGTGGTTTAATGAGTGCAGTTTATATTAGTATATAAATTTTAAATAGCATAAAAGATATATATATATATATATATATTTTTTTTTTTTTTTCCCATTTGAATAATGAATTGACCACTTATATTTTCATCCATGACAGAAACAAACACTGGAAACTGGCAATTTTTTTGCAGTGCACAAATTTCAATAATTTATATGATGAAAATAATCCTTATGGGGAAGGGAATAGGTATTTTGCAAATATTTACATAATTTCAAAGGGCACACATTAATTAAACATTTAATGCTCTAGATATCGACGATTGGCTTTAAAATGGCATCCAGACAAAAATCCAGATCGAAAGGAAGAATCAGAGCGCAAATTTAAGGAGATTTCTGAAGCCTATGAAGTACTTTCAGATGGTAAGTATCAAATTATATGACATTAATTTAGTGTTATATAATACTTATACTGGCTCAGCAGTTGAGATACATAAAAACATTTTCATATGCAACAGATTCCATAATTTTTTTAAACTTGCTTTTGGTTAAAGAAAATAAAGTGTAAATACCACAAAAAAAAATTAAGAGTGAATGTCATAAATTAAATGTGGTATCATACCATAAATTTAAAAGAAACAAAACCAAGAAGACAAAGTTGGTTTTTATCAACAAATCTTGTTGATAAAACCAAATCTAACCAACAAAAAAAGTAATCTAATAAGATTATGAGATTATAAAATGAGGATATGTCAAAAAACTTTAAATAAATGATTTATTGATACCATGAAGTAGAAATTAGACAAAAAAACTTAAACCTATTTCCTGAGAAAAGGCAAGTATACTAAATAATATCAATACACTAAATAATATTGCATTCTTATCAGTGTTTTGGATCTAACTTTGGGTATCTGTTATCTGTTATTAAGCAAGTAAAAGGTCTCCAAGTTTGTTTAAGAAGCAGCAAATTTGGAGACTTGTTATCTGCTCCGCTTTAGTATACTGATAGTTCTTGACTTTACGAGTTAATTCGTTCCTAGCACATGCTTGTAAAGCAAACTCGTAAAGCGAGTATTTATTTCCCATAGACATAAGGTTAAAAATAGGGGTTACGTTCTCAACAATGAAATTAGTTAGCTAATTAGTTTGTTTGAACAATGACTGATTTATCCAAAGCAATTGAAATGTAGCCTGTAAAATCAAGCAACTCGTAATAGAGAAATTATTTATGACTTACAAATGTTAAAGAATGTTTATTCTTCATCATTATCGACTAAATGCACACTCTTTGATCACTCATTATTGGCTCGGTACTTGTTGGGTTGTTGCACAAGAAGTCGTCTTCTTCAGAAATGTTTCAAGAGGTGTCTGTTTCCAAGATAATCTTCTCTTTTAATTATAAATTTCACAATTGCATGCATAAGCATTTTTTAACGGCACACAAATTGCAACTAACACGATTTGTGTGGAGTAGCAAGTTTACGAAGCTTTAAAAAAAAGTAATGAAGAGAAGATTCTGAAAATTTTATTTATGTTTTTTATACAATTGAAGATTTCAGTAAAGGGGAAACACATTTCACCATAATAACAAAAAACCACACAGTTCCAGTTATCGGTATTTTCACAAATGCAAGAAGATCGAGTTTACTACCCATTTATAATTGCTTGCAGTAACAGAAAAGCCCAATAAACCGGAAAGTGCAAATTGTTTTTATTGTTTTATGGTAGTGACCTCCAGAAATGTGCTTTAGAAAAATATCACAAAGGCTTTTAAAACTGATTCTTATAATGGAATATATGATAACGATGAAAGTGTAGTGCATTTTAATGATTTGAATTGGTAACTAATACAATTTACAAACCATGCTCACGACCTTTTATATGGTCTTAAGGTCACACTCATGACCTTAAGTTTTATCTCTCTATTTATCTTTCTAAAATGACATTTTAGAGAAATAAATAGCTTAGTTAAACAGCAAAAATTTCAATTTCTGAGATCTTTAAACAAATTACCAAAAACAATGTGTTGGGTTCACATTACAGTATTTTAATGATACGATGGTGCTCTGGAACTGATTAATATCGTAAAGTGGGGTACACTGTATTGTATTGTTATGCCTGTATGTGGTTTGGAATGCGGTATTTATGAATGTTTAACATTCATTTTTTGCAATTAATGTTCATATTTTCTATTTTGTTGATACTTTATATTTGGGGAAAAAAAACTTGTAAACCTAGGAACTCGTAAAAAGAGAACTGTCTGTATTGGACTTGCCCTTTGTCAGGAAATTAGTTTAAGTTGTTTGTTTAATTTCTTCTTCAGGGTCTCAATAAACAATTTAAAATTGCATAAATAATGTGGAGTCAAGTATTTAATTTAAAAGTTTTGAATATTCATCTCATGTAATGCTTTTCACAAAGAATGTCAGTGTCAGTGAATTTCTAGAAATGAGGTGCAACTTACTGAAACTATTTTTTTTTTTTTTTTTTTAATTGTGTGGCTTCTACAGGATGAATTGGCATAATTCCTGCAGATGTGTCATAGCAATATTATGAGGAATCAGAACTAACTCACACACTCTAAAAAAGCAATTTGTTAATACTGGGCCATACATGACATGCCAACTAAAAATTTTATTCTGTTGTTACAGCTTCCACCTGGCTATATCTTGCTTTCATTGAATTAGTTCTTTTCATATTTCTTCTCTCCCAGTTTAATCAAAAAAGCAATGAAAGGTCAGCTTACATTAACATTTTGACTCTTTTCTTTTCTTTGTGTGGCAAAAACTGTAACATATCTCTTCAATAAATTTATATATAGCAAGGATAGGCACAGTGTATACACAAAGCGGCAGAGTTATATTATATCAATGTCATTTTTTTTATAAAGTGAAAGAAATTAACACAAGAGATAAACTTTGAGGTTTTCATTGCAAAATCATCAGTAACATCTTCAAATGATGTTTTTCATACATTTCTCATTCTCAGCAGAGAGTAGTGCAGGGAAAAACGAGCATTGTTCTTTGTCTCGTGGTTGATTGGAGATGTCTTTTATTAGCTTTATCTTGGAAAATGAATGCTTCGCTTCACAGTTTGTTCCCAAGGTAGCAAGATACATTCTTAGAGCAATATAAATAAATAGCATAAAAATGTGGCACTCTGTTTGTTTGTTATTTGGTTTTTAGGAGCATTAGCAACTAAGGCCATATTGCTCGGGGATATGCGGTGGTCATTCCCTGACCTTTCCGCATCCTCCGTATTTGGTGGTGACGGGCTCGAACCCCGGTCTAATCAAGAAGTGTGTGCTATGCACTGCTGCTCCTTCCCATGTGGCACTCTAATCTTATTGGTATTAAATTTTTTCCACCACTTTAAACATTAATTTGTAAGGACAAAAGATAAGACCTTAATCTGGCCTGGACTTGTTTCCACTCCCACTAATTGCTAGTTTTTTTTTATGCATAAGAAAATGAATAAATTAATAGTGGCTCATAATTAATTAATAGCAAAGGCTTAATTTGTTCAGCACTCACCTCTTAATCCATATTTTCTTATTGAAGTTTAGAAGAAGAGGTAAAGGTGAAAGTTTAATTGCATTATTAATTAAAACTATGCCCAGAGGAAGGAGTGCACCGCTCTTTCCTCTGGTTGCCATCCATAAAATCTCATGTAAATAAAAAAAACTAAAAACATAGGGTCAGAAGCCAAGAGCCCAAACAGAAGATTTTCAGTATATTCATTGTCAGTTGGCTGAGTGGATAAATGAATGATTTATATAGTAATATAGTAGTTCTAGTTCCCATGGTGCATCACATCTAAACATGTGGGAATTTGAAGTGCATGAGGTTCCATATTGATGAAAGACCAGCCGGTAGTCTCGTGTTTAATATTTCAAGTGACGCATTGTTCCCGAACCACTCTATCGCTAAGGCTTCGTATTGAAATATTCTATAATTGGAATTTAATTGGGGTGATAGTGGAGTCAATTAATGGGTTGTGATTATATCGAAAGTCTTCTGTTTGGGCTCTTGGCTTCTGACACTACTTTAGTTTTTTTCCTTTACATGAGAATTTATGGATGACAACCGGAGAAAAGAGTGGTGCACTCCTTCTTCCTCTGGGCATAGTTTTACTTAATAATGCAATTAAACCTTCACCTTTACCTCTTCTTTTGAACTTCAATAAGAAAATATGGATTAAGAGGTGAGTGCTGAACAAATTACTCTTTTGCTATTAATTAATTGAGTAAATAGACAGCACTTTAAGCTTTATTATAATTACTATACAGTTAAATAAATTTTCAGGTTATGCTCTGACATGACCACCTAAGTCAGAGGATTTTACAACTAGTTATTTGAGAAAAATATCATTAATCATTTGTAGCAATCATGCATGCTTGACCCACAGTCAGCTGAAATGTATGTTGTGCCGAACTCCTGAATTATACCCAATTAACAGAAGAAATACAGTAGTTTGTAATGTTTTCATTAATAGATTAATACAGGCCTAGGATTTACCTGATGGAATTCAAAGGCATTATGTTCCTTTTCAGTGTGCTCAAGCCCTATGTTAGTGGTTTCCAAACTTGATATAGTGGGTCTGCCTCCCCCATTGAATAATTGAATTTGTTAACTTAAGCATTTGTTTATGCTCCTTAGTTTGAATACTGCTATCCTTTGCTCTTTCATCTTAAACAGATACTGATTCTCAGCTGTCTGGCTACCCCATACTTGTGAATCCTGTTCCTGATGATGCAGGCCAACTCCAGTGATCCCAGTACTATTTTTGCTACACCAATTAAAAGAATAATAATAAATAGAAGTTTGTACCCCTCAGCTGGAGTTTTTATATCCTCAGCTTGCACACCTCTAGAGATGGTGTTTAAAACAAGTTTTATATGATTTAGATTCTGCATATGTGTTTTATCTTATTCAAAAACTGCCACTGTAGTCACCTTTACATAAACAAAAACCCTTCCTTTTAACCTTGATGGTAGTTACATCTTTAAGGAAATCCCATATCAATAGACTGCGATCACTGTAACCTAGTGGTTCCTTTATCTGCAAATTCCTAATGCATGAGTTATCACTGCTGATAATCAGATCAAGAGTATTACCCCCTCTGGTTTCCCCTCGAGCAGCATGCTGCTCGATGATGATGAATGGCCATTCATCATCATCATCAGCAGCAGCAGCCATTTTAAATCCACTGCAGGATGAAGGCCTCTCCAGCAACTTTCCAGTTCCTTCTGTTTTGTGCAATGGCCATCCATTTACTACCCAAAAAACTCATGAATTTCATCTGTCCATCTCCGTCGTTGTCTTCCAGGTTTTCTTCTAGCTCATCTTGGGTACATTCTGTTATTTTCTTAGTCCATCTGTCATCATGTCTTCGAGCTATGTATTCTGCCCAAGACCATTTTAGTTTTGATAAGAATGTCCTTTACTTGAGTTTGCTGCCTAATCCATGTGTTTCTCATCTTATCTAACAGTCTAATTTCCAGTATAATTTGTTCCATTATTTGCTGTGTCGTTCTCAACTTCTCTTCCATTCTTTTGGTGAGTGCCCAAGTTTCACTTCCATAAGTCACGGTGGGGAGTATACGTTGGTTCATTATTTTACAATTTCAGACAAATTGGGATATTGCTCCTCAGTACATGACTATATTTCCTGAATGCTACCATCCAAAATATATTCTTTTCTTAACTTTCAGCCATTTATCATTATTACAACCAATGACTTGTCCCAGATAAGTATATTACTCCTATTACTCCACCTTTTCAATCACTGCTCCTTCAATCATTATATCCCTTTCTGTGGCATACACTCATCAGTCCTGAGCTGGATATCATCATTCTTCTCTTTCTTGGTGATTTCCTTCTACTTCTCTCTCTCTCTCTCTCTCTCTCTCTCTCTCTCTCTCTCTCTCTCTCTTAGGATAACTCGGGAATTTTTTTGGCTTGTGCAGCACAAGCCTCAGGCTTCCTTGCACCATATAGCTAATAATAATTACTTTGTTTTAGCCATATTCATCTTTAGTCCAAATTCCTTACTAACTCTGCATAACTGACTAGGATTTTCCTCTAATTGTTTGGGATTGTGGCTTATGACCACAATATCATCTGCAAAATCGTAAATGGTTTAGGTACTCTCCATTCACATTGACTCCTTTCTGCGACCATTCTAATCTTCTGAAAGCTTCCTCAAGGGCAGCTGTAAACAACTTCGGAGATATTGTTTCTCCTTGTCGAACTCCTTTCTCGATTTTAAATTTCCTACTGTCTTTGTTTAGTCTAATAAAGGAGGTTGCGTTTTCATATATTTTCTTCAAAATCATAATATATGGGATGTCTATGCCTTGTCTTTCCAGTGCCCAAAACATTGCCTTATGCTGCATGGAGTCAAATGCCCTTTCATAATCCACAAATGCCAGGCATAATGGTGTTTTTATATTCATTTACTTTCTCCATTAGCTGTGATATTACATGAAGGTGATCCATAGGTATCCTGTCCTAAAGCCAGCTTGCTCTTTCGGTTGATTCTCATCAAGTATTCTTTCTAATCTGTTAGTAATGATCCTTGTGAACAACTTGTAAATGTGGGATAACAAGCTAATTGATCTATAACTTCTGATTTATCTCCTACTTATGCAGCAAAACTATGATTGCATTATTCCACTCCTTAGGCATCACACCTTTTCTAATGCATTTTGTGAAGAGTCTTGCCAATTTTTGTGTCGTGTCTCTTCCTCCCAATTTTAACAACTCTACTGTAACTTCATCTTTCCCCGGGGCTTTCTGATTCTTCATTTTCATGTGAAAACATGGCATGTTTTGTTTTTTAAACAGTGAAATTTAAATAAGTATATAATTAGCATACAACATGCATATATATATATATATATATATATATATATATATATATATGTTGTAAAATGTGTGCATGAGCTTGGGTGAGTTATCATAGTTGTGAAGATGTGTGTGCAGTTCATATTTCTTTTTGCTGTATTATGGGCAGTTTTTAAGAATGGATTTTGTCATATCCATCCTTTTCAGATTTAGACTACAGGCATACCTCGAATAACAAATAGGATGCGTTCTACGAAATTACTTCGTTAAGCGAAACTTCGTTTTCAGAGGTAAAAATACTATGGCCAGAATAGGGATACGTTCCTACGTAAAGAAAATGAAAAGCTTTTTTCCGAACAAAGAAAAGGTTTTATTAAATAAACAGTCAACTTACATACAAAGTGAAATCACATTTTAAAATACGAGTCTAAAGTTGTTGTTTATGCTCTTTTTCTCTTTCATTTAGCAATTGCCTATACGGAGTTATTGCATTTAACACTGATCGCTTAACAATAACACTTCTTCCTAAATCAGGATCATTTTCACTAAAAAAATTTAAAACGTTTTCAATGTCATTTAAACACCTTTTTAATCTTTGGTTGTTAACACTTTTTCGGCAGGAACTTCTTTAACTTCGTCTTCATTATCTTTGTCTTCGTTGCTAGCAAGGTTTTCTAAATCTTCCACTAAAAAAACATCATCTTCTGCATTCAATAAATTTCTAACATCCTCTTCATCGACATTTTCGAAACCTATTGATTGAGCCATCTGGATAACTTCATTTCTAATTTCTTGGATGCTATTTTCTTCTTCTAGTACAACTTCTGGGCCAAACTTATTTTGCCATATTTTGCGCCAAACTCCATTTAAGCATTTCTTAGTGACTTCTTTCCAAGAACTATCAATGTTTTCAATTGCGTTTTTAATGGTGTAGTTTTTCCAAAAAAAGTTTTAACTGTCATTTCCTCTTTATCCTCTAGTTCAGTTAAACTGCTTAATGTTCGCAATGCAGATAATAAGCTTTAAATGATGCTATTACTCCCTGATCCAATGGTTGAATCAGGGAAGTTGTGTTTGCTGGAAGAAACACAACTTTGACAGGAATGCATGTGTCCAACGTGTTAAGATCAGTAGGATGTTCCGGAGCATTGTCTAACAACAAAAGAGCTTTTTCTTCAAAGTTGTTTTTTTTGACAATACCGTTTTACTCCAGGACAAAAGTGGTTAACAAACCAATCAGTAAATAACTCCTTGGTAACCCACGCTTTTCTATTTGCTTTCCATATTACAGGTAAATTCATTTTTATGTTACCTTTTAACGCCCTCGGATTTTCTGAATGGTAAACTAATAACAATTTTAATTTATAATCGCCAGAGGCATTTGATCCAAAGAGTAACGTTAAACGGTCTTTGGCTGCTTTGAACCCAGCAGCTGATTTTTCTTCAATAGAAATGAAGCTTTTTGTTGGTAGCCGTTTCCAGAACAAACCGCTTTCGTCAACATTGAACACCAAATATGGAAAATTTTCACGTTCAATTATTTCCTTTAGTTTTCCTGGAAACTTATTTGCAGCTTCTCCTGTTAATTTTACACTATGAATCCTGGCCCGTTTTTTAAATTTCTCGAACCAACCACGAGAAGCCCCAAAGTAATTTCTTCAGTTTGTTTAGATTTCAGGTGATTAAACTGGAATATATTTTTTTAATGTTAAATGGGGCTTGAAATTGCCGACTTCATTATATCGAAGCTTCGTTATCAGAGGTAACGTTAACCGAGGTATGCCTGTATATTGAATTTATTGCAGTGCACGTGAGAAGTGGTGCGTCCACTTGGGGGGGGGGAGGCTTCCTCCTGATATTCTTATATTAACCCAATAAAATTAACGATAGGAGTCCCAAAATTCAGTTTTGCACTTGGGAACCCTTAAGAATTTGTTACGACACTGTTTTAACAGTTGTATTAGTAGACAGAAATTTCTCTCTCTCTTTTTATCTATTATATTTCAGTAAATTTGTAGTGGCAGACCAATGAATATCTTTTGAAAGAGAGGAAAGCCATTCTAAATTATATAAACATTATATTTTTAAGTGCTTTTATTATACCAACTGAGGTTTTGCTCTTGTGAAGATAATATATAAAGATTGTTGGTTTCGTAATTGTTTATACTTTTATTTAATATTAGTCATCTAAAAAAAAATAAATATAAATCACTAGTAGGGAATTTTACCATGTATATATTCAATTTAGTGCTATCTTGCCAGTAACACTGAACACTAAGTCTAGAAACGATATCTTTATTCTGTAATATAGCTCTTGGAATTATTAATAGTACAAGCAATTGTTAGATGAAATTTAATTGAAATAGTGATATTGTTACTCTGATCTATTTACAGAAAATAAACGAAAGGTTTATGATCAGTATGGAAAAGAAGGCCTTGTATATTGAATTTATTGCAGTGCACGTGAGAAGTGGTGCGTCCACTTGGGGGGGGAGGCTTCCTCCTGATATTCTTATATTAACCCAATAAAATTAACGATAGGAGTCCCAAAATTCAGTTTTGCACTTGGGAACCCTTAAGAATTTGTTACGACACTGTTTTAACAGTTGTATTAGTAGACAGAAATTTCTCTCTCTCTTTTTATCTATTATATTTCAGTAAATTTGTAGTGGCAGACCAATGAATATCTTTTGAAAGAGAGGAAAGCCATTCTAAATTATATAAACATTATATTTTTAAGTGCTTTTATTATACCAACTGAGGTTTTGCTCTTGTGAAGATAATATATAAAGATTGTTGGTTTCGTAATTGTTTATACTTTTATTTAATATTAGTCATCTAAAAAAAAATAAATATAAATCACTAGTAGGGAATTTTACCATGTATATATTCAATTTAGTGCTATCTTGCCAGTAACACTGAACACTAAGTCTAGAAACGATATCTTTATTCTGTAATATAGCTCTTGGAATTATTAATAGTACAAGCAATTGTTAGATGAAATTTAATTGAAATAGTGATATTGTTACTCTGATCTATTTACAGAAAAGAAACGAAAGGTTTATGATCAGTATGGAAAAGAAGGCCTTGTAGGAGGAGTCCGACGTCACCACAGAAGGCATCATCATCATCATCATCAACACCACCGTCATCATGTAAATTCCTTTTTTGATGATGATTTTAGTCCATTCTTTACATTTACGTTCCGTGACCCAGAGGAAGTCTTTAGAGAGTTCTTTGGTTCAGATCCATTTGCAGATTTTTTTGGAAGATCAAATCGCTCAAGAACAACCTCTTGTAAGTGTAATTAATAACTTAAAATTATTGATTATAAATCTTAGAGATTATAGTGGGTAGTCAGCCTTGTATTTTTATTATTCCTAAAATATGCTGCTTTATTGACTATTTCAAGTTCTCACTCATTCATTCCATTTGGAGGGCAAAAGGGAATTGAACTCCTAGTCTACTTATAGTACTCTTGGCCATGAAACTTAATTTGCAGCATGGCCAAGATTATATCATGGGACGCCCTTTCGTAATTATTTAGTTTAATGTAAAGTAGTTGTGAATATTTATCGTTATCACAAGGGTGGGTCAGATATGCATGAGTGTTTTGTTTTATTAAAATTTTATTAGGAATAAGTGTTAATAATAAGAACATTGTTACTTCTTGAGACATCCTCCCTTTTTATCTAAATACTTCTGCTAATTTTGCAATTTAAAGAAGCATAGTGTTGTTGGAACTGGGAATTAATGGATTGAATGACTGTTATTTTGAAATTTTTTGCCACCTAAGAACTCTTTTAATGATCTGAACAAACTGATAACTAGAAAGTGCCAAGTTTGGACTATGGATAGAGGGAGGACTAGCTTAGCTATTCCTGAAAGCTAATGGTTACCTGTCTACCTGATGATGTCACCACAGCTGCCTTGTATTTATATTTAATAAATTCATAATTAGAAAAAAAAATCGACATTGGCTCCATGGAGCCGAAGATGGATCCGTGAACAATATCATGTGAAATGAAAAAATACAATTTAAACTTAATAAAATCAGTTTTATTTTATTCAGTATTTTCATTTACAATCAACAATAAAGGTTTGTGATAACTAAAGTAGGATACATATTGAAACAATTCAAACTATTAACATTGCGATTGAAGACCAAGTCGATACATGATTGACCACGCATAGTAGTAGATTTTGTAGGATCTGATGCAAGTTTAAGATTGAATGTTGATTCCATGAAGTCGAGAAATGGAGCATTTTCAGGTTTCTTAATGTCAGTGTTGAAATCGGTCACTAAAATTATTGGGATCTTTTGAAAGTTGAATTTCCTTACAACTTTAGGTGTCTCCAAACTGTGGCATATAAATCGCTAGATTGGTCATTAAGAAAACTTTAATCTGCTCCAATGTGGAACTAGGTGAGATGTAGAATGTTACAAGCAAAGTCTTCTGTCCATTTATTTCAACTTCAGCTGCGCAAATGTCACCGCAATTATCTGTACCAGTCATTTTCTGTAGAGAGTCTGCATCCACGGTAATGAGAATATGTGGTGTACATATTGTCGATTCTACGTTATTGTATATCTCGACACCACCACCAGATTGCATAGAAGGTCGTTTGAATTGTGCGATATGTTTGTATCCTCGAGCACCAACATTTTCATCATTTTCAAGCCATGTTTCACTTAATGCCAAGATACTTGATTCCACGAGAATTGGATCAGTCGCAATGTCTTTGCTATGAAGTTTCAAACTCTGTGTATTCAACAATACCATTCTGAAACACTTGACGAAGCAACATGATCCCAAAATTGTAATGCAGTTGTAGAGAGCATTGCCAAACGATGGTTATTCAAACGTTTCAGTTCAGTTTGAAGATCTTGCATCTTAGGTGTGTTACAACCGCGAGTATGGTAGAATGTAAAGTCTGATTTCTGATGTACAGGCCAACGATGCTTTTAACTCTTGACAATGCAACGTATACCAGTTGCTGTTCGAGATTCTTATCGTAATAAAATACAATTTCTTTGAAAGTTCCACTCTGAGATTTATGAACTGTTGTGGCACAAGCTTCAACCTAAGGAAATTGGATTATTTTGCATTTAAGCATTTTGCTTTTGAAAGATACCGTGGCAGAACGTCTCATAATCGGAGTCCAGCCAGATTTTAATATGCCACGATGCAACAATATGTGTGGGCAGTACTTGAGACAACTCTTAGTTCCAACATTCTTGCTTTAGAAATGTAACCACAATCTTTTGATTTCTGTTTCTTCCATCTCAACGTGCTGTAAAATTCCGATCTCTCTGTTGATCAAACCGTCCTCAACATCGATGTTTGTAAGTGATCATGTAAGGTTTTCCAGTCGATAGATGCAATATGTATGGCAAACTTCCGGTCTCTGCTACGCTCATTTGATAGAGTTTTGTTCACATACTAGTCAACTGTTCATGACTCTTGTAACTGGTGAAGTGATCGTTGGCTGTACAATTGATGGTGGTGTTTCCTTCCAATGCTTGAGCATTATATTGAACAACCTCATTGTTACGATGAAACAAACGAACAGCATTTGGTACTTGTTCCATGACAAAGTAACGAAGTAGTTACTTTAACGAGTTGTTCAACTCTCAAACTAAAAACCCGATTCGAAATCTAATTATATACCCTTGTAGAGCTCTCAAAGGGCAACAATTTTGTTGCTTATTGTTTTTGCTATGAAGTTTCAAACTCTGTTTATTTCTGAAACACTAATACCATTATGAAACCATTTATAGTTTTCAAGATATTGCGAAAACAAACTTGAAAATGCTTGAATTTTTCAACTCTCTCAACTTTGCATCGCTATTACTCAGGAACTATAAGAGCTACATCAAAACTATTTATAGATGTAAAAACTACTTTTCCACTGAACAATTCTGTTGCTTACTGTTTAGCCGACCGGGCTAGATGAGTGGGTAAAGTACCTGCCCGGCAACCCAAAGGTCGCGGGTTCGATTCCCGCCTCGGGCTTTGATCAAAGTACCGCAAAAACCTTGGGAGGTGCAATATGGCCACAGAAGCCGATGCGCCAACAACTACCAAATCAAAAAAAAAAAAAAAAAAGCTTACTGTTTATGTTTATCTATCATAGTTTAGAAGTTATTGAGAGTGAAAGTAACCAAGGCACAAAGCAAATGACAAAAATGTAAACTTTTTAGTTTTTTCGAGAAAAATTATATTAAATATCAATTTCTAATTTTTTCTTGCATATTCATCAACGGCATTATATACCCAACAAAATAAGTATAAATTGTTTATACTATTGTTTATTAGTTTTGGAGATATAACAGCGGTTAGACGTTTCACTTTTCATGACAGCCTGAGTGCCGTAGGGTACCCCCAGTATAGTCGTTATTCATGCCAAAAAAAGAAATAGATCTCATTAAAAATATAGCCTTGTATCTAAATAAAACTGGCATTAGATATGATGAAATTTGTTTAATTTAAAACCCTAGTGACAGCAAATCGGAGGTTTATGCACTTTTTTTTAATATTTTATAATTGTATTTTGATTTAATTTTGTATAAATATTGTGAATAAGTAGACTGCTTTCAGTAGCCAACTTAAGACATGTAATTAAGTATACTTAATTGTATGTCTTAAGTTCATATTATATAGTTATTTATAAACCATTTAATGAGCAGCTAATTGCAAAAGGGAATTGATATCAATGTAATGAAATGACACAGGAAAAATTTTAAATATTGTACAGAATGGCAGTGCATTGTTAAATTTAGGACAAAATGGATAAAATAATCATTTATATACTAAACTACTTTTTAAAATTTTATAAATGAATATTAAAACTTATATGCTCAAATACTGATGTTTAGTTCTATGGTTACTTTTATTCTCATTGCTTTAATTATCAAATATATTAAATTATGGGATAAATTAGATTTAATTGCATGTTATTAGCATTTTGCTCAGAATTATAATCAAAATTCTTGTTGCTTCCATAAAATAGTCCTTGAGGTTGTCACAGACATTCTTTTAGGTATGTCAAGCTAGGCTTGCTACCTGAGGGTCTAAAACGCTGATTGAACTGATATTCGGTTACACATGACCAAATATCAATTTATAAATTAGGTCAAGTGGATATGATCTAGACAAAGTTCACTCTGTCTGTGATAGCCAAATCCTCTACTTGCACCTTCACAATGGTGGGACTGTTAGTAACCCTGGATGTAATAATTATTGATAAGTAAATCATGAAACAGGCACAGTATGGCCCAAGAGGCCCTTATGCCAGAAAACCCTAAATACAACAACAACCTGGGTATAGTCCCCATGTGCAAGTCCTGAAATACAGTATCTAGCATACTGGAGGTGACCACCCAGGTGCGAACCAGTGTAACCAGAGATCGAGGTGGGTGCCCACACCACACAGAGTAATGCCACTCCTCTGTGTTATTGACAATTCTAGGCGGTAGATGACTCTCGTCAACCAGTGAAATACCATCAATTTGCTTATTGGGGGTTTGACGTGGAACCCATGTTTAATCTTCAGAGCAAAGCTCCGGCAACTCTCCCCATCTCTTCCATCATGCAATATGATTGATATCTTTTAAGGTTATGATGGACATCCAGGCGTGAGATCTAATCTTCCATACATTTCGAGGGTATAGCTCTAAAATAGAGTACGCAGGCCGGCTGCTAGATGGTGCACCAGACCAAACCTGTTGGTAACTCTCCAGGAGGCTTCCGGATCAGCTAGTGCAGTGGTCTCCAAAATTGGGTGCGCGAGATAATCCGCAATAAATCAATATTTATTAATTATGAAAACATTAGTTTTTTGAAATGTAATTGAAAATAAAAATTATAAATGTATTTTTAATACTTCAATATGTAGCTTTGTTTGATTGCGCGGCTTTATTTGATCATGCCGTCGATCGTGCATGTTCAAGTACATGTATTTTGTACTTGAACTTCAGTTTAATTTTGTTTTGTATTTTTTTATTTGTGATCTTTTAAAATTATATGTGATTTTAGATATAATGCCTTCCATGTAAATGATTTATAAATTTAAAAATATATTAAACTTATATATTTAATTTTTTATTCGGGAGTGCGTGGTAGTCCTTTTAAGTAAAATGTTTTTTTGGAGATCACTGAGCTAGTGTATAATCATGCTGCCTCTACTTTGCCAGATAGTGACTGGATGGAATCCAAGTAGTTTGCTTGTGGGGGACATTGTCTAGGCCATGTTATGGGAACATTCTTGCCATGTGTATGCCATATCTAAGAATTTCGTTACTTCATACAGCATGTCCATCCCCCCACCTTTTCTTACTATTGAATACATCATGAATTGGCAAACTAATAGAACAGACTTACCTGCAAAAAGATCTAAACCTCCCAAGTGTTTCGGAGGTTTAGATCTGGGTGGTCTCAGTGATGTCCATTTCCACTTAGTCTGACAACCCCACGTATTATTTTTGACAGAATCCCAATTATTGGTTGATTCAGCCACTGCCCATCTCAGTTGTCCAAATTATTCGCTGTATGATTCCTTTCACTTCAAAGGTGGTACTTGTGCATATGTCCGCTCTGATATTCCCTGTCAGAGACTAAGTAATTTGGAATCTCCTCTTTTCGATCTTCTTTGCATTAATATCTCTTTAGTAGATTCTGTCCAGTTCATCTGTTGCCTCTATCGTTCTCCCAACTCCACTAATCACTTGGAACTCTTTCACTTCCTCTCTTTGAAACTTGACTTTCTCCAATCCAACTTTCCTAACAGTGAGGTAATTTTCCTTGGTAATTTTAATGTTCGCAACTCCAGTTGGCTTCTGTTTTCTAGTCACATGGACACAGCTGGTCGAGACACTGAGACTTTTGCAATTACTAATGACTTTGCACAGATTGTTCATTTACCAAAATAGCAGAGAATCCTGTATCAGTGCTCAAGGGAACTACTTTGAACTTGTAATGTGGAAACCACCGAACACTTTCATTACCTTTACAATAATGTTTTTCAGGATCACTGCTAAGAGCAGCAAAAATAAATAAATAATAAAAAATAAAATTTTTTAAAATTTTATTTTTTATTATTTATTTTTATTTTTTAGTAATAAAATTTTTTTAAATTTTATTACTAAAAAAAATATGGTTTTTCTGTATCTTAGAAAAAAATTTACTCTTTTTGTGAAAATACTAGTAATGTTTGTTTGTTTCAACTTCCTTTTTAGTTTGCACAATGTTTGTGGGTGCAAGATGCACTCTATTCCTCTTGTGAATTTGAGGCTCCTCTCCATTATTGGGTCTATGTCCATGAAAATAAATCTGGAATAAATCTTCAGAAAGCTTTGATGCTTTTTGACAAGCTCAAAACATTCAGTTTGGGTAATGCCTCAACAGAATCTTCTGCATCTTTTTGGTGGCAATCAGTGTCATGTATGATTAATTCCTCTAGCTCTTTATCTGACACATGATCCATTCAATCTTCAGCGTCAGTTACTTGTAACTGATGAAATTCTTTCCTTCTAATTCGATTAGCTACTGCCTCTATATTTTTCACTGTGGCCTGCCTAATAAATTTGGAAGGTAGAATTACTGCCTCTTTCCACAACTTTTTTTTTCAGCGCAAATTTATTATTTATTCTCTTAACTCTTCAAGTGATGCTTCAATTGCTATTATTTCTACCAACCATGTCAATTTTTCCAACACAAGGTCACATTTAAATCAGGGTTGCTGTTTGTGGCATCCATTATACATTTAAAAGTGCACATCACGTAGTAAAACTAACAGTGCTTTGAAATGTAGATCTTTTTTTCTTTATTTCAAATATTTTTCCACTTCAGAGACATTTGTGGAACCAATTCATAAAATTGAAGTGAGAAGCAGGCACCTAACCCTTTTTGTTTCAAAGTGCTTGTGAGTTTAATGATCTATAAAGCATGACATTCATTGGTACACAATACAAATTCAATGTTCAACACATTTAGTGTTCTGAAGGATGGTAATATAATTTTAAGATAAGAAATGTATGTATAATGCGAATATTGTAAATGAGTCCTCTGTAGACACTATAATCTGGTGGCTTTGGAACTAGGGGAATTTTTTTCTTGTTTAGAGATGAACACTTGCAAAGGAATTCTCTTCCAGAACAATCCTGTTTCATCTGCATTAAAAACTTAGTTGAGTGTGTAATCTTTCTCTTGAATGATTTTATAAAGCACTAAAGGATAATTTGCAGCATCTACATTATAGCATCTACAGAGGCCTCACTTACAATCTACACATTATGCAGGGCAGTTCTTATTTTAAATTTATATTACTATCCTTCAGGAGCAGTAAATATCTTGAATATTGAATGGTTACTAGTACCTGTGCTAAAATGCTCAAATAAGTGTTACACCTTTTCATGGATTATAGGGCCACTCAAAGGCACTTTCTTCTGATTCTGATCTTCAATCCAAATACTCAACACATTTTCCATCTTTTTGTCCTTGGGTCCCTAACAGTCTTGAAGTGACCAGTTTTATCTGCTAACTCTCCTCACTGTAGGTAGTTTAACAATACTTCAGTTTTTTTTCTTTTAAAGTCATAACTTTGTTTGATCTTTTGAAAATTTCTCCAGAGAACTAACTGTCTTTACACTTTGACATGGATACAATCATTTAGGATTAAAAGAAATCAATTTAATTATATAAGCAACTTCACAACATACAGCTAACAATAAACACACTTTTGAATCATTGCATTGGAAGTACTGGCTATATGGGAGCTTGTGCATACACAGTATTGACATTCATTGGGTCCATCCATTATTGACATGTTTCATTAGTTCAACATATGAATAGAAGAAATTGTCAGAAATTCCTAATCATGAATAGGTGAATTTAACAAATAATGGAACATGCAAATGCAGTGGTTTCCCACTGTGTGTAATTAAATAAGCATTAATTATATTATGAATTAAGAAGCCACTGAGAGAATAATTATATTAGTAATTCAAAATAATGGAACCTGAATTGCTGTTTTAAATAGTTATAGCTTATTTAATATATAAATTGTTAAATGTTTAAGGCAAATAAATTTAATAATTCATTCAAAATGAAGAATTCTTCATCTGTTTCAGTACTATCATAAGCTTTTTGTATCCGTGCATTCTTGTGTAATATTATTTCCTGTTTTCCTAAAAACACAACTACATTGTGAATTAAATTTTAATAAGTATATATTTTTCTTCATACTATATGACTTTACTGCCACTTCTTTTATGTATATCAATACCATTTTATAAAATTCCCTTGGTTTTGAAGAGCATTTTTTACACCTTTCACTTTCAAGTGCCTTTCCATTAAGATAGTGTTATAGTCTTCTGAATAGGTGATAATCTGATGGTCACCCAAAGCATTTCTTAAATTCATAAAGCATTGTGTTTCGTGTATTCTTCTGGTGCCTCATTCTTGCTTTTAATGTCCGGAAAAAACTGAGCATAGTTATATCATTAAAACCTATATGTAGACTGACTACCATCTGTATGAATTAGCACATAAATATTCCCTATTGCTTGCATAAATATGACAATTCAGCATCTCAAAAAATTGACATTACTTATGGGATGGCCTGATATAATAAATTATTGCATTAAAATGTTAATTAAGAAACTATCAACAGTTTATGCCTCTAAAGGAATGAGTAAAAAAATTAAAGTAAATTCAGAATAATGATACCTTTTTTTTATGTCTAATTGCTACTTGAAATTTAAACATCTTATTTTAATGTATAGGACTTTTGCTGGGACAAAAGGCACTTTTTTTTCAACTGATTTTAATTAAAGTCTCCTTTTGATTGATTTTGTTTTAAATGTGACAGTTTGCATTAACCTTTAAGTAAATATATAACAGTTTTCTGTTATATATTTACTCACTTTTCTTTATGATAGCTGCTGTTAACAGAAGACAAGATGCACTTTTTGGTTTTCCTGGTCTAGGAATTGGTCTTAGCGGGTTTCCTGACTTGTTTGGAAAAAGTAGTTTAAATAGAGGGTAAGATATCATTTATACAAGACCATGCTATGCACTTAGTAAATCAATCCATGCACTATGTTTGTAATGCTATTCTACCAAATTTATTAGTTAATAATAAGTTCTAAATAGAACTAACAGACTTTGTTCTTTTTTCAATAGAGCAAATAATGGAGCCTATATAAATCTTCTTTTGAGGCGGAAACTGAAATAAAAATACCCCCTCCACCACATAATCAGGACATTCTAGGGCCACACACACGCGCGCACACACACACACACACACACACACACACTATAAATTCAATTTGGATGATCACTCTGTAAATAAAAGCTTTAAATGGATGATGTTTACAGCCAGTGTATTAGCCATTTTGTTTCAAATTTTCAGATAAAAATAAAAGCTGTCATAGTAACCCCGAGATCTTCCCCATCCTCATATGTACTGTAAATTTGCTTTGGATTGAACTAAATACAAACTTTCTGGAGGTGGTGCTGATCTGAGAATTGGAAGCATAATTAAATCATACAAAATCACTAAATAGAATACAAAAATAAAAAAAAAACCTTTACTGTGTGTAATTAACATATTAAATTTAGGCAACTAAACAGTAACAAATAGGGATTTTATCCATAACCATATGTTCTTCTTGGAGATCTTCCTGTAAGATCAGTTGAAGATCTTGAAGAAGAGACTGTAATGTATGCAGCATTTTCTTTTGTAAAATATAAACAGGACCTCAAACCGCCCCCAGGAAATTTTTTAGAAAGTCATGGTGCCAAATGAGCCAAATTTTTTGAATTTGGATGTTTTTACAAAGTCTTAAACAATTATTTATTTTTTATTTATTTTTTTTTTTCCAGAGATCTTAGGAAAAAATTTCATCATTTCGGCTGATTTTTACTTCTGCCACTTGCCCTGAACTCTTGCTTCTTTGTTGCAATGTGTTTAATAAAGTCACCCTTTCCTTTTTTTGATACTTCAATTTATATTGCACTTATACAATAAATAGTATGTGTTCTCATTCCCCAGTGATGCTTTTAAATAATGGCATCATAAGTGGTATTGTATTGTACCACTTATGATGCCATTATTTAAAAGCATATACTAAAAGATATACCATCATAAGTGGTATGCTGTTGTACTGTTTGTTTTTATTCAGTTCTTTAAATTTAATAGGTTTTGTTGGAACAAACTTCCATTTGGTTTTGTGGAAGTGGGTACTTTGAATAAGTTTAAAGTAAAAGATAGGTAAATGAAGTGGATAGTATTCTCTTTTTTTGGCTGATGCTATATAAGTTTGCTTCTTTGTATCATTTGCTACTACTAATACTAATAAGTCACATGTAGTGAAATATTTCTCTTACTTCAAAAGTACAGCCTTTCTTGCAGAGCAGGAATAATGTGAACTCTTAGAAGAGCACATTACCGTGCACTAGTTACCTCACACCTTACAGGGCCATGAGGTGTAGACTCTTCAAAGAAAAATGGTCCGATTATAAACTCTGCTGTGAATCCACACCATACTGTAACATATGGACTTTGTAGTGGTCTTTCATGCACAGCAGATGGATGAGAAGTTCCCCATATTCAGCAGTTTTGTGCATTTACAGCCCCGTGAAGAGTGAAATGTGCCTCATCAGACCACAAGATCATTCGAGCCCATGTATCTATGTGCTTTCAAGCCAGAAATCATAGAGCAAAGTCTGTTTGTCTTGTTGCTGATCACAAGACTTTAGTTCTTGCACTATGTGAATCTTGTATGGGAACCAGTATAAAATTATTCGAAGCACTTTACATACAGTAGACCAAGGAAGGTTCAAGTCTCTTGATACACCTCTGGCAGTGTTTCGCATTCTGAGCTGGAGGCCATTGCAACTGCCACCTCTGTGTTTCAATATGTGGTTGTCCCCTGCCTGGAATTACACCTAACTTCCCAGTCACTTCAAATTTCTTTACTACTTTTCAAAGCCCCATTGACGTCAAAGGTCCTTTACGCAAACTTTTAAGTTTCTGATATTCATGTAGTGCTGCATTAGTATTACTGTTATTCTGGTAGAATAGTTTTACTAAAAGAGTACGTTCCTTTTTTTTGTAAGAGCCATAATGGTTATTGACGGTGGTGTTGGCCTTTCTGCTTTTATCTAACAGGATGTCATTTGTGTAAGCAGCGTGTCTTGAAGTAAATGACAACTTTTACGTATGTGCAAGCAGAAATTTTAAACTAATTTTTTTTCCTTTTAGAAAACGCTTCCCCATATTCTAAATGACATACCCACCAATTTTCACAGCGCTAAATCTTAACCGTTTTGACACTAGGGTCTCCTGAATACGGAAACTTATTTTATAACCACCCGGTATATGCAGTACCAGTTCTAATCTCAATGGTGTCTATTCCCACCTACAATCTGCTGCAAAGCCCTACTTGTATTTTCTGGCAGGATCTCAATTATTGGTTACCTCAAACCTTAACTCATCTCAGGTGCCCTAACTATTCACTCTGATTACTTTTGCTTCAAAGGTAGTACTCTGGTATTCATTGTCAAAGACTTCTAATTTGAAATATCTCGCTTATGATCACCTCTGGCTTAAAATCTCTCTGCCCCATTCTGTAAAATTCATCTGTTGCCTCTGTCATTCTCTGAACTCCACTAATTGCTCTGAGCTTTTTGACTTCCTTTTTCAAAACTTTACTTTCTCCAGTCTCTAGTAGTGAGATAATTTTCCTCGGTGATTTTAATGTTCGCAACTCCAGTCAGCATCAGTTTTCTAGTTGCAGTGGACCCTGCTTGGTCAAGATCCCAAGGCTTTTGTGATTACTGATAGCCTCACCCAGCTTGTTCATTTACGTACCAAATGGTCACACCTTGAGTACTGCATACAAGTCTGGAGGCCTCATTTTAGGAAGAATGTAGAGCTGCTGGAATGAGTACAGAGAAGGGCAATGAGATTGGTGAATGGAACAAATGGTTGCTGTTACCAAGAAAGGCTTAAGTTCTGCAAATTGTAGTGTCTGGAGACAAGGCACCTCCAAGGTGATCTAATTAAGATCACCTTGGTGTTCAAGGTGAATTCAAGGTGTATAAGGCCTTGAATGGTTTGAGCAAACTGAGTACTGATTGGGATTCTTCCTCTTGCTCAGATTATTCACCCGAGGAGACATAAATTCAAGTTGAGGAAAGACAATTGCAGAATAGATGTGCAGAAATTTGCCTTTAGCCAGCGGGTGGTCGATAGTCGGAACAAACTGCCATTTGACATAGGGGAGGTCGACAACTTATTTAAGTTCATGGCAGAACTAGACAAGCATTTAGAGTGAATGGATGGGTTCTTGATGTGTGTGATATGTCATATCTTATAATTTTGGTAATTATTATGACAGGTTCCTTCCCCTACTTGTACCTTATCTATATGAATGGATTATGAAATGGGAAGGAGGTTTTTTTTTTTTTTTTTTTTTGGCTGATGCTATATAAGCTTGTTTTCTTGCATCATATTCCTCTACTAATGCCAAATACCCAACACATCTTTTTCTCACCAAACTCTTCCAACTATACTGTCAATGTTGGTGGTCTTCTGACTATCATAGATCACAACTTGGTGGTGGTCTTTCACATGGCCATTCTCAGCTTCGTGTTGGCATCACAGGAATGCGAAATGGGATGATCTGCATGATTTCTATTCTTCCATTCGTTGGTTGAGTTACTATTTTAAATCTTCTGATCCCAATAATTGCTCAGATCATGTCCATGAAATTATTCTTTAGAGAAGAACTCCTTTCCATGCATTCCACGCTAAAATCTTTCCTTGAACAGCCTTAGCACATTTATTGAAAAACCTTGGTTTTTTCAATAAATGTGCTAAGGCTGTTCAAGGTAAGAAGATAGCATATCACAATTGGCTTGTTATCCCTCACCGACTTAATTTTCTGTCTACACTAAAGCTCGTAACTGTTGCAGAACAGTCCAAACTTCATTTTGAAGTGTAGAAAACTGCTTATTGTCCAAATAGAGAGTCAAGCATTCTGGTCTCTTGCGGAGTTATTGACCTCAACTTCTGTCCATCAGTATCCCCCCCCCCCACCACCTCTGTTACAGCTTGATTGGTTCTATTGCATCCTCCACTAAATGCAAAGTACTTACTACCATCCTATTTCTTATTCTAACTTTTGTATCAATGCTCTTGTAGACCACCTCCTGTCATATCCAGTACACTCCACTCAATGTTTCCTGTGGTCTTCCAACAGAAGAATATTAGAAGAATTCTGAACAATCTTAATGCCAAGAAAACTCCAGGTCCAAATAATAGCACCCTGTTTCACCTTCCGGTTTGAAAAATCTTATGTACAAACAGCCTCAATTTCTCAAATATCCACCACCAGTTTTTTAACTGCTGATCTCCAGCAGGACAAAGAAAACTCAGTTAACTTTAACCCCTTTAAAATTCAGTCTTATCTTATTTCTCACATAAAAAGTATATTGCTCCTATGCTTATCTTTGACACTCGGATTTCTAGACATCTCTACTAAGGATTACCAATTTCTAAAATTCTCTTGGCATATGCATGTCACAATTATTGTTTGCTATGCATTGGAAAAACTGAATTTTCTTTTTTCCCTTGTGTTACTTTTCTTCTAATCAGCAACTCACTCTGTACAAATATCAAATCTGGCCTATTGTGGAATATTGTTCCTGCATCTGGGATGCATCCCCAAAACCTCTTTCAAGCTCTTAGGCTCTGTTCAAAAGAAGGCAGTCAGATTAATTAATGACTAATCCCTTACAAACTCTCTCTCTCTCTATACCTCATAGATGTTGTGTCTGCTGCATGCCTTTTATATGTTGTTCTATCAGCACAATTTTTCTGAATTGGCATATGTAATTCCACTGCTCTTCCAAACCAGTCTGAGTACATGTCTAAACCAGTCAACATCCAGTCACTATCCGACTGCAAATTTGCAGAACTAACTCTTCCTCATTTCATCCCTTCTACTTCAGTTTATTGAAATAACCTTCACATATATTTTTCAAAAATTACTGTCTACAAAAATTCAAGTTTAATGTCAATCAGTATTTTCTGCTTTCTTGTCCTTCAGCCCTTGCATGGCGCCTCCATAGCCAGGTAGGCAGGAACAGCAGTGTGTAGCATACGCTTCTTGATTAGACCGGGATTTGAGCCCGTGACCACCAAATACGGAGGATGCGGAAAGGTCAGAGAGTGACCACCCATATCCCTGGAGCAATATGGCCTTAGTTGCTAATGCTCCTAAAAACCAAACAACAGCAGCAGCCCTTCATGGTACTAAGTACTACCAATCTAATACCGCTTGTATTTGGGTTTTCTTTTTCTTAATTGATTAATTTCCATGTCCTTCAAAAAGTTTTTAAAAACTATTTTTATTCATTAGGGTATACACAATTTATCCTGTTCTTGCACTGTAACTTTCTTTTTATTTGTTCTGCTATCAGCTATCTGGTTTTTCAACCAACAGATGTGAGTGCTGAAATACAGTTTTCAGAAAAATACACACAGTTGGTAAAACAGGCCCATTACCCTCTTATTCATACATACACCCATTCAAAGGGTAGGGTAGGTAGATGTATTATGGTTTGCTGGATGAGAGCTGTTTGTACATGGCAATTAATTATAAAAATTATAGATTGTAACTAAACAACTAACCTCTTCTAATCTGTAGTACATTGAAACAGAACATACTGTTTCATTTAGAGAAAATGTACTTGGGGGGGGGATCCCACTCCCAAATTCAGAAAAAGAAAAAAATAGTCAGATTCCATAGGTTTCATACAAAGATATTTTTTTTTTTTTTTGGTGAGATCAAAATTGTTATTTCTTAATTTGTAACTGAATGAATAATCTTTCTCTAAATACAAAGAAAGACTTAGAAAAAGTGTAAAACTAATTGAAAAATTATCCAGTAAAAAAGTGTAAAACTAATTGAAAAATTATCCAGTTTATGCAAAATTTGATGTATAACATGAATTATTTATTTCAGTTTTACAGCATTTAGTTCACTTAATAGTACTACACCAAACAGACCTGGTGTGAGACAGACTACAACCTCCACACGATTTCTAAATGGCAAAAAAGTAGAAACAAGAAAGTAAGTTTTAACCTGTTCATTATTTTTTTTTTAAACTTTGTTAGTTAATTCCTTCTATAAATGTATTATTTAAAACTCTTCTGAACTAGCTGCTGTCTTTATAGTATTAACCATACAATGCCTTTAGCAGCGGGTGGTTGATTATTGGAACAAACTTCGATCTGTCGTTGTAGAAGTTGATAGCTTAAACAGATTGAAGGCAGAACTAGACAAACATTTGGAGCGGGTGGATGAGTGAAATGAGAAGGAGGGGTGTTTTTTTTTTTTTTTTGCTGATGCTTAAGCTTGCTTTCTGGCATCATGTGTCCTTGCTAATGCAAGATGGGTCCCTCTTCCCACAGGTACTGCTCATGGCCTTTTCACTTCCCTGAACCATTGGCCAGAACGGCCCATGGAGGCAATTTATTCCTGGATTAACATGCAGTGGTAGTGCCTTGTCCAATAAACCCATCAAAAACTAATGCATATTAATTGCCAGTGTGGGATTAGTAACTGTTATTCTCCACCTTCCTAAATATACAAGCACTGTGTAGTTTTGAAGCTGGAAGTTATTCTTTGCAGAGTAATTACATTAAACATGCTGATAAGGCCCCAGTGTGGGAGTTTTGCCATATTTGTCTTCTGCTTTGTGTATACTGTTTTCATTCTCATTGAACAGCTGGCACCGTTGCTGCTGTACTCACTATGGCACAACTCATTTTATATTTGAATTATTATATAAAATGGCTTCTTGTCTTATTTATGTCCAATTAAAACAAACCTTTTTATTAAATATAAAAAAGTTTGTTTTATTTTTTACTTGACAAAACATTAATAATTGCATGTGTGTAATTTTGAATTTGTGCTCAGAGAAGGCTTAATTTAATTAATTTAACATTTTTAAATGAAAAATTAAATTTTCGTTTAAAAAAATTAATTTTAATAAGTGTTTCAGCCCATTAGAAAAAAAGTGTGATATTACAAGCATAACTCAAAAATGAAAACAAAAAGTGGAATGGAATAATTCTATAAAATTCTACTCTTCATTAGGTTCTACCATTGGCCATCTGGTGTTGATGACATTGCTTGCTTGGGCTTAGGCTCTTTATAAATAACTGCATTTGTCCACATAGTCAATCTAAAGTGGCTAATGTAATTTTTAATTGATAATTTCACCCAATATGCGAATCCATTATCCTTTAAAAACTTAAAGGCACTGCTATAAAATAGTTTTGGAACTATTTGGTTCCATCATCAGACAGCAGGTAGCCTGTATTAGCAACCTTGTATCGAGTGACAAACAGATGTATTGAATCTAAATGAGCAGCCAAGCAATAGATCAGAAGAAAACTTTTGATTGAAAATTAAATTTATGTCACGTGTATCCCTATTAAGTAGGCTGCATGAGCTCAATATTATGATGTAATTAAAAAGTGAGATAATATTTCAATGTAAATAAATTGAAATTGTTCTATAAAATAATGCTACTCTGCATCAGCTGTTATCAACCACCTGTAGATGCTGTGTCCCTCCATTGCTTGAGCTTAGGCTCTTTAAAAACAGCTACATTTTGTTCATGTAGTCAACCTATAGTAGCTGATATCATTTTTAATTGGATTACATCCTCAGATAGTTGATTGTGAAACTTAATGCAAAGTTGTATTATTTTATAGAAGTATTTCAGTTTAGAAAAGAATAGCGAAAGCTTAAAAAGCGGTACTCACCTTGAAATTAATCTACGATGGTTTACTTAGGTAGCATGGTTAATGTTTAAGTTGAATTGTTAAATTGAAAAATTAAAAGGGAGGGAAGTAGGTAAAAGTTGACTGAGTTAAATGGGCGCAAGGAAACAGAAGTGTACACATCCAATCCTTGGTTGTCATCGAAATAAAAGAAAGAAGAATAATTAAAAACTATGTAAGTGAATCCGGTGAAGCCAATAGTCTTTACGAGGACTTTCGTTAGTTAAAGAACGTCTTCAGTTGGCAATGTGTGGAGAGAACGCGCATGGTATTTTAAGAATAAAAAATTATACTTTCGTGATGCCTTTTTTGACATGTGGGAACTTTAATCTCGAGAGGTTCCAAATTGGGGAAAGGTTGAAGGGGAGTTTAGAATTTAGAATTTTGAGGTTAGAGTGGTGCTTGTACCATTCGATAACTAGAGCTTCATATTGAAGTATTCTGTAGCTGGATTTTAGTTTAATGATGGAAATGGCAGAATCGATGAGCGGGTTGTGGTTGCGAGTCTGGGTATGAGTTGTAAGTTCTGTGACAGATTGGTTAGACGTGAGACTATGGAAATGGTAGTATGCACGGGTGTTGGATGTTTTTGATGAGCCAAATTTGGTAGTGGTACTTCCGATATAACATGTGTTGCAGTTTGGTTGACAATTAATGAGGTATATAATATTATTAAGGTCGTTTGTAGAATATTTGTATGTGTCTTTATAGGTGCTGAAGAAGGATCCTAATTTGTTGTAGGTGGAAAAAACAAGGGAGATATCAGTGTTGTTAAATAGGCGTCGGAACTGTCCTGCTAGTTCATTGTGGTAAGGGAGGACTATGCGGATGTTAGTTTTATTTTTGTCTTTGGTTGGGATGTTAGATTTAATTTTATTTTTAGCGTTAAGGATTGTATTTAAAATGAGTTGGTGGGGGTAACCTCTGGATATAAATTTGTCGGTAATATACTGTATTTCATTGTGAAGGTCGGTGGGTGAGGAACTGTACTTTAGTGCATTGTGAATTTGGTTATATAAAACTGCCTTTTTAGTGTTTAGAGGGTGATGAGAAGCAAAATGTAAGTATTTACCGGTGTTTGTATTTTTCCTGCAAATTTTCGTATTTAATTTTGTGCCTGTTATATAGATAGTGAGATTAAGGAAATTTATCTGATTGTTCTGTCCAATTTCAAGGGTGAATTTAAGTCTATCATGTACAGAGTTAAGTTTTACGAAGAGGTTATTAATAATGGATATGTTGCCTACTACAAGAATGTCGTCGGCATAGCGCATGTATAATTTTAATTACAGTTCCTCACCCACCGACCTTCACAATGAAATACAGTATATTACCGACAAATTTATATCCAGAGGTTACCCCCACCAACTCATTTTAAATACAATCCTTAACGCTAAAAATAAAATTAAATCTAACATCCCAACCAAAGACAAAAATAAAACTAACATCCGCATAGTCCTCCCTTACCACAATGAACTAGCAGGACAGTTCCGACGCCTATTTAACAACACTGATATCTCCCTTGTTTTTTCCACCTACAACAAATTAGGATCCTTCTTCAGCACCTATAAAGACACATACAAATATTCTACAAACGACCTTAATAATATTATATACCTCATTAATTGTCAACCAAACTGCAACACATGTTATATCGGAAGTACCACTACCAAATTTGGCTCATCAAAAACATCCAACACCCGTGCATACTACCATTTCCATAGTCTCACGTCTAACCAATCTGTCACAGAACTTACAACTCATACCCAGACTCGCAACCACAACCCGCTCATCGATTCTGCCATTTCCATCATTAAACTAAAATCCAGCTACAGAATACTTCAATATGAAGCTCTAGTTATCGAATGGTACAAGCACCACTCTAACCTCAAAATTCTAAATTCTAAACTCCCCTTCAACCTTTCCCCAATTTGGAACCTCTCGAGATTAAAGTTCCCACATGTCAAAAAAGGCATCACGAAAGTATAATTTTTTATTCTTAAAATACCATGCGCGTTCTCTCCACACATTGCCAACTGAAGACGTTCTTTAACTAACGAAAGTCCTCGTAAAGACTATTGGCTTCACCGGATTCACTTACATAGTTTTTAATTATTCTTCTTTCTTTTATTTCGATGACAACCAAGGATTGGATGTGTACACTTCTGTTTCCTTGCGCCCATTTAACTCAGTCAACTTTTACCTACTTCCCTCCCTTTTAATTTTTCAATTTAACAATTCAACTTAAACATTAACCACGCTACCTAAGTAAACCATCGCAGATTAATTTCAAGGTGAGTACCGCTTTTTAAGCTTTCGCTATTCTTTTCTAGTCTATTAACACGGTACTTGAAGATTTCTAAAAATTTCGTATTTCAGTTTATTAATAACCTGCATTGAAATAGTGCTACACTTCTTAATTACATCAAAAACAAAAATTTTTCAGAAATAAAAAAGGAAATTTGGGTCTGACAGACTAGGTGATACTGTGTTATGATCTGAGGCACCACTTGCTGATTAAGGGAAACTTCTGCAGTCCATTCTAAAATTTTCCATTTGAATTTGTTACCCCCTGTTTTTAGTATCCCCTCAGATCTTTAAACAGACCTTGATTAGGTACCTAGTAACCAGGTTTCACCCACATATTCAGTTCGTCCTCATATGGGTGTATGCTTGCTGTGATCTCACCTGATCTCATCAGGTCCACTTTTGGATCTTTTAAAGGAGTTATGTCCTCCCCCCCATCTGCAGGGTGTCGCATCCATACCTGGACGCTTATTCTAAGTGGGCTCACAATTGCCTTGTACAGTGGAACTATAACCTTCCTATTCAAGTGTAAAACTGATGCATTTTTCAGCATTAAAATATACCATACCATAGAATCTAATTTATCCAAAGTACATATCACTCCATTGCTAAAGAATGGGGTTTTCTAAATACATGTTTATTTCAAAATTCTTTTAATGTATTGCAGTTTTATCCTATGGAAAATAAATTATGTTATTTTGTTTAATTGATATGAAACTTGGTATGATCTTGAATTAAAGTTTTAATTTATTCACAAACGAAACACTTGGTGTTCAAGAAGAGCCTTGCAATGGTGGAAAATTAAATTTAAAAAAGTTGCTGTTTTGCTATGCTGCAAAGCAGATGGCAGTACAAAACTGAATGCACATGACATTGGGAAATTGTTCAAGCCAGAATGTTTATTAACCAACTTCTGTACAATTGGCAGCAACAGAAGTGTTTGATTTGTGTTCAGAATTTTTCAGTTTTGGTTATTGAGAGTGGTTTCAGAGGAGAAGGGGGAAAAAATTCTGCTGATACTTAAGCTGAAGAATACCCCTCCTGATACCACCAGTGTTATGTTACAACTGGGTTATTATAAAGGCATTGTTCCGAGCATTATTATAAAGGCATTATTAAACCTTCAGTGTTATAAAGCCTTCCTGATTAAATACTTGATCTACAAAACAGGAGGTAACCACCTGTAGTCAAACTGGAATGTTTTGAATGCTATTCATAGTTGTTATTGCTTGGAATGGTACTGCATCAAGTATAATAATAAACTGCTTTACAAAGAATATTATTGAAAACATGGTTCAGCAGACAGGTGTGATGGCAACATTGAGGGATGGGGACTTTGAAGCAGCATATGAATTTGTTGAAGAATTTAAGTTTGTTAAGGTGGATGGTTGGTGCTACTACAGCAACACCAGAAATCATAAAATTGTAAAGATAAACTTTATATTTACAATTTTGTGATTTCTAACTAAAATGGGCAGATTTATATTTATGCCATTAAAAAAAGTTGTTCTTTGTTAATCTAAAAAGAGAAATTAATTATTAATTATAAAATGTGTTAAGAAAGAGAATTAAGTTATTTTTAATTAGGTACATTTATGAAAAAAGAATGATTTAAGTCTGAAAAATGATAATTACCTGTACTTAATAAGAAATTGTTTTAATCAGCAGCCACAATTTATTGTAGGTATAAGAAGCCAGAGGAGATTACCATAAGTATGAAAACTCCACCTGAGTTTGAAAATAGCTATGGCTGCGAAGTATAGCAGAAAATTTCTAAGCTTACACTACTTAAAAGCAGTTGAAGAAATTATTCAACTGCTAAATAGTTTTAAAAGAATTTTGTGTATAGTAAGACACTTATACCACATGGATTGGAAAAAACAAAACTGGTTTTTATTGGTATTTATGTTATTTACACATGCAATATCAACACTAAATTGTTATCTGGTGATGTTTCAGGATTCTTTCTGAATCCTATCATCTGACCGAAAGTGAGGCTCGATAATAAGACATCGCTAACTGTACTGCTAAATGTTAAAAATCAGTAACTTAATTTGTTTTTCCAATCCATGTGATATAAAAGTGTCTATATATTTTCGTACATGTAGGTACTAACTCAGCTCTGTACCAAAATTACTCAACTCTTAGAAGCAATTTCCAGATAATTCTTGGGCTCATCAATCAGCTGCATATTGACCTCATCCAGATTTTCATTGATTGTGTATATGGGAAAATAGTCTTTGAAGAAATGTACAAAAATCTCCATTTCTAAGGTCCATATGGAGCAAGGCATCTTCTGTCTGGGATGAGAATCTTTAGTTATTGTCTTTATACCTCTTGTTTTGTTTTGTATATTATTAGCTTAATGAATTTCTATGCATTTGATGTCTTTGTTTTTACTGATATACAGGCAGCCCCCCCCATATAACACGGTTTCGCTCTAACACGATTGATAAATTGCGGCAATCCTAACACAGAAAATTGTGGCAAACCTCGCAAAACATGGTACTTTTGAGCTTTTGTGCAGAGAAAACCCTGCTATTACTTTGGATGTAATTCTTCAACATTTCCATTCTTTTTTGTGAATTTTGCTGTTGAAGGTTCTGAGTTATTGAACTTGTGCTTGAGACCATAAAAAAAAATGACTATGAAGTGTGCAGCTTGTGACTTTTAAGGTTTTTGTAAGGTTATTTTGGTTTTTATTTGATCGTTTATAAATTTTTCTGGGTATGTATTACTAAACTTTGTTCTTAAGAACTGTATTGGAATAATTTCTTTGTTGGGAATAAAATTCCAGCCCTAAATTATCCCTAAGAAAAGTAAAAAAGCACTACCGAAAAGAAACTTCATTTCTCTAGAATCAAAAATACAAATTTTGGATCATCATAAAAAAGGAGAAAAGGTATCATACGTTGCAAAAAGTTTAAATTTAAATGAAACAACAATTCAGACCATAAAGAAAAATGAACAGAAAATTAGAACTGCTGTTGCTGCAGGATCTTTCATTTCTGCAAATATGACAGCTTGTCCCCGAGTGCCAATAATTGAGAAAATGAAAAGAGCACTCAGTATTTGGATTGATGATAGTAGTAAAAAACAGATCCCATTAGATGGTAGTGTAATTAAACAAAAGGCACTAAAAATTTATAACCATTTTAAAAAAATGGAGAATCTTCGGAGTTTGTTGCCAGTAAAGGTTGGTTTGAGCGATTTAGAAACCGCTTCTCATCACATAACATAAGAATTCAAGGAGAAAGTGCATTGGCCGATAATGAAGCTGCCAAGAAGTATGCAGATGATTTCAAAAAATTATTGAAGAGCATGGATACACCCACATCAAGTTTTCAATGCCGATGAGACAGGTGAAAAAAATGCCAAACAGAATGTTTATTTCAAAAACAAGAGAAACTGCACCAAGTTTTAAGGCATCAAAAGATCATGTAACGTTACTTATGTGCAGTAATGCATTAGGAGCTTACGTGATAAAACCTGTGCTAGTTTATATATCCTCTAATCCTCATGCAATGAAAGGTGTAAATAAAAATGCGTTACCAGTGTATCGGAAAGCAAATAAAAAAGCTTGGGTAACTCTTGATTTATTTAAAGTGGGAAAATCTAGAGTTCAAAGTCTTATTCTATTGGATAACATGCCAAGCCATCCAAAATATTTGTCATCCAAAGTTGAAATAATGTTCCTACCACCACAAGTTATTATTATTATCATTATCCATATGGTGCAAGGAAGCCTGAGGCTTTTGCTGCACCAGCCAAAAAAAAAAATTCTGAGTTATCTAGAGAGATATGGTTGAACCGGCAAAAAATGGAATCAGTGCGATAGTAGAACTAGCTAAGTCAGTAGGAGGGGGAAGGTTTGATGATATGACTACTGAAGACAATTCAATCAAGAATTACTGGTAGAAAAAATGGTTGGCAAAGTGGATTTGGTAGAAATGGCATTGGAGATAAAACCAAATCAATTTAGAGGGTGATAGTGCAGATAAATTCTGAAGTTCCAAATTTTACACTAAAAAGCATACAGGAAGGCATAAACTTTGCCGAGCAATTGGAATCTTATTTTTTGAATGCAAATCCTTCGACTGAGAGGAGCACAAAGTTCAAAAGGGAGCTTCAAACATGCTTAGCTCCATACCATGAAATTTACAAAGCTCTACCAAGCAAAAGCAAACAAACTCAGATTACTGATTTTTTTTTTAAAGAGAGCAGAAGATACACCAAATCTAGATGCTGTGGAAGAAAGCTCTGAAAGTGAAGATATTTTGCAACAGAGAAAACATTCTCATTTGATTGTACTTAGCAGTGATAAAGAGGAAGAAAATTAAATGAACGTACATTATCTGACATATATGTATCACAGTTTGTAAGATGTTCGTTCAGTTATTACTGTTTTTAATAAGAATTAAGTTTTGGATAATTAGGGGGGGAAAATGGTGTATTTTTATTAGCTTTTGGAACGTAATCCCTCTTTTTGTACTGATTCTTAATCCCATATAATACAGTTTTGCATTACATGAGAGTTTATAGGAACCTGACTACTATGTTATTAGAGGATTACCTGTACTCATCATCATCACCATTTTCAATCCACTGCAGGATGAAGGCCTCTCCAGCAACTTTTCAGTTCCTTCTGTTTTGAGCACTGGCCATCCATTTACTACCCATACCTATTAATGGATAGATGAATTTCATCTATCCATTTCCGCCTTTGTCTTCCAGGTTTTCTTCTAGCTCCTCTTGGGTACCATTCTGTTATTTTCTTAGTCAATCTGTCATCATGCCTTTGAGCTGTGTCCTGCCCAAGACCATTTTAGTTCTTTAGTTTTGATAAGAATGTCCTTTACTTGAGTTTGCTGCCTAATCTGTGTTTCTCTTCTTATCTAACAGTGTGATTCCCAATATAATTCGTTCCATTCTTCGCTGTGTAGTTCTCAGCTTCTCTTCCATTCTTTTGGTGAGTGCCCAAGTTTCACTTCCATAAGTCATGGTTCATTAGTTTACGTTTCAGACAAACTGGGATATTGCTCTTCAGTATGTGACTATATTTCCTGAATGCTATCCATCCAAAATTTATTCTTCTCTTGACTTCCAGCCATTTATCATTATTACAGCTAATAACTTGTCCCAGATAAGTATATGACTCCACCTTTTCAATTACTGCTCCTTCAATCATTATTTCCGTTTCTGTGGCATACTTGTTCATCATTACTTTTGTTTTAGCCATATTCATCTTTAGTCCAAAATCCTTACTAACTGTGCATAACTGATTAAGATTTTCCTCTAATTCTTTGGGATCGTGTCTTATGACCACAATGCCATCTGCAAATCGTAAATGGTTTAGGTACTCTCTGTTCACATTGACTGACTCCTTTCTGCGACCAGTCTAATCTTCTGAAAGCTTCCTCAAGGGCAGCAGTAAACAGCTTCGGAGATATTGTGTCTCCTTGTCGAACTCCTTTCTCGATTTTAAATTTCCTACTGTCTTTGTCTAGTCTAATAAAGGAGGTAGCACTCTCATATATTTTCTTCAAAATCATAATATGTGGGGTATCTATGCCTTGTCTTTCCAGTGCCCAAAACATTGCCTTATGCTGTATGGAGTCAAATGCCTTTTCATAATCCACAAATGCCAGGCATAATGGTGTTTTATATTCATTTGCTTTCTCCATTAGCTGTGATATTACGTGATGGTGATCCATAGTTGAGAATCCTGTCCTAAAGCCAGCTTGCTCTTTCGGTTGATTCTCATCAAGTATTCTTTATAGTCTATTAGTAATGACCCTTGTGAACAACTTGTAGATATGGGATAACAAGATAATTGGTCTATAATTTCCAATTTATCTCCTTCCTTATGCAGCAAAACTATGATTGCATTATTCCACTGCTTAGGCGTAACACCTTTTCTAATGCACTTTGTGAAGAGCCTTGCCAGTTTTTGTGTTATGTCTCTTCCTCCCAATTTTAACAACTCTACAGTAACTTCATCTTCCCCCAGGGTTTCTGATTCTTCATTTTCTTCAATGCATGTTCTACCTCATCAGGAAGAATATTGGGTATGTCGTATGTGTTGCTACTTTGCAATCCATCTTCCCCACTGCTGGCATCCTTCCCTCGCTCCTTGTATAATTCTCTATAGTAGTCTTCTGCTGTTTTAATTATGCCTTCTCTGCTGTTTATAAGTACACCATCGCTATTCTTCAATTTCAGTATCATTTGTCTTTCTGTATTACTGCTCATGGCTGTTGATTTAAATCCTTTGTTTTCCCTTTGGTTATTCTACTTTTCTTGTGTTAAATCTTCTTATGTCCTCTCTGACTCTCTTTCTAATGGCTTTGCATAACTCAGTATACTCAATTTTTTCCTTGTCAGTGTTTAACTTGCTCTTCATTTTTTGCCTTCGGTTCATCATAACAAGTGTTTCTTGACTAATTTTTTCTTCTTTGGGTTTCGTTTTCCCTATAGGTTTCTTGGGCTTTATCACTTTCAGAAAGTTGTAATATTCCTTGTCGATATCTTGGTCCTGAGCAGTCTGCAGAAGCTCAAACTTGTTCTTAAGTTCCAGTACATACTGCTTTTTCTTCTCTTCTGTTATCTCAAAGACCTTTGTATTATTTACTCAAGTCAGTTTTTTCCTTTCCTACATCTATATCAAGTGTACATCTTACCATTCTGTGATCACTTCCAACATTTACCTTATTCAGGACGCTAACATCATTTACAATATATCTTCTGTTAGCAAGGATGAAGTCGATTTCATTAGTTGTTAATCCATTTGGACTCTTCCATGTCCACTTTCTGTTCACCCTTTTCTTGAAAAAAGTGTTCATTACTGACAATCCTTGAGATTCTGCAAATTCCACAAGTCTTTCACCTCTTTCATTTCTTTCACCAATTCCAAAATTTCCTATAGATCCCCTTTCTGCGCTGTTTTGTCTTTTTCCAACCTTAGCATTGAAGTCCCCCATAATAATAGTGTAGCGGGTTTTCTGCTCATCTAGAAGACTGTCAATTTCAGTGTACATTTCTTCAACCTCTTCATCATCATGGCTCGATGTTGGTGCATAAATCATTATAACCTTTAGCTTGTACCTCTTAGAAATCTTGAGTATTAGTCTTGACACCCTTGGTGATGTACTTTTGAATTCCAAAATGTTGTTTTTAAAATCTTTATGGACCAGAAACCCAACTCCACTTTCACTCCTTTCCCTGTTTCCATTGGTGTACAGCAGATTTCCACTTGATAAACTTATAAGTGATTCATTTCTTCTTCTTGTTTCAGCCAAACCGATGATATTCCAATTCACATTTTCTAATTCCTTTTCCAGCTCTAATATCCTGTCTTCACCGATGAGTGATCTTACGTTATAACAGGCCAAGTTCAGTTTCCGTGCATGGCACCCAGAGATTCTTAGCACCCTCTGCTTCCACTCTGATCCTCTCGCTGCTGTAAGAGGGGGAGTGAAAGCTGCTGGGGACTGAGGGCCATTTGTTTTGTCGTGCTGTCATATGCAGGAGGGTTTGGTCTTTTCCTCTTCACGCTAACCAGGCATCTTGAAGAGAACCACTCTACACATTCGTTGCCACCTAAGTGACGTAACAGGGCTTACCATCAAGAAGGTGTGCATGAGTGGATTTTAGGGAGGCAGGCCAACCGGACTTCTCCTAAATCCTGTAATAGAAAGATATTGGATCCATCAGTGTTTTAAGCTGAGTGTCTGATAACACACAGGATACCTGTTCCCCTCTAAGCCCCTGTACTATATTGTATCAAATGTATTATTGATTAACATGTTAATAAATAGACCTTGTGTTCATTATCACAGTATTAATTATTCAATAAAGAAATCCACCTATAATTTATTTAGGCAGATTTCTTTATTCGTACTTTTAACTTAGAAACAATACTGACATACTGATCACATAAAAATAAAACTCCCTATTATTATAACCCAATGTTTAAGAGTAATTGCCCTTTGGACTATCAATGATATGAAGCATGTTATCTCTAGAGGAAACCTAGCAGCAACATCATTAATAATAAAATAAGAGCAACATGAACTTGCCATGGAAGACTGCAGTCACCAAAATGGAAGGTTTTGTCATTTTTATTTTGTTTTGGTGACTGTGGTCTGCTATAGTGTGTTCACGTTACACATATTTTGTTGCCAATGATATTAGTGTCTGGTTTCTCTAGAGGTCTCACAACCAGTTATCTGGTTGATAACTTGATAAAGGCAATTACTTTTAAACATTAGATTATAAGTAATAATGGAAGTTTTCTTTCTCTGTGATCAGTGTGTCAATAGTGGTTTTGAGTTAGAAGTAGTAGTACTGGGAATAAATCAAGAGTAGATTTCCTTTATTGTTGATTAACTTATAATGCACCCGTCAAGCATTCCTCACTGTTCTAGGGTGATGAATTTGATTAAACTGAACTGAATAAATAAAAAGGTATTTTCTAAAAACATGGAGATGTTGAATTACTGAGAAAGAATAGACTAATAAACTACATGGATACTTAGAGATTATTTTGCTGAGTGTTTACAAAGTACACAAACTTGCCAAAATATATCAACTTGATATTTCTGGATTTGGTTTGAATCCTGTCATCAGGCCTAATTAAAGACAGAGGTACAAAGTTAAAGAAATGAATGTGTAGTGACTACACGAATTTGAGAAAAACGGCATTGACTATACATGACCAAATCCAAAACAGTAAGCGAAAAGTGGGGCTTGAATTGAAAGAACATGTCTGACCTGTGTCCACTAGTGTTTGCCAGCTAGATGCAAATGAATAAAATAGCAAATTATTTATATAATCTCGTAATGAGAGATATCAGCTTAAAACTACTATTACATGTGTAAAATTACACAACAATTTGCGAAAAACAAATGGTTAGACCTGTTGAGCTTAGGTCTGACATCTCTTGATTCTGTTTCTAAGTTCATGTATAGTTGTTGCCTGTTTTTCACAAATTGTAGTCACTGCATATTCTTATCTTTGCTTCACTTTTCCCCCTTTATTTTTTTAACCAACATTAATTTGGCCTAATGACAGGATTCAAAACAGAATCTAGAAATGTTTGTGTTAAGTTAATATCTTGTTGGAGAGTTCATACATTTTTGTAAACACTTAGCATAATAAATTCAATTTGAATAACCAAATACCATGTTTTTACAAATTTTGGCGATATGCTTTGACTTTGCACATATTTCAGGGATGCTTTATTTATATTGCATTTCTTTAATTACTTTTAAGACTGCTTGCAAGTTTCTTATTCATTACATTGTGAATGTGGCAAGCAGACAATTTTAGTTGCCAACATCTGTCTATCTTTTAATTATTTTAGTGAAAGTAACAGCATTTTCATCAGGATTTAAAATTCCTTTAGGGTTCATTGTTTATGTGATATCAATTTTTATAGCTCATAAAAAAAATTTTTAACTTTTGAAGTTGTCTAGAATAGCATCTATTAGATGCTACATACCATTCTTGTGTGTTCCACTGTGGCATAGTAGTGTTCCTTCCCAGGTATTATACAAGGGTGGTTTGGATGATAACAGGAAAAATTAATTCTTTCTTCAAACTCATGATAAAACTTCATTGCTTTTCAATTACTGGCTTCTTCCTTTTCTGCTTGAGTAATGGTCAAGCAAAATGCATCTTCCACTACAAAACTAATGCCAGTATTCTCAGAATTTCTTTTTGTATGCTGAGCCATGTAGTGCGAGGAAGCCACAGTGCCTTAGCTGCACTGGCCATAAAATAAATAAATAAAATATAGAAAATATCTAAAAAATAAACAACTTGTGTGTTTCCCTCCTTGCATAGGTAACCTATTCCAATAATTAACTCGCTGGCTAAAAGAAAACTTCTTAAAATCCACTTTAAATCTCTTTACCTGTAACCTGAAGATTGAGGCTGGGCACAGTCATGCTGCAAACCCCCTTTGAGATCATCCATTGGTTTGGCCTGGATTTCAGGATCAGGTTGCTTGTTAACATATCACAATATGCAGCACTGTTAACATTGTTCCCTTGTAACTCTTCAAAATAATCCCATTTTTGTCTAAAAAATTCCTAGTCGGGTTGACATGACTTGGAATTTCTTCTCCTTTTTGGGATTGGAATTATGCTACCCTTTACATGTTTGCGCACGTGCATACGTACTTCTCTTCATGCTGAGTCAACAACACAGAGCACACGATCAACTTGTTTTAGTTAATCTGTAAGTTGGGGAACCAATCTTGCACACATTTTTACTGAATCCAAGCTCATTGTGAACAGTGTAATGAGTTCTGTTCACAATGCTTGCATTGAGCTCTTCACTTGTATTTACTATTTTAATGCACTAATTCTGTGAATGAGCCTTTCAACAGAAGAAATATTGTCTGGAAATTACAGTGCAATTAACCTGGCTAGGTCAAGCAAATTCTTCCTGGTCATGGACTTTTATTTTTAAACTTTTGAACCCATCCATACACTCGCCTTTATGACAGTTTTCACCATACACACTACACATCCTGCAATGAATTTCTGTGAGTTTTTTGTCCATTCTGCATTTAAAAATCATAACATTTCTTGTCTCCATCTTGGTATAACTTTCCACACACAAATCCATTTTGATTCTTATTATGTCATCTGTGAACACAGATGACATAATCAGGAGTGCTAATTAATTAAAAATAATTTCATACTGATAATTTGTATAATTACCTTTATCACTATTAGTTGCAAATAAAGATTCACTTTTCTGTCTTCGTTTGAATCACCCCTACCATTTGAAACATTAAAATAGAGAAATTTTGACTTGAAATATAAGTTACTTTCATTAGAATGCAGCTTATAACTAGGGAGATATTGGAACTTAAAACTGCCTGTTAAACAAGTGCATGGATTGGAATTAGAAATCATCTTTGGGTAGCTATTACTCTTCTATTAATTGACCAAGACAGTATTTTTATGAAAATATTTGTAATTGCTGGGATTTCACATTTTTATATTTATTGGATGAAATGAAATATAGCAATGAAATGAATTGTAGAGAATGCTGTTTGCTACAGTTTATTTCTACATTTTGCTTTAATTTCATTAACACTTGTTTTATAGATCCAACAGTGTTCTTCATAGGCCTGCATATATTTAATCTATAAACCAGCTGTTGTCACATGTACTCTGAGATGTCTAGGGGTAACTGCATAAATAATTAGAGAAAAAGCGTGATTGAATTAAATTTCTATTTTTGGTTCATTCACTATGTTTTCCAAGAAATAAAAAAAAAATTGGCACAATGAAGCTGATGCATATGCTAAACCAAAAAAAAAAAAAAAAAAATTAGGAATTGGTCTTGCATTCTCTTCAGTAAATATAAAATCCCAGTAACCATTCTCAAGGTTTCTATATTTCTAAATGTTTTCTATTAAATTAGTTTAAATACTGATCAGATGTAGAAACTATATTCTACCTTTACACTGATTTAACTTTACATTAACAGTGCTCCCTTGTGTAGGAATAGAAGGTCTTCAGTGCCGGTGAAAGCTCAAAGTTGGGAATGGCTGACATAAGAGTGTAGTTCACACACTTGGCAATCAATTTTTGAGCATCTTCAAGGAAGAATGGGTCAGTGTCGAGGGCTTTCTGACTTTGAAATGGTTGTGGGGGCGAGATGTGAAGGAGCCACTATCTGAATAACAGCCAACGTGGTTAAGTGCTCCCATTCTGTAATACCATGAGTCTGCCATGGCTGGCTCAACACCAGTTGAACAATTATCCAAATAACACATGGGACAACCACGTGGTCAGTATCCGTAGTTAGCATTGTGTGTCATCTCATACAATGCTAACACACAATGCTAACATTGTGTGTCATCTCATAACACATTAGTGACGTCTGGGATGAATGTACAACACATTAGTGACACAGCACAGTGGCTCAGTTAACCACCCAGTACAACGCAGGAATAGCAAGACAAATATCCACATGGACTATGCACCAGACGTTAGCTTGTATAGGCTATGGCAGTCAATAGTCATGTGTATCCATGATCACTGTAAGACATAAGAAACCACACCTTGCATGGGCACATCAGCACCAACACTGGACCACTGAGGTGGAAATCTGTCACCTGGTCTGATTAATTCCATTTTCCAACTCTGTCATGCTGATGGTTGTATCTGCATTTGGAAAAAGCAACATGAGGCCATGTCACTTGGACACACTTTTGGTGTTCAGCAAGTTAGAGATGGTATTGTTTCAGGGCTGTTTTGTGGCATGCTCTGGGTCCTCTGATCACTGTTAATCAGTGGCTTGATGGAATGCCTACCTTTCTATCATCACCAGCCATCATACCCCTTTTTGATGATAGTGAATGCTCATTACACTTTATGGAAATTATGCTATGATAAAGAAAAAAAAAAAAAGTTCAAAGTGATTTCAAAGTTTGTGGGGGAAATAACCAAACTACAGCACCTATCAACAAGACAACAGACTGGCAGGTTGCTAAATGGTTTCAGAAATATGACAATTAATTCTCCATCATCCTAACTGACCTGATCTTAACCTAATTGAGCATGCTTGGGATCTACTGGAAAAGGACATTTGATGCTGCAGCGCCAACCTGACAATGTGTAGGAATTAATGGACACATTGTAATATCAATACACAGTTAGCACTATCATGGGACGCCCTGCAACACTTTTTGAAGAGCATGCCAAGATTGTGTATGGAAAGGTGGTCCCACAAGATATTAGAATGGTGTTGCTAATGGTCAACTTAGTGTTAAAACCATATATATACTGTATGGTAGAAAATATATAGTAAATATATTTTATTAAGGAAAGAGTTGAAGTTTATTTAATGAATCCCTTATTTAAATATGCATATTATGTTTAAATTTTATGAACAATATGTATAAATGCTAAAAGGAATAATGGTAATAGACAAATAATGGTGACTATTTAATATTTAAGGAACATAATAACAGCAAATGTTACAAAAAGTTGCAATCCCATTGAATAAAAAAGAAAAAGATCTTTACTGAAATATATATAAGTAAAAAGCACTCAAATCTTTATACTGATAGTATTTCAAATAACACTGTTGGAAATAAATAGAACAAAAACAGATGTACAAGTTTTGATTAAAAAGTTCTGTGAATGACCTTGAATGCAGTAGCTAAAAGATTGTGAGTGGGACTTATGGCATCTTATGCATGTATACACAAAAAAATCTATCACATAAGTTATGCACTAGTCTATCAGAAAGTCTAATCCCACACAAAAATGATAAAATTTGAACAATGTGCAAAAATTAAACTTTGGAGTCAGCAAGAGAAACATTTGAAATGCTCATTACACTTTATGGAAATTATGCTATGATAAAGAAAAAAAAAAGTTCAAAGTGATTTCAAAGTTTGTGGGGGAAATATTTTGCTTAAAGATGAAAGAAAACAGATTGTCACCTATCAACAACCAAAAATGATCAAAATATCAGTCAAGTCCACAATATCATTAATCAGGTTGATGGCTGATCATTTTAGAAATTTGCTAATGAGATGTCTCTTTCTTTTGGCTTGGTTCAAACCATTTTGATTGAAGATTTGGCACGAGGTGAATGCAAAGATTGTTCCACACATATCACTCAAAAATCAAAAACTTCGTCTTCAATTCGTTGTGATTGAGTATATGGATATGACCCAGAGACAGATTCAAATCACTCATTGGGAAAAAAAGATGCAGCACTTAAAATCACATATGAAGGTCATGCTGACTGTCAAAGAATGCAGTCAGAGGATGATATCAGAATTCGTTGTTCAAAGTGTCACTGTTAAGGAAGGTAGCCTGCTACAAAGAAGGTTTAAAATGGTTGAGGCAGCAGTCTGAAAAATGGTTAACTCTACATCATTATAGTGAAATGATGTTTACATGTCACTTTCTGTCCAGCAATTTTTAACATTCCTGTTGTGCGATGTCTGCCTTAATCTTCTGATTTGGCACCATGCAACTTTTTGCAATTCCCAAAATTTCAAGATGAAAGGAAAATGATGAGTTAATTCAAGAAATCCAGTCAAAAAACATATGGACTGCTTAAAAGCATCCAAAAAAGAAGACTTCTGAAAATGTTTTTATCAGTGGTAGGCACAATGTTAAGCATTTATCATTGAATAAAAATTTTTTGAAACATTCACCAAACTTTTTGATCAAACCATATATTGTTTTTAGTTGTAAAAGAGGCTAGTTGTATATTAATCACTTTCTCAAATTATGCTTTATATATATATATATATATATATTTTAAATTATGCTTTATATACCTTTTTTTTTTTTTAAATTATGCTTTATATATCTCTTTTTTTTTTAATGTGTTAAAAGCAAATTAATTTTTACTTCTGTTAAAGAAACCTGTGTATTTGAATTCTGCTTTTCTTGATTATTTCAGAATTAAAGAAAATGGAACTGAAACAGTGACTGTACATGAAGATGGAGTTTTGAAATCAAAAACAATCAATGGTGTACCTCAAGTTATCAGCATTCAGCACTGAATTGCTATGTGTATTCTGTTCCTGTAAACTTGATTAGGAGTACAGTGAAAGGACAATTGTTTTTCCCTCTCCCCACCATTTCATTTTTAGACATTGTATATTGTGAGCACCTTTTCCAGAACTCATAACAGGTGGTCATTTTTGCAGAGGTTCTGCAAACTAACTTAATTTATTCATCCTGGTACCATTTCCTAACTGTATTTTGATACTTCATTTTACCACAAAATTTTATACATTTACAGTTTGAAAATAAAATACTTTTTTTAAAAAAAAAGTACATCTATTAACATTTTATTCAGTCTGACTTCTTTAATAGCTTAGAGTATATAAGAATTTGTTACCTTATACATAGTTCCTACATAGTACAAATATACTTTGGGCTTATATTGCTGTACTGTTCTAAGTGCCAAATGCAACCAAATGCATTCTTGTTTGGATATGTTTGTCTAGGTATAGTGTACACAAGTGCAGATGGTAACTAGGCAGGACAGCTTAAATGACCACTTGTCAAATAGATCATATACATATTTCATTTTTTTTTTTTTTTTCTTCCTTTCCCATTTTGGTACGTAGGGTGTAATTTTTTAATGACATTTTCATTCGCAAAATAAGAATGGAACACTACTACTCATTAAGGATCTGAATTTAATAGATCATTTTATGTACGATATTTTGCAGGTGGAATTTCAGTTGTACGATACGAATTGCTTTAGAATGGCTTCTTATGAGCATATTTTATAGAATGTTTTTTTTTTTTTGTTTTTTTTTTTAAGAAATGGCATTTTAATATAAAATGCCAAAATTTCTACTGGTGTGCTCAATTGTTCTTGAAAGTTGTCACACTTCTACTAATTTGTATAGTAGCTAAGTTATGCAAGATCTCATTTAAAATATAAACTTCAAGTCATTTACACCTTTTGTAACTCAGCTTACAAAAGATATTACAATGAACTTCTGTAAGTGAAACATTCTCAAGCAAGTGCTTATAGGAGGATACTATATAAGCAGGAGGATTTCACTGTCTGTCCTATATGTGTAATTTCATTGTCATTGTTTATCTTAATTTTAACCCATATTTATGTTTTTGATATTGTACATAGTAAGGGGCAAATGGGAACTATATATTCAGAAGTCAGCATCCACTTCTAGTATAGGTGCAGAATGTTTAATATGCTCTCAGATCTCTATTATGGCTAATTTTACAAGTCAAATTGTATAATAAACCAATATTCTAAAAATGACTTGTCCTCTTCCTTTTTTTTCCCTTTTTTTTTTTTTAATTGCAAATTCAAAATTTTGCAGTATATACTAGTTATGCTTAGAAGCTGTGTGCACTTTATAAGTTAATAATTGTATAAATTAGTCTAGTGCTTCCAGTTGGTCCACTAATAGTGAGAGAGGTAAGAACCATTTCTAGTTTGTAGTGTTGATTTAAAGAAATGGTATAATCAGCTATGGGCATTTAGGTTAATGTTATATATTTCTGTCAGCACTAAACTTTGATATTTAGATCTTGCATATATAATTTAAAAAAGAAAATTTTGTTTAATCAAGATAAATAAAATTTTGTGTAATCAACTAAAGATGTCCCAAATTAAACACTTTTATATTTTTTCACATATGAAGATTGCTACTATGTTATAATTGAGAGGTACTACCTGCAACCAAGCAATAAGCATAAACTAAAGAAAACTGAAATTACAAAATGAAAATCAAAATTAACAAGCAATAGCTGGTACTGGTAACTTCCAGAGAAGCACAATGGGGAGATCCTGCAAGGATAAGACAACTGCTGCCAAAGTAATGCTAGGAAACTCTACCCTACACATAAGCACACACTAATACTTACAAAGAGAAAAAAAAAATAGTACAAATGAAAGTCTGACAGGACCAAGTGACATCTGCCAATTTGAAAATTCCCAAACATTCATAGAACTTTCAGATTCAGAATTTGATTTATGTTTGTCCAATAGTGATAATGTTATTTTTTATCTCAGCAATATATCACATAGCAGTAATGAAAAAATTGATGACGACCTGTCAACTAATGCTGGTGTAGACCAAGCAAGGTAAATGATGTTTCATTTAATCATCATTTTGCCTTTACTGTTTTGAACTGTGGATTTCTTTTGAGTAATTTAAGTATTCCAAAAACTGAACTTGAATATTTTCAGCTGCTTTTTTTACCAATTCTTTATTTGAAGAAAATTAAAATGAAATAAATAATTATGCCAACGAAACTCTTTCAAATAAGCTACTTCCTGATTGTACCATGTGGTCTGACTGGGCTTCAGTTTCGATAAATGAACGAAAGGTTTTTGTTTGGTGTGATTATTAATGTGGGACTAAATGAAAACTTCTATAAAGGAAGAAAGTGGAAATGGTGGAAGAAAAGAAACAGTTTGGTATTGTGAGATAAGCTTCAGAAAATCAATATCATGGTGAACATTTGAAGAAACACACGCTAAAATCATTAAAAAAATAAATATCTAAAATGTTATTAGAATGTTTTATATAACTCTTTTAAATTTGAAAATAATTTTTGAAGAGCTCATATTCAGTATTAATTTTTTTTTTGTTTAAGCTGAACTGGAATGGGAAGACAGCGGAAATAATGCTGGACCACAAGGGGTTAATGGTGTGTGTGTGTGTGTGTGTAGATTAAAAACTTTTAACTAAATATGCAAGGAAATAGAAAACCTGAAAAAGAATATAAAGAAAAGTAGTACAGCAAACATTGGTGGCTGCAATGTATTATCCACCACACTGCTTATAATAGTTTAAATTAGAGGTTCCCAAACTTTCTTGGTTCACGGTGCCCTTAGTGTCCCAGTAATTTTTTCACGGCACTCCTAGGCCAAAAGAAATACCTAACACAGTGGTTTTCAACCTTTAATATATACCTATATAATAATTTTATCAAATCAAATGTTCACCACGATACTGATTTTCTGAAGCTTATCTCACAATACCAAACTGCATTATATAGAGAGGTACTAAATAAAGATCAATTATAGATCACCCACAAAATTAAAAAGATATGGTACAATGGATACCATACACCTTTTTATAATGAAATGTATAAATTTCAAAAAAAAAATTTTTTTTTAAATAATAACTTTAAGTAACTTAAACCGAAATTACACAGCACCCCAAGAATGTTGTTGCAGCACCCTGGTTGAAAACTACTAGTTTAAATAAAAATAAAACTCATACATAATAAAGCAGGGAGGAAATCAAGATAAATGGTATTGTAGAAGGAATACTCCTAAAATAATTTAGAAAGAGGCAATTAATAAAATACCAAATAATAAAAATTTTTAATATGCCAATTAATTCAAATTTATCAGCATCCGGAAGATAGCACACATCCAAATCACACAAAATATTACTGAAAATGGAGATTAAAACCAACTACATGTGGCCAAAAAAATGAAAATAATTAGATAAAATAGACAGACCATTATGCCCCATCTCGATGGAGGACCACAAGGCTATTAATGGTCAGAACTACTGCTAGGCAAATCCATAATCCAAATCCTCGAATGCTAGGCAAATCCATGCATTATCAAACTGCAAATTCAATGGATTTGAATAATGGTGTCCCTTACACAGTGAAAAATTATAATAGAACAGACCCTAGTGGGATTGAGCCTTTACAGTTTAACCAGTGTATAAGTTCAGCGATGCATGCATTTGTTTGACATTCTAAATGCAGCAATTCCTTGATGATTATTGGCGTTGTGGTCCTCCTCCAAGATGGAGCATAATGGTCAGTCTACTTTTATCTTTTTTTCTTCATTGTTGGCCACATGTTGTAGTTTATTTTAATCTCTGTTTTCAGTGATATTTCATGTAATTTGGATCTGGTGTTATCTTCCAAGTGCTGCTAAATATGAAATGAAACCCTATTCCTTTACTTTTAACTGTGATTACTTGCTGCTAAATGGTTCCTGTATTGTGGGTCCTATGACGTCAACTGGTTCGTGGGTAATGATTAGTTCTAGAATGCCCTTATCCCTCGTATTTTCTCTAACATGCTGATACAAATGATCATCATCTAGTTGATTTTAAAAAACTTTTGTCCCCACAAATTTATTTGTGGGGATTTGCTTTTATTCAAACCAAATCAGATGTATTTATTTAAAAAATCCTGCATAAAGGAAAAATATCTGACAGAATAAAAATGCTTTATAATTTTTGATGAAACCAAAACATACATAACTTACTTTTGTTACGACAGCAATGGTGAACCAAAAGCTTGAGTGTCACAAAGGAAAATATATTGGCACACAGCCACTACTCAGTTTATAGTATAAAAAAAGTATTTTTATTTCAAGGTAAACTTGTTTTATGGAGTATCAGCCACATCTAGCAGTGATAACTGTTAAGTGTAATTCTGCAGCAACAAAATTCTCATATCAATAAACAATATTTACTAATTTTAATATATTTTTTTTCCTGTAGCATGCACAAATCTTGTATTTTGGCTTCAGCCTATTTTTGTATGTAGGCTCAACGGTTTGCCATTACTGTAATGTGAGCTACGTGTTTGAGTTAAAAATTGATATTAAATTCTGAATCCCATACTTTAATTAAAATCAAGATTTATATATTTATGATGATTGCAGTGTATGTGCATGCACATACAGTCATATTTTGGCCAATTAAGTTTCAGATAACTTGATAACTCATAGTATATTCCATAATATAAGAATGATGTGATGATTGAATGATTTCAAAATATAGTTATAATATGAAAATTTTTTTTTTTTAAACTAATATTTATACATATGGTTACAGGATGTGTAAATATTAAATTACTAGCAAAACAGTAAAGTAAAAGATTATAATCTCATACCAATGTTCAAAATATTAAATCACCCAAGCAATCCACTTAATCAAAAAACAGAAGTATAAATCACTTTAATCTGAAGAAAGTCTTCCAATTCAAAAACTAAATAAAGATCATCAACTATGAGGGTGACAATGTTAATAAATTGTTTTTCTTAGCTATCATTCTTATCCAATTTGGAGATAATGAATTGATTAATTGGTGAATCAGCTCAAGATTTATAGAGCATATCTGTTTGTAAAAAAATTATTACTATATTAAAAAATTAAACTACTAAAATTATACTTTTGTATATTATTTAATAAACTTTTTTTTTTTTTTTATTAATCAAGTCCCTGAAGTGTTTTTGTAAGCATCTGAAGTCGTTGATATAAACTTTCCTTCTGCCTCTTTAGGTTTGCTTCAACAGCTAGTGCTTCCTTGATAAGACTGTCCAGTCGTTTTTGGCAATATATCTCTAGATTTTCAGTATCACTAAATAAGAACAAGAATATATATTATATAAAAGAAACTGCATAACTACAATTACATAAATGAAAATGGAAATCTGCAAGGGTAATCAACCTAATAATTCAAACGTGAAGGAAACCAGGAATGTGTACAGTGGCCAGTTTATTAAGCCCTCGCCCTCATTTAAGGAATCAAGCACTCCAACAGAGTTTCACATGGCTAAATTAGTCCAATGGTATTCAACCAGCAATATGTATGCCCCAAGGGGTATGTGAGGCCCTTTCAGGAGATATGCTAGCATAAAAAATTAACTTAATTTAAAAATTACCTATAAGTTTTTAATGTCTACACTGAAGTTATGTTAATCCTATGTTTGGGTTAAATTATTAGTTGTCATCTTTGTTATAAAAAGGCATTTTCAAAAATGTGCATATTCTTCTTTATATATTTAGATATTCTTCAAGAAATTATAAGAGGTATATCAACAAAAAAAGATTGAATACCATTGTACTTAATATAACAGGGTTACCATTTTTTACCCTTCAAATCCAGGGACAAAATGGCTTAACATAAAAGAATATGGAAAATAAAAGTATATCATTCCATATTTCTGGAAACAATTAAATGCATCACCTCAGTTCTGTACATAGCACTGAGTAAACAAAGTTTGCTACTCAGTGCATCAATCTCGTGAAGGCACTACATCACAAATTACCTCAGTATTATACTACTCAATTTAAATAAAAAGTACTGCTCCAGTGAAGGAGTATGTGCCATTTATTGTAAAAGTATACTATTCCATATGGCCTGGGTTTTCAACTCTGGTTTTTGTAGTTAATGCAAACAAAACAAATTCACTCTACAAATGTCCCAAATAGTAGAAGAGCACATGAATAATGGAATGATGAAAGGAGAATATAAGTCAAAGGCTAAAGTAGGTTCAAGAAAAGGAAAGGAGCCATTCTTTGAACTCTATTAACACCTCAGCCTCATTAGCCTTCATCAGAACTCTGGACCAGCTTGTGCTTTTACTGCAGTTTTCAGCCTTGGTTGGAGACTCATTTGATAGGGAAGCAGGCACTATAAATGGGTGGCAACCCAGAAATATTCACAGTATGTCAGATGTTTTATGGTGCTAGAAAATTTTAAAATTACAATGAATCTAAAACAAAAGCATGAGTCTATACATAGCATTGAGCAACAAAAAAAATGCTTCTTCAATGAAGAAGTATGCTGACTTTTGCAGTCTGATGTTATGGCAGTCATGACTAAAATTCCACTTCCCATCGAATGTTGCAGTTACTGACAACAGTCAGTATTGCCTATTATTATAAGTTATTTTCTTGCTGTGCTGGCATAATAATTGTACTGCTCATTATACTTAAAATATAAACAATGTTAAAAACTAGACTAATGTTTATATTCAATTGCTAACAGCAGGTAGCAGTTATTTTTCTTCATTTTTGTGGAGTATAAGATACTCCACCAAAACAAGTACAGATTCACTTAAAAGGTTATGAGAAATCTTTGGCAAAGGATGCTAAGAAAAACAGCAAGCATTTCTTTACTTATATAAACTAAAAGGAAGAGGATGAATCAGATTGATCCACTTGATATTGATGTTTCAACTGTTGATTATCCTGCTCAGTTAGCAAACAAACTGAATGAGTATTTTGCATCTACATTCACACATGAGGAGTTATTAAGGAAGGAAAATGCCAGAAGTTTATCAAATTGTAGCAGGGTGCTTAATGATTTTGTAATAACTCAGCAAAGTGGAGGAGAAATTGTTGAAGTTAAACATAAAGGCACCTGGGGTGGATGGAATCTATCCAGTTATATTATAGGTGACAAAGGAACTGAGCAAACCCTTAGCCATAATTATGAGAGCGTCCGTGGACTCAGGGGAAGTCCCCACAGACTGGAGATGTGCAAATGTATCCACAATTCACAAAGGGGGATCGAAGGGAGACAAATAATTACAGGCCAGTTAGTTTAACTTCTGTTCCGGGTAAAATAATGGAGTCACTGGTTAAAGATGCATTGTAGGATCATCTAGACATGACTGCAGCAATAAATCAGGCACAGCATGGGTTTGTTAAAGGAAAGTCTTGTCTGACAAATTTGATTGGTTACTATGATGTGGTTACAAAGGAACTGGAGGCAAAAAATAATTTTTATATCATATACTTGGATTTCAGGAAAGCTTTTGACACTGTTGTGCGTGGAAGACTACTGTACAAATTGGAGCAGAATGGTATTAAGGGTAAGTTGCTACAACGGATAAAAGGGTGGTTGATTGGGAGAAGACAATGGGTGGTAATCAATGGATGCTGCTCTTTGTGGACAGATGTTATTAGTGGAGTCCCACAGGGTTCAGTGTTGGGCCCACTGTTGTATATTTATCAATGATATTGATGAAGTTATATCAGGCTTAGTGTCGAAGTTTGCAGATGATACAAAGTTTGGCAGGGTTGTTAATGACAGTAATGGCAGTGTGCTCCTGCAACAGGATCTAGAAAATTTGGGCAGATGGGCTGAAGTGGCAACTGAAATTTAACATTGACAAATGCAAAGTATGGCATATGGGCAGAAGTAATCACAGAGGAACTACCAACTGTGTGGTATTAAACTTAGGGTAGTAGAAATTGAAAAAGACCTGGAAGTAATTGTGCAGTCAAATATGAAGTTTTCTGGGCAATGCATGCTGCAAGAGCAAGTCATGGGAGTTTTGTCGATATACAGGAATTTTGCTAGCAGAGAAAAGGAGGTGATTGTCCCTTTGTATAAGGCAATGGTCAGGCCACACGTTGAGTAGTGCCTACAGGTCTGGAGGCCTCATTTTAGGAAGGATGTGGATTTGCTTGAACGTGTACAGAGAAGGGCAACAAGATTGGTGAGGGAAATGAAGGGATCCTCTTACCGAGAGAGGCTTTAAGGTCTGCAAATTGCAGCAGCTGGAGACTAGGCACCTGCGAGGTGATCTGATTGAGGTGTATAAGGCCTTGAATGGGCTTATACACCTCAATGCTGAATTCTGATGGGATTCTTCCACTTGCTCAGATTATGAACTTAATGGGGCATAAATTCAAATCAAGGAAAGAGTTGTAGAATAGATGTGCGGAAATTTGCCTTTAGCCAGCGGATTGTTAATTGCTGGAACAAACTTCCATCTGTCATTGTGGAAGTTGATAGCTTAAATAAATTCAAGGAGGAACTGGACAAATATTTAGAGGGAATGGTTGTGTGAATTTTTTTTTTTTGGCTGATGCTACATAAGCTCATACACTTGCTTTCTTGCATCACATGCCTTTATTACTATTTGTGTTTTTAGAAGTGTAGTACAGCAATCAATGTCTCATAACAGACCTTATGATGAATAAAATGATAAATTTAAAAAAAAATTATCAATTTCTGATTCAGAATTTGAATAAACTGAAGGCATTTTCAGTGTTTACATGGGAATAAATGAAAAAAACTGATATAAAGGAATAGGTTCTGAAAAATGGACAGTCAGAATTCTGTTTTTCAAGAATGAATTTTGCAGGAAGAGATTTCTGTAGACACTTTGGATGTTACACTTTGCCCACAAACAAAACAGAAAACAAAAAGAATTCTAAGTAGGGGATCTCAAATAAAAAATATATTCAGTTATCTAAATGAATATTTTGTTCTAGGAAGAATTATTGCATTAGTCGAAACTACTGCTAGTTTCAAGGGTAGAATTTCATTCAAATGTTATAATCCTCAAAAGCCAACAAGGTGGGCTTTGGATATTTATTTTAGCAGGCTAGAACAGGTTGCATGTCAGCTGTTATGCCACATTTTGTAAAGCCTGCTTCTGACTTCATAACACCAGGTTTGATTTTCACCACATGGATCATGCTTCATCTGATCCAAAAATTGCTTCACAGTATTGAGGGTAGTGGACTTCAGTTATTCACTGAACGATTTTATTGTAATATTCAACTAGCAAAAGAATTTCATAAACTAACACCTTAGAATCACTGTTGTGGGAAATGTGAAAAACTATTATCAGAGTCACTATCTGTGAACACAATAAATATGTGTTCACAGATAGTGACTTTCAGATGTAGCAGAGCTGACCATTACTCTGATAGTTATTCATTCAGTTGAAAATCAATGAAATGGTGGAGGAAGTTGGCTTTCTGGTTTTTTAGATATCTCAACTGCAAACAGAAGATTCTTCATCATCTTGATGAAGGTGTCACATCCATCTCAAAAAACCTTCACCACAAGCACAAAATAAGTTGCTTGTTCAGCTAGTAGGAGATATCCAAAATAAGAACATTCTTTCTAGAAAAAGGCTGCCGAGTTCAGATGCAGAAGACAAATTGAATGTTCATCCTCATTTTGTGATTAAGATGGGAATTCAAATAAGAATTCCCATCATGCTGTGCAGTATGTAGCGATAGAAGTATTAAGGAGGGAGAAAAGAAACAGTTTGGTATTGTGAAACACTCCTGAAAATGAGGACTGCAAGATTCTGAAAGTGTCTTCTTCGTGTGCCATTTCCATCTTGGAGGCCATCAAACACCAGTAGTCTCTTTCTCTACTCCTATGAATGATTTCATCCATGGAGAGTCCCATCCAGTCTTTTATATCATCCATCCAATTTCTTATTTTCCTTCCTCTGGGTCTTTTGCTGGGAATTTTCCCTTCTAAGGTCAATTTATAGATATTGCATATTTTGAACCTCTTATGATGTGGCCGCAGTAGCCTATATTTTTAGTCTGCAGATTTTGTTTAATAGTTCTCTTTTTGTGCCACTCATTTGAAGGGCTGTTTTATTGGATATTTTGTCTGTCCATTTGAGTTTCATCATTCTTCTCAAATATTTCTATTCTTTTTATTACATCTTTCTTCAGGGTTCGTGTTTCACATCTGTACATTAAAATTGGCCATATCAAAACCACAATTTAAAAAGTTTCAAGAAATATCTCACGCTAAAATCATATAAATAATCAACATTTAAAATATCTAAAGAGTTTATAAAATGCTTAACCATGCAGTTTTATATATTAGCTAATGAAACCCAACAATAAATAATTTTTGAATCAAATTTGATTAGTCATTTTTTGGATTTTTGAGCTGGACCGCAAAGCATTTTACAGTGTCTGTTTACAGTGCCATCAGTGAGGAAACGGGCACTGTAAATTTTATTTAATGTACATAGTGCAATATCAAGGAAACCCATACTTACTATGGGTTTCCTTGGGTACCTAGATTCACATAGACAATAAAATTATTTGGCTAAGGTAAAGAAAGCCTGCACGAGAAGCATGCAAAAGTTCGATGAAATTTACCGGTAAAAGTACTTTGCTGTAACGGCATTTGTATTGTTACTCGCTTGGTAAACAGATGGTGGGTGTTATCGGTCTGGAGTAGAAGTTGAATCTCACGGGAGCTTGAAACCCTCCCGAAGTGGGGGGGAGGTGGGGGGTTAACCTGACCTTTTTTCTTTAGAATCACTAATTGAATCACTTGTCGTAAAAAATGTTCATAACGTAGTTTCACCACTAAACTTTTTCGAAGCTTGCTGTGCTTCTCATGTGGGCTTCCTTTGCCTTTTTTTTTTTTTTTTTCTTAAAAAACAATTTATCCACCAGTGATTCTAAAGAAAAAAGGTCAGGTTACCCCCTCCACTTCGGGAGGGTTTCAATCTCCCATGGGATTCAATTTCTACTCCTGATCGATAACACCCACCATCTGTGTACAGAGCGAGCAACAATACAAATGCCGTTACGGCAAAGTACTTTTGCCGGTAAATTTCATCAAACTTTTGCGTGCTTCTCATGCAGGCTTTCTTTACCTTTGCCAATTATTTTATTTTATAATTTAATTAATAACTAATTATTTATAAATCTTTTTGCATCTGACAGGATTTAAAGTGCTTAGTAACTAAGTGCCTTAAATTCTGCGAGATACAAAAAATGCAAAAGTCATTGATGTGTGAAACCGAATAAACCTTGTCTTGACAATGAATTGCCTCGGTATTGCACTACTTTAAATTAATAATGTGTTTGAAAGCTATGCAATATCGGGGTAATCATTGTGAAGTCAAAGTTTGTTCTGGTGTGAGCATTAAGATTACTGTATTAAAAGGACTTAAATCCTACTGCAAAAAAAAAAAAAAAAAAAAACCATAACAGAGGAGAAGATAGTCCCCTAAGCCCATATAAATTTAATAACACCAAACAGCATTACCTATTATATTTTATTATTCAAGAGTCCATAACTTTCATATAAGAACTACAGACTTATGATAAATAAAAAGCATAGTAATATTTTTAAAACAAATCATAATGTTAGTTATTCTGAGTGTTTTCTTTAGCTCATTATAGTTCTGAAATATATGGTTACAGTTAATATGATATATCTTTAGATTAAATACCCCATGTCTACTCAATGCAACATAGTGTGGTTTTTACTTATATCTTTTCATAATTATTTTATCAATGACCACACACCTCCATTTATTGTTAGTGGTTTCATTTTGTGACCTTTGTGTTTTCTTACTCGATACTATCACCACTGTTATGTAAATCATTTGAGTTTTCTTTCTTAAATTCATTGTCAAGTGAGTTTAAAAATACTTCTGAAGACAGCATCTATTTTTGAAATGTAATTCAGGTATCAAGTCAGTCTTTACATACAAGCTGCAGCAAACACAATCAATATAGAGAGTTTGCCTGAGGCATGCAAAGTACAAGAGTCCTTACATAAATGATTCTGTAAGCATAATTCTACAATCAGATTCTTATTGTATGGAATCATTTATGTAAGTAAGGAACTGCAAATGAAAGAAAAAAAAAAAAAAAAACAATGAAGTGTACTGCCATAGATAGAAACTGTGAAAAGTAAACTCCAGAACAATGTTATTTGGTTTTTAGGAGCAATAGCAACTAAGGCCGTATTGCTCCGGGGATATGCGGTGGTCATTCCCTGACCTTTCCGCATCCTCCGTATTTGGTGGTCACGGGCTCGAACCCCGGTTTAATCAAGAAGCGTGTGCTACGCACTGCTGCTCCTGCCCACCTGGCTACAGAGGCGGCCCTCTCCAGAACAAAACACTCACATTATATTTATTACGTACACTGCCATTTTAACCAGGTTAAAGCATCTTTTATTTCCTAGTTTCATTATAAAATCTGCCCCAATAATTTGGAAATACTCTTTGTAGTTTTAAAAATCAAAATGTTCATTATAATACTTACCAGAAGGCTCCACTCCATGACATATAAAACATTTTTGCCTCTTGTCCAATCTCTAAAATGTAAAACTACAGTTTTATTATATATTCCATATAGATTATACGCTGCTCAACAAAATTAACAGAACAAAATGTTTTTCATATTTTATTGCGAATAGTTGATATACCAGGCATCCTGGCATGCACATTTCAAGTATCCAATATAAAATCAATTTACCATCTTACAGAGCTGCATATTATGCAAATTATTCATGCCTATAAAAACACGGGTTGCAACCACATCACTTCATTCCCATTTTTTGGCTTGCTCAGTGGGATAGCCATATCTCCAGTATTCAGGATGGCAAGTCATCATAGTTTATATAATTCTTTGAGATGGCAGGCTGTTGGATGACTTGAAGCTGGGAAGTCACAAACTGAGGTGGCACGTTGGCTTAATGTGTCATGAGTGTTATCTCAGCACTGTGGAAGCAGTTTCAAGAAATAAGAACTATTACAAGTAGAGCTGGCCAAGGTCGCCCAAGGGCTATGTCTACCAGAACAGACTACTATCTGGCTCTAACAGCAAGACAGAACCCTACAAAGTCCTGCCATCAACTGTCTTTTGAAGTTACTGCGGCCACAGGTGAAAACATTTCCAACCAGACTGTGTAAGAGGGCTCAATTCAAGTGGACTCTACACAAGAAAGCCTGTAGGTTGTATCCCATTAACACCAAACCACCACAGAGCTCATTGAACTGGTGTCACTAACATGTGACTTGCAGCCTTGACAAATGGGGTACAGTTCTACTCTCTGACAAGTCCCGTTTTAGCCCACAAACAGATTCTAGATGTTATTTCATCTTGAGATGAGGAATGCAGTACCATCCCTACAATATCAGAGAAAGGGACACGTACGATGGAGATGGTGATCTTGTGTGGGGCGGAATAATGATCAATAGCCACACCCCTCACTGTGTTTTTGATAGGGGTACCATAACTGGGCAGACGTACTGAGAACAGATCCTCAAACCTTATGTGCAACTTTTTAGGTTGCAATTGGCCTCAATTTTCTTTTCATGTATGCCAATACCACCCATTGAGCTCAAGTGGTGGAGGAATATCTTGAAACTGAAGATATCCAACGACTGCCATAGCCAGCATGATCACCAGACTTAAATTCAATCAAACACGTTTGGGATGCCATTTGGTCTCACATTGACAGCCAATTTCTCGGTCACATGATGAGCTAAGGTCTGTGCTGGTGGAAGAATGGAATTTGTTGCCACAGAATCTTATAGACACCCTTATATCAAGCATGATTCACCACTGTCTCTTATACTTGTCTGAAGTCTCTTGCTGTCCCCTCATTTCATCATTATTCTGTGGTACACCACCATACCAAATTTTGTCCTGCTTCATCATAAGCTGCACGAGTTACACCAAATTTTCTGTGTTCGGTTAATTTTGTCAAGCAATATAGTTATTGGATTACAAATATTCTTGCAATATTTTACATCTAATGTTTATTCTGTTACTTCAAAAATTTAACACAGTATAATTTTCAGCTTTTCACACTAAAAATGAAGGTTATGAAGATAACCTTCAAATATATAATCTTCAAATAGCACTAAAAATGAAGATTATAATCTTCATTTTTAGTGATAAAAGTCCAATTAATCTTTACGTATAGAATTAATTTTTATCCAAGCTAATTTTTATACTCTCTTTATAATCACACAATTAACTACATAAACTTAAGTTTTAAAATGTTTTTATTAATTTTCAAATGTTTACAAACTCAATTTATTTGTACATGTAATTTAAGGTACATAATTTTTGTGATATACTTTGATCGTTACTAAGTTTTGCAAGCATGAATCATTAAGTTTCATTGATCATACAAATAATATTTTACAGAAATTTTTCTTTGAGTTGGGTTGTTTAGATTAGACACCAAGGCAACAAAAGCCATTAGGCCCCACTGCTATAAATTGTTGGTTTCTTGACCAGTATAGCATGTGATACTAATAATATTAAGAGTAGGAGACCGGCAGAATTATTTAACAAGTACAGGTCACTGTTGAAAAAAAGCCGTAAATTAGGGTTGAATTTGAAAGTGTCTGCAATTCTGCCCAGACACGATAGGAGGGAGTATATGATGAGAGCCTTGTCGATCAATTCGGCCCTAGAAAGACTGTGCAAGACTCAAGGGGTAGAATTTTTTCAGCCTGGACTATACTTGTTAACAGGAGAGACTGCTTCTACAGGGATGGGATACACTTAAATAGAAAGGGTGCAAGAATATTTGCTGATGCTATCGAGGCAGTGTTAGGTGGGTCAGAAAACTGCTAGCTTGGGGGGATACAAAGACTAAAAGATTAACAGTAGCTACTGGCAGAGGTGAAAGTGATTCTTGCACTGCTTCTATTGGAATGAGCAGAAGCCTGAAAAACAAGATGCAGGATATTTCAGAGACTGCTGGGAGTCTTGCGGTACAAGTAAACACATGGGTTGTGTTAGGGTAGCTAAGAATAGAAACAGGTGCATGTATACTTGCGTGTACACCAATGCTAGGAGTTTGGTAAATAAATTTGATGAATTTGAGGTATTGCTCAAAGCATCAAAGGTGGATATTGTTGGGATATCAGAGACGTGGTGTCACCCAGATATAAGGAATGCAGAACTGGAATTTGGGGAGTACAATGTGTACAGAAAGGATAGACAGGATAGGAAGGGAGGAGGGGTTATGCTATCAGTTAAGAAACACATAAAATCCAAGGAAGTGAAGCCAGTCGACATCGCTGGACAGTGCAGTGTCAAGTCAGTTTTGTGTGACATAAGCATTGGGAGATCAAAATTGAGAGTAGGAGTGTGCTATAGGCCTAACGACTCTGATGAGTATAATAAGAAACTGTACAGGGAAATAGAGTGAACCAGTAAATCAGAGTCTTATAATGGATGATTTTTTAATTTTCCAGATATTGACTGGAATTTGTGGATTGGTCACTCACACACTAGCAAGGCTTTTGTGGATTTATTGGATGATTGTTTTCTACATCAGCATGTTCGGGAGGCAACTAGAGGGAGTAATAGTCTTGATTTGATTATCAGTAGTGATTCTTCATGCATTAAGAATCTGCAGATAAAGGAACCACTAGGTGGCAGTGATCACAGTGTGCTGAAGTGGGATTTACTCAAAGAGGTAACTACCATCAGGAGTAAAGGGAAGGGTTATTGCTTTCGTAAAGGCAACTACGATGGTCTGAGACAGTATTTAAATTCTATACAGTGGGACCAACTGAAGATGTTACCAACAGCAAATTCAAAATGGGAAGCATTCAAAGAACTTATCTTGGAAGCTACTAGGCTTTACATACCAACTAAGAAATATTGTTCAAGGTTTAGGCCTAAATGGATGTCAGATGAACTAATGAGACATATGACAGAGAAGAAAAATGTATGGGATACATATAAATTAACACGTGATACAGAAGCCTATCACAGATATAAGTTGATCTGTAACCAAGTTACAAAGGAGGTTAGGCAGGCAAAGGCAGATTACGAGAAATCTTTGGCAAGAGATGCAAAGAAAAACAGCAAAGAGTTCTTTACTTATGTAAACTCTAGAAGGAAGGGGATGAATCAGATTGTACACTTGATATCAATGGGTCAACTGTTGATGATCCTACACAGGCTAACAAACAAATGAATATTTTGCATCGACATTCACACATGAGGAGTTATTCAGCGAGGGGAATGCCAGAGGTGTATTCAACTCTGGCAGTAAGCTTGGGAATCTTTTAATATCTGAGAATAAAGTGAAGGAGAAATTGTTGAAGATAAACACAAGAAAGGCACCTGGGGTGGATGGGATCTATCCAGTTATATTAAAGGAGGCAGCAAAAGAAGTAAGCAAACCCTTAGCCATAATTATGAGAGCTTCCTTGGACTCAGGGGAGGTACCCACAAATTGGAGATGTGCAAATATGACCCCAATTCACAAAGGAGGATCAAAGGCCGACACAAGTAATTATAGACCTGTGAGTTTAACGGAGGGGTGAAGCGGGTTTTTTTGTTTTTTTTGGCTGATGCTGCATAAGCTTGCTTTCTTGCATCGTATGCCTCTACTAATGATAATGCTAGTCTACCTGTAATCACTATCCAAATTGACTAATTAGATCATAGCATACAAATCCAGTTCTTACACAAGGTATGGAAGAAACAGCAGTTGTGACTAATGTGATAGCTATGAGGGCTTCGTGCAATGGAAGGCTTGTTAGAGCTAATGGGCAAAACCTTGCAACTGTACCGTTCATAATCAGTTCACTGTACCCTTTTTGTCTAAAAATTGCATAGTATTTGTAATGACATATAATGCAAGGAAGAAACTTATGCAGCATGTCAAAAAAAAAAAAAAAAAACCCTACCTCCTTATCTAACCATCCCCTCTAATAATTTGTGCAATTTTTCCTTAACTTTATTTAAATTACCTATTTCCACAACACCAGATGGAAGTTTGTTCACACAGTCAATGACTTTCTGGCTGAAAGAAAATTTTCACACATCGATCCTGCATCCATCCTTTTTAAATTTAAGTTAGTTCAATTCATCTATCAATTCAGTTTATGTCTCCTCATGTGTGGCTGTTAGAGAAAGAGTAAGGATGCCATCAGAGCACCCAGTTTACTCAATCCATTTAAACACTTAATAACTTCAATTGAATCTCCTCACAGGTGCCTAGTTTCCAAGTGTTGCAATTTTCAAAACTGAAGTCTTTCTTGGTAGTGCCTTTCTTGGAATGCCATTTGGTGTCCATGATTAATCTTGTTTCTCTTCTCTTATGCCCATTGCAACAGACCATATTTGTCTTAAAATGGGGCTTCCAAACCTGTATATGCTGTGCTCAAGATGCAGCCTAGCCATTGTCTTATATAATGGGATAATTGTCTCCTTGTCCCTGCTGAAAAAATTCCTGAATATCACTGATAGAACCTCAGAACTGTCCTAGCAACCTATCTGCACTGCTCAGAGAACTTCATGTCATACTATACAATTACCCCATTTCAATCTCCCCCACACTGAGTGTGGTATCATCCAACTGGTATGTTATTCTGGGATTACTGTTGCCCATATGTAGTACCTTGCATTTATCAATATTAAACCTCAATTGCTACTTCCCAGACTAGACTATCATATATATTCTACAGTCTAATGTTCTTAAAATAAACAACAAACCTTCTTTAATATAAATGGCACCTCTGATAACTGCTGAGCTACTTTCTCATTGTGAAAGGGTTAAAATGAACAAAAAAAAAAAGCAGGGAAACTATTAAATAGGCATTATCTACTCTGATATGCATTTTAGATAGGAAGTCAATATTAAAAACTAAGGACAGTGCACTAAAAAATTGAAAGAAATAGAACTAAAAGAGAAATGTGTTTAATTATTTTGTGATTTCTTTTTTACTTTAATTTCTTTCCATTTTTAGTGAACTGTTCAAGACTGACTTCCTAACTGAAATGCAATTCAGAGATTAGCATTAGTAGAGGCATATGATGCAAGAAAACAAGCTTATACAGCAGCGATTTTCAACTCACGGCACACACTGAGCAAGGTGCTAAAATTGTCAAGGCACACCATAGTTTTTTTATGGAGGGATTTTATCATTAAAAAATTCCGTATTAAGTTCAATAGCTAAAATTCTAATCATTGTGTTATTTTTTAAAATAATATTGATCTGGATTTCAAAAGATTTATTTTTAAAATTTCTGTTCATATGTTATTATTCCTATTATTGAAATAAGATATCATTGAAAAAGATGCTATTTATAAAAAAAATATCATTTATATAAAAATATCAGTGGGAAACCTGTGCTTGGTGATGTTTCATGATGTCTCTTGTCCGAGGTCAGATGGTTGATAAGCATACCCTCAAGTCCTCCTCCAATGTTTGAAGCCATGACCTGTTCTTGCTCTTCACCATATTTATAGCAGAAAAGCCAGCCTCACACAGATACGATGTAGAGAAAGGAAAGAGTGCTTCAATTGCCTTCTTTGTGATAAGGGTGGGGATACTCCTGTTGGAGAGACAACCAGAATGAGGACAAATCTGTTGATGAGTGCTTTAGTTTCAGTCCTCTGTCGTTTCTTATTTCCATCAGCTCACCTTCTTCTGCAACAGTTAATTCTGCTGATTCCAATGCACTTAACACAAATGGATCTCTTACCTAGTCCAAAGAAGATACATAAAGTGACAGAAAATACTTTTCATTGTTTTTACTCGGTAGTGACAAACTTTGTAGAATTAAATGACAAGATTTTTGTCCGGTCTGCAACTTTTTGTCAGCTCAAACATTTCAACTTTGTTCTCTTTTTTTGATTCTGGCTCCCCACAATGTTAATTTTTCCTTAAAACAGTTAATTTTGTCAGTATAAGTAAGAATATTTTCATTCTTTCCCTGCATACTCTTGTTAAGAGTGTTCAAGTCTTGGGAAATGTCAGCTAGGAAAGCAACTTTATTGCACCAGGTCTCATCACTATGCAGGTCAGTCAGCTTAGACTCTTCAGATGTAAAAAAAAATTATAAGCTCTTCCCTCAGTTCATAGAACCTTGAAAGTACCCACCCTCGAGATAGCCACCTCACTTCCATGTGCAGTAGGAGTTGTGTGTGAGCAGCTTCCATGGCAGAACACAGTGCTGAAAACAACCTCGATTTTAATGGTCTACTCTTGATGTAGTTAACCATTTTGATCATCCCATCCAGTACTTTTTGGAGCTCGGGTACTACTGATTTTGAAATGAGGACCTCTCTGTGCAGGAAACAGTGTGTAAAAACAATGCCAGGGTTCTTTTGCTTGGCCAGTGCGACGAATCCTTTCAGGCTTCCCGACATAGAGGGAGCACCATTGGTGCAGATCTGATGCATAATTTCCATGACAAATCATGAGAACTAAAATAACTGTGGACAACATCAAGGATGTCTTGGCCTTTTTTTGTTTCTGGAAGTGGTTTGCAAAATAAAAATTGTTCAACGATGTCTCCATTACAAACAAACCTGCTGAATGCTAGCAGTTGAACTTTTCCAGTGATGTCAGCTGATTAGTCCAACTGGATGGCAAAAAAATCAGCTTCTTTAATGTTAGCTATCACTTGTGACTCAACATCTTGAGACATGTCTTGTATACACCAACTAATAGTGTTATCAGATATAGGGATTTTCAAAATCTCTTTTTCATATTCCTCGGCAAACATAATATTTACAATTTTACAGCATGCTGGTACAATTATTGACTCAGTAATTGTATGTGGCTTCATCTTTTTTGCCATGATTTCAGCAATGGCATAGTTTGCTTCTTGAGCTTTGTCAGAAATAGTTGTGATTTTGGTACATTGTTCAGCCTGGTGAGTTTGATAAGCCTTTTAAAATATTCAATTGGTTTCTCACATAAATGTGAGTGCTTTTTGTGAAGGTGTCTTTTCAGCTTACTTGGAACCATAACTTGGTTTGCCAGTTTCTCACCACAAGCAACACACTTAGGATATGGCTGCTCTTCTCCAGATGAAAAGAATCCGAAAGACAAAATAGTCTTCATTATACTGGCGTACGACAGTTTTAGAACTAATACTAACTGCACTAAGTGTTATACAACCAGAACTAGTGCCAGCTACACTTGATTCATTGTCATCATCTAACTTGCGATTTTTTAATTAGAAATCTGTCCATGTCTAATAAGTCCTAAAAAAATAAAAATCAACTAAATTCAAAAATAACAAAATAATTAAAACAAAATAGAAATAAACAAAAATGCATTAGTGCAAACTCACACGGAATAACACACCCAATGCGAACAACAGCTGACTGAAGACTGACAATGGTGGACAACATCAAGGACGTCTTTACCACCCCATCAAAGGTTGGGTGGTAAAAGTACATTGCAGAGTTATTTTTGGATCTGGAACAACAGGGACGGAAGTTCTCGGAATTTTACTATAATAACTTTTTTTTTTTTATTAAACTATTATTGTTTTCATTATTATCAGCCTTTCATGAAAAATTTACAGCACTTCTAAAATTTACCTCGATGATTTTATTTATTCTCCAATTTTTTTCTTGCTTTTCTACCTTTCCCCAAACTCTGCGGCTCACTGGTTGAAAATTGCTGCTATACAGGATCAGAAAAAAAAAAAACCTTCCCATTTCACCCAACCACTCACTCCAAATGTTTGTCTAGTTCTGCCTTGAACTTATTCAAGCTGTCAACCTCCACAACAACAGATGGAAGCTAGTTTCAGCAATCAACCACACCCTGGCTAAAGGCAAACCTCCACACATCCACTCTGCAACCATTACTCCTCAATCTGAACTTATGTCCCCTCAGGCAATCAATCTGGGCAAGAGGCAGAATCTCATCAGCATTGAGCTTGCTCAAACCATTCAAGGCTTTATGCACCTCAATCAGATCACCTTGCAAGTGCCTAGTCACCAGAAACTGTAATTTGCAAATCTTAAGCCTTTCTTCGTAAGAGCAACCCTTTTTCCCAGTCACTAATCTTGCTGTCCCTCCCTGAACCTGCTCCAGCAGCTCCACATCCGTCCAAAAATGGTAATAGCTATGCAATATGGTAAGATGGTAATAGCTATGTAACAGTTCCTCTGATTTTTTTTTTTTTTTTTTCAATATTTTTATCTTCATTTTTATTTTAGGCCTCTCACAATAAAAAAGGAGCTCAGCAATTATCAGAGGTGAGTTACTTACATAAAGAAGCTTTGCTGTTGAATTTAATTAGAATATTCTACAGTTATCCATAAAATTTGAGTGATTAAAAACCTAAATTTCAAAAGGAAAGCCATATAATCCGTACCCATTACAACCATGTTTCGAAAATAAGCCCTAAAAATCTTCTTTAATTCAAAAGCATAACTCCAACTGGCAACACAATGATTTTGAAGAATAGCACTATTACAATAATCTTCACACTTAATTTTTTAAAAAAAATTAAGTGTGGCGATATGACCACACTTAATTTTATTTAAAAAAAATTAAGAAAATTTGGCTTTAAAATGTTCAAAAAAAAAAGACTGATAATCAGAGCAGCACAATAGTTTTTTGGTAGCCACATGGAAGGTGGATATTGAAACAAAAGCTAAAACACAAGTATTTTCTGCAGGATGAGCCACTTGTACCAAGAAAAAGTCTGAACACAATTTAATTGGTGTCATCAAATAATGTTAAATAAGGAAACATCAAACTGAAGCATTCATTTTTTTACCCAATAAGCTATCTATTTACCATAACTTACACAGGGAGATTCTTCTTCTTCTTCTTCCATTATCCACTGTTTATTCAATGATGCATTATCTACTTATGTAAAAATGCATTTTTACAAATGTAATTCTGATACATTACTGATTATTCATGGTACACTGCATGGCCAATTGAGTAGCAGAAAAGCAAGAGGTGAGGTACAAAAATAATCTAAAAAGATAATATAAATAATACAGCAGATGCTGGGTGGCTAATAGTTGTTGAGGGCCCTATCAAATTTGTAATTTGATGGAGTCCTTGATAATTCTCTAACTTGTCTAGGCATAAAGATGCTCAAACAATAACAAAAATATAAATGTTTAATTTTTACCTTTCATTAATGATCCCATACTGATATCTTCAACTACTCCATCATCCTTTGTAGCAGTTAATCTAGATGTATCTCTAGCTACTGAGTTTTCTTGTTCATATGCTATAAGTTGGTTCAGTTAAAATAAAGAGACTTTATCATTTACCCACAATATGTTAAGTGTAAGAAGAGAAGAAAAGAGTAAATTAAAAGTAATCTCTCTCTCTCTTTATTATATATATATATATATATATATATATACATATATAATAAACAGATACATATATATAATCATTGAGTGATCACTTACCTAATACTGTGTTAGTCCACCATTTACACAAATGACAGCTGCTATTCATTCGCCTAGACACTGACTCCACTAGATGTCTGAAAATATCCATAGAGACCTGCAGCATGCCACTTACAAGGCTTTCCATAGTGTTGGAACAGATGATGGCCACATGTCCATATGCCTCACTTCCCATTCCAAAACATCCTACAGATGTTTTAATTGGATTGGTATCAAGCGAATTTGGCCCACACCTGTGCCACACTTGTGCACAGTGTGGACCTGATTATATGGCACATTATTGTCTTGAAAGATCCCATTTCTGTCTAGGAAAAAATGCAACACAGCAGGGTGCACATAGACAGTATGCTACTGCAACAGGATCTATAAAAGTTAGGTAGATGGGCTGAGAAGTGGCAGCTGAAGTTTAACATTGACAAATGCAAAGTACTGCATATGGGTAGCAGTAACACAAGAGAAACATACCAACTCTGTGGTGCTACACTAAGGGAGGAGGAGAATGAAAAAGCCCTGGGGATATTTGTGCAGTCAGATATGAAGTTCTCTGATCAGTGCAGACGGGCTGCCAGAGCAGGTCATGAAGTTTTGTCAATGATATATAGGAATATTACTAGCAGAGACAAGGAGGCGATTATGCCTTTGTATAAGGCAATGGTCAGGACACATCTTGAGTACTGTATACATGTCTGGAGGCTTCATTTTAGGAAGGATGTAGAGTTGCTAGAACACGTACAGAGAAGGGCAACAAGATTGGTGAGAGGAACGAAGGGGTGCGCTTATGAAGAAAGGCTTAAGTTCTGCAAGTTACAGCATCTGGAGACTAGGCACCTCCAAGGTGATCTGATTCAGGTGTATAAAGCCTTGAATGGTTTGAGCAGGCTCAATGCTGACGGGATATTTTCGCTTGCTCAGCCTAAGAACCTGAGGGGGGCATAGATTCAAATTTAGGAAAGACTGTTGTAGAATAGATGTGCGGAAGTTTGCCTTTAGCCAATGGGTAGTTGACTGCTGGAACAGACTTCCATCTGTTGTTGTGGAAGTTGATAGCTTAAATAAATTTAAGGCTGAACTAGACAAACATTTGGAGTGACCGGATGGGTGAAATGGGAAGGTTTTTTTTTTTTTTTTTTTGGCTGATGCTGTATAAGCTTGCTTTCTTGCATCATATGCTTCAACTAATGCTAATGCCATCAGGCTTAATGTCCAAGTTTGCAGATGATACAAAGTTTGGCAGGGTTGTTGATGATAGTAAAGATAGTATGCTACTGCAACAGGATCCAGAAAAGTTAGTTAAGATGGGCTGAGACGTGGCAACTGAAGTTTAATATTGACAAATGCAAAGTACTGCATATGGGTAGCAGTAACCCAAGAGAAATGGCACCTCCGTAGCCAGGTGGGCAGGAGCAGCAGTGCATAGCACACGCTTCTTGATTAGACCAGGGTTCGAGTCCATAACCACCAAATATGGAGGATGCGGAAAGGTCTGGGAATGACCACCGCATATCCCCGGAGCAATATGGCCTTAGTTGCTAATGCTCCTAAATAACAAACAACAGCCAAAAGAAATGTGCCAACTGTGTGGAACTACACTCAGGTAGGTGGAAAACGAACAATACCTGTGGGTAATTGTGAAGTCAGAAATGAAGTTCTCTGGGCAGTGCAGGTCATGGAGTTTTGTTGATGATATTTAGGAATTTTTCTAGCAGGAGTAAAGATGTGATTATCCCCTTGTATATGGCAATGGTTAGGCCACACCTCGAGTACTGCAAACAAGTCTGGACGCCTCATTTTAGATAGCATGTAGAGTTGCTAGAACGAGTACAGAGAAGGGCATCAAGATTGGTGAGAGGAACAAAGGGATTCTCTCACCAAGAGAGGCTGAAATACAGCAAGTTGCAGCATCTAGAAACTAGGCACCTGTGAGGTGATCTGATTGAGGTGTACAAGACCCTGAATGGTTTGAGCAGGCTCAGTGCTGATGGGATACTTCTACTTGCTCAGATTAAGAACCTGAGGGGGCATAGATTCAAACTGAGGAAAGAGAGTTGTAGAATAGATGTGCGGAAGTTTGCCGTTAGCCAGCGGGTCATTGAATCCTGGAAAAGACTTCCATCTGTTGTTGTGGAAGTTGATAACTTAAATAAATTTAAGGCTGAACTAGGCAAACATTTGGAGTAACCGGATGGGTGAAATGGGAAGGGTTTTTTTTTTTTTTTTTTCATTTGGCTTATGCTTTATAAGCTTGCTTTCTTCCATCATATGCCTCAACTAATGCTAATGTTAATTTCAAAAAAAAAATAACAAAACTGTTATAATACACTGTAACTCCACACTTTTAGGTGGAGTGTATATATACAGGGTGATTCACTACCAGTGTGACAAACTTGCAGGAGGTGTAGGGGGCACAAAGACGAATCGGAATCACATAGCATTGCAGGGTCCAAAATGCCTTCATCATGCGGTAGAGGACGTTGAACGGGAGGTCGCGTGAACAGTGATCCTGCTGGAAGTCAGCATTTGCGAACCGTTTCTGTTGAAGAAACCAAGTAGCAAAAGTCCTCCTGAGTGGATAATCCGCAGGCTCCAATGATTGAACGCGTTGCAGATGGTATGAACTCATTTGGTTTGTTGACGGTATCCTCCATACAGTGGATTGGGAAATACTCAATCGTTGGCCTATCGCTCGAGTACTCGTACTTGGATTGCCTTCTGCAAGATGTAGGACATTCTCCTCGTTGTCTGGCGTCCTTGTCGATTCATGGTACTTCTCGTGAAACAACCAGTCTCACATAACCTTCTGTGCACACGTGCAAAAATCATATGATGAGGAGCATGTCTGTGCAGGAAACGTTCCTGGTACAAGCGCATAGTGGCATGCCCGTTACAATCCGCAGCTCCATACGCGAGGTGCATGTCGGCCAGTTCAACGTTTGAATACTCGTCCATCCTACTGCCTCGGGAACCGGTTCACAAATGCTGACTTCCAGCGGGTTCGCTGTTCACGCGACCTCCCGTTCAACGTCCTCTACCGCATGACGAAGGCATTTCGGACCCTGCAATGCTATGTGATTCCGATTCATCTTTGTGCCCCCTACACCTCCTGCAAGTTTGTCGCACTGGTAGTGAATCACCCTGTATATATATTATGGTGGTCCTCTGTTGAGATGGGGCATAATGGTCAGTCTCTTTTATTTGTTATTTTCATTTTGCTGGTCAAGTGTTGCAGTTGGTTTTCTCCTGCATTTTTAGTGATATTTCACATAATTTGGACCTGGTGCTCTCAAGTAGGGGGTGCTAAATTTCAACTACTAATTGGCTTATTCTAAAATCTACATTATTTGATGTTCTATTAATTGACTTTTTCTAAATTATTTTAGAAGCATTCCTTCTGCAATACCCCATTTATCTTGATTCCTCCTCCTTTTTTGTTATATTACATGTGGGTTTATTTTATTTTTTGCTCTACTGGTTTGCCATACTTACTGGCATTTGTTTCATTTATTTTTATTTTTATTTATTATAAGCAACATATGGTGGATAATGCATTTGTAGCCACTATTGTTTGCTGTACTAATTTCCTTCTATTCTATTTTTTTTTCTATCTTCTTGAATATTTAGTTAAAGTTTTAAATTTATACATCTATATATAGATAGATAGATAGAGAGATATACAGGGTGGCCATAATTAAAGTATCCCTATTCGGAGGTCTCTGTAGCTCTAAGTAATAAGCAGAATGCCACTAAAATTAGTAAGTAAACCATTCAAGGCATGGGGAGAAGGATCCGGTGGAAAAAAAAAAAAATGGCGAAAGTAACAAAAACCAACACGAGAACCACGGAAAACTTTTAGCAGTCAAATGTGTTTCCCAGTACCGCAGCTTCTCCCTGCATTCTCGGTAAACAGATGATGTATGTTATCGGTAATGGCAGAACAAGTTGATAACGATATATTGATTATTTTTTAATCAATATAATCTGCTTTTAATAATAACAAAAAACTAATTAATGTCTTCGCGGCTGAAATTTACTTACGGGTACACCCTTCAGACTGCCTCAGTTATCGTTATCAACTTCTGCTGCCACTACACGCACCATCTGTTTACCGAGAATGTAGGGAGAAGATGCAACCGGGAAACACTTTTGACTGGTAAAAGTTTCCCGAAGTTTCCCGCGTTGGCTTTCTTTACCTTAGCCAAAAATAATAGTTCCAAAATCTGCCGATAGGGGATAATATGGCACTGTATGAGAGGAAAGACATTATTATTATTATTAGCCATATGGTGCAAGGAAGCCTGAGGCTTATGCTGCACCAGCCAAAAAAATTTTCTGAATTACCCTGAGAGAGAGAGAAAACAAGAGTCAGAAGTAGAAAGGAATCACCAAGAAAGAGATGAATGATGATATCCAGCTCAGGACCCTGGGTGTGCCAAGCCCATACTCACCAGATGTGAGCCCCTGGGGAAACGACAAAGTACCAACAAATAAATAATTAAGATAAACCTTAATGAAATTACAAATTTTTATTTGTGCTCTTTGCAAAACAACAGAAAGAAACTGAACTAAACTGCCAGAAGTAATGGTTTCACAGCTCCAAACTCGCTCACAGTTTACTCCCAATGGTTGATGATGTTGCTGATGGTGGCATTGGTTTTCGATGTGATTACCATTGTTTTGGACCAGAAATTGCATTCGATGCACAGTGTGCTCAACTGCAGAATGCAACATCCCTGGAGTAATGTTCTGCACACGCTGCATTATGTTGTCCTTTAAGACAACCAGGTTAAGGACACTTCCTCGATAGACATTGGCCTTGGGGTGACCCCACAGCCAAAAATCACATGGTGTCAAGTGAGGCGAACGTGGTGGCCATGCAGTGGGAAACAAACAACTAATGACTCTTTGTGCAGTAAAGTGATGCCAGAGAAGCTGCTGTACTGGTCGCGCGATATGAGGAGGAGCCCCATCTTGCATTAAAATTGTCTCATCCAGGCATCCTCTTTGCTGCAGTTAAGGAATAATGAAACTGCTTAGCATGTGATGATATCTTTGTGCTGTAACAAAACAGGTGGCTGCTCCTGCTGAGTGCAATTCCTCAAAAAAGTATGGCCCTAGGATGAAATCTGAAGTCCCACCACACCAGATGGTGATTTTTAGCGAGTGCAATGGGGTTTGCTGAATAGCATGCAGTGCTTCTGAAGCCCATATTCAGCAGTTTTGAGTTTTGACAGTCCCATCGAGAAATCCCCAAAGAATGTTCCATGGCCAGGCATCGTCCACTTCCATTCTGGCCAAAATCGTTAGAGCAAATGCCATTCGTTTTTCAGGATCATCTCTTTGCAGCAATGGGTTAAGCAAAGTAATTGCTTTTGGGTTCCTTAAATTTTGTGAGACATTTCTTTGCAGATTCGACTCTTCAAAAATAGTGTTAAGATTTTTAAGAATAGATTTAACTTCAGTTTTTGAACTGGATACAGTATTTTATGTTTCAACAAAAATTGCCTTCTCTTGTTCAGGTCATTCCAAGAGTTTGTCCCCATTAAAAGTTTCAGAATCCTATTCATTAAGTTGTTTATTGCCCTTATTTCTGTTTTATTTGCCCGTGCCCATATATTTACTAAATAATTGAGTTAGTCCATTAATGCATAAAATAAGGTAACTTTTGTTCTAAGATTTAACTTATTCTTAATGTAGTAAAAAACGTACACATAAAATCTCATTTTTTTGTACAAGTTTGTTATATGCATTACCCAACTTAGACTGTAGTCAATCCATAACCCAAGGTAACAATGATTTGAAACTTCTTTCACAGTTAGACATTTGCAATTCTTGAAATTCTAATCATGTAGGCAATCATGTTTGTGCAATTTGATAGAGGGTTGAATGTCCAAGGTTTGATGAGGAGGTCTTATTACCAAAAATTTTGTTTTTTCAAAGCTGAGTGCTAATTTATTATCGTGCAACCAAGTTTGTAAAAGTATTGCATCCTGTTGTAAATCATTCGCCATTTTTGTTAGGTTCTTTCTTATTGTATATAAGATTATATCATCTGAATAAATTTTTATAAAGTTCTTAATTACTTCGAATATGTAATTTATATAGCTGTTGAACATGATTGGCCCAACATGAGTGCCCTGAGGTACTCCTCCCTTTACATTATAAGATTTTCCCTTTGTATTTTCTACTTCTACTGTTATTTTTATCTTGGTTAAATAATTTGCTAGGAGTTGATTGAGTCTTCCCCTTATACCATATTTCAGTAATTTCTGTTGCAATATTGGGATATCAATTAGGTCATATGCTTTGGTCAAATCTATAAATAAAATCAATATGAAGTTATTGTTGTTTAAATGTAAGTTTAGAGAGTCTACTAAGTTCTCTAATAATGTCTGTGTGCTCTTGCCCTTCTGATATGAGAATAGAGAGTTGTTTAACAGTCCATATTGATGTAAATATTTGCTTATATGGGAAAATATATAATTTTCTATTATCTTATTTAAAACTGACTGTATTGTTATTGGTCTGTAATTGCAAAAGTCATCAGGTGGTCCCTTTTTATATATAGGAATTATCTTAAATGAGAGTAAATTTGTAGGATAGCTTCCCGACTCTAACATCCGTGCTATTAGCTCTACCAAGAGAACAGAGAACTGTTCTTTGTTTCTCTTTACCTCGGTTACTGTAATACAGTCCAGTCCGTAAGATTTCTTGTTCTTTAATTGTTCTATAATTTTAAGAATCTCAGTATAATGTGGAGCTAAAACTACACAAGAGTTCATTATCTGAGGAAGCCTATCTTGTTTAGTAAAGGAAGCTTGGCAATAATGTAAATTATATCTGTTGAGATCTAATACAGCTTTGGCAAACCTATTTGCAGCCTCATATTGTTTGTCTGTACCATCTATCTGTTCTAATAGTGTTTTAATTTGATTTCCCCTTGTTTTTTCTTCCTTGTACTTAACATGTTATTTATAATGCTCCATTTATCCTTTTATGTTATCTGCTTATCCATGAAAAGATGATTGTAATAAGTGTTTTTTTGCTTTTTTATCATACCTGTCACTTTATTTCTGAGTGTTTTATAATTGTGATAATGTTCTTTCTTTGATGGACAATTTCTATACTGCCTGAAATATTTATCTCTTTGTACCATTAGTTCTTCTATTTCTTTAGTCATCCAACTAAATAATAATAATAATACTAAATGGCCAGTTTTGCTACAATGTTCTTTAAAGCTCGAAAAGCTATGGCTCATTTTGATCGCCTAAACTCACTAATAATAACGAATTTCTTTAATTTATATCTACAGAAAAATCTAAGAATCTGCAAAAGGAAAATCTATAATCCACTTCAGATTGGCTAGACTACTTTACAGGGTTCTTCTCTTACAAATGCAACCAGAATCTAGCTCATCTAAGTCTACCACACTCCATTACGTATGATAGTTTCTTCAGTTCCCACATTATATTAAAAGCAACAGTTATTAGAAACACGATCTCGCTTCCGCCCACTAACAAGCTGAAGGTGTACCACAATTTATGCTGGAGTCTTCAGTCATTGCTCGCAACTTTCAAAAGTTCTAAAAATAATGCTTTTTCCAGTGAGTAGAACATCTACAGATAGATCTCACTCAAAGCGGCAAAACCCAGCTCAGTCCAAAAAACTTTTGCCCGCTAAAATTATTAGATAGGTTACTCCTGCCAGTTACTTCTTACTTCCCACCGGCTCAAAGAAGAAAATTCACCAATTCCCTACTCTATTCCTCCAAAGCACTCAATTATTACCAACCTGCTTGCCACTGCTCAAAATATTTTGTCAGCTTCTGAAATAAAAGTGGAACTCGCAATCACTTATCGTCATTTAGTAGCAGCAGTCTTTGATGTAGTTCAGTTGCCTGTGCTCTTCTGATTGTTAAAACTGCACGTGGCATCCCTATCTCCACAAGACCTCTTATTCAAAACTGCTTAAAACTTCAGAGGAAATTCAGGAGTGAGAAGTAACAAATACCTTGAGGGGGCGTTTTATCAAGTTTGTTGTTAACTGTCATTACTTCACCGCTAGTGAAGAACAGCCAACGTCTTCTACGTTCCGCTGACGAATTTAGAAATTCTGATCCGCATCACTCATAACGTCACTTTTGCCTAGACAACCAATTCAGTTAATATTATCTGTGTCAGCTATTCAGATCTGGTGACGCATTCTCCACTACATTTTCTAAATAAGACCACAGTGTTCAACTTGCTGGTTACTCGGGCTGTGAATGCTGAGAGCCTAAAAGACTACCGTACTAATTCCATTGTCTCAAATATGATTTTAATGATCCATGAACTAATGATATTTTGAATCACCTAATAAAGTAAATATAAGGTGATTATGGAACTTGCATTATTATTTTTTTTTTTTTTGTAATTTTGTATAATAACAAAACTAAGTAACGTTACTGCAATACAAATTTCTACATATATACACTTAAGTATTTAAAAAAGGAATCAAAACATCCGAATATGTTCAGAGAGGAGCAATGTTTATTGCTCCTGCCTGTATAACTCAAAATCGGATAGCTGTATAAGCAGGGAGACGTCGAGAGTCAGCTCAGGCACTGGGGTAAACAGCTTCACTGAGCTACTCCAGTTTCCCCATGTGGAGTATTCGAAATTGTAAAAAAAATAGTCTGTTTATATGCCAGGACGAAACCAAAAACCAAACAGTCAGAGGAGTTCACAATATAGAGAGAATACAAGAAACAGCACTGTATTTAGCAGTATTGTTTTGAACGAGTTGAACCCCGGTCATTCAAGGCAAGTGTACTTATGCACCCTTTTGCTTGACCACTCGGCTACGGCGGCCTAAAAATTTGTTTATGAAGGGTGTTGCATTTAGTGAGCATCACTGTCAACTTGAAAATCTAAATCACGCTAAACAGTACTCAGTGCCGAGATTAGATACATGTAGTCCTGTCCAGGGCCGCGCCATATACAGGGTGTCTCAAAAACATTGGTACAACCGTTTAGGGGAGGTAGGTAACATCTAAAGGAATGTGAATCGCATAGGAACCCATAACCGGAAACGTCACGGGACAGTAGTAGCAGAGGCACAAGAAGCAGAAATGACACAAGACAGTAATTAGTGGCAAACATTTATTTGACATAATATTAACAATGGAGTACGAGATGGATGCATATCATGATGTTACAACAGATGCTCGAAGGTTCCACCATGAGACACAATGCATGCATCACACCGACGCAGCATGGATTGGTGGACACGGTCGAACACATCTGGAGTTTCTTTGACAGTAGCAGCAGCGCAGACGAGTCTCACCATGAGATCCATTTCTGTCTCCACAGGCGATTCACACACGATAGATTTGAGGGACCCCCCACAGAAAGAAATCAAAGCTCGATAAATCAAGTGAGCATGGGGGCCAGGCAACGGGTCCACCATGGCCAATCCATCAATGCCCAAAACGCCTGTTCAAATGGTCACTAACACACCTTTCATAATGGGCAGGTGCCCCGTCATGTTGAAACCAAATGTTGCATCTCACATTTGCTGGAACATCGTCAAGTAACCCTGGTAGAACTTGTTCAAGAAAGATCCGATATTTAGCGGAGTTCACACGGGATGGTAACAGGTATGGGCCGAGTAAACAGTCACTGACCATACCTGCCCACACATTTATTGCGAAGCGACGTTGTGCCGCATGGGACGCACACCGTGTGGATTGTCGTGAGCTCACACATGAGCATTGTGCTGATTGAGTAAGCCTTCCCGAGTGAAATAAGCCTCATCCGTGAACAAAACATAGGCTGGAAAATTCAAGTCTTGTTGAACACTTTCTTGGAGAAACCACTGTGCAAAAGCCACACGTGCAGGATGATCTTGGGAGAGCAGTAATTGAACCCTTTGGAGATGAAAGGGGTGTAAGGAATTGTCGTGCCAGACACGCTGTACACTGCAACGAGACACTCCTAAGGCAGAGGCAACGGCACGTGTGCTGGTAGTAGGATTATTCTGGATGGCATTCAACACACTTTCTTCCATGGCGGGAGTTCGCGTCGAATGTGGTCTGCCCGCACTACTCCTGTTACCTCTAAATGACCCATAATCACACAAATTTTGATGCACACGCACAAACAAACGGTGGTCTGGTACATGTCTGTCTGGGAAGCATTCTCCATAAATTCGTTGAGAGGCAATCCACTGCCCTCTCTAATCCATACACTAGGCGCATGTCTGCCAGCTCACAGTTCGTATATCGATGCATGCTCTTTGTGCGGCGACTACTGCTTGAATGAGTAACCAGAAATTTTCCCTCTCACGAATTGATGAACAGTGCCGTGTACTGACTTACAATGACGTTTCCGGTTATGGGTTCCTATGCGATTCACATTCCTTTAGATGTTACCTACCTCCCCTAAACGTTTGTACCAATATTTTTGAGACACCCTGTATATTGGCTGCTCGTGTTCAAAGAAGAAATATGCCGCCCCGGCACATTGTAATTCCCCCCCAATAAATAACATTTCTTGTAATATTTTATCGATATTAGAATTTATAAATAATATTTACATTTTTTATTTTATTTCCTTACCACGCTTTATTCATGCTACACATATTTGAACATGAGAAGGTAATATAAATTAAGACAGCTTTGTGCAATAAATTTTATCAAAATTTGATATGTCACTAATATCACTTAGTTTTGAAAAAAAAATCATGAAAAGAGATATTAATAATAATTGTTAAAAAATACATAAATATATACAATACAATACAATACAATACAATTTATTTATCAAGAGAATGTGTTTACAATAAATGAACTTGTTAAGAAAAGTGAATTTCTTGACAAGTTAAAATTCTTCATTTACAACAGTTTTGTATACAAATTCTTTTACAACCAGAAAAGACAATAAAATCACTACTCATAGTACATTCCACACTGTAAACAGAGATAGTAATTTATCTGTATAGCAATTTTAATCCACTGTGTCATTGAGTATCAAGAATTTTCTTATTAGAAATTTTAATTTGGAGATGGGATAACTTCTCCTGAGCCTGAAATCAACACTAGCCAGCAAGTTGTTTATTATATTCATTGTGTGCCTATCTCCAAATCTATTTAGTACCCTAGAGTGAGGCAAAATAATTGCCTTTGGGTTCCTTAAATCATGTGTGTCATTCGATTGCAGATTTGATTCTTCATAAATAGTGTTAAGATTTTTCAAGAATAAATTTAACTTCAGTTTTTTTATTGGATACAGTATTTTGTATTTTAACAAAAATTGCCTTCTCTTATTCAGGTCATTCCAAGAGTTTTCCCCCATTAAAAGTTTCAAAATCCTGTTAATTAAGTTGTTTATTACCCTTATTTCTGTTATATTTGCTCGTTCCCGTACATTTACTAAATAATTGAGTTGGGAGTCCACTAATGCATAATATAAGGTAACTTTTGTTCTAAGATTTAACTTATTCTTAATTTAGTAAAAAAAGTACACATAAAATCTCATTTTTTTGTACAGATTTGTTATATGCATTGCCCAACTTAGACTGTAGTCAATCCATAACCCAAGGTAACAATGATTTGAAACTTCTTCCACAGTTAGACATTTGCAATTCTGGAAATTTTGATCATGTAGGCATTCATGTTTATGTAATTTAATAGAGGGATGAATGTCCATGGTTTGATGAGGAGGTATAATTACCAAAAATTTTGTCTTTTCAAAGCTGAGTGCTAATTTATTATCATGCAACCAAGTTTGTAAATGTATTACATTCTGCAGTAAATCTTTTGCCATTTTTGTCAGGTTCTTTCCAATTGCATATAAGATTATATCATCTGCATAAATTTTTATAAAGGAGTTCTTTATTACTTCGAATATGTCATTTATAAAGATGCTGAACATGATTGGCCCAACATGAGTACCCTGCAGTATTCCTCTCTTTACATCGTATGATTTTCTCTTTGTATTTTCTACTTCAACTGTTATTTTTCTATTGGTTAAATAACTTGCTAAGAGTTGATTGATTCTTCCCCTAATACCATATTTCTGTAATTTCTGTTGCAATATTGGGATATCAATTAAGTCATATGCTTTGGTCAAATCTATAAATAAAATCATTATGAAGTTATTGTTGTTTAAATATAAGTTAAAAGAGTCTACTAAGTTCTCTGATAATGTTTGTGTGCTCTTGCCCTTCTGATATGAAAATAGAGAGTTGTTTAACAGCCCATATTGATGTAAGTATTTGCTTATATGGGAAAATATATAATTTTCTATTATCTTATTAATAACTGACTGTATTGTTATTGGTCTGTAATTGCAAAAGTCATCTGGTGGTCCCTTTTTATATATAGGAATTATCTTAAAAGAAAGTAAATTTGTAGGATAGCTTCCCGACTCTAACATCCGTGCTATAAGCTCCACCAAGAGAACAGAGAACTGCTCTTTGTTTCTATTTACTTCGGTTACTGTAATACTGTACAGTCCATAAGATTTCTTGTTCTTTAACTGTTCTATAATCTTAAGAATCTCAGTATATTGTGGAGTTAAGACTACACAAGAGTTTACTATCTGAGGAAGACTATCTTGTTTAGTAAAGGAAGCTTGGCAATAATGTAAATTATATCTGTTGAGATCTAATACAGCTTTGGCAAACCTATTTGCAGCCTCATATTGTTTGTTTGTACCATCTATCTGTTCTAATAGTGTTTTAATTTGATTTCCCCTTGTTTTTTTCTTCCTTGTACTTAACAGGTTATTTATAACGTTCCATTTTTACTTTTGTGTTATCTGCTTATCCATAAAAAGGTGATTGTGATAAGTGTTTTTTTGTTTTCTTATCATACCTGTCAATTTATTTCTGAGTGTTTTATAATTGTGATAGTGTTCTATCTTTGATGGATAATTTCTATACTGCCTGAAATATTTATCCCTTTGTACCATTAATTCTTCTATTTCGTTAGCCATCCAAGGTTTCTTAAGCTTGATCCTGCTACTCCTAGTGTTTATGTTGCAGGCTGAGTGGTTTACTTTTCTCTCGATATTAAACCTTGAATTGTTTATCATTTGTATTATCTTATTTGAAAAGACATTTACATTTGTTGTGTATGATGCTTGCTCTTGTATTAACATGTTTTCTATGTTCTGTTTCAGTTTACCTGTTGATAAATAATTTTTCTTCGTAATTTTTGTTAATTTTATATCTACACACGGATGTTGTTTTGAATACTTATCTACTATTTGTATAGTTCTGTGATCTGAAAGTTGATTTAATAATATGTAAGAATTAGTATACTTTAACTTTATATTTGTTATAAGGTGATCTAAGCAAGAGCTTACTGTTCTGTCTCCCTCTATCCTTTGTTGCCTAGTTATTCCAAATAAGGTATGTTCAAATCCATAATTGTTTAAGATTGCAGAGTATCTGTGTATCACATTATCAGTTTCATCAGTTAGTAAATTAATATTAAAATCTCCTACTAGTATGTTCTTATCAGTCTGTATGTCATCCCATTGGAAAATTATGTTATCTTATTCTATTAGGAAGTTGTTTATGGAATCTGATGGTGGCTTATAAAATGCACAAATCATGAATGTGTTTTCTGGATCTTCTCCTAATAATTTGACACAGCAGTTTTCACAAGACTGAGTCAAGTGGTAAGCCTGTATTGCCTTAAAGTATGTTCTATAGTATATTATTATTCCTCCATCCCTTCTCGACTCTCTCAACATATAGACCTTGTATATTATAATTAGAAATTTCTTCACTTTTTATGTTCACCTCTGTTAAAACTATACATGAAATATAATCTTTCATTGCATTTATATATTGCAAGAAGTTAAACCAATTTTTTCTTAATGACCTAATATTTAGAGCTACCAGAAAGAACTGATTTTTATCAATTGTAAGATCTTGAATATTTGGATTATTTAAAAAATGTAAAGGCGAGCTGAAAATCTGTGATTCCTCAAAAAGCATAACTGAAGTCTTAACTTTAACTTAGGTCTAAATTTCAATTTTTCACAATATAAGGGTCTATTTTATATACTGTAGATCCTTTGAACTCAAGATTCTTATGGCTCTTGAAGATTCATTCTTCTTCACATAAATTCTTCCATGTTTAACCATAGAAATTTGTAACTGTGTGTTTTTACTAATTGTTTTGTTTCCCAAAACAATTGCTTGAGGTGAGTTGTTAATTGGTCATTTATGTAGATTGGGATATTAGTAAATTAATAAGAGGAGTTTACCTCAATATAGTACGTGGAACACTTCCGTATGATACCCTCCAGAAATTAAAACGGAAAAAACGAAAAAATCGACAACTTACCGGTACATTAAAGTAAAATATAAATAATTAAAGTAAAATATAAATAATTAATTTAACACAATTCAAAATCAATTCAAAACAATTAAAATTCAAATTAACGCAATTAAAAGAATCAAACGAAAATATTCAAAACGATTTTTTAAGTTGCAGGTTTAGCCTGATCTGGTAATTTTCATTCCTGTGATCACGACGGTCGGTCGAAAAGCATTGTCAGCTTCAGGAAGGAAAATCGTTTTGAATATTTTCGTTAGATTCTTTTAATTGCGTTAATTTGAATTTTAATTGTTTTGAATTGATTTTGAATTGTGTTAAATTGATTATTTAATTATTTATATTTTACTTTAATTATTTATATTTTACTTTAATGTACCGGTAAGTTGTCGATTTTTTCGTTTTAATTTCTGGAGGGTATCATACGGAAGTGTTCCACGTACTATATTGAGGTAAACTCCTCGTATTAATTTACTAATATTATTATCAACGTAGAACATATTGAGTATTACAGCTCTGATTCATACTATCTAAGTAGATTTGGATATTACTGTTGTTCTGAAATACATCATTTGCTGTCAGTCGGATCTCCTTTGTCTTTCTCATCCATTTTTCTTTAACCACATGGTTTGAAATTTTACAATTAGTGTAGGCTTGTCGTTTATTTTCTTATTGTTAGGTATGTAATAGTGTTCTACTTCTTTATTGTGCTGTAGCTTCAATACAAGTCCTAGTTGCTGTATAACAAGCTCTAAATCTTGGCCCGCTAGTCCAGTTAACCTACTATTTCTACATTATTTGCTAGTAATTGCAGTTCTATCGAGTCAATCCTTAAGTTAAGTAGGTTGGAATTTTTCTCATTTTGTTTGAATGAAGCTTCCAGATCCACAATTCTTTTGCTGATTGCAGCGTTGAAGTCCTGCAGTTTACATATGCTTTTTTGTATCTTGTCAAAGGAATCTGAGACAAATGAGATCGATTTCTTGATATCATCTACTTCTGTCTTCAGGTCTTCCATTAGCTTCTTTATTGGTAATATTTCTATTAGCAAATCCAGCAAATGGATTTTACTGGATAATTTCCTTAGTACGTCCTCTATATTTAGGGTGTTCGCCTGCGGTTGTGTAACCTCTAAGTCTTCGTTTACTACTGTTGTTGAATGCAGCAAATCGTAAAATTCTTCCGTCGAGTAGGAAATTTCACTTCTTTCTTCCCTCTCTTCTTTCCTGCACAAAATACACCTCCACTGCTGTTTCTTTTGTTTTGCCATCCCCTTATAGGTTGCTTCTTTCAATGAGCATCGATAATGATACCCATTGTTGCAGCCATGACATACCACCTCTAGCATGTGCAACGGAAGGTTGCACTTTCTGCATATATTATGATTCATGTTTGCAAATCTTTGGATTAGTCAACACAGGACATTTCAGATAATGCACTCACACTAAATAAACAACAAAAGAAAGGATTATTTTATAATCAGTGTATATAAATTGCAAATTTTTCCGATTTACTCTAAGAGCGTTGATATAGTATACATGATACAAGCTTACACTTAGCCCTCTAGTGATAAAAATAATAATTAAATAATAATAATAATACAATACAATTTATTTTCATCAAGAGAATTTGTTTACAATAAACGAACTTGTTAAGAAAAGCAAATTTCTTGACAACAATTGTAATTCTTCATTTACAACAGTTTTTGCATACAAATTTGTTATCTAACAGAAAAGATAATGAAATGACAACACATAGTACATTCCACACTGCAAACAGAGATAGCAATTTATCTGCATAGCAATTCTAATCTACTGTATCACTGAGTATCAAAAATTTTCTTATTAAGAATTTTAATTTAGAGCTAGAATAACTTCTCCTGAGCCTGAAATCTACACTAACCAACAAGTTCTACTTTGGTGACAGGCAGTGGCATAACCAGGGTAGGGTAGCAGGTATACTGTACCCGCCTAAAACCAAAAATAACATTAGGTTAGCATTAGGCAATTGGCACCTTTTTTGTGAATGTACCTTTGACAAAAAATACTGGCTATGCCACTGGTAACAGAGGCGCCTCCGTAGCCAGGTGGGAAGGAGCAGCAGTGCGTAGCACACGCTTCTTGATTAAACCGGGGTTCGAGCCCGTCACCACCAAATACGGAGGATGCGGAAAAGGTCTGGGAATGATCCCCGCATATCCCGGAGCAATATGGCCTTAGTTGCTAATGCTCCTAAAAAAAAAAAAAAAAAAAAAAAAACTGGTAACAGGTAGATAAAGGTAATTGATTCTGTTGTGTATGGCAGTGAATTAGAGAAGACACATCAAAGCTAAGTCTATCAAACATTATGATTCTATTTTGTATTACTGCTGATCAAATTTCTCAGGGCAAGAAAAATCCTAGCATGCAATTCTTTTTATGAGATTTGTAATTTATTGAAAAGCTAAAACCAGTTTAAAAAGTTTTGTGTTGAAGCTGAATTAATATATATTTATTTTATAACCAGTGTATATATATTGTTGTTATATTGTAATGTCATGTAAATGTTTTTTTTTTCCATCACTCAAAATAGTGTTCCCAAAAATCAATGATTTATTTCTTGTTGTCAAGCAATGCCCACCATAATCAAAGCACTTAAAATATTTAAATTTATTAATGACAGGATGACAACAATGTTAAAATAAACCTTCATCAACTTTGGTTTGGTAAAATTAATTCAGATAAACTATGATTGATAATTGGGCAAGTTTACATGTCACATCATATAGACTTGCCACTACAAGTTCTACATGTCACAGCATGTACACATTAAACTTATAATTCTATCACTTACCACCATTCCAATGAAGATATTCTTTGGTTGTTGAAATTTTTTCAGCCACCTCAATAATGTCATTCTAGAAAAGAAACAGAAATATTTAATGGGAGAAGAAAAAAGAGATATCATCATCAATTGATGTTCATTTAGAATTACTTGATAGTTCTTAAACGTTTCAACCATAAAAAATACCACAAATGTTTTACATATTGAAGAAGAAATATAAATTTTACATAAAGAAGAAAAACCCAAACATGGGTTTTTCTTCTTTTTTTTATCCACTGGCCCATGTTATTTGCATATAAAATTAAACCAATAGGAATTTCATGAGCTATTTATTAAAAATACCATAAAACATGCAAAATACACTCTTTATATTAAAATATTTTTGATATATCCTCTTTCTTTACAGTAAAGTATCAAAGCTAAACTATAAACCTGTGTTCTTTGTCATAAGTGAACACAATTCTGAAATTTAATTTATGGCTTTACAACATGACTTTAATCTTTACCCATGGGCTTAAGGGTTAATTTAAGAAGTTAGAAGGCCACGCCACATACATTTATACAGGACTGCTAAGTATACTAAAGTATTGGAGATGTGCATAAGCTAGCTACTAAGTGGGAGTGATTTGTGAAATTTATAGCTGCTAAACAGATTTTTTTTTATTACTTAAAAATTATTAATTTTTGTTATTTATTTATTTTTTTAAATTATTAAGGCAATTATTGTTCATGTTTATTTGATAAAGTGGGTGAAACTTTCTTATTTTTCCTTGGAAACTGCCAAAAACTAGAGTTGAAGTAAAACTCAATTCTATCCAGTGTTCACAGCATCAATATAAGAACAATAAAAACACTGTTTAATATTCTTTATATAATTCCATAGGTAAAATCTGTAAACTATAAATTAATAACAGTATGAATGTGATTTTATAATGTAACTGGATAACATAATACATAACATAATTTATAGATGAATTACTGTTACATAACTAGGAAAGGTGCAGCATTATTATTGCACTTCCATAGTTTAGTGTGGTATTTTTAATTTAAATTAAGCTAAAATCATGCCAAGGACTACAGTAACAAAGCAAAGAGCTAAAAATAGCAGAAATGCTAAGGATTAGGGGAAAGAACTGCTAAGGGCAGTTCTCCTATAAATAAATCAGATTCATAAAGTGCACTACTTGTTGCATATCCATAGGGAGACATGATATGGCCAAAAGGGATATAGCCTTTGCATGTTTTCATTGAAAAGTGTAGGGAGATTAAGCACAAATTCAGCATTCTAGTGGATGAATATGAGAGCTTGAAGAATAGGGTTGATGCCCTTGAAGGATTTAAAAGAGAAGCCATAAATCAATCAGCTGCCTAGATCAATGCTAGTCTGCATTCGTGCACCAGACAACACAATGGCATCCTCAAAGGAAGAAAGTGCTGGTTTCAAAGAAAGTATTCTCAGTGACTCTACTGTCAGGGGAACAGGAAATATATTGTGCAACAGTGGAATAAGAGTAGTGTATTTTCTGCCAGAGCAAAAATTAATCATGCTTAACTATACCAATTATCTTTTAAGGGCCCAAAAGGTGATACTTTTGCTACTGGCCATTTTAAGAATAGGTGATCTGAAGATTTACTTAACAGGTCAATGTTGAGAAAAGACCACAAGTTACAATTAAATTTAAAAGTTTTCTGGAATTTTTCCCAGACATGATGGGAAGGGTACATGAAAAGAGTCTTGTCAATCACAATCAATTTGGCCCTGGAAAGAAATGTGCAAGACTTGCGGGGCAGATTTTTCTCAGTATGGTCTGTACTTATCAGAGGAGATATTGCTTTTACAGGAACGAGATACACTTACATTTAAATAGAAGGGGATACCAAGAATATTTCCTGTTGCTACTGAGGTAGTGTTAGACAGGTTGTAAAACTGCTAGTTTGAGGTAGATAGACGGACTATTAGTTTAATAGTAACCGGGGCTGGATTTCCCATTAGGCACAGTGCCTAGGGCCTACAGAATTTTTAGGGCCTATGAAGGAAGGGGAAAAATTAAAAAAACAACAACAATTCACTCTTTTCGCTGTGACTATTGAAAAACGAGCTGAGAAAATATGTATGCAATCAACTCTAGGAGCTTCAATTCAATAATAATACACTATCTAGCAAATGTTCTCGAAATTAGAAGAATCAAAGTGATGGTCACTCCGTCAATTAAGGTGGTTTATCATTTATTATAGTTGAAACTTGAGGCACATAATTGCAGTCAAAGTGTTAAAATAGAAGAAACATTTTATCCTCCTTTTTTTTTAGCACATTTCGGAATAAAAGTGCCTAGGACCTATGAACCCGAAAATCCAGCCCTGATAGCAACCACAAGTAGAGATGAAATTTATCCTTTGCTACTTCTACTAGGATATGCAGTAGCCTGGAAAATGAGGTGTGGGGGGATTATAAGACCTTCTGGAGGGGGAGAGTCCTCTTGTGACAAGCAAACATATCAGTTGGGTTAGGGTTACTAAAAGCAAAAAGAGCACATGCTACATGCTTGTACATCAACATTAGTACACCAAACAATGGAGTATAGTAAACAAATTTGATAAATTTGAAGTACTGGTTAAGTCATCAAATGTAAACATTGTAGGGATATCAGAAACATCATGCCACAGGAGATGGGGGAGTCATGCTCTTTGTTAAGAAACATATACAATCTAAATCAGCGCACCAAGTTGACATGGGCGGCCAGTGTAATCTCTGTAGTGACAAAAGCACTGGGAAAACAAAAATGAGAGTAGGAATACATTATAGACCAAATGACTGTGATGAATATAATGAACAACTATTTAGACAATTAGATCGGACCAGTAAATCAGAATCCCCCATACAACACGATACTTCTACAACATGGTTTCGCTCTGACACAACTGATAAATTGTGGCAATCCTCGCACAACACGGTACTTACATAACACAGTTTCGCTGTAACATGGTTAGAGAATTTCGACAAACCTCGCATAACAGGGTATTTTTGAGTATTTGTGTGAAGAAAATCCTACTATTATGTTGGATGCAATTTTTCAACGTTTCCATTCTTTTTTTGTGAATCGCCGCTGTTGACTGGCTCGTCATTATGCAAAAAAAAAATTATTGGGAAATCCCTATATTTTATTTTTTTCGGAAATCCCAGTTTTAGGTTCTGTGCTATTGAACTTGTGCTTGTTTGAAACTACAAAAAAAAAAAAGAAAAATTGTGACTTTGAAGCATTACTAAACTTTGTTTTTAAGAACAGTATTGGAATAATTTCTTTGTTGTGAATCAAATTCCGGCCCTAAATTACGCCTAAGGAACTAATGCATAATTTGGGTAACTGCCGATTTAATGAATAATGGTTTCTAAATTGTTTTGTGTCAGCTGTGGAAAACTATTTAAAGCAGAAAAATCTAGTAAAAGTTTTATTACTATTGGATAATGCTACAGGCATTCCAAAAGATTTAAGTCATCTAAAATGTGGAAGTACTGTTCCTACCACCTAATACAACTTCTAAAATGTTGAAGTACTGTTCCTACCATCTAATACAACTTCAGTCATTAGATCAAGGCTTTATATCTACCGTTAAAACTCATTATATCAAAAAATTTACAATAGATTTTGGAAAAAATTGATCCCGAATCTATTGAAGTGATGGAGGCATGGAAACATTTCTAAATTGTGGACTGTATCGGAATCATAACTTTATCGCTCAAAGAAATAAAACCGTGTTGGAAAAATATATATGGTTGGAGTCAGTTCATTCAGGAAATATGGTTGAATTGGCAGAAAACGGAATTGGTGTGACAGTAGATATTGCTAAGTCAGTAGGAGGGGAAGGTTTTGATGATATGACTACTGAAGACATTTACGAATTACTGGTAGAAAAGAGGCTGGCGAGGCAGATTTGGTGGAAATGGCATCGGAGGTAAAACAAATCAATTCAGAGAATGATAGCGCAGATTAAAATTCTGAAGTTCCAAATTTTACACTAAAAAGTATACGGGAAGGCATAAACTTAGCTGAGAAATTAGAATCTTATTTTCTGAATGGAGATCCTTTGACTGAGAGGAACACAAATTTCAAAAGGGAGCTTCAAAAAAGCTTAGTCCATACCATGCAATATACAAAGCTCTATCAAGCAAAAGCAAATAAACCTAGATTACTGATATTTTTTTTTTGAGAGCAGAAGATACAAGAAATCTAGAAGCTGCAAAAGAGAGTTCAGTTGTTGTTATTTGGTTTTTAGGAGCATTAGCAACTAAGGCTATATTGCTCTGGGGATATGCGGTGATCATTCCCTGACCTTTCCGCATCCTCTGTATTTGGTGGTCACAGGCTCAAACCCCAGTCTAATCAAGAAGCGGCGGAGGAGTGCAGGAGCGGCAGTGCTACGCACTGCCGCTCCTGCCCACCTGGCTACGGAGGCGCCAAGAAAGTTCAGAAGGCGAAGATATTTTGCAACAGAGAAAACGTTCTCATTTGATTGTGCTTAGCAGCAGTGAAGAGGCAGATAATTAAATGAAAGTACATTATCTGACTATTTATCACAGTTTGTAAGACGTTTATTCAGTTATTACTATTTTTAATAAAAATTAAGTTTCCAATAGTTTTAAAATGATGTATTTTTGCTAGCTTTTGGAACGTAACCCTCCCTTTTTGTACTGGTTCTTAGTCCCATATAACACAGTTTTGCACTACACAAGATTTTATGGGAACGTGTTATATGTGGTTACTTGTATCTTAAAACAGCAGATTTTAACTGGTACTTGTAGATTGGTCACTCACACAGTAGCAAATCAATGCATCCAGAATGATCTATTGGTGACTGTTCCCTGCACTAGCATATTCTACAAACAAAAAGAAAAAACAATACTCTTTTTCTTATCAGCACCATAGCTGCAAAATCTCCAGATTTATGATGCAGAATCCATAATTTTTACTTGATTTGAACCTTTCTCCATCTCACCATAATATAGTTGGTGACAAAGAGTTGTTCATCATTTTGTAAAAATTCTGTTTCTTTTTTTATTTTTGTAAAATATGTAAAAAAAGTAAAATATGTTAAAATAAAAAATTTTAAAAATTTTTTGGAAACATCTGCTTATTTTTATAATGAATTAGCCATCAGGTATGCAAGTCTATGTCTATATTTCAAGATAGAAACGTCAGATAACAGCCTTGTTCTCTGTAATGTAAGGTTAAAATTACAGAAGAGATGTGTCTGCAAAAACATATGAGGAAAAAAAAAAAACATGGACAAGTATGATCAACTGATTATAGTTGTGTAATGCAAAGCTAATTAACAATGTTTTTCAGCAAGATGTCAAAGAAATGCAGTGTAAAAAATTAAAAATCAAGACATACATGCAAAATTTTCCATGTATTGTAAATTCTGAAAATGTTAACACATTTTGCCATATATAGAAGTAATTTTTCAATTTCCAGCAGTGATAAATACAATGTAATCAGCAGACATTTACAAACAAATAAGCATAAATAAGTCAAGCATGCAGTGCACAGAAAAATATGCAAAAACAGATGTAGAATTTCATAGTGACAATGATGTCAAGTGTGCTGAATGTTTATTTGCATCTTTTGCCAAAAAAAATCTTCCTCCTGAATTGTGCTGATGCATTGTACAGAAATATGTTCCCTGATAGCAAAAAAATGCAGTTGTGGAAGAACAAAAACAACAAGAATTGTTAGTGAACTTGTATAGATAGAAAGAAAAGGTAGTGATGTTGCTTAAAAAATATAAAATGTGCCTTTTCAATTGCAACAGATAGCGGTAATTAAAGTGATTCCAAGCTATATCCCACTATGGTTATCTTTCATAATAAAAAAATATTAAAATCAAAAGCAGTTTGCTCTCAATGCCAGCACTGGAAGATGACTCTACAGGATACAACACTGGGAATCTTTTTCTGAACAATCGGAAAGCATCTATAATCCCTTCAAAAAAACTGTCTGGTACTTATTATTAACCTTCCATTGCTAACATGACATCTGACCAGTGCTACTTTTTAAAATTTTTCTGGTTTTTTTTTTGTAAATGATATCAAATCCTCCCACATACCTTTAACCACCAATGTTCTCTAACTTATACAGCATCTTCTCTTGGCATATTATGAATTATGGCATATTTGCACCAGGTAAGCAAAAGCATCTACCATTTCTAGTCCACTCCCAGTTGCACATGTGAGATGCCAGCAACAAGTGTCTAATCTCACTGTAAAGTTTTGATTCCACCCTCTTAAGCATAAACAGCTGACAAAAATATATTCACATTGTCTGCCAGATGCCATACAGGCATTTGGGACTCAATCTGGAGGTCACTGACATTGAAAATTAATAAAAAAATTAAAAAAATACAATAAAAAATTTATTATTATGATTGGTAGTCTCTATCATTTTTTTGTTCAACATTTTTAATTGAGTTTAACAAATCATAATTAACAGATCACTGTTCTCAATTCAGTAAAAAAGCTAAAAATAAATTTTTATAATTAAAACAAAAAGGGATTACACAGATGCCATGGGTCTCTCTTAAAACTGTGGGTATGAGTGATGCAAGGTTAATAATGTCATATGAGGCCTAGACACTGGGGCAGCAAGGATATTAAAAGAGAGTAGGTACTTGGTGGTAATAGGCTGTCCTGGTTATCATATTAATTTGTGTGCTGAAAACAGCTGCATGCCTTCATGTTAAAGATGAATATGGGATGGAAATTTACTACTATCCAGAGAGAAGTGCTAAAAGGAAAATTTAGTTTTAAAAAATTATCAACTGATGCATGCCACCAAATTAAAAAAGATTAGATGTGAGTACACACTGGCTGTCTCTGGCTAAATGTGTAACTAAACTGATAAAATGGTGCCAATCTTTATCAAATCTATTTTAAAAAAAGAATTAAAGTGAGAAAAGTCATATGAGCACTTTTCGGAGCACTTTATGAGCACTTTTCACAACAAGCAATCACTGGTGAGTACTACTGATCCAAAAGAAGTTTTGAAAGATAAATTAATGAACTCACCAAGAAAAAGAACTTCTGAATTGCAAACTTCTGGTAAAAACAATTCTAAGCAGGCCAAGCAAGCTGATAATTCTAGGCATGTTGTCCTCACTCATGCAAAAAGTCTGTTCATATTTCTCTCTTCTGGCTTCAATATAGCAATTTGCTTGTTTCTTTTAAATGTAATGTTGTTGTTGTTATTTGGTTTTTAGAAGCATTAGCAACTAAGGCCATATTGCTCCGGGAATATGCGGTGGTCATTCCATGACCTTTCCGCATCCTCCGTATTTGGTGGTGACGGGCTCGAACCCCGGTCTAATCAAGAAGCATGTGCTATGCACTGCTGCTCCTTCCCACCTGGCTACGGAGGTGCCTTTAAATGTAATGCCAACTTTTGAAAATCCGAACATAGCTCTTCAATCCAACATACCTAACATCCATATACTGAGGTCATTATTCTTAGATATGCTCAAGAATGTTATGTGAAAATTTATTATACCAATAGTTTTTAAATCTTCCATTTCAATTTTGGAAGTTGGTTATTCATGGCCATTATTCTTTTTTTGGATTAATGTTGTCATTAATCTTTATTGTATGTAAAGATGCCATACAATACACCCATCAAGGCATGCTGCCAGGGGTCTCATTTATTAACCGTACTCATGAAGGCAAATCAAGCTTAATACTTTTGCTGCTGGCTTTTCTGACAATCTTTATGACAGTGCACTGAAAACTACAGGACTGAGTCAATCAGGATTGGTAGGGCAGAAATATTTTTGGGCTTTCTTCTCACTATGACTAAATTAATCAGCCACTAGTGAAGGTTGCTTGACAAAAATATCCAGTTTTTCTTCTGTCAAATTGAAAGAAAAAAGTTCTAAAAGCAGAATTGGTTTTCCCTCCAAGTGGATTAAAATCCAAATCAACATAATTGCATTTAGGAAGCAGTGAACATGTTAATGTCTAAGCTTTCAAATGATACAAAAAAAAAAAAAAAAAAAGGTTAGCAACATGATTAACAATAGGAATCAAGGTATACTACTGTAACAAGACCTAGAAAAATTAAGCATATGGGCTGAGAAGTGGAAGTTGAGATTTAGCAATGAAAACTGCAAGGTACTGTATATGGTAAGCAGTAATCACAGAATAACATACCAACTGGATGGTACCACAGTCATGGTAGTGGAGAACGAAAAAGACCTGTGGGTAATTGTAAGTCTGACATGAAGTTTTCTGAGCAGTTCAGAGAGGATTCTATGGCAGCTCATTGAGGTTCTGTCAATGATATATAGAAATTATGCCAGTATTAAAAAGGAACTGATTATTTTATTGTATAAGGCAATGGTTAGGTACATCATGACTACTGCATACAGGTCTGGAAGCCTCATTTTAGGAACTATTAATCATGGACATAAAAGGGCACTCTCACCAGGAAAAATTTAATTCTGCAAACTTGCAGAATTAAATTTTTCTTGGAAGCTAGGCACCTACAGAGAGAGACCTGATCAAAGTGTTTAAGGCATTATATGGATTGATTAACATAAACGCTGATGGCATTCTTAGTCTTTCATGGACAACACATATAAGAGGATATACATTTACTCTCTAGCTCAAAGCAAAAATTTGCTTTGAGCTAGAGAGTAATTGATTGATGGAATAAAGTTCCATCTGGTGTTGTAGAAGTGGGTAGTTTGAATAAATTGAAGGCAGAATTAGACAAGGTAAAATAGACTAAAGGAAAAAATGGTCAAACAGGGGAAAATCTTGTTTGACCAATTTGATTGGATACTGTCATGTGGTCACAGCAGAACTGGATGCAAAAAATAATTCTGATTATCATATATTTGGATTTCAGGAAGGCTTTTGATACTGCTGCACATTAAAAGACTGATGTACAAACTGTAGCAATGTAGCATTAAGAGCTTGGTTGTTTTGGTTTTATTGGCGCATCAGAAACTAAAGCTATAATGCACCACATTAAGGGCAGGTTACTGCTATGGATAAATGGATGGTTGCAAGAACACAGAGAGTTATTATCAGTGGGCACTGCTCTTCATGGATTAATGTTATTAATGGATTCATCCAGGGTTTGGTGTTGGGCCCATTGTTGTTTTCTATATTTATCAATGATATTGATGAAGGCATATCAGGCTTAATGTCCAAGTTTGCAAAATATACAAAGGTTGGCAGGTGGTTAATGACAGTAATGACAGTATGCTACTGCAACAGGATCTTGAAAAGTTAGGCAGATGGGCTGAGAAATGGCAATTAAAGTTTAGCATTGACGAATGCAAAGTACTGCATATGGGTAGCAGAAACCCCAGAATAAGGTACCAACCGTGGGGAAAATAAAATAGACCTAATTACACTTAGGGTGGGGAAAATAAAATAGACCTAGGGGTAATTGTGCAGTCATATCTGAGCAATACAGACAGGCTGTCAGGACAGCTCATGGGATTTTGTCAATGATATAGAGAAATTCTGTTAGCAGAGATAAGGAGGTGATCATTACATTGTATAGGGCAATGGTCAGACCACATCTTGAGTACTGCATGCAGGTCTGGAGGCCTCATTTTAGTAAGGATATGGAGCTACTGTATCAAGTACAGGAATGGGCATCGAGATTGGTGAGGGGAACAAAGGGGTGCTCTTAACAAGAAAAGCTTCAGTTCTGCAAATTGCAGCATCTGGAGACCAGGAACCTGCAAGGTGATCTGACTGAGGTGTTTAAGGCCTTGAATGGATAGGGCAAGCTCAATGCTGATGGGATTCTTCCTCATGCTCAGACCACACATGAAAGGGGCACAAATTGGGGAAGGACAGTTGTAGAATAGATGTGTGGAAGTTTGCCTTTAGCCGGCAGGTGGCTGATTGCTAGAACAATCTTTTATCTGTTGTTGTGGAAGTTGAGAGCTTAAATAAATTTAAGGAACTAGACAAACCATTGGAGGGAATAAATAGGTGAAATGAGAGGTGTAATTTTTTTTTTTTTGGGTGACTGATTCTTGCTTTCTTGCATCATTTGCCACTACTAATGCTAATATCAACAAAGTGTCTCTGGCCACACTGCAAGACTGCTGTTGTTGTTTGGTTTTTAGGAGCATTAGCAACTAAGGCCATATTGCTCCGGGGATGTGCGGTTGTCATTCTCTAACCTTTCCACATCCTCCGTATTTGGTGGTCATGGGCTCAAACCCCAGTCTAACCAAGAAGCGTGTGCTACACACTGCTGCTCCTGCCCACCTGGCTACGGAGGCGCCTCTGCAAGACTGCCACTGATTGGATGTTTTCTGGTCACTGGACCATTCTTGATACATACTAAATGCTGTTTTGTGTGAACACGACAGCAGGGTGGCAGTGTCTGCAATACTCACATTGGTACAGCTGGCATAGACTATTGTCCGTGCCGGATTTACATATGGGCCTGAGCAGGCTGCAGTCCAAGGTCTCATAATCTAGGGGGCCTCAGCCTCCTGCCAAAAAAATGTTTTTAAATTTTCCATTAATTTTATTTATTATTATTATTATTATTAGCTATATGGTGTAAGGAAGCCTGAGGCTTATGCTGCACCAGCCAAAAAAAATTTCTGAATTACCCTGAGAGAGAGAGAGAGAGAGAGAGTGAACGAGAGTCAAAAGTAGAATGGAATCACCAAGAAAGAGAAAAATGATGATGTCCAGCTCAGGACCCTGGGTATCCCATGCCCGTACTCACCAGATGTGAGCCTAAATATAAATTCCCATGCCGGGAATCGAACCCGGCCTCCTGGGTGAGAGGCAGGTATCCTAACCACTAGACCACGTGGGATTGCTTTTAAATTTTCACTTGTAATGATAAAAATAAGGGGCGTACCTAGGCCAAAATAATGTGTAAGCACAAACCCAAAATTCAGGAACACTTTGATGGGAGTGCCAAACACACTCGCCCTTGAATCCTTGATTTTACTATCTAGACCCAGTTGCTTAGTAACATTAAACACGTGACATATGAGTCTATGACTGTATAATAGTTACACAAGTGCATACTTGCTATTTAGTAAAGTTTGTGGAGGCTTTAAAGCTACTCAGAATCAAATGATAAATTCAGCTATGACGCAATACAAGTGCTCAGATCACTGTCTATCATTATAGTGTGCATTTTGAGAACAAGTGAGGATTCTTTTATATCATTGTGAATCACAATAATATTTAATTTTAACTTTTTTGTGAAAATAATAATGAGTAAGCAATATGAAAGTGGTGCTAGTAAACAAAAGCGACAAAAAGAACAGCAGGAAATACTCAAGCATTTAAAGCCAATCACGTCATATGGCTTTGTACAGCAGGCAGAATCAGCCCTACATAATCCCTTAGATACAGAACAGTCGTGTTTACAAACAGAAGAAAATCAAGTAGACTACACTGAGCATACTGTAGAACAACCAGTTTATATACAGAACACAGCCTCCCAAGAACTTCAAGGAGAACTGCTGTCAGTAACTACCACTTCTGGAGAAAGTGACAATGAAGTGACAGGACTTACAGCCAAAGAATTAACACAAGGCGCTGAAGGAACATGCCACGAGATAGTTACACCAAAAGAAGCAGTTCAAGCTCATTACTATCTTAAAGACTTGGAAAACAAAGCAAATGATCTCAGCAAAAATCCTAGCATTGCAGACACAAAAATACCAACTGTTCATGCTACTAGTGATTTCAGAGACAATGATGTAGGTTTATGGACCACATTGAATAATGACGAAATATTATTCTGGATTGAGAAAGGTCCATCAGCATGTCAGCACTGGGATGGACCCTTTACCAATTTGAAGCGAACATACAAAAACCAAGTTCGGTTCTGCTCAAAGAATTTATTCCATTCCACCAAAGTAAATGGAGACATCTACCCTCAAGAATGGCTAGTGTATTCTCCTACAAAAGGAAAAGTCTACTGTTTTGTGTGCAAACTTTTCTCTAACCAAACTACCTCAACTACAGCTTTAGCTTCTACTGGATTCGATGATTGGCATCACGCTTATCTTGTTCAAACCCACTGAAACTCTAAAAATCATATTAACTCAAGAAAGCATGGTCAAACGCTCACATCACAACTCGAAGAGCAAATCAAAACAGAACAGGATTACTGGAGGCACGTACTTCAGCGAGTTATTGCAGTGATTTCCCTTTTGGCAGAACATGGCTTGGCATTAAGGGAAGATGATGAAACATTTGGTTCACCAAACAATGGTAACTTTCTTGGATTGCTTGAATTAATTACCAAATTTGATCCCTTTCTGTGTGCTCACATAAATCAGTATGGAGGTAAAGGCTCTGGTCAGACATCATACTTATCCAAAACCATATGTGAAGAGGTTATCCAGTTTATGGCTAATAAACTTCAAGGATCAATACATCAAACAAGTAGGTTATTTTAGTTTATCAGTTGATTCAACCCCTGATGTTTCCCATGTTGATTGACTTACTGTCATGTTAGATATATTTCTCCTAGTGATGGATTACCAGTTGAATTATTTCTGACTTTTTTTTGAACTGAAAGATCACACCAGTGAAAGTGTGGCTGAGCTGATACTGAACTACTTCAGTGAACTTGAAATAGATTTCAGTAAATGTAGAGGACAATCAAATGACAATGCAGCCAATATTTAAGGGCACAAAAGGTGATATAGTTGTACACGTTGGCACTAATGATATTAAGAGTAGGAGACCGGCACAATTACTTAACAAGTACAGGTCACTGTTGAAAAAAAGCCGTGAATTAGGGTTGGATTTGAAAGCGTCTGCAATTCTGCCCAGACACGATAGAAGGGAGTATATGATGAGAGCCCTGTTGATCAATTCGGCCCTGGAAAGATTGTGCAAGGCTCAAGGGGTAGAATTTTTTTCAGCCTGGTCTGTACTTGTTAACAGGAGAGACTGCTTCTACAGGGATGGGATACACTTAAATAGAAAGGGTGCAAGAATGTTTGCTGATGCTATCGAGGACAGTGTTAGATGGGTCGGAAAACTGCTAGATTGGGGGGATACAAGGACTAATAGATTAACAGTAGCCACTGGCAGAGGTGAAAGTGATTCTTGCACTGCTTCTATTGGAATGAGCCGCAGCCTGGAAAATAAGATGCAGGATATTTCAGAGACTACTGAGAATCATTGGGATACAAATAAACACATAGGTTGTGTTAAGGTAGCTAAAAATAGGAACAGGTGCATGTATACTTGCGTGTACACCAATGCTAGGAGTTTAGTAAATGAATTTGAGGTATTGCTCAAAACATCAAAGGCAGATATTGTGGGGATTTCAGAGACGTGGTGTCACACAGATATAAGGAATGCAGAACTGGAATTTGGGGAGTACAATGTCTATAGAAAGGATAGACAGGATAGGAAGGGAGGAGGGGTTATGCTATTAGTTAAGAAATACATAAAATCCAAGGAAGTGAAGCCAGTTGACACTGCTGTACAGTGCAGTGTCGAATCAGTTTGGTGTGACATAAGCATTGGGAGATCAAAATTGAGAGCAGGAGTGTGCTATAGGCCTAATGACTCTGATGAGTATAATAGAAACTGTACGGGGAAATAGAATGGGCCAGTAAATCAGAGAGTTTTATAATGGGGGATCTTAATTTCCCAGATATTGACTGGAATTCGGGGGCTGGTCACTCACACAATAGCAAGGCTTTTGTGAATTTATTGGATGATTGTTTTCTACATCAGCATGTTCGGGAGGCAACTAGAGGGAGTAATACTCTTGATTTGATTATCAGTAGTGATTCTTCATGCATTAAGAATCTGCAGGTAAATGAACCACTAGGTGGCAGTGATCACAGTGTGCTGAAGTGGGATTTACTCAAAGAGGTAACTACCATCAGGAGTAAAGGGAAGGGTTTTTGCTTTCGTAAAGGCAACTACGATGGTCTGAGACAGTATTTAAATTCTATACAGTGGGACCAACTGATGATGTTACCAACAGCAAATTCAAAATGAGAAGCATTCAAAGAACTTATCTTGGAAGCTACTAGGCTTTACATACCAACTAAGAAATATTGTTCAATGTTTAGGCCTAAGTGGATGTCAGATGAACTAATGAGACATATGGCAGAGAAGAAAAATGCATGGGATACATACAAATTAACACGTGACACAGAAGCCTATGATAGATACAAGTTGATCTGTAACCAAGTTACAAAGGAGGTTAGGCAGGTGAAGGTACATTACGCGAAATCGTTGGCAAGGGATGCAAAGAAAAACAGCAAAGAGTTCTTTACTTATGTAAACTCTAAAAGGAAGGGGATGAATCAGATTGGTCCGCTTGATATCGATGGGTCAACTGTTGATGATCCTGCTCAGGTAGCTAACAAACTGAATGAATATTTTGCATCGACATTCACACACGAGGAGTTATTCAGCGAGGGGAATGCCATAGGTGTATTCAACTCTGGCAGTAAGCTAGAGAATCTTGTAATAACTGAGAGTAAAGTTGAGGAGAAATTGTTGAAGATAAATACAAGAAAGGCACCTGGGGTGGATGGGATCTATCCAGTTATATTAAAGGAGGCAGCAAAGGAAGTAAGCAAACCCTTAGCCATAATTATGAGAGCTTCCTTGGACTAAGGGGAAGTACCCATGGACTGGAGATGTGCAAATGTGACCCCAATTCACAAAGGAGGGTCAAAGAGCGACACAAGTAATTATAGATCTGTTAGTTTTAACTTCTGTTCCTGGAAAATTAATGGAGGCACTGGTTAAAGAAGCACTGCAGGATCATCTAGACAAGACTTCAGTTATAGCTGAGACACAGCATGGTTCGGTTAAGGGGAAGTCTTGCCAGACCAATTTGATTGGATACTATGATGCAGTCACAAAAGAACTGGATGCAGGGAATAACTTTGATATTATATACTTGGATCTTAGAAACGCTTTTGATACTGTTGCACATGGAAGACTGCTGCACAAATTGGAGCAGTGTGGCATTGGAGGCAAATTGCTGCTATGGATAAAGGAGTGGTTGAGGGGGAGAAGACAGAGAGTGGTAATAAATGGACACTGCTCATCGTGGACTAATGTTATTAGTGGAGTCCCTCAGGGTTCAGTATTGGGTCCATTATTGTTTTCTGTATTTATAAATGAAATTGATGATGGTATATCAAGCTTAATGTCGAAGTTTGCAGATGATACGAAGGTTGGCAGGGTTGTCAAGAACACTACTGACACTATGCTGCTGCAACAGGATCTGGAAAGGTTGAGCAGATGGGCTGAGAGGTGGCAAATGAAGTTTAACATTGACAAATGTAAAGTACTGCATATGGGAAACAGCAATCCCAGAGCAACGTATCAACTCTGTGGTACTACACTGACAGTGGTAGAGAATTAAAGGGACCTGGGGGTTGTTGTGCAGGCAGATATGAAGTTTTCTGAGCAGTGCAGACGGGCTGCAAGAGTAGCTCATGGTGTATTGTCGATGAAATATAGGAATTTTTCTTGCAAGGATAAGGAGGTGATTATTCCCTTGTATAAGGCAATGGTCAGGCCACACCTAGAGTACTGTATACAGGTCTGGAAGCCTCATTTCAAGAGGGATGTAGAGATGCTGGAACAAATACAGAGAAGGGCAACAAGATTAGTGAATGGAACAAAGGGGTGCTCTTACGAAGAAAGGCTTAAGTTTTGCAAATTACAGTGTCTGGGGACTAGGCACCAGCGAGGTGATCTGATGGAGGTGTATAAAGCCTTGAATGGTTTGAGCATGCTCAACGCTGATAGGATTCTTCCTCTTGCTCAGAATAATCACCTGAGAGGGCATAAATTCGAACTGAGAAAAGACAGATGTAGGATAGATGTGAGTAAATTTGCCTTTAGCCAGCGGGTGGTTGGTTGGTGGAATAGACTTCCATCCCTTGTCGTGGAAGTTGATAGCCTAAATAAGTTTAAGGCTCAGCTGGACAGGTATTTCGAACGGTCAGAGGGGTGAAGTGGAAGTGGTTATTTTTTATTTATTTATTTATTATTATTATTTTTTATTTTTTGGCTGATGCTGCATAAGCTTGCTTTCTTGCATCAAATGCCTCTTCTAATGCTAATGCTAATATGGCTGGAAAGTATAACAACATTCAACAAAAAATTCTGGAAAGTAACAAGTTTGCAAAGTTATTCCATGTGCTGGACATTAGCTAAATCTATTCTTCAAATAGGCCTCTGAGGTTGGGTATATTCATACTGTAGATTTTAGTGTTTTGCACCAACCTTACGTAAAAATAAAAACACAAAGGAAACTGGACTTTTAATAACTGTGTTTATAATAAATTATAATAACCTGTATTTACAATAAATTTAACTTTACGATAAACTATACATATAAAATATTAAAATCTGCTACATTAAGAACAATAAAATGCATTAAAATATACTAAGTTAAAAGCGATAAAAAACCATAGCTTTCAAAGGCTCCAGCCTTCTTCTTCAGCGGTATTTTCTTATTCTGCAGTACATCTTTAAATATCAGCAGGTTCATGGTACTCATCACGTGTTTCATTCTCACGCGTTCCGTTCTCTTGCGTTGTGGAACCGGAAGTGGCTCGAGCGGGAGTCATACGGAACCGTTCATCCCTTCTGAGGATAGTGGCCTCAAAGAGGGGATGAATCCGCGTACCTCTATCTCTATTAATGTTGATTGTAGAACAGATCCGCAAACTCTCGAGCCACTTACGGTCCCAGAACTTATGCGCCCGATCGGTGATGATAGTATCGTCCGGGGAGATCTGGTGCTGCTTCTCCCAAAAATGTTCGGCCACGGCGGATTTGCCATACTCCGCATTTCTTATTGCCTTAGTGTGTTCCCCCAGGCGATCTTTGAGACGGCGTTTTGTTTCCCCTACATAACATTCCCCACAATCCGGGCATCTAATGCTATATACGACCCCACTTGTGTTCTCTTTTTGAATGGGGTCCTTAACCCGAGACACGATTGTGTGCAGCCTCCGCCCCGGAAGCTGCACACAATGTGTCTTGTACTTTCTTAGTATTCTAGCAATATGATCAGTCAGACCCGGATAATAGGGAATGTATGCAGTGGATGTTGGTGTAAAAGACTCGCCTCTCCTCTGATTTCCTTTAACATATTTATCTATAATCCTCTGGGGGTAACCACATTTTGCAAGATCCGTCGTGACCCGTTCATACTCTAACTTCCTATCATCAGAGGTACTGCAATGTGATTTTGCTCTATCAACTAATGTTCTTATCACACTGTTCCTATGATGGTTGGTCTGAGCTGAACTGTAGTGCGAATACTGCCCTTTACACATGGATTTCCTGTATACCTTAGTCTTTAGCTGTCGGTCTTCCCTACAGAACAACACATCTAGGAACGGCAAAACTCCTCCTTCTTCTGCCTCCGATGTAAATTGTATGAATGGGGAGAAGCCATTTAAGATGTTCAACACCTGATCTTCACTCCCCTTCCGAATGATAGAAAACGTATCATCTACGTACCTTTTCCAGGGGCGCATAGGGAGAACACTACCATTAAATATTCTGGCCTCGAGCTCCTCCATAGCTAAATTAGCTACAATTGCGCTAATGGGGGAGCCCATGGCTGTACCATTAACCTGCTTATACATAGTATTGTCAAACACCATAGTGGTGCTTGAGAGGCATAACTCTATTCCTTTCCCAATATCCTCTAGCTCTAGTTGTGTTCTAGTATTTAAGGTGGTGTCCCTCCGTAATGCCATGTGTGCACATGGCATTACGGAGTAATGGTTACCCGTTGCAGAAATAGCAATGGGCGTGGAAAGGGCTATAAACAAATTTCCCGAAGTTATAGCTAATGAAATTCGAGTAAAAGTAGCAGCTATCCTTAGTCAAGCTAGAAATGCCCCCTCCAATCTTAATGTGAAGCAAAAATTAGCGCTAAGAAGCCTTAAACAAGATGATAGCATTGTAGTCCTACCCGCGGACAAAGGCAGAGCAACGGTGGTTCTTGATAAGGAAACATATAGAAATAAAGCGTTAGATTTATTGGAAGATCAGATAACCTATAAGGTTATTCAGAAAAGTCCACTTCTTAGTTTAGAACGACAAGTGAACAGAATGGTACAGGGTTGGCTTAAATCTAACAAAATTTCTAAGGAACAATATTGGATGCTGCATGCTACAGGTAGCCAAATGCCAAGATTTTATGGCTTACCCAAAATTCATAAAACAGATGAGCCACTTAGACCCATAGTCTCATTTATAGGCAGTCCAACCTATGCACTTTCTGGTTTCTTAGCCAAATTATTATCTCCATTAGTGGGACTTTCTGAATATAGTATTAAAGATAGTAAAGATTTTGTGCATTTTATTAGAAGCCAACACATAGAAGAGAATGAAATCATGATATCTTTCGACGTGAAATCGCTATTTACATGTATTCCGATTGACCATGGGGTGTGGTGTGCACACATGGCATTACGGAGGGACACCACCCTAAATACTAGAACACAACTAGAGCTAGAGGATATTGGGAAAGGAATAGAGTTATGCCTCTCAAGCACCACTATGGTGTTTGACAATACTATGTATAAGCAGGTTAATGGTACAGCCATGGGCTCCCCCATTAGCGCAATTGTAGCTAATTTAGCTATGGAGGAGCTCGAGGCCAGAATATTTAATGGTAGTGTTCTCCCTATGCGCCCCTGGAAAAGGTACGTAGATGATACGTTTTCTATCATTCGGAAGGGGAGTGAAGATCAGGTGTTGAACATCTTAAATGGCTTCACCCCATTCATACAATTTACATCGGAGGCAGAAGAAGGAGGAGTTTTGCCGTTCCTAGATGTGTTGGTCTGTAGGGAAGACCGACAGCTAAAGACTAAGGTATACAGGAAATCCATGTGTAAAGGGCAGTATTCGCACTACAGTTCAGCTCAGACCAACCATCATAGGAACAGTGTGATAAGAACATTAGTTGATAGAGCAAAATCACATTGCAGTACCTCCGATGATAGGAAGTTAGAGTATGAACGGGTCACGACGGATCTTGCAAAATGTGGTTACCCCCAGAGGATTATAGATAAATATGTTAAAGGAAATCAGAGGAGAGGCGAGTCTTTTACACCAACATCCACTGCATACATTCCCTATTATCCGGGTCTGACTGATCATATAGCTAGAATACTAAGAAAGTACCAGACACGTTGTGTGCAGCTTCCGGGGCGGAGGCTGCACACAATTGTGTCTCAGGTTAAGGACCCCATTCAAAAAGAGAACACAAGTGGGGTCGTATATAGCATTAGATGCCCGGATTGTGGGGAATGTTATGTAGGGGAAACAAAACGCCGTCTCAAAGATCGCCTGGGGGAACACACTAAGGCAATAAGAAATGCGGAGTATGGCAAATCCGCCGTGGCCGAACATTTTTGGGAGAAGCAGCACCAGATCTCCCCGGACGATGCTATCATCACCGATCGGGCGCATAAGTTCTGGGACCGTAAGTGGCTCGAGAGTTTGCGGATCTGTTCTACAATCAACATTAATAGAGATAGAGGTACGCGGATTCATCCCCTCTTTGAGGCCACTATCCTCAGAAGGGATGAACGGTTCCGTATGACTCCCGCTCGAGCCACTTCCGGTTCCACAACGCAAGAGAACGGAACGCGTGAGAATGAAACACGTGATGAGTACCATGAACCTGCTGATATTTAAAGATGTACTGCAGAATAAGAAAATACCGCTGAAGAAGAAGGCTGGAGCCTTTGAAAGCTATGGTTTTTTATCGCTTTTAACTTAGTATATTTTAATGCATTTTATTGTTCTTAATGTAGCAGATTTTAATATTTTATATGTATAGTTTATCGTAAAGTTAAATTTATTGTAAATACAGGTTATTATAATTTATTATAAACACAGTTATTAAAAGTCCAGTTTCCTTTGTGTTTTTATTTTTACGTAAGGTTGGTGCAAAACACTAAAATCTACAGTATAGCTAAATCTAGTTGGATGAATCGCAGTTGACTCATGCCTGGATGCAGTGAAATTTTTTGGCACGATAAGTGAGCTTTATTCTTTTTTCTCAGCTTCTAGAAAAAGATGGGCAGTGCTAAAACATTTCTTGCCTCCTGAGTCAAAAGTTCCTAAACATTTATCAGACATAAGATGGGAGGTTTACGACAAAGCTACTGCAGCTATTAGCGAAAGTTATGCTAACATTGTTGAAGCCCTCAGTCATATTTACTGTAATGAGACTGAAAAAGGAGATACTAGACGACAACAGGGTGAAAATCTTCTGCAGAAAATGGAAGAATCTTAATTCATTTTCATGCTTCACCTTTGGACACATCTGCTAGATCAATTTCATAAAGTTAACAAGGCACACTCCAAAGTTTGCAAATTTCATTGAACACGTGCAAATATTTAGATCTCACTATTGCAGTTTGTATCAAACACTTGGGCTAATTTGATGAAATAGAACAGCAAGCAAAATTTACTCTACCAGATGTAGAGTATAAAACTGTAAAAAAAAGACAGAGTGCAAAAAAAAACAAAACAATGATGGGACAGCACTCGAAGCCTTAGACAAACTTTCTCCAAGAGACAAGTTTAGGGTAAATTTTGCGGTCTCCATACTTGTTCAAGTATGGAGACCGCACCTAAAGAAAGACATCGAGCTTCTTGAAAGGGTGCAAAGAAGGGTAACTCGCCTGGTGAGATCGGCAAAAGGGCGTCCTTATGAAGAAAGACTTCGAATATGTGGGTTGCAGAGTTTGGAAACTAGACCTTAGAGGAGATTTGATTGAGGTGTTTAAGGCTCTGAGAGGCATCAGTAAAATGAATGAGGACAAAATTTTCAAGATTATAAATGATGCTAGAACTAGGGGACATAAATTCAAGTTACGGGGGGAAATGTTTAGAATGGACTGCAGGAAGTTTTATTTTAGCCAGCGAGTTATAAATTACTGGAATAAGTTGCCTTCATGGGTGGTAGAGGCCGACAGTTTGGGGAAATTCAAAGGTCATCTGGATAGTACTTTCATGTAAGGGAAGCGCATAGGATGATAGGTTTAATTTCCTTTTTATTTATATTTTATTTTATTATTTTTTTTTATTTATTAATTATTATTATTTAGTTATTTATTTTATTTATTTATTTTTTTTTTGTTTTTATCATTGTTTTGTTCGGATTTTTTTTTTTTTTTTTTTTTTGGCTGGTGCAGCATAAGCCATAGTCTTTCTTGCACCATGCGGCCGTTACTAATACTAATACTAAATTCATTTATCCCTGTCATGGATGCTCTCGAAGCCAACCTAGACAGAAGTACAACAGTGTATAGGAGTGTAGCTGGCAATTTTTCATTTTTGGTGAACCTGCAAGCAACCAAGGAACAGATTCACAATGGCATCGAGATGTTGATGCAAGAGTATCCAAAGGATGTTGACCTTAGTCTAGTCGATGAACTCTTGCACTTCCACACGTACATCAAACAAGCTCACCCTAAAAAAGAAAATTTCAGGAGAAAATTCGGACAGCTTTTCCAAATGTGGAAACAATTTTCAGATTGTTGCTGTGTTTAAAGGTTACTAACTGTACTGGAGAAAGATAATTTTCTAGACTAAAAAGATTAAAAAACGATCTATGGTCAACAATGTCCCCAGATCGGTTGTCTGATCTAAGAATTCTCAGCCTAGAAAATGATAAACTGCAACTTACTGATTTTAATGATATAATTGATAAGTTTGCATCCAAAAAAGCTCAAAAGAGACTGTTCTGACTTTGTATATAATGTAATGTTATAACATAGCTATGATTCCCCTATGAATGTTCTGTGTGAACATCTTCATTAATTCCATACTTTTGTAAACTTATTAAAGGTTATAATTTTATAAACAATCTTTTTATCAATGCTAAAATTTCAGCAATGTTCTACTTTCATTGAGTGGATAAAGAATAGAATGAGGTTTTGTTTCTCATGATCAAATGCTATTAATTTTGGGGCTTCCAAGGTTTCCTAGCTCAGAGCCCCCAGTTGCTTTAATTCGGCACTGACTAATGTGACATACTTTCGGTCACTTAGATGCCATTGGCCCCTTTACTCACCGAATTGCATATGTACATGTGTGTGTGTGTGTGTGAGCGCGCGTGCGTGCGTGTGTGTGTGTGTGTGTGTGAGCGCGCGTGCGTGCGTGCGCATGCATTTACACACAGTCCCTTGATATCCGACTACCTTCTTTAGACAGCCCGATGCAGACATTTTGACAGAACTGTAGATTCCTTGGATGATGGAAGGTATATCTAAAAACTGGTTACTCCGTATATTAAATAGTGTCCAGAAAAAGATCTGTATGTCACTAATGTTAATTATTGTTTTTTATCTTTTTTTCTTTCAACCGGCTGCAAATAAAATTAATATCTTACCTTGAGTTTCTGTTTTTTCACATTACTTTCAGCAGATGCCTCCAAAGGATCTAATAAACTGAAAGCACTGAAAAAAGTTATACATATTTATGAAATCACCAACGGATCTAGTGGGTTATCAAAATGCAAAATAAGGCTTATTTAAATTATTTAATTTTGCTTATTTAAATTATGCACAGTAGCATGCAGTAGCATTTAATATAAATAATAATATGCTTACATTAAAAATAAATCAGAAGAGAGAAGGCAGGATGCTAACATATTTAAAAAAACTGAGTCAATAACTGCCTGGCACCAAAAAGCACAGAGTAAGCAATGTTTTCTGCAGGTTATCTACTCCCTGATCTGATTTTACTTTGAAGACACTAGACCCCCCCTACACATATCAACTGACTGTTTAGTATCCAAACATCCAGCCTGTAAGCAGCCTCCCACAGGGAACTCTGCACCATCTCCAACCAATAATACATACTACCAGTCCAGAAGAGCCACAACTCCAACTAGGGCTGGTTGTGGTCCTGAAGTAATGAATATGGACACTGTTGTGCAAATTGTGAAACTGAGTCTTTCACTGCCATGAAAAGTGCACAGCCCACTGTTAGCTGTTACACTCATATACTGACTGCAATAAAACAATTACAATGAAGTTGCAAACAGAAATGTATTTGGGCTGGCTATGATGCAACCCACACAATGGAAGACCGAGTTTGTACATTTAAACATAAAAGAGCATGGCCTACTGATAACTACAGTAAAATCTCGTTAATACAAACTTATTTTATACAAAGTACTTGTTTATATGAGGCACATACCATTCCCCTGTGAAAGGATAGACTTTTCTATGTAAATATATTTGTTTATTACAAAATTTGGTTATTACATATTACAAAGTTCTTTTTCACCCCATGAGAAATAAATATTGCCATTTTGTATGTTTAATACAAATCTTGGCAGAGCTGTACGATTATTGCGACTATTTTGGCCTCTGGCCACCTGGATCTCTACTTCCCAAAGGATGGCGCTGACTTGTTATAAATTAGTTTTGTGTAAACAAAACCAGGTTATGGTAGCTACAACATCAAGTGCACTCTGAAAAACATCTTTCTGAAGGATGAGTTGTTAAATTAACAAAAGAATAAAAAGCACTAGCATTAGTAGAGGCATATGATGCAAGAAAGCAAGCTTATGCAGCATCAGCCAAAAAAAAAAAAAAAAAAACACTCCCATTTCACCCCTCCGTTCATTCGAAATATCTGTCTAGCTGAGCTTTAAATTTATTTAGGCTATCAACTTCCACAACAAGGGATGGAAGTCTGTTCCAACAACAAACTACCCGCTGGCTAAAGGCAAATTTCCGCACATCTATCCTACATCTGTCTTTCCTCAATTTGAATTTATTCCCTCTCAGGTGATTATTCTGAGCAAGAGGAAGTATCCCATCAGCATTGAGCATGCTCAAACCATTCAAGGCTTTATACACCTCTATCAGATCACCTTGCCGGTGCCTAGTCTCCAGACACTGTAATTTGCAAAACTTAAGCCTTTCTTCGAAAAAGCAACCCTTTGTTCCATTCACTAACCTTGTTGCCCTTCTCTGTACTCGTTCCAGCAGCTCTACATCCTTCTTGAAATGAGGTCTCCAGACCTGTATACAGTATTCAAGCTGTGGCCTGACCATTGCCTTATACAAGGGAATAATCACCTCCTTATTCCTGCTAGAAAAATTACTGTATATCATTGACAAGACACCACGAGCTACTCTTGCAGCCCGTCTGCACTGCTCAGAGAACTTCATATCTGCCTGCACGATTACCCCCAGGTCCTTTTCATTCTCTACCACTGTCAGTGCAGTACCACAGAGTTGATACGTTGCTTTGGGGTTACTGTTTCCCATATGTAGTACTTTACATTTGTCAATGTTAAATTTCATTTGCCACCTCTCAGCCCATCTGCTCAACCTTTCCAGATCCTGTTGTAGCAGCATACATCATTAACAACCCTGCCAACCTTCATATCGTCTGCAAATTGGACATTAAGCCTGATATACCATCATCAATATCATTTATAAATACAGAAAACAATAATGGACTCAACACTGAACCCTGAGGGACTCCACTAATAACATTAGTCCATGATGAGCAGTGTCCATTGATTACCACTCTCTGTCTTCTCCCCCTCAGCCATCCCTTTATCCATAGCAGCAATTTGCATCCAATGCCACACTGCTCCAATTTGTGCAGCAGTCTTCCATGTGCAACAGTATCAAAAGCCTTTCTAAGATACAAATATATAATATCAAAGTTATTCCCTGCATCCAGTTCTTTTGTGACTGCATCATAGTATCCAATCAAATTTGTCAGGCAAGACTTTCCCTTAACAAAACCATGCTGTGTCCGAGCTATAACTGAAGTCTTGTCTAGATGATCCTGGGGTACTTCTTTAACCAGTGCCTCCATTAATTTTCCTGGAACAGAAGTTAAACTCACAGGTCTATAATTATTTGTGTCGGCCTTTGATCCTCCTTTGTGAATTGGGGTCACATTTGCACATCTCCAGTCTATGGGTACCTCCCCTGAGTCCAAGGAAGCTCTCACAATTAATGCTAAGGGTTTGCTTACTTCCTTTGCTGCCTCCTTTAATATAACTGGATAGATCCCATCCACCCTGGGTGCCTTTTTTATGTTTAACCTCAACAATTTCTCCTCCACCTTCCTTCCTCTCAGTAATTACAAAATCATCTAGCTCACTGCCAGAGTTTACTTCACCACTGGCATTCCCCTCCCTGAATAACTCCTCATGTGTGAATGTTGATGCAAAATACTCATTTAGTTTGTTAGCCACCTCAGCAGGATCCTCAACTGTTGAACCATCAATATCCAGTGGACCAATCTGATTCATCCCTTTCCTTCTAGAGTTTACATAGGTAACGAACTCTTTTCTGTTTTTCTTTGCATCCTTTACCAAGGATTTCATATAATCTGCCTTTGCCTGCCTAATCTCCTTTGTGACTTGGTTACAGATCAACTTATATCTATCATAGGCTTCCATTTCACTCATTAATTTATATGTACCCCATGCATTTTTCTTCTCTGTCATATGTCTCATTAGTTCATCTGACATCCATTTAGGCCTAAACCATGAACAATATTTCTTAGTTGGTATGTAAAGCCTAGAAGCTTCCAAGATTTTGAATTTGCTGTTGGCAACACATCAGCTGGTTCCACTAAATGGAATTTAAATACTGTCTCAGACCATCGTAGTCGCCTTTACGAAAGCAATAACCCTTCCCTTTACCCCTGATGGTAGATACCTCTTTGAGTAAATCCCACTTCAGCACACTGTGTTCACTGCCACCTAGTGGTTCCTTTATCTGCAGATTCTTAATGCATGAAGAATCACTACTGATAATCAGATCAAGAGTATTACTCCCTCTAGTTGCCTCCTGAACATGATGATGTAGAAAACAATCATCCAACAAATCCACAAAAGCCTTGCTAGCATGTGAGTGATCAACCCACAAATTCCAGTCAATATCTAGGAAATTAAAATCCCCCATTACAAGTCTCTCTGATTTACTGGCCCACTCTATTTCCCTGTACAGTTTCTTATTATACTCATCAGAGTCATTAAGCCTATAGCACACTCCTACTCTCAATTTTGATCTCCCAATGCTTATGTCACACCAAACTGACTCGACACTGCACTGTCCAGTGATGTTGACTGGCTTCACTCCCTTGGATTTTATGCATTTCTTAACTAATAGCATAACCCCTCCTTCCTTCCTATCCTTTCTGTACACATTGTACTCCCCAAATTCCAGTTCTGCATTCCTTATATATGTGTGACACCACATCTCTGATATCCCAACAATATCTGCCTTTGATGTTTTGAGCAATACCTCAAATTCATGAAATTTATTTACCAAACTCCTAGCATTGGTATACATGCAAGTATACATGCACCTGTTCCTATTTTTAGCTTAACACAACCTATGTGTTTACTTGTACCGCAACGACTCCCAGCAGTCTTCGAAATATCCTGCATCTTGTTTTCCAGTCTGCTGCTCATTCTCACAGAAGCAGTATAAGAATCACTTTTTCACCTCTGCCAGTGGCTACTGTTAATCTATTAGTCCTTGTATCCCCCTAAGCTAGCAGTTTTCCAACCCACCTAACACTGCCTCGATAGCATCAGCAAATATTTTTGCACCCTTTCTATTTAAGTGTATACCATCCCTGTAGAAGCAGTCTCTCCTGTTAACAAGTACAGACCAGGCTGAAAAAAATTCTACCCCTTGAGCCTTGCACAATCTTTCCAGGGCCGAATTGATCGACAAGGCTCTCATCATATACTCCCTCCTATCATGTCTGTGCAGAATTTCAGACACTTTCAAATTCAACCCTAATTCATGGCTTTTTTTCAACAGTGACCTGTACTTATTAAGTAATTCTGCCAGTCTCCTACTCTTAATATTATTAGTGCCAACGTATACAACTATATCACCTTTTGTACCCCTAAAAGATGATATCCGCTCTACAACGTCATCAACCTTTGCCCCTGGCAGACACACCCTGGTTCTGTTCCACCTATCTTTTTTTTACAAAGCATGTTCCCCGTTTCCCTGACAATAGAATCACCAACAACTACTAGTTCCTGTGGGACCAGCACATTCTGCCTTGGGGGTTGCCGCTGTGTTGCATAATGACCAAGTGCAAGCTCTGGCGTTGATGTGGGTAGCTGAGACCTTGATGGGCTCCTCAATTTAGATCCTTCGAGGGCATCCACCCTGTCCTTCAAGTTCTCATATAGGCCCAGTTCTCACCTGATTTCCTTACACTCCTTACATCGCGCACACACAAAGACATCCCCCATGGCAATATCATGTCTCATACCCGATTGCTCCACAGCTTTTTTTTTGTTAAATGTACTCCCTCATTCTCCACAGGAATAAGGTCAGTTGCAATTGTACCCCAATTCAAAGAGTTTTTTCTACCATATACAGCAATTTATTTTTTGTGCCATTTTATCTGAGCTGATGTCTTTTTTGGAACTTGCATCTTTAAATTAATTTAAAATTTGTTTATATTAAATCCTATCTACAGTGTTATGGCGACAAATCGTAAACGGATGGAATTAAGCCAGGAAGTTAAACTAAAAATTATACAAGCGGCTGATAGGATGGAAAGAAGCAAAACAGACATTGCAAAGTAATACAACATCCCTTTATCTACAATACTGAAAAACCGTAAAAACTTGAAGTGCGTGACACTGGAGCAGTGATGAAAAACAGGAAATGAATTCGTGGTGCAAAATATGAGGAGCTTGAAACAAACCTTTTCAAGTGGTACCAACAAATGCATGCATTTGTTGGTACCAATATCATTTGCCAATTTGCCAATATCATTTGCCAAGATCAAATGAAGATCAATATCATTTGCTAATTTGCCAATATCATTTGCCAAGATCTGATGCTAATTTGCCAATATTCGATTTTGCAAAAAAAGGCAAATTATTCAACTCAGCAACATGGAATTAGCAAATTAAAATGCAGCAGTGGCTGGCTCCAAAGATTTAAGGATAGGAATAACTTGGTTTTGCGAAATGTTTGCAGTGAGTCTGGATAAGTCGACAAAGAAAAGGCTAAAAACTGGTTGTGTTCTGTATGGTCCATTCTTTAAAAAATATGAGGCAAAGGATATTTTTAATCTTAATGAGACAGATTTATTTTATAATTTGCTGCCAAACTAAACATTTGCTGTTCGAGGAGAGTCTTGGTGTGGTGGAAAATTTAGTAAACAAAGACTCACTGTTCTCTTATGCTGCAATTCAGATGGCAGTACAAAACTATTTGTGATTGGTAAGTTTTCCAAGCCAAGATGTTTTAAAGCAGTTAACCAACCTCCCTGTGATTACGAGGCCAATAGAAGTGCTTGGCTTATGGTCAAAATTTTTCCATCTTGGTTATCAAAAGTGGACAGAAGAATGGCTTCAGAAAAACAGAACATTTTGATGATTTTAGACCGAGACACTTAAGTTGACATATATATGGCTGTTGTTTTTATCCCCCTAATACCACCAGTTTAATGCAACCACTGGATCAAGGCATTTCTAAATTCAAGGGAGCATATAGAGCCCGACCTGATAAGGTATGTGATCCGCAACACAGAAGGAGGGAACATTTGCAGCCAAATTGGAATGCCTTGGGATGCTATCCGTAATCTTGTTATTGCTTGCGACAGTATTGCATCAATGTAATAATCAACTGCTTCAGAAAGAGTGGCTTTGGAGAGAATATCATCGAAAAACATGGTTCAGCAGACGAATGTGATAGCAATATTGAGGAATGGAGGAATTCGAAGGAGGATATGAATTTTGTTGGCAAATTTGAAGAGTTTGTGAAGGTCGATGATGAAGTTGCTAATACTGCAATGCCAACACCAGAAGAGCTGCTGAGCACCAGACAAAACAATGATGTTTTTGTTATCAACGACAGCGAAAGTGAAGACGTGCACACACTGCCATCTAAAAACAATGCCCAAAATGCATTGAACATAATAGAGAATGTGTTGGCCTGCAGTGACAACTATTGAAGTCACTATTGACAACTATAAAGAAACAACTATTGCATTTGATAATATCTGTGCTGTTGTTAAAAATGCATATAGGACAAAAACTGTGCAAAATCATTAGATTCTTTCTTTAAATCAGATTAATTTATTAAAAAGTTAATGATCTATATGTCTCCTTTAATATTAAGATTGTAATTCTTTTTAATGTGATACTAAAATATTGTATTGTAAAATGCATTCATTTTACATTCTACTTTTCGTACCCCCCTTTCCCCCTTTTACTGTATCCCTTATGCTAAAAGAGGTGTTTTTGTTTTCTTGGGTATCCCAGTGAAAACATTACTAAGAAACACACAGGACAAACTTGACTACCAGCTCGCGTTAGCGATAAGAGTCCAAAATTCAGGAGGGCCGAGGCTTCACACGTCTGAATACCATCCGAATATTGTATCAACCCCCCCCCCCTGTTTACTGTTGTCGCTACGCAAGATAAGCAGTCGTTAGGGAGAAGTTAGTTTACCAGTCCAGAAAAATATGAGCTTTCGCTCTCTCTGGCAAATACTGGTGAGCTTATCGGTCGTGTCGAAGTGAGAATAAGGTGCCCCCACCCTCGATCGGGCTCCGAGGGGGTAGCGAAAGTTCACGCGATAAGGTGCATAATACCAGGAGGATGAGAGACCGACGAGGAGTTGGAGAACGTGAGGTCAACGGGAGAACAAGCAGTTTCGGAGTAGCAAAGAGTAATTGCGAGCTAAGCAGTGAAGTCTGGTGACAAAGACAGAGGAAGATGGAAAAATGATGGAGAGACCGACCTTTGAGCCCCGTAAATAGCCGAAGGAGTCGACTTAACTTCGGTAAGTTCTAATTACTCCCTACAGTTATGCATAAACTTTACTCCTCATTGAATATGATTTATTATGCTAGTATTTTTAAGTCTAGGATACCCTAATAGTGCTATCTTAAATAGCGCATCACTCAGATTGTCGGTTTCACAAATTAACGGTAGGTAAAGTGATGTATCTTATAGCGCAGTATTTTAGTATTGACACCCACCATGTTTGTATAACCTTTATGTCATATGTCAGTTCTTGCCTGAGATGAAGTACCCACATGAAGAACACCTATGTGAGGAACCCATTAATTTTCAAAGATCAATAATGCTAAGAACTCTTAAATCCATGAAATCAGTTATATTAGTGTAACTAGATGATTTAGGATTTGCTTGTCATTGCCACTAGGGCAGTAGTTCTTATACATGTATCGATTCTATAGTAGATTGTATTAAACTATGTTTTGTTTTAAACATATGCCTCAAGCCTATTCTCCATTCACACGAATGAGTAAGTAAAGAATTATATATAGAACTTTTATTGCGGTGCTCAAAATTCCTGACTAAAACCGGAAAGGGTTTGAGTATCAACACAGCGCCCTGGTCGATGCTGCAGTTCCATTCCCCTCAAAAGGATGGATACTGAGGGCTGAGACCATTGCCCTAATATAAAAACCACTAGACAGTCACATGAGTATACTGGGGTTATGTTAAAACAAATGATTAAGGAAGGAAAACGTCCCGCTATACAGATGTGTTGTCCAGAGAAGTCCGAACGAAAATAATAATAGTAAGAAGTATAAAACCCCCAGTGTAACAGTATATATCAAAATATATACTGTACAATATTTTCATTTCTATTAATTGCTTTTTTCTTAGTTTATCTTACAAATAAAATAAAATCTTTAAAAAATATGCTATTCCTATTACCGTATTGTTAGACAAGTCTTTTGTTTTAATTTTATTTTAATAATTTTAATTAATTTATTTTTGATATTATTATTATTATTATTATTATTAGATATACAGTATATACCAAAAAAAAAAAAAAAAAAAAAAGGTAAAATTTTGACACTTTAGGGGGACCTCGAAATTTAGGTCCCTTGAACTTTGTATTGATGACATTCGACTGTATGACACTCGTACATTGGCTACCAAAAAAAAAAAAAAAGATCCAAAGTTATACAGTGAAGGTGTAAACTTCTCTGGCTATTTTGAGGCTTTATCAGAGTATAAAATAAAATAAATATACAGATCAGTGCAGTAATAGCATCACATCCTCCCTCCCTCCTTAGCAGTTCCAATACGCTTACAGAGCAAAGAAAGATATATTCTGCCAGATGCAACCAGCTAACATGTGGTGTGCATCACCCAAGTGAACTGGTCAATAACCTCTGTAACTGATGAAGGTTACCATAATAACCGAAAGCTTTTTGTACTGCATGCATTTAATATATTCTGTTTTACTATTTAACATTAAACCTGTCATTTATTTTATTTTACTTTCCGTTTCACTCTGTGCTACATAATATATTATACAGAATGAATCCAGAGTACACAGGCCTCTTTACCTAACTTCTAGTAATTATCTGTGCAATATTTTGTTCAGCTTTCTCTGTTCATCTGTTATTTCACCAAGAATAGTCAGCAATTGCCATTCCTTTTGGACTGGCAATTATGGCATACGTCAAAAGGACTGGTGGACTAGCTCTAGTGGAACACACAAACTAATATTAAATAATGAAACTTATTTTTATGATCATAACAACTTCTCTTTACAAAAATAATATAGAATATTATTTACCTGTGTGAGGATTAACTGGTTTGTAGGTTATCCATGCATGATTTTTCAGTTTGGTTTTCTTTAAATTTTCAATATTTTATTAATTTGTTGAAGACTTATGAAACAGTATGTTGTCTATAAATTTTAATTAAACTACACTTTAATTTTTCTGTAACTCTTTCAGTTCTGTGTTTACAACAGTCTATTTTTAAGTTTTTTTCCTCACTTTAAAAGAAGAATAAAAACCCTGAGAACCTCTTTCTGTCTGCATTATATGAGTGAAATAAACAGCGAGGCCTGTAAAGCTTGTGGGTACTGTAAGCCAAATGAGAACAATAAAATATATATTATATTAAATTGTTTTCAAATGACAAAAGAAAAAGATAACACTAATGCACTTAAGAATCATGGCCACTATTTCCTCTCACAAAATTTATTGCTCACCACTGCAAAAAATTTAGAAAAGGTCATAATAAAAATTTCTGCTATGCCACAGAAAATCTTACTACGTGCCACCTCATGGCGCACATGCATAGGATTTCAGATGCCTGGCAAAGACCGTACTGAGCCCACAAGCACATATCCCAACAACCAGTTGATCCAGACCTGAAAATTTGGGATATCATTCTTTTCGGCATGTGCTCACGATCACCTAATCAAATACGAATAATGCAGGTGTAGTAAGTTTTACAACACGAAGTACAGTGGCTCTTCATAACAGCAGCAGCAGAAAGTGCGAGCTGCAAATGGCAATTGTATATTTATCTATCCATCTGTTTATTTATGTGTAAATCATGAAAATATTTATGCACAGATACATGTTGCGACAGATCAATCCCCTCCTGACGGCGGGGTTCCACTTTGGAAAGATGCCAGTGAATGGGGGGGGGGGCATAAAACTCGGTCACTTGACAGCCTAAGTTCGTCTCTGATGTAAATTAAACAATAATAATAATGGTAAAGAAAGAACGATACACATTTTCGGCAGTATCTGAGGGGTGGTTTCTGTAGTCTTTCACAAAGATAAACAGACCTAATTGTCGCCACTTATTATTATTAGCCATAGGGTGTAAGAAAGCCTGAGGTTTATGCTGTACTTATAATCGTTTATACAAAATCATGTACAATTTGTCAAATTTTAGTTAACGAAGATATCTGTGACAGGAGTCTACCAAAAAAAAAAAAAAAAAAAAAAGAAAGAAAGAAATAGCCAAATACCATAAAAAATATATAAAAAAAATGTATCATCTTTCGATGATACATTTAATTTTCAAATTATGAACACTAAAACTTAACAACCTGGATGATCCACGTGCAGGGCAATCCGACTGGGAAAACTGAAATATCGAATCTTGGTTGCTTTCCGCCGAGTTTACTGCTGTTATACCACTTGTGATAAGAGATCGAGACATATCTGTCGTAGTATTCATACTGATTCTAGTTTAGTGTAAATACATTGCTGCGATAATAACAAATGCCACTTTAACAGCAGTAAGCGAAATAGCAGACGATACAACTTCCAGAAACCAAAAATTAAAACGACACTAGCGACACTTAACATAATTAATAAATATAAAGTTCAGCGAATGTTGCATAAATAATATTAATTTTATTCAAATTAATATATACAGTATTTACATTCTTAAAAGATAGATGTCTACAGTGTTATATTCTTCAAGAGAGTATAAGCATTAATCTCATCAAACGATGAAAAGAAGCAAACCTCTATACAGCATCAACCAAAAAAAAAGTCCACATCACCTGTCCATCCTCTTTAACAGGGATGGCCAACAAGTTGATCGCGATCTACCAGTCGATTGCCGCTTTAATTTCGGTAAATCACGACGAATTTAAAATATATATAAAAATAGATTAAATTAGGGTTATCCGTAAATGATTACATTAACCCGTATTCGTGTCTGTAAATTGCGTGTGTTTCTGGTCGATTTGCCTGTTTTGCTGGACGAAAAAACCTCAGTTTCTGAGGGAAAAAAACCTTGATATCTACGCCTGAGACCGACTAACTCAGCCACGGAGTGAAAAAAGCCCACTAAAGTTCCTCGCGTCATCGACGGGCTTCGAACCCGGGCCATTTACACCCGATGTGGGGAGGACGGTGACGATACAACTGTGCTACCCACGCAGACATATAAAAATAGATTAGTCAAAATCTAAATGTTATTATTATTAAGCGCCCAACGGAATATTCTTATTAAAATCCGTTGAACCACATGACTACTCTTGTCGCCGCGCAGCCGCTAGACTTGTCGACTGAAAATTCGCGCAGTTAAGTTGTGGAGAGCATAGTGTATGTGTCGAATTCTTATTCAGCTTACTTAATATTAATAACTGGACAGTACTTATATGTTAATTTAATACCCTTTGATTTAAAATGAAAACTACGAAAAAGAGTAAAACGTATCATTTAAAACAAGAGTGGGAATTGGAATACTTTTTGGTAATGATAAAATGAAAATATTGTTTGATTTGCAATGCTTCCGTGGCTATAACCAAAAAAGGAAATTTAGAAAGGCACTTCAAAGCACTCCGTGGTAAATACCAATCGGATTTTCCGCCTAATTTTAAGTGACCTTAGAAAAAATAAATTAAAATAACTTAAATCCAGATTATTTGCACGGCAAAATTTCTTCGTGACATTTAACTTACAATCTAAAGCAGTAACTGTAGCATCATTTAAAGTGAGTCATTTCTTGCAAAAAAGTGCAAAGACGCATTTTTACAAATAACAGGTTCTCTTTTTGAAAATTTTAAGAACAAAAATTAAATTAATTAGAAGTGCTCTTCAAGATCTGCAATTATCTCGAAATATTGTGATGCGATGCATCGAAAAAATGAGTAAAAATGTGAGTGAACAATTGCGTGCTCATATTGCTAATTGTGTCTCCTTTTCTTTACGACACATCAGTGATATAGATCAATTGCTGTTTTTGTTAGTATGGTTTTCGATGATTCTGCCACTAGAGAAGAAATGCTGGGTATGGTTTAGTTATAGAAACCATATTTTCATTATCTTGATATATTTAACGCATTCAATATTTTTATTGAAAAAATTAAATTACCACTAAGCTCGTATCAATAGCAACAGCTGGAGCTAAAGCAATGACGGGGCATCTTAACGGATTCATCGCATTGTGCCAAAAGGATGATGAATTCCCAGATTTTTTGAGTTACCACTGTATCATCTACCAACAAGTGTTAGCCAGAAAAAGATTAAATACTAAAAGTGAAAATTCGAGCAGTTACGTTGTGGAGAACATAGTGTATGCGTCGAATTCTTATTTAACTTATTTAAGAACTTAATTATGGCCATTACTTTCAAAATCATGAATTCTATCAGAGAATCTCTTCAAAGGAGACTTTTCAAAATGAAACTAGATGAAAATGAAACAGATCTGATATTACACAGATGTGAGGTGGCTAAATCGGAGTAAGTTTCTACAGAGATTTAGAAATTTGCTGAATGAAATTTTTAAAAAAATGTTGATCAAAGGGGAGATTATTATCAGTAGCTACAAGATGCAGAGTGGTTGTGTGATCTGGCTTTTTTTGGCAGATTTTACCAGTAAATTAAGTGATTTGGAATTACAAGGAAAAAATAAAAATGTGGGTGGTATGATTAGTAGTATTTCTGCATATAAATATCAATTTTTGGCAATGCCTAAGGATCTAAAAGGGAAAAAAAATCGATAATTTTGCAAATATATCTTGTTTTTGAATTTAATAGTGAGAAAAATGTTTCTGAAATTGAAAAAGTTGAGGATGATATTTAAACCAGATTCAGCAATTTTAAGAACCAATATACTGTATTTCTTATCCATTTAATGTCGACTTAGATACGAAACAAATGCAGAAAAAATCGCTGAGATTTTTCACATGGATAAAACATTACTGGAAAATGAAATTATTGCATTGCGAAACGATATCTTCCTAAAAGCCAGATCATCAGAAGAAGACTTTTGGAAATATATTTGCCGAGAAAAGTACCCAAATGTAAAAAAATGCAGTAAACTTTTAGATTCCTGTTTTGGTTCCACATATGAATCGGCCTTTTCGTATTTGAAACAAACAAAGACGAAGACTCGCTCTACTCTTACGGACTTGCATACAGAAGATTCTTTACGGTTGGCCTTATCACAGTATATCCCCGATTTTGAAAACTTGGCAGATGACATGAAGACAAACTTCACAGAAATTAAAAATTTAAATACGTATGAATTAAAAATAAAAATTCTAAGTTGTATTTAATTTTAAAATTTATAAACAACATTTTTCAATATGGGTTGATTAACTTTTTTTTAACCGTGTGCGATGAAACTCTTGAGATGGTAGATCGCGGCACATTTGGAAGAAAAAAAGTAGATCGCATCACAAATTAAGTTGGCTGCCCCTGTTCTATAATAATTTTTTTCATCCTGCTTTAATTAAATTTATTATTATACACTGCTCGATAAAAGTAATAGAACACGTAGAAAACATGGTGCAATTCGTGCAGCTTGCGATGAAGTTGAACAAAATTTATGGTAGTGCACCATAGAATCACAATGAAAAGAAGAGACAGGTAGAAACTTCAGACAGATTTAAGGGACATTTATAGGGATTGTATAAGAATTACCAAAACGGTCACATTACAAAAGTCGATACAAGATCTCGAAAATATGGTCACATGACTTAAGTACGGGGTACGATCCTCATCCTCCAACTGCTAAACAGGCCTGACAACGGTGAATCATGCTCGCTTAAAGCTGTCTATAAGATTCTGTGGCACAAATCCCATTCTTCCACCAGCGCAGACCTTAACTCGTCACGCGATCTAGGAGTTAGCTGTCGGTTGTAATGTGAAGCTCAAGGGCGTACCGCACATGTTCGATCGGATGCTGATCGTTTCATGATGCTGATCGATGTCTGCTGATCGTGCTGGCCATGGTAGTGATTGAATAACTTCAGTTTCAAAATGTTACTCCACCACTTGAGCTTTATGTGCAGTGCTGTTGTCGTGGAAGAAAAGAAAATCTAGGCTAATCGCACCCCAAGAAAATCGCACATAGGTTTCCAGGATCTGTTCTCGGTACCTCTCCACAGTTACAGTACCTAATCAAAAACATAAAGAGCGGTGGGGCGTTGACCATTATTCCACCCCTCATGGGAACACCGCCTCCACCGTAATTGTCACTTTCTCTGATGTTGGAGGGATGGTACCGCATTTCTCATATTTAGATGAAATAACGTCTATAATCTGTTTGTAGGCTAAAATAGGACTCATCAGAGAGCAGAACTATACCCCATTTATCAGGGCTCTAAATCACAAGTTAATCACACTACTTTCGACGAGCTCTGCGGTGGTTTGGAATTAATCGGATGCAAACTGCTGACTTCCTTGTAGTAGCGTTCACTTGAATTGAACCTTCTTAACACAGTCCGGTTGGAAATATTTTCACCTGTGGCCGCAGCAACCTCAAAAGACAGTTGATATCAGGACATCGTAAGGTTTCATGTTGCTGTTAGAGCCAGATAGCCGTCTGTTCTGTTTGACGTAGTCCTCGGGTGCCCTTGGCCAGCTTTTCTTGTAATAGTCCCGTCTCCTGAAACTGCTTCCACAGTTCTGAGAAGACACTCATGGCATATTAAGCCAACGTGCCACCTCTGCCTGAAATTGCCCAGCTTCAAGTAGTCCAACGGCCGCCATCTCAAAGACTCATCTAAAGGACGATGTCTTGCCATCCTGAGTACTGGAGATGTGACAATCTCACTGAGCAAGCCAAAAAAAAAAAAAAAAATGGGAATGAAGTGATGTGGTTGCAACTCGTGTTTTTATAGGCATGAATAATTTGCATTATGTGCGGCCCTGTTAGGTGGTAGATCGATTTCTATTGTATACTAGGAATTTTCATGCCGGGATGCCTGTTATTCGCCTTCAGTAGCACTGTTCACAATAAAATATTCGTGAAAAATATTTTGTTCTGTTAATTTTGTTGATCAGTGTAGCTCACGTAGATAGCACAGTTGCCGTAATCAACATCCTTCCCACCTGGGTGGAAAAAGGCCTGAGTTCGAATGCCGTCAAGGATTTTGTGGATCTTTTTCACAATATGGTTGAGTTAGTTGGTCTCAGGCATCATGGTTTTCATCCAGTAAACACACCACAAAACCCTTTCTATTGACAGACATATTATATACGGCACAATGTGGCCTAAGTTTCTGATGTGCTTATGCTGAACAACTTAATTATTAAAACTACCTACTTCCACAACACTATATGATATTTATTTTGACAAGCAACTACACTCGGGCTGAAAGCAAATTTCCGCACATTTTCGTCAGTAAATATCTAATAATCTCCTTCTGCAAATACTATATCTCATACTCTGCTTCTACAGATATTTCATAATTTCCTTCTACAACCTGCCCTCGTGGGTAACACAGTTGGCAGTATCGCTATTCTCCCCCAGATCGGATGGGAAAGATCTAATTTCAAATTCTCTCTCTCTCTCTCTCTCTCTCTCTCTCTCTCTCTCTCTCACACACACACACACACACACACACACACACACACACACACACACACACACACACACACACACACACACACACACACACACACACACAATAATAAATTCCGTCTCTGACGTGAGAAATATTTTTAATGGCTTTTCTCACAATATGGCTGAGTCAGCTAGTCTATGTCGAGGGCGACACAATTTTTGTTCATGTTAATTCGGGTTTTTCGTCCCGCAAACAGGCAAATAGATCATATAACACACAATTTACAGGCGTAATGTATTTGTAGAAGAATAAGAAAAAATTTACCTTAACATGATACGTGGAACACTTAGGGAGCGTATGATACTCTCCAGAAATTAAAACGAATTAAAGATTAACACTTAAAAAATCAATTGAAAACTATATTGATATCAACGTAGAACATAAAAGTGTAAAGTATTAAGGGTCTAACGACACCAGGGGTTACTCCCATCTCCGCGTTATATAAGTATATGGGTATTGTTCTGTTGTGTAATGTCGTGGTATGTTGTATCATCTGACCATTTAGTCGTTCAACCCCTAATGGGACCCACCGTTGCCCACACTTGCCAGGAGGAGGTAGGTCAGCACCCAGTAGATTATATTCGTACTCTGGCAGGCCCTGCCACCTAGTTTTCGAAGATTTCAGTGGCAAGGGCCATTTCTAAAAATAAAAAAAAAAAATGGGATAAGCGCTAGAGTTTGATAAGGCCGAAATAAAACTATTACATGAGAGTGAGGTTGGAATTTTGACGCTAGTAATTTGGCTGTGTTAATTTAGGGGGCATATGCTGTCATTTTAGTTAGTGTGGGGGAAGACTCAAGACAGAAATATGGTGACCCCCGATAGATCAGCAGAGACAGGCCCCACCAGAGGAAGAAGGGGGCAGCCAAGAGGAAAAAGAGACAGAAGCCCGTCCACTCCCCTCCCCTCCCACCCAGGGGAAGGAATAAAGGTACAGAGCAAATGAGTCGGTACAGATCACCAGAATGGCGCTGGCAGAAAAGCTGCAGATGTCATGGTCAAATCAAGTAGGTCAAGTCTGGTTGCAGTTCCTGGGACAGTGCAGTCCCATCCAAGAATTGTCAGGTTTGTTTTTGGTCATACATGGGAACATTGTGCTGTCCATGGAGTCCATTCTTGTGGCATTGTTGAGTCGTCTAGGAGGTTGTGCTACCCATACATTGGGCATTGCAGCGTTTGGAGTTAGAGTAGTTCAGTGTTGGTCTCCTTTGGTAAACCAGACGGTCGTTTTCGGGAGTTACGAGTTTGCCGTTATGGTGGCGGCTTTTCTTTGTGCAAATAGTGCTTGTGCAAACTTTGTAAAGGCGTTATATTCATCCACCGTGTCCAGTAGATGCGATTCCTCGTTTCACGGCAGGTATGTTATTTTTGTGATGAGAATGCATCTGATATCTTCATAGAGTTCACAGTTAAACATCAGATGATGCCAACACTCCAATCCTCCACAGATACATAGGGGATCATGGGTGACCCGAAAGTAGGTGAGTTTGGCGTTAAATGCACCATGGCTCATGAGGGGGAACGTTACATGGAGTGCTGGGTGAAACCAGGTCGGGAAGCTGGGGTAAAACTTGTCATCTGTCGGGACGAGGGTTTTAGTGATCTTCCCCTACATCAAGGCCATCCATCTGGTCTGCCATGTCTGCTGTAGGTGTCTATGGCGTCTTGCTTTTTTCCAGTTTTCGGTCGTTGTCCGGATCAAGTGTGAAGTCCAGGAGGGTACGTGTGGATCCGTTAGATAGGTGGTACAACATGGCAGTTCTGATTACTTCGAGGTCAAGCGGGAGTGCTCCTGCCAGGACCTGTAATCATTTTTACTTACCGTCACCCGTGGTAAGCGGGTGACGGTAAGTAAAAATGATTCTTTGAATTGTGTCCAGAAGGCGTTTGTTGACTACATTGGCGGCTTTTGTGGAACCAAACAGCAGAGGCGTAAGTTATAATTGGAATAAGGGTGGCCTTCTAGTAAAGTGACAGCTTCCATCTGTTGATATCTCAGTCCCTTCTGGATACCCTAGCGATCATCGTCAAGTATTTCTGAATCTTATCTCCGATGTACATTAAAAGTGGTCGGAAAGAGAGACGAGAGTCAAAGGTAACCCCCAGTTATTTTATTTGTTTGGAAATTTGATAGTTTTACCTTCATGCACTGCAAGTGCTCCAGGACTGGGCAAACCTGCATACACTGGAGATTTCCCCGACCAAAACGAACTCAATTCTACTGAGAGGAACACTCGACATCAGACGGCCGCCCCAGATAAAAGTAAGGGGAAGCACAATCAAACTGGCAAAACAGATGAAATACCTAGGCATTATCCTAGATTCCAACCTGTCCTTTAAACAACACCTCTTATATCTGAAGGAGAAGCTGAGAAAATACGCAGCACTAGTAGTCAGAGTAACACGCAGAGACTGGGGACTAAACAAAAGAACATTATCCCTCTACTATAAAGCAATTTTCGTCCCAGCAATTACTTATGGAGCCCCAATATGGTACGTCAAAGCAAGAACTGCAGTAAATAAAAGAATCCTCGATACAATACAGCGAAAAATACTCCTCACCATCACCAGGGCATGTAACACGGTGAGTACCTGTGCGCTGCAGGTCCTGGCGGGAACTCTCCCTCTGGACCTGGAGGTGGCGAGATGTGGGTTGATGTACTACCTGGCAAAGGGAACACCGACCACGTTTGACACTTTTACACTGGACCCTACAAACAACCACCGAATGGAAAAACAGAAAATCATGGAACACCTGAAAGAAACTTGGCAGAGGAGATGGCAAGAGACGACCAAGGGTGAAGTCACACGGAAATTTATACCCTACGTAGACAAGACCTATCCAAAAGCCCCCAAATGGTTCTACCCAGGACTGAACACCACCTTCCTCCTGACGGGCCATGGGCCCTTTAACGCAAAACTGAATGCATTCGGACTGACCGAGGACCCAACTTGCACCTGTGGCAATATGGAGACGTGGCAACATATCATGCACAAATGTGAATGCTATGAGGAACAAAGATCAGTACTCATCACCAGTATAAAATTTGTACCAAAAGACAATGAGCATCACCTCCTGGATTCGGAAGACGAGTACACCGCGTTCAGCCGCTACGCCCAGGACATCTTTAACAGAAGGAGAACAGAAATCGCTATCCGCAACAATATGGAAACATCTGAATAGAAGAACTCCATTGAAACTAACCAAGGAGGAGACTACAGCATGAACATACCGCATGACTACAACCGATCAGAAGAAATTACCAACAAAGATAACTCTCCATTCATGACCTGGTGCAAATGGCCAGGACTGATGCTCTCAACGAATATGACTACCTGAATTGACATCAAAGCAGTACTACAAACTGACCAAAGTCATCACTCCTCTTCCTGATCCCATAAGATGAACACGAGACAAGTGAGACTGAACCAAGACTGTGACCTACCTGAAGTGACACTGAACTGAACATCCAAAAACCATGACTGTGACCGCAGCTACGCTGTTGCCTCGCCTTTTGGCGATCTGGGTTGGACACCTAGTCTGGCCCACTTTCTCTCCATATCCTGGCGGTGGGAGGGGCTGGGACCGTCCCCTCCCCCGTCTTCCCCGTTTACTTCTCCTGGTGCGGCATGGGCATGCCACACTGATATCTGGGGTCGTCTACCCTATTGGCCTCATACTTCTGTCTTTCCCCTCCAGTCTTCAGTCTTTCTCCCCACTCTCTCTCTCTCTATACATTACAGTGTACGCCCCACACGACAAAAAAAAAAATTAAACTTCCAAATTATAACAGCCAAATCGTGCATCAATTCCAAAACTTAACCTCATTAGCGAACCACCCCTTAAAATCGCGTTATTATTATTATTTTTATTTATTTTATTTTATTTATTATTACTATTTTTTTTTTTTTTTTTTTTTTTATAGGCCCTAGCCACTGAAATCTCAGGAAATTAGGTGGCAGGGCCTGCCAGAGTAAATAATTATGCTGGGTGTACCTGGTCTGCCTCCACGGGGCTGAGTGTGGGCAACGTTGGGCCCCAGCAGGGGTCTAGCGGCTAAATGGCCAGAGGAACAACGATACACAACACAATACTTCCAAATCCCATACACTTTTAAATCTCTGGCCTTAACAGTGATCTGTTACACCTACAAAGAAAACCACGCGGAGATGGGGGAAACCCCTGGTGCCGTTTGACACGAACACACTTTACACTTTACACTTTACACTAGACCTCTAAAGACGTCTGCGCGGGTAGCACAGTGGTATCGTCACCGTCCTCTCCACACCGGGTGGAAAAGGCCTGGGTTGGAATCCCGTCGATGACGCGAGGAACTTTAATGGGCTTTTTTCACTCCGTAGCTGAGTTAGTCGGTCTCAGGCGTAGATAGTAAGGTTTTTCTCCCCAGTAACTGCGGTTATTTCGTCCAGCAAAACAGGCAAATCGACCATAGAACATACGCAATTTACAGACACAAATATGGGTTAATGTATTTAATTACGGGCAACCCTAAAAAAATAATAACTTAAATTTTTTTAGACCCCTAAAGACCGGTCTGGTGAGCTTTCTGGAATGAGCATTTATTGAGCATCATAGCTCTGTTATATACTATCAGGCATAATGTATATACGCCTGAATATCTATATGCTCAATATGGGCTAAGCCGTTGATGCGCCTAAAATCCTACAATGAACTTCAATCACACATTTGTTCCATCGTGCCTACAAGTGAGTCTTTTGTTTGTTTGTTGTTGTTGTGGAGTTCTGGCGCATCACCTAATTAGGCCATATTGCATCGTATATACACTGAGTGATCACTGAATTATGATCACCCCTATGAAAACTTAATACGACCTTTTGACCACGTGAGGTACGAGAGTCTGCAGTTAGTCGACCTGCGTAGCATAGAGGAGTTGTCAGTGATTCAGTAGGTAGTAAACTTCCGAGCGTGATGGGTAAAAGGAAGGATATATCGGACTTTGATAAAGGACAGTTTATGGGTGCTCGACGAGCTGCTCCCTCGATTTCCCAAACGGCTGAACTGGTGTAGTGTTCAAGAGCATCCATAGTTAAAGTGCACCAAGACTGGCGTCAAAATGGTGAAACAACGACCCGACGGCAAAACTGCAAAGGTCAGCGAAAGGCTGATGTTAGAGGTGCGCGCCGTGTCCAACAACTCGTACAGGTAAACAGGCGCATCACTGTTGAAGAGTTGACTACCCAATACAACATGGGCCAAACCGGAACAATATAGGGCATGACCACTGCGTCGCACGCTCGCACGTATAGGCTATACCAGCAGATGACCCCTATGGCATCCTCTTCTAACCAAGGTTCATCGGCGTAAAAGACTGGCCTGGCACAAAGAGAATGCAAGTTAGACGTTAGAAGACTGGAAGAAGGTGTGCTGGTCGGATGAGTCACGTTATTTACTCCACACCCTGGATGGTCGTGTAGGGGTTTGGCTTCAACAACATGCATGCTATCAATTGTTATTGTTATGTGGTTTTTTTTTTTTTTAGGAGCATTAGCAACTAAGGCCATATTTCTCCGATGATATTCAGTGGCCATTCCCTGACCTTTCCGCATCTTCCATATTTGATGGTGAGAGGCTCGAACCCCGGTCTATTCAAGAAGCGTGTGTACTACGCACTGCTGCTCCTTCTCACCTGGCTACGAAGGCGCCGCATGTTATCAAAAGTGCAGGCGGTGCAGGCGATTGTATGGTGTGAGGCATGTTTCACTGTCAGGAACTTGGACCCCTGGTGCATGTGGAAAAACGTATCAATGGTCTCTGCTAACGTCAACAGCTTGCTGACTGGGTACACCCTGCTAGGTTACACTTTTCCCCAAATGGCGAGGGTGTCTTCCAAATTGACAATGCGCCACGCCATCGGGCACTTGATGTGCAGGAATGGTTTGAGGAACACAGTTCTGACTTCCAGCATATCGATTGGCTCCCGAACTCGACCGATATCAATCCCATAGAGCACTTGTGGGACACTATGGAAAGGCATATCGGGCGTCTGGATACACCAAGGATACACACAGCTTGGTTGGCCATACCTCCCGAACGCTTCCGACATCTTTTTGAATCAATGCCACGTCGGATAGCTGCTGTACTGAGGGCAAAAGGTAGGTGGTCATAATTTAGTGATCACTCAGTGTATTGTATGTAAATTGCATGTGTTCTGTGATCGATTTCCCTGTTTGCTGTATGACAAATGCAAATTTCTGGGGGGAAAAAAACTTGTTACTCTCATTTGAGACCAACTAACTCAGACAAGTTTTGAAAAAGTCAATAAGAATTCCTCACCTCATTGCCGGAATTCGCACTCAGGTCTTTTTACCCTTGGGTGGGAAGGACAGCAATCGTACGAACTGTGCTACCTGAGGGCAGTGCTTTAATGAAAAACAACCTCCCACCCACACCCTAACTCTCGCCTCCATACTCAGGCCCATGAAACTTTTGTTTTGTTAAAAGAAAAATGTAAATTCTTGGAGTCTCTCTTCCATTTACCTACTTTAAAAATATTTTGTCCTGTTGGACTGATTATTCCCCTCCATTCTGAACTCTTTGCATGGCTTGAACATGCAAGGCTGATTTGATGACCTTTCTTCTCTCTTAATCTCTCAGTTTTCTGGTCTGACCCTTTCTGTGAGATTCTTATACTGTATCTGAATTCCCCTTCAATGCTTCAGATCTAAAAATATCCATTAATAATCGCAGGGAAGTTCCTAGGGTATGTGGGACCCTGGTACCAATTTAAATTTGCCACCCCCTTTAAAATTTTCTTCTTACGAGCTTATGTGTATGTAAGTTTCATGTTTTCAGGTTCCCCTTGAACGTTGGCACATGGGTGCAGTGCAGCCTTCATGCCAGGGAGGGCCCGCCTCTGAATAACCTTCCCCATGGAAATTCCATCAGGTCTGACAATATCCCTAACTTTGTTATAAAGCTTGCCAGTTGCTACATTTTAGAATTATTAGTCACTCTAATAAATAGATATCTTATTTTAAAAAAATTCCCACCAATTCTAAAGTGAGTACTATACCTTTCCCATTCCTAAAGTCCATAATTCTAAACTATTAAAACATTGACAGCCTATTGCCATGTCCTTAACACTATTACATTAGCATCATCCGGAAAGTTACTTCATACACTGAGTGATCACTGAATTATGACCACCTACCTAATACTTCGTAGGACCTCCTTTTGCCTTCCGTACAGCAGCTATCCGACGTGGCATTGATTCAACAAGATGTCGGAAGCGTTCGGGAGGTATGCCACCCAAGCTGTGTGTGTAATGCGGTCAGCAATGCAGGTATGGAGGTGACTGGTGTATTCAGACTCCTGATATGCCTTTCCATTGTGTCCCACAAGTGCTCTATGGGATTGATATCGGTCGAGTTTGGAGGCCAATCGATATGCTGGAAGTCAGAACAGTGTTCCTCAAATCATTCATACACAACAAGTGCCCGATGGCTCGCCGCATTATCATCTTGGAAGACATCATCGCCATTCGGAAAAAAGTGTAACATAGCGGGTTGTACACAGTCAACAAGCAGCTGACGACAGCGGAGACCACTGATACGTTGTCCCACATGCAACAGGGTTCCAAGTTCCTGCCAGTGGACATGCCCCACACCATACAACTGCCTCTGCCGGCCCGCACTTTTGATACCATGTATGATGGATGAAGAGCCTCAAGTTGTTGACGCCAAATCCATACACGACTATTCCCGGTGTGCTGTGGAGTAAATAACGTGACTCATCCGACCAGCACATCTTCTTCCAGTCTTCTAACGTCCAACTTGCATGGTCTTTGCTCCAAGCGAGTCTTTTAAGCCGATGAACCTTTGTTAGGAGAGGATGCCATAGGGGTCGTTTGCTGGTATAGCCCATACGTGCGAGCGTTCGACGCATGGTCATGCCAGATATTGTTGCAGGTTGGCCCATGTTGTATTGGATAGTCAACTCTTCAACAGTGCTGCGCCTGTTGGCCTGTACGAATCATCGGACCCGGCGCTCAGTTCTAACACAACCTTTCACTGACCTTTGTAGTTTTGCCGTCGGGTCGTTGTTTCACCATTTTAACGCTAGTCCTGGTACACTTTAACTACGGCGGCTCTCGAACACCCCACCAGTTCAGCCGTTTGAGAAATCGAGGCACTAGCTCGTCGAGCACCCACAATCTGTCCTTTATCAAAGTCCGATAAATCCTTCCTTTTATCCATCACGCTCGAAATTTTACTACCTTCTAAACCACTGACATTTTATCTATGCTACATAGGTTGGCTAACTTCGCAATCTCGTACCTCACGTGGTCAACAGGTCGCATTCAATTTTCATAGGGGTGGTCATAATTCAGTGATCACTCAGTGTATAACTGTATATGTATTGTGTCTGTAAATTGTTCTTTCGTCGATTTGCCTGTTTTGCTGGACGAAAAACTCCAGTCTCTGGAGTTTCAATGACGTGAGGAACTTTTATGGTATTTTTCATGCCATGGCTTAATTAGTTGGATACATTAGTATCTAATTAAGATACTAATGTATCTTAATTAGATACATTCTTAGAAGGTTTTTTTTTTTGGCTAATGCTATACAAGCTTGCTTCCTTATATTATTTGCCACCAGTAGCGCTGGAACGCCTTGGCATTGGGGCAGGTGCCAAGAGCGCCGGTATCAAAAGAGCGCATTGACAGACCACATCAGTTCCATGTCAATCTATTCGATACCCGAGGCTCCCTGACGAAATGGTGCCCCTAGATGATGTCGCATTAGGATGTAGCAGAGGGCGAGGTGAAAATTAATTTTTGCCAAAAGTTTTCAGAGGGTGATTCAAGCCAGCGTGCATCTTTAAATCTGAGTTCATACCGCATAGCAGCTTAGCTCTATTTGCCATCCAGAACCTAACTTTGAAGGGACCAATCAAGCGAACGCTTCATCAGCGCATGCTCGAATGCATAACAGTTCGCAATTCACGCATTGTGTACGTTTTACGATATTGAATAAGTTAGAGCTTATAAATAATGTGCGTTTTTGCCTGCTATATAAACAGGTAATCGTGAATATTGTGATTTATAATTTAAATAAAACAACAAAAGCCCAATTAATTTTAGACATGCCACCAAAGAAAAAAGCAGACATCAGTACGGCGTAGAAAGACTGCGTAAAAATAAAATAAAATAAAAAAACATTCCGCTAGCTTACAAAATTGACGTATAATGAGCCACTCCAAACCTGAACGGGACAACGAAAACGAAAATACGTAGTTCGATGAGGATGAAACAAATTATGATGCAATTCGATATTGTCACTAGTTCCTAAATTTGAATTTTTTTTTTTTTTTTTTGAAACTCTCCAATATGTCAGAATCACTCGGATATTCAACAACTGTAACAGAATTAGGGAAAATTTACGGCAAAGTGTGGATGAAACAATACATGGCCACTTGGGATAAAGAAAACGCACTCTTCGTCAATGCATGATGATATATAGGATTTATAATACATATTCGCCTCCACATCCATACAGACATACGAAATACATAACATTGAAACTCAAGATGCTCTCCATACTATCGAGCCAGAATAATTCTAGAACTGCTAACAACAATTATATCAACAGCAGTGGCAAAAGTACACTGCTGCTCAGAGAGAGAGAGAATCTCTAACAGGTGCTCACAGTAGAAGGTTGACCAGGCCTATTGTCCGAATGTGGAACACGCCTTGATATGCCCACTGGCTATGGATACATAGAAACTAGTTAACGAGCTCGACTTCTCGATATGTGGGACAGGTAGTTGGATAGGTTTTACGAGTACCACTAAGTTGCATATGGTAATCTCTTTAGCTCTTAATTCGCTCTTAGCGACGTACGATTATATGTTGCCAGCGTTTGCATAGTTATCGTACTCTAAGGGCTATATATACCACCGACTAGGTTTTCTCGGCCCTTTTTCGCTTTCTATCTTCGAGAGATCGAGTGAATTCGAAATTATTCAAAAAGTCGACTTAAATTTTCTTCTGAGAAAATTTTAAGTTAATAATACTGGTTTGACCAAAGCACTTATCCTGCAAAAGAATTCCAAAGCACAGTATATGCCCCGCGGAAGTCATAATTTGAATTTAGTTCTTGAAGACATTTCAAAATCATCTTCTCTTGCAAATTCATTTTTTGGGACTTTACAAAGCGTATATAATATTTTTGCAAGTTCTGTGATACGCTGGGATATATTAAAAGAGCGTGTCAAACATCTTACTCCAAAACCACTGTCAGAAACGAGGTGGGAATGTCGCTTCGAAAGTGTGAAATCTGTGAGATACCAAGTACCACAATTTTCTCTAGCTTTGAAATACTTTTATGAACATACCAGTGACATGAAAACGAAATCCAATCAATCGAAAATAAACTTACTTCATTTGAATTTTTATTAAGTTTGGTCATTTGGTACGACATACTGAATGAAGTAAATATTGTGAACAAGATTTTCAAAATTCAAATATAGATATCGGTACTGCAAATTCACATTTAAAAGGCCTTTTAAATTTTTTTGAACAGTATCGTGAATCGGGATTCGAATCTTCTGCAAAGGAAATAGCTGAAGAATTACAAGCGACATCTGAATTTAAGAATCAAAGAACTGGACGAGAAACGAAGCAATTTTGTTATGAAGGAACCGATCAGCCTCTTTCATCGGGCCAAGAATATTTCAGAATTCAATATTTTCTAATCATAACCGATAGTGGGATTATTTCTTTTAAGAAAAGATTCGAAATTTATCACGAACATGAGACATCATATGGTTTTTTTATATAATTCGGATAATATTCAAAAACTGACTGAAAACGATCTTCTTAAATGCGACCTTGCAAGACGATATTGATTGCATTGATTTATTTAATGAAATCAAAATTTGTCGTCGAGTTTTGCCTTCCAGGATCACAATATTACAATATTTACCTGAATTGTATCCAAATTTTGTTACTGTTCTGAAAATTATATTAACCTTACCAATTACCGTCGCATCGGCAGAAAGATCTTTCTCAAGATTGAAAATAATAAAAAAATTACTTGAGATCTAGCATTAGTCAAAAACGATTTACTTCCTTAGCCATTTTATCTATCGAATCCGAAAAAAACTAAATTATGATGATATTATCAACGAATTTGCTATAAAACATGTAAGAAAATGAAACAAAAATCACATATTGTGACCTTATTCGATTAAGTCGCATACCAAATTGTATTTTATAAGTATATGAAGCAATTATTTTTCTTATTTGATTTATTAAAGATTTTTTTGTGATTGAAATGTTAAGTTTATTAAAATAATTTAATTAATTATCATTTTCATGTAATCCTTACTAAACCAATTTGTGCAATGTAATAAATATTAAAATGCAATAAATTATTTTGTTGTACGAATTTGTATCAAGGCCCCGCAAGTCAACTTTGCACCGGGTTCCCCTTTTGTCCGGGCCGGCCCTGACTGTAATGTGCTGTTGTTTATCTTTGGGTGCTTTCCTGCAGAGCCCCTAGTGGGACCCCACGTTGCCCACCACCACCACCACTAGGAGATGAGCCAGGCTGCCCATCATACTCTGTTTGTTAAACAGAGGTTCTGCTGTACTTATTATTATTTTTAATGCTTTTTACCAATTATCCAAAAAAAAAAAAAAAAAAAAAGGCGCGTAGCCACGAATTTGTCAAGGGCGCCAAAAACCTAGCAATGCCTTTGTGTGTCATTACTAATACTAATACTGTACCTCCATTCCTGTAAACCTAATACAGGCCCTAACATTTTAAGATCCACGTGACACCACGAAAAAAAAAAAAAAAAAAAAACAGCTCTCCATACTATTTCGTACACAACAATAATAAATTTACTATTGTCACTTTATACTCCGGAATGACCACATAGGTCAGAAGAGTTTCCCAGGAAAAGCCGTTCCGTTTTAGCACGTTGTTGAAACACCCATAAATAACTCTCGTGTTTATTATTTCGGAAAAATGAACCAATTAGTGAACGCTGTGGGATTGGTTTTAAGGGAAACAATAGACAACTGATGTTCTGTAGCCTTACAAAAGTTTTCGAAGCACACTACTCAACAAGACAGTTAAATCGTTCATCCTTCATGGCTACTTTTAGATTTTATCCTGACAAGTCATTAAATAATGAAATAATTCGCCTGTTATGCGAACCACAGCCATCAGTAAAAGGTATGTTGCAGTATTTTGTATTTTAAATAAGATTAACTGAAGGAGATACCGAAGAGGTTTTTTTTTTAAAATTGTATATAGTTAAGCTAGTATACCACATGTAAAAATAAAAGAGAGGGAAAATAATAAAAGGTAGAGAACATGGTAAATATCTCCGCAAAGATGTATATTCCAAGCATAAAGTTGAAATAGGATCAAAGAGGATTTATCGGTTCCTAAATGTATTTCCGAATTATGACAATAAATTATAACTGGTGAATAAATGAAGATTCTTCTAGCTCCTCGGGAGAGAATGTATCGGTGTATAAAAAGATACTTTATTATTGGTCCGAAAGCAAGCAAAAATACTATATATTATATCAAATTAAATCAACTGTCATTTGTCCTTTCAGTCTTCATTATTTATTAATTTATGTTTCAATAATCGAAATAATCAGTATTGTCCATTATTATCGACATTCGATTATGAAATCGAAAATAAAGGACATAACAGCGGTGGGGTTCGAACGGATGTTATCAAAACTATTCCTCCCACCCACTCACCCACCTTCGAAGGAAGCGACTTTCCATTATGACCTCAATTGTGCCCACCACTATATAAAACTTGTAATATGCAGTTCTTCACTTTTAAATGTTTTTGTAATAATTTGTCTGTAGTGAGGTACAATATACAGAGGGAGGGAGAGAACTTAGCATTAGTTCGACTGGTATTATTTTTATTTCATAATGGACAATTTTAATTATTGAAATAATCGATTATGACAATCATTCCATTGTGGGAATAATTCGATTATGCCCATCGCTATTTCCAAAACGTCAGTCATGATTTTTTATTTATTTTTTTTTATTTAAAGGAGTGGGAAGTGAGGGAGGGGTTAACACACAAAAACTTGATAGGATTAGTATATTTTTCTCGCTTTTGTGTAATTTGTGTAATTTTAATGAAATCGGATAAACAAATGGCTTTTTTTTTAAGTTAGACATTTTTAAATAGAAACTTACGACAGCACTTTTTTATATTCGTTTCCTCCTTAAATCGAGATGGGATCACGCTGACTTTTGACTTTTATTGTTAAACTCTTATAACAAACTGGGTTCTTTCATATTTTGCCGTGCACTAACCCCAGGGCTGGATTTAAACTTGTGGCCCTAAGCTATAAGATGTATGAGGCCCTTCTCTCTTAGAATTCACCTGTGACAATTTTAAAAATTTAAGATGGACTAAGGCCCCTTGTACCCATTCTCACTAAAGGCCGCTACACACGTTCAGGTAAATCTGTCAGTTATACATGCGCAGGCACGCCTGTACAGGTCTACAGGACGCCCATAGGGCATCCACACCTGACACCATTCATTCAGCTGGCTGACCATGGCATCAACAGATGACGTTTTAGCAATAGTTGGCTTATCATTTGCAACGAAGTGTTTTAAACGTAATATATGGTGCAAAGAATGATGGAAAAAAAGAAAAGTTTATTCACATGTGAACTTGTGCAGTTGGCCCCTAAAGATTGGCATAATTATTTGCGGATGAATGAAGAAACTTATTTAGAGCTTCTTTCATTAGTTACTCCAGTAATTAAAAAAAAAAGATCTTAAATTTTAACGAAATTCTCAGAAAAATCCCCCAGATTTATTAAAATTTAATAAAATAATATAGTAATTAATTTTATTATTGCTGTTATTATAAATTATATTTATTGACACTCTGATATTAAAAGTTAAAATTTACTTCTAATCCAGGCAAAATTTTTAATAATCGGCGACAAAATTAATAGTGAATTTTCCTTAGAATTGATGTAATTATTGATGATAGTCGAATAGGGAAATCCCCCAATCTGGCAGTGCTCTTGCCACGTCGTTACACACGCTCCGGTTTGCCTGCAAAGGCCACTCCGGTTCAGGCAAATCGAATGATTTTTCGTATTTCCTCCGGTCGCCTGTGCAGGTCAAAATAACTGGGCAGTTTTATCATCCACATGTTCCAGTAGACCTGTACAGGTGCCTGCGCAGGCATAACTGACAGGTTTTCCTGAACGTGTGATTTTATGTAAGCAAATCGAAAGAGTAGACTCCCGATTATTTTAAAAATTGTACCGAATAAGGGCCAAACTGGCCACTGGGTATTATTTTGTATCATATTACTAATCACAATAAAACACAGAGGCTATATAGCGGTAGTTATTGTAATGCGACCCTTGCCCTCCTACATGATTTCTAAGCGCGATACCATTCAACACATTTCTGTTTACAGTTTTCATCTATAGTGCTAGATACCGCAAAACAGGATACTCACTACTGTGTATACGTATCGACAAACAAAATCGGTTTATCTATTCAATTTAAAACATTATTGCGTATCTTGTCTTGCTTGGCTTCTGAAACAAGACTAAACCGACAACAATTGTAAACATTTCCACGCTGAAAACAAGCTCATGAACAATCTTTGTTGATATCACCTCACGAAAGGCGAGTTCATTGTGTGTTGAATACAAGTTCACCGGAAACAACCCAAAACATGCGGTATAATTTGACTATACATGCGATGGGCAACGATGTGATGGTTGCTAAGATTTCTTCATTACATTTGTATTATACACTGACCATCGGAAAAAAAATAATAATAAAAACTAATTTTTATTATTTTTTTCTTTTCACACCTGTGCAATTTTTCAATTAATAATCTGCAGCACACGCTCTTTGAATAGACCAGGGTTCGAGCCACTGACTGCTAAATTCGGTCGATCTGCCAACCCGCACTGGACCAGCATGGAAGATTATGGTCCATTTACTTCAACATGAACCGTTCAGGAGGCTTTCATCCTGCAGTGGATTGATAATGGCTGCAGTTTACCTTCATTTTTTTTTTACCTTTTTAACCCCTCCTTTAGTAAGAATCACTTCTGAAATTTTCGTTGATTGGGATTCAACTAGACTCCTGAAATTGAACCCATAATTCATTCAGGATTCTGGATGATATGTTTTCACTTTCCGTTCAAGATAATTTCATACGTTCTCTATATGATTTAAATCTAGTGATTTGGTGGGTAATTTAAAAGCCCTGCCATTCCCTCATGCCAGTTTAAAACAACAGAGGCTCTATGAACCGGATAGTTGTCATCCTGGAATACAGGAGTATCGAAATCATGAGTGTCCCTCAAATGTTCAGCAAAAGGATAACCTGATCATCCAACACAGTTTGTATAGCCAGCATGGTTATCTAGGTTGGTATTCAAGTAGGAGGCCCGTTAGTTAAAACATCTGCAAAGCATTACTGATCCATCGCGAGCGCGTACGACACCATACGTACAGTCTGGATGAAATACCTCATTGCTTCTGTGTACTCTGCATTTGTCATAATTAGATTACAGAAGGCCCCGTTATAACGCGGTTCGCTTTACGCTGATTCGCTATAACGCTGTTTTTATATTATAACCGGTATCTGACCATAACGCTGTCACAGATCACTATAAGGCTCTTTTACAGATTGCATTTTTGGCATATTTAACGAAATCGTTTCATTTGATGGAGTCGATAGCTTGAAAATGAATAGCAAAACGGCATTAAAATGTTTCCCACGCTCAGTGAAATTTTCTCGCACGCTAATTTAATTGCAGTAGAGTGATTGTTACGTAGTTCCAAGATCAACATTTTAAAAAAATGATCAAGTATATTGCTTGTAATATTTGCGTTATATGCATTTATCCGAAGTCTAGTCATCACTCAGTACCGTATTAGACATCGTGCGAAACGGACAGTTTACTTGAACATTATATCAAGCGGATGTGCTAATAATTTAGGACTTGCAAGTTTAACTGTTAAGAACAATTATAAAAAAATAAATAAAGAATTAATTTTAGCAGCGGGAAAGATAGCTGTTCCACTGCAAGCAACTAAGGCTAGGCCGGCTATTAGGATTGAAATGGAAACACTTTAACTAATTTTATTGAAGATAATATCCAATGCAGAATTCAGTTAAGTTAAATATTATTAGAGAGAGAGAGAGAGAGAGAGAGAGATTAGCCAATATGATGATCTGAAGAAAACTCACCTAAAAAAAAAAAAATGTGGAACCATTTAAAACTAGTAAGGGCTGGTTGAATAGATTTAAAATCCAGGGAGAAGCCGCAAGTGCAGAAGGAGCCGAAACTTTCAAAAAAGAACTTCTTAAAATTATTGAAGAGGGATATTATGTGTTATACTTCTCAAAAAGTTTTTAACAAAGGTGAGGCAGGACTTTTGTGGAAACGAATGCCTAAAAGAAGTTTCATATTGAAAGAAGAAAAAAAACATGCCAGGTTTCAAAGCGGCGAAGGATCGGGTGACTTTATTGTAGGGTGGTAACGCTGGGGGGATTTAACGTTGACGTTGGTTGTTGTCGGTGGACCCTAGTATAAAATACTATACGTGTATACCAGAGAACCCTGTCCGCATGGGTGCATAAGTACACGTGCCTTGAGTGACCGGGGTTCAAGCCCGTGACTGCTGAATACGGTGCTGGTTCTTGTATTCCGTCTATCTTGTTAACTCCTCTGACTGTTTGGTCGTCCCGGAGTATAAACAGAAAATTTATTTATTTATTTTATAATTGGATCTGATCTTGTTTCGACTTAAACTGCATTCCTGTGTATACAAAAGGAATTTGTTTTATTTTGTTTTTAAAATCTAATTTAAGTTTATAATTATATCTAATGTTCTTGTTCCTGTTATGATACTAAAATATCCTAATAACGTATTTTTGTATATTTATTTATTTAATTTTTATTATGATACACGTCCTTTGAATAGTAATAACCACTTTCGTAAGATAACATCCTTATTATAACGCTACCACGTTATAACGAGGTTCCTCGTTGGGTAAAATCTGCTGTGCAGCAGAATCAGTATATAAATAATTGCCTCGTACTTTGTTAATTACTAATTAATTAACTTAACTAATAAAATATAAAAGTTAAGTTATATTGCACACACTCTGTGCTTCAATTCCAAGGCTGGGTTTATTCAGTTTATATTTAGGGTTAGGCTGTATGTGGTCTGGATCTTTTTTCCCATGTTTGGGTTGAAATTTTTGAATTTTGGAATTAGTTTATGACAGTTACAATCACTTTAGCGCGATATTGTGAGGATATACTTTGGCAAGTTAGGTGATGTACACAGTGAGTTAAATTTCAGGCGCGTTCGATTTTTATGTCTTAAATTAATTGAATTTTTTCTATGTGACTTCTAGAACTGAAAAGTAAATAAATAATTACCTTTTTACTAGTTAATTACTAATTAATTAACTAATAATACATAAAAGTAATTGTTTTCACTTTTACCTTACTACACACACCTCACTTCCTAATATTCATATACATCATACCACTCAATATTCTGCAACTTATTTCCTCCAGGATTTTTAAATAAAAATTGAAACGGATCTTCTGTGATTTCCAATAATAATGCGTGGATTATTATTGGAAATCACAGTCGTTTTTATAATGTACATATGATACTTACGAAAATAAAAGAAATAATAACTTCCTGGTTTCTATTGATTCGATTTTAATGAAATTTAGCTTGGCTCTCAAAATCTTTCTTTAAAAGAGCCAAATAAATTTTCTCTTAAATCCGTTCATTGGGAATCAAATTATCACATGCGGACAGACTGACTAATGACGTGGTAAGGCTACAGGCGATTGTCATGTCATTAGTCATAAATATGTGAACAACCGCAAAACTGGCGGCTTACTGGTAAATAATAAAAATCTACTTCCAGCTCCTCCTCCTCCTAACAATTTGTTTTGTAGATTACAGAAGCTGGGGAAAAGCAGAGAGAAAAATACCAGTTGTAGGTCTCTTTTCTGGCCTGTTAGTCTTAATGGTGAGGACTATGGGATTTATTATCAAAATTATACAAAAAATTTGTTATCTTGAAAAAATTTCATTTAATGTTTACTACTTGTAAAATATAACTTTGGATGTGAAATGCCTAATGCAGGTGTGTTACCAATTATGCAACGTATTGATTATACAATAAAATTAAATATATTATAGCTATAAGATTCAAATCTTACAAAGAGTAAAATTCAATTTCAGAGATATGTTTAGTAACAAAAGATCGAGAATTTTAGATTTGTTTTTCGGCACTGCAAATTGTATCATGGTTCGTGGCTCGTCCCATATTTACAAGTGCTTGCAGAAAATATTATTTCATTGTATTTTTCAAGTTGGATATACACTTAATAAGTTTTCCTAAATTCTCTATATCTTAATCTTTACAGGATTTTTTCAAGACACGGCGACCAAGAAAAAAGAATCCGAAGATCCTGATTTACCACGTGAACCTTCCCAGAATAAACCTCTAAGAGTTGAATGTTCCTTTTGCAAAAGAAATGGAGACCGGAGAAGCTTTTACAGAACTCATATATTATTAGATCCACTGACCAAATGTGTAATATGTCCCATTCTGAGGAGCCATATATGCGAATTATGTGGAGCTACAGGAGACAAGGCACATACCAAGAGTTACTGCCCTAAATTAAAAAAGAATTCTGCATCATCTAAAATAGTGTCTAATATATCTATGTTGAAGGAGACGCCAAGAAATAGTTCCGGAAGGTTTCGAAAGCGTTAAATACTCTGTATAATAGCTGGTGTTTTCAGTGTAATCGAAAAAAATTTTTAATCACGAAATAGAGTGCTGAAAACAAAGAGAGTCGGTTTATTGTACTTTGTGGATCTAATGGTATTGAATAGTTGGTTTGGGTACTAATGGTGGAGCATTCCCCAACAGACAAATCAAACATAGAAATTTGAATCGAGAAAATAAAAATAAAATAATTTCCAGATTTCCTTGTTGGTGGATGATTCATCGTCTTTATCAGTGGAGAAACAATTCATATACAGTATACCTAATGTCTGCCAGGGGCAAAGGTTGATGACGTTGTAGAGCAGATATCATCTTTTAAGAGCACAAAAGGTGATATAGTTGTACACGTTGGCACTAACGATATCAAGAGTAGGAGACCGGCAGAATTGCTTAACAAGTACAGGTCACTGTTGAAAAAAAGCCGTGAATTAGGGTTCAATTTGAAAGTGTCTGCAAATCTGCCCAGACACGATAGGAGGGAGTATATGGTGAGAGCCTTGTCGATCAATTCGGCCCTGGAAAGATTGTGCAAGGCTCAAGGGGTAGAATTTTTTTCAGCCTGGACTGTACTTGTTAACAGGAAAGACTGCTTCTACAGGGATGGGGTACACTTAAATAGAAAGGATGCAAGAATATTTGCTGATGCTATCGAGGCAGTGTTAGGTTTGTCGGAAAACTGCTAGCTTGGGGGGGATACAAAGACGAATAGATTAACAGTAGCCACTGGCAGAGGTGAAAGAGATTCTTGCACTGCTTCTATTGGAATGAGCAGAAGCCTGAAAAATAAGATTCAGGATATTTCAGAGACTGCTGGGAGTCATTGCGGTACAAGTAAACACATGGGTTGTGTTAGGGTAGCTAAGAATAAAAATAGGTGCATGTATACTTGCATGTACACCAATGCTAGGAGTTTAGTAAATAAATTTGATGAATTTGAGGTATTGCTCAAAACATCAAAGGCAGATATTATTGGGATATCAGAGACTTGGTGTCACACAGATATAAGGAATGCAGAACTGGAATTTGGGGAGTACAACGTCTACAGAAAGGATAGACTGGATAGGAAGGGAGGAGGGGTTATGCTATTAGTTAAGAAATACATAAAATCCAAGGAAGTGAAGCCAGTCGACATCGCTGGACAGTGCAGTGTCGAGTCGGTTTGGTGTGACATAAGCATTTGGGAGATTAAAATTGAGAGTAGGAGTGTGCTATAGGCCTAATGACTCTGATGAGTATAATAAGAAACTGTACAGGGAAATAGAGTGGGCCAGTAAATCAGAGAGTCTTATAATGGGGGATTTTAATTTCCCAGATATTGACTGGAATTTGGGGGCTGGTCACTCACACACTAGCAAGGCTTTTGTGGATTTATTGGATGATTGTTTTCTGCATCAGCATGTTCGGGAGGCAACTAGAGGGAGGAATACTCTTGATTTGATTATCAGCAGTGATTCTTCATGCATTAAGAATCTGCAGATAAATGAACCACTAGGTGGCAGTGATCACAGTGTGCTGAAGTGGGATTTACTCAAAGAGGTAACTACCATTAGGGGTAAAGGGAAGGGTTATTGCTTTCGTAAAGGCGACTACGATGGACTGAGACAGTATTTAAATTCTATACAGTGGGACCAACTGATGATGTTACCAACAGTAAATGCAAAATGGGAAGCATTCAAAGAACTTATCTTGGAAGCTACTAGGCTTTACATACCAACTAAGAAATATTGTTCAAGGTTTAGGCCTAAGTGGATGTCAGATGAACTGATGAGACATATGGCAGAGAAGAAACATGCATGGGATACATACAAATTAACACGTGACACAGAAGCCTATGATAGATACAAGTTGATCTGTAACCAAGTTACAAAGGAGGTTAGGCAGGCGAAGGCAGATTACGAGAAATCTTTGGCAAGGGATGCAAAGAAAAACAGCAAAGAGTTCTTTACTTATGTAAACTCTAGAAGGAAGGGGATGAATCAGATTGGCCCACTTGATACCGATGGGTCAACTGTTGATGATCCTGCTCAGGTAGCTAACAAACTAAATGAATATTTTGCATCGACATTCACACATGAGGAGTTATTTAGCGAGGGGAAAGCCAGAGGTGTATTCAACTCCAGCAGTAAGCTAGAGAATCTTGTAATAACTGAGAGTAAAGTGGAGGAGAAATTGTTGAAGATAAATACAAGAAAGGCACCTGGGGTGGATGGGATCTATCCAGTTATATTAAAGGAGGCAGCAGAGGAAGTAAGCAAACCCTTAGCCATAATTATGAGAGCTTCCTTGGACTCAGGGGAAGTACCCACAGACTGGAGATGTGCAAATGTGACCCCAATTCACAAAGGAGGATCAAAGGCTGACACAAGTAATTATAGACCTGTGAGCTTAACTTCTGTTCCAGGAAAATTAATGGAGGCACTGGTTAAAGAAGCACTGCAGGATCATTTAGACAAGACTTCAGTTATAGCTCGGACAGCATAGTTTTGTTAAAGGGAAGTCTTGCCTGACCAATTTGATTGGATACTATGGTGCAGTCACAAAGGAACTGGATGCAGGGAATAACTTTGATATTATATACTTGGATCTTAGAAACGCTTTTGATACTGTTGCACATGGAAGACTGCTGCACAAATTGGAGCAGTGTGGCATTGGAGGCAAATTGCTGCTGTGGATAAAGGGGTGGCTGAGGGGGAGAAGACAGAGAGTGGTAATCAATGGACACTGCTCGTCATGGACTAATGTTATTAGTCGAGTCCCTCAGGGCTCTGTTGGGTCCATTATTGTTTTCTGTATTCATAAATGATATTGATGATGGTATATCAAGCTTAATGTCGAAGTTTGCAGACGATACAAAGGTAGGCAGGGTTGTCAAGGACACTACTGACACTATGCTGCTGCAACAGGATCTGGAAAGGTTGGGTAGATGGGCCGAGAGGTGGCAAATGAAGTTTAACATTGACAAATGTAAAGTACTACACATGGGAAACAGCAACCCCAGAGCAACGTATCAACTCTGTGGTACTACACTGACAGTGGTAGAGAATGAAAGGGACCTGGGGGTGGTTGTGCAGGCAGATATGAAGTTCTCTGAGCAGTGCAGACGGGCTGCAAGGGTAGCTCATGGTGTATTGTCAATGATATATAGGAATTTTTCTAGCAGGAATAAGGAGGTGATTATTCCCTTGTATAAGGCAATGGTCAGGCCACACCTAGAGTACTGTTTACAGGTCTGGAGGCCTCATTTCAAGAAGGATGTAGAGCTGCTGGAACGAGTACAGAGAAGGGCAACAAGATTAGTGAATGGAACAAAGGGGTGCTCTTACGAAGAAAGGCTTAAGTTTTGCAAATTACAGTGTCTGGAGACTAGGCACCAGCGAGGTGATCTGATAGAGGTGTATAAAGCCTTGAATGGTTTGAGCATGCTCAAGGCTGATGGGATTCTTCCTCTCGCTCAGAATAATCACCTGAGAGGGCATAAATTCAAATTGAGGAAAGACAGATGTAGGATAGACGTGCGGAAATTTGCCTTTAGCCAGCGAGTGGTTGGTTGGTGGAACAGACTTCCATCCCTTGTGGTGGAGGTTGATAGCCTAAATAAGTTTAAGGCTCAGCTGGACAGGTATTTTGAACGAACAGAGACGTGAAGTGGAAGTGGTTTTTTTTTTTTTTTTGGCTGATGCTGCATAAGCTTGCTTTCTTGCATCAAATGCCTCTACTAATGCTAATGCTAATTCTTTATCGAAAATTAAAACACAATAAAATAAAAGAAAGTGAGTATGACATAAATATGCGACAAGTAATAGCCAATAACGAATGCCAATAGCTAATTACTTTGAAACAAACTAAGTGTTTAATTTTTGTACAATCAGCAAAAATATTTAAAACGGTTTTTATAAACTAGTTTTGTATTTTAAAAAATCCTCGTAATAAATATCTGATCGTTTTTTTTCGGGGGGAATAAACATCAATTTTTTTATTTGATTCACCACGTTGGGATACGAGCCGAGCTGTTAAAGCAGAAATAGGTTTTGCTTCTCTGTTAAATTTAAATCTTTCGTCTTAATTTCTCAACTTTAAAACAGCAACAGATATTCCAAAAGATTTCCATTATTTGCAAATATAAAGTTTTCCTCGTATATCAACTTTAATTCTTAATAATCAAACTACGAGCTCATCATCTGTTATTGGTTGTGTCGTCCTTAACCAAAGTGACTTTAGCCAGAATGCAAGGGTGCAGTAGTATACAGCCTTTGAATTTACCCTGGTTTAAGCCTGCGTGACATCTAAACACAGTGATGTTCTTCTAGTCTATCTACCTTGGAAACTCATCATACCCTATGTGATCGACCTGTGGTATAAACATAAAATTTATTTGTTTTATTTTCTTTTTTCAATTGTGTAATCTCATTTTCAGTAAAAGCCACACCCCATTCTCATATACCTTTTCATGAATTCTCATAATTAAGAGAACCACTCCTCGACAGTAATCGTTTTTCCATTTTTGGCGAACCAGCAATTTCCAGACTGTGTTAATCTGTAGTAGGGTGAATCGTCAGAAAATTTGGTAAAGAGGTCCTCAAGGAATTCGATTTTATTCTCTTAGCCTAAGACATTCCAATGTCATTATTAGGAGGTTCTCTGTAGGAGCTTCTTGTAACTGTCATTATTACTGTTAGAAGCATTTGATTACGTCCTGGCAGGCATAGCCGAGTGGTCAGGAGCGAGAGTACATAGCACGCGTTCCTTGAGTGACCAGGGTTCAAGCCTGTGACTACTAAATACGATAAATATTTGTATTGACCATTTATTGTAAACTCTACTGACTTGGTTGTCGTGCCGGAGTATAAAATAGATTACGTCCTGTAATAAGAAATCTAATCTGTATTGCTATTTGGTTTAGATCTAACTATGATAGCTTGGCTAATGGTATAAACCGCTTCTAATATTGAGGATAAGTTAGTTAATGAACGCAGTGTGTTATTATTATTAATAATATCAGTTTATTTCCAAAGAAATGTCCCTTTACAGCTATCCAGCTAGAGGACACAGGTTACATGATAATATTGAATAATTGCACGCTATTTACAATTTATGTACAGAGTACTCAAATGAGTTAATACAATACATGGCCTAAAACAGCATCTTATTACATAAATACAACATGAATGCATAATCGTAGATACATAAATACAATATGTGAATAATGTAGCATCACCTAGAGCGTGACGAGGACATACATATCTGCTAGAGAGAAAGATCTGTGGGTTTTGTCCTTGCACAGCTGAAAGTCAATGGATAACCAATTAAATATTTCGATGGAATTAAAAATGGAAACATGTTATCCAGAGAGGTCATGCTACGCAACTTAGATTTGCATGGCAGTGCACTGGTATGACTTCTATTACGGTCTGGCAAAGACATCCGAGATATCAGGTGAGTTTAATTTTCCAGACAGAAGGTGAGCGAAGATCACGAGGTTCCTAGAGATGGTGTAATACTGCCAAAGTAGCATATTTAGATCAGAGAGCATGATTGGGTGGTAGGAGTGCAATCTTATTTAGCCATTTTAATCAGCATTCCAGTGATAGAAACCTGATTTGGTAAGATGGGGTGCAGAGGACCGTATAGTTGAGGCATACAATGGGATTAGGGTTATGCGACGAAGAATATAGTTGACGATAAGATGCGGATTATGGAAGTTGGAGATCTCCTGTTTCACGGCCCATATAGCTGCATGTTTTTTTTTTTTTTTTTTTTCTCTCGAGTGGCATTAAAATAAAGCAAGAATGTAAGGTCTTTGTTCCAGGTGAGGTCCAAATCCTTATGCTGGGTGACTTTTAACTAGGGAGTTCCGATTCTTGATTTTTACATCGTTTATATTTCTCTTTTTGGTGACAGTACGTTGAACAGTTTTTCTTTGTTTATGGAGAGCCCAATCACATGAAGGTAATTTTCAAGTTCTTGTAACTGTCGGTTGGAGATCATTGTGGTAGACTGGAGAGACTGGTGGGATTTTGTAACAACAAACAACTTTAAATCATCGGCATATGTGGTGTGGTAAAGTTAACATGATTTGCGAGGAAAGGTTATAAAGATGCAGCAGAGAGGACATCCCCTTGGGGGAGCCCTCTGGAGCAGATGGTTCGATGATGGTTACAATCTTTTATCCGTAGGGTCCTGGTCTGTAGGAGCTTCTTAAGAAGATCTAATAGGTGGTTAGAGATTTTGAAGTAATCGCCTATTATGGCACATAGTACAGGGATGGACAGATTGTCGAAAGCCGCCTTAACGTTGAGAAACACAATATCAAGTTGCTCTTTATTGCTTAATGTGTTTCCATGAGGTTGGTGATAGTGGATCGTCTGGGGGTAGAATACTATGGAGGGTTATGGCCAAACATATACATTTCAGGAACATTCGATTTTATTATTATTTTTTTTTTCACTTTCTGTGATTAATAGAAGTGAAAAGTAAATATAGTAATTTACTTATCAATTAATTACTAAATTACAACTTTATAGAACGCTAAATAAAACTATACATGCGTAGTTTTACATTCTCTAAACTTAGACGTTTAATTTAATTACAACTGTATATTTATTTACGCTGCTCTCGTATATTCTGGTTTTTTTTAAGTCTCTCTTCTCGATATACAGTATATAGGCTCTTCTCGACTTACGACGATAGTTTCCAAATAAAATAAAATAAATAATTTACGAAGCTGTGACATTGCCGTATGATTACCAGCGCAGTGGTATTAAAGGAGGTGTCCGCACAGATAGCCTACGAAATTGCTCAAAATCACCAATTTCGAGTTAGATACATTTTTTTTTTAAAGTTAATTCTATGTATCCGCATTGGAAACCCCATCTATATACGTAAATCGTGCCTACAAGGAGGAAAAATTGGAGAAAGATCCTTCAGCTTTAAAGCCTAGCAACAGATTGAGACAAAATACGAATTCCAAGTTATTATTTTTTATCAAGGAGACTTCTGGACATTATTGCATATAAAATAAAATAAACAAACTATCTTTAATATAACATGAAACGTTTGATCAAATGACAACACTAACACTCCTAGACGATGGGTCTTTAGGAAATTATATGTCCTGTAAAGAAGCGGATTTTAACAGTTTGTAAAAACTAATCTAATAAAAAATAAAATAAAATAGTTTAATAAACAAACAATTAAATAAATATAAATGCGTTATGTTCATAAAAAACGGGCTTACGTCCGACTTATGATCGAATCGACTTAAGACGTGGTCATTGGAACAGAACTCGGTCATAAGTCGAGGAGCTGCTGTATTCATCTCTTCATAAGCGAGACCACGTTCATGAGTATTATATAACACGCGAAGCGTATACGAACTGTCTATAAAGCTAAATGCTGCATTAAAACTACATTCAATGTATGAATTTATTTTTCCATACTAATTGTGTTGGAAAATAAAAAAAATTATGAATTTCTAGTTGTCCGATTAATTTGGAATAGCTCCAACAAATGTAAAATTTAATGAAAATCCCTCCACTGGGAGTCGAGTTGTTACTTGCGGACGGATGGACACGGTGCAGACAATTGGTGCTTATACATATACAGTGGCGGACAAAAAAAACTGCATCACCTTAAAGTAACATTTGTAGTGAAACGTATAAGATATTGTTTGATTACAGTCATTTTGTTTGTCGCAAGGCAAAGGTATTGCGTCAGATAACGCTTCTATTGCATCAGACAGGGTATTGCATCAGCCGCTTCTATAAATACGGCGTTGGAAGGGTATACACGCTCATTAGTATCCTGTTTTGCGGAGGTGTAAGTATAGTTCCATATGTTCAGTTGACACCAAGAAAATAGGTGTTGCTCTGTCCCAGGAAGGGCTTCCTACGCGTGCTATCGCTGATAAAATAGGCTTCCACGAGTCAACAGTATCCCGGGTGCTGAAATTAAAGCGTGAAACCAGTGATGTGAAGAGAAGACCTGGATCAGACCGTAAGAGAGTAAGAGTAACTATGCCTTCCCAAGATCCATATTTGAAGTGGCTATGCCTTCCTAATCGCCATGCTAGTGCTCCTGATCTAAAATTGGACTTTGAGATGGCCTCTGTGTTGAAACAAGTGCACGGACTATCCAAAGACAGCGTTCAGAATGTGGTCTGTATACCTATCGGCCTAAGAAGCCTTTGTTGACCCAACAAATGAGGAAGAAGCGACTTGCTTGGGCTAAAACACGTTTTCATGGACAAAAGAGCAATGGGACACCGTCATCTTTTCTGACTAATCGAAATTCAACCTGCATGGCTAGGATGGGAAGCGATATGTCAGAAGACGAAAATCGGAGGCATACCATCCTGACTGCATAACACCGACTAAAGTTCCCCGCAGATCAGATGGTCTGGGGATGCATAACAAGCAAAGGAGTGGGGCGAATTAAGTTTATTAGCAGAAACCTACACTGCTATCTTGGAGGAGTGCCTGAAACTCGTTATTAGGGATCTGTAAGATGTAAAATCTTACATGTTAATATTGTGTCCGAAGGGAATTTTCATCAATTCCTTATAATCATTTTTTCCACCCCCCACAATTGGCGAAAATCCCGCCAGGATTAATTCCCCAAATCGGAAGGTTGTGTTCAGGATGACAAAGCAATTTTAGAACAGTTGCTGAAACTGAAAAAAAAAATTCAGCTGGCGAGCCAGAACAGTAGTAAAAGATAAACAGGAGGTTAACGAATGTAGAGCAAGGAATGGTAGTAGAAATGTGTTAAATAATAAATAAAAGTGTAAACAACATATAGATGTTGATTATTCAAATGTGGATTTGAATGCATATATAGATGTGGATTATTCAAAAGTGAGTATGGATTGATTATATGGTAAATTGACTATTGATAGATTAACAGGAGATTGATGAAGATAGGGCAAGGAATGGTAAGAGCAAATGTGTTCAATATTGATTAATAAATAAAAAGTGTAAGCACCATATAGATGTGAATTATTCAAATGTGGATTTGAATTCATATATAGATGGGAATTCATACAGATGTGGATTACTCCAAAGTGATTATGGATTGATTGTATGGTAAGTTGACTATTGATAGATTAATGAACAGAGATAGTGTTAATTGAAAGTCAGTTAATAAGTTATAGATTGATTAATAGAAGTTGATTATCATTTTGTTGTTAGCTATCTGAATAATTCAAATAGAGAAAGTATAAACAATTAATGAACAGAGAAAGTATTAATTGAAAGTCAGTTAATAAGTTATAGATTGATTAATAGAGGTTGATTATCATTTTGTATTAGCTATTAGAATAATCTAAATAGAGAAAATATAAACAATGCTATTAAGATCTCCGATGGCTACTAGTGAGAATAGAAACGAAAGGGAAGAATCCCTAAGGGCAAACTCCAGCATAGGATATAGTTTAAATGGGTCCCTAAAGCTAAGTAAATATTTAAGAAACTTAATAGGGATCTGTAAATAGAATAAGAAATTAGAATATTTAGAAAAACAGATAGCAGGGATAGAAGTCGAATAAGAAAGACTGTTAAGGGACAATTTTGTTCCAGGAAATAACTTAGCTTAAGCTATTGTATATAATAGGGATTTGTAAATACTGTAGATGTACAGTGGTTAAATTTGGAAAGTGTAAGAGAATAGAAAAAAATTTACACAAGTATAAATTTTTTCTTGGAGAGCGGAAGGTATGTAAGATGTAAAATCTTACATGTTAATATTTTAGAAATGAGTGAGATTTATTTAAAATAAAACTTAGGAAATAGCAAAATAGGACAGTAAACATTATCAGTCACTAATATTATTCTAGGTCACTCACAAGGATTTAAAATTAGACAAGGTCGAATTAGAGAAGGGAGCAGTAAGCTATTAGCAATTAGGGGCACATTTCAGTTCCCACCATGGCAGCAACTACTGGCGTGCAGGTGCGAATAACTATGGCTCCAAAGAACAAAAGGGCTGTAGACTGAACATTGTCGGACATCCCTTTGTCCGGTGACACCTAAAATATCGGCCAGGTAGTAAAGCCAGTTCAAATTACTCCGGCTAGCAATCACAGCGTCTGACTGTCGGCGATGGTAAGGTTGTTAGAGCATGTAAAATAAATCTGCTAAGTTTAACAAGGGGTGGCGAAGGTGACGGCGAACTTCAAAGCAGCGGATTGCCTGGGAAAAATTTGGAAATGATGAATAGGAAATGATGAAAGTTGACAAAATGAGAAGATTGGGTAAACTAAAAAAAAAAAGGCGGGCAGGAATTATGAGGGGCGTTGCTGAATTCAGAGTAACAAAAGTGAGTGAACGGGGAGAGAAGATACACACACACAGTTGGGATTTCGTTGGTGTTTGTGGAAATGGGTTAGTAAAAACATAGAGTTGAGTTTTTGAAGGTGTTAGGGAAAGAATGAGTTAAAAGTTACTGAGTTCAGTTTTTGTTAGTGTTTTGTGAAAATGGGTTAAAAAGAACACAGAGTTGGGCTTTTGTTGGCGGTTTGTGGAGATGAGTTAGGAAAGACAGACGTGAGTTTTTTGACAGTGTTAGTGGGAAAATTGAGTAATAAGTTGTGTGGGGTTAGATAAGTCCTGTCCTGTCCTGTCAGCCAGTTAGGAAAGATTTGACAGGGTAAGATGGAGTAGTGAAGGGTTAGATAAGTTAAGTGCAGTCAGTAAGTTAAGAAAAGTCAGTGGAGTTTCATAATAGAAGAGAACAGTCGAGTAATCCGTTATCGGAAGGCAAGGGTAGTGGCCTGTATGCAAATAAGTCAGTCCGTCGTCGGAAGGCAAGGGTAGTGGCCTGTATGCAAATAAGTCAGTCCGTCGTCGGAAGGCAAGGGTAGTGGCCCGTATGCAGATGAATGAAGTGTAAGAAGAATAAGCCTGTCCGTCGTCTATAGGCAAGGGTAGTGGCCCGTATGCAAATAAGTCAGTCCGTCGTCTATAGGCAAGGGTAGTGGCCCGTATGCAGATGAATGAAGTGTAAGAAGAATAAGCCTGTCCGTCGTCTATAGGCAAGGGTAGTGGCCCGTATGCAAATAAGTCAGTCCGTCGTCTATAGGCAAGGGTAGTGGCCCGTATGCAAATAAGTCAGTCCGTCGTCGGAAGGCAAGGGTAGTGGCCCGTATGCAGATGAATGAAGTGTAAGGAGAATAAGCCTGTCCGTCGTCTAAAGGCAAGGGTAGTAGCCCGTATGCAAACGACTGAAGTGTATGGAGAGATAAACCTGTCCGTTATAGGAAGGTAGTGAAAGTGGCCAGCGTGAAAATAAGTAGTGTAAGGAGAAAAATAACCCTAGCCCATCATAAGAAGGCAGTGATAAAGGCCAAGGAAAGAAATAACCATAGTCCATCATCTGAAGGCAGTGATAAAGGCAAGGCGCAGATAAGTGAGCTGAGAAGATAAAGATGTAATTCCTAGTCCGCCAGAATAGCTGAACCGAAGGTTAAGTAGCAGTATCGAAGACGAGCCCATGATTTCCTAAAAGACACAATGATGCCCTATCCAGACGTAGACTACAGACCATGGAGAAAGTTGAAGTTCTGAGATGAATGCAGTTAGTAAACGATGATGCCATTCCCAGACAAGGAGCTGAAGGACCCAAAACGGAGAAATCCGATTCGTAAAATTAAGTAAGTGACTAGTTATATAGTATTCTCCCTCACAAATAAAGGACTGTTGGAACTCTAATATCAGATTAGTATAATGTTTAGAAAGATGTTAAGGGAAGGATGTACAAAAATATAATTATATATACATAAATCAGATAGGGGTTTTGATTAATGTATAATTAGACATATGTAGAAAGGCAAAGGAGAGAAATTTGATATTTGCTATTAGTTATTGTTTAACATATAGGTATAATATATTTTGGAAGGGAAGGGTAGAGAAATACAGAGAAAGAAATAGCCTTATGAATGTAGCTAACACTTGGGACCAGCATTAGTCCAGAAATTGATGTCAAATGTACTATCTGTCTTGATTAGAGAAAGTTGTGAAATTATATTCCCCAAGACAAGATAAGATGGGGCACTAATTAAAACGGAAGTTAAGAGTGAAATTCCTAAATCAATACATAAGGTAAGAATTTGATTTAAAGTGGAGAAAGGGTGTACCTAATCCTCTTAAGTAATTATTGTTCATGTGTGAAGAAGAAGCTATAGCAGTTTTGTAAAGATATTAAGTTTGTTGTGTATAAAGAAATAATCTTTCTAGTGTAAAATCAATGTATTTAATTGCCATATATAACTGATAATACATAGGCAAAATTTGAGTAATAATAATATGTGCTTGAGAATTGTTAATTTTTATATTGTGTATATAAGCGTAAATAAAATGTTATGTTATATATTAATGTGTGTGTTGTTTGTCATTCTTGAACACTCAGCCTGTCCGAAGGGAATTATAAATAATTAAGAAGTTCTCTTGAATCTGGAATTCTCCTGTAAAGTAAAGTCAGATGTGTAAGTGGGGAAATTAAAATAAGGTGGGTAAACAGTATAAGGGAACTCATATAGGAACCAAATAAATGTACAAAATAATAATTAAAATAAAATAAAAATATCAAAATCAATTTTTTGTTTTCCATCCCCCACAGATCACCACACAGACGTCCAAAACTGCATTTTTCAACGGGAATCAGCACCTTGCCACACAGCAAAATTGGTAAGTTTTATGCTATTGAGATTTAATGATGAGTTTGTCTTCTTTCTCAAAAGGCTTAAAACATACTTACACCAATGTTTTCCCTCGTTTTTCTCCCTAAAGATGCAGTCATACCTCAGAAATGCCGGCATTACAGTGTTGCCGGGACTGGCCCAGCAACAGAGCAGATTTGAACCCTATTGAAAATTGCTGGTACATAATGTCGTTTAAAAAGAAGCCAACAAGTAAGATTCAGCTGCAGAAGAGCATTGTAAGGGTGTGGTACCACGAAATTGGGCAACCATATATCCAGAAGTCGATTAACTCTATGCCAGATCGTTGCAAGGCTGCAACGATCTGGCATAGAGTTAATTATTGCATATAAAATAAAATAAACAAACTATCTTTAATATAACATGAAGGAGGAGGAACAACACAATATTGAGGACTTATTTTGCCGATTTACAGTACATAATAGTATTACGTTAACTTGTCATTTCAGTTTGTACACGTAAATGCCATAAAATGTATGTTTGGTTGCATGATTTCTCATATTTCCATTAATTACGTATTTTACCCTTTGGGAAGATATTTATGGCAATTAGGTATATCAGGTGGAGTCTTTTTATTGGATTTCATTCACAGAGATATATATCCATCTAAAATATGCATTTTGAACATTTCTGCAACCCACAATGCAGCACAAAACACATTACAGTATTTGCAAAATTCATAAGTGATACAGTTTTTTTTCCGGCACTGTATATAAATGTGAAAGCGCCTAAAAAAGTTTAACTAACCTTTAAATCAATTGATAAAGTTCAGCATCTTTTTTTCAATACAATAGGAAGATTAAAAATATTACTACTATTATTATTATTATTATTTTCACCACTAGTTTTTGTTAACTATGCTATCACAGCAGCAACTGAAGTCGTAATGCTAAGTAAAATGATAGGGGAAAATTTACGTTGTTAGAAACCCCCTTTCCTACTGCCGAAAAATATGAAAAATACTATCTTTAATATATCAAAAACTATCTTTAATATCTTTAATAAAAACTATCTTTAATATATTTAAATTTTTTTTATCTATTTATATCTGTAGTCACGTGTTTGCGAAAGGGGGGGTGTAAATATTTCATATTTCATTAAATAAATGTCTCTCTCTCTCTCTCTCTGAAATTTATAAATTTTAGCATCTTTTACAAATAATGCTAAAAGTTTTAAAACGAGAAATACTTCAAAATTTACAGCATTTTTCCATAAACTACGTTCACATTATATGCTTTTCATAATTATCTATACAAGTGGCATTACAAATTATAAATCCTATCATCTCATCGAGTCAATTTTTAATTCGGCCGATTAGTTACTTGCAAGAAAAACAAGAGTTTGAAAAATCGAAATAATAGGGTATGTATACGCTTTTAAAATTGGCATAGTCTGAACAAAAACTACGTAACCTTTCCCAGCGCATCTAACTTTTTAAAAGAAAAACAATACTTATCCTCGATAAATATGTTTAGGAAGGAAAATGTCTAGTATCGTTTATTGCGAATATCTTAACTATGAATTGCTTTTGAATACCTTTTTAAATAGTCAGCGATCTATAGCATATTCCATAGCGATCTACAGAGGTGATCTATATGCCACCCTTCAGCTGTAGTGAAAAGATTACTTTGTAGTAGTTCCATGTCAAGCCAGAAAAAGGTTTGCTGTAAATTCTGCCTGCGCTGGAATGAAAAGGTTGACAACGACTGTGTTGTACTCGAAATACACTCGACTGTTTATTTAAATACGTGTGACACGACACAAGTTGGAGGGAGTCGAATTAGGTTCTGTTATTTCCACTAGTGGTGGGCAGTAATGCAGCTATACCTTTGCCCATTGAGTAATTGCTACTTTTTACAGTGTACTTGTCACTTCGTTTACGTTCGATTCATAATAACAATACCAACAGAAATAATTAAAGTGGATTATTCCCTTCATTTTATTTTTTATTTTAATTTTATTATTATTTTTTGTTTTGTTTCAGTTGATTTTATCAGATATTAGTTTCTGTTAAAGTCAGAGAATTTTTTTAAAATTTTATTTATTTATTTTTATTTTTTATTGTTTATTTTATTTTTATTTTTATTACTTTAATTTTTTAGTTTTATTGTTTTATTTTTATTATTTTATTTTTTTAGTTTTATTATTTAATTTTTTTTTTTTTATGAATTACGGAGGAGAAAATTATTGTCAGCTTAGAAAACTGCTAAAATTAAAAAATGTGCGCAATCCGCTGTGCAGTAATAGCAAGAAAACGAGGAGGTGGGGGGGAAATCTGGCGCAACTGATGAACAATGTTCATGGCGGCCAAAGTCATTAACCTCAGGTAAAATTACATTACATAACGAAAAAAAGTGTATGCTTATTTTTAACCGTTTTTGTGTGCTGTTCAAAAGATGGCATCAGTTTCTCTAGTGTCACTATTTTGGCGCAAATTGAGATTTTATGTTTTTTTCGTTATTTATGTGTGTTAATATTGTCGTCAGCCTCATGACCTGGTCCCGGGAAGAAAAATTTTTCGACACTCTTTTACTAAGGATGTATATATATACATATATATATATATACCGGGTAGTTATAAAATAAGTTTCCCTATTCAGGAGACCCTAGTGTCGAAACGGTTAGAGATAGCGCTGTGAAAATCGGTCGGTGGGTATGTCATTTGTAGAAGAAAAAAAATTACTTCAAATTTCCGCCGCCAGGAGAAAAATTGGCACTGTAAACATGAGATGGAATACTTAACTTAGGATTAGATTTTAATATTAGAACTTAGAAATCTACAGATATTGTCCCATGTGCTTTCCTTCACTTGAGATGACATTCTGAAAACGGAGGACTGAATGCGACAAAGTTCCGCGTAGCATCTCATTGGGGATGTTGGCTACTTGCTGTTTAATGCTTGCTTTCAAATCGACAAGCGTCTGTATGCCGCAACGGTAAACTCTGCCTTTCAGGTATCCCCACAGCCAGAAATCACAGCGATTGAGATCTAGTGATCGGGCTGGCCAGAATTGAGGAAAGTCTCTAGAAATTATGCGATTATTTCCGAATGTTGAACGGAGCAGTTCCTTCACTTGTCGACCAATGTTGGGAGGAGCACCATCTTGCATGAATACTACGGTCTCTAAGCATTGCTCTTCTTGCAGAGCGGGAATAATGTGATCTCTTAGAAGAGCGCAGTACCGTACACCTTACGGGGCCATGAGGTGTAGACGAAAAATGGTCCGATTATAAATTCTGCTGTGAATCTGCACCATACTGTGACGTATGGACTTTGTAGTGGGCTTTCATGCACAGCAGATGGACGAGAAGTTCCACATATTCGGCAGTTTTGCGCATTTACAGCCGCAGAAGAGTGAAATGTGCCTCATAAGACCACAAGATCATTCGAGCCCGTGTATCGTCAAGTTACATAGGAGCCAGAAATCGTAGAGCAAAGTCTATTTGTTGTTACTGATCACAAGACTTTAGTTCTTGTACTGAAACCAACGTAAAATTATTCGAAGCAATTTACGAAGCAATCCATAAACATGGTTCTTCGAACCATATTTATGGATTTAATTATTGTACATAAAAACCATTGCAACCGCCACTTCAAACACTACCTCCGTTGGGATACGTGGTCGTCCCCTGCCTGGAATTACACCTAACTTCCCGGTCGATCGCTTCAAAATTATTTATTAATTTTCGAAGCCCCACTAACGTCAAAGGTCCTTTACGCAAAACTTTATAAGTTTCCAATATTCACGTAGTGATGCAGTAGTGTTACTATTATTCTGGTAGAACAGTTTTACTAAAAGCGCACGTTCCTTTTTTGTAAGAGCTATCATGGTTATTGAAGGTGGCGTTGGTCTTTCTGCTTTTATCTAACAGGATGTCATTTGCGTAAACAGCTTGTCTTGAAGTAAACGACAACCTTTACGTATGTGCAGCGCCGTTTTTCCCTTGGTGGCGGAAATTTGAACATTTTTTTTTTTTTTTTTTTCATCTACAAAGCGCTTACCCATATTCTAAATGACTTACCCACCGATTTTCGCAGCTCTAACTCTAACCGTTTTGACACTAGGGTTTCCTGAATACGGAAACTTATTTTATAATCACCGTATATATATATATATACACTGCTGCCACTTTATTAGGTAAACCCCTGCTGTGCACACAAATGGTTTGTCCCATAACGTTGCAAGTCACATGACCACAATTGTAGATATAAATGCAGCATTCTATTATTAGTTAAGCGTACAAACCGTAGCAAGAATGGGGGGAAAGGAATGATTTAACGGACTTCGAACGTGGCATGGTAGTAGGTGTAAGACGTGCTGGACAAAGCATCTGAAACGACAGTTCTCCTGAACTTTTCACGCACCACAGGTTCAAGGGTGTATCGAGAATGGTGCACGAACAGAAAACATCCTCTCAACGGCACTCCCGAGGAAGAAAATCGCTTGTTGATGAGAGAGAGGTCAGAGGAGGATGGCTAGAATTTTGTAAGCAAACAGACGGGCCACAATGTCGCACATGACGTCAGAATACAACCTTGGTACACAGAACAAAATGTCGCAATGGACCACTAGTCGCACTTTGTCGCGAATGGGCTACAACAGCCGACGACCACATCGCATACCTTTGTTATCAGTGAAGAACAAGAGAGCACGCCTCCTGTGGGCACAATAACACCCGCACTGGACTATCGAAGATTGGAAAACAGCTGCTTGGTCTGACGAGTCGAAGTTCCTGGTGTATCATGTTGATGGAAGGCTCAGAATTGAGCGAAAACAACATGAATAAATGGACTCGTCATGTCCGACGACTACTGTGCAAGGTGGTGGGGGCAGTGTTACGGTGTGGAGAGTGTGAATGCCACATCGTACCTAAACATCGTTGCTGACGAAGTGCATCCGTTCATGTTGACAGTTTATCCTCAGTCAGATGGTTACTTCCAGGAGGATAATGCGCCGGTGCAGAAAGCCCGAATCACTATGGAATGGTTCCAGGAACATGATAATGACTTTTCTTTGCTGCAATGGCCCGCTCAGTGCCGGGATCTCAATCCTATTGAACATCTTTGGGATGAGCTGGAAAGGCCTGTTCGCTGCAGGCCTACACCTCCGTCGAATCTCAAGGTTGTTGTTGTTATTTGGTTTTTAGGAGCATTAGCAATTAAGGCCATATTGCTTCGGAAATATGCGGTGGTCATTCCCTGACCTTTCCGCATCCTCCGTATTTGGTGGTGACGGGCTCGAACCCCGGTCTAATCAAGAAGCGTGTGCTACGCACTGCTGCTCCTGCCCACCTGGATACGGGGTCGCCGAATCTCAAGGAACTGCGTGACACACTCATGTCTGCGTGGTACTCCATTCCTGCACAACGTTTTCAGAATCTTGTTCAATCCATGCCTAGACGAATTCAGGCTGTTTTGAAGGCTAAAGGAGGCTCAACACGCTAGTAGGTAGGTAGGTGTACCTAATAAAGTGGCAGCACACTGTATGTATATATATATATATATATCCATACAGGGTGTATATAATTACTATAGCAAGAGTATAATATGTACTATTTAGGTACTGAAAGCGTTTTTCAACATAGCATTACAGTATACAACCGGCCGTAAGGCCAAAAGAACTTATAAAGACTAAGATAGCCCGTGTCGGTCTACATTGCCATACCTTAGAAATAAACATATAATTAGTAATAATACAATATAAATACATAATATAGAATACCATAATGATTGTGTAGCTAATTATTGATATACAGATACATTGAATGGAACTGTTTCATTTAAATTTTCAATAGTAATTCGATAACAGATTGATGTATGTTGAATCTACTATTGATGGCATTAATCTGATCTGACATAACTTTTACATTTATCCCAATTTTCGTAATACTGTTAATTAAATACTATAAATAAATAAATATTTATTTATTTTTAATATATATATATATAGCCCGGGCAAGTACCTTAATCCTGCAATGATCAGCCTGATAGTGACTTATTTATTTATTCGAATAACCTGTGTAATACGAATGAAAAAAAAAAATAAATAAATAAAATGCCTGATTTCTATTTGTTCGATTTGAAATTCATAAAAATCCATCTACCGAGAGCGAGAAAGAGAGAGAGAATTATTATAATCGATTATTGAAATGATCGATTATAATCATTCGATTATGTCCATCACTCAATAATACCACAGAAAATTGGTTAAGCTGACCATGGAAAATTCCTGACTAAGAGGGATTTGAGGGTAAGAGTTTATGCGTATGCAAATAAAAAAAAACTACAAATCAGATGTTATTCGGTCTTATGTGATGCGACAGTCATTGATAACCCAACCCATGATGAACTGAATGGATATTTCGCATCACCTTCTACGGGTGAAAGCTTCTCCACAGCGAGGAAAAACTGTGCTGGTAATCCAGAGCACTGTTAAATGAGCGATATGAGATTTCGGAGAATTGTTTATAACGTTTTTGAGTTTAAAGCTAAGGCCCAGTTATTTTCAGAGAAGTAGCTATGGAATGCAGACCTTTAAGGTTAATTATGAGAGTTTCACTGGATTCAGGGGGATAAGGCTGCCATACCATCATGGGCAGGGGTGCAGTAGTACATGCACTTCGAGTAACCGTGGTTCACACTGATTGACTGCTAAATACGGTACTGTTTCTTGAACTCTCTCTCTCTCTCTCTCTCTCTCTCTCTCTCTCTCTCTCTCTCTCTCTCTCTCTCTCTCTCTCTCTTGTGAACTCCTCTGATCCCTGGTCATTTCGCAATATAAACTGAAAATTTATTTATTCAACTTGGATAGGGAAAAACGCCAATGTTTAAAAATCCATAAATATGGTTCGAAGAACGAAGTGGGAAATACGTATAGATTGGTCAGTCTAACTTCAGTGGTTCACTTCACCTTCACAAATTCTTCATGGAGGCGATGGTGGAGAATGCAAACCGGATCATCTAGACATAAATGTTATTCTCAAGGATTTTGTTAAGCACAGTAAAGGCAAAATCTGACCTGATAAACTATTATGAAAGTGTCACCCATGAGTTATTCAAGAAATAACTTTGACATTGTTTATTTTGACTTCATCAAACACTTGATTCCACATGAGAAATCGCAATGTAAGCTGGAAAATAATATGATTGTGGGATAGATCCTTAGACGAATTAACGGATGGCTTGACGAATTAACGAATTAACAGGAGAGCAATTCGTCTTGTGAGATTGGCAAAAGGTCGCCTATACTAAGTGAGACTTCGAATATGTGGCTACATAACTAACCAAATGATTTAGAGATTTTACTGAAGTTTGAGACAGAATACAAACATTACAATGAGTGAAAGTCAAATTTTAATGTATTAATAATGCTTTAACCAGACAGCATAAATACAATTTTCGTCGTATTATGCCTCTGAGCTTGGATCAGTATCTACTGGATGAGAGAAACATACGGATTATGTTTTTTTATTTATTTTATTTTGTTTTGTAGCTGATGCAATTAAGTCTGGCTCCTTGCACCATAGACCAATATCAATACTGGTACTTATAATTTCAATTAATTTATTTGTTATATCAATTAAATTTATAATTTTATTATTAAATATATTAAAGTTATATAACAATTAGATACATTCCTTATGTTTGGTGACAAAAATGCAGTTACGCCTCAGTAAATTTACCAACTACTGTACTATTCTTATATGATCGAACGAACTGCTTATAATCCCTCGATTATGCCCATTGTAGTAGTTGGTAACTGTTAATCGTTGGAATGATATGAGTATAATCGAATTATTTTGCATAATCGAACGATCTGTCAAAATCAAATGATTAGTAGTTAGTAACTACTAATCGTTTGAATTATATATGTATGTATAATAAAAATAATCGAACGATTTGTCATAATCGAAAAAATCAGTTATGACAATCGCTAAGTCTCATCCCTATCCTTTGACTTGTCTGGCTAGGTCTTCAGTTGCTGATAGGGGCCTACCCCCAAAAGACCCCGGGTCTTTTGGGGGTAGGCCCCTATCAGCAACCGGGGTCTTTTGGGGGTACCAAACTCCCTCACAACGATTAAGTAGTAGTCCTTGAGGGGAATTCTCTCTCTCTTTTCCCCACTTTGTAATTCCTCTGACTCCATTGATCGTTCCGTAGTATAAACAGAAATTTATTTATTCATTTTTTAATTCACATTTTCTACAGCAAGAACTCATCTGAGATATATTATCGAAACTATGTTTTTAGAAACAAGAAAGATCCTATAGCTGTTAAAAATATTTATAGCAGTGCTATTTCAGTCTTATATTTATAGCAGTGTTATGAAAAATGTAAGAAAATATACTTTCTCCATTTATATAGCTACACAAATTAAACATGACCTTGTTAGGTGTCATAAAAGCAAGGGTCAAAAGTGGGTGTTTGTGTTTGCCATCTTTGCCGTTCTCCATGTTTGTTACCACGGTGGTTTATAGTTTTGTGACAGCAAGATGAATAACACGGGATAAGTCATGTCATTACTTTCACTTTTAATTAACACGCCTTGAGGACTGAAAAATTTACTTCCATAAAGCTGCGGGACACAGTTTTGTTTTCACTCGGAGAACGTAAAATCAGGCCGCCGTAGCCTAGTGGTCAGGCGCGCAGGTGCATAAGTACACGTGCATTGAGTGACCGGGGTTCAAGCCCGTGACTGCTGAATACGGTGCTGTTTCTTGTAATTCTGTCTATCTTGTGAACTCCTCTGACCGTTTGGTCGTCCCGGAGTATAAACAGAAAAATTATTTATTTAAATAAAATGTTAGTCCTCGGATTTTGACATGCGCACCATCTAGTTTTCTGTCGACGGGTTCATTCGACTGATTTATTGATTGTGCGAAAGTGCGTACAATATAAATTACAATTCACGAATATTTATGCAGATTCCTATTAACCCTATTTACTGAATTTGGGTAAAGCGACCAGATCCTTAGCATTCCAATGCGGGACATCTTCGGGGGGAGAAGGTTTTTTTTAAACAATATACACATATTTTTTAAAAAAATTTATGTATAAAAATATTCACATACTGTACATAATACAAATTAAATACATTGACTTCTTTGAACTAAATTTATAAACTATCAAACGTCAAATATCAAAAAAACAAATACAGTATAGCGTATATATATATATATTTTTTTTTTTTTATTAAACAGAAAGGCTGAAATTCAGTGTACACTGCCCCTCGTGTTGCGCTATGTAACCAACAGAAAGTTGCGGACGTGAACTGGGAAAAATAATTGCAATTAAAAGGGGAAAAATCACTTGGAGGAGTCATGTTTTTAATCGATTTTCATTTTTGTTTAGTGAAAAAAGGTTAAGTTTTTTCTGTGAAATAGTACTAACATACATTAGACTTCCACAAAGAATTATGGACACCCACACAAATTTCAAGAATAGAACTGATCACGTATGGAATTTTGATCCCATTTTAACTATCACCATTTACCATTATTTTCATATGGGTTCAATTCATTTAACCTGCGAAAGTGGACAACACTTGGATTGAGTGGATCGCCCGTTTTACATGCATCATCTAAAATACAGTAAATAAATAATTTTCTTTTTACGTTTCAGAAATGCTGTATAGGGGTTTACAAGACTTTCGTGTACAGTAGTTAGCGATCACGTGGACGACCACTCGGCTACGTATACAGAGCATTGATTAAAAATTTTAATAATTTATTTTGTTTAGATATTAAATACCTATTTTAGACATTAAATTTCGATGATTTTTATTATTGATGTACATCCGTAGCCGAGTGGTCAGGAGAGGGAGTGCAGTAGCACGCGCTCTTTGAGTAGACCGGGGTTCAAGCGTCGCTACAGTAATAATATTACGGTGGCGACGGTTCAAGCCCCTCACTGCTAAAAATACGGTCGATCTGCCAACTCATACTAAACCAGCGTGGCAGATTATGGTTCATTTCCCTCAACATGAATCGCTGTGGAGGCTTCCCTCCTGCAATGGTTGCTGGTTACTTTACTTTATCCATAACCTTGAATTTGCTAAAGTGAATTCTCATATATATATATATATACTGTATATATATATATATATGTTATAAAGAGAATTGAAAATGAAAATTTCAATTTCGTATTATATATATATATATTTGAAAATAAATAAGTATTATAATTTATATTATACACAAAATACGAAGTTTGCCAAATTTCATATGCACGACTGTACCTTCTGTGCATACTTGACCACTCTATTGCCCAGATCCAAATGAAGTCGTCCACGGATGCGCATGCACGCTGATGAACACAAACGACCATAGACTGAAACTAATATGCACGTGTCAAGTCGAAGAACACACACACAGTATACACAATATTGTGTTCGCTTGGAGAGATAGATGTAGTCGCCCTCTCTATACCCATTTGTCCAGAACAGCATGTTCTAGGTGTAAACGCACCTTCAGGATTCAACAGCTAGGCAAAGACGATAATATTCTAATAGTGAAGCTTTTCTATAAACTTTGGTAATGTCTTTTATTTCCAGAGAATTGTCAAAGCATTTTTAATTGTGCTCTACCATCGAACGAAAATTAAAAGATTTCGTAGTACTGTACTGTACAACACTGTGAAGAGATTTAAGGCCGCTACACGCACACACACACACACACACACACACATTCAGGTAAATCTGTCAGTTATGCCTGCGCAGGCACGCCTATACAGGTCTACGTTTTATTTTACGTTTAAAACACTTCTTTGCAAATAATAAGCCAACTATTGCTAAAACGTCGTCTGTCGATGCCATGGTCAATTGACTGAATGAATGGTGACAGGTGTGGATGCACCATGGGCGTCCGGTAGACCTGTACAGGCGTGCCTGCGCAGGCACGACTGACAGGTTTACCCGAACGTGTGTAGCGGCATTTACAATATTAAATTCGGCAGTGGTCTGTTTAATCATTAATTTAAAGATTATCATTGTATGACAGCAACAAAAAGTTATTTTTTTATAATTATTTATATTATCCATTTCGAATAAACACTCTCAAATTCACGCGAGATTAGAACCTAGAGCCAGTTTTGCCATAGCGCGTTCAGTCATTCTTTAAATCGAATGAGAAAAGTTCAAGAGTTGCTATGCGCATGCGTGGTGATTTGCTATATGTAAACACGGTACTCGCAGCTAATTTGAAAAAAAAAGGAAAAAAAGTGTCCTGTCGCTTTCTCTTTATAGATTACATAGAAACAAATAGTCAACTACCGAAAAGTGTTTATAGCGCTATTAATTTTGTGCCAACCAATACAAATTCTCATTATTTTTGTGTTTTTTTTAGAGACGATGCACTCCGTTAGTAGTTCAGGATTGTACAATATATTATTATTATTATTATTATTATTATTATTATAAAAATTCTCCTTTGTCTAGCTTTTTCCGCCCCTTGACGGGTATTGGTACCAAGTGCATAGAATGGTCGGTTGTGTCCGGTTACTGTGCTATTATTATTGGTATTACTGTATTACTGTTGGTCGAGGTACTCTGACTATTATTATTATTATTATTAGCCATATGGTGCAAGGAAGCCTGAGGCTTATGCTGCACCAGCCAAAAAAAAAAAAAAATTACCGAGTTACCCTGTGTGTATGTGTTTGTGAGAGAGAGAGAGAGAGAGAGTTCGAAATAGAAGGAAATCACCAAGAAAGAGAAGAATGATGATATCCAACTCAGGACTCTTGGCTGAATATCATCATTTTTATACTACTAATAATATACAGTACTGTACAATCCTGAACTACTAATGGAGTGCATCGTCTCTATAAAAAACACAAAAATAATGAGAATTTGTACAAAATTAATAGCGCCGTAAACACTTTTCGGTAGTTGACTACAGTATTTGTTCCTGTGTAATCCATAAAGAGAAAGCGACAGGACACTTTTTTTCTATTATACAGGTGTTCAGGAGTGTGGCTTTCTGGAGTTTCGTGTTAGTGTTCTCTGGGAGGTCTATCGTTCCTAGGTTCTTATGGAAGCTCTTTAGCACCATGCTGGAACTTAAGAGAGCTTCTGCAGACTGCTGAGGACCAAGATATCGACAAGGAATATTACAACTTTTTGAAAGTGATAAAGCCCAAGAAACCTGTAGGGAAAAAGAAATCCAAAGAAGAAAAAATTAGTCAAGAAACACTTGTCATGATGAACCGAAGACGACAAATGAAAAGCAAGAAAAACACTGACAGGGAGAAAATTGAGTATACTGAGTTATGCAAAGCCATTAGAAAGAGACTCAGAGAGGACATAAGAAGATTTAACACAAGAAAAGTAGAACAACCAAAGGGAAAACAAAGGATTTAAATCAGCAGCCATGAGCAGTAATACAGAAAGACAAATGATACTCAAACTGAAGAATAGCGATGGTGTACTTATAAACAGCAGAGAAGGCATAATTCAAATAGCAGAAGACTACTACAGAGAATTATACAAGGAGCAGGGGAATGATGCCAGCAGTGGGGAAGATGGATTGCAAAGTAGCAACACATACGACATACCCAATATTCTTCCTGATGAAGTAGAACATGCATTGAAGAAAATGAAGAATCAGAAAGCCCCGGGGGAAGATGAAGTTACTGTAGAGTTGTTAAAATTGGGAGGAAGAGACATAACACAAAAACTGGCAAGGCTCGTCACAAAGTGCATTAGAAAAGGTGTGACGCCTAAGCAGTGGAATAATGCAATCATAGTTTTGCTGCATAAGAAAGGAGATAAATCAGAAATTGGAAATTACAGACCAATTAGCTTGTTATCCCACATCTACAAGTTGTTCACAAGGGTCATTACTAACAGATTAGAAAGAATACTTGATGAGAATCAACCGAAAGAGCAAGCTGGCTTTAGGACAGGATTCTCAACTATGGATCACCTTCACGTAATATCACAGCTAATGGAGAAAGAAAATGAATATAAAACACACCATTATGCCTGGCATTTGTGGATTATGAAAAGGCATTTGACTCCATACAGCATAAGGCAATGTTTCGGGCACTGGAAAGACAAGGCATTGATACCCCATATATTATGATTTTGAAGAAAATATATGACAGTGCTACCGCCTTTATTAGGCTAGACAAAGACAGTAATAAATTTAAAATTGAGAAAGGAGTTCGACAAGGAGACACAATATCTCCGAAGCTGTTTACTGCTGCCCTTGAGGAAGCTTTCAGAAGATTAGACTGGTCGCAGAAAGGAGTCAATGTGAACGGAGAGTACCTAAACCATTTACGATTTGCAGATGACATTGTGGTCATAAGCCACGATCCCAAAGAATTAGAGGAAAATCTTAATCAGTTATGCACAGTTAGTAAGGATTTTGGACTAAAGATGAATATGGCTAAAACAAAAGTAATGATGAACAAGTATGCCACGGAAAGGGAAATAATGATTGAAGGAGCAGTAATTGAAAAGGTGGAGTCATATACTTATCTGGGACAAGTTATTAGCTGTAATAATGATAAATGGCTGGAAGTCAAGAGAACAATAAATTTTGGATGGATAGCATTCAGGAAATATAGTCACATACTCTATATCCCAGGGATATCAATATCCCTGGGATATAGAGTATGTGAGCAATATCCGAGTTTGTCTGAAACTTAAAATAATGAACCAATGTATACTCCCCACCATGACTTATGGAAGTGAAACTTGGGCACTCACCAAAAGAATGGAAGAGAAGCTGAGAACTACACAGCGAAGAATGGAACGAATCATATTGGGAATCAGACTGTTAGATAAGAAGAGAAACACATAGATTAGGCAACAAACTCAAGTAAAGGACATTCTTATCAAAACTAAAGAACTAAAATGGTCTTGGGCAGGACACATAGCCCGAAGACATGATGACAGATGGACTAAGAAAATAACAGAATGGTATCCAAGAGGAGCTAGAAGAAAACCTGGAAGACAAAGGCGGAGATGGATAGATGAAATTCATGAGTTTGTGGGTAGTAAATGGATGGCCAGTGCTCAAAACAGAAGGAACTGGAAAGTTGCTGGAGAGGCCTTCATCCTGCAGTGGATTGAAAATGGCTGATGAAGATGATGATGATGTGAGACAATACGAAACATGCCAGGAATTTGGCATCGTCTTCGCGAGTCCGTGAGACATCGATGTGAGGCCTATATTCAGGCAGAAGGTGGACATTTTGAACAATTACTATACGGTGATGTTAACAGTTAAGTGTCATAGACAGACCTTCAAAACTCGGAAACCAAGCATTTCCGGAATTATGTTGATATAAAATATTTTTATTGTCTACATATGAGGAACTCATTCCTGAAGTTATGCTATGTATTTTTGAGACACCCTGTACATATACACAGAGAGAATCGGATCTAACAGGAAGAAAATTGAGTAGGGGTGCCACAAAATAAAATAAATTACATAGGGGTGCCATTATTAAAAAAAGGTCGACAACCACTGCCCTAAACAAACAAACCCAACAAACAACCCATCGAACACACATGGGACGCTCTTGGGAGACACCTAGAGGCACGTCTGTACCCACCAGAAAATGTTTACCAACTGAAGATGGCGCCGACAGAGCAATGGACGATGTTACCGCAAGAACTTATCAACAACATTGTTCTAAGTATGGACAGGCGGTGCAAAGCCTGCATCGACATTAGGGGTGGCCATATCTCTTACTGAAGACCACCTCTTCCCTTTGTTCCATCTTTGGCAGTGACGCATCTGCATCATGGCAGCCAGTACTATGTTGCCATTTTTTAATAAAGTCCCTATGTACCGTTTTGTTTCGTTGTTGTGTCAGTGTTGTTTCCTTCATCATTTCTATACCTCACGAGGTTCCTTTGGTATGCTTTTCCCATATATAGGCCACTCCTATGAGAAGCTACAGGTGAAAACCTGACTGGTCCTTAAGTTTTGCACACCAGTGTATTTGACCTGCCCCCAGAGACACTAACTACGTGTGTGGGGGAGTACGTATTCCCCGCACCGTGCTAAATCTTTTAATTTTTTTAATTTTTTTATTTTATTGAAACAGTTCATTTCGAAGTTCTGATTTTAATCATACAGTAGACTCTCGATTTTCCGGGATAGACGGTAAAAAAAAAAAAAAATTCCCGGTTAATCCAAAGATACAGTGTCTCCGACATACGTAAGAGATACGTTCCAGGACTTCTTACGTAAGTCGAGTTTTACGTAACTCGGGTATGACTACGGAATACTTCATTCTTCTGAGACCTGCCCGTAGGGCAGGTCTCAGAAGAATGAAGAAAAATAGTTGTATATTTTTAATTAGTTCATTAAAAACTTTATCTAGGGACGGCGTTGAAGTAGCCGGAGTGGCACATAAGATGTTGTTGTTTATTTGGTTTTTAGGAGCATTAGCAACTAAGGCCATATTGCTCCGGGATATGCGGTGGTCATTCCCTGACCTTTCCGCATCCTCCGTATTTGGTGGTGACGGGCTCGAACCCCGGTCTAATCAAGAAGCGTGTGCTACGCACGGCTGCACCTTCCCACCTGGCTACGGAGGCGCCTGGCACATAAGAAAAGAAGACAAAAGGAAGAAAACACGCATGTTATTGTACTGTAAAAACTGATATGTATTTAATATTATTAATAATATCCATATGGTGCAAGGAAGCCTGAGGCTTATGCTGCACCAGGGGAAAAAAAAAGTTCCTGGGTTACGCTGAGAGCCTTGTAGCCTTGTTTATTATTTCGTAGCCTTGTTTATTTTAGTTGACGTCATTGGTGCCAGTCGCTTCACCGTTTCTCGTATTCTGTCCTTCTCCTTTATTGTGTTCATCGTTGCCACTGACAAATCTGAATTACTAGCATTTTTACTGTTATTTGAACCCCTAGAATTTTTGCTGTTATGAGCATTGCATCAGACATCCATGTAAAATTACTTATTTTCGCTGATTGCAATAAAGATATTATTTTATATTCCGCGCGATACTTGTTTGGCTATTTTCATACATCCTTACTATTTTAATTTTCTGATCCAACTCGATCGCTTTCCTTTTCTTGATAGATTTACTAGTATCGCTGTCACTTATTCTCTTAGTTGGCCCATAATAACAGTCAAAATTAAATTTTCTGAAAAGAACTTCACAGGGTTAAGGCGAAAACTCACTATTACCACCCCACGGGAGCTCACATTTTACTAAAGCACATTTCTGGAGGTCACTGCCATAAAACGATAAAAAAAAATTGCCTTTTGTGTCCCCTTCACTGAAATCTTTGGTCATATAAAAATATATATAAATAACGTAACGTAAGTCGGGGATTTACTGTATCGAAAAATGTTCATCAATATACGTAAAAAGTATGGCGATAGATAAAAAAAACAAAAAAACTTACTACGCACTACACGCGTGTCCAATACGATGCTTCCCCCTTTTTTTTTACAATGTCGCGTATGGTTTGGTCACCAACATTATTATTATTATTAGCCATATAGTGCAAAGAAGCCTGAGGTTTATGCTGCACCGGCCAAAAAAAAAAAAAAAAAAAAAAAATTCCCTATTACCCTGAGAGAGAGAGAGAGAGAGAGAGAGAGAGAGAGAGAGAGAGAGAGAGAGAGAGAGAAAGTAGAAAGGAATCATCAAGAAAGAGAAGAATGATGATATCCATACTCACTAGATGTGAACCCCTGGGGATAATGGTTCATTAGAGTTTTCAGACTTTTGAATAATTTCAAGTTTTTGTTAATTGAAAGCACAACTCTTGCGTTTGCCCATCATTTTCGCGATTTCTAAACAAAAAAAGTTACTATATAAAAAAAAAAACAAAACTGGTTGCTTTTTTTAAATTTTTTTATTTGGAGTCTAATCTGCTTTTTGGAGGTTGATCCTATCCGGATAAATCGAGTCTGCTGTATTTTCCATTTCATAAACACAGCATTTAAATTATCTGTAAGCTCTACAATTTTTTCTGGCATTCACTAATACGCACTATTCAGATTTCCTCACAAAATTACAAGCCTGCACTATCTTTGTGAGCACGTGCTGGCGCATTACGTGCATCAATGTTGTGCGCGTGTCTCTTCTTTTATCGTTTCTCTATGCCACGAACTGAGTAGCTCGCGGTACTGTATGTGGTGATAAGTTTAACGGGTGGTGGTTTAATATTTGACTCTTAACGGCGAAGAGAAAATGTCAGAGGAATTATTTACGGTATTTTTCCTTTGTGCAATTGTTTTGGTTATTAGTAATTAGTATTAGCAATGGCCACGTGGTGCAAGGAAGCCTATGGCTTATACTGCACCAGCCAAAAAAATAAAATAAAAAATCATAATAAAAATAAAATAATAATAAGAAGAAATTTTTAAAAAATAATAAATAATTAATAACAGAAAAGGAAATAGACAACCTATGCGTTTCCTTCGTCCCGTAGGTAATTATCCAGTTGACTTTTGAAGTTCCCCAAACTGTCAGCCTCAACCACCCATGTAGGTGACTTATTCCAGTAATTTATAACTCGCTGGATAAAATAAAACTTCCTGCAGTACAGTCTAAACATCTCCCCCCCCCCCGTAATTTGAATTTATGACATCTAGTTCTAGAATCATTTATAACCGTGAAAATTTTGCCCTTATTCATTTTACTCATGCCTCTCAGAGCCTTAAAAACCTCAATCAAGTCTCCTCTAAGGTGCCTAGTTTCCAAGCTCTGCAACCCACATATTCGAAGTTTTCCTCATATGGACACCCTTTTGCCGATCTCATCAGGCGAGTTACCCGTCTTTGGACCCTTTCAAGAAGAACAATGTCTTTCTTTAGGTGCGGTCTCCATACTTGAACACAGTGTTCCAAGTATGGTCTAACAATGAAATTAACTGGCCTACTTTAAGTAATCTCTAAATTAAACTTAACGGAGTGCTAGCCAAAACTCATGTTTTAATTTAAAGAACATTTCATTCATTTATTTTTAATTCTGGTGAAGTTATCAATGTAAGAGCCAAATTGTTCACTGAGTGATATCTTCAATGCTGGAGTGATAGTTATGTTGTGTTGTGCCATGTGACATAAAACTGTTATTATAACAAATTAGTTGTTAACAAATTAATTGTTATCAATATTTTTGTTTATCGGAACGAAAGCTTCCAATTTGGAGAACTTTAAACAACAGGGCAGTTTGCACGAGATTACGGTATTGCTTATCTAATAAAGATGGTGAAGACATCGACCAGGATGTGTTACTACGAGTTCGTCCGAGCTTTGATTCTTGATTACTTGTCGAGTCTGTTTGTGATGGTTGAATTGGCAAGTGGAAAATCAGAGCACCACCGGTGAAACTAATCGGGAGCAAACATTCTATAAAATGCCATGTAAAATTTATTACGTCGCATTATAAAAGATGTTTGTGATATTTATTTATACTACGGCACGACCATATAGGTTGGCGGAGTTTTATAGCTGATTATTTTTAAAGAATGCAATTATTAATCGTATTTAGCAGTTATGTGAAATCGAACACCGTCAACTCAAACGCGTGTGCTATTCAGACGACCGCCCCAAATCAGGATTCAGAGTGTAACTATCAAGACGACTACTGAATTTAAACACCTCGGTGTGATTCTTGATAAAAATCTGTCGTATACACCACATATCAAGTATATACACAAGAAAATCAGAGAATAGCACGCAAGGACTAGGGTCTGAGGAGAAAAACCCTCAGCCTCTACTATAAAGCCATCTTTCTACCGGTAATATCGTACGTAGCTGTAATCTGGTTCCACAAGGCCACAACAGCTGTAAACAGGAGAAAGCTGGAGACAATACAAAGGTGTATATTACTAACCGCCTCAAGAGCTTGTAACACAGTCAGTACTCTCGCGCTTCAAGCCCCTACAGGATCCCTCCCCATGGACCTGGAGATCATCCAACGTGGACTACTTTATCAGCTGGCATAAGGTCGGGTGGCCACTTGCCTTGACTTTACAACCAACCCTTCAAATGATCTTAAAAATGAAAGGAAACGCCTCTCTGCTCACTTCCAGCTGACTTGGCAAGCCCGCTGGGAAGCATCCAGCAAAGGACAAATCACGCGCAAATTTCTGCCTACAATACAAATGATATATCCCAAATATCCGTCATGGCTCGCCCCTGGGCTCTATACCACCTATCTGCTCACAGGCCATGGGGCATTTAGAGACAAGCTTCAGGGTTTTGGACTCAGCGATACCCCACCGTGTCACTGTGGCTGCCGAGAAACGTGGGAACATTTACACCTGCCTTCTCTATGAGGACCTGCACCGCAGGCTAATCACTAGGATCTGTCTCTCCCTCCGAGACAAGGAGCACCTTGTAATAATAGAGGAGAACACATACCGGGTATTTGCTCAGTTTGCCAAAGATCTCTTTGAAAGGAGAAAGACATTCCCACAACCACAACTGCAGCAGTGACCAAAAGACTGAAACCTTCCACCAAGAAACGCAAACGTGGAAACATCATCTGGATCTGCCCTGCCTTCTGCTGGTAGCAAGAAAACTCAAATGTGAAAAATCACCTAATCACAACATCAAGAAATTCAAAACCGTGAAATGCACTTTCTAGACACGTCCCTGCATATCACTGGGGCCATCTCAACTCAAGAAAACTGGAACATGACAATATTCCAGAATGACTAAAACTTAATCACCTCAAATATAAATGCCACCTATGAGAGGATCGTCGTACACAAGAGCCCACGCATTTATGCTATTGTGCAATTACCAGGAGCTAGACAAAATACCATCCTAGGGCAAGGAAAACGAAACGTGACCATGACTGCAGCAATTGGCTGCCACCAAGCCATTAGGCAACCCAAGGCTGGACATCTGGCTCAGCCTGCTTTCACTCCTTTCCCTGACAGGGAGGAGGTGACATTTTGCTGTCTCCTCCCCTCCTGCCACCACCCACTTTTTCTTCTAATGGGGCATGGGCATGCCCCACTGCCTCATGGGGTCGTTTTCTATCGACCCCTTTCTTCTGTTTTCCTACCCCCAAGTCTTCCGCCTCCTCTCCCAACGCTTTCTCCTTACAGTGTATTGCCCCACGAGTCCAAATTTAAATAACATCAAAATTCTTGCCCGACCTTTTAGGCTTTTAATCATTTTAGCGTACAACCCCGTCTAGCGTTTCTAATAACTATTTACAAAAAAAAAAAAAAAACCGCGATCATTTTATCTTTATTTTATTTTATTTAGGTCCTAGCCACCCAAGTCTCAGAAAAATAGACAGCAAGGACCTGCCAGAGTAATATATTGACAAGTGGTACATCTGGCTAGCCTCCCCCCCCCCCGACGAAGTATGAAAACGCTGGGTCCCACTAGGGGCCCGGCGGCTAACCAGACAAACAATGGGCACAGCATACTTTATGTTTGCGACAAAGAAACTAAGACTGTGAAGTTCATTGTGTCTGTAAATTGCGCGTTCTTAGTTCGGTTTGCCTGAAGATGCTAGACAAAAAATGGAAAACACGCGTTACCGGCAGTGGGAGCGTGCAAATCTGTGCTGAGATCGCCTAATTTTTCCACGTTGTGAAAATGCCCATAAAAATTCTTCCCACCTCAACTGGATTCTCACCCAGGCCGTTTCTACAACAGGTCGAAGGATAGCGATCGTAAACATCGTGCTATCTTCGAGGGCTTCATGTGTGATGAGCAATTGTTCAGATATAACAAGCCTGTAATATACACAGTGCGCAATTGGAAAAATAAAATGATGCTTAAAAAACATAAAATAATAAATAATAATGATCCCATTGTAATCATATTATTGACCAAAATACAGATCCTATTGACCCAAATGCTGACCCTAATCATTTTATAGTTTAGATTATTTGGTGTTCCTTTCTATGGACTTGTTAGGAGGTCTCAGGCTTTAGTCTGTGTCCAATGTATAATTATTACTCATCAATAAACATGAAAAAACTTGCTAGTTTCTCTCGATTACATGGAACAAGAAAGAGATGCCACTTCCGCTAACAAGATGATGCTTCGAAACTATTACAAAAACCTTTAAAACTTCTATATTAATTGTTATGGGAGACTTTACTCTTCCCAATATTTCTAAGATAATAGGATATTAAGATAGTTGCACTAAGACCCTTATCGATATCATTAATACGCATGATTTTAAACAACAGGTAAAATTCCCAACTAAGAAAGAAAATATATTAGGTTTCATCTTTACAAAAGACGAATTGCAAATGACTTGTGGATTCATTCCAACGGATCATAAGGCAATGATTCGTGGAGATAAGTCAGATATACCGTGGTGGTAAAAAGATATACAATAATTTTGCATACTGTTTAGATGAAATCAAAATTAAGTTTGATTTTCAAACTTGGGAATCAGTCATAATACAAAATAAATAAGCCAGTCGCTAGCTTTATCGATATTACAACAAAGATATCATAGCAAAATATTAAGTATCTAGCGTGGTTCAATGCAGATAACAAATTAAAACTCAAAGAAAAACTGCATGATAAAATTAAATGTTCTCCCTCTAGGAAGATTAAAATATAAGTCGAATCACTTTGAAAGACATAAAACAAATAATACTTACATTAAAGAAAAATTATGTCAAATCCTTAATCTCCAGTGTATATAAAAATAGCAATGTGAGACCAGTAGCGTAGCTACCCTTTTTCGGGCCCCTATTAATTAATGAAAATTGCAAAAACAGGAGACAGCCAAAGACGCCGGGCCCCTAAAGGGTCCGGGCACGGAGGCAATTGCTTTGCCTGCCTACATAGTAGCTACACCACTGTGTGAGACTATTCTATAGCTGCATAAATTTCAGTAGACGACCGAAATTATAACGACTACTATAAATTATATTGAGTCTTAAGGCTTCTACAGCTAGTGAAATAATCAAACTAACTGCAGGTTACTTTGAATCCGTTTTTTGTTTTCCCTTCAGACCACAAGATATCAATATCCTTACTATATAAGTCATGGTGACAGCTTGTCTAAAATTATAACAGCGCATACCGATCTTACATCAGTATTGAATCATTGATGTAACGAGGTCTTGATGGCATTCCTCTTATATTTTGGAGACGCTGCATGGATAATTTGACAGTTCCATTGCATTACAGCTTTAACAAATAATTAGATGGTGAACATTTTAAAAGAATTCACATTATACTTAAGCATAATTCACATTATACTGGATGCAAGCCCAAACTAGGTCCATTCCATATAGAGATAAAGATGTCGAAGAGAAGTTGTTGTTATTGGGTTTTAGGAGCATGGGCGACTAAGGCCATGTTGCTCTATATATATTGTCTGTAATAATTGCGTTTGTTCTGAGGTTGATTTTCTGATTACTGTACGAAAAATCCGAGTTTCCGGGAGAACAAACCATGCTACCCTTGCTTGAGACCAAATAATTCAGCCACTTTGTGAAAGAGACCCATAAAAATTCATCCCATCATCGACGGGATTTGAACTCAGGTCTTTTCCACCCGTTGCGTGGAGGACGACGATCCTACCAACTGTGCAACCCACGAGGACTTGAAGAGAAGTAATAATACTGCATCAAGTGGTGCCTTAAATAGAGGGGGTAAAAAGTTGGTGCCAGTCGCCCACAGAGAAAAGTGTACAGCAAGTGGTGCTGTTTCCCATATGGTGTCCATAAGAAAGGGCAAAACCAGCCAGCCCAACTGGCAGTTGCAGTCAGCCCATTCTACAGCTGTGGATCCTGACCTGAGCATAGTGGTCTCTAGCTTAGTTACTTTGTAGTATATCCGCATCGAAATGAATATGTTCGTCATTCAGACATACTACAGAGTAACTAAGCGATAATGTGCAGGATGAGACTAAAAAAACCAAACAAACCCGAATAATTAAATTCATCTTCTGTGCTGTGTGTCATATGTCTGTTAATTGCGTGTGTTCTATGGTCGATTTGTCTGTTTTGCTGGACGAAAACCCAGAATCTGGGGGGAAAACCTTGCTATCTACGCCTGAGACCGACTAACTCAGCCACGGAGTGAAAAAGTACATTAAAGTTTCTCGCGTCATCGACGGGATTCGAACCCGGGCCTTTTCCACCCGGTGTGGGGAGGACGGTGACGATACCACTGTGCCACCCACGCAGACTAGGATGAGACTACATATCACAGTTGGTCGGTACGATTCCCGATTATTTAGGTCACAGAACAGCAAATAGTAGCACACAGTAAAGGACTATCATCACGCAGAACCAGGTAGCTTCTGCAATCTTGAAAAAAATCAAGCAGGATGTAAGCAGCCAACTACAAAGAAAATGGACGACACCGAACCAGAAAAGGAAGAGCAATAAGAAATACAGCCTAGAGCAACTGAAGTGGAAACAGGAGAAGTCATTATATCCAGAATGGAAGACGACTGAAAGAAAACCTTAACAGAATTCAAAGGAACGGATTTCACAAAGACTCACACCATACCAAAGCAGAGACCGAATAGAATCCTGTGAAAAGTCACAGACTACCTCAATTGTTAAATAACACCAAATTACCTAAACAACAACGAAGCGACGCTGAAGGCCATCCACAGCAGCTGCCGTGATCAATGTGAGAGAAACGAAAGCTCAGCAGCAGAAGAAATAACAAAAAAATAAGAACCTCAGGATGGGAAAGAAGGCTTTAGCAGAAGATAAAAGAACTAAGAGTCAAGATCGGCCAATTAACCAGAGTACCAACAAGGTAATAGGACTAAGAAGTTGATTGAAAAAGTAAAGAGCATCCTCAAGAAAGACAATATCCACGACAAACACGAGACCAAAAATCAGAGAATAGGAGAATGCTTAGATCCTCTGAAGCAGAACCTTTCACACTCAGCAAGAGACTATGCTGATAAAAAGATAGCGCTCAGAGGGAAACAAACAAACAAAGAAAACGAAGAAACCTTCTACAGAAGTATCAGACAAGATGAGAAAGAAGGTGATGGACCACCCGAGCAGAAGACATTTTAGAAGTTCTGGGACAACATATGGAGCAGTGAAGTAACAAATAATAGCTGAGCTCCCTGGATAAAAATAGAACGGAAGGAAACCAAAGACATACAAGTGATGAGAGAATGGGAGATTCATGAGGAAGAAGTACAACAGGCGACAGGAAGACAGTACAACAGTGTCCCGCAACTAGCAAACCCCAGGAATAGATAACATCCACAACTACTGGTACAAGAAATTCATCTGCACACACCAGCAACTAGTGGAGCAGTCACTCAGAGACAATTCAGAGTTTCTTGCTCGAGGAATCATCAATTCACCCAAAAACAACTCCAGAATTTCTTACTATACGAATCAATTACAAGAAACCCGGAAAAATACTGGCTGGCTGATCACCTTTCTCCCAAAATGTACAAGCTCCTGAGCAGCTGCATAATCAAAAAGGTATCAGACCACTTTGGGAGCCAGGACATCATTACCGAGCAGCAGAAGGGATGTAAGCAGATGAGCAAAGTATGCAAGAAAAAACTGACATTCATGTGGGAGTTCTGAACAAGCCTACAACAAGTACCACAACCTGTACACAGCCTACATCGACTACCATAAGGCCTTCGACTCTATGCCTCATAGCTGGATAACAAAGATGCTAACGATCTACATAGTCAACTGCCAGTGATAAACTACCTAGAAGCAACCACGGCGAAATGGAATACCACCATCAAAGGGGAAAGCATCACAACCAGACCAATAGCCGCCAAGAGAGGAATCTATCAGGGAGATGCCCTAAGCCCACAGAAGTTCTAGCATTCAATCTTCTATTCACCATGCTCAATAAGAGCAAGGATGGATGTACCCTCAAAGATGGAAGGAACAAGCTGTATACCTCTCCTACCTGATATACATGGATGACATCGAGCTCTACGTGGCACTCGAAAAGCAATTCTAACAGTTACTCTAGATCACCAAAGAATTCAGCAGTGACATCAGGATGAAATTTGGACTAGAAAACTGCAAGACCAATGGATTGCACCAGGCAAAACCAGTCGACTGAAACTACCAGCTGGAAACTAGTAAAAAGATTGAAGCCATGACAGGAAGCGAGAGACCTACAAGTACTTGGAGACTATGCAGGCTCAACCATAGAGCACATGGAAATCAAAGCCTGCTTGATCAAAAAATACTCAGAGATTCAGAAGACCAGCTCAAAGCAAAGACAAACGCATAGACAATTATGCAATTATGCAGTTAAAGGCATAGACTAGACAATTATGCAGTTCCAGTGCTAAAACTAAATACTAAACTATTATATTAGGGTCACCTGGAAAATAACTTTTAACTACCTATGTCTATTGCGCTGTAAATTGCGTGTGTTCTCTGCTCCATTTTCCCGCTTTGCTGGACGAAAAACTCCAGTTTTACCGGGGGGGGGGAACCTTGCTATCTCCGCCTGAGACCGACTAACTCAGCCACGGAGTGATAAAGGGATTCGAACCTGGGACTTTTCCACCCGATGTGGGGAGGATAGTGACATGTGCTACCCATGCAAACAGTCCCAGTGCTAACATACTCCTTTGGGATTATAGATTTGACTAACACCAAGATGGAGGAAATCATGAAAAAGACAAGAACAACGATGACCAAGAGCCGCCAAGATCACCCGAAGTTGGGCGTGGAGAGACTGACCATAGCTTGGAAAGAAGAAGGAAGTGGCTCGACAGACCTTATTGAACAACATAAGAAAGTGATTGAGAACCTGATAGATTATTTCCAAACAACACAGCGCCACTCTACCAATCCTTAAGGAATATAGACAAGCGGAATTCAAAATTCAAATTCAAATTATTATATTAGGGACATCCGTAATCTCTTACATATACCCATATATGTATTATGACTGTAAATTGCGTGTGTTCTCTGGTCGATTTGCCTGTTTTGCTGGACGAAAAAAACCACTGGGGAAAAACCTTGCTATCTACGCCTGAGACCGACGAACTCAGCCATGGAGTGAAAAAAGCCGACTAAAGTTCGTCGCGTCATCGACGGAATTTGAACCCTGGCCTTTTCCACCCAGTGTGGGGAGACAAGCAGCATAACCCACTCAACCTAAACGAGGCGATCGCTCCCGCCCAGATAGAAGAGACAAAGACAGAAAGATGGGCAAAGAAAGTACTCCACGGCAGACATTACAATGACTTCCATCAGGGTCATACAGATAAAATGGCTTCCAACGTATGGTTCACGAACGGAACGCTCTTCTCTGAGACTGAAGGATTCAATCTCGCCATTTGACGCTAGGAAATGAACACCAGGAACTGCAGAAAATATATCGCCAAGAACACTGGAGTGACATATGACATATCGACCATGACATCTGGCCTCAGAAATGACCCAACACATCACCGCAGGACACAGGGTAACCACCCAGACGAAGTACATTCATAGACACGACCAGGTTGCCAGGATAATACATCAGAAGTTAGCGCAAAAATACCAGTTGATCAAAGAAAGTGTATCGTATTACACCGAACGAGCCCTAGGCCGTTCTAAAGAGCGCTACTCACAAACTATACTGGGACTGCATCAAAACAATGGACAAGACGATCCCGCACAATAGCCCACACACAATCTTCATCGACAAGAAGGAAATAGCTAACTACCTTTTTGGCAATGCCCAAGCCAGCAATCGCCAGAAAATCTACAAGGTAAAGATCAGGAAGTACACAGATCTGAGACAGGAAGTCAAGGAAATGTGGTATATGGAATAAATAATGACATCAAACACCAGCATGGTGCCAGAGAGCCTCTATAACTACCTAGCAGAAATAGACCTTACACGGAACACTTACACGGAACACTAGAAAGTCGCGATGACAAACAGAAAGGTCAGAGAATTCATTGACTAATAATAGTAACCAGACATAAACACAACTCCGTGAACTTGATAACAATACCCGTCACGGAGTGGGGAAAAACCGTCAAAAGAAATAATAAATAAAATAAAATAATAAACAAATAAATAATAAAATAAAACGAACCAACTACAGTATTTGACTCCTTCCTCAGGTAGGTAGCTCTCCAACTGGCCTTTGAATCTCTCCAAGGTGTCAGCCTGAACCACCCATACAGGCAAATAATTCCAGCAATTAATAACTCAGTAGTTGAAAGAAATCTTTCGACAGTGCAATCTGAACCTTGTCCTCACAATTTGAAATTATGTCTCTTAGTTCCGGGATCATCTATGATAGTCAAAATTTTAACCTCACTCATTTTACTTTTCCCACAAGAGTCTTATACACCTCAATTAGGTCTCATCCAAGGTGCACAGTTACTAAACACTGCAGCTCTCATATTCGAAGTCTTTCCTCATATGGCCACCCCTTTGAGAACCACTATTAAACTGGTTACATGACTACACATCTAATCGTAAATGTCAAATTATCCATAATGGGCATACTCTAGAACCATTTCTTTTCCAACGGGATTTCAGTTCCTCGAGGATCATTTTTGAATCCATTACTGTTCAATATTTATATAAATGATCTTATTAATAAACAGGACCACTCATTGTTATCTGGGCCTCCCTTTCTTTGTATTAGATGTATTTTAAACATTTAAAAAACGTTTTTGGGTTCCCCTTTCTAGAGACCAAGTTGCCTCGCATCCAGCGCAATTTGTATTGAAGATTTATTGTAAACTCTACTGACTTGGTTGTCGTGCCGGAGTATAAACAGAAAATTTATTTATTTTATTTAATGAAATATGAAATTTAGGTGTACTGATATCATTGACAGTATAGATAAACAAACATGCATAAGACTTGGATCCAGTGGCGGATTTAGCACTTGAGAGGCCCCAGGCGCAATTACATTTTGAGCCCCCTCCCTCTAAATATTTTCGGTACCACTACAGTGGGTATTCTACGCGCACGCTTTTACTATAGCACGCGCTCTAGATTTGGTGTTGCGGTTTTAATCATTTTGGTCGCGCAATTCTTTCATACATATTTTAACTAATGTTTAAATGAAAAAATGACACAACTACCATCCCTTCCAAATCTAACATTAATACATAAAATCTAGCATTAATGATAATATGTATTCTACTTCAAATTCACTTAGTTCGCATAGATATTTCATATAGATGTTATTTGTCAAAATATAATTTAACCGAACTTATAAAAAGAAGACAGATAACTGGGTTAAGATTCTACCAAATCATTATATTAGGGTCACCCGTAATTGATATCATATACGTATTCTGTCTGTAAATTGTGTGTGTTTTCTGGTCGATTTGCTGGACGAAAAACCTTGCTATCGTGGAGGGGGATGAATTTTATATTTTATTTATTTTTTCATTATTATTTTACTTAAAAACTTGCAATTCGCTGAACACCAGAGGCGGATTTAACGGCGGGCGCACCGGGCGCGCGCCCTGGGCCCCTACTTCTGAAGGGCCCACGCAAAACCCCAACAAATTAGTTGAACATATTAGTTCAAAACTTTGTGATTATTATTATGCTATTATTAATTATATTATACATATATTATATTCAAATTTTATTGGAAATAAAACATTAATAGTACATAATATTTTTTTTTTTTTTTTTTTTTTTTTTATTTAAAAAAAATGGTTAACATGTATTTTTATTTTCCCTGTCTCTCTCTCTTTTTTTAAGGGGCCCAATATTTTCTTCTGCGCCCGGGGCCTCAATCGACCTTAATCCGCTCCTGCTGAACACCCCAATGACGACAGGCGCCTCCGTAGCCAGGTGGGAAGGAGCAGCAGTGCATAGCACATGCTTCTTGATTAGACCGGGGTTCGAGCCTGTCACCACCAAATACAGAGGATGTGGAAAGGTCAGGGAATGACCACCGCATATCCCGGAGCAATATGGCCTTAGTTGCTAATGCTCCTAAAAACCAAATAACTAACTAACTAACCCCAATGACGTCTTTATCACCCCCACATACGCAAATCTGACTACAGAAAATTCCAATTTCTAGGGTGTGTAAAGCGGTTGTTAACAGAACATTAAAGCCACAAATTTTGTTTACAAAATTTAACAAACTTTTAATGAGCATACAACAATATTTACATAAATACAGCATTTACATAAAAGAAACAAATAATTACATACAAGCATCCCAATTTCATATACATATGTAAATCATGCTCCAATACGCTACACTGTCTCTCTCTCTCCTCAATTATTCTCAATATGCGAATTATTAACATAAGTTTGTATCAGTTGTATTTTACATAAAATTGACTCCACAATGATTACTCAATCATTCTTCTACCTTACCAATTTTTTTCTTTCTTTTTCTTACATCAATAATATTTACTTCAGCTCTTATTACTCCTTAAGAATCTTTGTTTTAGCCTCTTACACATAAAACGTATTACATCTGGTACCCTCTTATCTCAATAACATTCCTTATAGGTCACCCATTCTGCCTTAATTAATATCTTAGACACCCTAGTTATCACCTTAGTCATCTCTCTTTACTCATGAGGTTTATTTATTAATAAAATTTATTTCTCTTTGCACCTCATCTGATATGTTACCTTGTTTGGCACTTGGCCTAATTTAATGACATAGGTTACCTATCCTTACAGTACTACCCTTATAAATATAAATTCTTTCCTAATTCCTTTATATTATTACCTTCATTTTACTACTCCTGAACCACCCTTACATTTATTCATAATCATTAACAACAGGAATGTTCCTTTCTTTTATAAGGACTATCACTCAATTGCTTACAGAGCTAGGTTATGAGTCGTTAAGTTCTGGATTCAATAAAGAAACAGGGAACAGACTTACATTCCGACATCTCCGCTACTTCCAATTTCCTTCAGTTCAGGCTTCCTACGTGGCTGACAGGCTTACTCCAGTTCTGGGCTCTCCGGTTTTCCTTCGAGGCTGACAGACATGCGTTCACTGCTGGGGGCACTCCCGTTTTCCTTCGAGGCTGATAGACTTGGGCTCACGGCTGGGGCACTCTTGACATGACGCGCCTTCTTGTGTAGACGATATATTCACTCGATAACTCAAGCACGTTGTTGATAAAAAAAAAAAAAAAAAAAATGCTTTATTTAACGGAACTCGAACATTTCACACGCGATGGGAGAAAACTAAAGCTGTACCAACGCTGTTAACTAGCACGATAAATAGATAACTAATGGTGATCCTGGTAATTATAGTCACTATTTATACTGTTCAATAAGAAAAATCTAGACTCGTACAACAAATTAAAAATAATAATATCCGAAGATTTTAAAAACCCCAGGGACTCACATCTGGTGAGTATGGGCTTGGCACACCCAGAGTCCTGAGCTGGATATCATCGTTCTTTTCTTTCTTGGTGATCCTTTTTACCTCTCTCTCTCTCTCTCTCTCTTACAGGGTAACTTGAGAATTTTTTTTTTTTTTTTTTTTGGCTGGTGCAGCATAAACCTCAGGCTTCCTTGCGGAAGCCTATTATTATGGCTAATAATAATATTACTATTTTTGCAATTTTAGGAAATTTTACGATTTTATTTATTTTATTCTTGTATTTTTTGAACTTTGTCATGATTACTAATAATTTTTAAAGTGATCATGATGTTTTCACATATTACAAGTGAGTTATTCATGCTGGCTGTACCACTTATGTACAAATAAATAAATAAACAATATACTCAGTACCTTATGCAGGAAGGCAGAACAAAGAATAAAGTGAACATCACTTTTTCTTTTTTCAAAAATTGATATGTGCGCTATACTTTTATAAATATGAATACATGTGCGCTATACTTTTATAAATATGAATAAAAAATGTAAATTTATTTAATACATACATGTATTAAATAAATTTACATTTTTTGCCATATTTACGAGTTTTCCTTTCATTTTGCGTATTGTCCAGTGATTTGTGTATTATCCATTATTTGTGTAAATTTATTTCCCATTGGAAGTCTACTGTACCTGGAAAAGGAAAAAAAAACAAGAAGTTAAAAAAAAAAATATATATATATACTGTATATATTTGTTTGTTTTTGTAAATTCAAACATTATTATACTAGTTCTTACTGCTTCTTCAATATGGACCCCATAATTAATTTACATGCTGAAACTTGCAGAAATGACAATTTTAAATTTTTTTACGGATACGGACCCACGAAAACACAAGTTGAAACACTCTGAGTTAAGTCATGCTAACCGCAAAATATAACCATGAATATGCTTGAAGAATTGTACAAATTTTTGTTAATTTTAAAATTCAGTTTAAACATTAAAACATTAAACATTCTGCAGCTAAATATAATTTTGAGAATTGATGTTTGTGTTTTTATTTGGAAATGTCTGTTATTAGCCCATTCCTAATGTTCCTCCTGACCAAGGCTAGTTCCATGCAGGTATGAGGTGTTCTGCATCCAGTTCAGCGCTTCTGGGTCGACCCAAAGTTCTTAATGTTTTCTTAGCTTCCGAATATTAATAGCCAGCAATAGCTAGTTTGCATTTGGCTCTGCAAATCGTAAAACCACCTGAGAGTCAGTCACCTTGATCACTACTTTTTAGTTGGTTTCTTTAGAAAATGTAGTTATAACATTACAATACATAAACATAATCCAGATAAACCGCCCAAAAATTTAGTCACCTGTGTACTTTTTCAATTAATAATGTGTAACCCCTACTTTAGCAAGAATCACTTCAAGAATTCTTGTTGGTAGTGATTCAACTAGATCCCTTAAAGCCAGTATTACATCAGCCATTAAAACCAGAATTCATTCAGGTTTAATGGATGATGTGATTTTCGCTTTTTAAGATAATCTCATGCGTTCTGTATACGATTTAAAATCTAGTGACTTGGCTGGCAAGTTTAAATGCCCTACTATTCCCTCTTGTTCTTCATGGTAGTTTCGCCCTGTTTTCATGATGACAACTGTCGTCATGAATACGCGAGAGTATCGAAACTTCGAGTGTCCCCTCAGATGTTCAGCAAAAGGAAGAACCTGATCATCTAGATAGCCAGTTTGATTTATCTTGCTTAGTATTTCAGTGGATACAGTTCACAATAGCGAAAGCATTCCCAAAGGCTTCACTCAGACCCTACTCCAGATATATTCGTGTTATGCAATTTTGATCGCAGTTTTCTCTCAAAAATCGGCTGTGAGGCCCCTGTTTAACTGTTTGTAGTAGTTCTTGCTATTTATAAGGAATGATATATATATATATATATATATATATATATATATATTATTATTTTATATATATATATATATAAAGTTGGAAACGTATTAATGATTATTAGCAGAATCATTCCAAATTAGGAGAATGATCTCGAAGATGCCCGTTGCATAATAATTAGAATTTGCTGATTTCTTTGGGAATTTTATTACAATTAATCTATTACAGATCGACTGTAATTTTTTTCTATATATATACGTATTTTAGGACGTTCCACATAATGTGAGATAAGGAGAACACATCACCATATTTAGCATTCATCTGAGCTAGAACCACTCAAACGCGAGTATTGCTGTAGTCCAGGGTTTGCCCATTCGGTTAGGGATGCTGCTTGTAGTCATTATTATTAATTAATAGATAATATTATTTTCACAATATTTTAACAGTAAATTTGAGCTTGATATTTGTTATATAATCAATAGATAAAAGAAACTTTCTGTTTACTAAGTCTTTTTTTTTTAATCTGGAAAAAATCACCCATAATTTAACTACCTACGAGGTAGCATAGGTGAATGGGAAAATATCAAGAATCTGAACGCCAGTACTGTACTATACTATACTTGGCAATCAAAGGCATCGAGTTTCCGATGCACGATCTCCTGTTGTGTTTGTTTGTAAACATGATCCCGGTGCAAAGTGCATGGCGGGGTAAGCCCCCCCCCCATTGTGTGTGAGTATGTGTTTGTGTGTGTGTCCATATCTAGATGTGAGAATTAAAACTTAACAAGTCAATTTTTTTTTTTTTTTTTTTTTTTATGCGAACCCCAAACACGAGAGATATTAGAACCTATAGTACTTAGTACCGTGCTTCGGTTGGAGGTTGAGAAGACGAAAGAAGATATTTGTTGACATTGGACTTGAACTTCTGTAGATTGTAATTTTCAGGAAATACGTATGAAGGAAGGTTGTTCCACAAAACGGCAATTGAATGAATAAATGAGGAAGATGAAAAATTGGTTCTGTGGGTTTGAAGTTGGACAGTAAATGGATGTTGGCTGGTGGTGGCACGTGTTCGGACTGTTTTGAAAGAGAGAGAGCGGGAATTATAGAAGCCAATTCAGAAGAACAGTGCCCATGGAAGTATCTGTAGAAGAGGCATGCAGCAGAAACAGTACGTCTATGAGAAAGCGAGTGGAGAGACTCTGTTAGAGATGAATCATTAATTAACCTAACTGCCCTCTTCTGAATGGAATCAAGAAGCCTGAGAGAGGTTTTGGGGGCACCACCCCAGATGTGGGAACAATATTCCATGGCAGGGCGGATTTGCAATTTATACAGAGTGAGCAGCTGTTTGGAAGAAAAGTAACGCCGAGAGCGAAAGAGAAAACCAAGTTTTTTAGATGCAGAGGAAGCAATATTTGTAATGTGCTTGTGCCAAGAGAGATTAGAAGTCAGGGTAATCCCCAAAAGAGATATATCATTATGCCTAGAAATCGGAGTGTCACTAAAGATAAGCATAGGAGCAGAAGAATCCTTTTTGCGAGATATAAGACAAGACTGAGTTTTAGAAGGGTTGAAATCAACAAAGTTGTCTTTGCCCCACTGGAGAATTACCTGAAGATCGGCATTTAAGGAATTGGTAGCAGATTTTCGAGAAGTTGAAGCTGATTGAGCAGGACAAGGTTTCTCAAAATGGAAAGTGGAATGCAGTGTGCTCACATCGGAAAACTATGGATAGGATTTCCAGTCAATGGAAGAAGGTCATTAATATACAAGAGGAAAAGAGTGGGAGAAAGAACTGAACCTTGGGGGACACCGGCATTAGTGGAGAAGTTAGAAGACAGAGAGCCATCTACCACCACCCTCAGTGAGCAATCAGAGAGAAAACTGATTAACCAATTACTAAAAACAGTTGGCAAACCATAAGATGGAAGCTTGTTTAGAAGACCTTTATACCAAACACGATCAAAAGCCTTTGAGATGTCAAGAGCAACTCCTTGTGTTTCATCGAATCTTTCCATTGAATTAGTCAATAAATGGGTAACATAAGCCAGAATATCACCAGTGGATCGAAACTGACGGAATCCATACTGGCGATCATTGATCAGACTGAAGGTTTCTAGGTAGTTTAAGAGTTGGCGGTTAATTGATTTCTCCATTACTTTAGAAAGAGTAGAAGTAATTGCAATGGTACGATAATTGTGTGGGAGGGATTTGTCACCCTTTTTAGGAACTGGCTGGATATGAGCAAATTTCCAAGCAGAAGGAAAAACACCTTTGGAATAAGAAAGTGAAAAAAGGCAACAAAGAATAGGAGTAAGGTCAGGAGCACAGGTTTTGAGAACAAGTCCAGGTCCTGATGGAGAAATACCATCAGGACCTGGAGCTTTCTTAGCATCGAGATTCATCAAAATCCTTCTGATATCCTTTTGACGGAAAACCACAGGAAACATTGAACGGAGCGTGTTGGGAATGGTGGGAGGTGTTTTACCAAGATCATTAATACATGAGTTGGAAAAAAAATGGGATGCTAACAGGTCAGCTTTATCCTTGGCTGAAGTGACAACAGAACCATCTGGTTTGGACAGAGGTGGGAGCAGAGATGGGCAACTTTTGCCCATCTCTGCTCCCACCTCCAACGGCCAATAGCTTTGGCAAGAGACCAGAATGCTCGGCTAGCGTTAGGGCAAGAAGCAAGTTTTCTACTCTTAGCCTATGCAAACTCTAGTTTGGACTGACTAATAACTGCTTTACAATTGTTGCAAGCTTTGGTGTAGGCAGAAAATGAATCTGGAGAATTAGAAATAAGCCAATTACGATATGCAACATTCTTCTCCTGAACAGCCTTAGCACATTTATTGGAAATCCAAGGTTTAGATAAAGGACGAGATTTTAAAGTGGAGTGTGGGATAAAGGATTCCATTCCTGCAAGAATAATTTCACTGACACGATCTGAGCAAACGTTGACATCAGAAGGTTTGAAACAGTAATCCGACCATGGAAAAGAAGAAAAGAAGTCTCGCAGGTCATCCCATTTTGCATTCTTGTAAGGCCAAACAACACGAGGTTGGGAATAGCCATGAGATAAAGGTTCCATTGGAGAAGAGACAATCACCAAGTTGTGATCTGAAGTGCCTAAAGGACCTCTCACTTCGACCGGGTACTTAGAAAGGCTGTTTGTGAGAAAAAGATCAAGCGTATTGGCTGTATGATTAGGATTGTCCGGTATTCTTGTAGGTAAATGAACAATCTGTGCTAGGTCATTAGTAATTGCAAAAGCCTCAGCATCGTGACCTGCTGGGTCGGTGTGACTATAAAACGGAAGCCAGCTGGAGTTGTGAACATTAAAATCATAAAGGAAAATTACCTCACTGTTAGGAAAGTTGGACTGAAGAAAGTCAAGTTGCAAAGAGAGGAAGTCAAAGAGCTCCAAGTGATTAGTGGAGTTGGGAGAACGGTAGAGACAACAGATGAATTTGACACAATGAGGTAGAGAGATTTTCAGCCAGAGAAGATCAAAGAGAGAAGATTCCAAATTGCCAAGTCTCTGACAGGGAACATCAGACGGACATATGCACAAGTACCACCTTTGAGGCGAAAGGAATCATACAGCGAATAATCTGGGCATCTGAGATGAGCAGTAGTTGAATTAACCGATAACTGATATTCTATCAGAAAAAGTACATGGGGTTTGGCAGACTGCAAGTGGAAATGGACATCGTTGAGATTAGAATCGAGACCACGTATATTTGTGAAATGAATTAGGAAGTGCTTGGGAGGTTTAGATCTTTTGGCAGATAAGCTTGTTCTATTAGTTTGACAATTCATGGTGTATTCAATAGTAAGAAAAAGTAAGTGGGACATGCTGTATGAAGTAATGAAATTTTTGGATATGGCGTACACGTGGTAAGAATATACCCAGATCCTTGACATAACGTGGTCTCGACAATGCTCCCCGCATACACACTACTCGGACTCCCTCCAGTCACTATCTGGCAGAGTAGAGGTAGCAAGATTATACACTAGCTGATCCGGAAGCCCCATAGACAGTTACCAATAAGTTCGGTCCGGTGTACTAACTAGCGGCCGGCCTGCGAACACCGTTTTAGAGCTGTACCCTCGAAATGTAAGGAATATTGGATCTCGCCACGACGTTCATCATAACCTCAAAAGTCCTCAATCATACTGCATGATAGAAGAGATACGGAAGGGTTGACCGGAACTTAACTCTAGAGACTAAACATGGGTTCCATCACTTCAAGCCTCCAATATGCAAAGTGGTGGTATTTCACCGGTTGATGAGAGTCATCTACCACCTAGTACTGCCTGGTAACATAGAGGGGTGGTGTTCCTCCATGTGGTGTGGGTGCCACACCTCACCCCTGCTTAATTTTGTTCACACCTGGGTGGTCACCCACCATGTACTTGTGCATGGAGGTTATACCCAGGATTACTAACAGTCCCACCATCGTGAAGGTGCAAGCAGAGGATTTGGCTGTCACAGACCGTCCGGACTTGGCCGAAATTGGGTCCACTTGACTTGAGTGTCACCCGAATATCAGTTTCATCAGCGTTTTAGACTCCCAGGTAGCAAGTACAGCTTGTCTGGCATATCTGAGAGAATGTCTGTGACAACCTCAAGGACCAAGTCAATTGTACCTCAAGTCAATTGTAACATATAATAATAAATAATCCCCGCGAGATTCTGTAATGCGCCCCCTCCCATTCACCCAAACCCTTTAACAATCATAGCCGGAGCCGCCCCGAACAAAAGCGGGTCCGGTGCAAAGTTGACTTGCGGGGCCTTGATACAAATTTCGTACAACAAAATAATTTATTGCATTTTGATATTCATTACATTGCACAAATTGGTCTAGTAAGGATTACATGAAAATGATAAATAATTAAATTATTTTAATAAAATTAACATTTCAATTACAAAAAAATCTTTAATAAATCAACTAAGAAAAATAATTGCTTCATATACTTATAAAATACAATTTGGTATGCTGCTTAATCGAATAAGGTCACAATATGTGATTTTTGTTTCATTTTCTTACATGTTTTATAGCAATTTCGTTGATAATATCATCATAATTTAGTTTTTTTCGGATTCGATAGATAAAATGGCTAAGGAGGTAAATCGTTTTTGACTAATGCTAGATCTCAAGTAATTTTTTATTATTTTCAATCTTGAGAAAGATCTTTCTGCAGATGCGACGGTAATTGGTAAGGTTAATATAATTTTCAGAACAGTAATAAAATTTGGATACAATTCAAATAAATTATTTTTCAGTAAATATTGTGATCCTGGAAGGGAAAACTCGACGACAAATTTGATTTCATTAAATAAATCAATGCAATCAATATCGTCTTGCAAGGTAGCATTTAAGTCTTTGCAACATTTAAGAAGATCGTTTTCAGTCAGTTTTTGAATATTATCCGAATTATATAAAAAAACATATGATGTATCATGTTCGTGATAAATTTCGAATCTTTTCTTAAAAGAAATAATCCCACTATCGGTTATGACTAGAAAATATTGAATTCTGAAATATTCTTGGCCTGATGAAAGAGGCTGATCGGTTCCTTCATAACAAAATTGCTTCGTTTTTTGTCCAGTTCTTTGATTCTTAAATTCAGATGTCACTTGTAATTCTTCAGCTATTTCCTTTGCAGTTATTAAAGAAGATTTGAATCCCGATTCACGATACTGTTCAAAAAATTTAAACCTTTTAAATGTGAATTTGTAGTACCGATAACTATATTTGAATTTTGAAATATCTTGCTCACAATATTTACTTCAGTATGTCATACCAAATGACCAAACTTAATAAAAATTCAAATGAAGTAGGTTTATTTTCGATTGATTGGATTTCGTTTTCATGTCACTGGTATGTTCATAAAGGTATTTCAAAGCTAGAGAAAATTGTGGTACTTGGTATCTCACAGATTTCACACTTTCGAGGCGACATTCCCACCTCGTTTCTGACAGTGGTTTTGGGGTAAGATGTTTGACACGCTCTTTTAATATATCCCGGTGTATCACAGAACTTGCAAAAATATTATATATGCTTTGTAAAGTCCCAAAAAATGAATTTGCAAGAGAAGATGATTTTGAAATGTCTTCAAGAACTAAATTCAAGTGATGACTTCCGCAGGGCATATACTGTGCTTTGGAATTCTTTTGCAGGATAAGTGCTTGCACGCCTTTATATAAACCTCTCATATGAGCGCCGTTATCCCCTGTCCTCGACAGTTCCCTAAATCTAATTCCTCCTTTTCTAATATGCTTTCAATTTTGGCTGATAACCCCTTTCCTGTCGAGTCTTTTACTGTTTCAAAACAAAGAGTTAGAGTTAACATTAACATATCTTAAAATAACAGATAATTGTTCTTGATGGCTTACGTCTGGAGTGCAGTCTAATAAAATTGTGAAATACTTAGCTTTCTTAACTGTATTTATTATTTCCTTTCTAACTTTTTTAGCCAAAGCAGAAATCAGTTCATCTTGTATTCTATGAAATAAATAGGAACGCGATGCTGATTACCGTTGTGCGGTTTATATAAAGCATCGCTAATGCCCCTGAACGCCAAATTATGCTCTGATAAATATAAAATTGCAGCCACTATTCGTTCACAAACACATTTTAAACGCTGTGTTTCGTTTTTAATTATTTTTTCGTGTTCTTTGTCAATAGTGTTTCCAAGTTTCAAATTCTTTTCAAGTTGTAACAATTTGCACATAGCTCGTAAATGATATTCTGATCTTTCATGATTTTGTAATCGCGAACTTAAATGTACCCAATCGTTAAGTCCAGTTAAACACAGAGAAGTGGTATTTGAAGAGAATAACTTACACGCATAACACAATGTGGCATCTTTGTACTTTGAGTAGAGTAACCACCTTCGTTCTTGACGTTCCCCATTCGTTAATTTTCTTAAATAATAATTTTTAGAAAAACTTCTATTATTTTTATCTTTCGGAAAATCGTAGTTTTTTACTTGTGTCACGCCATGTTGTATGATAGCCATTCTGAATTTATCAGTTATAATTTCGGGCCAAGTACCAGGATCATTGATATCGATATTTTCGTCTTCGTCGCTTTGTTGATTCTCTTGAAGCTGCGGTCATCGGAATAATTCATCTTATTCTTTGTTCGACGCTGACAAAAAATCTTCCATCTGTACGTTTCCCTCTGCTTCGTGATTATCTTCCCGTTCTACAGTTTTCTTATCATCACTTTCTTCTTCATTAGGACGAGAGCTGGCTTTATAATGATCAGGATCGTTTTCGTGGATGTCGTACGGGGTAATTTCATTTCTGCGAGTTTGATCTTCCAGTAACTGTGAATTATGCGTTTCTTCAGTTTGTTGCACATTTTCGGTTTTTAAAAATTTTGCGAGGGAGTTCCTCTGTTTTTCCGTAATTTCTTCTCTCTTTCTTTTTTCCTTCAATTTATCAGAGCCACACATATACTTTCTTCCTGCATCTCTGTCTCTACTAGTCATGTTGCGAAATAGATACGAATATGTTATTTATTTTCACACCTCGCGAATCGCGATAAAAACGTACGATGTACGATCAGCTGTCATAATATATATAATAATAAATTATAAATTTTCTGTTTATACTTCGGGACGACCAAACGGTCAGAGGAGTTCACAAGATACATAGAATACAAGAAACAGCACCGTATTCAGTAGTCACGGGCTTGAACCCCGGTCACTCAAGGCACGTGTACTTATGCGCCCGCGCGCCTGACCACTATATATATATATATATATATATATATTCAATAATTTCAAATGAAACTCCAATAAATTATTATATAATTATTATTTTTATTTGTAAGGAGAGATATTTTAAATATATTTGAAAGAAAATATATTTTCTGTGTTTGAATTCTTGGCGGGCTTTAAGATAATGTTAATAACATGATTATTGACATTTTATTTCTTATGTATATTAAAAATATGGCCATTTTATGGCGATGTCCCTGGATTTTGCGACAGTATTAAAACAAAAAAAAAAATGAAACCATTTTTATTTTGCAAAATCAGTCAGCGGCGCGAGGCCTTCAGAAACGCGGAGCCTTGTGCGCTCGTACCATTCGCACCCTCCTCGGGCCGGCTCTGATCATAGCAAATTAACCGTCGGTACCCTCTTGTGGTGGCGGATCTGGTAGTATGGTTTCGCCACTGCCTGAAATTTATGCATTTTATTAACACTTCAGATATACAGTTTAATATCAAATATTAAAACTGTAAATTTTTTATCTGTAGTTAATGTGCATCATTATAAGAGCCCACAGGGGCGTCCCTAGGGTATGTTGCGCCCGATTGCCAATTAAAATTTCGCGCCCCCGTTTAAAATTTTCTTCATATGTGTATGTAAGTTTCAGGTTTTATGGCGCCCCTTGAAGGTTGGCACCTACGTGCATTGCATCCTCGGGACGGCCAGTCCCTGGGGACCCAGCGTGCGACAAGCACGACCACTCATAATAAAATAGAAATGTTGCTCCGATGCCGTTTCACAGAAAAAATCTCGCGCGTGCAATATATATTTGGCTGTTTAGCTAATGGAAAGCGAAATTAGAATAGACATATACTGTATATATATATATATATATATATATATAACCGTAAAATAGTTTTACAGATGTAATTGCTACGCGTGATGCCACCGTTTATGCCAGAAATTTATTCATATTTTCTAATAAATTGATTTATAAGAATTTCAAAAATGCTATTCGTATAAATTTTTAAAATTAATTTAAATATATACAGTATTTTATTTTAGTATTACAATTTATTCAAATGCAAGTATGCTGTTATTCCATTTGGGCATTTAGTCTTTTAAGATAATATTCGCAGGAAAAAAAAAAAAATAATAGAAACTGATGCTGTATATAAATTAAATTTATCCGAGCCTTATCGTTCTGCACAAACTACATTAAAGACTAGAAAGCTATCGCATCTGCCATGTCAGAGGTATCACGTGATTAGGCGCGATTTTGAAACCGTAGCGATTTCTCCTGTCATTTACGTATATCATTCGTCTGCTTCTAGTTCCGCCGAAAAGGGGTAGCGATACAGCTTCTGTCCAAGTCGGAAATAAGGATGGTAAGTACTTATATATATAAATAATATGAAAGACTGCACATCTCTTAGCGCTGTCTTTTTTAGTAGTAGATGTCTCTGCGGTGTCTTATAAAACCGCTTCTTGCTCTTTATTTTTTTTTAAACAACAAATGACATTTAAAAGTATTTTGTAATGACAGGCATTTTCAAATAACGCTTCAAGTTTTTTCTTTTTTCACGAGTTCCAGTTATTCGAAATTATATGTTTTTATAGTAATAGAGGTAATGAGCTTAGCACATTACTGATGTTAAGTTACTGCTGCATTTTCTTAGTGTTTCGCGCTTACGTTTTTTCTCCTATCATTTGAACTATATCACGTAAAAGTACACGCGAGACACGTTAGGCGAAAAACATAATTACTTAATCCTATTTTAAGTTGTCCTTGCGTGTGGAGCAAGTAATGTACTTGGCTTCTTTAGAGTAACATGCTCCGTGTAGCGGTTCTTCAACAGTTGCCTAAATACTAATGCTGCTATATTTATTTGGCTGGGACTCCTTTGGCTGCCAAGACTGGGTTAGTACATCTTAAGACAGACTAAGCTCATGTTCCCAGGTTTTTCGTAACTGTGAATATGATGTTCTCTTGCGAATACTCGAACAATACTCTACTTCACTGTTCTAAAGAAAATTCTTATGGATATATGAGAAAGAATAAAGTATTACTTCCGTGAATAACTTTTATTCTGCATGCATATTAGATAAAACACGCCATCAAATTGATGTTTAACGTTGACAGCATTGTTATGAAGATAAATGGTAGGTAATTTGAACTTATGTGCGTATTATGAAAACTTGTATAGAGGTTAAATGAGTTCGTAATGATGGTTTTTACAGACTGAAATTTATACTAATAGAAAGGTTGAATGTATTCATTTTATAGCTAATGTGTTTTCATTTGTTTTACTTTTCTCCTGAGCGTGAAACCTGGTGGCTAAATTTATTGTTACTAAATATATATAAAATGCCCATATATAAAATGGCCCACGGTATCTAATATTCCATTTTGAGTTAAATCGTGTTTTCTTATGGAGATGACGTTTTATTTACAAGATTTTTGTGAGCGTATTGATAACGCTATTAATATATTAATAATTTTACTGGCTAAATTTACAAAATTATATCTGCTGCTAGTAAGTCTGTGTTTCTTAATAATAATAATAATAATAATAATAATAATATTTATTAAATCTTTGACAAATATACTGAAGCAAACTCATTGAGCAGCAATTACTCCTTATCAACAAGTTCATTTATTAACAAAATAATATAGTACTTTTGTTGTGTTTGTTCATTACGGAATACAGTTTACTGGGAATATCAACCTACTGGTAATATCAACGCATTTTGTGTAATTAATGCTGTGAAGGATCATGCAGTAATCTGGCTACGGGTGCCTGGACGATTTTGTAATTCTAGTCGTCCCCCCCCCCCCTTTTTTGTTATTTCTATGTGATAACAATTAAACTAACAAACATAGCAAAATGACAACAACATAGGACAAGTGGAAAGACTAACGATGAGTCTAGACTTGCCTCTCTGATGGATTTATAAAAAATCTCGGATAGAGGAGGAGGATGTTGATAAATCTTTGTGTTAATCACGCAGGAGGATGTCAGTGAAATATGTATTGCGTTAGCATATTATCACTACAAGGTATTTATTATAATATTAATATTAAACAAAAAATATTTACTTTTTTTCACAAGAGATTTCATTAATAAATTTCATTAATAGATTTCGTTAATAGATTTCATTAATTTCATGGATTAGTGGGTCTTGACTACTCAAGTTGTCTGTTCAACTGACTAATAAAATTGAAGTGATAATTTTATAAAGAAAGAATGCATTTAAGTTTAACTAAGATCAGATATTCAGAACCATTTATCCCTGATTTCATACGAACTGAGTTATTATAACGAATCGATTAATTTAAAATACATACATTGACATAGCCAAGAGGTCAGGACCGGGCGTGCAGTAGCACACGCTCTTTGAGTAGACCGTGGCCCAAGCCTGTGACTACTAATTACGATTAACTATTGTGTTCATGATTTTTTGTAAACTCCTCCGACGGGAGTATAAACGAGGAACAGATACATGATTACGAGGATGACGGCAGGGAGCAAGTTGCAGTAGAGTGGGGGATCCTGGAGATTGTCTAGATCAGGGGTCCCAGATGTTAGTGACACGCCTCTCGATAGTGGAAAAATAACATAAAATCTGTTATCTAATTTATACAACCGATTTATAAAATCAGAAATTAAGCTAAGCACGTACGGTTTAAATTCCAATTTTATTGCTGTAAATTATGACCCATGTTTCTTTTAGGGTTAATGTAGCGCAGGTGGTCACGTAGGGCATTAGCGAGAACCTCTGACATCGATTCTGTGAGGACGAACATATATTAAATTTATTTTATAAAGGTATGTAGAGTTCTTTTTATTGTATTTTTTTTTTTTTTTTACATGCACTTTAGCGAAAAATTCCTTTACTTAGTTAGCAAAAACATTAGGTAGTCCAGACGTGGGTTACCAAATGTGTGTGTCGGGGGATATTGATTCAAATAGCTTCTGGGTCCGACAAATTTAGTACCTTTTTTTTTTTTTTTTTTTTTCTGTATTGGCAATCTTGGATTAAATGTTGAGCATTAAGCCAAGTTCTTCAGCGCACATTAGCATCATGTGTGGCAAAAAAAGTTTGGAATTCGCAAATATAATTCAGTAATATGAATCAGGGTGGATTTAGCGCTAAGTGATGGAAGAGGGTTTTATCTAGTGGCAGGTGTGCCACAATCAGTAGCGTAACTGCTACATGTTCTCCCCCTGAGATTCATGAACGGAACCCCATGCTCTTTAGTACCGATTCAAACTAATCTTCCGGGACCTTGACTCCTTTGGGGTGACTCATCTCGCTGTGTGGTAGTTTCGCGCTAGTCAGAATAATGGAGTTAGTGGTTCCCGGGATCATTTTTTTTAGTCAGGATTCTTGCTTGTTGGACCCAGGTCTACTGTTATTCATAAAATCCTACATTATTAAATAATAATAATAATAATTAAATAATATTAAATATTAAATAATTATTCAGGGATTAATTCCTCAAAACTCCCTCCAGGGAATTTCCCATGAAAAACAAGTGTGTAGAGAAATTTTGAAAGTTAACAAATTAAATTGAATTTCAAGCACTAGCATTTCATATTTTTAGTTAGAATATTTTTGTAGAATGTTTTATGTTTTTATATTACGGAATACCTATTTCTTGAAGGGATAACGGAACTTGCCTTGTTTTCTTAGCATGTATTACATATTGTTGCACCTGGAAGACTACTGTACAAATTGGAGCAGTATGGCATTAAGGGCAGGTTGCTACAATGGATAAAAGGATGGTTGAGTGGGAGAAGACAGAGAGTGGTAATCAATGGACACTGCTCTTTGTGGACTAATGTTATTAGTGGTGTACCCCAGGGTTTGGTGTTGGGCCCATTGTTGTTTTGTATATTTATAAATGATATTGATGAAGGTATATCAAGCGTAATCTCGAAGTTTGCAGTTGATGCAAAGGTTGGTATTGTTGTTAAAGGAGTGGCAACTGAAGTTTAACATTGACAAATGCAAAGTACTACATATGGGTAGCAGTACCAACTGTGTGGTGCTACGCTCAGGGTAGTGGAGAATGAAAGAGAACTGGGGGTAATTGTGCAGTCAGATATGAAGTTTTCTGTCTGAGCAGTGCAGCTGCAGAGCAGGTCATGGTGTCGTCAGTGATATACAGGAATTTTTATAGCAGGGCAATGGTTAGGCCACACCGTCAGTACTACATACAAGTCTGGAAGCCTCATTTTAGGAAGTATTAGAAAGAGTACAGAGAAGGGCAACAAGACTGGTGAGGAGAACAAAGGGATGCTCTTACGAAGAAAGGCTTAAGTTCTGATAATTGCAGCATCTGAAGACTAGGCACCTGCGAGGTGATCTGATTGAGGTGTATGAGGCCTTGAATGGATTGAGCAGGCTCAATGCTGATGAGATTCTTCCTCTTGCTCAGATTATAAACCTGAGCAAGAGCAGAGCGTAAACTAAAATTGAGGAAAGACAGTTGACGAATAGATATATGGAAATTTGCCTTAGCCATTGGGTAGTTGATTTCTGGAATAAACTTCCATCTGTTGTTGTGGATGTTGATAGCTTAAATAAATTCAAGGCAGAACAAGACAACATTTGGAATGAATGGATCAGTGAAATGGGAAGGTTTTTTTTTTTTTTGGCTGATGCTATATAAGCTTGCTTTCTTGCATCATATGCCTCTACTAATGCTAATGTTCATTCAGATAACAAAGTGATTTTTTGCTTTGTTATAAACGAGTATGTAATATGCTAACAGTTGTTACAAGTGGTGAGCGCCATAACAGGTGGTCTTAATTTTAATTTAATTAATTTGTATATATCATTTCCAATTATTCATTTAAATTGGCAGATATGGAGGAAAACAGGGATCGAAATGGGATTTTTTCCCAAACAGAATGCCTGTTAATAAAATATTATTTTTAATAATGAAATATGTACACGATCCATGTGGGTAGCAGAGTGGTTAGAATCGCTAGCCTCCCACACACACAGTTGGAAGTGCGCTAGTTCGAATCCCGTCAAGAATTTTTATTGGCTTTTTCATTGTGATTAGCCTTATTAGTAGTTACCAATGCGTTTAGGGCATAAGCCTCAAGTTATGGAAAAGTCTAGACTATGTATAAAGTATAGTGCGAGAGCATCAATAATACACTATACTCTCGCACTATACTTATACATAGTCTAGACTTTTCCATAACTTGAGGCTTATGCCCTAAACGCTTTATAGTCTAAATACATCATACACCATCAGGCATCTCTCATATTGTGGAGTCATACTTCATAACTGTTTTGCCATCATTGCATCACTTGGGTACCTACCCACCCACCGAAGAAGGGCCAAATAGTCCTGAAACGGCACTAGGGGGAGCCTGATGATGTCCGGAGTTTCCAAGAATAGGTAACAACAGCCTTCTCCACTGGGGAAGCATTGCCTATTCAAGGAATTTTTGAGTTTTTGAGTGGTGTGAGTTGAAGGAGTTACTGTCCTTTTTATTTTTCTACACCGTTTCTTTTCCTCTTCCACTCCTACTATTACTTTCCCTCTACCTTTTTGCTTTTCTAAGTCTAATAGGGACAACTGGATAGTCGAGTTATCCCACACAAATACAAAATAGCCCTGAAACGGTGCCGTCTGGGTAGTGGTATCCATCTGAGAATAAGTAACATTAGTCTTCTCCTCAGGTAAAGCGTTACTTATTCAAAGTAGTGCAATATCATGGCAACTCGTTGTGAAGGCAGTCACAATGAGATATAACTTAAAACGATGCCGCTTTGCTAATATTCTGTTCATTCAGATTTGGCTATGTATTATTGATGCTCTCGCACTATACTTATTCATAGTTACCAATGCTTGTGACAAATAGGAACAGAGTGCCGGTGCTTTCCTGTCTTTTAGCATTAGCATTAGCATTAGTAGAGGCATTTGATGCAAGAAAGCAAGCTTATGCAGCATCAGCCAAAAAAAAAAAAAAAAAAAAATAAATAAAAAAATAAATAAATAAAAAATAACCACTTCCACTTCACCCCTCTGTTCGTTCGAAATACTTGTCCAGCTGAGCCTTAAACTTATTTAGGCTATCAACTTCCACGACAAGGGATGGAAGTCTATTCCACCAACCAACCACCCGCTGGCTAAAGGCAAATTGCCTCACGTCTATCCTACATCTATCTTTCCTCAATTTGAATTTATGCCCTCTCAGGTGATTATTCTGAGCAAGAGGAAGAATCCCATCAGCATTGAGCATGCTCAAACCATTCAAGGCTTTATACACCTCTATCAGATCACCTCGCCGGTGCCTAGTCTCCAGACACTGTAATTTGCAAAACTTAAGCCTTTCTTCGTAAGAGCACCCCTGTGTTCCATTCACTAATCTTGTTGCCCTTCTCTTTTCCGAGCCATAGAGGTTCGATTTATATGTAAATTGAACCAATTTATATGTAATTTAAGGGTGGCTGCTTTAAAGGAGTTTAGTTATATTTATTAATTAGTATTTTGCGTAACTAGACTCTACAGCTTTGAAATTTTGCCATATGCTATTCATAGTGTTGCATTTTTACCCCCAAAACAAGCGATTTAGGCTGTGCAAAAGAAGCGAGCAGAGGGTGGAGCCCCCCCCCTAGTATTCTGGGGAATTTTTCTGTAGGCCATAGTAGTAACGCCGATCCTCAGCTCTATTGTGTGATACTAAATAATTCACCTGCCATTCTTAAATTAAGAGTCATATCTCTCTCTATACATTTTATTTGACCTTGAGAATGCTGTGTGGTGGGGTAGCCAATGGGAGAAGAGAGATGCAGATCACATGGTACAATTGGGCGAGGTACAATTGTCACATGGTACAATTGTACACATGGTACAATTACCTATGCATTTGTAGTAACAATTATGTCACTACAAATGCATAGGTAAATAATTACATAGATCATTTCCTGATTAGATATCGATCAGTGCATGTTGACAGGAATGTCTGGAATCTGTGGCATTTGATTTGCTAATTATATGTACTAATGTAGTAATTAACACAATACTGCAACCTAGATTGGCAATCACCAATTTCGAGAGAAAATGACACCGTCAGGAGCACAGAAATAGAGAGAAACATGCCGAGAGGTTACAAACTAATGAGAGAATAAGTTCAATGATGATGGAGCAAGTGGATAAACAATGTGACAGGAAGCAGGTAGCCAATATGGACAAAGAACATGCCGAAACTTAGTGAACCGTTTAAATGGCTCAGACGTAATGTCTGATCTTCACAAGATTCTGATAACGAAAAACCACTGGAGTATCATATTGCGATTTAGGCTGTGCAAAAGAAGCGAGCAGAGGGTGGAGCCCCCCCCCTAGTATTTTATTATTATTATTCAATTTATTGCATATGCTTCACCCCTGAACAGCCTTCAGCTTGGGGGGGGGGAGTGCATGTATACATTTATACATTATAACCAGACAATAAACATACAAATTGTACATAAAATATGCATACATAAACATTAGGTTCTATAGAATACTACAACAAATAACGGCCAATACAAGCAAATAAAGCACACACACAGTAGACTTTCAGAATAATGGCATCTTCAGGGATTCAAGGTGCCGTTATTTCGATTTTTCCGTTATCTGGAAAATTTTTTTTTTTTTTTTTAAAATACGTTTAATAGTTACCAATGCTTGTGACAAGCATTGGTAACTATTAAATTGTTACCAATGCTTGTCACAAGCATTGGTACGTTTAATAGTTACCAATGCTAATGAGGCTAAATAAGAAATAGAGAGATTAAGAATGCAATTTTATTACCTGTGCATAAAAAAACAAACATGTTGACAATCTAATGTTATATTCTGCCATTAATACACTCCAGCTTACACCCCGTTCTATTTTCTTTATGATATCAGGTTTAGCCTGTATGGGTAGCATAGTGGTATTGTCACTGTCCTCCCCACACTGGGTGGAAAAGGCCCTGGTTCAAATCCTGTCGATGGCGCGAGGAACTTTTATGGGCTTTTTATCCAGCAAAACAGGCAAATCGGCAAGGGAACACATGCAATTAACAGACAAAATACACATGGGTATATGAATTAACTTTCCGGACGACCCTAATGTAATATTTTGGATTATATAAAGTTTGTCACTAAGCTTTAATGTTGTTCTTCTTTTCTTCTCTGTATGAGGTTTATTAACTTTAGGAGCCATAGTGAGGGGTTTTTAATAAAAAAAATGAAAACAGTGGTTTTACATTTATGATAATCCATGATATCAGTACAGAATTCACTTTCAAAATGACGAACTTAAACAAATACAGTAATCACGTGACTTGCATTTTCTTTTTTTTTCACACCCTAGTCAGCACTGCAAGACATCTGCAGTGTATGTAAACATCCGATTGCAATGCACCATTAGCTCGAATGTTCTGTTATTCTGGATGCCATTATTTCGACAGTCTACTGTATATACAGTGACACAAGCAAAAGGTAGAGACATATAAATACATACAGATTGTAATATATACAACTAACATACGTGTACATATAAATAATTTAAAACAAATTAATTCTCCTCAGCAGAGGAGCAAAGTAGGGTTAACAGAGAGTCCATCCCAAAGGCGATAATCAGGAAAAGTGCTACAGCTGTATATGATGGTATATATCCTGTATTTTCTGAGATCTGTATGCTTTATCATCACAGAACTTGTGGGGGGGGGTCAACCTTCAGGGTGTTGTATGTTTGGAGGGGGTTAGCTGTAAAAAATCTTCTAAGCATGGTAAAATTCTGCAATTCTTAGAGGAGTCCATATCATTGCAAAGGATATGGGACAGCCTAGGGGCTCATAACAAGACGATCGGCGAGGAGCTGACAGAGGTTGCATAGTAGATTTCCTACCACGAGTAACTGATTCCAAGGTGTGCAACCAAGGTTTACATACAATATAGACCTTGAGATGGTGAAAGGGTGGCCATTAACACAGTTCAACCACCTTAAAATCCAGTACTTGATACCTATGAATTTTTTGATGTTAGTGAGGGAAGAAGAGGATCAGATCATTGAGGCATACCTGGGAATCGGAACAAGACATGTTTGTGTATAGCGAGTGGCAAGTTTGTTGTTGTTTACTCCAGTAATTTCCTGTCTTATTGCCTACATTGCCGACAGAATTTTTGCCTTAGTGTTGGCAAAGTGCTGTTGGAAGGTCAGGTCTTCACCCCGTGTAAGCCCTAGATCAGTGTGATGTGAGACCTTTCGGACCCTAATACTATTGATATCAGTGGCGTAGCTACCATGTAGGCAGGCAAGGCAATTGCCTCTGGGCCCAGGCCCTTTAGGGGCCCGGTGTCTTTAACCGTCTCCTCTTTTTGCAATTTTCATTAATTAAGTAGGGGCCTGAATATGTTCTTTGCCTCTGGGCCTGATAAAGGGTAGCTACACTACTGGTTGATATCTATGTTCCTTCTTCAAGTTGGTGAACGATATTTGAGCTGACTTAGTCAGGTTTATGGATAGGCCAATATTTTCAAGATAAAGGTCAAGTTCTATTAGGGCAGTGGCATGGGTGTTGATAGTGTCAGATTTGCCACTATGTTTGGACAAGAGGAAGAGTTTTATATCATCTGCATAAGTGTTGCAATCAGGATGCATAGACAAAAAGGGATCCAAAGTGGCAGCAAAAAATAGGTCAGAAAGGATGCCATCTTGGGGGACATCCTCTGTAGATGATGTGGTTCAATGAAGGGCGTGTGTTCAAGCCTTAAATGCCTCTGTTTGAGAATGGAAATGAGGACTTTAATAAGCTTCCCTGTATTCTAAAATACCTTTCAAGCGCTAGGGAGTGCACAAGTGAGGCACCTGCCACAGGTGCCGCCTAAAATAGGTGCTACGAGATGTGCTAACTGCATTATGTATTAAGATATGATATGAATTAGGTGCCGTTACAAGGTTTTGCCTTGAGCGCCACAAACACTAGCGCCAACCCTGTAAGGACACCCTATTTCTCTACAACATAAGATGCTTGATATATGGAAAGAAGTTATTATCTTCTCAGGTGTTATACGGCAGTGTTTTTCAAATGGTGGGCCATGAAAAGGCTAATATTGAGTTGACACATATACACACACATTTCGAGATTGAGTCTGTATGCTGTCACTACAAATTGACAGTCCATTGCTAACTGATATGCTGGTATAGTGTATACAACAAGGCAATTACGATGAAGTTGTGAAGTGCACTGGGCCCCTCGATAGGGTGTATATCCCCCCCACACTCCCATCACACCCTAGGCAAAGTAGCTTCAATATAAAAAATAGAAAATAAACGGTACACCATTTTGTATTTCCGGGGACAAAATTAAATAATAATGATTATTATTATTATTAGTATTATTATTATTAAACAGATGAAATTATGAATTTATTTAATTACACAAAGAACACATAGTTATATGATAATGTTAGTAATATTAATTATAAAAATTAAATAAATAAAACTACAGGAACTCTTCCCGACTTATGTAATACTTTATTTATGGAAATTCGATTTTATGTAAGTTTTTGCTGGCCAGTGCAAACTGAAAAAAACATGGAAATGTATTTTGTATCAGTAGGGATAAATGGAGGTATTGTGAAAATATAATGTGAACCCGATAACATATATATATATATATATATTTTTTTTTGTAATTCGTTTCAAGACCTTGGAAGTTCAAATTGCTATATTACTAAGCTATTTATCTCTCTAAAATGTCTTATTTATAATGTAAATTGCACTACACTTTCATCGTTATCATATGTTCCCATTATAAGAATCAATTTTGAATGCCTTTGTGATAATTTTCTAAAGCACGTTTCTGGATCCGACCAAAAAACAATAAATACAACTTGCATTTTCCGATTTATTGGGCTTTTATGTTAGCACAATCTATTATAAACGGGTAGCAAACTTGATCTTATTGCATTTGCGATAATACCAATAACTGGAATTCTGTGGGTTTTTACATTACAGTATTATGGTGAAATGTGTTCCCCTTCACTGAAATCTTCAATCATATAAAAAACAAATTTTCAGAAACTTCACTTCATTCTTATTTATGTATTACAATGATTAAGGGAAAGGGACCAATGGAAAGTTCAAGTGCTGGCAGTGCCAGGTAACGAAACAAAATTGATTTAGAAATGAAGATGAAAATGATTAAGTAGTACGAAGCAGGACAAAGTTTGTCATCTATTGCAGGGGATTTTGGTCTTGCTGCTTCACCAATGAATACTATTTTAAAGGACAGTGCATTTATAAAAGAACATGTCAAAGGATCAACGCACTTAAAATCAACAGTGATCACAAAACAGTGTTCAGTTGCTATATCGAAGATGGAACAGCTATTAATAATATGGATGGAAAATCAGATTCAGAAGCAAGTGCCCCTGAGTCCAATGACCATTCAAACAAAAGCAAGTATTTAGGAAGATATTAAGGATAAGTATGGTGAACCCCAAACCAAGTTTGTGGCAAGCAATGGATGGTTTAATAGGTTCAAGCATCGTGCTAGTTTCCAAAACATTAAAGTATGCGGTGAAGTCGCCAGTATTCTGCAGCTGCAGAGTAATTTTGTGATGTGTTGGAAAAATTATTGATGAAGGTGGCTATTCAACGCATCAGATTTTTAACATTGATGAGACTGCTCTGTATTGGAAAAAAAATGCCGGGACGAACATACGTTGCCAAAGAGGAAAAGATAATGTCAGGTGTCAAGGCTTCAGAAGATAGGGCCTTGCTCTTGCTTGGGGGCTAATTCAGCGGGAGATTACAAATTAAAACCACTGCTTGTGTATCATTCTGGAAATCCTCATGCATTTAAGAGCATCAATAAAGCTACCCTACTAGTGCATTTCCGATCAAACCAGAGAGCATGGATAACAGTGTCTCTCTTTGAGGATTGGTTTAAATAGTGCTTCATTCCCGAGGTTGAAAAATATTGTAAATAAAACGACATTCCTTTCAAGATTTTGCTTCTATTAGATAATGCTCCTGGACATCCAGTGCATCTAGATGATTTCAATTCGAACATGAGGGTCATATTTCTACTGCCAAACATGCCTTCAGTCATCCGACCTATGGATCAGGGTGTTATTTCGAATTTAAAAGCATACTATTTACACACAACATTTGCTCAGGCATTAAGACGGTGCGAAAAAATTGTACATAAAGAGACTTTTGGAAAACTTACAATATTTATCACGCCGATGGCTATAGATCGGCACGTTAGTTTCATGTTTTGAAACTTAAAGTTCCTGGGACTAATTAAGCAAGTGTCCACTTTGTATCTTACTTCTCTGTGAGCTAGGCAATTTTAGTATTAAATAGTGCCAAATAAGCTCCGATTTCACCCCTCTATTCGTTCCAAATACCTGTCCAGCTCAGCATTAAATTTATTTTGGCTATCAACTTCCACAACAAAAAATGGGAGTCTGTTTTACCCACTGGCTAAAGGCAAACTTCCGCACATCTATCCTACAACTGTCATTCCTCAATTTGAATTTATTCCCTCTCAGGTGATTATTCTGAGCTAGAGAAAGAATTCCATCAGCATTGAGCATGCTCAAACCATTCAAGGCTTTATACACCTCAATCAGATCACTTCGCAGGTGCCTAGTCTCCAGACACTGTAATCTGCAAAAATTAAGCTTTCCTTCGTAAGAGCATCCCTTCGTTCCATTCACTAATCTTGTTGCCCTTCTCTGTACTCGTTCCAACAGCTCTACATCCTTCTTAAAATGAGGCCTCCAGATCAGTATACAGTACTTAAGATGTGGCCTGACCATTTGCCTTATACAAGAGGATAATCACCTCCTGATCCCTGCTAGAAATATTCCTGTATATCATTGACAAGACACCATGAGTTACTCTTGCAGACTGTCTGCACTGCTCAGAGAACTTCATATCTGCCTGCACAATTATCCCCAGGTCCTTTTCATTCTCTACCACTGTAAATGTAGTACCACAGAGTTGATACGTTACTCTGGGGTTACTGCTTCCCATATGTAGTAGTTTATATTTATGAATGTTAAACTTAATTTGCCACCTCTCAGCCCATCTGCTCAACTTTTCTAGATCCTGTGGCAGCAGCATACATCATTAACAACCCTGCCAACCTTCATATCGTCTGCAAACTTGGACATTAAGCCTGATATACCATCATCAATATCATTTATAAATACAGAAAACAACAATGGACCTAACACTGAACCCTGAGGGACTCCACTAATAACATTAGTCCACAAAGAGCAGTGTCCATTGATTACAACTCTCTGTCTTCTCCCACTCAACCATCCCTTTATCCATAGCAGCAATTTGCCTCCAATGCTGCACTGCTCCAATTTGTGCAGCAGTCTTTCATGTGCAACAGTATCAAAAGCCTTTCTAAGATCCAAATATATATTATATCAAAGTTATTCCCTGCATCCAGTCCCTTTGTGACCACATCATAGTATCCAATGAAATTGGTCAGACAAGACTTCCTCTTAACAAACCCATGCTGTGTCCGAGCTATAACTGAAGTCTTGTCTAGATGATCCTGCAGTGGTTCTTTAACCAGTGCCTTCATTAATTTCCCTGGAACAGATGTTAAACTAACAGGTCTGTAATTACTTGTGTCGGCCTTTGATACTTCTTTGTGAATTGGGATCACATTTACACATCTCCAGTCCATGGGTACCTCCCCTGATTCCAAGGAAGCTCCATAATTATGGCTAAGGGTTTGCTTACTTCCTTTGCTGCTTCTTTTAATATAACTAGATAGATCCCATCCACCCCTGGTGCCTTTCTTATGTTTATCTTCAACAATTTCTCCTCCACTTTCCTCTCAGTTAATACAAAATCATCTAGCTCACTACCAGAGTTTAGTTCACCTCTGGCATTCCTCTCCCTGAATAACTCCTCATGTGTGAATGTAGCTGCAAAATAGTCATTTAGTTTGTTAGCTACCTGATCAGGATCATCAACAGTTGAACCATCGATATCCAGTGGACCAATCTGATTCATCCCCTTCCTTCTAGAGTTTACATAGGTGAAGAACTCTTTGCCGTATTTCTTTGCATCCTTTGCCAAAGATTTCTCATAATCTGCCTTTGCTTGCCTAATCTCCTTTGTGACTTGGTTACAGACCAGCTTATATCAATCGTAGGCTTCCATGTCACCCATATAATTTCTATGTATCCCATCCATTTTTCTTCTGTGCCACATGTCTCATTAGTTCATCTGACATCCATTTAGGCCTAAATCTTGAACAATATTTCTTAGTTGGTATGTAAAGCCTAGTAGCTTACAAGATTAATTCTTTGAATGCTTCCCATTTTGAATTTGCTGTTGCATCATTTGGTCCCACCGTATAGAATTTAAATACTATCTCGGATCTCCGTAGTCACCTTTATGAAAGCAAAAACCTTTCCCTTTACCCTTGATGGTACTTACCTCTTTGAGTAAATCCCACTTCAGCACACTGTGATCACTGCCACCTAGTGGTTCCTTTATCTGCAGAGTCTTAATGCATGAAGAATCACTACTGATAATCAGATCAATAGTATTACTCCCTCTAGTTGCCTCCCGAACATGCTGATGTAGAAAACGATCATCCCATAAATCCACAAAAGCCTTGCTAACTCTATTTCCCTGTACAGTTTTTTATTATACTTATCAGAGTCATTAGGCCTATAATACACTCCTACTCTCAACTTTGATCTCCCAGTGCTTATGTCACACCAAACTGACTCGACACTGCACTGTCCAGCAATGTCAACTGGTTGTACCTCCTTGGATTTTATGTGTTTCTTATCCAATAGCATAACCCCTCCTCCCGGCCTATCCCGTCTATCCTTCCCGTACACATTGTACTCCCCAAATTCCAGTTCTTCATTCCTTATATCTGTGTGACACCATGTCTCTGATATCCCAACAATATCAGCCTTTGATGTTTTGACCAACACCTCAAATTCATCAAATTTATTTATCAAACTCCTAGCTTTGGTGTACACACAAGTATACATGCATCTGTTCCTATTCTTAGCTACCCTAACACAACCCATGTGTTTACTTGTACCGCAATGAATCCCAGCAGTATCTGAAATCCCCTGCATCTTGTTTTCCAGGCTGCTGCTCATTCCAGTAGAAGCAGTGCAAGAATCTCTTTCACCTCTGCCAGCGGCTATTGTTAATCTATTAGTCCGTGTATCCCCCCCAATCTAGCAGTTTTCTGATGCACCTAACACTGCCTCGATAGCATCAGCAAATATTCTTGCTCCCTTTCTATTTAAGTGTAGCCCATCCACGTAGAAGCAGTCTCTCCTGTTAAGAAGCACAGACCAGGCTGAGAAAAATTCTACCTCTTGAGCCTTGCACAATCTCTCCAGGGCCAAATTGATCGACAAGGCTCTCATCATATACTCCCTCCTATCGTGTCTGGGCAGAATTGCAGACACTTTCAAATTCAACCCCCTAATTCACGGCTTTTTTTCAACAGTGATCTGTACTTAAGTAATTCTGCCGGTCTCTTACTCTTAATATCATTAGTGCCAACGTGTACAACAATATCAGAAAAAATTTCTCTTCAAAAAGTTCTTTGTCATTTATATCTCTTTCACATGTAGAAGGATTTCATATGTAGAAGGAAGGAGGATCTGCCAATTTTGTATGTAAATTACTGCAATGCATTTTAAGGTCTTCATCATTTAAATGAGAAAAATTTAGTAAGAAGTTGAAACATGCATCTATATCTGCTGACATGTCAAATCTAGTTCATATTGAATTAATTGCTGTATCTAAGAGTGTAAAATAGAAGTCTGCCTTATATTTTAATTTTGGTCTCTGATTGTGTTATCTGGCAACTCATAGTCAAATTGATTTTTTTGTGGGTCTTGTTCTCAAAGCTGCCACTGCAGGAAATGTGGTTTCCAAATCCAAGTCATTTGATAATGAGAAAGCCTCAGAAATACACTTTTCAAAATATTCATCAGACCTTTTCATTTCAAAATATTTTATCAAATTGTTCAAGGCTTCTGTACATAACCCCTTACCTGTTGTGTCATTAATTTGATGAAATCCCAAAAAAATGTTCCCTTATTTCTACATCATTGCTGGAATATACAATAAAACATATGATAAATATTAATTGTTCAACATGGCTGCTGTCGGGGTGCAATCTAGAATAATTGAGAAATACTTGGTATTTTTGACTTTACCTAATATTCCTTTCCTTATTTTGTCAGCAGTTAAAGAAATAATTTCATTCTGAAATTTACTTCCCAGATAATGTGGCATATGGCTAATATATATTTTTTTAATATTGGAAAGGTGATCCATTATGTACGAATAAAATTTAGCTAACATTTCAATTGCTTTCTAAAAATTACCATTATTGGGAATGTACAATTCACTTGAGGAACTGCAAAATACAAGAGACTGGACAGCTAAATATTGAACAACAGCAAAAATTCGTTTTAAAATTTCAGTCCACCGATTTTTTTCTAGTTCATACAAGCGACATTGTTTTTTATCTACAGTTGTTTTTTTTTGTTAACATAGACTTCATTGAAAAGTATTTATTATTATTATTAGAAATATGAGTAGAAGATATTTCATGTAGCAAATGAATGCTAGCATGCTTCTAATCGGAAAAGCCAGTTGAGCATAACTGAATATTTGCAGTTCCAAATATTTTACGACAAAAAAAGAAATATACTATTTGTTGAAAGTGAATGTATTAACCAGTCATGATTTACCTTTCCATTGTTTGCTAATTCCCTTGTATAATATACACTTGAAAATCGTCCTTTTTCATTCGAAGGAAATGAAACATTATTCACTTGTTTAGGTCCAATTTCCATCAACATGTCTATCCACTTTCTTGATAAAATTTTGGGCCAACAACCGGGATCTTTGATAGCTTCTATGGGAATGTTTTCATCCACTGCTTTAATTTTCCTTCAATAGAAGCATACTTTTCTTGCTCTACCATAGGGTTGTCCTGTTACTTTATCATCATCATCATCATCAGAAATTTGCTCCAATTCATCGCCTTTTTCTGCATGTGCAATAGTTGTAGTACTTTACAGAAAGGATAGACAGGATAGGAAGGGAGGAGGTGTTGTGCTGTTAATAAAGAAAAACATAAAATCAAAAGAAGTGCATAAAGTTGATATAGATGAACAGTGCACTGTTGAGTCAGTTTGGTGTGACATAAGCACTGCGAAAGCAAAAATTAGAGTAGGAGTGTGTTATAGGCCTAATGACTCGAATGAGTACAATGAACAATTGTACAGAGAAATAGAGTGGGCTAGTAAATCGGAATGTCTTATAATGGGGGATTTTAACTTCCCAGATATTGACTGGAACTTGTGGGTTGGGGCACTCACACACTAATCAGACTTTTGTGGATTTATTGGATGATTGTTTTCTGCAGCAGCATGTTCGAGAGGCAACCAGAGAAAGTAATACTCTTGATCTGGTTATCAGCAGTGATCATTCATGTATTAGGAATTTGCAGATAAAAGAACCACTAGGTGGCAGTGATCACAGTGTACTGACGTGGGATTTACTTAAAGATTTAATTACGATCAGGGGTAAAGGAAAGGGTTTTTGCTTCCGTAAAGGCGAGTACAGTGGTCTCCGACAGTTTTTAAATTCTGTACAGTGGGATCAACTGACGATGTTACCAACAGTAAATTCTAAGTGGGAAGCATTCAAGGAATTAATCGTGGAAGCTACTAAAAGTTTCATACCTATTAAGAAATATTGTTCAAGGTTTAGGCCTAAATGGTTGTCAAATGAACTAATGAGACTCGTAACAGAGAATAAAAATGCATGGGATGCATATAAATTATCAAGCGACTCAGAAGCCTATGGCAGATATAAGTTAATCTGTAATTAGGTCACAAAGGAGGTTCGGCAGGCGAAGGCAGATTACGAGAAATCCTTCGCAAAAGATGCTAAGAAAAACAGCAAGGATTTCTTTACTTATATAAACTCTAAAAGGAAGGGGATGAATCTGATTGGTCCCCTTGACATCGATGGTTCGACTGTTGATGATCCTGCTCAGATAGCAAACAAACTGAATGAGTATTTTGTAGCAGGGTGCTTAATGATCTTGTAATAACTGAGAGCAAAGTGGAAGAGAAATTGTTGAAGTTAAACGTAAGAAAAGCACCTGGGGTGGATGGGATCTATCCAGTTATATTAAAGGAGGCGGCAAAGCAACTAAGCAAACCCTTAGCCATAATTATGAGAGCATCCTTGGACTCAGGGGAGGTTCCCAAGGACTGGAGATGTGCAAATGTGTCCCCAATTCACAGAGGGGGATCGAAGGGTGACACGAGTAATTACAGACCAGTTAGTTTAACTTCTGTTCCAGGTAAAATAATGGAGTCACTGGTTAAAGATGCATTGCAGGATCATCTAGACAAGACTGCAGCAATAATTCAGACACAGCATGGGTTTGTTAAGGTAAAGTCTTGTCTGATAAATTTGATTGGTTATTATGATGTGGTTACAAAGGAACTGGATGCAAAAAATAATTTTGATATCATATATTTGGATTTCAGGAAAGCTTTTGACACTGTTGCGCATGGAAGACTATTTTACAAATTAGAGCAGAATGGTATTAAGGGTAAGTTGCTACAGTGGATAAAAGGATGGTTAAGTGGGAGAAGATAGAGGGTGGTAATCAATGGGTGCTGCTCTTCTTGGACTAATGTTATTAGTGGAGTCCCACAGGGTTCGGTGTTAGGTCCACTGTTGTTTTGTATATTTATCAATGGTATTGATGAAGGTATATCAGGCTTAATGTCGAAGTTTGCAGATGATACAAAGGTTGGCAGGGTTGTTAATGACAGTAATGGCAGTGTGCTACTGCAACAGGATCTAGATAATTTGGGCAGAATGGGGTAAGAAGTGGCAACTGAAGTTTAACCTTGACAAATGCAAAGTACTGCATATGGGTCGAAGTAACCCCAGAAAAACGTACCAACTGTGTGGTACTACACTTAAGGTGGTAGAAAATGAAAAAGACCTGGGAGTAATTGTGCAGTCAGATATGAAGTTCTCTGAGCAATGTAGACAGGCAGCCAGGGCAGGTCATGGGGTTTTGTCAATGATATATAGGAATTTTGCTATTAGAGAAAAGGAGGTGATTATCCCTCTGTATAAGGCAATGGTCAGGCCACGCTTTGAGTACTGCGTACAGGTCTGGAGGCCTCATTTTAGGAAGGATGTAGATTTACTTGAGCGTGTACAGAGAAGGGCAACAAGATTGGTGAGGGGAATGAAGGGATCCTCTTACCAAGAGATACTTAAGTCTGCAAATTGCAGTGGCTGGAGACTAGGCACCTGTGCGGTGATCTGATTGAGGTATATAAGGCCTTGAATGGGTTGAGCATGCTGAATTCTGATGGGAACCTTCCACTTGTTCAGATTGCGAACCTAAGGGGGCATAAATTCAAATTAAGAAAAGACAGATGTAGATTAGATGTGCGGAAATTTGCCTTTAGCCAGCGGGTGGTTAATTGCTGGAACAAACTTCCATCTGTCGTTGTGGAAGTTGATAGGTTGAATAAATTTAAGGAGGAACTGGACAGGCATTTGGAGGGAATGGTGTGATTTTTTTTTTTTTTTTTTTTTGGCTGATGCTGCATAAGCTCATACATTTGCTTTCTTGCATCACATGCCACTACTACTACTACTACTTTTTCAGTACTTTAACATATTTCCTTCTCATTTTTTTTGTTTCTTGTTTTTCTGTTCTTTTTTTTATTATTCTACTTGACTTAATTTTTTTCCTTGGAAACATCATATCTGGGTAATTAATCCAATAATTTTTTTAATGATTTTAAAAATTAATATTTAGTGTATTTTACTCTAACACATTTGAGTAATTTTAATTGACTCTTTTATTTAGTGAGTTAAAAACACTTACCTTTATTATTTGCACTAATCATAAAATTTTGCTACTATTAAATTAATAAAAAGGTTAGCGATAGAAACTCTTTTCTAAATGATAATATTCTGTCTTCTCATACTTTAGTCCCAGTGGGATCCTCCTCTTGCAACACAAGAGTACATTGTCTGCGCTTGGCGTCACAATCATTTAATACAAATTCTGCACAAAGTATACACGTAATAATCAACACAAATCATGCACAACATGAAAAACAAAGTAGTTAGGGCTCCTATTGATATAAAATGTTTTCACAGAGCCTAGTGCTGGTTTTCAATTTTTACAGTATTTGCCTCCTTTTCAGTTGGTTGCCTGTGTGTTGATCACACATTCCCCACACTTTTTGAGCTGCTCTTCCTCTAGTTAACTATCCAGCTGACCTTTGAATTTCCCCAAACTGCCAGCCTCTACCGTCCATGTGGGTAACTTATTCCAGTAATTTATAACACGCTGGCTAAAATAAAACTGCAATCCAGTCTAAACATTTTCCCCATAACTTGAATTTATGGCCCCTAGTTCTAGAATAATTTATAATCGTGAAAATTTCGTCCTCATTCATTTTACTTTTGCCTCCCAGAGCCTTAAACACCTCAATAAAGTCTATCTAGGTCACTCTGTACAAGCTCTGCTTGGTGGTGATCATTAACTACTCTACCAATCTTTACATCATCTGCAAATTTAGACATCACACATTCTATCCCTTCTTCTATGTCATTTAAGAAAATCAAAAGCTACAGTGGTCCCAATATAATATATAATTCCTTGGGGAATCCCACTTCTTACATTTAACCCAATCTGAGAAATAACCATTTATCAAAACCCTCTGCCTCCTTCCCTGAAGCTATCCTGCTATTCATCTAAGGATTTTCCCTGTGATTACAACCTGTTCCAGCTTATAAAGTAAGCACTCATGTGGGACAGTCAAATGCTCTGCTGAAATCTAAATTAACAATGTCAACATATGGGACCCTGTAAAAATAGCCAACCAGATTTGTTATTTTTCGTTATTCAATGTGATATCTGCTTCAAAGAAGGACAAAATGGCTGCAGAATATGTATTAAGACAAGCCTATTTGTTGTTCACATTGTTCAACAGAATATCAGTGGCTGAAAAGTATCCATTTACAAATTATTTTGATTGTATTCTATATGCAAGTTGCAATAGTTAATCATTATTTGAATAAGCTCCTAATTCCTTAAAGAGGCAGTCTGAATTTGTGGATGGCAATATAACAAGTTTCATTTTAATTCTAGTTCTCATGAAAATGGGGACATGTGTAATATAATAGGGAGATGAGTAATACAATAAACAAAGTAGTAACGATACTTTTAACAATAGTCTTCAGAATAACTTTTACGAAAGTAAAAAATAAGCACATGGCATGTGAAACAATTAAGGTCCATTTTATGGCGACATACCATATCTTACCCTGTTATTAATATTACTTGTTTCTGTCACAGAGAAGGCCAGCAGTGAGCATCTACAGTATAACCAAAAACATCTAGCACATGCTCTCGGTGGCCTATTTAAAATTTACAAAAACTGACCTCCTAGCCTTCATATAAAATCTGTGACAGATTCTGCACATCTTCACCACATGTGCCTTCAATATCTCTGATTGCATTGGGTCTGATGCTTTGTAGTTACACTACTGGTCCTGTACCACCAAATACGGAGGATGCGGAAAGGTCAGGGAATGACCACCGCATATTCCCGGAGCAATATGGCCTTAGTTGCTAATGCTCCAAAAAAACAAACATCCTCACAAACACTGGTCCTGTACTTGGTTTGTGTTTTTTATTTTGAATAGAATGAATGGACCTTGGTTAATGGGTCTTGGATGATATCTTGCTTGTTCATTGAACATAGTTCCTTTATATTTATTTTCTTTTTCTTAATTTCATTATTGACAACAATGGATAATTCAATAAGAAATTAAATCCATGCAACTTAGGAAACATAATTTCTTAATTCATTAAGAAATTAAGTTTGCTAATTTCCAAAGTTTTTTTTTTTTTTTTTTGCATTGGTGAAACTACTATACTGCCAGGTCTGCCATTTAGGGGGAGGGAAGGGTATTACGGCTGGTTTTGTATGATTGCTAAGATTGCACAGGATTATTCAGTAATCTGCAGGGTTTCCCAGAATTATAGTTCCACCTCTGACTTTTGTCCTTTTTTTGGCAGATATTTTTCTTTAGCTTTGTGTGGTGGTGATTTTGCTTCCCCCACTTCCTCTGTTTCATTAGTTTTAAATTTGTTGTCTTCCTTTTAGGTTAAATATAGCTTAGTAATGATTACTATTTTGTTAATTGGTTTCATTTTTGTTTGAGTCACTTTCTATTTTTATTTTTTATTTTTTTAGCCTGTCTTCTGGTTTGGAGTACATAGTTTTCTTTTAAATGGTTATGAGTGAACTGATCATTTAGCTAATACTTAAGGTAGTCTTGTGTTTTTTGAGTAATTTAATAAATAAATATAATCAATTTAGCCTTTGTCACTTTATGGGGATAATTTTTAAATGAAAATAAATAAGCTTTCATTAAGTAAACATGCAGTGAATTACATGCAGTATTTTATAATGAAGTTCAGAAGAGCCGGTTGCTTTTTTTTTTTTTTTTTTGGCAGATTTCTTTTTTTGAAGTTATATTGAGTTCAGTATTGAGTTTATTAGTTGGTGGGTTCTCTATAATTTTTCCTTCACAACAGGAAAGCTTTTGTAATAACTGAGAGCAAAGTGGAGGATAAATTGTTCATTAAACATAAGAAAGGCACCTGGGGTGGATGGGATCTATCCAGTTATATTAAAGGATGCAGCAAAGGAAGTAAAAGTAAGTAAATCCTTAGCTATAATTATGAGGGCTTCCTTGGACTCAGGGGAGATCCCCATGGACTAGAGATGTGCAAATGTATACCCAATTCATAAAGGGGGGGATCAAAGGGTGACACGAGTAATTACAGACTCATTAGTTTAATTTCTGTTCTGGGGAAATTAATGGCGGTACTGGATAAAGTAGCATTACAGGATCATCTAGACAAGATTGCAATTATAGTTCAGACATTGATTTGGCACATTATGGCCACAGCTGCCAATGCGCCATTAAAAACCAAACCAAGCCAAATAGTTCAGACACAGTATGGGTTTGTTAAGGGGAAGTCTTGTCTGACCAATTTGATAGGATACTATGAAGTCACAAAGGAACTGGATGCAAAAAATAATATCATGTTGATATCATATACTTAGATTTAAGGAAAGCTTTTGATACTGTTGCACATGGAAGCCTGCTGTCCAAATTCGAGCAGTATGGCATTAAGGGCAAATTGCTGCTATGGATAAAGGGATGTTTGTGTGGGAGAAGGCAGAGAGTGGTAATCAATGGACACTGCTCTTCATGGACTAATGTTATTATTGGAGTTTCCCAGGGTTCGGTGTTGGGCTCATTGTTGTTTTCTGTATTTATTAATGATATCGATGAAGGTATATCAGGCTTAATGTCCAACTTTGCAGACAATATGAAGGTTGGCAGGGTTGTTAATGACACTAATGACAGTACGCTACTGAAACAGGATCTAGAAAAGTTGAACAGATGGGCTGAAAGATGGCAACTGAAGTTTAACATTGACAAATGTAAAGTACTGCATATGATTAGCAGTAACCCCAGAGTAACGTATCAACTGTGTGCTACTACACTCAGGGTAGTGAAGAATGAAAAAGACCTGGGAGTAATTGTGCAGTCAGATATGAAGTTTTCTGATCAGTGGAGACAGGCTGCAAGAGTAGCGCATGGTGTCTTGTCAGTGATATACAGGAATTTTTCTAGCAGAGATAAGGAGGTGATTATCCCCTTGTATAAGGCAATGGTCAGACCACACCATGAGTACTGTATACAGGTCTGGAGATCTCATTTTAAGGGGGGGGGGATATAGGGCTGCCGGAACGAGGAGGGCAATGAGATTGGTGAGTGGAACAAAGGGTTGCTCTTACGAAGAAAGGCTTAAGTTCTGCAAATTGCAGTGTCTGAAGACTAGGCACCTGTGAGGTGATCTGATTGAGGTGTATAAGTAGTAGTAGTAGTAGTAGTAGTGGCATGTGATGCAAGAAAGCATGTGTATGAGCTTATGCAGCATCAGCCAAAAAAAAAAAAAAAAAAAAATCACACTATTCCCTCCAAATGCCTGTCCAGTTCCTCCTTAAATTTATTCAACCTATCAACTTCCACAACGACAGATGGAAGTTTTTCCATCAATTAACCACCCACTGGCTAAAGGCAAATTTCCGCACATCTATTCTACATCTGTCTTTTCTTAGATGTAGGGCCTTGAATGGTTTGTGCAAACTCAGTGCTAATGGAATTCTTCCTCTCTTTTAGATTAATTAAAGCCTGAGGGGACATAAATTCAAATTGGGGAAAGACAGTTGTAGAATAGATGTTCAGAAATTTGCCTTTAGCCAGCGGGTGGTTGATTTCTGGGACAAGCTTCCATCTGTCGTTGTGGAAGTTGACAGTTTAAATAAATTCAAGGCAGAACTAGACAAACATTTGGAGTGAATGGATGGGCGAAATAGGAAGGGTTTTTTTTGGCTGATGCTGTATAAGCTTGCTTTTTTGCTCTACTAATGCAAAATGCTATCCTTCACAGTGTCTTTAGCAAGGTACCTGGGTTTTCATCCAGCAGACATACCATACATGCAATTTAGAAATAACTTATGCCTCATAGCCTTAGTTGCTGTGGTGCTTAACACAGACAACCTCTTATTATATTTATTTCAGAAAAGTAATTTTATTGTGTAGAAAAATTGGCAAAACATAATGCTCAAAATGTTTTTGGGGACACACAACATTATGCACATGATCAGGAAAATGGGACATTTGGTCGTGAACCTAGAAAGTAAAAATTGAAAGAAAAATCAATTTTTCAGTTGAAAAATTGAAAGTAAAAATTAGAAAGGAAAATTGAGTTTTCATTGCAAGCTTTTAAATTTCTTTAATGATATTAAGTTGTGAAAATAATTTTTGTTGTGTGCTGTGTTGATTTTATTTGTTGTCTATGAAAACTATGCATTTGTAGGGTAACGTAATTGAAGTATATGAGGCTTTAAAAGGACTAATTAAACTAAATGCTGTTGGCATTTTTATCTTTATTTTTGCAAATAAATTTAAATTGGAAAAGGATGGCTGCGGAACACATGTGTAGAAATTTGTGTTCAGCTAAAGAGTAATCAAATGTTGGAATAAGCTTTGACCAAGTGTAAAGATGGATGCTCTGAATAAATTTAAGAAAGGATTGGACAAATTATTGGAAGGAATAGAAGATTTATTTTGGCTGGTGCTGTATAAGCCTTTCTTCCTTGACATCATATTGCTAATACTAATGCTACTAGTGTTGATTTAACCAATACTTAAAATGTATTTACTATGTAAATAAATTTTAAGCATAGTAAATAAATTTGAAGTATTGGTTAAATCATCAAATGCTGTCATAATAGAAATATTAACAGTTTCAGCCTGATATATTGAAATGTAGAATTTGAACATGGTGAATAGAATTTGTACTGAACATGACAGGACAGCCATTAAGAGCAAAGGAGCATATGGATTACAAAACAACACATACAGTTCACATGGGTTGTCGATATAATATTGAGTCAGTTGGGTGTGATGTTAAGAATAGGAAAAAAAAATTTCAGTAGGAGTATGCTATACATCAAATGACTATGATCAGTGTATTGAACAAATATATATAGACGAAAAGAGTGGACAATATTCCTGATTTGGTTATCAGCAGAAATTTGTCATGTAGAGTATTAATAATTTTTACTGAAGGAACCACCACAGCAGTGATCATAGTGTATTGATGTGGAATCTATTCTCAGAAATAACTACTTTTGATGGTTAGCGGCAGAGGTTTTGTCTCTTCCCTACTAGAAAGTAGTCATTAATTATCTCTTCCTAATGCAAAAGTAATTATTTCTGAGGTGATTAAAGTGGTTGTAGAATGCAAAAGTGATTAAAGTTAAGAGAAGGGCAATGAGATTAGTGAGGGGAACAAAGGGGTTGCTTTTACCAAGAAAGGCTTCAGTTCTGCAAATTGCAGGGTTTAGAGACTAGTTATCTGTGAGATGATCTGATTGAGGTGTTTAAGGCTTTGAATGGATTGAGCAAGCACAATGCTGATGAGATTCTTGCTCTTGCTCAGACTACACACACGAGGAGGCATAAATTCAAATTGAGGAAGGATGGATGCAAAACAGTTATGTGGAAGTTTGCCCTTAGCCAATGGGTGGTTGATTGCTGGAACAAACTTGCATCTGATGTCGAAGTGGATAGCGTGAATGAATTCAAGGGTGAACTAGATAGGCTATTGGAGAGGTAGATGAACTATTGGATGAATACAGTGGATTCCGGTTATTTGGGCCCCGGTTAATCGGGGAAACCATTTATTTGGGGCAAATCTTAAAAAACAGAACCCAATTGAGAAAATAGCCAGGGATTACTTCGCTTAATTGGGACAACATGTCGTTTAATCAACAGTATCAAAAGCCTTTCCAAGATTCAAATGTATGATATCAAAATTATTCTTTGCATCGAGTTCCTTTGTGACCACATCATAGTATCCAATCAAATTTGTTAGACAAGACTTCCCCTTAACAAACCCATGCTGTGTCTGAGCTATAAGTGAAGTCTTGTCTAGATGAGCCTGTAATGCTTCTTTAACCAGTGACTTCATTATTTGTCCTGGAACAGAAGTCAAGCTAAAAGTTCTGTAATTATTCATGTCACCCTTTGATCCCCCTTTGTGAATTTGAGATGCGTTTGCACATCTCCAGTCTGTGGGGACTTCCCTTGAGTCCAAGGATGCTCTCATAATTATGGCTAAAGGTTTGCTTGCTTCCTCCCTGCCTCTTTCAATATAACTGGATAAATTCCATGTGCCCCAGGTGCCTTTTTTATGTTTAACTTCAACAATTTCTCCTCCACTTTGCTCTCAGTTATTACAAAATCATATAGCTTACTGCCAGAGTTTAATAGCCCCCTGTCATTCCACTCCCTGAATAACTCCTCACGTGTGAATGTAGATGCAAAATACTCATTTACTTTGTTAGCTACCTGAGCAGGATCATCAACAGTTTAACCATCAATATGAAGTGGACCAATGCGATTCATTCCCTTCTTTCTAGTGTTTATGGCGCCTCCGTAGCCAGGTGGGAAGGAGCAGCAGTGCGTAGTACACGCTTTTTGATTAGACCGGGGTTCGAGCCCGTCACCACCAAATACGGAGGATGCGGAAAGGTCAGGGAATGACCACCGCATATCCTCGGAGCAATATGGCCTTAGTTGCTAATGCTCCTAAAAACCAAACAGCAAACAAACAAACAATCTAGTGTTTACATAAGTAAAGAACTCTTTGCTGTTATTCTTTGCATCCGTTGCCAAAGATTTCTTTGACGCCTCCATAGCCAGGTGGGAAGGAGCAGCAGTGCATAGTACACGCTTCTTGATTAGACCGGGGTTCGAGCCCGTCACCACCAAATACAGAGGATGCGGAAAGGTCAGGGAATGACCACCGCATATTCCCGGAGCAATATGGCCTTAGTTGCTAATGCTCCTAAAAACCAAATAACAATAACAACAAATAACCAAAGATTTCTCGTAATCTGTCTTCGCCTGCCTAACCTTCTTTGTGACTTTATTGCAGACTAGCTTATATCTGCCATATTCTTCTGTGTCATCTGATAATTTATATGCATTTCCCTTCTCTGCTACTATCCTAATTAATTCATTTGACATCGATTGATGCCTAAACCTTGAACAGTATTTCTTAGTTGGTATGAAAAGCCTAGTACCCTCCAAGATTAAGTTCCTGAAGGCTTCCCATTTAGAATTAACCATTGGTAAAATCATCAGTTGATCCCACTTTCTAGAATTTAAAAACCCTGTCTCAGGCCACTGTAATCATCTTTATGAAAGCAAAAACTCTTCCTCTAACCCCTGATGGTAGTTGCATCTTTAAGTAAATCCCACATCAGTACACTGTTATCACTGCCACCTAGTGGTTCCTTTATCTGCAGATTCTTAACTCACGAAGAATCACTGCTGATAATCAGATCAAGAGTATTACTCCCTCTGGTTGCCTCTCGAACATGTTGCTGTAGAAAACCGTCATCCAATAAATCCACAAAAATCCTGTTAGTGTGCGAGTGACCAACCACAAGTTTCAGTCAATATCTGTAAAGTTAAAAATCCCCCATTAAAGACACTCTAATTTACTGGCCCACTCTATTTCTCTGCACAATTGCTCATTATACTCATCAGATTCATTATGCCTATAACACACACCTACTCTTAAGTCACACCACACTGACTCAACATTGCATTGTCCACCCTTATACTCATCAGATTCATTATGCCTATAACACACACCTACTCTCATGTCACACCACACTGACTCAACATTGCATTGTCCACCAATGTCAACTGGATACACTTCCTTAGATTTCATGTGTTTCTTAACTAACAGCATAACACCTCCTCCCTTCCTGTTCTGTCTATATTTTCTGTTCACATTGTCTTCCCCAAATTCCAATTCTGCACTGCTTATATCCGTGTGGCAGCACGTATTTGATATCCCAACGATATCTGCTTTTGATGTCTTGACCAGCACTTCAAATTCATAAAATTTATTTGCTGTACTCCTAGCATTGGTGTACATGCAAGTATACATACACCTATTCTTACTCTTAGTTACCCTAACACAACCCATGTATTTACTTGTTCCATGATGACTCTCAGCAGCCCTCGAAATCCCAAGCATCTTGCTTTCCAGACTGCTGCTCATTCCAATAGAAGCAATGCAAGAGTCACTTTCACCGCTGCCTGTGGGGCGCCTCCGTAGCCATGTGGCAGGAGCAGTAGTGCGTAGCACACGCTTCTTTGATTAGATCAGGGTTCGAGCCCGTGATCCACCAAATACAGAGGATGCGGAAAGGTCAGGGAATGACCACTGCATATCCGGAGCAGTATGGCCTTAGTTGCTAATGCTCCTAAAAACCAAACAACAACAACAACAACAACAACAACAACAACAACAACAACAACAACAACAGCTGCCTGTGGTGAAATACCATTAATCTATTATTATTATTATTTTTAACTATATAGTGCAAGGAAGCCTGAGGCTTATGCTGCACTAGAAAAAAAAGTATATTTTCTGATTTACCGAGAGAGAGAGAAGTAGAAGGGAGTCTCCAAGAAAGAGAAGAATGATATCCAGCTTAGGACCCTTGGTGTACCAAGCTTCTGTGAATCCCCACAAGCTAGCTGTTTTCTGACCTACCTGACAATACCTCGATAGTATCAGAAAATATTTTTGCACCCTTTCTGTTTAAGTGTATCCCATCCCTGTAGAAACAATCTCTCCTGTTAACAAGCACAGACCGCATCGAGAAAAATTCTACCCCATGAGCCTTGCACAGTCTCCCCAGGGCAGAATTGATTGACAAGGCTCTCACATGTACTACCTCCTCTCACGTCTGGGCAGAATTGCAGACACTTTCAAATTTTACCCGAACTCACGACTTTTTTTCAACATTGACCTGTACTTGTTAAGTGAGTACTTAAGTAAGTACACAGATCTTCTACCCTTAATGTCATTAGTGCCAAAATGTACAACAATATGACCCTTTGTGCCCTTAAAAGATAACTGCTGTACAATGTCATCAACTTTGACATACCCTGGTCCTATTCCGCCTATCCTTTTGCACAATATATTTCCCATCTCCCTGACAATAGAGTTACTGACAATAACTAGCTCCTGTGGGACCAGTGCATTTTGCCTTGAAGGTTGCTGCTGTCTTGCCTGATTATCAAGTGTAAGCTCTGGCATTGATGTGGGCAGCTGAGAGCTTGATGGGTTCCCCAATTTAAGTCCTTTGAGGGCAATGCCATAGCCGAGTGGTCAGGCGTGTGGGTGCATAAGTACATGTGCCTTGAGTGACCGGGGTTCAAGCCTGTGACTACTAAATAAAGTGCTGTTTCTTATATTCTGTCTATCTTGTGAACTCTGTCCATTTGGTCGTCTCGGAGTATAAACAGAAAATTTATTATTTATTTATTTATCTAACCTGTCCTTTATGCTCTAAATAAGGCTCATAACAACGCTGAGTTATTATTATTATTATTATTATTATTATTATTATTATTATTATTATTATTAATGGCCATATGGTACAAGGAAGCCTGAGGCTTATGCTGCACCAGCCAAAAAAAAAAAAAAAAAAAAAAAAAAAATTCCCAAGTTACCCCCTGAGAGAGAGAGAGAAGTAGAAAGGAATCACCAAGAAAGAGAAGAATGATGATATCCAGCTCAGGACCCTGGGTTTGCCAAGCCCATACTCACTAGATGTGAGCCCCCGGAGTTGGCACCTAACTTCTTCACACTGCTTATATTGAGCACACACAAAGACATCCCCCTTGGCAACATCATGTCCCATCCCAGAAAGGTCTGCAAACATTTCACAAGGTGCCCATTTCTTTAGGCCATTCTGTGTTGGAGAGTTGCCCTCTTCGGTTCTCCCCCGAGCCACAACACTCCTGCCACTTTGTGCACATTGCTTTGCTGTTCTAGTCTGGGGCATGATTTCCATTTAAATACAATTTAATTAATTAACAAATTAAATTAATAATGTTAATAAATTTAATTGATTAATTTACTATACAGGCAACCCCGTATAACACGGTACTTCTACAACACGGTTTCGCTCTAACACAGTTGATAAATTGCGGCAATCCTTGCACAACATGGTCTTATCATGGTTAGAGAATTTCGGTAAACCTCGCATAACAGGGTATTTTTGAGTTTTTGTGCGGGGGAAACCCTGCTATTATGTTGGATGTAATTTTTCAACGCCTCCTCTCTTTTTGAATCCCCACTGTTGAGACTTGTTAGTCAAAAAAAAAAAAAAAAAAAAAAATTGAGAAATCCCTGTATTTTATTTTGTTGGGAAATTCCCATGTTACTTTTTGTGCTATTGAACTTGTACTTGTTGAACTTGTTTAAAAATCTAGATTTCAAAGTTTTATTACTATTGGATAGCATACTAGGCCATCCAAAAGATTTAAGTCATCCAAACGTTGAAGTTATGTTCTTCCCACCACAGTTGTACTAGGTTAATACAACTTCTTTCGTTCGGCCATTAGATCAAGGCATTATATCCACCTTTAAAACTCATCACATCAGAAAATCTTTACAATGGATTTTGGAAAAAAAATTGATTCCAAATCTATTGAAGTAATGGAGGCATGGAAACATTTCTCAGTTGTGGACTGTATCAGAATCATAGCTTTATCGCTCAAAGAAGTAAAACGTCAACGTTAAATGCATGTGGAAAAGTGTATGGCCATAGTCAGTTCATTCTGGAAATATGATCGAATGGGCAGAAAACGGAATTGGTGCGATAGTAGAACTTGCTACGTCGGTAGGAGGGGAAGGTTTTGATGATATGACTACTGAAGCCCTCGTGGGTAGCACAGTTGATAGAATTGCCCTTCTCCCCACACTGGCTGAAAAAGACCTGAGCTCGAATCCTGTCAATGAAGGGAGGAATTTTTATGGGTCTTTTTCACAACGTGGCTGAGTTAGTCGGGCTTTTGCAAGGGTAGCATGGTTTTTTCCTCCCAGAAATTCGGGTTTTTCTTCCAGAAAAACAGAAAATCGACCTCAGGACACACAATTTATAGACAATATACACAAGAGTAACAAGTCCTTAGTTGCCGATGCTCCAAAAAAAATTAAAAAAGATATAATTACTGAAGATGTTCAAGAATTACTGGTAGAAAAAGAAGCCGGCATAGCGGATTTTATGCAAATGTCATTGGAGGTAAAATCAAATTAATTCAGATGATGATATTGCAGATAAATTCTAAACTTTACGCTTAAAATCATAGGGGAAGGCACAAAGTTAGTGGAGCAATTAGAATCTTATTTTTTGAATGCAGATTCTTAAATGAAAGGAGCTCAAAAGGGAGTTTCAAAAATGCTTAGTTCCATACGATGAAATTCACAAAGATTTATCAAGCAAAAGCAAACGAACCGAATTACTGATTTTTTAAAGAGATCTAGAAATCTAGATCTCTTTAAAAAATTTTACACGAAATCTAGAATGGTGTATTTTTGCTAGTTTTGTTAACATTTTGTTAACGAAATAGTGTATTTTTGTTAGCTTTTAGAATGTAACCCCCCTTTTCATACTTTTTCTTAGTCCTGTATAACACGGTTTCGCACAACAACATTTTACAGGAACCTAATAACTGTGTTATACGAGGGTTACCTGTACTATACTTCGCCATACAATACTATACTAAGCTAATGCAGTAATATGTATTCCGCTATATAGTTTTACGTTATACCTTAGCTATGAAGTTCAAGATATATGTTATCAAGTTATGCTATGCCGTAATGATCACAATACTAAATTAGATGTATGCTTAGCTAAATATAAAAGATATATGCCCAAAAAGTGATTAAAACCTTCAAAATACTTATTACAATTAAAACCCTACTATTCTTCTACGCCACTGATTATATTATGATATTCCAGGCAAAACACCAATACCAATATGATAGTGGTAAGAGTAGCAAGTTGTAACTTAAAAAGTCACTAGCTAAATTTAAAAAAATATGCTAATGAATGCCACTAAGCCTATTTAATATATTTGTAAACCACAAATTAATCCGTTAACTAATCAAAAAATACAACAGATTTATGCCCAAAAGGTGCTTAAACCCTCCAAAATACTTATTTATTCCAATTTAAACCCTACTGTTCTTCTGAGCTACTGGTTATGCTACAATATTCCCACCAAAAACTCTGCTACAATAGCGGTAGGAGTAGGTAGTTGTAACACACAAAATCACTAGTTAAATTTAAAAAATAAGCTAACGAATGTACTAAGCCTATTTAATCTGTTTGTAAAACACAAATTAATGTGCTAAATAAACAGAAATATAAAATTTCAATGAAAAAACAAATTTCTCTTTATGACAGCATTAGCTATCATAAAGAGAAATAGTTGTATCGCATTAACAAGTTGTTGGTACCCCTCTCCAAAAATTCATAAATTGTTACTTGGAAATTTTGGTTATTCAAGTATTCTTTAAGTGGCATACAACTGCAACTGGGGTTAAAGATTTGCAAGTGCATTTGTGGTCAGAAAAAAACATAAATTTGATTGGCATTTATCCATCCTATATATTCCCACACATTTTTTAACTTCATGCTTCTGTATTGTCTGATATTTATTTGCCATTGTTAGCAGATTTTCATTAGACAGTTTAGTGTGCTGAACTATCTTAGATATACAGTAAACCCCCGCTATTCGCGGTATCTGTATTCGTGGTTTCGCGTATTCGCGGTCACTGATTTAATATAAAATGAAACCTAAAAAAATGTGAATTTTAAAGCGCCGTGAACATTTTCCGCCATAAAAAAACATGGGCGTGGCTAAAATTATCATTCCCGGTCAAAACAGCGCTCAGTGGGTGGGGGGAGAGGGGTGACAAAATCGCGAGCATGGATGTTTCTCGCTAATCCTTGTTCAGTATGTGTTATGTGCTTGTCATGGAAGGTTTCGTCGTTTGCTTTTAATTTATATGCTTATAAATTGAATAAATTTATCAATTTATAAATTTATATGCTTAAAAAAGTGATAAATCTACCGTTTTGCAGTGTAAAACAGACTTTTTCGAGTGTGTTAATGGAAGAAAGTGACTTTATTGTGGACAAGTTCTTCCTAACCCGTACAAAAATATGGCTACGAATAACAAGGGAAATGTGAAAAGATCAAAGAAGGTGATGACATTAGCGAATAAAATCGAGTTAATAGATAAAATTTCTAATGGTGAAAGTGTCTCCTCAGTGGCAAAACATTATAAAATCAATGAGTCAATGGTACAATCAATCTAGAAATCGGAAGAAAAACTCTGCCGTAGTGTCCGTGAAAACGCACTAGCTGTTTCAAAAATTTGCTCTGTAATTCATGATATTAAATTAGAAAAAATGGAAAAAGCTTTAAATTTGCGGATAGAAGACCGAACTCAAAATAAAATTCCGTTAAGTTCACTTATCATTCGTCAAAAGGCAAAACTCCTTTATCAACACTTTAGCGAAACTGGTGATAGAACTGGCGGGATAAGTTTTTTAGCTATCAAAGGCGCTAGTTTGAAAGATTTGTTTGAAATTTCTAATAAATATTACATTTAATATTAAATTGTTTCTTAATTTCATTTCGATGCGATATGCTTGCATTTCACTATGTACTGTCTTTGTACATAGTCATATTATGAAGGTACATATAATACATACATAGACAATTTTATCATAGACTGGTTTTTCTTATATATTTCATACTTTGGAACGGAACCCCTTTATTACTATGGGAGCCATAACTCAGTATTCGCGGCATTTCTCAGGAATATAACCCCCGCTATTTGCGGGGGTTTACTGTATTTTATCCTACAACAGGCCATCATTTATTATTTAGCTTGCGCTAGTTGTAAGAAGCAGTGTGCCAAAAATGACATGTAAGTGGATGAAGAAAAATGGTGTTTTAATACCCCCATTAGCCATTCACATTCCTAACACGAATGTTATTGAGAGTGTAAGACAATTGTTTTGTAGTCAAGGGCTACACTGACAGATTAGAAATCCTTTACTGACCAAAAATTGTTTTATTAGCACTATATAATATTCCTTCAGTGCAGTTTTACCAACATACTATATTATGACCATTATGTAATGGTCATAATAAGTATGTTGGTATGATTTTAATGGGAAATATATGGTTCTTAAAGGAGCTGCATCGATGGCATACAGCTGCAAATGGGGTTAAAGATTTGGAAGTGTGTTGGCAGTGAGCACAAAATATAAATTTGATTGGCATTTATTCATCTCAAGAAACATAGGACAGAATTGTCTATTATGATCATTATGTAATGTTATATGCAGTGCTGCTAAAGTAGAAACACAGGACAGTGTTACTATGTATAGCATTATACCCATATTAAAATGAGAGCAGTGGACTTGCAGATTTTTGTGAAATGCATGTACAGATGTTGGCATTGATATCGGGCACTCAGATTCTCAAAATATGATGTAAATGTTAACTTAGTTAGTTGAGATCTTAATTTTAATTTTGAGAATTTTATTTTTGAAATATTTGCACAGAAATTCATTCCCAGATATTGTAATCATCTTGGCATCAAATCACAATTTCTCAAATTTTACAAGCTGGAAAACTTGAAGTGAAATAATCATTATTTGTTTGTAGAAGCAGTAATGCACAGATATACAGGATGTTTCAAAAGTGATGGTCAATAATTTAAAGGTGAACTGTACAGACTGTATTTTGCAAAAAAAGCCTAGTAAACATGGATTCTTAAGTGAATCGTTTTACTTAAGGACCCATGTTTACTAGGATTTACTAAACAAACAAGTCAGTGGCGGATCCCAACTAGAAATGTGCAACATTTCTAGTTGGGATCCACCACTGACTTGTTTGTTTAGGTTATGCTCATTCTCTCCGTTTCCCCTCTCTCAATGCTCTTAGATATAGTATTCATACTAGTACTCGTCAAAGGATAGTCAACATGGAAAGAGGTTACAGCAACGAAGAGTATGCGGACATGTACTTCATGTATGGTAAAGCCAACATGTTTGTACCAAGAAGCATTTCCCTGCCGAAGGCAGCCCAACAGGCACACATTCATCAGGGTACATTAACGCCTTAGAGAATGGGTGCTTTGCACATGGAGTACGAGCAGGTAGGCCCAGAAATGGCATGTAGTGTGTCTGTATCAAACCAAAAATTAAAAATGTATTATCTTATGTTTAATAAAACTACCCTTAGCAAAGGATTCACAGCTTTTTGCTAAACTAGTGCTCCCATTGTCAGTGGCAGATCTTAACAGAAAATGTGCATTATCTCAAAAGCGGTTCATTTGCGGCCTGATGTTCACTGGGACTTTTTTGCTTATTTTAGTTTGTACTTTTCACCTTTAAATTATTGACCCTCATTTTTGAAACACCCTGTATATTAACACCAGTTTATAATATTAGTTATAGCATTAATTTATAATATTTGGTGACAACACTAATTTATAATATTGAGTAACTATGGATTTAAATGTCTTGCACATAGTCACATAACCCATGCATCTTATTATATTAATATGCAGAATATAAATGTCTGTTTTTAATAAATGTTGTTATTAATTCTAGAAATATATTTTATTTGATATGTAAAAACTAATTTTGAGAACCTGTGAAAGGTTGTTTGAAAATTTTTGGGCCAAGAAAGAGCAATAGACCATATGCCGATCTTATTATCTAGTATAACCCAGAGAACAGCAGGAAACAGCCAGTTCTGGCATGTGTCCGAGCATATCCCTGGGGGCTCACATCTGGTGAGTATGGGCTTGGCACACCCAGGGTCCTGAGCTGGATATCATCATTCTTCTCTTTCTTGGTGATTCCCTTCTAGTTAGTATTAGTATTAGTAATGGCCACATGGTGCAAAAAAGCTTATGCTGCACCAGCCAAAAAAAAAAAAAAAAAAAAACCATGAATAAAACAATGATTAAAAATAAAATAAATAAATAATAATAATTAAAAAAAGAAAAGGAAATTAAACCTATCATCCCATGCGCTTCCCTCACCCGAAGGTACTATCCAGATGACCTTTGAATTTCCCCAAACTGTCAGTCTCTACCACCCATGTAGGCAACTTATTCCAGTAATTTATAACTCACTGGCTAAAATAAAACTTCCCGCAGTCCACTCTAAACATTTCCCCCCGTAACTTGAATTTATGTCCCCTAGTTGTAGCATCATTTATAATCTTGAAAATTTTGTACTCATTCATTTTACTGATGCCTCTCAGAGCCTTAAACACCTCAATCAAATCTCCTCTAAGGTGTCTAGTTTCCAAACTCTGCAACCCACATATTCGAAGTTCTCGTTCTCTCTCTCTCTCTCTCTCTCTCTCTCTCTCTCTCTCTCTCTCTCTCTCTCTCTCTCTCTCTCGTTCTCTCTCTCTCTCTGTCTGTCTGTCTGTCGGGGAAGTTTTTTTTTTTTTTTTTGGCTGGTGCAGCATAAGCCTTGCACCATATAGCTAATAATAATAATAATTTCACACTGGAACATATTATAAAATGATAAAATTAAGTATTATTGTGCAAACCTTTTGCAAGTGCATCAGTATAAAACTTAGTTCATAATTATTGGGCTTCATTTCCCAATATGAATGGAAAGTTATTTAAAAATTCTCCTTAAAAACTGTTTAAAAGTATATTGCTGAAGGAAGAAATCGTAAAATGTTTGTTTTATTACTCTTAGTCTACTACAAGTCCTGAAGGTTCGCCATCTCCTTCTCCTGTAGCTCCCAATGCTCCCAAATTTGGTACACTTGTTCCAAACAGGATATTTGTTGGAGGGATTTCTGCTACAGTAAGTTATTCTTAATGAGAAAAAGTAACAAATTATGATAGAAATTTATTTTTTCTTGTTGTTCATAATGAATGGAAATAATTAATTTTTCATGTTACTGTTTTTATTTAATTTAGTTTGTGCATGGATAATGGTTTATTTTTATTCTCAACAAATAGACAATGGCCCATAGGATCATTGCAAGAACATAACACTATACAGCTAACAGTAGCAGCAAATTTAACAGTTGTAGTATTTGGACCTACTGTCAAAGCTGATATTTGTGATAGAGTTCAGATTTGGCATAGTGGAGAGGACCAGCTTTGTTTAATGCACTACTGGTCATATAGCTGTATATTTTACTATAGTTCCATAAAATATAGTTGGATTTTCCATAGAATATAGATTTCTAAAATGACCACTCATATACCACTTGAATATTACGATAGTTTAGTTTATTTAGCTATTACCTAAATTACTATATAATAGGAATTGTAGAAGGATGCACTGAGCTTACTTAGGCTTATCAGGCTTAATGTCTAAGTTTGCAGATGATACAAAGGTTGGCAGGATGGTTAACGACAGTCATCAGTGTGAGCTACTGCAACAAGATCTAGGAAAATTGGGTCGATGGGCTGAGAAATGGCAGTTGAAGTTTTACAAATGCAAGGTACTGCACATGGGTAGTAGTAATCCCAGAATAACTTATCAACTGTGTGGTACTACACTTGGGGTAGTGGAGAATGAAAAAGACCTGGGATAATTGTGCAGTCAGATATGAATTCCCTGAGCAGTGCAGACATGTTGCCAGGACAGCTCATGGTGTTTTGTCAATGATATACAGAAACTTTGATGGTGATTATCCATTTGTATAAGGCCATGGTTAGGCTGCATCTTGATTACTGTATACCGGTTTGGAGGCCTAATTTTAGGTCGGATGTAGATTTGCTGGACAGGTGCAGAGAAAGGCAACCAGACTGGTGAAGGGAACCAAAGGGTGCTCTTATGCTCTTACCTAAAAGACTTCGGTTCTGCAAATTGTAGCATCGCAAGACTAGGCAACTGTGGGAAGGCCTGATTGAGGTGTTTAAATCCTTGAGTGGATTGAGTAAGCTGAATGTTAAAGGCATTCTTCCACTTGCTGAGCCTACATACATGAGGGGATATAAATCCAAGTTGAGGAAGGATGGTTGCAGGATAGATGTGCGGAAGTTTGCCTTCAGCCAGCAGGTGGTTGATTGTTGGAGCAGGCTTCCATTTGTTGTTGTGGAAGTGGATGGGTTGAATAAATTCAAGGAAGAACTAGAGAATTTCTTGGAGCATACGAATAGGTGAACTGTCTAGGTTTAAGTTTCATTAGTACATCTGACATCTGTTTAGGTCTAAGCTTTGAACAGTATCTCTTGGTTGATATAAAACACCTAATAGCTTCCATGATTACTTCTCTCAATGCTTCCCATTTAGAATTTTTGGTAGCAGCATCAATGGTTGGTCCCACTGCATAGAATTTAAAAACTTTCTGAGACAATGTAGCCATCCTTACAAAAGCAAAAGCCCTTTCATTTGTCCTTGACAATAGTTACATCTTAAAAGTATATCCAACATCAGTATGCTGTGATCACTGCCACTTAGTGGATCTTTTACCTGCAGTTTCTTAATGCATGAAGAGTTGCTTTTGATAATCAAGTTTATCAATAAGATCAAGAGTATTGCCTCTTATTGCTTCTCTAGCATGCTGATGTAGGAAACAGTCATCTAATAAATCCACAAAGTTCTTGCTACTGTGTGAGTGATCAATCCATGAGTTCTAACCAATATCTGGAAAGTTAAATTCCCCCATTATAATACTTTTCTGATTTACTGTCCCAATCTGTGTCGGTTTCTCATTTGCTCAATATTCAGCAGATGCATTAGGCCTATAACACGTTTTAGGCGTAATTTCTGCTCATTTTTGTTTTCCTGGTGCTTATATCACACCAGACTGACTCCACATTGTGCTGGTTACTGTTGTCAACTGATGCACAGCCTTAGATTTTTTTTTTGTGCTGCTTTATCCACCCTTTTTTTCCTGTCTGTCCTTTCTATACATGGCATTGGATAAAGGATCCCTGGTGCCTCTTGACAATCAACACTATACACTATGCACTTTCTATACATGTACAAATTGTACTCCCCATATTCGAATACTGTATCTCTTATGTCTGAGTGTCTCCCATATTCCCATGTTTGCCTTTTATGACTTAACCAGTACTTCAAATTTATTTACTTTGCTTCTGGCATTAGTGTACATGCAATGGACTGCATGTTCCAATAGAAGCACTGCCTATGGCTGCTGTTAATCTATTAGTCTGTGCCCACCCAGTTAGCAGTTTTCTGATCCGTCTAACACTACCTTGATAGCATCAGCAAATATTCTTGCACTGCTTGTATTGAAGTGTATCCCAACCTTGTAAAAACATTCTCTCCTGTTAACAAGCACATTCCACAATGGGAAAATTCTACCAATATCTGGATACCCTGTGAGTCCTCTCCAGAACCAAATTAACTCTCAAGACTCTCATCATGTACTTCCATTCTGTCATGTTTGGGCAGAATTACAGACACGTTCCATTTTAATCATAACTTGCAACTTTTTTTTCAACATTGCCCTGTACTTCAACAGTTTGAGGTTGTCACAGACATTCTCTCAGATATGCCAGACAAACTATACTTGCTAACTGGGAGTCTAAAACGCTGTTGGAACTGATATTCGGGTGACATTCAAGTCAAGTGGACCCAATTTTGGCGAAGTCCGGAAGGTCTGTGTCAGCCAGATCCTCTGCTTGCACCTTCACGATGGTGGGACTGTCAGTAATCCTGGGTAAAACCTCCATGCAAAAGCACACTGTGGGTGACCACCCAGGTGTGAACCAACCTAAGCAGGGGTCGAGGTGTGACACCCGCACCGCATGGAGGAATGCCGCCCCTCTGTGTTACCAGGCAGTACTAGGTGATAGATGACTTTCATCAATCAGTGCAATACCACCACTTTGCTTATTGGAGGCGTGAAGTGGTGGAACCCATGTTTAGTCTCCAGAGCTAAGTTCTGGTCAACCCTTCCCCATTTCTTCCATCATACAGTATGACTGATGACTTTTGAGGTTATGATGAACATCATGGCAAGATCCAATCTTCCTTACATTTCAAGGGTACAGCTCTAAAACAGTGTTCGCATGCCGGCTGCTAGTTAGTACACCGGACTGAACCTATTCGTAACTCTTTAGGAGGCTTCCGAATCAGCTAGTGTATAATCTTGCTACCTCTACTCTGCCAGATAGTGACTGGAGGAAGTCTGAGTAGTGTGTATGCGGGGGGCATTGTCGAGGCCACGTTATGTCAAGGATCTGGGTACAGGTGACCCCCGCTTAACGCTGATAATTCATTCCGGTAAAAACAGAGTGCTAAGTGAAGCTGCGCTAAGTGAGCGCCACATTCCAATAAGGTAACATGTATTTGTGAGTTGCGGTCGGTGCCATAGGATATTTCCTAATCAATAATAAACGGTAGTGAAAAGATGCACAAATGTCGGTCAAAATATTTAATATTCAAATATTTGTACATATAAAATATTCTGCATTACATACATATATAATTATGTGGTAACTACTTACGTTATCAAAATTAAACTTAAAATTCCAATTAAAATCATGAATTTAATTTATCTAAATTCATTGATTTTAATTGATGAATTTAATAATGAAAACTGTCGATTTTGGCTTGTACTTTGGCCCTCTTCCTGGTAAACTAAAAGGGGTTTTAATTTTAAACTCCCTCAAATGAAACGATTTCCTTAAATATGCCAAAAATGCAATCTGTAAAAGAGTGTTATAGTGATTTTTGACAGCGTTATAGTCAGATACAGGTTATAATATAAGAACAGCGTTATAGCGAATCAGCCTAATGCGAACCACGTTATAATGAGGGCCTGCTGTTTATTCTTACCATGTGTAGACCATATCCAAAAATTTCATTACTTCATACAGCATGCCTGTCCCCTCATTTTCTTACTATTGAATATGCCATGAATTGTCAAACTAATAGAGAAAGCTTATCTGCGAAAAGATCTAAACCTCCCAAACGCTTAGTTCATTTCACAAATATACGTGGTCTCAATTCTGATTTCAGCGATGTCAGTTTCCACTTGCAGTTTGCCAAACCCCATATACTTTTTCTGACAGAATCTCATTATCGGTTGATTCAGCTACTGCTCATCTGAGTTGCCCAAATTATTCGCTGTATGATTCCTTTTGCCTCAAAGGTGGTACTTATGCATATGTCCGTCCTGATATTCCCTGTCAGAGACTTGGTAATTTGGAATCTCCTCTTTTCAATCTTCTCTGGCTTAAAATCTTTCTACCTCATTGTGTAAAATTCATCTGTTGTCTCTACCGTTCTCCCAACTCCACTAATCACTTGGAACTCTTTGACTTCCTCTCTTTGCAACTTGACTTTCTCCAGTCCAACTTTCCTAACAGTGAGGTAATTTTCCTTGGTGATTTTAATGTTCACAACTCCAGCTGGCTTCCGTTTTCTAGTCACACCCACCCAGCTGGTCAAGATGCCGAGGCTTTTGCAATTACTAATGACCTTGCACAGATTGTTCATTTACCTACAAGAATACCGGACAATTCTAACCATACAGCCAACACGCTTGATCTTTTTCTCACAAACAACCCTTCTAAGTACACAGTCGAAGTGAGAGGTCCTTTAGGCACCTCAAATCAAAACTTGGTCAGTGTCTCTTCTCTAGTGGAGCCTTTATCTCATGGCTATTTCCAACCTCGTATCGTTTGGCATTACAAGAATGCAAAATGGGATGACCTGCAAGATTTCTTTTCTTCTTTTCCTTGGTCAGATTACTGTTTCAAAACTTCTGATGTTAACGTGTGCTCAGATCGTGTCAGTGAAATTATTCTTGTAGGAATGGAATCCTTTATTCCACACTCCACTTTAAAATCTCATCCTTTATCTAAACTTTGATTTTCCAATAAATGTGCTAAGGCTGTTCAAGAGAAGAATGTTGCATATCGTGATTGGCTTGTTTCCAATTCTTCAGTTTCATTTTCTGCCTACACCAAAGCTCGCAACAATTATAAAGCAATTATTAATCAGTCCAAACTAGATTTTGAACAGGCTAAGAGTAGAAAACTTGCTTCTTGCCCTAATGGTAGCCGATCATTCTGGTCCCTTGCCAAAGCTGTTGGCCGCAACGTTTGCCCATCTTTGCCTCCACCTCTGTCAAAACCAGATGGTTCTGTTGTTACTTCGGCCAAGGATAAAGCTGACCTGTTAGCATCCCATTTTTCTTCCAACTCACGTATTAATGATCTGGGTAAAACACCTCCCACCATTCCCAACAAGCTCCATTCAATGCCTCCTGTGGTCTTCCGTCAAAAGGATTTCAGGAGGATTTGGACAAATCTTGATGCTAAGAAAGCTCCAGATCCTGATGGCATTTCTCCACTTGTTCTCAAAACTTGTGCTCCTGAACTTACTCCTGTTCTTTGCCGCCTTTTTTCACTTTCTTATTCCAAAGGTGTTTTTCCTTCTGCTTGGAAATTTGCTCATATCCAGCCAGTTCCTAAAAAGGGTGACAAATCCCTCCCATCCAATTATCGTCCCATTGCAATTACTTTTACTCTTTCTAAAGTAATGGAGAAATCAATTAACTGTCAACTCTTAAACTACCTAGAAACCTTTCGTGTGATCAACGATTGCCAGTATGGATTCCATCAGTGTCGATCCAGTAGTGATGTTCTGGCTTATGTTACTCATTTATGGACAAATTCAATGGAAAATTTTGGTGAAAAACCAAGCAGTTTCTCTTGACATCTCAAAGGCTTTTGATTGTGTTTGGTCTAAAGGTCTTCTAAACAAGCTTCCATCTTATGGTTTTGTAATTGGTTATCCAGTTTTCTCTCTGATTGCTTACTGAGTTTGATGGTAGATGGCTCTCTGTCTTCTAATTTCTCCATTAATGCTGGTGTCCACAAGCGCCTCCATAGCCAGGTGGGAAGAAGCAGCAGTGTGTAACGCACGCTTCTTGATTAGACCGGGGTTCGATCCCGTCACCACCAAATACGGGGATGCGGAAAGATCAGGGAATGATCACCGCATATTCCCGGAGCAATATGGCCTTAGTTGCTAATGCTCCTAAAAAAAAACCAAATAACAAATAAATAATAACAAGCTGGTGTCCACAAGGTTCAGTTCTTTCCCCCTCTCTTTTCCTCTTGTATATTAATAACCTTCTTCCATTGACTGGAAATCCTATCTATAGTTTTGCTGATGATAGCACATTGCATTCCACTTTCCATTTTGAGAAACCTTGCCCTGCTCATTCAGCTTCAACTTCTCAAAAATCTGCTACCAATTCTTTAAATGCCGATCTTTAGGTAATTCTCCAGTGGGGCAAAGACAACTTAGTTGATTTCAACCCTTCTAAAACTCAGTCTTGTCTTATATCTCACAAAAAGGATTCTTCTGCTCCTGTGCTTATCTTTGATGACACTCCGATTTCTAAGCAAAATGATATATCTCCTTTGGGGATTATCCTGACTTCTAATCTCTCTTGGCACAGGCACATCACAAATATTGCTTCCTCTGCATGTGAAAAACTTGGTTTTCTCTTTTGCTCTCGGCATTACTTTTCTTCCAAACATCTGTTCACTCTGTACAAATCGCAGATCTGCCCTGCCATGGAATATTGTTCCCACATCTGGGGTGGTGCCCCCAAAACCTCTCTCAGGCTTCTAGATTCCATTCAGAAGAGGGTAGTTAGGTTAATTAATGACTCCTCTCTAACAGAGTCTCTCCACTCGCTGTCCCATAGACATACTGTTTCTGCTGCATGCCTTTTCTACAGATACTTCCATGGGCACTGTTCTTCTGAATTGGCTTCTATAATTCCCGCTCTCTCTTTCAAAACAGTCCAAAGACTTGCCGCCACCAGCTAACATCTATTTACTGTCCAACTTTAAACTCACAGAACCAACTTTTCATCTTCCTTGTTTATTCATTCAACTGCCGTTTTCTGGAACAACCTTCCCTCATACGTATTTCCTGAAAATTACAGCCTTCAAATATCATCTTTCGTCTTTTCAATCTCCAACCCAAGCATGGTACTAAGTACGATAGGTTCTAATATCCCTCACGTTTGAGGTTTTTTATTAAAAAAAAAAAAAAAAAAAAACTTGTTAATTATCTCTTAAGATCTCCTACTCTTAATATCATTAGTATTGAGGTTTACAGCAATGTCATCTTTTGTGCACTTAAAAGATGATAGCCTGTAAAGCCCTAGATGTCGTCAATTTTAGTTACTGGAAGAAATACCCTGGTTATATTCCACCTATGCTTTTTGCAAAATACAAGCTGCATGCATTCAAAATGTTCCCGGAATTTTACTATAAAAATTTATTGATTGAACAGTTGGACTTGCTTGCCTAATCACCTTCAAAGTATCTTCCTTCTGCACACAAACAAACTTGCTCTGTCGGTCTTCCCAAGCATGGAAAAATTCTTTAAAATTGCATATAGGACTGCATCCATATATTTTTTTTGATGTCATCCTCCATAGTGAAATGAAGACTGTGAAGCCCCATTTTCAGTTTAGGGAACAGCCAGAAGTCAGATGGTGCAGGGTTGGGAGAGTAGGGAGGCTGCTCCACAGCTGTTATTTTATTTTTTTTTCACAGCCAAGGACTGCTCAATTGCCATTGCCGTGTGATTGGGTGCATTTTCCTAGTGCAGGATCCAGCTATCCTTCCATTTTTTCACCACAAATTCTCATGAAAATGTGTCAAAACCTCTATGTAGTCAGCAGCAGTAATGCTTCTCTCCTAGTTGCAAATTCATAGTGTACTATGCTCTCATTATTGGAAAACAAAAAATAATCAGCACTACTTTAACATTGAATTTTGTTGCATGAGACTTCTTGGGCCATGGGGACATTTTTCCGTGTCTTTTGGATGATTCCACCTTGGTCTTGGGGGTTGTAGGCGAAAGCCCAACTCTCCTTCCCAGTGACTGCTTTTCTTAGGAAGCTCAGATCCTGCATAGATTTTCTAAACAAATCATCTGTGATGGCTTTCCTTTGATTGCCCAACAGCAAGCGTGGAACAAACTTTGCACACACACATCTCTAAATCTCATTAGGATTGTGTATATTGAGCCTACAGACAGTCCAACGTCATGAGCAATCTCAAAATCAGTCATTCTCTTATCATTTTGCATGAGTTCCTTCACTTTTGTGGCATTAGCATTAGTAGAAAAATATGAGGCAAGAAAGCAAGCTTATACAGCAGCAGCCAAAAAAAAAAAAAAAAAACACACACAACACTCTTCTCATTTCATTCATTCATTTGCTCTAAAAGTTTGTTCATCTCTTCCTTGAATTTATTTAAGCTATCAACTTCCACAATGACAGATGGAAGTTCGTTCTAGCAATCAACTACCCCTTGGCTAAAGACAAATTTCTGCACTTCTGTTCTACAACTGTCTTTCCTCATTTTTAGTCGTTTTATGATATCGAAGGGTATCCACTGCTAGGCTCATCTTCTAGTGTTTCCTGTCCATTTTTAAACAGATTAAGCCACTTGTAAACTGCTGTTTTCTTCAAAGCATTATCTCCATGAACTTTCTGTAATGCTTGCAATGTCTCTGTAGCACTTTTTCTAAGTTTAAAGAAGCACTTATGTTAGCACACTGTTCAAACTGTGACATTCTTCAGTCAGTCAGCTGTGACACACGAGTGAAGTGGTCAAGCCACTTCCCATTTGGCATGCATGTGCACCAAGGTCAACAGCAGTACTCCACAAAACTTTACGGCCATGGGGCAAACCATTTAAACACCAGCATGCTATTCCAGGATCTTTTTGAATGTACTACATATATTTCCCATTTCTCTGACAATTCAGTCACTAATTATAGCTGCTTTCTGTAGGACCAAGGATCTTTACTGTGCAGGATATTTTGTTATTTGATGCTAGAGCATGGGCTCCAGCTTGGGGCTGAGGGCTTGATGGGTCTCTCTCTTTTAATCCTTTGAGAGCATCAGCACTATTCTTTAAGCCTTTATACAAACCCATCAGAATTCTTAATTTGTGCTTAACCTCCTCATTCTCTTTGTAACGAACAGACACAAAGGCATTTCCTATGGCTGTATCTTGTGTTGTCGAAGGTGGCTTTGCAAAAAGAGAACAAGTAACACATACAATAGTCTGTTTCATAGAAGAACTGCTCTTGGCAGTTTCCCCCCAAACCAAAGATTTCTAGCTACTTTGAGCTCTTGCTTTGTTGCTGTTGTCTGAATCATGATTAGCAACAGACGAAACCAAGAGATATGAAAGTAATAACTCTATGTTAATCCCACCTATTTGACTGCAGTACAAACTGTACTATTCCAAATGATGTTATGTATTATGCGATGCAATTAAGTTATAAAATCATTTGTATTGTAGTGAATTTATAGTTTATGGACCTAATTAAAAAAAAAAAAAAAAAACACTAATGCTATTGTTTACACTCGCACAAAATTACATATAAAACCATCCAAGTTGCACCTATATCAATACTAACAATGGTGGAAGAAGTGAACTTTGATTAGACCGGGGTTCGAGCCCGTGACCACCAAATACAGAGGATGTGGAAGGGCCAGGGATTGACCACCGCATATTCCCGGAGTATTATGGCCTTAGTTGCTAATGCTCTTAAAAAAAAAAAAGTGAACTTTGGATTTTTTAAGCAACTTTGAAGGCCAAGTAAATAACAAATTCACTAATTTAATCAGCTAATCACGAATTATAACCACACTACTAATTTTAAACCAAAGTTAAAAAGAAACAGTTTTTAAGCTATAAAGAAAATTCTTGGACTAGAAAGAAAAATATAAAAAAATTAGTAGAATGAAAATTGTATTTAGTGGCTTCCAGAAAACAATCCAATGCAAACTATTAAAGGCTGCTTTCCTTATCAGTCACAATTATAAAAAGCCAGTGAGAGATGAGTACAGAGACAATACATCAAAACAGGTTGATGGATGATGAGTTGGTCAGTGGTATTTCACAACGTTTGTGGTAAATTTTACCTTAAGTGTTTTATATGGTAAAAAAGTGTTAGTGGAGTTCTTGGAACATTGTGCCTGTATTTGTGTGCTGATACAAAATTGGTCGCCAGCTGACTTTCTATTATGAATTCCTAAGACCAAAGCATGTTTCCTTAAGGCAGATGAGTCTGCTGGTTCCAAACAGAATTCAGAGATAGCAAGTTGCCAAATGAGTTTTTGGAAGTGTTTAAGTTTAATATATCTGAAATCTAAGTATATAATGTCAAAATTATTTTTTTTCATCCAGTTCCTTTGTTATTACATAAGTTCTAGTTAGATTGGTCAGACAGGATTGCCTCTTAACAAATTCATGCTGTGACTAATATAACTGCATTCTTGTTCAGATGGTCCTGCATTACTTCTTTAACCAGCGAGCCCACTATTTTCTCTTGGATAGAAGTCAAGCTAACAAGTCTGTAATTATTCATGTTACCCTTAAATCCCTTTTTGTGAATTGGATATACATTTTCAGATCTCCAGTCCATAAAGACTTTCCCTGAATTCAAAAGTGCTCTTACAATTATGGCTAAATCATTATAAACAGAATTGCTCTGTCTCAATAGTTATTAGGCTAAGCTAAAACTGTTTTCAGTTTCCCATTGAATAAGAGAAAATATCAAAATGTGTGCTCTGGGTTTTTTTTTTGAAAATCTGCTGATTAAAAATTCATATTATTCCTTCTTAGAGACTTAGTTTTGCAGTCAATTAGGAAGGTTAAATTACATGCCCAAATTGGAAGAATAAACTTTATTCCTTGTTAACATAAATGATACTTTTTGTACACGTCAGTAGGGAATTATATGCATAAAGTTTTACATATTGCACATTTGGAGACCATTGTAGGGAAGAAACTAAATACAGTAGTGTTGATAATTCAAACTAATTGGGACCTGGGGTAGTTTGGATTTTCGAACTTTTCAAAAATACTGTTCCAGAGACTACAAAAAAAATGTTTAGTAAGTTCAGAAATAAAAACACTAAGTTGTACTTGTGTATTTTTATTCATAGGTAACAAAAAAAAAAATGGAACTTTCAGCTACAATGGATATGTATAGGCCTTTACTGAAAATAATTACTAATTTTTTGCTACACCATTTTCGAACTTCGTTTCTTTGCTCCCAGATCCCTCACTCTTTTTAGTAAGAGTAGCCGAGTTGGACAGCATTCAGTTTGTCGATCGTTTGTCAATTTTCACGTATTGTTTAATTTTGTTAATTGTTAAGGTAATAAAAGTGTAAATTTGTGCTTTATATCTTCATTTTTATAGCCTCTGGATAATATTCCCCCAAGTTTTGCTTATTAGAATTGCTGTTTAATAGAATCAAAATTCAATTTGCAAACATGATCACAATAATTGGCACTTACTGTAATCATTTTATGGCATCAGCATAAAAGATGCCGACCGGGCTAGCCGAGTGGGTAAAGTACCTGCCCGGCAACCCAAAGGTCGTGGGTTCGATTCCCGCCTCGGGCTTGGATCAAAGTACTGCAAAAACCTTGGGAGGTGCAATATGGCCACAGAAGCCGATGCGCCAACAACTACCAAATCAAAAAAAAAAAAAAAAAAAAAAAAGCATAAAAGATAAATAAATGTTGACTCGCTCGGATTATTAATGCTTTGAATTATTCACGTTCAGATTTTCAATGCTCTACTGTAACTGTGTTTGTCTTAGTAGTAAATATTACTCATTATCCTTGTTTTGAAGAATACTCACATTTTCTTGTTAAAGGGAATTCACCTTCAAGTGAAGAGGATGCAAAAACTTTGAAAACAGTAACTATATTATCATATACTTCTTTGAGCTATATAGAAACAGATTGCGTAGCTACTGCTAGCCTTTCTATGTGATGCTGGCATACAACCAATGATTTAAAAATTTAAAGATTCAAAAAATTTGTAAAGTTTTCTTGTCATTCCCAAACTATCTTTGATGTTTATTACATTTATAAAACTTGTTTACTGAATATACAATTGTAGAATGGTGATATTTATTGTATTTTTTAGGAAATTTAACTTGAGCTTTTGACATGGTGGCAATTTATCTGTTTATCCATTGCCATCAGATAGTTGGTGCATCTGCAACATTATTCAAGATAATTTTACAAAATATAGAGAATATTTTTTATTATAAGGCACTAGGGTCTGATTTGCTTATTTTTAGGATTAAGCTATTTGTTGATTGGATCTTTTTTTTTTTTTTTTGTCATATTTAGACTACAATTTTTGAATTTATTACGATTTAGATTTTACAGTTTCTAAATTAAAATGTTGCCTAATCAACTGCCTTTTTTTTAATGGGAAATTTTTCCCCCTGTCTTTGGTTTACACAATTGCATACAACATAGCCTAAAAATTCCATCTCTGTACTTCAGAAATGAATGTAGTAGTAGTGGCATGTGATGCAAGAAAGCAAGTGTATGAGCTTATGCAGCATCAGCCAAAAAAAAAATTACAAAACAATCCCCTCTAAATGTTTGTCCAGTTCCTCCTTAAATTTATTTAACCTATCAACTTCCACAACGACAGATGGAAGTTTGTTCCAGCAATTAACCACCCGCTGGCTAAAGGCAAATTTCCGCACATCTGTTCTACATCTGCCTTTTCTTAATATAAATTTATGCCCCCTTAGGTTCGTAATCTGAACAAGTGGAAGGAGCCCATCAGAATTCAGCGCGCTCAACCCAATCAAGGCCTTATACACTTCAATCAGATCACTGCACAGGTGCCTAGTCTCCAGCCACTGCAATTTGCAGAACTTAAGCCTCTCTTGGTAAGAGGATCCCTTCATTCCCCTCACCAATCTTGTTGCCCTTCTTTGTACACGCTCAAGCAAATCTACATCCTTCCTAAAATGAGGCCTCCAGACCTGTACGCAGTACTCAAGGCGTGGCCTGACCATTGCCTTATACAGAGGGACAATCACCTCCTTTTCCCTGCTAGAAAAATTCCTGTATATCATTGACAACACCCCATGACCTGCCCTGGCAGCCTGTCTGCATTGCTCAGAAAACTTCATATCTGACTGCACAATTACTCCCAGGTCTTTTTCATTTTCTACCACCTTAATTGTAGTACCATACAGTTGGTACGTTTCTCTGGGGTTAATTCTACCCATATGCATTAAACTTCAGTTGCCACTTCTCAGCCCATCTGCCCAAATCTTCTAGTTCCTGTTGCAGAAACATTGCCATTGCTGTCATTAACAACCCTGCCAACCTTTGTATCATCTGCAAACGTCGATACTAAGCCTGATATACCTTCATCAATATCATTGATAAATATACAAAACGACAGTGGACCCAACACCGAACCCTGTGGAACTATACTAATAACATTAGTCCACGAAGAGCAGCACCCATTGATTACCACCCTCTGTCTTCTCCCACTCAGCCATCCTTTTATCCATTGTAGCAACTTACCCTTAATACCATTCTGCTCCAATTTGTCAGTAGTCTTCCATGTGCAACAGTGTTAAAAGCTTTCCTGAAATCCAAGTATATGATATCAAAATTATTTTTTGCATCCGGTTCCTTTGTAACCACATCATAATAACCAATCAAATTTATCAGACAAGACTTTACCTTAACAAACCCATGCTGTGTCTGAATTATTGCTGCAGTCTTGTCTAGATGATCCTGCAATGCATCTTTAACCAGTGACTCCATTATTTTACCTGGAACAGAAGTTAAACTAACTGGTCTGTAATTACTCGTGTCACCCTTCGATCCCCCTCTGTGAATTGGGGACACATTTGCACATCTCCAGTCCGTGGGGACCTCCCCTGAGTCCAAGGATTCTCCCATAATTATGCCTAAGGGTTTGATATAACTGGATAGATCCCATCCTGATCCAGTTATATCCTATTTAGATAGATCCCATCCCATCCAGTTATATCCTGATCATTAAGCACCCTGTTACAATTTGATAATCTTGTGGCATTTTCAAACCTTAATAACTCCTCGTGTGAATGTAGATGCAAAATACTCATTCAGTTTGTTTGCTATCTGAGCAGGATCATTAACAGTCGAACCATCGATATCAAGTGGACCAATCAGATTCATCCCCTTCCTTTTAGAGTTTATATAAGTAAAGAAATCCTTGCTGTTTTTTCTTAGCATCCTTTGCCAAAGATTTCTTGTAATCTGCCTTCGCCTGCCTAACCTCCTTTGTGGCTTGATTACAGACTAGCTTGTATATATCATAGGCTTCTGTGTCGCCTGATAATTTATATGCATCTAATTCATTTTTCTTCTCTGCCACGAGTCTCATTAGTTCATTTGACTTAGACCGGAGTTTGAACCCTTGACCACCAAATACGGAGGATGCAGAAAGGTCAGGGAATGACCACCGCATATCCTCGGAGCAATATGGCCTTAGTTGCTAATGCTCCTAAAATAAAAAAAAAAAAAAAAGTTCATTTGACAACCATTTAGGCCTAAACCTTGAACAATATTTCTAAATAGGTATAAAACGTTTAGTAGCTTCCATTATTAATTCCTTGAATGCTTCCCACTTAGAATTTGCTGTTGGTAGCATCATCAGTTGATCCCACTGTACAGAATTGAAAAACTGTCTGAGACCACTGTAGTCACTTTACCCCTTCCTTTACCCCTGATGGTAATTATATCTTTAAGTAAATCCCACATCAGTACGCTGTGATCACTGCCACCTAATGGTTCCTTTATCTGCAAATTCTTAATACACTAATGATCACTGCTGATAACCAGATCAAGAGTAGTACCTTCTCTGATTGCCTCTCGAACATGCTGCTGCAGAAAACAATCATCCAATAAATCCGCAAAAGTCTTACTAGTGTGCGAGTGACCAACCCATAAGTTCCAGTCTATATCTGGGAAGTTAAAATCCCCCATTATAAGACATTCTGATTTACTAGCCCACTCTATTTCTCTGTACAATTGTTCATTGTACTCATTCGAGTCATTAGGCCTATAACACACTTCCTACTCTTATTTTTGCTTTCGCAGTGCTTATGTCACACCAAACTGACTCAACAGTGCACTGTTCATCTATATCAACTGGATGCAATTCTTTTGATTTTATGTTTTTCTTAATTAACAGCATAACACTTCTTCCCTTCCTATCCTGTCTATCCTTTCTGACACATTGTACTCCCCAAATTCCAGTTCTGCATTCCTTATATCTGTGGGACACCACGTCTCTTCTATCCCAACAATATCCACCTTTGATGTCTTGACCAACACTTCAAATTCATCAAATTTATTTACTATACTTCTAGCATTGGTATACATGCAAGTATGCATGTACCTATTCTTATTATTAGTTACCCTAACACGTCCCATATACCCACCTGTTTCACGATGACTGCCATCAGTCCCTGAAACCCCCAACACTCCTCTCTCCAGGCCGCTGCTTATTCTAATAGAAGTGGTGCAAGAATCACCTACACCTCTGCCTGTGGCTATTTTTAACCTTTTAGTCTGATTTTATTTTAAAACTGATTTTATTTTAAACAAAATAAAAATAAATACAATTGTTTTAGCATGAAGAGATGTGACTCAGCTGCACTTGTAGCTAGCCATTCACAGCTAAACATGCATAGTAAAGAGCAAACATTACATGACTTTGTGTTTTTTTTTTTTCTTCAAATAAAATCAGTTTACGTTTACTTCAGAAGAACATGCATAATGTTTTTAGAGTAAATTGAAGAGTGGGAACAATTTTCCCATTGGAAAAAAAGCACGAGATGTGATCCATTAGGCAAAATTTAATTTATAAATTGTAAAATGGAAGTGGTAATATAATACCCAATCCCATTTAATATTGAATTCAAAAATTTCAGTAAAAATAGTAGTAGTAGTAGTAGTAGTAGTAGTAGTGGCACTTGATGCAAGAAAGCAAGTGTAGGAGCTTATGCAGCATCAGCCAAAAAAAAAAAAAAAAAAAAAAAAAATATCACACCATACCCTCCAATTGCCTGTCCAGTTCCTCCTTAAATTTATTTAACCTATCAACTTCCACAACGACAGATGGAAGTTTGTTCCAGCAATTAACCACCCGCTGGCTAAAGGCAAATTTCCGCACATCTATTCTACATCTATCCTTTCTTAATTTGAACTTATGTCCCCGTAGGTTCGTATTCTGAACAAGTGGGAGGATCCCATCAGAATTCAGCGTGCTCAACCCATTCAAGGCCTTATAGACCTCAATCAGATCACTGCGCAGGTGCCTAGTCTCCAGCCACTGCAATTTGCAGAACTTAAGCCTCTCTTGGTAAGAGGATCCCTTCATTCCCCTCACCAATCGTGTTGCTCTTCTCTGTACACGCTCAAGCAAATCTACATCCTTCCTAAAATGAGGCCTCCAGACCTGTACGCAGTACTCAAGGCGTGGCCTGACCATTGCCTTATACAGAGGGACAATCACCTCCTTTTCCCTGCTAGCAAAATTCCTATATATCATTGACAAAACCCCATGACCTGCCCTAGCAGCCTGTCTACATTGCTCAGAAAACTTCATATCTGACTGCACAATTACTCCCAGGTCTTTTTCATTTTCTACCACCTTAAGTGTAGTACCACACAGTTGGTACGTTTCTCTGGGGTTACGTCTACCCATATGCAGTACTTTGCATTTGTCAAGGTTAAACTTCAGTTGCCACTTCTTAGCCCATCTGCCCAAATTATCTAGATCCTGTTGCAGTAGCACACTGCCATTACTGTCATTAACAACCCTGCCAACCTTCGTGTCATCTGCAAACTTCGACATTAAGCCTGATATACCTTCATCAATATCATTGATAAATATACAAAACAACAGTGGACCCAACACCGAACCCTGTGGGACTCCACTAATAACATTAGTCCACGAAGAGCAGCACCCATTGATTACCACCCTCTGTCTTCTCCCACTTAACCATCCTTTTATCCATTGTAGCAACTTACCGTTAATACCATTCTGCTCCAATTTGTACAGTAGTCTTCCATGCGCAACAGTGTCAAAAGCTTTCCTGAAATCCAAGTACAGTGGTACCTTGGTTTGCGAGCATAATTCGTTCCGGAAACGTGCTCGTAATCCAAAGCACTCGTATATCAAAGCGAATTTCCCCATAAGAAATAATGGAAACTCAGATGATTTGTTCCAAAACTCAAAAATATTCACATACTGTAAAAATGATTAATACAAAATACATACATACCTTTTTATATTTTTAAAAGCAATCGAATTTATTAATTATTGGGTAGAACGACTTTCACTGTCACTAACGGAATCACTACTATCTGTTGACTTTTTCTTTTTGTGCGACTTTAACAAAGAACCTCTCCAATGACACTTGCTTTTGCCTCCTTTTGAGGATTTCGCGGAAATATGACATTGCATTGTCGTTAAACAGATTCATCGCTTGCACTGCCACAGCCTTATTCTGGTGGTGTTTTTCTACAAAATTTTGCACTGTTTCCCACATTTTACACACCTCCCTAATCTCATTTGAAGAGAGGGATTTCTCCATTTTTTTCTCCTCCTCCTCAGACGAGATCTCCTCCATCACCCCTTGCTGTTGCTCGCGATGCAGATCCATCAGTTCGTCGGTGGTAAACTCCTGGTCATATTCCTCCACCAGCTCTTGAATGTCGTCGTTATTCACCTCCAGTCCCATGGTCGTCCCCAAGGACACAATTTCATCGACAACTGGCAGCTCCTGTTCATGAGCAAACCCCTCAACGCAATCAGACCACAGTTTTTTCCAAGCAGAATTGAGGGTTCTCTTGGTGACCCCATCCCAGGCTTTATCGATGATTTTGAGGCAGTTTACGATGTGGAAATGATTTTTCCAAAACTCTCGGAGGGTAAGGTTAGTTTCTTCGGTCACCTCGAAGCATCGCTGAAATAGTGCCTTGATGTAAAGCTTTTTAAAGTTTGAAATGACTTGCTGATCCATGGGCTGGAGTAATGGAGTGGTGTTGGGAGGAAGGAACTGGACCTTAATGAATTCGAATTCTTCCAGTAAGTCGTTCTCAAGGTCTGGAGGATGAGCAGGAGCATTATCCATAACCAGCAAGACTTTGAGTGGCAGTTTTTTTTCTAAAAGGTATTTCTTCACTGCAGGACCGAAGACCTCATTGATCCACTCAACGAACAAGATACGGGTGACCCAAGCCTTGCTGTTGGACCTCCACATAACATTTAACTGGCTCTTCTGCACCTTGCATTTCTTGAAGGCTCGTGGATTCTCAGAATGATACACGAGCAGGGGCTTGACTTTGAAATCACCGCTTGCATTAGCGCACAGCAAGAGGGTGAGACGGTCTTTCATGGGCTTGTGACCGAGCATTGCATTCTCTTCTGCTGTAATGTAGGTCCTCTTTGGCATCTTTTTCCAAAAAAGCCCCGTTTCATCGCAATTAAAAACTTGCTGCGGCAGGTAACACTCGGAAACCATGAGCTTCTGGAACTCGGCAACGAACGCCTCAGCTGCCTTAGCGTCCGAACTCGCAGCCTCTCCGTGCCTCACAACACTATGGATGCCACTTCTCCTCTTAAAGTTATCAAACCATCCCCTGCTCGCCTTGAAGCCTTCTTCGTTTTCTGAAGACGTACCTGGCTGTTTACTGACGAGGTCGGCGTACAAGGCCTTTCCCTTCTCACAGATCAAGTTCTCGGTCACAGTATCACCTGCTAGTTGCTTCTCATTTATCCACACCAAAAGCAACTTTTCAACATCTTCCAGAATACGTGGCCGTTGCTTTGATATTCTCGTGACTCCTTTTGCTACATCTAGTCCCCTTAGTTCTTCTTTCTTCTTTAATATGGTGCAAATTGTTGACGTAGACTTCTTATAAAATCTTGCGATGGCGGCCACTTTCATACCTTGTTCGTGCTTCTCGATGATTTCCTTCTTAATTTCTACCGTAATCATCTCCTTCTTCTTACCGCCTTCCTTTTCAACCCTCTTCTTCATTGGGGCCATTTTCGTAGTGTACAGTTAATAAATAACAGTCACTAAATTTGAACACAAAAAAAAAAAAATTGCTTTACGCACATACACGTGGTCACAACGCTAGCACGAATGTTCACTACAATGTTGACTGTATACGAATGAGGTATGCCGACTGAGACCGAACATGCGAGACGATTAACCACAATCCCGAGCAGCACGTGATCACGTGACACTCGGTAGGCAATTTTTAGGAAATAAAGCACAATTACAAAATGAGGAGGCACCCTTGATACACATAAACAAAGCTGCGCCCGTGTAGCAACTGAATAAACAACACCATAAAGGCAGAGATACACTATTAACACCTCACATTTTCCTAAAGCACATTTCAAGGGGTTACTACAATAAAACAATAAAAACAATTTCCAGTTGCGTTTCTGCTAGTGGAATCTGTTATAAACTGGTAGTAAACTCGGTCTAATTGCATTTGCGATTACTGTATACCGATAGCTGGAATTGTGTTGGTTTTAACGTTATTATGGTGAAATGTGTTTCCCCTTCACTGATATAAAACACATAAATACATTTTCGGAATCTTCTCTTCATTCCCATCGTGTTGCGTTCATTTGGGGTGATTCTGCGTTCGACTGCCATTTCTTGTAAACACAAAGGCGAATCGTGCATAAGCGAATTCGGTTCGTGTTATATAAGATATCGTTCCTCTATTTATAAATCGTGTATGATCGAATTCGTGTAGTGTAAACACGTGTTATACGAGGACTGACTGTACTCGTATTGCAAGACCTCGCTCGTTTATCAAGTTAAAATTTATTAAAAATTTTTGCTCGTCTTGCAAAACACTCGCAGACCAAGTTACTCGTAATCCAAGGTACCACTGTATATGATATCAAAATTATTTTTTGCATCCAGTTCCTTTGTGACCACATCATAATAACCAATCAAATTTGTCAGACAAGACTTTCCCTTAACAAACCCATGCTGTGTCTGAATTATTGCTGCAGTCTTGTCTAGATGATCCTGCAATGCATCTTTAACCAGTGACTCCATTATTTTACCCGGAACAGAAGTTAAACTAACTGGTCTGTAATTATTCGTGTCACCCTTCGAACCTCCTTTGTGAATTGGGGATACATTTGCACATCTCCCACTTAACTTTGTCTTCTCCCACTTAACCATCCTTTTATCCATTGTAGCAACTTACCGTTAATACCATTCTGCTCCAATTTGTACAGTAGTCTTCCATGCGCAACAGTGTCAAAAGCTTTCCTGAAATCCAAGTATATGATATCAAAATTATTCCGTGGGAACCTCCCCTGAATCCAAGGATGCTCTCATAATTATGGCTAAGGGTTTGCTTAGTTGCTTTGCCGCCTCCTTTAATATAACTGGATAGATCCCATCCGCCCCAGGTGCCTTTCTTATGTTTAACTTCAACAATTTCTCCTCCACTTTGCTCTCAGTTATTACAAAATCATTAAGCACACTGCTACAATTTGATAACCTTCTTCCATTTTCAAACTGTAATGATTCCTCACGTGTGAATGTAGATGCAAAATACTCATTCAGTTTGTTTGCTATCTGAGCAGGATCATCAACAGTCGAACCATCGATGTCAAGTGGACCAATCATATTCAGCCCCTTCCTTTTAGAGTTTATATAAGTACAGAAATCCTTGCTGTTTTTCTTAGCATCTTTTGCCAAAGATTTCTCGTAATCCGCCTTTGCCTGCCGAACCTCCTTTGTGACCTGATTACAGACTAGCTTATATCTGCTACAGGCTTCTGCGTCGCCTGATAATTTATATGCATCCCATGCATTTTTCTTCTCTGTCACGAGTCTCATTAGTTCATTTGATAACCATTTAGGCCTAAACCTTGAACAATATTTCTTCATCGGTATGAAAAGTCTAGTAGTACTGTTGAAAAAAAGCCGTGAAATAGGGTTGAATTTGAAAGTGTCTGCAATTCTGCCCAGACACGATAGGAGGGAGTATATGATGAGAGCCTTGTCGATCAATTCGGCCCTGGAAAGATTGTGCAAGGCTCAAGGGGTAGAATTTTTTTCAGCCTGGACTGTACTTGTTAACAGGAGAGATTGCTTCTACAGGGATGGGATACACTTAAATAGAAAGGGTGCAAGAATATTTGCTGATGCTATCGAGGCAGTGTTAGGTGGGTCGGAAAACTGCTAGCTTGGGGGGATACAAAGACTAATAGTTTAACAGTAACCGCAGGCAGAGGTGAAGGTGATTCTTGCACAACTTCTATTAGAATAAGAAGCGACCTGGAGCGAGGGGTGTTGGGGGTTTCAGGGACGGATGGCAGTCATCCTGGAATAGTTGGGTATATGGGATGTGTTAGGGTAACGAGGAATAGGCATAGGAGCATGTATGCTTGCATGTATACCAATGCTAGAAGTATAGTAAATAAATTTGATGAATTTGAAGTGTTGGTCAAGACATCAAAGGCGGATATTGTTGGGATAGCAGAGACGTGGTGTCACAAAGATATAAGGAATGCAGAACTGGAATTTGGGGAGTACAATGTGTACAGAAAGGATAGACAGGACAGAAAGGGAGGAGGTGTTATGCTGTTAATTAAGAAAAACATAAAATCAAAAGAAGTGCATCCAGTTGATATAGATGGACAGTGCACTGTTGAGTCAGTTTGGTGTGACATAAGCACTGCAAAAGCAAAAATAAGAGTAGGAGTGTGTTATAGGCCTAATGACTCGAATGAGTACAATGAACAATTGTACAGAGAAATAGAGTGGGCCAGTAAATCAGAATGTCTTATAATGGGGGATTTTAACTTCCCAGATATTGACTGGAACTTGTGGGTTGGTCACTCACACACTAGTCAGACTTTTGTGGATTTATTTGATGATTGTTTTCTGCAGCAGCATGTTCGAGAGGCAACCAGAGAAAGTAATACTCTTGATCTGGTTATCAGCAGTGATCATTCGTGTATTAAGAATTTGCAGATAAAGGAACCACTAGGTGGCAGTGATCACAGTGTGCTGAAGTGGGATTTACTCAAAGAGGTAACTACCGTCAGGGGTAAAGGAAAGGGTTTTTGCTTCCGTAAAGGGGAGTACAGTGGTCTCAGACAGTTTATAAATTCTGTACAGTGGGATCGACTGACGATGTTACAAACAGTAAATTCTAAGTGGGAAGCATTCAAGGAATTAATCGTGGAAAATATAACACAAAAGGTCTAGATGACAAGTAGCCTAAACCTAAAAATAAGCAAGGTGTATTTTAATTGAAACATCCTGTATGTTTTTGATAATGTGATATTTATGGGAATTGTCTGCAATTAATTTAGTTACTTATTTATATGTTAACAGTCTTAATCAGAGTGACTTTGTTTGATTTCAGACTACTGAAGCAGAGCTTCATGCACTATTTTCAAATTATGGAAATGTGAAAGCTACAAAAATAATTGCTGACCGAGCAGGAGTGTCAAAAGGGTTTGTTAATTTTTCTATAACAATTTTTTTTATTTTTATTTTGTTAGAAAATTGAAGTATTATTGACAAATAACATTGCTTTAATAACAGAACAGGATTAGTGTTCAGTCTTATCCCTATGCTCAGTTTTAAATTTTTCATTTTGCATGAAAGATGAATGGTAAAGATAACACTATGTGATATAATTTCAAAAAAAGGTTCTGTTTATCTGTATTTCTTTGTGTTTCTTTATGAATTTCGGTATGTGAATTCTTAATACTTTATTCTGTCTGTACAGAATAAATTATTAATCTTTTCTACAAACAAATTAACAAGCCAAAAAATCTCAAATTAAAAAGTAGAAACCCTCTGTGGATTAATCAAAAAATTTCTTTAAAAATATACATTTGAACATCTTTATCTTTTGTAGTCAGAGTGATCATTCCAAACGAAGAGCTAGCCTTCGTAGAAGAATTCATCCCACATTCCCTTATGTTATACCTCTGTTCTGTTGATTGCATTTTCTGGTGCAATCAGTGGAGCAGAACAGAAATATTCCATAGATTTGGTCTGAAAAAATCCAAGTGAGAGGGCAAGCAAGTTTTTGTAATTTTCCCTTTTAATGCTACCAATATAGTCAGCCATTTATTACAAGGTGAAATTACTGCCAGGTATTTTGCTCTGCATCAATCACCATTTTGTATTTTCATCCGCTTAACTTGTAGACTAATAAATATGCCACCTTTCATTTTTGTATCAGACAATTTTGGAAACAGATTGTATTGTACATGCTTGAAGGCCTCATTTTGAGAATCCAGTGCTGTAATGGATTGTTTGACCAGTTCCACCTTTATATGGAGTAATGGAAGCAAGATTCTGTTTCTTAGCACCAAGGAATTGTTTACTATATTGTGTGTACCAGCTGAAACTCAATTCTGGTGGACTTTTTTTCTCTTGTAGTGCTGATCTACTGCCCTGATGTCCCAGAGACAGAGAAATCAAGAGACCTTAGTGAAATTACCTTGTAAACCAAGAACCCAGTATCTTGACTTTTCACTTTTAATGTTACCACTTTGATGTCTCCCTAGACATCCCTAAATTATACTGGTCATACTTGATCTTTTGCAACACATGCTTCACATTTCTTTAGTCTTCTTTAATATGAACAATATGTAATAGGAATAAAAGGGTGTATATTCCCATCATGAAGCAACACAGCTTTCAAATGTTTACTCAAGCTGTCTGTGAAAGATGCCACTCTTCTTGATTATGGCTATTATCATTTCTCCATAAAAGGCAATCAAATAAAAATAATAGCACAAATATTCTGCAACAGTGTGAAAAATCTGTACAAGTAACCTGTATTTTTCTTATGTGGATATCTTGTAGCTTTTTATGTGTATGTGTTGTCTTGTGTAGTACAGCCATTGAATATCAGTTCACCAACTCTGCCATGATATAATGGGTTAATACATAACTTTAAAATGATCCTAAATGAGTTGTGTGTGTGTGTGTGTGTGTGTGTGTGTGTGTGTGTGTGTGTGTGTGTGTGTGTGTGTGTGTGTGTGTGTGTGTGTGTGTGTGTGTGTGTGTTTGTTTGTTTGTTTGTTTGTTTGTTTGTTGGCCACTTCTCTACCAGAAAGCAAAGATTACCAGGAGGTTTCTTCCCTGTATCTAGTCACACCATGAGGAGGATGGTCACAAATATGCATGTACTGTTCTAAATGGACTAAAAAGATACCCACAATGCTGAGGAAGGAGGTGAACAGCCTATACAGTGCCAGCAGACCTTGTACTGATAGTACCACAGAGAGATAATGTTTCTATTTCACTATAACTTCTTTCGGGACAAGATATATAACTTGTCCCGAAAGGCCAACATTAAAAAAAAAAAGAAAGGTGAAATAGATTGCTCATGTGAAATACATGCACATATATGACAACATGATATACAAGATATTCACAACATATATCTACGGAATCAAAGCTGTTGGTATAATGGCTTATAAGTTCCTGGCACATTAAGTATTAATCATAATAAGACAGTATTTTATGAGTCCAAAGTAGAGGTATAAGAGGAAAAATAGGTGTAATTTCAAAAGTAAAATGCCAGGTAAGTTTCAAATATCATATATATTTGGAGTGTATTTGTAAAAGTCAATTAATTTCAAATATGTTAATATAAACCAATCCAAAGTATCAGAACACGATGAGAACAAAGTATCATAGTTTGTTAAACTTGTTTTGTCTTTATTATTTATATATCAGTTCGCTTCAAGAAATGATGATGACATTGACCCTGCAATAAAACTAGATGTCCTAAGGTTCACTGTGACTCATACTGGAGAGAACTAGTGAAACAGTGAGAAAGCACAAATTAGATCGAAGCAGCTTTTGCAGAGGAAAGAAATGCAGTGAAATAAGAATTGATGTGTTTTTTTTAAATTTTGTTAGCAAATTTATAACTTGAACTATTATTCACAAATAACATTTCTTTAATAGTGGTAAAAAGACTTCTGGTAAAAAGCTTCTCTTGCCATTAAGTTTTACAGGTTATGCAAGTTAGATTGGTTATCTAGAAATATTTGTTCTTGTCTGGGAGAAAGTATTCCAGTAGCTGAGAAATAATAGTTTATAACATGTATAAAGAATGTTATGCCATTTTCGACATGGCATAAAGAATATGACTGCATCATATTCTTTGATGAATATGAATATGAATAAGTAGAGCCTGCTACTTAAGGAGATGTTGCAGGAAGTTATATCACTGTTGAAGAAGGGAGCTGACGCTCCCGAAAGCTTCAGATTTTTAGCGCTTTTAATGTTTTATATTTTAGCAAATTTTATTGTAAATGATCTTTTTTATTACAGTTTTTAGCATTCCGTAATAGTTTATTGTAAATTTTTTTTTTTTTTTTTTTTTGTAAAGATTGTAGTCATATTAAATTTTAAATTTTATTCAATGGTCGGTGTATGAATTTATATATTCTTAGACATGAGTTTTCCCGACCTCAGAGGCCTCTTTCAGGATATTGTGAGTAGTTATGGCCATATAGTTGTGCAGCATCTCCGACAGTATCAGAAGTATTGTGTAAAAGAAGCTAGACAACAACAGCATTTAAGATTTGCGTACCGTTGCAGAGCGCATGGGCTGGTACCACACGGATTTAGGGTTAAGTTACCTTTCCAGGATGTTCGATTAGAATGGGCCACTGTGCGTTTTCAAAAGAGTATTATGAATGTTTGGATTCGTAAGCTGCATGAAGATCTCAGATTTACTAGACGACAAATTGGCATGTATTTAGGTAATATTGGTAGCAATGTTTCTTCTAGACACCTAGCTCTTATTAGAAGGTTAGTCTCGGATAAAGTTGTTAGGGTAGCAGAGTCATATAGACAAAGACAAATTATGAAGTTTAATAGGTTGGTGAGTGAAAATGTGGTACAGCGATATGATAATAGCACCCATTTTATACATAATTTGAGTAATAGACAGCTCACGAAAGAACAGGAGGCAGTCCTTAGTTTAGGCCCCAAGTTCACTCTGGTGTCTTTGAAACCAGAATATCTCCGCAATGGGGAGATAGCAATGGGTATTGAACGGGCCATTAATAAGTTTCCTGAGCCTTTAGCTAATGAAATCCGGGTGAAGTCAGCTGCAGTGTTGAGTCAGGTGAGGAAGGCACCCCCGAATCTCAGCCTTAGTCAAAAGAGAGCTCTAGAGGAATTGAGAAGAGACAAAGGAATAGTTGTTTTACCAGCAGATAAAGGGAGATCAACGGTGGTCCTGAATACAGAAGATTATAATAAGAAGGCATTGGATCTTCTGCAAGATAATAACACTTATAAGGTGATCCAGAGGAACCCGTTGGTGGGGCTGGAACGGCGAGTCAATAAACTGATACAATCCTGGTTGAACACGGAGAAGATTTCCAAGGAGACTTACTGGTCATTACACACTACAGGTAGTCAACTCCCGCGATTCTACGGACTGCCAAAAATTCATAAGGCAGAAGTGCCCTTGAGACCTATAGTTTCATTTATAGGGAGTCCTTCCTATGCGCTATCAGGGTACTTGGCTAAATTAATTGCACCCATAGTGGGGCAGTCCGAATATGTTGTTAAAGACAGTAGAGAGTTTGTGAATTTTGTGGGGAATTTGACTATAAATGATGATGAGAGCATGATCTCTTTTGACGTTATATCTTTATTTACATGTATTCCTATTAGTCATGCAGTATATTGTGTAAAAATGGCATTGACCAGGGATGCCTCCCTTGGTAATAGATCACTTCTTGGTGTGGAAGACATTTGCACCGGGGTAGAATTATGTCTAGCTAGTACTACCATGTTGTTTCAAGGAACTATGTATAAGCAGGTTCACGGTACTGCCATGGGTTCACCCATTAGTGCCACCGTGGCCAATCTGGCCATGGAGGAGTTGGAAAGTAGGGTTTTTAGTGGGTGTTCGTTTCCTATTAGGAATTGGAGAAGATATGTTGATGATACCTTTGCCCTGGTCCAGAAGGGGAGGGAGGATGATGCCGTTTGCTGGCTTAATAGCTTCTCCCAATTTATACAATTTACCTCAGAGGTGGAAATGGGTGGTACCCTGTCATTTTTGGATGTATTGATCTCCAGGGTGGGTTTTAGACTTAAGACGTCAGTTTTTAAAAAAACCCATGTGTAGAGGTCAATACACCCATTTCAATTCAGCACAAGCTGGACAATATAAGAATAGTGTTGCAAAAGCTTTATTTGACAGAGTAAGATCACACTGTACCACTTCTGAGGATAAAGAAAAAGAAATTAATCGTGTCACGGCAGAACTTAGAAAGTGCGGATACCCCCAGAGGATCCTGGATAGATATAGTAGAGGAGTGTCCGAACGTAGGGAGTCGTTCGTTCCGGTAGCCACCGCATACATCCCCTACTATCCGGGCCTTACTGAACATCTGGCAAGAATTTTACGGGGTTATGGGACACGCTGTGTACAGCTTCCTGGGCGGAGGCTGTGCACAGCTGTGTCTCAGGTCAAAGACCGCATACCAAAAGATCTTAGTAGTGGAGTGGTTTATAGAATAGAATGCCCGGATTGTGGGGAGTGTTATGTGGGGGAAACAAAACGACAGCTCAGGGATCATCTGGGGGAACATTTAAATGCCATAAGAACCGCTGAATACAACAAGTCTGCTGTGGCCGAACATTTTTGGGAGAAGCAGCATCAAATCTCCCCAGAGGACGCTATTATTTTGGATCGTGCACATGGATACTGGGAGCGTAAATGGCTCGAGGGTTTACGGATTAGTTCATCCAGTAGGAATACAATAAACAGAGATAGAGGTATACGTATTAATCCTATCTTTGAAACAATTATATTAAGGTCGGATGAACGATTTTCTTTGCCACGTTCCCGAGACATTTCCGCTTCCAGTTCTGACCATGTGCCGATTGAACCACGTGGAGAAATACCACGTGTGGAGGTACCGTGAGCCTGCTACTTAAGGAGAACTTTGCAGGAAGTTATATCACTGTTGAAGAAGGGAGCTGATGCTCCCGAAAGCTTCAGATTTTTAGCGCTTTTAATGTTTTATATTTTAGCAAATTTTATTGTAAATGATCTTTTTTATTACAGTTTTTAGCATTCCGTAATAGTTTATTGTAAATTTTTTTTTTTTTTTTTTTTTTTGTAAAGATTGTAGTCATATTAAATTTTAAATTTTATTCAATGGTCGGTGTATGAATTTATATATTCTTAGACATGAATATGACTGCATCATATTCTTTATAGAACAAATATTACTAATCAAAAGGTTAAAATAAGCCTGTTCATAATTCATTTAACCATGATCTATTAGAATATAGTTAAGTGTAGAGCCCAGAAGTGTATCAGTGTCTAGTAGTTCTATTTAATGAAAGTGACTCTTGGGGAAACAAAGAGCTTGCTAGTAACTCCCTTTACATAAGCTTCTCATCTAATCTGCCAATTACTAGTAAGTATTTGTAAGCACATTACTTTCTCTTATCTAATGTCTATTGTTATATTGGCCATATTATCATTGAATGTGATTGGATTTGCTTTCTGATTGAATAATAGAATATTCTGTAGACTAAATGCTAGTCCACAGGCAGGCAGTCACCAATGACCTGCAGGGCAGGTGTAGCCACTGTCCTGCAGGCTTGGGTAAGAATAAGAAGGAAACATCTTTTGAGTGTATTAAGCTTGTCTTGAAAGGAGACTAACTTGGCCCTGTAAAACCAAGTACCTACAGTGTAAATTGCAATAGTACAGAGGACTGATTTATATAGAATCCAGATTACCTTGTAGCTGGAATCCAGTAGATTCCACTCTTTTAAATGAGATGTCAGGAGCTGTGCATTGGATTTGGTTAAATCTAAATCTCTCACTGAGTCAGCCAGTTCTTGCTGATTAGGGAAATGTGGTGCTTTTCTTGAACAGGCTCGTGAAGCATAATGGCAGTTATTCTGTTCACCAGACTCGCCAACCCATTCTGAAGACTCTTCTCTAGAAGGTGGATTGAAAATAAAAGGCCTTCATTGTGTGATGACCCTAGCACAGTAGAGGATGGTACGTTGGAATTTTTAAACTTTGATTTAACCAATATAACCACCATATAAAAATAACAGTTGTGACAATTTGTGAGCTGTTTCCATAGTAGAAAAAGATATACACATACAACTACCATGAAATCATTCCTTTAATTGTGACCTACAATTACCACAGCTGAAATTAGCAGTATGTAATTTCAGCAAAAATTACACTGAAATTGAAAATATTGAATATATTAAATATACATAGTGCAATTTTAGCATATCTCACCATGCCAGAAATTATGTGTGTATTTTTTTTCTGCATCCTGCAACTATTACAGTAGAAATGAGGTGCCCACAACTTGTTTTGATCAACTATACACATTACAAAGTAGGCTTCATGTGCACTACAAAATTTGGTGGCACCAATTATGCTATGCTTCACCTGTTTTGGACCCACCATATATAATATCTACAAGCAAAATAAGTCTTGAGTTAACTTGCGTCATTTGGTAGCCATGGGAAATTGCAAAAAAAAACAAAACAAAACCTTTATTTTAAAAATGTTACAGGCTTTTATACACTGAGTTCACTTTGCATTAGCAAAACACCCTTGTGTAGAAATGGACTGGTCTATGACACTGGGGAAGGCTCAGAAATAACTGATATAAGATTGTTATTTGCACAGGTGGCAATCAGTTTTTGAGTGTCTGCAAGGAAGAATGGGTTGGCGTTGAGATCTTTCCAAGTTGAGCGTGGAATGATTGTGGGAACAAGACATGCAGGCATCAGTATCTTAACAACAGTGGTTAAGTGCTCCTATTTTGTGGTGTAATGAATTTACTGTGATTGGCACAACAGCAGTTGAACAATCAGCCAAAGGTCACACTTGAGACAACCACATGTGAGTGTTGTGTGTCTTGTTTTGTAAAACTGCAATGACAGCACAGTGGTCCAGTTAACAACCCAGTACAATGTATGAATAGCAAGACCATTAGCAAAAATAGCTGATTCAAAGCCAACTCAGTGTATTCACATGGACCATATTTATTATTATTAGCCATATGGTGCAAGGAAGCCTGAGGCTTATGCTGCACTAGCCAAATTCTGAGTCTCCCTGGAGGGAGGGAGGGAGGGAGGGAGGGAGGGAGAGAGAGAGAGAGAGAGAATCGTCAAGAAATAAGAATGATGATATCCAGCTCAGGACCCTGGGTGTGCCAAGCCCATCAGTCGACAGCTTGCATGGGTGCATTAGCACTAACACTGGATCACCGATGTGTTTTCTCTCTGACTGTTCATGGTGGGTGATGGTAAATGGCTCTCTGCTTTCTAACTTCTTCACTAATGCTGGTGTTCCCCAAGGTTGAGTTCTTTCTCCCATTCTTTTCCACTTGTTTATTAATGGCCTTCTTCCATTGATTAGAAATCCTATCCATAGTTTTTCTAATGACAGCACATTGCATTCCACCTTCCAGTTTGAGAAATCCCAGATATTGACTAGAACTTGTGGGTTGGTCACTCACATGCTAGCAAGGCTTTTGTGGATTTATTGGATGATTGTTTTCTACAGCAGCACTCTTGATCTGTTTATTAGTAATGATTCTTCATGCATTAAGAATCTGCAGATAAAGGAACTACTAGGTGGTAGTACTAGATCACAGTATGCTGATGTGAGATTTAATCAAAGAGGTAACTACCATCAGAGGTAAAGGGAAGGGTTTTTGCTTTTGTAAAGGTGACTATGGTGATCTGAGACAGGGTTTTTAAATTCTATACAGTGGGACCAACTGATGATATTACCAACAGCAAATTCTAAATGGAAGCATTCAAAGAATTAATCTTGGAAGCTACTAGGATTTTCCAACTAAGAAATATTGTTCAAGGTTTAGGTCTAAATGGATATCAGATAAACTAGTGAGACATGTGGCAGAGAAGAAAAATGCATGGGATACATATAAACTAGTAGTTGACACAGAAGCCAGTGGTAGATATAAATTGTAATCAAGTAACAAAGGAGGTTAGGCAGGCAAAGTCAGATTATGAGAAATCTTTGGCAAAGGATGCAAAGCATTCTCTACTTATGTAAACTCTAGAAGGAAGAGGATGAATCCGATTGGTCCACTTGATATTGATGGTTTGGCCGTTGATGATCATGCTCAGGTAGCTAACAAACTGAATGAGTATTTTGCATCTACACTCACACACGAGGAGTTATTCGGGGAGAGGAATGCCAGAGGTGTATTAAACTCTGGCAGCGAGCTAGATGATTTTGTAATAACTGAGAGCAAAGTGGAGGAGAAATTGTTGAAGATAAACGTAAGAAAGGCACCTGGGGTGCATGGGATCTATCCAGTTATATTAAAGGAGGCAGCAAAGGAAGTAAGCAAGCAAACCCTGAGCCATAATTATGAGAACTTCCTTGGAGATGTGCAAATGTGACCCCAGTTAATAAAGGATCAACGGGTGACAAATAATTATAGACCTGTACATTTAACTTCTGTTCCAGGGAAATTAATGGAGGCACTGGTTAAAGAAGCACTGCAGGATCATCTAGACTAAATTTCAGTTGTAGTTCGTACACAGCATGGGTTTGTTAAGGAGAAGTCTTGTCTAACAAATTTGATTGGATACTATGATATCACAAAGGGACTGGATGCAAAGAATAATTTTGATATCATATACTTGGACTTTAGGAAGGCTTTTGATACTGTTGCACATGGAATACTGCTGTACAAATTGGAGCAGTGTGGCATTCGGGGAAAATTGCTGCTATGAATTAAGGGATGGTTGAGTGAGAGAAGACAGAGAATGGTAATCAGTGCTCAGTGCTCTTCGTGGACTAATGTTATTAGTGGAGTCCTCCAGGTTTGTGTTGGGTCCATTGTTGTTTTCTGTATTTATTAATGATATTGATGAAGGTATATCATTCTTAATGTTTAAGTTTGCAGAAGATAGAAAGATTGGCAGGGTTGTTAATGACACTAATGACAGTACGCTACTGCAACAGAATATAGAAAATTTCAGCAGATTGGCTGAGAAGTGGCAACTGAAGTTTAACATTGACAAATGTAAAGTACTGCCTTAGGGTAGCAGTAACCCCAGAGCAACATATCAACTGTGTGTTACTACACTCAGGGTAGTAGAGAATGAAAAGGACCTGGGGGTAATTGTACAGTCAGATATGAAGTTTTCTGAGCAGTGCAGACAGTCTGCAAGAGTAGCTCATGGTGTCTTGTCAATGATATACAGGAATTTTTCTAGCAGGGATAAGGAGGTGGTTATCCCCTTGTATGAAGGGGCAATGGTTAGGCCACACCTTGAGTACTGTATACAGGTCTGGAGGCCTCATTTTAGGAGGGTTGTAGAGCTGCTGGATCAAGTGCAGAGAAGGGCAACAAGATTAGTGAATGGAACAAAGGGTTGCTATTACGAAGAAAGGTTTGGGTTGATGACTAGTTTGAATTATTTTAGAACAAATGAGCAATTAGAAAATTCCCAGTGTTGGGTGCAGTAGGAAAAATAGATACTTCATTAAATCTATTTTAAATTTACTCCATAAATAGTGACTTACTGATATGTACAAACAATAGATTTAATTTTACGAAACCAAGGTTTTACTTCAATTAATAACTGTACTCTCTTCGTGGAAAGAAGGTATGTGTACAAAAGTACATAGTAGTAGTGGCAAATGATGAAAGAAATCAAGCTTATATAGCATCAGCCAAAAAACAAAAAAATACACACTTCTCCCATCCATATCCTCCAAGAATTTGTCTAGTTCTTCCTTGAACTTATTCAAACCATCCACTTCCACAACAACAGACGGAAGCCTGTTTCAGTAGTTAACCACCCACTGGCTGAAGAAACTTCCATACATCTATCCTGCAACCATCCTTCCTCAACTTACATTTATGCCCCCTTCATTGTGTAGTCCCAGCAAGAGGAAGAATGCCATTCATTCAGCATACTCAACCCATTCAAGGCCTTAAGCACATCAATCAGGTCACCCCAGGTACCTAGCCACCAAAGGTAGCAATTTGCAGAACTGAAACTTCTAGGCACGAGACCTTTTGTTCCCTTCACCAATATGGTTGCCCATCTCTGTACCCATTCCAGCAGATCTACATCTTTCCTAAAGTGAGGCCTCCAAAACTGCATACAACCCTCAAGATGTGGCCTAATCATGCCATTGTAGAAAGGGATAATCACCTTCATATCCCTGCTAGCAAAGTTTCTGTATATCATTGACTAAACCCCATGAACTGTTCTGGCAGCATATCTGCACTGCTCAGAGAAATTCATATTTGACTGCACAATTACCCCAGGTATTTTTCATTCTCCACTACCCCCAAGTGTAGTACCACACAGTTGATAAGTTACTCTGGGATTACTGCTACCCAGTAACTTGCATTTGTCAATGTTAAACTTCAACTGCCATTTCTCAGCCCATTGACTCAATTTTTCTAAATCTTGTTGCAGTAGCTCACCCTGATTACTGTTGTTAACGATCCTGCCAACCTTAGTATCATCTGCAAACTTTGATATTAAGCCTGATATACCCTCATCAATATGATTATTAAAAATATTGAAAACAACAATGGGCCCAAGCACTGAACCCTGGGGACTCCACTGATTACATTAGTCCTCGAAGAGCAGTGCCCATTGATAACTACTCTGTCTTCTTCCACTTAAGCATCCCATTATCCTTAGCAGTAAAAACTGCAGCCATTATCAACCCACTGCAGGATTGAAGCCTCCTTAACAATTCATGCTGAAGGAAATGGACAATAATCTGCCATGCTGGTCCAGTGTGGGTTGGCAGATCGACCATATTTAGCAGTCAGGGACTTGAACTCCGGTCTACTCAAAGAGCGTGTACTATTGCACTCCTGCTCCTGACCACTTGGCTACAGAGGCCTAACTTGCCCTTAATGCCACATTGTTCCAATTTGTACAGCAGTCTTTTATGTGCAACAGTATTAAAAGCCTTTGTGAAATTCAAGTGTATGATGACAAAATTATTTTTTGAATCCAGTTCCTTGGTTTCTGCATCATAGTAACCTATCAGATTGGTTAGACAAGACTGCCCCTTAACAAATCCATGCTGTGATTGCAGTATAATTGCATTCCTCTCCAGTTGGTTCTGCCTTACTTCTTTAACTAATGACTCCATTATTTTCCATGGGCATTAAGTTAACAGGTTTGTACTTACTCATGTTACCTATCAATCCCCCTTTATGAATTGGGGATACATTTGCATATCTATAGTCCATAGAGACTTGCCCTGAATCCAAGGATGCTCTCATAATTATAGCTAAGAGTTTGCTTTCCTTCTTTACCACCTTCCTTAATATAATTGGATAGTTCCATCCACCCAAAATCATATCTAATTTTATGTTTAGCTTTTACAGTTTCTCTTCCACTTTCCTTTCAGTTATCACAAAATTATTTATTTTGCTGTCAGAGTTTTCTAAACTTCTGGCATCCCCTACCCTAAAGAAGTTGTCATATGTGAAGGTAGATGCAAAATACCTATTCAGTTTGTCAGAATGTGAGCAGGGTCATTAACAATTAACCCATTGACTTAAAGTGGCCCATTGTGATTCAGTCCCTTCCTTCTACTATTTTAAGCATAGAAATCTTGGCTGCTTTTCTTTGCATTCTTTGCCAGAGACTTCTCACAATCCTTTAGCTTGCCTTACTTTCTTTGTGACTTGATTACTGACTAATTTATATTTACCATAGGTTTCTGAATCACCTGATAACGTATATGCATCCCATGTACTTTTCTTCTCTGTCACTTGTCTCTATTGTTTATCTGACATCTGTTTAAGTCTGAGCCTTGAACAGTATTTCTTCATTGGTACAAAAAAGCCCAGTCGCTTCTATGATTACTTCCTTGAATGCTTCCCATCATCAGTTAGTCCCATTGCATAGAATTTAAAAACTGCCTGAGACTACTGTAGCCACCTTTATGAAAACAAAGGCCTTTCCGCCTTTCCCTTTACCCTTGACAGTAGTTATGTCTTTAATTAAATTCCACATTAGTACACTGTGATCACTGCCACTCAGTGGATCCTTTACCTGCAGATTCTTAATGCACGTAGAATCATTGTCAATCAGATCAAGAGTATTGCTTTCTCCTGTTGCCTCTCTAATAAGCTTCTTCCTCTTTTTGCTTCTAATGTGATCACTGCCACTCAGTGGATCCTTTACCTGCAGATTCTTAATGCACGTAGAATCATTGTCAATCAGATCAAGAGTATTGCTTTCTCCTGTTGCCTCTCTAATAAGCTTCTTCCTCTTTTTGCTTCTAATATGTACACTAAAAAAAAAAAAGAAAAGAACATGAGTGTTCAGGATTGATTCAGTCCTTCTGTATATAATACCTTGTCACATGCAGGCACTCTTAATCCTTCATACAAACTCAGTCAATATCCTGCTTTTCATTGGTATTGTTATTCCTACAGTCTAATTGGGTGTTGACAAGTGAACATGTCAATAATCATGTGCTCTCATTTTACTCCTGTTGTTTCCTTTTTATGATTAGACTGTAGTCATACAGTTTGTCAGCTGCTTGACAAGTTATAATGACAGAAAAAACAAAACTTTGCAATCTTTACAGTATACTAAGAAAGGGGTCTACCTCAATGCAGGTTAAATGCAAAATTTGAAATTTCATCATCAGTAACAAAACTTTACATCATTTTTCCGTCAGTCATCTGTACCCACTGTTGAACTTCCAGTTGATGCTGATAGCACTTGGAATTAAGCTCTTTAGAAATGACTACATTTGTTCGTGCCAAGCTAAAGTAAATAATATCCCTTTTAGTCAGATAAGATGACCCATTAAAAACTTAGGGCACTGCTGTGACCATTTTCGGAACTTTTGGTTCTGTCATCACACTGCAGGTAGTCTTATTAACTACCTTATGTCAAGCGGTGAATGGATATTTTGAATCTAATCAAGCAGCTAAGTGGTATATTTGGAAGAAAACTCCTGAATGAAAACATTATTTGTGTCATGTGTATATTAAATCCCTATTAGACAGGCTGTGTGAGTCCAGTGTTACAATATATTAAGAAAGGGGGTGCTACCTCAATGCAGGTTAAATGCAAAATTTTAAGTAGTCATCAGTAATGTTTTATTCATCATCAATAATGCAAATTTCAAATGCTGTCACCATCTCTGGAAGGACAACAGTATCCCACCTGAATCACCTGATAATTTATATGCATCCTATGTACTTTTCTTCTCATTGATTCTGCCACTTGTCTCTATTGTTTATCTGACATCCGTTTAAATCTAAGCCTTGAACAGTATTTCTTCATTGGTACAAAAAGCCATGCTTCTATGTTTCTATGATCACTTCCTTGAACTGCTTCTATGATCACTTCCTTGAATGCCTCTCATTTAGAATTTGCTGTAACATCATCAGTTAGTTCGTGCCAAGTTCCTAATCATTCCAAGTTCGTGCCAAGTTCGTGCAAAATTCCTAATTAAATTCCATTGCATGGAATTTAAAAACTGCCTGAGACTACTCTAGCCACCCTTATGAAAACAAAGGCCTTTCCCTTTACCCTTGACAGTAGTTATGTCTTTAATTTGTTATGTCTTAAATATAGTGGTATTTTTTAAATTTCAAGACTGAAAAATATAACACAGAGAAGCATATTTGATAAGGTATATAAAATTTTGCATTTAATAAATTTGATATTCAATTCCAGATATACCTGAATCCTGGGGACAGATGGTTTCAAGTTTAACTGTTAACCTGGGAAATGGGTTAAGGGTTCTTAAGCCTGTTTTGTAATATAAATAGCTGAGATTACTGTTTGAACCCTTACTGTGGAATTGGGCATTCCATTGTCTCCCAGATATTTTACATAATTTCACTATTCCTCAAATTTGGAAAAGTTGAAGGTGAAAGTGGTATTTTTTTTTCTGACATGGTATATATATATATATATATATATATAGGGTTGTTAAAATTAAAGTATCCCTTATGGTGCGTAACTGTCTTAGTTACAATTATGCAAATAATGTAAGTTTTTTCCACAGTGCCACTACTCAGCTCTACTGTACTGTCTAAAAGCAAAGCAGTCTCTTCAAAATCATACAGTAGATGTTTGCCTGAACTACAGCAGCAATGCCAACAGTGTTACAGGAAAAGGCACTATTAGTGAAGCTGTACTATCAGAATAGCAACAATGCAGCTACGGCTATCAGAGAATTCCGGCGCCAGAAGCGCATAAGGTGTGGACCTATGACTGTTTGCGCTGTCTGCAAAATGATTGCAAAATTTTCAAGCGACAGGATACCTTGGTGTTCAACCAGGTAGAGGTCAAAAACGAGTGGACTCCTGTCATATTGAAAATGTGGTTTTGGCTGTCCTGGATTTATCAAGTCAATCTCTATGTGGTAGCATAAGTGTGCCAACTGTTTCTCGTGAAGTGGACATGCCGTATTCCACTGTAAGGCTAGTAATGCGTCAGGTGTTGCAGTACTATCCTTAAAAGATGCTCATGCTACAGCATGGTGATGCAGATAGTCATTTCACGTACGCACTTCAGTTTCTGGCGCGAATGACAGTGGATATCACTTGGCCACGGTACATCCTTTGGAGTGTTGAAGCCCACTTCTACTTAAATGGACAAGTGAATACCCACAACTCTCGCATTTGGGCAACAGAAAACCCTCGAGTTATCCAAGAGGTCCCGTTGCATTTCCAAAAGTGACAGTGTGTTGTGGATTTATGGCTACATTCATGATTGGGCCATATTTTTTTGAACAGGTAACACTGACTGAACCCCGCACCTGTTCCTTCACTGGACAGCGATATTATGAAATGTTGGCAAATTTCGCAATACCAGAGCTGCAACAACATGGGTGCCTTCAGGGTACCATATTCATGCAAGATGGTGCACCACCCCACATCCACTGTTGTATCCAAAGATTGCTAAGGCAACACTTTACAGACGAACGGGTCATCAACCGTTGTTCCAGACATCTTGGCCACCCTGATCACCAGACCTCAGCCCATGCGACTTCTGGTTGTGGGGTTTTTTGAAGAACCAGGTGTATCGGGAAGGATGTCAAACTCTGGCAGATCTGGACAGCATTAGACGTCATGTGCTGGCTATTCCAGATAACATGTTACGTTCTGCTGTAGAAAATGCTGTTCTTCAAATGGAAACTGTTGTTGACCAAAATGGAGGACACATTGAACAATTGTAGCGCTCTTCAAGTGATTTGTATTGCCACAGCACCATATAGTGATAAATTTTGTAACAAATTTTTTTTCCCAAATAAATGGCGAGCGCATTCTTTATTGTACCTGTTGTCCAAATTTCTCTTTAGTACGAGCCTTAGAACTCGCTCCAGCAGAGGTATACTTTAATTTTAACAACCCTGTATATAAAATATAAGAGAGTATACTAAAGAGCAAAAACAGATAAAATAGTGGAATGTTAAATAAACTGGATATGGCAAATGCACCGAAGTGCGCAAAGCAGCAGCAATGGATGCAAATGTAAATATATGTATATTATAATAAATATGACATAAAAATAAAGAAGATGGCAGTTCGAAACACACAGAAAGCCATAGTTATTATAATATACATATATATGCACTGAGTGATCACTGAATGATGACTACCATATGAAAACTGAATGCGACCCATTAACCAAATGAGTGCGGATTTAGTCGATCTGCGTAGCATAGATAAGGTGTTAGTGGTTCAGTAGGTAGTAAAATTCTGAGCGTGATGGGTAAAAGGAAGGATTTATCGGACTTTGATAAAGGACAGATTGTGGGTGCTCAATGTGCTGGTGTCTCGATTTCCCAAATGGCTAAACTGGTGGGGTGTTTGAGAGCCGCTGTAGTTAGAGTGTACCAGGACTGGCGTCAAAATGGTCAAAAAACGACCCAACAGAAAAACTGCAAAGGTCAGCAAAAGGTTGATGTTAGAGGTGAGTGCCGGGTCCAACGACTCATATAGGCGAACAGGTGTAGCACTGTTGACTAGTTGACTACCTAGTACAACATGGGCCAACCCGGAACAATATCTGGCATGACCATGCGTTGCACACTCACACATATGGGCTATACCAGCAGACGACACCTACGGCATCCTCTGCTAACCAAGGTTCATCGGCATAAAAGACTCGCCTGTTGCAAAGCGCATGCAAGTTGGACGTTAGAAGACTGGAAGAAGGTGTGCTGGTTGGATGAGTCATATTATTTATTCCACACTGTGGATGGTTGTATACGGATTTGGTGTCAACAACATGAAGCTCTTCATCCATCATGCATGTTATCAAAAGTGCAGGCCAGTGGAGGTGGTTGTATGGTGTGGGGCATGTTTCACTGGCAGGAACTTGGACCCCTGGTGCATGTGGAACAACATATCAGTGGTCTCTGCTATCATCAACTGCTTGCTGACTGTGTACACTCTGCTTTGTTACACTTTTTCCCGAATGGCGATAGCGTCTTCCAAGATGACAGTGCACTGAGCCATTGGGCACTTGTTGTAGAGGAATGGGTTGAGGAACACAGTTCTGACTTCGAGCATATTGATTGGCCTCCGAACTCCACCTATATCAATCTCATAAAGTACTTGTGGGACACTATGGAAAGTCATATCAGGTGTCTGGATACACCAATCACCTCCATACCTGCATTGCTGACCGCATTACACATAGCTTGGTTGGTCATACCTCCCAAATGCTTCCGACATCTTGTTGAATCAATGCCACGTCAGATAGCTGCCGTACTGAGAGCAAAAGGAGGACCTACGAAGTATTAGGTAGTTGGTCATAATTCAGTGATCACTCAGTGTATATATATGTGTGTGTATATATATATATATATATATATATATATATATATATATATATATATATGTATACATGCTGTTTGTTTGTTGTTGTTATTTGGTTTTTAGGAGCATTAGCAACTAAGGCCATATTGCTCCGGGATATGTGGTGGTCATTCCCTGACCTTTCTGCATTCTCCGTATTTGGTGGTGACGGGCTTGAACCCCGGTCTAACCAAGAAGCGTGTGCTACGCACTGCTGCTCCTTCCCACCTGGCTACGGAGGCGCGCGCGCGCGCGCGCACACACACACACACACACACACACACACACACACACACACACACACACACACACACACACACACACACACACACAATAACATATACAGTCGATTCCAGTTATTTGGGACACATCAGGACTAGTGCATTTTGGCCCAATTAAGTAGCTGCCCCAATTATCCAAAGTTTCACCTGAATAGTTAAAAATACAATGGATCTCCGCTTTACAATTGGTTCACTGTACAATCAAATTACATTACGATGGACTCAGTATAGTAAAGTACCGTTCTCTATACGATGTGTAGTAAGTGCCGGTCATTGTGATCATTTGTGATTTTCGCTAATCAGCGATTCTGATTAGCGAAAATAGTAGGAATATTATCCACAGGCTATAAAAGTAAAGCTATATTAAGCACAAATTTACCCTTTATTACCTTACCAATTAAAAAATTAAATGATACATTAAAATCGGAAGAATATATGTGATAATCAGAATAATTAATATGTACTAACGAAGAACACTGGTACACACAAATTGCAAGTAACACATACGTGTAAGTGAGAACAGAGTAACAAGTTACGAAGCTTTAAAAATAGGAATGAAGAGAAAATTCTGAAAATTTATTTTTTTATATGATTGAAGATTCCATGGAAGTGTAAACACATTTCACCATAATAACCCACAGAATTTCAGCTGTCAGTATTATCGCAAATTCAATAAGATTGAGTTTACTATCCGTTTATGATAGATTGCACTAACAGAAAAGCCCAGTAAAACAGGTGACTGCTAACTGTAAACACATTTCACCATAATAACCCACAGAATTTCAGCTGTCAGTATTATCGCAAATTCAATAAGATTGAGTTTACTATCCGTTTATGATAGATTGCACTAACAGAAAAGCCCAGTAAAACAGGTGACTGCTAACTGTTTTTATTGTTTTATACCTCCAGAAATCCGACCGAACCATGTGGTATGGTCGGAGACAATCATAGGATAATCTCCAGTGCTGCCATCTCCTGCCCCGATTAAACGCCATGTTGTCCCAATTAATCGAAGAAAGCCTTAGCTATTTTCTCGATTGGGTTCTGTTTTTTAAGATTTGCCCCAATTAACCGGTGGCCAAAATAACTGGAATCCACTGTATATGTATTAATAAGTATATTAAAAAAATATGTATATAATTCAAATTATGTTAACTATATTAAAAAAAAAAAATAATAATATATATATATATATATAATTATTACGAATAATAAAAATTAAAAATAAATAGGATAGGATGGTGAATATATAAAAAAAAAAATCGGGTAGAAAAAAGAAATAGCAAGTGTATATAAGCTGTTCTAGGCGGCGTGAGCTCAACCTGGATAAAGCTTAGGATAATAAATATTACGAATAATAAAAATTAAAAATAAATAGAGAAGTTGGATTTGAAGTGCGATAATATGGATTATGGATCAGGGACACTGCAAGAGCAAAGGTACCCTACAACCATAATATATACATAAAATTATTTTTATTGTTACATGTAGAATGTAGTAGGTATATATATTTAAGTATAGAATTTAAATATAGAATTTAACTAGTGCTAATAATGAACCAGGATACACGGTATTTTCATTATTAGCACTAGTTAAATTCTATATTTAAATTCTATACTTAAATATATATACCTACTACATTCTACACGTAACAATAAAAATAATTTTATATATATATATATATATATATATGTATATAATTTGAAGTTTGGTGAATTAGATATATTTTCACATACACCATGTCAAAAAAAAAAAAAAAAAAAGACACTACTCTCACACTTGACTTTTCCAAATTTGAGGAATAGTGAAATTATATAAAATATCTTGGAGGCGGTGGAATGAATAATTCCACAGTAAGGATTCAAATGGTAACCTCACTTATTGCCCATATATATATATATAAAAACTTATATTACATCATGAATGGCAAATGAAAAGATGGGAACCATATTATCGCTTATTTAAATAAAAAAAAATAAATATATATAAAAAAATTACATGATCTCTCAGATTGAATAGCTGTTCTCGAAATATTTTATAAAATACTCAAATGATTAATGATTTTGTGTTGTTATAGATATGGGTTTGTGACATTTGAAACAGAAGAAGAAGCCAGACGGATTCAAAAAGAGGTAATGTTGAATGCTCGATCTGAGAATTATTTCATATCCTGAATTAAAGAAATGACATAATTTCTCTTTTTTTAATTTAATCTGCTCTTAAATGAACTGTATTCTTTTTGAGTGAGAACTAGTATTAGGATGCATATGATGCAAGAAAGCAAGCTTATACAGAGCATCAGCCAAAAAAACAAAAAAAAAACAAAAAAACCCTTCCCATTTCACCCATCCGGTCACTCCAAATGTTTGTCTAGTTCAGCCTTAAATTTATTTAAGCTATCAACTTCCACAACAACAGATGGAAGTCTGTTATAGTAATCAACTACTCGTTGGCTAAACTTCCACACATCTATTCCACAACTGTCTTTCCTCAATTTGAATTTATGCCCCCTCAGGTTCTTAATCTCAGCAAGTGGAAGTATCCCATCAGCATCTCCTCTACAGCCACCCCGCAGGGCACCACAACCCTCACATGGGAAGAGTCAGTAAACAACATCTTGGACACCCTGTTCCCGCTAAACACAGATCCTCAATCCAGCTAACAACAAGAAATCTGTACTGAAAACGCATCCTACTGCACCACTTCTATAGAACAGCCTTTCAACTTAGATGAATTAAAACTTGCCATTGGCAAAACAAAAAAAAACAAAAAAAGCCCAGGGTTAGACTTCATTGAAGCAGAAGTAATTAAGAAGCTTGCTTGAAGTAATTGAGATGGAATCAAATCCCCTTCTCAGCCTGTACAACCATTGCCTGGAAGTTGGACTCTTCCCAGATGACTGGAAAGAGGCCAATCTACGCCTCATTTTGAAGAACCCAAGTAAACCACCAGAGTAGCCAAGGTCATACAGACCCATAGCACTCCTTCCCGTTTTAAGCAAAATATTTGAACATCTTCTCTTATCCAGATTGGAAAAACACTATAAAAATGCAAATCTCCAGTCCCCAAACCAGTTCGGTTTTCGGGCAGGCCATTCAGCAGAAGATGCTCTTCGACAGCTCACGGATTCAGTCAAAAATTCAGCCACCAAATACTTCTTAGTAATATCAGTGGATTTCGCTGGGGCCTTCGACTTGCTCTGGTGGCCAAGTATACTATGAAGACTCAGAGAATCTAGGATTCCAGCAAATCTTTACAGCTGCATACAGGACTATCTTCAGAACAGAAGTGTTACAGTCAGAAATGCCTATCAATAAGTCTCCAGAAATGTCTAAATGGGATGCCCCCCAGGACTCTGTCCTATGGAATGTGGTCATGGACGAGTTCCTGAACCTTGACCTGGGGGATGTTCCCACCAAAGTCTTGCAGACGACTTGATACTGACAGTCCCTGGAAACTCCAGAGCTTCCCTGGAAACAACAGCCAACGAAGCCCTTACAAAGCTACAAGAATGGGCCAGCCTCCATAAACTCCATATATCCCTTGAGAAAACTACTTAAATTCTACTCAGAGGAACTCTTCAAATAAGCAGGCTACTGCAGATTAAAATTGCTGGTAGAACCATCAGACTGACAACTGAGATGAAGTACCTTGGGGTAATTCTCGACCCCACGCTCACGTTTTACCCGCATATAGACTACCTTCATCACAAAGTCAGGAACTACACGGCAATGGTAGTGAGGATCAGCAGGTCTGACTGGGGCCTAAATCGCCGCTCACTGCAAATGCTATACAAAGCTGTATTTATTCCCATACCAGGTGTCTGGTATCATCGTGCACACATTGTTCGTAACCAAAGGAAGCTCACCTCCATCCAGCGTAATATCCTTCTCACTATCACCCGTGCCTGCTGCACAGTAAGCAACCCAACACTCCAAGTCTTGGCAGGAGTTCTCCCTCTGGACCTGCAGATAATTCTCAAAGGCGTGCACTACCTGCTCGCAAAGGGACTCCCTACCACCATCCTGGATTTCACTACAAACCCAGCAAACACCATCAAAGAAGAAAAAAAGCACCTTGCAGTCTACCTTCTTAACGCCTGGCAAAACAGATGGAATACCACCTCCAAAGGTTCCATCACTAAAAAATTCTTACCTGAAATAGCCCAGATCTACCCTAAAGCTCCAGCATGGTACAGCCCAGGGTTATATACCACTTTACTGATTACAGGCCATGGATTCATAAATCACAAACTTGCCTCTATGAACGTCGTGGATGACCCTCGCTGTCTTTGTGGTGAAAACAAAGACTGGGATCACTTATTCTATGTTTACCCGCTCTACGAGGACCTGCGAACGTTGCTCATATCAAAAATACATGCCTTGCCTCGAGGAAATGAACATTTTCTGATCAATGAGGAAGACCAGTACCATGCTTTCTCTGCCTTCGCCCATGATCTCTTCACCAGAAGAAGATCACTGATACAACGTCCTGGAACTGATGCACATTGATCAGCACCCTTTTCTCATATACTAAACATCTTCACCTAGATTGTGACCAATTCTAGCTACTGAACTTGACACTCAGGTTGCTTGAATTGTTTCATCCGTGTCTCTCTCTTGATATGTGATTGTCTTCCCACCCTCTCGAGGGCCCTCTTCTTCCACTTCCACTTAGTTGGGAGAATTCCCACTCAACCTGCGGAGGATGCCTTCCCTTACATCCTCCGTCATACTGTCTATACCTCCTTTCCTTTACCCTCTCCAGTACATCCTGTACTCCCCGTACCCTATTTTTTTTTTTTTTTTTTTTACTTGGTCTCTTTCCAGGAAGCTCAGGCAACCTAGAGGAGACTAGCCAGAGAATTATGGGCAGCTTGGCTACCTCCTAGTGGTGTGTGCGGCCAGCATGGGGTCCCACCAGGGGCCCTGCAGCCAAAAGCCAGGACACCCAACAGAACCCAGCACACTACTTCATTTACAACACAAAAAATTTTTTCTGGCTTTCACAGTGATACTGTTTGTCTCCACAGAGTTCATATGGCGCAGATGTGGGAAACCACCGGAGGCACCTTTCCCCCAACACTATGCACACTATATCCCATCAGCATTGAGCCTGCTCAATCATTCAAGGCGGACTTATACACCTTAATCAGATCGCCTCGCAGATGCTGTCTCTCCAGACGATGCAATTCGCAAAAGTTAAGCCTTTCTTCGTAAGTGCACCCCTTTGTTCCCCTCGCCAGCCTTGTTGCCCTTCTCTGTACTCTTTCTGGCAACTCTACATCCTTCCTAAAATGAGGCTTCCAGACCTGTACGCAGTACTCAAGGTGTGGCCTGATCATTGCCTTATACAAGGGGATAATGGCTCCTTATCCCTGCTCGCAAACTTCCTGTATATCATTGACAAGACCCCATGGCCTACTCTGGCAGCCTGTCTGCACTGCTCAGAAAACTTCATATCTGACAGCACAACTACCCCAGGTCTCTTTCATTCTCTACTAACCTGACTGCAACACGACCCAGTTGGTACATTTCTCTGGAGTTACTGCTACCCATATGCAGTACTTTGCATTTATCAGTATTAAATTTCAGTTGCCACTTCTCAGCCCATCTGCCAAACTTTTTCAGATCCTGTTGCAGCAGCATACTGTCATTACTGTTATTAACAGCCCTGCCAATATTTGTATCATCTGCAAACTTTTACATTAAGCTTGATATACCTTCATCAATATCATTGATAAATATACAGAACAACAATGGGCCCAACACCGAACCCTGACTGACACCACTAATGACTTTAGTCCACGAAGAGCAGTATCAAATTAATTACCACTCTCTGTCTTCTCCCACTCACCCATCATTTTATCCATTGTAGCAACTTGCCCTTAATGCCATACTGCTCCAATTTGTACAGTAGTCTTCTACTTGCAACAGTATCAACCAAAATTATTTTTTGCATCCAGTTCCTTTGTGACCACATCATATTTTCCAATCAAATTGGTCAGACAAGGCTTCCCCTTAACAAACCCATCCTATGTCTGAATTATTACTGCTGTCTTGTCTAGATGATCCTGTAATGCTTCTTTAACCAGTGACTTCATTATTTGTCCTGGAACAGAAGTCAAGCTAACAGGTCTGTAATTACTCATGTCACCCTTTGTTACCCCTTTGTGAATTGGGGATATGTTTGCACATGCCCAGTCTGTGGGGGCTTCCCCTGAGTCCAAGGACGCTCTCATAATCATGGCTAAGGGTTTGCTTACTGCTCGCGGCCTCTTTCAATATAACTAGATAGATTCCCTCTGCCCCCAGGTGCCTTTTTTATGTTTAATTTCAACAATTTCTCCTCCACTTTGCTCTCCATTATTACAAAATCATTTAGCTCTTGAGAGTTTAGTAAACTTCTGTCCTCCCCTTCCTTAAAGAATTCCTCATGTGTGAATGTAGATGCAAAATAGTCATTCAGTTTGTCAGCTATCTGAGCAGGATCATCATCAATCGAACCAGAAACATCAAGTGGACCAATCTGATTCATTCCCTTCCTTCTAGAGTTTACATAAGTAAAGAAGTCTTTGTTGTTTTTCTTTGCATCCCTTGCCAAGGATTTCTGATAATCAGCCTTCGCTTGCCTATCCTCCTTTGTGATTTTATTACAGACTAGCCTTATATCTGCCATAGTATTCTGTGTCACCTGCTAATTTATATGCATCCTGCGCATTTTTATTCTCTGCTACGAGTCTCATTAGTTCATCTGACCTCTATTTAGGTCTAAATCTTGAACTGTATTTCTTAGTTGGTGTGAAAAGCCTAGTAGCTTTCAAGATTAATTCCCTGAAAGGCTCCCATTTAGAATTCACTGTTTTTAACCTCAGTTGATCTCACTGTATAGAATTCAAAAACTGCCTGACACCACTGTAGTCACCTTTACGAAAACATAAACCCTTCCCTTTACCGTTGATGGTAGTTAGATCATTATTAAATCTCACATCAGTAGACTGTGATCACTGTCACCTAGTGGTTCCTTTATCTGCAAATTCCTGATGCACGAGTCATCATTGCTGATAATTAGATCAAGAGTATTACCCCCTCTGGTTTCCCCTTGAACATGTTGATGTAGAAAACAATCCTCCAATAAATCCACAAAAATCTTGCTAGTGTGTGAATGACCAAATCCACAAGTTCCAGTCAACATGTGAAAAGTTAAAATCCCCCCTACAAGACATTCTGATTTACTGGCCCACTCTATTTCTCTGCACAATTGTTCATTATACTCATCAGAGTCATTAGGCCTATAACACACTCCTACTCTCATTTTCCCTTTCCCAGTGTTTATGTCACACCAAACTGACTCAAAATTTCTCTGTTCACCCATGTCAACTAAATGCACTTCCTTAAATTTTATGTATTTCTTAACTAACAGCATAACCCCTCCTCCCTTCCTACCCTGTCTATCCTTTCTGTACACATCGTACTCCTCAAATTCCAATTCTGCTTCTTATATCTGTGCGACACCATGTCTCTGATATCCCAACACTATCTACTTTTGATGCCTTGATCAGCACTTCAAATTCATTAAATTTATTTACTATACTTCTAGCATTGGTGTACATGTAAGTATACATGCACCTGTTCTTACTTTTAGTTACCCTAACACAGCCCATGTATTTACTTGTACCATGATGACTTTCAGCAGCTCTTGAAATCCCTTGCAACCTGCTCTTTAGGCTGCTGATCATTACAGTAGAAGCAGTGCTAGAATCGCTTTTGCCTCTGCCTGCGGCTACTATTAATCTTTTAGTCTGTGAATCCCACCCCCAAGCTATCAGTTTTCTGAACCACCTGACACTGCCTCGATAGCATCAGGAAATATTCTTGCACCCTTTCTATTTAAGTGTATCCCATCCCTGTAGAAGCAATCTCTCCTGTTAGCAAGCGCAGACCATGCTGAAAAAATTCTAGACCATGAGCCTTGCACAATCTCTCCAGGGCCGAATTAATTGACAAGGCTCTCATCATACACTCCCTCCTAATCATGTCTGGGCAGAATTGCAAACATTTCAAATTCAACCCTAGCTCCAACTTTTTTTTCAATATCCTGAAAAAGGCCTCTGAGGTTGGGCAAATTCATATCTTAGCAATAAATAAATTCATACACCAACCATAAGAATAAGTATTTTTTTTTTTTCAACATTGACCTGTACTTATTGAGTAAATCTGCAGATCTCTTACTCTTAAGGTCATTAGTGCCAGCTTGTACAACAATATCACCTTTTGTGCCCTTAAAAGATGATATCTGCTCTACAACGTCATCAACTTTTGCCCCCAGCAGACATACCCTGGTCCTGTTCTACCTATCCTTTTTGCATAATATATTCCCCATCTCCCTGACAATAGAGTTACCAACAGTAACTAGTTCTTGTGGGACCAGAAAAACTGTAAAGTATATGATTTAATTTTAATAATGTATTACACACAAAGAACCAAACTTTTAAAGAACTTAAAACACATGAATAAACATCATTAATAGGATCTCTGCTAACCCATGGTCCTAAGCTTGATATAATCATCCTTCTCTTTTTTTTATTGATTCCCCCCCCCCCCCCCCTTCTCTTTCAGTGTAACTCTGGAATTTCTTTTGGCTGGTGCAGCATAAGCCTCAGGCTTCTTTGCATCGTATGGTTAATAATGATAATAAAAATAATCCTTGAACAAGTGCAACTCCAATCACAGCTGTTAAAATAAGGGAAAGGAAACTTCAGACTAAAACAGAATTCTTTCAAAATTGGGACAGATTAATACACTGTTCAACAAAATTAACAGAACATGTAGAAAATGTTGTGTAACTCGTGAAGCTTGTGATGAAGCAGGACAAAATTTGGTATGGTATTGTACCATAGACCATAGAATAACAATAAAATGAGGAGACAGCTAGAAACTTCAGACAGGTATAAGGGGTATTTATAGGGGTTGTATAAGAATTACCAAAAATGTCACATTATAGAAGTCAATACAAGTTGCTTGAAAATATGGTCACATGACATCAGCATGCTGTTAAAGCCTAAACAGGCCTGACAGGTGAACTGTGCTCAATATAAGGGTGGCTATATGATTCTGTGGCAAGAAATCCTAGACCTTAGCTCACCAAGTGACTGAGGAGTTGGCTGTTGGCATACATGCAATGTAACGCTCAGGGCATCCCACATATGTTTGATTGTATTTAAGTTGGGTGATCGTGCTGGCCACTGCAGTCGTTGGATATCTTCAGTTTCAAGATATTCCTCGACCACTTGAGCTCTATGTGCAGTGGCATTGTCATGCATGAAAAGAAAACCTGGGCCAACTGCGCTCCTAAAAAGTCACACATCGGGTTTCGAGGATCTGTTCTCTATATCTCTGTGTATTTGCGGTACCCCTATCAAAAACATGAAGAGGGGTGTGGCTATTGATCATTATTCTGCCCAACATGAGAACACCACCTCCACCATAAGTGTACCTTTCTCTGATGTTGGCAGGACTCATCAGAGAACAAAACTGTGACCCATATGTCAGGGCTCCAAGTCATGTTCATGGCACCAGTTTCAATGAGCTAGGCAGTAGTTTGGAGTTAATAAGATACAGACTGCTGTTAAAGGCTAAACAGGCCTGACAGGTGAACTGTGCATAGAGTCCACTTTAATTGAGGCTTCTAACCACAGTCCAGATTGGAAATGTTTTCACCTGTTGCCGCAACAACCTCAAGAGACAGTTGATGACAGGATATTGTGGGTTTCCGTCTTGCTGTTAGATTCAGATACCAGTCTGTTCTGGTTGATGTGGCCCTTGGGCAACCTTGGCCAGCTCTTCTTGTAATATCAGAAAAAAGGCCTAAGTACCCAGGATTCATGATAAAATGATAGCACTACGTCACCAATTGCTCGGCTTCAAGTCATCCAACAGCTCGCCATCTTAAAGAATCATCTTAACGATGATGACTTGCCATCCTGAGAACTGGAGGTGTGGCTATCCCAGTGAGCAAGCCAAAAAATGGGAATGAAGCGATGTGGTCACAACCCATGTTTTTATAGACATGAATAGCTCAACGATGTACATTTCCACTTACAGTCTGTCAAACCCCATGTACTTTTTCTGACAGAATCTCAGTTATCATTTGATTCAATCACTGCTCATCTTAGTTGCCCAAATTATTCGCTTTATGATTTCTTTTGCCTCAAAGGTGGTACTTGTGCATAAGTCCATTCTGATATTCCTTGTCAGAGACTTGGTAATTTGGAATCTCCTCTTTTTGATTCTTCTCTAGCTAAAAATCTCTTTACCTCATTCTCTCAAATTCATCTGTTGTCTACTTTTCCAACTCCACTGATCACTTGGAACTCTTTGACTTCCTCTCTTTGCAACCTGACTTTCTCCAGTCCAACTTTCCTAACACTGAGGTAATTTTCCTTGGTGATTTTAATGCTCACAACTCCAGCTGACTTCCGTTTTTTAGTCACATAGACTCAGCTGGTCGAAATTCTGAGGCTTTTGCAATTACTAATGAACTTGCACAGATTGTCCATTTACCTACCAGAATACCAGACACTCCTAACAATACAGCCAACATACTTGATCTTTTTCTCATAAACAACCCTTCTAAGTACACGGTCAAAGTGTACTTAATTCTTTAGGCTCCTCAGATCACAACTTGGTGATTGTCTCTTCTCCAATGGAGCCTTTATCTCATGGCTATTCCCAACCTCATGTTGTTTGGCATTATAAGAATGCAAAATGGGATGACCTGCGAGATTTCTTTTCTTCTTTTCCTTGGTCAGATTACTGTTTCGAAACTTCTGATGTCAACGTTTGCTCAGATTGTGTATTGGTGAAATTATTCTTGTAGGAACGGAATCCTTTATTTCACACTCCACTTTAAAACTTTGTCCTTAAGGATGTCAAAGGCTAAACTTTTTAGCCTTTTACATCCTTAAGGATAATTCTCTAGTGGGGCAAAGGCAACTTATTGATTTCTTAGCATCAAGGATTTTGACGAATCTTAATGCTAAGAAAGCTCCAGGTCCTGATGGTATTTCTCCACTTGTTCTCAAAACCTGTGCTCCTGAACTTAATCCTGTTCTTTGTGGCCTTTTTTCTCTTTCTTATTCCAAAGGTGTTTTTCTTCTGCTTGAAGATTTGCTTATATCCAGCCAGTTCCTAAAAAGGGTGACAAATCCCTCCCATCCAATTGTTGTCCCATTGCAATTACTTCTACTCCTTCTAAAGTAATGGAGAAATCAATTAACTGTCAACTCTTAAACTACCTAGAAACCTTCCATCCCATCAATGATTGCCAGTATGGATTCCGTCAGTGTCGATCCACTGGTGATATTCTGGCTTACGTTACCCATTTATGGACAAATTCAATGGAAAAGTTTGGTGAAGCATAAGCAGTTGCTCTTGACATCTTAAAGGCCTTCGAACATGTTTGGCATAAAGGTCTTCTAAACAAACTTCCATTTTATGATTTGCCAACTGTTTTTTGTAATTGGTTATCCAGTTTTCTCTCTGACTGCTCACTGAGGGTGAGGTAGATGGCTCTCTGTCTTCTAACTTCCCCACTAATGCTGGTGTTACCCAAGGTTCAGTTCTTACCCCCACTCTTTTCCTTCTGTATATTAATGACCTTCTTCCATTGACTGGAAATCCTATCCGTAGCTTTGCTGATGATAGCACATTGGATTGCACAACCAAAATGATTAAAACCGCAACACCAAATCTAGAGCGCGTGCTATAGTAAAAACGTGTGAGCAACCTTTCCTCGTTCAATCAGCTTCAACTTCTTGAATATCTGCTACAACTCCTTCAATGCTGATCTACAGGTAATTCTCTAGTGGGACAAAGGCAACTTAGTTGATTTCAATCCTTCTAAAACTCAATCCTGTCTTATACCTTGCAAAAAGGATTGTCCTGCTCGTATGCTTATCTTTAGTGACACTCCGATTTCTAGGCAAGGTGATATATCTCTTTTGGGGATTACCCTGACTTCTAATCTCTCTTGGCACAAGCACATTAAAAATATTGCTTCCTCTGCATCTAAAAAACTTGGTTTTCTCTTTCGCTCTCGGCATTACTTTTCTTCCAAACAGCTGTTTATTCTATACAAATCTGCCCTATCGTGGAATATTGTTTCCACATATGGGGTGGTGCCACCAAAACCTCTCTCAGGCTTCTAGATTCTTTTCAGAAGAGGGCAGTTGGGTTAATTAATGACTCATCTCTAACAGAGTCCCTCCATTCTCTATCTCATAGATGCACTGTTTCTGCTACATGCCTTTTCTACAGATATTTCCATGGGCAGTGTTCTTCTGAATTGGCTTCTATAATTCCGCTCTCTCTTTCAAAACAGTCTGAACTCATGCCGCCACCAGCCAACATCCATTTACTGTCCAACTTCAAACTCACAGAACCAACTTTTCATCTTCCTCGTTTATTCATTCTCCTGCCGTTTTCTGGAACAACCTTCTTTCATATGTATTTCCTGAAAATTACACTCTACAGAAGTTCAAGTATAATGTCAACAAATATCTTCTTTCGTCTTCTCAACTTCCAACCCAAGCATGGTATTAAGTACTATAGCTTCTAACACCTAATAATAAAATAAAATAATAATGTGTAGCTCTGTAAGTTGGAGGCACCTCCGTAGCCAGGTGGGAAGGAGCAGCAGTGCGTAACACATGCGTCTTGATTAGACCGGATTTTGAACCCATCACCACCAAATACGGAGGATGCGGAAAGGTCAGGGAATGACCACCGCATATCCCGGAGTAATATGGCCTTAGTTGCTAATGCTCCTAAAAACCAAAATAACATAACAAAATAACATCTGTAAGGTGGTAGATCGATTCCTGTTGAATACTCGGAATTTGATGCCTATTATATAAATATTCATGAAAACATTTTGTTGAGCAGTGTAGTTCTGAAAATAGGATCTGTTACCTATTGGCAGGAAAACCTTTTACCCAATACAAAATATGAAGTAATTAAAAAATTATTATATTTTACTCTTTGGTTCATGGGAGGGAAGAAGGAGTTTGATATGAAAATAAAGAGGACAAACAATTCTTTAGAACTTTTTTTTTCCTTTTTAATTCTTATTTGATTTGGCTTCGATACCTCAACTCCATTGTTGGTCTGAATTTTCTTTGAAACTTTTTTAGTGATAAACTTCCTTTTTATAATTATTATCAGTGATTTGTTAAAGCAGGTAATAAATTCATTTAAACCTAAAAATTTAACCATTATTAACCATTATTTAACCCTTTCATGAGATTTTCGAAGTGTGTGTGTGTGTGTGTGTGTGTGTGTGTGTGTGTGTGTGTGTGTGTGTGTGTGTGTTGGTGTTGTGTGTGTGTGTGTGTGTGTGTGTGTGTGTGTGTGTGTGTGTGTGTGTTGTGTGTGTGTGTTGAATAATTGAATAACAAGAAAGTGGAAACAAGAAGGCAGAAAAATGGAAAAAAGAGGAAGTAGTCTAGTATTTTTATAATTTCTTGTCTTCATTGTGGCAACTGTAAAGTATACAAGCTATTTTTTACAAGGATTAAAAGAGCCCCCCCTCATTAAAAGAGGGGGGCTGTTTTAATCCTCGTAAAAAAATTTTATTTTGCCAACAATAAAATTTTATGTTCATTTTCATTTATTTTGGTAAAAATAAATTTTATTCTAATTTTTATTTATGTTTATGCTTTCTACTCTTTGGCTAGTAGTTTACATCAGAAATGAAGACACATGTTGCTATTTTGCTTGCAATTCTGGCTGTTGCTGCTTGATGAGAAGCCAGTTTTGTAGGTTGTGTGACATCATCCTTATTTTGTTGATTTTGTAATTATTTACCTCTTATTATATGTACTTATTTTTTTCTTTTGTTACATTCTTTCCCCCTTCTATCACTCTGCAATTGATAAACTTAAAATTTTTTGGACTTTGATTATTAGTATGTTTTAAAGATGGCATTAGTTTTTAAAACAAAAGTGAAATGATACCTAATATATAAAGTGTGAATAACATGGTGGCTGGACATTTGATTAATGTAAAGTAATTTTAAAGTAGTACTAGAAATCTGAGAACAAGCGTGAAGTTCCAATACAGTGGAGACATGAATTTGTTACAAAACCACCAGAACAGTTTCAAGAATTTGTGATAATTTGAGATGTATGGTGCTATGCAAGATTTGTGCAGGCAAAGGTCTGGGAGATCTTTGCCTGCACCATGTTCATTAATGGGTGAGGAAGTTTTCATACTGTATTGTAACAATTTGTATGGAAACCATGAAAATCCACAAGGTGATTTGCTTGTTTGAGAATGCTTGCACTGCATTCTCAAAATAGCTTAGTGGAAAGCTTATGTGCCAAGATTGCTACATGATATGAATGAAGATGACACCAGTGACTGAGTTCAGTTTTGTGAATGGTTTAAAGTGAAGACGGATGAGGAGGCAAGATTTTCAGACAAGATTGTTTGGTTGGATGAGGTAAAGGCTAAGCTCAATGGTGCAATGAATTGATGCAGTTGTGTGTATTGGTCTATTAATAATCCAAACTTTCATGTAGAGAAGGCAGCAAATTTATCAGGAGTTACAGTCTGGTATGGTTTCTTCCAGGGAATTGTTGGGTACTTTTTTGAAGGGACAATTATTAGTGATATGTACTTCCACATGCTTATTGTATCTATTGTGTCTGCCAATTATGAGCTGTATGGGGAAAGAAGTGGTTTACTACTAACAGGATGGAGCACGTCCCCACATCATCATTGTGATGTATGAATCTGTTGATATGGATGCATATGTCACAGTGATATATGGATCTGTTGAAATGGATGCAGAGAAGAGCAACAAGATTAGTCAGGGACATCAAAGGGTACTTTTACCAGGAAAGACTTTAGTTCTGAAATTGGAGCACCTGGAAACTAGGCACCTGCAAGGAGCAGTGTAGAAAGGTTTCGTTTCTAGGATATTTTTTTGTCGCGACATCTAGCAACATTGCCATTAGAGATAGAGGTAATTATTCCATTATATATAGGGTACATCTTGAATACTACATACAGGCTTAGATAGCTCATTTTAGGAAAGATGTGGACCTGTTGGATAGTGTAAAAGAAGAGCAACAAGATTGATTAAGAGCATAAGGGGATATTCTTCTATTTCAGCAATTAACACATCACTGACTAAAAGAAAACTTCCTACAATCCAGTCTAAATCTCTTCCCTGTAATTTAGTATTAGTAATGGCCACATGGTGCAAGAAAGCCTATGGCTTATGCTGCACCAGCCAAAAAAAAAAAAAAAAAAAAAACTCACCCTGAATAAAACAATGATAAAAAAATAATAATAATAAATAAATAAATAATAATAATTAATAAAAGAAAAGGAAATTAAACCTATCATCCTATGCGCTTCCCTGACCCGAAGGTACTATCCAGATGACCTTTGAATTTCCCCAAACTGTCAGCCTCTACCACCCATGTAGGCAACTTATTCCAGTAATTTATAACTCACTGGCTAAAATAAAACTTCCTGCAGTCCAATCTAAACATTTCCCCCCGTAACTTGAATTTAGGTCTCCTAGTTCTAGCATCATTTATAATCTTGAAAATTTCGTCCTCATTCATTTTACTGATGTCTCTCAGAGCCTTAAACACCTCAATCAAATCTCCTCTAAGGTGTCTAGTTTCCAAACTCTGCAACCCACATATTCGAAGTCTTTCTTCATAAGGACGCCCTTTTGCCGATCTCACCATGCGAGTTACCCGTCTTTGCACCCTTTCAAGAAGCTCGATGTCTCTCTTTAGGTGCGGTCTCCATACTTGAACACAGTATTCCAAGTGTGGTCTAACAAAAGCCTTAAATAATGGTATATCACGTCCCTATCTCTACTTGCAAAAGTTGGATAGATCATTGATAGGACACCATGGGCCTTCCTTGCAACCTGTTTACAATGCTCAGAGAATTTCATGTCTGACCGTATCATAACACCCAAGTTCCTTTCCTCTAATACTGGGTTTAGTTGAACTCCACCAAGTGAATAAATTATTTTGGGATTACTGTTTCCCAGGTGTAATACCTTACACTTTTTTGGATTAAAGCATAGCTGCCATTTTTCTGACCATTCCTGAAGTCTATCTAGGTCTCTCTCTGAAGAAGTTCAGCTTGACAGTGATCATTAACTGTTCTACCAATTTTAACATCATCTGCAAATTTAGACCTCATGCCCTCTATCCCTTCATTGATGTCGTTTATGAAAATTAAAAACAACAGTGGTCCTAATACTGATCCTTGGGGAACCCCACTTCTTACATCAACCCAATCTCAGGAATAGCCATTTATCACAACCCCCTGTCTCCTGTCCTGAAGCCATCCTGCTATCCATCTAAGGATTTTCCCAGTGATTCCAACCTGTTCCAGCTTATAAAGCAACCGTTCATGTGGGACTGAGTCAAAAGCTTTGCTGAAATCTAAATAAACAATGTCGAAATTATTTCCTAAATCCAGCTCGTGAGTGACCCTTTCAAAATAGCGAACCAGATTTGTTAAACATGATTTTCCCTTTACAAAACCATGCTGAGTATCCTTGAGAATTTCAATTCGATTCAAATGATCCTGAATTCCACCCTTGATCATTGCCTCCATGATTTTCCCTACCACTGAAGTTAGACTGACAGGTCGATAATTTCCCACTTCACTCTTAGAGCCACCCTTATGTATGGGAGATACATTCCAATCCAAGGGGATCTCCCCAGAGTCTAATGATGCTCGCATAATTAGCCTCAATGGTTCAATGCACTCACTTGCCGCCTCCCTTAAGATTATAGGGTATATTCCATCAACTCCAGGAGCCTTACTGGCCTGTAGGTTTGAAAGTTTTTTCATTAAATAATCTTGCGAAATTTCAATATCGTTAATTACATATTTTTTTTCAACTTCACTCCCACAATTTCCCATTGCCACAAAAGGTTTTTCATTTGTAAATATCGATGCAAAATAACTGTTGAGTTCATCTGCAACGGCAGCTGGTGTATTTAATACTATCCCCTTTCCCTTACGTAAATGTCCGATCTGGTTTGTCCTGCTCTTCTTGGCATTTATATGTGTGAAGAATTCCTTATCTCCCCTCTTTGCTCTGTTTGCTAGTGATTTCTCATAAACTGCCTTTGCCTGTCGAATATTTTCTGTGGCTCTGTTACAGATCATCTTGTAGCTGTTATAGGCTTCAGTACTTTTTATTGCTCTGTAACCTTTCCATGCCACCTTTTTCTGCTCAAGTAATGTGGCAACTTCACTATTCATCCAACTTGGAACCCTCCTCGTGGAGTATTTTTTTAATGGTAAATATGCATTCAAGGCATCTGTGATTAATGTTTTAAAAGCATACCACAGTTCAATTGTATTCATTCTCTGTGCAATATCTGCCCAGTTAATAGAGGCCATGTAGTACCTTAAGGCATTGTAATTTCCTTTTCTGAAATTAAAACCCATTCCTTTGCCTTTTACTGCTGCTACCTCTCTCTCTCTCTTCATCATCCACCGTAGAACTCCGTGATCACTTCCTGCTACTGGTTCCTCTATTGTCAGCCCTGTTATGTCATCTGATTCATGGGTGATGATGAGGTCTAGGATATTCTTTTCTCTAGTACTTTCCCTGACATGTTGATACAAATAACATGCATCTAGTTGATTTAAAAATTTTGTTCCCCATGTCGAGTTTTCTTCCCATTTACTCCCATCAATTAGAGGAAAATTGAAATCACCCATAATAAGACATTTACGCTTATTTGCCCATTCCATTTGCATGTGGAGGCTTTCGTCATAATCTTCACAATCACCTGGTCTATAGATTACTCCTACTCGCATTATACCTTTGTTTCCAACTACCTCACAGCATACAGATTCTATACTAGCATGTGAAACATCTGAATCCGGGAAAGCTATCGTCGCACTCAGGCTGCTTCTGATAAGAAGCATTACCCCACTACCCCTTCTATCTACCCTATCCTTTCTAAATACATTATACAAGCCGTACTGAAACTCATCATCCCCAATTTCTGGGTGGCACCACATCTCCGTAAGCCCTATTATGTCCGTGTTACTTGTTTTAACCAGCAGTTCAAATTCGCTCATTTTATTACACTTCTAACATTACTATATAAACAATTAAGACTTACTGTTCTTGTATATTTAACAACCCTAACACAACCCTTGAACTTTTTTAGGCTCTCTTCCCTGGCATTAGCCACCCGCTCACTTGAAACGTTTCTGCCCCAGAACATCTAGATAATATGTCCAGTTGGGGTAACAGATAAGAACTCTTGAGGTATGTGCAAGAGTTACTTTGACCAATATTATCAGATAAACGTGTGTCAGTATTAACCAAATCCCCCCTAACTAGCAGTTTCCCTGAATAAAGGTTCAATATTATATTGAACTTTTGCACCACCTTTGTTTAAGTGTATCCCATCTCTACAAAACAAATTCCTTCTACCTACAAGTGTGGACCATGCTGATAGAAATTTCCCTCCCGAAGCCTTGCAGAGTCCTTCAAGTCTTGAGTTAATCCACAACGCTTTTAACATATAATTCCTCCTATCGTGTCTGGGCAGAATTTCAGACACATAGACATTGTGGGTTAGCTCGCGGCATTTCCTCACCATGGTCCTGTAGTTTTCCAACAAATCATCAGATCATGTACGTTTAATGTCATTTGTCCCCACATGAATAATAATATTCTCTTTACCCCCCTTAAAATCTGACAATCTGTTGGTGACACCATTAATAGTTGCTCCCGGTAGACATACCCTGGTTCTACTCCACCTATCCTTATTACAAAAAATATTCCTCAACATAGAGACAGTCCTTGACTTAGGTCAGTTTGAGTAATGTCAATTTAAATTTATAGTCTCTAGTTCCGGAATCTAACAGTGAAAATTTGATTATTATTTATTCAATTATCTATCCTCCCCTCCTTATAGATCTCAGTCAGGTTCCATCTGAGGTGTCTGCTTGCTAAGTTCTGTAGTCCTTGTATTTGAAGTCTTTCCTCATATAGGTGCCTTTTTTTTGTAAATAACTCTAAGTGGGTTACTTATCTTTGGACTCTTTCAAGAAGCTCAATGTCCTTTTTTAGGTATAGTCTCCACTCTTGGACATAATATTCCAAGTGTCATTTTAAAATTGACTTATACACTGGGATAATGATCTTGCTATCTCCACAAATATTTGATAAATCATTGATAGGACACATGGGTTTTCCTTGCTGTTATGTACATTGCTTGACTTGGAGAACTTCATGTCAGACTATATTGTAACTTCTGTCCCCCCACCCCTCCCAAAAAAATTTAATAACAGTGTTGGCAAGTTGCCAAGCAACATAGAGACAGTCCTTGACTTAGGTCAGTTTGAGTAATGTTAATTCACACTTACTTCACTAGCTAACTGCCATTCGTGTTATTACTTACAGCAGTTTTTCCCAAACATTAAGTTTGCCACATTGTTTTTTATTATATTTCACCAAATGGTAGAAATATAGCACCAATATACAGGCAAAATCAGAATAAAATTTACATACATGAATCATTTAAAAAATCAAATCATAGTGTCACTATGCACAAAAAGAACTTTTAAGAAGTGTTTAAAAATACACTTACGGTAGCTTAACCTGATTTTAAGTCATGATTCTGACTTCAGAATCAGAGGAGGAACCCTGATTCTGCATAAAAAGAAACATATGGCACCCATTCAGTAGTCAATCTGAATTGCTCCAACATTAAATGTCTTTGTACAGTGTAATTTTGATGACATAAAAATTTTTGATTTATTTCATCCTTAAAAATGACTTATAAAAGGAAAGGTCTGTGCCTGTGTGATGGATGTTATAAATAAGCATAGCAGAAAGACTATGACCTAATAACTGAAGAAAAAGTGATTACTGGACATCGTAATAGCAATAGAGCATGTGAGCTTATATAGCATCAGCAAAAAAAAAAAAAAAAAATCACACAACCATTCCATCTAAATGTTTGTCCAGTTCCTCCTTGAATTTATTTAAATTATCAACTTCCACAGTGACAGATGGAAGTTTGTTCCAGCAATTAACCACCCGCTGGCTAAAGGCAAATTTCGGCACAATCTATTCTACAACTGTCTTTCCTCAATTTGAATTTATGCCCCCTTAGTTTCGTAATCAGAAATGAAAGAAATGGAAGAATCCCATCAGAATCATTAAGCACCCTGCTACAATTTGATAACCTTCTGGCATTTTCCTTCCTTAATGCCCCCTTAGTTTCGTAATCAGAAATGAAAGAAATGGAAGAATCCCATCAGAATCATTAAGCACCCTGCTACAATTTGATAACCTTCTGGCATTTTCCTTCCTTAATAACTCCTCATGTGTGAATGTAGATGCAAAATATTCATTCAGTTTGTTTGCTATCCGAGCAGGATCATCAACAGTTGAACCATTGATATCAAGTGGACCAATCTGATTCCTCCCCTTTCAGATCTGCAATAAAATATATGAAAATATGCACCAAAATGCTGTTATATGCAAGAACATATTACAGGTTTATGACAATTAACTGAATTACAATTTCTTTGTATTCAGCATTTAAACGTATTAAACATAACTGTTTAATGAAAAGTTTTAGAATAAGGATCATTTTACAAATCGCTCGTGGAATAACATTTATTACAGTAAACAACAATATATTTTTCACATGATCCACTGTAAATCTTTGATACTTATTGTTCAAAATTTTAAAAGTGAAGAATGAACTTTTTACATTGATGGAAGTGACTGGGTTAAATTTAAAAAAATTAAATTGAGCCTTTAAAGTTTCTACTTGAAATGGAAGTTCCTATTAATTTACACTAATAAAGTAATCTGTTTTCCTTAAAATATGAAATCTGATATTCTTTTTTTAAGTGCAATCAAATTTTTTCTTATTTGCTCTCCAGGGATAGTTGAAATTTCTAACTAAATTTTCCCTACTCCTTTCTTCAATTGAACCACTCAAAGAAAGTCCCTATGTTTCAAGTTTGGTTATAGAATTAGGTAACCAGGCAGAAAGAGTCTTGATGAACAGAAAATCTTTTCTAACCAAAGATTTAGAAAAAAATTGCTTTAAAAAGAAAGAACTGCCAATAGCTGCAATAACCAGAGTATTGACAACTTTTTTTATTGAATCGAAATTTTTAGCATCAAAAAATGCTACACATAACCACATTCCACACCTTGAAACTCCACTTTGACGGGTTCCAAGGAAGTGTAGCAAATTTGAAGAAATTAGAAGCCAGCTCAGGTTCTGATGGGTGTCTATGAGAGCTTGAACAGTTGGGTGGATGCTCTCGAAGGAATTAAAATGGGGGCCCCTCAAGTTCTCAGCTGCTCAACTCAACGGCAGAGCACACTCTTATGCACCAGGCAACACAGTGGCAACTTTCAGGACAGAATTCGCTGGTCCCATAGGAGCTAGTTATTGTTGGTGACTCAATTGTCAGGGAAATGGAAAATATATTGTGCCAAAAGGATAGGTGTAATAGAACCAGGGTATGTCTGCCAGGGGCAAAATTTGATGACGTAGAGCAGATATCATCTTTTAAGGGCACAAAAGGTGATATCGTTATACACATTGGCACTAATGACATTAAGTGTAGGAGAGCTGCAGATTTATTAAGCAAGTACGGGTCAATGCTGAAAAAAAGTTACAAGTTAGGGTTAAATTTGAAAATGTCTGAAATCCTGCCCAGACATGATAGGAGGGAGTATATGATGAGAGCCTTGTCAATCAATTCAGCCCTGGAGAGATTGTGCAGGGCTCATGGGGTAAAATTTTTCTCAGCATGGTCTGTGCTTGTTAACAGGAGAGGTTGCTTCTACAGGGATGGGATACACTTAAATAGAAGGTGTGCAAGAATATTTGCTGATGCTATCGAGGCAGTGTTAGTTGGGTCGGAAAACTGCTAGCTTGGGAGGGGATTCACAGACTAATAGATTGACAGTAGCTGCAGGCAGAGGAATTAGTATTAGTAGAGGCATACGGATGCAAGAAAGCAAACTTATGCAGCATCAGCCAAAAAAAAAAAAAAAAAAAAAAAAAACCCCACCCTTTAAACCCTCCATTCATTTCAAATGCCTATCCAGCTCAGCCTTAAATTTATTTAGGCTATCAACTTGCGCATCAACAGATGGAAGTCTGTTCCACCAATCGACCACCCGCTGGCTAAAGGCAAACTTCCGCACATCTATTCTACAACTGTCTTTCATCAATTTGAATCTATGCCCCCTCAGGCTGTTAATCTGAGCAAGAGGAAGAATCCCATCAGCATTCAGCTTGCTCAACCCATTCAAAGCCTTATACACCTTAATCAGATCACCTCACAGGTGCCACAATTTGCAGAACATAAGCCTTTCTTGGTAAGGCACCCCTTTATTCCCCTCACCAATATTGTTGCCCTTCTTTGTACTCATTCTAGCAACTCTACATCCTTCCTATAATGAGGCCTCCAGACCTGTACACAGTACTCTAGGTGGGGTCTGACCATTGCCTTGTATAACGGGATAATCACCTCCCTGTCCCTGCTAGCAAAATTCCTATATATCATTGACAAGACTCCATGACCTGCCCTGGCAGCCCGTCTGCACTGCTCAGCAAACTTCATATTTGACTGCACAATTATGCCGAGGTCTTTTCACTTTCCACGTCCCTGAGTGTAGTACTACATAGTTGGTATATTTCTCTTTGGTTATTGCTACCCATATGCAGTATTTTGCATTTGTCAATGTTAAACTTCAGTTGCCACTTCTCAGCCCATTTGCCCAACTTGTCTAGATCCAGTTGGAGTAGCATATTGTCTTTACTGTCATTAACAACCCTGCTAACCTTTGTATCATCTGCAAACTTGGACATTAATCGTGATATACCTTCATCAATATCATTGATGAATACAGAAAACAAAAATGGGCCCAGCACTGAACCCTGGGAAACTCCACTAATAACATTTGCCCACGAAGAGCAGCCTCCATTACCACTCTCTGTTGTCTCCCACTCAACCATCCATCCCTTTATCCATTGTAGCAATTTATCCTTAATGCCATGCCTCTCCAATTTGTACAGCAATCTTCCATATGCAACAGCATCAAAAGCTTTCCTGAAATCCAAGTATATGATATCAAAATTATTTTTGACATTCAGTTCCTTTGTGACCACATCATAGTATCCAATCATATTGGTCAGACAAGACCTCCCTTTAACAAACTCATGCTGTGTCTTAACTATTGTTGCAGTCTTGTCTAGATGATCCTGCAATGCTTCTTTAACCAGTGATTCCATTATTTTCCCCGGAACAAAAGTTAAGCTAACAGGTCTATAATTACTTGTGCCACCTTTTGAACCCCCTTTGTGAATTGGTGATACATTTGCACATGTCCAGTCCATAGGGACCGCCCTTGAGTCCAAGGAAGTCCTCATAATTATGGCTAAGGGTTTGTTTACTTCCTTTGCTGCCTCCTTTAATCTAACGGTTTTTTAACTTCCCAGATATAGACTGGAATTTGTGAGTTGGTCACTCGCATACTAGCAAGGCTTTTGTGAATTTATTGGATGATTGTTTTCTACAGCAGCATGTTAGGGAGACAACAAGAGGGTGTAACACTCTTGATCTGATTATCAGCAGTGATTATTCATGCATTAAGAATTTACAGATAAAGGAACCACTAGGTGGCAGTGTTATTCATAGTGTGCTGATGTGGGATTTACTTAAAGATGTAACTACCATCAGGGGAAAAATCAAGGGTTTTTGCTTTTGTAAAGGCGACTACAGTGGTCTCAGAGATTTTTTAGATTCTGTACAGTGGGACGTTTAATATAACGACGCAGCAAAGGAAGTAAGCAAACTCTTAGCCATAATTATGAGAGCATCCTTGGACTCCGGGGAAGTCCCCATGGACTGGAGATGTACAAATGTATCTCCAATTCACAAAGGGGTAACAAAGGCTGACACAAGTCATTGCAGACCTGTTAGTTTGACTTCAGTTCCAGGGAAAATAATGGAGACACTAGTTAAAGAAGCATTACAGGATCATCTAGACAAGACAGCAGTAATAATTCAGACCCAGCATGGGTTTGTCAAGGGGAAATCTTGTCTGAACAATTTGATTGGATACTATGATGTGGTCACAAAGGAACTGAATGCAAAAAATAATTTTGATATCATATACTTGGATTTCAGGAAAGCTTTTGATACTGTTGCACATGGAAGACTACTGCACAAATTGGAGCAGTATGGCATTACGGGTAAGTTGCTACAATGGATAAAAGGATGGTTGGGTGGGAGAAGACAGAGAGTGATGATCAGTGGGTACCGCTCTACGTGAACTAATGTTATTAATGTTATCCCTCAGGGTTCGGTGTTGGGCCCATTGTTGTTCCGTATATTTATCAATGATATTGATGAAGGTATATCAAGCTTAATGACAAAGTTTGCAGATGATACAAAGGTTGGCAGTGTTGTTAATAACAGTAATGATAGTATACGGCAACAGGATCTGAAAAAGTTGGGTAGATGGGCTGAGAAGTGGCAACTGAAGTTTAACATTGACAAACGCAAAGTACTGCATATGGTTAGCAGTAACCTCAGTAAAATATACCAACTATGTGGTGTTATACTCAGGGTAGTAGAGTATGAAAGAACTGGGGGTAATTTTGCAGTCAAATATGAATTTTTCTGAGCAGGCTGCCATAGTCGGTCAATGATATTCAGGAATTTTTCGAGCAGAGATAAGGAGGTGATTATCCCCTTGTATAAAGTAGTGGTCAGGCCCCACCTTGAGTACTGCGTACAGGTCTGAAAGCCTGTACGCAGTAGGAAAGATGCAGAGTTGCTAGAATGAGTACAGAGAAGGGTAAGAAGACTGGTGAAGGGAACGAAGGGGTGCTCTTATGATGAAAGGCTTAAGTTCTGCAAATTGCAGCTTCTGGAGACTAGGCAGCTGCGGGCTGATCTGATTGAGGTATATAAGGCCTTGAATGGATTGAGCAGGCATAATGCTGACGGAATTCGTCCTCTTGTTCAGATTACAAACCTGTGGGGGAGTATAGATTCAAACTGAGGAAATACAGTTGTAGAATAGATGTAGCAAAGCTTGCCTTTAGCCAGCGGGTATTTGATTGATGGAACAAACTTCCATCTGTTGTTGTGGAAAGTTGATTGCTTAAATAACTTCAAGGCAGAATTAGATAAACATTTGGAATGAATGGATTTGTGAAATGGGAATTTTTTTTTTTTTTTTTTTTTGGCTGATGCTGTATAAGCTTGTTTTCTTGCATCATGTGCCTCTACTAATGCTGAACTGCTTTATATTCGTAATTTGTCAATGTGTGTGAAAGCCACAGCTTAAACTTTGCAGAGATGCATTGTCATGCTGAAACAAAAAAGGGCCTCCCACATTGTGCTGCAGTGTGGGGAGGCCCTTTTGCTACATTGTTGCTATGATTTGTGCTGAATGTCAGAGTTCTATATAGTGTTTATTGTTGCTCTAATAATGGCCAATGGTCTAAGCATAGACCATGAGAAACAACACTAGACAATGACAGTACTTCTGCCAAACTTTGTTTGGATGACATACTTTGGTAAATAATGTTCTCAGATTGGAAATCTGTGTACCATGATTCATCACTCCACAACACAGCTTTCCAAATGTTTCGGGTACCGATTACAGTGGGATGTACACCAGGCAAGTCAACACTGTATTATGCACTTTTAATGTTTGGTTTGTGTGCTGCTGCTCTTCTGTAAAAATCAAAACCACCATTCGGTTCCCTCTGTATTGTTCTTATACGAATATCAGTTCCCATTGTCTTCCCAGTTGGCAGTATATGATGAGGTCTAAGGGGATCTACTTACTGTTCTCCAAAGTGCCTTTTTTCCATAAATTTCTGCTGCCCACCCAAATGTTTCCTGGCTATAATAGCACCATGATGGTGGTAATTAGCCACAGTTGATTTTGTAGTTTTGTTGAAGTGGTACAGACTGATTGTTAATATGGTATTCTATGACACTTCCTTTTGGATGTCATTAAGCTTAGTGGGTGCATTCTATTATACGAGGACTGAGGACATCTACGTACTACTCTCCTCAGCGTCCCTGTCTCTTTCTGTCAATTTCTGTGGTTTACCTGAATGTGTCCTGCTTGTAGTAGCACCATGTTGTTTCCATTTAGTGATTTACATTAGTCACCATTTATCTAGTGTGTTGCAGTTTTGCAGCAGTGGCATGAACAGATTGATTACTAATATGACATTCTATTATGCCAAATTTTGCTAGCAGGGAAAAGGAGGTGATGGTCAGGCCACGCCTTGAGTACTGCATGCAGATCTGGAGGCTTCATTTTAGGAAGGATGTAGATTTGCTTGAGCATGTATTGCTTCCGTAAAGGCGACTACGATGGACTGAGACAGTATTTAAATTCTATACAGTGGGACCAACTGATGATGTTACCAACAGCAAATTCAAAATGGGAAGCATTCAAAGAACTTATCTTGGAAGCTACTAGGCTTTACATACCAACTAAGAAATATTGTTCAAGGTTTAGGCCAAAATGGATGTCAGATGAACTAATGAGGCATATGGCAGAGAAGAAAAATGCATGGGATACTTACAAATTAACACATGACACAGAAGCCTATGATAGATACAAGTTGATATGCAACCAAGTTACAAAGGAGGTTAGGCAGGCGAAGGCAGATTACGAGAAATCCTTGGCAAGGGATGCAAAGAAAAACAGCAAAGAGTTCTTTACTTATGTAAACTCTAGAAGGAAGGGGATGAATCAGATTGGTCCACTTGATATTGATGGGTCAAATGTTGATGATCCTGCTCAGGTAGCTAACAAACTAAATGAATATTTTGCATCGACATTCACACATGAGGAGTTATTCAGCAAGGGGAATGCCAGAGGTGTATTCAACTCTAGCAGTAAGCTACAGAATCTTGAAATAACTGGGAGTAAAGTGGAGGAGAAACTGTTGAAGATAAACACAAGAAAGGCACCCGGGGTGGATGGGATCTATCCAGTTATATTAAAGGAGGCAGCAAAGGAAGTAAGCAAACCCTTAGCCATAATTATGAGAGCTTCCTTGGACTCAGGGGAGGTACCCATAGACTGGAAATGTGCAAATGTGACCCCAATTCACAAAGGAGGATCAAAGGCTGACACAAGTAATTATAGACCTGTGAGCTTAACTTCTGTTCCAGGAAAATTAATGGAGGCACTGGTTAAAGAAGCACTGCAGGATCATTTAGACAAGACTTCAGTTATAGCTCAGACACAGCATGGTTTTGTTAAGGGGAAGTCTTGCCTGACCAACTTGATTGGATACTATGATGCAGTCACAAAAGAACTGGATGCAGGGAATAACTTTGATATTATATACTTGGATCTTAGAAAGGCTTTTGATACTGTTGCACATGGAAGACTGCTACACAAATTGGAGCAGTGTGACACTGGAGGCAAATTGCTGCTATGGATAAAGGGGTGGTTGAGGGGGAGAAGACAGAGAGTGGTAATCAATGGACACTGCTCATCGTGGACTAATGTTATTAGTGGAGTCCCTCAGGGCTCAGTGTTGGGTCCATTATTGTTTTCTGTATTTATAAATGATATTGATGATGGTATATCAAGCTTAATGTCCAAGTTTGCAGATGATACAAAGGTTGGCAGTGTTGTCAAGGACACTACTGACACTATGCTGCTGCAACAGGATCTGGAAAGGTTGAGCAGATGGGCTGAGAGGTGGCAAATGAAGTTTAACATTGACAAATGTAAAGTACTACACATGGGAAAAAGCAGCCCCAGAGCAACGTATCAACTCTGTGGTACTACACTGACAGTGGTAGAGAATGAAAGGGACTTGGGGGTGATTGTGCAGGCAGATATGAAGTTCTCTGAGCAGTGCAGACGGGCTGCAAGAGTAGCTCATGGAGTATTGTCAATGATATACAGGAATTTTTCCAGCAGGGATAAGGAGGTGATTATTCCATTGTATAAGGCAATGGTCAGGCCACACCTAGAGTACTGTATACAGGTCTGGAGGCCTCATTTCAAGAAGGATGTAGAGCTGCTGGAACGAGTACAGAGAAGGGCAACAAAATTAGTGAATGGAACAAAGGGGTGCTCTTACGAAGAAAGGCTTAAGTTTTGCAAATTACAGTGTCTGGAGACTGGGCACCAGCGAGGTGATCTGATAGAGGTGTATAAAGCCTTGAATGGTTTAAGCATGCTCAATGCTGATGGGATTCTTCCTCTAGCTCAGAAAAATCACCTGAGAGGGCATAAATTCAAATTGAGGAAAGACAGATGTAGGATAGACGTGCGGAAATTTGCCTTTAGCCAGCGGGTGGTTGGTTGGTGGAACAGACTGCCATCCCTTGTGGTGGAGGTTGATAGCCTAAATAAGTTTAAGGCTCAGCTGGACAGGTATTTTGAACGAACAGAGGGGTGAAGTGGAAGTGGGTTTTTTTTTTTTTTGGCGATGCTGCATAAGCTTGCTTTCTTGCATCAAATGCCTCTACTAATGCTAATGCTAATGCTAATGTACAGAAAACAAGGTTGGTGAGGGGAATGAAGGGATCCTCTTAAAAGAGGGCCTTTAAGTCCTGCAAATTGCAGTGGCTGGTTGTTGTTTTTATTTGGTTTTAAGGAGCATTAGCAACTAAGGCCATATTGCTCCAGGGATATGCGGTGGTCATTCCCTGACCTTTCCGCATCCTCCGTATTCAGTCAGTGGCTGGAGACTAGGCACCTGAGAGGTGATCTGATTGAGGTGTATAAGGCCTTGAATGGGTTGAGCACGCACTGAATTCTGTTGTAATTCTTCCACTTGTTCAGATTACGAACCTAAGGCGGCATAAATTCAAATTGAGGAAAGATAGTAAAATAGATGTGCGGAAATTTGCATTTAGCCAGCGGGTGGTTAATTGCTGGAACAAACTTCCATCTGTTGTTGTGGAAGTTGATAGGTTAAATAAATTTAAGGAGGAACTGGACAAACATTTAGAGGGAATTGTTTAGTAAATTTTTTTTTTATTTTGGCTGATGCTGCATAAGCTCATACACTTGCTTTCTTGCAACCGACCGGGCTAGCCGGGTGGGTGAAGTGGCAACCCAAAGGTCGCGGGTTCGAATCCTGCCTCGGGCTTGGATCAAAGTACTACAAAATAAAAACCTTGGAAGGTGCATTATGGCCATAGAATCCGATACGCCAACAACTACAAAAAAAAAAAAAAAGAAAAAAAAAAAAAGCTTTCTTGCATCACATGCCACCACCACTACTACTACTACATCATTGTAAGTCTGTGGCTCAATCTTTTTATTGTATGTTTTGATCTGCTTATTTATTGTGTGCATATAGTTGCTTTTATACTTATTCCTGCCACGTGGATGGTGGAAATGGTTCACTTTCCCAAATCCCAGTTAGTGTCCAGATACTTTTGACAATTTAGTACATGTGTAGAATTCCCTTTGGAAACAGACATTTTCTGCCTGGCTTCAAAAAGGGATAGGCATTCTCTTCCTCTTTTGAATATTCTGTTATCATTGCTTCAGGTGGTTACAGCAGTGACAGCAGATTAAAGCAATTAAGATCATATTGCATTTCTTAAATGCCAAATTTTAATCTATTTTCTGGTGTTATGGATAATTTAATTAATTCTGATGTGCTAGTAAATTTCATTATAGTCCAGTCATTATAGCTCTTGCTAAAAAGAAAACAAACACTTTTCTCTTCTGCTGCATACCAAATGTTTAAATAATAGTAGATTTTTCTGCATTTAATAATATCAATCTCTAATCTTTCTTGGCATAAATCTGTCACATCTGTAGCTTTCTCATCATCAAAAAAAGGCTGGGGGGGGGTCATTGTTCTTAAAACCTCCATAAAAATTCTTTTACTAATCAGAGAAAAATGATATTTCTAACACAAATTAGTTTCTTTTTCATATAGACATTTCAGTTTCTATTTTTATCATTACCTCACATATATATTCCAGTGGGTAATACTGTCTCGATTGGCCATTCTCCTCTAAATCCCATTAGAACAATTGCAGCAACATATTGCCATCCATCCATTTATAGATCAGTTACAAACCTACTACATCAGTTGCTCTCTCTTTTGGTTGATTTTCTATATTTCCATTTTTTGTTTCTTTTTTTCCTTTCTCTAAAGTTATAATCCAGAACTTCAAGTCTTGTTTTATGAAGTTTCTCCTGACTTTATTCTTAACTAGAATGCTATGAATAAGCTCAGGAAGATATAAGAACAACATTCTACCTATCATGGGAAGTCATACAGGACCAAATAGCAGCTGTTATAAAACTATGGAATACTTTTCACTGTCATGGGTTAGCTGCTTATGCTCTATACTGTAGGATCTTTTCTAGAAGAGCATTTTCTGGATTCTTGGCTAGTTTTTTCAGATTAAGGATGATTCCCAAGTTCCTTCAAAGATATCCTATATCGTTCAAAAGTTTTATCCTATACTGCTCTCAGAAGTTTTATCCCCAGGGGCTCAAATCTGGTGAGCATGGGCTTGGCACACCCAGGGTCCTGAGCTGGATATCATCATCATTTTTCTTTTTCTTGGTGATTCCCTTCTACTTTTAACTCTCTCTCTCTCTCAGGGTAATCGGGAAAATTTTTATTTTATTTTTTTTTTTATGGCTGGTGCAGCATAAGCCTCAGGCTTCCTTGCACCATGTAGCTAATAATAATAATAATAATAATAATAATAAAAAAACAAGCTGTGCACAAACTCTTAGAAAGAACGGTTTATATCTATGTTTTTATAATATAAAATCAGTGATCACTGAATTGTGACCACCCTAATGCTGCATAGCTTGCAGTATAAAAAGCTAAAGAGCTTCGTATGCTAGAGCAGTGGTAATTTGAATCTGGTCATGCAAGTCCAAGAAGTACCATAAAGTAACAATTATGGTACGTGGTAAAGATAAGATGGAGTTTCAAAAGGGCACGATTGTTGAAGTTTGCATGTTAGGTGCTTCCTTATTGGAAATGGCACGTCTTGTCAGGGGCCCACTGTGGTTAAGGTGTACAAAGAATTGTGTTGAATGGCCAAACTACCTCCCACTGACAGAAATATAAAGGATTATGCAAGAATGTTTGTGGTAAGGGAAGGGTGTAGCAAGTTGTGCAGGCTCAATGGTAGGTCACTGTGCGACGGTCGACATCTATTACAATATGGGGAATGCAAAAACTATATCCCAAATGCTATGGGGTCAACAACACTCTGGTTGGACACTGGAGTGTGCTGGTCATATGAGTCCAAATACCTGGTGTAACATGCTAACAGATGCCTTGGTTGGTGTGAATGGTGTAAGCAACATGAGTCCATGGACCCATCAAGTGCGCACTGTCCAGGTAGTGGTTGCTTAATATGAGGCATGTGCTAGGAATGACTGGACCTCTGGTGCATATGGACCATTTCACTGGTGAGATCTACCGGAAGTTCTTGGGAGACCATGTGCACCCTGCCACATTGCGTTTTTTCCTGGACAGAAATGGGATCTTCCATGACAGTAATGTACCATGTCATTTAGCCCGTGCTGTGCATGAGTGATTCAAGGAACAAAGTGAAAATATCGCCCATCTTAATTGGCCTGAACTTAATCCAATTGATCACTGGTGGGATGTTTTGGAATGGGAAGTGAGGTGTACAGTGCAGCTGTCATCTAATCTGACACTGTGAAAAGCTGGCAGGCATCATGGATACAGATCCCTATAGGCTCCACTAGATGCCTGAAGAAGTCAGTGCCTATGCAAATAGTGGTTGTTATCTATGTGAACGGCAGCTGGTTTTTGGTTTGGTTTTGGTTTTTTTTTTTAGGAGCATTAGCAACTAAGGCCATATTGCTCTGGGATATGCGGTGGTCATTCCCTAACCTTTCCGCATCCTCCGTATTTGGTGGTGACGGGCTCGAACCCCGGTCTAATCAAGAAGCACGTGCTACGCACTGCTGCTCCTTCCCACCTGGCTACGGAGGCGCCATGTGAACGGCAGCCCAACATGGTGTTAGGAAGATGGTCATAGTTCAGTGATGACTGAGTGTAAGTGACTAAGAACTTTTGCAAGTTTTCACAGCAGAGGACACAGGCTCTGACTTTTGATTTATAGTGTGGCAGTGAAATGAAGTTTGAAAATTTAATTGAAATCTAAATAACATGTTTTTCTATGTGAAAAATAGTTAGTTTATTGGTGTGTTAAAAATTAATTATTGCAATTTTCTTATCCCAAAACAGTCCATTTACTAAAAAATGATGTTTCTGAATTCATATTTTGAATCCTATCATCATGTTGAAAATTTGGATACCTGCATTGAATAGCATCAATTATTTATGTAGAGAAAACAGTGAGATGTAATGCTATGCTTAAAACACTATTTCACTGCTTTGTACAGAAAGAATGCCAGGCGGGCAGGAACAGCAGTGCGTAGCACACGCTTCTTGATTAGACCGGGGTTCAAGCCAGTGACCACCAAATACGGAGGATGCGGAAAGGTCAGGGAATGACCACCGCATATCCCCGGAACAATATGGCCTTAGTTGCTAATGCTCCTAAAAACCAAATAACAAACAACAACAACAAACAGAAAGAATGTTGATTTTACCTATATTCCATTTGGGGAGATGGCATTTTTAATACATTCTCCTAAATGTTTCTTATAAGATTTTGGCAATTTGAAAAGTTAAAATACAAATGTTGTGTATACCTGTTATGGAAATTAAAAAAAAAAACAAAAAAAAAAACTGATGAGCATTACTAATAATATACCATTTTATTTTTTTAATAGGCTGACAATATAGTTTTAAAGGACAGAAAATTGAATATTGCACCAGCAATTAGAAAACAGGTAAAAATTTGTTATTTTATATGAAGTGCATTTGGAAAGTAGTGGTCACCGCATTTCATTTTGATATAAAATTATACAGGGATCTATAAATAATAATCACAGTCAGAAGTGAAAAAACTTTTTCATTTTCACCCTACTCTAAAAAATCATTTTCAAGATGTTTACCTAAAATTTTAAAATCAATAATAGCATTCATATGTGTTTTTTAGTATTGTAATAAGCCAAAAGTGATATTTGTTTATGCCCATCATATAGAGTTTTTTTTTGCAAACAGCCATGCTATTTTATATGTTTATATACATCTATGCAGAGTCTTGTGCATTTTTTTGCCGAGTGGTCAGGAATGGGAGTGCAGTAGCACACGCTCTTTGATTAGACTGGGGTTCAAGCACCTGACTGCTAAATACGGTTGCGTGGCAGATTATGGCCCATTTCCCTTAACATGAATCATTGACGCAGCTTCCATCCTGAAGTGGGTTGATAATGGTTGCAGTTTACCTTTTACCTTTTATGCCTTTGTATTCTAAGCCAAGAACTTGCCTGCTATCAAGTTGCGTATTAATTTTTTTCATAACTTTTATTTCTCCTTTTATATCTTTTTTTTTCTTGGTGCAGAAACTGTGAAATAAAATTTCTGTATTTTTCCTACGAAGATCCAGTGATCTGCAGCAGTGTTACTGCTGGACTAATATGTAGCTTGGAACTATCTGTTAACAAAGTGAATGGAGGTTGTTTATTGACTCCTCCAGGACAAGTCTGAAAAGTATTCACAACAGTAATAAATTTCCTTCTCATCCTATAGTTCATTCTATTTATTTGAAGAAACGTATGAAAATCTTGAACCTCTTGGATATGGTTCCAGGTATGTGAGTAAACTGGGTGTGAGATGAAGGTTCTGTGTGTGCTACTTTTAAGCAGTCTGGTTACATATAGTGCCATGCTTTTGTGTGAATGGACCAACAGGGTGAGAAATCAGTATTTGAAAAAGTTGTGGCCATGAGATCAGTCTGAAACATTTGGGTTTGAAAAAATGTATATTAAAAGTTGGTTGAACCACCTAAAGTGCTGTAGCCGACTGGGCTAGCCAGGTGGGTAAAGTGCCTGCCTGGCAACCCAAAAATGGTTGTGGGTTCGAATCCCGCCTCAGGCTTGGATCAAAGTACTGCAAAAACCTTGGGAGGTGCATTATGGCCACAGAAGCCGATGCGCCAACAACTACCAAAAACCCCTCGACATGGGCACCTGTACGTTGTGAGGGGACCTCCCAGTGATGCTTGCTGCTGGACTTCCAGACTAGCATCACTGGGATCCAACGCCCACAGCCCTGGTTCCAGGCTTACATCAATGGAATCCGGCGTGTTTGCCGTGCGCTGCGACCCGTGGAAATTCTGAAAGGGGGATCCTGGTGGTTGAGGGGCCCAGCTTCAATACACCACTTTGGCCCCTGCTTCGACAAGACGGGAGGTCCTGGAAGGCCCGGCTAGGATCAATCGGCTAGTAGGCTTGCCTGCGAGGGTCAACCGTGTCAATGCCATGCCCCTACCCTCATGGTCCGAGGGACAGGATTCAGGCTGGCGGCGGTGTGGGTATGGTGTCTGGGTAGCCCTGGCGTTCCACTCCCGAGCGCATTTATTGCATGCCGGGTAGTGGGCGTCCCTTTGGGCTCCATGGTGGGTGGGGAGCCCGGGCACTGAACCACTTAAAAAACTGCATGAATCCTGATAAATTAATTTCTTCTGGGGCCCCAACCCGGTCCCTAACTGAAAATTTTACCGTAGACCAAGAGAACGTCACTTCTGCAAAAAGACAGAAAAAGGAGGTTATATCAGGTCCTACACCTCGGTTCCTGATAATTCACTCAACTAGTGAGAAGCCTATAGGAAAAATGTCACTCTTCTTTATCCAGAAGGATTTGGAAGGGTTGGCAGGCTCTCCTAAGTCTGTCAAACGGCTTCGTTCGGGTGACATACTTGTAGAAACCAGAAGTGATATACACTCAGAACAGCTCCTCCGTGCTACATCTATCGGGGGAATGCCTGTCACTGTAACCCCCCACAAGACACTGAACTCATCCCGTGGTGTCATCGCGGAATGGGATCTGATGGATGTAACTGAAGAGGAAATCTGTTCAGAGTTAAAACTACAGGGAGTGACAGCTGTTAAACGTATATCCATGCGTAGGGATGGAAAATTAGTTCCCACTAGAAATATCATCTTAACATTCAATTCACCAACTTTTTCTCATGAAATCAAAGCTGGCTATATTAACTGCCCAATGCGTCCGTATATCCCAAATCCGTTACGGTGCTTTAAGTGCCAGAAATACGGACACCCACAGATGGCTTGTCATGGAACCCTTGTATGTGCTCGGTGTGGCGCAAAGGACCACGAAACAACATCATGCTCAGCTGCAAAACCAACCTGCATTAACTGCCAAGAAAAACACCCGGCCTACTCAAGGGCATGCCAGAGGTGGAAACAAGAAAAAGAAATTCAGCGACTTAAGGCAGAGCTGAACATATCTTATCAAGAGGCAAGGAAAACGGTGAAACCTTTAAATATAAATAAACCAACCTACGCTCAGAAGGTAGCAGGGAGATGTTCCATTGGAACTCAGACCGAAATGACCATACCACCAAAGGAGTCATTCACTCCTATTGCTCGCTACCTGTTAAGTTCAATAAAACCCGCACAAAAGGACCAATCAGCTGCCACTCCAATATCTGTACCTCCTAGTGCCCCACCAATTAGAAAATCAGTTTCTGGAGAAAAGAATAAGAAATCTGACGTACATCCTAGTTCTCAGGAAAAAATGGATGTTAAGGAGAAGGAGGTACAGGAAGAAGCAGTCTTGGAACTCTTTACTGAGGAGGATATGGACACTGGGCAGCATCCATACTTCCCCAGGAAGGATAAATCTAAGACTGACAAAAATAAGCCCTCAGCACCTCGGAAGCCGCCTGAAGGAACCACCAAGCCAAAATAATGGCTAAATTCCTACAATCGAATTGTTGTGGATTCCGGCAAAATGCAGAAGACATCAAGGCACTCCTGCAAAAGCACAAACCATCTTGCTTTTGCATACAGGAGACTTACCTAAGGGTAAATGATGACCCCAGGATGCACAACGTTACTATCATTCGCAAGGATAGAACTGGAGATGGCCCCGCTCATGGAGGAGTCACAATCCTTGTGGGCAACCATACCCCTTTTCAGCATCTGCAACTTACTACCAGCATAGAGGCAGTACAACTCAAATAACAGTGGGGTTTTTACTAACCGTTTGCTGTATATATTTGCCACCTGGTACTGACATCTGCCAGAAAGACCTTGATGATCTCGTAATGCAATTGCCTCCCCTTTCTTACTTCTTGGGGACTTTAATGGACATAACACCCTGTGGGGTAGTGCTAGCATTAATAGAAGGGGACGAGTCATAGAGCGTATGCTCATTGACAATGACCTCTGCCTTCTTAATGTGGGAACAAACACCTTTTTCCACATGCCTACCCGTACGTTTTCTGCCATTGATCTTTCTATCAGCTCGCCTTCTCTTCTCTTGTCACTTACCTGGGAGGTAGAAGGGAACCTGTATGGAAGTGATCACTTCCCCGTGATAACCACCTTAATCACTGGAAGACCTTGTCTTCCTGTCAGGTTACTGGGGTGGAAGTTTGATCAAGCTGACTGGAGTGCCTTTCAACACCTGGCAAAATTTGACAACTCTGCAGTCAGTCAGAAGCCTATCAATGATGAAGTTACGTACATAACAGAAAATATTGTCCATGCAGCTGCAACTACAATTCCAAAAACATCCACACGGTTTCCTCCCTTTCCAAAACCATGGTGGAATCCAGAATGCACAGCAGCTAAAAAGGCTCAAAACAAAGCTTGGTGGATATTTCAAAGATATCCTACCACGGTCAACCTATTAGCCTTTAAACGTGCACGAGCCAAGGCACACTTCATCCGCCGTCAGAGTCAAAAGGAATCGTCGATCCGTTTCACATCATCCATTACCCAGACGACCAGCACTAAGGTGGTCTGGGAAAAAATCCGGAAAATGAAGGGAAAATACACAGCACACCCCTCATCGGTCCTTGAATATAATGGATGTACTATTGCAGACTCTACTGCAATAGCCAGTGCTCTTGGGGAAACATTTTCTAACATCTCTGCAACATCATCTTACTCCCCAGAGTTTCTGGTCTTAAAGCGCAACACTGAAAAACAGGCCCCTTAAATTCACATAGAAGGGTTCTCACCCATACAATAGGCCATTTAATATCAATGAGCTGAAAACAGCACTCGCCCGTACAAAGGCTACCGCTGCTGGACCAGACAACATCCATTATAAATTATGATCAAACATCTTTCACCAGAATCCATGGACCGTGTGCTCTTCCTGTACAACAGAATCTTCCTTGAAGAGCATTTTCCAGATACCTGGCGCAAGGCAACTATTCTTCTTTTGCTAAGCCAGGAAAGGATCCTATATGACCAAAAAACTATCGTCCCATTGCTCTGACCAGCTGTCTGTGCAAAATATTGGAGAGAATGGTCAATACTCATCTCTTATGGTATTTAGAATCGAACGACCTTCTCTCCTGCATTCAGTGCCGCTTCCGAAGAAACAGGTCCACACTGGACCACTTAATAAGACTGGAAACATCTATCCAAGATGCTTTCCTAAAAAGAGAACATTTGGTGTCCATCTTCTTTGACATGGAAAAAGCGTACGACACAACTTGGAGATTTGGTATTTTAAAAGACCTTTACAACCTCGGTCTAAGAGGCCACCTTCCCATTTTTATTAAAAATTTTTTATTCTGCCGTTATTTCCAAGTTTGTGTAGGATCCTCCCTTTCGCGGCCCTTTTGCCAAGAGGAGGGGGTACTACAAGGATCTGTCTTAAGTGTCACGCCTTTTGCCATTAAAATAAATTCTATTTCTGAACAACTTCCTCCAACTATAAACAGTGCATTCTACGTCGATGACTTCAGCATATTCTCTCAACCATGCAATATGAGGGTTATTGAGAGACAACTGCAACAAGCTATTGACCGTCTTAACTCCTGGGCCACGGCCAATGGTTTCAGGTTCTCACCGGAGAAGACTGTTTGCGCACATTTTTGTCTCAAACGTAACCTCCACCCCGAGCCTGAATTACGACTTGGACAAAGCACCATTCCAGTTGTATCAGAGGCGAAATTCCTGGGACTCATTTTTGACAAAAAGCTGACATTTGTCCAACACATTCGTCAGCTTCGCACAAAGTGCACGAGAGGGCTTAACATTCTCCACTCTCTCTCTTCTACCTCTTAGGGTGCAGACCGATGCACTCTCCTACGTCTATACCGTGCACTTGTACGCTCAAAATTAGATTATGGGTCTCAGGTATATGCATCTTCCAGAAATAGCGCTGTTCGTTGGCTTGACCCCATCCATCATCAAGCCATTCGTATTGCTACTGGTGCATTCAGAACATCACCTGTCCAAAGTCTGTATGTCGAAGCAAATGAACCATCTTTGTCGCTTCGACGAATGCAGTTGTCTCTACAATATGCCTTCAAGCTGAAGTCCCTGCCAGACCATCCCATGTGGACATCCGTTTTCGAGCCACGATGGGAAAATTTCTATAACACACGACGGACCGCCAATCGCCCATTCGGCATTCGTGTTCAAGAGCTACTCAATGAGCTTAACATCTCGGTAGACAAGGTTGCCCGATCACCAAAGGAGCCCCTTCCACCCTGGCATGCACAAACACCAGCATGTGACTTCTTGCTCAAGACTGCGACCAAGTCTAATACTCCGTCTTCTGTCTACCTGCAGCTCTATTCACAACACCGTGCAGAACATTTTGACTTCTTGCCAGTCTACACAGACGGCTCAAAGTCAGAATCATGTGTAGGATCTGCTGCTGTTTTTCCAGATAACACCATATCAGAGCAGATACCCCTTGACTGCAGCATTTACATGGCAGAGCTGCATGCTATAGAGTTAGCTCTAGATCACATAAGAAAACACCGTTACCAACAGTGTATTATATATGCCGATTCAGTGAGTGTACTACAGGCTTTATCAGCGGTGCCACGCACTAATCATCCAACCCTGTCCCGAATTCAGCAGATAATATACAGCCTCTATGCAAATTGATTTGATATCTGCTTCTGCTGGATCCTCAGTCACATCGGGATTAGAGGAAATGATTTGGCTGACATTGCAGCCAAATCGGCAGCCCTGGCGGATAATCTTGACCTGTTAGTTCCCTATACAGACTACAGGCAAGTGATCCGTAGTAACCTACAATCTCAGTGGCAAGATTCGTGGCATTGACTGATTACTACAAACAAACTATGTCGAATTAAGCCTGTGATCCATCCTTGGCGGTGCAGCAGGGATCAAAAAGAGGAAGTTGTTCTTACCAGGCTCCGCATAGGACACTGTCATGTGACACACTCCTTTTTGCTGACGCTGATGACCCTCCTATGTGCGAGCAATGCGACACCGTTTTATCCGCCCAACTCATTTTATGCGATTGTACTAGTTTTATAAATGCTCGTTTTAGCACTTTTACCCATCTGACTGAGCCATATACACTCAGTCAGATTTTAAATGACAACGACAATGTGTCAGCAGTTTTTAAATTTTTAAAATCGATCAATATGTATACACTCATATGAAATATACAATTTGCTTTTATCATTGTACTGATTTTATGTATTGATATGTCTGTATATATATACAGTGAAACTTCCCTTTAATGGACAGCCATGGGGAACGAAAATGTGTCCGTTAGAGAGAAGTGTCCGCTAACAAGAAGTCTGAGGGAGAAAAAAAAAAAGAAAAATCGTTAAACGTTTAATGTAAAATTAAATTAAAATATATAGATTTTGAACAATATTTTTGTAAATAATATACATACAATTGTGCTATGCATAATATGACTTTATCTTAAGAAAAATACATACAGTAATCACTTATTTTCTTCTGTACCTTCTTCCGGCTGATAATTTTGTTTTCAACATTTGTTTGGAGTGAAGAAACCATCGAAAGTCCTTCAGTATCTTCTTCAGCGGCGAAAAACATTTTTAAACGATTAATTTGTGTGAGCGCTTCTTCTATTTTCATGGGTGGTTCGTCATTAATATGTTCTTCGACAGAATGACCTCCTTCCATTTCTTCATCCTCATGAGGAACTTCTTGAAAAATATCGATGATAATGTTGTTGATATCTAGAGCACCATCTTCTGTAGTGAGGTTCGAGTCTATATCTTTGTAGCCAGGGTCACTTGTAGCTGAAGTATCTTACATTATCAATAGATGTTGAAGTTCCTGTTCTTCTTGGTGCTCCACATTGCTGTTCACAACTTCAATTTTTGCGTTTGAGAAGCCAGACTTTACAAAACAATTCACGACAGTTTGTTTTTTCTAATTGCGTTTACTGAAGAGGAAATCCATTGAATCGCATCTAGGATGCTGATTTTCTTTGCAAGGTCACTTGCACATGTTACATTGTTCATGTTTGCAATGAGATGTCTTAAAACACGTTTTCCGTAGTGAAGTTTAAAATTTTTTATTATCCCTTGATCCAAGGGCTGACACTCAGCAGATGTGTTTGGTGGCAGAAAAACGATTTGAATGTTGGACAATTCAATGTGCGGGTGAGATGCAGCATTATCCATGAAAAGAATAATTTTTCTGTTTTGACGAATCATGTTTTTGTTAAAGTGACTTATCCATTCGCTCATGATATCTCGAATCATCTACGCTTTTTTATTAGACTTCCAGTCCACATTCAAAAGATTCAACATTATGCCCTTGAAACAACGAGGATTTTTGTGGTTTTCCTATAACAAGAGGTTGTTCAAAGTCTCCCAGCATATTTGTACACAATAGTACAGTCAAGCATTCCTTAGAAATTTTTCCGCCCTGGCACTTTTCGTTTTTTAGACTCATTGTTTTTTCAGAAAGAGCTGAAAAAACAACCCTGTTTCGTCACAGTTGTAAATATCCTTAGCTTTAAAATCATGACATAAATCTTCCAATTTGACGGTCCATTCTGTTACAACCCCAGTATCAACAGATCCACCTTCACCACTTATGGTTTTCCAAGAAATTTTATGCCGAGTTTTGAACTTGTCTAGCCATTCCACAGAAGCTTTGAACTCATTTACTCCCATAGATTTCGCAACCTCCAAAGCCTTTTCCCCAATAATAGGCCCATTAATGGGAATTTTTTAGCACGTGCGCGACAAAACCACTCATATGTAACATTTTCAATTTGAAGTCCAACAGTTTTCGGGAATGATTTTTGAACGTGATCATTTCCGTGTTGCCAAAATTGTTTGAGCAGTTCATTTTTTTCCTTTAGGATGTCGCTTACCCGCGTCTTCCCGATTTTGAATTTTGCAGTGAGATTGCGAACACTATTTTTTTGCCAATCATACGCATTAATGAGTTCGACTTTATCTTTTAAAGTTAAATGTTTACGAGAAGACATTGTGCACTTCACACGACACTGAACAAAACTGAAAACTGAAACTGAAAAGACGAAAGGCCAACCATATTCCCCCCCTCCCTGCACACACCGAATTCATCAGAAGTTTTACACGTGCCTTAAAATTCTTGAAAAAGGGTTTAGAACCGCAACGTAAACCTTGATAAAATTCAGAGAATCGGAAATAGAAAATAAACACACGATTGAGGCAATATGTGGAAGAAAAGTTCCTAGAAAAAGGGCCGTAAGCTCGCCCGCTGTCCGTTATGGGGAGATCAAATTAAGTGCTAATCTAAATGAAACAGTGCAGATTGCCTGTCCACGTCCGTTACAGAGAATGTCCGCTAGACAGAAGCTGCAAACACGTTAAAACCAATGGAGGTGAGTTGGGGAATTTGAAAATGTCCGTTGTAGAGAGATGTCCGTTAACGAGAGGTGTCCGTTAGGAGAAGTTTCACTGTATATGCAACTTTAGACGAAGTAACCTTTTTAAAAATAACCACTCTAATCTTTTTTGAATTTTAATCTTTCCATGGTGCACTATAACTTTGCTGTTTTTGCACCACAAAAAATCAAAATCAATCAATTACTACCAAAAAAAAAAAAAAAAAGTGCTGTCATCACCACCTGTTATAAAACTTGTTTCACAGTTTGTGAAGGTACTGAATAAGAATGATGATCTGTTAATATATTTGAAACAGATTTTGGCATGAGTAACTGGACTTTTTTCTTTACCAGAGAAAACATTTTTACCACAGAAAACTTTCCTGTGGACTTAGCATGATTGATCAGTTAGCTGAAAATCTAACTATATATCACTCATTTGTTGTTAGTTCTTTTTGAGAGCTAATAACAGGTGAGTAATCACAATATACAAGGACATACCGATAGTTATCATTCTAATTCTCAACAGCAGACTGCAAGTAGCTTTGATAACTTTTCAGTTCTCCCCTGAAACTCAATAAATTAACTTAAAATTGGTGAGAGAAATCATTTAGAATATTGAAAGAGGTGAAAGATAATTTTTATTTCTAAGCAAGTGCTATGTGGCCGACCGGGCTAGCCGAGTGGGTAAAGTGCCTGCCTGGCAACCCAAAGGTCGCAGGTTCGATTCCTGCCTCGGGCTTGGATCAAAGTACTGCAAAAACCTTGGGAGGTGCATTATGGCCACAGAAGCCTATGCGCCAACAACTACCAAAAAAAAAAAAAAAAAAAAAAAAAAAAAAGTGCTATGTAAGAATATGTTTTACAGAATGGAAGACAAAATATTTTTTATTTATAAGTAACAGATTGTGAGTAATGTTTCACAAGACAATAAACTGCCATTGCCCTGTGCTTTTGTAACTTTCTTCCGTGTGCAATTCTTGATTGTGGCCTTCTCGTTTTACAAATTTATGTAATGTAACCTTAACACAAAGTACTGTAATGTATGGTTTTGTTATGGAAATTGGCTATAGTATTAAGCAGGGATAAAATAGAATTTTATTTCAAACTAACATGCTGTACATATGAAAAACATTTTGAGCAAAAGTCAACTGAATAGTCTTTTTAAAGCTGTAGAAAACTTTTCCATGTCTTCAATACAGTAGGTTGGCAGCTTGACAGTTGCACCCCATCAGGTTTGTCTCTCACTGTTTCTCAATCAAATCAGTGAAGAACACACTTAATATTATTCAGAATTTATGATCTATTAAATGTCTAATCTTATCAGGATAACCTAACCTTGTCTAATAATGTTTGATCAGGCAACATAACCTTTTAGGTAATTTAGCATTATTAAATAAGGTTAGGTTACCTAAAATAGGATAATCAGTTGCCGGTTGTTAATTAAAAATCTAGGTTTGTTTGTTGTTTGGTTTTTAGGAGCATTAGCAACTAAGGCCATATTGCTCCGGGATATGCGGTGGTCATTTCCTGACCTTTCCGCATCCTCCATATTTGGTGGCGACGGGCTCGAACCCCGGTCTAATCAAGAAGCGTGTGCTATGCACTGCTGCTCCTTCCCACCTGGCTACGGAGGCGCCTAAAAAAAAAATCTAGGAAAGCTGATGTTATTGAATAAGATTAGGTTACCTAATATGGGTTAAAGTTTCTTATATAAAGTTTGAGTCTCTTAGTTAAGATAACCTAATTGTATTTATGTGTTAGGTTACCTTGATAAGGTTATATATGCATTGTGATTATTACACTACTGACCAGGGATATGTAGGTCACAGGAAATTTCCCATAGCTTTAAAACAATTGTTAATTTCACTTTGATGAAATTTCATGTAAAAAGAATTTCTTTTTCCATTTTCATTAATTGTGCTTCAAAAACAGCTTCAAAACAATGACTGAATGTTTGTCTCCACAAATATTTGTCATTAAGATTTTCACACAAATTTTTCTGACTCTAATTAAGTTGTTTGGTAACTGATTTCACCCTCTTCTGTTGATTCCTTATGTTGTTTGTAGAGTCTCCAATTTCCAAATCAGGAAAAATGAGTCTTGTGTTTTGCAGACATATGAGATTACTATGTATGTGATAATATTGCATGTCAGGAATTTTGGCAATTCCTTCATTTGTTGCCCATTCATCTGTTATGTTGAGAGATATTTCTATTACTTCTTTTTGATTAATTCTGAACAGTATAATGAACAGTATCTGAACTTTTTATAGGCGCCTCCGTAGCCAGGTGGGAAGGAGCAGCAGTGCATAGCACACGCTTCTTGATTAGACCGGGGTTCGAGCCCGTCACCACCAAACACAGAGGATGCGGAAAGGTCAGGGAATGACCACCGCATATCATGGAGCAATATGGCCTTAGTTGCTAATGCTCCTAAAAACCAAAAACAACAACAACAACAATGAACTTTTTATGATTTTTGACAAAGTTGAAATATGATAATTTAGGTCTTCTATTGTATATCCGTGAACAGCTAGCTCCTTTAATTCATTTCTTTATCTTTTTTGGATTGCTTCTGTGATTATACTTCACATTTACTAGTATGAAAAGCAGTTGTTGCCCTTTGCAATTTTTATTTATTTTATTTATGCCACAAGTAAATAAAATGCAAAATATGTTTGAAAGTAAAACAAGTCCCTTCAAAGAAGGTGTCATTCCACATAGAAATTACATAAAGACAAATGGTGCAGTAGTATTAATAATGGCAAATGTTGCAAGAAAGCAGCAAAAAAAAACCCTCAATTATCCTTGAAAAAATAATTGGAAAAACACTTGAAAAACCTGGGAACAGTTGTTTTTTCACTGCAATCATTCTTATTATTATATTTGTGAAGAACTTTTGAGTTGATGATTATTAAGTCCAGTTTTTCCGTTCCCCCCCCCCCCCATATAAAACTACTGAATCTACTCCTCAAAGAAATCAATATTTTTTAATGCTGACTTTGAATTTTGTCGAATTTAAATAATTTCAAGTAAGAAGTATCACTGATTATTCGAGATGTGTAAATAAAGTTCCCAGACTAGTGCTGTTGCGTTTGTGTTTGATGAGTTTAAAAATAAATGTAAGTGGTATGTTGTAGTTCAAACTTCCTCTAACAGATACAGAGATTTTTTAGCAGGCTGACATGTTGAAAGTAACAACCAGTTTCATTAGTAGCATTAACATTCTGTCAGGATTTTGCGATTGAGCAACAAATGATTATCAAATTTGGCTTCAAACTGGGAACATCTGCAGCAGAAACCTATGAAATGTTACATTTAACCAGTTTGTTTGAATGGTATAAGCAGTTCAAAGATGGATGTGAGGGTGTTTGCAGTTACCCCAGGAAGTGGCTGTTCATCATTCTCTCGAAATGAGGGCAGAATTTCAAAAGTTCACTTAATTGTGGTGAGAGGTTACTGTGTGATCCACAGGATGATGGCTAATGAGTTAGATATGAATAAGGAGAAGATTCATTCAAATTCTGCACAAAGATTTTTGTAAAAAGGAAAATTGTAAAATTTGTGCTGTGCAGCCACACAACAGATAGGCCGAAACAACAAAGAGTGTCAACATTCAAACACTTCATTCAGACTTGTCTAGACCAGTGTTTCCGAAATGGTGTTTCTTGGTACCCTGGGGTTCCACCAGAAAATAAGGGGGAGGGGTGAAAGAAACACTAGAATAACATCTGAAGGCTTAAAAAATATTCCAATGTTTTTCAAAAAGAATTAGATATTTTTTATAATAATTTTAATTTAATAAATCACAGCATGTTCGTATGTTAATCAAATAAATCATATGTACGTAATTTGAAATGATAAACATAATATTGTTTAAATAAGAGAAGATACAAACATTTGCCAATGTCATACCATGGTTTACCGATTGTACTTGCATTATAAGTATGCTGCAAACGGACAGTGTATAAAGTGTGTTGATGTCTAGCGGCACCAGGGATTTCCTCCATCTCCGTGTTACTTACATTGTGGGTGTGCCAATTCACTGAGAATGCCAGAGATTTATAAGTGTTGTGTCATGTACCGTTGTTCATCTGGTCATTTAACTGCTGGATCCCTGCTGAGGCCCTACTTTCACCCCATGGTGGCAGACCAGGAACATCCAGTAGACTTGATTTACTCTGGCAGGTCCTGCCACCTAGTTACCTGAGATTTCAGTGGCTAGGACCTAAACAAAAAAAAAAAAAAAGAAAAAAAAAAAAGGAAGAAGAGTATATGTGTGTGTGGATATTGTCAGTTGAGCAGAGGGTGGTATCGCTTGAATTTAGAAAGGTGTGTGGGGCTTATGCTTGTGTCAAGGTAAAGAGGGAGGGGAGACTAAAGGCTGGAGGGAGTAAGGTAAAAGTATGAGGACGACAGAGTAGGCAAGCCCATGCCTCACCAGAGGGAAGAAGTGCGGGGACAGGTAAAATCCCCCTTACCCCAATAGAAAACAAAAGAGAGTCAGGCTAGAGTACCCGACTCAGATCGCCATATGGCACTGTCAGCAGGGCTTCTGGCTACAGGTAGCTGCTATCAGTGGTCAGTGTATAGTGGGATTGACATTGATTGTGGAGTTCCATAATCTTTTAAAGATTATGAAAGAGTTTCATGGAGGCTGTAACAGATATTCTCTGAGCTATTTCAAGCTGTGCTTGCTATCTGGGAGTCTAAAATGCTGGTGGAATTGATATTCAGGTGATACTCAAGTCAAGTGGATCTAATTTCAGCAAGGTCCGGTCAGTCTGTGAGTTAAAACCTTCATAATGGTGGGACTGATAGTAACCATGGGTATAATCCCTATGTGCAAGTCCTGAAATATGGCACCTAGCATACTGGAAGTGACCACCCAAGTGTGAACCAACATAAGCAGGGGTTGAGGTATGGTGCCCACACCACACAGAGGAATGCCATCCCTCTTTGTGACTCTCTTCAACTGATGCAATACTACCACTTTGCTTATTGGAGGCTTGAAGTGGTGGAACCCATGTTTAGTCTCCAGAACAAAGCGCCGGCAACCTGTCCCCATCTTTCTTCACACAGTATGATTGATGTCTTATAAGGTTATGTTAGATATCATGGTGAGTCCAATCTTTCTTACATTTTGAGAGTACCACTCTAAAATGTTGTTTGCAGGTCGGCTACTAGGTAGTCCACCGGACCGAACTTGTTGGTAACTCTACTCAGACTCTCTCCAGTTAATGACTGGACATGCTGTACTTCAGACAGCATGTACTCGCCACCTCTTCTTACTTGTGAATACACCATGAATTGTCAAAATAATAGAACAAACTTATCTACAAAAAGATCTAAACCTCCCAAATACGTCCTCATTCATTTCACAAATATAAAGGTCTTAGTTCTAATCTCATTGGTGTCCATTTCCACTTACAGTATGCCAAATCCCACGTACTTTTTGTGACAGAATCCCATTTATCAGTTGATTCAACCACTGCTCATATCAGTTGTTCAAATTATTCAGCATATGATTCCTTTCACTTCAAAGGTGTTACTTGTGCATATGTCCATTCTGATAGTCCCTGTCAGAGACTTAGTAATTTGGAATATTACTAAGATCTTCATTTTATCTTCTCTGGCTTAAAATCGCTCTATCACATTCTGTCAAATCCATCTGTTGCCTCTAATTTTCTTCCAACTCCACTAATCACTGGGAACTCTTCCACTTCCTTTCTGAAACTTGACTTTCTCTAGTCCAGCTTTCTTAACAATGAAGTAATTTTCCTTGGTGATTTTAATGTTCGCCGCTCCAGTTCGTTTCCATTTTCTAGTCACATGGAAACAGCTGGTTGAGATGCTGAGGCTTTTACAGTTAGCAGTGATCTCACACAGATATTACTGTTTCAGATTGTTTGCAAAAGAAAAGTCTGCAATTCTGTCCAGACACGATAGGAGGGAATATATGATGAGAGCCTTGTCAATCAATTTGGCCCTGGAGAGATTGTACAAGGCTCATGGGGTAGAATTTTTTTCAGCATAGTCTCTTCTTGCTAACAGGAAAGACTGCTTCTACAGGGATGGGATACACTTAAATAGAAAGGGTGCAAGAATATTTCCTGATGCTATGGAGGCAGTGTCAAGTGGGTCGGAAAACTGCTAGCTTGGGGGATTCACAGAATAAAATATTAACAGTAGGTCAGGCAGAGGCAAAAACGATTCTTGCACTGCTTATATTGTAATGAGCAGCAGCCTAGAGAGGAGGTTGCTGGAGATTTCAAGAGCTGCTGGGAGTCATCAGGCAACAAGTAAATACATGGCCTGTGTTAGGGTAACTAAGAATAAGAATAAGAATATACTTGCATGTACACCAATGCAAGGAGTATAGTAAATGAATTTGAGGTACTGGTCAAGACACCAAAGACACATTTTGCTAGGATATCTGAAATGTAGTGTCACACAGATATAAGAAGTGCAGAATTGGAATTTGGGGAGTACTATGCATACAGAATGGGAGGATGGGATCATGCTGTTAGTTAAGAAACATAAAATCTAAGGAAGTGTGTCCAATTGACATGGATGGACAGTGCAGTGTTGAGTCAGTTTCATGCGACATAAACACTGGGAAAGCAAAATTGAAGACTAGAGTGTGTTATAGGCCTAGTGACTTTGATGAGTGCAACATACAACTGTATAAAGAAATACAGTGTGCCAGTAAATCAGATTGTTTTTAAATGGGGGATTTTAACTTCCCAGATATAGATTTTAACTTCCAGATATAGATTGGTACTTGTAGATGGATCACTCACACACTAGCAAGACTTTTCTAGATTTATTGGATGATTGTTTTCTACAGCAGCATTTTCGAGAGGCAACCAGAGGGAGTAATACTCTTTATCTGATTATCAGCAGTGATTATTCATGCATTTAGGTGCACTATAACCCCGGCAGCTTATGCACTCCTAAACCCCCATAACACACACACACACACACACACACACACACACACACACACACACACACACACACACACACACACACACACACACACACACACACACACACACACCTATTCATGCATTAAGAATCTGCAGATAAAGGAACCACTAGGTGGCAGTCAACAGTGTACTAATATGGGATTTACTCAAAGATATAACTACCATCAGGGGTAAAGGGAAGGGTTTTTGCTTTCATAAAGTTGACTACAGTGGAATCAAACAGTTTTTAAATTCTATACAGCGGGATCAACTGATGATGTTGCCAACAGCAAATTCTAAATGGAATGAATACAAGGAATTAATCATGGAATCTACTAGGCTTTTCATATGAACTAAGAAATACTGTTCACGGTTTAGGCTTAAGTGGATGCGAGATGAACTAATGAGACTCTTGGCAGAGAAGAAAAATGCATGGGATGTATCAGGAGACACAGATGCCAAGGATATAAGCTAGTCTCTAATCAAGTCACAAAGGAGGTTAGGCAAGCAAATGCAGATTACTAGAAATCTTTGGTAAAGGATACAAACAAAAACAGTAACGACTTCGTTACTTACGTAAACTCTAGAAGGAAGTGGATGAATCAGATTGGTCCACTTGATATCGATGGTTTGATTGTTGATGATCCTGCTGAGGTAGCTGACAAACTGAATGAGTATTTTGCATCTACATTCACACATGAGGAGTTATTCAAGACGAGAGGGCCAGATGTTTATCAAACTGATGAGCTAAAGGATTTTATAATAACTGAGAGCAAAGTGGAGGAAAAATTGTTGAAGTTAAACATAAGAAAAGCACCTGGAGTGGATGGGATCTATCCAGTGATATTAAAGGAGGTGGCAAAGGAAGTAAGCAAACCCTTAGCCATTACTATGAGGGCAACCTTTGACTCAGAGGAGGTCCCCAAGGACTGGAGATGTGCAGATGTATTCTCAATCACAAATGGGATCGAAAGGTGACACTAGTAAATGCAGATCTGTTAGTTTAACTTTTGTTCTGGGGAAAATAATTGAGTCACTGGTTAAAGAAACACTACAGGATCATCTAGATAAGACTGCAGTTATAGTTCAGACACAGCATGGGTTTGTATAGGGGAAGTCTTTTTTGATTGGATACTACCAAATCAAACAAGACTGTTTGCTTGGATACTACAATGTAGTCACAAAGGAACTGGATGCAAAAAATAAAATAATTTTGATTTCATATACTTGGATTTTAGGAAAGCTTTTGATATTGCACATGGAAGGCTACTGTACAAGTTGGAGCAGTATGGCATTAAGGGCAATTTTCTGCTATGGATAAAGGGATGGTTGGGTGGAAGAAAACTGAGAGTAGTAATCAATGGTCACTGCTCTTTGTGGAATAATGTTACTAGTTGTCTTCCCCAGAGGTCTGTGTTGGGCCCATTGTTATTTTCTGTATTTATCAATGATATTGATGAAGGTATATCAGAGGTCTAAGTTTGCAGAAGATACGAAGTTTGGTAGGGTTGTTAATGACAGTACACTACTGCAAGAGTTGAGAGTTCAGCAGATGGGAGAGGTAGCAACTGAAGTTTAACCTTGACAAATCAAAGTGCTGCATATGGGTAGCAGTAACCCCAGAGTAGCATACCAACTGGGCAGTATACACTCAGGGTAGTGGAGAATGAAGAAGACCTGGGGTATTTGTGCAGTCATATGTGAAGTTTTCTGAGAAGTGCAAACAGGCTGCAAGAGTAACTCATGAGGTCTTGTCAACGATATACAGGAATTTTGCTAGTAGGGATAAGTAAGTGATTATCCTCTTGTATAGGGAAATAGGCAGGCCACACCTTGAGTACTGCATGCAGGTCTGAAGGCTTCATTTTAGGAAAGATGTAGACCTGCTGGAACGAGTACTGCTGTAGAGCTGCTGGAAAGACAGTGAAACAAAGGGTTGCTGTTACCAAGAAAGGGTTAAGTTTTGCAAATTGCAGTGTCTGGAGACTAGGCACCTGCGAGGTGATCTGATTGATTTGTATAAGGCCTTGAATGGTTTGAGCAAGCTCATTGCTTATGGGATTCTTCTTCTTGTTCAGATTCCGCATCTGAGGGTGTATAAATTTAAATTGAGGAAAGACAGTTGTAGCTGCAGGCAGCTACAACTGTCTTTCCACAACATCCTGTAGAATAGATGTGTGAAATTTGCCTTTACCCAGCAGGTGGTTGATTGCTGGAACAAACTTCCACCTGTCATTGTGTAAGTTGACAGCTTAAATAAATTCAAGGCTGAACGAGACAAATTTTTTTTTGGGTAAATGGATGGGTGAAACAATTTTTTTTTTTTTTTTTTTTTTTTTGGCTCAGTAATTTGGAATCTCCTCTTTTTGATCTTCTCTGGCTTAAAACCTCTCTGCCACATAAGCTTGCTTTCTTGCCTCATATGCCTCTGCTAATGCTATACCTAAAAAATGAACTTTCAAAATAATTGTCAATTTCTAATGATCCCACACTTCCGACTAAGACATATTTACAGGAAATTCAATTTACAGTAATAAATAGGAATTAAGGAACAACTGAACAATGTAATCACAAGTTGCATAATCTAATACCCACCATAACTTAGTGGTCAAATATGACGGCAGGGGAAAAAAAGCCGCCCCCTCCAACAGGTATCTCTTGTGTTATGCAATTAAGATATTCCTGGAAATCGCTATATAGGCAAAAACCAACATCATGGAAAATAATGTAATACAGCTGAGATTTTGGATCAGACTATGGAAATTCCCCCCCCCCCCACAGATGTATTACTTGGGAATTAAAAAACACAAGTGAAACCATACAGTAATATAACTATGATGGAGAAACACTTCCTTGTTCAGTTTACAAATATATGTGGTCTCAATTCCAAACTCAGTAATGTTCATTTCCACTTACAGTTTAACAAACCCCACATTCTTTATCTGACAGAATCCCAATTATAAATTGATTCAACCACTGCTCGTATCAGTTGTCCTAATTATTTTCTGTACAATTCCTTTTGCTTCAAGGTGGTACTTGCACATATGTCTGCACTGATATTCCCTGTCAGAGACTCAGTAATTTGGAATCTCCTCTTTTTGATCTTCTCTGGCTTAAAACCTCTCTGCCACATACTGTCAAATTCATCTGTTGCCTCTATCTTGTTTCTAACTCCAGTAATCACTTGGAACTCTTTCACTTCCTTTCCAAAATTTGACTTTCTCCAGTCCAACTTTCCTAACAGTGAGGTAATTTTCCTTGGTGATTTTAATGTTCACAATTCCAGGCAACATCCGTTTTCCAGTTATACGGACCCAGCTGTTCGAGGAGCTGAAACTTTTGCAATTACTAATGACCTTGCACAGATTGTTCATTTACCTACTGGAATATCAGACAATCCTAACTACACAGCAAATACTCTTGATCTGTTTCTAACAAACAACCCTTCTAAGTATGCGGTCAAGTTGAGTGGTCCTCTAGGTTCCCTCAAATCACAATCTGGTGATGGCTTCTAAATGGAGCCTTTCTCTCTTGGCCATTCCCAACCTCATGTTGTTTGGCATTATAAGAATGCAAAATGGGATGACCTGCGAGATTTCTTTTCTTCTTTTCCTTGGTCAGATTACTGTTTCAAAACTTCTGATGTCAACGTTTGCTCAGATTGTGTATTGATGAAATTATTCTTGTAGGAACGGAATCCTTTATTTCACACTCCACTTTAAAACTTCATCCTTAAGGATGTCAAAGGCTAAACTGTTTAGCCTTTGACATCCTTAAGGACGATTCTCTAGTGGGGCAAAGGCAACTTATTGATTTCTTAGCATCAAGGATTTTGACGAATCTTGATGCTAAGAAAGCTTTTTTTATTTTATTTTATTTTATTCCTTTCCTTGGAGCGATTACTGTTTCAAAACTTCTGATGTTAATTTGGTCAGATCATGTGAGCAAAATCATTCTTGTAGGGATGAAATCCTTTATTCCACAACATCCTGCGCTTTTTTTCTAACTCATGTATTGATCATCTTGGTGATAGTAGTAGTAATAGTAGTGGTGGTGGCATGTGATGCAAGAAAGCATGTGTATGAGCTTATTCAGCATCAGCCAAAAAAAAAAAAAAAAAAAAAAAATCACACCATTCCCTCCAAATGCCTGTCCAGTTCCTCCTTAAATTTATTCAACCTATCAACTTCCACAACGACAGATGGAAGTTTGTTCCAGCAATTAACCACCTGCTGGCTAAAGGCAAATTTCCGCACATCTATTCTACATCTGTCTTTTCTTAATTTGAATTTATGTCCCCTTAGGTTCGTAATGTGAACAAGTGGAAGGATCCCATCAGAATTCAGCGCTCAACCCATTCAAGGCTTTATATACCTCAATCAGATCACCGCGCAGGTGCCTAGTCTCCAGCCACTGCAATTTGCAGAACTTAAGCCTCTCTTGGTAAGAGGATCCCTTCATTCCCCTCACCAATCTTGTTGCCCTTCTCTGTACACGCTCAAGTAAATCTATATCCTTCCTAAAATGAGGTCTTCAGACCTGTATGCAGTACTCAAGGCGTGGCCTGACCATTGCCTTATACAGAGGGATAATCACCTCCTTTTCCCTGCTAGCAAAATTCCTATATGTCATTGACAAAACCCCATGACCTGCCCTGGCAGCCTGTTTGCATTGCTCAGAAAACTTCATATCTGCCTGCACAATTACTCCCAGGTCTTTTTCATTTTCTACCACCTTAAGTGTAGTACTACACAGTTGGTATGTTTCTCTGGGGTTACTTCTACCCATATGCAGTACTTTGCATTTGTCAAGGTTAAACTTCAGTTGCCACTTCTTAGCCCATCTGCCCAAATTATCTAGATCCTGTTGCAGTAGCACACTGCCATTACTGTCATTAACAACCCTGCCAACCTTTGTATCATCTGCAAACTTCGACATTAAGCCTGATATACCTTCATCAATATCATTGATAAATATTGGTAAACCACCTCCTATTATTCTAAGTACACCGGATGCTGAAGGTGCTACTGTAGTCAACTGTGGTGGATGAATAGTTTTGTGTTCTGTTTTGGGCATTGAATTGGTAATTTTTCTGGGCTTGGAGGGGATGATGACTAGTTGGATTGAGGAGAGGAAGTGGATTTCTGCTTGAAGAGATGGTTTTTGTGTTGTTTTGGGTGACTGTGTTGTGAGTGGGAGTGGGTTTTGTTGCTGGCTGGTTGGAGTGGTTTAGGGCTATTTGACTTGGATGGCTTCCTGTGCTGTGGCATGGGGGGGGAAATGGCCGTTGAGGCCACATTTGGTGACTGTTTGAATTGCGGGGTTTCTTGTAGCTGGAAACTTGTTCCGTGGTGTGTGTGTGTGTGGGGGGGGGGGGTGCATGCGGATGATGCATGGAACCAGATGGGGCGGTGCATTGCCTGATTTGAAGTAATAATAACAATTATCTACCAATTTGAATAGCTTTGGGAAGAAGATACTAGTGCCACCTGATTAAATGTGCAACACTTGTGAACTAGGAGAAATAAACAAATTAATCAAGTAATATATATGAACAGGAATAATGATTATGATTACTGCTTGAGAAATAAGGAAATGTTACAAATTGGCTTACTGGTAATACAGGGTTGAGATGAGGAGGAAAGTTATTTAATGCCAGCTGGAATCTTCATAGTGAACTCCTGATATCGGTAATTTGGCACCACCTGCATTAGATCTAGATGTATTAATCTATAGCGGAGTTGACTCAAAGCATGGGAAAATGGAGACAGTGGTAGGGCAGTTGACCGTGGTGTTACTGCCTGCCAAAAGTGGAGAGCAACAGGTAAATAGCAAGCATGCAGATAGAAGTCAGGAAGGGATCAAGAAAAAGGGGTCAAAAAAGGAAAAAGCAAAGAGAAAATTGGAGTATAAACGGAAGGAAGATTTCAAGAATACAAGTTTAGTGGAAAAAATAGGCGGTCAATCAGGAAATAAATCGGAGCCAATTGCTGATAATGAAATGCAAGTGTATAAAGATTGGGACGAGATAGTCTCTGGGGCTGTTCTGGAGGATAGCCCATTGTCTACTCAAGATAGAGAATATGTTGATTTTCAGGAATTTATTTCAAAAAAAGGGAAACATTTGGTGCATGTGGGATAGGGCACTTCAGTGGAGATGCAAGCAAGAGCAAGACAAAAGGGATTAGGGAAAAGAGGTTGAAAAAGGAACAAAAATTTCAGCCCAGACTTTGAGCCTGAACAAATCGAGTCTGAAGAGACTAGACAGGGACTGGAGTGTGAAGGAAAGAAAGAAACTTCGCCAGAGAAAACTGGTCAAGTATACTTATGTCCAGTCACGAAATTCACTAGTTTGCTTAGAAGTAATTTGCAAGAATTCCTCTTAATTGAAGACAGTGGCATAAACAGAACTGTGATAGCAGCAATTTTGTTGAGATGGGGTACATTAGAAAATTCGGAAATAGAGCTGGGTGTCCAAAGTGAAATTTTGAAGGAGAGGGTGTCTTGTCTGCTAAGGATGGTTATGACATATGAAGGACAGGTGCATGACTTGCAAAAAATACCATTTCATAAAGCAGTGGAGAGTGAGAATTTGCAGGTAGGTAAAAGTCTGTACAGCAATGTTATTCAAGGAGAAGGGACGCATATATATCAAAAAGGTAATAAAAAACCTAAAGAAAAACGTGCAGATGGAGGTCACGTGCTTGTCATTAAAGCAAAAGAAGACTCGAGGCTAAAAAGCAGTAAGGATGTTCAACTGGCTGTTGGTAGAGCAATGTCAGGAATGCTGAAAACTGTAAGGTTCGGAAAGTATGACAAATAGTGGAAAGAGGTATTATACTGGAGTTGGAGACTGAAAAGGATATCGATGAGGTAAAGAAAAATGAACAGATTCGGCATTTGGGTGTTTCATTTGCGAAGCCTAAAAAACTGAGTCCAAAAATAATTGTCTATGATGATGTTGATGAAGGAATAAACAAAAGAGGAGCTTTTGAATGATATATATGAGAGAAACTTGAGCTATATGAATGTAGACAGAACAGAGATAGAGCCAGAACTTTTGGTTCGTTTTGAAAGTATAAACAAAAAAAAAAAACTGGTAGAAACTGAATAATTGAGGTGTCCAGTCATATATATAAATATTTGATAAATCAGTGAAGAGTTTTGTAGGAATGATGTCCTATCAGCCAAATTCATTTCATTTGGTCACCAGATGTTACAACTGTCAGTCATTTGGCCACACTACAAAAACTTGCAGGTGTCAAGAGCCTGCTTGCAGTCACTGTGCAAAGAGTGGACATACATATCGCATTTGTCTGGATTATTCATAAGCAAGTTATGTGTGTGAACTGTTTTAATCGAGGAAATAAAGCAGATCATTCAGTTAGGGACAGGAGATGTCCGGAATTTGAAAAAGAATGGAAATTAATAATTGAAAGAACGGACATATCTGATATTCAGAATGGAACAAATAAACATAATAAACAAATAAACATAATAAACATATTGCCTGTTAAGTGGTGGACTCCACAGTTAACAACGCTACACAAAGAAACCAATAAAGCTAGGAAGATATACCAAAGAAGTAAACGTTGTGGTGAAGAAGATCAAATGCATTTCAGGAATGAGTATCAATGACAGAGAAGAAGATACATGCATCTGATTGCAAAAGAAAAATTTAATGCATGGAAGGAACTTGTAAGGATATGTGGGAACAGTGACCCTCGGGGCTTAATTTACAAATTATGTACTAGTAAAATTACACACCCAGTGGGAGATATCACATGTTCAATTCAGGCAAGTGATGGTACTTCTCGAATGTGGGAAGAAAGTGTAGGTATGATTTTAGATACTTTGGTGAGTGACATGAAGGCAAATGGGGAGCCTGATGACAGTGAAAACAATTACTTGGAAACGAAATTGCTTAATGAAAGTTACAGAGGCAGTGGGAAGACCGCAGCTTCCAGATGAACGAGTTAGAAATCACAATAGAAAGAATCAAGAACCATAAATGCCCAGGAATGGACCTCATTGAGGGAGAGGTCATGAAACGGAGTCTGAAATTGATACCAGAGCACCTGCTAAGCACTTTTAATGCATGTCTTAGAGATGGAGTATTTCCACCACCATGGAAGGAAGCACTTTTATAAAACTTCTGCTGAACTCGCCATTGAAACTGAAAGAAAGGGCAGCTTCATATTGTCCAATTGCATTATTGAACGGACTTGGAAAAGTTTATGAAAGATTGCTAGCAGGTAGAATTATGGAGTGCATTAAAGAAAACTGAGTGGTCTGAAAACCAATATGGATTTACAGCAGAGAAAGAGACTGATGATGCATTGGGAAAGTTGGTGAAATCTGTACACCAATGCAGATCAAAATATTGTCTAGGTATCTTTGTAGATTTCACTGGGGCATTTGATAGCATAGACTGGCAGTGTTCTTATGGTATTACGTCAAGCAAAATGCACACCACAGATCTACTCCGTTATAAGAGATTACTTCAGCGACAGAACAGTTACAGTTAAATCAGCATGTGGGAGTATTACCAGACAAGTTTTAAGCGGCTGTCCACAAGGATCAGTCCTTGGCCCATTAATGTGGAATTTAGTTCTAAATGATTGGTTAAAACTGGACTATAACAACGTTGTTATGATCGCATATGCTGATGACTTAGTTTTGCTGGTGGACGGTGGCTCGAGGCTCCAATTAGAGGAACAATCACACTTCATTTTGTCGGAGCTGAGTACCTGGTGTAAATTGCACAGACTTGTGATTTCAACAGAAAAGAGCAAAACTGTGTTGTTAAAAGGATACTTGTCTATTACGAGAAATCCACAATGCCAGATAGATGGAGTGAGTCTACAGTGTGTGAAAACTATCAAATATCTAGGAGTTAAGGGTGATAGACAGTTACGCTTTCTCTCACACAGCAACTACATCGCTGAGAAGATTCGTAAATTTGTTGGTACGATTGGCCATGTAACTAGGAAGGAGTGGGGGATAAAAGGCAAGGCATTGAATCTATTTTATGGCTGTATCTTCTTGCTAATTGCGAGCTATGGTGTACATGTCTGACTAGATTGTGCATTGCAAAAGGCAAATGTTAGGAGAATATTTTCAATTCAATGGACAATGTTGTTACAGCTTAGTATGGCTTGTAGGACTGTGTCAAATGAGGCCTTGCAGGTGATAACAGGACAGCTGCCGCTGGATCTGATCTTAGTATTCAAATCAATGTGCTTCTATCTGTGGCATAGATGGCCACACAAGTGGATATCAATTGAAATTCATTGTGACGATGGTTATAATGAGGAGAGGAAATTATTGTGGACTCTTCTTATTGATTGGTGGCAAAACAGATGGAACAACTGCACCAAGGGTTTAATAACCAAAAAGTTTCTTCCAAGCATCAAACAGTTTGGGAAGGGAATGCCAAGTTGGTTTTGACCAAATCTATATTTAACGTTCCTGCTTACAGGACATGGGTCCTTCTTTGGAAAATTAAATGATTTGGGTATTTCAGCACATTCATCGTGTATTTGTGGAAAAAGAAGACCGGGTACATCTTCTATATAGGTGTGCCAAATACCAGGATCTACGAGAGGAATTGATTGATGGAGCACCCAGCATGCAAACACTGACTTCTGGATGTGAGACCCTCTACTGAAGACAAGGGCAGACTTTGGTGCTTTCCAAACTTTTGCTGTACAAGTTTTCAAGAGATGACAAGTTCTGCTGCAAATGGTGCAAGAACAATGCTGATAAAATTAGCTGAGTAGCTCCATGACACATCAAATTTTCTTGAGTGAAACAGATGTAGCACATTCAAGTTTTTCATGACTCAAACTGATACCTGTAGAATGTTTCTGTCAGCTGCGATAATCAAACTGGAAGAGGTGATTTGATCACAGGTGACACTCGTGTAAAACTCACATCTTCTATTGTATCCTTTATGGAGGTGAAAACCATCTTCTTCTTCAGTAATAGACGACTATTTCTTCCTTGAAACGTGAACCATGCAACATCATATTGAAACAATTTCAACCATAGCGTGGCAGCTATAAAATTTTCTTGAATGATGCTTGCTGCATGAGTTGATCCTCCTAAATCATACTGAAATTATAATTCCAAGGTGTCACCATTTCCTTCAACATCATGTCCTAAGGTGAGCTGTTTCATTTGGCAATCATTAGATAACAGCAAGGTGGTTCCTTGTGCCTCAGATGACAGCTGTGTGAGGTGGTTCCTGATACTGCAGGCACGAGCTTTGGCAGCTGCTAGATAATCACTAATGATTCAAGAGGACTAGTACAAATAGGCCAGACAAACATCCCTGGTTGGTCCACATTTCATCACTGAGAGCTCTTTCACGGCAGAGTATTCGAGGACAGGTGCTTTCCTGAGTGGTATTTCAAGTCTGAGTATTCGATGAGGATAGGTAATTCAGGTTGTCCATTTCATCACTGATTGATCTTTTAAGTTGGTGTACTGGACGAGTCGATTGGAAACGTTAACCTCTAACTAAACATATTTCAATGCTTATGTGAAGATGATGCATTTGCAATAGATCTGTGTTCATCTTCTGAATACAATTTACTGATGAGAATACTTTTCTGGGCTGACTGCAATTTACTTTGGAGAATTCTTCCCTGGTGTGGATTTCATCTTTCCAGGTAATATTTTATTTATTAAAAAGACTTTTCTTTCTCAGACTGAACATTACATTGAAATTGTATGCACTGACTGCAATTTCTCACTAGCTACTTTCCATAGCAGAGACTCCAAATTCATTTTATATGAACTTGCAGCTCTTCAATGTCTTATACTTGTGTGGGAACATGAAGTGCAGAACTTTAATAACTTGTAATGGAGAAGGAATTAGTGATGCTGTAAATATCTGTACACTATTGTGATTAGTGACGGGGATGCCAGGAAAGCTGGCTGGGACCACCTTGTACAATAAATAAATAAAAAAGTACACTGGATGCAATGCTTTTTCTGGTCTTCTGTTAAAAGGATTTTGATGAATCTTGATGCTAAGAAAACTCCAGGTCCTGATGGTATTTCTCCACTTGTTCTCAAAACCTGTGCTCCTGAAGTTACTCCTGTTCTGTGCCACTATTTTTCACTTTCTTATTCCAAAGGTGTTTTTCCTTCTGCTTGTATCCAGTCAGTTCCTAAAAAGGTGGCAAATCCCTCCCATCCATTTCACTGACTTCTACTCTTTCCAAAGTAATGGAGAAATCTATTAACCACCAACTCCTAAACTATCTAGAAACCTTCCATTTGATCAGTGATCACCAGCATGAATTCCGTCGGTGTTGATTCCTTGGTGATATACTGGCTTATGTTACCTACCAGAGAACAAATTCAATGGAAAAGTTTTGTGAAACTGAAGCAGTTGCTCTTGTCATTTCAAAGGCTTTTGATTGAGTTTGATATAAAGGTCTCTTAAATAAGCTTCTATCTTATGGTTTGTCAACTGTTTTTTGTAATTGAGTATTCAGTTTTCTTTTTGACTGCTTGCTTTAGATGATGGTAGACCGCTGTCCATCTTTATAACTTCTCTATTAATGCAGGTGTTCTTCAAGGTTCAGTTCTTTCTCCCATTCTTTTCCTCTTGTATATTTATGACCTTCTTCCATTGATGCAGAATCCTATCCATAGTTTTGCTGATTACTGCACATTGCATTCCACCTCCCAGTTTGAGAAACCTTGCCCTGCACAAACAACTTCTCAGATATACACAACTAGTTCCCTAAATGTTTCTCTCCAGGTAATTATCCAGTGGGGGCAAAGATAACTTAGTCGATTTTGATCTTTCTAAAACTCAATTCTGTCTTATATCTCGCAAAAAGGATTCTTTTGCTCCCATGCTTATCTTTGATGATACTCAGATTTCTAGATATGATCATATATCTCTATTAGGGATTACCCTGACTTATAATCTGTCTTGGAATAAGCACATCACAAATATTGCTTCCTCCGCATATAAAAACTGGATGTTACTTTTTGGCATTACTTTTTTTTTTTCAAATAACTGCTCGCTCTGTATAAATTACAACTCCACTCTACCATGGAATGTTGTTCCCACATCTGGGAACAATATTCCAAAATGTTAAAAAAAAAAAAAAAAGAAAGAAAAAAGGGACTTTTCAGAAATGACGCTACATATTGTTTGAAGACTATTAAGTGGTTTGCAAAATTTAAAGACACCTGCTTGTCCATCAAAGTTGATTCTCACTGTGGATGCCCTTCAACCTGAAAATCCAATGATTAAGTTACTCATCTCTGCGTAACCCTAAACAGGAGTGATTTTTTTTTTTTTTTTTTTTTGTTAGTTGTTGGCGCATCGTTTTCACTACTCTGATCCAAGCCCGAGGCGGGATTTGAACCAGCAACCTTTGGGTTGCCAGGCAGGCACTTTACCCACCCGGCTAGCCCTGTCGGCACAGGAGTGATCAACATTTAACTATTGACAAAGTTGCTAATGAAATTGGTATGTCTTATGGGACACATCAATCAATTTTAACACAAGGTTTGAAATTGCAGTGTGTTTCAGTGAAGTTTGTGCCTAAAATCCTTACTGATGATTACAGAGAGCATCAAGTTTTCAAATGTCAGGGGTTTGTGCTCTGCTGAATCGCATTTTGTTTCTTCCATCATTATTGGTGGTGAATCATGGGCTATGATCTGGAAACAATTATACACAACTATAGAAGACTCCTTCTCCTCCTCCAAGGCTCGAAAAAACACACACACAAGGCAATCTCGATCAATTGTTGAAGGTTATGTTTGTCATATTTTTTGACTCTCGGCTTTTTTTTTTTGTCATTGTGAATTTGTTTCTCATAGTTAAACAGTGAACCAGAAATACTACAAACAGTTATATGGCAATTGTGTGACACCATTTGGAGAAAATGGTTGAAAAAGTTACCTTGGGGAAAATTGGTACTTGCATTACAACAATGCCCCTGCATACTTGGTGCTTTCCATTTAAGAATTTCTTGTGAATCTCTCCATCACTGTGGTCTGCCATCCAACATATCACCAGATTTAACTTCATGTGATTTTTTTGCTTCTGAAGCTTGAAGTTCCCTTGAAAGGTCATAGATTTGCAATGACTGAGGAAAATTATTCAGAATGCAACATAGGAATTATTAACACTTCCAAAAAAAGGTTAGAAGGAATGTTGAGGGGACTACTTTGAAGGAGATCCATCCAAATAGCTGATTAAGTTTTGCCTTTTCCCAAATGTTAGTTCAGTCCCAGAACTTTTTGATCACACCGTGGATACATGCGCACACACAGATATCTATATAAAGCAACAGTCTTAGTGGTTTAGTGGTCGTGATACACCTTTGAGGTGTATCACGACCACTGAACAGAAAAGCTACAAACATCTCATACTATACTTCTCAAGTATTTTTGTACAGTTACTCAGAAAAACTTTAGGCTGAGTTACGTAAAGAAAGCCAACACAAGAACCACGGGAAACTTTGGGAACTTTACGGGGCAAACTGATTTCCCACTATCGCAGTTTCTCTCTGCATTCTCGGTAAACAGATGGTGTGTGTTATCAGTAGTGGTGTTATCGAAGTTAATAACGATGTATTGATAAGTTTTTTTTCTCATTATTAAAAGCAGATTATTGGAGTTCATGAGTGTAATGCCTTCGCATCTGAAGTTTACTTATGGGTACACCCTCCAGATTGCCTCAGTCTTAGGGTGTTTATCCTCCCCTCCTGCTGTTTTAAAATAGGAAAACTACAGATGGTGCTTGTTATCTGTAGCAGCAGCACAAGTGGTCTTCCTATTTTAAAACAGTGGGAAGAGAGCAGTTAAACACTCTAAGACTGAAGCAGTCTGGAGGGAGTACCCATAAGTAAATTTCAGCCCACTCATGAACTCCAATAACGAGAAAAAACTAATCAATACATCATTATCAACTTCTTCTGCCACTTCCGATAATATGCACAATCTGTTTATCGAGAATGCAGGAAGAAACGAGTTTGCCCGGTAAAGTTCCTTAAGTTTCCCGTGGTTCTCATGTTGATGACTTCCTCTACCTTAGCCAAATTTTAATTTCAGAAACTACCCTAGTAGAACTGTGTGTGTCTGTTTAGGAAGGTAGAGTTGATACAATCATTAACCTTGAATCAGCAATTTTTGCTTTTTCACAAAGATTCTCCTGGTGCTTCATTTGATAAATGCAGTATGAGCACCTTGGATTAAGGCTGTGATTGTGTAATGTGAAACACTTTCTTCTTATTCTATATGTGAAGGAACTGTTGTAATATCAAACAGTTAAATCCAAATTCTGCAGGATCTCCTAGATAGATAATCAGCACCATGGCAATTTTTCTTAAACGTATTTTGATTATTTTTGTTAGAGAGCAGAGTGAATTTAGAAATTTATGATTTTCTATTAATCCACTGGATATATAATTTTTGCAACAAGATATCCAAACTTTCAAATTCATTTCATCCTACAATACCTCACCCCAGCACAGATGACATGGATTGTCATGTCTTCTGTATTCTCCCTATTTGGCTATAGAAAAGTTTTACTTATTCTCACAAATGAAGGAGGCTTTACAATGCAGAAAAGTTTGAGAGCCATTCTTCTCAGAGAATAGTAAGAAATGTCTTTCCAGTAGTAGCATTGCAGTAACAACTATAGTGTATAAGAAGTAGGAATAATACCCTGAAAAGTAAAAATTTTTCTTTCTCTGTAATTTTGTTTCATAATAAAAAAAATTGATGACCTCTACTTTCTGAGTTCACTTCAGACAGAGTCAGAATTTGTTTAGTTGAATGACAGCTTTGTTGTCGAATGGAAAGTTAAATATTTAACTTTAATTTTGCAGCCATTTACAAGAGTTTACGGTAAGTGAAATTTTATCCTTTAAATTTTTTAAATTTATTTTTCTATTAATATTGAAAAATAAGCTAGTACAGGCAATACATACAATCAGGGCATATAAAAATTTTCATAAACACAGAAAGTCAGTAATATACAGTAAATTCTTTAAAATCTAGCACCCTGTGGTATTGAAGAGTGCCTGATTTTAAAATTTTCTGAATTTTAGAGAGGTATATCTAGTATTGATGGATCAGTTTAAGAAGAGCATATTTCAATAAATATATGAATATTAAACACAAAACTGAACTTATTTACATCAGTAAACATGGATTTAAAACTGCAATGGTCTTGCCTTTGTAACAAGTGCCCTTGTATTGCACAATTTTCGACAAATAGTTCTAGCTGTAGTATAACTTTGAAAACTCTGATTTTGTATACCATGTGGCAGCTCACATCAAACAATTTCCTTACAACTGTTTTGATTGCATGGTGACAAAAGAGCCTACTTGAGAGACCTGTTGAGAGACCATTTAGTCCAGAAACAAGTTGTTACAGCATTCTCATTATTTAAACAAATGGCCAGTTAACCTTTTGAATAGGCCATCTGTTTGAAAGTAGTGCAATACCAGAGTAGCTTGTTGAAAGACAAGTTAGCATTAGCAGAGGCATATGATGCAAGAAAACAAGCTTATACAGCACCAGCCAAAATAAAAAAATAAAAAAATAAATAATAATAATAAAAAAATTTTTTTCTCCCCTCACATATCCACTTACTCTAAATGTTTATCCAGTTCCTCCTTGGATTTATTTAAGCTATCAACTTCCACAATGACAATTGCAGTTGGAAGTTTGTTCCAGTACTCAACTACCCACTGGCTAAAGGCAAATTTCCGTACAACTATTCTACAACTGTCTTGCCTCGATTTGAATTTATGTCCCCTCAGGTTCGTAATCTGAGCAAGAGGAAGAATCCCATCAGCATTGAGCCTGCTCAACCCATTCATGGCCTTATACACCTCAATCAGATCACCTCGCAGGTGCCTAGTCTCCAGATGCTGCAATTTGCAGAACTTAAGGCTTCCTTGGTAAGGTACCCTCACCAATCTTGTTGCTCTTCTTTGTACTTGTTCTAGCAACTCTATATCCTTCCTAAAATGAGGCCTCCAGACTTGTATGCAGTACTCAAGGTGTGGCCTGACCACTGCCTTATACAAAGAGAAAATTACCTCCTTACCCCTACTAGCAAAATTCCTGTATATCATTGACAAGACCCATGATCTGCTTTGGCAGCCTGTTTGCACTGCTCAGAAACTTCATATCTGACTGCATAATTACCCCCAGGGCTTTTTCATTCTCTACCACCCTGAGTGTAGTACTGCACAGTTGGTATATTTCTCTAGGGTATGTAGTACTTTGCATTTGTCAATGTTAAACTTCAGTTTCTACTTCTCAGCCCATCTGCCCAGTTTTTCTACATCCTGTTGCAGTAGCATACTGTCATTACTGTCATTAACAACCCTGCCAGCCTTTGTATCATCTGAAAACTTGGACATTAAGCCTGATATAGCTTCATCAATATCATTGATAATTATAGAAAACAACTATGGGCCAAACAGTGATCCCTGAGGGACTCCAATAATAACATTAGTCCACAAAGAGCAGTGTCCATTGATTACCACTTTGTCTTCTCCTATTCAACCACCCTTTTAACCATTGTAGCAACTTACCCTTAATGCCATATTGCTCCAATTTGTACGATAGTCTTCCGTGTGCAACAGTATCAAAAGCTTTCCTGAAATCCAAGTATGTGATATCAAAATTGATTTTTTGCATCTAGTTCCTTTGTGACCACATCATAGTATCCAATCAGACTGGTCAGACAAGACTTTCCCTTAACAAAGCCATGCTCTGTCTGAATTATTACTGCAGTCTTGTCTAGACAATCCAGCACTGCTTCTTTAATCAGTGACTCCATTATTTTCCCTAGAACAGAAGTTAAACTAATAGGTCTGTAATTATTCATGTCACCCTTTGATCCCCCTCTGTGAATTGGGAATACTGTACATTTGTACATCTCCAGTTTGTGGGAACCACTCCTGAGTCCAATGACACCCTCATAATTATGGCTAAGGGTTTATTTACTTCCTTTGCCACCTCCTTTAATATAATTGGATAGATCCCATCCACCCCTGGTGCCTTCCTTTTGTTTAACTTCAACAATTTCTCCTCCACTTTGCTCTCAGTTATTACAAAATCATTAAGCTCTCTGTTAGAGTTTAATAAGTTTCTGTCCTCCACTTCCCTACAGAAATCCTCGTATGTGAATGTAGATGCAAAATACTCATTCAGTTTTGGCAGCTAACTGAGGAGGATTATCAACAATCAAACCATCGATATCGAGTGGACCAATCGGATTCATCTCCTCCTTCTAGAGTTTACATAAGTAAAGAAGTCTTTACTGTTTTTCTTTGCATCCTTTGCCAAAGATTTCTTGTAATCTGCCTTTGCTTGTCTAACCTCCTTTGTGACTTGATTACAGACTAGCTTATATCTACCATAGGCTTCTGTGTCGCGTGATAATTTATATGCATCCCATGCATTTTTATTCTGTGTCACAAGTCTCATTAGTTCATCTGATATTCATTTAGGCCTAAACCTTGAGCAGTATTTCTTAGTTATAATGAAAAGCCTAGTAGCTTCCAAGATTAATTCCTTGAATGCTTTCCATTTAGAATTTATTGTTGGTAACATCATCAGTTTTTCTGATATGAGAATTAAGATCAATTGATTATCTTGCAGTTTAAATCCTGTAGCCTGTAAAAACAGATTAAAGGGTAAGATAGTCCTTCAAGCATCTTATAAAAAAAAGTTGTTTTTGTTTACATGAATTCATAAAGACAAATGTTATTGTTGATACAAGCTTTCGTTTGATACAGGCTTACTTTCCTAATATTTCTGTATTGTAAAATGTGTGATATTTTAAAAAATTTTAGATTGTAAAGTGCCAGATTTTACACAGTTTACCGTATAATGAAAGCAAATAAAATAGTTCCAAAATGACAGAAACACCAAAATATACCAATGCACATATAAAAGATGTCAGAGTAATTACGAAGCATTGAAATCATATTAAAAAACATTATGGAAATTGTATTGTTTCAAAACTTGATACTACGACATGTTGGACAGACAATTTGTATAATTGATATCTGCTAATATCTATAAAATCAGCAAATGCTAACTCATTGTGATTTTCTGTTGTACAGGATTTGTGTCCTCATTTTAAATAAAATTTTTAAATCAAACCAAGTCTTCAAGCAGAAATTTCCAGCAGATTTTTATTTTTACTTTTATAAATACAGAAATTTTTATAAATACAGGTGACCCCCTGCTTAACGCTGATAATTCGTTCTGGAAAAAACAGAGCGCTAAGTGAGCGCTGCATTCCATTAGGTAACATATGTATTTGTGAGTTGCGGTCGGTGCCATAGGATATTTCCTAATCAATAATAAATGGTAGTGAAAAGATGCACAAATGTCGGTCAAAATATTTAATATTCAATATTTAATATTCATATAAAATATTCTGCATTACATACATATATAATTATGTGTTAACTACTTACGTATCAAAATTAAACTTAAAATTCCAATTAAAATCTTGAATTTAATTGATCTAAATTGATTTTAATTTAATTGATGAATTTAATCATGAAAAATGTGTTGATTTTGGGTTGTACTTTGGCCTTCTTCCTGATAAACTAAAAGGGGTTTTAATTTTAAATCCCCCGCAGCGTTACCACACAACAATAAAGTTAACCGATTCTTTGCTGCTTTGAAACCTGGCATGTTTTTTCTTCTTTCAATACTAAACTTCTTTTAGACATTCGTTTCCAAAAAAGTCCTGCTTCATATATGTTAAAAACCTGTTGAGAAGTATAACACATAATACCCCTCTTCATAATTTTAACAAGTTCTTTTTTGAAAGTTTCGGCTCCTTGATATGCACTTGTGGCTTCTTCCTGAATTTTAAATCTATTCAACTAGCCCTTACTAGTTTTAAATGGTTCCACAATTTTTTTTTAGGTGAGTTTTCTTCAGATCATCATATAGGCTAATTTCTCTCTCTGTCACACACGCACGCACGCACACAATTTAACTTAACTGAATTCTGCATTGGATATTAGATAAAGTCTCTGCATTTCAATCCTAATAGCTGGCCTAGTCCTAGTTCCTTGCAGTGGAACAGCTATCTTTCCGGCTGCTAAAATTAATTCTTTATTTTTTTTATAATTTTTCTTACAGTTAAACTTGCAAGTCTTAAATTATGGCACACATCTGCTTGTCTTTGACCGGAATCGGTTAGCTTCAAAACGTCTAATTTAATTTTCAAATTCAGTCTTTTTCTTACATTTGTAATCTTCGTACTGTGTCCAGACGTTGTTGCTTTTTCATTCTTATCAGCCATTATTAACTCTTCAAAAATGTAACTGCGTTGGTTGCATTAATTATGATACAATGTTAAGAGTAAACTGTTCGTTATGCACGATGTCTAATACTGTACTGAGTGATGACTAGACTTCGGATAAATGCATATAACACAATTATTACAAGCAGTATACTTGATCATTTATTAAAATGTTGATCTCGGAACTGCCTAACAAGTCACTGTACTGCAATTAAATTAGCGTGCGAGAAAATTTCACTGATTGTGGGAAATTTTCTCAAGTTGGCGTGGGAAACGTTTTAATACTGCTTTGCTATTAAATTTTCAAGCTATCAGCTCCATCAGATGAAATGATTTCGTTAAATCTGCCAAAAATGCAATCTGTAAAAGAGCTTTATAGTGATTTGTGACAGTGTTATAGTCAGATACGGGTTATAATATAAGAGCAGCGTAAAGTGAACCGCGTTATAACGAGGGCCTGCTGTATAGAAATTTTAAGCCAGTAATTCTCTTACCTGAGATTTTCAAGATTTGCTTCAGTTAGCATTAGCATTAGTAGAGGCATATGTTGCAAGAAAGCAAGCTTATTCAGCATCAGCCAAAAAAAAAAAAAAAAACAACCACTACTCCCATTTCACACCTCCGTTCGTTCGAAATACCTATCCAGCTGAGCCTTAAATTTGTTTAGGCTATCAACTTCAACAACAAGCGATGGGAGTCTATTCCACAAACCAACTGCCCGCTGGCTAAAGGCAAATTTCCGCACATCTATCCGACATCCATCCTTCCTCAATTTGAATTTATGCCCTCTCAGGTGAATTTATGCCTTCTTCAGGAACGGGAAACCATAATAACTGCTTCAAGGTATAGTATAAAACTGTGCATACAGCAGGCCCTCGTTATAACGCAGTTTGCTCTATGCTGATTCGCTATAACGATGTTCTTATATTATAACTCATATCTCACTCTAATGCTGTCACAACTCACTATAATGCTCTTTTACCAGTGATTAAATTTTTGGCATGTTTAACGAAAACGTTTCATCTGATGTAGCAGATGAAACATTTGATAGCTTGAAAATGAATAGCAAAACAGCATAAAAAAGTTTCCCACACCTACATGCGAAATTTTCCCATGCTCATTGAAATTTTCTTCCACGCTAATTTAATTGTAGTATGGTGGCTTGTTACATAGTTCTGAGATCAACATTTTAAAAAATGATTACGTATATTGCTTATAATATTTGTGTTATATGCATTTATCCGAAGTCTAGTCATAACTCAGTACAACGTTAGGTAACGGACAATTTACTCTTGAACATTGTATAATAATTAATGCGACGTAGTTACATTTTCAAAGATGAATAATGGTGGATAAGAATTAAAAAGCAACAATGTCTGGATGCGAATTTGAATTTGAAAATTAAATTATATGTTTTGAAGCGAATCGATTCCGTTCAACGACAAGTAGATGTGTGTAATCATTTAGGACTGGCAGATTCAACTGTAAGAACAGTTATAAAAAAATAAAGGATTAATTTTAGTAGTGGGAAAGACAGCTGTTCCACTGCAAACAACTAAATTGGTTATGGCTAGGCTGGCTATTATGATTGAAATGGGAAAATTCTAAATAATTTTATTGAAGGAATATCCAACGCGCAATTCCATTAAGTTAAATATTATTAAATAAAAAATGATTAGCCTATATGATGATCGAAGAAAGCTCATCTTAAAAAAAGAAAAAAAGTGGAACCATTTAAAACTAGTTAGGGCTGGTTCAATATACAGGCATACCTCGGTTAACGTTACCTCTGATAACGAAGCTTCGATATAACGAAGTCCGCAATTTCAAGCCCCATTTAACATAAAAAAAAATATTCCAGTTTAATCACCTGAAATCTAAACAAACTGAAGAAATGACGGAAACCTTTTGGGCTTCTCGTGGTTGGTTCGAGAAATTTAAAAAAACGGGATTCATAGTGTAAAATTAACAGGAGAAGCTGCAAATAAGTTTCCAGAAAAACTAAAGGAAATAATTGAACGTGAAAATTTTCTACCAAATTTGGTGTTTAGTGTTGACGAAAGCGGTCTGTTCTGGAAACGGCTACCAACAAAAAGCTTCATTTCTATTGAAGAAAAATCAGCTGCTGGGTTCAAAGCAGCCAAAGACCGTTTAACGTTACTCTTTGGATCAAATGCCTCTGGCGATTATAAATTAAAATTGTTATTAGTTTACCATTCAGAAAATCCGAGGGCGTTAAAAGGTAACATAAAAATGAATTTACCTGTAATATGGAAAGCAAATAGAAAAGCGTGGGTTACCAAGGAGTTATTTACTGATTGGTTTGTTAACCGTTTTTGTCCTGAAGTAAAACAGTATTGTCAAAAAAACAACTTTGAAGAAAAAGCTCTTTTGTTGTTAGACAATGCTCCGGGACATCCTACTGATCTTAACACGTTGGACACATGTATTCCTGTCAAAGTTGTGTTTCTTCCAGCAAACATAACTTCCCTGATTCAACCATTGGATCAGGGAGTAATAGCATCATTTAAAGCTTATTATCTGCATCGAACATTAAGCAATTTAACTGAACTAGAGGATAAAGAGGAAATGACAGTTAAAACTTTTTGGAAAAACTACACCATTAAAAACGCAATTGAAAACATTGATAGTTCTTGGAAAGAAGTCACTAAGAAATGCTTAAATGGAGTTTAGCGCAAAATATGGCCAGAAGTTGTACTAGAAGAAGAAAATAACATCCAAGAAATTAGAAATGAAGTTATCCAGATGGCTCAATCAATAGGTTTCGAAAATGTCGATGAAGAGGATGTTAGAAATTTATTGAATGCAGAAGATGATGGTTTTTCAGTGGAAGATTTAGAAAACCTTGTTAGCAACGAAGACAAAGATAATGAAGACGAAGTTAAAGAAGTTCCTGCCGAAAAAGTGTTAACAACCAAAGATTTAAAAAGGTGCTTAAATGACATTGAAAACGTTTTAAATTTTTTTAGTGAAAATGATCCTGATTTAGGAAGAAGTGTTATTGTTAAGCGATCAGTGTTAAATGCAATAACTCCGTATAGGCAATTGTTAAATGAAAGAGAAAAAAGCATAAGAAATCAACTTTAGACTCATATTTTAAATTGCGATTTCACTTTGTATGTAAGTTGACTGTTTATTTAATAAAACCTTTCTTTGTTCGAAAAAAAAGCTTTTCATTTTCTTTACGTAAGAACGTATCCCTATTCTGGCCATAGTATTTTTACCTCTGAAAACGAAGTTTCGCTTAACGAAGTAATTTCGTGGAACGCATCCTATTCGTTATTCGAGGTATGCCTGTATTTAAAATTCAGTGAAAAGCCGTAAGTGCAGATCAAGAAGGAGCCGAAACTTTCAAAAAAGAACTTCTTAAAATTATTGAAGAGAGGTGTTATACTTCTCAACAAGTTTTTAACATAAATGAAACAGGACTTTTTTGAAAACGAATGCCTAAAAGAAGTTTCATGTCGAAAGAAGAAAAAAAAACATGCCTGGCTTCAAAGCGGTGAAGGATCGGTTGACTTTATTGTTGAGTGGTAATGCTGTGGGGGAATTTAAAGTAAAACCCCTTTTAGTTTACGAGGAAGAAGGGCAAAGTACAAGCCAAAATCGACCAAAGATACGAAAACTCGACAGCCCAAGGCCATCAGATTAATAAATTCATGATTTTAATTGGCATTTAAGTTTAATTTTGATATGTAATGGAGAATATTTTATATGTACAGATTTTTAATATTAAATATTTTGACCGACATTTGGTATCTTTTCACTACAGTTTATTATTTGTAAATCGCAGTGATATAGACCGCTGGGAATACGGTACTCACTTAGCACTGATTTACTTAGTGCTCTGTTTTTCCGGAACGAATTATCAGTTTTAAGCAGGGGTCACCTGTAATTCAATTATAGAATAAAATTAATTAATTAGAATAGATGGAATAAGTATTGGAAAACTTGCTTAAAGTATGTTACAAACTTTTTGACAGGTGAACCTTGTGACAGACAAAAGAATGATTTGACCCTGAGGTATAAAGGGAGATAACTACCCGAAGCTTGATGAGGGCCTTTCGCTTATACCATCTTCATAGGGTAAGCGAACATGCCAAAGGCCGTATTATATGCTCAGGCACATTCCATTGTAGTATTTCAAAAGTGTGCTGGGGGGGTGAGTAGGCGAATGGAAGGGACCCCCCTGTATTTCATTAATAGTTTGAGAATTTGAAAATTTAGAGATTTAGTACAGCTTAAAAAGGTTTTATGGAGAAAGTCTTCACTCAGAAAATCTGGGGGCATGTCTACCTGTCCCCATTAATAGAAGTTCTGGATGGCCCCCTACTAATGGGGTTTCTCTCACATAGGTAAAGATCCAGCTGACCTTTGAATTTTTCGAAGCTGTCAGCCTCAGCTACTCATGGAGGCAACGTACTGATGGGGATGCGTAGTCATGTACCCTGATTTCTGAGTGGACACTTTCACATCCTTTCCTCCATAAAACCTTTAAGCTGTTCTAAATCTCTAGATTTTCAAATTCCCAAACTATTAGTGAAATATGACGGGCTTCTTCTCTTCCATTTGCATACTCACCCCCCCCCACCCCACCACATTTGAAATGCTACAATGGAATGTGCCTGGGCCATATAAATACGGCCTTTGGCACATGTTCGCTTGCCCTATGAAGATGGCATAAGTGAAAAGTCCTCATCAAGCTTTGGGTAGTTCCCTCCATTTATACCTCTAGTATTCGTCATGCAAGGATTTAAGGTTGAAATCATTCTTTTGTCCTGTCACAAGGTTCATCTGTCAAAGAGTTTGTAGCATACTTTAGGCAGGTTTTCCAATACTAATTCCATCTATTCTAATTACTTAATTTCATTCTATAATTGAATTATGTGTAGTTTTATATCTTACCTTGAAGCAGTTATTATGGGTTTACTTTTGTGAAAAACTGAACGAAACTTAAAATGAAACATATATAAAAGTTCTGCTGGAAATTACTGCTTGAGATCTTAGATTGATTTAAAAATTTAATTTAAAATTAAGACAGATTCTGTACAAGAGAAAATCACTAGTTAGAATTTGTCCGATTTTACAGATATTAGCAGGCCTCTGTTACACAAGTCCAGAAAGTCATTATGAAGCCAGAACAACAAAATTATTATAAAATCTATTATATAACCTTATATAATGACATGAAAAATTAGTATTTGAAAATTAAATATGCAAGGCATGATATGGGTTTAAATTAACTATACAGGGTGTTTCAGTTAAACGTTTCAGAACTTCTATGAGGGGTAGGGTACATCCTGACAACTCGAAATCATATAGCAATGTGGGGTCGGAAATGCTTTCCTGAAGCGGTGTCGTACACAGAAGCACCATAAAAAGAAAAGAGACCGTAAGTGAGAAATCGTTTTAATAATACATGAAAAGAAGCAAAAGGTACATGGATTAAAGTAAGTGTTCGAAGTTTCTTCCACGGGCTACAATGCACGCCTCACATCTCCGACGCATGAACATCCGAACATTCTGGAATACTCCAGGCGAATTTCTTCGGCAGCTACTGCGATTCTTGCAACCAGCTCCTCAGCATTGTCAACAGGTGTCATAAACTAGCGATTTCATATGACCCCAGAAATAAAAATCAAGACATGATAGGTCGGGTGACCGAACAGGCCAACGCACGGGACCACCACGTCCGATCCACTGTTGACCAAATGTGACATCCAGGTAGTTACGAACATCTCCGCTATAATGGGCAGGGGCTCCATCGTGTTGGAACCACATTGTCTGTTGCGTCGATGCAGAAATCTGTTCATCTCTCAAAAGTTGTGGCAATACTTGCTGCAGAAAGATCAAGTAGATAGGTCCGGTTAGACGACACGGTAACAGGTAAGGTCCGATGAGGTGATCTCCCATAATACATTGACCGAAAATCGAATCTGTGCTGCACGACGTCGTATTGCATGCGGGTTCTCGACCGCCCAGATATGGTCGTTATGCGTGTTGAAAATTCCTTCCCTTGTGAAGGATGCCTCATCGGAAAACAACACTTCAGCAGGAAAAAGGGGATTTGTAGCACATTTTCCAAGGTACCACTGTGCGAAAGCAATACGAGGTTGAAGAAACTTCGAACACTTACTTTAATCCATGTACCTTTTGCTTCTTTTCATGTATTATTAAAACGATTTCTCACTTACGGTCTCTTTTCTTTTTATGGTGCTTCTGTGTACAACACCGCTTCAGGAAAACATTTCCGACCCCACATTGCTATATGATTTCGAGTTGTCAGGATGTACCCTACCCTCTTAGAAGTTCTGAAACGTTTAACTGAAACACCCTGTATAATATCAGTGTAGATACACCATAGTTTACCCATAAATTAAACTATGTATGTAGTGTAAAGGCATTGTTTTTAATTGTATCTCATATTGTGGCTACCTTTACAATGAGTGTGGCTACCTACTCTACTGAAGGTAGCCACAATATGAGATACAATTAAAAACGATGCCTTCACACTATGTACGTAGTTTAATTTATGGATAAACTATGGTGTATCTACACCGATATTATATAGAAAAAATAGTATATAAATCTGTTCTATGGTGTACTTTTTTATTACACATTTTTATTTATGTATGTATGTTGCCTTTGAAATAATTTTTGCAAATAAATATAATAGTAAAGCTTTAGTAATATAATAAATTGTAAATTTTTGGTGGTATAATATAATAATAAATTTTTTTAATGTGAAGAACTTGGATTTAACACACAAAGAATGACTGGAAATACTTGTTTGTATTCCAATTTTGATTTGCCTTTGTGCAAACAACTGTAGAATTTTTCACCTCTAGTTCTTTCCTGAGACATCTTGAATTGCAAAACTCATAAATGGTTGTCATTGTACTGTATATGAGTTGTTCAGTGTTCTTCAGAATTTTGGGTTTGTGACAATTTCTATTTACTTTCTTTCTCTTTATTTTATAGAAGTTTTAGCTGTATTTGTTTTACTCTCACTCTGGATTGTTCAGAAATCTCATTGGATTGTAGTTCTATGTGTAGAATTCTTGTGCTCATCTGCTTTCAGTTTACTCAAGTTTTTCAACTTGTTTAAACAGTAGCAGTTTATTATTGAGTTCTTATTGAGTTTTTCCTGAGTTAGTAGCAGCCATATATGAGGGGTGATCATTTAATTTGCGGACTGGTGCAAGATTTTATGTTTACCACATGAACTTTCCATAGCAGCTGCTAGAGGCGGCGCTCTCCCCTGATTGCTAATGAGCAGACTCTGTGTGTGAATGCGAGTACTTGTTGAGCTAGTGTTGTGTGAAGAGAGTTTTTTTAGCTGCTTGTCACTGCTAATTGTTTTGAAGCAAGTATCATGTTGGACATACAGATTGAACAGCAATGTATGATTTGTTATTTTGTAAGATCATTTAAATGCATCAGAAACAGTTAAAGAGATGAATGAAGTGTATGGTATTGAGAGTTTTGGTAGGAATGTCATATTTAAATGGCACAAGCGATTCAGTGAAGGCCACGAGTCTGTTGTAGATGACCCAAGACCTGGTCAGCCTTCCTCCTCAACTCCTGAGCAAATCGCAAAAGCCCAGGAAACCTTGAATGAAGACAGGCAAATTACACTTCATGAATTAGCTGTTAGAATGTCCATTTCTTATGGTAGTGTTCACAATATTGTGAAAGATCACCTGGAAATGTCGCGAATCTGTGCCTGCTGGATTTTACACAGTTTGACTCCAGAAAAAAAACAGCAAAGAATAGACTTGTGCAAAGAAATGCTTGATCATTACAGTACAAGATCAAAACTTCTTAAATTGAATAGTGACTTGTGATTAAACTTTGAATTTTCACTATGATTCAGATGCAAAACAACAAGGAAGTGAGTGGAAGCATTCTAATTCACCAAGATCTAAGAAATTTTGAGCTTCTCATTCAACTGATAAACAAATGGTTCTTGTGTTTTTTGACATAAATGGCATTCTTGTTACACATTTTGTGCCTCGTGGAAAAACTGTGAATAAGGAAGCATACTCTGAGGTTCTCAGAGTAAAACTTCAGCATGCCATTCACGAGAAACATCAAGAACTTTCCGGTGTGAAGTGGTTTCTTCATGAAGACAATATGACTAATATTGTGCAGCCAGTGATCACTACCATAGGTGCCAAGGTTCTGCCACATCCTGCTTATTCATTGGACTTAGCCCCATGTGATTTTTTTCCTGTTTCCATGTCTGAAGAAAACCCTGAAAGGTAAGCATTTTGCATCCAACAACAATGCTTACAGAGCCACAACGGTTGGCTCCTCCGTAGCCAGGTGGGCAGGAGCAGCAGTGCGTAGCATATGCTTCTTGATTAGACCGGGGTTCGAGCCCGTGACCACCAAATACGGAGGATGCAGAAAGGTCAGGGAATGACCACTGCATATCCCCGGAGCAATATGGCCTTAGTTGCTAATGCTCCTAAAAAAAAAAAAAAAAAAAAAAAAAAAAAACCAAACCAAAAAGAGCCACAACGGAAGCACTTTGCAGTCTTTCAAAAAATGGCTTTAAAGAAGCATTTAATGCATGGGTGGTGAAAGTGTGTAAAGTTCAAGGGAGAGTATTTCGATAAGAAGAAATCCATAGAAGACTCAGATGATAATTAAGATAAGATCTTGCACCAGTCTGCGAATTAGAGCATAAGAAAGCTGCAGGCTTTTGCCACAGTAACCAAAAAAAGCATAAAAAAACAAACAAATAAATAAAATAGTAAAGTAAAATATATAAAATAATAAAATAAAGCATACCTATGTGTTTCTCACCTCATGTAGGTAAAAATCCAGCTAACGTTTGAATTTTCCAAGCTGTCAGCCTCAGCTACTTATGGAAGCAACATATTCTAGTAATTTAACAACAACCTACAATACAACTAAATCTCTTTGCCTTTTATTTTGAATTTATGGCCCCCCAGTTATGGAATCATATACAGGCAACTCCGATATAATACGGTACTTCTACAACACGGTTTCGCTTTAGCACAATTGATAAATTACGGCAATCCTTGCACAACATGGTACTTTTACAACAAGGTTTCGCTCTAACACAGTTTGAGAATTGCTGTAAATTTCGCATAACATGGTATTTTTGAGCTTTTGTGCTGGGAAAACCCTGCTATTATGTTAGATGTAATTTTCAACATTTCCATTCCTTTTTGTGAATCCCTGCTGTTGACTCGCTGGTTGCTATCACCTTCGTGATATTTTTCTAAAGCACATTTCTAGAGATCACTACCATAAAGCAAAAACAATTTGCAGTTTCCAGTTTGTTGGTCTTTTCTGTTAGTGTAATCAATTATAAATGTGTAGCAAATTCGATCTTCTTGCATTTGCTATAATACTGATAGCTGGAATTCTGTGGGTTTTCATGTTATTATGGTGAAATTGTTTCCCCTTCCATGAAATATTCAATTATATGAAAAAAACATAAATAAATTTTCAGAAACTCATTACTCCTTATCATGTTTGTTGCAACTGGTGTGTGCCATGTTTTTTGTTATTAATTGCTTATCATTTTTACTGTTTTAAATTTTACAACAACAACAAAAAAAAAAAAAAAAAAAAGGCAGTGAACAGAAATATCAATTAGTATGTACATATTACAGTATGTATTAATTAAGCTATGTATGTAAGCATAAATTTATTTTTATTTTGCTAACTGGAAAATATTCCGATTTTCACATATCATTTAAAGTGGGGGTCCACTGTATTTTGTTGGGAGATCCCTGGGTTAGGTTCTGTGCTATTGAACTTGTGCTTGTTTGAGACTATAAAAAATAATTGTGACTTTGAAGAGTGCAGTTCATGACTTTTAAAGAGAGCAGAAGGTACACGAAATCTAGATGCTGTAGAAGAGATTGTGCTGAGCAGCGATGAAGAGGGGGAAAAAAAAAAAGAAAATTAAACGAATGTACATTATCTCACACATAAGTATCACAGTTTGTAAGGTAAGACGTTTGTTCAGTTATTACTATTTAAGTTAGTACTATTATAAAAATAAAGTTAAAATATTAAGTTATTACTATTATAAAAATTTAAGTTTCCAATAGTTATAAAAAAAATGGCATACTTTTGTTAGCTTTTGGAACATAACTCCCCTTTTTGTACTGGTTCTTAGTCGTGTGTAACAGTTTCACATTAGACGAGATTTTGTAGGAACTGAACTACTGTGTTATACGAGGGTTACCTGTATTACAGTGAAAATTTTGTCTTCATTCATTTTCCTACCTCCTCTCATGACCTTAAAGACCTCAGTTAGGTCCTCACTGAGGTGACTGGATGCCAACCTCTATATCTCACCTATTCAGTATTTTTTCACAAGGGTGCCATTTTCAAATCTCACCAAGTATTAGTATTACAGGTGGCAAATGATGCAAGGAAGCAAGCTTATGCTATAGCATCAGTAAAAAAAGAAGGGAAAAAAAAAATCGCTCACCTTGTCTTTCCATCCCCTTCTAATAATTTGTCTAATTCTTTCTTAAATTTAGAAGATTAGAAATGTAAAAGAGGTTTGAAAAGCACTAGGAACTATAAAATAAAGATAGAGTTTGTCTTTATTCCTAGAATTCTGCTCACCCTTCAGACTCTGAAGGGTGAGTAAAACATTTTCCAACATGAATTTTAATAAAAATAGATATCGCTCACAAATGACAGACTCCAATCTTCAAGCACTTCTAAGAATTTCTTCAAGTGGACTCGACTTTGACATAGATAAAATAGTAAAGGATAATCTTCGGCGCCTCCGTAGCCAGGTGGGCAGGAGCAGCAGTGCCTAACACACGCTTCTTGATTAGACCGGGTTTGAGCCCGTGACCACCAAATACGGAGGATGCAGAAAGGTCAGGGAATGACCACTGCATATCATCGGAGCAATATGGCCTTAGTTGCTAATGCTCCTAAAAACCAAAATAAAGACAGAGTTTGTCTTTATTTTGGTTTTTAGAACAACAACAACAACAAAGGATAATCTTCGATATCACAGATTGCATTAAGTATTTATAATAAAGCTTATTTTTTCCGCAGATTGTCTTAACGTGTTTAAAATTCGATATTATCTTAAATCTATTTGTTTTTTTTAATATATTTATCAAAGTTCAATTCATTCAACATTGAATTATGTATTTTTCTGTATGAAAAATAAATTGTTTACTTAATATATTTTTTCACTGAATTCACCCTTTTTCAGTGGAATTTTTCTTAAAAATATCAAAATTTAATTTCTGCATAATTACATAGATACATAATTGCATAAATGCTAATGCTCTGGTGAGTATCAGGTTGATGAGAGTCATCTACCACCTAGTACTGCCTGGTAACATAGAGGGGCGGCATTCCTCTATGTGGTGTGGGTGCCACACCTCGACCCCTGCTTACGTTGGTTGGTGGTCACCCACCATGTACTTGTGCATGGAGGTTATACCCAGGATTACTAACAGTCCCACCATTGTGAAGGTGCAAGCAGAGGATTTGGCTGTCATAGACCGTCCGGACTTCGCTGAAATTGGGTCCACTTGTCTTGAGTGTCACCCGAATATCAGTTCCATCAGCGTTTTAGACTCCCAGGTAGCAAGTGCAGCTTGTCTGGCCTATCTGAGAGAATGTCTATGACAACCTCAAGGACCAAGAGATTATGCTATACTTTATGCCATTTTTATGCAATGACATTATTTTATAATGCTTATTAAATAAATTAATAATTTTTATAATAATAAATTAAAAAATCATTTTAAAAGCATACAACATTTTTTAAATATTTAATTTTAAAAAGTTCTGTACATAATTAAGATGACTTCACTAAAGCATTTTGTATATTTTCTGTTTATATTAATGGTATTGCTGGTTTAAAAGTTTATTTTAAAAATAATGTGAATTTTTTCCGTCCGCAAAAAACATAAACTGCCATCATTAGTGCAGTGCATGACATTATAAAGTTTTTTGTTTTTTGGCAAAATTTCAGCTTGAAATCTTGTAGAATCAGTTTATGCAGTTGTATAAAATTAACAGCCCAAATCTGAAATTTTTTAAAATTATTTTTTTTTTATTGGAGTAAAGCACCTTTTAATTGGTAAGTAATTTTTATTGTTATAAGTAATTCTCAAACTGTAATTTGGAATAGGTAATTCCCAAGGAACCAGCAATAAAGGTAGCACAGTCTGATTGTACTCCCCCCCTTCTCTAAAATGGGTTGTACATTTAATTCCAAGGCATTTTAGTGAAATATACCATAGGTGTATTTAAATAAAATATACCAGAGTATCTTGGGAAGAATTTTCTTACACCTTATGAATCTTTGCAAATGGCAAATAAAGTTTTCTGATATAGTGATTATTATATAAATTTTCTGTGTGAATTTTATATTTTAGATCCAGCTCAAATGGTGCCAAATGGGACTATTTTATATCACAATGGAGTTCCATATACATATCATAATGGTATGGCCTTTTTCACAACTCCTGAGGCAATCTGTCAGTTTCCATCCCCACAGGTAATATTTTAAAAATTAAAAATTTGTTCTTAAGTTTAAGACAGTTTTAAGCTTAAACTTCTGTGTGAAGGAATCAACTAAGCTATGATTATATTATTAATAAAGATCATCAATCTTTAAACAATAAAAAATTAGTCTCAAAATTTGACCAGACATTTGTGCAAAGTGATTAATTTATCTTGTTTGTGTAAAAAGCCTCCAGCCTTTAGGATTATATTTGTGACCTAGAACATTCATTAAGCTATCAACATCATTTCAGAAAGTGAGAGTTCCTGTCATAGAAAGTATATTAAATCCTTTTGGCAACTGCAATATCCAGATATGGTTATGTGATGTGTGAGAAAGTTCTATTGCTGTAGCCTGAAATTGAAGAGGCCCAAAGACTCAAATCAAGTCATTTAGTTCCACGTTAGTAATCAAATGAGGTTGACTCTTTTTGGTTGCCATATATATTCTTTCTCCTTGTTGGACACTTCTTGTTTATCATCTTCAAAAGATATGACTATCATCTAAAGTCCATGTTTGATGAATCTTAGGAATCAACCTTGTGATGTGAATGGGTGGCAATATTTCAGAAGGCAGATTGGGGTATTCAGTCTTCTGCTTCTTACTTTTGGTTGACTGACACTCATAATTATCTGGTGCAATACCATCACTTTGCTTATTGGAGACTGGAAGCGATGTTTAGTCTCCAAAGCAAAGCTCTAACATCCATATGTCTTCCAACATCCATTGTGACTGATGTCCTTTGAGGTTATTGGCATTAATGGCATATTATGCAAGAAATCAAGCTTATACAGCATCAGCCAAAAAAAAAAAACACCCACACTCCCCATTTACCTTCATAATGGTTGGACTGTTAGTAACCTTGGGTATAACCTCCATGTGCAAGTCCTGAAATATGCACACTAGGTGACCACCCAGCTGGGTGTGCAAACCAATGTAAGCAGGGGTCGTGGTGTGGTGCCCACACACCACATGGAGGAATGCCATCCCTGCCTGTTACCAAGCAATACTAGGCAGTAGATGACTCTCATCAACCAATGCAATACTACCACTTTGCTTATTGGAGGCTTGAAGTGGTGGAACCCATGTTTAGTCTCCAGAGCAAAGCCCCGGCAAACCTTCTACCATCTCTTCCATTATGCAGTATGATTGATAGCTTTTGCGGTTATGATGGCCATCATGGCAAGTACAATTTTTCTTACATTTCAAGGGTGCAGCTCAAAAACAGTGTTCATAGGCCAGCCACTACATAGTCCACTAGAGACAACCTCTTGGTAACTCTCTAGGAAACTTCTGGATGGAGACAACCTCTTGGTAACTCTCTAGGAAGCTTCCGGATAAGCTAGCATATAATCCCGCTGCCTCTACTCTGCCAGATAGTGACTGGAGGGAGTCAGAGTATTGTGTATGCGGTGGAGGGGGGGCATTATCAAGGCTACATTATGTCAAGTAGCTGGGTACATTGTAACCATCTGTAAGCCATATCCAAAAATTTCATTACTTCATACAGCATTTCCCCTCCTACTTTTTATTATTGCTGAATACGTCATGAATTGTCAAACTAATAGAACAAACTTATCTGTGAAAAGATCTAAACCACCCAAACACTTTAACATTAGTAGAGGCAGGCATATAATGCAAGAAAGCAAGCTTATGCAGCATAAGCCAAAAAAAATCCCTTTCCGATTTAGCCCATCCATTCACTCCAAATGTTTGTCCAGTTCTTCCTTGAATTTATTTAAGCTATCAACTGCCACAACGACTAATGGAAGTTTTCTTTCACCAGTCAACCCCCTGCTGGCTAAAGGCAAATTTCTGCACATCTATTCTACAACTATCTTTCCTCAGTTTGAATTTATGTCCCCTCAGGTGCATAAACTGAGCAGGAGGAAGAATCCCATCAGCATTGAGCTTGATCAAAAACCATTCAAGGCCTTATACACCTCAGTCAGATCACCTCACAGGTGCTTAGTGTCCAGATGCACCAATTTGCAGAACTTAAGGCTTTCATAGTAAGAGCAACCCTTTGTTCCCAATCTCATTGCCTTTCTCTCTACTCGTTCCAGCAGCTTTACATATTTCCAAAAATGAGCCCTCTAGACCTATATACAGTACTCTAATTGTGTCCTGACCATTGCCTTATATGCTGGGTTAATCACCTCCTTATCCCTGCTACCAAAATTCCTGTGTATCATTGACAAGACTCCATGAGCTGCTCTGGCAGCCTGTCTGCATGATCAGAAAACTTCATATCTGACTGCACAAATACCCCCAGGTCTTCTTCATTCTCTACTACTCTGATTGTAGTATTTTTCAGTTGGTACTTAACTCTGGGGTTACGGCTACCTATGTGCAGTACTTTGCATTTGTCAATGTAGTGGCGTAACTAGGGTGAGGCAGGTGGGGCACATGCCCTGGGGGGTCAAATTTGGGGACACCTTTTTATGGTTAAAAAATGCAAAATTTCAAAAGAACAGTTTTTAAGAGGTGCCATTTTTTAAAATTTGCCCTGGGTGTCATCAACCCTAGTTATGCCACTATTCAGTTGCCATATCTTAGCCCATCTTCCCAACTTTTCTAGATCCTGTCACAGTAGTGTACTGTTATTAACAACCCTGCTGATCTTTGCATTGTTATTATTATTATTAATAGTCATATGGTGCAAGGAAGCCTGAGGCTTATGCTGCACCAGAAAAAAAAATTCCCAAGTTACCCTGTGTGTGTGAGAGAGAGAGAGAGAGAGAGAGAGAGAGAGAGAGAGAGAGAGAGAGAAAGAAAAGTAGAAGGGAATCACCAAGAAAGAGAAGAATGATGATATCCAGGTCAGGACCCTGGGTGTGCCAAGCCCATACTCACCAGATGTGAGCCCCCGGGGTTAAACTCAATTAAAATCATGAATTTAATTGATCTAAATTGATTTAATTTAATTGATGAATTTAATCATGAAAAATGTGTCGATTTTGGGTTGAACTCTGGCCCTCTTTCCAAATAAACTAAAAGGGGTATTAATTTTAAATCCCCTGCAGCGTTACCACCCAACAATAAAGTCAACCGATCCTTCGCCGCTTTGAAACCTTTATTTATTTATTTTTTTTTTTCAATATGAAACTTCTTTTAGGCATTCATTTCCACAAAAGTCCTGCTTCATCTATGTTAAAAACTTGTTGAGAAGTATAACACATAATACCCCTCTTCAATAATGTTCTTTTTTGAAAGTTTCGGTACCTTGATCTGCACTTGCGGCTTCTCCCTGGATTTTAAATCTATTCAACCAGCCCTTACTAGTTTTAAATGATTCAAATTTTTTTTTTTTTATAATATTTAACATAACTAAATTCTGCATTGGATATTATCTTCAATAAAATTAGTTAGTCTTTCCATTTCAATCCTAATAGCCGGCCTAGCCTTAGTTGCTTGCAGTAGAACAGCTATCTTTCCCGCTGCTAAAATTAATTCTTTATTTTTTTTTATAATTGTTCTTACAGTTAAACTTGCAAGTCCTAAATAATGGCACACATCCGCTTGTCTTTGACCGGAATCGATTCGCTTCAAAACGTCTAATTTGATTTTCAAATTCAGTCTTTTTCTTACATTTATAGTCTTCGTACGGCGCCCAGACGTTGTTGCTTTTTAATTCTTATCGGCCATTAATTAACTCTTCGCAAATGTAACTTCATTGGTTGCATTAATTACGATACAATGTTCAAGTAAACTGTCCATTACGCACGATGTCTAATACTGTGCTGAGTGATGACTAGACTTCGGATAAATGCATATAACGCAAATACTACAAGCAATATACTTGATTATTTTTTAAAATGTTGATCTCGGAACTACGTAACAAGTCACTGTACTGCAATTAAATTAGCACGCGAGAAAATTTCACTGAGCGTGAAAAAATTTCTCAAATCGGCGTGGGAAACGTTTTAACCATATTTTTATATTAATTTTCAAGCTATCGACTCCATCAAATGAAACGATTTCGTTAAATATGCCAAAAATGCAATCTGTAAAAGAGCATTATAGTGATCTGTGACAGTGTTATAGTCAGATACAGGTGATAATATAAAAACAGCGTTATAGCGAATCGCGTTATAATGGGGGCCTGCTGTATTCTACAAAAACCAAAATTAATACTGCAGAAATGGATACTGATGACAAAACTCAACAAGAACCTATATGAGTAATTTATGCTGAAGAAGATATGGACACTGGATGGCCTACCTTTCCTAAAAAAGATAACATTGAAATAGATCGCAATAAGCCTACCGCCTCTAAAAAGCAACTGGATCATCCTACCACTAAGGCTAAATAATGAAGTGCATTTTACAATGGAATTGTTGAGGACTATGTACTAATACAGATGAACTTTATAACCTAATCCAAGATTTCAATCCAGCAGGCATTTGTTTACAGGAAACATTTTAAACTCCACAAGTGACTCCCTCAATAAAGAAATATGCTTTGTACAGGCGTGACAGGAATGCAGCAACTTCAGCCCATGGAGGTGTAGTGGTTTTGGTATCCGTCTAGACAAATCCCCTTAAAAACTAATTTAGAAGTTGTTGCTGTAAGAATAGAAATTGGAATTTCTTTATCTCTTGTTTCTATTTATTGTCCACCAAACCAAACGTATGTACTCAGATGAGCTCCTTGCCCAGATACCACCTCCTATTTGTTTGATGAGTGACTTTAATGGACACCACCCATTATGGGGAAGTCTCCATATGGATAAAAGAGGGCAGCTAATGGAAACATTACTGGACAAACAAAATCTAACTCTGCTGAACACTGGTGCACATACTCATGTTCATTTTCCCACAGGAACTACTTCAGCTATAGATCTATCTATCTGCTCCCCAGCTCTGTACCGAAGTATACATTGGGCAGTATTGGATAATCCCCACAATAGCGATCGATCATTTTCCAATTACTTGTAAATTCCAAACTACCTCCACCTATGTGGAAACTCACAGAAGATGGAAATTTACAAAGGCAAACTGGATAAAATTTTCCTTAAGTACAGTTTTAGATAAAACTGTACTTAAGGAAAACTGTACTTCATTCTGAACCAGTCAGTAGGTGAAGCTAATGACCATATTACTAAATGGATACCAGCAGCAGCTGACCTCAGTCATCGACTCATCCATGCAGATGCAAAAACTATTGGTGGAATGATGAATGTAATAGAGCAAAAGAAGAAAAGAACAAAGCTTGGAATATTTTCCGCAAGCATCCCACTATTATTAACCTTATAAATCACAAGAAACTAAATGCTAAAGCACGACAAATAAGAAGGTAAGCCAAAAAAGATTCCTGAATACAGTTTGCTTCCACTATCACAAAAAAAAAACCGATACTAGGTTAATCTGGAGGAAAATCCAACATCTGAATGGCAAATATCCATTGTCATCCTCTCCAATATTGATCTGTAATGGACAGGAACTGTCTTCCCCCAAAGACATAGCAAACGCTTTTGCTGAAGCCTTTGCAAAAATTTCAGCAGCAAATTTATATGATGCTCCATTCCAACAAATTAAAGTGGTAGCAGAAAGGTATAAGTTAAAATTCAACACCGGTCTGTCTCTTCCATATAATCAGCCTTTTACAATATCGGAGTTAACGGAAGCTCTTAACAGAGCACCCAGTAGTGCAGCTGGCCCTGATGGTATATTTTATATTATGCTAAAACACTTCAATGATACTGCTTTACAAACTCTTTTAATATTTTTTAACAGAATTTTTCAGCAACATGTTTATCCTCACTCTTGGAGACATTCACTTGTATTATCCATCCCTAAACCAGGAGGTGCCTCCGTAGCCAGGTGGGCAGGAGTAGCAGTGCATAGCACACGCTTCTTGATTAGACCGGGGTTCGAGCCCATGACCACCAAAATACGGATGATGCGGAAAGGTCAGGGAATGACCACCGCATATCCCCAGAGCAATATGGCTTTAGTTGCTAATGCTCCTAAAAACCAAATAACAACAACAACCCTAAACCAGGAAAACACCTCTCTAATCCAGGAAATTATTGTCCAATTTCCTTAACTAGTTGTTTGGGGAAAACACTGGAGAAAATGGTTCTCAATGGTTTCTTGAGTCACATAATATCTTACATAAAAATCAGTATGACTTTCGGAAAAATAGATCAGCATTAGATATGACGACCAAAGCAGAATCAAACATCAGAAACACTTTTGTCAGAAATGACCACCTCGTTATGGTAAGTTTCGATTTAGAAAAGGCCTTTGATACAACATGGCATTTCAGTATTCTACGGGATCTTCACACCTTTGGTCTGCGAGGCAGGCTTCCTTTGTTTATTCAGAGCTTTCTCCAGAGCAGAACCTTTCAGGTTAGTCATCAAAATGCTCTTTCTAGAATTCGTATATAGGAGGAAGGGGTCCCTCAGGGATCTATCTTGAGTCCTATGCTATTTTTAATAAGAATGAACAATATCATCCTTGATATTCCAAGCACAGTAGAATTATATCACTATGCAGATGACTTCATGATTTCGTGCCAAGGAAAAACTATGAATTCTATTGAGAGAGCTTCAGATCTCAATTAACAAAATTGAGCTGTGGATGTCTCGCAATGGCTACCGCTTATCAACACAAAAATCTAACTGTATTCATATCTGTAAAAAACGTAAGATCCACCCTGAGCCTGAACTACAACTTAAAAATTTCACCATACTTCTTTCCAATAGTATCAGATTTCTTGGCCTAATCCTGGAAAATAAATTAAACTTCTTACAACACATCACATACCTGAGAATCATTTGCTTGAAAAAATTAAATATCCTCAGAGTACTATCTTCATTGACATGGGGTGCTGACCAATACACTCTGCTTCGGCTATATCGGGTATTAATCCGATCTCGTTTGGATTATGGAGCTCCAATCTATGACTCTGCCAGGAAAAGTGCACTAACTCAGCTAGACACTATCCATCACAGTGCCCTAAGAACTGCTTTAGGAGCATTCAGAACATCCCCTGTACAGAGTCTACATATAGATGCACACGAAGCTTCACTCCATCTTCAGGGTGCCTCCATAGCCAGGTGGGCAGGAGCAGCAGTGCATAGCACACACTTCTTGATTAGACCGGGGTTCAAGCCTGTGACCATCAAATAAGGAGGATGCGGAAAGATCAGGGAATGACTGCCGCATATCCCAGAGCAATATGGCCTTAGTTGCTAATGCTCCTAAAAACCAAATAACAAACAAAAAAACTCCATCTTCGGAGGAAAATGTTGCTCCTCAACTATGTTTTTTTTTTTTTTTTTTTTTTTTTTTTTTAGGAGCATTAGCAACTAAGGCCATATTGCTCCGGGATATGCAGTGGTCATTCCCTGACCTTTCCACATCCTCCGTATTTGGTGGCGACGGGCTCGAACCCCGGTCTAATCAAGAAGCCTGTGCTATGCACCGCTGCTCCTTCCCACCTGGCTACGGAGGCGCCTCTCAACTATGTAGCAAAAATACGGAGTCTTCCCTTTCATCCTATCTCGCCATACTTATTTGAGCCCCAGTGGACTACATTTTATCAAAACAAACCTAACTAAAACAAGCCTATTGGGATAAGGTTGCTACAGTTAACACAATGTTGGAATCTAGACATGGGTAATGTCTTTCAAGAAATGAGCACACATGACCCTCTGTGGTCTGATTATACACCGGTCTGTGATTTCTCATTCCAACAATGGGGGAAAAAGTAATCAGCAGACCTTACCATTAGGAAACTCCATGCTGCACATGTAGCAGAAAATTCTCGATGTTTTCAAATATACAGGTGTCCCAAAAACACACATCATAACTTCAGGAATGAGTTCCTCCTATGTAGACAATAAAAATATTTTATATCAACATAGTTCCGGAAATGCTTGGTTTCTGAGTTTTGAAGGTCCGTCTATGACACTTAACTGTTCACATCACCTTATAGTAATTGTTCAAAATGTCCACTTTCTGCCTGAATACAGGCCTCACATACAGGCAGTTGGTCCACCTCTTTACATTGCGAGGTATAAAGGTCTCATGTTCACAAAGGCGACGATAGATACCTTCAAACATTTTTCTGTCTGGACATCTTCATTCTGGGAACCTTTCGTAGTACAAACGAGAGCCTCCAGAGCATTGCCGTCCACCAAACCATACATAAAGTGCATATCCACTTGCTCCTTATTTGAGTACATGGTCGGAATGGAAAACCACCAGATTCTGTCAGTATCTTGCGATGAAGGAAATCACCTGCGGGAGATAAGACATTCCAGTTAATAACTCGGGAACCAAGAATTTCCGGAACTATGTTGATATAAAATATTTTTATTGTCTACAGATGAGGAACTCATTCCTGAAGTTATGCTGTCTATTTTTGAGATACCCTGTATACCGAAAGCTCAAAAACAAGCACGACAGTGGGTGCAGTGGCAGTTTCTTCTATCTTTTCTACTTCTGTGTCCCTTCCAAAGGAATGCAGCATCTATTTCTGATTAACTTGGCGTAATTATTCTTTACTCGGCCTTGTAATTGCATAAAAGTATCGGTAAAGGTTTCCACGTGTTTCAACTCCGGTACCGTTCGTAATTTTCCCGCCATTGTGATACGATAGTTGTATGCCGTACTAGATAGCGTTAGTTGAACTTCGTTAGCAGTTAAATTGTACGTTTAAATAAATACATATAACGACTTAGATTACAAACGTAATATAATTAATTATATTTAACATAATTAATAACATAACATAATTAATTAATAAATTAATAGAATTCTGCTCTGAGCCACAGCGCTTCCATTAGCTTGAGCCTTTTGCTTTGCTGCTCTGGTCTGAGTCACAGACCTCTGACTCACAGCCTTATAAAATGCACTGTTTGCTTGATGTTTGCAGAGCAATCGGGTACGGGACATGATACTGCCAAGGGGGATGTCTTTGTGTGTGCGCGATGCAAGGAGTGTATCGATATCAGGCAACAACTCGGCGTTCTTGTGGGCCTATATGAGAGCTTGAAGGACAGGGTGGATGCCCTCGAAGAAACTAAATTGAGGGGCCCATCAAGCTCTCAGCTGCCCACATCAACGCCAGAGCTTGCACTTGGGCATTGCGTGACACAGAGACAACCCCCAAGGCAGAATGCGCTGGTCCCGAAGGAACTAGTAGTTGTTGGTGACTCTATTGTCAGGGAAACGGGGAACATGCTTTGTAAAAAAGATAGGTGGAACAGGACCAGGGTATGTCTGCCAGGGGCAAAGGTTGATGACGTTGTAGAGCGAATATCATCTTTTAAGGGCACAAAAGGTGATATAGTTGTGCACGTTGGCACTAACGATATTAAGAGTAGGAGACCAGCAGAATTACTTAACAAGTACAGGCCACTGTTGAACAAAAGCCGAGAATTAGGGTTGAATTTGAAAGTGTCTGCAATTCTGCCCAGACACGATAGGAGGGAGTATATGATGAGAGCCTTGTCGATCAATTCGGCCCTGGAAAGATTGTGCAAGGCTCAAGGGGTAGAATTTTTTTCAGCCTGGAATGTACTTGTTAACAGGAGAGATTGCTTCTACAGGGATGGGATACACTTAAATAGAAAGGGTGCAAGAATATTTGCTGATGCTATCGAGGCAGTGTTAGGTGGGTCGGAAAACTGCTAGCTTGGGGGGAGACAAAGACCAATAGATTGACAGTAGCCACTGGCAGAGGTGAAAGAGATTCTTGCACTGCTTCTATTAGAATGAGCAGAAGCCTGAAAAACAAGATGCATGGTATTTCAGAGACTGCTGGGAGCCATTGCGGTACAAGTAAACACATGGGTTGTGTTAGGGTAGCTAAGAATAGAAACAGGTGCAGGTATACTTGCATGTACACCAATGCTAGGAGTTTAGTAAATAAATTTGATGAATTTGAGGTATTGCTCAAAACATCAAAGGCAGATATTGTTGGGATATCAGAGATGTGGTGTCACACAGATATAAGGGATGCAGAAATGCAATTTGGGGAGTACAACGTCTACAGAAAGGATAGACAGGATAGGAAGGGGGGAGGGGTTATGCTATTAGTTAAGAAACACATAAAAACCAAGGAAGTGAAGCCAGTCGACATCGCTGGACAGTGCAGTGTTGAGTCAGTTTGGTGTGACATAAGCATTGGGAGATCAAAATTGAGAGTAGCAGTGTGCTATAGGCCTAATGACTCTGATGAGTATAATAAGGAACTGTACAGGGAAATAGAGTGGGCCAGTAAATCAGAGAGTCTTATAATGGGAGATTTTAATTTCCCAGATATTGACTGGAATTTGGGGGCTGGTTACTCACACACTAGCAGGGCTTTTGTGGATTTATTGGATGATTGTTTTCTACATCAGCATGTTCGGGAGGCAACTAGAGGGAGTAATACTCTTGATTTGATTATCAGTAGTGATTCTTCATGCATTAAGAATCTGCAGATAAATGAACCACTAGGTGGCAGTGATCACATTGTGCTGAAGTGGGATTTACTGAAAGAGGTAACTACCATTAGGGGTAAAGGGAAGGGTTATTGCTTCCGTAAAGGCGACTACGATGGACTGAGACAGTATTTAAATTCTATACAGTGGGACCAACTGATGATGTTACCAACAGCAAATTCAAAATGGGAAGCATTCAAAGAACTTATCTTGGAAGCTACTAGGCTTTACATACCAACTAAGAAATATTGTTCAAGGTTTAGGCCAAAATGGATGTCAGATGAACTAATGAGGCATATGGCAGAGAAGAAAAATGCATGGGATACTTACAAATTAACACATGACACAGAAGCCTATGATAGATACAAGTTGATATGCAACCAAGTTACAAAGGAGGTTAGGCAGGCGAAGGCAGATTACGAGAAATCCTTGGCAAGGGATGCAAAGAAAAACAGCAAAGAGTTCTTTACTTATGTAAACTCTAGAAGGAAGGGGATGAATCAGATTGGTCCACTTGATATTGATGGGTCAACTGTTGATGATCCTGCTCAGGTAGCTAACAAACTAAATGAATATTTTGCATCAACATTCACACATGAGGAGTTATTCAGCAAGGGGAATGCCAGAGGTGTATTCAACTCTAGCAGTAAGCTACAGAATCTTGAAATAACTGGGAGTAAAGTGGAGGAGAAACTGTTGAAGATAAACACAAGAAAGGCACCCGGGGTGGATGGGATCTATCCAGTTATATTAAAGGAGGCAGCAAAGGAAGTAAGCAAACCCTTAGCCATAATTATGAGAGCTTCCTTGGACTCAGGGGAGGTACCCATAGACTGGAAATGTGCAAATGTGACCCCAATTCACAAAGGAGGATCAAAGGCTGACACAAGTAATTATAGACCTGTGAGCTTAACTTCTGTTCCAGGAAAATTAATGGAGGCACTGGTTAAAGAAGCACTGCAGGATCATTTAGACAAGACTTCAGTTAACATGGATTTGTTAAGGGGAAGTCATGCCTGACCAACTTGATTGGATACTATGATGCAGTCACAAAAGAACTGGATGCAGGGAATAACTTTGATATTATATACTTGGATCTTAGAAAGGCTTTTGATACTGTTGCACATGGAAGACTGCTACACAAATTGGAGCAGTGTGACATTGGAGGCAAATTGCTGCTATGGATAAAGGGGTGGTTGAGGGGGAGAAGACAGAGAGTGGTAATCAATGGACACTGCTCATCGTGGACTAATGTTATTAGTGGAGTCCCTCAGGGCTCAGTGTTGGGTCCATTATTGTTTTCTGTATTTATAAATGATATTGATGATGGTATATCAAGCTTAATGTCCAAGTTTGCAGATGATACAAAGGCTGGCAGGGTTGTCAAGGACACTACTGACACTATGCTGCTGCAACAGGATCTGGAAAGGTTGAGCAGATGGGCTGAGAGGTGGCAAATGAAGTTTAACATTGACAAATGTAAAGTACTACACATGGGAAAAAGCAACCCCAGAGCAACGTATCAACTCTGTGGTACTACACTGACAGTGGTAGAGAATGAAAGGGACTTGGGGGTGATTGTGCAGGCAGATATGAAGATCTCTGAGCAGTGCAGACGGGCTGCAAGAGTAGCTCATGGAGTATTGTCAACGATATACAGGAATTTTTCCAGCAGGGATAAGGAGGTGATTATTCCATTGTATAAGGCAATGGTCAGGCCACACCTAGAGTACTGTATACAGGTCTGGAGGCCTCATTTCAAGAAGGATGTAGAGCTGCTGGAACGAGTACAGAGAAGGGCAACAAGATTAGTGAATGGAACAAAGGGGTGCTCTTACGAAGAAAGGCTTAAGTTTTGCAAATTACAGTGTCTGGAGACTAGGCACCAGCGAGGTGATCTGATAGAGGTGTATAAAGCCTTGAATGGTTTAAGCATGCTCAATGCTGATGGGATTCTTCCTCTAGCTCAGAAAAATCACCTGAGAGGGCATAAATTCAAATTGAGGAAAGACAGATGTAGGATAGACGTGCGGAAATTTGCCTTTAGCCAGCGGGTGGTTGGTTGGTGGAACAGACTGCCATCCCTTTTGGTGGAGGTTGATAGCCTAAATAAGTTTAAGGCTCAGCTGGACAGGTATTTTGAACGAACAGAGGGGTGAAGTGGAAGGGGTTTTTTTTTTTTTTTTTTTTGGCTGATGCTGCATAAGCTTGCTTTCTTGCATCAAATGCCTCTACTAATGCTAAAATGCTATTCTGCCGAACTGTGGGCGATTAAGATAGCTCTGGATCACATGATTAATCTGTCCATAAAGCAAATTTTGATCTACTCTGATTCTCTGAGTGCAATAACATCATTGAAAAATTCATCCAAGCCAATCCACCCCGTCTTGAAGCAAATCAGATCACAGATTATTGCATTACCACCTGTAAACCAATCAGTCACTTTCTGTTGGATACCAGGTCATGTAGGCATCAAAGGAAATGAATATGCACATCAAGCTGCTAAACATTCAATCACTGCAAGATCTCCTAACTACCAAGTGCCATATACAGACTACAAATCAGTCATAAAAAATGTGTGTGAATAGCAATGGTTGCAAATCTGGCAGGCTCAGTGTGGCAATAAACTGCTTCAATTTAAACAGGAACCTAAGATGTGGGCATCAAGCATTCGATCAAATAGGCAAGAGGATGTGATCCTGGTTAGGACGCATGTTTGGCCTATGTATCTAACCAATATTTATCTACTCAAGGGGGAAGATCCACCTATTTGTACATTTTGTCCGACTACACTTACGATGAGTCATATTCTCATAAATTAAAATCATTATAATATTATCGAAACACAATTTTCAAATCGCTTTCACATCTGCAAGACCCTTTGACATTACCAAATCTGGCTGAGTTCTTTGATTTCTTATAGCAGACAGGATTATTTTACAGAATTTAACTGGTAATTGCACTACGGAATAGAATCAGGCACAATATGGCCTTAGCAGCCCTTGTGCTACTAATCTATCAATCTATCAGAAAACAACAATGGGCAGAACACTTTCAACCTACTGGTTCTCTATAACTTCAGCATCGACTATCTAGTCTCTCTCTTTCTCACTCAGCTTAATTAAAAATATTGCCTCTCCCCAAACAAGGTTTGGAATGGGCTTAATTAATCTGCAGTCTTAATAATTTGATTTTTGTGCTCATTTCTGGTGTTTAAATCTTCTAAACAGCTTAGCATCTTTATATGAATAGCCATCTGCTAAGCTTTGTTTTCATAACAAAGTAATGAAACTTATTAACTTATGAAACTTATGAAACTTAAGTAATGAAACATATTAACATTTATTATGTTATGAAAACTTTGTTTTCATAACATAATAAATTTAACATTATTTTTAGCAGTAGCTTTGACTTTCTTTTCAATATTTCTCCCTTAATGTTTCTTATTTTAGCATATTTCAAACTTTTTATAGTTTAATAAAACTATTCTAGTTATATAGAACCTTTATCACACTGTGACTCAAAGAATTGCACACACAATTTTTAAACTCCATTACTACTCATAAAAATCATTTTTTTAAAAAAAATCAGTCTCTATACCCACACAGTCCCAGTGGCACTACTTATACTTGTGAAACCGAAACCAATTGTTAGTGAGAAAGCCTTTGCAAGGTAAGCCACGTACTTCACATAACAATAAGCATTTTATTTAAAACAGAAAATCTATTATTTGATAAACTATAGTGATGAATTAAAGATATAATTGAAACGAATCTGTATCACATAATTGTAGTCTCTTAACGTGTAATAATAAAACGGGGGGATATTCATGTGTTGTTGAGGCGGATCCCAGGGTTCCCCCATCAGCCGCCGTTGTACATCTTGTGTAGAAGCTTACGCCCAAACCGGCCATTTTTATGTAGTGTGTTGGATGTGTAAGTGTAGTGATATGGTGTGTTGTTATGTTTTCAGCCAGTACCTAGCTCTTAGCAGATGGGAAGTAGCAACACCTGATCACCACGTCCCACCCCCCATCCCACATGGAGGCAGGCAGGATCTACTATCACTTGCTGGACTAACCCAGGGCAAAATACCCGAGAAAGCCCAAATTAGGATGAAATGAAAAGGCTATAGAAGGAGAAGTTTGGGAGCTGGAGAGGTAGGAAAGAATAGAAGAGAGGAGGATCAAACAGAGGAGCCCTCCAATAGTTAGAAGGTAGAAGAAATGAAGCAAGACTAAAGGAGATAGAGGTGGAGAAGTGGACTGACTTCTCATGCTATGGGAAATAATCCCATGGATGATCCCATCCTAGAAGCTAGGATCAACAAGATTTCTTGAAATATAATTGTCTAATCTCTTGTAGACATTGCTCCAAGCACTTATAATTTTTTAAATTTTTTTTTTTTTTTTTTTACCCCAATCACGCTATAAATAGATTCCACATCTTCAGAAGAACACCAAGAATTTACACACAATAGATACAGAAACATGTTCAATGTCCAGCAGGGTATATTTGATTACAATGAGTATCCAATCATCATCAACTTCTGATAAAATAATCCCAAATTAGCAAGTCTAAGCTCCTCTCTTCTTCTAAAAGCACGTGAGGCAAAGGTGTTCAGTGCTATAAATGCTGCTTGAGATTGGAGAAGCGCAGGTTTATTTCCCATTGTGAAAGTATCTGAAACAAACTGGAGTTCACGCCTGTAGTCTTGATAATATTGACAATCGAAAATAATGTGGTCAACATTCTCTTTCTGTCCACAGAGACAAAGCGGGGTAGGAGACAGTCCTAATTTGAATAATTTGCTATTAATACTCCCGTGGCCGGTGAGTAAAAATGTACCATGCAAGCCAGGTGCAAACTACAAAGATTCTCTCTTTCTGAACTCCTTCACCGATGGTAAAAACTCTCTGGACACAGCACCAAGTTCCGAAGCTGACCAGTCTCTTTGCCATTTATATACATAAATAGAACGAATCCTTCTTTTCTTAGATGTTAAAGAAGCATCTAGGTCAAGTTGCACATCATCCAAAGTGACAGGTATTGATTTCTTCAGGTGATACATCATATATCTGTATTGTATTTCATAGTGTAGGGGTAATTTTCCCAATAACACCTGCAAAGCCACAGTAAAAGTGGTTCTACACGCCCGTGACATCATCAGGAGGGCAGCACACTGGGCCTGCAGAAGCTGTTTCATAATTGCGGACTTGTTGGCCCTGTGTCCTCACGCTACAGCCGCATAAGCAATGATAGGTAAAAAAACACAATTATAGTATAACCTGAATGAATGACTTCTCAGGCCCCATTCCTGCCTAGTTATCTGTCTCAATTGGGATAAGAAAGACTTGTACTTTTTTTTTCACATATCCTGTATGGGGTAGAAAACTTAAGGCATCATCAAGTTGAATATCTAAATATTTTGTTATGGCGGTATGTTTATTTGTCTGTCCTCTATACTTTACAAGTGGTGGACTTTCTCTATCTAATTTTCCTTTTAAAAGCATCTGCGATGTTTTAGTTGTTGAAACTTGCAGTTTGTGAATTGCAGACCAAGTTGAAAGTTTTTGTAAGACGGAGTTAGCTATGTCTTCCAGGTTCTTCCTTGAATTTCTGCAGACAAGAATGGTAAGATTGTCTGCATATGCAATCATCTTTGTTCCTTCAAATTTCTTGGTGAGCCATGAATCAAACACAACATTCCAACACAAGGGGCCAAGAATTGATCCCTGTGGGCAACCCCTTGTAACATGTCTAGAGACCTGTTTAGTACCACTCTTAACTATGATAGAGCGCTGGTAAAAATAGCTAGTAAGTAATTTGAAGATTGGTCTAGAAACCCCAGCCTCCTGGAACCTCTCCAGAGCACTCTGCCACCAAAGGGTGTCAAAGGCCCCCTTTGAAGTCCACAAAGAGACCAAGAAGGTATTTTGTATCAGTTTCCTTTTGCAAAGTAAGGAGTCTGGCAATTGCATCCTCAGTCCACTTGCCACGAGTAAAACTAAATTGATCCAGAGATGATAATGCTTTATTGGTGTGAATAACTAATGGCTGATTAGCGATCACTTTTCCAGTGTCTTGCCCATAACTGGTAGCAAAGCAGTCGGCCTGTATGAAGCCGGATCGTCCTCAGGTTTCTTAGGATGTTTAAGGAGTATCTTAAGATTTGCAATTTTCCAGGTTTTAGGAAAAAGTCCATGTTGTAGACAAGAATTTATTATTATTATTATTATTAGCCATATGGTACAAGGAAGCCTGAAGCTTATGCTACACCAGCCAAAAAAAAAAATTCTCGAGTTACCCTTAGAGAGAGAGAGAGAGAAGTAGAAAGGAATCGCCAAGAAAGAGAAGAATGATGATATCCAGCTCAGGACCCTGGGTTTGCCAAGCCCATACTCACCAGGTGCGAGACGCTTGATAATAAAAGGAGAAACAACTTTCCAGGCTCTTTTGAGGATACCACTTCAAGACCATCAAAACCTGGACATTTCCCAGAGCGCATTGAATTTATTGCATTATCTACCTCTTCAAATGTGAAAGGTGGATCTTCAGACTGTCCAATATAAGTCAAATTTTTAGATTTAATTTCCACCTGCTCCAGGAGCTCACACATTCCATCGTCTCATTAGTTCATGCCACAAGTCTCATTAGTTCATTTGACAACCATTTAGGCCCAAACCTGAACCCTAAATGTTTACCCTAAATATTTAGAGTAAACGCAAAAGAGTTGCACTTTCAGTTAAACAAAGACTTGAAATTATTCAAAAGTTTGAAAACGGTGCTTCCGTTAAATCTCTAATGAACCATTATAATGTTGGTGATCAAACCATACGCAAAATTGTAAAAAATAAAGGGAAGCTATTCGATTTAAAATCGACATTGAAAAAAATAAAGGGAGCTATTTGCTTTAAAATCAACATCGAAAAAAATAAAGGGAAGCATCAGACTTATTGGACATGTGAATAGTACGTGGTAGGTTTTTTATCTATTGGCATATTTTTTATGTAGGTTGCTGAACATTTTTCGATACAGTAAATCTCCGCCTTACGCAACTATGGATTTACGTAAATTTGTTGTCACTCAATTTTTTTTATTTTTTAGGATTGTAAAATGTAAAACAACAAAAATAATAATAATAAGCAATCAATAACGATGATCACGGCACGCACAAATTGCATAAGTGAGATCGGAGTAACAAGCAAAAAAAATAGGAAAGAAGAGAAGATTCTTACAATTATTTATGTTTTTTTTTTTTTATTATGACTGAAGATTTTAGTGAAGGGGACACATACTTCATCATAATAACGTAAAAACTAACAGAATTCCAGCTATCGGTATCATTGCAAATACAGTATCGAGTTTACTACCCGTTTATAATAGATTGCGCTAACAGAAAAGCCCAATAAAATGGAAAGTGCAAATTATTTTTATTGTTTTTGAGTGACCTCCAGAAATGTGCTTTAGTTAAAATGCGAGCTCGCGCAGGGTGATAATAGTAAGTTTTCGCCTTAACCCTATGAAGTTCTTTCCAGAAAATTTCATTTTGACCATTATCATGGTGCCGACTAAGAGAATAAGTGACAGTGACAACAGTACTAGTAAATCTACTAAGAAAAGGAAAGCGATCGATTTGGATCAGAAAATTAAACTAATAAGGATGTATGAAAAAGAACGTTAACAAGTATTGCACTGAATTCAGATTTGTCAATAATAATATAGCAGCAATATGTTACTAGTCATTCCTGAGTTACGTAAAACTCGACGAAGTAAGAAGTCCTGGAACATATATAACATATCTCTTATGTACGTCAGGGACTTCTGTATTTTTGAATAACTGGGAAATCAATTATCCGGGATTTTTTTTTTACCATCTATCCCAGAAAATCGAGAGTCTACTGTAATTCAAATAGTATAGATGGATGTTTTGGTACATCTGCTGCACAGTCCAGACCTCCCCCTCCAGGCTACCCCCCCCTCCTTTGAAGTGGCATCTGTTGGGAAAAGAAATTTTCAACTTTTTTGAAGTTGATGTATAGGATGACAGCATGGCTGTGGGCACTTAATTGGATATCAAAAATTTATTTGTATCAGATATCCATACACTTAGCTGCTGATGGGACAAGTGCCTAACCTAGTGCTGATTATGTAGAGAAATAATGCTATGATACCTCTACTTTGTACACATTATTGTACCAATCAAGACAAGTAAGAGAATATAGCAGTAGTGTGTGTGTGTGTGTGTGTGTGTTTACATGCACACACATGAGAGAGAGAGAGAGAGAGAGAGAGAGAGAGAGAGAGAGAGATTCATTCATTGTACTCTCACCATCATTGTTATTCATTAACTTTAACATGTAATATTTGTTTTATTTATTTTTATACTTACAAGAGCAATTTTTAATCCATTTGTATATATATATAGGCAGCAGCAACTGCAACACCTCCACCTGCTCCTCCACCCCCACCTCCACCACCACCGCCACCGGCCTATCCTGTGCTATATCCACAGCCTGTTTATCTTGCTCAACAACAATACCAATATCAGACTCCGGTAAGTATATAAAAATCAGATGTATTCTAAATTTATGTAAAATTTTAAAATTTATTTAAAAGCAAAATCTTCAAGTATTTCCCTCAAGCATAAAAAATTCATTCATTGATTTTTAATGTTGTTGAAAATGGGTAGCCCATTGTAATACTCAGTATACTTAGACTGCTTTACTATTAAGGTGTTATGAAGCAGTCTATTGCATACAGAAACAAAAACATAAATTATATAGAGATATCACCTAAACCTGTTCAATTTTTGTCTGTTGATATATTCATACTGTACTTAAATTGCTGAATATGTTCTGAAAAAATGTTATCAGTAAACAAAACACATAGCAGCTTTTCCCAAACTATACCTCGTGTGGCTGAGTGGTAAATGCAGGAGTGCAGTAGTACGTATGTTTGAGTTGACTGTGGTCTGAACTCATGTAACTGCTAAATACAGTTAATGATAATATTGTCAAATAACTAGTTCTTCTGACTTATGTTGTCATATAAGAGTATAAACAGAATGTGCTGCTCTGATCATTTTTTATTGTTTATTTATTTTTATTTATTCAACAGCAGCTAGGGGCCTTTAAGACTGTGGGCGTAATAGTGAATATTATGGGTCTAGAAAAACTGATATAATTTTAAAGTCTAATAAGACTTGATATATTCATACTGTATACATATTGACAAGTTACATATTGTTAGAACAAACTGTTGACAACAGGTTAATAGCAGTAATAATTGATGATAAGAGATAACAAAATCTTCAACACATTTACAGCTGGATTAATGTATTTAGCAATAATAATATACTTAATCACATATGCAAATATTTTGACAATTGTGATAGGAGGACTTTAAGAACAGCAAAGGAATAGAGAATTATTTTCTTGAGATTTTTTCCCTCCTCTCCAAATAAACCTTAAAGTAGAGGCATGTGATGCAAGAAAGCAAGCTTATACAGCATCAGCAAAAAAAAAAAAAAATCTCTTCCTGTTTCACTCATCCATTCACTCCAAAAGTTTGTCCAGTTTTTCTTTGAATTTATTTAAGCTATCAACTCCCACAACAACAGATGGAAGTTTGTGTCATCAGTCAACCACCTGCACTAAAGGCAAATTTCCACATATCTATTCTCAATTTGAATTCATGCCGCCCTCAGGTCCGTAACTTGAGAAAGAGCAAGAATCCCATCAGCATTGAGCTTGCTCAAACCATAAAGCCTTATACCTCTCAATTAGATCACCCTGCAGGTGCTTAGTCTCCAGATGTTGCAATTTGCAGAACTTAAGGCTTTCTTGGTAAGAGCAACCCTTTGTTCCCCTCACCAATCTTGTTGCCCTTCTCTGTATTCATTCCAGCAGCTCTACATCCTTCCTAAAATGAGGCTTGAGACCTGTATGCAGTACTCAAATTGTGGCTTAACCATCACCTTATGCAAAGGGATAATGACTTTCTTATCCCTGCTAGCAAAATTCGTGTATATCATTGACAAGGCTCCATGACCTGCTCTGGCAGTCTGTCTGTCTGCACTTCTCAGAAAACTTCATATCTGACTGCACAATTATCCCCAGGTCTTCTTCATTCTCCACTACCCTGAATGTAGTACCATACAGTTGGTACGTTACTCTGGGGTAGCTGCTACCCATATGCAGTACTTTGCATTTCTTAATGTTAAACTTCAGTCGCCACCTCTCAGCCCAACTTTTCTAGATTGCGTTGCAGTAGCATACTGTCATTAACAACCCTGCCAACCTTTGTATTGTCTACCGCAAACTTGGACATTAAGCCTGATATGCCTTCATCAGTATCATTGATAAATATAGGAAACAACAGTGGGCCCAACACCGACCCCTGGGGAACTCCAATAATAACATTAGTCCACGAAGAGCAGTGTCCATTGATTACCACTTTGTCTTCTCCCATTCAACCACCCTTTTAACCATTGTAGCAACTTACCCTTAATGCCATACTGCTCCAATTTGTATAGTAGTCTTCCATGTGCAGCAGTATCAAAAGCTTTCCTGAAATCCAAGTATATGATATAAAAATTATTTTTTGCATCCAGTTCCTTTGGGACCATGTCGTAGTATCCAATTAAATTGGTCAGGCAAAACTTCCCCTTAACTAACCCATTCTGTGTCTGAACTATAACTGCAGTCTTGTCTAGATGATACTGCAATGCTTCTTTAACCAGCCACTCCATTATTTTCTCTGGAACAGAAATTAAACTAACAGGTCTGTAGTTACTCATGTCACCCATTGATCCTCCTTTGTGAATTGGGAATACATTTGCACATCTCTAGCCCATCGGGACCTCCCCTGAATCCAGGGATGCTCTCATAATTATGGCTGAGGGTTTGCTTACTTCCTTTTCTGCCTTCTTTAAAGCTGGAAAGATGATAGCTGGAAAGATATCATCCACCCCCCCCAGTTGCCTTTCTTATGTTTAACTTCAACAATTTCTCCTGAACTTTGCTTTCGGTTATTACAAAATCATTTAGCTCCCTGTTAGAATTTGATAAACTTCTGGCATTTCCCTTCCTAAATAACTCCTCATGTGTGAATGTAGATGCAAATACTTATTCAGTTTGTTAGCTACCTGAGCAGAATCATCATCAACATTCGAACCATGGATATCAAGTAGACCAATTTGATTCATTCTCTTCCTTCTAGAGTTTACACAAGTAAAGAAGTCTTTGCTATTTCTCTTTGCATCATTTGCCAAGATAATATAAGAATAATTGCATTCATAATACGAGAATGATAGGCATTTTTTTTCTTAAACATTATGGTTTGCTTATTCATACTCTCTTATTTATATCTTCTTTATTTCAAATGTACAAATTTTAAATTTGTTTAATTAAGCAATACTGTTTTCTGTTGTAATAAACATGTAAAAATGTTATTTTTTATTTTATATTGTGTTCAATTCTTGTCTGCTGTTAAGTATGATTCCGAATGGTTCAATGCATTGCCAGTTCTTATGGAGAAAGGCAAAAAATACATACTGTGTTATATTCCTTAATGAGAACTTTTTAAAAGGAACTGGTTGTTAAGATTTTGGCAGCTCATCACTGCCTAGAAGTAATTAAACAATCCCCACATGAAGTTCTTAGGATATAAGAACTGTGATATACAGGAATTTTGCCAGCAGGGGTAAGGGGATGATTATCCTATTGTATAAGAAATTTTAAGGCAGCACCTTGCCTACTGCATACAGGTCTGGAAGCTTCAATTTAGGAAGGATATAGATCTTTTGGAATAGGTGCAGAAAGAGCAACAAAATTAGTCATCGAAATTAGTATAACCAAAGGGTTTGGATACTCCTACCAAGAAATTCTTCATTTCTGCATATTGTAGTGTCTGGAAACTAGGCATTTGTGAGGACACCAGATTTGATGTGCTTAAGGCTTTAAATCGATCAAGTAAGCTAAACAATGTCAGCATCCCTTTGCTTGGATGATAGACATAAGGGGACATAAATTTAAATTGAAATAGATGGCTACAGGATAGATATGTAGAATTTACTCTCAGACAGTAATTAATTTTTGGAACAAACTTCCATCTGGTGCTGTGCAAGTGGGTAGTTTAAATAAATTTAAGGAAGGATTAGACAAATTATTAAATTCATATTTCCATTGTCTTGTTTAATATGAACAGAATATTCAACAGGACATGATGGGTGTATTACGTATATTCCTATTGTGAAGCAACATGGCTTTCACTGTATAGAAAATTATGTTTCTCTTCTAGATTGTAACCAATACCAGTTTCTTCACAAAGACCAATCAAATGATAAAAGTGCCATAGGGGTTGTGCAACAGTATAAAAACATGCATAAGAGATATGTCTTTTTCTGTACAGGAAGTCCCCGACTTATGTAATACTCAAATTACGCAAATTCGCTTTACATAAGTATTTGCTGGCCGGTGCAAACTGAAAAAAAATATGGAAACGTATTTTGCATCTGTAGGGATAAATGGAGGTATTGTGAAAATATCATAATGTGAACCCAATAACATATTGAGTTTTTTTTTTTTTTTTTTTTTGTAATTCGTTCCAAGTCCTTGGAAGTTAAAAATTTTACTATATTATTAAGCTATTTATCTCTCTAAAAGTTCATATTTATAATGGAAATTGGACTACACTTTCATTGTTATCATACACTGATGAGCCAAAACATTATGACAACCTACCTAATATGATGTTGGTCCTCCACATGCAGCCAAAACAGTTCGTATGGAGCGAGGCATGGACGCTACAAGATTTCTAAATGTGTCTTGTGGTATCCGGTACCAACATGTAACCAGCAGATCCTTTAACTCCTGTAAGGTCCGTGGTTGAGACGCCACAGATCAGAGTTGCTGTTCCAACACAAACCACAGATGCTCGATGGGATTGATGTCTGGGAAATTTAGAGGCCAGGGCATTACCTGGAAGTCTTCATGGTGCATTATCCTGCTGAAAGATGGCACCACCAGAGGGAAACACTGTTGGCATGAAAGGGTGTACCTGGTCAGCAATGATGTTTAGGTAGGTAGTAGACATCATAGTGCCCAGCATATGGATGACTGTACCCAGGGTATCCCAGCAGGACATTGCCCAAAGCATGACACCACCGCCACTGGCTTGTTTTCATTCCACGGTGCATTCAGGCATCATCACTTCCCCAGGTAAACAATGCACACATACCTGGCCTTCCACGTAGTGCAACAGGAAATGTGATTCATTGGCCCAGATGACCTTCCAATCACTCAAGGTCCAGTTTCGATGATTGCGTGCCCATTGTAGGCACGGTCGCCGGTGAACCATGGTTAGCACGGACATTCGGAGCAACCTGCGGCCACATAGCTCCATTTTCAGCAGGGTTTGATGTACTGTGTGTTGTGACACATTACTCCCGTCACCAGCATTCCAATTACCAGAAAGTTGCGCCACAGTCACCCATTTGTTGCCACGTACCATCCGGGAGAGCCTTCTCTCACCTCGAGCATTGATGAGCCGTGGTCATCGACCACCTCACTGGCAGTTCGTGGGTTTTCACCAGGCCACTTTTGGTAGGTACTAACCACGGCTGACCATAAGTATCCCACCAGCGTGCCATTTCGGATATGCTCTGACCGAGTCGTCTGGCCATTACAATTTGGCCTTTATCAAACTTGCTTAAGTCCACTGCCTTTCCCATCTGAAGAACAAGAGTAACACTGATTCACGGAGCTCAGTATCAGGTGTTTTTTATACCATGTCCCGACCCATGCACGCGCCATAGTTCACCTGTAGTTGCTTCAATTTGCATAATGACTCGCTGGTCATAATGTTTTGGCTCATCGGCGTATGTTCCTGTTATAAGAATCAATTTATAAACCGGATCAATCAATCAATCAATAAACCAGAAAGTGCACAATTTGCGCTTTCTGGTTTATCGGGCTTTTCTGTTAGTACAATATATTATAAACAGGTAGTAAACTCAATCTTATTGCATTTGCGATAATACCAATAACTGGAATTCTTTGGGTTTTTATGTTATTATGGCGAAATGAGTTCCCCTTCACTGAAATCTTCAATCATATAAAAAACAAATTTTCAGAAACTTCTCTTCATTCCTATTTACATATTACAATGATGAAGGGAAAGGGACCAATGGAAAGTGCTGGCAGTGCTAAGAAAAGAAACAAGATTGATTTAGAAATGAAAATGATTAATTAAGAAGTACGAAGCAGGACAAAGTTTGTCATCCATTGCACGGAATTAGGAATCTCTGCTTCAACAGTGAATACTATTTTAAGGGACAGTGCGCATATAAAAGAACATGTCAAAGAATCAACGCATTTAAGATCAACAGTGATCACAAAACATTCAGGTGCTATATCGAAGATGGAACAACTATTAATAATATGGATGGAAAATCAGATTCAGAAGCAAGTGACCCCTGAGTCCAATGTCCATTCAAGCAAAAGCAAGAATTATTTATGAAGATGTTAAGGATAAGTACAGCGAACCCCAAACCAAGTTCGTGGTAAGCAATGGATGGTTTAATAGGTTCAAGCATCGTGCTGGTTTCCAAAACATTAAAGTATGCTGTGAAGTTGCCAGTGTTCTGCAGCTGCAGAGAAATTTTGTGATGTGTTGGAAAAAATTATTGATGAAGGTGGCTATTCAATGCAGGAAATTTTTAACTTTGAGAAGACTGCTCTGTATTGGAAAAAAATGATGGCTCGAACATACATTGCCAAAGACGAAAAGACAATGCCAGGTTTCAAGGCTTCAAAAGATAGGGCCACACTCTTGCTTGGGGCTAATGCAGTGGGAAATTACAGATTAAAACCACCACTGCTTGTGTACCATTCTGGAAATCCTCGTGCATTTAGGGGCATCAATAAAGCCGCCCTATCCGTGCATTTCCGATTGAACCAGTTAGCATGAATAACAATATCTCTCTTTCCCAAGGTTGAAAAATATTGTAAAGACAACGACGTTCCTTTCAAGATTTTTCTTATATTAGATAATGCTCCTGGACATCTTGCTCATCTAGATGATTTCAATTCGAACATGAGGGTCATATTTCTACCGCCAAACATGACTTCAGTCATCCGACCTATGGATCAGGGTGTGATTTCGAATTTAAAAGCATACTATTTATGCACAACATTTACTCAGGCATTGTCTGCAGTAGACGGTGAAAAAATTTTATGGTAAGAGACTTTTGAAAATCTTACAATATTTACCATGGCATCTTAAACATTAATAAGGCCTGGGCAGAAATTACTAAAAGTTGTTTAAATGGCACATGGAAGAAAATATACCCATGGCATGTAAAAGGCTTTGAAGGATTTGAAAAAGATGAATCATATGAAGAGGTTACAGATAAGATTGTAAAGGTTGCAGAACTACTTCAATTGGAGGTTGTTGCTAAAGACGTAAAGGAGTTAATAGAGGAAGAAGAAGAGAAGGAATTATGTAGTGAAGAACTTATTGACTTGCAGGCAGCGATAGTGAAAGAAGATGTTGTTGTTGTTATTTGGTTTTTAGGAGCATTAGCAACTAAGTCCATATTGCTCCTGGGATAGGATATGCTGTAGTCATTCCCTGATCTTTCCGCATCCTCCGTATTTGGTGGTCACGGGCTCAAACCCTGGTCTAATCAAGAAGCATGTGATACACACTGCTGCTCCTGCCTACCTGGTTACGGAGGTACCACTGAAAAAAGAAAATGCTGACGCAGCTCAAGATGAAGCAAATGAGGAGCCGAGATGTTTCATCACAAGAGAGTTGGCAAATGGCATTTCGTGAAATTGCATCGGCAACGGTGAGGTTTGAGAAGATGGATCCTGACAGCGAACAATTCTTAAAAGTTAACAGAGGGATGAATGATATGCTTGCTTGCTACAAAGAAATCTACGATGAAAAGAAAAAAGCCACCGTTCAGTCATCCATTAATATGTTCTTTCATAAGGTTGAGCGGTCTACCCCTTCTAAATCTTCATATCCCTCAACCTTCACAGCAGCGCACTTATCAGCTGAAGACATCGATTCTGGCAATGATGCTCGAGAGGTAAAACTTGCTGACGTATACCTGTCTCCTCTCTTTTTTTTGTAATTTTATAATTTTTAAATTTTTTAAATTGCATGCTTTTGTAATTTTTCCTGCGCACGAGATAAAAAATTGAATAAATACAATAAATAAATCTATTCACACGTTTGTCAAGCATTTCTTTTTTTGATTCAATCAATTCGGCAAGCACAGTTGCGAGTGCTGCACAAGCATGGGGGAAATTCAGCCGTACGTAGAGTTTCACAGAATACAACCCTTACGTTAATCCGGGAGTGGCTGTATTTGAAGTATTGCAGTTGAAATTCAGTAAATTCCACTATTCTAAATGAGATATTAGGAGCTCTGCTTTGGACTTGGTTAGGCTCAAGTACCCTACCAAGTCATTAAATTCTTGCTGATTAGAGAAATGTGCCATTTTACTTGAACTGGATGATATGTTGGGATATACTACAGCTTTTTAAAGTTCAATATACTTACCATAAAAAAGTAGCAGTCATTATGATGGTTTGTGGGTGCTCTCCATATTTATGGTATAACAAAAGACACACTTACAATTACCATAAACTCATTTCTCTCTAATGTTGACCTTTAACTATTACAACAGAAGTGAGAAAGCCGCAACATGTCTTGATCATTCATAGGCATCCCCAAATAGTCTTCATATGTACTGCAAAATGTGGTGCCACAACTGATGGTATGTTTCACCTCTTTGTACCCACACTGTGTTTGATACTTTATTGGGTACACCCAGTGGTGGGATTCAGCCGGTTTGCACTGGTTCGGCAGAACCGATACCTAATTTTTTGTTGAATTCGACGAACCGGTTGTTAAAATGGCACTTGTGATCAGGGTTCTCTCTAAGGTGGGTGCCTAGTATTCTATGCCATTTATTAATTCAGCAAGAAATTTTTGTTTAGTATCGATAAAATGAAGAAAATGTGTGTTCTGACTGATGTTTATCAATGGTATAAGCATAGTGCTTGGTTTATAAAAGTTTATGATATGACCACACATGGACAGAACCAGTAAAAATATTCAAATATATAGGCACATATCCGCTCCTGCTCTATAATATATTAAAATAAAACATTTTAAAAATTTTTTGCAGTAGCCCTTAAAAGGATGAAAAGGCAACAGAGTTTGACAGATTTTTTGAATAAGAAACAAAAATCAGAATTTGTTGTATTAGAATTGGCCTTGGATTCAGTTACATCACCAACAATTTTCGTTGAACTAGTTGAATTGAAAAAACAAGATGCAGAGACAATATGTTCTTCAGTTATGGAAAGTTTAAATAATGTTGAGCATACTAAGAACTACCTAGAAAAAAATTTAATAGGATTTTGCTCCGATGGTGCCGGCGTTATGCTTTGGAGAAAATCTGGAGTGAGCACTAGGATTGCAAAAGAGTTTCCAAACATAATAATATGGCACTGTTTAAATCATTGCCTCCATCTTGTTTTAGATGATTTGATAAAGGAAATAAAGCAAGTAAATCATTTTAAAATATTTATTGATAAGATATATACTATTTTTCATCAATCCAATAAGAACCAAACTGAACTTTCCAAAATATCCGAACAACTTGGAATTGAAATTATAAAGATTGGTAGAGTTTTGGGACCAAGATGGGCTGCCTGTAGTTTAAGGTCAACCCTAGCTGTGTGGCGTGCTTATCCAGCACTACATCACTATTTTTATTCAAATAAAAAGTACTTAGGTATGGCTGCCCGTCTTGAAAATATATATTTTATAACTGATTTGGCACATTGATGATTGATATTTTAAATGGAATTTCTCTTCTTTCAAATGCACTGCAAGCAAGAAATATAGACATAATAAAGGCTGAAAAACTCGTGATAAGATCTATTAAAGCATTTCAAATGCTTGGAAAGGAAAAGGGTCCATATGAAAAAAAAGTTGATGAATTAATTACTTCAGAAACCTTCAAAAAATATAAAATTTGTAGAAAATCATCGATTTGTCGGGCTTCCTTGGGGAAGACTTTTAGAAAACATCGTAACGAATTTGGAAAAAAGACTAATGGATTGTGAACATTTAAAAGCAAGTTGTAGCCAATTTCAAGATAGGAATAAATTACAATTTCTCAATTTTTTGTAGCCAGATTACTGGAATATTGAAGAAGTACTGGTTCCATGGAAAGCAGCTGAAGAACAATTGCTCGTATTTAATGACATTTTTAATTACCAAATTGATATTAATGATTATCGAGATTTCGTGGAAAACGTTTTAAAAAATTTCCAGAATTATGCAATTCCTGAAAGTGTTCAAAGAGCTAAAAATATTGTCAGAACAATTGCTGTAAGTTCAGCAGATTCGGAAAGGGGTTTTTCAAAGATGAACATAATATGTTCAGAGAAGAGAAGTCGCCTAACTGTTTCTAATATATCAAATACAATAACTATTAGTCTAATCGGCCTACCTCTAAAGGAATGGGATTCTACTCCTAAAGTGAAAAGATGGTTAAGGATAAATCACTCAGCCGATAATGCTCGGCTAAAAGCGAAGAAAATTGCAAGTGAGGATGCCAATCAAGACGCAATATGGAAATATCTTAAATAACAGTTTTATTGTTTTTTGTCAGGTATTATTTAATATTTTTTCATTAATATTTTAAAACATTTTTCTTATAACATAATCTAGTTTTGTAGACCTCTTTTATTATTCTTATTTAAGTATTAACTGCATGAAATAATAAACTACCTTTCGTTATATAGTTTTTTTATACTTAGAACGGTCAATAGGGCAGCAAACCGGTTGTTAAATTATTTGAATCCCACCACTGGGTACACCTACCTAATGGTAAGTAGATCCTCCTTTAGTTCTTGGAACAGCTTAGTTCCTCATTGATTCCTTAGTGTAGGGGAACTCGTACACTAAGTGCAGACATATCCATTGTTTTTGTTTTTTGAAATACTCTCTATTGAAAGTTTCAGATAGAAGTGCACTTAAGAGCCTCTGGATCAGTTTTGTTGTACTCACCAACCTATATCTTAGTGATCCCTCCATGCCTGTTTTGTGTTAACACGTTAAGCATTATTTATTTTGACCCGAAGGCTGCATCTGACATTGATAAATAACAGGTGCTGGATGATTTGTTATTAGTTTATCCTTGTTTTACTACTGATAGAGTGAATTAAAAAGAAACTTTTTATTAAGGCCTTGAATGGGTTGAGCACGCTGAATTCTGATGGGATCCTTCCCCTTGTTCAGATTACGAACCTAAGGGGGCATAAATTCAAATTAAGAAAAGACAGATGTAGAATAGATGTGTGGAAATTTGCCTTTAGCCAGCAGGTGGTTAATTGCTGGAACAAACTTCCATCTGTCGTTGTGGAAGTTGATAGGTTAAATAAATTTAAGGAGGAACTGGACAGGCATTTGGAGGGAATGGTGTGATTTTTTTTTTGGCTGATGCTGCATAAGCTTATACACTTGCTTTCTTGCATCACATGCCACCACCACTACTACTATATCCATACTTCCCCTTCCTGATACACTTGCTTTCTTGCATCACATGCCACTACTGGTGCCTCCGTAGCTAGGTGGGAAGGAGCAGCAGTGCGTAGCACATGCTTCTTGATTAGACCGGGATTCGAGCCCGTCACAACCAAATATGGAGGATGCGGAAAGATCAGGAAATGACCACCGCATATCCCGGGGCAATATGGCCTTAGTTGCTAATGCTCCTAAAAACCAAATAACAAACAAACAAACTTGTCTCTCCAAGAAGATGGACCAACATGAGTGATTCATTCCTTATTTACGAGGCTAGAGCCTTTTTCATTATTGAATTAATCGGACAAACTGCTCCACTGACTAAGAATGGCCATGCATTACCACCCACTAAGAAAGATCTTTTAATTTGTCAGTCCTTCCAGTGTTTGGGATGGGCAAGTTAGCATTAGTTGAGGCATACGATGCAAGAAAGCAAGCTTATGCAGCATCAGCCAAAAAAAAAAAAAAAAAAACCCCTCACATTTCACCCATCATTCCAAATGCCTGTCTAGCTCAGCCTTAAATTTATTAAGTTATCAACTTCCACATCAAGAGATAAAAGTCTGTTCCTGCAGTCAACTACCTGATGGCTAAAGGCAAATTTCTGCACATCTATTCTACAACCATCTTTCCTAAATTTGAATGTATGCCCCCCTCAGCATAATCTGAGGAAGAGGAAGAATCCCATCAGCATTGAGTTTGCTCAACCTGTTCAAAGCCTTATACACCTCAATCAGATCACCTTGCAGGTGCCTAGTCTCCAGGTGCTGCAATTTTCAGAACTTAAGCATTTCTCGGTAAGAGCACCCCTTTGTTCCCCTCAACAATCTTATTGCCCTTCTTTGTACTCGTTCTAGCAACTCTACATCCTTCCTAAAATGAGGCCTCAATTTTCATGTGTTGAGTCAAATTAAACTGTAGACTCCACTTCTGGTGGTGCTCTTCTGTCAATTCTTTTAAGTTTCAGTTTTGCAACCAAACTTCCTTGGAACTGTGGGTTACCTGGAAGCTGCCTGCTGAGCCTCTCTCATATGGCAAAGTGCTGCGTGTCACTTTAAATGGGGGACTGATCACAGAAGTCAGTCCTTCCGCTTAAAGGACGTTTAGCCTTATGAGACTGATCAGTAACATATCTGTGATGCTCTTGGGATTCAACAGGCAACTTCCAGGACACCAAAGCATTTGTGTTCCAGGTAAGTATGGCTGAAAAGATGAAAAAAACGGAATTGACAGGAGGGCACCACCAGAAGTGGAGCCTGAGGCAAAAACATATTGCTCTTATGATATTTTTCTATTTTGTTAATTGTAATATTAGTAAATAAATAAGAGGAGTTTACCTCAATATCGTACGTGGAACACTTCCGTATGATACCCTCCAGAAATTAAAACGGAAAAAACGAAAAAAATCGCAACTTACCGGTACATAAAAGTAAAATATAAATAATTAAAGAAAAATATAAATAATCAATTTAACACAATACAAAAACAATTAAAATTCAAATTAACGCAATTAAAAGAATCTAACGAAAATATTCAAAACGATTTTCCTTCCTATATTTTAGGAAAGAAATATGGTAACTTTGGGCCAAGTACCTTAGTGTAGATTTAATGTAATTTTGTACCAAGCCATTCAAAAAATCTCCCATAATTGTGTGTATCGATTGTATACTACTGGAGAGACAGGAAGTGAATGAAATAGTCAATAAGAGTTTAAAAATTAATTAGATAGTATGAATCAGAGATGTAATACTCAATATGTTCTACATTGATAATAATATTAGTAAATAAATAAGAGGAGTTTACCTCAATATCGTACGTGGAACACTTCCGTATGATACCCTCCAGAAATTAAAACGGAAAAAACGAAAAAAATCGCAACTTACCGGTACATAAAAGTAAAATATAAATAATTAAAGAAAAATATAAATAACCAATTTAACACAATACAAAAACAATTAAAATTCAAATTAACGCAATTAAAAGAATCTAACGAAAATATTCAAAACGATTTTCCTTCCTTAGGAAAGGAAGGAAAATCGTTTTGAATATTTTCGTTAGATTCTTTTAATTGCGTTAATTTGAATTTTAATTGTTTTTGTATTGTGTTAAATTGGTTATTTATATTTTTCTTTAATTATTTATATTTTACTTTTATGTACCGGTAAGTTGCGATTTTTTTCGTTTTTTCCGTTTTAATTTCTGGAGGGTATCATACGGAAGTGTTCCACGTACGATATTGAGGTAAACTCCTCTTATTTATTTACTAATATTATTATCAACGTAGAACATATTGAGTATTACATCTCTGATTCATACTATCTAGTTAATTGTAATAGTACTGATGTATTCTTAGTACTATTTTCTGAACAGTTAACTGTAAAAAAAGGCGATTATTTATGAAAATATAAAAGTAAGTTCTGATGAATAATACATAGAGTAGTTAATCATTTTAGCACCTTATCTTCAATTTTTTTTTTTTTTTTTAAATATAAAGACTGCGTGTGTGTGGTGGGGGGGGGATTCTGAAATATTTTTCTGTCAAAATCTTCAATAGGTTAGTATTTGTCGTCAAGAGCTATCAGTTTAACCCGCTGTTAGTGTGGAAGATCACCTGACAAGTGACCCTTGAAAATAATTCCAGCATTAACGGTTAATCAATGATTAAAATTCTGAAATATTTTCTACATTCCTAAATATAGTCAAACTGTTACTCTAATAGTTTGAAGTTTTTTTTATAGTTATTGAAATTGTGCACAAGAACTCTTCAGATAACTTGCAGTTGCCACTATCTTTGCAACTATTTGGCTTTTTCTTGAAGAATAGCATGACACTGGACAAGTGTTGATGCTGTTTGGCTATACTCTCAGGTTACTTGTTTTTCTTTCTCACTAATTCAGTAAATATCTATAGTTTTAACTTAGTTGTTTGTGAAAAACTTATTATTGTTTTCATACAATACAGATGAGAACATGAAACTTGATATTCTCTTGTTAGATGCCATTCTGCATGAAAAAAAAAAAAATTAATTTCAAATTTCACACACTGGGAAGTGTGTCAGATTTGAAACAAATTTTGAAATGAACCTGAAAATGGAAGTAAATGATAGTATTGAATATATAGTGAAAGGACAGAATTCATGGGATACCTGGTTTCTGGACAATGCGATGCTGCCACCCCTCTCACTAGTGGACAAACCCACAACTTGGCATGTATATAGTTTGCTATACTCTCAGGTTACTTGTTAGTATTTGTCGTCATGATAGGTGCACTGCATCATTGCATTCACATAGGTGGTAATTCAATGTCAGTATGGATAAATGTTGTGAGTTTACCGACTTTGAAAGAGGGATGATAGTGGGTGTCTGATGCATGGATCACTCTGTTGTGGAGGTGGTATTTCACTACCCCGAAATTGCACTATCCCTGTTCGACAGTATTAAGGGTGTATTGGGAATATGCCATTTCCGGAATAACACCTTATTGTGAATAGCGCTATGGGCAGAGAAAGGTGGTGGATGAACGTGGCCGTCGATGTCTATCTTGTGTTGTTTCAGCCAACAGGAGAGCGACAGTGTCACAAATCACTGCCGACTTCAACGAGGGAGGTGCCAGAAATGTCTCCATCAGGAGATCATTAGCCGCAGTAGGTTATGGGAGCCACCAACCCACCAGAATCCCATTGCTAACACCACAGCACAGGACTCTAGGCCTCAAATGGGCGAAAGAACATCGGCACTGGACCTTGAATAATTGGAGATGGGTTTCCTGGTCCGATGAGTCCCGTTTCCAGTTATTTAAAGCAGATGGGAGGGTGCGTATCTGGCAGAAACTGCATGAAGCTATGCACCCATCATGTCAACAAGAAACTGTTCAGGCAGGTGGACAGTCAGCAATGGTCTGGGGCATGTTTAACTGGCACACGTTGGGACCTCTGGTTCATCTGAATGTTCCAGGTTACGTGTGCATCCTTGCAGACCATCTGCATCCCTTCATGGTCATCCTGCACCCACAGGATGGTTGCCTCCCCACAGAGCCATGGTGACTAGAACATGGTTCAAAGACTATTCTGCAGATTTTACCACCATAGAATGGCCTTCCCATTCACTGGACTGGAACCCAGCTTTAGCCAGCGGGTGGTTGGTTGGTGGAACAGACTTCCATCCCTTGTCGTGGAAGTTGATAGCCTAAATAAGTTTAAGGCTCATCCGGACAGGTATTTTGAACGAACAGAGGGGTGAAGTGGAAGTGGTTTTTTTTTTTTTTTTGGCTGATGCTGCATAAGCTTGCTTTCTTGCATCAAATGCCTCTACTAATGCTAATGCTAATGCTATGGAGCATCTTTGGGATGCTGTTGAAAGGTTCGTTCGAGCTTTGGATCCTACACCCAGGAATGCAATGGAATATGGACAGCAGTGCAGCAAGCATGGATGGAAATACTTGTGGAACGCTTTCACTAACTGGTGGAATTGATGCCTTGCTGTGTGACTGCCCTTACCTGGGTGAAAGATGGATGGGCTACCTGTTGCTCGGTAGGTATCCCATGATTTCTGTCCACTCAGTGTGCGTATGTATTATATGGGTTTTTTTTTTTTTTTTTAATATTTATGTACATAATAAGCTAAAATGCATACTTATTTTTGAAATTTTGTGCACCTAAAAGTCTTAAAACTGGAAAATAGAAGATACTAAGAGACTAATGTTTCTATTATATGTGTAATTTTTAAAATTTTTTTTATTTTTTATAATTTTCTGTAGCATTAATACAATGCAACCTTGATATAATGCACCTCTTCAACTGCAGTTTCAGATATATCATGGGTCTTCCCCCCCAAAAAAAAAAAAAAAAAAAGACAAAAGTATTGTTTTCAGAGAACTTGCAATTTCATACTGGAAATTGGAAAAAGTGAGTACTATACAGCAATACCCCACTTAGCACAGCTTCAAACAGTATGGGTTTTACTATAACACGGTTTTCAATTAAGTTTAAGTCGAAAATTTACTGTACATATTAAAACTCATTCAATAGCCTAGACAGGTACTATACATATATGCTGCATTGTCGTACCCTAGGTATGGTACATACAGTGAAACTTCCCTTTAGCGGACAGCCATTGGGAACGAAAATCTGTCCGTTAGAGAGAAGTGTCCGCTAACAAGAAGTCTGAGGGAGAAAAAAAAAAAAAAAGAAAGAAAGAAAAATCATTAAACGTTTAATGTAAAATTAAATTAAAATATATACAGATTTTGAACAATATTTTTGTAAATAATATACAATTACATACACAAGAGATAAAGAAAAATCGTTAAACGTTTAATGTAAAATTAAATTAAATTAAATTATATACAGATTTTGCGCAATATTTTTGTAAATAATATACATACAATTGTGCTATGCATATTATGACTTTATCTTAAGAAAAATACATACAGTAATCACTTATTTTCTTCTGCACCTTCTTCCGGCTGATAATTTTGTTTTCAACATTTGTTTGGAGTGAAGAAACCATCGAAAGTCCTTCAGTATCTTCTTCAGTGGCAAAAAACATTTTTAAATGATTGATTTGTATGAGAGCTTCTTCTATTTTCATTGGTGGTTCGTCGTTAATATCTTCGACAGAATGACCTCCTTCCATTTCTTCATCCTCATGAGGAACTTCTTGAAAAATATCGATGATAATGTCGTTGATATCTTGAGCACCATCTTCTGTAGTGAGGTTCGAGTCTATATCTTTGTAGCCAGGGTCACTTGTAGCGGAAGTATCGTACATTATCAATAGAAGTTGAAGTTCTTGTTCTTCTTGGTGCTCCACATTGCTGTTCACAACTTCAATTAACCAAAACAATTTGACGAATCATGTTTTGGTTAAAGTGACTTATCCATTCGCTCGTGATATCTCGTGTCATCCATGCTTTTTTATTAGACTTCCAGTCAACATTCAAAAGATTCAACTTTATGCCCTTGAAACAACGAGGATTTTGTGGTTTTCCTATAACATGAGGTTGTTCAAAGTCTCCCAGCATATTTGTACACAATAGTACAGTCAAGCGTTCCTTAGAAATTTTTCCGCCCTGGCACTTTTCGTTTTTTAGACTCATTGTTTTTTCAGGAAGAGCTTTAAAAAACAACCCTGTTTCATCATAGTTGTAAATATCCTTAGCTTTAAAATCATGACATAAATCTTCCAATTTGACGGTCCACTCTGTTACAATCCCCGTATCAACAGATCCACCTTCACCACTTACGGTTTTCCAAGAAATTTTATGCCGAGTTTTGAACTTGTCTAGTCATCCCACAGAAGCTTTGAACTCATTTACTCCCATAGATTTTGCAACCTCCAAAGCCTTTTCCCCAATAATAGGCCCATTAATGGGAATTTTTTAGCACGTGCGCGACAAATTTGAAGTCTAACAGTTTTCGGGAATGATTTTTGAACCTGATCATTTACATGTTGCCAAAATTGTTTGAGCAGCTCATTTTTTTTCCTTTAGGATGTTTAGGACGTTGCTTACCTGCGTCTTCCCGATTTTGAATTTTGCAGCGAGATTGCAAACACTATTTTTTTGCCGATCATACGCATTAATGAGTTCGACTTTATCTTTTAAAGTTAAACGTTTACGAGAAGACATTGTGCACTTCACACGACACTGAAAACTGAAACTCAAAAGACGAAAGGCTGACAAAATCCCCCCCCCCCTGCACACACCGAATTCATCTGAAGTTTTACACGTGCCTTAAAATTCTTGAAAAAGGGTTTAGAACCGCGACGTAAACCTTGATAAAATTCAGAGAATCGGAAATAGAAAATAAACACACGATTGAGGCAATACATGGAAGAAACGTTCCTAGAAAAAGGGCCATGAGCTCGCCCGCTGTCCGTTATTGGGAGATCAAATTAAGTGCTAATCTAAACGAAACAGTGCAGATTGCCTGTCCGCGTCCGTTACAGAGAATGTCCGCTAGACAGAAGCTGAAAACACGTTAAAACCAATAGAGGAGAGTTGGGGAATTTGAAAATGTCTGTTGTAGAGAGATGTCTGTTAAAGAGAGGTGTCCGTTAGGAGAAGTTTCACTGTATATGCTGCGGTGCCAACTCTGTTGTCTATCCTGCACAAGTGACAACAGCTCCTTTCAGGCAGTCAGCTGCAACGTACAACAGTGTTCAGTATTCTTAATTCCGTCCTGACGAGACGACATGATAGTTTTTCAAATTTTTCATTTCAAAATTTATTTTTTACCCATTTAAATCTGATCGAAAATATATCTGCATCTTGGCTAGAAATCACTGGCAACAACATGCGTTCTGTTTGGCAGAATGTTTTGTCCTATTTGGTAAATAATTTCACTGGTTTTGAATCACAAGTTCAGATAATTGCCGAAGACATTGTGAAGGTCGGAAAAGACTTGGGATTTGAAACTTTGGACTGCATTGACTGCACTGTATGTGACTGCATTGATTCACATGCGACTTAGATTATGCAACTCTCCTTGAAATTGATGAGCAAACTGCATGTGCAGAAGATAGGTTTGGTTTTTGAGGAGCATTAGCAACTAAGGCCATATTGCTTCGAGGATATGCGGTGGTCATTCCCTGACCTTTCCGCATCCTCCATATTTGGTGGTCACGGGCTTGAACCCCAGTCTAATCAAGAAGCGTGTGCTACGCACTGCTGCTCCTGCGCACCTGGCTACAGTGGTGCCACCATGTGCAGAAGAGGAAAACAATTCTGAAGTGGATAACACTGAAGTGCCACCAAAACAATTTTCAACAGAACTGGAGAAAGTTTTGGGGGGGGGGGGGAAGTTGACATGGCCTGCGAGCTGATTGCGAATGGAGATTCGAACGTTGAACATAGTATCAAGATATGGCAAATTTTACAAGATGGGATTCGATGCAAAGACTTGTAGAGAAAAAGAGATGGCTTCACCGGACTTCATTATTGAAATACCTAAATAAACAACTGCTTTTTTAAAGCTTTTTTCTCATCTCTCATGATGTTACCTTTTCATTAATAAAATTTTTGCAATATTTTTTTTAATTTCAAATCCTTTTCATTGGCTATCAATTGCAAATTGTTTATAGATTTATTATAATTTGTTTATAGACTGTTTCTCTGGTATGCATTCAATTAAAACCCATTATAATTATACCTTAATCAGCACGGTTTCACATAACACGAAATAGTTTCGGTACCAATTATCAGTGTTATGTGGAGTATTGCTGTATATACACTGTATTTCCAAGAGGGGAACTTAACTAAAAATTGACTGTATATTCACTTTGATGTATTCAGTTGCAGAGAATTTTTGTAAACAACAGGACTCATCAGAGACTAATTACTGTAGACACCCAGTTTCTCCCCTCAGCTAGAGATGCATTAAAAGAGTATATCAGTGGAATGTCAAATACAGACAGCTACCTCTGGAGGGGAATACGACTACCATTCATCAAGTGTGTTACAATAGTTACAAGTTAATTTTTGTAAACAACATCACATAACAGCCTATCTTCAACTATAAGTTACACTTATGATATCAAAAACTGCTAATGGCTAAACTAGAGAAAAATCAAAAATATACATGAACTGGCAAGTGATTTATGGAGAAATCACATGATTTCACTTTGGATCTATGATATGCCAGACAGTTTAGTTTTGATTTAGTTTTCTCAAAACATGGTAAAGTATAGTGTGTCAGAAATAAATTCACAGCAAATTAGCAAATCAATAGGACTGAAGTAATGGCCACCAAAACATAAAAAGCAAAACATAAAAAAGCACCTGAGGTGGATGGAACCTATCCAGTTATATTAAGGGGGGCAGCTCATGGACGTTCGTGCCATGAGGGGACCTGATTGCGGATCTGATCACTACCTCATCCGGGCTAAGGTGCAGCTCAAATTACGGCATGCAAAAAGATCATCTCGGTCAGCCAAGCTGGACTGGAGGCAGCTAATGAATGCTGCCAACAAACAGGCATATCAGATCACCCTATCCAACCGCTTCGAGATGCTGGTCGTGCCCGAGGATATAAATGAAGAAGAAAAGCAGATCTCTGATGCCATCCTGGAATGTGCCAAGCCCCTATGTCCACCTGCCCGACGTCGAACGCAACCATGGATATCAGACGAGTGCCTCGACCTCGTGGACAAACGGAAACAGGCAAAGTTGGTCGACTTTGAACGGTACCGGCAGCTAAACCGAGAAGTCCGACAAAGAATGACAGCAGAAAGAGAAGCATACTGGAACCAAGTGGCAGACGATCTTGAAGTGGCGGCATCCAAAAACGAGTACCGCACTCTCTACCGCACCCTCAGATGTCTGTGTGGAAAGACCAAATTGACTAGTGACAACATCAAGAATGCTGATGGGACCTTCGTGCGATCACCATCCGAACGCCTGCAACGGTGGAGTGAATTCTTCAAAGTTTTGTATAATCACGACCCACCTCAGGGACCGCCAGCAACAGCACTCTCGATCGACCCCCCTGAGGTCTCCATGGGCGATGTTGAGCCTACAGTAGAAGAAGTGAAAGCAGCCATACAATCCCTGAAGAATGGCAGGGCACCAGGAGTGGACCAAGTCACCACAGAAGCGATCAAAGCCGGGGGAGATGTACTGCTTCGCCGACTACACTCACTCCTCATAACCATCTGGTGCACTGAACAAATTCCATTAACATGGAGGAAAGCCATTATCGTACCGATCCACAAGAAAGGTGATAACCGGGACTGCAAGAACTACCGTGGCATCAGCCTCCTTTCCATCATCGGAAAGGTCTTTATGAAGATCATCCAGTCAAGACTGCAAAAACATCGCAAGCAAACCAGTCGAGAAGAACAGGCAGGATTTAGACCTGGGCGAGGATGCTGTGATCAAATCTTTGCCATTCGTCAGCTGATGGAGGAGAGGATCCGGTGTGGACAGTGAACCATCATTGTTTTCATTGACTTTAAGTCTGCTTTTGACTGTGTCCACCGGCCTGCCTTGTGGAAACTACTAGAGGTTGAACATGTACCTCGAAAAGTCATCACACTCCTCCAAACTGCATACAACGGTTTATCCAGCCAGGTGCGCATCCAGAACGATTTATCTGAGGAATTTACCATCCAAACTGGAGTCCGCCAAGGGGATGTAGCCTCCCCATTGCTTTTCAACATCGTGGTCGACGCCATTATGAGGCAAGCATTCAGAAACAGACAGGGCATACAATATGACAAGGATCACTATGTGACTGACCTGATGTTTGCTGATGATAGTGCTATCCTTGCCGGTAACGACGCTGAAGCCACGGACATCATCTACGACATTGCCCGCATTGCCCGGCCATACGGTTTGAAGATCAATGCTGGTAAGACAAAGGCCCTGACAACAGATGGGTCGCAAGCCACCATCTATCTCGAAGGCGTCCAGATCGAGCAAGTGCAGGACTTTAAATACCTTGGGTCGCTGGTCCAGGAGAAGAAAGTTGCATCCACCATGGAAATCCACAGCAGAATTGGACAGGCGGCCACTGCGTTCGCCTCGCTCAAATGGTGTCTGTGGAAGAGGACCAACATTTCCACAAAGACTAAAATCCGACTCTTCCGGACTTTGATCCTGCCCATTCTTCTTTACGGATCGGAAACATGGATTTGTCTCAAGTTAGATTTGAACAAACTTGAGGTATTCCAAATGCGATGCCTGCGGCAGATCTTGGGCATCTCTCTTCGCGACCGCATCACTAATGATACCATCTGCGCCAGATGCCAACAGCAACCAACCATTGCCGACCAAATCCAGAAGCGAAGGCTCAGATGGTTTGGCCACGTATGTAGAATGGGCACGAAAAGAATACCATCCACACTCCTTTGGAGACAACGACCCACCCAATGGAGCATCCAACGGACCGCGCCTAGGAAAACGTGGGCCAAGCAAGTGGAAGATGACTTGAAGAGCCGACGTCTCGACCTTAACCAGGCCAGGACTGAAGCCATGGATCGTAAGGTATGGAAGAACATCACAGAGCAAGTCCGAAACCCTGCGGCACCTACAGCAGCATACTGGTTGCGTGGCCAACCGCCTCCCCCAGCTGCCAGCTAAGGACCAAAGAAGAAGAAGAAGAAGGGGGCAGCAGAGGATGTAAGCAAACCTTTAGCAAGAATTATTAGAGCATCCTTGGATTCAGGGGAGATGTGCAAATGTATCCCCAGTTCACAAAGGGGTATCAAAAGGTGACACGAATAATTACAGATCTGTTAGCTTAGCATCTATAGGCACTGGTTAAAGAAGTAATGTAGGAATGCACTTCTAATGCAGTCTCAGCATGGATTTGTTAAGGAGTAGTCTTGTCTGACCAATTTGATTGGATTATTATGCAATAACAAGGAACTAGATGCAAAAAATAATTTTAATTGGATTTCAGGAAGGCTTTTGATACTGTTGCTCATAAAAGACTGCTGTATAAACTGGAGCAATGTGGCATTAATGGCATGTTACTGCTGTCGATAAAGGGATGGTTGGGTGGGAAAAGAGGAAGAGTGGTTATCAACGGGCACTGCTTTTCGTGGACTAATGTTATTATTAGGGATTTTGTAAATGATATATAGAAACTTTTCTAGCAGGGATAAGGAGGTGATTATTCCTTTGTATGAGGTCATGGTTAGACTGCATCTTGATACTGTATACAGGTCTGGAGGCTTGACTTCAGTGGGTGGAGAGAATGGCAACCAGATTGGTGAAGCAAACAAAAAGGGTGCTCTTACCAAGAAAGGCTTCAATTCTGCAAATTGCAGCACCTGTGGGGAGATATGATTGCAGTGGTTAAGGCCTTGAATGGATTGAGTAAGATAAGTGATAATGGCATTCTTCCTCTTGATGAGAGACTACACACATAGGGGCATAAATTCAAATTGAGGAAGGATTGTTGCAGAATAGTTCTGTGGGTTTGCCTAGAGCCAGCAGGTGATTGATTGTTGGAACAAACTTCCATATGATGATGTGGAAGTAATTTGAATAAATTCAAGGATGAACTGTTAAGGATGATATGGATGGGTGAAGTGCGTAAGTGTTTTTTTTTGCCTTCTCCTAGTTGATGCTTAATAAGCTTGCAAGAAAGCAAGTTTATAAAGTAGCAGCTACTCATTTGCCACTACTAATGCTAATATATATAAATAAATAATGGTTAAAATAAATAAATAAATAATGGTTAAAAGTTAAGATATAATAAAATAATAAAAAATAAAATAAATAAATAATTAAATATTAAGCAAAATGCACATCCTCCACATGAAGCCCAGATATACCCAATAATTCAAAATAAAACATAGGCCAGTAGTATGGCAAAAATGTAGAGCGAAAATTAACATAAAAATAATAACATAAAATAAACCAACAGGGAGGGGGAAGTAAAGGTAATAAGACATAAACAGTAGACAAAAGTCCCCTATATAATTTAGCACTTTAAATCCAATTAATAAAACCAATATAAAATGTAAAATAATGCCAATTATATTATAATTTAGCGATACCCCCCTCGAAGGTACCAGTTCCGAAAAACATGAAATATCACCGAAAAGAGGTTAAAAGAACTACTAAGAGAAAAACAAAATATCAAATGAATAGACTGGCCATTATGCCCCATATCGACAGAGGACCATGAGGCCAATAATGGTCATGGAATCGCTGCATTTCAATCGCTATACAAATCATCGCAAAGGCGAAAAGATCGAAGAACCAAACCCCCCATTCCTCCTCCAAACGATCCACAAATGCAGAGGATTTGCACGGCGGTGGTCCTTATGCAGCGAGAAATAAATTATAGAACAGACAGCACTCGCAGAACCACACCACTGACATAATGTAAGCTTAGCCAGCTTATATAAAAGAAAAGAATAGATGGTGGCACAGGCGCTGCTTATTTAGCATATCATCCCACGACTACCACTGAGTTATATTTAAATAATGGTTAAAAGTTAAGATATAATAGAATAATAAAAAATAAAATAAAATAAATAAATAAATATTAAGCTATCATTAGAGGCAGCAAAATGCACATCTTCCACATGAAGCCCAGATATATTTGATAATTCAAAATGAAACATAGGCCAGTAGTATGGCAAAAACTGTAGAGCGAAAATTAACATAAAAATAATAACATGTTATTATATATAAATGAATAATAAGGAAAGAAAGTTAAAAATTGTAACAAACTGTAAATAATATTTATGGGTCAATGCACTTGCAGAGCAATTATGCATTACAACCATAATGTATATAAAATGTGTAAGATTATAATATAGAAGGCAAATCAGTCAAATAATACCAAGCAGGAAATTAAGAAAATGCAAAAAAATATCGCTGTTTACCCACAATCCAGATGACTTCAACTGGGGACAACCACACAGACAAAAAAACGACAAGAAGTTCTCTGTTTCTGTAATGATCAATATATGCTAATATTTTTTTTTTTTTTTTTTATGAGAACCCCAAACACGAAAGGTATCAAAACCTATAGTACTTAGTACTGTGCATGGGTTGAAGGAGAAGTATGGGGAGAGGGGGATGCCGGAAACTTTGCTCTAGAGACTAAACATGGGTTATATAAAGTATATAAAATATAAAGTAATTTGAATCTAAACTAAGTAAAAATGTTTGAATCTAAACCAAATAAGAAATTGTAAATGTAAGCATATATTGATCATCGTTGACCCGACAGAGAACATAATTTAATAATTAAAAATTAAAATAAGATTAGATATACAGTATATTTACTATACATTATAAATTATGCATTATGTATTTACTATACATTATATATTATATACTCTATATCTAATCTTTTTTTAATTATTAAATTACATTCTCTGTCGGGTCAACGATGATCAATATATGCTTACATTTACAATTTCTTATTTGGTTTAGATTCAAACATTTTTACTTAGTTTAGATTCAAATTACTTTATATTTTATATACTTTATATATTAGCATATATTGATCATTACAGAAACAGAGAACTTCTTGTTGTTTTTTTGCCTTCAGTCTGGGTGGTTGGCCCCAGTTGAAGTCATCTGGATTGTGGGTAAACAGCGACACACACACACACACACACACACACACACACACACACACACACACACACACACACACACACACACACACACACACACGGTGATTCACTACCGGTGCAACAAACTTGCAGGAGGTGTAGGGGGCACAAAGACGAATCGGAATCACATAGCATTGCAGGGTCCGAAATGCCTTCGTCATGCGGTAGAGGACGCTGAACGGGAGGTTGTGTGAACAGCAATCCCGCTGGAAGTCAGCATTTGCGAACCGTTTCTGTTGAAGAAACCAAGTAGCAAAAGTCCTCCGGAGTGGATAATCCGCAGGCTCCAATAATTGGACGCGTTGCAGATGGTATGAACTCATTTGGTTTGTTGACAGTATCCTCCATACAGTGGATTGGGAAATACCCAATCGTTGGCCTATCGCTGGAGTACTCGTACTCGGATTGCCTTCTGCAAGACAGACATTCTCTTCATTGTCTGGCGTCCTCGTCGTTCACTCTCGATTCATGATACCTCTCGTGAAACAACCAGTCTCACGTAACCTTCTGTGCACACGTGCGAAAATCGTATGATGAAAATCGTATGTGCGGGAAACGTTCCTGGTACAAGCGCAGAGCGGCACGCCTGTTACAGTCCGCAGCTCCATACGCGAGGTGCATGTTGGCCAGTTCAACGTTTGAATACTCGTCCCTTCTACTGCCTTGGGAACCGGTTCGCAAATGCTGACTTCCTGCGGGATCGCCGTTCACACGACCTCCCGTTCAACGTCCTCTACCGCATGACGAAGGCATTTCGGACCCTGAAATGCTATGTGATTCCGATTCGTCTTTGTGCCCCATACACCCCCTGCAAGTTTGTCGCACTGGTAGTGAATCACTCTTTATTTTTTTTTGCTTTTTCTTAATTTCCTGCTTGGTATTATTTAACTGATTTGCCTTCTATATTATAATCTTACACATTTTATATATACAGGGTGATTCACTACCAGTGCGACAAACTTGCAGGAGGTGTAGGGGGCACAAAGACGAATCCGAATCACATAGGGTTCGAAATGCCTTCGTCATGCAGTAGAGGATGTTGAACAGGAGGTCGCGTGAACAGCGATCCCGCTGGAAGTCAGCATTTGCGAACCGGTTCCCAAGGTAGTAGGATGGACGAGTATTGAAACTTTGAACTGGCCGACATGCACCTCGCGTATGGAGCTGCCGACTGTAACAGGCGCGCTGCTTTGCGCTTGTACCAGGAACGTTTCCCGCACAGGCGTGCTCCTCATCATACGATTTTTGCATGTGTGCACAGAAGGTTACGTGGACTGGTTGTTTCATGAGAGGTACCATGAATTGAGAGCGAATGACGAGGATGCCAGACAATGAGGAGAATGTCCTACGTCTTGCAGAAGGCAATCCGAGTACGAGTACTCGAGCGATAGGCCAATGATTAGGTATTTCCCAATCCACTGTATGGAGGATACCGTCAACAAACCAAATGAGTTCATACCATCTGCAACGTGTCCAATCATTGGAGCCTGTGGATTATCCACTCTGGAGGACTTTTGCTACTTGGTTTCTTCAACAGAAACGGTTCGCATATGCTGACTTCCAGCGGGATCGCTGTTCACGCGACCTCCCGTTCAAAGTCCTCTACCGCATGACGAAGGCATTTCGGACCCTGCAATGCTATGTGATTCCGATTCGTCTTTGTGCCCCCTACACCTCCTAAAAGTTTGTCGCACTGGTAGTGAATCACCCTATATATATATGTATATATATATATATATATATATATATATACATACTCGCAGAAAGGTTTTTGTTGTAGAATTAATCTCAGAAGCAGCAAACTTAAAAAGGTTCTATACTTGTATCTTCATTCCTGTCATAGGATTTTGTACAGTTGGAGAAACAAATGCATAATACAATGACATTCAGGAATCATCGGCACAAGTAAAACTTTGCCTTTCTAATTTAATAGTTTGATTGGATTTCTTTCCTAAAAAATGTTTATTTTTTATTTATGTGTATTTATTTCTTTGAGAATTAAAAAAAATCACCTTTTGAGTTTTTATTACCTAGAAAAAAGGAAATTAGGAGAATTCTTTGAATACAGACAAATTAATTGTCTATATTCATATGAGTTTGATTTGCTTGTTTCAAAATCAGTCATATAATGTATAGTAAATGTAATATGAAACATTTACATCAGTTGTCAAAAGGGACAACTGTTGGAATTTTTATCATATTTTTGTAATTACTGTGAAAAAAGAATTCCTGATTCAAGTTATTCGCTTCTAACTCTATTGGAATGCTATATGTTATTCACTAATCTTGGAAAAAAACACACAAACAAACCAGCTCTAGTTCATCATTGTCAAAATCAGAGTCCATTGAATACAAAGTGGTTTTTAAAGAGCATCATTGATTGAAGTATTTTGTGCTCAGGCAATTTATTAATTTTATTTTTTCCCAAGAAATATATGCTAGAAATGCAATCATATTTCATGAAATGTTTATTCAAGTATTCAGAAAAAATGTCTTTAAAGCTGTACTTTAGCCATATTTGTGAAATTCTATTTCTCATGAAATATTTAGTCTTAATGTTTTGATATGAGTGAGAGTGGTTGTAGTACAATTGTGACAAAGCACTATGATTATTAACTGAATTTCTGTAGATTAGTTTTAGCATTAAGATTGAAAGAAGTTTTTCTATTTTTAAAGAAGTTATTAAATTAAATTAGGATTGCTTTAATTAGAAGTTCTTTCCAGAGTACATCGGCCAGCACATATAATCCAATAGGAACACCTGAGGCAGGTCCTTTTCTGTCTACACCACCACTTGCCACTCATTATCTTCTACCAGATAGAAACTACTGACAGTAGAGATGAGAGGAGTCTAAATGGCTCTTCTCTTAATTTTTTTGTGGTCCATGAAGTATGTATTCCTTATTATTTTTTAGCAGCAGTGACTGCATGAATTGTGGCTGGCTACTAGTTGCTTCAGTGTCTTTTAGCATTTTGCTGAAATTTTTTACTTTTTATCATTAGCTGTTTTTGATCCATGGTGTGCTTTGCTAGCATGAAATAAACTGTCATAATATTATATTTCCATTCTAATGCTTGCATTTTTTTTTAGATCTCTGTTTTTAAAATGAATTTTCAGCAAAAGTTAATTAAGTGATCTTTTTTAATGCCATGGAAAATTTTCCTATTAAAATTAATGGAATTGATCAATTAGCTGACAATCCAACTGTGTATGACATTTGTGTCTCTTTAGTTTTCATTGGTTTCTGATAATCATGATTGAAAGCTCAACATCATGTTACAACATATTGGGATAAATTATGGATGCAGGTCACTGTCATTGTAATTCTTAACAATAGACTGCTGGCATTACCTCAGCAATTTCATGGCTTCTTCTTCTGTGAAACTCCCAAAAATAATTTAATATTAGCCAGAGAAATTGTTTAGAATACCGAACGAGGTTCAAGACAATTTTTTAATTAAGTAATTTCTAAGTAAGTCAATATGCCATGTTATGGGTGTAATGTTTTGCAGAATGGAAGGCAAAATAAAATTTTTATTTCTAAAATAATACACTGCAAGCATAATTTTTCACGTGACAGTCAACTGCTATTGCCCTGTACTTTTGCTACTTTGTTCTGCTTGAATTTCTCAATTGTGAGATTCTCCTTTTGCAAATATTGGTAACCTAGTCCTAATATAATAACTCTGTTGTGAATGTGGAACAAGAAATAAACAAATTGTGATTTGTAAACAGCAGACTGCTCCCTCTCCTGCAAATTTAACATTATGCATGATAGTCAACTTTACCTTGTGACTTTTCTACTTTCTTCTGCATTCGTTCCTTGATTGGGGACATCTCCATTTACAAATTTATGTAACCTAACCTTAATATATTAACATTGGTGTTTACAGTTATGTTATGAAGATTGACCGTGAACATAAACAGGAATAAAATAAAATTTTATTTCAAAATAGCACATTACTTTCTTAGGAGCTCTCAGACAAACCTTTTGGGCATCAGTTAACTAAAAAATCCTTTAAAAATTATGGAAAACTTTTCCATGTCATCATTATAAGATGAGCTGTTTGGCAATTACACTGCATGAAATTCATTTGTCATTGTTCTTACTAACAATGACTGGCAGCTCATATCAGTGAAATTGTTGTCAGGTATGCTTTTCACATTATTTGGAATTTAAATTCTGTCTAGTGATCATGTTTGCAAATTGAATTTTGATTCTAGTAAGCGAAAATCGACAAATATTATACAGAGGCTATAAAAATAAATATATAAAGAACAAATTTACACTTTATTGCCAAAGGTTTATTACCAATTAAATGATATGTAAAAATCAGAAGAATATCCCAATTTTTACGTTCCGAACAAAATAAAAATAAATTTATCCACAGGTTAGCAGAATAAAAATAAATTTATACTTACGTTCATAGCTTAATTAATATACATATTAATTAAACATAACACTTTGCAATATGGTTATAATTTAAAATAGTCACTTATTTTAGATTGCTTTAAATTATCACTATAAAATCAATTTATAGATTTTTCAATATTGTATAACAGTCTATATTCACGATCACTTGCATCAGTTTCTTCCAACGCTCTTCTCAGGACGGCTATAGTTTCACGAGTTTGCCGTTTTGTAACTGGAATTCGTTCCGGTTCACCTTCATTCCTTCTCCTCTTCCTTGGCAAAGTTATCAGTAACAGACTGGGCAATTTCTTTATCTGTTAAAGCTGTAGTAACTTGTAGATCACCATCTGTGTCCACCCAATCATTAAGCTCCTGTTCACCCATGTCTTCAGGCTTTTCAACGTGATCAGTATCGTGACTTAGTTGCCCATCATGAATAATTAATCCACATTTTTTGAAACAGTTGCTAATGCACGTTTCAGAAACTTCATTCCAGGCACTCATTGTCATATGAAGTGCATCTAGAACAGTTATCTGCTTTGCGATATTGGATGATGTTCCCAAACCTTCATCTATAGATTGGATGATTCTTCGCCTCATATCCGACCTATAAAAGGTCTTAAAGGTTTTTATTATTCCCTGGTCGAGAGGTTGAATCAGTGATGTGGTATTTGAAGGTAGAAAAACTAATTCAATGTTTTTGAAAGTCAACTTTGGATGAGCTGGGCAGTTGTCCAAAACCAATGCAATTTTTTGTTTTTCTTATCCAATTTCAAATTCCATTTACGAAGATAATCTTCAAATAAAGAAGCTGTCATCCAAGCATTGGTATTATTGGCATATTCAACAGGCAGCTGTTTTACTCCTTTAAAACATCTAGGTGATTTACCGTTGCGAATAACTAACAGCTTCATCTTGATTGTTCCCGTCATGTTGCATGTTAAAAGAACTGTAATCCTGTCCTTGATCTTTGCATAATTACCCTGCACACTGCCTGCACAATTACCCCCCAGAGAACGAAAAGTACCTGGGGGTAATTGTGCAGGCAGATATGAAGTTTTCTGAGCAGTGCAGACGGTCTGCAAGAGTAGCTCATGGTGTCTTGTCAATGATATACAGGAATTTTTCTAGCAATGGTCAGGCCACACTTTGAGTACTGTATACAGGTCTGGAGGCCTCATTTTAAGAAGGATATAGAGCTGTTGGAACGAGTACAAAGAAGAGCAACAAGATTAGTGAATGGAACAAAGGGTTGCTCTTACGAAGAAAGGCTTAAGTTTTGCAAATTACAGTGTCTGGAGACTAGGCACCTGCGGTGATCTGATTTAGGTGTATAAAGCCTTGAATGGTTTGAGCATGCTCAATGCTGATGGGATTCTTCCTCTTGCTATAAATAATCACCTGAGAGGGCATAAATTCAAATTGAGGAAATCCTACAGTTGTAGGATAGATGTGTGGAAGTTTGCCTTTAGCCAGTGGGTAGTTGGTTGGTGGAACAGACGTCCCTCCTTTGTTGTGGAAGTTGATAGCCTAAATAAATTTAAGGCTGAGCTGGACAGGTATTTGGAACGAACGGAGGGGTGAAATGGGAGTGTGTGTGTGTTTTTTTTTTTTTGCCGATGTTACATAAGCTTGCTTTCTTGCATCATATGCCTCTACTAATGCTATCCTGCAGATGCAGAGGGATTTTTAAAAATCATTCAGTGGTCTGGGGTAGCTTTGTAGTACAACCCTATTTCATCTGTATTAAAAATGTCTTCAGGATTATAAGTGCTTAACACAGTTTGCCAAAAGGTTTTCAACCAGGTGTCACTGCGGAACCATCGGAATCCTGTTTTTCTCTGTGAAGCTTTTTGTAAATGTGTCTCCTTCCATCTTGTCAGCTATCCATCTGTTGCCTTAAACTCTTCGTGTAGTTTTTCAGCAAAATCATTAGCTTTTTGAAGAAGAATGCTATGATTGATTGGTGCATTAAATGAACTGGCCTGTTTGAACTAAACTTAACAGAGCTTCATCTACTGTTTGGCATTTCCCTTCACACTTCCTTTTTCTTGGTTTCACTAATCACATTACTGTTTAATGTGTGACGTGATTGTAACAATTTTGATAAAATGACTGAGGTACTCCTAATTTTACTTCCGCTTCCCTTTGAGACATATTGCCTAAGTTTAATTTATCGTACGTTTCTATAATTTGTAACTTATCTTTTACACTCAAATTCACTCTCTTTCTGTTCACTGACATTTTTTTTGGTAGTAAAATTTAAAACACAGTAAAAAAGATGTGTCAATCAATCACAAAGCACACCGCACACACAAATTGGAACTGATACGACCCGCAAGTGAGATGAAGATTAGATATAGAAATGAAAGCAGATTTCAGTGAAGGGGAAACACATTTCACCATAATAATGTGAAAACACAGAATTCCAGCTATCGGTATTATCGCAAATGAATAAGTCGAGTTTATTACCCATTTATTGCATTAACAGAAAAGCCCAATAAACCGAAAACTGCAAATTGTTTTATGGTTGTGACCTCCAGAAATGGGCTTTAGAAAAATGTCACAGAGACGTTCAAAATTAATTCTTATAACTGAAAATATGAAAGTGTAGTGCATTTTACTGATTTGGATCGGTTCTTCAAAATTTGATTTTATTGAGCGGCTGTTTCTAATAACCAGTGATCACTACCACTGCTTACTGTACTTAACATTATTTAATAATGTTAAGAGGTGACCTAACCGTTTAGGTGACCTAATGTTATTAAACAAGGTTAGGATATCCAAGATAGAATAATCAGTAGTGACTTGTTAACTAAGTACTGATGGTGTTATTGAGTGAGTTTAGGTTGCCTAAAATTAGTTGAAGAGGAAATTCAAAACTTCTCATATAAAGTTTGAATTGTCTATTTAAGGTAATCTAACATTATTTAATAAGGTAAGGTTATTGTATGTACCTTGATGAGGGTATATATATATATATATGCAGTGTGACCGTCAAGTTACTGACACATGGAAAAGTTTCCTGTGGCTTTTAAAGAATCATTGCGTTTGACTTTGGCAACAGTTTATTTAAAAAGGATTTCTCTTTTCAGTTTCATTAATGTTTCTAAAACATTCTTCAAAATGGCTGAATCTTTCTCCCCACAAACATTTGTCAGTGTGATTTTGTAATAAGTCAGAGGTCCCCAAAGAGTCACCCCCACACACTTGTTTTTTGTGGGAGTGGGGGAGGATTTGCTGTTTTCACAAAGCAGTAAATGAAATATGGGCAAACTGTCCCAATAAGGTATTGAAGTGTTTTCATTTATTTATATGATTTGTATTTTATTAAATTAAATTAAATATATTGAAGTATATTTATAAAAGTATATATATTCAGAACTAAATTTACATCAGATCTGTTTATTTGTTCTGGAACTTGGTGGGGATGTATGAAATTTATGAAAAATTTTAAGGATGCTCAAGGTATAAAAGTTTGGGAACCTCTGTGATAAATGTTTTTGATTCCCATTAAGTTGTTTCCTAACTGGTATCAGCCTATTTCATTGATTCTGTTATTTGTATCAAAAAACAGATCCTACGTTTTACAGACATGAGAATATTGCATGCCAGAAATTTTGTTAATTTCTTTATATGGTGCCCATTCATCTGATGGGCACCATATAAAGAAATAATTGAATAATGAATAATTTGATTTTTCTTTCAAATTATTTGAATTAATTCAAAAATTCATAATTTTTGAATTATTCTGAACAGCATTGATTTTTGATAAAGTTGAAACATGATAGTTCAGGCTTTTTATCATATATCCTAAACAGCTACTACTTTTTTTTTTTAATATTTCGTCCATGATTATACTTTGCTTCCATTAGCAATCTTTAATTCATCTGTTGAAACAATTTATCATCTCCTCCTGAGTGCAAGATGAACGAGATTATCTGTAAAATGCAATGAACACAACTTCCATAAAACTTTATAGTCTTTGACAGTAATTTGTGTACTCATGCTTGATATGAAAAGCATTCCTTGAAATTGTATTTTTTGTACACAGAAGTAAAATAAATGCAAAATTTGTTTGAAAATTAAACAAACTCCTTCAAAGAAGGGGTCTTTTGACAGAAATATTGTACAGAGACAAACATTATATTACCCTGAAATTTTTTTCCCTTGATTTCTGTAAATTAAATTGATAGTTTCAATAATGAAAACAAAGAACTTCACAAATTAAATTGTTCTCCATGAATAATTTAAGAATAGAAATGTTATTTTTACAAAAACTTCTTGTATTTTGAAGAGATTCATTTTAAATGCATTTCCTACTTTAACATTAGAAAAACTGAACAACAGAACTGTTAAAAACTTATTTTATTCCTAAGACTTCTGAATATTTATTGATTTTTTTTATCATATGTGATATGAAACATGAATAGCAGACAATCACTCAGGAATTCTGAAGCACATCTCATATGCACGATGCCAGTTGCAGGTTTACATGATCATTAGTGGAAACCAGTGAGCCTAAAAAGAGACTTAAAAATGTTGTAGAGTTGGATTGCCAGTTAACTGACCAATCATAATAATTTCATTGGGAAGTTTTCTTTTGGTATAAAAAAAAAAAAAAAAAAAAAAAAAAGGTTATTTAGCTAACCCTTGCCAAATATTTATTTGAAGCATGCTCCTTCTGTCACTTCAAGTAATGTATTCTTTCTTTTGCATTCTGCATGAAATCTTACAGTACTTCAAAATTTTCAGATATACTTTTTGAGGGATAAAAAAATAAAATAAAAAAATAATATATATATAAAAAATCAGCATATATATATATATATATATGCTGATTTTGAACACCAGTGTGTGTGCGTGCACGCATGTATATATACACACACACAGTGGATTCCGGTTATTTGGGCCACCGGTTAATTGGGGCAGCCGTTTATTTGGGGCAAATCTTAAAAAACAGAAACCAATCGAGAAAATAGCCAGAGTTTACTTCGCTTAATTGGGACAGCATGCCGTTTAATAGGGGCAGGAGACTGCAGCACTGGAGATTACCCTACGATTGTCTCCGACGGTACCACGTGGTTCGGTCGAAATTCAAGGTCACAACAATAAAACAAAAACAATTAGCAGTCACCTGTTTATTGGGCTTTTCTGTTAGTGAAATCTATCATAAACAGACAGTAAACTCGATATTACTAAATTTGCGATAATACCGACAGCTGGAATTCTGTGGGTTATGGTGAAATGTGTTTACACTTCCATGAAATCTTCAATCATATAAAAAAATTAATTTTAAGATCTTCTCTTCATTCATATTTTTAAAGCTTTGTAACTTGTTATTCCGTTCTCACTTGCACATATCGTGTTACTTGCAATTTGTATGTGCCGTGTTCTTTGTTATTGATTGCTTATCTTTTTACTGTTTTAAATTTTAACCCCCACCCACAAATGTCAGTGAACAGAAATGTCAACTAGTTCGTATGTATATATTACAGTGTGTATTAATTATTCCAATTATCACGTATATTCTTCCGATTTTCATGTATTTTTAATTGGTAAGGTAATAAAGGGTAAATTACTGCTTAATATATCTTTGCTTTTATAGCCTGTGGATAATATTCCTCCTATTTTCGCTAATTAGAATTGCTGTTTAATAGAATTAAAATTCAATTCACAAACATGATCATAATGACTGGCGCTTACTGCGCATCGTATCGTGAACGGTACTTTACTATGTTGAGTTCGTCGTAACGTAATTTGATTGTACAGTGAACCAATTGTAAAAAAAAAGGGGGGGGGGGGGGTACGTTGTATTTTTATCTATTTTTTTTTTTTTTTTTTTATGAGAACCCCAAACACGAGAGGTATTAGAACCTATAGTACTTAATACGGTGCTTGGGTTGGAGGTTGAAAAGACGAAAGAAGATATTTGTTGACACTAGACTTGAACTTCTGTAGATTGTAATTTTCAGGAAATACGATTGAAGGAAGGTTGTTCCAGAAAACGGCAGTTGCATGAATAAATGAGGAAGATGAAAAGTTGGTTCTGTGGGTTTGAAGCTGGACAGTAAATGGATGTTGACTGGTGGCGGCACGTGTTCGGACTGTTTTGAAAGAGAGAGCGGGAATTATAGAAGCCAATTCAGAAGAACAGTGCCCATGGAAATATCTGTAGAAGAGGCATGCAGCAGAAACAGTACGTCTATGAGAAAGCGAGTGGAGAGACTCTGTTAGAGATGAATCATTAATTAACCTAACTGCCCTCTTCTGAATGGAATCAAGAAGCCTGAGAGAGGTTTTGGGGGCACAACCCCAGATGTGGGAACAATATTCCATGGCAGGGCGGATTTGTGATTTATACAGAGTGAGCAGCTGTTTGGAAGAAAAGTAATGCCAAGAGCGAAAGAGAAAACCAAGTTTTTTAGATGCAGAGGAAGCAATATTAGTAATGTGCTTGTGCCAAGAGAGATTAGAAGTCAGGGTAATCCCCAAAAGAGATATATCATTTTGCCTAGAAATCGGAGTGTCACTAAAGATAAGCATAGGAGCAGAAGAATCCTTTTTGCGAGATATAAGACAAGACTGAGTTTTAGAAGGGTTGAAGCAACTAAGTTATCTTGGCCCCACTGGAGAATTACCTGAAGATCGGCATTTAAGGAATTGGCAGCAGATTTTCGAAAACTTGAAGCTGATTGAGCAGGACAAGGTTTCTCAAAATGGAAAGTTGAATGCAATGTGCTATCATCGGCAAAACTATGGATAGGATTTCCAGTCAATGGAAGGTCATTGATATACAAGAGGAAAAGAGTGGGGGAAAGAACTGAACCTTGAGGGACACCGGCATTAGTGGAGAAGTTAGAAGACAGAGAGCCATCTACCATCACCCTCAGTGAGCGATCAGAGAGAAAACTGGATAACCAAATACTAAAAACAGTTGACAAACCATAAGATGGAAGCTTGTTTAGAAGACCTTTATGCCAAACACGATCAAAAGCCTTTGAGATGTCAAGAGCAACTACTTGTGTTTCACCGAACCTTTCCATTGAATTAGTCCATAAATGGGTAACATAAGCCAAAATATCACCAGTGGATCGACACTGACGGAATCCATACTGGCGATCGTTGATCAGACGGAAGGTTTCTAGGTAGTTTAAGAGTTGCCGGTTAATTGATTTCTCCATTACTTTAGAAAGAGTAGAAGTAATTGCAATGGAACGATAATTGGATGGGAGGGATTTGTCACCCTTTTTAGGAACTGGCTGGATATGAGCAAATTTCCAAGCAGAAGGAAAAACACCTTTGGAATAAGAAAGTGAAAAAAGGCGGCAAAGAATAGGAGTAAGTTCAGGAGCACAGGTTTTGAGAACAAATGGAGAAATACCATCGGGACCTGGAGCTTTCTTAGCATCAAGATTCATCAAAATCCTTCTGATATCCTTTTGACGGAAGACCACAGAAGGCATTGAATGGAATGTGTTAGGAATGGTAGGAGGTGTTTTACCAAGATCATTAATACATGAGCTGGAAGAAAAATGGGATGCTAGCAGGTCAGCTTTATCCTTGGCTGAAGTGACAACAGAACCATCAGGTTTGGACAGAGGTGGGAGCAGAGATGGACAAAAGTTGCGGCCAATAGCTTTGGCAAGAGACCAGAATGCTCGGCTACCATTAGGGCAAGAAGCAAGTTTTCTACTCTTAGCCTGTTCAAACTCTAGTTTGCACTGATTAATAACTGCTTTACAATTGTTGCGAGCTTTGGTGTAGGCAGAAAATGAAACTGAAGAATTAGAAACAAGCAAATTACGATATGCAACATTCTTCTCTTGGACAGCCTTAGCACATTTGTTGGAGAACCAAGGTTTAGATAAAGGACGAGATTTTAAAGTGGAGTGTGGGATAAAGGATTCCATTCTTGCAAGAATAATTTCACTGACACGATCTGAGCAAACGTTGACATCAGAAGTTTTGAAACAGTAATCAGACCAAGGAAAAGAAGAAAATAAGTCTCGCAGGTCATCCCATTTTGCATTCTTGTAATGCCAAACAATACGAGATTGGGAATAGCCATGAGATAAAGGTTCCATTGGAGAAGAGACAATCACCAAGTTGTGATCTGAAGTGCCTAAAGGACCTCTCACTTCAACCGCGTACTTAGAAGGGTTGTTTGTGAGAAAAAGATCAAGCGTATTGGCTGTTGTCCGGTATTCTTGTAGGTAAATGAACAATCTGTGCTAGGTCGTTAGTAATTGCAAAAGCCTCAGCATCTCGACTTGCTGGGTCGGTGTAACTAGAAAACGGAAGCCAGCTGGAGTTGTGAACGTTAAAATCACCAAGGAAAATTACCTCACTGTTAGGAAAGTTGGACTGGAGAAAGTCAAGTTGCAAAGAGAGGAAGTCAAAGAGCTCCAAGTGATTAGTGGAGTTGGGAGAACGGTAGAGACAACAGATGAATTTGACACAATGAGGTAGAGAGATTTTAAGCCAGAGAAGATCAAAGAGAGGAGATTACAAATTGCCAAGTCTCTGACAGGGAATATCAGAACGGACATATGCACAAGTACCACCTTTGAGGCGAAAGGAATCATACAGCAAATAATTTGGACATCTGAGATGAGCAGTAGTTGAATCAACTGATAACTGAGATTCAGTCAGAAAAAGTACATGGGGTTTGGAAGACTGCAAGTGGAAATGGACATCGTTGAGATTGGAATTGAGACCACGTATATTTGTGAAATGAATTAGGAAGTCCTTGGGAGGTTTAGGTCTTTTCGCAGATAAGCTTGCTCTATTATTTTGACAATTCATGGTGTATTCAATAGTAAGAAAAAGTGGGTGGGACATGCTGTTTGAAGTAATGAAATTTTTGTATATGGCATACATGTGGTAAGAATATACCCAGATCCTTGACATAACGTGGCCTCGACAATGCTCCCCGCATACACACTACTCGGACTCCTCCAGTCACTATCTGGCAGAGTAGAGGTAGCAAGATTATACACTAGCTGATCCGGAAGCCTCCTAGAGAGTTACCAATTACCAATAGGTTTGGTCCGGTGTACTATCTAGCGGCCGGCCTGCGAACACCGTTTTAGAGCTGTACCCTCGAAATGTAAGGAATATTGGATCTCGCCATGACATTCATCATAACCTCAAAAATCATCAATCATACTGCATGATGCAAGAGATAGGGAAGGGTTGGCTGGAACTTAGCTCTAGAGACTAAATATGGGTTCCACCACTTCAAGCCTCCAATAAGCAAAGTGGTGGTATTTCACCGGTTGATGAGAGTCATCTACCACCTAGTACTGCCTGGTAACATAGAGGGGCGGCGTTCCTCCATGTGGTGTGGGCGCCACACCTCGACCCCTGCTTACGTTGGTTCACACCTGGGTGGTCACCCACCATGTACTTGTGCATGGAGGTTATACCCAGGATTACTAACAGTCCCACCATCGTGAAGGTGCAAGCAGAGGATTTGGCTGTCATAGACCGTCCGGACTTCGCCGAAATTGGGTCCACTTGACTTAAGTGTCACCCGAATATCAGTTCCATCAGCGTTTTAGACTCCCAGGTAGCAAGAACAGCTTGTCTGGCATATCTGAGAGAATGTCTGTGACAACCTCAAGGACCATATTTACGTGAAACTTCGGATAATTGGGGCAGCCGCTTAATCGGGCCAAAATGCACTAGTCCCGATGTGTCCCAAATAACCGGAATGGACAGTATATATACACACTGGTGTTCAAAGAAAGTGCATCACCTAGGAATTTCATATTTCTAACCCTTTTTCACGATGGTATGTTACATTAATGACTGGCATCACAAATAGAAATATAATCAAAAGATATTTATTAATAGTCAAGGCAAAGCTAAGTAATATTTGACAGGTGCTCTCAAAATACAGCAATACCCCGCATAACACTGATAATTGGTACCAAAACTGTTCCGTGTTATGTGAAACTGTGCTGATTGAGGTATAATTATAATGGGTTTTAATTGAATGCATACCAGAGAAACAGTCTATAAACAAATTATAATAAATCTATAAACAATTTGTGCTTGATAGCCAATTAAAAGGATTTGAAATAAAAAATATTGCAAAAATTTTATTAAAGAAAAGGTAACATTGTGAGAGATTAGAAAAAACTTTATTGTTTATTTAGGTATTTCAATAATGAAGTCTGGTGAAGTTATCTCTTCTTTTTCCCGGCGTACAAGTCTTTGTAGCATCGCATCCCATCTTGTAAAATTTGACGTATCTTGATGCTATGTTCCACATTTGGATCTCCATTCATAATTGCCTTGCTGGCCATGTCAAAAACCTCCCAAAAAACTTTCTCCAATTCTTCTGTTGAAAATTCTTTTGGTGCCACTTCAGAATTGTTTTTCTCTTCTTCATATGTAGTTTGCCCGTCAATTTCAATAAGAGTTGCATCATCTAAGTCAGTGGTTCCCAAACTACTGAGATCTATGGATCCCTTCAAAAATGAACAAAAGTTCGCAGATCCTATATATGCATATATTTTTGTGCATGTGTGTGTGTGTGTGTGTGTGTGTATATATATATATATATATATATATATATATATATATATATATATATATGAACGCTGGATTTTCCAAAAAGAAAATTAAAAAATTTTATGTTTAAAACAACTCAACTTTATTCTTACTTTTACATAAATATATAATAATAACTTTATTTATCATAAATTTGCTATACATAGAATGAATAATTTGACCAGTTCCAGAGGGTCGTTTTGCAGACCCCCTGGAACTGGTCTGTGGACCCCCAGTTTGGAACTCGCTGATCTAAGTCATTTGCATGTGAGTCAGTGAAGTCACATACATTGGTGGTGTCCAAAGTTTCAAATCCCAAGTCTTTTCCGATCTTCACAATGTCTTCGGCATTTGTCTGAACTTGTGATTCAACCAGCGAAATCATTTGCCAAATGGGGCAAAACATGCTACCAAACAGAACGCATGTTGTTGGCAGTGATTTCTAACCAAGATGTTGATATATTTTTGATTGTATTTAAAGGGGTAAAAAATAAATTGTGAAATGAAAAGTTTGAAAAGCTATCACATCATCTCGTCAGGATGGAATTAAGAATACTGAACACTATTGCATGTTACTGCTGACTGCCTGAGAGGAGCTATTGGCATATGTGGATATGAGACAATAGAGTTGGCACCGCAGCATATTTGCATGGGTACCTAGGTTATGACAATGCAGCATATATATAGAGAACGCGTCTAGGCTATTGAATGAGTTTTAATATATATAGTAAATTTTCGAATTAAACTTAATTGAAAACCTTGTTATAGTGAAACCCGTGCTGTTTGAAGCTGTACTAAGCAAGGTATTGCTGTATTCCAAAACGAGCATTTGCAGCCTTTATACAACAGTTTTGGTAAACACGACAGTTATGGCTGAAATGTTAGCAGAACCCCCAATTTGCTTCAGTTTATCATTTTAAATGTAAAGTTCACCAGGTGCAAACTAATATTTAGTTGAACCGCCTCTGGCCGTGATGACAGCAGCACACCGTCGAGGCATTGACAAGATTAATTTTTGAAGATAATCAACTGATAGTTCGTGGTTCCAAACATGAATTATGGCTTTCTGAAGTTCACGAAGGGTCTTTGGTTTAGCATTAGCAGAGGCATTTGATGCAAGAAAGCAAGCTTATGCAGCATCAGCCAAAAAAAAAATAAATAAAAAAATAAAAAATAACCACTTCCACTTCACCCCTCTGTTCGTTCGAAATACCTGTCCAGCTGAGCCTTAAACTTATTTAGGCTATCAACTTCCACGACAAGGGATGGAAGTCTGTTCCACCAACCAACCACCCGCTGGCTAAAGGCAAATTTCCTCACGTCTATCCTACATCCGTCTTTCCTCAATTTGAATTTATGCCCTCTCAGGTGATTATTCTGAGCAAGAGGAAGAATCCCATCAGCATTGAGCATGCTCAAACCATTCAAGGCTTTATACACCTCTATCAGATCACCTCGCTGGTGCCTAGTCTCCAGACACTGTAATTTGCAAAACTTAAGCCTCTTATGAAGATAAGAGCACCCCTTTGTTCCATTCACTAATCTTGTTGCCCTTCTCTGTACTCGTTTCAGCATCTCTACATCCTTCTTGAAATGAGGCCTCCAGACCTGTATACAGTACTCTAGGTGTGGCCTGACCATTGCCTTATACAAGGGAATAATCACCTCCTTATCCCTGCTAGAAAAATTCCTATATATCATCGACAATACACCATGAGCTACTCTTGCAGCCCGTCTGCACTGCTCAGAAAACTTCATATCTGCCTGCACAACTACCCCCAGGTCCCTTTCATTCTCTACCACTGTCAGTGTAGTACCACAGAGTTGATACGTTGCTCTGGGGTTGCTGTTTCCCATAAGTAGTACTTTATATTTGTCAATGTTAAACTTCATTTGCCATCTCTCAGCCCATCTGCTCAACCTTTCCAGATCCTGTTGCAGTAGCATAGTGTCAGTAGTGTCCTTGACAACCCTGCCAACCTTCGTATCGTCTGCAAACTTGGACATTAAGCTTGATATACCATCATCAATATCATTTATAAATACAGAAAACAATAATGGACCCAATACTGAACCCTGAGGGACTCCACTAATAACATTAGTCCACGATGAGCAGTGTCCATTGATTACCACTCTCTGTCTTCTCCCCCTCAACCACCCCTTTATCCTTAGCAGCAATTTGCCTCCAATGCCACACTGCTCCAATTTGTGCAGCAGTCTTCTATGTGCAACAGTATCAAAAGCCTTTCAAAGATCCAAGTATATAATATCAAAGTTATTCCCTGCATCCAGTTCTTTTGTGACTGCATCATAGTATCCAATCAAATTGGTCAGGCAAGACTTCCCCTTAACAAAACCATGCTGTGTCCAAGCTATAACTGAAGTCTTGTCTAGATGATCCTGCAGTGCTTCTTTAACCAGTACCTCCATTAATTTTCCGGGAACAGAAGTTAAACTAACAGGTCTATAATTACTTGTGTCACCCTTTGATCCTCCTTTGTGAATTGGTGTCACATTTGCACATCTCCAGTCCATGGGTACTTCCCCTGAATCCAAGGAAGCTCTCATAATTATGGCTTAGGGTTTGCTTACTTCCTTTGCTGCCTCCTTTAATATAACTGGATAGATCCCATCCACCCCAGGTGCCTTTCTTGTATTTATCTTCAACAATTTCTTCTCCACTTTACTCTCAGTTATTACAAGATTCTCTAGCTTACTGCCAGAGTTGAATACACCTCTGGCATTCGCCTCGCTGAATAACTCCTCGTGTGTGAATGTCGATGCAAAATATTCATTTAGTTTGTTAGCCACCTGAGCAGGATCATCAACAGTTGACCCATCGATATCAAGTGGACCAATCTGATTCATCCCCTTCCTTCTAGAGTTTACATAAGTAAAGAACTCTTTGCTGTTTTTCTTTGCATCCCTTGCCAAAGATTTCTCGTAATCTGCCTTCGCCTGCCTAACCTCCTTTGTAACTTGGTTACAGATCAACTTGTATCTATCATAGGCTTCTGTGTCACGTGTTAATTTGTATGTATCCCATGCATTTTTATTCTCTGCCATATGTCTCATTAGTTCATCTGACATCCACTTAGGCCTAAACCTTGAACAATATTTCTTAGTTGGTATGTAAAACCTAGTAGCTTCCAAGATAAGTTCTTTGAATGCTTCCCATTTTGAATTTGATCTTGGTAACATCATCAGTTGGTCCCACTGTATAGAATTTAAATACTGTCTCAGTCCATCGTAGTCGCCTTTACGAAAGCAATAACCCTTCCCTTTACCCCTAATGGTAGTTACCTCTTTGAGTAAATCCCACTTCAGCACACTGTGATCACTGTCACCTAGTGGTTCATTTACCTGCAGATGAATGGCTGAAAATTCTATGAAATATGTTAAAACATTGTTATCACTTGTGTATATTAGCAGCATATTTTGAAATTGACTTTAGTCAATTATAAGTAATAGAATACTGTTTTCAATCCAGTGTAAAAGCTAAGAATTTCATTTTTTATTATAATAATTAAAAAAAAAAAAAAAAGGAGTTTCACAGATTCCATGCAAGTGTATTTGTTCCATTTGGGGTGTGAATTGCAGAGGGTTAAATGCACTAACATCTTTGCAGGATGGCAGAGGAATGTGTGTTTGAAGTATGGAGTTTGGTTGGCTGATGGCTATCTGGAAAGCTCTATTGGATCCTTTGGGATCTCCTAGTGCCAGTGGAAGTAGCCCACAGCGTTGCGAGGAGGGATGGTAGGTTTATAGGGAGCTAGATAGTTTGAGTGCTCCATCCTCATTCTTAGAGAAAGCTGCAATTGACTGCCAGGCTGTAGCTAGTCTGTTTTAAATGCATTGAGATCTTTACAGGATCAAGTGTACATTTGATGGATGGAGCTTGGTTGGATGATGGCTATCTGGAAAGTCTCTCTTGGGCCTTTTGGGACCTCCTAGTGCCATTGAAAGTAACTCTGGATGAGAGAGGAGGGGGCATGTGGAGTACTGGGTCTGAGGTATCAATATTGAATAGATAAAAAAAAAAAAAAAGTAAAGTGCAGCCATTATCAACCCACTGCAGGGTGGAAGCCTCCTCAACAATTCATGCTGAGGGAAATGGACCATAATCTGCCACGCTGGTCCAGTGCGGGTTGGCAGATCGACCGTATTCAGCAGTCAGGGGCTTGAACCCTGGTCTACTCAAAGAGCGTGTGCTACTGCACTCCCGCTCCTGCCCACTCGGCTACGGGGGCCTATTGAATAGATGCTGCTTCTTAAAGTGCAACTGGCCAATTAGTAACAGAAGGCTAAAAACAGTGCTGTAGAAAGATGCAGGAGTTTGGGGTCTGAGGTATCTCAGACTCTGTAATTATGTATCTCTGTACAGCACTCCTGAAGTTATAGTACTCCTTTACAAAGATGTTCATGGAAACCATAACTCACAGGACTACAACCATGTGGCACTGTGTTTATTATGATGTTATTTACATACTTGCGAGGCTTTGATTATGTATCTGAGTAGTAGCTTGTCTGTTTATATACTGAGGAAATTTGCTTTCCTGTAAATCATACCTCATTTGTAAGTGTTGGATTGCAGTAAGAAGTTAGCAATTTTTTGAAATTTTATTTTTTTAAGTGTGCAGTATTGCTGTTTAACCCAGCAGTGGTGGCATGGGGTTTGATGACACTGAGTATTTGTACCCCCTGTTGTAACAAAAGTTGTCATGTTACATCTGACAGGTCCAGAACTTTCTTATTTATTTCTGAAAAAAAGTTTTTAATTTTTTTTTTTGTAATTCTGTGTAGAGTACCCCAATGTAATTTTTGTACTCCTTTACAAAGATGATCTGTGACTAATGGATTGCATTATTACATGAAATTTTTAATGAAAAATTTGAAAATTGAAAAATGTTATTTTTTTTATATATATGTAAATGTCAACCAATTTTTTTTTATATGTAATTTTCAACAAAACAGAAATTTTATTAATTCTGTTAAAAAAAAACTGTACATGAAATTATTAGTCACTTATATTTTTCTATTTTTTTGCATTGTATTGATAAATTTATATATATAAATTCATTAAGGGCACAAATTTTAAAACCTGCATATGAACACATATTTCTCTCTCTATATATATATATATATATATATGTATGTATATGTATACATACATATATATATATATGTATATATGTATATGTAGGTATACATATACATATATATATATATATATATATGTATATATGTATACATACACATATATATATATATATGTATATATGTATATGTATGTATACATATATATATATGTATATATATATATATATATATATGTATGTATATATGTATGTATACATATATGATAATTAAAATAAATATGATATTTAAAATAAAAACTTTTATGGTTTACCTGATAAGCTAGAATTAACTTTAAAAACTCTTACCACTATCAACTTAACTCATATGTATACATATATATATATATATATATGTATGTAGTATCGGTGTAAATACACCATAGTTAACCCATATATTTGAACTACGTATGTAGCATAGAGAGCATCGTTTTAATTGTATCTCATAATGTGGTTGCCTTCACGAGATAGCTACTATTGCATTTAGCAATGAGATAGCTACTATTGCATTTAGCAATGAGATAGCTACTATTGCATTTAGCAACGAGATAGCTACTATTGCATTTAGCAACGAGATAGCTACTATTGCATTAAATGCAATAGTAGCTATCTCGTTGTGAAGGTAACCACATTATGAGATACAATTAAAACGATGCCCTCTATGCTACATACGTAGTTCAAATATATGGGTTAACTATGGTGTATTTACACCGATACTATATAGTTAATTATTAAAACCCATAAGGATTATGCCCTATGCATTTAATTTTCCAAATACATTACCACCACACCCTTTTGGCATCTCTCATAATGTGGATATAACTTCGCAACTGTGATGGCTTGTATTACCTGGGTACCTGCCCGCCCACTGATGATGAAGCTGCACAGCTTCAAAACGGTCGCCGGAGGGTGCCTGATAGTCACGGAGTTTCCGAGAATGGGTAACAACAGTCTTCTCTACTGGGGAAGTGTTACCTCTTGGAGGAATTTATGAGTTTTTGAGTGGTGTGAGTTGAAGAGTTACTGTCCCTTTCATTCTTCGACGACGTTTCTTTTCCTCTTCCACTCCTACTATTACTTTCCCTCTACCTTTTTGCTTTTCTAAGTCTAATAGGGACAATGGTTTGAATTTTATAATTCATTTGTTTGGTCTAATAGATCTGGTCCAATGGGTTTTTTTTCACATTAAATTCACGCACAGCTTCGAAACGATCGTCTGGGTGGTGGTACTGCTGAAAATAAATAACAGTAGTCTTCTCTACTAGAGAAGTTTTATTTATTTGAAGTAATGCAATAGTAGCTATCTCGTTGTGAAGGCAACCACATTATGAGATACAATTAAAACGATGCCCTCTACGCTACATACATAGTTCAAATATATGGGTTAACTATGGTGTATTTACACCGATACTATATAGTTAATTATTAAAGCCCATAAGGATTATGCCCTGTGCATTTAATTTTCCAAATATATATATATATATGTATATATGTTTAAATATGTAATAAAAATAACACAGCACAAAATGAAGGAGGTCAAAAATGGTTTTATTCAAAGTAATTGTCACCTGATTGAATGCACTTACTACACTATTCTAAAACATTCTGAAAAGAGTCAGTGAAGGTGTCCAAAGATATGTTCAGTTCAGTGGCTATGTTTTTCTTTATGCCCTTAACATCCTGAAATTTTTGTTTTGTTGGTAGCTTTCACCTTGGGAAAGAGGAAGAAGTTTGCTGGTGCTAGATGGGCAGAGTAGGGTAAATGGTTGATCTGTACAATGCCATGTTTCATCAGAAATGTCTTCACAACAAGTGTGGAATGGGCAGGAGAATTGTCATGCAACAAGAACCAGCTAACTATCTTGAAATTTGTTCTTGTTGCATGACAATTCTCTACAGATCAACCATCCACCCTACTCTCCCCATCTAGCATCTGCATCATCCCAAGGTGAAAACTGCCCTCAAAGGAAAGAGGTTTCAGGATGTTGCAGGACATAAAGAAAAATGATGTAGCCTCCAAACTGAACATCATCTCTTTGGACTCCCTTGATGACTCTTTTCAGAAACTTTTAGAACAGTATAATAAGTGCATTCAATCAGGTGGTAATTACTATGAATAAAAATATACACCATTTTTGAGCTACTTCATTTTGTGTTATTTTTATTGTGCCAACCTGAGTGCAATAAAAAGGTTCCACACCTTGTATGTGTGTATATATATGTGTGTGTATACACATGCACTATAAGTCTCTTCCATTTTCAAGTTTATTTCAGATTTGGTGACTTAATGGTTCATGAAATCCAAAATTATGTATGTGGACATTTTGGCATATATATAATGTTGTGTATTATGGTTAAAAGTCATTGTCTAGTTGTTTAGCTAACTGGAGGCAAAATCAGAAAAGTAATTAATATAGAAATAAACACTCCTGCCCTCGTATTACACTAATAGCCCAGAGTGTGGAAGAATTTTAGTTGTAGGAAAGTAAACAGTATGTGACAGAAGAATATAAAGCTGGTGCTCAGGTTATCCGGGAGCACAGTTCCCATCCGTGTTAGTAACGGCCCTGGACATGGTAGGTATATGCATTCAGAAGTGGTTGTCTGTATATCTATATGCACCAAAATCTTATACTTATAATCAGTGCTTTTTTTGTAATAAAAAAGGTGCCGGAACTCACATCTTGTTAATCTTTTATTAAAAAAATTATATATTCAGTTCTTAAGATAAATTTAATTTATTGTGTTTAAGGCAAATGTTAAGAACTGAATATATAATTAGTTTGATGAACAAAAGTGCTGACGACAAGTTTGATGAACAAAAGTGCTGAAATTGTCTTAGTCTTCAACAAAGCTCTTGTTGGGGGTGGCAATTAGATTCATCTGCGAAAACCCACGTTCACATTCACTTGAAGAAATGGGAATGGTATTCAGAGTCTGTATCAAATGCAACAGTTTTTCTGGATATGTCTTTTCAAGAATGTATTCACGGAATCCATGAATCATTTCTGTTTCATTTAGTTGCAGTCTGATTGACAAGTTTCTAATTACCACTTCTCCAAATGTCAGTTGAGTATTAACATCTTCAGGCCAATGTTTTTGATCAAGTATGCGAGACCAATACGCCAACTCATCGTCTTTGCTATCAAGCAATCTTTTTTCGATTGACTCTTTCAATTTTGTATAAAATGTACTTGGGTCAATGGGAGGATCCTTTCTTGAATCTTTTTCGTGAAGTAAAACTCCACGAAAGCGCCTTTAGCCAGCGAGTGGTTGGTTGGTGGAACAGACTCCCATCCCTTGTGGTGGAGGTTGATAGCCTAAATAAGTTTAAGGCTCAGCTGGACAGGTATTTTGAACGAATAGAGGGGTGAAGTGGAAGTGGGTTTTTTTTTTTTTTTTTTTGGATGATGCTGCATAAGCTTGCTTTCTTGCATCAAATGCTTCTACTAATGCTAATGCTAACTATAAGGATGACTTGTGTAAAGCATTTCAACAACAAGAAGTTACTTCAGTGGCCATAAAAGAAAATAAAAATACTTCGTACAGTATTTTGGTTTTTCTCTTTGATAGTGTATTGAGAAAAAAATACAAGGCCAGCCTCCTTATTAGCTATGAATCCATCCAATTAAATTGTTTTAACTGATGGTAAATACTATCAGAATGAGGCACTTACGTCACCGGTATATTCCAAAGCCCATCAAATTGAGGTCTTTTGAATCAAATGTTTATTGTATTACTACAGGCAACTCTTGGTTTATGAATGTTTGATTTACGAACATTTGCTATAACGAATGTCACAATTCATTCAAAATTTCTTAGTCACCAATAGATAGAGTTTCTTATAAAACGAAATGTCAAACATATAGTAAACATAATTGTAAGATTTAAATAAATAAACTTTTAAAAAATGTAGTTATTGCAATAATTATCAGAAAATTATTATATGATAATTATACTGAACTGTTCTTGGTTAATAAAACTAATCTAGCCAGTAAAAAAACATTGGTTTACATGCCACACCGTGTAGAATGTTTTCTCTTGGGAAAGAAACGTGTGATTCCCCCTATCATAATATAATAGGATCATCACTTCATTGAAAAGGTTTGGAGTCAGGAACTCTGTAATTCATCTGTAATGCTACTAAATAACAGTGACTTGAATCTATAAAATGCCTTTATTATGATAATATAAAATAAAATACATGCATACTGTTCATATAACTGTATATCAAAATATTAAAACAAAATAAAATAAATGTTGTATAACAAGAATAAAATACAATAAAATATATAAAATTAAAAGTGATAAAAAGTTGTTTAAAATTACTAATACGGGAGCTTTCGGCAGCAGCGGCCGTCTTCATCAGCTATAGTGGTTGCAGGATGACTGACAATTTATATGTACCACATACATCTCAGCAGATCTGCATCACGAACTATGGTGTCTGCACACGGTTCACTTCTCGTGCATTGGAACCAGAAACTGGATGGGCCACTCGAAACCATTCATCTCTTCGTAGGATAAGGACTTCAGAGTGGATGAATGCGACAGCCCTTATCCCTATTAAGACTGTAGCGCTCAGACGAACATATTCTTAAACTCTCCAGCCATTTCTGGTTCCAAAAACCATGTGCCTTATCCACGATCATGGCTTGTTTAGCTGTAATGCCATGCCCAGTTTCCCAGGCATGTTTCACTACAGCTGAACTTCCGTAATTTGCAGTTTTAAGGGCTCTATTGTGTTCCCCCAGGTGATCCCCTCAGTTTGCGTTTTGTTTCCCCCACATAACACCCCCCTCACAATCAGGACACTCAGTTTCATATATGATCACACTAGTGTCATTACCCGCAATAGGATTTTTGGCTATGGACACTACTGTATGCAGCCTCCGACCTGGCAGCTGCACACAGCATATCTTACATGAACGCAAGATACGGGAAATGGGTTCCGAAATGCCCGGATAGTAGGGGATGTATGCGGTGGAAACAGGTGTAAAAGCATCCCTGCAACTGTTGTTCATACTTCTTAAACACCTCTCAGTGGTGCTCTGGGGGTAACTGCACATTATTAGGTCTGCTGTAACACGTTTAACCTCGCCTTGTTGCCTCTCTCTTCAGACAAGGAGCAGTGGGACCCCACCCTTTCCATTAAGGCTTTAACCACACTATTTTTGTGGCAACTGGCCTGAGCTGTTTTGAAGTACAGTCAGTCCTCGTATAACACGTGTTTACACTACACGAATTCGATCATACACGATTTATAAATAGGAGAAAGATATCTTATATAACACGAACCAAATTCGCTTATGCACGATTCGCCTTTGTGTTTACAAGAAATGGCAGTTGAACGCGGAATCACCCCAACTGAACGCAACACGATAGGAATGAAGAGAAGATTCTGAAAATGTATTTATGTTTTTTTATATTGAAGGGGAAACACATTTCACCATAATAACGTAAAAATCAACACAATTCCAGCTATCGGTATAATCACAAATGCAATTAGATCGAGTTTACTACCAGTTTATAACAGATTCCACTAACAGAAACGCAACTGGAAATTGTTTTTATTGTTTTATGGTAGTAACCCCTAGAAATGTGCTTTAGTAAAATGTGAGGTGTTAATAGTGTATCTCTGCCTTTACGGTGTTGTTTATTCAGTTGCTACACGTGCGCAGCTTTGTTTATGTGTATCAAGCTTGCCTCCTCGTTTTGTAATTGTGCTTTATTCCCTAAAAATGAGTAAAATACTTAAAAGGTGTGAAAAGGAAGCATCCTGGTGAAGACACTGCAGATTCAGAGAGAAAAAGAAAAGCAATATCAATAAACAGAGGCAGACTGGGTCAAAATTTCTTACCCGGGAAAATATATGGTGGCCTCATACTATGGTTTATTGCCAAAATCACGCCGGCCGCCGGCCCACCGGGGTTTCCCCGGTAAGGCTTATGGCCAGTCCGCCTCTGTCGATAGAGAAAAAATATGAAATTGTGAAACGCTTTGAGCGAAATGAAAGACCATGTGATATTGCAAATGGTACAGACCTAAATGAGGCAACGCCGAGAATTACAAAGAATGCAGAATAAATAAAAACAACTTTCATAGCAGGAACAACTCAAAATGTAATTAAAATCCATCAGATTAAGACACAAAGAATTGGAAGAGATGGAACGGCTGTCATCTGTTTGGATAGAAAATCAAACAAAAAACAAGTTTGCTTACGATAGAAGCAAAAGCATTAGCAATATTTTATTACGTAATAGTTGTAATAAAATACGTAAGTATTTTATTCGTAAAAAATACTTACGTATTTTTATTATTTATTATATTATAATAAAATATAATATAATAATAAAAAATATTATAAAAATTATAATATTATTTTTTATTATGTATTTTAATCGTTATAAAATACGTAAGTATTTTATTTATTGTGTTTGGTAATGTTTTGGTTACCAATGTGTGTTCAATTTTGGGTGGTCGGCACCTAACCCTATTTTTCCCATAGGGCCTGTTGTTTATATTGCACGATTTTGAATTGCATGAAGGTTTTTAGGAACACAACTATCGTGCTATACGAGGACTGACTATATGTGTGTATTGGCCCCGACACATAGGTTTTCTCTAAACCTTAGTTTTCAAGCGTCGGCCTTCTCTGTATACACACATGCCTTGGAACAGAAGGTCCCCCCTCAACCTCCGAATATAAGGTGAACCACTATTCAACCAATTGAGTACAGTCTGTCCTCGTATAGCACGATAGTTGTGTTCCTAGAAACCCTCGTGCAATGCAAAATCGTGCAATATAAACAACAGGCCCTATGGGAAAAGTGGAGTTAGGTGCCGACCACCCAAGATTGAACACACATTTGGAACCAAAACATTACCAAACACAATAAATAATCGGGTAATTTTAATTGTTATAAAATACTTACGTATTTTATAACGATTAAAATACGTAATAAAAAATAATATTATAATATTTTTTTATTTTTATTATAATATAATAAATAATAAAAAATATTTATTTTTTATTATTTATTTAAATAATAAAAAATTATTAATAAAATAGTAAAAAATTTATTATATGAAATAAAATAGTCGTAATAAAATACTTACGTATTTTATAATACGTAAGTATAAATTATAATGCGTAAGTCGTAATAAAATGCTTACGTATTTTATTACGACTATTACGTAAAAAAATATTGCTAATGCTTTTGCTTCTATCGTAAGCAAACTTGTTTTTTGTTTGATTTTCTATCCAAACAGATGACAGCCATTCCATCTCTTCCAATTCTTTGTGTCTTAATCTAATGGATTTTAATTACACTTTGTGTTGTTCCTGCTATGAAAGTTGTTTTTATTTTCTCTGCATTCTTTCTAATTCTCGGCGTTGCCTCATTTCGGTCTGTAGCATGTGCAATATCACATGGTCTTTCGTTTTGCTCAAAGCATTTCACAATTTCATATTTTTTCTCTATCGACAGAGGCGGACTGGCCATAGGCCTTACCCGGGAAATCCTGGAGGCCGGTGTGATTTTGGCCATAAACCGTAGTATGAGGCCACTATAAATTTTCCCGGGTAAGAATTTTTGACTCAGTCCGCCTCTGTTTATCAATATTGCTTTTTTTTTTTTTTTCTCTCTGAATCTGCAGTGTCTTCGCCAGGACGCTTCCTTTTCACACCTTTTAAGTATTTTACTAATTTTTAGGGAATAAAGCACAATTACAAAATGAGGAGGCACGCTTGATACACATAAACAAAGCTGTAGCAACTGAATAAACAACACCGTAAAGGCCGAGATACACTATTAACACCTCACATTTTACTAAAGCACATTTCTGGGGGTTACTACCATAAAACAATTTCCAGTTGCGTTTCTGCTAGTGGAATCTGTTATAAACTGGTAGTAAACTCCATCTAATTGCATTTGTGATTATATCGATAGCTGGAATTGTGTTGGTTTTACGTTATTATGGTGAAATGTGTTTCCCCTTCACTGATATAAAAAACAAATACATTTTCAGAATCTTCTCTTCATTCCTATCGTGTTGCGTTCGGTTGGGGGTGATTCTGCGTTCGACTGCCATTTCTTGTAAACACAAAGGCGAATCGTGCATAAGCGAATTCGGTTCGTGTTATATAAGATAACGTTCCCCTATTTATAAATCGTGTACGATCGAATTCGTGTAATGTAAACACGTGTTATACGAGGACCGACTGTATTTCTATTTCGTGTCCTCTTTGTATCACCGTGAACGTGTCATCAACATATCTCTTCCATGCACGTAATGGGGAGGACTAGAGCTCCCCAATATCCTATCTTCAAATTCTTCCATGGCTAAGTTGGCTATAATTGCACTAATAGGTGAACCCATGGCCATTCCGTGAACCTGCTGGTACATAACCTTTTGGAATAACATAGTGGTACTAGATAAACATAAGCCAACACCTTCACAAATATCTTCACCACTTAGGGCTGTCCTATCTTTCAAAGTACCATTCCTACTCAAAGCATTCCACACACAATCCAAGCCGTGTTTGACAGGTATACATGTGAACAAAGAAATGATATCAAAGGATGCCATAATCTCCCCCTCTTCTACCTCTTGAGCACGGACCTTTCAGACCCATTGTGTCATTTATTGGCAGTCTGATGCATGCACTATCCAGATTTATGGCTGAACTTGTATCCCCCATAGTAGGACACTCAGATCATACTATTAAAAACAGCAGGGAATTTGTACAGTTCGTCCGTGCTGAAGAGATAGAGGAGGGTGAGATTATGGCATCCTTTGATGTCATTTCTTTATTCACACGTATACCTGTCGAACACGGCTTTGATTGTGTGTGGAATGCTTTGAGTAGGAATGGTACTTTGAAAGATAGGACAGCCCTAAGTGGTGAAGATACTTGTGAAGGTGTTGGCTTATGTTTATCTAGTACCACTATGTTATTCCAAAAGGTTATGTACCAGCAGGTTCACAGAATGGCCATGGGTTCACCTATTAGTTCAATTATAGCCAACTTAGCCATGGAAGAATTTGAAGATAGGATGTTGGGGAGCTGTAGTCCTCCCCCATTATGTGCATGGAAGAGATACATTGATGACACGTTCACGGTGATACAAAGAGGACACAAAATAGAAATACTCAATTGGTTGAATAGCGGTTCGCCTTATATTTGGTTTACTTCGGAGGTTGAGTGGGGGGGGCTTCCGTTCCTAGGTGTGTGTGTATACAGAGAAGGCTGACACGTGAAAACTAAGGTTTACAGGAAACCTATGTATCGGGGCCAATACACACACACACTTCAAAACAGCTCAGGCCAATTGCCACAAAAATAGTGTGGTTAAGGCCTTAATGGAAAGGGTGGGCCACACTGCTCCTCATCTTCATCTGAAGAAAGAGGCGACGAGATGAGATTAAACTTGTTACAGCGGACCTAGTAAGTGCGGTTACCCCCAGAGCACCAATGAGAGGTGTTTAAGAGGTATAAACAACAGTCGCAGGGATGCTTTTACACCTGTTTCCACCGCATACATCCCCTACTATCCAGGCATTTCGGAACCCATTTCCCGTATCTTGTGTTCATGTAAGATACGCTGTGTGCAGCTGCCAGGTCAGAGGCTGCACACAGTGGTGTCCGCAACCAAAGATCCTATTGCAGGTAATGACACTAGTGTGGTCATATATGAAATTGAGTCTGATTGTGGGGGAAATGAAACGCAGACTGCAGGATTGCCTGGGAGAACACAATAGAGCCCTTAAAACTGCAAATTACGGAGGTTCAGCTGTAGCGGAACATGCCTGGGAAACTGGGCATGGCATTACAGCTAAAGAAGCCGTGATCGTGGATAAGGCACATGGCTTTTGGAACCAGAAATGGCTGGAGAGTTTAAGAATATGTTCGTCCAAGTGCTACAGTCTTAATAGGGATAAGGGCTGTCGCATTCATCCACTCTTTGAAGCCCTTATCCTACAAAGAGACAAACGGTTTAGAGTGGCCCGTCCAATTTTCGGTTCCAATGTGCACGAGAAGTGAACCGTGCACAGACACCATAGTTTGTGACGCAGATCTGCTGAGATGTATGTGGTACGTATAGATTGTTGGTCATCCTGCAACCACTATAGCTGATGAAGGCAGCCGCTACTGCTGAAAGCTCCTGTGTCAGTGATTTTAAACAACTTTTATCGCTTTTAATTTTATATATTTTATTGTATTTTATTCTTGTTATACAACAGTTATTTTATTTTATTTTGTTTTAATATTTTAATATATAGTTATATTAACAGTACGCATGTATTTTATTTTATATTATCATAATAAAGGCGTATTATAGATTCGAGTCAGTGTTATTTAGTAGCATTACAGATGAATTAGGATCATCACTTGCTTTACCTAATCTTAGACAGTCAACCATTGGTTCACTTAGGGTTTGGGAAAGGGAAGCTTCCCCATCCCTTTTTCTTCCGGCCATTGGAACCTGAAATGGATAATAGCAGCACTGCGAACACACAGCAAAAACCTGTCACTTATGTGTAAAATATTGAACTTTGATGAAGATATTGACGAGTAAAAGTTGAATACTTATGTATGTACAGTACATATATTATGTTAGTACTCATTTTATTTATTTATATTTTGTAACTTTTTATGTTTTTGATTAACATTAACAAGTATGATGTCTTGTTTTTTTATTCTTTTCTTATTTTATTTTATGTTACATATCATATACAATAAACCATAATGCATACATACATTATAATAAAACTTATTGTATAGACCATTTGATGTTTAGTACATGGTTTTAATGCTTTAAAATGGCTGCTAACGTATACAATACGTATTGTAAAAGCTCAGGAATGCAAGATATACATAATGAACAATGTCTTGGAATGGAACTCGTTCGTAAACTGAGAGTGGCCTGTATATGGATAAGGAAATGGAAGTGTGGGGATTATGATCAACAAATAACTGTTTACATGTATAAAAAATAAAAATATGATAGAGAATGACATAGATGATTGGGTGATATGGGAAGTTTGACAGGAAAAAGAAGTATGAGAGAGAGAGAGAGAGAGAGAGAGAGAGAGAGAGAGAGAGAGAGAGAGAGAGAGAGAGAGAGAGAGAGAGAGAGAGAGAGAGAGAGAGAGTGTGTGTGTGTGTGTGTGTGTGTGTGTGTGTTTCAAGGAGTGTTGGCTTTGGGAGACATATGTACAGTACCTTCATAAGCCTTTTCAGCAGATTCACAGTAGTTATTAGGTGAGGATTTGGTAAATTCGTGAGGAGATAGTTTAATGTGAAGTTGCAAAGAATCACAGTAACTTGATCACCTTAGTCCAATAGTCCCGAGCCAGCATTAATTGGGGATTTTGGATGTGGCCGTACAGAACTTCAAGAGAATATAGTCAAAAGTAGTTGAGACATTGGGATACAGAAAACAATAGTAGGCATTCTAATAACCAAAGGAGACAGGGCTTGAACACAATACAGGAAAATAGCCAGTGGGAGTGACGTTTTAGATTATCCAACTAACTAGATATATTTGGCACTTTATCGATAATGATGAGAACTATTGCAAGCAGGTCAAGGCCAAAGATCTTTACTGGAAATGAAAGTAAGCCCAGTCCATTTTCTATTATACTAACACATATTTACCGAGGACTGGAACAAAAGGGTAAATGAGGGAGGAGAACCAAAACTGTCAATTGGCTAGTTCTGTGCACCTATAATTGGGAATGAAATTTTCATTAGACTGTTAAGACATTGGTATTAAATGCTGTTTTAAAAGGGAATACTTGAATGTTATGTGTTGTGAGAACATAATTATATGAACATCATATACTGTATATATTGTATAGATGTCTGATTCCTAAACCTGTAGAGAATATTCCTGGTTGGGGAGAGAGGTGAAATGGTGCAAAGCACTTTGGATTAATCAATTTTGCATCGAAAACTGCATTTTTTTTATGCAGTAGATTTTTTTTTTTTAAATGAACATCCTCAAAAAAAGGTATTAGAACCTTTAGTTCTTAGTACTGAATGGGTTAAAGGCTGAAAGATAAAGCCAACAGAAGATACTTGTTGATGTTATGATTTAATTTATTTAGACTGTAGTTTTTTGGGAAATGAATGTAAAGGAAGGTTGTTCAAAAAAACTGAAAAGAGGAAAAGTTGGTTCTATGGGCTTGGAGTTGGACAGTGAATGGATGCTAACTGTTTGCAGCATGTGTTTGGAGTAGTTTGGAAGAAGTAATTACAGATAACAGTTTGGAAGAACAGTACACATGGAGGTATCTTTAGAAAAAACATGCAGCAGAAATATAATGTCTATGAGACAGAGAGGGGAGAGATTTTGTAAGATATGAATTAATTAACCCGATTGTCCTCTTTTGAATGGAGTTTAAAAGCCTGAAAGAGTTTCTGGGGGCACCACCCCAGATGTGGGAACAGTATTCCATTGTAGGGAGGATTTTAAATTTGTACAGAGTGAGTAATTGTTCAGAAGAAAAGTAATTCCAAGAGTGAAAAGTAAACCCAGTTGCTTTGATGCAGAGTAAGCGATATTTGTGATGTGCTTATGCTAAAAGAGGTCAGAGATCAGAGTAATCTCTAATAGGAATATGGGATCTTCTCTAGAAATCTGAGTGTCATCAAAGATTAGTACAGAAGCACTTATTTCTTTTTCCTTTTCTTCAAGAAATAAGACAGGACCAAGTTTTAGAATAATTGAAATTAACTAAGTTTTTCCAACCCTATTGGAGGATTACCCGAAGATCAGCATTTTTGAAATTGGTGATGGATATTAGTGTTGAGGCTCTGCAGGACAAGGTTCCTCAAACTTTAAGGCTCTAAAAATGGAGAGGGTCATTAATATAAAAGAAAAAGACTGGTTGAAAGAACTGAACCTTGGGGAACACCAGCATTAATGGAAGAAGGGGAGCCATCTACCATCATCTAAAGTGAGTGTTCAGACAGAAGAAACTGGATATCCAATTGCAGAAAAACAGTCAGCACACCATAAGATGGGAGTTTGTGAGTTTTTTTAGAAGAGATGCTCCACTGATGGAAGAAATCATCCTCCAGTTAATAATAATAAATGCCTTTAAAAATGTACATTTGAACATCTTTGTCTTTTGTGGTCAGTGTGATCATCCCAAACTAAGAGCTAGATATAGTTGCCCATCATAGCTTTATCCTACCTTCCCTGGTACTTCTTTTCCATTGACACTATGTGCTGGTGGAATCTCTCCTTATGCTCTTCACTAACATTGCCCAGGTTTAGTCTGAAAAAATTCTAGTGAAAGTGCAAGTAATGCAGCTTGATTGACATTCAGCATCTCATTTTTTCCATGGTTTTCATCAACTTTTAATTAGTTCTTTGTAATTTTCACTCATTGTCACCAAGTAGCCAATTCACTACAAGGTGAAGTGACTACTAGGTATTTCCCTCATCATGAGTCATTTTGCCTTCCATTTTTTGCAAATAACAAGTTTTTTTAACTTGTGGACCAATAAATATCTCACCTTTAACTTTTGCATGAGACAGTTTTGGAAATAAATATTGTATATGTTTGAAGATGGCACCTTGGGGATCCAATGCTGTAACAAATTGTTTGACCAGTACCATCTTGATATTTACTGATGGAAGCAAGACTATTTTTTGGAATAAAGAGATTGTTTACTATAATGTGTATGTCAGGCTGTTATAGGAGAAGAGATGAGACTTGGTCTTCCAGAGCTGATTTATTGTCCTGATGTCCCAGAGGTAAAGAAAGCAATGGAGCTTAGTGAAACAAAGAAGAAACCCCAGTATCTTGAAGTCCTCACAGACATCCCATTTATACAGGCCATACTTAATATTCTCTAGTATAGCTTCACATTTCCTAATCTTCATTAATTTTAAAAGTGTAACAGAAAGTGATGGGTGCATATTTGCATTACAAAGGGTGTATTGTGAATTTGGAAATATGTGTAATAGAAATTGTGAAGCAACACATCTTTCAAAATTTTACTTGAACTGTTTATGAAAATATTCTACTCTTCTGGATTGTAACTAATACCAATTTCTTCATAAAGACCAGTCAAATCAAAACAATAGCACAGGGATTCTGCAATGCTGTAAAAATATGTATAAGTGACCTGTCTCTTTTTGTATGTGAATGTGTTGCATCTGGAATCTAGTAGATTCCCCTCTTTTCAACAAGATGGCAGGAACTCTACATTGGATTTTTTTAGACCCAGGATGCTTATCAGGTTATCCAATTTTTTGCTTATTAGAGAATATGACACTTTACTTGAATAGGCTTCTGAGGTGTAATCTTAATTATCCTGTTTACCCTATTCAACATCCCATTCTGGAACTCTTCTCTAGAAGGCAGATTGGGAATGGCAGGTCTTTATTGATTGTATGGCATCAGAGCAACAGAGGATGTTATGTTGGGATACACTACATCTTTCACTCCACAGATTTTTTTTAAACTTTGATGTATCCACCATGCAAAATTAGCAGTTCTCATGGTAGTTTGTGGTCTCTTTCTCCCTATATCGAGTATAGAAAAATAGTATATGCTTACAACTACCGTGAAACCATTCCTCTAAGGTTGACTTACAACTAGCATAGAAGTGGAGTGCCTACAACTTGTATTGATCACCCACAGATATTCCAAAATAGGCTTCATATGCACTATAAAACTTGGTGTGCTACAACAGTGTTATATATTCTGCTTTGGACCTACATTATATCTACAAACATAACAGAATGAGTGGAGATAACACCTTCATTTGGTAATTATTGCAAGCTGCAAAAAAAATAATCAAAAATAAAACCTTTATTATATGACTACTCCAGGTTCTTATATCTCACCACTTTGGTATGCATTTATGTAATACATATAAACATTGTGAAAACATTATATTGACACTAGAGAGAAATAAATAACACTGCTGGACTGAGCACACAAAATAAATAAATAAAAAAAAAAAAACAGTAAAATATAAACAAACATTTCTTTTTGGTTACTTAATGTTATCCATAGTAATTCACTGGGCAGGGAATTGAAAGGCGTCTGTACTTATTTTCTATTAGTAAATTAATAAGAGGAGTTTACCTCAATATAGTACGTGGAACACTTCCGTATGATACCCTCCAGAAATTAAAACGGAAAAAACGAAAAAATCGACAACTTACCGGTACATTAAAGTAAAATATAAATAATTAAAGTAAATTATAAATAATTAAATAATCAATTTAACACAATTCAAAATCAATTCAAAACAATTAAAATTCAAATTAACGCAATTAAAAGAATCTAACGAAAATATTCAAAACGATTTTCCTTCCTGAAGCTGACAATGCTTTTCGACCGACTGTCGTGATCACAGGAATGAAAATTATCGAATCAGGCTAAACCTGCAACTTAAATAGTGATTATGTGTCTTCGCGCATGCGCGTAAAGGTCCACGCATCGGAGATCAAATATGGCCGCCGAACATTAACAGAATTCTCGTGTAATTTAATTTCAACGGTTTCTGCAATTAATAGTCGCGTATAATTACGTTGAACGTTAAGTATTTTGGCCTCGTTAAATAAAAAAGTATGTTTTTCGTTAATGGCATGAAAGGCTAATTCTGACGCTGCTGAACGAGAAGCACGAACAGAGGCTTCGTGTTGATTTACACGGATATTAAGAGAAAACCGCGTGGAACCCTGATAAGACGAGTCGCAATCACCGCAAGAAATGTTGTATACTAGATCATTAATTTGTGTTGCGAACGCCGAAAGAACCGAGCGATTGTTCAGTATAGTGTGTAACTTCCGTATAGGCCTAGCTATAATTTTAAATTCGGTATCTTTAAAGAATCTGTTAAGCTGTTTGTGCCACTGTTCAACATATGGGACAGAAATAAAGTATTTTTTGATATTACTATTGTTGATTGGTGCAGTATTTTGTATCCTATCCTTAGCTTGTACCCTAATTCGATTTATTGTGTTAATGGGATAACCCCTGTTCAAGAATCTGCTAGTTAATATTTGTATTTCTGAGTCTAAAGCAGAATCCGTCGTTGAATATTTATAGGCATTTAGAAATTGATTAAAGATAATCGATCTTTTGTAGGTGAACGGGTGGTAGCTATTATAATGTAGAAGCATACCGGTGTTTGTGGGTTTTCGATAGATGCTAAATTGTATTTTGTTCGAGTCCCGGGTAAGCGTGAAATTTAGAAAGTTTAATGACTTAGTATCCGTATCTTCCCTTTCCAATGTAAATTTGAGTCTAGAATGAATATTGTTAAACGAATGTAAAATATCTTGGATAGTACTACTATCGGTAATAACTAGAACATCGTCTAAATACCTCCCATAGTATGTGATACGGGGACGAAAAGGTGTCAAATGTATCTGCTCAATCGTTGAGAGATAGATCTCTGACATTAAGCCACTCAGGCTCAAACCCATTGGTAATCCAAAAATTTGTTTGTACACCTTGTCTCGAAAGGTGATGTAGTTAGCCTCAACTAATAGTTTAATTAAGTGAAAAATCTCCTTTATAGGCAGCTTCGTATAATTAATCGGTGTCGAGTTTTTATTTAACATATCCCAAATAATATCTAATGTGTATTCAACGTTTACATTCGTATATAATGATGTAACATCTAATGAGAATAAATTGTCATTGTCGCCGAGTCTACAGTCTTTAAGATTATTAAATAATGTATCGTAATTCTTAATCCCAAATTGTATAACCTGTCTAAAAGGTTTTATAATGTTATATACATGTGTGGCTAAGGCTGAAAATGCCGAGTTCCTGTAGGAAACAATAGGTCGAATCGGAAATCCAGGCTTGTGTAATTTTACCTGACCAAAAAGTGCAGGAATATTGTATGTTCTGGACTTCAATTCCTTCAACTGAACCATAGTAATGTAGTCGTTTTTACGATATGTGGTTAACGTTTTATTGTATTGATTTACCAAATTGGTAAACAGTGTCGGGTCCACTTCACAATAAGTGGAGCTATCAGATACAACTGAATCTAACTTATTAATATAATCATGTTTATCTAGTATTACCACTGTATCTCCTTTATCTGCCCTCTGTATAATAATGTCCTTATTTTCTCGAAGTTCTCGTAAAGCTGAACTGTCATGTGTATTCAATTTAGGAAGTCGTGTTTCTTTTATGTTATTCACTACTTGGTTAACTTGTTGAATAAATACATCTTTTTGTGGAACACTACGAAGTCCAAATTCAAAATCAATTACGCATTGTTTTTTTGGCAGCTTTCGAGGTGGTAAATTATAATTTAATCCTTTGGATAAAAGTGAAATCTGGTCCTGCGATAGTGTACACGAGGAAAGATTTGTAACCTGTTGATGTGTCGGTTCGTTGGATACTGGGTGAGGGGGTGTTCGTGAACTAGCCGACATATTCTGTGGTAGTGCGTTATGTGTCTGTGGGGGGGATGTCACCCAACTCGTGTGAACTTGGTCGCAAGCTCGCGACAATGTGTTAGAATTCGTATGAACGTGTCTTGAACTATTCGATAATGTTTGCAACTTATTAACGTGTCTGTTTTTTATTTCTGAGGCTTGTGCTTCCCGTCGCAAATCTATGGAGGTCTTCAATACAGACCAATCGTTCGGATGTAGATAATTTTTTAATTTATCGCGAAGCTTCCTAACCTGGGAAAGGTATTTTTGTTTATCCGAATATCGAGATTTTAAGGCAAGCTTAAAGATACTGTTATGTCCCAGAAGATACTGTTATGGTAATGTCTCACCTTTTAAATAAATAGCAGATTAATCTTATTTTCTATAATAAACATGCAATTTTATATATTATTACTCTAGTAATGGCAGCCACATATTAAAGATTAGGAAGATTACTGTTTTAATTTTCCATCAGTTATATATATTTCTTGAACTTTCAGAACCCAAATCTATCTACTCAGTATGTCTATATGCCCACAGCTGCTACACCTAGTGCAGCAAGCTCTACTACTGGTTGCAGTGGAATGGGTACAGAACTGTATTCATATGGCAGTCCAATGCCTTTTCCATCACCATCTACTATTCATGCCTCATTTCCTACAGGAGCACATCATGCCACTTATACCATTAATAATTGTACTGCTACTACAACTGCATCTGCTAGTACTTTGCCTGCAGAGTATTCTGAATCTGCAATTGCTGAACCTTCTCAGAATGAGGTAACTGTTTGGGGAATTTACTTCTCTCTCTCTTTTTTTTTGCATGCAAATTGGGTCACTTGTTTTAATCTACAGTTTCACTTTTGAAAACAGAAATATATTTATACCATGCTTTGTTACAATTTACTTTATATATATAATTAAAGAAGAGAAGACTAGTTTCTATTTCAAAAAGACTTTAGGTATCTTACACATTATAAGCATTGACAAAAATTTTAAATTCTTAATTGACATATACTTGGCATAAACTTAAAAGGTGCAGATCACATCAAACAACTTCATTACCACTATTTTGTTGGAGAATTGTCTCTAAAGACCACTTACTTTCTGATGTGGGATCATTTAGTCCCAGAAGATACTGTTATGGTAATGTCTCACCTTTTAAATAAATAGCAGATTAATCTTTCAGTGGTAGCAACTGTTTAAAAGTAATGCAGTACCAAGGCAACTTGTAGTAAAGGCAAAGTGTTACTGTGAGTATTAAGATGGGAATTGACTAGGATTTAAATCCTGTCAGCCACAAAAACACATGAGAGGACAGGAGCTCCTTCCTTTTCATAATTTTGACAAGGCCAAAATAGTATTAGCCATTTTATAATTTTGAAGTTCTAACTTCCTCTAAATTCAGATACATCAAACAACTTCATTACCACTATTTTGCAGAGACTGTCACCAGAAATTGTCAGTTATTAGCCGAAGCACCAGTAAGTCCTGAAACAGGCTCTCATAACAGTCTCATCTTAATAAATTTTAGCTAATAAACATTAGCTTAACTTTTAGCAGTTTCATTTGTTTTTAGTGAAATGCCAAGGTAATTTGTAGTAATAAAGAATTTGTTGTGCTATGAAAGAAAAGTCCTGCTTTTCATAAATTAAAGGTAATATAGGATGGATGTTCTCAAAAATAGCAACTAATAAAAAATGAAAAAATTTGTACTTTCAAGTTTCTAAAAAATATGAATCATTTAAATATGAACAATATTGGTGTGATAACATTTTTAACACACACAGGGTGTCAGTAAACATCCTTTGCAAAACAAAAACATTACTGTGTGAATAGATTACATGAGACCTGAAACCACCTCCAGGTGATAAAGGAAAAGCCACCATCACAGGCACTGCAAATCTGGACATGTTACAGAATTTCCTTATACAGGTAACCCTTGTATAACACGGTAGTTTGTAATGCAAAACTGTTATATGGGCCTAAGAACCAGTACAAAAAGGGGGTTACGTTCCAAAACCTAACAAAAATACACCTTTTTTTTTTTTTTTTTTTTATAACTATCGGAAACTTAACTTTTATAGTAGCAATAACTTAATATTTTAACTTTATTTTTATAATAGTAATAACTGAACAAACGTCTTACCTTACAAACTGTGATGCTTATATGTGAGATAATGTATGTTCATAAGCAAAATCTCTTCTGCAGCATCTAGATTTCATGTACCTTCTGCTCTCTTTAAAAGTCACGAACTGCACTTTTCGAAGTCACAATTATATTTTATGGTCTCAAACAAGCACAAGTTCAATAGCACAGAACGTAACCCAAGGATCTCCCAACAAAATACAGTGGACCCCCGCTTTAAATGATAAATGAAAATCAGAAGAATATTTTCCAGTTAGCAAAATAAAAATAAATTTACACTTACGTACAAAGCTTAATTAATACGTACTGTAATATGTACATGCTAACTGATATTTACATTCCCTGACTTTTTTTTTGTTGTAAAATTTAAAACAGTAAAAATGATAAGGAATTAATAACAAAGAACATGGCATGCACAAGTTGCAACAAACACAATAAAGAGTAATGAGTTTCTAAAAATTTATTTGTTTTTATATGATTGAATATTTCATGGAAGGGGAAACACATTTCACCATAATAACGTGAAAATCCACAGAATTCCAGCTATTGGTACTATAGCAAATGCAAGATGATAGAGTTTACTATCCATTTATAATTGATTACACTAACAGAAAAGACCAATAAACCAGAAAGTGCAAATTGTTTTTATTGTTTTATGCTGGTGACCTCCAGAAATGTGCTTTAGAAAAATATCACGAAGGTGATAACAACTAGCGAGTCAACAGCAGGGATTCACAAAAAAGGAATGGAAATGTTTAAAATTACATCTAACATAATAGCAGGGTTTTCCCAGCACAAAAGCTCAAAAATACTGTGTTATGCGAGATTTCCAGCAAATCTCAAACTGCGTTAGACCGAAACCTTGCTGTAGAAGTACCGTGTTGTGCAAGGATTTCCGCAATTTATCAATCGTGTTTGAGCGAAACCGTGTTGTAGACATACCATGTTATACGGGGGTTGCCTGTACTCCAATTGCAGGATAACAATGATGGTGACTTTATTTTACAAGACAGAAATCTGTGACATTACGACAAAGTTTGAGTATACCTGAACTCAGTGTTTCCTGGAAAGTGGATTGGAAAAAGAGGACCAATTTTATAGTCCCCATGATCCCCTTTAGATTACACTCTCTGGGATTCTTGAAAAACCAGGTGTATGTTCCACCTAAGCTAAGAACAATTATGGAACTTAAATAACACATTTGTGAAGCAGTTGGCTGCATTGACAGGGATATGTTATCCCAAATATGGATAGAATTGGATTATAGGTGGGACTTCAGGTGCAGAGTAACTCAAGGTGCTCACATCGAATAGCCCTAAGTTAAACTTGAACATATCCTCCATCAACTAGATATGATTTCAGTTGTATCATATATCCTATTCAGTAATGTTTTAGTAATGTAAAGGAGGCTTGTGGATATCCTGTGTTTTTACATGAAGCATGATTTTTTATATGTTGGTTATATTGTGAGATAGGATTTGAATCAGAGTGAATGGAGAGTTTTTTGTTCTTTTGTTGACAAATGAAGCCATATCTGAATGTTAAAATTTACTCCCATTACAGTTAAAATACTGTAATGGGAGTAAGTCTGCTGCACTACAGGAATAAAAGCTTGGCTCTGTGAACACAGCCAGTAGTGGATGTGTGGATATGTGTACTTTGCACATGGTGTTACATGTGATGAGCATGGGGAGAAGCCATGATATGACAAACTTTCAACAAGGCATGATTGTTGATTCATGGTAAGAAGGTATGCCTCATCTCCTAGGCAGCACATCTAATGGACTGTTTCTGACTTTTTATTTTTAAAAAAGTTATAATCTGGATCACATTAAGTACAAAAGATTGCACATCATAGATGTGTGAGTGTGCCAAAAATACAAGGGTGTTATAATGGTTGACTGGAAGAATTGCATTTTCTTTTGGATCATGTTAGTGGTAGGGCATGTGTGTGACAATGACAACAAATGGTGTTGGTGTTCTGGTCTGGGGAATGTTTTTCTGAGATGTCCTCTGATACGTGTGCATGGACTTTTTATAGCAGAAAGCTATTGCAGTATCACTGCTGACCCCCCCTCCCCCAACACACACACACACCTTAAAGTTAGAATCACGTATCATTTTTCTTAATTTTCAAAGTTTTTTAAAATAGAACTAACTTGTTTACCAATTAAAAATTATATATTTTTATTAAAATATTTCCTATTATGTATAAACAACAAAAAACAAATAATATTTAAGAAATTTCTAGAATATTCAAGAATATCCCAGAAAGGTGTAGAACATTCCTGAATGTGGTAGAACATTGTAGATTTCCTAAATGTGGTAGAACATTGTAGATTTCCTAAATGTGGTAGATGTTGCGAATGATTCTAGAAAGTGAGAGTACTGTTTCAATATTGTAGAAGATTGTAGTTGATTCTAGAGTTTTTTACAATAATATAAATTGAGGAGTAACTTGTAAAACACTCGCACACAGCAGGGGGCATAAATTCAAAATTGTTTAGAGAGTGTAAGTTTTGTGTGTTTTGTGACAAACATGGCAAGAAATAAGGAACAGAGTGTTGAAAAAATAAGTGCTGTTTAAATGAAAATGAAACTTTAAATGAAACTAGGTGTTTTACCAAGAAATTTTATATTACAACAAGACAATGTCCCAAAGCACAGTTGTAAGCTGTGCAGAGAGTTTCTTGTGATTAAACAATAGGAGGGAGTATTGCAAATTATGGTGTGGCCACCCCATTCGCCTGACTCCCAATAGAGCTTTTATGGGATCATCTAGACTGTCAAGTCTGTGAAGTCTGCCCATCTTCACAAAATTTATGGGAAACCTTGCAGATTGTCTGGAATAATGTTATTCAAGAATGTTATATACTTAGTATAACATTCTTGAATATACTCAATAATGTTATACACTTGGGGAATAGCAACCCACAAATAAATCATATGCTTGGTTGGGTTGAATTAAAAACAGTGGAGAAGGAAAGGGATCTGGGAGTTACAATATGGGTAGATATGAAGTTTCCTGAATGGTGTAAACAGGCAGCCGGTAAAGCCCATGGTGTCCTATCAATGATTCATCAGAATGCTATCCTGTAGAGATAGGTAGGTCATAATCCCACTGTATGAGGCAATTGTAAGACCACTTTTGGAATACTGTGTTCACATATGGAGACCTCATCTGAAAAAAAGGCATTGAGCTTCTTGAAATGGTCCGAAGGAGGCAACTCGAATGGCGAGATCGGTAGAAGGATGATTGTATGAGGAAAGACTGATTATGTGGGCTGCAAGAAGGCACCTCAGAGGTGACCTGATTGAGGTTTATAAGACCCTGAGAGGGATTAGTAAAATGAACGAAGGTGAAATTCTCACTGTTCTAAAGAATTCTAGAACTAGGGGTCATAAATTCAAATTACAGGGCTTGAGATTTAGATTGGATTGTAGGAAGTTTTGTTTTAGCCAGTGAGTCATTGATAGCTGGAACAAGTTACCCTTGAGGCTGACAGTTTGAATAAATTCAAATGGTCGACTGGAGAAGGGAAGCATATAATTTATGTTTTCTTATTTACTTGTGGTTTTTTTTTTCTTTTTTTTTTGAAAAAGCCTGTAGAAGATTGTAGTTTTTTTTTTATATTAAAACTTACATTGTCATAGCTAATTTGAGAGGCATCAGTAAAATGAATGAGGACGAAATTTTCACAATTATAAATGATGCTAGAACTAGGGGACATAAATTCAAGTTACGGGGGGAAATGTTTAGATTGGACTGCAGGAAGTTTTATTTTAGCCAGTGAGTTATAAATTACTGGAATAAGTTGCCTACATGGGTGGTAGAGGCTGACAGTTTGGAGAAATTCAAAGGTCATCTGGATAGTACCTTCGGGTCAGGGAAGCGCATAGGATGATAAGTTTAATTTCCTTTTTTTTAATTAATTATTGTTATTTATTTATTTTATTTTTTTATTTTTTTTTTATCATTGTTTTGTTCGGGTTTTGTTTTTTTTTTTTTTTGGCTGGTGCAGCATAAGCCATAGGCTTTCTTGCACCATGCGGCCATTACTAATACTAAACCATTGCCATATACTGTGATTCCAATCCTTTAGGCAGGAGTGTATATATATATATATATATACTGATGTTCCTGCTGTTCCCTGATGGTGATAATATCTTCCAACAGGATAATGTACTGTACTGTTGGGAAAGAAATGTGCAGAAGTGGTTTGCTGAACACTACAGACTTCATCCTCCTCATTAACTCCAGTAACTCTCGTAACTCCCATTTTTCCCAACTAGAACTTCACAAACATCTGTGGGATGAGGTGGAACAAGCTGTCAGACATGTAGATCCACTTCTCTCTCTTTCTCTGACATGTGGCGATCAATGAATGAATGAAATCAACTGAATGCCACCAGCATTGAACAAGCTCAATGCTGATGACATTGTTTCTTTTGCTCACTTGCTCGCACGCGTGCACACACACACACACTCGCACACAGCAGGGGGCATAAATTCAAATTGAGGAAGGATGTTGTAGATGGATGTACAGAGGTTTGCCTTCAGTTAGTGGGTGGTTGATTTTTTGAACAAACTTCCATCTGTTGTGAGCAGTTTGAACAAATTTAAGGAAGAACTAGACAAATTCTTGGAGGGAACAGACAGGTGATGTGGGAGTTTTTTTTTTTGGCTAATGCTATATAAGCTTGCTTTCTTGCATCATATGCCATTACTACTACTACAACTACTAATAATAATTATGGGATGCTGTATCGATAACATGGTGACCCATATCTCCAAATGTGTTATTGTGATATCAGTGCCGTGACATGTGCAAGCCACTCTGTGAGCCAGTGCAAGACCAACTTCATATTAGGTAGGTGGTCCCATTTCAGTGTTATTTTAAGATGTATGTACAATAAATCTTTATAATGTTGCCCTTTTTTTTGAAATTTTATTTTCAAAAATTAAAAAATCCCAGTCTAGCATCCTGTTACTCTGAAGATTGCACACCATTGTCATTGCATCAACTATTATGAATTACATAACCTTTACAACCACAGGAAACATTGCTGCAGCTTCTCAAAAAAGTGCATTTTCTGACATTGATATGCAATCACAATATATGTACATATAGATATCAGGAAGTTACCATAGTTTGAAAGAATAACTGCTAATGTCAGTAAAACTCACATTATGATATGATTGGATGGTTTGTTAATAATTATTAGCAAACTATCCAGTCATATCATAATGTGTGTTTGATTGACATTAGCAGTTATAATTTTTAGTTTTAACTATGGAAATTTTTTAAAATTTTTCTTATTTTTTAAACTCTATGGCAACTCGTGAAGGTATTCACAATATGAGATATAACTTAAAACGATGCTGTTTTACTAATATTCTGATTTATTCATAGCTATGTATTTCTGATGTGCTTGCACTATATTTATAGATATTTTTTAAGTGCATCAGAAATACATAGCTATAAATAAATCAGAATATTAGTAAAACGGCATCGTTTTACTAATATTCTGTAAAATGTGATACTCAAGAAAGTGTCTCACACTGAGTGAATATACTGTAATTGTGATATGTCAAAGGTGCTTCATTGCTCTGTTGGAATGTTGCAGTCTTTCCTGTGGAGCCTTATGGTATATTAGGATTTAAAAATCCGGAAAAGACCATGCCCCAATTTTGCCGGATTTATGGGGTTTTAACATGTGTAATTGAGTTAAACCTAATTCATTATAGATATGCAACGAATTTAGAAAAAGTTTGAAAATAGTGAAATTTGCAAAAAAAGGTAAATGAAAGTAACAGAATTTTAGTGCATCCTTTAAGATTAGACATAAAAAAAATTTCAGATATAAAGATAATACAGTAAACCTCCGCTATTCGCGGTATCTACATTCGCGATCGCCGATTTAATATAAAATGAAACCTTAAAAAATGTGAATTTTAAAGCACCGTGAATATTTTCCACCATAAAAAAACATGAGCGTGGCTAAAATTATCTTTCCCGGTCAAAACAGCGCTCAGTGGGTGGGGGGGAGAGGTGTAACAAAATTGCGAGCGTGGATGTTTCTCACTAATCCTTGTTCAGTATATGTTATGTGCTTGTCATGGAAGGTTTCGTCGTTTGCTTTTAATTTATATGCTTATAAATTGAATAAATTTATCAATTTATAAATTGATATGCCTACAAAAATGATAAATCTCCGTTTTGCAGTGTAAAACAGACTTTTTCGAGTGTGTTAACGGAAGAAAGTAAGTGACTTTATTGTGGACAAGTTCTTTCTAATCCCTACAAAAATATGGCTATGAATAACAAGGTGATGACATTAGCGAATAAAATTCAGTTATTAGATAAAATTTCTAATGGTGAAAGTGTCTCCTCAGTGGCAAAACATTATAAAATCAATGAGTCAACGGTACGATCAATTAAGAAATCGGAAGAAAAAATCTGCCGTAGGGTCTGTGAAAACACGCTAATTGCTTCAAAAATTTGCTCTGTAACTCATGATGTTAAATTAGAAAAAAAATGGAAAAGGCTTTAAATCTGTGGATAGAAGACCGAACTCAAAATAAAATTCCGTTAAGTTCACTCATCATTCTTGAAAAGGCAAAACTCCTTTATCAACACTTTAGCGAAACTGGTGACAGCACTGACGGGATAAGTTTTTTTGCTAGCAGAGGCGCTGGTTTGAAAGATTTGTTTGAAATTTCTTATAAATATTACATTTAATATTAAATTGTTTCTTATTTTCATTTCGATGCCATATGCTTGCATTTCACAATGTACTGTCTATGTACATAGTCATATTATGAAGGTGCATATAATACATACATAGACAAAATTTTAGACTAGTTTTTCTCAGAAATTTCTTCTTATTATTGTATTCTTTTCTTTTTATTATTGATTTCATTTTATTATTTTATTTCTGAAACTTAAAATATACAAGCCACTTTTTTGCCTTTACTCTCAATGTGGTATTGACAAAAATTATCACATTCCTTAATAAATCTAATTAAATGATTTATGGTGTGTGCAATTTTTTGTACTTAATCTGATCCAGATTATAAAACTTTTTTAAAAATAAAAATCCTGTGAATGTGCAAATATGATATGCAGAATGAACTTGAAATAATGTGGGTTTTGGGGGAATAGCAAACACTATAAAAGTTTGCTATCCTCAAAGTTGAGGAGCAACTCCTTTAATTTTTACCTCGAAATAGATAATGATTGAAAACTAAAAGTATGGAATTCATAGCTAAAAGTGAACACTTACTTTTAGGCTACTTTTTGAGCCATAAATCAGAACAAACTTCAAAATTTTATCAAAAGTTTATTTCACATATGTAAACTAGCAAAAGCAAAGAACAAATAAAATTGCATATTAAGTCTTTACAGCACACAGTCGATGATGAATGAAAACTAGGCGTTGCTGCAAACAGAGCAGAGTTCATTGTGTGTGCCAATATTGTGCAGGTGTTAATTTCATGTACCATTATTTTTACAGCACTGATTTATTGATTGACTAAGAATGACTACATATGTATCAATGAATGTGTTAAACTTTAATAGATCTATGCCCACAATAAGAAAAGGAATCATCATTATTTTTTGTGGTGTATTGCATTGTAAACTATTAATTTACAGGAATTAAGTGTGACAAATGTAAATTCTGGTATAAAAATTAACAAGCAGAAAATTCAGTATGTGCATTATTTTTGTTAACAGATTAGCTGTAAGGTGTTCTTTGGTAATTTGTGTTGCAAAATAGAAACATGCCATAATAGATTGTTTTCTGTCGTGCAATAATTTCTTAGTAGTTGCATAGTGCAAAGCTAATTAACATTGTCTTTCAGTAAGATACCAAAGAAATGTGGCATAAATTTTCAGAAGACATATAAAGATTTCCATGGATTATAAAATCTGAAAAAGATAACACATTTGCCATACATAGGTGTGATTTTTTTTTTTTTTTAATTTTGTGCTGCAGGAAATGTGATTTAATCAGACATTTTCAAACAAATAAGCATAATGACAGTGTGCAGTGCTTAGAAAGAAATGCAAAAACAGACGTTGAATTTCATGTTGCTAATGTTTATTTTCATCTATTGTCACAGAACATAATCTTCCTCTTTGTTGTGCGTGCGGGCATGTTGTTCAGAAATATATTTCCTGATAGCAAAATAGCAACAAAATGCAGTTTTGGAAAAACAAAAGCAACAGGCATTGTTAGTGAAACTGCACAGATAGGGAAAGAAGTGATGGCTCTGAAAAATGGGTCACTTTCAGCTGCTACAGATGGCAGTAAACAAAATGATTCCAAGCTATGTCCCATTGGTGACCTTTTGTAATTTTGTAATAAAAAATAAATAAAAAAAACAAAAAAAAAAAAACAAAAGGAGTTTGCTCTCAAGTGCCAGCATTGGAAGGAGACTGTATAGAGTTCAGTGCTGGTTCAAATAAGTTATGCAACTTCTTAAACAATTTCAGAAGACATATAATTAGGTATTAAAAAACGAGGTTGAGTATTTGGAATAGGTCATCTTATCCTGTCCATTTTATTAATTGTACTGAAAAGGGAGCTGCATGCCTTCCTGTGAAAGTGTATGAATACTTCCTGGAAATTTACTACTATCTAAAAAGAAGTATTTAAAGGAAAGATAGATTTAAATAATTTTAAATGATGCATTCCACTGAAATAAAAGATTTTGAAGCACCTTAGCTGTCTTTGGTTAAATATGTAACTGGACTGGTAGAACAGTGGAAAAGAAGTTGCCAGTTTAAAGAAGAGGTTAGAAGTGATGAGAATATAGACACTTTTGTTTCTTTTGGCTTGCATAAAGCAGTTTGCTTGTTTCTTTTAAATGTTATTCTGATGTTTGAAAATCCTAACATAGCTCTTCAATAAAACATACCTCAGTTCCACGTACTGATGTCATTACTCCTAGATATGTTGAAAGAATGTTGTAATGTGCAAATCTGTTTTAGCAGTAGTTCTCAAATATTCCATTTCTGTTTTGGAAATTGATTACCATAGCAGATTAAACTAGATGGATAATTCTGACTTAGTCACAGGCTTTTCTCCTACTAAGGTTATGGAGAGTCTAAAACAAGCAGAGAAATTTTTTGCTTTTTTGTTTTTTTTAGCTTAGTGAGGAAGTACTACAAGGCGCACAAGTTCCCATTGAAAAATTATGTTCTTATAAATGCTGAGGTATCACAAATTTCATCACTTGGCTGCTTTTGATGAAAGTGATAAAATCACTTTCTTCAAAAATTCAAATCTTCACATTTGAATTTTTTGTGGTCAAGTTTCTAGCACTTTTTGGTGTCTTTAAAGGTAAAGAAATAAATGAGCAACAGATGTTTTGCAACATCAGTTCTGTAAGTTGCAGTGTGAGAACCTACCAGAGTATTTTGAAAGAATTGATATATAGTGGTGCTTAGTTGGGGAATTAACAGGTGCACAAGGGTGCTTGAAATATAACAGATTATCCCAAGTTATGCTTGGCATTTTAAAAATTCCTCGTAGCAATGCTGAGTGTGAGAGAATATTCAGCCAGGTCAGAAATTGATAAACTGAGTTTAGATTTTTGCTCTCTGGCAAAGCTTTGAAAAGCTTAGACATCAGGGCCATTGTTATGAATAAAATTTTGAGTCAGCATTTCTGGAGGACAAAGTCTGCAATGGAATCATTCTTGAAACAGTGGAAATCATCTGATGTCTAATAAAATATTCAAATGGAAATCCACTGACAAAAAAAAAAAAAAATGTTGTTATAGGCTAATTTTTAAAAGCCTACTTTACTGGTAAATGGTCCTATTGCTATATTTAAACATAAAATGTGTATTTTGCCAGTGAATTTTAATTTCTAGTGTAGTGTGGACTCTAAAAACCCTCCATTTTCCAGAAAAATCTGTTTTGCTCCAGATTTTTTCCCTGTTTTGGCATAAAAAGTTTCTGTTTACAAATTTTTGGTCTCCTTCAGCTTTTTGAAAGTCAAAAGTTTGTAGCTATGCAACTGTTTAAAACCAGGTTTGTTAACTGAGACAGACTGCTCATTACACAGCAGTGTTAACAATGAACTGAAAACTACTCAGTAATAGTATTATTTAACTACTCAGTAATAGTATTATTTAATCCCTAAGGATCTGCAAGATCCTTAGGAATTTGTGTTGGGAGGAGTTTCTACAGACAACTGCTTTATTGCTGTCAGTATACCATGCAGCAGTGAACTAAACATTTTGTGGCAGCTTATAGGTTTGATCTCACAGTATGTGCCAATATCTGCATATGTTATTTCTTAGATAGTATGAATCAGAGCTGTAATACTCAATATGTTCTACGTTGATAATAATATTAGTAAATTAATAAGAGGAGTTTACCTCAATATAGTACGTGGAACACTTCCGTATGATACCCTCCAGAAATTAAAACGGAAAAAACGAAAAAATCGACAACTTACCGGTCCATTAAAGTAAAATATAAATAATTAAAGTAAAATATAAATAATTAAATAATCAATTTAACACAATTCAAAATCAATTCAAAACAATTAAAATTCAAATTAACGCAATTAAAAGAATAACGAAAATATTCAAAAGGAAGGAAGGAAGATCGTTTTGAATATTTGAATATTTGAGGAAGGAAGATCGTTTTGAATATTTTCGTTATTCTTTTAATTGCGTTAATTTGAATTTTAATTGTTTTGAATTGTGTTAAATTGATTATTTAATTATTTATATTTTACTTTAATTATTTATATTTTACTTTAATGGACCGGTAAGTTGTCGATTTTTTCGTTTTTTCCGTTTTAATTTCTGGAGGGTATCATACGGAAGTGTTCCACGTACTATATTGAGGTAAACTCCTCTTATTAATTTACTAATATGTTATTTCTGTAAACAGAAATAACATATGCAGGAAATAACATATAGGGGAAGGGGGATCTGCAGAAAGTGTGTGATTGTAGTAGAGCTCATAGCTTCAAAATGATTGAGAAACAATGATTTAAAGTATATGGTAATGCAATTAGAGATGGATGAAGTCTACAGCCTATTTTCTACTGGCATAAGAAAGAAAGGGTACCTGGCTCTACTTGTTATGGTGGATGAAAGGATAAGAAAAAGAAGTGAAACAGTTTATTGTTGCTTTAGAATTTTTAAAAATATTATTGTGGAATAATACTTATATAATAATTAGTAACTCATTTTTAAAGCATATTATTTATTTCTGATTAGGGAAGTAGAGTGTCATATGCGAAAAGATCTACCACTGGTGGGAGTGGCAGTTACAGTGGAAGTCCTTGTAAACCTTGTGCCCCAATTTCTGCTGCAAGAGTTGCTCAAATAAGTACTCCAGGTAGTACACATTTAACTGGAACTTGTGACTCAACAACTACGCGTCCAGTAAAATACATTCAAAACCAACAGGCTCATTTGATTGCTAAAACAGTAAATGGTGTAACTGTAATGGCATATCCAACTCCTATAGCTATTACTACTCCTGGTAGTGTACCTCAGCTATCAAAGGATCATTCCATTGGTGATCATGATGCTGTTACAATGGTTAATGTGCCAGAAGTTGGGATAATTCATAATTCCTCCTCATCCTCAGGGCATCTCACCCCTCCATCTACTCCAGTGGGCACAGATTCAGGTATGTCTAGTGTCATTGGTGAAGTTACAAGCCAGATTCACACTTTATCCATGTGACTGCTCAGCTTTCATTTATTGTTTCATGACATCAGAGTACATAATTGTATATTTGCATCTTTAGATTAAAGATTTCAAGTGATCACGTGGAGGTAGTCTAGTCTTTGTGTTGTCCAAAGCAATGCATGTCAAATTTACTAGTCATTTTTATGAAAATTGATATTACAATGTATATCTAAAATAAATATTGTAATATTGATTGTCAGAAATTTCTTTGTAATTTGATATATACTGCCTATTTACAGGTAGCTTCTTTACACATCTATATTTTTCTTTTTGGTTGTGATAACAAAAACACATAGCAGCTAACCATCACTTGGATGATGTGCAGTATCTTTTGATACTGTTTCTATATGAAGCCTTTATATACTGTAAACTGCATTTTTTGCTACTATACGATTTCTACAAATATTGGTACTATCTTTGTTTTCTTTTTTTTAAAATAATTGTTTTTGTTTTAAAACAGAATGCCTTTTGAGTGTATCTTATAAACCATGGTTGTGATGATAGATCAGTTATGAATGTTTTAAACAATAAGGAAAATTATTGTTACATCTATATGCAGTATCAAGGATATTTCCTTAAGATGTGTTTAAAATTGCCCTGTGAAATGCATATTTTAAGATTTATATAACTTTGTATTAGCTTTAATAAGATAAAAGATATTCTATTAATAGAAATTTTCACATATTTTCTTTGGAAAGCTAAATTTGAAATTATTATTAGTACCATCATATGAACAGATTTGAAAATATTCTGTATTGGATGTGTACTTTTTTTTTTTTTTTTTTCCATGTACAGTAACCGAAATTATTTTTACAGCACATTTTATTAAATATTTTACAAAACAAGGATCTCAAAATTTATTATATCTAATTATTTTAAATAAAATTAATTTAGTATTATAGTGATTTTCATTTTATCACATTAGAATATTATAATCAAAATCACACATATATAAATATATTGTATACATTTAATATTAATAAGAACATCGTGCTATATCATATGTAGATTTTCATATTTATAAATACCTTGTTATCATTATGTCATTGCTTAAATTGCACTTCATCAGTCATCAGAACTCTATTTCTGCATAGTTTTATGTCAGTCACATGCTATTAAAATATTTTAATCTTAACAATGTGATTTAAATATATCAGTTTTTGAAAGTTGAATAAAAGCAAATATATTTTTACTGTAATACTTTTTATTGTCAGAACTAGATTAATTTTCAAGTGGTAAAAAAAAAAATAAAAAAAACCAACCAAACAATTTTAGTTGCATGTAAAATGACAGTCTGTGGCACTGTCATTTTAAAATGTGATGCAACCTGCTAATTGCCGAGAAACTTGTTTCTAATGTCTCTGTATGCATCTAGTAAAGCTAATAAAATCATATTTGTAATTCATTTAACTTTTATTAATTTATGAACAAGCATAATAAAACAAGAATAATAATTTCAAAATTCATATTAGTCTTAATTGTACTGGAAATTTTATATTTTGAAATATTTATTGGTTAATTCTTATAACATAGTTTCACTTACATGCTTCTGAGCTTGTGAAGGTGATATATAGTTATGGTATTCAGTGATAATTAAAAATTGCTGGTAAAATAATTTGTAATAGATATCCCTCCTCAAAATGAAACGTTGAATGTTTTACTGAGAGGTTGGTGGGTGCAGAATAAAATTATCCTTTAGTTAAGTATTTTGAGTGGGTATTAAAATGGAGTGCCCTTTAAAATATGGCTGTTGATGTTATAGTGTCTATCTAATAATTAATCATGTTAGCAGTTTAGGAACAAAAAATTGTATTGCAGTTGTATCATGTTCCATTGCTATTTATCTGTATCAAGTATAACATAATTGACTTAAACCTGACTGTGTGGTTTTGTTTTCTAAGTAATTGAGTAATGTGGCTAAGTTCTTAGACACAGGTCTAAGTATGAATCATTTAAAATTCTAGCTCCTTGATTTCAGGTTATAATGATACTCTGTTGATTACCGAGGATATGAAGAACAAACTATAAACTGGAGATACCCATTTATTTAAGTAGCACTGAAACTTTCAAACAAAAAAGAAAAAAAAAAAAAAAAGTGACATTTAATCTGACATCTGTGGGACTGCAGAAAGTGCGAGAATTTCAGTTATTCCTGATTACTACATATTTCTCTAAAAATACTAATCTCCAACTAACCTAAAGATTTTAATCTTGTCTTTAAATGAGACATTTTATTTGTAAGTGTGATCCATCAAGAAATGAACTATTACAACATTTTATTATACCATGATAAATATTTTAATAAATGAACATCACATTACAAATTCTATGCAAGGTTACTAATTGCTCATGTCATAAAGAACCTGGCACAGGCTTTGTAACGTGATGCTCATTTATTAAAATATTTATCATGATATATAAGTTTGTTTCTTGACAAAACAAAGATTTTGATGTATAAGGAAATTTCTGTATTCTGTTTATATTTCATCAACAATATCCTGGCAAAAGTCATGGAACATCTGATTGCAGGAAATTGTGTGCAACTATAAAATATGCAAATATTTTGGCCTTTAAAGTTGACCAACAGTTAGCTTGGAATTCATTTCAAACACATATGCCAAATGATGAACACACAAAAGAAATTAACAGAGTTTCAGAGGAGAATGATAGTTGGATTTAACATGGTGAAAATGCCTTTGCATACTACTGCTCAGGAATTGAACATTTCTAATTTGACAACTGGAAACATGCTGAACAAAGGGAAATTCAGAGGTGAAAGAAGTCCAAGAAATTATCAAAAAAGCATAAAATACTGACTGAAGAAACCATAGCACCGTGAGATGGCTGGTTACTTCATCCTACATTAGGAAAACCTGTTTCATGACATGAATTTTCACAGGTGAGCTGCAGTTCAAAAGCCTTTGATAACAAAAACTAATGCACACAACTGATAGGTATATTAAACCTGGACAAAAATGGAAATTGGTTCTGCAGAGTGGAATGGCAAGATTATGAATGCATGGTTTGGAAAGAATAACATCGAGCATTGCAGTGATTTGTAAAGAATAACATCAGAACATAGAGCTTCAATCACAACCCAGTTAAAGATCTTTGGGATAAACTGGAATGCACAATTAGGACAAGCCAAGGCAGCCCTCTGTTAGTAGGAACAATATGGCCTTAGTTACTAATGCTAAAAAAAACCAAATAAAATAAATAAAAAACCTTCTGTTAGTGGAGCTTATGGCTGCTTTAAAGCAGGAGTGGAGCATAGTACCACCAGCTTTCTATCAGAAATTAGTAACAGTCCATAACAGTCATTACAGCTGAATGTAGGCAAACACACCAAATTTGAATAAATACATGTTTTGTTGATGACTGCAAGTGTTCCATGACTCCCCCCCCCCCTTTTTTGAGTGCAGTACAAATTTTTGGTAGAATAATGTAGTTTATTTTATATAATAAAATAATAAAAAGTTTAATACATAAAATGTAAAATAGAGACAAAGTTAACAGTGAAGCAACTTTCATTTGTTTCAAAATTATCTAGAAACAGTTTCAGTTATTCTTTATGCTGTACATAGTAGAACCAGTATTTACATTATATTTTCATCATTTATGTACTTTAGGTCCCACTAGTAAATTTTGCCATAGCTTTCCAAAGCAGCATGTTGAACAATTCATAGTGAAAATTGTAATGAAAAACATAGTGAAAATTAAAGGCTTTTAAATATCATGTGATTAACTTTTTATATATATATAGAGTATATCGCTTTGGCTTGTAGGTCAAAATTTGGAAAAGAGATGCCCCAAATCAAGATATATTACAAAGTATGAGTATTTGTCGATTGTCCAGAAATATCCTAACTTGAATTTGATTGACATTAGCAATCACTCTACTTTGGGAATGTGTGACAAAGTTATCTACTGGAACATAAAAACAAGTTAGTTAATGTACACAGTGCTTTACATTTCAGGAATGTTAGCAAATAGTAATAACACCATTTTAATGGAAATTTCGAAAGTTACTTGAAATTTGCTCTATCATAGCAGAATTTACCAAAATAAAAAGGAAGGTTGAGGTACTTCTGATTTATTTTGTATTTTTATATATTTTAAAAATAGGTAATTTTTATATAACAAATACTGATAAAAATATGTAAAAACAGAAATGTCAAAGGCTGAGTCCTACTGTTAAGCAGAGATGGCACCAAAAACCAGATTTCTCATACACTAGGCTGGGTTAAATTTGTACCTTTTTGACTTCAACAGGCAGCTAGTTTCAATAGCTATCCTCTTTTTAGTACAGGTCGACCATCACTAATCTGGCCACCGGTAATCTGGTTCCACAGCTAATTTGGACATAATTTCCGCGAACATAGTTTCACAATTTCCCCGGTCGGCACACCGACCTGCTGATACTGTTTTGGTGGCATTGGTTGCAGCATCAGCTGTTGGCGTGAACTTGTAAACACTGGCAAGCCATTTCTACTTGTTTTTCTGCATTTATTATTATAATCTGCTCATATTTAACCCCAGCCATGGTTCCAGTGCATAAAGGAAGTGCCTCTTGTGGTGTAAAGTGCAAACACCATACATTGTCCATAACAGATAAAGTTGAACTTCTGAAAAAACTCGACAGCGGTGTGTGTATGTGAGAAGTTTAACTCTGCTTAGTTGTAAATTCCAGAAATTTCTCTCAATTCCTCTTATTTTAGTAATTTTCTTTTAGCCATTCCTTTTTAGCTTTTTTTTTTTTTTATTTTTTTTTTATAACAAGTGATGACACTTGTACAAACTTGCAGAAAAACACAACACAATATGATGGATAATACGGTGCACTAACGAACTTGTTTTCACAAAATCTCTAACAATACTGACAAACTTATTGTGGCATTTGAGAGTTTATTTTATCGCAATTAGTTTTATTGCAGCGCTCGCTGTGCATGCAATAAACTAATCACAAATGACCTTCACACAGAGTAGTAACATACTTCTCTGTGGACCTTCATATGTATGCCGTAATAGCATCACACGTATGTGGCCGACACGGTTTCTCAAGAAATAAAGTAACCTGCTGGGCTACATAAAAGAACTCTTTTCTTTTGATATTTTAAGCGAAAAAATGCCAACGCTGACATTACAATATTTATTTGAATTACTGATTAAATTATTTGCTAAATATTTTTTGGTCCCTGGGGAATTTTTTTCTTAAATTAGCTTGGCAGTCAACGTGTTAAAGATAGGATGAGGTGATTAACTGTTGGGTAAAGTGTATGTGCTAAAATAACCACCGATGATCCGGCACCCCACAGGCCCCAATGCTGCCGGATTAGTGATGGTCGACATGTATCCAGCAACAGTAGTCAGCCATCATATTGACATTCATCCTCTGCATCTTCTTCATTTCTTTTATATCCTGATGGAATCTTTTCCCTGCTCTAAACTGAAACTATTTAAATTTTTGGGAAATAGTTGAGATGGGAATGCAAGAAGCGTACCTTAACACTCATATTGCAGCCTAGTTTTCTGAACTTATCCAGCATATCACTCATGATCGTCTCATATTATGGGTGCTTGTTTCCCAAAAAATTGTGTACTACATTTTTAAAGCCACTCTGAGTATCTTCCAGTTTGGTTCACAGATTCTTCAAATACAGAGTTAGCAGCAACTTGCCGAATTGGGGGTCAAACAAAAATTCCTGCTTTGGTTTTTTTGTATGTAAATGATGGAAATTTAGTGCAATACATGCTTGAAACAATTTCCTTCTTTATTTAGGGCTTGGACAAGCCATTTCATTAAATGCAGTGGAGGTGGCTTGTTTTTAATATTTTTTGAACCTGGTGGTCACATTCAGTTTTTCTCTTTCAATGTTGCTAAACTATACACAGTGTGCCAATTAAATAACGAGACTGGCACTACTTCAAAAAAAAAAAAAAAAAAAAAAAAGAATAACACTAACAGCAAAGTAAGGTTATATATTTCTGAAGTAATCACCTCCGATGTGTACACACTGTTTACATCTTTTATACACGTTTTGAAAACACTTCTGTAACTCCTTCTGGTGCCACTTTCAGCTGGTTGGTCACTGCAGCCTGGATGTCCTCTGTTGTCCTGTATCACTTTCCTTTCATGGCTGTTTTCATTTTGGGGAACAAAAAATAATCTGCGGCAGCCAAGTGCAGAATATGGGGGGGAGTGTTCGATGACTGGAATCTCAATTTTTTTTTTTGCCAAAAACACTCTATGTAACACTCGACTCTTTTCTTGTTGCTCGAAACTCAACAAATGCTGTACAAAACGGGAATAAATTTTTCTCTTACCCAAATCTTTTAGAACTTCTGGTACAGATTCCTTATTGTTACCGATCATCTCAGCAAGCAACCTCGTTGAAATTGATCTGTCTTCAGTCACAGTTTTTCTAACCTTTGTGACAATCTCCGGTATTCGAACAGAGATCGGTCGGCCAGGTCAGGGATCATCCTGTAACGACTCGCATCCTTTATGAAAATGAGAAACCATTCAAACACTCTTGGTCGAGACAAACATTCATCAGTATAAACTTTTTTTAAATTGTCAAAAGCTTTCCTAGCACTTTTTCCCAATTTACAATAAAATTTGTTAACTGCTCTTTGCTCTTTTTTCAATTTTCTGACAACATGCACAGAACTACTATTACTCCTTCCATCATAAATCACGATCTACTGACCGGACAAGTTTCAACTTGCACTAGTTAGAAAGAGCACAATCATGTACTATTTTGGCCTCTTACATTAATACTAAATGCAGAGTGCACACAGTTTCATTATTTTGATATCATATATTTGGATTTCAGGAAAGCTTTTGACACTGTTGCGCATGGAAGACTATTGCACAAATTGGAGCAGAATGTATTAAGGGTAAGTTGCTACAATGGATAAAAGGATGGTTAAGTGGGAGAAGACAGAGGGTGGTAATCAATGGGTGCTACTCTTCGTGGACTAATGTTATTAGTGGTGTCCCACAGGGTTCGGTGTTAGGTCCACTATTGTTTTGTATATTTATCAATGATATTGATGAAAGTATATCAGGCTTAATGTCGAAGTTTGCAGATGATACAAAGGTTGGCAGGGTTGTTAATGACAGTAATGGCAGTGTGCTACTGCAACAGAATCTAGATAATTTGGGCAGATGGGCTAAGAAGTGGCAACTGAAGTTTAACCTTGACAAATGCAAAGTACTGCATATGGGTAGAAGTAACCCCAGAGAAACGTACCAACTGTGTGGTACTACACTTTTAAGGTGGTAGAAAATGAAAAAGACCTGGGAGTAATTGTGCAGTCAGATATGAAGTTTTCTGAGCAGTGCAGACAGGCTGCCAGGGCAGGTCATGGGGTTTTGTCAATGATATATAGGAATTTTGCTAGCAGGGAGAAGGAGGTGATTGTCCCTCTGTATAAGGCAATGTTCAGGCCACGCCTTGAGTACTGTGTACAGGTCTGGAGGTCTCATTTTAGGAAGGATGTAGATTTACTTGAGCGTGTACAGAGAAGGGCAACAAGATTGGTGAGGGGAATGAAGGGATCCTCTTACCAAGAGAGGCTTAAATTCTGCAAATTGCAGTGGCTGGAGACTAGGCACCTGTGCGGTGATCTGATTGAGGTGTATAAGGCCTTGAATGGGTTGAGCACGCTGAATTCTGATGGGATCCTTCCACTTGTTCAGATTACGAACCTAAGGGGGCATAAATTCAAATTAAGAAAAGACAGATGTAGAATAGATGTGTGGAAATTTTCCTTTAGCCAGCAGGTGGTTAATTGCTGGAACAATCTTCCATCTGTTGTTGTGGAAGTTGATAGGTTGAATAAATTTAAGGAGGAACTGGACAGGCATTTGGAGGGAATGGTGTGATTTTTTTTTTTTGGCTGATGCTGCATAAGCTCATACACTTGCTTTCTTGCATCACATGCCACTACTACTACTATTTAATTGGTGCACTGTGTATCCCACTTGCACAGAAAGCAAGGCATTTTTGTGTAACAAATTTGTTGACCGAGTACTAGATCAATAACTTTAAAATCTCCAAACACAGCCAACCACGATCCTTATACAGTAGTTGATTTTTCCCAAAGAAGCTAGCTGATTGCTAAATTTTCAAGGATTTGTAGTTTTCTTTTAAGTGTACTGAATGGGATACAGGAATTTATGCATATTTGTTTCCGGTGGTGTGTTTGAGCTTGCACTAGCTGATTGTTAAATTTTCAAGGATTTTTCGAGCTGGTTGTTAAACTGACAATTGCTTTAAACTGTAGAGTGGCACGTACTTCAAACAATGGCTAGTGGCATTTGGGTGATAGCTTGTATATGGTGACATGGAAAACCCAGCTGGGGCATGCTCATTTTGGCACCCTTTGTGCTTCCTTTCCCCCTGTCCTATTCGCTACATGGCAGCTTATGTAGGGATTATCTCTGCTAGCAATTTTACAGGCATATTATCTCTCACAAACATCTGCTTAATTTTGCCTGGGCTGCTGCTTCTTAAGGTACATTCCCATGGTCGACGTCTGTCAAAGATTTCACGTCTCTAGAATCATTGTGATATCGTCACATATCAGGTTTAATGACAATAAATTTATTGGGAAAAGAGTTACCAGATTGGGATGCAACTTCATCTGTCAAATCATGGTTGAATCGCAACCACAGATTGGCTACGGATACGAGTTCGGAAAAAAGTCAACGTAAACATTCTGTGAGAATCAGTTGGCTATACGGAAATTATAATAAAAAAAATGAATATATTTTTTTATTGTTTGAAATTTTTGTATTCCAAATTGTTGTGAACCAGTAAAACTTACAATAAGTATTCCAAATTGTTGTGAACCAGTAAAACATACAATAAATATATACACACATATGGGTCTTGTTTTTTTTTTTTTTTTTTTTTTTAGCAAGCCGCTTTTAAAAATTTACCAGCACACCACTGCTTGTTTCCATTAGGAATAATTCCTTTGAGAAGTCAGTAAGTAGCCCACACTCTGGAGTTGGTAGAAAATTCTAAAAAATGTTCATAGCTGCAGAATGTTGTGTTGCAGTATATCATCGAGCCTTCTTCAGAAAAATGGGGAACTAATTCTTTTTCAAGTGTATGTACTACAAAAAGACCTTCTGGGACAGCAGATTCTTGGATTTCATTCTTGACCCTAAAAGCTCTGTAGACCCTTTGGGTAGAATTAAATCTGTCACAAGATCATTATATCCACTTTGTGTAAAGAGCTGTGGGCTAGAGTTATGAATTTATTCATCACAATAGTTTATATCATCCTGTAGACCAGGGGTGACCAACTGAATTTGTGATGCGATCTACTTTTTTCCTTCAAAATGTGCCACAATCTACCATCTCAAGAATTTCATTGCACATGATTAAAAAAGTTAATCAACACATTTTGAAAAATGTTGTTTATAAATTTTAAATATAATTCAGAATTCTTTAAATTCATACGTATTTAAATTTTTAATTAATGTGAAGTTTGTGTCTTCGTGTCATCTGCCAAGCTTTCAAAATCTGGGATATACTGTGATGAGGCCAACTGTAAAGAATCTTCTGTATGCAAGTCCGTAAGAGTAGAGCGAGTCTTCGTCTTTGTTTGTTTCAAATACGGAAAGGCCGATTCACATAGAATTCCCAGGGGCTCACCCAGGGTCCTTAATCATCATTCTTCTCTTTCTTGGTGATTTCCTTTTACTTCTCTCTCTTTCCTGGTACAGCATAAGTCTCAGGCTTCCTTGTACCATATGGCTAATAATAATAATAATATGTGGAACCAAAACAGAAATTTAAAAGTTTACTGCATTTTTTTAGATTTAAATACTTTTCTCGGCAAACATATTTCCAAAGGTCTTTTTCTAATTATCTGGTGTTTAGGAAGATATCGTTTCGCAATGTAATAATTTCATTTTCAAGTAATATTTTCTCGATGTAAAAAATCTGAACGATTTTTTCTGCAATTTGTTTTGTATCTAAGTCGACATTAAATGGATAAGAAATAAATTGAACAATGCAGCTGCTGATAATGATCTTGCATATTTTCAAAATGATCGAATATTTCTTTCTTTGAGATCCTTAGCCATTGCCAAAAATTGATATTTATATGCAGAAATACTACAAATCATGTCACTAATTCCAAATTCAGATCACTTAATTTACTGGCAAAATCTGCCAAAAAAGCCAGATCACACAACCACTCCGTATCTTGTAGCTGCTGATAATCATCTCCTCCCCTTTGATCAACAATTTTTTTTTAATTTCATTCAGCAAATTTCAAAATCTCTGTAGAAACTTAGTCCGACTCAGCCACCTCACATCTGTGCGTAATATCAGATCTGGTTCATTTTCATTGAGGTGCATTTTGAAGTCTCCTTTGATGAGATTGTCCTCTGATGGAATTCACAATTTTGAAAGCTATGTCCATAACACTTTTGGTATTTAATCTTTTGCTGGCTAACACTTGTTGGTGGATGATACAGTGGTAATTAAAAAAATCTGGGAATTAATCATCTTGGCACAATGCGATGAATCCGTTAAGATGCCCCATCATTGTTTTAGCTCTATCTGTTGTTATTGATATAAGCTTAAATGGTGGTAATTTATTTATTTTTTTCAATAAAATTTTTGAATGCATTAAATATATCAAGACCTCTAGTTCTTTCTTTTAACGAAATCGTACCCAGCAGTTCTTCTCTAATGGCAGAATCATCAAAAACCATATGAAGAAAAACGAACAATTGAGCTGTATCACTGACGTCTGTAGATTCATCCAGTTGTAAAGAAAAGGAGACACAATTAGCAATATGAGCATGCAATTGGTATTTACCATGGCGTGTTGAAGTGTCTTTCTAAATTTCCTATTTTGGGTATAGCCACGGAAGCATCGCAAATGAAACAATAACATTTTTCTTTTATCATTACAAAAAGTATTCTAGTTCCCACTCTTGATGAAAATGGTACATTTTACTCTTTTTCATAGTATTCATTTTAAATCAAAGGGTATTAAATTAAAGTATTAGTACTGGCCAGTTATTAATATTAAGTAAGTTAAATAAGAATTTGAAATTATGCTCTCCACAACGTAACTGCGTGAATTTTCACAAGAGGCCCTAGCTGGCTGCGCAGCAACAAGAGTAGTCACGTGGTTCAACGGATTTGTAATAAGTGTATGCTGTGGGACACATAATAATAATATTTAGATTTTGACTAATATATTTTTATATACATTTAAAATTCATCGTGATCAACTGAAATTAAAGCCGCGATCGACTGATCGCGGCCACCCCTGCTGTAGACATTAGTTAGTGCATTTGCATAGTTGAATATTTTAGATAAATCGTAGTTTGTACACGGGCAGAGTGGTGGTACTCAACAGAAAATAAGTAACAGTAGTCTTCACTAATGGGGAAGCAGTACTTATTTGAAGTATGAGGAGGGCAACTCATGAAATATTTCACAATATGAGATGTTGCGATAATGATACCAATATACAAACTTCGGTTTGTCAAAAAATATTCAACTATGTAGTAATGGTACAAATATACTAACTAATGTCATAGTTTGAATTTTACATAGAGATTAACATGTATTAATCATCCTGTAGATTACAAATGTCAGATTTGGGATCTGACTGCATATATATATTTTTTTTATGAAATCCCCCAAACACGAAAGGTATCAAAACCTATAGTACTTAGTACCGTGCATGGATTGAAGGAGAAGTATGGGGGGGGGGGGGCATGCCGGAAACTTTGCTCTAGAGTCTAAACATGGGTTTCACCACTTCAAGCCTCCAATAAGCAAAGTAGTGGTATTGCACCGGTTGATGAGAGTCATCTACCACCTAAAATGCTCAAGAACTGGTAGTTCTTATCTGGGGTACTGGCCTTACAGGTAAAGTAAAAATTTTGGGGTTGTATGCTCTGCTTGTTTTTCATTATATCCTGCTACATTTGTGGAACAAAAGTAGCAGTCTAATACGATCCTAAGGTTCCCTCCATGCCATCGGAATAGCAAATGACTTTCTTTTTACTACATTTCCAAAGGCAAGCCCTCCACGCAAGTCCAGCACACTTTATGGATGGGCCAACTTTTATTTTTGTCATTTAATTTAATTTAAAAATATGCATCATATGTATTTTTCACAAATGATGTTAGTCTTTGTCCAGTCTTTGTTTTGCCACAAAATATAATACATAAAATGTAAAATATAGAGACAAAATTAACAATGAGCAACCTTCATTTATTTCAAAATTAGCTAGAAACAGTTTCAGTTATTTTTTATGCTGTTTAATGTCATACATAGTAGAACTAGTATTGAACTAGTCATGATGACATTACATTTTCATCATTCATGATGAAAATCATAAATTAAGATTATGTGGAAGAAACACTTTGCAGGTTTTATGTAGTTACCTGACTTACAGGTCTCTATTTATAAACCTGTCAGTTGCAAAGGAAGTAGTACAGATATCACATATGTGTGAAATGTATATGTGTCTACAGGTACAAGTTTTGTAAAGGTGACTACAGTGGTTTCAGACAGTTTTTAAATTCTATACAGTGGGATCAACTGATGATGTTACCAACAGTGAATTCTAAATGGGAAGCCTTTGGGGACTTAATCTTGAAGTCTACTAGGCTTTTCATACAACTAAGAAATACTGTTTAGCCTAAATGGATGTCAGATAAATTAATGAGGCTCGTGGCAGAGAAGAAAATGCACGGGCTGCATATAAATTATCAAGCGACACAGAAGCCTTTGGCAGATATAAACTAGTCTGTAATCAAGTCACAAAAGGAGGTTAGGCAGGCAAAGGCAGATTAAAAGAAATCTTTGGCAAATGATGCAAAGAAAAACAGCAAAGAGTTCTTTACTTATGTAAACTCGAGGAGTTATTCAAGGAAGGGAATGCCAGAAGTTTATTAAGCTCTAAAAGGGAGCTAAGTGTAATAACTGAGAGCAAAATGGAGAAGAAATTGTTGAAGTTAAACATAAAGAAGGCACCTGGGGTGGAGGGCATCTATCAGTTATATTAAAGGAGGCAGTAAAGGAAGTAAGTAAACCTTAGCCATAATTATGAGAACTTCCTTGGACTCCAGGGAGGTCCCCATGGATTGGAGGTGTGTAAATGTATCCCCAGTTCACAAAGGGGTTTCAAAGGGTGACACAAGTAACTATAGACCTGTTAGTTTAACTTGTGTTCCAGAGAAAATAATGGAGTCACTGGTTAAAGAAGCATTACAGAATCATCTAGACAAGAATTCAGTAATAGTTAAGACACAGCATGGGTGTGTTAAAGGGAGGTCTGAACAATTTGTTTGGATACTATGATATGGTCAAAAAGGAACTGGATGCAAAAAATAATTTTGATATCATAATATTGGATTTCAGGAAAGCTTTTGATACTATTGCATATGGAAGCCTGCTGTACAAATTGGAGTGGTATGGCATTAAGGGCAAGTTGCTACGATGGTTGAATGGGAGATGACATAGAGTTTGCAGATCATACAAAGGTTGGCAGGGCTGTTAACGACAGTAAAGACAGTATGCTATTGCAACAGGATCTAGATAAGTTGGTCAAATAGGCTGAGAAGTGGCAACTGAAGTTTAACATTGACAAATGCAAAGTACTGCATATGGGTAGCAGTAACCCAAGAGAAATGTACCAACTGCATGATACAATGCTCAGCTAGTGGAAAATGAGAGAGACCTGGGGGTAAATGTGCAGTCAGATATGAAGTTTTCTAAGCATTGCAGCTCATGCGGTCTTGTCAATGATATATACAGGAATTTTGCTAGCAGGGATAAGGAGGTGATTATCCCCTTGCATAAAGCAATTGTCAGGTTACGCCTTGAGTACCGATCTGAATACAGGTCTGGAGGCCTCATTTTAAGAAGGATGTAGAGTTGCTAGATTGAGTAAAAAGAAGGGCAACAAGATTGCTGAGGGGAACAAAGGGTGCTCTTATGAAGAAAGGCTTAAGTTCTGCAAATTGCAGTGCCTGGAGACTAGGCACCTGCGAGGTGATGTGATTGAGGTGTATAAGGCCTTGTACGTGTTGAGCAACTCAATGCTGATGGGATTCTTCCTCTTGCTCAGATTACAAACCAGAGGGGCATAGATCCAAATTGAGGAAAGACAGTTGTAGAACAGATGTGTGGAAATTTGCCTTTAGCCAGCAGGTAGTTGATTGCTGGAACAAACTTCCATTTGTTGTTGTGGAAGTTGAAAGCATAAATAAATTTAAGGCTGAGCTAGAGAGGGAATTGGAATGAATGGATGGGTGAAATGGGAGGGTTTTTTTTTGGCTGATGCTGCATAAGCTTGCTGTCTTGCATCGTATGCCTCAACTAATGCTAATGTGTATCTAAGATAACTACCAGTTCTTACTGTTTGTAAAAAAGCTGTGATAGGTAAAAACAGTTTGGATATTTGGGCACATCAAAATCTGTGCATACCAGCATAATTAGAGTTATAACAAAAAAAAAAAAGTATGATTTTTATTCACAAACCAAGAAAATTCCTCTGTATTTCCTATTTACTCTTCCATTCAGCACATGCTAACAAACAATATGTATGAAAAAAAAAAAAAAGAAATAATAATTGTCAGCTTTTATTAGTCCAGTTTTAATGAAATATCGGGAAGTCTTTGACAGATAACTGTAAAAAAACCAAATACACTGTACAAAATTTTCATGAAAATTCAACAATAACAGTTGAGTTATTATGTGTGGAATTATTACACAGATAAAGAAATAATAATTGCCAGATTTCTATTCATCCAATTTTAACTAAATTAGGGATAGCTTGATAAACCTTTTTATTTACAAAATTTTATGAAAATCCATCTGATAGGCGTTGAGTCATTACAATACAGACCAGTGGACAGATATGGTGAAGACAATAGGCACTTTACACATACAGCAGACTCTCGATTTACTGGGATCAGATTAACCGGAACACTTCAAGACTCCAAATAAAAAAATAAAAATTCAACCAGAAATATCTTATATAAAATTCAAGTAATAAATATAAAGGTATAAAGATGCTTTGCAAGGCGTAAAGAAGCGACAAGAAGCAGTGTTATAAGTTGTCATTGGGAGATTAGTGTACCTATTATCTTGCAACCCCCCTCCACTGTCTTCACTTCCCCCCCCCCTCGCTCAAAAAAAAAAAAAAAAAAAAAAAAGAGACCAAATGTTTAGTTTGTTTTAGTGCATCGCGTTGATTGTTGTGTTCTGTCACACTGCAAAAGGACAAATTTTGTTTCATTATTTGTCAGGGATGTCGGAGTTTTTTTTATAGTAACTTTTTTTTTTTTTGTTTAGAAATTGCGAAAATGATGGGCAAACGCAAGAGTTGTGCTTTCAATTAAATAAAAACTTTAAATTATTTAAAAGTTTGAAAACTGTGCATCTGTTAAATCTCTAAAGAACCATAATAATGTTGGTGATCAAACCATACATGACAATGTAAAAATTAAAGGGGAGCTTCGTATTGGACACGCGAGTAGTGCGTGGTAAGTTTTTTTGTCATTTCATTCGCTTTACATTCTACTAATACAAAATGCTGCCTGCATTTACAATTTCGTTTTATGCATCCATTCTGAAATAGTCATGCAATTTAGTTTACTGGAACTGATGACAGCATTTTTTCAGTACATAATTCTTAACAGTAGTCAGATGCAATAGATGAAGACATTCACTATCATTCTGACGTAACCACACCATCACCTCACGAATGTTTACTAGCATTTCATTAATTTCTAGTGCTTTTTCCTTACATGAATCATGCACATTATCTTCGAAGTCACTCCTTATGTCATTGGCTTTCTGTTTGTTGTCTACCCATTGTTCACAGAGGCTGTGATTTCTTCCTTGCTTAAGTAACGTGCAACTGGGGTTTTTACATTATCTCAATCCAGGCAGCCTTTGCTTCTAAAAATGGTGCTAATTCAAAGTTATTAGTGATCTCTTCTTTTTCAATACATTTTTTTCCAGCAGTTTTCAATTATGTTGAACTTACTTTCTCCCACACTAATCCAATATTATGCAACATCATTCAATGTTAATGTTTTCAGAAATTCTAGAACTTGAATTTCTGAGTTCACAACAGCAACAAGTAGCCCACCACCACAGTAAGGTTTGAAGGATTCCATGACTGATTCCATGGGTTGAATCAGTTCAGTTGTGTTCCTTGGTGGAAAAGTGACTCTGATCTTGTCACCTTTCAATTTCAGAACATCAGACAAAGGATAAGCTGGGCCAACAGTAACAGAGCCTTCAAGTTTCAAGTTTTTTGTAAAGAAAGTAGCATCACACTGATGTTACAAATTCACTTTCAAACCATGAGAACTTTTTGTGACCACGGGGACTTTGATTTTTACTGATGAACAATGGCTTTTCTTTGTGCATAGTAACACAGTAATTCTCTCTTTATTAGTTTTAATGCCCACTTTTGTTAGGTGCCTTTTTAATATCCGGTGATTTGTCAGGGAGAAGTTTATAGTACAATGCTGTTTTGTTAGTTGTACAACTGTTCATCTATGAACTCACCATCTTGATTACATACATAAATTCAGGAAATGCTTCTGCTGTTGTAATGTCACCAACTGCAGACTCGCCTAGAAGATTAACCTGGGATATCCCATGATGAGCTTACATTTCTTTCACCTTTTTAGGAAGGATGTAGAGTTGCTAGAACGAGTACAAAGAAAGGCAACAAGATTGGTGAGGGGAACAAAGGGGTGCTCTTACCAAGAAAGGCTTAAGTTCTGCAAATTGCAGCGCCTGAAGAGTAGGCACCTGCGAGGTGATCTGAATGAGGTGTATAAGGCCTTGGATGGGTTGAGCAAGCTGAATGCTGATGAGATTCTTTTGTTCAGACTAAGTACCTGAGAGGGCACAGTTGAGGAAAATTGAGGAAAGACAGTTGTAGAATAGATGTGCGGAAATTTGCCTTTAGCCAGCAGGTAGTTGATTGGTGGAACAGACTTCCATCTTTTATTGTGGAAGCTGATAGCCTAAATAAATTTAAGGCTGAGCTGGACAGGCATTTGGAACGAATGGAGGGGTGAAATGAGAGTTTTTTTTTTTTTTGGCTGATGCTGCATAAACTTGCTTTTTTGCATCGTATGCCTCTGCTAATGCTAATCTCCAAAGTCATCCTTCAGATGCTTTAAATGTATCATCTCCACCAAGTAGCTTATGAAATTTAAGTGCCTGTGGTTTCAAAAAGTTACTCTAATACTCCTTCACTACATTTAAAAAAAAAAACCTTGTATAAGCATTGGTCCACATCATCGTTTCCACAAAATCCAGTTTTCTTTTTGGAGGCCCACTTCATCTTCTATGGAGTCTACAAATGAATGCAATTTTGTCTCCTCTTTCATTCAACCAATCATGGATCGTTGCTTCTGGAATTCCACACTTGTGAAATATACTACATTTTGTTTCACAACTCATCACTCTCAATAATATTTAACCTTTCTTCAGCTCTATAATTTTTTCTTTTAGGAGCCATTACTTCAGTCTTAATGATTTACTAATTTGCTGTGAATTATGGTGTACCTGTGTCAGTGTTTCTCGCCTGTGGTACATGGAAAAGTGTATCAGAATCATAGCTTTATTGCTCAAAGAAGTAAAACCGTCAATGTTAAATGCATGTGGAAAAATGTATGGCCAGAGTCAGTTCATTCTGGAAATATGATCGAACAGGCAGAAAATGGAATCGGTGGATAGTAGAACTTGCTGTGTGTCAGTGGGAGGGGAAGGTTCTGATGATATGACTATTGAAGCTCTTGTGGGTAACACAATTGATAGAATCGCCCTCCTTCCCACACCGGCTGGAAAAGACCTGAGTTTGAATCCCGTCGATGAAGGGAGGAATTTTTATGGATCCTTTTCACAACATGGCTGAGTTAGTCAGGCTTGGGCAAGGGTAGCATGGTTTTTCTCTCCCGGAAAGTCAAGTTTTTCATCCAGCAAAACAGAAAATTGACCTCAGGACACACCCAATTTATAGACAATATACATAGAGTAACAGGACCTTAGTTGCCTATGCTCCTAAAAAAATAAAAAAAATAAAAAAGACATGATTACTGAAGACGTTCAAGAATTACTGGTAGAAAAAGAAGCCGGCGTAGCGGTTGATTGATTTGATTTGGTAGTTGTTGGCGCATCGGCTTCTGTGGCCATATTGCACCTCCCAAGGTTTTTGCAGTACTTTGATCCAAGCCCGAGGCGGGAATCGAACCCGCGACCTTTGGGTTGCCGGGCAGGTACTTTACCCACTCGGCTAGCCTGGTCGGCTGCCGGCATAGCGGATTTGGTGCAAATGGCAACATAGGTAAAATCAAGTCAATTCAGATGATGATATCGCAGATGAAAATTCTAAACTTTCAAATTTTAAACAAAAAACGCACAGAGGAAGGCATAAAGTTAGTCAAGCAATTAGAATCTTATTTTTTGAATGCAGATTCTTGAATGAACGGAGCCCAAAGTTCAAAAGGGAGCTTATGATGAAATTCACAAAGATTTATCAAGCAAAAGCAAACAAACCCGGATTACTGATTTTTTAAAGAGAGCAGAAGATACACGAAATCTAGAATGGTGTAGTTTTGTTAACGAAATTGTGTATTTTTGTTAGCTTTTGGAATGTAACCTCTCCTTCTACAAAATTTTATGAAAATCCATCTGATAGGCGTTGAGTCATTACAATACAGACCAGTGGACAGATATGGTGAAGACAATAGGCACTTTACACGTACAGCAGACTCTCGATTTACTGGGATCAGATTAACCGGAACACTTCAAGACTCCAAATAAAAAAATAAAAATTCAACCAGAAATATCTTATATAAAATTCAAGTAATAAATATAAAGGTATATTTATTCTTGGTTTTGCACTACACGACATTTTACAGGAACCTAATAACCATGTTATACAAGGGATTACCTGTATATTGATGTGGGATCTACTAAAAGAAATAACTACTGTCAAGGGTATGGGGAGTGGACTTTGCTTTCTTAAAGGCTACTACAGTGATCTTAGAGTGTTTTAATTCCTTTTAGTGTGACCAACTGATGATGTTAACAACTCCAAATTCTAAATAAGAGGCAATCAGCAAAAGTAATCGAAGAAGCTATTAAGCTTTTTATACCAACAGAGAATATATTATTCAGGACCTAAATGGATGTTAGATGAACAGATGAGAATAGTGGCAATGAATCAAAATAAATGGGATGATTACAAATTATCAGGGGACACAAAAGCATACAGTATGAACTAGTCTGCAATCAAGTCACTAAGGGAATTAAGCAAGGCTAAGACATGAGAAGGTTTTGGTTAAGAATGGAAAGAAAAGTAACAAAAAATTCTATGCTTATGTTAACAATACAAGGAAAGGGATGAACAACATTGGCCCACTGGACTTCAATGACATAACTATTGATGATCCTGTTCAGGTTGCTGAGAAACTAAATGAATATTTTGCATCTACATTCACATGTGAAGAAGTTTTTAGGGATAGGAACATTATGTTATAACTGGGAGCTAAATGATTTTGTTATAACTGAGGAGAAAGTGGAAGGGAAATTGCTATAGCTAAAAGTAAATAATACATTTACAGCTGATGGAATCTAGCCTGTAATATTAAAAGAGGTAAGCAAGCTATTGGCCATAATATGAGAGCCTTCTTGGATTAAGGATTCCTATATCTTGGAGGTGTGTAAATGTCTCTCCTATTCATGGGAGGGGTGGCAAGAGCAATTACAGACCTGTAAGCTTGACTTCTGTTCCAGGGAAAATAATGGAAAACACAGCACATTTGTCAGACACCTGTCTGACCAATCTGATTAGCTATGAAGCAGTAGAAAAGGAACAGAATGCAAACAATTTTGGCATCATATTTGGATTTCAGTAAAGTTTTTGACACTATTCGATATGAAAAACTGCTGTAACAAATGGAGCAATGTAGCATTAGGGGCAGTTACTTGTTACTTCTATGGATAAAGGATTGGATTGAGTGGAAGTAGATGGTTAAGCTACATCTTGAGTAAGCATAAAGGCCTGGAAGCCTCATTTTAAGAATGATGTGGTTCTCTTTGGATTGGGTGCAGAGAAGAGCAACCAGATTAGTCCAGAACACAAAGGGATACTCTTACCACAAAAGACTGGTTCTACAAATTTCAGCACTTGGAAACTAGGCACTTGTGAGGAGACCTGATTGAAGTGTTTGTCTTTAAATGGATTGAGTAAACTTAATGATGGTATTCTCTTTCTCAGGCAACCTACCGTGGAAAAATTTGCCAGGGTAATTGACTGTCGGAAGAAACTACCATCTGGTGTGGAAGTTGGTAGTTTGAATAAATTTAAGGGAGAGTTAGACATATTATTAGACTGCATGAATATATAAGGCAGGTAATTTGTTTTTACTTTCTTCCATCACATGCACTCAAAAGCTTGGAGGGGGGGCATAACCTATAATTCTGAGTGTTTCTCCCATGTTCATTCTGCCTTTCATCTCATCAGATCCATGGAAGTGATTCTTCTCTCTTTCTCTCAACTATTTATCCACCTTTGTATATACTATAGTAAGTAACTTACCTACCCCCATGCCCTTCATGAACAATATACAGGCATACCTCGGTTAACGTTACCTCTGATAACGAAGCTTCGATATAACGAAGTCGGCAATTTCAAGCCCCATTTAACATAAAAAAAATATTCCAGTTTAATCACCTGAAATCTAAACAAACTGAAGAAATTAGGGAAACCTTTGGAGCTTCTCGTGGTTGGTTCGAGAAATTTAAAAAACGGGCCAGGATTCATAGTGTAAAATTAACAGGAGAAGCTGCAAATAAGTTTCCAGAAAAACTTAAGGAAATAATTGAACGTGAAAATTTTCCAAATTTGGTGTTCAATGTTGACGAAAGCGGTTTGTTCTGGAAACGGCTACCAACAAAAAGCTTCATTTCTATTGAAGAAAAATCAGCTGCTGGGTTCAAAGCAGCCAAAGACCGTTTAACGTTACTCTTTGGATCAAATGCCTCTGGCGATTATAAATTAAAATTGTTATTAGTTTACCATTCAGAAAATTCGAGGGCGTTAAAAGGTAACATAAAAATGAATTTACCTGTAATATGGAAAGCAAATAGAAAAGCGCGGGTTACCAAGGAGTTATTTACTGATTGGTTTGTTAACCACTTTTGTCATGAAGTAAAACGGTATTGTCAAAAAAAACAACTTTGAAGAAAAAGCTCTTTTGTTGTTAGACAATGCTCCGGGACATCCTACTGATCTTAACACGTTGGACACATGCATTCCTGTCGAAGTTGTGTTTCTTCCAGCAAACACAACTTCCCTGATTCAACCATTGGATCAGGGAGTAATAGCATCATTTAAAGCTTATTATCTGCGTCGAACTAAGCAGTTTAACTGAACTAGAGGTTAAAGAGGAAATGACAGTTAAAACTTTTTGGAAAAACTACACCATTAAAAACGCAATTAAAAACATTGATAGTTCTTGGAAAGAAGTCACTAAGAAATGCTTAAATGGAGTTTGGCGCAAAATATGGCCAGAAGTTGTACTAGAAGAAGAAAATAACATCCAAGAAATTAAAATGAAGTTATCCAGATGGCTCAATCAATAGGTTTCGAAAATGTCGATGAAGAGGATGTTAGAAATTTATTGAATGCAGAAGATGATGGTTTTTCAGTGGAAGATTTAGAAAACCTTGTTAGCAATAAGACGAAGTTAAAGAAGTTCCTGCCGAAAAAGTGTTAACAACCAAAGATTTAAAAAGGTGCTTAAATGACATTGAAAACGTTTTAAATTTTTTTAGTGAAAATGATCCTGATTTAGGAAGAAGTATTATTGTTAAGCGATCAGTGTTAAATGCAATAACTCCGTACAGGCAATTGTTAAATGAAAGAGAAAAAGAGCATAAACAATCAACTTTAGACTCGTATTTTAAAATGTGATTTCACTTTGTATGTAAGTTGACTGTTTATTTAATAAAACTTTTCTTTGTCCGAAAAAAAAGCTTTTCATTTTCTTTAAGTAGGAACGTATCCCTATTCTGGCCATAGTATTTTTACCTCTGAAAACGAAGTTTCGCTTAACGAAGTAATTTCGTGGAACGCATCCTATTCGTTATTCGAGGTATGCCTGTACAAGAAATCAGAACTGTCTTCTCAATAACCTTCACTTATCAGCCATACAAGGTGGAGATTTCAACCTATCATCAATCCTTGCCTTGCTGAATACCAGAATCATGACCCTCCTTGGAACATTAAATGTGAAACGTATAAATTCTGAATTAATTAGATGCCTCTACTTGCTTGACCCTGCTTTCACCAATGCATTTCATCAGCTGGAAATGAATAATGACCTCACCATTCCTCCAGAGCCTTCTCACCTTTTCTAATCTATTCATCACATCACCAAGAAGCCCAAAAAACATGTTGGAAATATGAGAAAAATTATGGTCCCAAAATATCTTCAATACTGCAAATACAAGCATGCTGCTTCTGCCATGTCAGCCTGGACTTCAATTTTTCTCTGGCCATAAATTTGCTTTCAGTGAAATTGGATAAGGCCAATTTCACTACTCACTGACTGCTACAAAGACAGTAAAAATCATTCCAGTTTGTAGGGCGTGGTTTTCCAATTTAAAAAGTTATTTTTTAAAAATTGGAAATCCTTTTTATAACATAAATGGTCCCATTAAATGCCACATTCTGGATCTGGAGAAATGACCCATGCACATCTATCATTTTGAAAACCAAACTTGCTTTTCTGAATGCCCCAAAGTTCCTGAACACCCCTTACCCTATGATGATGCCATAGCAACTCTCTAAGACCCAGGTGATCAATGCTGTTAACTCACTCCTACTAAGGACAACCACTAGAGATGACGGGATCTTACAGAGTTTATGATCAAATGCCTCAGTGTCTACCTCACTGAGCCACTGTTAACCATTTATGATAAATGTCTAGAGAATCACTTTTTTTCCCTCAGTTGAACCAGTACAAAGCTTGACCTAAAAATCCACTTTGCCACCAGCATTGACCAGTCTAGACCTATTATGTGTAGTCAAGATCTTGGAAAAGGCATCGTTTTCCTGACCATCTCACACGAAATCCTGCCAGACCCCTCTTCTTCTTTAAAAATACATTTTACTGCATCAGAAAAATCATCCATCGCTAATCTTAATCTCTCTATCTTACGATGCCCACAGTGTCCGGAAGACATGGAGGAATATGTTGACCTATCTTGATCTCGAATCAGCCTTTGATGCATATTGGTCCCTCAGTTCCTTCTCCATACTCTAGCATCATTACCACATTTATGGGGACATGCTGTGATCAAGACAGAAGCGTACCTTGATCCTTACTGATGATAACCATTTCCTAGCATGTGATCCTTATCCTTTGGTAATTAATAAAAGCAGGGGCAGGCCATCCCAAGGGTGAAAGGAGTGCAGTGCACCCAGGCAGTGCATTGCACTCCTTTGCAAACCTGAAACTTGCATACACATATCAAGAAAATTTTAAAGCGGGGCACCACATACCCTAGGAACGTCCCTGAATAAAAGCAACTACCTAACTAATGCTGATGAGGTAAAGATATCAGCAGAGATATTTTCTCATTAGATACTGCCATGACAGTTTTCAATGAAATTGAATTAGAACTTCAGGCACTCTCAACATCTCTCTCTCTCTCTCCACATTCAACCTTCTCTATATAAATCCCTCAAAATCTACTGTTTTCTCATTAAAACTGCACTTAACACCCATCATAACCTCCTTGGGTGAAGTAAGAATCCTCTCGTGAGTCGTCTTTCTGACGAGGAGGTGATCGCTGACAATGTCTTTCCCAGACCACACTGAAAAAGTAGCAAAGAAGTATTGTTCCCTCATGTGGGTCAGCATACCACGTGAAGGATAAAGCCTTCTTTACAAGAGATTAACATTACACATCTATCCCAGTATCCTTTATGGAACCCAAAGACAACATCAGCTGTTGAGTTCCTTGTTTGTCTAATCTCAGTGGTAGACATTTATATGTAATCTCTGGTTCTTATCTGTATCTATTTGTTTGTTACTAAGAATTGTGGCATCACCTTTGTTATGGTAGGAACAGTGTACCTATTTCTATACAATAAAGGTGTTTTATTTATTTAAAATCCATTTACAGACACCATAAACAGGTAGTTATACAAATGCCTTCCAGAAAGTCTTTTTTCTTTTCTTTTTTTTTAAATAAAAGACTGTTTCTAATTGTCTTGCTCCAATTTATTTTATTTGTCACCAATCATTTCATTAATCAGTTCAAAATAGCCTATGTAATAAATATACTGGGTAATCATCATCAGCCATTTTCAATCCACTGCAGGATGAAGGCCTCTCCAGCAACTTTCCAGTTCCTTCTATTTTGAGCACTGGCCATCCATTTACTACCCAAAAACTCATGAATTTCATCTATCAATCTTCCAGGTTTTCTTCTAGCTCCTCTTGGGTACCATTCTGTTATTTTCTTAGTCCATCTGTCATCATGTCTTCGAGCTATGTGTCCTGCCCAAGACCATTTTAGTTCTTTAGTTTTGATAAGAATGTCCTTTACTTGAGTTTGCTGCCTAATCCATGTGTTTCTCTTCTCATCTAACAGTCTGATTCCCAATATAATTCGTTCCATTCTTCGCTGTGTAGTTCTCAGCTTCTCTTCCATTCTTTTGGTGAGTGCCCAAGTTTCACTTCCATAAGTCGTGGTGGGGAGTATACATTGGTTCATTATTTTACGTTTCAGACAAACTGGGATATTGCTCTTAAGTATGTTATCCATCCAAAATTTATTCTTCTCTTGACTTCCAGCCATTTATCATTATTACAGCTAATAACTTGTCCCAGATAAGTATATGACTCCACCTTTTCAATTGCTGCTCCTTCAATCATTATTTCCCTTTCCGTGGCATACTTGTTCATCATTACTTTTGTTTTAGCCATATTCATCTTTAGTCCAAAATCCTTACAAACTGTGCATAACTGATTAAGATTTTCCTCTAATTCTTTGGGATCATGGCTTATGACCACAATGTCATCTGTAAATGGTTTAGGTACTCTCCGTTCACATTGACTCCTTTCTGCGACCAGTCTAATCTTCTGAAAGCTTCCTCAAGAGCAGCAGTAAACAGCTTCGGAGATATTGTGTCTCCTTGTCGAACTCCTTTCTCGATTTTAAATTTCCTACTGTCTTTGTCTGGTTTGATAAAGGAGGTAGCACTCTCATATATTTTCTTCAAAATCATAATATATGGGGTATCTGTGCCTTTCTTTCCAGTGCCTGAAACATTGCCTTATGCTGTATGGAGTCAAATGCCTTTTCATAATCCACAAATGCCAGGCATAATGGTGTTTTATATTCATTTGCTTTCTCCATTAGCTGTGATATTACGTGAAGGTGACAATCCTGTCCTAAAGCCAGCTTGCTCTTTCAGTTGATTCTCGTCAAGTATTCTTTCTAATCTGTTAGTAATGACCCTTGTGAACAACTTGTAGATGTGGGATAACAAGCTAATTGGTCTATAATTTCCAATTTCTGATTTATCTCCTTCTTTATAGAGCAAAACTATGATTGCATTATTCCACTGTTTAGGCGTCACACCTTTTCTAGCCTTGCCAGTTTTTGTGTTATGTCTCTTCCTCCCAATTTTAACAACTCTACGGTAACTTCATCTTCCCCTGGAGCTTTCTGATTCTTCATTTTCTTCAATGCATGTTCTACCTCATCAGGAAGAATATCGGGTATGCCGTATGTGTTGCTACTTTGCAATCCATCTTCCCCACTGCTGGCATCATTCCCTTGCTTCTTGTATAATTCTCTATAGTATTCGTCTGCTATTTGAATTATGCCTTCTCTGCTGTTTATAAGTACACCATCGATATTCTTCAGTTTCAGTATCATTTGTCTTTCTGTATTACTGCTCATGGCTGCTGATTTAAATCCTTTGTTTTCCCTTAATGCTTGTTCTACTTTTCTTGTGTTAAATCTTCTTATGTCCTCTCTGAGTCTCTTTCTAATGGCTTTGCATAACTCAGTATACTCAATTTTCTCCCTGTCAGTGTTTTTCTTGCTCTTCATTTGTCGTCTTCGGTTCATCATGACAAGTGTTTCTTGACTAATTTTTTCTTCCTTTGATTTCTTTTTCCCTATAGGTTTCTTGGGCTTTATCACTTTCAGAAAGTTGTAATATTCCTCGTCGATATCTTGGTCCTGAGCAGTCTGTAGAAGCTCAAACTTGTTCTTAAGTTCCAGTACATACTGCTTTTTCTCCTCCTCTGTTATCTCAAAGACCTTGTATTATTTACTCGAGCCAGTTTTTTCCTTTCCTTTCCTACATCTATATCAAGTGTACATCTTACCATTCTGTGATCGTTTCCAACATTTACCTTATTCAGGACAGTAACATCATTCACAATATATCTTCTGTTAGTGAGGATGAAGTCGATTTCATTAGTTGTTAATCCATTCAGACTCTTCCATGTCCACTTTCTGTTCACCCTTTTCTTGAAAAAAGTGTTCATTACTGACAGTCCTTGAGATTCTGCAAATTCCACAAGTCTTTCACCTCTTATTTCTTTCACCAATTCCAAAATTTCCCATAGTTCCTCTTTCTGCGCTGTTTTGCCTTTTTCCAACCTTAGCATTGAAGTCCCCCCCTAATAATAGTGTATTTTCTGCTCATCTAGAAGACTCTCAATTTCGGTGTACATTTCTTCAACCTCTTCATCATCATGGCTCAATGTTGGTGCATAAATCATTATAATCTTTAGCTTGTACCTCTTAGAAATCTTGAGTATTAGTCTTGACCCCCTTGGTGATGTACTTTTGAATTCCAAAATGTTGTTTTCAAAATCTTTATGGATACTGGGTAAAGTATTCATGAAATAGTTTATTTCCACATGGTCTATGTGACATGGAAACAAAAATAAATTCTTGCAAGATATTTCTTTTATTTGATCAAAACATTTCAAAAATTAAAATATTTTATGTACATACATGACAGATTTTTATTTTATACATTATAGTTTGGCATCTTTGGCTTTGACTGCCTAAAAAGTACACATGCAGTTGTGAAAGCTGCAACTCCTACATGAAACAGAACCTGCCACAGGTCTCTGATATCTTTGAGATACATATTGCAGACTGCTATCAGTATCAGACTGGACCAATTCAGAAATGTTCTTTTTGCAATGTTATTAAAAAGTAGGTAAATCTGAAAATATAAAAAAAATTAATAACACACATTAAAATATGTGAAAAATATTGCTCCTTAATAAAATATAATAAAAACGTGAATAGACTTATGAAAAAATATCAAATTATTTTTAAATACAACTTGTATCTTAAATTTCGAATAAGCAGTAAAATAATTACCTCTAAAGAAATCATTATCTATGTAGCTGTTCACAGTCTGATTAGTGTGACTGTTATAGCCACATTAATATTTTTTTGAGATATGTTCTTGAAGCTTTGTATTTTATTTTTTAAAAATGAAATATGAATAAATACAATTATTGTGCATTAGCATTAGTAGAGGCATATGATGCAAGAAAGCAAGCTTATTCAGCATCAGCCAAAAAAAAAAAAAAAATATGACATATTTCATAAACTAATCCTGTTTGAAAAATTCATTCAAAGAAAGCCAACAAATTACCTTCTTTTCATCATAAAGAATCTTACAGTAAATAGTGACATTATGAAGTCTCTGACAACATACTGCTTCTTTCAACACTGGGATCGGGAATATGACTCATTGTTTTTCCACTTTTATTATGATTTCTCTTAAACTCTGAGGTTCAGGTTGTTTGAAAAGGTACTAGAAATTGCATCATTGCTATCAACTTGCATTTGTGCCTGCAGCTCAATAAAATTTTTAGTCAAAGGTCTTCTCTGTGAGACTCCGACAATTCATTTACATCTTCAGTACAAACTTTCAAGTTATGGTGTTTTGGTATATTTGTTATATCTAACATTTTCTTTGTGACTTTTTCTTGTTTTTTTTTTTTGAAATGATTCTCACTCCCATAAGGAAATTATAACCTACTTCCAAAACTTCATGAGTTGTTACTTCCCTTCTGTCAGTGGCAACAATACTCTGAGCCATGTTTCTTTTGAAATGATACTGCTTAAAGGTGAAAATGATCCCTTGATCGACAGACTTTTCTTTTTCACCTCACCAGTTCCAGAGGTACCCTCACTTTATTTTCTCTTTTCACTCATCTGACCCACACTGTAAAAAAACACTTTTACAGCCATGAAAATTGAGAATGTGTAATTAGAGCAGTAATGTGCTTGAGATGCTGAAACAGTACCAAAAACTAAACCCAAAATCTCTGTTTTAGTTTCATGTTTAGATTTATAAGGCACATTAGCTTGTTTCTAATGAATAAATAAATTATATAACATAATATAAATATAAAATAAATAAATATTTTGTTCATACTCCAGAAAGGTCACAGGAATCAGAAGTTTGTACAATTGCAGTGATTGTTTACTAGGATAACATCATAGCGTGCTAAACATGTGAAAATGTAACTAACTACAGATATGTGTACATATATATATCGGACAAATGGTAACACCATGGAATGTATATATCAGTGAATGTACAGGAACAAAGTGTTAGGTGTATATGTATTACTGGTTGGGAACCACTGCTCGAAGTGAACGATAACTGGAAGGGTCACATTGGGAAGTGTATTTGTGAGGGTAACTGCTTATATGTTAAAAACAAATCACTATTCGCCACCTACCTGTCTTACTTATACTTAGTACAGTGGTTTTCAACCGGGGTGCTGCAACAACATTCCAGGGATGCCACGTAATTTGGGTGTAAGTTACTTAAACTTATTTTTTTTTTTTAATTTATATATTTATTTCATTATAAAAAAGGTGTATGGCATCTTTTTAATTTTGTGGTGATCTATAATTGATGTTTATTTAGTACCTCTCTATATAAAGAATAAAATTATTATATAAGTACATATAATTTGTATTATTAATTGTAATTTTGTTTCTAGTTATTGTAATAACTATCATATAACAGATTTTTTTAATATTACACACACACACACACACACACACACACACACACACACACACACACACACACACACACACACACACACACACACTCGGATCTAACAGGCAGAAAATTGAGTACGGGTGCCACAAAATAAAATAAATTGGTTAGGTTAGTGCTGTATTTTGTTTCAAAATTTTTAATACTGAATGCAATTTTTATTTTTTAATGGTCCTCAAATTATTGGTTCTTAGAAGTCCTAATGACATGGTATAGATATATTCTAAAAGCTGATAGAAAATCTACAGAGAGTTCTTATTTCATTTCTGGTTGCCTTCCAATCCAGGTATCTTCAAAATAATCAACTAGATTGTGAAGAACTTCATTCTCTCTCTCTCTCTCTCTCTCTCTCTCTCTCTCTCTAGAAATCACTGTCTAATGGTGTCACAAAAGAATGATTAACATCAGCCTCTGGAACAAAAGCCAGGATGATCAGTTCTCCTTTCCCCTCCACATGTGGAGGGAAAAATCAGATTTCAATTACAGTGAGAATAATGGAAAAAGCACAAGGAAATATATCTTTAATGCATTAAGAGATGCTTTTTCCAAAATCTGTTATGATAAGTAATGAAAAACCTTGTTTCAGATTTTTGATTAACCTTATCGCTCTGTGTTACAGTAATTTTAGTTTTGATAATGAATCCAGAGCGCACAGGCCTCTTTATTATATGATTAACCTTCTATAGATTTTTATTCACAATAAAGCATAGTTTGAATCGTACAATTTTTGTCCATATCTTCCACAATGCAGTACATATCTGTACTGCATTGAATAATGGAAGAGTGCATTTGAAAGTACCATTAGCAAACTACAGAGTACTGCTTTTCAGTAATTCAAGATTCTTTCTAGTTGCAAAAAAAAAAAACATTTCCTCTGTTAAAGCACCACTGTCAAATAATAAAAAAAATTTCTCTTTTACAGGGAAGGAATTTTTAAATTTAATACACTGGTAAATTTAGGAAGAACATTTTGATTTATCTTTCTTATGCTCCGAAGAACCTTTTGATGACAGGAACAGGTGGAAGAGATGATGCAGCAGAGAATGACAGTGAAGTGGTTCCATTGCTAATGATTTCTTGCAGGGTCCCCACCAAAGCATTTGCATTTTCTTTCATCCAGTTTTTTTTTTTTACCTTCAATAAAACCTGTAAAAGTGAGGCGAACTTTCTTGCTACACCTCGTTCATAAAGTATTAGTATAAGACTAAATTCAACTGGGCATAATATTTTTAAGAGTTATAATTATCTATATAGGGTGTTTCAAAAATGATGGTCAATAATTTAAAGGTGAAAAGTACAAACTAAAATAAGCAAAAAAATCCCAGTGAACATTGGGCGGCAATGAACTGTTTTCGAGATAATGCACATTTTCTGTTAAGATCCGCCACTGACTATGGGAGCACTAGTTTAGCAAAAAGCTGTGAATCCTTTGCTAAGGGTGGTTTTATTAAACATAAGATAATATATTTTTAATTTTTGGTTTCAACACCACAGGATTTTATAGATGTTACAGGATGTTCTTGCTAACACCCTCTCCTCAACATCAGGTGTTATGCTCCTAGGCTTACTGTTTATACTCCATGTGTGAAGCACCCATGTTCTCTAAGGCATGATGTACCTTGATGAATGTGCGCCTGTTGGGCTTTTGAGAAATGCTTCTTGGTACAAACGTGCAGGCTCGGGTGCACTGCCATTGGCTTTACCATACATGAAGTGCATGTCTGCATACTCTTTGTAACCTCTTTCCATGTTGAATCCTTTGACAAGTACTAGCATGCCTGCTATGTCTCAGAGCATTGAGAGAGGGGAAACAGAGAGAATGAGCATAACCTAACCTAAACAAACAAGTCAGTGGTGGATCCCAACTAGAAATGTGCAATATCTCAAAAACGATTCACTTAAGGACCCATGTTTACTAGGCTTTTTTTGCATATTGTGGTCTATATAATATTCGTGTAACATACCATAGAAAACTCTTAAACAAAAAACTACTTTAGTAGTTTTTTGTTTAAGAGTTTTTTTAAGAGCATCATTTTATCTTTTTGTTTAGGCATCATCGTTTTGTTTAAGAGCATCATTTTATCTTTTTGTTTAAGCATCATCGTTTTGTTTAAGAGCATCATTTTATCTGTATCTCATATCATATTGTGCTCTTCCTTCAAGAGTTGCCATGTATTGCACTACCTCGAATAAGTAACGCTTCACTAAAAGAAGACTATTGTTACTTATTCTCAGTGGGCACCACCACCCAGATGGCACTGTTTCATCGACAAGTACTAGTATGCAGGTACCCACCGACAAAAGGCCAACAAGCCTTGAAACGGTGCGGTCTGGGGTGGTGGTGCCCACTGAGAATAAGTAACAATAGTCTTCTCTTTTAGTGAAGCATTACTTATTCGAGGTAGTGCAATACATGGCAACTTGTGAAGGAAGAGCACAATATGAGATACAGATAAAATGATGCCCTTCAAACTACTAACGTAGTTTTTGTTTAAGAGTTTTCTATGGTGTGTTTACACCAATATTATACAGGATTATTATATTATATTCTTAAAGATATGATGCCTTGTTGCATTAAATTTTACTTAAATATTGTGGTCTGTACAGTTCACCTTAGGTGCCTCCATAGCCAGGTGGGAAGGAGCAGCAGTGCGTACCACACGCTTCTTGATTATACCAGGTTTGAGCCCGTCACCACCAAATACGGAGGATGCGGAAAGGTCAGGGAATGACCACCGCATATCCTGGAGCAATATCGCCTTAGTTGCTAATGCTCCTAAAAACCAAATAGCAAACAAACAAACAAACAAACAAACAAACAGTTCACCTTTAAATTATTGACCATCCCTTTTGAAACACCCTATATAATATAGGTGTAAAAACACCATAGAAAAGTCTTAAAGGGAATAAACTATGATAGTAGTGTAAAAGGCATCATTTCAACTGTATCTCATATTGTGCTCATTCTTCACAACAAGTTACCATGTATTGCACTACCTCGAATAAGTAATGCTTCACTAATAGACAAGACTATTGTTACTTATTCTCAGTGGGCACCACCACCACCACCACCACCACCCAAACAGCACCATTTCATGGCTTTTTGGCCTTTCACCAGTGGGTGGGCAGGCACACTATGGGTGCCTGCCCACCCACCGATGAAAGGCCAAAAAGTCTGAGAAAGAGGAAGAATCCCATCAGCAATGAGATTGTTCAAGCCAGTCAAAGCCTTAAACACCTCAGTCAGATCACCTTGCAGGTGCCTAGCCTCCAGACAATGCAATTTGCAGAACTGACGCCTTCCTTGGTAAGAGCACCCCTTTGTTCAACTCATCAATCTCATTGCTCTTCTTTGTACCTGTTCAGCAGCTCTACATCCTTCCTAAAATGTGACCTTCAGACCTGTATGCAGTACTCAAGATGTGACATGACCACTGCTTCATAGAATGGGATAATCACTTCTTTATCCCTGCTAGCAAAATTCCTGTATACCATTGACAAAACCCCATGAGCTGTCCTGGCAACCTGTCTCTCACTGCTCCAAGAACTTCATATCAAACTGCACAATTATCTCCAGGTCCTTTTCATTTTCCACTACCTGAGTTTAGTACCACACAGTTGATATATTATTCTGGTATTACTGATACCCATATGCAGTATCTCACATTTGTCAATGTTAAACATCAATTACCATTTCTCAGCCCACCTGCCTAATTTTTCTAGATCTTGTTGCAGCAGCATACCTTCATTATTGTTTTTAACTACCCTGCCAAAAACTAAGACATTAAGCCTGATATCCTTCATCAATGTCATTAATAAATACAGAAAATGACAATGGGCCCAGAACTAAACCCTCTGGAACTTCACTAATAACATTAGTTCATAGAGAGCAGCATCCATTGATAACCACTCTGTCTTCTACAACTCACTCATCCCTTTATCAGTAGCAGCAACTTAACCTTAATGACACACTGCTCCAATTTGTACAGTAGTCATCCACATGCAACAGTATCAAAAGCTTTCCTGAAGTCTAAGTATATAAAATGTAAAAATGATTTTTTGCATCCAGTTCTTTTGTCACTGCATCACAGTATCTAATCAAATTGGTCAGACAAGACCTCCACTTAACAAATCAGTGTTGTGATTGAAGTATAACTGCACTCCTGTCTAGATGGTCCTGCATTATTTTTTTAACCAGTGGCTCCATTATTTCCCCTGAACAGAAATTAAGCTAACAGATCACCTACTGATCCCCCTTTGTGAATTGGGGATATATTTTCACATTTTCAGTCCATAGGAATCTTCCCTGAATCTAAAGATTCTCTCATAATTGTGGCTAGTTTGCTTACCGCCTTTGCTGCCTCCCTTAATATAATTGAATAGATCTCATTCACGCTAGATGCATTTTTTTATGTTTAACTTCAACAATTTATTTTCCAGTTTCCTCTCAGTTATCACAAAATCATTCAGCTCACTGTAGAGTTTGATAAACTTCTGGCATCCCCTTCCTAAAGAATTCCTCATGCATGAAGGTAGATGCAAAATACTTATTCAGCCTGTCAGCAACCTGAATAAGTTCATCAACAGTTAAGCCACTGACAAAGTAGACTCATCACCTTCCTTTTGCTGTTAATATAAGTAAAGATGTCTTTGCTGCTTTTCTTCTCTTTCTTTGCTAGAGACATCTTGTAATCTGACTTGGCTTGTCTAACTTCCTTTGTGACTTGATTGCAGACTAGTTTATATCTACCACAGGCTTCTGTATCACCTGATAATTTATATGCATCCCATGCATTTTTCTTCTCTGCCACGTGTCTCAACAGTTCATCTGACATCTATTTAGATCTAAGTCTCAAACAGTATTTCTTAGTTAGTATGAAAAGATTAGTTTCAATATTATTCCCCTGAATGCTTTTCATTTAGAATTTGTTGTTGGTAACACTGTACAGAATTTAAAAACTGTTTGATGCCATTATAGTCTCCTATATGAAAGCAAAAACTTCCCTTTACCATCATGATAGTTACATTTTTAAGTAAATCCCGCATCAATATACTGTGATTACTGCCACCTAGTGGTCTTTTTATCTGTAGATTCTTAATGCCTCAAGAGTCGCTGCTGATAACCAGATCAAGACTATTGCTCTCATGTTGCCTCTCAAACATGCTGCAGCTTCAGGAAAAAAATCATCCAATAAATCCACAAAGGTCATGCTAGTGTGCAAGTGACCAACCCAGAAGTTCAAGTTAATATCTGGAAAGTCAAAATCCCCCATTATAAGACATTCTGATTTACTGGCTCACTCTATTTTCTGTATAGTTGTGCTCATCCCACTCATTCAGCCTGTAACATACTCCTCCTCATTTTTGTTTTCCCAGTGCTTAAGTCACGCCAAACTGATTCAATATTGCACTGGCCAACCATGTAAACTGGATGCACTGCCTTAGATTTTACGTGCTTAGCTAAGAGTATAACCCCCCCCTACTCCTGTCTGTCTTTTCTGTATACCATTTACTCCATATGTTCAAATTCTACATCCCTTATATCTGAGGGACACCAGGTCTCTGATATCCCTACAATGTCTTCATTTGATGGCTTGATGAGTACTTAATATTCATCAAATATATTTACTGTAATCCTAATATTGATGTACATACACCTGTTCTTACTCTTAGTTAACTACCACCTTAATCCTCTTACCTCCTTAATCCAAAACATTCAAATATTAGACAGATTTTCTTGTTTCCTTTAATGTCATATCATTGTATACTAATGTTAGCACAGCCCTTACTTTAAAGAAATTAAAAGAATGGTTCACAAGAGAGACTGAATTAAAACAGCGAACTACAATTTCCATTGATAACACTGTTGCACTCACTTCCCTACTTATTCAAGCCTGATAGTTTAAATTCAACACTGATACAAACAAATATATGGACTTCCTAGGTAATCGGCCCACTATCTGAAATATATTTAGCTTCTATAGAAGATGATATTCTTAACCCTTTTCCCTCCCACAGTCAAACTTTTCATTTGTTATGCAGATGACATACTTATAGTTTTCAAAACACAAATAGACCTTTTTAATAAATTTAATAATTTTCATCAAAGACTTAAATATACATTAGAATATGAACAGAATAATAATAGCATAAACTTCTCAAAGTTAATAAATTGCACACTTGCATTTATAGAAAAAGGACCCACAGACCAGTTCTTGCATTTCCATTCTCATCATCCATACAGTGTAAAAAAAAAAAAAAAAATCAGTTTTATTTACTCAAATACATAATGCAATAAAATATTGTAATCATGAAAATAACTTAAAAACAGAATTAGAATATCTAACAAAAACATCCCTAAGGAGGAAATATCCTTATAACCTCATACAAAAAACTATACATTAAGTAAAAAACAGAAGTGAAATTCAGCCTGCAACAAATAAACTGCTAACACAAACATCAGCATAATTCTTCCATATCACAGCCAATTTGTGACACAACTTAGGAATGTATTTTAGGTGCTGATATACTGTATTTTCCATTGTATAAGACGCACCTTAATTTTGGGGCCCGAAATTTGAAAAAAAAATGTATTACATAGTTATTGAACTCAAGTTTTATTCATGATAAAATTCATACAACTCCTCATCACTGTCAAAACTCCCATCCATTAGCTTGTCCTCATCTGTGTCTGATGACGAATCACTGTCTTCATATATTGCCTCATCCTCAGTTCCATTTATGGCATTTGAAATGCCACACTTCTTAAATGACTTGACAACAATCTCAATCTTGATATTATCCCAGGTACAAACTTCCCCTATAGTTGGTTTCTTCACTCTTCCTGCTGGTGTCAAATTGTCCCCAGAAGACTTCATCCATTGGTTCCATTCATCTCTTATGGCAGCTTTGAAGGGTTTGTTAATGCTGACATCAAGTGGATGGAGCCGGGATGTCAAGCCTCCAGGTATGACAGCAAGTTTTGTTTTTTGCTCTGCAGCAACCTTCTTCGTGTTTTTTGTTATGTGTGCCCTGAACTGATCAAGCACCAACAGGGCAGGTTTGCATAAGAGCCCACCTGGTCTCCTGCTCCAAACTTTCTCAAACCAGATCTTCATCCCATCCTGATCCATCCAACCTTTGTCATGAACGTGGACAATCACTCCTCGAGGAATGTCTTCTTTTGGCATTGTTTTGCGTTTGAAAATCAGCATAGGAGGCAGCTTGGTTCCGTTGGCACAACAAGCTAGAACAACTGTATAATGGTTCTCTTCATGTCCACTTGTCTTCACAGTTACAGTTTTCACCCCCTTCTTATCAACAGTTCTGTTATTTGGGACATCAAATTGAAGGGGACTTCGTCCATATTTGCAATCTGTCCCAACTCAAACTGATGTGTCTTCCGACATTGAATGACACAACGATGAAATTCAAGGACCTTCTGCTCATAGCTTTCAGCATCTTTTAGGCAAGGATGGTGCTTGTACGCATGCTTAGTCCATTCCGTTTCATGAACCTGAAGCACCAATTGTGTCCTCCTTTGAAATCAGTAACTTCTTTTTCATCAGCAATTCTTCTTGCCTCATGCTGAACCATCTTTTTGGACACAGGAATTCCAATTGCCCTTTGCTCTTCAATCCATATCTTCAATTCCCTCTCTAAATCAGGCCATTTTGCTGACTTGCCTCTCATGGCCTTCTTCTGCCGTGGCGTTTTCAGTAGGGTTTTTTCTTCCTGTAGCCAGTCTCGGATTGTTTTCTCAGTTGGAGGAGGACCAAACTTACGTTCAGCAGCACGATTTCCATTCACTTTTGCAAACTGGATCACTTTTAACTTGAATTCAGCACTGTACGAAAATCTTTTCTGAGTCATAGAATATTGAATGTTTTTGTTAGATATTCTAATTCTGTTTTTAAGTTATTTTCATGATTACAATATTTTATTGCATTATGTATTTGAGTAAATAAAACTGATTTTTTTTTTTTTTTTTTTACACTGTATGGATGATGAGAATGGAAATGCAAGAACTGGTCTGTGGGTCCTTTTTCTATAAATGCAAGTGTGCAATTTATTAACTTTGAGAAGTTTATGCTATTATTGTTCTGTTCATATTCTAATGTACATTTCTGGGCAGAACTGGCAAAATGTAACCTAATATACTGGTAACAAGTGCGAAACAATGAGCACAAAGATAACAAGTGCAAAAAAGCGGGAAATGCAAGTAAAAAAATCTACAACCACTGTATAAGATGCACCCAGTTTTTAGACCCCAAATTTTTCGAAAAAGGGTGCGTCTTATACATGGGGAAATACAGTATCTTTAATTTTCTCATTGTACAATAAAATCAATACTTTTTTCAATAGATAGTTACAAAAATATAACGTCATAGATATCAATAATTGTATTTAATTGTACATTTAAAGTGTATTTAATTCCCTGTCAACAAGACTGCAACGCACGTTACATTGGAAGCACCACAGTAAGATATGACACATCAAATACATCGAAACCAGAGCATATTACCATAATGCAAGTTTAAAAACATCACGTCATACCATTGAGCTCACTACTCATGTTTACTCTTACTCTTCGAACCAACAACTTAAAACTGATTTGGCAATGGTTTTAACAAACTCCCCTCAGTTACAAATTGACTACTGTAGACTCACTTGTAATAGAATTGTTTAACACAACGCATCACCAATACTTAATTCTTAATGCCAAACTATCCTCAGCTTTCTTACCAATTTGGAATTAAAGTAATATCAAACTTCCATATCCAGACAAACTGCATTATGAGAATTGAAACATATAATCACCCCTCTTCATTTTGGCATCACTAACCGATGACAGTCATAAAGCCTCTGTCAGGCTCTCAGTTTTTAGTGCTTCAATCAGATGTACATTGAGAGGCTGAACCTTTCTCTATATGATTATTTTAAGCAGTTCATCCCATTTACTTTTAACTAACTAATAAAGCAGTTTAGAGGTAAGCTCCTGAGATTTTTAGGTTCTCGTTTATAATTTTTCACAGAATTAAAGGCTGTCCATAAATCTAATATAGTCTGTTAGTCCGTGCACCCCCCCGCTCCAGCTAGCAGTTTTTCCGACCCACCTAACACAGCCTCAATTGCATCAGCAAATATTCTTGCACCCTTTCTATTTAAGTGCATCCCATCCCTGTAGAAGCAGTCTCCCCTGATAACAACCACAGATCATGCTGAGAAAAATTCTACCCCATTAGTCTTGCACAATCTCTCCAGGGCCAAACTGATTGACAAGACTCTCATCATGTACTCCCTCTGTGTCTGAGCAGAATTCCAGACACTTTCAAATTTAACCCTAACTTGTGACTCTCCTGAACATTGTTCTGTACTTGTTAAGCAAATCCTCAGATCTCCTACTCTTAATGTCATTAGTGTCAGTGTGTACAACAGTATCACCTTTTGTACCCTTAAAAGATGATATCTGCTCTACAACCTACATCATCAACTTTTGCCCCCTGGTCCTATTCCACCTATCATTTTTTCACACAATATATTTCTCATTTCCTCGACAATAGCTACCTCCTGTGGGATCAGTGCATTCTGCCTTGGGGTTGCTGCTGTGCTGCTTGATGTTCAAGTGTGAGCTTTGGCATTGAGGTGGGCAGATGAGAACTTGATGGGCTCCAACATAATTCCTTCGAGGACATCTATCCTCTTCCTCAAGCTCTAATAAACACCCATCAGAATGCTGAGTTGGCATCTAATATTCTCACACTCTTACATCGGACACCCCACTCCTTGGCAGTATCAGTATTGTGTGTGTGTGTGTGTGTGTGTGTGTGTGTGTGTGTGTGTGTGTGTGTGTGTGTGTGTGTAGAGAGAGAAAGAGATCAAGTTATTTTTTGTTTATCATATAATTTTCATTGTATACAAATTGCATTTACCTGAACAAGTCCTAAGCTTGCTTCAAAAAGAAAGGCAAAGCCATGAAATGGACTTGTGCCATCAACTTCCTACAATAAAATAAACTGTCAGAAGATCTATGTACAGTTGAAAACTATATAAAATTAAAGCTAATAATATGTATATAATTTTAAGTATATAACATATATATAACATATTATTATATACATATAATAATATGTATATAACTTTAAGTAGGTTAATAACTGCTTAAAGTTCTTTTTTTTTTTAATTAATTTATTTTCAATTAGGAATAAAAATGTAGCCGAATGGAAGGCATGCAAGTTCAGAATTTTTTCTATTTCCTTCATTCTTATTCAAATATTCTTAAATTTTTTCTGTATCTACTCCATGAACCTACCTTCTACCTAGCAATTCCAGAATACAAAAAGAAATTTAAGAAAAGAATACCATAGGCAAATCATGAAAATATCTTATGAAAAGAGCCTCCATGGCTCATTTTACATAGTAAAATCTACTATAACTGTTTAGAAAATCAGAAAAAAAAAAAAAAAAAAACCCTTAATACAGCAGATTATCATTATAGTCAAATTAATGGTCATAAAAGTAAACAACACGCTAAATAGAGCATAAAACAGAGAAAATTCTCCACCATCCAAGGAGGAATCTTGCATGTGAACGCCACACAAAAATTAATTATTCTTGGTATTCAAGAAAGTTGGAGCAGTATGCATTAAGGGCAAGTTGCTACAATGGATAAAAGGATGGTTGAGTGGAAGAAGACAGAGTGGTAATCGATGGACCTGTTCTTCGTGGACTAATATTATTAGTGGTGCCCTCTAGGGTTCGGGTCAGGGCTCCCATTCACAAATTTTAAAAAAACTTAGATTGCAACTTAAATAAACCCAAAAAAAAAAACCTAGTTTTCATCATATAGTATAGCAACACAAATAAGATAAAACTTACCATGCATAAATATCTTTTATTTAATTGTAATCAGAATTTTCATCCCATTCAGTTCCCTCCACATTTATTTTTTGAAGTTCTTTGAACATTTTTTTCAAACGTTCTTTGAACATTTTTTTCAAATGTTCTTTTATGACAAGTTCTACCAATTCTGATTTAGGTTTCCATGTATAGCAATTTTGATTAGATCTATTTATCGCTTGTTTTGCCATTAGTCTATCTTTCACAGTTTCTGGTTTAAGGGAGTTTGTGGATTTTGTTTTTATATGGTTTACTTGGGAGAAGATGCTTTCTACACTTGCTGAAGAGTGAGGTAAAATAGTTAGACTGGTAATAAAGTTAGATAAAATCTTATATTTAGAATTATTAAAGCCATCTTTTACATTACGTAGCAGATACCAAAACACAGGGATGGTTTTGTAAGAGAGATCTAAATCTTGATTTAAACGAAATGATCTCCATTCATCATCTAGAAGATCTATTTTGTCTTCAGAAACAAGATGAGGAAACTGCATTGCTAAATGGAAAATTGAGGATGGCGATTTGGCACGATCATGTATCACTACTGTGTCAAGAACATTGAGACTGGCGATAATTCCATCGTCATTTAGAGGAAATCTTTTTCTGATTTCCATACAAAGTTCAACAAGAAATTTTAAACAATCATTTTTAAACCTCTTTTCACTGTCACCAAGTGATGTTGAATTTAATAAGGCCATACAACAGCCTCCCAAATATATTTTATTCAAAGGCTTATGATTTATTGCATTGCTTGGATCAATTTCAATCAGCCTGCACGAAGTAATGACTTCTTCTTTTATGAAAAAACTAAGAATATTTTTATATTCAATCGAAACCACTGAATGAAGTAAGTGCAATCTGAAATGCTCAGATTGAAATTCAATATTCAGGCAGTTTATTTTCTCCAGTACATATCCTAAAAACAACAACATATGCTTGGTTCCTTTGGTGATCATAGTATTATAAATATTCCCTCCACCATCGATTTTGTCAATTTTTGATTGAGACTGAAAATAAAGAACTAACGCATCCCACTGCTCAATAATAATTTTGATTACATTGCCACGGGATAACCAATGTGTTTGTGCTAATTTGGGGATTTTATGCTTAGCAGTATCTACAACATCTTGAATCATTTTGAACTCGTTTAATCTTTTACTACTACGAGAAAAATAACAAGAGATATTTTTTATAAATATTTCTAGATATGATGGTAGTACCTTGACTGAATGACTAGCACATAATGCAAAAGAATGGCAAACACATCCCATTATAAATACTGATGGTACATCCTTTTTTAGCAATGACTAGAACCCACTCTTAGTACCCATTATAGTGGCACAATTATCACTTCCAAAGCCAACAAAATTACTTATTTGAATGTTTATTTCTATGAAAAGATCTTTTACAGCTTGATAAAGCCCTTCTGAAGTACCATTTTCGACACAGTGTCAAGTAACATCAAGTTTTTGAATATCAAAATATCTAACAACAACAGCTAGAACTTGCGATAAAGATAAATCTGTACTTTCATCTATTATCATTGAAAACTTGTTGTTTCTGCATATGTTAGAAATGTATATTTTTTCATGATAGGCTATGCCATCTTGTATAAGATAAGAGACTTTAGTCGCCTTCATCTGAACTTGTTTTGCAATATTGCTATCATGAAATGCTTTCTTACATGCTTCTATAAGGTGATCACATTGCGCAAATGGAATATTATGCTCAGAAATGAGTGCAGCAATTGTTAACTCTGCCTTTGCTAATTCTTCATTCTCCGTAGGCTTACTTTTTGTGAAGAACGTGTCTTAACGTTGAACTTGTCTTAGCAATATTTGCACTTTTTCTATATTTAACTATTTTTATGCGCTAGTAACATCGATTTATTGTCATTCTTTAATTTCATTTCACAACAAATACAGTAAGATGCACCTTTTTCATTACTGTCTTCTTTCAACCAATCCTTTAATTCCGGATCTTCTAACTATTCATTTCTAAAATTTTGAGTACACCACCGTTTACTCATCTTTCTCTGTGGGGAACAAGTTTTAGACATTGTGGGCAATTCGTGGGTATGGCTAGTTAGCAGTTATCTTATTTAAAAATAAAAAATAAGGCACTAATCCATTAACATAAAATAGAAATAGTCACTACAATTTAAATTTATTATATCACTGTATGTAGTACACACCTAAATGTAAAAATCACACCAAATAATGCAATAATACCACGAACGATCAAGAAAGACTGTGCAGTAAAGACCACCTGCTCAATAGGCTGCCCATACATGTTAGTAACACGAACAAAAACCATAGTGTAGAACCCTGTGAAAACTTTGAAATCCTTTTACATTTGTAGTGTACAAGCACTTGAGATATTGCAAGTTATGATCAGTATTATTAGAATATACAATTAAGAAAATTGTAAACTGTTATTAAATGTATTAAATTTTATTGTATTTACAAGAAATAAAAATAAATTTTGACTTAAAATTAAAAATTACTGAAAAAACCCAGATAATAACATATTTTTGTAAAAAAAACCTATCAACCCAGATGACAATCAAAAAACCCAGGCATGGGAGCCCTGGTTCGGGTGTTGGGCCCATCGTTGTCATATTGGTGAAGGTATATCAAGCTTAATGTCAAAGTTTGCATGATACAAAGGTCGGCAGGGCTGTTAATAACAGTAATGACAGTATGCTGTTGCAACAGAATCTTGAGAAGTTGGACAGATGGGCTGAGAAGTGGCAACTGAAGTTTAACATTGACAAATGCAAAGTACTGCATATGGGTAGCAGTAACCCCAGAGAAATGTACCGAGTGGGTTACACTCAGGGTAGTGGAGAATGAAAGAGACCTGGGAGTAATTGTGCAGTCAGAGCAGATCATGGGGTCTAGTCAATGATATACAGTCCATTCCGGTTATTTGGGACACATCGGGACTAGTGCATTTTGGCCTGATTAAGCGGATGCCCTAATTATCTGAAGTTTCACGTAAATAGTTTAAAAATACAACGTACCCCCCCCTTACAATTCATTCACTGTACAATCAAATCACGTTACGACGAACTCACTGTTCACTATACGATGTGTAGTAGTAAAGTACTGTTCACTATACGATGTGTAGTAAGCGCCGGTCATTGTGATCACGTTTGTGAATTGAATTTTAATTCTATTAAACAGCGATTCTAATAAGCAAATATAGAAGGAATATTATCCACAGGCTATAAAAACAAAGAAATATTAAGCACAAATTTACCCTGTATTACCTTACCAATTAAATGATACGTGATAATCGGAATAATTAATACGTACTGTAATATGTACATACTAACTAGTTGACATTTCTGTTCACTGACATTTGTGGGTGGGGGTTAAAATTTGAAACAGTAAAAAGATAAGCGATTAATAACAAAGAACACAGCACATACAAATTGCAAGTAACACGATACGCGCAAATGAGAACGGAGTAACGAGTTACAAAGCTTTAAAAATACGAATGAAGAGAAGATCTGAAAATTAATTTTTTTATATGATTGAAGATTTCATGGAAGTGTAAACGCATTTCACCATAACCCACAGAATTCCAGCTGTCGGTATTATCGCAAATTTAGTAATATCGAGTTTACTGTCCGTTTATGATAGATTTCACTAACAGAAAAGCCTAATAAACAGGTGACTGCTAATTGTTTTATGGTTGTGACCTCCAGAATTTCGACCGAACCATGTGGTACCATTGGAGACAATCGTAGGGTAATCTCCAGTGCTACGGCCTCCTGCCCCAATTAAATGGCATGCTGTTCCAATTAAGCAAAGTAAACCCTGGCTATTTTCTCGATTGGGTTCTGTTTTTTAAGATTTGCCTCAAATAAATGGCTGCCCCGATTAACCGGTGGCCCAAATAACCGGAATCCACTGGACAGGAATTTTGCTAGTAGGGAAAAAGATGGTGATTATTCCCTTGTATAAGGCAATGGTCAGGCCACACCTTGAGTACTGCATACAGATCTGGAAGCCTCATTTTAGGAAGGATATAGAGTTGCTAGAACGAGTATAGAGAAGGGCAACAAGACTAGTGTGGGGGAACAAAGGGATGCTTTTACGAAGAAAGGCTTAAGTTCTGCAAATTGCAATGCCTGGAGAGTAGGCACCTGCAAGGCGATTGAGGTGTATAAGGCTTTGAATGGATTGAGCAGGCTTAATGCTGATGAGATTCTTCCTCTTGCTCAGATTATAAATCTGAGGGGGGGGGGCATAAACTGAAACTGAGAAAAGACAGTTGTTGAATAGATGTGTGGAAATTTGACTTTAGCCAGCAGATAGTTGATTGTTGGAACAAACTTCCATCTGTCATTGTGGAAGTTGATAGCTTAAATAAATTCAAGGCAGAACTAGACAAACATTTAGAACGAAGGGATGGATGGGAAGGTCTTTTTTTTTTTTTTTTTAGCTGATGCTGTATAAGCTTGCTTTCTTGCATCATATGTCTCTACTAATGCTAATGTAGTTGAACTACAGATGAACACTCTGCACACTATTCATCACTTTATGGCCAATTTATACAGGCTGGTTGAAAAGTAAAATAACATATCATTTATGGGAACGTCTTTCTCAGAAGCGAAATCTCATATGAATAAAGGCATATAAATGTTTCATAAATATACACAATGTTCTTTTCTTCTTGTCAAAGGATGTACACCTCTGCTAACATTAGACAACTAAACCAAAATGGCTGCTCACCTTGAAAAATGGATAAATTAAGTGCATGCTGTTAGGCGTATAGCACATAAATTTTACGAAATTGGAGTATTGATTAAATCATCATATGCAGACAAGTGGTTGACATCAGAAAGATGGTGCTACTTATATATAGGGGAGGATGCAAAATTCGATTATGATGAGCACAATGTGTACAGAATGGACAGGGAGTGGGAAGGGGAGTTATGCTCTTGGTTAAGAAGCACACTGAATCTAAGAAATGCTCCTGGTTGATGTGGGTAGGTAGCAAGTATATTGCTGAGTCAGTTATATAAGCACTGGGTAGAACGAACAATTTTACAAATAGAGCGGAACAGTAAATTACAATGTCATATAGTGGAAGATTTTAACTTTCCAGATATTGACTGGAATTGTGAGTTGGCTATTCACAGTAGCTGAACTTTTCTGGATTTACTGGATGACTATTTTTTACGTGTTAGAGAGGAAACAAGAATGGCAATACTCGTGATCTGATTATAATCAATGACAATAGCGTACTGATGTGAGATTTACTTAAAGATGTATCTACAATAGAAAAATCGGTTATCCTGAATAATTTGAAAGGCCGATCTTTCTTCTTCTTTTTTTTTTTTTTTTATTAACGGTAGTATGGTACATGCCGGTTATAGTGATCACGTTTGCAGATAATAAGCGAAAGATCGAGTTTACTACACGTTAAAAATAGATTAGCCCAATAAACCAAAAACTGCAAATTGTTATTGTTTTATGGTTGTGACCTCTAGAATTCTATGTGACCTTCAGAAATGTACTATAGAAAAATATCACAGAGACTACTAGGTTTTCTCAGAAACCATGAGTGAATTTCAAATTAGTTTAGCTCCAGATTTGGTAAGAATAATATTGGCCTGAAACTGCGTGATTTATTATTTTTCTTAATTTTTTTATGGTAAAATGTAAACAAAAAGAAAACACGTAGTTTTAACATTGCAACAAAAAACAGATTAATAGAATTAGAAAATCTCTCCAAAGAGTTTAATGTGGGAACTTCAACAATTCACTGACATCAAGAAAAATTCCAGTTCTATAATAGAATGTGTCGATTATGGATAGTGAAGGAGGATCTAGCAGGAAAAAGATGACGTTGAAACCTGAAAATGCCACTTTAGGATTGCACTTTATTTGTGTTTTCTTCAGAAGTGAAGTTTAGGTGAACCAGTGTCTTGCCCAATGTTGTGTGAAAAAGCATTGGATTTTAATCAAAAATTAAGAGGTAACGAAGATTTTAAGGCAAGCACAGGTTGGCTGAAAAACTTTAAACTGAGACACGGTATACGTGAACTAGATATTCAAGGTGAAAAACTTTCTGCAGATGAACTGACAGCGGTGTCCTTTAAAGGAAGTTTGCTTCCGTTATATTAAGAGAAAGAACTGCTTATAACGTTGATGAGACAGGCTTATTATGGAAAGCATTACTGAGAAAAACCCTAGCCACTAAAAGAGAAATGCCTGCACCAGGTTTTAGGATGAGAAAAGAGAGTTACAATTGCTATATGCAAATTTTTTTTTTTTTATAAAAATCCCAAACAAGAGGTATTAGAACCTATAGTACTTAGTACCGTCCTTCGGTTGGAGGTTGAGAAGACAAGAGAAAATATTTGTTGACATTAGACTTGAACTTCTGCAGACTGTAATTTTCAGGAAAGACATATGAAGGAAGATTGTTCCAGAAAATGGCAGTTGAATGAATAAATGAGGAAGATGAAAAGTTGGTTATGTGAGTTTGAAGTTGGACAGGAAATGGATGTTGTCTGGTCTCAGCACGTGTTCGGACTGTTTTGAAAGAGAGAGCGGGAATTATAGAAGCCAATTCAGAAGAACAGTGCCCATGGAAGTATCTGTAGAAAAGTCATGCAGCAGAAACAGTACATCTATGAGACAGAGAGTGGAGAGACTCTGTTAGAGATGAGTCATTAATTAATCTAACTGCCCTCTTCTGAATGAAATCTAGAAGCTTGAGAGAGAGGTTTTGGGGGCACCGCCCCAGATGTAGGAACAATATTCCATGGTAGGGTGGATTTGCGATTTGTACAGAGTGAACAGCTGCTTGGAAGAAAAGTAACGGCGAGAGCGAAAGAGAAAACCAAGTTTTTTAGATTCAGAGAAAGTAATATTTGTAATGTGCTTGTGCCAAGAGAGATTAGAAGTCAGGGTAATCCCCAAAAGAGATATATCAACTTGCCTAGAAATCAGAGTGTCACCAAAGATAAGCATAGGAGCAGAAGAATCCTTTTTGCGAGATACAAGACAAGACTGAGTTTTAGAAGGATTGAAATCAACTAAGTTGTCTTTGCCCCACTGGAGATCGGCATGTAAGGAATTGGTAGCGGATATTCGAGAAGTTGAAGCTGATTGAGCAGGGCAAGGTTTCTCAAAGTGGAAAATGGAATGCAATGTACTATCATCAGTAAAACTATGGATAGGATTTCATTAATATACAAAAAGAAAAGAGTGGGAGAAAGAACTGAACCTTGGGGGACACCAGCATTAGTGGAGAAGTTAGAAGACAGAGAGCCATCACTCTCGGTGAGCGATCAGAGAGAAAAATGAATAACCAATTACAAAGAACCGCTGGCAAACTATAGGATGGAAGCTTGTTTAGAAGACCTTTATGCCAAACACGATCGAAAGCCTTTGATATGTCTAGAGCAACTGCTTGTGTTTCACCGAACTTTTCCACTGAATTTGTCCATAAATTGGTAACATATGCCAGGATATCACCAGTGGATCAACATAGACGGAATCCATATTGGCGATCGTTGATCAGACTGAAGGTTTCTAGGTGGTTTAAGAGTTGGCGGTTAATTGATTTCTCCATTACTTTAGAAAGAGTAGAAGTAATTGCAATGGGACGATAATTGGATGGGAGAGATTTGTCACTCTTTTTAGGAACTGGCTGGATATGAGCAAATTTCCAAGCAGAAGGAAAAACACCTTTCGAATAAGAAAGTGAAAGAAGGTGGCAAAGAACAGGAGTAAGATTGGGAGTACAGGTTTTGAGAACAAGTGGAGAAATACCATCAGGACCTGGAGCTTTCTTAGCATCACATCAGATTTGTCAAAATCCTTCCGACATCCTTTTGACAGAAGACCACAGGAGGCATTGAATGAAGCGTGTTGGGAATGGTGGGAGGTGTTTTAACATGATCATTAATACATGAGTTGGAAGAAAAATGGGATGCTAGCAGGTTAGCTTTATCCTTGGCCATAGTGACAATGGAACCATCTGGTTTTGACAGAGGTGGAAGCAGAGATGGGCAAAAGTTGCTCCAATAGCTTTGGCAAGAGACCAGAATGCTTGGCTACCATTAAGGCAAGAAGCAAGTTTTCTACTCTTAGCCTGTTCAAAATCTAGTTTGGATTGATTAATAGCTGCTTTACAATTGTTGCGAGCTTTGGTATAGGCAGAAAATGAAACTGAAGAATTGGAAACAAGCCAATTACGATATGCAACTTTCTTCTCCTGAATGGCCTTAGCACATTTATTGGAAAACCAAGGTTTAGATAAAGGACGAGATTTTAAAGTGGAGTGTGGGATAAAGGATTCCATTCCTACAAGGATAACTTCATTGACACGATCTAAGCAAACGATATCAGAAGTTTTGAAACAGTAGTCTGACCAAGGAAAAGAAATCTCGCAGGTCATCCCATTTTGCATTCTTGTAATGCCAAGCAACACGAGGTTGGGAACTGCCATGAGATAAAGACTCCATTGGAGAAGAGACAATCACCAAGTTGTGATCTGAGGTGACTAAAGAAACACTCATCTGAGCTGTGTACTTAGAAGGGTTGTTTGTGAGAAAAAGATCAAGTGTGTTGGCTTTATGGTCAGGATTGTCCGGTATTCTTTGTAAGTAATTGGACAATCTGTGCAAGGTCATTAGTAATTGCAAAAGCCTCAGCATCTCGACCAGCTGGGTTGGTATGACTTAGAAAATGGAAGCCAGCTGGAGTTGTGAACATTAATATCACCAAGGAAAATTACCTCACTGTTTCACTGTTAGTTTAACAGAATGAGGTAGAGAGATTTTAAGCCAGAGAAGATCAAAAAGAGGAGATTCCAAATTAGCAATCCTCTGACAGGGAATATCAGAATGGATATAGGCACAAGTACCACCTTTGAAGCGAAAAGAATCATACAGCGAATAATTTGGGCAACTGAAATGAGCAGTAGTTGAATCAACTGATAATTGTGAGATTCTGTCAGAAAAAGTACATCAGGTTTGGCAGACTGCAAGTGGAAACGGACATTGTTGAGATTAGAATTGAGAACACGTATATTTATGAAATGAACTAGAAAGTGTTTGGGAGGTTTAGATCTTTTGGCAGATAAGCTTACTCTTATTAGTTTGACAATTCATGGTGTATTCAATAGTAAGAAAAAGTGGTGGGGGGATATGCTGTATGAAGTAATGAAATTTTTGGATATGGCATACACATAGTAAGAATATACCCAGATCCTTGACATAACGTGGCCTCGACAATGCCCTCCCGCATACACACTACTCGGACTTCCTCCAGTCACTGTCTGGCCGAGTAGAGGTAGCATGATTATACACTAGCTGATTTGGAAGCCTCCTAAAGAGTTACCAATAGGTTTGGTCCGGTGCACTAACTAGCAGCCAGCCTGCGAACACCGTTTTAGAGCTGTACCCTCAAATATAAGGAAGATTGGATCTCACCATGATGTCCACCATAACCTCAAAAGTAATCAGTCATAGTACACAAGGGAAAAGACGGGTTAGGGTTGACTGGAACTTAGCTCTGGAGGCTAAACGTGGGTTCTACCACTTCAAGCCTCCAATAAGCAAAGTGGTGGTAAATGCAACTGGGACAGACAATCTGTGTTCATTATTGGTAAATCGAAAAAAAACTGAGAGCATTTAAAAATCTTTCTAATTTTCCTGTTTTGTATAAAAATCATAAAAATGCCTGGATGGAAGTTTCTGTTTTCTGAGATTGGTTTGTAATTTTTTTTATTTAATTAATCTTAATTATTTAATTTAATCGTAAGGTATGATTAAATAAATTTAATCTTACCTTACATAAGATTAAATTTATTTAATCTTATGTAAGGTAATCTTAATCTTTAATCTTACAATTAAATAAATTTAACCTTACCTTACATCCAATTATCCGGAAAAGATCTCACATCAATTATCATTGTTATTAGCATTGTAGAGGCATACAACGCAAGACAACAAGCTTATGCAGCATCAGCCAAAATAAAAAAAAACACACTTCACCCCTCCATTCGTTCCAAATACCTGTCCAGCTCAGCCTTAAATTTATATAGGCTATCAACATCCACAACAAAAGATGGAAGTCTGTTCCACCAATCAACCACCCGTTGGCTAAAGGCAAATTTCTGCACATCTATTCTACAACTGTCTTTCCTCAATTTGAATCTATGCCCCTGCAGGTTCTTAATCTCAGCAAGAGGAAGAATCCCATCAGCATTCAGCATGCTCAACTCATTCAAGGCCTTAAACACCGCAATCAGATCACCTTGCAGGTCCCTACTCTACAGGCACTGCAATTTTTGCAGAACTTAAGCCTTTCTTGGTAAGAGCACCCCTTTGTTCCCTTGCCAATCTTGTTGCCCTTCTTTGTACTCGTTCTAGCAACTCTACATCCTTTCTAAAGTGAGGCCTCCAGACCTGTACACAGTACTCTAGGTGGGCCTGACCATTGCCTTGTATAATGGGATAATCACCTCCCTGTTCCTGTTAGCAAAATTCCTATATGTCATTGACAAGACTCCATGACCTGCCCTGGAAGCCTGTCTGCACTGCTCAGCGAACTTCATATTTGACTGCACAATTACCCCCAGATATTTTTCACTTTCCACTTCTCTGAGTGTAATACCACACAGTTGGTACGTTTCTCTTCGGTTATTGCTACCCATATGCAGTACTTTGCATTTGTCAATGTTAAACTTCAGTTGCCACTTAGCTCATTTTCCCAACTTATCTAGATCCAGTTGGAGTAGCAGCCGAGTGGTCAGGAGTGGGAATGCAGTAGCACACACTCCTTGAGTAGACCGGGATTCAAGCCCCTGACTGCTAAATACGGTTGATCTGCCAAACTGCACTGGACCAGCGTGGCAGATTATGGTCCATCTCCCTGAACATGAATTGTTGAGGAGGCTTCCATCCTGCAATGGGTTGATAATGGCTGGAGTTCACCTTTTTTTTTTTTTTTTTTTTTTACTGTCTTTACTGTTGTTAACAACCCTGCGAACCTTTGTATCATCTGCAAACTTGGACACTAAGCCTGATATACCTTCATCAATATCACTGATGAATACACTAAACAACAATGGGCCCAGCACCAAACCCTGGGGAACTGTACTAATAACATTTGTCCACAAAAAGCAGCGTCCATTGATTACCACTCTCTGTCATCTGCCACTCAACCATCCCTTTATCCATTGCAGCAACTTACCCTTACGGCTATAACTCTCCAATTTGTACAGCAGTCTTTCATGTGCAACAGTATCAAAAGCTTTTCTGAAATTGAAGTATATAATATCAAAATTATTTTTGACATTCAGTTCCTTTGTGACCACATCATAGTATCCAATCAAATTGGTCCAGATAACTGACATTCTACTGTTTTTTCAAGGGTAAAAGGAAGGGATTTTGCTTTAGTATTAGTGGGATTTTTCTTTGGTATTAGTATGCACTGTATGGTGCAAAGAAACAAAAAAAATAAAATAATAAAATAAAAAATAAAAATAAATAAATAGATAAATAATCAAAAAATATATAAAAGATAAATAATAAAAATAAAGTCCATATATATCAAAAAAGAAAAACAACCTATGTGATTTCTATGTTAGGAGGTTGATTGAAAAATTCCTATAACCCAGTCTAAAGTTTTATTTTTTAAAGCATGGTCACATCTTAAAAAGATTTTGTTTACTTGGACATAGTATTCCAAATTAAGAAATAGCTGCCACTTTTCTGACCATCCTCAGAGCCTATCCAAGGCATCCTGAAGGGGCACTACCTGGCACTCTTCAAATTTTTCGTATAAGAAATCAGCAAAAATTTAGGTGACTGTATCATTTGAATAAAGACAGAATGGTGATAGCATTCCATTTGTACATTTATTTTTCAGGAAAAAACTTTTGAAAACATTTGGAGAATAATTTTATATATAAGATTTTGTGGTGGTGGTGGGAGACGTAGTGGATGAGGAGGATGGCAACTTATACCGAACTGGTTGGCAAGTAAAATGAAAATTTATTTAGAGTTACTGATTGATTTTTAAGATAAAGAAAAAGAATAAATGATTATACTTTATCTTTAAAACTAGATAGTGAAGATTTGTAAAGGAAAGGAATGATAAAAATGAGAAATATGAAAAATTATATTATTTCTTACCTCCATGCTGGATTCATTCAGTCCAGAAATACCTCTATATATATTGAATAATGAACAGATAGCAGCCAACACCAGTGATAACAAATTTAACCAAGAGAGGGGTGGAAGTGAAACGCTTCTACCTATTTAGTGAAAAATAAATAAAAAAATAAATAAAGACTATGCTATGATAAGACTAAGAAACTTTCTAGCATAAAAATTATATCTAAAGTAGATTTTTCTCTTGAAAATTATTCAGAGTGAATACCTCAAATGTAGTGTTGGTTTTTTAGTAATCAGATATGGTAAAGTTGTTTGTTATTTGGTTTTTTTTTAGGAACATTAGCAACTAAGGCCATATTGCTCCGGGGATATGCGGTGGTCATTCCCTGACCTTTCCGCATCCTCCGTATTTGGTGATCACGGGCTTGAACCCCGGTCTAATCAAGAAGCGTGTGCTACTCACTGCTGCTCCTGCCCACCAGGCTACGGAGGTGCCATATGGTAAAGAAGAAGATATAATTAAGACACAGACACATGCTACTTGACTTATATCAATCTGCTTATGTCATTAACAAATTTCCATCCAAATTATTACTTATGGCAGTCCGACTTGCACTTTTTTTTTATTATATTTAATTAAACAGTAAAAATTTAAAACCCAGGAAAAATAATGAAATTTACACGAATGTGAAAATTATTTTAAAAATTAAACCATAATGTCATTGATGCAAAAAGAACTTTTTAAAATGTTTTTAAAAATACACTTATAGCAGCGTGATCTGCATGGTATTTAGTTGTGCCAAATTTCTGTTTTTTAATGATTTTTTCAGACATTTTTGGTTTATTTCATCTTTAAAAATGGCTGATAAAAGAACAGATCAGTGCTCAAGTGTATTATAAAATGGAAAGTTTTACATTGGAAGTGAAGAGAAAAGTGATAACAGTAAGATGGGACTGTCAAAGTAATTATAACAGTAAGATGGGACTGTCAAAATAATTATAACAGTTATGAGTACTATTACATACTTTATATATGATTAGTAGTTGGTTAAATACAAGGAGGTTCTTGATATATGTGAGGGATGCACTCCTGAAAATCTTAGCCAAATGGAAATCACATAAAAATAGTGAAAAATTAAGATAAATTCCACAACTCAAAAAGGAACGTCCCAGACCCAGTTTCAGTACAATATGCAATTTTATTACATTTAATCATTATTTTTATTTTATAAAATTTAAAACAAATCAAAACAGTATTTTTTATTAAAATAGATGAGAACAGTATTTACTGATAATAGCAGACACATTGGCTTTGGTAGATGAGTGGAGGCAGTAGTAGAGATTTTATACAATAGGTGATGATGGAGTGACATCACAGAGGTTGACAACATAGGGCTATCCTTATCAGATAACAACACCTCCGTGGAAGCCTAGTTGGCAAGATACATTGCCATCTGGGTTTGATTCCTGTCAACGACTGGAGGAATTTCCATAAAGTCCTTCATTCGAGGCTGTAGTTAGCAGTCTCAGGTGAAAAGTATAGGGTTCCTCCTCAGTTATTCCAGGGTTTTTCAGCTGTTTGTTGTTATTGTTTGTTATTTTGGTTTTTAGGAGCATTAGCAACTAAGGCCATATTGCTCTGGGAATATGCGGTGGTCATTCCCTTGACCTTTCCGCATCCTCTGTATTTGGTGGTGACGGGCTCGAACCCCGGTCTAATCAAGAAGCGTGTGCTACGCACTGCTGCTCCTTCCCACCTGGCTACGGAGGCGCCCCAGGGTTTTTCAGCCCCACACAACATGCTAATTGGACCCCGAACATACTTCTACAGACGTAATACAGCTATGGTTATAAGTGCACCCTTGGAGCCATTAATACCATTATTACTACTGTCCTTATCATACAGTATCAGTGGTGGTAGTGAGGATGTGATAGAAGCTGGTTCAAGAGTGGCAGCAGAATCATGGGTGGAGATGGAGGGTCAAGGAGAGGCAGGTGGAATAGGAGTAAAGTAGTCTGTTTTGCTTTCCATTCCTTTTTCAGCATAAAAGTGCAAGACTGCAAAGTCGAAGAATTTCAAGCTCCTGGGAATTATTTTTTTGAAAACTTTTGACGTATTTTTGACTTAATTAACATATTACATTATCTTCAATAAATAGTTTAATAATCTTAATCACGTTTGCATTAGCTTATTAAATTTAGGTAGAGATTTTGTAAGTTATGACTTAATATAAATAGAATCTTTCTATGGGTGATTTGGTGTGAATATCATATCTTGTAACTTCTGCTGTAGAGTGTGGTAGGGAATTCTAGTGTCTTAATGTGGTAAATAGATATCTCGATAGTTTGAATCACGAAGGTTGGCATTAGTAAAAAAAATTATTATTTACTATAATAAACTTATAATAGATAATAAAGTAGATGAGGACAACATACAGTGCTTTATGTACTATGCTTTATTATAAACTTGTAAGTGTAATACATATAACGTCAACTTGATAGGCCAGTATGTATTATTGAGGCATAACTAGTGAATTAGAGTAACGTTATTATTGCATTTAAGTATATTAATTTAGTGCAGTATTCTCAATTATATCGGATTTAAACAGAAATCATGTCTGCTTTAATCTGGGATTGCTGCTACCCATGATTTCTGATTTATCTAGGATTACTGCTACCTATATGCAGTACTTTGCATTTGTCAGTGTTAAACCTGAACTACCATTTCTCAACCTAACTGCCTAATTTTTATAGATCCTGCTGCAGTAGCATTCTGCCATTACTGTCATTAACCACCCTGCCAACCTTTGCATCATCTACAAACTTAGACATTAAGCCTGATATACCTTTATCAATATCATTAATAAACACAGAAAATAATAATGGGCCCAGCATTGAACCCTGCGGTAATCCACTGATAACATTAGTCTACGATTCCTGTCTAGACAGTCCTGCTAATTGGACCCCTAACATACTGTGACTAGTGACTACATTTTAACTATTTTAACTAGTGACTACATTATTTTTCCTGGAACAGAAGTTAAGCTAATAAGTGTATAATTACTCATGTCACTCTTTGATTCCCTCTTTGTGAATAAGGATGCTCTCATAATTATGGCTAAGGATCTGCTTACTTCCTTTGCTACCTCCCTCAATAGGCGCCTCCATAGCCAGGTGGGAAGGAGCAGCAGTGCGTAGCACACGCTTCTTGATTAGACCGGGGTTCGAGCCCGTCACCACCAAATACGGAAGATGCAGAAAGGTCAGGGAATGACCACCGCATATCCCGGAGCAATATGGCCTTAGTTGCTAATGATTCTAAAAACCAAATAACAATAAATAACAAGCCTCCCTTAATATGACTGTATAGATCTCACCACACCAGGTGCCTTTCTTACATTTAGTTCAGCAATTTCTCTTCCACTTTCCTCTCAGTTATTACAAAATCCTTTAGTTCCCTGGTAAAGTTTGATAAACTTCTGACATCAACTCCCTTAAAGAATTCCTCAAATGCAGATGCAAAGTGCTTATTCAGTTTGTCAGCAATGTGAGCAGATTCATCAACAGCTGAACCATCGATATGAAGTGGACCTATGTGGTTCTTCCCCTTACTCCTAGTGTTTACGTAAGAAAAGAACTCTTTGCTGTTTTTCTTTGCATCCTTTGCCAAAGCTTTTGTGCTTTTGTGGATTTATTGGATGATTGTTTTCTACATCAGCATGTTCAGGAGGCAACTAGAGGGAGGAATACTCTTGATTTGATTATCAGCAGTGATTCTTCATGCATTAAGAATTTGCAGATAAATGAACCACTAGGTGGCAGTGATCACAGTGTGCTGAAGTGAAATTTACTCAAAGAGGTAACTACCGTTAGGGGTAAAGGGAAGGGTTATTGCTTTTGTAAAGGCGACTACGATGGACTGAGACAGTATTTAAATTCTATACAGTGGGACCAACTGATGATGTTACCAACAGCAAATGCAAAATGGGAAGCATTCAAAGAACTTATCTTGGAAGCTACTAGGCTTTACATACCAACTAAGAAATACTGTTCAAGGTTTAGGCCTAAATGGATGTCAGATGAACTGATGAGGCATATGGCAGAGAAGAAACATGCATGGGATACATACAAATTAACACATGACACAGAAGCCTATGATAGATACAAGTTGATCTGTAACCAAGTTACAAAGGAGGTTAGGCAGGCGAAGGCAGATTACGAGAAATCTTTGGCAAGGGATGCAAAGAAAAACAGCAAAGAGTTCTTTACTTATGTAAACTCTAGAAGGAAGGAGATGAATCAGATTGGTCCACTTGATATTGATGGATGGGTCAACTGTTAATGATCCTGCTCAGGTAGCTAACAAACTAAATGAATATTTTGCATCGACATTCACACATGAGGAGTTATTTAGCGAGGGGAAAGCCAGAGGTGTATTCAACTCTAGCTGAAAGTGGAGGAGAAATTGTTGAAGATAAACACAAGAAAGGCACCCGGGGTGGATGGGATCTATCCAGTTATATTAAAGGAGGCAGCAGAGGAAGTAAGCAAACCCTTAGCCATAATTATGAGAGCTTCCTTGGACTTAGGGGAGGTACCCACAGACTGGAGATGTGCAAATGTGACCCCAATTCACAAAGGAGGATCAAAGGCTGACACAAGTAATTATAGACCTGTGAGTTTAACTTCTGTTCCAGGAAAATTAATGGAGGCACTAGTTAAAGAAGCACTGCAGGATCATTTAGACAAGACTTCAGTTCTAGCTCGGACACAGCATGGTTTTGTTAAGGGGAAGTCTTGTCTGACCAATTTGATTGGATACTATGATACAGTCACAAAGGAACTGGATGCAGGGAATAACTTTGATATTATATACCTGGATCTTAGAAAGGCTTTTGATACTGTTGCACATGGAAGACTGCTGCACAAATTGGAGCAGTGTGGCATTGGAGGCAAATTGCTGCTATGGATAAAGGGGTGGCTGAGGGGGAGAAGACAGAGAGTGGTAATCAATGGACACTGCTCGTCGTGGACTAATGTTATTAGTGGAGTCCCTCAGGGCTCAGTGTTGGGTCCATTATTGTTTTCTGTATTCATAAATGATATTGATGATGGTATATCAAGCTTAATGTCAAAGTTTGCAGACGATACAAAGGTAGGCAGGGTTGTCAAGGACACTACTGACACTATGCTGCTGCAACAGGATCTGGAAAGGTTGAGCAGATGGGCCGAGAGGTGGCAAATGAAGTTTAACATTGACAAATGTAAAGTACTACACATGGGAAACAGCAACCCCAGAGCAACGTATCAACTCTGTGGTACTACACTGACAGTGGTAGAGAATGAAAGGGACCTGGGAGTGGTTGTGCAGGCAGATATGAAGTTATCTGAGCAGTGCAGACGGGCTGCAAGAGTAGCTCATGGTGTATTGTCAATGATATATAGGAATTTTTCTAGCAGGGATAAGGAGGTGATTATTCTCTTGTATAAAGCAATGTTCAGGCCACACCTAGAGTACTGTATACAGGTCTGGAGGCCTCATTTCAAGAAGGATGTAGAGCTGCTGGAACGAGTACAGAGAAGGGCAACAAGATTAGTGAATGGAACAAAGGGGTGCTCTTACGAAGAAAGGCTTAAGTTTTGCAAATTACAGTGTCTGGAGACTAGGCACCAGCGAGGTGATCTGATAGAGGTGTATAAAGCCTTGAATGGTTTGATCATGCTCAATGCTGATGGGATTCTTCCTCTCGCTCAGAATAATCACCTGAGAGGGCATAAATTCAAATTGAGGAAAGACAGATGTAGGATAGACGTGCGGAAATTTGCCTTTAGCCAGTGGGTGGTTTTTTGTGGAACAGACTTCCATCCCTTGTCGTGGAAGCTGATAGCCTAAATAAGTTTAAGGCTCAGCTGGACAGGTATTTTGAACGAACAGAGGGGTGAAGTGGAAGTGGTTTCTTTTTTTTTTTTTTTTTGGCTGATGCTGCATAAGCTTGCTTTCTTGCATCAAATGCCTCTACTAATGCTAATGCTAAAGATTTCTCATAATCTGCCTTTGCTTGCCTAACATCCTTTGTGACTTGATTGCAGACCAGTTTATATCTACCATAGGCTTCACTATCACGTATAATTTATATGTATCCCATACATTTTTCTCCTCTAAAATGAGTCTCATTATTCACCTGACATCCATTAAGGTCTAAGCTTTGAATAGTATTTCTTAGTTGGTATGAAAAGCCTAGCAGCTTCTGTGATTATTTTCTGGAATGCTTCGCATTTAGAATTTTCTGATGGTAACATCATCAGTTGGTCCCACTGTATAGAAATTAAGACCTATCTGAGATCACTGTAGTTGCCTTTACAAAAGGAAAAACCCTTCCCTTTACCCTCGATGGTACTTGGCTTAGAGGGGAACAGGCATTCTGTGAATTATCAAACACTCAGTCCAAAACACTGATGGATCCAATATCTTTCTATTTCAGAAGATTTAGGAGAAGTCTGGTTGGCCTGCCTCCCTAAAATCCACTCATGCTCTCCTTCTCGACGGTAAGCCCTGTTACATCACTTAGGTGGCAACGAATATGTAGAGTGGTTCTCTTCAAGACGCCTGGTCAGCGTGAAGAGGAAAAGACCAAACCCTCCAGCATATGACAGCACAACAAAACAAATGGCCCTCAGTCCCCAGCAGCTTTCACTCCCCCCTCTTACAGCAGCGAGAGGATCAGAGTGGAAGCAGAAGGTGCTAAGAATCTCTGGGTACGACCAGGCTGCCATGCACGGAAACTGAACTTGGCCTGTTATAACGTAAGATCACTCATCGGTGAAGATAGGATATTAGAGCTGGAAAAGGAATTAGAAAATAGAATTGGAATGTCATCGGTTTGGCTGAAACAAGAAGAAGAAATGACTCATAAGTTTATCAAGTGGAAATCTGCTGTGCACCAATGGAACAGTGAAAGGAGCAAAGGTGGAGTTAGCTTTCTGGTCCATAAAGATATAAAAAACAACATTTTGGAATTCAAAAGTACATCACCAAGGGTGTCAAGACATGTCCACAAAATGCATTAGAAAAGCATTACTACTCAGGATTTCTAAGTGGTACAAGCTAAAGGTTATATTGATTTATGCACCAACATCGATCCGCGATGATGAAGAGATTGAAGAAATGTACACTAAAACTGAGTCTTCTGGATGAGCAGAAAATCCACTACACTATCATTATGGGGGGGGGGGACTTCAATGCTAAGGTTGGAAAGAGACAAAATAGCGCAGAAAGGGGAACTATAGGAAATTATGGAATTGGTGAAAGAAATGAAAGAGGAGAAAGACTTATGGAATTTGCAGAATCTCGAGAAATGTCAGTAATGAACACTTTTTTCAAGAAAAGGGTGAACAGAAAGTGAACATGGAAGAGCCCAAATGGATTAACAAGGTAAATGTTAGAAGTGATCACAGAATGGTAAGATACACACTTGATATAGATGTAAGAAAAGAAAGGAAAAAACTGACTCGAGTAAATAATACGAAGGTCTTTGAGATAACGGACGAGGAGAAAAAGCAGGATGTACTGGAACCTAAGAACAAAATATTGATGAGGAATACTACAACTTTCTGAAAGTGATAAAGCCTAAGAAACTTATAAGTAAAAAGAAATCTAAAGAAGAAAAAATTAGTCAAGGTGAACTGAAGATGACAAATGAAGAGCAAAATAAACACTGACAAGGATACAATTGAGTATACTGAGTTATGCAAAGCCATTAGAAAACGGCTCAGAGAGGACATAAGAAGATTTAACACAAGAAAAGTAGAACAAGCATTAAGGGAAAACAAAGGACTTAAATAAGCAGCCACGAGCAGGAATACAGAAGGACAAATGATACTGAAACTGAAGAATAGCGAAGAATGGTGTACTTATAAATAGCAGAGAAGGCATAATTCAAATAGCAGAAGACTACTATAGAGAATTATACAAGGAGCGAGGGAATGATGCTAGCAGTGGGGAAGATGGATCACAAATTAGTAACACACACACAACATACCCGATATCCTTCCTAATGAAGTAGAACATGCATTACAGAAAATGAAGAATCAGAAAGCCCCGGGGGAGAGGAAGATGAAGTTACTGTAGAGTTGTTAAAATTGGGAGGAAGAGACATGACACAGGAACTGGCAAGACTCCACAAAATGCATTAGAAAAGGTGTGATGCCTAAGGAGTGGAATAATGCAATCATAGTTTTGCTGTATAAGAAAGGAGATAAATCAGAAATTGGAAATTACAGACCAACTAGCTTGTTATCCCACATCTACATCTACAAGTTGTTCACAAGGACATTACTAACAGATTAGAAAGAATACTTGATGAGAATCAATCGAAAGAGCAAGCTGCCTTTAGGACAGGATTCTCAGCTATGGATCACTTTCACATAATATCACAGCTAACAGAGAAAGCAAATGAATATAAAACACCATTATTATTAGCCATATGGTGCAAGGAAGCCTGAGGCTTATGCTGCACCAGCCAAAAAAAATTTCAGAATTACCTGAGAGAGAGAGAGAGAGAGAGAGAGAGAGAGAGAAAGTAGAAGGGAATCACCAAGAAAAAGAAAATGATGATATTCAGCTTGGGACCCCTGGGTGCACCAAGCCCATACTCTCCAGATGTGAGCCCCTGGGGTAATTATACCTGGCATTTGTGGATTATGAATAAGTATTTGATTCCATACAGCATAAGGCAATGTTTCGGGCACTCGAAAGACAAGGCATAGATACCCCAAGGCACATATGATTTTCTTTTCTTCAAAATCATATATTATGATTTTGAAGAAAATATATGAGAGTGCTACCTCCTTTATTAGACTAGACAAAGACGGTAGCAAATTTAAAATTGAAAAAGGAGTTCAACAAGGAGACACAATATCTCTGAAGTTGTTTACTGCTGCCCTTGAGGAAGCTTTCAGAAGATTAGACTGGTCGCAGAAAGGAGTCAATGTGAACGAAGAGTACCTAAACCATTTACAGATGACATTGTGGTCATAAGCCACGATCCCAAAGAATTAGAGGAAAATCTTAATCAGTTATGCAGAGTTAGTAAGGATTTTGGACTAAAGATGAATATGGCTAAAACAAAAGTAATGATAAACAAGTATGCCACAGAAAGGGATATAATGATTGAAGGAGCAGTAATTAAAAAGGTGGAGTCATATACTTATCTGGGACAAGTCATTAGCTATAATAATGATAAATGGCTGGAAGTCAAGAGAAGAATAAATTTTGGATGGATAGCCTGGAAATATAGTCACATACTGAGGAGCAATATCCCAATTTGTCTGCAACGTAAAATAATGAACCAATGTATACTCCCCACCATGACTTATGGAAGTGAATCTTGGGCACTCGCCAAACGAATGGAAGAAGCTGAGAACTATATAGTGAAGAATGGAACGAATTATATTAGGAATCAGACTGTTAAATAAGAAGAGAAACACATGGATTAGGTAGCAAACTCAAGTAAAGGACATTCTTACCAAAACAAAGAACTGAAATCATCTTGGGCAGGACACGTAGCTCGAAGACATGATGACAGATGGATTAAGAAAATAACAGAATGGTACCCAAGAGGAGCTAAAATAAAACGTGGAAGACAACGATGGAAATGGACAGATGAAATTCACGAGTTCGTTAGTAGTAAATGGATGGCCATTACACAAAACAGAAGGAACTGGAAAGTTGGTGGAGATGCCTTCATCCTACAGTGGATTGCATATGTCTTATGATGATGGTACTTATATCTTTAAGTAAATCCCACATCAATACATTGTGATCACTGCCACCTAGTGGTTCTTTTATCTGAAGATTCATAAGGAATAAATAATCACTGCCTGCTGGTAATCAGATCAAGAGTATTATTCTCTCTTCTTGCCTCTCTAATATGCTGCTGTAGAAAAAAGTCATCCAATAAATCCACAAAGGCCTTGCTAGTTTGTGAGTGGCCATCCCACAAGTTTCAGTCACTATCTGGAAAGTTGAAATCCATCAATATTCTGACATTCTGATTTACTGGCCCACTATTTCTCTGTACAGTTGTTCATTGTAGTCATTATGCCTATAACACACTCCTACTGTAATTTTTGTTTTCCCAGTGCTTATATCACACCAAACTGACTCAACGTTGCAATGACTACTCATGTCAACTGGATGTATTGCCTTTTCTGTACAAATTTACTCCCCATATCCAAATTCTGCATCCCTTATATCCGAGTAACACGATGTTTTTATATCCCCATAATGACTGCGTTTAATGACCAGCCCTTCAAATTCAGTAGATTTTATTTACTATGCTCCTAGTTGGTGCCCATGCACCTGTTCTTACTCTTAATTACCTGAATACAGCCCATGTATTTACCTCTTTCACGATGACTCACAGCAGGCCTTGAAATCCCCAGCACCTTGCTTTTCAGGCTGCTGCATATTCCAATAGAAACAGTGCAAGAATCACTTTCACCACCGTCTGTGGCTATTGTTAATCTATTAGTCTGTATCTCCCCAAAGCTAGCAGTTTTCTGACTCGTCTAATGCTGCCGCAATAGCATCAGTGAATATCTGTGAACCCTGTCTATTTAAGTGTATCCCATCCCTATAGAAGCAGTCTCTCCTGTTAACAAGTACAGACTACACTGAGAAAAATTCTACCCGATGAGCCTTGCGCAATCTCTCCAAGGGCAAATTGACTGACAAGGCTCTCATCATACACTCTCTCCTATTGTGTCTAGGCAGAATTGCAGACACTTTCAAATTCAACTCTAACTCACGATTTTTCTCAACATTTCCCTTTACTTTCCCTGTAGGCAGTAAATCTCCTACTCTTAATATCATTAGTGCCAACGTGAACAATACCACCTTTTGTGCCCTTAAAAGAAGGTATATGCTCTACAAAGTCTTCAACTTTTGCCCCCCCCCCCGACAGACTGTCCCAGTCCTATTCCACCTATCTTTTTTCAACAATATATTTCCCTACGATAGAGTCACCAACAATAGCTAACTCCTGTGAGACCAGCACGTTTTGCCCTGGGGGTTACCACTGGGCTGCCTGATGTTCAAATATCAGTTCTGGCATTGAGTTGGGAAGCTGAGTGCTTGATGCCCCCCCCCCCCCCCCCCATTTTAATACCTTTGAGTGCATCCACCCTACTTCTCAAGCTATGATCACAAAGGCTAGCCCAGCTATTACAAAGCTGAGCTGGCACCACATTTCTTCACACTTTCTGCACCGAGCAGATACAAGACATCATCATCATGCCCCGCCAGCTATATCATTTCTGTTCCAGAAAGATCTGCAAACATTGCACAAACAGCACATTTCTTCTACCCATGATTTGTAGGAGAATTGCCCCTTCAGTTCTTCAATTAGGAATACTACATTAAAATAATATACTTAAATGAATAATGATATTGCTCTAATTAACCAGTTATGCAGTAATAATACGTACTAGCCCACCAAGTTTACATTATATGTACTATGCTATACTGTTACTTTTGTAAAGTTATGTTTATTATAATAGATAATAAAATTACTTGCTAATACTAACCTACGTGGTTCGAGTTATCAAGATACCTATTTACCACAATTGAAACAATTAAAACACTAGAATTCTCCTATCGCTACAGTAGAAATGATGAGATATGATATCCATGTGAAATCACCGATACAAAAGATCTATGTATATTAAGTCGTAACTTTCAAAATCTATAGCTAAATTTAAAAATAAGCTAACAAATGTGATTAAGACTATTAAACTATTTACTGAAGACAGTTTAATATGTTAAGTCAAAAAGACTGCAAAATTTTCCCAAGAATTTATCATTCCTAGGAGCTCAATTTTCCGACTTCACAGTTCACAATTTCAAAACAGTGAAAATCAATGAAGGGTGTCAGGCCTTTATTGCATTAAAAAAAAAAAAACAAAAAAAAAAAACTTTTTCTACATAACACATAGGAATAATTTCATCAGACTGCCAACCATGACCAACTCAGAGACAGAGTTGATTCTAGTGGTCAATACACTGGCCATAAACTTTGAGGTCCATTCTATGTTTTCCCTAGTAGCTTGTGTATATTTATATTGTTCTTGGTAGACTGATACTGCTGAATAACTAGAAATTACATTATGCATGAGAGACAGATAAGAGAATAATGCTGTTAAATAGTGGATGACACATGTGAGCTCAAACGGATAACTTTAATGCCCTCTGGCCAGCCTGACATTGCCAAGTGGCCAATGCAAGAGTGCTACAGTACACATTTGAGTTGATTGTGGTTTAAGCACATGTGACTGCTAAATATGGTAAATGATAATATTCTTGTCAAAATGGCTAATTGTAAATCACTTTGACCTATGTAGTCATGACAGAGTATAAATGGAATATTTTTTCCCTTCTTTTTTGATATAACCATTCAAAGAATTAAACATTGAGAACTTAGATGAAAATGTTATAGGATTAATTGGAATAAAAAGAAGGTACTCAGAACTCCAGTTTATCAAGTTACATAATGGGATTGACTAAAATTGAGAGAGGATTCCAACATTTGAAATAAACAAATCCACATAAATTTACAATTTTAATTAGAATTTATTTTAACATAAAATCATATTTTCAAGGAATGTAGCTTTGCAAATCAGCCTTCTCTCTGATAGACTTCATTAAATTGAAGCATAACACATGAACGACAGATGACCATATTTACGACTGATAACATTTAATAGTTATTGACAATGAACCTAATTATTTAAAAATATAAATTAAAATAATTAAATATTTTTAATTTAATTTAAATAAAAATATAATTTTAATAAAAATATTTAAAAATAATATTAATAAATGATTTTCAATGTTCTTTCCTCTTTTACTGTCTTTACTATTACATTTACATTGAATTTAACTGACTGATCACTATACAAGCTATGACATTTAATAAAGTAACTGTGTGGGAGGGACATAGAAAACTGGTAATTAATTTTTCACTTTAGATGGAGTGAATATGATTTGACAGTTTGAACGGAGCAAATTTTTTTAATTTAAGGCATATCAAAAATCAATAAAAATTTACAAAAATAATGTTTTAGCTGGTTTAGCTGGTATTATCTTAGTCACAGAGAACAGATGTCAAACAGATTGTAAATAATATATAAAAAATATATTATAAATATAAAGGGAATAAATCTGTGTCTTGGTTCTAAAAGGGCTATTGTCAATATTAACATATACAGTGAAACTTCCCTTTAACAGACAGCCATGGGGAACGAAAATGTGTCCGTTAGAGAGAAGTGTCCGCTAACAAGAAGTCTGAGGGAGAAAAAAAAAAAGAAAGAAAGAAAAATCGTTTAATGTAAAATTAAATTAAAATATATACAGATTTTGAACAATATTTTTGTAAATAATATACAATTACATACACAAGAGATAAAAAAAAAAATCGTTAAACGTTTAATGTAAAATTAAATTAAAATATATAGATTTTGAACAATATTTTTGTAAATAATATACATACAATTGTGCTATGCATATTATGACTTTATCTTAAGAAAAATACATACAGTAATCACTTATTTTGTTCTGCACCTTCTTCCGGCTGATAATTTTGTTTTCAACATTTGTTTGGAGTGAAGAAACCATCGAAAGTCCTTCAGTATCTTCTTCAGCGGCGAAAAACATTTTTAAACAATTGATTTGTATGAGCGCTTCTTCTATTTTCATCGGTGGTTCGTCGTTAATATGTTCTTCTACAGAATGACCTCCTTCCATTTCTTCATCCTCATGAGGAACTTCCTGAAAAATATCGATGATAATGTCGTTGATATCTAGAGCACCATCTTCTGTAGTGAGGTTCGAGTCTATATCTTTGTAGCCAGGGTCACTTGTAGCTGAAGTATCGTACATTATCCATAGATGTTGAAGTTCTTGTTCTTCTTGGTGCTCCACATTGCTGTTCACAACTTCAATTTTTGCATTTGAGAAGCCAGACTTTACAAAACAGTTCACGACAGTTTGTTTTCTAATTGCGTTTACTGAAGAGGAAATATACTGAATCGCATCTAGGATGCTGATTTTCTTTGCAAGGTCACTCGCACACGTTACATCGTTCATGTTTGCAATGAGATGTCTTAAAACACGTTTTCTGTAGTGAAGTTTAAAATTTTTTATTATCCCTTGATCCAAGGGCTGACACTCTGCAGATGTGTTTGGTGGCAGAAAAACGATTTGAATGATACAATTCAATGTGCGGGTGAGATGCAGCATTATCCATGAAAAGAATAATTTTTCTATTTTGACGAATCATGTTTTGGTTAAAGTGACTTATCCATTCGCTCATGATATCTCGTATCATCCACGCTTTTTTATTAGACTTCCAGTCAACATTCAAAAGATTCAACTTTTTGCCCTTGAAACAACGAGGATTTTGTGGTTTTCCTATAACAAGAGGTTGTTCAAAGTATCCCAGCATATTTGTACACAATAGTACAGTCAAGCATTCCTTAGAAATTTTTCCGCCCTGGCACTTTTCGTTTTTTAGACTCATTGTTTTTTTCAGGAAGAGCTTTAAAAAACAACCCTGTTTGGTCACAGTTGTAAATATCCTTAGCTTCAAAATCAAGACATAAATCTTCCAATTTGACGGTCCACTCTGTTACAACCCCGGTATCAACAGATCCACCTTCACCACTTACGGTTTTCCAAGAAATTTTATGCCGAGTTTTGAACTTGTCTAGCCATCCCACAGAAGCTTTGAACTCATTTACTCCCATAGATTTCACAGCCTTCAAAGCCTTTTCCCTAATAATAGGCCCATTAATGGGAATTTTTTTAGCATGTTCGCGACAAAACCACTCATGCGTAACATTGTCAATTTGAAGTCCAACAGTTTTCGGGAATGATTTTTGAACCTGATTATTTCTGTGTTGCCAAAATTGTTTGAGCATTTCATTTTTTTTTCTTTAGGATGTCGCTTACCTGCATCTTCCCGATTTTGAATTTTGCAGCGAGATTGTGAACACTATTTTTTTGCCGATCATACGCATTAATGAGTTCAACTTTATCTTTTAAAGTTAAATGTTTACGAGAAGACATTGTGCACTTCACACGACACTGAACAAAACTGAAAACTGAAACTGAAAAGACAAAAGGCCGACCAAATTTCCCCCCCCCCTGCACACACCAAATTCATCAGAAGTTTTACACGTGCCTTAAAATTCTCGAAAAAGGGTTTAGAACCGCGATGTAAACCTTGATAAAATTCAGAAAATCGGAAATAGAAAATAAACACACGATTAAGACAATACGTGGCAGAAAAGTTCCTAGAAAAAGGGCCGTCAGCTCTCCCGCAGTCCGTTATGGGGAGATCAAATTAAGTGCTAATCTAAACGAAACAGTGCAGATTGCCTGTCCACGTCCGTTACAGAGAATGTCTGCTAGACAGAAGCTGAAAACACGTTAAAACCAATGGAGGTGAGTTGGGGAATTTGAAAATGTCCGTTGTAGAGAGATGTCCGTTAACGAGAGGTGTCCGTTAGGAGAAGTTTCACTGTACTGGGTTTATATATGATTGAGCTATTATTTTGTTGTATCAATCTTATGCTAAAATGGCCAATGTATAGCTCTCTTAGTAATTGAAGAGCACTAGACAATAACTGTTTTAGTGTAAGAAAGATGCAACAAAATAATAGTTCAATGATTTGGTCTCTTTCAGAACTGAAAGATCTAATGTCAGTTTTTGTAATTAAAAGAAACAAATCAGAAATAAAAATTTAATTTTTGGAAAATTTTGAAATTTTACTTTTGGAATTGCTTATTTTTTAGTAAGTGGTACAGCAGGCTTCACAAACCTTAGAAAGTACTAATGGCTGAGATGCTAGGGTTACAATATCAGAGTTTGACAGCCCATCACTTGGTTATCAATGGTTGTAGATTGGAAGATGTGAATTTGGATTTCTTCCACTATCATACCTGACAATTAGGTGCTCCATTATTTGGCAAGGACTAAAAAACATTCTCTGAGGATTATGGTGTAGGAAACTTTCTTCTAACATGTAACAATGCAATATATATATATATATAAAGGTAAACTGTAGCTATTATCAATCCACTGCGGGATGGATTCATGCGACTCAACAATTCATGCTGAGGGAAATGGATCATAATCTGCTATGCTGGTCCAGTGTGGGTTAGCAAATCGACTGCATTTAGCAGTCAGGAGGCCGATCTATATATATATATATATAAATACATAATCTAGTTCAAGATATGAAGACATGTAAAGTAGATTTAACAGAACAGATTAAACATTACATCGGCATGTGATACAGGAATAATTAATGTGGAATAGGAATAATGGAGAATTCAATAATTAATTACTTAATTAGATAAACACTCAGAGCATTTCACATACCTTAATTATCTAATTCTCCACATACTTCTATATGTGTGTATATATATATATATATATATATATATATATACAGTATATATATATACACACACACACACACATATATATATATATATATATATGTGTATATATATATATATATGTGTATATATATATATATATATATATATACACACACACATACAGTGCTTTTTTTGTAAAAAAATACGTGTCGGTACTCATTCTTTGCTATCAGGAAAAATTGAAAATTAAAAGGATATGAAAAAGTACTCTGAAAAATTTTTTTTCCCTGATATTGTTACTTTAGTAGTAATATTTTTAGAATAAGAACAACAAATTAAGTGTATTAACACAAAGTTTATTAAGCATAAATTTATTATTCAAGTATATAAAAAAAATAAGTAAAATGTGAGTAAAATGAGTAAAAAATAATAACATAAGTAAAAATAATTTCATAATAAAGTTTTTGTAGAATTTTCCAAATTTTTATTAAGTTCTCATCCGACACCCTATGCCAGGGGTCGGCAACCTTTTTGATCTAATTAAAAAAAAAAGAGAGAGAGAGAGAGAGAATCTGAAGAGCCTGCAGGGAGGTGAGAGTTTTTTAAGAAACGGAATAGAGTGGGAAGGTGTTTATTAAAAAATATATATATTTTTTGAAATATTATTTATTAATACTGAAAAAATGCAACAAACATCCAATTAGGTACAAATTAATGTGACTTTTGCTGATGAACTTCTTGAGTGAGTCTCTCAACATCATGCGAGTATGTCGTAATTAAACATGCTGAGCTTTAAACATGCTCGCATTGTTCAGACGATGGTTTCTTGATTTATTTTTAATATAGTTCATGTTCAAAAATATTTTCTCGCAGAAGTACATCGAACCAAAAACTGAGAGAAGTCCAAATGCAAATATTTTCAAATTTATATATGGGTCTGGCAATCTACTCCACGCATCAAACACAATTTGGTCTGCATTTTAAACTCATCTATCGCCGTCCATTTGTGTAGAATTGCAAGGGTAGCCTTTTGCTTCTCCAAATCCTCAATTTCAGTTTTAAGGCATTTTGGTCTTGCACTCCACACGATGTCCTTGATTTTTAAGTCCTCTAACTCCATTTCAAATTGTGCTTCATATGAGCTGTAAAATTAAAGAGCCGCAGTTACATGTTAAAAGAGCTGCATGCGGCTCATGAGCCGCAGGTTGCCGACTTCTTTTCTTCCTCTGTGTTCGGTTGCTGAATGACGTTTCCGAAGCAGCCATGAATCGACATATTTTGCTGGATTGAAGCGGGTCAGTGGTGGGCCTACAATTTTAAGAAACAGTAGTGAATAAACTGTTTTTGTCATCTACGAAGTGATGGTTGGGCTGGCGATCAGATTCATTTGTGAAAATCCTCGTTCACATTCACTCGATGATGGTATCGTACTCAGAGCGTTCATCAAATGCTTCAATTCTTCTGAAACCTTCTTATCCCCGAAAATTAGGTATCCCCGAAATCCACGAATTGCATCTCTTTTATTTAACGGTAACCTAATTGACAATTTTCTAACTTCACTTTCACCAAATGCCAACAATTCATGTTTAGAAGGATTAATACCTTCGTTGTCCTCGTTTTCCTTCTCTTGTCATCGGTATTGTCACTAGTTTTTAAATTTGAATTTTTTTTTTTTTTTTTGAAACTGTCCAAAATGTCAGTGTCATTTGGATATTCAGGTACTGTGACCGTGTAAACAGAGATAAGGAAAATTTATGGAAAAATGTGGATAACGCATTTTCGCAAACAACAGATGATTATTTGTCAGGGTAAAAGAAAATTACTTTTCTAATTCTCGAACGTGGCGCTTACGGTTGATTCATAGCGGTGTCCAACCTATGGCCCGCGAGGAAAGTGAACTAAAACAACATTTTAAATTTTGTTAATTATCAAAAAATTTTTCATTACATGTTTTGTTCAGTAAATGTAATTGTGTATTGTACTTAATAAAATTTTTGAATATTTTCAATTTTACTTTTACATGCAACAAGATATGGAAAATGTAACACACTAGAGAAATCTAACTTTGAATTTTTTTTTTAATATGGCCCCTGTACGGGAAAAAGTTGGACACCACAGGACAGGTTGTGGGGTTTTGTCAATGATATACAGGAATTTTGCTAGCAGGGAAAAGGAGGTGATTGTCCCTCTGTATAAGGCAATGGTCAGGTCATGCCTTGAGTACTGCGTACAGGTCTGGAGGCCCCATTTTAGGAATGATGTAGATTTGCTTGAGCGTGTACAGAGAAGGGCAACAAGATTGGTGAGGGGAATGAATGGATCCTCTTACCAAGAGAGGCTTAAGTTCTGCAAATTGCAGCGGCTGGAGACTAGGCACCTGCGAGGTGATCTGATTGAGGTGTATAAGGCCTTGAATGGGTTGAGCACACTGAATTCTGATGGGATTCTTCCACTTGTTCAGATTACGAACCTAGAGGGCTTAAATTCAAATTGAGGAAAGACAGATGTAGATTAGATGTGCAGAAATTTGCCTTTAGCCAGCGGGTGGTTAATTTCTGGAACAAACTTCCATCTGTCGTTGAGGAAGTTGATAGGCTAAATAAATTTAAGGAGGAACTGGACAGACATTTAGAGGGAATTGATTTGTAATTTTTTTTTTTTTGGCTGATGCTGCATAAGCTCATACACTTTCTTTCTTGCATCACATGCCACTATTACTGCTACTACCACCACTGCAGTAGAAGGTGGGCCAGAGCCCATTGGGATCAAGGTGTATTCCCAATGGGCCAGAGCCCATTGGGAATACACCTTGATCTGCCCACTCTTGACTAGCGCGACTCCTCCGTATGTGGTCGGATAGGTTTTACCAGGTAACACTAAGTTGTAGAATGTTTTAGCTCTCTTAATTCGTGCAGCAGCACTAATTGCCTAAAGGCCAGAAATGCGAACAGTGCGTACCGAGTTAATTCTCTCCTAATCCGTTCGCTGTACAAATATTTCCTTCACCCAACGGAAACTACTGTATTTTAAATGTAACTTCCAAGGGGAATTCAAAATAAATCGCTATAAAAGGACTTCATTAAACAGAGGCCCGACTGAGTAATTTAGAATTATAAAAATGGTTATACAGTTTTATATAGAAAATATCTTAACAATAGACAGTAAAAATAGCAATTTTAGTTAAATAATTTTAAGTTTATTTGAATAGTAGGCAAAAATGTGAAAAAAAATTACGGAATATTACAAATTTCGAAGTGCATTGCATCCAAATGTCACACGTCACTGTTAATAAAGGTGCTGGGTATGCCGTACCGTTGTGTACCATCCCCGAAAAAAGCACTGTATATATATATATATATATATATATATAGGGTGATTCACTACCAGTGCGACAAACTTGTAGGAAGTGTAGGGGGCAACAAAGACGAATTGGAATCACATAGCATTGCAGGATCCGAAATGCCTTCGTCATGCGGTAGAGGACGTTGAACGGGAGGTCGCGTGACCAGCGATCCCGCTGGAAGTCAGCATTTGTGAACCATTTCTGTTGAAGAAACCAAGTAGCAAAAGTCCACCGGAGTGGATAATCTGCAGGCTCCAATGATTGGACGCGTTGCAGATGGTATGAACTCATTTGGTTTGTTGACAGTATCCCCCATACAGTGGATTGGAAATACTCAAATCGTTGGCCTGTCGCTCGAGTACTCGTACTCGGATTGCCTTCTGCAAGACATAGGGCATTCTCCTCATTGTCTGGCGTCCTCGTCATTCGCTCTCGATTCATGGTACCTCTCGTGAAACAACCAGTCTCACGTAACCTTCTGTGCACACGTGCGAAAATCGTATGATGAGGAGTACGCCTGTGCGGGAAACGTTCCTGGTACAAGCGCAGAGCGGTGCACCCATTACAGTCCGCAGCTCCATACGCGAGGTGCATGTCGGCCAGTTCAACGTTTGAACACTCGTCCATCCTACTGCCTTGGGAACTGGTTCGCAAATGCTGACTTCCAGCGGGATCGCTGTTCACGCGACCTCCCGTTCAACGTCCTCTACCGCATGACGAAGGCATTTTGGACCCTGCAATGCTATGTGATTCCAATTTGTCTTTGTGCCCCCTACACCTTCTGCAAGTTTGTAGCACTGGTAGTGAATCACCCTGTATATATATATATTGGAACTTCTGTTATGAACTTCTATTTAACGAATTTCTCTATACAGGCAATCCTCGCTTTGTACAGTAGTGTGTAACCTATAAATGACCGTGCAAAGTGATCTTAATCAATGGGAAAAATTACGACTGTTCCGTGACCTTTAAAATTTTTTGTCAAAACATTAAAAACTGTCTTACTGTCGGTTATAAATGTATGAAAAAATGAAAAAAAGGAGTAAAACTAATATTTATTTATTACACTGTCATTTAAAACATTAGAAAAATTCAGAATTAAAGTATTTTATTTCTTTGTAAAAACTTATCAAGAGTAGGTTGAGCAGTGCTTGCCTTCTTCTTCTTCTTGTATAACTTACAATACAGAGCGAGCATCTTTTCTATGCCTTGGCGAATTGTCATACTCCCGTCTAAATTTGGATCAGCTTCCAACATTTTATCCTTTGCACTTTCAATCGTGAAATATCTCTGAGAGTTCCTTTAATGTGAAGTTTTTTGCCAGTGTCACTTCCTCTGGGATATCTTCATCCTTTTCGTCACAACCACTTTCCTCATTTATGTCAATAAGTTCGTCTTCCCTAAGTTCCTCTGGCTGCATATCTAGAGTCTCTCGAATGGCGGCAGCGTCAAAATTCCTGCAGTCAGTTATTTCTTCTATAACTTTGTTTACATTTGATTCGAATTCTGCAAAGTTATTTGCACAGTGCGGTAAAAGTTTCTGCCATACTGAATGCATATTACTTGCTGTTACTTCCTGCCATGATGCTTGAATGTTTTCAATCGCATGCTTTATGTCATATTTTTTCCAAAAACTCAGCTATAGAAGTAATAATAATAATACTCTCAGCTAAAGAAATTGCATGATCTCCAGTTGTAGTGTCAATAGCCTGTCCGAAAGTCTGTCTAAGATAATATGCTTTAAAAGTTTAAATAACTCCTTGGTCCATTGGCTGGGTTAATGAAGTTGTGTTTTGTGGTAAAAAGCAAATTTTCACATTTTCATTCAAGTCCCCAAGAGAACAAGGGTGACCTGGAGCATTATCCAACAGTAGTAGTGCTTTAAAAGTTAAATTATTTTGCCTACAGTATCTCTCTAATGCTGGACAAAATACGATTGAAACCAGTCTTGAAACAATGTTACTGTAATCCATGACCATTTTATTTACATGCCAAATGACTGGTAAAAATGCTTTGTTACGATTTTTTAATGCTCTGAGATTCTCAGACTGATAGATAAGCATAGGTTTTAATTTAAAGTCACCCTCTGTGTTGCCTCCTAATAAAAGAGTTAATCTATCTTTGATTCCTTTATGGCCACTTCACGATCCTGTCTTTCGTCGCATAAGTTCTTGATGGGGTTGCCTTCCAAAAAAGACCTGTCTCATCAACATTAAATATTTGGCAATCATCACAATCACCTGCCCTAACTTAATCCTTGGAATCTGGATACAAATTTCACAGCAGCATCCTTAATCTGCACTAGCAGCTTCACCAGATAGCTTAAAATTAATCAGTTCATGCCGAATTCTGAAACGATGAAACCAGCCTTTACTGGCAGTAAAAGGTTCTTCAGTCTCCGTGTAATCACCGTTTTCTTTCAATGCGGCAACTAACTTGAAGGCTTTGGCCTGAATGCTAGCCAAACTGATTAGGATTTTTTTTTTTTTATTACAGTCTTCAATCCAAAGTAGAAGTAAATGCTCCATTTCAACTATAAGCGGCTTTCTGTTCCTAGTGCAATTTAAACTAAAAGATGTTGAAACTACTTTACCTTGTTTTTTATATTAATCAGACTTTTTTCAATATTTTTTGTACCGTAGCTTCATGCAGGCTTAGGTCTCGTCCTATCTTTGCTTTGCTGTCACCATTTTCAAGTTGTCTAATCACATCCAATTTCACTTCCAGCATTATCACTTTTTGTTTCTTTGCTGCACTTTCATCTTTGTTGGCCAATTCCCTCTTTCGATTATCCATTTTTGTAAACTGTCACGTGGGTTTATCACTGAGAAACAAGGAGGCAATACAACTACACACGCTTTGATGTCTGTGCGTGAACTGAATAACAGATGCGCAGCGACCAATCACTGATGACCAACCAGACTTTGAAAGAAATGACGTGATTGGTCACTGATCATGATGTGCATCTATTATTTAGTAATTTGTGGAATGAAGAGCTAGCAGCGAAGTTTTTACTTTATGCAATTACTCACAGTTAATATACACCGTGGTAACTGAAATTTGAACAGTGTTGTTGGGGGACTGGTGTTATTTAATTAAACCATGGTAACTGAAATTCGTGCATATCGGAACTGTGCAAAGCAAGGACTGCCTGTATTACAAATTTTTTTCACAAAACATTACACCTTGAAATGAAATTACATGCAAAATTAATCCCATATAGCAAAGTGTTAATCTCTATATAACAAATTTTTAAAAAAATTAGCAAAAGCATTTTTAAAGGTTTTAAACTATTTACTGCTAAACAGCCACTCAAATATAATATGGCCTCCTTTCCTCCATAATTACTCATTAGCATCTGGAATTACCCATTTGTTTAGTGAACACTTGTAGCCACTGACACCTGTAGAAGGTCTTTGTTTCATTTTAAAGGTTTGTTACAGGGAAAAAAATAAAAAAAACAAATGGGTTTTCTTAAATGAAGTAAAACTTTGCAATACATAGGGCAGATTTTAATAATTGTAAATTGATGTTGGCTAAGTCCAATAAGGGGAAAATGAAATTCGCTGCAATGAAGTCCTTAGCATGCTATGGCAGCAATACATAGAACACTTTAGTAATTGGTTTTTAATACCACCTACTGAGTGATGTTCACTTCAACGAAATACTTTGTCAACATCAATTTACAAATCTGCCCTATTTATTGCAAAGCTTGACCACATTTAAAAAACAGATTTGGTTGAAGTGAGAAGTGAAAGTCACTCAAATAGGCAGTATTAAAAACTGACTACCAAAGCATTTTATGTATTGCCGCTGCAATGTGCTAAAGACTTCACTGCAGAAAATTTCATTTTCATCTTATTGTACTTAGCCTGCCACAGAATTGTGGAAAAAATTATTTGTGGAGAAAGTGTTGATGTAAGAGAAGAACACTGTAACAGTTGGAGGAAAAACACCTTAAAGATTTTGGAAGAATATTAACCTAAGGACGTTTTAATGCTGACTAAATGGGTTTATTCTTTAAATGTTTACTTAATAGAATGCTTGCTTTTAAGAATGATAAATGTTTTGGCAGAAAACAAAGCAAGACAAGATTCACTATGTTAGTTGGAGCCAATGACAAGAAGTGAAAAATTAAGGCTTTTAGTCATCAGAAAATCAAAAATCTCAAGAAGAGGCACAAAATCATTATAAGTTGGCTAAACCTTTAATAAAAAAGCAAGGATGACAAGTGATATTTCTGAAGAATGGGTATTAAAGCTAGACAAGTGCATGAAAAAAAAAAAAAAAAAAAAAGTGTTGATTATTGATAACTGTCTGGCAGATCTTGCCAGTATTTCAGCCAATACTTAAAAGCGTGAAGTTGTTGTTTTTACCACCAAACAATGTCAAAACTCCAGCCAATGGTCCAAGGCATTATTAAAAATTTTAAATTTCATCATCAAAAGAGAATATTAATGAAGTTTATCAATTCATTATAAGAAAATAGAAACCTGTAAGTTACAATAAACCTTGGAGATTGCATCTCTGAACTAGTAAAAGTTTGGACAAATGATGCGAGTGAATATACTACTGTATTCAAAATTGTTTTTCAAAAGTGGAATTTACATTGATTACAGAAGTTGAATGACAATGGGAAAAACAAGGTGAACTGCCACTTTCCTAATTGAAAAACTTTTGGACATTATTAGAATCATCTGGAAACATTGAAAATCACATAACACTGGATGGTTCAATTAATGTATATCAAGATCTGGCTACAACAGAACATACAATTGAAGATGAAATACTACTGAACAGTGTTAGGCATGATCATGAAGAAATCAACAATGACACTGAAGGTGAATCAGAACAACCCATAGAAGAGCCAACTTGTGAAGAAACGATTCATGCTTTTAAAATGGTTTGTCTAAGTCTACAATTTTGTGGAAATATTCCTGATAGTGTTTTTAATGCTCTGAATAAATGTGAAGTTTTCTTTGAGAAACAGACATTTTTTAATTGTGCCATATAAACAAAAAGTACTGATTTTTTTAAATTTGCAATACTTACCCACAAAAATTGTGTAAACGTAATTTAAATAAGTATGTTTTTGAAATAAATATATTAAAAATGAATGATCATTTCCATTTTTATTTTATAATTAGGTGACAATTTTCAATAAAAAAGATATTTTCCATATAATAAAATTTCTCTGTAACAAATTTTCTCACTGGATTTATAAAATTTATTTTTGGGAAGTTTGGCTGTATATATATAGATACAAGATTTATAAAATGGGTCGAGAAAATTTTCTTGAAGTTTATGCAGGTCACATTATTAAAAAGGATGAGAAATACTAAACTAGATGATGCAAACTAGTGAAACACTACCCCATTCTTCAGGATGTGAACTTTTCCTGTGGAAGGCAAAAGATTCAAGCCATGAAACCTGAAACAACAGAGATACTCAAACACAGCTGTTAATCATGTAACTGCCATCAATTTTGTGGCCATACTTGCCTTCGGGTGGTGTAGATTGTTGAAAGTTCAACAGTGACCATTTTGAATGTCCACTTTAGAGATCTCTGTGAGTTTTAAAATACAGTCCTAACAATGTGATACTAAATTTATCATCAAAGAGTATGGTTTCTCCATTCTGAAACACTGTACATTTTCCAGTTTTTCCATGTTATATCCATGGGTTATTTGTTAATTTAGATATTAATTTCCATTATTATCTATTAATTTAGACATTAACTCATTGATGTTACTTTTTATCTTCCCTACACATTTACACTTTATATTCACTTTGTATTTAGGGGGTGGTTTAAATGAAATCTGCAGTATCACTGAAATTATAGCAAATATAATACTGAAGATAATAACTCTTGTGGCATGTTATTTCCTTTCAAGTTTTCTAGCAATTCTGAGTGCATGCACCGTTCTGTCCACTAATATCACCCTTAAGTAGATGGCATACATGGTGACAGCTCAAATAGGTCATGCAAGAAAGCTGAGTTGCAGTGTATAATTAATTTTTTTTTTTTTTTTTTTTTTTTTTTTTTTTGAGGACAGAAGGGCAAAAACTCTTTCAGTTTATCTGATGTCATAGATTTGTAACAAAATTTGAGGTCTGTTATCCAGAGGTACAACCCTGCAGCACAATAATGCCCACCCACTATACTGGAGATGATAACGGAGATTTGCGTCAAAGTGTTATCTCATCTTTTACTCACTAGGCTCATTAAGATATAATTACAATTAAAAAATGCTGTTACTCTGTGATATTTATCTGTATAAAGAGCATCATGTTCTTGGACCTATACCAATCCTTTGATCACTAGGGATCCTCGCTAGGATCAGTTCTGAGTAATTTCTATTCTTTATGGTGACTAAAAGGTGCTGAAAAGAGATGCTTCTTGTCTGATGAAGTTTGCCCTTATGCTATTCATCCTACACTGGAGATGACACAAAAGATTCAGTTTGATATATCACTTCAATCTCAATAATCAAATATAGCATTGAGTGATTTTTTTTTTTTTTTTTTTTTTTTGGAAACTGAAAAAGGTGCTCAGAGAGCATTACTTCTCAACAAATGAAGAAGTCAAAACAAAGGTTTAGATCAGTGAAGAAAGATCCTCTCAAAGATACAAGTCATTGGCTTGCTAGTGGAATAAGTGTATAGAACATAATGAGGTCTGTAATGAAAATTGCAATATAAAATAATTTTTTATATAACTTGCGCAGTTTTCATTAGAATCATCCTCATAAGAATTCAAGACTGAAGCTAAATGCTATGTTCTTAAAAATCAATGAAAAATCAATGTATACTTAAAAATAAATTATTTGTGAAATACATAACAATTTTCATTTAATGTTTTCAACTTACCACTAGAAGGTAAAACAGAAGAACTAGCTCCAACTACAGGTAGCAAATCCTGCAAATTTAACTGTTGTGGAGGACGCAGCTTAATTTCTGTGCTCAGATCTGATAAGTTGATGCATGTTGTTAGTGAGCGTGGATTGTTGTAACGCTGACGTGTTTTCTGAATACAGCTATCTAATAAACAAAGATAATATCAACAAGTTCCACTAGAAAAATTAACAGAATAGGTTTTAGAAGTGTCAGTGGTGATCTAATATATTCAAAATTAGTGCAACTTAAAAAAAAAACACCTTAAAAAGCCATTTTTACCTATGGGAAGGCATTCAAATGAAAAGTGGGCAACCTTGACATTTCCAGTATGGGCTAAGCAATTGTTGTGGCATCAGAAGAGGCCACAGCTGTGCAAAAGTTTAGGATGCTTGCAGCATATTCAATGGCAAAATCCACTGAAATAATAAACACGTCAAAAATCATGTTTAATATTTGATTCATCTGCTATGTGAATTCGCTGAAGAATCTCATACATATAGTAGAGTAACAAAAGTAACAAAACAAAAAAAGAAAAAAAAAAAAAAGAGAGAAAAGTGGAAGTGTGCCAAAAAGAAAACAAATTCTAACATAATACTATTATAACTATTTTAATTTATAATATTATTTTGATATTATTAACTTATATAAGTTATTACATATATATAGTTATCAGTTATATATATTATTAATTATATTATTATTATTATAACTTATTTCACTTATACAATAGCTTTCATAAGCTGAATTTTAGTTTTTGGTTACAGTTTTATCAGTCTTTTGGCCCAATGATTCTGCCCACATTCTTAAATGGAAATTGAGATCTGATAAGTTACTTGGTCAAGGCAGGTCATCAACCCCAAGGTGAAGAAAAACTACTAAAATCAAAATAACTGACAATTCTCTATATGAAACTGAGTAATCTGAGCTTACAATAAGAATCTGAGAGTAAATTTGTAAATAAATTTGAACTCTATATAATAAAGTTAGCAACACAGTATTTGAAAAATTTAGATGCAGCTGAATGTCTTTTGGTCTCTTCTCAGATCTACTATGATTGAAAATGAATCTTAAGTCCTGAAAATTTACAGGATGCTTGGCATTTCTTGTCCAATGTACTACCTTGCATTAGGCATCCTGCTGTTGCTGTGGGTTTATTGGCATAACACACCGATTAATCATCTTGCACAGGGCTGGCCGCAAACTTTGTGGGACCCTGTGCAAGGTGCTCGTAGATCCCAATGAGATGCCAATGATGAAAATAAAGTATATATTTGTTGTATTGTCTTGAAAAATTTTACTCCAAGTTCAGAAGATATGGCAATATCACCCAAAACAAGGTTTATATTGTAAGATGCACAGGGAGTATATATCGCTTTAGGGTTTTCCTTCAAAAACCGTGCCTGAATTCCTTTATTGATACCTTTCATGTTTGACCCATTATCGAATCCTTGTCTTCGACAATTTTCAATTGGTATGCATAATTCTTTTAATAATGCCTTCAATCTGTCAAATAAACCCTTTCTAGTTGTATCCTTAACAGTTAAAAATGTGACAAAATTTTCACGAATCTCAGCTTTAGCATCTTTGACATACACAAACCTGAATACAACTGATAACTGTTCTTGTCTTACTTCTGGAGTACAGTCAAGTTTTCAAATTTGATCCAGTTTTTTTAAAACTGGATCAAATTTGGAAATCAGTTTCATAAGGCCAAGGAAATGTCCATTACTGGGGTTGAAAAGTTTGTCACTTGTTCCTCTTAATGCTAAATTGTGCTTTGCCAAGTAGATAATTCCTTCAAATGCTAAATTGTACTTTGCCAAGTAGATAATTCCTCCAATAATCCTGGCAAATACTTGACGTAATTCTTCCGTCTTTTCTTTTATAAGTTTTTCACTTCTCGCATCTAATGATGTTCCCTTAATTAAATTTAGTTTCCTTTTGATTAAACTATTCATACATTTGCGATGAACTGGTGACCGTTCATGTTCTGAAATTCTTAGATTTAGGTGAGACCAATCATTAAATCCTTTGCTACAAAAAGCGATTTCTGAATAGGAATATAGTTTACAGCAAAACACCATGTGCTGTCCGAACTTGATGAGTATATTAGCCACCGTTGTTGAATTTCACCATTTGGTAACTGCTTTGTATAATAGTACTTGGAAAAGCATCTTCCATTGCTATTATCAGATTTTATTTGAACTGGTCCTTTTTTAATTACTAATGTTCTCATTTGGTCGGATATTATATATTTTGGCCAAGTTGCTGGATCTTCAATAGCAAAATTTTCATCGACACCAACACTGGAATGGGCTTCAGAAGTTTCATTTTTGCCTTGTGCTTCATTGTGTTCTTTTATTTCTTGATTTCCTATTTCTTCTTCTTCCATGTGTTCTTTTATTTCTCGATCTCCTATTTCTTCCTCTTCCATGTGTTCTTTTATTTCTTGGTCTCCTATGTGTTATTTTATTTCTTGACCTCCTATTTCTTTTTCTCTCATGTGTTCTTTTATTTCTTGATCTCCTATTTCTTTTTCACTAGTAACTGCTACCATTGGTGTTATTTGCATAGTCTTGACCCTGAGCTTTTCGTCATTGCTCCGTGTTTCCAAATTTGATACAGTAACAAATTCAATATTGCATTTTACAATACTGAATTTGTTACTGTATCAAATCTGGCTTCTTCTTGTTTCTTTGCCAATTTTTTTCTTTTTTCAGATCCACTAGGATATTTGCAATTCTGGTCTCTATCTCGCTTGCCCATTTTACCGTAAATGCAAAAACTTTTCTTCATATAAACATATGTAATAATATTATTAAATCTTGTGCAAACGAGTTTTCGATCATCACACTCGTATAGTCGTTCGCAGATTAAATAATTTATTAAACAGAAACATAAAATAACACTTTAACTAACCAAATTATGGCAATCTATATATGGAATATTGGTGGAACGAGGAAACTGTCATAAGAGGAGCCACACTGATAGAAGAGAAAATTTAAATAAGCACTATGAATAAATAACGAAAGACAGGTATTTAGTAAACCAAGCGCAAAAACTTAAGACACTTTGGAGGAGTCGCTTAAGACAAAATATTCTTCAAAAGACACCATCAGCTGAGCTGACACATGACAAGTATAGACCAATCAGGGCATTGGTCATGTGTCAGTAAGCATCAATTAGCAATTACCAGTTTGATGTGGCAGATCAGAGACTGCCACATCAAACAAGAACAATTCTTTCATTTCTTGTTGATTTTGTGCAAAACCGTATAATTTATAATAATTATCTCATTAATCATTTTATATTGTGTATCGTGCGAGCGTGGGACCCCAGCAAGTGTGGGGCTCTGGGCGATTGCCCTGGTCGCCCATGCCTCAGGCTGGATCTGATCTTGCAAGTAAGTTTTCAGAAACAGATTCATTTTCAGCCAGCAGAAGGTCTTGAAACAGACTAAAATATTAGGCTACATCTAAATTATAACTCTATATTGATACCTGTATTATGTACAATTCATAGACACATTTATTTCCATTTCCTCTCAAATTCTTATTGTAAGTTTGTTAGTTACTTATTGTTAGTTTGTTAGTTGTTATTTATAATAATAAATTCAGGTTATCAAGTTTCACTCAGAGCAGCACTGAGCATTTTAGTAGAACTCCCATGTGTGTGCAACATGTCTTTCAACAAATTCATCAGAACAGGTTTTGCATCTGCAATACAAAATGAAAAAAATAATGAAAATATATAAGTAAGCAGTAGTGGATTGTTATTAATGTTTATCCCTGATAAACTGGAATTGACAAATTAGTAATGGAGCATCTCTTCCCACAGATAAAAACACCCATCTGAAAAAAACTTTGTACTACTTTGCTGCAGAGGCATTCCTAGGGTATGTTGTGTCTGGGTGGCAGTTGAAATTTGGCACCCCCTTTAAAAAAATTTTCTTTGTATGTGTATGTAAGTTTCAGGCACCCCTTGAATGTTGGCACCCAGGTGCAGTGCATCCCTTGCACCCTCAGGATGGCCCGCCCCTGCTTTCCTGCTGCCCACAATGAGGCTTTCCACCACAGAAATTATATATATTTTTTCAGTTTTTCAGAGTTAGAAACATCAATAATGTAACCTTTTATTTATTTATTTTTTTAAATATGCATATACAAACCTTCAGACTTGTAAAATTTTACTGATACCATGAATTTCCAGCAACTGATGATAATTACCATTTCTGTGCAAACCCATAATAGATGCAGTAAAATATTTCCCCATAAATGATGAAGTTATGTCTATACAAAGTGAGAAATGTCTAGGATGACCTTATTCAACATTTTCTGTTGATGATTCTAACTTTATTTAGCCTTTTTAGCAAACATGATACCCCAGAATAAAAATTCATATATTATTATATCCTTCAGTTATGCAAAACATGAATATGAGCAAATTAACACTTAAAAAGACAAATATACAGGAACTCCCCGACTTACGTAATACTTGACTTACAGAAATTCAACTTTACGTAACTTTTTGCCAGCTGGTGCAAACTTAAAAAAAATTGTGGAAATGTATTTTGCATCCCAAAATACGTTTCCATGTATTTTATGCAAAATATATATATATATATATTTTTTAAATTTGTTCCAAGTCCTTGGAAGTTAAAAATTTTGCTATATTACTAAGCTATTTATCTCTCTAAAAGGTCATATTTTTAATGGAAATTGCACTACACTTTCACTATCATCATATGTTCCCGTTATAAGAATCAATTTTGAATGCCTTTGTGATATTTTTCTAAAGCACATTTCTGGAAGTCACGCCAAAAAAACAATAAAAACAATTTGCACTTTCCGGTTTATTGGGCTTTTCCGTTAATCTAATTATAAATGGGTAGTAAACTCAATCTTATTGCATTTGCGATAATACCGATAACTGGAATTCTGTGGGTTTTTACGTTACAGTATTATGGTGAAATGAGTTCCCCTTCACTGAAATATTCAATCATATAAAAAATATAAATAAATTTTCAGAATCTTCTCTTCATTCCTATTTATGTATTACAACGATGAAGGGAAAGGGACCAATGGAAAGTGCAAGTGCTGGCAGTGCCAGGAAACGAAACAAAATTGATTTAGAAATGAAGATGATTAATTAAGAAGTATGAAGCAGGACAAAGTTTGTCATCTATTGCACACAATTAGGTCTCGCTGCATGTATAAAAGAACATGTTAAAGGATCAACACATTTAAGATCAACAGTGATCACAAAACAGAGGTCAGGTGCTATATCGAAGAGGGAACAGCTGTTAATAATATGGATGGAAAATCAGATTCAGAAGCAGGTGCCCCTGAGTCTAATGACCATTCAAGCAAAAGCAGCAAGTATTTATAAAGGTATTAAGGATAAGTACGGTGAACACAAACACAATTCATGGCAAGCAACAGGTGGTTTAATAGTTTCAAGCATTGCTCTGGTTTCCACAACATTAAAGTCTCCAGTGCCAATTCTGCAGCTGCAGACAAATTTTGTGATATGTTGGGAAAAATTGATGAAGGCGACTATTCAACGCAGCAAATTTTTAACATTGACAAGACTGCTCTGTATTGGAAAAAAAATGCTGGATCAAAGATACATTGCCAAAAAGGAAAATACAATACCATCTTTTGGTGTGAAAAGATAGGGCCACGCTCTTGCTTGGGGCTAATGTAGCGGGAGATTACAGATTAAAACCACAGCTTGTATACCATTCTGGAAATCCTCGGGCATTTAAGGGCATCAATAAAGCCACCCTACCCATTCATTTCTGATCGAGCCAGAGAGCATGGATAAAAATATCTCTCTTTGAGGATTGGTTTAAATGCTGCTTCATTCCAATATTTCTTTCCAATATTTTTCATTGAAAAATATTGTAAAGTCAACAACTTTCCTTTCAAGATTTTGCTTCTATTAGATAATGCTCCTGGACATCCTATTCATCTAGATAATTTCAGTTTGAATGCGAGAGTCGTATTTCTACTGCCAAACACGACTTCACTCATTCAACCTATGGATCAGGGTGTTATTTTGAATTTAAAAGCATATTATTTATGCACAACATTTGTTCAGGCATCGTCTGCAGTAGACGATGAGAAAAATTTTACGGTAAGACACTTGGAAATCTTACAATATTTACCACGGCACCTTAAACATTAAATAAGGCTTGGGCAGAAATTACTAAAAGTCGTTTAAATAGAGCATGAAAGAAAATATGCCCACGGCATGTAAAAGGCTTCAAAGGATTTGAAAAAGATGAATTATATGAAGAGGTTACAGATAAGATTGTAAAGGTTGCAGAGCTACTTCAGTTGGAGGTTGTTGCCAAAGATGTGGAGGAAAAAGAGAAGGAATTATCTAATAAAGAACTTATCGACTCGCAGCGATAGTGAAAGAAGAACATGCTGATGAAGCTCAAGATGAACCAAACGAGGAGCCACAACGCTTCTTCACCAGAGAGAAGGCAATGGCATTTCGTGAAATTGCATTGGCAATGGTGAGGTTTGAGAAGATGGATCCTGACAGCGAAAGATTCTTAAAAGTTAACAGAGGGGAGGATATGCTCGCTTTATACAAAGAAATCTACGATGAAAAGAAAAAAAGCCACTGTGCAGTCATCCATTAATATGTTCTTTCATAAGGTTGAGTGGCCGACCCCTTCTAAATCTCCATAGCCCTCAACCTCCGCAGCAGCATACCTATCAGCTGAAGAGGTCGATTCTGGCAACGATGCTCGAGAAGTAAAATTTACTGACGTTATGCCTGTCTCCTCTCTTGTTTTGTAATTTTATAATTTTGAAATTTTTTAAATTGCATGCTTTTGTAATTTTTCCTGCGCATGAGATAAAAAATCAAATAAATACAATAAATAATTCTATTTACATGTTTATCAAAATTTCTTTTTTGATTCAATCAATTCACCGAGCACAGTTGCAAGTGCTGCACAAGCAGGGGGGGAAATTCCGACTTACGTAGAGTTCTGCGAAACGCAACCCTTACATAAGTCGGGGACTTCCTGTATTCTTTTTTGGTGAAACCTCAAGCTCTGTTTAAATTCATCATTATAAGAGAGTTATACCAAAAATAATGCCCAAAAGTGTTAATTTAAAATGACTATTTTTTTACCACTGCCTAGGAATGCCACATTCTGAAATGGGAATTGATATGTGAAGAGTGTCATCTTCAATGCAGTCTTCTTCATGCTTTATTACTACTTCTCAATGTTTAGGTAAATTTTTGAATGTTGCTTAACTGTCTGCTGAAGTTCATGTCTCATGCACTGGGACTTAAATTTATGGCTAGGTTATGGCTGCACCCAACACTGCTAAAGCCTTCCTCCATACAACAGTTCCTTGAGCTTGGGGAATAGATTGTAATTTCAAGGGTTCATATTAGGACTATAAAAGGAGTGAGGTGGTGCTACCCACTTGTAATTGGTGAAAACAAGCTGTACAGATTGACCGTTTATTTCTCTTCTGATATGAGGCCTTGCACTGTCATGGTGTACGAGCACAGCTTCCAACATCTGTGGCCACATCTGAATTTTTGGGCATAATTTCTGAAAAAGAAATGTTGCACAGTAATTTCCAGTTGCAGATCTTCCAAGTGGCTCACTGTCAGTGGCAATAATGCCCTCATAATGGTAAGCATGATGACTATTTATTCCACTTTTTATTGTTGTTGGTGTCATTTAGAAGAGCACGGTAAAGATGGGTGTTACCATCGAGCTGATTGTGACCTCAGTTCAGGTTCAAAGTTGAATGTCCATGTCTCATCAATGGTGACAATGCATTTTAAAAACACTTCACCTTCTTGTTGGTAACATGCAAGTAACTACACTGAAATTTCTTTGCACTTTGCTTAAGCTGATACCAAATGTGGGACCCATCACGTGACTTTTCATTTCTGTAACACCTTAGTTAAAATTTGGTGAACTGATAATTTCAGTATTCCAGGTTTGTTGGCTATTTCTTCACCGGTCATATGTCTGTCTTCCTCTAAAAATGGTGGTAATGATGACTGCCAATGTGTTGTCTGTAGATGTTCTCGGTCCACCTGAGCACTGCTTATCTTCAACACTGATCTGACCCTTAAGACAATGTGAGTCAGTGATTGACCACATCAAGTTTCAATTTTAATGAAATATCTCTGATCTGAAACAATATCACCGACGATTTTTTAAAGCCTCTAAACAAGCATTCAGTGCAAAAACTGTTTCAAGCTCACTAATGTTAAGGTTAAACTTCAAATTATTATTCTGATAAATGTTGGTTGTGCAGGAGCAAGGAGCATGTGTAAGTGTGCACTACTTTTGGAATACCTCTTGTATTAAATATGGTAAAAACTTTACAAACTATATGTCTTCTAAAATGCTCAATTTAACAGGAAGGCATTATATTAAAAGACCTGAGTAATATATAAAAAATATATATATATATATATATATATACATATATATATATATATAAATAAAAAAAAAATAATAATAATAGATAAATAAACCCAAAATAAAATTTACCAAAAAACCAACAGAATTTATAAACAAAAGCAATAGAAATGGGGCAAGTTTTCAGAGGCTTAATCCTATCTAAGAAAAGAAAGTTAAGAGCCCATATGTATGGCAGACTACATAGATTCGTGTGGATGCAATGTTTGTTCCGGGAAATTTAATTTACAATGATTACCATTTGCCATATAGTAATTGCCACAAATTAAAATTTCCCAAACATTAAAGAATGCCATACTTATCTTATGTTTAATGCAGTCCACCATGTAGATCACCATGTAATAAACCATGTGTAGGAGCTCCTACGCTCTTTACTTTGTTAGTGCTAGATGAGGATGAAAGGTTCAGAAAATTTGTTGGTTGTGTGCACACAGTATGCAAAGTAATGTCTTTTGTTAAATTAAGCATTTTGGAAGAAGCAAGCTTATTAAATAAGGTTTTGACCATATGTGATAGTACTTAGAAATGCTTACATAGACTGCATCACAGATGTTGCATAAAGCTACTTAAAACAAGAATGGATGATGCAATGAGTTCTTAGCATGATCTAGATATAATATCTGCTGTGTATAATGATTTTGTAAGTTCTTAAAAAACATCATAAATTGAATTGTGTGTATACTAAACTTTTGCACAGGTACAGGTGAGAAGGAACAAAGTGTGCATATTTGCACATACATAAACTGTATTTGTTGCAACATTTTTCAAAATATGTAACACATTTCAAGTTAATAAAAATTTGCAATTCACCTGCCACAAAGATTTTGTTAAAAAACACAAAATACACTGTATTCAAATAAAAACATTTCAGAACTGCACAAATACAACTACACATTTATTAGAACTTGATTAAAAAAAACCTAGCAGAAGATAGTTTCATCTGATTATTGTGTGATCAACGGTACATCTACGGGGAAGCCTGTATCAATCCACGTTCAGGCATCAGTTGCATTGCACCATCACAGAGTGTACATGCACACGCACAGAAATATTACCTCTATTTACTAGGCACATTTACACATATACACTCGTGAGCCAAAACTCATGACTACCCATCTCCATGAGTGCATATATCCCTCAGCACCTAGGAGTGATGTCACTGACCAGTACTGCACATAGTGATGGCATGGGTAGTGCCTGTTAGCTTGTCAGTATGAAGCCCATACAATGGGAAAAGGAAAGGACTTGGCAGAGTCTGAACAGGAATAATTTGCAGTACTAGGTAGGCAGGAGCCAGCATCTCAGCAACTGCATGCATTGTCAGCTGTTCAAAGGCCACTGTAGTGAAGGTGTGGTGGGAATGGTCTAGAGGGGCACACAACCACCCAATGTATGTGCCAGGACGGGGAGACCACCACTGGTTGACAGTCGAGGTTAATGGTAGTTGGCATGTGCCGTTTGGGAAAACAGACAACTCAATCCCTCAACTAATGGCAGACTACTAGAGCACACAGAAAAATGTTTCCAAGCACACCAGCCAGCAGATGCTCTTGTGGACAGGCCTATGGAGTAGGCAGCCTGTTCATGTGAGCATTGTTCTTGGATACCGGATGACTGGAAAAGAGTTGCCTAGTCTGATGAATCAATATTGCAACTCCATCATGTCGATGGATGGGTGCATATTTGACAGTGAGCAGGTGCAATGAGAATGCATGGTTGGACAAAAACAGGCCAGTGGCAGTGGAAAAAAAGTTCAGGGGATGTTTTCATGAAGATCACTGGGTCATCTCATCTCCATTGAACATATACCCCACTGCCAGATCCTACCTTTGCACTGTTTTGGATCAAGTTTTGCCCTACGTGGACTCTTTCAACAATACAATGTCCCACTGTCAAAAGGTCTTCACTGTGGAGGAATGGTTTGAGGATCATGTCAAAGCATTTCTGTCCTCCCATGGCCAAAAAATTCCTCTCGACATCAATTCCATTGAACATTTGTGGGAAGTGGTGGAATTCAGCATTCGCTGGTCCATGCCAGTGCTTTACTCTGTTGTCGAACTCTGGTCGACCAGGATACCTGAGAACACTTTCTGAATCTAATTAAGTTGATGCCATGCTGGGTGCAAGTAGTTATCATGGCGACAGGCAGCCTAACTTGCTATTAGATAGGTGGTCACAATGCTTTGGCTCATGAGTGAATATATACAAGTGCCTGTTGTCTTGACTCCCAGTGCACGGAATTTTATGAAATTTTATATCTAGTTCTATAGAAAAATTTGTTGAGACATCCCAAATTTCATTAAAATTGGATAAATTTAAAACCAGTAATTATTATTTCTTTTTTTCTTCATACAGGTTGTATGGAAAAAATAAATTCACAGTTTAAACATTATTTTAATGCAGTATTTTTAAGTTTAGAAAATTGGAGCATGCTTTGTGTGTTATGTGTAAGACTCCTGAAGAGATATATATATATATATATAAAAAACCATAAAAATAAATTAGAATAATAATTAAAAATAATGCCAGCAGCATGGCAAGACAAGACGAGCGAAAATAGTCAAAATTAAACATAACGATCAAAACCAACAGGGAGGGAGGGAGGGAAGAGAGGGTGTAACAAGAGTGAAAATATTGCAGCAGAAACTCTCTAAGATAATTTAGAACATCTAAATGTAAGGATAATAAAATAATAATTCATTAAATTTCGAAAGCCAATTAAATAGAAATTTAACGGCGTCCCCTCTGACGGGCACCAGGTCCAAATAGGACCTGATGCCGTCTCTGTTTACATCTCTGTTGGTGATATTTCACCAACAGAGATGTAAACCACTACAATAAAATAAAAAAAAAAAATAAACCAAAAATAGACTGACCATTATGCCCTATCTCAACAGAGGACTACAAGGCCAATAATGGTCAAGAAATCACTGCATTTTGATCGCTAGGCAATCACCGTAAAGGTGAGTCGATCAAAAGATCAGTCCACCACCCAATCCCCAGATCGAACTGCCAATGCAGAGGACTTGAATAGCGGTAGTCCTGATGCAGTGAAAATTAAAAAATAGAACAGATACGAGCACTCCAATGCAAAGGCACACTACTGACAAAAGTAATCTTAACCAGATTATATAGACAAATAATGAACTATGGATGGCAGCACAGACGCAGCGTTAGCTTTGGTTTTGGTTTTATTGGCGCATTAGCTACTAAGGCTATAATGCGCCAAGACCAAACGCAGCATTAGCAATCCGCCCAATACTGTTGTGTGATATAATTATACATATATTTGAATAACGTTTAAAATAGTTGGAAACTGAATCTTTCATAATAAAAATAAAATATTTATGAAATAAAATAAATAAAATGTTTATTTTATTTTTATTATAAAAGATTCAGTTTCCAACTATTTTAAATGTTATTCAAATATATGGATAATTCCAGGAATGCATTAATTACACATCTCTGGGAATACACATATTGTAAACCACACAACCCAGTATTAATGTACGCAGATTGGAATATTTCTTTTTTTTTTTTTTTTTATGGCTGAAGAATCAAACTTGATGCTATCTATCAATATATTAAATGGATATGAGGTGCACTGTCCAAGGAGAATAGCTGTGTATAACTGAAAAAAGGTAAAGAACAAATTTTGTCAGATGTCCTTAAGCATCATCTCATTTGATATGAGAAGGTACATGAATGTTTTCTAAACAGCCTATTGTTGAAGATGAGTTGTACAGTGCTATTATTACATCAGAAACATGGGCATACAGTGAAGATATCCCTCCTCCCTACCACCAAAATGCAAGAAAATTATTCTGATTTTTTTCTTTGCTCATCAAAGACCACTAATCTTTGAATTGCAGTATCCTTTTGCATAATACAATCAAAGCACAAAGATAATGTAACACACACACACACCTTCATACTGCTATCCTTATGCAGAGAAGAAATGGAATTATTTCATCATGCTTTTGACTTATCATCCCCAATGACTTTTGCACCTTTTGGGCCTCTGATGTGATGATTTCCAATATAATATCATATCACATGACCATCTATGTGGTGGGTCATATGCTGAAATAGCTATGGAGATTTTATTCAAGTAATTAATGCCTTTGTGCACTTCTCATTTGAAGAGCTCCTACATTTTACACACTACACACACACACACACTACACACACACACACACAAAACTCAAATGGAAAAAAATTACAGGATGTTTCAATTAAAATGCTGTGAGGCATTTTAACTGAATTATAATGATAGACTATTTGTCATTTGGACCTTTTTTGTCATATTTGGGCTGAAATTTTTTGAATTTGATGTTAAAATTGGACTAAGAATTAGTGTTTAGATTTTACAATTTATATATTTATAATTTTGTCAAATCAACTGCTTTTTTCCTCAATGAGAAAGTTGTTCCCATCATTGTTTTAGTTTAGAAACATCATCAATATACTTCTGAAATGAATGTAAACTGATTTTATTTAAAGAAAAAAAAACAAACACAATAGTTGTATGTGATGGTCACTTTTTCATAGGTATGTTTAGCTGTGTCAAACAGCTAGCTCTACAAGGGCAGTTATGTGTTGCATCTCCTCTTGCAAATAATGACAAAGGAATTATTTTTTAAAAAATAAAGGTGTGGAAAGCAGCAATTTCATCAAATAGAAGTTTAAGGGAGGGAAAAAAAAACAAATGCTCAATAATAAATTCATTATAAGATAATAAAAAAGAGAGATAAATTCAACAAGAATGGATATTTCGGTGCTTAAATTTGCAATTTTGGCCTTTTGTTATCAAAGATCAATTATTAGTAATTTTCAAATGCTATTATTTCCACAAATGAAAGGTAGCGATGTAATTAATAACAATGGCAGATTCAAATAATTTTAATCTACCATTAAAACAATTTTAAAATAGCAGAATACACACCATACAAAAAATAATTTATAATAATCTATATTGTTTATAAGGGAGAACGGCATAACAAGTAATAATTTAAATGATATAGGGGTAGTTTCCAAAGAAAGTACAAACTACAGTACAAAATAAAGAGCCAATGCCTGATTTAAAAGTAGCGATTGTCAGTTTTAAAGTGCCACAAATAGCGATGTTCTTGCCAGTCCACAGGGAATCACAAATACCTTGCAGTGCAGAATTTTATGCAAATATGGACACAAACAAACCCTTCAGCTGGTGCAGCAAAATCCAGAAACATGCACTGGTGCTCAGTGGAAGCATGAAATTTACATATCACAATGTTAGACCAGCTACATAAACTAAATGAAGACCACAGCAAAATACATTAGATGTACTGCTTTGTGATAATTACTCATATTCACATGCATATTTCTGAAATTGCATGAAAGCATGTTTTCCAAAAATCATTTATGAGATGGTGTTATTGTATGAAGAGTGCAGCTCAAATGCAAATGCACAGCAAGATTATTTTCCAAGAGACAATCATCAATTGTTGCTTGTAGTAGTGTACAGCCACACCCCGATTTATATAAGGGTTCCTTTCTGCGGAACTCTACGTAAGTCAGAATTTCCCTAAATGCTTATGCAGCACTCGCAAATTTAATTGAAGCAACTTTGATTGAATTTGATTGAAGCAAAAAAGGAATGTTCAACAAACATGTAAATGGATTTATTTAATCAATTTTTTTTTATCTCATGTGCAGGAAAAATTACAAAATTACAGAAATTTAAAAATTATAAAATTACAAAAAGAGAGAGGAGACAGGAATAATGCCAGCAAGTTTTACCTTTCGGCATTGTTCCCAGAATTAACTCTCCAGCTGACAAGTATGTTGCTGCGGAAGTTGAGAGCTGTGGAGATTTAGAAGGGGTTTTTTCCAACACATCACAAAATTTTTCTGCAGCTGCAAAACTGGCACTGGCGACTGCATACTTTAATGTTTTGGAAACCAGAGCAATGCTTGAACCTATTAAACCACCCGTTGCTTGCCACGAACTTGGCTTGGGGTTCGCCATACTTATCCTTAATATCTTCACACATACTTCTTGCTTTTGCTTGAATGGCAATTGGACTCAGGGGCACTCGCTTCTGAATCTGATTTTCCATCCATATTATTAATAGCTATTCCATCTTTGATATATAGCACCTGAATGCTGTTTTGTGATCACTGTTATTCTTAAATGCATTGATCCTTTAACATGTTCTTTTATATGCGCAAGGTCTCTTAAAATAGTATTCACTGTTGAAGCAGCGAATCCTAATTCCGTGCAATAGATGACAAACTTTGTCCTGCTTCATACTTCTTAATTAATCATCTTCATTTCTAAATCAATTTTGTTTGAGACCTAATTCCGTGCAATAGATGACAAACTTTGTCCTGCTTCATACTTCTTAATTAATCATCTTCATTTCTAAATCAATTTTGTTTGAGACCTAATTCCGTGCAATAGATGACAAACTTTGTCCTGCTTCATACTTCTTAATTAATCATCTTCATTTCTAAATCAATTTTGTTTGGTTTCCTAGCACTGCCACTACATGAACTTTCCATTGGACATTTTATCTTCATCACCGTAATAAGTAAATAGGAATGAAGAGAAGATTCTGAAAATTTATTTGTTTTTTATATGACTGAAGATTTCGGCGAATGGGAACTCATTTCATCATAATACCATAACGTAAAAATTCACAGAATTCCAGTTATTGGTATTATCGCAAATGCAATAGGATCGAGTTTACTACCCATTTATAATAGATTGCACTAACAGAAAAGCCCAATAAACAGGAAAGTGCAAATTTATTTTTATTGTTTTATGGTCGTGACCTTCAGAAGCGTTCTTTAGAAAAATGTTAACAAAGGTGTTCAAAATTGATTCTTATAATGGAACATATGATAATGATGAAAGGGTAGTGCAATTTCCATTATAAAAATGACCTTTTAGACAGATAAATAGCTTAGTTATACAGCGAATTTTTCAACTTCCGAGGTCTTGGAGCAAATTACCAAAAAAAAAAAAAAAAAAAAAAGAAACAATGTGTTATTGGTTTCACATTACGATATTTTCATGATACCTCCATTTATTCCTACGGGATGCAAAATACGTTTTCATGATTTTTTTAAGTTTGCACTGGCTGGAAAAAACTTACGTAGAGTCGAATTTTCGTAAGTCGAGTATATTATATAAGCCAGGGAGTGGCTGTAATCAGAATCTGAAGAAAATTATAAACTATAATTTATAGCACTACCTACATGTTTTAATAACTTTCACGTAATCCATAACATTTGTAGATATTTTAGTGTCGTCGATTTGGCATAGATATAGTATTGCAAATAGGTCGTGTGAGAGTTCGAAACTTACAAATGCAATGTTATAGCATAATATATATAAGTTAAACTTAGTAGGAGATACAAAATACATATATCATAAGCTTGATACCGAAATATATACAGGGTGTCTCAAAAATATTGGTACAAACGTTTAGGGGAGGTAGGTAACATCTAAAGGAATGCGAATCGCATAGGAACCCATAACCGGAAACGTCACCGTAAGTTGGTACACGGCGCTGTTCATCAGTTCACGAGAGGGAAAATTTCTGATTTACTCATTCAAGCAGTAGTCGCTGCACGAAGAGCATGCATTGATATATGAACTGTGAGCCGGCAGACATGTACCTAGTACATGGATTAGCAGAGGGCAATGGACAAGCCGCTCAACAAATTTATGGAGAACGCTTCCCAGACAGACATGTACCGGACCACCGTTTGTTTGCGCGTGTGCATCAAAATTTGTGCGATTATGGGTCATTTAGAGGTAACAGGAATAGTGTGGGCAGACTACGTTCGACGCAAACTCTAGCCATGGAAGAAAGTCTGTTGAATGCCGTCCAGAATAATCCTACTACCAGCACAAGTGCCGTTGCCTCTGCCTTAGGAGTGTCTTGCGGTGTATAGCGTGTCTCGCACGATGATTCCTTACACCCCTTTCATCTCCAAAGGATTCAGTTACTGCTCCCCCAAGATCATCCTGCACGTGTGGCTTTTGCACAGTGGTTTCTCCAAGAAAGTGTTCAACAAGACTTGAATTTTCCAGCCTACGTTTTGTTCACGGATGAGGCTTATTTCACTCGGGAAGGCTTACTCAATCAGCACAATGCTCATGTGTGAGCTCACGACAATCCACACGGTGTGCGTCCCCATGTGGCACAAAATCGCTTCGCAATAAATGTGTGGGCAGGTATGGTTGGTGACTGCTTAGTCGGCCCATACCTGTTACCATCCCGCACGAACTCCACTAAATATCGGATCTTTCTTGAACAAGTTCTACCAGGGTTACTTGATGATGTTCCAGCAAATGTGAGATGCAACATTTGGTTTCAACATGATGGGGCATCTGCCCATTATGGAAGGCGTGTTCGTGACCATTTGAACAGGCGTTTTGGGTGTCGATGGATTGGCCGTGGTGGATCCGTTGCCTGGCCCCCATTCTCACCTGATTTATCGAGCCTTGATTTCTTTCTGTGGGGGCCCTCAAATCTATCGTGTATGAATCGCCTGTGGAGACAGAAATGGACCTCGTGGCGAGACTCGTCTGCGCTGCTGCTACTGTCAAAGAAACTCCAGATGTGTTCGACCGTGTCCGCCAATCCATGCTGCGTCGGTGTCATGCATGCATCGCGTCTCATGGTGGAACCTTCGAGCATCTGTTGTAACATCATGAAATGCATCCATCTCGTACTCCATTGTTAATATTATGTCAAATAAATGTTTGCCACTAATTACTGTCTTGTGTCATTTCTGCTTCTCATGCCTCTGCTACTACTTTCCCATGACGTTTCCGGTTATGGGTTCCTATGCGATTCACATTCCTTTAGATTGGTAAATATTGGTACAAACTAAATGTTTGTACCAATATCAAAAATACTGATACAAACTAAGTGTTTGTACCAATATTTTTGAAACACCCTGTATATACAGCCACTCACAGATTAATGTAAGGGTTGTGTTCTGCAGAACTCTAGGTAAGTTGGAATTTCCCTTGTGCAACACTCGCAACTGTGCTCACTGAATTGATTGAATCAAAAAAGAAATGTTCGATGAACATGTGAATAGAATTATTTATTGTATTTATTCAATTTTTTATCTCATGCGCAGGAAAAATTACAAAAGTTTGCAATTAAAAAAAAATTTCAAAAAAAAGAGACAGGCATAATGCCAGTAAGTTTAACCTCTCAAGTATCATTGCCAGAATCGACGTCTTCAGCTGATAAGTATGCCGCTGTGGAGGTTGAGAGCTGTGGAGATTTAGAAGGGGTCAGCCGCTCAACCTGACGAAAGAACATATTAATGGATAACTGGCCGGTGGTTTTTTCTTTTCATTGTAGATTTCTTAGTAGCATGCAAGCATATCATACACACCTCTGTTAACTTTTAAGAATCGTTCATTGTCAGGATCCATCTTCTCAAACCTCGCCATTGCCCATGCAATTTCACAAAATGCCATCGCCATCTCTCTAGTGATGAAGCATCTAGGCTCCTTGTTTGGTTCAGCTTTAGCTTCATCAGCAGGTTCTTCTTTCACTATCGCTGCGAGTCAATAAGTTCTTTATTAGATAATTCCTTCTCTTTTTCCTCCATCAACTCCTCCACATCTTTGGTAACAACCTCCAACTGAAGTAGCTCTGCAACCTTTACAATCTTATCTGTAACCCTCTTTATATGATTCATCCTTTTCAAATGCTTTGAAGCCTTTTACGTGCTGTGGGCATATTTTATTCCATGCACCATTTAAACAACTTTTAGTAATTTCCGTCCAGGCCTTATTAATGTTTAAGACGGCATGGTAAATATTGTAAGATTTCCAAAAGTCTCTTAACGTAAACTTTTTCTCACCGTCTACTGAAGACAAAGCCGGAGTAAATGTTGTGCATAAATAGTATGCTTTTAAATTCGAAATAACACTCTGATCCATAGTTTGGATGAGTGAAGTCATGTTTGGTGGTAGAAATATGACTCTCACATTCGAATTGAAATCATCTAGATGCATTGGATGTCCAGGAGCATTATATAATAGAAGCAAAGTCTTGAAAGGAATGTCACTGTTTTTACAATATTTTTCAACCTCAGGAATAAAACAGCATCTAAACCAATCCTCAAAGAGAGATATTGTTATCCATGCTCTCGGGTTCGATCGCTTTATCGATGCCCTTAAATGCATGAGGATTTCCAGAATAGTACAAAAGCAGTGGTATTAATCTGTAATCTCCCACAGCTCCAAAGAAAGAGTGTGGCCCTATCTTTTGACGCTTTGAAAGCTGGTATTGTATTTCCCTCTTTGGCAATGTATGTTCGATCCCGCATTTTTTTCCAATACAGAGCAGTCTCGTCAATGTTAAAAATTTGCTGTATTGAATAGCCGCCTTCATCACAAAATTTCTCTCAGCTCCAGAATCGGCAATGGCGACTTTAACACTGTATACTTTAATGATTTGGAAGCCAGCGTGATGCTTGACCCTATTAAATCACCTGTTGCTTGCCACAAACTTGGCTTGCAGTATGCCGTACTTATCATTAATATCTTCATAAATACTTCTTGCTTTTGCTTGAATGGCCATTGGATTCAGGAGCACTTGCTTCTGAATCTGATTTTCCATCCATATTATTAACAGCTGTTTCATTTTCGATATAGCACCTGAACACTATTTTGTGATCACTGTTAATCTTAAGTGCATTGATCCTTTGACATGTTCTTTTATATGCGCACTGTCCTTTAAAATAGTATTCACTGTTGAAGCAGCGAGACCTAATTCCCTTGCAATAGATGACAAATTTTGTCCTGCTTTGTACTTCTTAATCATTTTCATCTTCATTTCTAAATTAATTTTGTTTTGTTTCCTGGCACTGTCAGCACTTGCACTTTCCATTGGTTCCTTTCCCAATAAACTGGAAAGTACAAATTGTTTTTATTGTTTTATGGTCATGACCCCCAGAAACATGCTTTAGAAAAATATCACAAAAGTGTTCAAATTTGAATCTTATAACGGAAACATGATAACGATGAAAGTGTAGTGCAATTTACATTATAAATATAACCTTTTAGAGAGATAGTAATATAGTAATATAGCTTAGTAATACAGCAGGCCCCCGTTATAACGCGGTTCGCTTTACGCGGATTCGCTATAACGCTGTTCTTATATTATAACCCGTATCTGACTATAACGCTGTCACAGATCACTATAACGCTCTTTTACAGATTGCATTTTTGGCATATTTAACGAAATCGTTTCATTTGATGGAGTCGACAGCTTGAAAATGAATAGCAAAACAGCATTAAAACGTTTCCCATGCCGACTTGAGAAATTTTCCCACGCTCAGTGAAATTTTCTCGCACGCTAATTTAATTGCAGTACAGTGACTTGTTACGTAGTTCCGAGATCAACATTTTAAAAAATGACCAAGTATATTGCTTGTAATATTTGCGTTATATGCATTTATCCGAAGTCTACTCATCACTCAGTACGGTATTAGACATCAATGCGTAACGGAAAGTTTACTTGAACATTGTATCATAATTAATTCAACCAACGCGGTTACATTTTCAAAGAGCTAATAATGGCCGATAGGAATGAAAAAGAACAACGTCTGGGCGCAGTACGAAGACTATAAATGTAAGAAAAAGACTGAATTTGAAAATTAAATTAGACGTTTTGAAGTGAATCGATTCCGGTCAATGACAAGCGGATGTGTGCCATAATTTAGGACTTGCAACTTTAACTGTAAGAACAATTATAAAAAAATAAAGAATTAATTTTAGCAGCGGGAAAGATAGCTGTTCCACTGCAAGCAACTAGGACTAGGCCGGCTATTAGGATTGAAATGGAAAGACTTTAATTTTATTGAAGATAATATTCCATGCAGAATTCAGTTAAGTTAAATATTAAAAAAAAAAAAAAAAAAAATAGAGAGAGAGAGAGACAGAAAGAGATTAGCCAATATGATGATCTGAAGAAAACTCGCCTAAAAAAAAAAAAAAATTTGGAACCATTTAAATCTGGTAAGGGCTGGTAGAATAGATTTAAAATTCAGGGAGAAGCCTAGTGCAGATCAAGGAGCCGAAACTTTCAAAAAATAACTTGTTAAAATTATTGAAGAGGGGTATTATGTGTTATACTTCTCAACAAGTTTTTAACATAGATGAAGCAGGACTTTTGTGGAAACGAATGCCTAAAAGAAGTTTCATATTGAAAGAACAAAAAACATGCCAAGTTTCAAAGCGGCGAAGGATCAGTTGACTTTATTGTTGGGTGGTAATGCTGCAGGCCATTTAAAATTAATACCCCTTTTAGTTTATTTGTAAGAGGGCCAAAGTTCAACTCAAAATCCACACATTTTTCATGATTAAATTCATCCATTAAATTAAATCAATTAAATTCATTATTTTAATTGGAATTTTAACTTTACTTTTGATATGCAAGTAGTTACCACATAATTATACGTATGTAATGCAGAATATTTTATATGTGCAAATATTTGAATATTAAATATTTTGACCGACATTTGTGCATCTTTTCATTACTGTTTATTATTGATTAGGAAATATACTATGGCAACGACCGCAGCTCATAAATACATATGTTACCTTATGGGAAAGCGGCGCTCGCTTAGCGCGGATTCACTTAGCGCTCTGTTTTTCCGGAACGAATGATCAGCGTTAAGCGGGGGTCACCTGTATAGCAAAATTTAACTTCCAAGGACTTGGAACAAATTACAAAAAAAAAAAAAAAAAACAATATGTTATTGGGTTCACATTATGATATTTTCACAATATCTCCATTTATCCCTACAGATGCAAAATATGTTTCCATATTTTTTTTTATCAGTTTGCACTGGCCGGCAAAAACTTACATAAAGTCAAATTTGCATAAGTTGAGTATTATGTAAGTTGGGGAGTTCCTGTGTATATATATATTCAATAACATAAACTTCATAGCATAACAGGAGCATAGTGCTATGAGTATTTCTGCTATAAGTTTAGTGTAGTATTTTTAATTATACTGAAACTGAACCGAAATCAGGCATCAGACCAGAGCAGCAAAGCAAAAGGCTCAAGGTAGTGGAAGTACTCTGGCTCGGGGGGAGAACTGAGGGGAGGTGATTCAGGTTGTCCTCTGAATCATAGCATTGTGAAATGTACTGCTTGTTTGATGTTTGTGGACTTTCAGGAATGGGACACGATACTGCCAAGGTGGATGTCTTCGTGTGCTTGATGTAAAGAGTGTAAGGATATTTAGGTGCCAACTCAGCATTATGGGCCTTTATGAGAGCTTAAAGAACAGGGGGGTGGATACCCTCGAAGGTTTTAAATTAAGGGGGCCCATCACGCTCTCAACTGCCCATATCATTGCCAGAGCTTGCACTGGATCATCAGGCCACACAGCAGCAAACCCCAAGGCGGAATGTGCTAGTCCCACAGAAGCTAGTTGTTGTCTGTGACTCTACTGTCAAGGAAACGGGACATGTTGTGCAAAAAAGGATAGGTAGAATAGGACCAGGGTATGTCTGCCAGGGGCAAAAGTTGATGATGTTGTAGAGCCGATATCTTTTAAGGGCACAAAAAGTGATATTGTTGTACATGTTGGCACTAATAATATTTACGGTTAAATTTTAAAGTGTCTACAATCCTGCTCAGACTCAATAGGAGGGAGTATATGATGACAGTCTTTTCAATCAATTTGGCACTGGAGAGACTGTGCAAGACTAATGGGAAAGAATTTTTCTTGGCATGGTCTGTGCTTGTTAACAGGAGTGACTGCTTCTACAGGGATGTGATACACTTAAATAGAAAGGATCCAAAAATATTTGCTGATGCTATCGAAGCAGTGTTAGGTGGGTCGAAAACTGCTAGCCTAGGGGGGAACACAGACTAATAATTTTACAGGCAGAGGTGGAAGTGATTCTTCCACTGCTTACATTGGAATGAGCAGCAGCCTGGAAGGCACGTTGCTAAGGATCTCAAGAACTGCTGGGAGTCATGATGAAACAAGTAAATACATGGGCTGTTGTTAGGGTAACTAAGAGTAAGAACAAGTGCATATATACTTGCCTGTACACCAATGCTAAGAGCTATAGTAAATAAATTCGACGAATTTAAAGTACTAGTCACGACATCAAAAGTGGATATTGTTGGGATATCAGAGACAGGGCGTCACACAGATATAAGGAATGCAGAATTCAAATTTGGGCAGTACAATGTGTACAGAAAGGACAGACAGGATAGAAAGAGAGGAGGGATTATGATATTAGTTAGGAAACACAAAACCTAAGGCAAATAAGGCAAAGCATCTAGTTGGCATGAGTGGCCAGTGCAATATTGATCATTTTTGTGTGGCATAAGCACTGGGAAAGCAAAAATGATGGTAGGAGTGTGTTATAGGCCTAATGACTCTAATGAGCACAACGAACAACTGTACAGAGAAATAGAGTGGGCCAGTATATCAGAATGTTTTATAATGGGGAATTTTAACTTCCCAGATATTGACTGGACCTAGTGGGTTGGTCACTTGCACACTAGCAAGAATTTTGTGGATTTATTCGATAGCTATGTTTGACAGCAGCATGTTCGAGAGGCAACCAGAGGGAGTAATACTCTTGATCTGATTATCATCAGTGATTATTCGTGTGTTAAGAATCTGCAGATAAAAAAACCACTAGGTGACAATGATCACAGTACACTGATGTGATCTCAGAGAGTTTTTAAATTCTATGCAGTGGGATTAACTGATGATGTTACCAACAGCAAATTCAAAATTCAAGGAATTAAACTTGGAAGCTACTAGGCTTTTCATACCAACTAAGAAATACTCTTCAAGGTTTAGGCCTAAATGGATGTCAGATGAACTAATGAGACTCCTGGCAGAGAAGAAAAATGCATTAGATGCATATAAAATATCAGGCGATGCAGTACCCTATGGTAAATATAAGCTAGACTGTAATCAAGTCACAAAGGAGGTTAGGCAGGCGAAATCAGATTATGAGAAAACTTTGGCAAAGGATACAAAAGCAAAAACAAAAAAAAACAACAAAGACTTCTTTACTTATGTAAGCTCTAGAAAGAAGGGGATGAATCAGATTGGTCCACTTAATCCTGATGGTTTAACTGCTGATGATCCTGCTTTGGTAGCTGACAAACTGAATGAGTATTTTGCATCTACATTCACATGTGAGGAATCCTGTAGTGAAATGGAGGCCAGAAGTTTATCAAACTCTAATAGGGAGCTAAATGATTTTGTAATAACTGAAAAGAAAGTGGAGGAGAAATCGTTGAAGTCAAACATAAGAAAAGCACCTAGAGTGGATGGGATCTATCTAGTTATATTAAAGGAGGCAGCAAGGGAAATAAGAAACCTCTTAGCCACAATTATGAGAGCATCCTTGGGTTAAGGGGAGGTCCCACAGACTGGACAATTGCAAATGTACCACAATTCACTAAGGGGGAATCAAAAGGTGACAAGAGTAATTATAGACCTGTAAGTTTTAACTTCTTTCCAGGCAAAATAATGAAGTCACTGGTTAAAGAAGCAGTGCAGGAATCATCTAGACAAGACTGCAGTAACAATTCAGACAGCATGGGTTTGTTAAAGGTAAGTCTTGTCTGACCAATTTGATTGGATACTATGATGTGGGCACAAAAAAATAATTTTGATATCACATATAGCAGGCCCTCGTTATAACGTGGTTCACTTTATGCTGATTCGCTATAGTGCTGTTCTTATATCATAAACTGGTATCTGACTATAACGTTCTTTTACCAGCATACAGATTGCATTTTTGGCATATTTAACGAAATCGTTTCATCTGATGGAGTCAATAGCTTGAAAATGAATAGCAAAACAGCATTAAAACGTTACCCACGCCGACTTGAGAAATTTTTCCACGCTCAGTGAAATTTTCTTGCACGCTAATTTAATTGCAGTACAGTGACTTGTTACATAGTTCTGAGATCAACATTTTAAAAAATGATCAAGTATATTGCTTGTAATATTTGCGTTATATGCATTTAGCCAAAGTGTGGTCATCACTCAGTACAGTATTAGACATCATGCGTAATGGACAGTTTACTTGAATTGTATCATAATTAATGCAACCAACGAAGTTACATTTTCGAAGAGTTAATAATGGTGGATAAGACTGAAAATGTAACAAAGTCTGGACATGGTATACAAAGCCTACTAAGGTAAAAAAATTACTGAATTTGAAAATTAAATTAGACGTTTTGAAGTGAATCAATTCCAGTCAACAACAAGCGAATGTGTGCCATAATTTAGGGCTGGCAGGTTTAACTGTAAGAACAATTATAAAAATAAAGAATTAATTTTAGCAGCGGGAAAGACAGTTGTTCCACTGCAAGCAACTAGGGCTAGGCCGGCTATTAGGACTAAAATGGAGAGACTCTTAACTAATTTTATTGAAGATAATATCCAATGCAGAATTCAGTTAAGTTAGATATTATAAAAAAAAAAAAAAAGATTAGCCTATATGATGATCTGAAGAAAGCCAACTTAAAAAAAAAAAAAAAAAAAATGTGGAACCATTTAAAACTAGTAAGGGCTGGTTGAATAGATTTACAATCCAGGGAGAAGCCGCACGTGCAGATCAAGGAACTGAAACTTTCAAAAAAGAACTTGTTAAAATTATTGAAGAGGGGTAAATTTCTCAACAAGTTTTTAACATAGATAAAGCAGGACTTTTTTGAAAACGAATACCTAAAAGAAGTTTCATATTGAAAGAAGTAAAAAACATGCCAGGTTTCAAAGCAGCGAAGGATCGGTTGACTTTATTGTTGGGTGGTAATGCTGCAGGGGATTTTTAATTAAAATACCTTTTAGTTTACCAGAAGAGGGCCAAAATGCAACCCAAAATCGACACATTTTTCATTATTAAATTCATCAATTAAATTAAATTAATTAAAATCAATTTAGATCAATTAAATTCATGATTTTAATTTGAATTTTAAGTTTAATTTTGATACATAAGTAGTTACCACATAATTATATATGTATGTAATGCAGAATATTTTATATGTACAAATATTTGAATATTATAATATTTTGACCAACATTTGTGCATCTTTTCACTACTGTTTATTAATGATTAGGAAATATCCTAATCATTAATATCCTAAACTTACAAATACATATGTTATCCTATGGGAATGCGGCGCTTGCTTAGTGCAGATTAACTTAGCACACTGTTTTTCCGGAACGACTTATCAGTGTTAAGCGGGGGTCACCTGTATTTGGATTTCAAGAAAGCTTTTGATATTGTTGCACATAAAAGGATGCTGTACAAATTGAAGCAGTATGGCATTAAGGGAACGTTGCTGTTATGGATAAAGAGATGATTGACTGGGAGAAGACAGAGTGGTAATTAATGGACACTGCTCGTTGTGGACTAATGTTATTAGTGGAGTGCCCCAGGGTTCGGTGTTGGGACAATTGTTGTTTTCTATATTTATCAATGATATTGATAAAGGTATAACAGGCTTAGCATCCAAGTTTGCAGATGATACAAAGGTTTGAAGGGTTGATAAAGACAGTAAAAACAGTACGTTGCTGCAACAGGATCTGGAAAAGTTGGACCGGTGGGCTGAGAGGTGACAACTAAAGTTTAACATTGACAAATGCAAAGTACTGTATATGGGTAGCAGTAATCCCAGAGCAATGTACCAACTGTGTGGTACTACACTCAGGGTAGTGGAGAATGAAAACGACCTGGTGGTAATTGTGAAGTCAGACATGAAGTTTTCAGAGCAGTGCAGACAGGCTGCCAGAGCAGCTCATGGGGTCTTGTAAATGATATACAGACATTTTGCTAACAGGGATAAGGAGGTGGTTATCCCTTTGTATAAGGCAATGGTTAGGCCACACCTTGAGTACTGAATACAGATTTGGAAGCCTCCTTTTAGGAAGGTGTAGAGCTGCTGGAATGAGTACAGAGAAGCCAACAAAACTGGTGAAGGGAACAAAGGGGTGCTCTTACTGAGAATGGCTTCAGTTCTGAAAATTGCAGCATCTGGAAATTAGGCCCCTGTGAGGTGATCTGATTGAGATTTATAATCTTTGAATGGTTTGAGCAAACTCAGTGCTGATGGGATTCTTCCTGTTGCTCAGATTATACACTTGAGAGGGTATAATTCAAATTGAGGAAAGCCAGTTGTAGAATAGATGTTAGGAAATTTGCCTTTAGCCAGTGGGTAGTTGATTGCTTGAATAAGCTTCCATCTGTCATTGTGGAAGTTGACAACTTAAATAAATTCAAGCAAGTACTGAACAAACTTTTGGCACTAATAGAAAGGTAAACTTCTGGAGCTAGTAGGATAGGTGAATGGGAAGTGGGTTTTTTTTTTTTTTTTTTTTTGTTTGGCTGATGCTGTATAAACTTGCTTGCTTGCATCATATGCATCATAATAATAATAATGCTAACAGAGGCTGCAAATATTATGTATGATTATGCTTATGTATGTTGTGAATTCCTTGATGATTTCAAGCACAATGCATTTTGGGCATGTTCATGAAGATGTTGTATCATTTGTTTTTACAATAAGGTTTGCATGAAGGTAAAGAAACAGAGCACTTGAAGTTTTGGAATTTTCTGTTAATCAAGGTAGAAGAAAATTCCAATTTCCTTAGCAATATCCTGTGGACTGACAAGGCCGCCTTCACTCTAGACGGCTTCACCAGCTGACACAAATCCTACTACTGCACTTCTACCCATTAAAATCCATATTGTTGTAGATGGTTTGCCAGCGTGTGGTATGACAAATGGGGAGCTGAAGTTATTGGTCCATCATCACTATATGCTGACTTTGGTGAAATGTCAGAAATTGCTTTGCATTAACATATTTGACTGGTTAAAAAGTTCCATAAACATCAAAGCCCAACATCTTTGGTTCCAGCATGATAGTGCCCACTGCACAAAACTGTAGTAGTACAACTGTGGGTACAACATGTATTTAAAGGCCAGTATATAGAATATGGGGGTTATGTGCCTTGGTCAACACATTTTCCCAATCCCACCTCTTTACACTTTTTATTTCGGGGTTTTGTTAAAGCAAAAGTGTATAAAACTCCCACTGGCATTCAGACGATCTCAAAATGCACTGATATTAACAGCATTATTCTAAATCATGTTTCTAATTTATCAGATATGCTGCAAGCTTGCATTGTGGCAGAAAAAGGCAACATTGAGTTTATGAATAACATTTAAAGCACATGTTGGTTCTTTTTCAAAAGTACGCTACAGTCTCTTCTATTAACAATGTAGAATGTCATAAATTATTTGTGTGGTGTGTATCTGTTGTTTTGTTATAAGATTAAAAATATTTTAATCTGCTATTGTTGTTATTAGTTACAATTTTATTTTGCATTTGTGGATTTTAACAACAGCAGCCATACAGTGTTTTTGAATGTTACTGATAATTAATCATTTATAACAAACCGCAAAAACTGCAAAGTTTAAGCACAAAAACAATTTCATTTATCAATTTTTTATTTTTCTATTATGAATTCATTATTGACATTCATTTTTTTCTTAAAAACTTCTATTTCATGAAATTGCTGCTTTCAAACCCAGAATTTTTTTTAAAAATAATTCTTTCGTCATTATTTGCAGGAGCAGATGTGACACAAAATCGCCATTATAAAGGTAGCTATTTGACCAAGTGCTAAATGCACCTATCGAAAACATGTAGTTAACTTACAAATAAGTGGAGAATTTCACACTAGTATAATATTATGTGGTGAGTCATGCGGAAGCAGAGGTATAATGAGAGTGGGAGTAATCTACACATCAGAAGAATGTGAAGATTATGATGAGTACCTCTACATGCAAATGTAAATAGCTTGTCATGGTTCGAGAGAGAGTCATAAAACTTACCAAAGTCGATGAAGGCATATGGTCGCAGTATTCCATTAATTTGCCGTGTATCATAAATGGTTATAAATTCTCTCTGGAGTTCATCCAGAAAACTAAATGCAAGGACGGGCGGATAGGATGGCTCACACAGGGCCATAAATGACAATCCAAGAGACGTAATGAAGCTAAAAGAGATTATGTATCTGAATTAGAACAGTAGCATGGTTCATAGAAATCAATGAACACAAATTAAAAGTATGTTTTTTAAATAAAATGTGAAAAATAATAATACAGTAAAAGAAGTAGTTAGCTTGCTGTATTTCTAAGAAATGTAGTACTTTTAATATAATTGAGTGCGTATATGTATACACATATTTGCATTTAGCCAGCGGGTGGTTGGTTGGTGGAATAGACTTCCATCCCTTGTCGTGGAAGTTGATAGCCTAAATAAGTTTAAGGCTGAGCTGGACAGGTATTTCGAACGAACAGAGGGGTGAAGTGGAAGTGGTTATTTTTTATTTATTTTTTAATTTTTTTAAATTTATTTATTTTTTTTTGGCTGATGTTGCATAAGCTTGCTTTCTTGCATCAAATGCCTCTACTAATGCTAATGCTAAAAAAAAGTGGAATCCTCATTGATTAAAATGCTAATATGCACAACTTTACACCAAAAACTCCAGTAACTATATTTTTCTGACACTGATTTATCAGAAAAATCAGGGTGTCAAAAAATATAAAAAAATAACTGTCATATAGTTTACAAAATAACTTACTGAATTTGATAAGTGACAACTGTTTTAACTTTCTCTGTTATTTATAATTATCGCATCTTGCCTTTTATATAATGCTAAAACCACCCTCCTGTAGACTAAAAACAGGCTGCAAGACAAGTTAATAAAAACAATAAAGGAAAGAAATTGAAACTGGAAGAATCTTAACAACCAAATTAAACTAGAAGGTAAAGGAAGGAATGAAGTTGTGTGTGTGTGTGTGTGTGTGTGTGTGTGTGTGTGTGTGTGTGTGTGTGTGTGTGTGTGTGTGTGTGTGTGTGTGTGTGTGTGAGAGAGAGAGAGAGAGAGAGAGAGAGAGAGAGAGAGAGAACAGAAATAAAAATTGCTAAAAATAATGAGAGAAATATTAAAAAAGGACAAACTGTACAGTTTAAAATTTAAATTGGAATAATAAATATGCATTACATTCCTAAAGCATGTAGCTAAAATTATAATGGATATCATCATTATCATATCATAACACAACACAATATAACACACAAGAAACAGGAATGAAGCCTTCCTGGGCTAGCAAATTCAAAACTTTCAGCAGGATATCAGAGAAGGAAGAAAGCTAATAACAAAATACAGCCACTCCCCGACTTACGTAAGGGTTGTGTTCTGTAGAACTCTAAGTCGAATTTTACGTAAGTCGAAATTTCCCTAAATGCTCATGCAGCACTCCCAACTATGCGTGCTGGATTTGATTGAAGCAAAAAAGAAATGTTCAACGAACATGTAAACAGAATTATTTATTCAATTCTTTTTATCTCATGCATGGGAAAAATTACAAAAGGATACAAAATTACAAAAAGAGAGAAGAGGCAGGTATAACATCAGCAGGTTTTACCTTTCGAGCATAGTTGCCAGAATTAACTCTCCAGCTGATAAGCACGCCACTGCGGAAGTTGAGGGCAGTGGAGATTTGGAAGGGGTTTTTTCTATCACAAAATTTCTTTGCAGCTGCAGAATCACACTGGCGACTTCACTGCATCCTTTAATGTTTTGGAAACCAGAGCAACGCTTGAACCTATTAAACCACCTGTTGCTTGTCACGAACTTGGCTTGGTGTTCGCCATACTTATCCTTAATGTCTTCATAAATACTTCCTTTTGCGTGAATGGTCATTAGACTCAGGGGCACTCACTTCTGAATCTGATTTTCCATCCATATTATTAATAGCTTTTCCATCTTCGATATAGCACCCTGAATACTGTTTTGTGATCACTGTTGATCTTAAATGCGTTGATCTTTTAACATGTTCTTTTATATGCACACTGGCCCTTAAAATAGTATTCACTGTTGAAGCAGCGAGACCTAATTCCACGCAATAGATGACAAACTTTGTCCTACTTCATACTTCTTAATCCTTTTCATCTTCATTTCTAAATCAATTTTGTTTTGTTTCCTAGCAATTTCCGTTGGTCCCTTTCCCTTCACCATTGTAATAAATAAATAGGAATCAAGACAAGATTCTTAAAATTTATTTTTTTTTATATGACTCAAGATTTCAGTGAAGAGGAACTCATTTCACTATAATACTGTAACATAAAAACCCACAGAAATCCAGTTATCAGTATTATCACAAATGCAATAAGATCGAGTTTACTACTCGTTTAAAAAATTAATTCTTATAACTGAACATATTATAACAATGAAAGCGTAGTGCAATTTCCATTATAAAAATGACCTTTTAGAGCTTAGTTATATAGCGAAATTTTCAACTTCCGAGGTCTTGGAACGAATTATCAAAAAAAACAATGTTAAAGGTTTCACATTATGATATTTTCATGATACCTCCCATTTATTCCTATGGGATGCAAAATACAGTTCCACAATTTTTTTAAGTCGGCCTTGAAAAACTTACGTATGAATTGAATTTCCATAAATCAAATATTACGTAAGCCAGGAGTGCCTGTAATAGAAATGCAAGTAAATTTTAAATATATATATATATATTTTCAAGTAATATATATAACAAGGGTCGGAAACCTTTTTTGAGTGAAGAGCCATTTTTGATCTAATTTAAAAATAAGAGAGAATCAGAAGAGCGGCACCTCAGCTCAAGCTGGGGCGAGGGGGGAGATTTTTAAGAAATGGAATAGAGTGGGGAGGTGTTTTATTAAAAAAATATATTTTTTGAAATATTATTAATTAATACTGAAAAAATGTAACAAACATTCAGTTAAATACGAATTAATGTGACTTTTGATGCTGAACTTCTTGAGTCTCCCAAAATCAGGCGAGTATGCTGTAATTTTCATTTTTAAAGATGCTGAGAGACTCTTATTGTTCAGACAGTTTCTTGATTTATTTTTAATATAGTTCATGTTTGAAAATATTTGCCTGCAGAAATACATCGATCAAAAAATTTAGAGAAGTCCAAATGCAAATATTTTCAAATTTATATACTTGTCCAGTAAGCTACTCCCAAGCATCGAACACAATTTGGTCTTGCTTTTTAAACTCATCTATCGCTGTCCATTTGTGTAGAACTGCAAGGGCGGCCTTCTGCCTTTCCAAATTCTCAATTTCAGTTTTAAGGCATTTTAGTCTTGCACTCCACGTATCCTTGATTTTTAAGTCCTCTAACTCCATTAATTGTGCTTCACGTGGGCTAAAAGTTAAAGAGCTGCAGTTACATGTTCAAAGGACCGCATGTGGCTCGCAAGCTGCAGGTTGCTGACCCCTGATATATAATATATATTTACTTGAAATTTCAATCCAGTCAGCATTGTAAAACATGGGAGGCAGGGAGTGGATGTCGGGTTATTCCCTCCTTTTAAGTTGTACTGGTTAATTCATGTTTTTTAATATGAAGTATAGTGTTATTTTATTATTACTTTTTTTGTGTTAATTTATTCCTTGTTATTCCCCTCATCTTTCACAGTTGTAAATAAACCATTAAGATGGTTTATTTACATATGTGAAATTTTATATTACAACAAATTTTTTAATAAAAATATCTGGAAGAAAAATTACTGAAAGGAAGGGGGGTGGGGAGATGAAACTTATGCAAACTCATGGCTTTCTAAAGACTTAATAATCTGAGAACAGTTTATTGATAAACATAATTTGCCAATTTAAGAGCTCTGAACTGTGTTTCTGGTCTAGGGTATCCACTTAAATGTTACTGTTGGAAAATGAAATCAATTGCCTGTAAGCTGTTGGAGATCATGGAACATTATGAAGAGCCCTAAACAATTAAAAATCCTGTCTTGATTCAAACATATTGATCAAAATCTAAGCTTTAAAAACTTGAATGTTTCCTTGGTTTTCACATAAAGGTTTATTTCCAGAGAATTGTGTTTTTTTATTTTTATTATTATTATGATTGTTAAATGGCACATGGGGACCGATTCAAGAATTTTGCAGAGGGGAGGGGAATCTGAATTTGAAGAGCCATTACTGGATTCAAGTATCTAGTAAATTAATTGGCAAGTAATGCATGATTTGGGCTGTAGAATTCAATATGGACCTTAGAAGAAAAATGTCGAGTACAGTTGAGGGACTCTATTATAAGGGAAATGGGTAATATCTTTAGAAATAAAGTACAGCCAGTGTGTTTGGAGTGAAATTTTATAATGTAATAAGCAAGGCTGTAAGGTTATAAAGTACCTAAAGAGAACATTGCAAAACTGCACACACTCTGACAATTTGATGGATAAGTACAAGGGAATGCTGAAAAAATGCTCCATGTTAGAACAGAATGTATTTGTTTGTGTTTGCAATTCTTCCAGGCATGATAAGAGGAAATATCTTCTAAAAGCTTTATGGATTAACCCACAGTTTTCCAAAGTGTGGGGTTCACCTCCCTGGGGGGAAACACTTGGTTTTTTTGTGGAGAGGAGATGCATTGTTTTTATGAAGCATTTTTTAATGAAATATGGATAAATCATCCCACTAATCTATGTATGAAGCATATTTTATTTTAATCTTTGAGGTTAAATATATTGAAGTACATATTAATTTATAAAAGTATGTATATTTAAGAGCTAAATTTTGTGTGAAATCTATCTTTATTCTGGAAGGGGTGTGTGAAATTTATAAAATATGCTAAGGGTACAAAGTATAAAAGTTTGGGAACCTCTGATTAATCCAAAGCTTGAAGGACTCTGCAAGGCTTGTTTGGGGAAGAAGTAATGGCCAACCCTAAGACAGAAGAAATCCTTTTTGTAGAGATGGAATATTTTGAACAGAGATGTGCAAGAGCATTTTCTGATATCACTGAAGAGGCCTTAAGGGTTCAGGGAAACCTAATCAGCAAGGGGGATGGGAGAGAGACAGAGAAAAGCATTGCAGATGTGTATTTTATTAATCATGTTGATCAAAGTGATTCTTGTATACATTTCAAGAGCTCTGCATGAGGCCAGTGAGCCTTGTATTATTGAAAGGACATGTAACAGTTCTAAAGATAAAGAATGAGAAGCTAAAGTTCAGACAACAAGCTTAAATAATTATTTTAGAGATTAGAAAAAAGTTTTTTTTCTAATCTCTCCAGGTATTTCCTCTTTGCCTTCAAAATAGAGGAAATGTATTGAACTCAAAGGAGAATGTTTCAGGGTAGAAAACAAGAGTGTGGCTAAAAAAACGAGTGAGCTTAAATCATGATTAGGAGAACATACTGCTAACATAACAAGGCTAACAGAAACAGGAGATGATAAATTTTGCTATTGCATATACACCGATGAGCCAAAACATAGTAACCACCTACCTAATACAATGTTGGTCCTCCATATGCAGCCAAAACAGCTTGTACCTGGCAAGGCATGGACGCTACAAGATTTCTAAATGTGTCTTGTGGTATCTGGTACCAACATATAACCAGCAGATCCTTTAACTCCTATAAAGTCCGTGGTTGAGATGCTGCAGATCAGAGTTGCTGTTCCAACACAAACCACAGATGCTTGATGGGATTGATGTCTGGGGAATTTGGAGGCCAGGGCAATACCTGGAAGTCTTCCTCATGTTCCACGAACCAGTCTTGAACAATCTGGGCAGTGTGGCATGGCACATTATCCTGCTGAAAGATGGTGCCGCCAAAGGTAAAGACCATTGCCATGAAAGGGTGTACCTGGTCAGCAATGATATTTAGGTAAGGTGTATTTAGTGTCAGATGGCATTGGGGTTCTCCCCATCTCCGCGTAGTTTTCATTGTGGGTGTACCAGTTCACTGGAAATGCCAGAGATTTAAAAGTGTATGGATATTGTATATGTGTAGTGCCGTGTACTGTTGTTCATCTGGTCGTTTAGCTGCTGGACCCCTGCTGAGGCCCAACGTTGCCCCACCTTCGCCCCCATGGAGGCAGACCAGGAACCCAGTAGACTTAAGTTACTTTGGCAGGTCCTGCCACCTAATTTCCTGAGATTTCAGTGGCTAGGACCTAAAAAAAAAAATAAATAATAATAATAATAAAAATAAAAATTTCTTATATTGCATGTATATATGTACGTATACAAGTACACATACACACACGCACATATGTACACACAACGTGCATACACATACCAGCGTCAATCATGGGGTTGACATCGCTTGAGTTGGGCCGAAGATATTTTGGATGTGTTTAAATTTAGGTGTGTGGGGCTTCGCTAGCGTGAAGATAAAGAGGGGGGAGCTAAAGACTGGGGGGAGAAAGACAGAAGTATGGGAGCAATAGGGAAGACAGCCCCAAGTTTCAGTGTGGCATGCCCATGCCCCACCTGAGTATAAATGAGGGTGGGGGACACGAGAGAATCGTCTCCCTGGGGGAGTAGGGTTTAAAGGTGAAGGGGGCTAGGGTGCCCTCTTCAGGCTGCCGTAAGGCTTTGGGAGCTAGGCTGCAGTTGATGATGTTCAGGTAGGTGGTAGATATCATAGTGCCCAGTACATGGATGACTGGACCCAGAATATCCCACCAGAACATTGCCCAAAGCATGACACCGCCGCCACCGGCTTGTTTTCGTTCCATGGTGCATTCAGGAGCCATCACTTCCCCAGGTAAACGACACACACATACCCAGCTGTCCACATGATGAAACAGGAAACATGATTCATCAGACCAGACAACCTTCTTCCAATCACTCAAGGTCCGGTTTCGATGCTCGCATTCCCATTGTAGGTGCTGTTGCCGGTGAGCCATGGTTAGTATGGGCACTCTGAGCGGCCTGCGGCTACGCAGACCCATTTTCAGCAGAGTTCGATGTACTGCGTGTTGTGACACAGTATTCCCATCACCAGCATTCCAATTATCGGCGAGTTGCGCCACAGTCGCTCTTCTGTTGCCACGTACCATCCGGGAGAGCCTTTGCTCACCTCGAGCATCGATGAGCCGTGGTCGTCCAACACCTCGCCGGGGGTTTGTGGGTTTCCCCTCCTCAGTAGTTCACTTTCGGTAGGTACTAACCATGGCTGACCATCATCCCACCAGCTGTGCCGTTTTGAATATGCTCTGATCCAGTCTTCTGGCCATTACAATTTGGCCTTTGTCAAACTCGCTTAAGTCCACTGCCTTTCCCATCTGAAGAACAAGAGGTTCATCAGTTAATCATCAGTTCATCAGTTAATCAGTGTTCTGAAGAACACTGATTAACAGAGCTCAGTATCAGGTGTTTTTTATACTGTGTCCCGACCCACACTGTAGTTCACCTGAAGTTGCTTCAATTTGCATAATGACTCGCTGGTCATAATGTTTTGGCTTATCGGTGTACAATGTATTTAGGAAGGAAAAATGGGTGTCTGGGGGAGGAGGGTGATCATGTTACTTGTCAAAAGTAGTCTGCATGCACTCGGTGCTGGCATGTATTGAATGAACACATGCCAGCACTGAGGTATGAATCAGTGGGGTATGAGGCAGTAGGAAGCAAAAGGAAAACAAGACCAGGTCAGATATTATAGACCAGAAGACTGTGAAAAAGTATGATGAGAACCTCTATGTACAGGTGGAATGGCAGGTAAGTGTAAGTGGCGTCTCATGGGAAAATGCTCCAAGACGTAAGAGAAGAAATCTGGGAGAGCAACTTACTATGGGATAAAAATTTTTTAAATCAACTGGATCACTTTATCTACATCAGCATATTAGGAAAAGTAATAGGGACAAGAACATTCTGTAACTGATCCATACTTATGATGAAGACATCATACTACTGACAGGAATCATAAGCAGAGAGTAGTTATGGGGGTACTAAGGTGGATGACAAGGCAAGATCTAAGTTGCTAAAGCTAAGGGCAGGGGTTGAGTTTGTTTCAATTTCAGTAAAGGTGATTGTGAGCATAAAATGCTATATGACTTCTATCAACTGGGAATAAAACTTGGGAAGGGCAATTATAGAATATCTTTAAAGCCACTATCACAGAAACAATGGATTCAAAATACCATTAAAAGATATAGCACAAGGAAGATGCTAAGGTGTATGAGATGACAAGGAACTGGCTAGTTTAACAGAGTAAATAAAGATAACATCTGACAGTTATAGAGCAATTGAAAGCTAAAGAACATAATAGTTATTAAGTTGTAATTGGAGAGAGGTGAAAAAGTCAAAGTAAGTGGGAGAAAAATAAGCAGGAAACGACCTTAATATAGCATTCATTGTTCAATTTAATCACCAAAAACATTTATACACTTGTCCCTTACTCTATAAGGGACAAGTTTATAAATATAAGGCTGATCAGAGACATTCTGATCAGCCTTATTAGACTATAAGGCTGGTCAGAGACATTCTTCCAGGTATCACAGCAAGGGATTGTAACTTGGGAGTCTAAAATACTGACTCAAATGATAGTCAGATCCTACTTGTGAGTTACGTAGGCCTAATTTCCACAAAGCCCAGTTGTTCTGTGACAACTAAATCTTCTGCTTGTACCTTCATGATAGTGGGAGTGTTAGTGACACTGGATAGACCCCCATATGTATGGTGTGAAACACTGTGGCTAGTAAACTGGAGGTGATCACCCAAAAGTGAACCAACGTAAGCAGGGATTGAGGTGTGGTATCCACACCAAACAGGAATGCTACTGCTACCCCCCCCTGTGTCACAAGGCAATACTAGGTGGTAGCTGAGACTCACATCATCATCATCTGGTGCAATACCACCACCACTGTTTACTGCAGACAAAGTTGCAAAACCCATGTTTAGCCTTCAGAGCAAAGCTCTGGCAACTCCCATATCTTCTATCATGTGGCAAGGGTGATGCCCACGATGCCCGAGGGTATCGTGGGCATTGTAGCAAGATCCAATGTTCCTTACAGTTTGAGGGTACAGCTCTAAAACAGTTTTAGCACATTGGCCACCAAATAATTCTCTGGGCCAAACCTACTGGTAATTCTAGAGACATCATTTAGATCAGCTAGTATATGATCTTGCTGCCTCTATTCTGCCACCTAGTGACCGGAGAGAGTCTCAGTAGTGTGTGTTAAGAGGAATTGTTGAGGCTACATTATGTAGTGTCAACAATGCCTCTTAACAATTAAGAAGTTGGGTATATTCTTGCTGTGTGTGTGTGTGTGCCACATCCGAAAATTTCATCAATTCATATGTGCAATCCCCTCTACTTTTAACAGATCTACTCAATGAATGCATCATGAATAGCCAAACTAACAGAATAAATTTATCTGCATAAAGATCTAAACCTCTCAAAAACTAATCTCTATGTTCATTTCTGCCAAAAATTTTCCAAGCCAGATTTACTTTTTATGATAAAGTCTAAATTATCAGTTTCTCAATGACTACTCATCTCAGCTGCCCTAATTATTTGCTTTCTGAGTCCTTTTGCTCCAAAGGTCGTACTTGTGTGTATCTCCTCTAATATTCCTTGACAGGGGCTTCCTAATTTGGAATCTGCTATTAAAACCTCTCTACCTCATGCTGTTAAATTCACTTGGAACTCTTTATTTCCTTTCTTTGAAACTTGACTTTCTACAGTCTAACTCACAGTGAAGTATTTTCCTTGGTGATTTTAACATTTATCCGTTCATCCACAAACCCACCCCAGGACTTTTGCAATTACTAGTGACTTTAACATTAGCAGAGGCATATGATGCAAGAAAACAAGCTTATGCAGCATCAGCCAAAAAAAACCACTCTCATTTCACCCCTCTGTTCATTCGAAATACCTGTCCAACTGAGCTTTAAATTTATTTAGGCTATCAACTTCCACAACAAGAGACGGAAGTCTGTTCCATCAACCAACTACCCGCTGGCTAAAGGCAAATTCCCACACATCTATCCTACATCTGTCTTTCCTCGATTTGAATTTATGCCCTCTCAGGTGATTATTCTGAGCATGAGGAAGAATCCCACCGGCATTGAGCATGCTCAAACCATTCAAGGCTTTATACACCTCTATCAGATCACCTTGCTGGTGCCTAGACTTCATGCAGTTTATTCATTTACCTACCGGATACCAGACAATCCTCATCAACAATCCTTGACCTTTTCCTCGCCTTTCAAAGTGCATGGACAAAGTTAGTGGTCTTTTAGAACTCTCAGATCACAACTTGGTAATGATCTGAGGGTACTAAAAGACCACTTTATGATGATAGGATGGTTGTGAGGGGGGTAGGGAGTGAGCCTCCCAATGAAGCCTAACTCCCCCCCACCAACCATCCTCACCCTCATATTATTTGACACTATGTGAATGCATATTTGGGGTGATTGGCATGATTTCTATTCCTCCTCCTTCCTCGGTCAGATTACTGTTGTAAATCTTCTGAACCTAATGTTTGCTCAGATAGTGTCTGAAATTATTCTTCTAGGTATGAATTCTTTATTCCACATTCCACTCTAAAATCTTGTCCTTTATCTAAACCTTGCTTTTCCAAAAAAATGTGCTAAGGCCTGTTCAAGACCATAATGTAGTATATCACAACTGGTTTGCATCCAAATCTCCAGCTGCATTTTCTGCCTACACTAAAGCTTGCAGCAATTCTAAAGCAATTACTAATCAATCCAAACTTGATTTTGAACAGGCTAATTCTAGAAAACTTACGCTATGTCCAAACTGTATTTGAGCATTCTGGTGTTTTTCCAAAATTACTGGTCAATTTTTGTCCATCTACATTCTCATCTCTGTTATAACCTGATAGTTCTAGTGCATTCTCAGTTAAAGATAAAGCTGACTTACTAGTATCTTACTTTTCTTTTCACCCCTGTATTAATAGTCTTGTTAAATTGCCTCCAACCATACCCAATACACTCCACTCAATGTCTCCCATGAACTTCTGACAGAAGGATGTTTGCTAAGGCTTCAGGTCCTGATGGAATTTCCCCATTTGCTCTCAAAATCTCTACTCCTGAGCTTGCTACTGTTCTCGGTCAGTTTTTTATACTTTCTTATTCCATTGCTGTTTTTTCATCTTCTAGATGTGCTCGCCAGTTCCAAAAATATGTGACAATTTCCTCTCTTCCAATTATTATCCCATTGCACTAAACTCTACTCTTCCCAAAATAATGGAGAAATACATAAACTGCAACTCAAAACTATCTTGAAACCTTCAATCTGATCAATAATTACCAATATCAATGTTGACTCACTGGTGATATGCTGACGTTTGTTACTCATCTTTGGGAAAATTCGATGGATATGTATGGTAAAACTCAAGTTGCTCTTGAGATTTCTAAGGCTCCTGATCATGTTTGGTACAAAGGACTTTGAAACAAGCTCTCATCTTACGACCTGCCAACTGATTTTTGCAATTGAGTATCTATTTTTTTCTCTGAATGTTCACTACAGGCGATGGTAGATGGATCTCTGTCTCCTGAATTCTCCACTAATGTTCAGTCCTGTCTTATTTCTTGCAAAAAAAAAATTTACTGCTCCTCTGCTCATCTTCTATGACACTCATATTTTTATACAAAGTTACACATCTCTCTCTTGGTATAAGCACATCACAAATATTGCTTCCACAGCAATAAAAAAAAAAAAAAAGTTTTCTATTTCACTCTCAGCATTACTTTTAAAAAAACTACTCATTCTATACAAATCTGAAATGCACTCTATCGTGGAATATTGTTTCCACACGCAGAATATTGTTAACATTGGTGGTGTCCCCAAAACTTTTCTCAGGCTTATAGACTATTCAAAAGAGGAGGTTAATAACACCCAGGGTCCTGAGCTGGATATCATCATTCTTCTCTTCCTTGGTGATTCCCTTTTATTTCTCTCTCTCTCTCTCTCTCTCTCTCTCTCTCTCTCTCTCTCTCTCTCGGGGTAGTTCAGAAATTTTTTTTTTGGCTAGTGCAGCATAAGCCTCAGGCTTGCTTGCACCATATGGCTAATAATAATAATAATGATCCATCTATTATGAAGACTATCAACTCTGCCTCACAGATGTTCAGTTACTAATGCATGGTATTTTACAGATACTTCCATGGTCTCTATTCTTCTGAATTGGCACCTGTAATTCCTCCACTCCCTTCCAAACTAATCTGCACATGTGCTGCAAGTTGGAATCCATTCATTGTCCAACTCCAAATTCATAAAAACAACTTTTCCTTTTCTTATCTTTCTACTTCTGTTCTCTGGAACAATCTTCCTTTACATGTATCTCCTAAAAATTATAATCTACAGAAATTCAAAACTGAGGTCGACAAGTATCTTTTATCTTCTCAACTTTCAACCCATGCATAGTACTAAGCATTAAAGGTTCTCATAAAAAAAAAAAAAAAAAAAAAAGGTCACAGACACCATTACTATCCTTCCTTGTTGGGAGAAAACTAGGATACTTCCACTGCAGTGATGTACATCACTGCAGCAAATCCAATGACAGTGCAAGACCCATTATTCATTGCCAGCGACAATCCGTTTTAATTAGGATTGTTTTTCTTTGCGACAATCCTAAGTTTTGCTTTATTTCTTATGTTTTATATTTTTCTTATGTTTTTCTTAGGATTGTCACTAGCAATATGCAATTCAAAAATAATATATGTTGAGAATTATGAGAGCAATTTCATAAAGTGATTTTCAGAATAGGATAAAGTGATGGGACAAGTGTATAAATAATGATTTTGAAAAATAAATGCTATATTCACTCCATTTCCTGTGTACATTTTTCTTTTCTCCCCTTACTTAGTGACTCATTGACTCAGTTTCACAGAAATGATTGGGCTGGCAAAGGATGAGTAATTAGTGTGTCCATTTTGTAAGAACACAAAACCGGGACACTTATCTTATGGCATTGTTAGCAGGGGGGGAATTTAAAAAAATGTGCAAAATTTTGTTTTAATAAAAGACTCCCCACCCCCCATTTTTATTTTCAAAATGTAGAATTAACAAAAACAGAATACAGTTCTTAAATTTGAACAACAAAATTTATGCAATAAATATGAAAACTATTTTTTATTAATATATTTAGCAGAACTCTTCACAGCATTTAACAGATCTTTGTTATTTTTAATTTTATTCTTAAAATCTGTGCAGTTGAAGTCCCTTAAATTAAAAATTTAAGGGACTTCATTAACTGTACTTATCTCTAACCTATTACGCTCATCAGTCCATTGTATTTCCATTAAAGAAAATATTTGCTCACAGCTGTCGTTGTGACCCTGAATTGCAAATAAATATGAACATAATCTAATAAACCCGCTCTTTTGTTTAAGGTATTTATTTTTTAAGTAATGTTGTCCATTTTTCAACACAACTCATTCCATTCTTTATTATTTTCGATTTCATTTATGGCAATTTTTTTTTTTTAAAACTCCAAACTGATCATATAATAAATTTTCACCAAACTTAATTTCAATTTTTTTCAAATGATTCCAGAGAATTTGCTATATCCTCCCATTTCGGAATGTTTTTCATTAGCATCCAGTTTAAGAACTGGAATTGTTTTAGGGGTTTCGACCATTTTCTAAATAATTTTTAGCCGTCAAATAAAAATCTATGATTTCGTTTTTAAACTTATGAAATTTTTGGTTTTCTATATCACACTGAATAATTTTTCTAGCTTCAAATGGCAGAAATTGATCAGATATCCTATTATCTAATATCTCAATCGTTTCTTCAACAATTATTTTAACCTCTAAAATAGTTATTTTCGCTTTTTCAATTTTTAGTATCTGGTTATTGAAGAAACTGAGAAAGCTGTGGGTAGTCCACAAATAAGCTTTTCCCAATGGATGATTAAAAAATTTCTCAATAAAAATGGGAGGCTTTTCCTCGGATAAAAAAAAAGATTTTAAACCTTCGAAAATTTTTAAAATGCGTTCAATGGCAGGAAATAATGACAACCAGCGAGTTTTAGAGTGAGAGTAATTTTTTATACTCTATATCAACAGTAGCATAAAATTCCTTTAAACGTTCCATTCAAACAGTATAAAAGTGTGAAAGTAAGAAATATTTTTATAACTACTAATTCCACGTCAAAGGCTAGTCTTCCTGCTCCTGATTGAGCAGAATTATGAAATATATGCATTATTCATCCAACATCTTTGATATTAGAATTAACTAAATTTTGGAGTCGAGAAAATACGTTGCATTGGCCTCTTCTGTTGATCCCTCCAAAATTAATATTCGTATTGTCAGCTCCAAACGCAATACACTTTTCTTTGGGGATATTATTTTCCTTCAGAAAAGTAGGAGCTTAACTTGCATACCATTTTTCTCGTTGAAATAATGCAATAAAAATGGAAATACTTTCTCCAATTTATGGTTGCCTGCATCGACAGAAATTCCAAAGAATTCAGTACTACTGACATCTTTTAAAACTTTGTTAAGTCAATAAGGACCCAGTATATTCTTTATTAGTGCAATTATTTTTATTCGTGCACTAGAAAAATTGTGTGATTTTTGAGCCATCAAAAAGTTGACCAAAAAGGTTTGAGGAGCAATCAGCACTTCTAAATGACTGATGATGTTTAATTAAATGATACGCCATTGTAAGTTCTGCGATGGCAACCTTGTCATGTTCATTTGAATTTTCTTTGACAAAGAAGTGTTCCAATTTAGATGATGATGCAGTTGCTTGAAATTTCATTGCATGTTTTTTTGAATTAACGTGATCTTTGATATCACATTTCCCACCGTGACTTATGTTGATAAAACATGAGCACATTCTGCATTCAGCCTCATTTTCGTGTCTTCCCTTTTTTTTTTATAAAACTCCATTCTTTCTGGAAGTCCTCTTTGAAAACACATTTATGTTTAGGCATTTTTTTTATTATGCAGCTTAAACTAATTTAAAAAAACTTACACAAAAACTCGCTTATCTTTATCTATAAACTGATCAAGCCACATGCACTGAAAATAAGGGAAGAAAATACACATCCGAACATCCAAATCACTGAACTTAAACTAAAAGTCGCGTGAAATGAAACTGAACACGTAACATCACACGAGCATACACGAGAAATGAAGGCCTGCCAATCAATGCTAGACACCACCTCCTTGATTATATGGATTAAGTTTTTTGACCATTAGAAAGTTTATAGTGAGGTGGCCGCAAACCCGCAGTGAACAGGTGACGTACACGCTGTAACTGACGACGCGATTGAAGACAATGCTCTGAACTCTGCTACTAATTTTTTATTGTGCAAAAATTGTTCACGATAAGAAACCGGGACATTTAAGCATCCTGAAAAAAATTTTTGGGACACCGGGACAGTTTGATATAAACCGGGACGTATGGACACCCTATGAGTAATGAGAAATCACTGGTTATGAGAGCAAGGGAAGGAGACAAGAAGTTTTACACATACATAAATACAATGAAGAAAAGAGAAAATCAATTGGACCCTTACATAATATGGGAAAGTTGCTGATTTGAATTGGCACTTTGCATCGATCTTTACTAACGAAAGCTTTTCACAGCAAGAAGAAGCTATGCTAATGAATGTGAGCATTGTGAAATTGGTAATAACAGAATTACAGAGGAATGTTTACTAAAAAATCTTCTGTAAAGGTTAATTATGTGGGTTTCATTCATTTCAGGGATGATTCCCCTGAGTTGGAGAATTATCAATGTATCATCAATTCATAAAGGAGGTTCTAAGAAAAAAATAGTAACTACTGACTGATCAGTCTTATTTTAGTCTGATCAGTAAGTTTTGGGTAAAATCTTGGAGGCAGTAATTAACAATGGAGTACAGCACCTCTAGATGGAAATGGGCACTTTACGAAGTAGTTCTCAAGGGAATACAAAACTATTTCATAAAGCAAAACAGTATTGTGGCTATTTAGCTTTACAGCTGAACTTTTGCTTTAATCATTCAATTGCAGATAATTGTACACTGAAAGGACAGAATTCATGGGATATTCATAGGAATTCATAAGAGTAGGAGACCGGCGGAATTACTTGACAAGTACAGGTCACTGATGAAAAAAAGCCGTGAATTAGGGTTGAAATTGAAAGTGTCTGCAATTCTGCCCAGACACGATAGGAGGGAGTATATGATGAGAGCCCTGTCAATCAATTCGGCCCTGGAAAGATTGTGCAGGGCTCAAGGGGTAGAATTTTTTTCAGCCTGGTCTGTACTTGTTAACAGGAGAGACTGCTTCTACAGGGATGGGATACACTTAAATAGAAAGGGTGCAAGAATGTTTGCTGATGCTATCGAGGCAATGTTAGGTGGGTCGGAAAACTGCTAGATTGGGGGGATACAAGGACTAATAGATTAACAGTAGCCACTGGCAGAGGTGAAAGTGATTCTTGCACTGCTTCTATTGGAATGAGCCGCAGCCTGGAAAATAAGATGCAGGATATTTCAGAGACTGCTGGGAATCATTGGGGTACAAGTAAACACATGGGTTGTGTTAGGGTAGCTAAGAAAAAGAACAGGTGCATGTATACTTGTGTGTACACCAATGCTAGGAGTTTAGTAAATAAATTTGATGAATTTGAGGTATTGCTCAAAACATCAAAGGCAGATATTGTGGGGATTTCAGAGACGTGGTGTCACACAGATATAAGAAATGCAGAACTGGAATTTGGGGAGTACAATGTCTACAGAAAGGATAGACAGGATAGGAAGGGAGGAGGGGTTATGCTATTAGTTAAAAAACACATAAAATCCAAGGAAGTGAAGCCAGTCGACATCGCTGGACAGTGCAGTGTCGAGTCAGTTTGGTGTGACATAAGCATTGGGAGATCAAAATTGAGAGTAGGAGTGTGCTATAGGCCTAATGACTCTGATGAGTATAATAAGAAACTGTTCGGAGAAATAGAGTGGGCCAGTAAATCAGAGAGTCTTATAATGGGGGATTTTAATTTCACAGATATTGACTGGAATTTGGGGGCTGGTCACTCACACAGTAGCAAGGCTTTTGTGGATTTATTGGATGATTGTTTTCTACATCAGCATGTTCGGGAGGCAACTAGAGGGAGTAATACTCTTAATTTGATTATCAGTAGTGATTCTTCATGCATTAAGAATCTGCAGATAAATGAACCACTTGGTGGCAGTGATCACAGTGTGCTGAAGTGGGAGTTACTCAACGAGGTAACTACCATTAGGGGTAAAGGGAAGGGGTATTGCTTTCGTAAAGGCGACTACAATGGACTGAGACAGTATTTAAATTCTATACAGTGGGATCAACTGATGATATTGCCAACAGCAAATTCAAAATGGGAAGCATTCAAAGAACTTATCGTGGAAGCTACTAGGCTTTACATACCAACTAAGAAATATTGTTCAAGGTTTAGGCCTAAATGGTTGTCAGATGAACTAATGAGGCATATGGCAGAGAAGAAAAATGCATGGGATACATACAAATTAACACGTGACACGGACACCTATGATAGATACAAGTTGATCTGTAACCAAGTTACAAAGGAGGTTAGGCAGGCGAAGGCAGATTACGAGAGATCCTTGGCAAGGGATGCGAAGAAAAACAGCAAAGAGTTCTTTACTTATGTAAACTCTAGAAGGAAGGGGATGAATCAGATTGGTCCACTTGAGATCGATGGGTCAACTGTTGATGACCCTGCTCGGGTAGCTAACAAACTAAATGAATATTTTGCATCGACATTCACACATGAGGAGTTATTCAGCGAGGGGAATGCCAGAGGTGTATTCAACTCTAGCAGTAAGCTAGAGAATCTTGTAATAACTGAGAGCAAAGTGGAGGAGAAATTGTTGAAGATAAACACAAGAAAGGCACCTGGGGTGGATGGGATCTATCCAGTTATATTAAAGGAGGCAGCAAAGGAGGTAAGCAAACCCTTAGCCATAATTATGAGAGCTTCCTTGGACTCAGGGGAGGTACCCATTGACTGGAGATGTGCAAATGTGACCCCAATTCACAAAGGGGGATCAAAGGCTGACACAAGTAATTATAGACCTGTGAGTTTAACTTCTGTTCCCGGAAAATTAATGGAGGCACTGGTGAAAGAAGCACTGCAGGATCATCTAGACAAGACTTCAGTTATAGCTAGGACACAGCATGGTTTTGTTAAGGGGAAGTCTTGCCTGACCAATTTGATTGGATACTATGATGCAGTCACAAAAGAACTGGATGCAGGGAATAACTTTGATATTATATACTTGGATCTTAGAAAGGCTTTTGATACTGTTGCACATGGAAGACTGCTGCACAAATTGGAGCAGTGTGGCATTGGAGGCAAGTTGCTGCTATGGATAAAGGGGTGGTTGAGGGGGAGAAGACAGAGAGTGGTAATCTATGGACACTGCTCATCGTGGACTAATGTTATTAGTGGAGTCCCTCAGGGTTCAGTATTGGGGCCTTTATTGTTTTCTGTATTTATAAATGATATTGATGATGGTATATCAGGCTTAATGTCCAAGTTTGCAGACGATACGAAGGTTGGCAGGGTTGTCAAGGACACTACTGACACTATGCTGCTGCAACAGGATTTGGAAAGGTTGAGCAGATGGGCTTCGAGGTGGCAAATGAAGTTTAACATTGACAAATGTAAAGTACTACATATGGGAAACAGCAACCCCAGAGCAACGTATCAACTCTGTGGTACTACACTGACAGTGGTAGAGAATGAAAGGGACCTGGGGGTGGTGGTGCAGGCAGATATGAAGTTCTCTGAGCAGTGCAGACGAGCTGCAAGAGTAGCTCATGGTGTATTGTCAATGATATATAGGCATTTTTCTAGCAGGGATAAGGAGGTGATTATTCCCTTGTATAAGGCAATGGTCAGGCCACACCTAGAGTACTGTATACAGGCCTGGAGGCCTCATTTCAGGAAGGATGTAGAGCTGCTGGAACGAGTACAGAGAAGGGCAACTAGATTGGTGAATGGGACAAAGGGGTTCTCTTACGAAGAAAGGCTTAAGTTTTGCAAATTACAGTGTCTGGAAACTAGGCACCAGCGGGGTGATCTGATAGAGGTGTACAAAGCCTTGAATGGTTTGAGCATGCTCAATGCTGATGGGATTCTTCCTCTAGCTCAGAAAAATCACCTGAGAGGGCATAAATTCAAATTGAGGAAAGACAGATGTAGGATAGATGTGCGGAAATTTGCCTTTAGCCAGCGGGTGGTTGGTGGGTGGAACAGACTTCCATCCCTTGTCGTGGAAGTTGATAGCCTAAATAAGTTTAAGGCTCAGCTGGACAGGTATTTCGAACGAACAGAGGGGTGAAGTGGAAGTGGTTATTTTTATTTATTTATGTTACTTTTTTTTTTTTTTTTTTTTTTTGGCTGATGCTGCATAAGCTTGCTTTCTTGCATCAAATGCCTCTACTAATGCTAATGCTAATGGGATACCTGGTTCCTGGGCAATGCAATGCTATCACCCCTCTGAACCCACTGCTTGGCAGGTATACAGGGTGATTCACTACCAGTGCGACAAACTTGCAGGAGGTGTAGGGGGCACAAAGACGAATTGAAATCACATAGCATTGCAGGGTCCGAAATGCCTTCATCATGCGGTAGAGGACGTTGAACGGGAGGTCGCGTGAACAGCAATCCCACTGGAAGTCGGCATTTGCGAACCGGTTCCCGAGGCAGTAGGATGGACGCGTATTCAAACGCTGAACTGGCTGACATGCACCTCGCATATGGAGCTGTGGACTGTAATGGGCGCACCGCTCTGCGCTTGTACCAGGAACGTTTCCCGCACAGGCGTGCTCCTCATCATACGATTTTATCGTATGATGAGAAGGTTACGCGAGACTGGTTGTTTCACGAGAGTACCATGAATCGAGAGCAAACGACGAGGACGCCAGACAATGAGAATGTCCTACATCTTGCAAAAGGCAATCCGAGTACGAGTACTCAGAGCGATAGGCCAACGATTCGGTATTTCCCAATCCACTGTATGGAGGATACTGTCAACAAACCAAATGAGTTCATACCATCTGCAATGTGTCCAATCATTGGAGCCTGCAGATTATCCACTCCGGAGGACTTTTGCTATTTGGTTTCTTCAACAGAAACGGTTCGCAAATGCTGACTTCCAGCGGGATCGCTGTTCACGTGACCTCCCGTTCAATGTCCTCTACCGCATGACGAAGGCATTTCGGACCCTGCAATGCTATGTGATTCCGATTCATCTTTGTGCCCTCTACACCTCCTGCAAGTTTGTCGCACTGGTAGTCAATCACCCTGTATAGGTACACTGCATTCACATAGACTAGGGGTCCTCAGCCACAGAGAAGTATTTAAATTTCAGAATAATCTGATTTCTAGTTGTGTACCAGAACCTTTAGCAATAAGTTTGGTGATATGTATGGGAAGTGCGAAATAAAATAAGAAACAGCCTGTGATCAGGTTTTCCATTTCATTGTTGTCTTTTATTAAAACTTATTTTTAAAACTTGTGTAGCACGATAATTTACTAATGGCAACAATCAAGTTTTTTAGGTTTCTTTTCTTTTCTTAAACTTCAAACACTCAGAAGCTGTTAATAATAAAGAATTGTTATGCAACAAGTCAAATGTAACATATTGCATTGCATTATTGTCAGTCATCATCTCAGTCTTGTTCCATTATTCTCAGTCTGTCTTGTACCTACATTGTGCAATAAAGAAGGTGAGAAGGAACCTATTTCTGATAGTAAGGAAAGCTCTAACTCAAATATTTACATTGATAATTTCCTTTGGAATCTTATTTTTCTGTTCTTAAGATTTTAGTGACATGCAAATTGATAGTGAAACATTTTTAATCCCACTACTAACTTAGTTATTGCTACAAGGTACTAAAAAATAGTTAAAAGCAATAGTAATACTTACTGCCGTTGCTTCGCACCTCATGTAGCTAATTAAATTTGCTCTCCTTTTTCCATATCATTGAGTATGAGCAGTGCAGTATAACAAATAATTTAATTATGGAATACACAACGGTTTTTTATTTTATTTTTTCAGATAATCTCAAGAAGGTATAACAGAGTAATCCTTAAAGAACTTAATTGGTCACATAAAATGACAAAAAGAAAGCAGCAAAAGATAAATGAAGTCCATAAATTCAGTGATGGTTTGGACAAATGAATATTTTTTTGTTTCACACAATGAAAAGGCACTTTGTCTGATATGCCATGAAACTGTTAATAGCTTAAAATTGTTCAATATTAAGAGACACCAAGAATCCTGTCATAAAGAGTATTCATCATTTTATGGAGACATATGATTGAGAAAGCTGAGTGCACTGAAAAAATCTTTGGATAACCAGCAAAATTGTTTCAAAGAAGTTTTAAAAGATAGTTTGTCAATTGTGCGTGCCAGCTACCTTGTGGCTAAGCATATTTGTGAGAGAGGAAGGCCATTCACTGATGGTGAATTTATAAAGATTTGCATGTTAACAGTAATGAAAGAAGTATGTCCTGATAATTTACAATGTATTCATAATGGAAGTTTATCTGCATCTACGATTACAAGGTGTTTGAAGGACATGGGAGAAAAGCTCTATTCTACTTTGACTGAAAAATAAAAAGAATTTCAGTATTTTTCATTAGCTCTCAACGAGAGCCTTGATATAACAGGCACCACACAACTACTAATTTTTATTGAGGCTATAGATTCCAAGTTTGTGATCACAGAGTAGCTGTGTGCTCTTCAAAGTATGACATATACTACAACATCAGAAAATATATTTATGAAAGTATCTGAAAGTTTAAGGAACCTTAATCTGAGCTGGAATAAAAAGTGCGACAATTGATGTTGCACGAAATATGGTAGGATAAAAATCTTGGGTAGCTGAACAAATTAATGAAGAAATAGTGAAAGTTAATGGTACCATTCCTATGCAGTTTCATTGTATCTTTCACCAACAGGTATTACGCAGAATAATTTTAAAATTTGAAGATGTGATGAATGTTGTTTCAAGCATTGAATTCATCAGGCATTATGGACCGATTAACAGGCAAATTTAAAAATTTTCTGTCTGAGATAAATGCAGAATATAAGGATGTGCTGTGTCACACTGAAGTTAGGTGGCTCAGTAGAGGAAATGTCCTTAAACAGTATTTTTTTCTTCATCATGAAATTAACATATTTCTAAGAGAAAAGGAATTTTCTGACTCAGAATGGATTTGGGCTTTGGCTTTCTTAACTGATATCGTGGAACATTGGAATAATTTAAATTTAAGATTACAAGGCAAAGGAAAGTTTTTATCAGATATGTTCACTGAGGTGAAAGCATTTGAAGGGAAACTGAATATTTTGGTGAAACAATTTTGTGCATTTCTCTTGCTGTAAAGAACTACAATCTAATAGAGAAACGCTTTCTCAGTCTTCTCTAGAAAGATACATAGATGCACTAAAACTTTTGCAGGAGGAATTCAAGAACAGATTCAAGGGTTTCCATATGCATGCAAAGGAAATAAGAATGTTTCAGAATCCATTTGATGTATTCCCAGAGGAATCATCTGAGATCTATCAGATGGAATTAATTGACCTACAAGCAACAGACGTTTTGAAGGAAATACATAAGTAAAATAGTCTCTTGGAGTTTTATTCAGGACTTCCTATAGATAGGTACACTAACTTAAAGGCGTTTGCAGCAGGAATGTTCTCCACTTTCAGAAGTATATATATTTGTGAGTCAATGTTTTCTAAAATTAAAATGACCAAATCTAAATATAGGACTTGAAATCTGATGAACACTTACATAAAATCATAAGGTTATGTGTAACAAACATTGAAGTAGATATTGAGAAACATAAATAAATTGCAGCCTCAAGTGTCTCATTAAACATATGTAAAAAGAAATGTAATTTGTATTAATTAATTAACAAAAATGTAATTTGTATTTGTAATAAGAAATGTAAAAAGAAATGTAATTTTATTACATGGAAGAAGAATAAGTTATTCAAAAATAAATATATATATATATAAATATATATATATATATATATATCATGAATTTATTTTGTTGTGTGTCATTGACTAATTGTTATTTATCTTTCAAGCAATGTATCATTCTTCACAGTTAATTATAGATGCACACAATTTGTTCATTTTTAAGTTAATATTACTGTATGTGAGCAATTTTTAGTGGCTGCCCTACATTCCATTACAAAGCCCAGAAAACAAATATATAGAATTGTTTTTAGTAAGATCTACGAAGAAATGCTAGAAGTGGTTTTCGTTGAAACCCTGGTGAACTTTCAGATTGCAAATGTGGCTCATTGAAAGAAAAAGGTTGGGGACCCCTGATGTAGATGGTAATTCAATGTCAGTATGGAAATATGTCGTAAGTTCACTGACTTTTAAAGAGAGATGACAGTGAGTGCCTGACACATGGGTCACTCTGTCGTGGAAGTAGTACAGAAATTGCACTAACCCCATTGAGTGTCAAGAGTATATCCGGAATACGCCATTTCCGGAATAACATCTCATTGTGAACAGCGCTGTGGGCAGAGAATGGTGGTGGATGAATGTGGTCGTCGATGTCTGTCTCACATTGTTTCAGCCAACCCAGAGAGCGACAGTGGTACAAATCATCACTGACTTAAGTGAGCGAGGTGCCAGAAATGTTTCCATCAAGACCATCAGGCAATCATTAGTCGCAATGGGTTATGGGAGCCGCCCATCCACCAGAATCCCATTGCTAACACCACGACACAGGACTATGCACCCACAGGGCAATGGACCCTTGCAGGACAATGCGCCTCCCAACAGAGCCATGGTGACCAGTGCTGTAGTTGTCAAATTAGCAGAAGGCATGCTCTGTGAATGTTACATATGCAGAGTATACTGTGCTTATTAATTGAATTTCAGAGAGTACAGTAAACCCCCGCTATTCGCGGGGGTTACATTCCTGAGAAATGTTGCGAATACCGAAAATGCAAATACTGAGTTATGGCTCTCACAGTAATAAAGGGGTTCCATTCCAAAGTGCGTAATATATAAGAAAAACTAGTCCAAAATTTTTTCTATGTATGTATTATATGTACCTTCATAATATGACTATGTACAATGACAGTACATAGTGAAATGCAAGCATATCGCATCGAAATGAAAATAAGAAACAATTTAATATTAAATGTAATATTTATTAGAAATTTCAAACTAGCGCCTTTGCAAGCTAAAAAACTTATCCCGCCAGTGCTATCACCAGTTTCGCTAAAGTGTTGATAAAGGAGTTTTGCTTTTTCACGAATGATGAGTGAACTTAACGGAATTTTATTTTGAGTTCGGTCTTCTATCCACAGATTTAAAGCTTTTTCCATTTTTTCTAATTTAACATCACGAGTTACAGAGCAAACTTTTGAAGCAATTAGCACATTTTCACGGACACTACGGCGGATTTTTATTTCCGATTTTTTGATTGATCGTACCATTGACTCATTGATTTTATAATGTTTTGCCACTGAGGAGACACTTTCACCATTAGAAATTTTGTCTAATAACTCAATTTTATTCGCTAATGTCATGGCCTTCTTTGATCTTTTCACATTTCCCTTGTTATTCGTAGCCATATTTTTGTATGGGTTAGAAAGAACTTGTCCACAATAAAGTCACTTTCTTCCGTTAACACACTCGAAAAAGTCTGTTTTACACTGCAAAACGGTAGATTTATCACTTTTGTAAGCATATCAATTTATAAACTGATATGCTTACAAAAGTTATAAATTTATCAATTTATAAATTGATATGCTTACAAAAGTTATAAATTTATCAATTTATAAATTGATAAATTTATTCAATTTATAAGCATATAAATTAAAAGCAAACTACAAAACCTTCCATGACAAGCACATAACACATACTGAACAAGGATTAGCGAGAAACATCCAGGCTCGCGATTTTGTCACCCCTCTCCCCCCCCACCCACTGAGCGCTGTTTTGACCAGGAAAGATAATTTTAGCCACGCCCATGTTTTTTTATGGCGGAAAATATTCATGGCACTTTAAAATTCACATTTTTTTAGGTTTCATTTTATATTAAATTAGCGATTGCGAATACGCAAAACCGCGAATACAGATACCGCGAATAGCGGGGGTTTACTGTATACGGTATATACCATATACAAAGGGTACTAGGAAAGTTTTGCAATATGACGCCACAATGAATCACAGGAAGCTGCTTGTTGCTGCATGTTGAGACATGTTCATACGTGCATAGTAGCCGCCGCGCCAAGTCGATGGGCTCAGTTATTCATTAGTAGTGAGAGTGTAAAGTGCTTGCGATGGCATCGTGGTCACGAAATGAGATAAGGACAGTTTTGCGGTATAATTTCGTGCGTGGTTTAACCATAGACCAGTGCTTAGAAGAAATGACTCTTGCACTAGATGATGATTGTCCACATCGTACAATGATATTCAGGTGGTATAGAGAATTCCAAAGGGGAAATTTCACTCTGGAGGATTCTGAGAGGCCGGGAAGGCCACGAACGTCAGTTACGGAGGAAAACGTTACTGCTGTGAGGAAAATGCTTGACGAAAACAGGCGAGTGACCTACCAACAGATAGAGGATACTTTGGGCCTAAATGCACCAGCAATTCGTTCGATTCTGCAAGATCATTTGCACATGAAGAAACTTTGTTCTCTCTGGGTGCCGCATCAACTGACTGAAGAGCAGATGACACGACGTGTGACTTGGTGCCGGGAGATGTTAAAAAAGTTTGATAAGGGACAATCTCGGTATGTGAACAACATCGTGACAGGTGAAGAGACTTGGCTGTACTATTACGATCTGCCGACCAAGGCTCAAAACAAAGTTTGGGTCTTTGATGATGACGACACACCCGTAATTGTCAGAAAATCCCGATCTGTAAAAAAGAAAATGATAGCTGTATTTTTCAAATCGAGTGGAATTGTGGAACGTGTCGTTTTGGACACGCAGAAGACAGTCACAGCTAAGTGGTATACTGAACAATGCCTGCCTAAAGTCATTGGATCTATGAAGAACCTGCGGCCAAAGTCAAGAATGGACACCTGGTACCTCCATCACGATAATGCTGCAGTTCACCGCGCCAAAGCCTGCACCGAATATTTGACCACGACAGGACTGAAACTTCTCGAGCACCCTCCCTACAGTCCAGACCTTGCTCCCTGCGACTTTGTACTGTTCCCGATGTGAAAATGAAGCTAAAAGGGAGGCGGTTTTCCAGTGATGAGGACCTTCTACGGGCTTGGGACAACGAGTGTGCTTTACTCCCTAGTGAAAGTTGGCAGAACTGGTTTAAAGATTGGTTTCGGAGGATGGAGAGGTGTATTGAATGTAGAGGAAATTACTTTGAAAAAATTAAATAAACAAAGCTGTATTGCAAAACTTTCCTAGTACCCTTTGTATATATCTTTCAAAACCCAGAAGGTATATGCTATTCACCTAAAAAAATCCAGAGGGTATATGGCATATACCCTCCACTACAGCCCTGGTGGTGACTAGAACATGGTTTGAAGAGCATTCTGCAGATTTTACCACCATGGAATGGCCTCCCTGTTCACTGGACATGAACCCTGTGGAGCACCTTTGGGATGTTGTGGAAAGGTCCATTCGAGCTTTGGATCCTCCATCCAGGAATGCAATGGAATTATGGTCAGTAGTGCAGCAAGCATGAATGGAAATACTTGTGGAATGCTTTTGTGAAATAGTGGACTCAATGCCTCAGCATGTAACTGCCCTTATCCAGGCGAAAGATGGGCCTACCCGTTACTAGGTAGGTATCCCATGATTTCTGTCCACTCAGTGTATATCTTCAGTCCAGACAAGAGGTAAGAGGAAACCATACATTACAGTTTGGCCATAATTTATGACTTCCTCTCAATCCACCCCCCTCCTTTCACTACATGGCATTATTTTAACTACTCTTCATAGGTTTTATTGTGTTCATTTTAGTATAAGTCTGGTCTATTTTCCTTTACAAATGCATCATAAAATTATTACTTAGCAATTGTTATATTTTGTACTATGCTATCTATTAGCACCTACTTTGTAACCTACCAGAAATGGCAGCTACTGCACAATAAATATATTATCTTCATGTAGAGTCATATTTCTTTTATACATATCCAAGATAGGATCAGTAAACATGTTTGGTATCAGCGTATTATTTGAGAAGTTTTGTATTTAATTTGGATTTTCTTCTTCTTCTTTTTTTTTTTTTAAAGAAAACTATAAGATATAGACCAGCTATTCAAACTTTTTCAGACTCCTTTCCAGTTTCTAACCTTACTGGCAGATTCCCAAAATAAGATCATTTTATTTTATTGTTCTCAATCAAGATCAACAAGATCAACAAACAAAAATATACCTTTTCAGATTTTAAAATGCGGATTTATAAAAATAAAATTAAAAATCTATCTGCTTGTTTGCCTGTCTGTATACAGTTCACTTGATACACATTTGCTTATATATAACTTTCAGAAATGACATGGGGGAAAAAAAAGCCTAACAGTGTTTAACAACTTGCCTATCAAAGGTGTAATAGGTAAGCTTATACTTTTTTTGGTATATAACTCATTCATGGCTCACATAATGAACAGAGAATCGATGTTTTTGCAGACCTCCCCCCACGGATTCCACCCACCTGTGGTCTATAGACAACAGTCTGTGTGCCACTGACATGGACATAACCTGATTTTTTTACCATAATGAATTCCTAATGCAAGTACACAAATATAAACATAAGAAAATAAACTTCTCTTACTGAATAAAATGAGGATTTAGACTAAGTGTGCATCGATCATCCAGATGATTTAAGCGACGTGACAGAGTTTTCATGTGTTTACGGACTTCTTTCATTTCCTTATATGCTTGTCCTCCTATATCTGTGGAAGCAGACAGCGGCAGTCCATCATGAGTTCTCACTATCATTGCAAAGAGAATCATCATTGCTACTATTTCTGTGCGAGTGATTCCAAGCCACAACTGCCTAAAACGAAATTTAAAAATAATTCTGTAATATAATTCTTATATGGATTATATGCATATATATTGTTACTTAAAATATTGAGGATAATATCTTTTAAATACTTGATATTAGTATCACTTGATTAGTAACATCGAGTATTTGGCTATTAAATTTAGTTTAGGTACAATTTCTATCAATTTTCTTCTTCATTTCTGAGATATTTCATTAACAATGACATTCATCAAGGTGAGTGTCAATTAAGGTGAGTATTTAATATTACTGAGAATAGCTGAACAATTTGCTCCTTTTTTAAGAACAATTTGCTCCTAAAGGGGCAAAGTCCTTTTCACAAGAGTGTTGTTTTACAATAGCAGTGTTAAATCCTCAATGGAATCAATTCCATTCAACTTAGCTAAGAGATGGCAGCTAGCTACTTGCCTTGAACTGCTCACTGGAACCAATGAATGAATGCCACATCATTGCAATATTAGTTTTCTCAGGCCATGGGAGGATAAGCATCAATTTAGACTATAAAAAATTACTGGAAGACTTTTCTATCTTCAACTGCATTGACTATCATTATAGTACCCATAAAGACTGAGCTCAAGAAAATCATGTTTAGACAAACGACTAATAGAGTTAAGTTCTTTTTGTAGATGAGTCCAGGTTTGACTTGCAATCTGATTTTCAACAAGTCCTTATCTGGCAGACAATAAATCCGACAACAGCCCTTCCACTGTGCAGAAACATTTCAATTTATCAGTGATGAACTAAACCAGAGGCATCCAACCTTTTTTTGACTAAGAGCAGAAATGGATAAAATGCTGAATGTCATAAGCCACATGTGTTCTTGCAGGCAATGAGTCAGACTGCAAACAGTTTCTTGCCACTAATTATGTTATGCATCTCTCAAAATAGGATTTAATTTCTGTTGATCTGTGTTTATATTCACAGTTAAACAAAAAATTTTTTTTGTTTAATAATTAAATACAAAAATTCAACACTATTACACCAGTCATAACATTCTTATTACATGGTTGTAAAAATTGCTAAATATTTAAGAAGATACATAAAACATCATAAAAAAGCAAAATAATCCAATATTACAAAAATGAATATTTTCAGATCTCAATGCAAAACTATATTTTGTGACACACTAGTTGTGGCAATGTAGAGAGGGTAGGAGGCATAACACTTAGACTGCCTACATGGCAACAAACAGGGGAATGAGCCACATAAGACACAGGTTAGATGCTCCTAAACTAAATTGAAGCGGCATAAATATCAAGGAGGAAATCACTTGCAGGTCTTGTGTACAGAAATGAGATCCTAAGCCCAAAAGTTCTTCCTCATATCTCATAATTGGAACAAAATTTGTTCTTATGTATGATAATACTTTACTATTCGGGGCAAAAACTTTGACAATATACTGATCAATGAGAGTATTGAACATATGGGCTGATGAATATCTTTATTTCCTAACCTTTACCCAACTGATAATGCATGTACCGAACTAACAATGGACAAATTTAGAATATTCTCATTTTGCAGAATATTTTCTACTCAGACTGCTGGTCAATATACTGTATGGATAATTCTTGTGCATAATACTGAGAATTTTCTTTAATATTATTGTTATTATTAGTAGTAGTGGTGGTATATGATGCAAGAAAGCAAGCTTATATAGCATCAGCCAAAAAAAAAAAAAAAAAAAAACCCCTCCATCACCCATCCATCCCCTCCAATAATTTGTCTATATTCTTGAAAGTATTCTCTACTCATATCATTTTATAGGGCTGATATACTAGTCCTTAACAGCTCCTGTAATATCACAGGCCTGCATACTGAAACTTGCAAAATGGATTTATATTCTAATATGTTGTCTTTACTACATAATAGAGTAGAAAATTTTCCTAAATTTCTCATGCTAATTTCAAAATTGACTTTTTTTTTCTTTATGTGTTTTGTAGAGATTTTTCACAAACTGGGGAAAAAGGAAAACACATTTATCCTTATTTTATAAATACTGATTTATCTAAATAGCAACTTTTGCATTTATTTATAAAAAAATTAATAAAACTAAATTAAAACTTAAGAAGAAAACAGAAGAATATCAAGAAAATAAAAGTAAATGTTTCTGCAGATTCGTCAGATTCCTTGGAATAAGTTCTAGATTTGTCTCAAATAAACTTTTTCTTTTATGCATTATGCTAGATCTCATGACAGCATCAACTTTTCATCATGTCTATATAGCATCTTCCATGGTACCTTCTTTTTTATCTCCTTTATCATGCCAGTTAATGAGAGAGCAAGCAAGCAATGGTGGAATTGTTTACTCTGTTCCTTACTGACTGATCCAAGATTTTTCCAGAAAAAGTCTGTGTGGGAGTGTAAGAAATGAACTTTCAAGCTCACCTTGCATTTATATTTGAAATTTATTGTACATGTTTTCAATGATACATTCATAATTAGTATTTTTCTTATTTCCTACAAAGTTGTGAATGATAATTTAAACCAATCCATGTTTCTTTCTCAGCTGTCATTCTTTTAAACTGCTCTTCTGGAGATAATTTTGTTATCTCCAGAAGAGCAGTTTAAAAGAATGCCCATCACAAATGGTCTTATTTTGTACTAGAAAGCAAGCTTATACAGCACTCTGTGGAAAGGTCAGGGAATGAACCCATGTCTAATCAAGAAGCGTGTTCCTGCCCATGTCTAATCAAGAAGCTGCTCCTGCCCACCTGGCTATGGAGCCACCCTTTTGGGGGTTACCCTGACTTCTAATCTCTCTTGGCACAAGCACATTACAAACATTGCTTCCTCTGAGTCTAAAAAACTTGGTTTTCTCTTTCGCTCTCGGCGTTACTTTTCTTCCAAACAGCTGTTCACTCTGTACAAATCACAAATCCGCCCTACCATGGAATATTGTTCCCACATCTGGGGTGGTGCCCCCAAAACCTCTCTCAGGCTTCTAGATTCCATTCAGAAGAGGGTAGTTAGGTTAATTAATGACTCCTCTCTAACAGAGTCTCTCCACTCGCTGTCCCATAGACGTACTGTTTCTGCTGCATGCCTCTTCTACAGATACTTCCATGGGCACTGTTCTTCTGAATTGGCTTCTATAATTCCCGCTCTCTCTTTCAAAACAGTACAAACATGTGCCGTCACAAGGCAACATCCATTTACTGTCCAACTTCAAACTCACAGAACCAACTTTTCATTTTCCTCGTTTATTCATTCAACTGCCGTTGTCTACAACAACCTTCCTTTATACGTATTTCCTGAAAATTACAGTCTACAGAAGTTCAAGTCTAATGTCAACAAATATCTTCTCTCACCTTCTCAACCTCCAACCCAAGCACGGTACTAAATACTATAGGTTCTAATACCTCTCGTGTTTGCACCCTTGTCCAAGTCAAACCTCACTGTGTAATAAGAGACACAACTAAGAGTGGGCAAGGAAGGCAACTGCTCCAGGAGCAGGGCCATCCTTTCCATCAGGCATTTTAGGAACTGTGAAGTTTTTAGGTTGTACCAAAAAAAACAGCAACCTGAAAACGTATAATTCAAATAGAATTCAATGATTTTATTCCACAATAAAATTCTAAACTAATTTTTAAACACAGATTTCCAAGATATATTCTTTCTTCAGCTTTTTCTGTAAGCAAAATCACTGTTATCAAAGTTCATACTGTAAGTTAAGCTGGAATTAGTATTATGGAAATAACTTCAAAACTAAATTTCTAGAAATGCTTTTGATTTTCTTTAAAAACAAAAAGGTTGGATGTCGTGCAAGGGCATTTTGATATATTAAAATATGGCACTATCCAAGTGTAGTTTTTATAGAAAGGAATTATTCTGGGCTTTTTAGCACACACACCATTCATATCAGCTTGTGAGTACAAATCTGTAGACAAATACGCTACATAGAATGGCAAGCTCTAGTGCAGTTAAAGTAATAAGTTGATTCTTTTTTTTGTAGATTTGAGGGGAAGCATTCAAGCATACAAAGAACCTATATATATTTTTTTTTTATGTAAACCCCAAACACGAGAGGTATTAGAACCTATAGTACTTAGTACCGTGCTTGGGTCGGAGGTTGAGAAGATGAAAGAAGATATTTCTTGACATTGGACTTGAACTTCTGTAGACTGTAATTTTCAGGAAATACGTATAAAGGAAGGTTGTTGTAGACAACGGCAGTTGAATGAATAAACGAGGAAAATGAAAAGTTGGTTCTGTGAGTTTGAAGTTGGACAGTAAATGGATGTTGGCGGCACGTGTTCAGACTGTTTCGAAAGAGAGAGCGGGAATTATAGAAGCCAATTCAGAAGAACAGTGCCCATGGAAGTATCTGCAGAAAAGGCATGCAGCAGAAACAGTACGTCTATGAGACAGCGAGTGGAGAGACTCAGTCAGATATGAATCATTAATTAACCTAACTGCCCTCTTCTGAATGGAATCAAGAAGCCTGAGAGAGGTTTTGGGGGCACCACCCCATATGTGGGAACAATATTCCATGGCAGGGCGGATTGTGATTTATACAGAGTGAGCAGCTGTTTGGAAGAAAAAGTAATGCCGAGTTTTTTAGATGCAGAGGAAGCAATATTTGTAATATGCTTGTGCCAAGAGAGATTAGAAGTCAGGGTAATCCCCAAAAGAGATATATCATTTTGCCTAGAAATCGGAGTGTCACTAAAGATAAGCATAGGAGCAGAAGAATCCTTTTTGCAAGATATTAGACAAGACAGTTATAGAAGGGTTCAAATCAACTAAGTTGCCTTTGCCTCACTGGAGAATTACCTGAAGATCGGCATTTAAGGAATAGGTAGAAGATTTTCGAGAGGTTGAAGCTGATTGAGCAGGGCAAGTTTTTTCAAAATGGAAAGTGGAATGCAATGTGCTATCATTGGCAAAACTATGGATAGCATTTCCAGTCAATGGAATGAGGTCATTAATATACAAGAGGAAAAGAGTGGGGGAAAAAACTGAACCTTGGGGGACACAGGCTTTAGTGGAAAAGTTAGAAGACAGAGAGCCATCTACCATCACCCTCAGTGAGCAATCAGAGAGAAACTGGATAACCAATTACTAAAAACAGTTGGCAAACCATAAGATGGAAGCTTGTTTAGAAGACCTTTATATCAAACACGATCGAAAGCCTTTGAGATGTCAAGTGCAACTACTTGTGTTTCACAGAACCTTTCATTTGAATTAGTCCATAAATGGGTAACATAAGCCAGAACATCACCAGTGGACCGACACTGACGGAATCCATACTGGCGATCGTTGATCAGACGGAATGTTTCTAGGTAGCATTGGCGGTAAATTGATTTCTCCATTACTTTAGAAAGAATAGAAGTAATTGCAATGGGACGATAATTGGATGAGAGGGATCTGTCACTCTTTTTGGCTGGATATGAGCAAATTTCCAAGCAAAAGGAAAAATACCTTTGGAATAAGAAAGTGAAAAAAGGTGGCAAAGAATAGGAGTAAGTTCAGGAGCACAGGTTTTGAGAACAAGTGGAGAAATACCATCGGGACCTGGAGCTTTCTTAGCATCGAGATTCATCAAAATCCTTCTGACATCCTTTTGACGGAAGACCACAGGAGGCATTGAATAGAGCGTGTTGGGAATGGTGGGAGGTGTTTTACCAAAATCATTAATACATGAGCAGGAAGAAAAATGGGATGCTAGCAGGTCAGCTTTATCCTTAGCGGAAGTGGCAACAGAACCATCTGGTTTGGACAGAGGTTGGAGCAAAGATGGGCAAACGTTGCGGCCAATAGCTTTGGCAAGGGACCAGAATGATAGGCTACCATTAGGGCAAGAAGCAAGTTTTCTACTCTTAGCCTGTTCAAACTCTTGTTTGGACTGATTAATAACTGCTTTACAATTGTTGCGAGCTTTGGTGTAGGCAGAAAATGAAACTGAAGAATTAGAAACAAGCCAATTACGATATGCAACATTCTTCTCTTGAACAGCCTTAGCACATTTATTGGAAAACCAAGGTTTAGATAAAGGACGAGATTTTAAAGTGGAGTGTGGGATAAAGGATTCCATTCCTGCAAGAATAATTTCACTGACACAATCTGAGCAAATGTTGACATCAGAAGTTTTGAAATAGTAATCCGACCAAGGAAAAGAAGAAAAGAAATCTCACAGGTCATCCAATTTTGCATTCCTGTAATGCCAAACAACACGAGGTTGGGAATAGCCATGAGATAAAGGCTCCATTCGAGAAGAGAATCACCAAGTTGTGATCTGAAGTGCCTAAAGGACCTCTCACTTCGACCGTGTACTTAGAAGGGTTGTTTGTGAGAAAAAGATCAAGCGTGTTGGCTGTATGATTAGGATTATCCGGTATTCTTGCAGGTAAATGAACAATCTGTGCAAGGTCATTAGTAATTGCAAAATCCTCAGCATCTTGACCAGCTGGGTCGGTGTGACTAGAAAACGGAAGCCAGCTAGAGTTGTGAACATTAAAATCACCAAGGAAAATTACCTCACTGTTAGGAAAGTTAGACTGGAGAAAGTCAAGTTGCAAAGAGAGGAAGTCAAAAAGCTCCAAGTGATTAGTGGAGTTGGGAGAATGGTAGAGACAACAGATGAATTTTACACAACGAAGTAGAGAGATTTTAAGCCAGAGAAGATCAAAGAGAGTAGATTCCAAATTGCCAAGTCTCTGACAGGGAGTATCAGAATGGACATATGCACAAGTACCACCTTTGAGGCAAAAGGAATCGTACAGCGAGTAATTTGGGCATCTGAGATGAGCAGTAGTCGAATCAACCGATAACTGAGATTTTGTCAGAAAAAGTACATGGAGTTTGGCAGACTGCAAGTGGAAATGGACATCGTTAAGATTAGAATTGAGACCACGTATATTTGCGGCTTCCATAGCCGAGTGGTCAGGAGAGGGAGTGCAGTAGCACGCGTTCTTTGAGTAGACCGGGGTTCAAGCCCCTGACTGTTGAATACGGTCGATCTGCCAGCCCGCACTGGACCAGCGTGGCAGATTATGGTCCATTTCCCTCAGCATGAATTGTTGAGGAGGCTTCCATCCTGCAGTGGGTTGATAATGGCTGCACTTTACCTTTTTTTTTATATTTGTGAAATGAATTAGGAAGTGAATTGGAGAATGGGGCACACTGCTAGGGAATTTCCTGAAGTAGGCAAGCCTCTTTGTATCTTAACTCTCCCTTACTCATGACCCTAAATGGAATCAATTTACTTATGTGGGATCTCACAGATGCCAAGCTTTGGTTTAATTATGAGAAAAAAAAAAGCTGTTTTTATTGAATTAAAAATATGCTAAACTCAATTGCAAAATATTTAATGAATATAAACAAGAGAAATCAATAATAATACCATTGCAATCTGTACATGGTCTTTGATTCTGTGCCCCATGGCTAAGCTGGCTGATAAGGAAACTGAAGATCTACATCAACCTGACAGTGACACACTTCTTAGAAGCAACCATGGCAAAATGGAGGACCACCACCAAAGTCGAGAACATCATGACCAAACTGATCACCATCAGAAGAGGACTCTTCCAGGGAGATACTATGGTTCCCACTATGAGCCCACTATGGTTCTACCTGGCACTCAACCGACTGTCCACCATGCTGAACAATAGCACGTATGGATATACCTTAAAAGAAGGGAGGAAGAACCTGTACACCCTTTCTCACCTGATATACATGGATGACATCAAACTCTACGTGAAAACTGAAAAAAAAAAAAAAAACTCCAACAGTTACTCAGGATCACCAAAGAGTTTAGCATTGACATCAGGATGCAATTTTTCCTAGAAAAATTCCTGACCCATGGATTGCATCAGGTAAATCCAGTTGGCCAAAACTACCAGCTGAAGACTGGTGAAGAGACCGAAGCCATGGCAGAGACCTACAAATATCTGGGGATGATACAGGTTCAACAGCTAGTAAAGGCTGCTGTAGCTGAGTGGTCCACACAAGAGTGCATAAGTACACGTGCCTTGAGTGACTAGGGTTCAAGCCTGTGACTGCTAAATATGGTGCTGTTTCTTGTATTCTATCTTGTGATCTCCTCTGACTGTGCGGTTGCCCTGGGGTTGGCAATCGAGAGACTAACAGCCCAAAAAGGAGGGAAGGGTTTGACAGACCTCACTTAACAACAGAAAAAGGTGATTAAGAACTTAAGGCCCTGAGAGATCGCTTCCAGGAAACCAGAGTGCCAATCTACCAAGCCACAAGAAAGATAGAAAAATGGCACATAGCTCAACCTCAAATGAGGAGACCCTTCACACAGACAGAAAGATGGGCAAAGGCATCCCACGGCAGACATTACAATGATCTCTATCGAGACTTCGTAGATAGGATGGCTTCAGATGCATAGCTCACGAGCAGGAGGCTCTTTCCCGAAACCAAGAGAATTATGCTCACCATTCAAGACTAGGTAAGCAACACCAGGAACTACAGGAAATATATTGCCAAGGATCCTGGAGTGGCAGATGACACATGTTGACGATGCCACCTGGTTCCAGCCAATCCAGCACATCAACCGAGGGATGCAGGGTTATCACCCAGACAGAGTACACCCATAGACATGACTAGGTCGGCAGGATAATATATCAGAAGCTAACACAAAATACCAGTTGATCAACGAAAGTGTACCATATTACAAGTATTAACCATCGGCCATACTAGAGATCCCTACTCACAAACTATACTGAGATCGTGCCATAATAACAGACAAGGCAATCCCAAACAACACACCAGACATAACCCTTATTAACAAGAAGGAAATGGCTACCTATCTGATCGACACAGCAGTATCTAACACCAGCACCCTCCAGAAAATCTATGAGGAAAGGATCAGTAAATACACAGACCGAAGACAGGAAGTCAAAAAAATGTGGCATATGGAACAAGTAATAACCACCCAAATAACCTTGTCAACCACTGGCACGGTGCCAAAGAGCCGGCATAAGAACCTAGCAACAATAGGCCTTGCAGAGAATACTTACAGAATGCTGCAATGCTGAACACCTGTAGGACAGTCAGAGTTCCTCAACCACTAATAGTAACTGTACATAACTACATCATGCACCTGGTACTGGTACCCGTTGTGGGATAAGAAAAAACTAAAATAATATTATCTTTCTTCCCATTAGGAAAAGAAAGATAATATTAATAATAATAAAGAATGTTTTTAGCTTATTTTTTTAGAATTCAAACACAGATGCTTATGTGCCATCTGGCAGATGTAATGAAAACGACTGCATTTTTGTCATCTGTTCATGTTGAGTTGGCTAATCTTGCTCTACAACTGTGAAATACCACAAAGGTATGGGAGCTGATTACAAAAAAAGATAAATGCTTTTGCTCACCTGGTATCTGTTAAATGCAAAACAAAAAAATTAATTTCTCATAATTCACAACACAATGAAATGAAAACAGAAAATACTGCATAATCATTTATAGAATATTGATGGAGAAAGGTACACAGGAGAATGTGATTGTTTATAAATTGAAAAAAAACAAAACATGCCACATTAGCAGCAGAGAGTTGAGCAACACTGCATCTTCTTAGTTAATAATTAAATTACTTCGGATCCTTGGATTTTGGACATTAATTTATTAATCGGACCTTATAAAAACATAAATATTTTTAGGCCTTTTCCCTTCTTCAGCTGTGGCAAAACCTCTTGGCAAAAACATGTCCTCCTTTTGGCTTCTGGACAGGTAGTTCCCTACTCTTTTATTCATTTCAAGAGAATAAAGGAGAATGAAAAAGATAATTCAGACATTAAATTAGTAGTTTAAGTAAATAAATGTGAAAAGGGAAAGAAAGGGCTGTTTCTTCAGTTAGACAATTTAGACAGCGGGTTGATTGCTGGAACAGGCTTCCATCTGTCATTGTAGAAGTTGATAGCTTGAATAGATTCAAGGCAGAACTTGACAAACATTTGAAGCAAGTGGATGGGTGAAATAAGGGTTTTTTGTTGTTTTTTTTTTTTTTTTGGCTGATGCTATATAAGCTTGCTTTCTTGCATCATGTGCCTTTGCTAATGCTAATTTGAAATAATTGCATGGTGTGAACTTGCACAGATGCTGCCTTTCTAAGCACTTTCCCTGTGTGTGCACATATATAAATTAGGTGTAGAACTAAGTATCTCTGATATGTATGTTGAATGGCTTTGGATTGGATTTGGTTTGGATTTTATTGGCGCATTAGCAACTAAGACTATAATGCGCCAAAACCAGTTGTTGAATGGCATGGTAAACTACGTATATAAGTGCCCGGACAGTGGTGCAACTGCCGAAACAGAGGTCTGGCTAGGTTGAAAGGGAAGGAATGCACACTACTGATATTGGTTGTATGGGAATTCATCATGGGCAGAGATATATATAGATATATTTCTGCACTCAAAATTGTCCCTTAGGTTTAGTCATAATGTGCCCTATAAGCAATGTTTCATATCATAAGCAGTAATGGCACACGTTATGAAAAAATCAAGTCACTCTATCCACATCAAAGAATAATAAAGAATGAAGTTAAGCATTAAACATGTAAAACTTTAATCTTCAAGTAGTGAAATGGCACCTTCAGATATGTGGATTTTTCTTTACTATTCTTGGCAGAGGTGAAATGTCACTGATCAGTGTTATTATCTCATTCGAAAAAAGTTTCTTTTCCCACAAACTTTAGTTTGACAATAGCCTATTCTATTAAAAAAAAAAAAAAAACTTGAACCTGTGCTTTCCATGAGATTAAGGACTCTTAATTTTCAGCGTAATTTTATTTAGTGACGTACATGGTGAGCCATAATTTAGGACCCATACCGGAAGAATATGATGCCAGGTGAGCAACTGTAGAATACCCATACGTCAAGTTTAGGTGGAACACCAACAAAGTGTTCCAAGCAGGTATTTACCAAATCTGATAAGATAAACCATGAGAGAGAAGCATATGGCACATCTATACTAAATGTCAAATATATGTGACATACGGATATGGCAACATTCCATAGTTTTGTTGTTATTCATTTCGCATCTTTATCATTCAAAACACCACGTCACTAACCGGTGATGATAAAGTAAACAATTCAAATTTTAATCATTACGTCCTATACGTGGTATACCTTTATAGCCTGATGTATAGTGAAGGGTAAACTAAAATTCAGTCCTGTTCCACATTTTAGAAATTATAAACACCGAACATTTAAAAATCTCATATCATTACGAAACTAAACCAACAAATGAGGGTTTAACGATCTTTAGAAATACTATACACATGTGCTCCGCAGGATAGCTTTGATATGGGTAAATATTAAGCAAGATGAATAATATTTAAGAAATCGCCTATTAATCGCAGTTTTTTTTTTTAATTCTATCTATTTTACGTGGTAATTTTCTGTTAACTGGAACTAGCATTAATAAATTTCGAACACATTAGTGATGAAACAATAAAACTCTATAACTATAGTTAAAATAAATTCAGTGTATATTTATTGATCAATACCGAAGGGATCACATGTTTAGTCATGTGGGAAAATTATCCGAAAGAATTGTGAAGAGAAAAGGTCGAAAGTAGAATGAGGGAAAAGCAGAGTGGCCGGCAGATCCACCTTGCATCTCATTTTTGCTGTGAGACAAATCATGGAAAAACATTACGAGTGTGGAAAGGATCTATGCATGGCCTTTTTGGATATTGGCATTAGGAGGCATATGATGCAAGAAAGCAAGCTTACACAACATCAGTCAAAACAAATATTGAAAAGGACTTATGAGTAAAAGGCGTAGAGAGAGAGAGAGAGAGAGAGAGAGAGAGAGAGAGAGAGAGAGAGTATGAAAGAGTAGAAGTTGAGAAAGAGTATTAAAAGTCTATACAGAGGGATTGAAAGCTGCGTAAAAAACAATGGTTGGAAACATAAGTTGTTTTGAAATTAATAATGGACTTAGAGAGGGTAGTGCACTCTCATCTCTATTGTTCATACTGGTAACGAATGATATAGAAAATTCTGTGGAGAAAGGGACTGGGACAGAAAAAAAAATGAAAGTGATTATGTTTACTGGTGATCTATTGATTAATGGGGTATAAAAGGCACAGGACCAGGTTGAATAACTGGACGTAAAAGGCAAAGAGATACAATTTAAAGTTTAGTGATGCTAAGAGTAATGTAATGGGAATGATAAGGAAGGAGGGAGAGGAAAGGATTAACATCTTTATTGAGGGAAAGAAGAGAGAAGCAGTGGACAGTTTCAGATATTTAGGATTACAGCAGATAAAGAAGGGAGAATTGATACGTAGAAGAGCAGATCAAGGAAGAAGGCTTTATAACTGTGCCAAAGATCTAGTTTGGAGAAAGGAGTTACTTGAGAAATGAAAATGGTACTTTATAGAGTGTATTATTATTATTATTATTATTATTAGCCATATGGTGCAAGGAAGCCTGAGGCTTATGCTGCACTGGGCAAAAAAACAAAAAATTCTGAATTACCCTGAGAGAGAGAGAGAGAGAGAGAGAGAGAGAGATATTCACCAAGAAAGAGAAGAATGAAGATATTCAGCTCAGGACCCTGGGGGGAAAAATAACTTATGGAGAGGAATCATGGATAATGTGGGAGAAGGATATTATTAGAATTCAAGCAATGAAAATGAAATTTCTGAGAGGTGTGTGTGTGTGTGTGTGTGTGTGTGTGTGTGTGTGTGTGTGTGTGTGTGTGTGTGTGTGTGTGTGTGTGTGTGTGTGTGTGTGTGTGTGTGTGTGTGTGTGTGTGTGTGAAGAGAGACATGGCCAAAAAAAATTACAAGAAATGACTCAGAGGAACAGACTGAAAAGATTTTGTTTTATAAAGGATAGAGAGGATAAAAGAATGCCAAAAAGGGGGGGGGGAGTAGAAGACCAAGAGGAAGGCTGAAAAGAAGATGGTAAGGATTGATGAATAGAGGTGTGGAGAGAAGAGGCATTTGGTGGGAACACTGGAGAAAGAGAAATGGTGGGGCGATAGAGTTAAATGGAGAAGACTGGTTTCCTTATCGACACGACAAGAAGCTGTAAAGACAATGGATAGGTAAGTATTAAGTATATTTATTGTTAAAACGTTTAGGCAATATCCAGAGTATTGTCTTAAAGTTCTCTTAATTTTTTTGAAATTAGCTGTGCGATGTAAGGTTTAATTTAAAAGAACACCACACTGTAAAGTATTTTAGTATTTTTATTACTATTGAAAAATTTGGAGCAAAAAATAATAATAAATAACATATATAATGATTAATGTTAACAATTACACTGATTTTTCATGAAATTATCTTCCACGAGAGATTTTATCACTTCCTCACATAGACGTGGCATCTGACAATTAGTTTTATAATGGTGTCTTGACTAACATTCATTGGAGTAGCCAGGGTAGGGTCAGTAGGTACATTGTACCACCTCATTCTAAAATCTGGTATTGTGGCGGTTTATATAGGTAGGTAGGTATATTGAAGGTCTAACGGCTCCTGGGATTCCCCCCATCTCCTTGTATGTTCTATGTATCGAGTGACAGTACTCTGTCAAAGTGTATGGATCATGTGATATGTAGTGTGTTGTGCCCATTGTTCATCCGGTCTGTTAGCCGCCGGGCTCATGGTGGGACCCGACGTTACCATACCCAACCACGGGGAGGTCGACCGGGTGTACTATTAGGAGAAATCTACTCTGGCAGGTCCTGCCACCTACTTTCCTGAAATTTCAGTGGCTATGACCTAAGAAGTAAAAGATGAACGCGGTCTATTCTGCCGATAACTTTAGAAATTTCTCTAGATGGGGTTATGCGCTGGAAATATCAAGATTTGAGGCCTAATAGTTCGGGCAAGAATTTTGGTGTTAATTAAATTTGGACGTGTGTGGCAGACGCGGTGTGAAGTGAAAGAAGGGTAGGGAGACTGAAGGCTGGGGGAGAGGAAAAGGAAGTAAGGGGCCGATAGAGTAGATGGTCCCTGCTAGCAGTGGAGCATGCCTGTGCCCCACCAGAAGGATAATGGGAGAAGCAGGGGATGGGGAACAAGTTCCTGCCCCCGCCGGGGGAAGGGGTTAAAAGATACCTCACTAGTGCGGGGTAGAGAGCGCCAAATGGCCTTCTATTTGTCGCAAGATGTTGTTAGCTTGATAGTGTCATGTCCAGCATTTAGGTCCAAAAGATGGGCCCTATTCCTATAATGTTATGTCATTTTCTTTAAGGAGGTAAAAGGGTTCTTCGTCTTGTGGACAGCAGCTGGGCAAAGTGGACCCTGTAGTTGTCCTGCGCCTGTAAAATGACGTACTCTTCATTCCTGAGTAGTGAGTGGATAGTCGTGATAGTTTTGCATGCAGTTCTTCGAAGAGGTGCACTCGTGAAGGAGGTGCTCCCAGGATTCTTCTTGTCCACAGGCAGAGAATGGGGTGTCTGTGAGACCAAATTAGTGTAGCTTTCTTCTAAAGGAGCCGTGCCCCGCCAGTAAAAATGTGGTGTATAGTCCGGGAAATAGCCATGCTGGGGAGAGTGGATACACCCTGCTGATATCCGGGAGGATCTTCATGGTAATGATTCCTTTGGTGGATAAATTCCATCGGTTCTGCCAGGTCTCTTTTAGGTGTTCCGTAAGCCTTTTGTGTTGCAAGGTTTTGCTGATTGCTGGATTAACAGTTAAATCCATGTGGGTTACCGCTCTTCCTTTCGAGTGTTGGTACAGCAGCCCACAGTGCTAAACGTCCAGGTCCAGGGGAAGGGATCCAGCCAGGACCTGGAGCGTGTGGGTGCTGACAGTGCAGCAAGCGCTGGTAGTTGTAAGTAATATGGAGTGTTCAATGGATTCAAGCTTTCTTTTGTTCACCGCCGTATTTGCCTTGGTGTACCCTCCCCCCAGCATATGTCATGGCTGGGATGAAGACTGACTTATATAAGAAGATGAGGGACCTCTTTTTTGGGCCCCAGTCTCCGCGGGTTATTCTGGCTATAAGTGCTGATAGTTTTCTAATTTTTGTTCTAAGGTGCTCCAGGTGTGGGTTGTAGCATCGGTTTTTATCTAGTACAATCCCTAAGTACTTCAGTTGTGTCTGCAATTTGATAGTCACTCCATTGACTTTGATTTGAAGAGGCCGTCGAGTATCAAGGGTTCATTTTAATAGAATTGAACTTGTCTTGGCTGTTGAGATAGTTAGATGGTGCAGTTTGGTCTATTCCTGGAGTATATTAATTGTGCGATTTGCATTTAGTTCCAGCTGTGCCCTGCTCTCAGCCTCAATCAGCAGCACCAAATCATCGGCGTAAGCGAGGGAGGCAACAAGGGGAAGATCCAGATTGAGAAATCCATCCAGAACCAGGACAGAACCCTGGGGGCATCCCTTGTGAACCGGTCTGGTAACATGGCAGTAAGGAGTTGTAATGGATACTTCCTATTTTGGAGGTAAGATTGTAAGCATCGATACAAGTTGTTCGGGATTTTTGCCTGTCGGAGTCTTTCCAGCACGCTTAGCCACCATAGAGAATTGAAGGCACCAGCAAAATCCACTGAGATAAGGAGAAAGTGTTTTCTATTACAATGTTTGGCGGCCTCCGCAAATCTTTCTAGTGCGTCTAGGTGGATTGGTCTTTTCTGAACCCGAATTGGTTCTGTGACATGAGTCTTGCTTGCTGGTAATGTGCTTCTATCCTGTCGTGTAGTAATCTTTCGGAGAGCTTGCTTAGCACTGACAGCAGGGCAATAGGCCTATATGAGCCGGGTTGGTCTTGTAGTTTGTTAGGACTCTTAAGAACCAGCCGAACCCTAGCAGACATCCAAACTTCGGGGAGGACGCCCTCAGAGAGCCAGTGATTGTACAGGTCCAGTATTATGTGAGGTATGTATTCCACTGTTTTCTTGGCTATTTCAGGTTCAGTGTAGTCTTTTCCTGGAGTTTACCTGTTTTTCATTCTTGCAGCAGCTAAATTGAGATCTGTTAAAGTAAACGGAGGTTTTTCCTTTGCTGTCCAGTATCTACTGTTGTTTAAACATAGCATTTCTTGTTCCATTGTCTGCGGCTCCTTGTATGACAGGAGTATGTGGTCCAGGATGTTCTCAATCGAGGATTCCCAAGTCCTGGTGTAGGTGCCTTGTGGTGTTCTAGTCGCTGATACCACCTCTCCCCTGGGGAGTTTGTTTGTGGTTACTCTGTATAACAAGCCCCAGGGGTTGGTATTCCCCACAGTGGAGACCAATGCCTCCCAGGAGCATTTTTTTCTGAGCTTAATTTTGGCATTGTACTTGTTCCTGACCTCGCGGTAGCGTTGTCGGAAGACCACCACCTCCTCTTGTGGCCAGGATCGTTGGGCGCGTTGGAATCTCTTCCTACAGCTGTTTACCCTTTGTATTATATCTTGCAGTTCGTTTGACCACCAAGGCACAGCTCTGGGTGTTGATTGTTTTCTTTGTATAGTTATATTAGCTTCATCTGTAATGAGTTGGACTATCTTTTGTTGATGTTGGTCTGGGTTGAGCCCATGTGGATTGAAGTTGCTTGTAGAGTCCGACAGCACCCTTTGGAACAGGTGCCAGTCTGCTTTATATATATTGTATCTTTGGGTTGGAGTTTTTGCCTGGTTACCGTGGACCAGTGAGCGTTACAGGTTGAAGGTTAGTACTCGGTGGTCCGAGGTGGTCCAGTTTTCCTGTACCACCCAGGGTGTGAGATGGCCAGCTATGGAGCGTCTATGGTGAGATCCCCCAGCGTGATCGACAACGTGGAAGGCTGATTTGGTCTATTTAAGATAGTTAAGTTGCTGGTCGAAATAAAGTCCTCTAAACGCTGTCCATTCCTGGTACCCCGATGATCAGCTGTCTCACTGTGCCAGGCGGGTGATCTGTAGTTGGCATTCATGCCAATGATCAACTTAGCATTCGGGAGGTGTAGTTGCAGGTTCTGTATGTATCTGATTGCGGTCATGATGTCTTCCCCGGCCGTGCATAGATGGAAACTATGTCAAAGGCTCCAGGGGAGGATGCTATGTGGGCACAGCCTGCCCAGTTGGTGCATAGGTCGGTCAGTGATATTTGTTACAGTGAGATCAGGATTGTGGATGTAGGGCTCTTGAATTATCAGTATGTCCAGGTTGTTTTCTTGTGTTTTCTTTACCACTTGCGCAGCAACTGCTATCGATCTTTGCGCATTATGCTGCACAATTTTGACTATAGTTAAATTGTACCTATTTTGTCTATTTTCCATAGTCGGTCCTTATTTGTTGTGTGCTCCTAGCTTTTACATATATTGGACATTTGTTGTCCCGGACAGAGTAGTCAGATGGCAACTTCATCGCCTTGCAGTTTGCGCAGGTTGGAGGCTTTTCCTCGTTTGGGCAGGAGTTAAATTCCTGCCCGGTGCCGGCACCGTGGCCAAAGACAAGTTCTCTTAGCTGGGGGGTGTGTATCGTATGGCCAAAGCGACAGAACCTGAAACACTTGGCAACAGCCACATGCTCATTGAAACGGTAGCTACCCCAATTAATATATATTCTGGTCTGATGGTTGAGAATTTTCGATGCAGCTGTAGATAGTTCAATGACCCAGTTAGTTGCATGACCTGTTCTGGATTTGGTTTTGAACTTGGGAAGAATTCGGCTTCCTGGTTTTTTATTTGGAAGTTGTCTCTGTCAAAAACCCTTCTCTTTACCACTGATGGTAGTTACCTCTTTGAGTAAATCCCACTTCAGCACACTGTGATCACTGCCACCTAGTGGTTCCTTTATATGCAGATTCTTAATGAATGAAGAATCAAAACTGATAATCAGATCAAGAGTATTACGCCCTGTAGTTTCCTCTTGAACATGCTGCTGTAAAAAACTATCATCATCCAATAAATCCACAAAAGCCTTGCTAGTGTACGAGTGACCAACCCACAAATTCCAGCCAATCTCTGGAAAATTAAAATCCCCCGTTATGACACTCTGATTTACTGGCCCACTCTATTTCTCTGCATAATTGCTCATAATACTCATCAGATTCATTAGACCTACAACACAAACCTACCCTCATTTTTTCTTTCCCAGTGCTTATGTCACACCAAACAGACTCAACATTACATTGTCCACCAACATCAATTGGATGCGCTTCCTTAGATTTTGTGTTTCTTGTTTCTAACAGTACAACTCCTCCTCCCTTCCTGTATGTGCTGTCTATTCTTTCTGCACACATTGTACTCCCCAAGTTCCAGTTCTGCACTGCTTATGTCTGTGTGACACCAGTTCTGTGATATCCCAACAATATCTGCCTTTGATGTCTTGACTAGCACTTCAAGCTCATCAAATTTATTAACTATACTCCTAGCATTGGTGTACATGCACCTGTTTCTACTCTTAGTTACCCTAACACAGCCCATGTACAAATGTATTTACTTGTTCCACTATGACTCACAGCAGTCTTGCAAATCCCCATTGCCTTGCTTTCAAGGCTGCTGCTTAATTGCATTTCAATAGAAGCAGTGCAAGAATCACTTTCACCTCTGCCAGTGCTACTGTTAATCGATTAGTCCGTGTATCTCCCCCCCAAACTAGTAGTTTTCCGATCCACCTAACTCTGCCTCGATAGCATCAGCAAATATTCTTGCACCCTTTCTATTTAAGTGTAGCCCATCCATGTAGAAGTAGTCTCTCCTGTTAACAAGTACAGAACACGCTGAGAAAAATTCTACCCCTTGAGCCTCTCACAATCTCTGCAAGGCCGAATTGATCGACAAGGCTCTCATCATATACACACTCCTATCGTGTCTGGGCAGAATTGCAGACACTTTCAAATTCAACCCGAACTCACGGCTTTTTTTCAACAGTGACCCGTACTTGTTAAGTAATTCCGCCGGTCTCCTACTCTTAATATCATTAGTGCCAAAGTGTACAACAATATCACGCTTTGTGCCCTTAAAAGATGATATCTGCGCTACAACCTCATCAACCTTTCTCCCTGGCAGACATACACTGCTGCTGTTCAACCTATCCTTTTTGCACAATATGGTCCCCGTTTCCCTGACAATAGAGATATTGTGAATGTAGACATGGGATCATTTTTGTTCGTATTGAACTTGGCTAGGATTTCAGGTGCAGTAAATCGTCGATTGCGATTATAAATAAGTGCTATGGTCTAATCTTTGCTTCTTTTGTTACGCGCAGTCGTTCTGATCGCGGTTTGTCCTTTAAACTGCCCGTCTCCTTGAATCTTTGAATGGTAGTGTGTACTGCTTTAGATGAAACACCTAGTTTTTTTCAGTACATCTTATGGAATAACTTTCTTTATACAGGGTAATTCACTACCAGTGCGACAAACTTGCAGGATGTGTCGGGGGCACAAAGACGAATCGGAATCACATAGCATTGCAGGGTCCGAAATGCCTTCGTCATGCGGTAGAGGACGTGAACGGGAGGTCGCGTGAACAGCGATCCCGATGGAAGTCAGCATTTGCGAACCGGTTCCCGAGGCAGTAGGATGGACGAGTATTCAAACGTTGAACTGGCCGACATGCACCTGGCGTATGGAGCTGCGGACTGTAACGGGCGCGCCGCTCTGCGCTTGTACCAGGGCACGTGTGCACAGAAGGTTACGTGAGACTGGTTGTTTCACGAGAGGTACCATGAATCGAGAGCGAACGACGAGGACGCCAGACAATGAGGAGAATGTCCTAAGTCTTGCAGAAGACGTAGGACATTCTCCTATTCTCGGATAGGACATTCTCCTATCCGAGATTGTCCTACGTCTAGAAGGCAATCCGAGTACGAGTACTCGAGCGATAGGCCAACGATTGGGTATTTCTTTCCCAATCCACTATATGGAGGATACTGTCAACAAACCAAATGAGTTCATACCATCTGCAATGCGTCCAATCATTGGAGCCTGCGGATTATCCACTCCGGAGGACTTTTGCTACTTGGTTTCTTCTACACAGTGCGGCAGACAGCGCATTTGCTGCGTCCGTATTGTTCACGGATGAGGCAAGTTTCACAAGAGAGGGAACCTTCAATCAACATAACGCCCATTTGTGGGCTTTGGAGAACCCCCATGGTACGCGAACACGTGCAAGTCAACGCCGTTTCTCTGTCAATGTTTGGGCCGGCATTGTTGGAGACCACATCATTGGACCGTACTTTCTACCCCCTCGTCTGGCCGTAGGGCATACTTGATCTTTCTACAGGAAGTCCTGCCCGAACTTATTGTATGTATGTATGTATTTAACTGTCGAAGGGTGGCACCCGGACATACATCCATCTCCACCAATTTATCATATAATATCATATTCTCATAATGGCCTGTTAGTGTAAGTGTGTCTACACGTGTGTGTAATAATGTGTGTTATAAGTCAAACAGGCTACTCTGCCACCAGGTGATAGTCCATTGGGCAATTACCACCTGGTGCCCATCCCTGGCACGAGGAGCTATGCCTGGATCTATTAACTCTGGCTGTGTATATTGCACCTAAATCCCGCACCCACCAGTAAGGGTGCAAGACTGGTGGGTGCCAGCAGTCCCGCTCCTGGGGTGCCCACACCCAAGAGCCAGCAAAAAAAAAAAAAAAAAAAAAATACACCAACTAGGAGAATACATCTTACTAGTGAGTGCAACAATCCCGCCTCATGGTCATTCCACAAGGCCAGCCAAAAAAAAAAATAAAAAAAAAAAATAAATTTCTCCCCGTCTCCAAGACAGAATGCCTATCCATCCAGAGGAGGGGAAAAAAAAAAAAAAAAAACAGGTCTTTAGTCAGTATTAGTAACAACATGTATACTCCTCCTTTTATTAAATGTCAACCTACAAAACCGTTGAAATTCTACAAAATTCCTTTCATTAGACATCCAAATTAATTCCGAACCCCTAATAAAATTAGGTACCAAATTAAATAAGTCTAATCTAAATTCATCATACAAATTGCATTCATATAAGATATGATCCCATGTTTGCAACCTTCCACAAACACAGTAAGGATCTTCTACTAAACTAAACTGATGCAACTTACTTTTTAAGGAACCATGCCCCGTAATCAAATATGAGCATTCCATAGTTGGATAAAACCAGCGATGCAATTTGTTATTAAAATTAAATTCAACACTAGGTATAAATAAATAAGTTACTCTACCAGTACTACTGGAATCCCAACGGCCATGCCATAATTTAATTAATTTCACCAAAATTTCTTTCTTCTGTTTGCTGACTGCAGAAGAAACTTCATTAGTAATCCCCAGAAATGTAATTTGTATTCCTTTTCTTATAAAATAACAAAAAGCTCTATACACGACTGTTAAATCCAAAGGCAATACCCCCGCAATCACCTGTAGAGCATTAGTCGAAACAGTCTTACAAACACGCAAAATAGTTAACAACATTATTCTTTGTATTGATAATAGTTTTTGTTTAAATTTTACATTGACAGTACGAACATACCAAATTGGTGCAGCATACGACACAATCGGAATAAAAATAGCTTTATAATATAGATACAAAATGCGTTTACCTAATCCCCAATCTTTTCTGGTAACCCAACTATAGAAGCAGTGTAATTTTTTATTTTCCTACTTAAATAATTCAAATGTTGGAAAAATAATAACTTGTCATCCAAGATAATCCGTAAATATTTTACCTGGGAAACAAGAGGAATTTGTTTACTGTTTACTAATAATCGAGGTGGTCTGTTGTAGTCTAATTTTCCTTTTAATAACATCATGACAGTTTTAGAAGATGAAATTTTTAGTTTATTTAATGTAGCCCAATCAGTCAAATCCTGAACAATAACCTCCATTCTACTTTCTAATACTGCCCTAGATCTTCCTGTCACGCACAAAACCAAATCATCAGCATAAGCCACCTTATAACAATTAGGGACTTCTACTTAACCACTGGTTTAAGACCAGATTCCATAAAATAGGACCCAACACAGATCCTTGTGGACAACCGCGATCAATAATTCTATTAAAAGTTAAATGTTGGGATCTTATAATAATCTGTCTATCCATTAAATAACTTTTAATAATTTGGTATAACAAATTGGGACAATTTAATTCTCTTAATGAAAAAAGCACACTTTGATACCATACAGTATCAAATGCTCCTTCAAAATCTATGGATAATGCTAACACATATTTCTCACCAGAATTTACACTAAAATTAATCAAATCGTGTAGGGCATCCTCTGTTGAACTATTTCTCTTAAAACCATATTGATATTTAAAATGAAGATTTTGTTCGTTGAACAATTTCTCTAGATATTTCTCTAAATATTATTACAAACTTTCTGAATTTAAAAGAAGCAAACCCAATGTATAACCTATCACAAGCTAAGATACACCTGTATAATTTTGGATTCATACTTATAACCCAATTATTATACCTGGCTTTAGATCCAGTACAAAATCTAAATAATACACCCTCTTTAACTTCCAATTCAGTAAAACCAAAATCCTTAAAGTTCTTATAAAACAAGTCCTCAAAAAATTCCTCCTTTTCCACATCCTTTGGCACATCATATACTAAAATTGAAGGGTCTGAAAGTTTAATGTTGTCTAGTTTTAAACCTTTATTTAGTAACTGTTCAGAATTGATAATTTTATTCAAATCCTCCCTTTTAACTGTTTCAATCAGCACTCCCTTATTTCTTATCATTTTTATATTTCGATTTTAATGTCCTTAAAGCCTTCTTTCAGGGATTGAGCCACAACATCCTTCACCTCTTGACTGTAAGTAAATTGAGTATTGTCTTCTGCTCGCAATATAAGAGTATTGCCCTGTTTTTGCTGAATGTTTTTAGGTTGATGCCAATGACTTCCATCTGACACACCTTCATGATCCTCTAAAACAACTTGAGCACCCAACTGCCCCTTTACAACACCTGATTTCAATTTATCTGCATAAGAAACTGCCTGTTGTTCTCCAATTGTTGACAGCTTGGACTGATCTCTAATAAGATCATCGAATAGATTGGCTCTTAATTGTAGCTCATCAATCCTAGCCTTCAAACGCTCATTATCAATGAGCAAGGCTGTAGTAATTATCTCCATGTCAACCCATTTATCTAGTATAAAATTTGATGCTGTCTTTATAACCTTGTTGGCTTCGCTCGTGGTGTAATCAACCACAATCTTCTTTAACTTTGTAATCAACTCATATACTGTATTTACATCCCCATATCTGCATCTTTGCTCGTATATATTGTTGACTATTATGTTGCTCTCTCTGACATTGGTACCTATGCTTCGTCTGCTAATATCCCCAGAAGAATTGGCTCTGATGTTAACTGTAAATCCTGTATATCCTCTCTGATCTCTTCACTCTGTGTTCCCTGATCTATAACACCATTCTGAACCTCAACAGCTGTCATGGAACCTACATCTTTATCCTCATTCCTTGTACCACTAACTCCTGGATTAGAACTGAAAGTTGCACCTTGAACTTAAAATGAACCAGCTTTAACATTCTTAATTTTAAGCTTTGGATCTGTTGGCTTTTTAGCCACCTCTCCGTGTAGCCTGGGAACTCGCGAAGAGAGGGGGGGGGGAATGTGCCAGGCTCTTCTTCTCTTCCTCCCCCACCTCTAGGATTTTTCTTCTTATCCATATTTTAAACCAGATAATTGATCAACTCAGAAATACAGTAACTATCAGCAGGAAAACCCAATTACGTTTCCCGCTAAATTACGTGTCCGCCGACTATGATCGTTGCCACATGGCAGCCAAATTGGCTCTGCCAATGCGGTAATCCATACACACTTAATCAATAGCAATATTACAAAAGTTGATTATTATTTCACATTGAAACTATTAAAAAAAAAAAAAAAAAAAAAAACAGCTAAAGAAACTCTTCAATAGTTAACGTTAACGAACACAGACCACAGCTTCCAAATGTACTTTTTAAATAGGATGTCCTCAAGAAATTTACTAATACTGTGTTATTTCATCTTGTAAACTCCTTTTCTGTTCTGAACATGTACTGCCCGAACTTATTTTCCAATTTATTAATACACACAATTTACATACATTCATTTCATATATATACAAAACTTATATAGGTTTATATACAATTATATATACATTTCCATCATCCAGGTGTATGTATGTATTTATGTAGGTTACTGGCGGTTTCCAGTAACTCTCCAGTTTCCAGTTAATCAGTTATCAATAACACATTTTGCCAGCAGAATTGTAATGATTCATCTAAAGTGAACGACTTGAATTTTGAATTTTGATACGACATCAGTGACTATTTTGAGTTTAAATTAGGTTTAGCCGCGTTTTGCTTTGGGATTACTATTTACACCCGCGCGTGCGAGGAGTTTAAGTTTAGCGTTAGTTTAGTATAGGGTGACATGAATGCACTAGGGAAGAATTAAGTTTATCGCTAGTTTAAGTTTTGGAAGTTTGGAAGGCGCGAGATAGAGTAGTATGGAGTATTAGACTAATTTAGTTTAGGATTCTTAATGCTGATAGCACTTAGATCTTTGATGTTCATTTTAGTGTGTGTGGAGTGTTGTATATGTTGTTGTGGCTGGCATCTGGCATTTAGCAGCAGGGGGCTGAAGGCAAGTAGAGCCTCAACCCCCGCTCCCGTCCCTAGCCGCGAGGAGGCAGCCAGGTTCTACTATCTTGTTTAGAATCAGTTATCAATAACACATTTTGTGTTAACTCAGCTTCAATCTATATAGTTGTGCACCCGGATCCGCAGGGTCCAATCCTGACCTAGATCACGGGACACACCCATAGTATTTTAAATTCAACATTGGCTCTACATGGTTTGGAGTGTGCCCAGTTCCCGCAGGGCCCAATCCTGTCCTGGAACGACCACACCCTTAATCTTTTGGGTTGGAATTACTGAAGTAACATGGTTTGGAGTGCGCCCAATTCCCGCAGGGCCCAATCCTGACCTGGAGTTGAAGCGCACTCAATCAATACGTTGATTTCGTTGATTTACATTGATTCCAATACAGTCTGTAGCAGTGTTAATTCTTGTGTTCCTAGTTTCCTGTGGCTTGTATTCTCTTTCTACGGGAGAATACCTTTTCCGCGAAGGTGGCCAGCGCTGAGAAGGACTCGGGGCTGTCGAGTAGCATTGGCAGGTCATTGGGGTTGTAAACGTTTGTTACAATTTGGAGTTGTGTTCTAAGGTCCACATAGTAATTGCAGTCAAAGATGATATGGGACACCGTCTCAAGCTCCCCGCAAGCACAGTTGGGGGATTCAACCAGGTTGAAAGTGAAGAGCTTGGCATTTATGCTGCCATGTCCTGTTAGTAGAAACATTGTATAGAGTCCCGGGTTGATCCAGGGCTTGCTTGTTTTATTGATTTCTATAACTTCTGGCAAGTATGTAAATGTTATTCTGCCAAGGGGAGAATCGGTCCAGTCCCTTTGCCAGTCAGCTAAGTACAATTGTCTGAGCCTGTTGTTATCTTCTTTAGTTGGTAGGGCAGCATCTATGCTGTATTGTGCTATGCTCTTGGGAATGGGCTGTTTTCTTTGGTATTGCAGGAAGGTGTCAATCACATCGTATATTACTGGACGTTTCCCACAGATGACACTTAGGGCAGCGGTGGAGATGGTCCGGCAAGCCCTGGAGGTGGCCAGGAGGAAGAAGCGTTGGGCTCGCAGAAGTATTTTGCGGACTTGTCCTCTGCTCAGGCTCGGTGCCCAAGCTCCTGCAGCGTAGCAAACAGTGGGGAGGAAGAGGGTATTATAATATAGTCTTAGCGTTGATGGCTTTATCTTCCATGATTTCCTGGTTATTTTCATTAGGTTTCCTGTTAAGATTTTGGTTTTCCTTAGCAAGTACTTAGCATGAGGAATGAAACTGAGCTTGTTATCCAGCATTACCCCCAAGTATTTGTATGAATCAACCAGTTTGATTGTTGTGTTCCTAAGTTTGATCTTTGGTCGAACTTATTGAAGAAGCATATGTTCCTCAGTCGTTGCGCCGCTCAATGTCGTTCCAGCATGATGGGGCTCCCCCACATTACACCAATGACATCCGCCAACATCTAAACGTTACATTTGGATAGCACTGGATAGGTCGTGGTGGCCCGGTTCATTGGCCTGCTAGATCGCCGGACATATCATGCCTGGACTTCTTCTGCTGGGGTAAAATGAAGACATTGGTGTACGAGACCCCCGTTGATTCAGTTGAAGACCTCGTCGCTCGCACCTCTGTAGCTGCCGTGGAGATTGGAGACACGCCAGGAATCTTCCAGAACGTTAGGGATTCCATGCGGCGGCGCTGTGAAGCCTGTGTAACTGCTTCTGGTTGAACTTTCGAACACCTTCTGTAGAATGGCTTTTTGCTAATGTAAAACTTGTCATTAAAATTATTTCTGTTACACTAACGAGTTGCTGTTTCTGTTCTTTTTCTTTGCTTCTTTGTTCACGCGACCTCCCACATGACGAAGGCATTTCGGACCCTGCAATGCTATGTGATTCCGATTCTTCTTTGTGCCCCCTACACCTCCTGCAAGTTTGTCGCACTGGTAGTGAATCACCCTCTATAGAGAGCTATAGTAGCACTTCTGTTTTCAATACAAGGTTCCTTATTTCTTGTGATGTTTATCACGAAAGACACAAAACATTCTGAATTACGGAGTTCTATTTTATAAATAAGAGCTCATATTCTTCAATTTATAATATTGCAAAACACTCTAGAATCACTTGCAAACTTCTACATTATCAAAAACAGCACTCCCACTTTCTAGAATATCATAGAATCATCTACAAAATTCTACAACATTCAGGCATCTTCTGCATTATTCTGCCATATTCAGGAGTCATTCACACCTTACTAGAAATTTCTTAAATATTATGGAAGTTTTTTGATTTTTTACATAATAAAAACATTGTAATAAAAATTAGTAAAGAAGTTGGTACTATTTAAAAAAAAAAACATTGAAAATTAGGAAAAATGAAAAGTGATTCCGAACTTTTAGGAGGGATTTTACCTGTAGAAGAAAAACATTAAAATTTAAGAAAACGGAAACAAATTGTTTCATTAATTTTGAACAACAGAAATTCTTGAGGAACATTAAAAGGGAAAATGTTTCAGAATATAATATTTCAGAATTTCTAGAATTATAATTTTATAATAGAATGGATTTGGATGGATATTACACTATTACAGACAATGCGAAAAATCACGTTGCTCTGTCCTCTTCCTATCAAAAACATAATATCAGTTGTTTGCAGTGAAAGTGATAATTAAGAGATTCAGGGCCCACTAATGTTACAGAAACGAGTCATTAAAGGTAATTATTTAAGGAATATGAATGGTAACCATTTTTTATGTAACTTCTGCAGGCCAATAATTTATTCATTCATGAATGCAATGACATATGCTTTCAAGCCAAGATCATGTGATCTATCGTTGTGAGTCTATCTATCTAGTTCCTGTATCGTTTCCAAAGAGATTTCTTTTGTTCGTTCCATAGATACATTTGCGCTTCAACAATACATTGTCTGCGTTACGAGCCTTTCCGATTTTAGTTTACCTTTTATGGCGCAGATATCAATCAGCTTTTTTTCCAACAAACTATCTTTGGCGATTCACAGGGATGGTTTAAGGGGCAAAAATGAAATAAATTTTTTAAGCTGTGAGGCACAGTATGAACTGTTTGCCCGAGGTGTTTAACTAGCTAGAAACAGCCGTGGTAGTGCATCTTTATTGAACCTATCGATGAAACCAGCTGGCTATGTTTTAACGTTTGCCGGTATGTACTCTTTCATTCTCAACACGTGTCATTATAATCCTTTCCTCTATGGTGCCTGGAGACTCGTCAGCCATTACCTACACAACTATAACACCTTTAATAAAAGAAAAATTACATAAAAGAACTCGAAAGTGCAGAAATTCGCTGTACAGAAATTATGAAATTAAGAATGTCAACACATTTTTTCCATAACTTATGGTTTAAAATTATGGTGTGACATTTCCACCATATCATAATTTTAAAGTGTATTGGCACAACAAGAAACCCGAAATGGATGTGGCCAAATGATTGCTGATGTTAGTATCGTGGGAAAAGAGGGTTGCTTGATACAGTGACAGTTCATCAAAAAGTGAACTAGACTAATGAAGATTGCGAAAATGATATTACAAAAGATACAAGAAAGACTGTTTTTTTGCATATAAAACTCAAAAATTAAAAGAATGAACGAAATTGGCTCACTCAGGAGAACAGCTGCATTAATACAAGTAATCCCAAGAAAATAAATGGGCATTTGAACAAGTCCCCTGAATCGCCACTGCGTAAAATGGAGTTTTATGAAACGAAACGAAATGCTTAGGAGGATAATAGAACAGAAGGCAGTAAACACATGTCGGTAGCATTATCAATGAGTATTATTATAGGGGACTTCAGTTTTTTTTTTTTTTTGTTCAGCTTCATATCATAAATTCGAAACGAATTTGTTATAAAGGAAATCGTGTCCATAAGGAAAAGAAGCAAAACGTGCTGGTGGGGTATATATTAGGTTACACTGAAAGAAGTGAATATGGCGGACAATAACCAGCCACATTTGACAATTAAGGCAACTGTAGATCTGGATAAAGTTCCAAAAGATCGCAAATCTCTCTCTCATGGATCTCACTGGGAGATTATATCCCAAGAATGAGCCAGGAAACTACAGACCTATCTGACCCACTTCTTTGGCAGGAAAAACGATGGATTCTATGATTAACGTTGCACTGTACCTTTTTTGTGTCCACACAAAAAATTCTGCACAGTAGCACAGTGGTGTCGTCACCGTCCTCCCCATATCGGGTGGAAAACGCCCGGGTTGGTTCGAATTTACTCGATGACGTGAGGAGCTTTTATGGGCTTTTTTTCACTCCATGGCTGAGTTAGTTGGTCTCAGGTGTAGATAGCAGGGATTTCTTCCCCAGAAACTGGGGTTTTTCGTACAGCAAAGCAGGCAAATCGGCTACAGAACATGCAATTTAGAGACAAATACACATGCATATATATAATTTATCGGGTGTTACTAATGTAATAGTTCGGTTATTTTTTTTGTGCAACAAAAATAAATAAATAATAATGAAATAAATAAAAAACAATAAATAATAATAAAATAAATAAAAAAAATATTTGATCAAATTTAATTAGATTTCATGAAGGCTGTTGACACGATTCTACGTGATCATCTTTGTAAATTGGATGACGGACGATCTGAGGGTAGAGTATTATCATGAATAAATGTGTGTGATAATTGGCAGAAAGCAGAGTGTTCATAATGTTACAAACAGAATAACTTAGGTTTCCTTATTATAGGGTCCTTATTTTAAATTTCCATAATAATATGAAAGGTTTTATGTTCTAATTTGCTAAATGTGGTTAAGTTATTAATGGAGTCCCCCAGGGTTTGGTGCTGGGCCCACTGTTGCGTATTTATCAAAGAAGAAGGTATATCACGCTTAATGTCCAAGTTTGCAGATGATAGAAAGGTTGGAAGGGCTGTTAATGACAGTAAAGACAGCATGCTTCGGCAACAGAATCTAAGTTAGGCACATGGGCTGAGAAGTGGCACCTGAAGTTTAACATTGACAAATGCAAAGTACTGCATATGGGTTGCAGTAACCCCAGAGAAATGTACCAACTGTTTATTGAATGAAAGAGTCCTGGGGGTAATTGTGCAGTCATATATATTAAGTTCGCTGAGGAGTGCAGACAGGTTGCCAGAGCAGGTCATGGAGTCTTGTCAATGTAGCAGAGACAAGTAGGTGGTTATCCCTTTGCATAAGGCAATGGTGAAGCCACACCTTGAGTAATGCATACACGTCTGGAGATCTCATTTTAGGAAGGATGTAGATTTGCTAGAACGAATACAGAGAAGGGCAACAAGATTGATGAGAGAAACAAGGGGTTCTCTTACAAGGAGAGGCTTAATTTCTGTAAGTTGCAGCATCCGAAGACTAGGAACCTGCAAAGTGATCTGATCGAGGAGTACAAGGCCTTGAATCGTTTGAGCAGGGTCAATTCTGATGGGATACTTTTTTTTTTTTTTTATGTGAACCCCAAACACGAGAGGTATTAGAACCTATAGTACTTAGTACCGTGCTTGGGTTCGAGGTTTGGAAGACGAAAGAAGATATTTGTTGACATTGGACTTGAACTTCTGTAAACTGTAATTTTCAGGAAATACATATGAAGGAAGGTTGTTCCAGAAAACGGCAGTTGAATGAATAAATTAGGAAGATGAAAAGTTGGTTCTGTGTGTTTGAAGTTGGACAGTAAATGGATGTTGGCTGGTGGCGGCACGTGTTCGGACTGTTTTGAAAGACAGAGCAGGAATTATAGAAGCCAATTCAGAAGAACAGTGCCCATGGAAGTATCTGTAGAAGAGGCTTGCAGCAGAAACAGTGCGTCTATGAGACAGCGAGTGGAGAGACTCTGTTAGAGATGAATCATTAATTAACCTAACTGCCCTCTTCTGAATGGAATCAAGAAGCCTGAGAGAGGTTTTGGGGGCACCAGCCCAGATGTGGGAACAATATTCCATGGCAGGGCGGATTTGCGATTTATACAGAGTGAGCAACTGTTTGGAAGAGAAGTAACGCCGAGAGCGAAAGAGAAAACCAAGTTTTTTAGATGCAGAGGTAGCAATATTTGTAATGTGCTTGTGCCAAGAGAGATTAGAAGTCAGGGTAATCCCCAAAAGAGATATATTCTTTTGCCTAGAAATCGGAGTGTCACTAAAGATAAGCATACTGCCACTTGCTGAGATTAAGAACCTGCAGGGGCATAGATTCAAATTGAGGAAAAACACTTGTAGAATAGATGTGCAGAAATTTGCCTTTAGCCAACGGGTAGTCGGCTAAAAGCAAAATAAACTAAAAACTTAAAAATAAATTTAAGGCTGAACTAGACATACATTTAGAGTGCCGGATGGGTGAAACGGGAAGGGTTTATTTTTCGGCTGATGCTGTATAAGCATGCTTTCTTGCATCATATGCCTCAACTAATGCTAATGCTAAGTTTGACAGGGTTGCTAGCAATGAAAAACAAGGAATGCTGTTGAAGAATACTTGGACAAATGAATATCTGTTTATACTAAGATCAAATGAGTTCACAAAAATACAAGGATTACATTTTATCGCCATATTGAGTAATCACGTTGGCCTCAACAAGTCAAATGCCTACTTCTGTATCCTCTCACAAGACCACTCAGCTACGCCTGATCTCAGATGCCAACTAATAAAATATTTTTTCACTCCTTGCCTGATTTAGTCGACCTCAGGCGTAGATAGAACGTCCCCCCCCATCGTAATGCGGTTTTTATTTCGACAAACCGACCAGAGAACCAGCATCTTTCAGATTCAATACACATGGGTAGATAAAGTAACTTTCCAGGTACATAATAAAGTCCCCTCCCCCCCGTGTGGTCGATGTTTTGTGTCCTGGATGAAAATGCGAGGTTCGGCAGAAATAAATCCCAGTACTCTCCCCTAGGACTATCTCAGCCATGTTGCAAAACTGGCCCATAAAATTTCTCGCTTCGTTGAACTGAGATCTTTTCTGCCTGCCATGGTAACAGTTGGTAGGATTGCCACACTAATTGTAAAAGAACTGAGTTCGAATCCTTCGATGACACGAGGAATTGTTAAGGGTTTTTTTCACAACGTAGCTGATTTAGTCGGTCTCAGGCGAGGATAGTATTGTTTTTTCTCCCGGAAACTCTGGTTTTTCATCCAGAAAACAAGCAATTTAGACAATACACAAGGAGCATCTGCCTAAGCAGATGTCCCTAAAATCGAATAAGTAGAGTTGGGGGACGACGATTATATTAACCGTACTACCCACGATGCTTAGCTACGACGAACGACCTAAAATGGCACTTATATGCTGGCCAAATCTTAAGGCAACAAAGCAGATACCTGTGGGGGGAAAGCTTCCCCCTCCCAGTTAATTACATCGTTTGTGGTCCAAATTATTAATCATAGAAAAATTCTTGCAATAGCAGAATTCATTCCTGAAAGGCATATGAAATTTTTTTTTTCAGGATGCCCTACATTATTTTAAAAATACACCATCTCTTATCGAAGTGATTTTATTCTGTACTATGCAATCCTTTCATAAATAAGCATCCGCTTACCTAAAACAGAATAGATAGATATACTGGTGTGTAAAACTTAAGGACCAACACTATTTCTTAATGATACAACCACAAAATCAAACGAAACAGCCTGTGGCGATTTGCATGACTGGGGCCGTTCAGTAGAAAGCTGGTGCACATGCAAAAATTTGAATTGTGATGAGAGGCTCACCTGAACAGATAAAAGCAGGAGTACATGTACAAATTACGGAACGGTGAGCACGATTGTTACAGACGTTCGATTGGTTTCAGTTCTACCGACAACGAAATGGCCAGTAGACATCAGAATGACTTTTCCCGGGGTCGAATAATTGGGAAGCTCCAAATGCGAGAAGTGTGGGTGCAGAGTTCGGTATCGCCCATAGCATCATCTCTAGTGCATTGTCGGCCTTCTGAACAACAGGTACCGCTGTTCGGACCAGTGGTGGTCGTCCACGAAAAACAATGCCCAATGATGACTGCTACATACTCCTACAGGCCAAGATGGACCAATACCAGAGAGCAGGATCCATTGGAAACCAGCTGCACAGGATATTGCACTTTATTGTGGCCAGGTGACACCACAAAGGTGGACTGTTTGCCCAACGGCCAGTATACCGTGTCCCTTTAACACCTGCCCATTGGAGACACCATTTACAGTGGTGCATGAAACATGAAGACTGGACAGCAGCACAATGGTACTCAACAAGGGTAAGGTACTCTTTACTGATGAGAGTAGATTCAGTCTCAGCAGCGATTCTGGAGGTCAACTAATCTAGTGAGAGGTTGGCACACAGTATCACCCGACAATCACCACTGAAAGGGATCGATATGGCGGTCGAGGCGTTATCTTGACTGCACGTACCCACCTCCAGATACTGGAAGGCAGTACTGTAACCAGCACACACGACTGTACTGAGGTAATCCTTCCCCATGTCCGTGTTGCCATTTCCCCCGAGTTCGTGTTTATGATGATAACGCCACACCCCATTGCGCTGCAGTTATGATTTTGGAAAGTGAGGACATTATTCGTATGGATTGGCCTGCCCATTCCTAAATCTAAATTCAATCAAACTCATATGGGACGCTCTGGAGAAACATCTAGTGGCACGTGCACACCCACCAAGAAATGTTCACCAGCTGAAGATGGCTGTGACAAACAAATGGATAACGTTACCACAAGAACTTATCATTGTTCTAAGTATAGACAGGGGGTGCATAGCCTGCATCAACATTAGGGGTGGCCATATCTCCTACTGAGAACCACCTCTTCCCTTTGTTCCATCTTTGGCAGTGATGCACTTGTATCATGGCAGCCAGTGCTATGTCGCCATTTTTGAATAACACAGACTGGACAGCAGCAAAACGGGGTAAGGCACTCTTTACTGATGAGTACTATTTTGTTTCCGTTGTTGTTTCCTTCATTTCTGTACCTCACGAGTTTCCTTTGGTACGTTTGTCCCACATCCAGGCCACTCCTATGAGAAGCTACAGGCAAAACTTGAATGGTCCTTAAATTTTGCACTATCAGGGTATTATTATTACTAAACTTTGGCAGTGGGATCAGGCAGCTGAACCATATATAAATTACTCGTCCTAATGTTGAGGTTTTAGGAACATGGGAAAGTAATACCATGCTGCTTGGTCTTATTCTGTTCTGAGTTGGATTTTGTTTTGCTGGATGAAAAAAACCAGTTTCAGGGAGAAAAAGCTATACCTTCAACTGAGAGCAACTAATTGAACTATGATGTGAATAAGGACCATAAAAATTCTTTCGTCATCAAAGGGACACAATCTCAGGTGTTTTAAGAGATAACAGGTATCCTACCATTGTGCTACCCACAAGAACACTCATCCATATAGGAAAATTTTACTGAACGAAAAAGACTAGTGCCACACTGATGATCTCCTTAATACTCTTGAATGTGGGACACAAGTGAAAAGCAAGATCTCTGGTTTAGGGTGTTCTTGGGTAACACTAATATAACCATTTTTTCCCATAAAAAAAACTGTCATATTAGTCAGTTTTCAGGAAATTGAATGAAAGGATGATACCTCTACGATGCGCCTCCGCAGCCAACTGGGAAGGAGCAGCAGTGCGTAAACACACGCTTCTTGATTAGACCGGGGTTCGAGCCCGTCACCACCAAATATGGAGGAAAGGTCAGGGAATGACCGCCACATATCCTGGAGCAATATGGCCTTATTTGCTAATGCTCCTAAAAACCAAAAACAAACAACTCTACAAGTTGAATTTTATTAGGCATATGCCATTTTCATGAATGTCACATTATTTCAGTAACAGCATCACGCAATGTAAAGCAGATGGACAAAAATAATCATGTATGTGTAATTCACTGATTGAATCTGTCAGATGGTGGTCAGTGCCATATTTGCAGTTCCGAGTATCTCAGAAACTGCAGTGCTGGTTAACCTGCATGTACTTTTGTCTAGTGTACAAGACAAACTACCTAGAAACCTTCTCTGATCAACGATCGCCAGTATGGATTCCATCAGTGTCTGGTAACAAGCCAGTTCTGGCTTGTTACCCATTTATGGCCTAATTCAATGGAAAGGTTTGGTGAAACACAAGTAGTTGCTCTTGACACCTCAAAGGATTTCGATCATGTTTGGCATAAAGGTTTTCTAAACAGGCTTCCATCTTATGGTTTGCCAACTGTTTTTAGTAATTGGTTATCCAGTTTTCTCTCTGATCGCTCACTGCGAGTGATGGTTAATGGCTCTGTCTTCTCCAATAAAGCCGGTGTCCCCCAAGGTTCAGTTCTTTCCCCCACTCTTTTCCTCTTGTATATTAATGGCCTTCTTCCATTGGCTGGAAATCCTATCCATAGTTTTGCCGATAGCACATTGCATTCCACTTTCCATTTTGAGAAACCTTGTCCTGCTCAATCGGCTTCAACTTCTCGAAAATCTACCGATTCCCTAAATGCCGATCTTCAGGTAATTCTCCAGTGAGGCAAAGGCAACTTAGTTGATTTCAACCCTTCTAAAACTGTCTTGTCTTATATCTCACAAAAAGGATTCTTCTGCTCCTATGCTTATCTTCAGTGACACTCTGATTTCTAGGCAAAATGATATCTCTCTTTTGGGGATTACCCTGACTTTTAATCTCTCTTGGCACAAGCACATTACAAATATTGCTTCCTCTGCATCTAAAAAACTTGGTTTTCTCTTTCGCTCTTGGCGTTACTTTTCTTCCAAACTGCTGCTCACTGTATAAATCTCAAATCCTCCCTGCCATGGAATATTGTTCCCACATCTGGGGTGGTGCCACCAAAACCTCTCTGGCTTCTTGATTCCATTCAGAAGAGGGCAGTTAGGTTAATTAAAGATTCATCTCTAACAGTCTCTCCACTCGCTGTCTCATATACGTACTGTTTCTGCTGCATGACTCTTCTACAGATACTTCCATGGGCACTGTTCTGAATTGGCTTCTATAATTCTCGCTCTTTCAAAATAGTCCCAACACGTGCAGCCACCAACCAACATCTATTTACTGTCCAACTTCAAACTCAGAGAACCAACTTTTCATCTTCCTTGTTTATTCATTCAAGTGCGTTTTCAAGAGGGAGTGGCTAAACATTTGATAAAATATATAAAACTTGGGAATCATTTTATTTTCTCATTACTTTTTTGAAGGAAGATAATAGTTTAGTCTCTAGGGCAAAGTTCCTGGCATCTGCCCCCCCCCCCCCCATACTTCAACCCATGGACAGTACTAAGTACTATAGGTTTTGATATCTTTTGTGTTTGGGGATTTCATAAAAAAAAAAAATGTTGCTTCCATAATTCTGGGTTTACTATTTCAAATAGGAATACTAATCTATTTACTGGATGCCTAATTACAGATCAGATATCACAATTGACATGACCACTGATTTTGAAAATAAATTTGATAGTCATACGTGTTAAATTGCTTTAGTTCTTTGATTTTACAAAAAAACTTATATTTTCATTTAATGTCATACCACATGCTGCCAGAACAAAAGTTTTGAGAGTAATCAGTTAGGTAATTTTTGTTTTTACAATTCTGAGGGTGAACAAGACAAGCAGAAAAAAGGGAAACTACAAAGCATAAATGTTATGTATAACTGTGTATTAAATGAAGTGTCATTCCAAGTTCTTATTGGTTTAGACAGAATCAGAGATGGTGACAAAATGTGTGGCCTAATAATGGCAAAGTGGATGCTAATTTGGGAATCTAATATCTCAAGTAGGTAGATGAAGAAATAAACAGTTCAATGGATCCATGCCCAGATTATGTTAACATGCAATACTTTTAAGCTTTTTGCTGTTTCTAATTATTGTATAAATTTAGTTAAAAATTATTGTAAGAACTATGAGGTAGGAGTATAACAAGCTATTACCAGATTGCTAGGCAGTACATGTTAGAGTTGTATCCAAATAATGCTGCCTTTCTAAATTTCCTAGCTAGCAACAAAAAAAGAAAGGTTTAATTAATTATACATATTGCCTACTACTATGATGCCTTCACACGGTATGATATTCGCACCAAAATCATCACTGATCACAGAGGCTCTACAAACATTAAGTTGAACTTACCAAAATCCTAGCTAAATTTTAAAGTTTACGTAAGTGACTGAGACTACTAGTTATTTTTGGAACACAATTTAGCATTTTAAGTAAAAAAAAAAAAAAGTTTTTTTCGGATATTATCCATTTAAAGAGCTCAAAATTCTTCGACTGCACTATTTGTAGCCTTGAACCAGCATTTATTCTTAAATGTGACTCTGGATTTATGTACCCAAATGCATATCCTTACACTTATGCAATTTACCTAGGAGCTAATTCTTTCTTCAACTGCTTCTACACTGGTAGGCTTTTTTGTTTTTTCTACTTTAAAGCTATTGATGTTACTGGAAATGAATAATCACCAATGACAGCATTTGCATTTTTCTGGGGGAATTTAAAAGACTATTCCTTTGACTAATGCAGGAACTCTTATCCCCACAAAAACTTTTATTTAACAGCAAATCTCATGCTTGTATTTAATTCACACTCATACTGGTACTAATGGAAAAGGGTTTGATTAATGCAATTAGATAACAGAGTAATGTTAAACAAGCTCACTGATTGCATGTTTATAACAGGGGAAACCATCAAGGGTATAATACTGACCAATGAACACCAGCGGGGCAATATATGGACCTTTTGTTAATTTTGATATATTTCTTTTTTTGGCAAGATCTGAGGTATTGGGTATTTTAAATGTTATACTTTGTTCACAAGGCCTTTTTTGAACAAAGACACAGAGGGAACCACAAGGACACTCTTTATTTTGAATAAGTGAGCTACAGAGCCTGGCAACCAATTATCTTAAAAGTGAGCTTACTTGAGGTCTTTGGCTCTGAGAAGGGACAGTAAAATGAAGATTATATATATATATATATATATATATACATATAAAATAAAAAAAAAGCCGGGATTAGCTCAGCAAATAAATAAATACGATGTATACCAAATTCTATTTATGCTCATGCAATATATGCCTAATATCCAAAAGTATAACAAATAATTATGGTAACATGAATACCACATTACATTTTTTTTCCCTTGCAAATATTCACATTAATATCTAAATATTTATAAACACACTTCTGAAATGATCACTGTTTCTTGGGCAAGTAAACACTGCATTTGCAGAAAATATTTCAGGAATAAATAATGAAATGCAAGAGAATGGGTGTGTATTGAGTACAAAGCACTGGTTGTGATTCTATTTGCTGTATCTTTCTAAAACACTTATTATTAGGATTTCATACTGTAAAAGTATCTCAGATATATTCTATGTTTAAAGCTAAATATTAAGCCAAAAAAGAATGAATGTGATAAAGTTAATGAAACTTTTGCGATTTAAAAAATAAAAAAAATAAAGTGCAGCCATTATCAAACCCACTGAATTGTTGAGGAGGCTTCCACTGCAGGATGGAAGCCTCCTCAACAATTCATGCTCAGGGAAATGGACCATAATCTGCCACACTGGCCCAGTGCGGGTTGGCAGATCGACCGTATTCAGCAGTCAGGGGCTTGAACCCTGGTCTACTCAAAGAGCGTGTGCTACTGCACTTCCGCTCATGACCACTCGGCTATGGATGTGGCCTTTGTGATTTAGTGTAGGCCTAATTGTTGTATTATCTGCATAAAAACATGTCATATACACATTGATTATAACATGCTACTATTGCTATGTTATCACCTAGCAGTCAACACATAAATATAAAATAAATGCTTACCTGATGTTTATCCTGAATTTGGAGATGCTAATGGCCACAACTTGCACAAACACATTTATTTAATGTATTTGTTATGTAGAAAAGAAGCTTATTTAGTTTGATCCCATAGTTTGTACTGTTTTATGTGAAATCATAATGACTTCTACACGGAAGACTCTGAGCATGTGATGATGCAATGTAGTAGCTTAAAGAGCTTTGACAAATAGTTGTTAAAATGTTACTAACAAAATTTTAGCATTCGTAGTTTTCTGAGAGAAAAGATAGGAATTAGTTGAGATAAATATAACATGGAACAGCCATGACTTAAACAATGGTAATTTATGTTAAAAAGTGCTTTGTAAAAGATTAAAATTAGAGCAGGTGCTGTTTCAGGATTGTGCAGCTCACCTGGATAACTAGATATTTTGTGATATGAATTCCATTATGCAAATTAGTCCCATTCCACAAACTCTGAAGAAGCCTCGACTTCAAAGAACAAAATGCAAGGGCATAAAGGAATCAGCTAGTTACCGCAGAAGCTTTGTGATGCTCAGAAGTAGTTGCAGCATTTACACTTGCACGGATGTTTTAATAAAGGTAACACATCCTAAACACATTTAAAAGTTTAAATCAAAGGTGTTGAAAACAGGTTGAAGTGCAAGCACATGAAGTTATGGTGGCATAAAGAGAAACACAAACAAAACTAACTTAATTTTAAAAGAAAAGAAAAATGTTATAAATAAATGTGGCATGTGTTATCCTTTGAATATATCTACTAAACTCAAATTACTTGCTATTCCAATGAAATAAAAATATTTAAATTACTTTTTATAAAGATTTCTTGTCTTATTTGAGTTACATCTTATATGTGATCAAGATATGTTTACCTACGTTGAGGAGAAACGAGACAATATAAAACAGAGCAAACCCAAACAATGCTTGTACAATATATAATGCGATCCCTATATCAATATATATTAAAAAAGATGCAGTATGAATATGGTCCAAATTATACAGCTTAAATCAAATGTTTTTTATATATATATAGAATAACAAAATCCAGACAATTTTTTTAATGTCAATAAACCAATGATCATTCATTGTTATTTATTTTTTTTGTTTGTTTGTTTCTTTTTACACTCACTGTCTGTTTTATCATGTTCACTTTCTATTTCTAGAAAAGGCTTAAGGATGAATGCAAGTTTTTAACTGGTTCTGCTAGAATACATAAAAAATAAGATTAATTTTTTTACATCGAAGTTATTCCTTAGTTTTTTTTTCTAACTAGAAGTCTTGAAGAACAAGCAAAAAATCTTTTAAAACCATTTATTGACATTTACAGTACAGAAAACATCAGTAAAACCACTGACAACATGCATATAAACAATTAGTCATTTCCGAAAGCAAGGAATTTGATGTGCCAAAATTTGGAATGAATGCCAGAGGATGAAAATATTTATAACTGGAACTTAATCACAGTAATCTAGATGTAGTGACTTCTTGTTGCTTGGCAATTTAACTTACACTTACTATCCACAAGACACATTTAAGATGATAGTCTAATATATAGCCAGATGAATTCTTTAAATTTTTTTTTTGGATTTTTAAAATCCAACTCCTGTGCCATAATAACCTTGAGGTGCATATGGACTTTGCCAACCTGATGTTGACCTCTGTGTACTATCTCTTCTTTCATAAAATGGATTACTGCCAGCACCACTAGCAGTACTAGTGCCACCAGCACCACCAGAAGGTAGCCCCTTTGTTCTATTTGAAGAAGGAGTGGACCAAGTACTCATTCCAGGTCCTCCCATTCCCATACCCATTCCAGCACCACCACCACCACCTCCTCCTCCCCCTCCTCCCCTTCCCATTCCACCTCTTCCCATACCGGGAGCACCACCTCCTCTGCCTTGTGTCACACCCATACCTCTACCCATATTTCCTCCTTTCATGTTACCTCCCCTACCATATCCAGCTGAATATCCTGAAGAGTTATAACCCCCAGATGAATTATTGTAATTACTAGACCAACTGGATGTATCACCACCTCGTAGGTTTCCTCTGTTCAAAGCAGGATTAAACATTGCTGGTAAGCCACTCAGCATAGCTTCTAAATTGATGTTTCCAGATGCATTCAAAAAGGTATCAAGACCTTTTGTATCACCTCCAATAAGAGCCTTGGTTAACAGCTATATAAATAAAATAAAGATTTTTAAACCTGTATAAAAATTATACTAAATAATTTAATGCTAAAATTTTAAATATTGAAATTTCTGCCATCAATCAGAAACAAATGATTTTTTCTGTACAAGATATCATAAATAATTGTCAAAACTAGAGTTCAGTAAAATAAAACTGTGCAGAAAGAATTATTTGTTTATTGTCCTACCAAAAATAAATACTGTAAAATAGTGGAGCATACAGAACTCTAGTCCTGCTGTATTTACATAAAGCTTCAGACTGTTATAGCTCATTCATTAAGCACGCTCCTAAGAGTTTTTTAGATTGTTTGCAAGCACATTAAGTAAGAAGAAATTCCATTTGTTTGTCTTCAATAACAATATTTGTGTTCTTGGTATTCATTCAGGGAATGTTTATATAGCCAGGTTCCACTGTTTTTTTTTTTTTTTTTGCAAAACACCTCTTTTCAAAAAAAGATATGTAATCAAATTGCTATAATTTTGAGATGTGATTTTTTTTGCCCCACTATTGTGCTGTTTGTTTAAACTTTGAACAATGCAAATGCATAGTTGGAAAACACTGCCTGAAAGCAACTTTCCATCGTATAGCAAAAATAGGATAAACAAAAAATTATGTAAAATAAGTCAAATTGTTTAAAATTCATATACAGGCTAGCCTCAATTAACACAATTAATTCGTCCCGCGAGCACATTGCACAAAACGGAAACGCGTTAATCAAATATAATAATCAATAGGAAAAATTATAATTGGTCCTTGACCTTCAGGAATCTCCATAAAAAATTTTAAAAATATCCTTTAAATAACTTTTTAACTGTATACCATGTAAAAGATAATGAAAATAATTATGGAATTAAATGTTTATTGCATAAAACAGTGGTTCCCTAAATGTGAGCCGTGGAATATTTAAAATTTTTGAGGGAAACACAGCGATACTCGACATCTGTCGGACACCGTGCGAACTACTAGCTCGAGTTAGTTCATAGTTTTTGAACATTTCTTATTAAGTTGTCTGGACCTAACTACTTAATAAATGGAACTGTTAGGTATTTCTTTTGGACTAGGTGCGCCAGGAAAAAATTACAGAAACACTAAGGGCACCACGAACCGAGAAAGTTTGGGAACCTCTGACATAAAATACACAATGAAGAAACAATTTGTTATGGAAATAACTGAACAGATTCATTTGAACAGTGTTGACTTTATCTTTACATCAATCAATTTCCGATAGCCGACAACAATCTTTCTCTGGGCCCTGGCGAAATAAATATTGCAGAGAACCCCAAACTTGCTTTTGTTTGAGGTTCTCTGTGATACCAAAGATTTCATCTAGTTCTTTTACTGTTATTCCGCCGCGGTAACATTTTCATCTGGCTCATTTAATCAGAATTTTTATATGCAAGTCTGCATTGACTTTATTAGTGGGAAACAAACAAGCTACATGTCTTCTTACGATGGTTGATGGAACACACTGAGGCGGGCGGGCAGCAGGCAAACGTTTGTTTATTGCCCGTCTGACGTGAGATTCAAATCCTTTTCAACTATCACAAAAAAAAAAAAAAAAAAAAAAGTGCACTAACTGGAAATTTGATCGTGTAAAGTGAAAAGTGGTATAATTTTTTCAAATAGCGGTAACTGAAAAACGCGTTAATCAAACTTGCGTTATGCGAGGCCTCGCCGTATATAATTTTATACATCAATGTTACTGAATAGTGATCAATAAAATTTCAAGAAATAAAATTTTTAATGCAAAGTTTTAAACTGCTGAGGCCATGAGAAGTGTCCAAGGCCCATGTCCACATTAGATAAGTGTTCATTAAGGGAATCAGAACTTCTGTGGCAGGGAAAATTATAATGATCAACAAAATTGAACCACTTCCTCAAACCATCAAAGATGTAAACAGTTTTCTAACCCAGTTTTGCATGCTGATTTCAAATAAGTTCTTGTTTTTTTTAAGCACAGTGTTCATATGACTGCTGATAATATCAGTACAAGTTAAGACATTTCATTACAAAATGAGACAGGTTACATTTGCTTTTATACTTTAAACCCAACATGCTTTTTATATATAATTAAAATAATACAATACGTTATTGTAAAAAAGATATTTACAATTTAAAAATGTTGTGCAGATGATTTCCATTAGTGCACTTTGTCTGGAATGTCATGGTACTCATGTATCTGAAAGTAGTCTGTTAACATGCATTCCAAGAAATAAACCAGATCTAAATGTAAATGTCAAAATGAAGTTTCAGCAATATCCTATTTCTCCATCTTTGTATGCTTCAGCAATATCCTATTTCTCCATCTTTGTATGCAGGAGACTTGTAGTCACCCAAAATGTTTCAACAAAGCCATTTACTTTTAATAGATAGAGGAATTTTTCAAAGCATTCATTCTGTAGATGCTCTTTGATCTGAGACCGGCAGAGATTTTCTCTCACACTTTACAGTACTGATCATTAAAAATTCCTCCTAAAATCTCCACAGAGATCGTGGCAGGAGGAGAGCAGACTGCTTAGCATAAAAGAAGTTGCAACTACTTAGGTTCTTTTTTGATAGTGGAACTCTAATGTTCTCAACCAAGTATTTCTGTTTTTGGGGTGGCAAGTTTGGTTTTATATTTGTACAGGATCCAAATGACCTCTAACAAGGTCATTCAATTCATCTTTGGTAAACAGTTCCAGCTCTGATGTTTCTTCGTTGGGTGTGTTCTTGAGTGGCTAAAGTTCCCAGGCTTGCCAATCACATATTAAACATATTCCATTTCATCTCAAGAATATAGTTACATTCACATTACTAAAGTAATAAATGGCACTGACTTTTCCTTTTGTTCAACTAGTCATGGAATCCAAACAAGCAGTAAAAATAGTCTATGCCAGTCACCTAGAGCAGTGGTGCACAACCCCAAGAGGGGTCGCAGGATAAATTAAAGTGGTTGGACCTTTTTTTAAAAAAATTAGTTATTGTGTACAGTTGTGCCCCGTATCTGCTGATTCAGTTACCTGTGGAAAGTTTTTGTTTAATTTGAAAGCACAACTCTTCTGTTTGCCCATCGTTTTTGCGATTTCTAAACAAAAAAAACATAAAAACAAAAAAAAAAAAAAAAACAGACATAAATAACGAAATAAAATTTGTCCTTTTGCAGTGCGATGGAACACAACAATCAATGCAATGCACTTTTGGTCTCTCTCTCTTTTTTTTTTTTTGTTTTGAGCGGTAGGTGTGAAGACAGCAGGGGTTGCAAGATAATAGGTACACTAATCTCCCAATGAGGACTTATAATGCCAGTTCTTGTCGCTTATTTACGACTTGCAAAACATCTGTTTATACCCATTATAGTTATTACTTGAATTTTGTGATTTTTTAAATTTGGAGTCTTGAAGTGTCCTGGTTAATCCAACCCCGGTAAATTGACAGTCTGAAATTTTATTCAATGTTGTTAATGTCTTATTGTGTGTTTAATTTATCAATTAAACTTTATTATATGTATGTATGAATGTATGTACAAGAAAATCATGTTATATATGGGGTCAGCAGGTGTTCACTTATGTTCGCAGTTTCAGCCATCCACGGTAGGTCTTGGAACGTATCCCAGAGGATATGGGGGGTTTTACTGTATATAAAAGCTAGAAAATCTGTTGTTAAAATTACCTTTTCAAAACTGTAGGTGTAGAGACCTTATTACTCGAACGAAATCTGAGATACAAATGAACATCATCGGCACTATTTTTTAGGGCAGTTTCATGTGTGATGCAGGTGGTTTTCTTACTTATTGTCCTTGTGGTTAACAAGCCTTAATTTGCTCACTGGCTATGGACACACACAGAAAGCAGCTGAGTGACTTCTCAGTATTACTCAATGGCTGAACTGTAATCCCTTTAGCTCTTAATTCATGCTTCCTACAGCAAAAATTTCTGAATGCTCTAAAGCCAGAGGTGCAAATGTACTGTGGCAGTAAATAGCAAGTCTGTTCTGCACGCTTTATTCTGCTTTGCAATTCGGTGTTTTCACGTCAACTTGAATGTGTTTTCATTATTCTGCTACTTTTTATATTATGATTGTTTTTAAGGGTAAAAAAAAAAAAAAAAAAAAAATATATATATATATATATATATATATATTTTACCAGGGACAATCGGGGTAATCAGAACTAAATAGTCGAGGAGCAACGACAATAATGTTGCTAGAGATACTTCAGAATTGTAACAGATCTGGAACGAATTTGTTGACTACTGGTTAGAACAATAAGAGTAATACAAACTTGACTAAAATTCTAAAGAAAAGAAAACTTGCCAGAGATGTTGATGGTGCATCACACACTGTGATGGAAAGGTAATCTTTGAAATAGCTGCTTGGGAAATTTTATGCATTACATATTTTTCCTTCAAGAGCCTTTTTCCTTTTTTGAAATGCAAGACCAAGACATGCCATTGCCAAAAGTATTCATGTAACTACTAATCAAAAAGTCGTCATGTTGGTAAACTTATGACCTAATTCATTGGGAAAATGCATCACTGGCTGAGAGACTCTCTAATATTCAAAAAAGGCATATATTAATTAAGCTAAGTTATTGAAGGATGAATTATTTACTAGAATGTAAATTTATGTTATTACTTTAAACTATAATAAACGGGTCATAAACTTGATCATATTGCATTTTTGATAATACTGACTGCTGAATTCTGCGGTTTTTACAATATTATGGCGAAATGTGTGTCCTCTTCACTGAAATCTTGTCATATAAAAAAAACGTAAATAAATTTTCAGAATCTTCTTTTCATTCCTGTGTTTAATAGGATTAAAAAAATTTCCAATTCATTAGTTATATATAGAGAAAAATAGTTATATACTTTTAATTAGTTCAATTAAAAATTTTATCTGTAGACAGCGGTGAAGTAGCTGGGGTAGCACGAGAAAAAGCGCATGTTATTGTAATGTAAAAACTGATATGTATTTTGTAGCCTTATTATAGTTGACTTCATTGGTGCTGACCCCTTCACCGCTTCTCATATTCTGTCTTTGTCCTTTATTATTGTGTTCACTTTTGACACTGACAAACCTAAATTCTGTGCGATACTTGTTAATGTTTGACCAAATCCTTATCGTTTTAATTTTCTGATCCAAATTGGTCGCTTTCCTTTTCTTGGTACATTTACCAGTACCGTTGTCACTTATTCCTAGTTGGCACCATGATAATGGTCAAAACAAAACTTTCGGTAAGGAACTTCACAGGTTTAAGGCGGAAACACACTATTATCAGCTCATGTGTGTTCACATTTTACTGAAGCACATTTCTGGAGGTCACTACCATAAAATAATAAAAACAATCTGCAGTTTCCGGTTTACTGGGCTTTTCTGTTAGTGCAATCTATAATAAATGGGTAGTAAACTCTTGTCTTATTGCGTTTGTGGTAATACTGATAACTGGCATTCTGCGGGTTTTTACCTTATATGGTGAAATGTGTGTTCCCTTCACTGAAATCTTCAGTCATATAAAAAACAAATTTTCAGAATCTCTTCATTCGTACTTTTCACCACACCACAGGACGACAAAGTGGCGAATGGGGGGGGGGAAGACCCTATAATCCGCAAAAAAACCCACCAATAATAATAATAATAATAATAATAATTCCTACTTTTCAAGCTCCAAAAACTTGTTACTCCGTATCTCACTTGTGTATGCCATAATGTTCATCATTACTGACTGCTTATTTTATTTATTATTATTTTTTTTACTGTTTTAAATTTTATAATCAAAAAAAAAAAAAAAAAAAAAAATAGTCTGAAGTTATGTAACTTGGGTTTACTTAAGTTGGGGATTAACTGTACAGCGACTAATCAGCAGCCTTGAAACAGCATCATAACAGTGCTTTGGGTTTGAAAGAAATGACAGATTATTCTTTTAGTGATGCCATTTATGTAAATGATATTAGAGGTATCAATGTGTTCTCAAAGGGGAAAAAAAAAAAAAAAAAAAAAACCCACAAAATGCAGAGATATATTATGATTTTTAAATTACAGCTTACCTTATTTCAGATCTTTTTATGTAGACAAGTCGAAAAATAATAACACAGTAAATAAGAATTTGAAACTGGCACAATTTTAGTTTCTGATCAACCAGCATTTATGTTAACTCAAAAAATTTGCTCTCCCTTCCCCATACATATCAGGGTTACATCAGTTTATCAAGAAAATTTCTAGTTTACCCCTCTAGCCAATTTCATGCAAACATTACTTTATTGATGTTTAAATAATTTTTTCAGGCGGTTTTTATTAATTTACTTCTCAGTAAATTGCATCTTTTCTTGGTAAACTGACATATGGTTCCTGTGTGTAAGCAGAAAGGTACTGAATGGAAATGTTTCATTAATTGCTGTGGCCATGAAATATTTGGATGACCTGTTGTTGCACAACATTAACAGTCTCTTTCATGTCTATACAGTATGAAATTAAGCTGGTACTTGAATTTAACTGCATAATTTAAGTTAAAAAACTGCATAGAATTGATGAAATAAAAGTAATGATAAACTCTAGTGTTTTCCAAAGCCCAAATTTTCTCCATCAATGGACAAACATTGTATTGCAACACATTAAATATACTTTCTGACTGTCTTCAAGATGTAGACATACCTTCAGTGGTATGGTAGCAGGAACTTGATGACTCATATGTTGTCAATGAGGTAAATGTGTTGTGTATTCCTGTAGAACAGGCCTGGCTAACCTGCGGCCTGCCACATTATTTTTTTGCAGCCCGACAGATGATTTTTTATATACTGACTACATCAGTGGGAAATCACTAGCTGCATTAAATACTATAAATAACAAGAAATATAATACTAGACTATCTTTACTTTTCGAATCCCTATCACTCATTCCCTTCTTCGAACCGGAAACTCTGCAGTGTAAGTAATTGATTTACAGTGTAACAATGAATTAAAACACATTCACGCCACAACATCAAAAACCAACATATTTTACAATGTGTGACAGCTGAAAAGTATCCCAAATTAAGATTTTTTGCAAAAAAAAAAAAAAAAAAAAAAACTGTGAGCACCTTTGAATCCACATACGTTTGTGAAGTTTTCTTTTCAAAAACGAAGTGTATTAGAAGTAAATCTCGAGCTTCAATAACACACCAATTAGGGTGTGCAACTACCAATATTGACATTGAAGTAGATTTTAAAAAAATTTGAGTGATTGCAAAGAAAAGCAAATTTCTCATCGATGTAGATATATAATAAAAACTAATGAATAAATTAATTTTTAAGGCATTTCATTTTTTTGTTTTTAAAAGATTGTTTTATTTTATGTGTGGCCTGCAGAAAATTTGTAGTTCGTCAAGGTGGCCCACAGAAAATTTGTAGTTCGTCAAGGTGGCCCACAGAATGAGTTGGGTTGGCCAGACCTGCTGTAGAATATTTAATGTGTTGCCATTACGGTTCCGAATAAAGTTTCAGAGTTTGTCATTACTTTCATTATATTTTCCTGTTTTTATGTAGTTTGATACAGCACAAACTCTTATCTTACTCACAGTAGTATCAAAATAGAAAGTGACATAATTATTATCCTGCAGTAATTTTTAATTAAATATTCACATAAAATTGGATAAGAAGGATAAAAAAACTAATACTTACATCTTGCATTTGGGTTGGAAGACTTTGGATTTTGAACTGTAACAAGCACTTAGTAAGTGCATTTATTATCTTGGTTACTGCTTGTGCTTCGTGTTCTGATGATATTATGAAATTTGACTGAAAGAAATATTATCAATAAAATTTTATGTATTTATAACAGCATGATTCACTAACTGCAATTAATTATCTCCTTTATGTTCAATGATAATATCCCTGACAAATGGCTAGTTACATTTCTCTGATCTATGGTTGTAAGTTGCCAGGGTATAAACAGAATTTTTATTCTCCTTTACTTTTACTTATGATATACACTGTGCTGCCACTGTATTAGATACAACCCCTGCTGTGTACACAAATGGTTTGTCCCACGTTTCAAGTCACGCGACCACAGTTGTGGATATAAATGCAGCAGGACAACCATTCTATTATCAGTTAAGCGCACAAACCGTAGCAAGAATGGGGAAAAGGAGTGATCTAATGGACTTCGAATGTGGCATGGTAGTAGGTGCAAGACGTGCTGGACAAAGCATCTCTGAAACAGCAGTTCTCCTGAAATTTTCATGCACCACAGTTTTTTTTTTTTTTTTTTTTTTGATTTGGTAGTTGTTGGCGCATCGGCTTCTGTGGCCATATTGCACCTCCCAAGGTTTTTGCAGTACTTTGATCCAAGCCCGAGGCGGGAATCGAACCCGTGACCTTTGGGTTGCCGGGCAGGTACTTTACCCACTCGGCTAGCCCGGTCGGCTTTCAAGGGTGCATCGAGAATAGTGCAATGAACAGAAAACATCCTCTCAACAGCACTCCTGTGGAAGAAAATCACTTGTTGATGAGAGAGGTCAGAGGAGGATGGCTAGAATTGTGCAAGCAAGCAGAATGTCACGCATCATGTCAGAATACAACCTTGGTGCGCAGAACAAAATATTGCAACGGACAGCTAGTCGCACTTTGTCGCGAATGGGCTGCAACAGCCGACAGCCACATTGTGTACCTTTGTTATCAATGAAGAACAAGAGAGCATGCCTCCTGTGGGCACAGCAACACCAGCACTGGACTACTGAGGATTGGAAAACAGTTGCTTGGTCTGACGAGTCGAAGTTCCTGGTGCATCATGTTGATGGAAGGCTCAGAATTTGGTGACAAAAACATGAATCCATGGACCTGTCATATCTGATGATTACTGTGTAAGGTGGTGGGGGCAGTGTTATGGTGTGGGGAATGTTTTCCTGGCACACGTTGGGTCCATTGATACCCATAGATTCACGTCTGAATGCCACATCGTACCTAAACATTGTTGCTGACCAAGTGCATCTGTTCATGTTGACAGTTTATCCTCAGTCAGATGGTTACTTCCAGCAGATAATGCGTTGGTGCACAAAGCCTGAATCACTATGGAATGGTTCCAGGAACATGACAATGACTTTTCTTTGCTGCAGTGGCCTGCTCAGTCCTCGGATCGGATCTTGATCCTATTGAACATCTTTGGGATGAGCTGGAAATGGCTGTTCGCTGCAGGCCTACACCTCCGTCACGTCTACATGGTACCCCATTCCTGCATGCTTTCAGCATCTTGTTCAACCCATGCCTAGACAAATTCAGGCTGTTTTGAAGGCCCAACACACTACTAGGTAGGTGTACCTAATAAAGTGGCAGCACAGTGTATAAAAATTTGCTAACTTGATGGGTCGATCAGAGAATTCTGAGTTTCCTGTCTTTACAAACTTTCTGCTTGCATACTTCTTTGCAATTTCCATACTTCCATCTTGCATACTTCTTTGCAATTTAAGGAGGTTTCTGTATTTAATAGTTGGCAAACCCGAGAACTCTGATTTTTGTCCATTTTAACAGTTATTTTATACCATTTCTGGTAGCAATTGTTGTTTTTAAATTGTGCAATATAAGATGATGGTCCTTTCCAATCTTAAATCCTCTACATATCCTTGTATATTCAACTATTTGTTTAAGGACTGGCTGTTTTACATAATGTTATTATATGTCAATTATACTTTTAATTACAAACATTTCAATAATGAAATATTGTGTTTGTGCTAATTCCATTTCTTTGTCATTTAATAATGTTTCTTATGCTGATCATACTCCTTTTGACCACCATTATAACAAAACCAGCACTGCATTTCATGGTTTTCCAACAGCACAGCAGGGATCTTGCTGACTCAGGAGACATCTAAGCCTTTATTTTTTTTTAATTCTGCCAAGGTTACAAAGTTTAGCTTATAATTTATCCAAATTTAGATGGCTTATTGGCAGCCCTTCCTTGTTTGTTCAATAGCCACACATCTGATTCCCACTAACAGGTTACACCACGAAAAAGCAAGGACTGGAATTTTTTCTCTCAATAAACCAACGAAGGAATCTATTCAAGATACCATTTTCTTGCTGAGATGTTCCTGGATCACATCTTAACTACAAATTATAGCTGCCTAACTCCACTCTGCCACCACCTTTGCAAATTGGGAAGATGTAAGCATTTCTCCAGTTTAAAGGAATCATCCAGGAGTTCAATGATAATCTGATTAATATTTCCAGTGATTTCTACATTCATTCATATACAGCCTTTTCAATTACAACCGACTAAATACCATCTTACCCTGGAGCCCTGCCTTCCTTTAACCACAATAGCTTTTCTAACAAGTACTTCTCTAAGATCATTATATAATTTTATTTTTTACAGCTGTCTATTACTTTAATATTCTAGAGTTTAGAGCTTGCTTTTGACTGTAAATATTGATGGGATGTATCTGTTTAATTCTTCTGCTATTCCTGCTAGGCTTTCTATGGACCTTCCTCTGAAACCAATTAAGGGACCTACTGAATGGCTTTGTTACATACTCTTATAATGCTCATTCAAATTTTTAACCTCACCTGTCATCCATTCTGATATCTTATGTGGATGGAATTTAACCACTGGTATGAATGTTTAGGACTTCAAGGATAAACCCTGAATATTTCCCATAGCATATTTGTATCCAATAGTTAATTGAACCCAAGAAATATTTCATTCCATTAGTCTCCTCTCTTGAAATGGAAGCTCTTGCTTTTATCTTTGGTCACACAAGCTTCTTTCAATACAATCCATTATGATATGGTAATCACTACCTGCTACTGCTTCCCCCACTGCGAAGTTTTTAAGCAGCTAAACTTCTTAAAACTAATTCTAAGATATTAGTGCCCCATGTACATTCTTGAACATGCAAGAATAAGAAGCAATTGTGCATTTTATTCAAAAAACTGTTATTATATAGCATATTTCTTGTCCACATATTGGTCTATGTGGTCCTTTGAGAAAGTCATACTTGCTAGGCCTTTTAATTTGCATAAAGAGATTTTTTTCATAATCCTCAGCATTGTTTGGTGCACTAACATACTCCTACTATCATCATCCAGTTACTGCAAGTCATTTCACACTACACTGACTCAATATGCACATTATCTTAATCTGACTCGGGAAAGATTTTTGTTACTGCCAGGAGCTTATGATCAGAAGCTTTGCTCCTCCTCCTTCCCTCTGTCCTCCCCTATTTCTCACTAACATACAGTATTCACTGAAATGAAATCCTTTATCTCATAATTTTGGGTAGCATCACATCTCGATAAGTCCAACTTCATCAGCATTATTTGACCTGATCAAAAGCTCAAATTCATTTACCATACTCCTGGCAGTACTGTATATATACAATTAAGTGTTTTACTTTACTGCTTTTGGCAATTATGACGTACCGCTTAAGTGTTTTTTCATTTGATCTTCAATTGCTGAAAGATTTTGCTTCTATTAAATGTTTCTCCAACGATTCATTTAAATGTCATAAACAGCATCATGTACATATGTATTTAGTAATAGTAACAATAAAGTAATACGGGAATGAAACTGATATATGGCCCACTCTATATATAGGTAAAACAGAAACCCACAATTGTCAGTTAATTTTTCCTCCCATGCCAGTGACTTGAGCCGACTTCCTTAATCCATTGAACTAGCAGTTCCCCCCGAACCTTCAAATTATCCTCAATGGCATTAGCAAAAACTTTCGCACTTCCTCTGTTTAAGTGAATACCATCTTTACAAAATTCTGTATACCAATTAAAAGTAACCTTGCTGATAAAATTTTCACCCTAAAAGTCTTGCACAGTCCCCCAAGCCTAGAGTTAATCCATAAGGCTTTCATCAAAAAAATTCCCACTCATGTATGGGTAGACTGCAGACATAAGGGCATTTTATTCTATCCCATGACGATTTTCCAATAACCATATATTTCACAAACATCACAAGTTTTTAACACATTCACTGCTGGAATGCAAACTCGAGTCACAAAGAACTGGAAGCCTTTACGCTTCCATTCAATTGCCATCAATAAACAAGCACTGTAAAAGGAAAAGCATGTGAAATGAACAACTGCTTGATATCAGCACACTGCCTGAATCATGGGCTATATGCATTACAGCTGGGATTTTGCTTAGTTTCTGGGATTTTGTCAATACAGCTTTCATAGCACTCTAGAGAGTGTTATAAAAGCTGTAGAGTTTAAAATTCATACGTTCTTTGCTTATGTTGAAGTTCTTTTATCTAGTTTTAGTATTTTCCACAAGAAGCTTGCTGAATTTTAATTCTTTAGTTTGTGTGAAAAACAAGACATCATCCTTAGTCTGTGTCTATTGATAAAATTTTACCTTAAATGGTTGTTATAATGGATTAACAGCCTGGGATATTAGGACTGAGAATGAACAGAGATGAACAGTATGTTTAAGCTGATGACATGGAATCAGCTCTTTATAATACGTCATTTGATACTGAAATAGAATTCTAGTTAACTGATGCAGATTCTAAATCTTTTTCAAATACATCTGTTGATGTTAGAACACTACAACCAACAGATGCGAGGGTTACTTGGGGTGATGATTCTTCACAGATGATATCCTTTCCATTTACTAAAAAAAAGGAGTGCCTACTTGTTCCAGTGCCCCAGAGAAATAATCCAACTGAAGAATATTGAATCAAAATCTAGAAAAAATATTATGTTACACTAAAGACACACAGAAAGGACTCTTCCAGATATAAGTGGCAGAGAATGTGTTACATCATTAGTCCCCAATGTATCACCATGCATCCACTAGTCCCATTATACAGTATGGCGCTGCTTTTTGGCGTTCTGCTTTTTCGGCATGATGCACTCAGCAGCCAAGTCCAATAGGGCATCAGGTGCCATTTTATCGTCGGTGATTCAGTCTGTTCACAGCATATGATAGTGTAAACACGTTATTAGGCTTTTATATGCATTTGCAAGTGAAAAAAAGCTGTTTCACTTTTCGGCGATTTTTTCCTTTCAGTGGGGGGTCTGGAACATAACCCGCATACAAGTGGGGCCCTACGATAAGTCGATCAATTGTTTTTTTTTTGTTATGGAAGCAATTTTTGCTCCCAGTAGACACACTCTGGTTCTATACCATCTGCCTTTCATACAGAATACATTCCCTGTCTTCCTAACAATTTTGCCTGGTGATACAACAAACCAGATGACTCAAATTTGCTTATTTCAGAAGCTACATCATTACAACTATATATATTAATTACATTATATTAACCATATTAAATCAAGTGGTAACTTATAAATTAGAAATCCTACGGAGTTTTATCCAAGATAACCTTATTCAATGATCCCTGTCCCCAAATCTCACAGATTTGGGAACAGGGATCCAAAACACACAGAGTGGGCCTTATGCCAGCACTGCATTTATCATTTCTTCGTGATAAATGCCAGCACAGCATTTATCAAGAAGAAAACAATCTGAACAATTCATTTAAATGTCATAAATAGCATCATGTACATATATATTTAGTAATAGTATCAATAATGTAATACAGGCATGAAACTGATAGAGGCCCACTCTATATATAGATAAAACAGAAACCCACAATTGTCAATTAAACCTACCACTTGTTCAAGGACTTGTATTTTATCAGGTGTTGACATGTTTTTCAAATTGGGGAGAGGGTATGTTATGGGCATCATCATAGGATCAGGCTGGGGCCACATATCAATGGGTGGTGGCGGTGCTGGTGGTCCATCTCTATAAAAAGGTGGAGATAAGGTAACAAAACTTAAGATATATAATATAACCTATCATAACATATAATAACATTTTTATTAAAAAATAATACATTCTAGCTAAGAGTTCAATAGAAAACTTTACTGTACATTATTAAAAGATTTTACTGGCTCTATATATAGTCTTAAAAATGAAATGCATATCCCTAAGAATATGGCATAAAGTGTTGATATTCATAGATAATGCACTGTATGAACAAAAGTATTTGGACACAAACAGAAAGCTGCGAAAAGGACTTTTAATGCAAAGACCTAATATACAGTGGGCCACACCTGTCCCATGTGAGAGCCAACAGCTATGAGAATTTGCATAATCCTCAACAAAATCCCATAGGTGTTGACTGCAACCCACCATTTCTTCTGTAAAGCAAATGCCAAATCAGGTTTTTTCTGATGCTTAATCTGGCACTCCAATTTACTGAACAGGCATTCAATTCAGAACCAAGGTCCAGCCTCTGAGCAAGCCTCTGAGCAGTCTGACTTTGATGTCACTGCCCAAAAACCAGTCCCATATGTGCCCTGGTGAAAATGCACACCAGGAATTGTAAGTTTGCCCACTACAATGGTCATTGGGCAACCAACCTCATCATATGATACTGAGTGCTGTGCCGTGCTGATACTAGAAGGGCAAGTTTCTGTAGTACTGTTACCATGCAAGTAATGTATAATTGCTCAAACACATACAAGGTCAAGGATTTCATGGTTTCAAGCAATACTACAAACAAAGCCTGAACCAGGTGAAACACCCATAAACCAGCAGACCGCTGTCATGAAATTTCATGGTCGAGATGATACACACCAAAAGGAGTGTATCACCCAGGCAATCTCCACACCCAAACACATTCAACCAAACAAAATAATGTATGTGAGATTTGTCATCACAGCAAATACAATTTCACATTTTGAAGATATTAAGGATAAGTACGGTGAACCACAAGTCAGGTTCGTGACAAGCAGTGAATGGTTTAACAGGTTCAAGCATTGTGCTGGTTTTACACAACATTAAAGTACGCAATGAAGTTGTCAGTGCTGATTCTGCTGCAGCAGAGAAATTTTGTGATGTTTTGGAAAAAACCCCCTTCTAAATTTCCACAGTCCTCTGCAGCGGTGTATTTATCAGCTGGAGATGTTGATTCTGGTCACAGAGTAAGAAGATATTTTACTACTCTGTGATTCTGGCAACAATGCTTGAAAGGTAAAACTTGCTGATGTTATGCCTGTCCCCTCCCTTTTTTTGTAATTTTATAATTTTGAAATTGCACTTTTGTAATTTTTCCTACACGAGATAAAAAAAAAATTGAATAAGTAATCCAATTTACATCTTCATTGAACATTTCTTTTTTGCTTTAATCAAATTCAGCAAGCATAGTTGCGAGTGCTGCATAAGCATTTAGGGAAATTCCGAATCACGTAGAGTTCCAGTATATATACACACAGATGAGCCAAAACACTATGACCAGTGGGTCATTATGCAATTTGAAGCAACTGCAGGTGAACTACAGAGCATGTGCCGGTCGGGACGCGGTATAAAAAACACCTGATACTGAGCTCCGTTAATCAATGTTACTCTTGTTCTTCAGATGGGAAAGGTAGCAGACTTAAGCGAGTTTGACAAAGGCCAAAATCCAAAATGGCACGGCTGGTTGGGTGCTCACGTTCAGCTGTGGTTAGTACCTACCAAAAGTGGTCCGAGGAGGGGGGAACCCATGAACCACTGGCGAGGTATTGGACGACCATGGCTCATCAATGTTGGAGATGGGAGTAATATGTCACAACACACAGTACATCAAACCCTGCTGAAAATGGGGCTGCTCCGAGTGCCAATGCTAACCACGGTTCACTAGCAACAGTGCTGTTGTTGTTGTTTGGTTTTTAGGAGCATTAGCAACTAAGGCCATATTGCTCCGGGATATGCGGTGGTCATTCCCTGACCTTTCCGCATCCTTCATATTTGGTGGCGACGGGCTCGAACCCCGGTCTAATCAAGAAGCGTGTGCTATGCACTGCTGCTCCTTCCCACCTGGCTACGGAGGCGCCTTAGCAACAGTGCCTACAATGGGCACGTTGAATTGGAATTGGACCTCGAGTGATTGGAAGAAGGTCGCCTGGTCCGATGAAGCATGTTTCCTGTTGTACCATGTGGATGGCTGGGTACGTGTGCATTGTTTACCTGGGGAAGTGATGGCACCTGGATGCACCGTGGGATTAAAACAAGCCGGTGGCAGCAGTGTCATGCTTTGGACAATGTTCTGCTGGGACACCCTGAGTCCAGTCATCCATGTGCTGGGCATTCTGATGTCTACCACCTACCTAAACATCATTGCTGACCAGGTACACCCTTTCACAGCAATGGTCTTCTCCTCTGGCAGTGCTATCTTTCAGCAGGATAATGCACCATGCCACACCGCCTGTATTGTTCAAGACTGGTTCGCGGAACATGAGGAAGACTTCCAAGTATTGCCCTGACATCCAAATTCCCCAGATATCAATCTCATCTAGCATCTGTGGTTTGTGTTAGAACAGAAACTCTGATCTGCGGCATCTCAACCAGGGACTTTACAGGAGTTAAAGGATCTGCTAGTTACATGTTGGTGCCAGATACCGCCAGACACATTTAGAAATCTTGTAGCACCCATGCCTCTCCGGGTACGAGCTTTTTTTTGGCTCCACGTGGAGGACCAACATTGCATTAGGTAGGTGGTCATAATGTTTGGCTCATCGGTGTGTATATATATATATATCCCCTTATATGCTCAATATGAGAGAGCTGTTCATAATTAAAATTTGGCTCTCATGGTCACCAGTGAATGCTTCACTGCCTTTCAGTAGTTCAACCATAGAACATGACCTTTTGTGGTTCTACAGAGGCAGATGAATGCGCCATGCCACACCGCCTGTATTGTTCAAGACTGGTTCGCGGAACGTGAGGAAGACTTCCAGGTATTGCCCTGACCTCCAAATTCCCCAGACATCAATCTCATCTAGCATCTGTGGTTTGTGTCAGAACAGAAACTCTGATCTGTGGTGTCTCAACCATGGACTTTACAGGAGTTAAAGGATCTGCTAGTTACGTGTTGGTACCAGATACCACAAGACATTTAGAAATCTTGTAGCACCCATGCCTCTCTGGGTACGAGCTTTTTTTTGGCTGCACGTGGAGGACCAACATCATATTAGGTAGGTGGTTATAATGTTTGGCTCATCGGTGTGTGTATATATAAATATCCCCTTATATGCTCAACATGAGAGAGCTGTTCATAATTAAAATTTGGCTATAATGGTCACCAGTGAATGCTTCACTGCCTTTCAGTAGTTCAAACATAGAAACATGACTTTTGTGGTTCTACAGAGGCAGATGAATGCCCCCCCCCCCAAATCTGATCGGTGTGCCCAAAATCTTTCCTCTTTCATTTCATTATTTTCCCTTTATGAGGTTCACAGTTAAAATCTTGCAAAAAAAAAAAAAAAAAAAATCTGGATCTGCTTTGTAATGTGATAATAATTCTGGCTCAATCCACACTAATCATGCCATATGTACAAGGTTGTGGATCCCATCTTGCTGAACCTTTAATAAACCCAATTTCTTTGTTAGAATATTTCATATCCATTCATCTGAGATGCTCACTGGTGCACTTTTTCATAGGGGCGCCTCCGTAGCCAGGAGCAGCAGCGCGTAGCACACGCTTCTTGATTAGACTGGGGTTCCAGCTCGTGACCACCAAATACGGAGGATGCGGAAAGGTTGGGGAATGACCACCGCATATCCCTCGAGCAATATGGCCTTAATTGCTAATGCTCCTAAAAACCAAATAACAACAACTATTTCACAGACTAAAAATTGCAGGTCTGTAATCACCATATCATTCACTGCAGTCTTTTCTTGGCAATTACCCAATGACCCTTGTAGTGGAAAAACATTTCGTGGTGTGCATTTTTTTCACCAGGGCACATATGATGGAACAGGTGTACCCACAGTATGCAAGATTTCATCTGGCATTAAAGCCTTCTTCTGAGGATATCTTAAGACAGTATGATGCCCATCATCTGTAAATAAAAATAAATCCGTATTTTTGTACAGGCAACCCCCATATAACGCAGTACTTCTACAACACGATTTGAGAACTGCTGCAATCCCCGCATAACATGGTACTTATATAATACAGTTTTGCTCTAACACGGTTTGAGAAAACCCTGTTATTATGTTATATGTAGTTTTCAACATTTCCATTCCTTTTTTGAATCCCTGCTGTTAACTAGCTAGTCGTTATCGCCTTCGTGATATTTTTCTAAAGCATATTTCTTGAAGTCACCATCATAAAACAATAAAAACAATTTGCAGTTCCTGGTTTACTGGTCTTTTCTGTTAGTGTAATCAATTCTTGTAGTAAACTTGACCTTCTTGCATTTACTATAGTACCAATAGCTGGAATTCTGTGTGTTTTCACATTATTATGGTGAAATGTGTTTCCCCTTCCACGAATTATTTAATCATAAAAAAAACATAGATAAAGTTTCAGAAATTCATTATTCCATATCTCACTTGTGTGTATCGAGTTTGTTGCAACTTGTGCATGCTGTGTTCTTTTTTTATTAATCGCTTATCTCATTTTTACTGTTTTAAATTTTACATCCAAAAAAAAATATATATATCAGTGAACAGAAATATCAATTAGTTAGTATGTAAGTGTAAATTTATTTTTATTTTGCTAACTGGAAAATATTCTTTCGATTTTCATGTATCATTTAACTTTGTTAATTGGTAAGGTAATAAAGTTAAATTTGTGCTTTATATCTAAGTGGGGGTCCACTGTATTTCGTTGGAAGATCCTTGGGTTAGGTTCTGTGATACTGAACACGTGCTTGTTTGAGACCATAAAAAAATTGTGACCGAAGCATGCAGATTGTGACTTTTAAAGAGACCAGAAGGTACATGAAATCTAGATGCTACAGAACAGATTGTGCTTAGCAGTGATGAAGAGGAAGAAAATTAAATGAACATACATTATCTGACATATAATGTATCACAGTTTCTAAGGTAAGACGTTTGTTCAGTTATTACTTTTAACTTACTACTATTATAATAATAATAATAATAATAATAATAAAAAAAAAAAAAAAACGTGCATTTTTGTTATCTTTTGGAACAACCCCCCCTTTTTGCATTGGTTCTTAGTCCCAAATAATACTGTTTTCCATTACACGAGGATTACTTGTATTTGTATATACAAAGGCTGAATAACAAAACAAAAATAAATTCATAAGTTTATTGTCATTATTTCTTTGAGGCCACAACCTCTTCAATATTTCCTTGTAAATTCAGATTTAAATAAGGAACAAGAACCGGAATTACAAGTCGTCATTGGGAGATTAGTGCCAAAAAAAAAAAAGAGAGACCAAATGTGCCTACTTCAAAGAAACCAAATACTGTATACTTGAAATTCATATCCAATTACAAACACATAAAAGCAATGCAGTAGCTATTGAAACATTAGAGGACACTACCCTGAAATGTTTATTATTAAAATTAAATATTTATAATTTATAAGATTTAAATAAAGTGTTTGGTACAGATGATTTTCTGTCTCAAAAAATTAAGATTTTAAACCCACCTTCCAAAGCCATAGTCTGATCCTCTTCCATACTCTCCTGCTCTTTTTTTTCGAGAATAGTAATCATATTCATCATCAGAATAATCATCATAGTCTCTAGGACGTTTTGAATAAGGATCTAATTTATCCATAGATTTTGATTTTCCTGGTGGAAGTGCTGGAGCTGTAAAGGAATTTATTTGAAGAATTATATATTTAGTTATAGCAAAGTTAGGGCTATCAATTTTGCAAATTTCAAATTTTTAAAGATTGTTCTTGAGACAGTCATATACCAACCAATCAACACTACGATCAAAGCTTCATGCATTTGTGAGATCGAATGCACATAACCAGTTATTATGATATTAAAAAAAAACACCCTCATAGCATACATTAGGTTCCAGTCCTTAACCTAACCAAAATGGAGATGAGAATAGCTTTAAATAAGGGACTAAACTAGAGCATTGCCCCTATACAGGTTTCATATATCCATCCAGGTAGAAAATTAATGACATCATTAGCAAAAGACCTAACTTAACAGATAAGGAAATAGTTAAATATGAAAACATTTACAAGCAGGATTATAATGAAAAAAATTAACAGCAGTGTACAAGGTACAGATAGGCAGACCTCTTTGACTCACAGTTCTGTTCCATAAATAATGCTTATCCTCAGAAAGCTCTAGCTTTCTGAGGATAAGCATTATTTTGATAAAGCATCATTATCTAAAGCTAAAGACAGTACATTTTCTGCCTGTTCAAAACTAATGATATAACTTGCACATTGAATATCTCTTTAGAAGCTAATTACTTTACCTACTAAGCTAAATTTTACTGACAGGTCTCTGGGGTCCCTATAAGCAGTATCTGCATATATAGCTGAGTTTTACCTGCTAGGAACAGAAAGACAAATTGTACCGGCTCCCTTCCCTCCATCCCAATTAAAATATGGTCACTTCTTTGACAATGTTCTTTTGATCGCAAAACCTGCCCAAATTAAATCCAATTTGGAGGGGTTAAAAAGTGTGCACGAGAGGCTACAATATATTGTAGAAGATAAATTCAACAACGACCTTAGCTTTTTTGAATTTTTATTTAGAAGTAAAAACAGAATGTTAACTAAGAGGTAACAAAGGCAATTTATATCTATATAAATATTCATTATGGATTCCTCTCACAAAAAGTCAATAGTCATCGCTGTTAAATAATTCTCCCTTAAGGACAGAGAGGGAGAAATATCATTACCGAAGTAGAGGCTTCAACAAGAATGCATCCCTCTTTAATATTAAGGAATTTCTTAATATTAAAAAAAAAAAAAAAAAAAAGATCAAAGACTAAGAAATACTAATTCTGTAGACAATAGATTACTAATGACGTCTATATTATACCTTATCAAGAAATATGTGATATTATTTGTATTGGAAGTACACATTTCTTTACATCCAGAAACAAAAAAAAAAAAAAAAAAGAAAAAAAAAAAAAAAAAAAGGGGGCACCCGAAATGGTTTTTCAACTTTCGAGAAATGGGACAATATCCAAGTCTTGATAAGAAAAGAGACAATACTACTGTACTGTCTTTTATGAAAGCAAAGTTCACAATTTAGGCCATAAACTAGTAAAGCACTGGCCAAGAGAACAAATAAGAACTCTACAAATGCACAGCAGCCAAAGATCAATTTCAGAAAAATGGACTCTTGATCTAATGTGACAAAGAATTGGAAGAGATGGAACGGCTGTCATCTGTTTGGAAAAAAAAAAAAAAAAAAAAAAAAGTTTGCTTACGATAGAAGCAAAAGCATTAGCAATATTTTATTATGATTATTTATTGTGTTTGGTAATGTTTTGGTTACAAATGTGTGTTCAATCTTGGGTGGTCGGCACCTAACCCTATTTTTCCCACAGGGCCTGTTGTTCATATTACACGGGGGTTTCTAGGAACACAACTATCGTGCTATACGAGGATTGACTGTATCTAACTTCAGGGCCAGTCCTGCATGGTTTTATAACTTGAAGAGTTCCTTTCTCATTAAGAATTTTTTTTACTGGATAATGGTCATATATCTTTTAATTATAAGAAAAGATTCTACTTCATAATTATCTTTACTTTGACTAGCACACATTTGTATTTCAGCTGGCATACATTTTGCATTTCACTGAATTCACTACTATTTATTTGTCTTAAGATGACACTCAACACAATCTGACAATTAAATAATGGGATTGATTTTTCCTGCCTGCACAGTGAATACTACATTAAAAAAGTTTCCCACTCAAATTACTACAATGTGCTCTTTCAGTAGAACACATGCATGTGAATACTGCTTCAGTAGTTCAAGCCATGGCTAACAAGAAGCTAGTGGTGTGCTGTCAGAAAATTGAAGCTGGTACATTCAGCAATTAAACTTTAAGTTGGGTAAAAGTACGGAGGAAGCATTCAAATACCCAAAAAAGGTTTATGGAGATGAGTGTATTCTGTATGTGTGTGTTTCAGTGACAGACATGGGTCGATCGAGGACTACGTCAGACTGGGATGGCTGGTTTCCATTTGAACTGAAGGAAATGTTGAATCCATAATCTTGTGAATGAAGACTGAACATTAATAAAGAAATGGTTCACAACATTTCATAAAATGATTTAGGGTGGAAATGAAAGATTTGTTCATGATTTGTGTCACACAGCCTGAACCCGGAGCAAACGCAAAAAAGAATCGACCATTGTCGCAATTTCCTCGAATCTGTTGAAGATGAAAGTTGGTGCTTCCTATATGACTCTGAGATGAAAAGACAAAGCATGGAGTGCTGATCGCCAAGCTCACCCAGGCAGAAGATTGGACCCAAGACAATGCTGACCGTTTTCTTTGACATCTAAAGAATCATTCACAAGGAATTGTCCATCAGGGCATTACAGTCAACGGCCACTACTGCTCAGGTGTCATGCAACGCCTGTATGAGTATGCGTGTCGAGTAATATGCAACTTGTTCAACACAACCAGCTGGCTGCTGTTCCACAATGCACCAACACACACAACCCTCAACGTGAAGTAGTTTTTGTCAGAAAAAGCAATCACAACCATCAAGCATGCATGCTTCCTACTCGCCCGATTTGGCACCAGGACTATTTTGTTCTTGAAAATTAAGAGGGTGCTGAAAGGACATTACTTTGAAAATATATAACCGTTTCCAGACTTTGGCATTGTTATATTCTTTTTTTTTTTTTTTTTTTTTAATTTTGTCTCATTTAATTGGCAGACTGTGTATAGTCATCATACTGCTGTGAGAATGAACAAGGTCACCATTAAACGTAGTCAATTTTAGACGTAAGGGGGTGATTAGGGCACTCTGATGTTTCCTTCTTTGTACTCTTCTTTATATTTTGCAGTATTACAATGTTTGTGTTTAAACAGATCGGTAAAAATAATTGTTTTTTTTTTTTCTGATCTTATTTATATATGCAAGGTTTTTTTGACCTCTAGTATCTTTAAAGGGGGCCCTGCAAGAGCTTAGCCCTTGGGCTCCGAGAAGTGTAAGTACAGCCCTGAAGGTGGATGCAGTCCTGTTATTGTTTGTTAGTTATTTGGTTTTTAGGAGCATTAGCAACTAAGGCCACATTGGTCTGGGATATGCGGTGGTCATTCCCCGACCTTTCCGCATCCAACGTATATGGGGGTGACGGCTCGAACCCAGGTCTAATCAAGAAGTGTGTGCTACACCTTGCAGCTCCTTCCCACCTGGCTACGGAGGCGCCCTGCAGTCCTGCGAAAACAATTCTTTTATTATTGATAACTCCAAGGTTCTTATGTGAAGTAATGAAAGGGATGTCTACATGATCCAGGGAGATTTTAACCAGGAAAGAATCCATTTATAAGTAATTTATAGATGTTTTGATTTTGAATGGTTAGATATTCTGAGAATTCACTTAAATTGTTGCAAAGAAACGTTTGAGAGCAACAGACAGATAAAGGCAAGTCCAAAATAAAAAAAAAAAAAAAAAAGAAAGAAAGAAAGAAATAATTTGCATAAGTGAAAACATTTTTATGAATTTATGGTTGAAGGACTGCTGAAAAGTGTGTGGACAAAAGAGTACCACCAACTTGTGGAAGCAAACTAAAACCACTATAGATCTATCTGTACCATAGGAATCATTAATAACCTATAGTAAAGAATTTCCCAAGAAAGACAATTAGACTTCCTGAAAGTAAGTAAAAGGATTTAAGAAGCAAAATGCACAACTTGGAGTATACAGCATCATACGCTGAAATGATATTAGGTAGACAATGTCTACTTGGCCAACATTTTAATGCATTCATAATTAAGAAGTTTGTGGCAGACCTACCAAGTCTATCCACCTTTATCATACCAATGGGTATGATAAAGGTGGGCAAGAAAAACCGTTTAGAAAGGACAGGCAGAAAGTAGCATTCATTTTGATAACAAAATAAACATAGAAAATTACATAAACCAAATATCTTTGTTTTCTAGGTTGTGACAGGAAAAATATTTATGGCTTGCTCATGGATCTGGGAAAAAGTTTGAAGTAGCAAAATTATAGTACTGTGTATGAATATCAAAAAGGCAGACACTGGTAATGCTGAGCATAAAAAGGGAAACGTTATCAATCCTGGCTGTACATTTGATAACTTTTTATTTTAACCAATTCCTTTGACACATGAACTGAGTTCAGAAGACAAACAGGAAGGTTATTATCATGAAAATCAAGCATGGATAAAGGTTTTAGTTAAACATGCATTTCTGAACTCAAAGTTTGATAGTAGAGGGTTTTTAGATTTGCAGTAGATTCTTGAGTTGTTGATTTTGAGGTTGATAACGTGCACAACTGCAGACCCTTTTAGTTTGTTAAACTCTGTCCACCTTGATAAAAATGGATAAATAGCCAACGAAAGTTGTGGGAGGTTTCCACATGCATAGAAATGGAAGAGTAAATTCAGCACACATTTCAGTCTTCGGATATGAAGGAATATACATACCAATAATGTCAATGAAGGTAAGGTGAGGTGAGGTGAAACTTAACTATGATGTGTGGAGCCTCAAAAAAGATAAAAAAGGATAATTATTTTCAAGAATGAACTAATTTCTTTTTAATGAAAATTACAGTTCTGTGTTTTTCATGAGAAAATATGATGGTTGAAAGAGTCATTAGTTTGTTTCCAATATATCTTACATTTTGAAGAAGCATTGTTATCTTAGGTGGATGGTTTTTAAGAGGAGCCAAGATCTAAATTAATGCAATGCGGATTTACTGATTTACAGAAATGGGGGAAGGGAATGTGAGTTGATAGCTTACAAATTCCTGTAGGTTGCATTCCTTGAGATTCTAACTGGAACTAGGAAAGCTGCAGCTTTGTTAAGAGATGTTTAATTGATAACCTTACTGCACCAGAGGTATTGACCAAGGTGGCTAATTTGACTAATGTGCAGTTGAATTAGCTTATTAAATGTATTGGGTTCAACAGCATAGTTTGATGGGGTCAGTCAGTCAACCTGAGGGGAAGAATTCCAATTAGTCTTAAAGAAAATGCACAGTAATAAGAGTAAAAGGTTTAGAGTAAGCAATGCAGACAAAGTATTAAGTTAGCAGACATTTACATGCCAAGACAAGTGGCACAATAAATTGAGCCTAAACCATAGTCAAAATTATAAACAAAAAGAAAAATTTAAAGAATTTGTTCTTTTTACTTCTCAATGAATAAAATACATAAGCAGCCAAACGTTTTACCCAGAACAGGCACTGTACAAAGACAATCTGAAGAGCAATAAAATACATGTAGAAGGCTTCTGTGGCTCTACAGATCTGAAGTAAACTGAAAAATTATTGAATTAGAAATAATAGCTGCAAACCAACAAGGGATATCTTGACTCACCTTGGAGAATCAGAGAAAGGAGTCTTTCTAAAGAAGAAGAAACAACTTGCTATCAAATGAATGCGATAATACTATGGCATAACAATAGTGCCATACACTGTAAGATAAATGGGGTGTTCCATATAAATGAAAATAAACAGCAAGAAATAATAGTGATTGGTTTTTCAATCACCAGGAGGCGAAAGTTTTAAAAATATACTTATACCAAAACTTTAATAGTAAATAAAGCCGCGATTAGCTCTATGGGATTAATCAATTTACAGTTTGTAATCATATCACTGCCACAGAAAGCAACATATTTTTGAGTTGAAGGGTAGATGTGTCCGTTTTAAAGGCCACAACATACTAGTTGCTAATTTTAATGCCTTATCAAACTAACAGTGCCCGAGCGAGAATATTATAGTGTGTTTTGTTTTATGCTACAATATTTTTCATTTATCAATATCTGACAGTGGCTTTCAGTGAGGTGAGTTAACATTACAGCGTAATTCTGGCTCTAATTCTCTGGATAGTCCAAATAGAAGTGCCTATAAATTTGCTCATGTGGCTTGCAGCTGTATTTATCAAATTTCATATACTTTCAGCTTAAAGTGTGGGAGACACATTAATATTTAACTCAATTTTTTACCAAACACTGAACAAACCTCCACTCATTGCTGTTACCATGAATATATGCATAAAAGCTTATCATGTATCGAAATTTTATGCAAAAATTTTATTCACACCAAATGCAAAACTTTTAATATTTCCTTATAAATTATCTCATCAAAATGTTATATAAACTGTCTTATCTATCACAGTTCAACCTCATTTTACTTCTCCATAGACTGTAAGAGTCTTTCAATGCCATTAAAAAAATATATAAACTTATTTCTTTATACATAAAATGGTTGTAAAAACTTACTATTTTTCTTTTCAACTTTAACTTCTATTGTTCCTCTACCATGGCTTGTTTCCATTTCTGCAACACGTTCTTCCACAATAGCCGAGAGAGCAGATTTCTTCAATTTCATTGTCATTATAAGATCATATGCATCCTGGTCTACTGTTTTCTGAAATAATAACAATATATATAATTCAATGAAGCAAAGTGCAAAAATAAACACAATGCATACACAAGTACAGCTGTTAAACAGCAGCCTCGCACAGACTACTACTGAATAATTGTCACTGCCTATCCACTACAGATGGCTTAAGGTACAGTGCAAGATGTTAGTTAACATCAGCGGCTGCAAGGCATATGATGCAAAAAAGCAAGCTTATGCAGCATCAGCCAAAAAAAAAAAAAAAAAAAACCATTTCACCCCTCCATTTGTTCCAAATGCCTGTCCAGCTCAGCCTTATATTTATTTAGGCTATCAACTTCCACAACAAAAGATGGAAGTCCTTTCCACCAATCAACTACCGCTGGCTAAAAGCAAATTTCCACACATCTATTCTACAACTGTCTTTCCTCAATTTAAATCTGTACCCCCTCAGGTTCTTAATCTGAGTAAGAGGAAGAATTCAGCTTGCTCAACCCATTCAAGGTCTTATACACCTCAATCAGATCACCTCGCAGGTGCCTACTCTCCAGGTGCTGCTATTTGCAGAACTTAAGTGTTTCTTCAAAGAGCACCCATTTATTCCCCTCACCAATCTTGTTGCCCTTCTTTGCACTCGTTCTAGCAACTCTACATCCTTCCTAAAATGAGGCCGCCAGACCTGTACACAGTAATCTAGGTGTGGCCTGACCATTGCCTTGTATAATGGGATAATCACATCCCTGTCCCTGCTAGCAAAATTCCTATATATATCATTGACAAGATTCCATGACCTGCCCTGGCAGTTCATCTGCACTGTTCAGTGAACTTCATATTTGACTGCACAATTACCCAAAGGTCTTTTTCACTTTCTACTTTCCTGAGTGCAGAACCACACAGTTGGTAGGTTTCTCTTCAGTTATTGCTACCCATATGCATTTGTCAATGTGAAACTTCAGTTGCCACATCTCAGCCCATTTGCACAACTTATCTAGATCCAGTTGGAGTAGCATACTGTCTTTACTGTCGTTAACAACTCTGCCAACCTTTGTATCACCTGAAAACTTGGACATTAAACCTAATATACCTTCATCAATATCACTGATAAATATATCAAACAACAATGGGCCCAACACCGAACCCTGGGGAACTCCACTAATAACATTAGTCCACAAAGAGCAGTGTCCACTGATTACCACTCTCTGTCGTCTCCCACTCAACCATCCCATTATCCATTGTAGCAACTTACCCTTAATGCCATAACTCCAATTTGTACAGCAGACTTCCATATGCAACTTTATCAAAAGCTTTCCTGAAATCCAAGTATATTATGTCAAATTTATTTTTCGCATTCAGTTCCTTTGTGACCACATCATAGTATCCAATGAAATTGGTCAGACAAGACCTCCCTTTAACAAATCCATGCTGTGTCTTAACTATGCTGTCTTGTCTAGATGATCCTGCATTGCTTCTTTAACTAGCGATTCCATTATTTTCTCCGTAACACAAGTTAAACTAACAGGTCTATAGTTACTTGTGTCACATTTTAAACCTCCTTTGGTGATACCCTTTGGTGATACTGGTGATACACTTGCACACCTCCAGTCCATGGGGACCTTCCCTGAGTCCAAGGAAGCTCTCATAATTATGGCTAAGGATGTGCTTACTTCCTTTGCTGCCTCCTTTAATATAACTGGATAGATCCCATTCACTCCATGTGCATTTTTTTATGTTTAACTTCAACAATTTCTCCTTTGTTCTCAGTTATTGAAAAATCACTCAGCTCCCTGTTAGAGTTTGATCAAGTTCTGGCACTTCCCTCATTGAATAACTCCTCATGTGTGAATGTAGATGCAAAATGCTCATTCAGTTTATCAGCTACCTGAGCATGAACATCAATAGTCAAACCATCTATGTTAAGTGGTCCAATCTGATTCATCCCTTTCCTTCTACTTTATATGCCACCAAAAACAGAGGATGCAGAAAGGTAAGGGAATGACCACCACATATCACCAGAGCAATATGGCCTTAGTTGTTAATACTCCTAAAAACCAAATAACAAACAACTTTATATGCATCCCATACATTTTTCTTCTCTGCCACGAGCCTCATTAATTCATCTTATTTCTTAGTTGGAATGAAAAGCCTAGTAGCCTCCAAAATTAAGTCTGGTAGTTACATCTTTAATTCCCACATCAGTACATTGTGATCACTGTCACCAAGCGGTTCCTTTATCTGCAAATTCTTAATGCATGAATAATCACTGCTGATAATCAGATCAAGAGTATTACTCCCTCTGGTTGCCTCTCGAACATGTTGCTGTAGAAAACAGTCATCCAATAAATCCACAAAAGTCTGGCTAGTGTGCGAGTGACCAACCCACAAGTTCCAGTCGATATCTGGAAAGTTAAAATTCCCCATTATAAGACATTCTGATTTACTGTCTCACTCTATTTCTCTGCACAATTGCTCATTATACTCATTAAGCCTATAACACACCAAACAGACTCAACATTGCATTTCGCAGCAACATCAATTGAATGCACTTCCTTAGATTTTATGTGTTTCTTAACTAACAGCATAGCCCCTCGTCCCATCCTGTTCTATCTATCCTTTCTGTACACATTCTACTTCCCAAATTCCAATTCTGCACTGCTTATATCTGTGACACCACGTCTCTGATATCCCAACAATATCTGCCTTTGATGTCTTGACTAGCACTTCAAGCTCATCAAATTTATTAACCATACTCCTAGCATTGGTGTATATGCAAGTATACATGCACCTGTTTCTACTCTTAGTTACCCTAACACAGTCAATGTATTTATTTGTTCCACTATGACTTCCAGCAGTCCTGGAAATCTCCACTGCCTTGCTTTCCACGCCACTGCTGCTCATTCTAATAGAAGCAGTGCAAGAATCACTTCTGCCTCTGCCTGTGACCACTGTTAACCTTTTAGTCTGTGTATCTCCCCCAAGCTAGCAGTTTTCCGACCCACCTAACACTGCCTCGAGAGCATCAGCAAATATTCTTGCACCCTTTCTATTTAAGTGTACCCCATCCCTGTAGAAGCAGTCCCTTCTGTCAAGAAGCACAGACCAGGTTGAAAAAAAAGTTCTACCCCAACTTGACTGTGTGCATTCTTATTGCTATTCAAGACTTTTGGCACTCTATTTGGAGACTTTCGAGTAATGTCTGTTGGCAACACTCATATTTTCTGTTTAAAAAATGCAAATACAATAGCATTACCTGAATGATTATATTAACAAAAAATGATTTCAGGTTTACAATTTTACATACACTCAATTTAATGCTCAACTGTTTGTCATAGTGAAAAAATAGCACAACTTGACAAAGAGCTACAAGGCTCAATAGACACAGTTTTATCAATATTTAAAATATATATAATAGGAGATTAATTGTTATTGCGCATGCGTGCAAATTACCATGAAATGGAAATGAGGTACGGCAGTTGAACATTAATAGAATTACTGTGTAACCTCATTTCCAGAGTTTCAGCAATTAAAAGTTTAGTGTAATTATGTTGGAAATTTAAAATTTTGGCTTCGCTAAATAGGAACGTGTGCCCTTCATTAATAGCAGGGAAAGCGAATTCCGAAGCTGCTGCACGTGACACAGTATGTTGTTTAAGTCTTTGATCCAGAGTACACCCGGTTGATCCTATGTACGTGGAATCACACTCTCCACAAGAAACACTATAAACCAGGTCATGAGTCTGTACAGGCAAAGAGGAAAAAACCGAACGATTTTTTAATATGTAATGCAATTTTTGGGTCGGTTTTGTCACTACTTGTATGGATGTTATTGAGTGTCTTTAAAACTTCATTTGCAGTACAGTCGATTCCGGTTATTTGGGACACATCGGGACTAGCGCGTTTTGGCCCAATTAAGCGTCTGCCCCAATTATCCGAAGTTTCATGTAAATACAGTAGTTAAAAATACAATGTACCCCTCCCCCCTTTACAATTAGTTCACTGTACAATCAAATCACGTTACAACGAACTCACCATCGTAAAGTACCGATCACTATACGATGTGCAGTAAGCGCCGGTCATTATGATCACGTTTGTGAATTGAATTTTAATTCTATTAAACAGCCATTCTAATTAGCAAAAATAGGAGGAATGTTATCTACAGGCTATAAAAGTAAAGATATATTAAGCACAAATTTACCCTTTATTACCTTACCAATTAAAAAATTAAATGATACGGGAAATTCAGAAGAATATACGTGATAATCGGAATAATTAATATGTACACACTAACTAAACTAGTTGACATTTCTGTTCACTGGCATTTGTTGGTGGGGGCTGAAATTTAAAACAGTAAAAAGATACGCAATCAATAACAAAAAACACTGCACACACAAATTGCAAGTAACACAATATGCGCAAGTGGGAACAGAGTAACGAGTTACAAAGCTTTAAAAATAGGAATGAAGAGATGATTCTGAAAATTATTTTTTTTTTTTATATGATTGAAGATTCCATGGAAGTGTAAACACATTTTACCATAATAACCCACAGAATGCCAGCTGTCAGTATTATCGCAAATTCAATAAGATCGAGTTTACTATCCGTTTATGATAGATTGCACTAACAGAAAAGCCCAATAAACAGGTGACTGCTAATTGTTTTTATTGTTTTATGGTTGTGACCTTCAAAAATCCGACCAAACTACGTGGTATGGTCAGAGAAAATCTTAGAGTAATCTCCAGTGGTGTGGTCTCCTGCCCCGATTAAATGGCATTTTGTCCCAATTAAGTGAAGTAAACTCTGGCTATTTTTTCGATTGGGTTCTGTTTTTTAAGATTTGCCCCAAATAAATGGCTGTCCCGATTAACTGGTGGCCCAAATAACCAGAATCAACTGTATTATCATCAGTGATGATAAGTATATCATCTAGGCAGTGCTTTTTTTTGGGATGGTATGGCGTACCAGCACCTTTATTCACAGTGAAGTGTGACATTTGGATATGGTGCACTTCGAAATTTGTAATATTCCGAATTAACTTGGTACACACTGTTAGCATTTCTGGCCTTCAGGCAATTAGTGCTGCTGCGTGAATTAAGAGAGCTAAAGGGATTACTATTCTGCAATTTAGTGGTACCCGGTAAAACCTATCTGACCACCACCTGTCCCACATACGAAGTCGCGCTGGTAAAGAGTGAGCAGTTCGTTGTGTATTACCAATGGGCTCTGGCCCACCTTCTACTGCAGTGGTGTACAACCTTTTCCCGTACAGTGGCCATATTCAAAAAAATTCAAAGTTAGATTTCTTTAGTGTTACATTTTCCATATTTTGTTGCATGTAAAAGTAAAATTTAAAATATTCGAAACTTTTATTAAGAATATTCTACAAAAACTTTATTATGAAATTATTTTTACTTATTTTTTATAAACTTGAATAATAAATTTATGCTTAATAAACTGTGTTAATATACTTAATTTGTTGTTCTTATTCTAAAAACATTACTACTAAAGTAACAATATCAGAAAAAAAAATTTTTCAGAGTACTTTTCATAATTTTCAATTTTTTCTGATAGTAAAGAATCAGTACCGGCATCTATTTTTTTTTACAAAAAATAGCAATGCACCTAGGTATCTTCCATAGTATGTTATATCAGGAAGAAACGGTGATAAATGTATCCACTCAATTTTGTCTAAACAGATCTCAGCTATTAGGCCACTGAGGCTTAGGCCCATCAGCAAACCGAAAATTTGTTTATAAATTCTATCTTGGAAAGAAATGTAATTTGCGTCCATCAAAAGTTTCACCAAATTAAAAATTTCTTTTTTAGGTAACCTAGTTTGATTAATGCCAATAGTGCCATTATTCAATAATTTCCAAATTATGTCTAACACATATTCTACATTAACACATATTCTACGTTATTTGTATATAATAACATCCAATAAGGACAATTTGACATCCAGTCTTGGGATCTTTCTTTCTTTCTTTTTTTTTTTCTGGTATCATTTTGCCAATAAATGTTTTACCATATTGCTGCTTCAATCTTCCGTAGATCCTAGGGGATGCGAAAAACAAATTACAAAAATTTTTTAAAACCATTATTTTTAATCGTTATTATTTGGAGAGTATGGTGTAGAAGACATCCTATGAAGCTATCAGGTAATCTCTTATTTTTTTAAATATTAAACTTTTAACAGAAAAAAATATGAATGAGAGAGAGAAATTCCCAACTACACCAATGAGCCAAAATATTATGACCACCTACCTAACATGATGTTGGTCCTCAATGTGCAGCCAGAACAGCTCGTACCCAGAGAGGTATGGATGCTACAAGATCTGGTACCAACATGTAACCAGCAGATCAGAGTTGCTGTTCCAACACAAACCACAGATGCTCGATCGGATCGATGTCTGGGGAATTTGGAGGCCAGGGCAATACCTGGAAGTCTTCCTTGTGTTCCGGGAACCAGTCTTGAACAACTCGGGCGGTGTGGCATGGCACATTATCCTGCTGAAAGATGGTAGACATCAGAGTGCCTGGCACATGGATCCACACAACTGGACCCATGGTATCACGGCAGAACATCGCCCAAAAGCATGACACTGCCGCCACCAGCTTGTTTTCATCCCATTGTGCATCCAGGCGTCATCACTTCCCCAGGTAAATAATGCACACTTTACCCAGCCACCCACATGTGCAACAGGAAACATGATTCATCGGACCAGACGACCTTCTTCCAACCATTCAAGATCCAGTTTCGATGCTTGCATGCCCATTACGCCCGTCACCAGTATTCTAATTACTGACGAGTTGCGCCACAGTCGCCACGTACAATCCGGGAGAGCCTTCGCTCACCACGAGCATCGATGAGCCATGGTCATCCAACACCTTGCCGGTGGTTCGTGGATTCCCCCCCCCCTCAGTTGGGATTAACCAAGGCTGACCGTGAGCACCCCCACCAGCCATTCTGTTTCGGATATGCTCTAACCCAGTTGTCTGGCCATTACATTGTGGTCTTTGTCAAACTCGCTTAAGTCCGCTGCCTTTCCCATCTGAAGAACAAGAGTAACACTGATTAACAGAGCTCGGTATCAGATGTTTTTTTACATGTTCTGACCCGTGCTGTAGTTCAACTGCAGTTGCTTCGATTTGCATAACGACTCACCGGTCATAATGTTTTGTCTCATCGGTGTATAGACACTGAGTAAACAATCCTATGTGGTTGTTTTCCATTAAGGTTATTATTATATTAATACTGTTATTACACCACATGAAACTATAAACATTAATGGTTTCTTATTTTAAAAATCTTTGGAAACACTTGGCATCGTGCCATCTTCCAGGAAGTTACAATACGGATGTTGACTTTGCATTACATTCAAAAATGATCATGTCTATTGCATTTGTTCCCAAAGAAGACATTATTCATGCAATTACCAGTCTAGAAAATTATTTACCAGAGGAGTTTGAGCCAATTTTAGAATGGTTTACCAATACGCTATGAAGAAGCTGACTGCAGAATTTTAAATAACGTCAATAACTATTATCGGCAAAATATTATAGAATATCTTCGTGGTATATCCTACAACTGCAATATGAATTAAAAAAGTAAAGCATTTGTAGTTTTATAGTTTATTTTCCAGGATTATTAAAAAAAATTCAAAGATGTATACTTAACTACGCAATAAATTCTCCTCTAATAAACGTGTGTTCTTAATAAATAACATATTGCACTAATATATTTGACTTTACAAATATCCATTAATAAATTTATAACCCTAAATGAAAACATGTATATAGTTTTCTTCAACTTTTGCAGCAAGGATCATTCAAGAAAATGTTGTAGGAGCTTTTCACTGTTGTGGTTGGAAATTGTTTGCAATGCGATGTTACATGTATCACGTTTTTAGGATGAAACATTCACTTCCTACTGAAGAGGATATTAGTTTTCGCCTCTGCAAAGATATAGCAAAAGTCACCTCCTACGGAAGATGTGAGTAACGTCTCACCAGGGGTTAAATCACTTCCCTTTTGCTTGCAGCAGCTAAGAGAAAGATCCTACACGTATCCCTTTCAAAACTGAAATGTGTTATCCAGTGCAGCACACGGAAATGCAGAGGCCACTTATTTCATGCTGCACTCACACAAGAATGTTGTTTCACTGTGAGCGATAGCTACATTTGTGTATTTTCAGAGTAAGGTATCCATCATTAATTGGAAAGGTACCACAAAACCCTAACTGCAAAATTCTTCGTTCCAATGCCCAGTGGACAATTTAGCCCACATATTTTATGCATGTAATTTCATCAGCTGAAAGAAACATCCTTGCTCCATTTGTAGCAGGACTGAAATTTATTACAAAACCTTATCATAAACTTTGCTGGTTGGTTTGTTGGTTGATCTGGGATTCCGCGGTACAAGGGCAGCTAGAGCCAAAGTGCATTAGTTACCACGGTTGTGGATTTAATCTTTAATTTGGTACAAGAACTATAATCCTCTAGGAGATAACTCAGTTTCAATGAGTACTGCTAAGCTAAAAGGATCTAAAAATTTGAGTCTTTGAGTCAAACAGCTTGATTTTGAAGGCAATTGAGGATGTCTGGTGCACAGGGAGGAATAATAGATGAGTATGGAGGTCTCACCCATTAATAAATGAAGTCATCTGAGTTAAACAGCTTGACTGGGGAGGAACAATAACAGTATGGAGGGTCCTCACATATCAACAAATGACAAAGAATGATAAAGAGTGAGATGGGTATGGTCAAGGTGCCCTTTCAAGAACAACTTTTTCTGATTCGTTTGACTAGAAACTAGAGCACCAGAGTTGTGGCATATGCCTGACTTGAAGTAGTTCTACTAGTGCGGTTTGGAAATCAGCTAAAGTTATTATAAGAGCATACTGTTGAATTTAATCAGCTCCTGCAAAGTCAACTTTCTGGCTACATAGGGGTGAAATAATGTATACAAACCAGCTCTCCATGTAATGACAAATAACGTTTATTTTATCAGGCAAGTACATCCTGAATTATGAAAGTCTGGCACATCAGTTTTGGGTAGTCACAACTTTGACTCATGAATAATAAACGCGTATTATTTTTTTTTAACACAATAAAACTGATTATATAATAATATCCTTCCATACAAAATCTTACAATATTAAATCAATACAGGTAACCCCTGCTTAATTCTGATAATTCGTTCTGGAAAAACAGAGCACTAAGTGAGCACCGCATTTCCATAAGGTGACTTTTTTTTTTTTTTTTTTTTTGGTAGTTGTTGGTGCATCGGCTTCTGTGGCCATGATGCACCTCCCAAGGTTTTTGCAGTACTTTGATCCAAGCCCGAGGCGGGACTCGAACCCACAACCTTTGGGTTGCCAGGCAGGCACTTGACCCACTCGGCTAGCCCGGTCGGCAAGGTAACATATGTATTTGTAAGTTGTGGTTGTTGCCATAGGATATTTCCTAATCAATAATAAATGGTAGTGAAAAGATGCACAAATGTTGGTCAAAATATTTAATATTCAAATATCTGTACATATAAAATATTCTGCATTACATACGTATATAATTATGTGGTAACTACTTACGCATCAAAATTAAACTTAAATTAAAATCATGAAAAATGTGTCGATTTTGGGTTGAACCTTGGCCCTCTTCCTTTTAAATCGCCCTCAGCGTTACGCTGAGGGGGATTTAAAATTAACACCCCTTAATTTTAAAGTCAACCGATCCTTCTCCGCTCTGAAACATGGCATGTTTTTTTTTCCCTTTCAATATGAAACTTCTTTTAGGCATTCGTTTCTACAAAAGTCCTGCTTCATCTATGGTAAGTATAACACATAATACCCCTCTTCAATAATTTTAACAAGTTCCTTTTTGAAAGTTTTGGCTCCTTCATCTGCACTTGTGGCTTCTCCCTGGATTTAAAATCTATTCAACCAGCCCCTACCAGTTTTAAATAGTTCCACATTTTTTTTTTTTTTTTTAGGTGAGTTTTCTTCAGATCATCATATTGGCTAATCTCTCTCTCTCTCTTTTATAATATTTAACTTAACTGAATTCTGCTTTGGATATTATCTTCAATAAAATTAGTTAAAGTCTTTCCATTTCAATCCTAATAGCCGGCCTAGCCCTAGTTGCTTGCAGTGGAACAGCTATCTTTCCCCCTGCTAAAATTAATTCTTTATTTTTTTATAATTGTTATTACAGTTAAACTTGCAAGTCCTAAATTATGGCACACATCTGCTTGTCGTTGACTGGAATTGATTCGCTTCAAAATGTCTAACTTAATTTTCAAATTCAGTCTTTTTCTTACATTTATAGTCTTCGTACTGCGACCAGATGTTGCTTTTTCATTCTTATCGGCCATTATTAACTCGAAAAGGTAACTGCGTTGGTTGCATTAATTATGATACAATGTTCAAGTAAACTGTCAATTATGCACGATGTCTAATACTGTACTGAGTGATGACTAGACTTCGGATAAATGCATATAACGCAAATATTACAAGCAATATACTTGATCATTTTTTAAAATGTTGATCTGGGAACTACGTAGCAAGTCGCTGTACTGCAATTAATTTAGCGTGCAAGAGAATTCCACTGAGCGTGGGAAATTTTCTCAAGTCGGCGGGGGAAACGTTTTAATGCTGTTTTGGCATACATTTTCAAGCTATTGACTCCACCAAATGAAACAATTTCGTTAAATATGCCAAAGATGCAATCTGTAAAAGAGCGTTATAATGATCTGTGACAGCGTTATAGTCAGATATGGGTTATAATATAAGAACCGCATTATAACGGGGGGGGGGGGGGGGGGGGGCTGAATATATCTTTTTTGATATTGCTGATCATATGGCTGTGACTTAACTTTTGTGCACCAATATATATCTTGATATCCGTGAGTAGCTCTGTAAACCATATAGCTTTTATTTAGCACTACATTAAGAGAAAGCAATGACATTCGCCATGAGTGCAGTGTCTAATCTATGTTTTTCAATACTCCTAGTAATATACAATGTGTAAAATACGACAAACCAAGAGCTGAAGTAACTGTATGGAGAACCGGATATAGTTGGAGTGATAAAGAGCTCAAGACTTAGATGGGCAGGCCATGTGATACGAATGGAGGAAAACAGATGGCCAAGGAAAGCAATGGAAGGGCAACCGGGAGGAAGACCGAGAAGGAGGTGGGTGGACCACACAGAGAATGACCTACGACAGCTTAGGGTGAGACGATGGAGAACAATGGCCAGGGAAAGCGATAGCTGGAGAAAAATTGTTGAGGCCAAGGTTCTACAAGGACCGTAGTGCCGTGGAGCATGTAAGTACGTAAGTAATACACAATATAAATGCACCACACATTTAACCTTTAAAGATGTCATTTTTTTAAGCAATATTATAATTTCTTACTTTTAAGTTATTTCAGCCAGACTACAGTAAGACAATATTTGTCTTAGTACAGATTACACACAGTGTATAAGGCATTTGCACATCTGGATATATGCAAATGTATCCCAAATTCACAAAGGGAGATCTAAGGACGACACAAGTAATTGCGGACCAGTTAGTTTAACTTCTGTTTCAGAGAAAATAATGGAGTCACTGGTTAAAGATGCATTGCAGGACCATCTAGACAAGGCTGCAGTAATAATTCAGACAATGCATGGGTTTGTTAGGGGAAAGTCTTTTATGACAAATTTCAATGGATACTATGATGTATTAGTAATGGCCACATGGTGCAAGAAAGCCTATGGCTTATGCTGCACCACCAAACCCCCCCCCCCAAATAAAACAATGATAAAAAAAATAATAATAAAATAAATAAATAATTAAACCTATCATCCTATGCGCTTCCCTCACCCAAAGGTATTATCCAGATGACCTCTGAATTTCCCCAAACTGTCAGCCTCTACCACCCATGTAGGCAACTTATTCCAGTAATTTATAACTCGCTGGCTAAAATAAAACTTCCTGCAGTCCAATCTAAACATTTCTCCCCGTAACTTGAATTTATGTCCCCTAGTTCTAGCATCATTTATAAACTTGAAAATTTTCCCCTCGTTCATTTTACTGATGCCTCTCAGAGCCTTAAACACCTCAATCAAATCTCCTCTAAGGTGTCTAGTTTCCAAACTCTGCAACCCACATATTCAAAGTTTTTCTTCATAAGGACGCCCTTTTGCCGATCTCACCAAGCGAGCTATCCGTCTTTGCACCCTTTCAAGAAGCTCGATGTCTTTCTTTAGGTGTGGTCTAACAAAAGCCTTATATAATGGGATTATAACGTCCCTATCTCTACTTGCAAAAGTTCGATAGATCATCAATAGAACACCATGGGCCTTCCTTGCAACCTGTTTACAATGCTCAGAGAATTTCATGTCTGACTGCATCGTAACACCCAAGTCTGTTTCCTCCAATACTGGGTTTAGTTGAACTCCACCAACTGAATAAGTTATTTTGGGATTACTGTTTCCCAGGTGTAATACCTTACACTCTGTTGGATTAAAGCATAGCTGCCATTTTTCTGACCATTCCTGAAGCCTATCTAGGTTTCTCTGATGAAGCTCAGCTTGACAGTGATCATTAACTACTCTACCAACTTTAACATCATCTGCAAATTTAGATATTACGCCCTCTTTCTCTTCATCGATGTCGTTTATGAAAATTAAAAACAACAGTGGTCCTAATACTGATCCCTGGGGAACCCCACTTCTTACATCAACCCAATCTGAGGAATAGCCATTTATCACAACCCTCTACCTCCTGCCCTGAAGCCATCCTGCTATCCATCTAAGGATTTTCCCAGTGATTCCAACCTGTTCCAGCTTATAAAGCAACTGCTCGTGTGGGACTGAGTCAAAAGCTTTGCTGGAATCTAAATAAACAATGTCGAAATTATTCCCTAAATCCAGCTCGTGAGTGACCCTTTCAAAATAGCGAACCAGATTTGTTCAACACGATTTTTCCTTTACAAAATGATGCTGAGTATCCTTGAGAATTTCAATTCGATCCAAATGATCCTGAATTCCACCCCTGATCATTGCCTCCATGATTTTGCCTACCACTGAAGTAAGACTGACAGGTCGATAATTTCTCACTTCACTCTTAGAGCCACCCTTATGTATGGGAGATACATTGGCACTTTTCCAATCCAAGGGAATCTCCCCAGAGTCTAGTGATGCTCACATAATTAGCCTCAATGGTTCAATGCATTCACTTGCCGCCTCCCTTAAGATTATAGGGTATATTCCATCAACTCCAGGAGCCTTACTGGCCTGTAGGCTCAAATGTTTTTCATTAAATAATCTTGCGAAATTTGAATATCAGTAATTACATATTTTTCAACTTCGCTCTCACAATTTCCCATTGCCACAAAAGGTTTTTCATTTGTAAATATCGATGAAAAATAACTGTTGAGTTCATCAGCAATGGCAGCTGGTGTATTTAATACTATCCCCTTTCCCTTACGTAAAAGTCTGATCTGGTTTGTCCCGCTCTTTTTGGCATTTATATATGTGAAGAATTCCTTATCCCCCCACCCCTCTTTGCTCTGTTTGCTAGTGATTTCTCATAAACTGCTTTTGCCTGTCGAACCTTTTCTGTGGCTCTATTACAGATCATCTTGTAGTTGTTATAGGCTTCAGTACTTTTTATTGCTCTGTAACCTTTCCATGCCACCTTTTTCTGCTCAAGTAATGTGGCAACTTCACTATTCATCCAACTTGGAACCCTCCTCGTGGAGTATTTTTTTTAATGGTAAATACACATTCAAGGCATCTGTGATTAATGTTTTAAAAGCATACCACAGTTCAATTGTATTCATTCTCTGTGAGATATCCACCCAGTTAATAGAGGCCATGTAGTACCTTAAGGCATCGTAATTTCCTTTTCTGAAATTAAAACCCATTCCTTTGCCTTTTACTGCTGCTATCTCTCTCTCATCATCATCCACCACCGTAGAACTCTGTGATCACTTCTTGCTACTGGTTCCTCTACTGACAGCCCTGTTATGTCATCTGATTCATGAGTGATGATGAGGTCTAGGATTTTCTTTTCTCTAGTACTTTCCCTGACATGTTGATACAAATAACAGTCATCTAGTTGATTTAAAAATTTTGTTCCCCTATGTTAAGTTTCCTTCCCATTTACTTCAATCAATTAGAGGCAAATTTAAATCACTCATAATAAGACATTGATGCTTATTTGCCCATTCCATTTGCATGTAGAGGCTTTCGTCATAATCTTCACAATCACCTGGTCTGTAGATTACTCCTACTCGCATTATACCTTTGTTTCCAACTATCGCACACCACACAGATTCTATACTAGCATGTGAAATGTTTGAATCCAGGAAAGCTATCGTCGCACTCAGACTGCTTCTGATAAGAAGCATTACCCCACCACCCCTTCTATCTACCCTATTCTTCCTAAATACATTATACAAGCCGTACCGAAACTCATAATCCCCAATTTCCGGGCAGCACCACGTCTCTGTAAGCCCTATTATGTCCGTGTTACTTGTTTTAACCAGCAGTTCCAATCCGCTCATTTTATTGATGACACTTCTAACATTACTATATAAATAATTAAGACTTACTGTTCTTGTATATTTAACAACCCTAACACAACCCTTGAACTTTTTTAGGCTCTCTTCCCTGGCATTAGCTACCCGCTCACTTGAAACGTTTCTGGCCCCCAAGAACATCTAGATAATATGTCCAGTTGGGGTAACAGACAAGAACTGTTGAGGTATGTGCAAGAGTTACTTTGACCAATATTATCAGATAAACACGTGTAAGTATTACCCACATCCCCCCTAACTAGCAGTTTCCCCGAACCTTTAAGGTATCCTCAATAATACTGGCAAAAACTTTTGCACTACCTTTGTTTAAGTGTATCCTGACTCTGCAAAACAAATTCATTCTACCTACAAGTGTGGGCCATGCTGATAGAAATTTCTCCCCTAAAGCCTTGCAGAGTCCTTCAAGTCTTGAGTTAATCCACAAGGCTTTTAACATATAATCCCTCCTATGGTGTCTGGGCAGAACTGCAGACAAATAGACATTGTGGCCTAGCTCACAGCATTTCCTCAGCATGGTCCTGTATTTTTCCAACAAATTGTCAGATCGTGTACGTTTAATGTCATTAGTCCCCATGAATAATAATATTCTCTTTAGCCCCCTTAAAATCTGACAATCTGTTGGTGACATCATTAATAGTTGCTCCCAGTAGACATACCCTGGTACTACTCCACCTATCCGCATTACAAAAAATATTCCCCATTTCCCTGACAATGGAGTCTCTTAATAAAACAATGTCCTTTTTAACCAGAGTAGTTTGCACTTGGTTGTTCTGTTTTGAAGTCCGAATCAGGTGTGCATTGCTTGGTAGATCATGTGGTTACAAAGAAACTGGATGCAAAAAATAATTTTGCTATCATATACTTGGATTTCAGGAAAGTTTTTGACACTGTTGCACAGGAAGACTGTTGTACAAATTGGAGCCAATATGGCATTAAGGGTAAGTTGCTACAATGGATAAAAGGGCGATTGAGTGGGAGAAGACAGAGTGGTAATCAATGGACACTGCTCTTCGTGGACTAATGTTATTAGTGGAGTCCTCCTGGGCTCGGTGTTGGGCCCACTGTTGTTTTATATATTTAGCAATGATATTGACCAGTCCTGGCCAACCCAAATTGTTCTGCTGGCCACCTTCGACAAACTACAATTTTCCGCAGGCCATACATAAAATAAAACAATCATTTAAAAATAAAAAATCAAATGCCATAAAAATTTATTTTATTCATTCATTTTTATTATATATCTACATTAATGAGATATTTGCTTTTTTCTCTGCGATCAATCAATTTTTTAAATTCTGCTTCAATGTTAATAGTTGCGCATCTTAATTGATTTTCCAGATTTTCATCTATTATTGAAATGATTTATTTTTAATAAAATTCATTTCCAAAAAGAAAGTTACAGAAACGTATGTGGATTTGCAGGTACTCAATTTTTTTGTGGAGAAAAAAAAAAAAAAAAAAAAAAATCTAAATTTGGGATACCTTTCTGCTGTCACATTCGTGTTGTAAAAGTTGATTTTGATGTTATGGCATAAATGTGTCTTAATTCACTGTTGTACTGTAATTCAATTACTTCCATCTGCAGAATTTCTGGTTCAAAGAAGGGAAGGAATGGTGGAGATTCGGGGAAGTACAGCTGGTGTAGCGTTATATTTCTCATTATTTATCGTGCCTAGTGCAGCTAGCGTATGTTTTCTCACTGATGTAGTCAGTAGAATAAAAATCATCTGGCAGGCTGCATTCAGCCCACAGGTTAGCAAGGCCTTATTATTATTATTTTTTTGATTTGGTAGTTGTTGGCGCATCGGCTTCTGTGGCCATATTGCACCTCCCAAGGTTTTTGCAGTACTTTGATCCAAGCCCGAGGCGGGAATCGAACCCGCGACCTTTGGGTTGCCGGGCAGGTACTTTACCCACTCGGCTAGCCTGGTCGGCAGCAAGGCCTTATATTGATGAAGGTATATCAGACTTAATGTCGAAGTTTGCGGATGATACAAAGTTGGCAAGGTTGTTAATGACAGAAATGGCAGTGTGCTACTGCAACGGGATCTAGAAAAGTTGGGCAGATGGGCTGAGAATTGACAACTGAAGTTTAACATTGACAAATGCAAAGTACTGCATATGTATAAAGTAACCCATGAGAAACGTATCAACTGTGTGGCACTACGCTTAGGGTGGTAGAAAATGAACAAGACCTGGGAGTAATTGTGCAATCAGATATGAAATTTCAGAGCAGTGCAGACAGGCTGCCAGAGCAGGTCGTGGGGTTTTGTCAATGATATACAGGAATTTTGCTAGTAGGGAAAAGGAGGTGATTATCCCTTTGTATAAGGCAATGGTCGGGCCACACCTGGAGTACTAGATACAGATCTGGAGGCCTCGTTTTAGGAAGGATGTGGAGTTGCTTGAGCAAGTACAGAGAAGGGCAACAAGATTGGTGAGGGGAACGAAGGGGTGGTCTTACCAAGAAAGGCTTAAGTTCTGCAAATTGCAGTGTCTGGAGACTAGGCACCTGTCAGGTAATCTGATTGAGGTGTATAAAGGCCTTGAACAGGCTTAATTCTGATGGGATTCTTCTGCTTGCTCCGATTATGAACCTGAGGGGGCATAAATTCAAATCGAGGAAAGACAGTTATAGAATAAATGTGTGGAAATATGCCTTTAGCCAGTGGGTAATTGATTGCTGGAACAAACTTTCCATCTATTGTTCTGGAAGTTGGTAGCTTAAATCAATCCAGGGAGGAACTGGACAAACTTTTAGAAGAAATGGATGTGTGAAATGGTTTTTTTTTTTTTTTTTTGCTGATGCTGCACAAGCTTGCTTTCTTCCATCACATGCCTCCTCTACTACTACTACTACTAGCATTCCAAGATCGAGTCTATATGTCACTGTAATACTTTTTTATTTTTTCCAATAAGAATGTCTGCAAGGTGGAACTCTTCTCTTTCCATTCTTCCAAATGAGAAGCTACATCAAAATATAATCAACATCAGAAAAATTTCACCCTTTCTGAAATTTAAATTTTTCTCTTTGAAGTACAATTATGCTAATGTGGTTTCACGCATGGATAAGAAAGCATTACTCTTTCATGATGACCTCAGTCAATAAATTACCAGTCTGCTCTGACAAACAAATCAATGACTACACCCAATTCATATAACAAGTTTATAATTATTCCAAAATAGTTTTCTTTATATAGGCAACCCCCATATAACACAGTATTTTTATTTTTTTGTGAATCCCACTGCTGACTTGCTAGTCGCAATGCAAAAAAAAAAAAAAAAAAAAATCGGGAAATCCCTGTATTTTATTTCGTTGGGAAATCCCCACGTTAGTTCTGTGCTATTGAACTTGTTCATGTTTGAGACCATAAAAAATTGACTTCAAAGCGTGCAGTTCATGACCTTTAAGGTTTTTGTAAGTTTATTTAGCTCTTATTTCATTGTTTATAAATTTTTCCAGGTATGTATTATTAAACTTTGTTCTTAAGAACCGTATTAGAATAATTTCTTTGTTGTGAATTAAATTCCAGCCCCAAATTATGCCTAAGTAAAGTAAAAAAGCACCCCTCAAAAGACATTTTTCAGTTGTGGACTGTATCGGAATCGTAGCTTTATGGCTCAAAGAAGTAAAACCGCTAACATTTAACCGTGTGTTGAAAAAATGTATGGCCAGAGTCAGCTCATTTAGGAAATATGGTCGAACCAGCAAAAAACGGAATCGGTGCGATAGTAGAACCTGATAAGTCAGTGGAGTGGGGGGAGGAGATACAGAAGACGTTCACAAATTATTGGTAGAAAAAGAGGCTGCCAAAGTGGATTTAGTAGAAACAGCATCAGAAATAAACCATATCAATTCAGAGGATGATAGTGCAGATGAAAATTCTGAAGTCCCAAATTTTACACTAAAAAGCATAAACTAAGCTGAGCAATTAGAATCTTATTTTTTGAATGTAGATCCTTCAACTGAAAGGAGCACAAAGTTCAAAAGGGAGTTTCAAACATGCTTAACTCCATACCAAGAATTGTACAAAGATCTATCAAGCAAAAGCAAACAAACCCAGATTACTGATTGTTTAAAGAGAGCAGAAGATACAAAGTCTTCTGAACTTTCTTCTGATGCAGAAGAAAGTTCAGAAGGTGAAGATATTCCGCAACAGAGAAAATGTTCTCATTTAATTATGCTTAGCAGCAATGAAGAGGAAGAAAATTAAATGAACATACATTATCTGACATATATATATCACAGTTAGTAAGATGTTTCTTCAGTTATTATTATTATTTTTAATAAAAATTAAGTTTCCAATAATTATAAAAAAATTGTGTATTTTTGTTAGCTTTTGGAATGTAACCCCCCCCCACTAGTTCTTAATCCTGTATAACATGGTTTTGCACTACACGATATTTTATAGGAACCTAACTACAGTGTTATACAAAGGTTACCTGTATATTTTTTTGTTTACTGGCACTAAGGTCAATCTCAATGCTTTTTAAGAAATAAGGTGCTCTTTGTAAATGAGTAATTCAAAAATAGTTTTCTTCAGTGATTTATCCTGGAGTGAAAAAGGCAGCTCACTACAGAGGAAAGAAAATGAAGAAATAAATTTTCTATCCCCCACAGTCCATAAAACAGTCTCACGGTTTATCTATAAGGAAAAACCTGTAGTATTGACACAATCCACAGTAACAACTGTGTTTAAAGAACATAGCAAACTTACCTAACCCCGAATTCTTAGTACTCCTAATTGTTCACCTGACAGGTGCAAACATTCTTGTTGATTTCAATAAAAATTTGTGGGTTTTCTCTATTCTGCTAACGGATTACTGTATGCATTCTTTTTAGTTAATAAAAAAATAAATAAAATAATAATAAAAGAAATAAATAAATATATTTGCATATATGAGATGTATTATTCCCTTCATTTTCAAAATTTGAATATTACACATGTTGCTAACTCTCCATCCTGAGAGATTATTGCTTTGTGTTTGTCTTATTCAAAAATTATAGCATATATTTTAAATTAGTTTTTTAAAAGGATGTAGTTTACAACCATTAGAACTTGTTAATAATTATTAGATTACATAAAACAGTTTTGCTTTGCAGAGCAGGCATAAGTCAGTTAGTTTGTCAAACTAGCATTGTTATAAGTTAAAAGTAGAAAAGTGGTGGAGCTGTTGGACACAATCATGCTGTAACTCTGGGAAAACAAAATATAAAAATTTGCAAACCATACCAAATTTGTTGATATTTAGGAAACAGATTTTTATCTTCAGCCAGCAATTAATGCAAACTTGTTAATTTTGAGTTACACTTCACAGGTGTAATTACAGGGTTAAAATAAATCAACTTCATAATACAAGATTACCAATACACAGCTTGACGATGCTCAATTTTTAAGTAGAAGCACAAAACTTATTTACCCCAAAATTGAATAGAAAACTTACCACATACTGAAGACGATGTTTTGTACCTAAAATATGATCTGCCACATTGGTTGAAGTGCATGTACTATGACACATTACACAACTGTATGTTATTTCATCTTGGTCACCCTTCTGATGTTCTATGATAAAATCCAAACCTGGGTGAAAGAAAAAAAAAATTTTTTAAAACATTAAAGCAGTTATGTTGCACAAAGATCACAGAAATTTTTATCAATAAAGAATAATTAAAATTCTTGTTACAACACTAATAACTATTAAAAAAAAAAAAATACTTTGTTGCTAAGGGCCAATAACAAGAAATAGTACAGAAATGTTTTTGATATGGCATCAGGAATGCCAACCATCTGAAAGTGCTAAAATTATAACCATAAAATTACCAAGAAATTTTTGGTGAGGTGATTTAAAAAATATTATTTATCTAATATATAATGATTCTAAATTGTGCTCATTCCAACATACTCGATGAGAACTACTGCATATTTACTATAAACTTTTGACAGAAAAATACATCTAATTTTGTTTTTTTTTTAAAGTGGGGCAATTCTTACAGCCTTTGATCAAACAGAAATAACAACATAAAAAGCCAGCCAAGATGGTATGTCTCTATCGGAGAACTCAGCATTTAACAGCAAAAGTAAATTTGAGGAAATAAAAATTAAAACAAAAGCCTGCTGTGTAAGACAATGAAGTACAGAAGAATCACCAGAAAAAAATTTCAGCTCTTAAAAACTTGAAATGTGCTTGTGGAGATTGTTTCCCAATTTTATCAGCATAAAGTCAGCACATCACAAACTACTAAATTCAGAGAAAGAATAATAAAAATAGTCTGCCCAATAAAATGTAGTTGGAAGTCCCTCACCATATGGGAGGAAATAAAATAGGATTTTCAACAATGTAGCATTTCTATAACTGCTCAACCCAGCAAAGGGCTCGATTTGAGCAGCTGTGATTCCCACCACACTACAATAACCAGTAGACATGAAATATGAACTGAAAAGGCACACAAACAAATACAGTTGGTCGTCGACTTACGACCGACTTCTGTTCTGACTGACCGGTCGTAAGTCGATCTGGTCGTATGTCGGCCATATATTTATTAACAGTAATTTTTAACCTTTCTAATCTTTTTATCATCTTTATAAATTATTTTTATAATCTTTTAAATTTTTATCATCTTTTATTTTTAATTTTAAATACAGCAATGTTTTTATCTTTTACTTAGCGATACTGTACTAGGCGTAGAAACGAAGGTATCTCTCTCTATGAGCTTAAATTCAAACGTTCTCTACATTTTAATTGGTTTATTATTCGTACTGTTTATAAAAAAAAAAAAACTACAATCCATAATTATATTGTACATAATGCGAAAAATAATACTGTGCATAATGTACTGTAAACACTAAAATTAATGTAAAAATTAATAGAAATGAAATTTACAAAATCAATTTTTAATCTTTGCTTGTGCTGGGTTGTGCATCGTCAGGGTCATGTTCTTGGGTTGAGGTAGGAGATGTTTATTTATAGAGACATTATGCAAAGCAAATCTTTTTTTTAAAACACTTAAACCACCCAGTACTAGCCTGAAAATCTTCAGCGTAATCGTCTCCGGCGCGTGATTTTAAACTCTGAAAAACAAACTTCTAGCCTTTGCTTGCACTGTGTGAAGGCTCATGGGTGTATTTTTTTTGTATTAAATCTTCCATCCACATAAGCAACAATTTCTCCATTTCATGGATGGGTTCCTGTCGTTGATGCCATGGAATGTGATAATTTCAAGTCACGTGCTATCATATTCACTTTCTTTCCGCTTTCATACTGCTGGATAATTTTCGTTTTACACTCTGAATCAATAGTTTTCCTTGACTTCTTAGCTGACGTATATGTAGATGAAGACATTTTCCTTTTACTAAACATATTATGCGTATTTCAGTGGAATTTTAATTAATACACCACACGCAACAGATGCTTAATAGCGGCTGGGTGTATGTGAGAAAGAGAGAGAACGACTGAGTGTATGTGCCTGGTGCTGTCCTCAGGCCTCCCGTTATCGACGTGCCTCCTCACCTGGGTTATGGGTGTCCTCAGTAGTGATTTCCTGATTTATTATTAATTTATTCATTATTTATTATATATATTTTTTTGGTGGTCATAAGTGCGGCCGGTCGTAAGTCGCATAGGTCGTAAGTCGACGACCAAGTGTATAAATATTCACACACAGTGGTGCTAGTGAAGGTAAAACATATAATAATTTTACTTCAAAGTAAAAGATACCATATAAATTGACAAAATAATACTTAAATAATTATATTATATATAATATAATTTTACCTTTGTTGCCAAAGATTAGCATTTCAATTGTTAATATTTTCTAAATTGAGCCCTAATTAATTTTAAAAGAATTAAAAAAGGCACTTGGGTTCACAAAATGATTAAGTTTATAAGTAACATTTGGCATTGTAAATAATGGACTAAAATATGTTATTATTTATAGTGTTGATTGTCAAGCAACACTAGGGTTACCCCCAAACTCCACATTATTATCTTTATTGTGTACAGTTATTATTATATTATTATAGTTACAGTAAAATCTCATTAATACAAAATTCAGCTATATGTATTTATGAAGTTTGTTTTCACCCTGTCAAAAATAAATATTGTTATTTTGTATGTTTAATACAAATCTTGGCACAGCTGTCCAATTATTGCTTCTGGCCACCCGGTTCCCTACCTCCCGAATGATGTCATGACTTAGAAATCATTTTTGTGAAAATAAAACCAATTTATGGTATCTACAATGTAAGTGCACTCTGAAAAACATCTTTCTGAAGGATGAGCTATTAAATTAACAAAAGAGTAGAAACAGTTTTTTTAAGTTGTTTTCATAAACTCCCTTGCTCTCAATGGAATTAAGGTCAGTTGCAATTGTTACACCTTTAAAGAGTCTTTTGCTACAGTATACAGCAATCTATTTATTGTGCCATTTTATCTGAGCTGATGTTTTTTTTGGAACTTGTGTCTTTAAATTAATTTGAAATGTGTTTTCTATTAAATCTTATCTAGCAGTATTATGGCGACAAAACGCAAGCAACCTGGAATTAAGCTGAAAATTAAACAAGAGGCTGACAGGATGGATCGAAGTAAAAAGGACATTGCAAATGAATACAACATCCCTTTACCTACAATACTGAAAAACCGAAGGGAAAAAAAAAAAAAAAAAACTCGAAAGTGTGTGACACTGGAGCAGCGATAAAAAACAGGAAACAAAATTGTAATTGTGGTGCAAAACACGTGGAGCTTGAAACAAAACTTTTTTTAGTGGTACCAACAAATGCTTGCATCTAATTTGCCAATTTTAGATCTGATTTTGCAAGAAAAGACAAATTATCAAGCTCAGCAATGTAGAATTAGTGACTTCAAATGCAGCAGTGTCTGGCTCCAAAGATTTAAAGACGAATAACTTGGTTTCGTGAAATGTTTGCAGAGAGCCTGGATTAGTCGACACAGAAAAGGCTACAGACTGATTGTGTTCTGTACAGTCATTCTCGAAAAATGAGGTAAAGGATATTTTTAATCTTGACGAGACAGGTTTATTTTATAACTTTCTGCTAAACAAAACATTTGCTATTCCAGGAGTGTCTTCTCATGGTTGAAAATTAAATACACAAAGACTCACTGTTCTGTTATGCTGAAATTCAGATGGCAGTACAAAACTATGCCCACTTGTAATTGATAAGTTTTCCAACCAAGATGCTTTAAAGAAGTTAACCAACTTCCCTGTGATTACGAGGCCAATAGACGTGCTTGGTCTATGGTCAAATTTTTTCAGTCTTCGTTATCAAAAGTGGACAAAAGAATGGCTTCAGAAAAAAGGAACATTTTGATGATTCTAGATCATGTACAGCACAACTTGTCGAGACACTTCAGTTGACAAATATATGGCTGTTGTTTTTACCCCTTAATACCACCACTGGATTAAGGCATTATCTATAGCCTCAATTTACAGAGATCGCCCGATAAGGTACTTGATCCATAACATTGAAGGAGTGACCAATTTGCAGCCAAACTGCAATGTCTTCAATGCTATCCATAATCCTGTTATTGCTTGGGACAGTATCGCATCAAGTGTAATAATCAACTGCTTCAGAAAGGGTGGCTTTGGATGGTCCAGGAGTGATAGCAATGTGATAGCAACATTGAGAAATGAGGAATTTGAAGGAGCATATGGATTTTGTTGGAGAATTTGAAGTGTTTGTGAAGGTGGATGATGAAGTTGCTACCACAATGACACCAATGCTAGAAGAACTGCTGAGCACCAAGAAAAACAATGATGCTTCTGTTACCAGCGACAGTGAAGCACACACACTGCCATCTAAAAAAGATGCCCAAAATGCATTGAGCATAACAGAGAATGTGTTGGCCTGCAATAACATTGATAAAGAAACAATATCTGTAGTGTAGTTAAAAATGCATATAGGAAAAAAATTGTGCATACAACATTGGATTCTTTCTTTAAAAGTAAATTAATTTATTATATAGTTAATGGTTTGTATGTCTCCTTTTATATTGTACATATCAAAATATATACTGTACAATATTTTTACTCCCGTTAATTGCTTTTCTCTTAGTTTTGACACTTTTGGGGGACCTCATTACTACAAACCTTGTTATTACAAAACGTGAAAATTTAGGTCCCTTGAACTTCGTATTAAAGAGATTCGACTATATATAACTACCACCTTTGTTCTTTATACTAACTACATACTTAACTCCACCCTCCCTCCAACCCATTTTGGGAATTTCCCCAAAAGGCCATCCACTCTTGTCCTTGGATGTAGTTCAAGAAATATCTGAGAGAACTGCTACCTCTTCTGGAATTTCTCCAGAATTATCCTACCATAGTTATACTTCTAGCTTCTTGTAGTACTTGTCCAGGAAGCTGAAATCCTTAAAACATATTTTTACAACCTTGGAGAGAGAACTTTGATCACTTAATTGCTCCAGGATGCCACACTGCATTGTTTCATTTTTATTTCCATGGGTGTTTCCAGTTTAAAAATTTTGAAGTTGTTTATACTTCTCTCTGCTAGTGCAGCTGATGTAAAATATTTCTTTAAGCGAGACTGTGTTATTCTGGTCCCTCACTTCAGCATTCATTAATTACAATAAACTGCAAACATTTCACACCAATTAATGGTGTGAAAAGTTAAGAAGTTCTTACAAGTAGTTACTATTAATTACTTTTTACTGGTATTAATTCTTAAGAGATTAATTAATAGTCTTGTTTATGGTAAATCACATTTGGAATGAAATGCCAAAACGTCTCCTAATCCATCTAGATCATTCTCAGTTCTCCCATACAAAGAAAGAGAAAATGCAGTATACTATTACATTTACTGATGACTGGTTAATGACCTTCTTTCAAATTAAGCTGTACTTACTTCATGAAAGCCTGTATTGTGGGGTTCACCTGTATTGTGTTATAGGATGAGCTGTATTACATTTACAATACTGTAATAATAAAATTAATCTAAAATATTCTTACATTTTCAGCAAAATACGAGGTGAAACTTTTAATAATTAAATTTTTATTTATATGTAAAATAAAACTGTTTCACTGGAAAGATATAAACAACAAAACCATTTAAATTTCTTTAGTTGACCATCATTTATGCTTATACTTTGGATTAGCAAAACTATTGCATTGCCTGGGTAAAGTTGTTTCATTGGCTCTGTACCGTTTAATAAGTATTCTGAATTTGAACAATTGCCATTTCCTGATTTACAGCAATGTTATGCAGAGACTTGCAGAACATACTTTAAAACCTGGTGTCAATCCAACTTCTTTCTTGAACGATGCCCGGACATAAGAAACAAACACACTCATTTCCATTTACATGTATAGAAGATTAGTACTCAGTAGCTCAGAGGATGAGGGGGAAATCTATATTGAGGCAAATTTTTGCTCTGAACTATCTTGGCAGCCAGAAGTAAAATGAATTGATGAATGCTTTAAATTACTCATAAACTACCTTCTTAAGTAACTTCATAAAGAAAAGATGCCTAAATCTAACAGTTCTAAATATGCAAATATATAATATTAACATTTACCAAGTTTTCTGGCATCACTTCCTATCTAATACCAAAATCTCACTTATGGCTGTGAGGCAGCATGGTGTTTGTTCTAACAATATTCTAAACTTGCATTTCTCTGATCAGAACTGGACCATTTTGTCAATTTAATTGACAACCCCCCCCCCCCCAGGTATTTTCCTTTTTCTGCCTCCTCTTCACTTGCTTTCAGCTTCTTACTTTTAATAAATATTATTTCTTTTACTCTTATAATACTCCAGGATGAAACAATGATTAAGTGACATTACTCACAAAAACAGCTGCATAACTTTTAAAATTATCACACAATAATAAAATTTGATAAACAAGTAGGGTTGAACTGAAAACTAAGAAAGTAGTACATTTGTAAGTTTTTTCAGCCATTCAGATTTTGTCTCTTTAACTTGTGATGCTAACTTCCTTAAGTCTTCCTGTTTCATTATTTCTAAATAATGATAATAAATGTTTCTGTGTACCGCCCACATAATCCACTTCCTGCCAATTTAAATGTGTTGGATTCCTCCAGTTTTATATATGTTGCATCATGAATGCAATGAGATATGATATATGAAGGTGAGCCTCAGTGCAATAATTGCTTTCTCACACATTTTAAATCCTGAAGGTCATCTCACATTTCCTATGTTATCATATGAAGACAGAGAAATTTCTTGGAATAGGTGGCATCTCCCTAGCCAGGTGGGAAGAAGCAGCAGTGCGTAACACGCGCTTCTTGATTAGACCGGGGTTTGAGCCCGTCACCACCAAATACGGAGGATGCGGAAAGGTCAGGGAATGACCACCGCATATTCCCCGAGCAATATGGCCTTAGTTGCTAATGCTCCTAAAAACCAAATAACAAACAAACAAAACAAACTTGGAATAGGTAAACTTAAACAGAAATCTATATTGTTTCCTGGCATTTTTAGCTACATTAATTTTTTGATTAGCACTGTGAGGTGCTTCCGACAGCATGTTAAATCTTTTCTGTCCAAGCATTGCAGTGAATTCTAAGTAACAGCTGTATCTAGAGATAAATCTTTCACTATTTTGTATTTCAAAGGACTCTTCTTCAATCAGTTTTCCAGATATGGCAGTTAACATATTTCAGTACTGATGCAGAAGTTCCAATTTTGGCATGGTCACTCACATTGTTTCCAAATGATTTTGCTACCAGTCACAGGAAGTTACTGGTAACAAAACCTATGTCAACTGAAGTTAAGTACTGGTAATAAGGTCTGGCTGAAACCTTATTGCCAATACTTAAACTTCACAGCAAAAGAATTCCTCGGTATTTCAGAATGGATTTATTAAGTCTGTCTTTTAAGAGTTTCGCTTCTCCAGTGCTTCAAAGTGGAAACACAAAAGGAATGGTTGTCACTCATCTGGTATACACTTGAAAAATGCTAACTTACACTTTAAAAATACAAGCGTAGCCTTGGTATTAGAAAGCTTAGTCTCTGAGGAATTTTTCAAACTTTCTTTCTAAGCATTTACCATTCTCTAGTCAGCACAAAATTTAAGTGGAAAACCAGCACATCCTATGAGCTCTGTAATTAATGCATGCTGAGCTGTAATTGACATACAGCTAATGTGACACATTATGCTGTACAAATCTCATCCAGTAACATCCGTTCCTGTCTTCAATGATCCACAAAATGTTAAACATACATCTCCAGGCACTACTGCTTTTCCTTTCTTGAAGAAGAGACAATGACAAATTACACTGATAGTAATTTTATGACTTATCAACAGGCTTCTGTATTAACCAAGGGTCCTGAGCTGGATACCATCATTCTTCTCTTTCTTGGTGATTCCCTTCTGATTTTTGTTCTCTCTCTCTCTCTCTCTCTCTCTCTCTCTCTCTCAGGGGAATTCAGAATTTTTTTTTTTTAGCTGATGCAGCATAAGCCTTAGGCTTCCTTGCACCATATAATAATAATAATAAGCACACGGTAGTAAGGAAATCAGGGCTTCCTAAGTAAATCATGTGGTACCTTAGAATTTATTACAAGTAAATCTAATCTAATTAAGTGCAGAAAAATGATACATAAAATTAAAGACTTTTTTTAAATCCAGAAGTATGTTTTTTCCTTCTGATTTTTATCTATCCCTTCACAAGTTATGCAACCAAGAGGTATCACCATTCAGCTCATCCATGTAGTTTTGTCACAATGTTTTTAAGTGTGTTTATGTGTACATATGTGTTTACATGGTTATATACCTGCTACATGTTGAGTGAAATCACATACACACATGATATTGGTAATCTATTCAACTGACAAAAAAAAATTATTTTTTTGAACACATACACTTGATCCCCATTTCTTCAACATGTGAAATAACTATTTTATGCACCAAAAAAAGTAAAATATATACAATATAAATGTAGTAAATCAGCATTTCAGGTGGTCAATTTCTACTTACCCACTACAGGTTCTGTTATTTTATCAATATATGTCTGAAGAACTGCTCGTATGGAAGTATCTCTCTTTTTTCCAAGTCTTGACTCTATATTTCAAAATAATGACAATAAAAGGTATTACTTTTTAATCACAAACTGCAATGCTAAATTCAGAGAAAGGAAAGCAGAAACAACAATATACAAGAAACAGTATATTATTGTTTCTTAGTGATTTCCCATCATTAACAGTAAAGAAAGACTACTCTCTGAAAATTAAACTTTATATAATGGATTCTTGAAATCTTATTTCCTGCAGTATTTTCTTGAATTTTATTTATACTTAATTAATCACAATTGATAAAAAAAAAAAAAAAAAAACAGATCAAATATTTTAATCCGAGAGGTACTTCTGATAAAGAATTCTCTCATTAACATTTAACAGAAATCTGCAGCAACTTTATCTGAAGTAGGCAGAATGTGCTCTGAAAATGTTGCATTTCAGATAAATAATTTTTAAAACTTTTATTACCACATGGCCCAAGGGTGCAGAAGAATACACGCTTTGTATGGATTGCAGTTCAAGCACATGTGATGGCTAAATATGATAAATGATTATATAAGGCATCAAAATAATTAATTGCAATCTCCTCTGACTTAAGTGACTTGCTGGAGTATAAACAAGAATACATGCAAGGAATTCATATTTAAAAAAAAAAAAAAAAAAACACTGATAACTAGAGACTTGTTTTCTTAAAGAAATTACAATGTAAAAAGGGCAAAATATTCTAGTTGGAATGCAGGACTCAGCAGAAATCAAACATATCATATTCCTGCATATAACAGTCTTCAATTTTTTTGCCTCAAAGGCAAGGCAAATTCTTAATTGCCTGTCATAAGTTGATGATCCATCTTTTTTGTTTAGTCATCCTTTGTGTCTCACATAGTGCTGTATTACCACGAAAAATTTGCATTTAAGGAACTGCTGGCTGTTTTCTAATTCAATTATTTCTGCTTTTTCTTTTAAAACTTGCATTGTAACACAATGCACGGTTCATTTGTAAAGGAAAGAGGTAAGGGCATACAGACCTCTCCTATACAGGTCATTAAAAAACCTACAGGCAAAGATGATGGGACGACCACTGTTATTGATGCAATGTGTATCTGGGAGGTGTTATTATGTAACCAAATCATTCCTTGTTGCTCTGCATAATACTGTGTTGCAAATCGGGATCTCCCTGTAAACAATGCCTTAATGTGGAAGCATGTCTGCTATAAGAAATTAGCAATCTCAAGACCTCAAAATGTAAATCCCAAAACATAACTCCGGACAAAGTCTTAGATTTCAAAAGACAATTAACAATGTATATATGTAATAAACTGTAAAAATATCATTAATAATTCATGTCTACAATTTTAAATAATTTTAGTGAATTTTATTATATTATACGCTGGAATATTCAATAATACTTTAGATGGTAGCTGAGGTGTTGTAGTGAGCAATGAGAAACTTCTATTTCAAGATCAAGATTAATGATTACAGGGACATGATAAATTTTCAAAAACTGCATATTGTGTAAAAGATACTTCAATCATTACCACACACTTAAATTTAAAATTTAAGTACATCTAATGGTACATTTAACTAGGGCTCAGGATCCAGAAGTGTGCTAAAGAACTAGTAAACAGACAAAAAAAAAAAAAAAAAAAAGAAAAAGTATATTTATTGTATTCAATCCCTGAAATATGCACTATAAGAATTTGCAAAATCAGAATGCTCAAAGAATAGGGAAATGCAGCCATTGTAAAATAAAAGAATTTCCCATCTAAGTATTTGTAAAATATACATGAACTGTGTACGTAAAAATGCCTTCAGTGTTTGTATTTCTGTTAAGCAGTCTTTTTGTCATGTGTAACATTTAGAAAAGATCGAGCATTATTTCTTTTTACTTTATTTCTAAAATATCTGTTTTCAAAAAAAGTGATGGTATTATACTTAAATTCACACTTATGCATGCAACCTTAACACAACTAAATGAAAATTATATACAGTAAAATCTCATTAATACAAACTTGGTTTATACAAAGTACGGTAGAATCTCGATTTTCCGGGATAGATGGTAAAAAAAAAAACCAAAAAAACTCAGACAATCGATTTCCCCGATTAATCTAAAAATACAGTAAGTCCCCAACACATGTAAGAGATACATTCCAGGAATTCATAATTAAGTTTAGTTTTATGTAACTTAGGAATGACTAATAAAATATTGCTACTATATCCCTGATATGCCAAAATTACAAAAACCACATAATATCCTCAGAAGAATGGAGAAAAATAGTTATATTTCTAATTAGTTCAATTAAAAACTTTATCTGGGGACAGCGGTGAAGTAGCCAAAAAAAGAAAACATAAAAGGAAGAAAAAGCAATGTTATTGTGCTGTAAAAACTGATATGTATTTTGTAGCCTTGGCTATTACAGTTGACTTCACTGGTGCCGACCACTTCACTGCTTCTTGTATTCTGTCTTTCTCCTTTATTGTGTTCACCGTTGCCACTGACAAATCTGAATTCTGTGTGATAGTTGTTAATGCTTGACCATTTTCATACATCCTTATTATTTTAATTTTCTGATCCAACTCGATCATTTTCCTTTTCTTGATAGACTAAGAGAATAAGTACCGCTGTTACTTATTCTCTTAGTCGGCACCATTATTACAGTTAAAATGAAATTTTCTGTAAAGAACTTTACAGGGTTAAGGTGAAAACTCACTATTATCGCCCAACACGAGTTCACATTTTACTAAAGCACATTTCTGGGTTACTGGGCTCTTCTGTTAGTGCAATTCATTCTAAACGGGTAGTAAACTCGATCTTATTGCATTTGTGATAAATACTGATAGCTAGCTTTTTAAATCTAATAGCTTACCTTTATTTTTTACAGGGTCGCGTATGGTTTGATCACCAACATTATTACGGTTCATTACAGATTTAACGGATGCACCGTTTCAAACTTTTGAATAATTTCGATGTTTTCTATTTTAATTGAAAGCATAACTCTTGTGTTTGCCCATAATTTTCGCGATTTCTAAACAAGGGGAAAAAAAAAAAAAAATCCAACATAAATAACAAAACTTGTCCTTTTGTGGTGCGACGGAACACAACAATCAACGCGACTCACTAAAATAAACTAAACACCTGGGGTTGCAAGATAATAGGTGCACTAATCTCTCAATGACAACTAATAACGCCGCTTATTTACGACTTGCAAAACATGTTTATACCTATACTAGTTATTACTTGAATTTTACGATTTATGGTTGATTTTTTTTTTTTTTTTTTTTTTAATTTGGAGTCAAAGTGTTCCAGTTAATTTGATCCTGGTAAATCGAGAGTCTGATGTACTCATTTATATGAAGCACATACCATTCCCCTGCGAAAGGATAAGTAAATATGTTCGTTTTCACATTGTGAGAAATAAATATTGTTATTTTGTATGTTTAATACAAGTCTTGACATAGCTGTCCAATTATTGGCTCTGGCCACCCGGTTCCCTACCTTCAGAAGGATGGCACGACTTGCTAGAAATTATTTCTGTGAAAACAAAATCAATTCATGTATTGAATAAACAAAACAATAAAAACAGTTCTAAGTTGTTTACATAAACTCCCTTGCTCTCAATGGAATTAAGGTCAGTTGCAACTATTACACCTTTAAAGTCTTTTGCTACAGTATACAGTAATCTATTTTTTGTGCCATTTTATCTGAACCGATATCTTTTTTGGAACTTGTCTTTAAATTAATTTGAAATTTGTGTCTATTAAATCTTATCCAGTTGTGTTATGGTGATGCAAACAGTCTGGAAATTAAGCTGAAAATTAAACAAGACGTTGATAGGATGGATCGAAGTAAAACGGACATTGCAAAGGAATATAACATCCCTTTACCTACAATACTGAAACACCGAAAAAAAAGAAGAAAAAAAACCCTTGAAAGTATGTGACACTGGAGCAGTGATAAAAAAAACAGGAAACAAAATTGTGGTGCAAAACACAAGGAGCTCGAAACAAAACATTTTGAGTGGTACCAACCAAATTTGTCCTGGTATTGGCAAATGTGCATTTGCCAATACCAGGTCCAATTTTGGAAGAAAAGGCAAATTATCAAGCTCAGCAATGTAGAGTAAATTAGTGACTTCAAATGCAGCAGTGGCTGGCTCCAAAGATTTAAAGACAGGAATAACTTGGTTTAGTGAAATGTTTGCACAGAAAAGGCTACAGACTGATTGTGTGCTGTACAGACATTCTCGAAAAACGATGTAAAGGATATTTTTAATCTTGACGAGACAGGTTTATTTTATAATTTTCTGCTAAACAAAATATTTGCTGTTCGAGGAGTGTCTTCTCATGGTGGAAAATTAAGTACACAAAGACTCACTGTTCTGTTATGCTGCAATTCAGATGGCAGTACAAAACAATGCTCACTTGTGATTGATAAGTTTTCCAAGACAAGATGTTTTAAAGAAGTTAACCAACTTCCCTGTGATTACGAGGCCAATAGATATCCTTGGCTTACGGTCAAATTTTTTCAGTCTTCATTATCAAAAGTGGACAAAAGAATGGCTTCAGAAAAAAAGGAACATTTTGATGATTCTAGATCATGTACAGCACAACCTGCTGAGACACTTAAGTTGGCAAATACCCCATAATACCACCAAAATTCTCTTTGGAGAAAATATCACCGAAAAACTCGGTTCAGCAGACGAATGTGATAAGTACATTGAGAAATGGAGGAATTTGAAGGAGCATATGGATTTTGTTGGCAAATTTGAAGTGTTTGTGAAGGTGGATGATGAAGTTGCTACCACAATGATACCAACACCAGAAGAGCTGCTGAGCACCAAGCAAAACGAAGATGCTTCTGTTACCAGAGATAGAGAAAGTGAAGCACACACACTGCCATCTAAAAAAGATACCCAAAATGCATTGAGCATAATAGAGAATGTGTCACCCTGCAGTAACATTGATAAAGAAACAACTGTTGTATTTGACAACGTATGTGCTGTAGTTAAAAATGCATATAGGACAAAAACTGTGAAACAACATTGGATTCTTTCTTTAAATTAGATAAATTTATTAAATAGTTAATGGTTTTTATGTGTCCTTTTATATTGTGATTGTAATTTTTTTTTTTTTTTTGTGATACTAAAATATTGTACATATCAAAATGTATACTGTATGATATTTACACTTCCGTTAACTTTTCTTTTAGTTTTGACATTTTTGGGGGACCTCATTACTACAAACCTCGTTATTACAAAATGTGAAAATTTAGATCCCTTGAACTTTGTATTAATGAGTAGATGAATTACTGATTGATGGTACAGATGTGACTGAAATCTGATTTCCTTTCCTCCTTCCTTTTAGAGACACACAACCATACCCTAAAACAATATCCTCATTAGATAACATGGTCACCAACCATCAACAGAGCTGGATATTAAATATAAGAGTGGTGTAAGCACAGGAATTATTCTTTATTTGAAATTTTCTCTTGTTATAACAATATGGTATTAGTTAATTATATTATAATTAATCACTGATGAAGTTGGATAGGATTGAATCGAGCAAAAGAGCAGAATCTTTTCAACTGTTAACACCTCTGGAGGTCTCTAATGTCAATGTGGGAAATAAATCACTCCAGTCTGGGGATAGGAATCAAATCCAGACCTTTTTCAAGTAGGAGGTAAGACATGGCCACTGCACTGCTAGGCAAAGATCTATGTAATAAATTAAATTTGCCGCAATTAATTTGCAGTTAAATAGGTATTTAACTTGCATAAACAGGTTATTCCAATCAAAATCCAGTGATCACAAAATCTGCTAAAGGTTTATTTCTGATACGGTTAAATATAAATAACTTGCAATTTCAAGTTTATTCTAAGCATCACACTCCTTTGCTTTAACCCTTCACACAATGTACAGTAATATTTCATGCCATTTCTAAAGAAGAAATAATTCTAGTCCAATGAAATCATAGGTACCTTCAATTTAAACCATATTTTAGCAACAAAATATTTGCCTGTTCTCATGGTAGAGAAAAGCTAAGTAATAACTAAATCATAAAAACTGGTAACTTTTAGCATTTTGAAAGTTACAAGACAACAATGACCAATGGAATATAAGCATTATGCCAAATTTAATCTTACCTTACTTATCTTCTCACTCTCACTTGGGGAAGGGAGGGGATGGGTCCTCTATAGCTACATGCTCCTTAGTTTTCTATTTTTTAATTTCTGTTCAAATTAATGAACTGCCATAATTCTATCAATCATTGTTATCTTTTTTTTTTTTTTTTTTTAGGAGATAAGATTCAAGAGTTAAATTCATTTAATTTTGCAACAGTGCAATTGTGATTTTTTACTGTTTGGATCACACAGCAATGTTAGTGGACATCACTTCTAAATTTATCTTATTGACATTCAATTTAAACAGACTGACATTATTATTACCAGAGTAAAAGTCTAACTGTCCTGGAACTTTATAAAATGTTCTGAATGTTCATAAGTTGATTGCTAGTAACTCAGAATGCACTTTCCACAGAAACAATATCGCTACAGTGACAGTTAAACAAAACATAACACATTAAAATTGAATAAGCATGTTACGTAGTAACAATATACAGTACAGTATTTTTTTTTTTCTTGAATGCTAATGCACAAGAGGATAGATTTCATCTCATATAAAAATTCTTACTGTGCTCCAACTGTGAAGTGAATGTGGTAATGAACAATGCAGAGTTGTTTTAAAATCAAGGCACATTTGTATTGTGTAATCAATGTATGATATGAGGAAGTCTGTTAAAAATTGTGGACCGTTGTCAGTTTTCAGCAAAATTAACAAGTCACTGATAATTAGTGATGGGAAACTCAAAGGATTTCTCAGTACTGGCAAATGCACTCCTTTGGGAAGCTACAGCCATATTTTAAACAGGCAAACTAAATTAAACAACTTCCCAAAATCAAACTGTTACAATGGCTGAGTTTAATGTCTGTTCTGATTTGAATGACATCAAGGTCGCCTTTTTAAAATATATTTTTAAAAATTATTTCTTACATAAAAATTTAGCTGGAGGAAATATAAAATAAATGTTTTATATAAATTTTCAACCAGTCAAATCTGATAATCACTTTGACATTCTCCTTGAAGGATGAATAACCCTTAATCTATACTAGGAATTTAGAATCCAGATGAACGATGTAGATAATGCAGCACTGCTATATACTAAATCTCTAATGAGCATGCAAAAAAAAAAAAATAATAAATAAATAAATAAAATAAAATAATCCCAACTGCCCTCACTTGTAATTTCTTGGAGAGTTGGCAGTCACAATTATAAAACTGTCAGCACTCCTGATTTTCTTGAGTTAACATAGCACAACAGGCCTTCACAATATATCATTAACTGGTTCCTCAGAAGTGCTTTTTTGGGTAAACAAGTGCCACTAATGATAACTTATTGACAGGGCCGTGCGGTAGATTTTCTCAGTATGATGCAAGTCTTTGAAATGCCGCCCCCTTACGGTTCCGCCTGATGCGGCCGGCTCTCTGTATCATAGCACGGCACGGCCCTGCTTATTGATTTAAGCACACAATATGTATCAATTCATCCCTGAAAGGCGAATAATCTCAATCTACGGATCTGGAAATAAGTCGAATGCTTATATTTCTGGAGGCATCAACCACCATGTATGAGGGGCATTTTAAAAGTTTGTAGCCTGAGTAAGAAAGGGTAGCGGTACAGTGTTAAAAATTTCTGTACTTAATAAGTACAGAAATTCAAGCAGTTTCAATAAAGTTTTTTTTTTTTTTTAATTATAGGCCCCGAAGTCAACAATGCTGTGTTAATGAGGAAACATGGGTAAAATCAGTCATGCAGTCATCCAATATTTGGGAAAGAAACTAACACCACTCAACAATGGTGTGTTAATGAGGAAACATGGGTAAAATCAGTCATGCAGTCATCCAATATTTGGGAAAGAAACTAACACCACTCAACAATGGTGTGTTAATGAGGAAACATGGGTAAAATCAGTCATGCAGTCATTCAATATTTGGGAAAGAAACTAACACCAAAGGCAATTCATGAAGATAATGATGCCCCTACCTATTCCATATTTACAAAGTGGGCAATAGAAGAATTTAAACGGGGGGGGGGGGGAGGGTAAAATCAGTCATGCAGTCATTCAATATTTGGGAAAGAAACTAACACCAAAGGCAATTCCTGAAGATATGGTTACAAAATTGGGGGGGATGATGCCCCTACCTATTCCATATTTACAAAGTGGGCAATAGAAGAATTTAAACGGGGGGGGGGGGGGGGGGGGGGAGATGGTCCATGCTATGAAACACCTGCAATGTTCATCACTCTAGAAGACGACACTGTGCATACCACACAATAACATAGGTTCTCATTACGAAAAAGGTGTCAGCACGACGAGTCACAAAGTTGTCGAGAGCAGATCAAAAAACCCAAGAGTTATGTAAACATTTGGATCATTTTCAAGCAGATATATATATATATATATATATATATATATATATGTGTGTGTGTGTATTCCTAAGATGGTCCATGCTATGAAACACCTGCAATGTTCATCACTCTAGAAGACGACACTGTGCATGATCTGGTTATAAGATCGACGAGTGACAGTTCAGTACATTGCAAGCATCATCAGCATCTCATCTAGATGTGTATACCACACAATAACATAGGTTCTCATTACGAAAAAGGTGTCAGCACGAGGAGTCACAAAGTTGTCGAGAGCAGATCAAAAAACCCAAGAGTTATGTAAACATTTGGATCATTTTCAAGCATATATATATATATATATTAAAAGCAAGTAATAGATAAGTTAGTGGCAACAGAACGCTATACTAGCCATTACTGGTCCTTAGTTCAAACCTGGAAAGGATACATATAAATAGAATAGAGTAGAGAAAATAATATAATATAATAGATAAATCATAAAGGTAGAAGATAACATAAATAAGTATGGTATGTTAATTATAGGAGATAGTAACACAATGAGAGGGACTTTTTCAAGGGCTAACCCTTTCAATGTGTCCTCCTATAATTAACTGAGCTATCAGTTTCTGATATCATCTGCCTGTTAAACGTTGCCGAATGGTGATAAAAGATATCGTTGGGGTGGAAGGTTTAAGTTAAAGTTAAACAAAAAGAATTTTGTGGTAGTTAACAATAGGTGGAAATTTGTGGTAGTTAACAGGCTAGATGACTTTAGCCCGACCGATAGCTAAAACACAACGAAAAGTAGAGGCAATTGAGAACCAATAGCATCATATTAATGGGTGGTACAGTAGCTAAAGCTAAAAAAAAGCTAAAAAAGGAGAACGGAAAAAGGGTTTAAGAAAAGGGATAGTACCTCAATCCCCCTCGAATTACTCTAATAGTTCATGAGGTAAGAAGAATAGAAAAAGACAGCACATAGATAAAAGTAGAGGAGAAGCAATATTGCAATTGTACGTCGGATTATACCGGGCGCGTAACTACCCGTCTCTTATAGTAAGAGATCCTGGTATTTCAATAGCATAACATAACATGGTAAATTTGGATAAAATATAAATTAGATAAAATAAAGGAAGCGAAGGAAGACAGGAAAGGCTAGTTCCTAATCACTTACTTACATCGTGGTACTTGGTGCATAGATAGTAGACCTATCTCGATGATGAAACAAGAAAAAACCACGTTGTAGTGCACGTGTTAATTTATATATGAAGATAATAGTGGATGTCAGCGCCCTCTTACTGACATGTAATTAGTTGTAGATTCATTATAATAGGCCCAAAATAAGCCAAAATAATAATGGCGCGCCCTCTGGTATTATTAGCGTATAGCATGAAGTGGCGAAAACTAGAATAGGATGAGCGGTTCTCATGAAAAGCCAAAGAAAAAGAAAACGAAAAAGAAAAAGAAAACGAAAAAGCTGGCTAAGGGGGGAAGCCAAGAATAAATTAATTACTACCTCAGGAACAAATATAGGTACAACTTTTTCAATGAGTGTAAGCTATATTAATTTTGTTCCTGAGGCAGTGCCTAATAATGTACATATATACAGGCTCTGTAGAAGCCGTCAACCGTAAATAATCCAGTAGGTACTTAAGCACAGATAATGTGGGTGAAACGTTAATTTCGCAAAACACGCGATATAATATAATGGTGGTCAAAACTATTATGGAAAGTATTTAAGGCTATCAACATAGCTGTATGTAAGTTTTTAATAATAAAATGATCCGGGAATCCGTTATCAGATAACTTTTGTCTGAAATCGATAAGCGTGTTGATAATGTTGTTTGCCTTATTGCATATTTTAATTAATCTAATGCTTTGTGACACGATTATATTTTTATGGATTCTTAATGATATGTTTGAATGCCAGTTGGTAAGGCTAATGGCCTTAAATCCGAACGCATTACGTTTGTCGTAGACGTTAGTATCTATATTATTAGTGTGTACCTGTATGTTTATATCCAGGTATGTAGCTGATTTGGTGCTATCTGTGTTGGTGGCTACTATTTCTAATTCCGAAGGGTAAAATTTGCCAAATTCAGTGAGAAAGTTAGGATGATCAAAGACAATTAAATCGTCAATGTATCTATATAGTGTTATTTCCTTGCTAATTTTTGTTTCAAAGAAATGCAAGTAGAGATTAGCAACCAGGCTAGAGCTACAAGCTCCCATGGCAATCCCTGTATTCTGTTTATATATTCTAGTACCATTGTAGATATAGCTATTAAAAATACATATATTTATCAGATCATTCCAGTGTTGCTGCTTGCATGGTAATATATTTTTATATTCAGTGTAATAGTGACTGAGTACGTATTTTAAACTATCGTGCGGGATACTAGTGAACAGATTTTTGAAGTCGTAAGTGCTTACATGTTCAATAGAGTCATTATTGTGTTTTAAATATTCTAGAATTGGGTTATTATTGAGAATGACTCTAGCATGGTCAATGTTTTTAAAAATAATACTTAGTAATTCAACCAGCATTTTATGTGGAATTTTAGCGTAACTGTTCCTGCATGAAGTGATGAATCTAAAACTGATGGGTGATTTGTGGAATTTGGGTATGCAATAAACATACGGAAAATTAGTGTTGGTGTTGTTTAGTTTTAGTTTTTTGTGTATAGCCAGTAGTTTTTTGGTGATGGTGGTACGTTTAATAGTCTCTACTTTGTATGTAGAACTGTTGTTCAGCTCGTTTAGTAAGGTAGTAGTATAGAATTTCTTGCATATGAAGCTGTAGTTGTTGGCTGCTTTGTCTATGGAGGTTATGATAAACATAGCCTGTAACTTTTTTAATTGTTTTATTTTACCCAAGTCAAAGGTCTTGGCATGCTGTTTATTATTATGTGAGACAGTAAGCTGTTTATAAATAGCTTGGTATGTGAGGGATATCCATTTGTGGAAAGCTTCTAGTGGTATGTTGTGTTTGTAGGCTAGTTTTAGGCAAAATTATATGAGGTCTTGATGTATTTGTTTGGACATCTTATTGGTATTGTATGTAGTGCTGGGTCTAAATTTGAATCCATAGGAAAGTAAGTTGCGTAATTCGGGTTCAGTAATGATACTGATGTCACCAGTAATAATGTGCTTGTGATCTTTGTCCACATAAGCAATATATTGAGGCAGATGACATAAGCATTCGGCCTCAATATCGCTTTTCTAGGTTACATGCAACCTGCTTATAGTTACAGACTGTAAGACCAATAGGCTTATTGTAACTGAATCTGGTACTGATAATCAGATTGTTAATAGGCAGGTCGTGTTTGTAGATATTCATGAGTTTATTTAGGTTTATATGATCCAACATGTTATAGCTGTATTTGATGTTAATATATTCGTTGGTAGTGCTATAAATATTGCTACATCTGTATTTAAAGATATCGCTAAGTAAGTGCTTCAGATGTATATTCTTGTGGCTATATGTGGCATTGATTTTTATTAAAGCTTTAAATTTACTCAGTTTTAGTCCGAAGATAATATCGTGTATCTGCTTGACAGATATAATGGGTTCGTCCCATGAACTTAATACATCTGCAAATCTACCCAGAGTAGTGTTATTAGTATGTGTAACTTTTGCAGTATGGGTTGTTTTGTTAGTGGTAACTTTTACTATGTTGAAAATAGGTCTTTTGACCAAGTGAAATAGGTTATATACGCAAGCATCTGAAGTTTTATTAGTGTAACAATGCCCATTAAATAGACTGTTTAGTCCGTAAGGATAGAGAGATTTATGTTTCAGTATGTTAATGTTTTCTAGTTCTAACCTGGTTCTATAATTATGCTCTATATCTAAAATGGTGATGGTGATGTCATTAAAGTTAAAAGTTGGAGCTTCTGTACAGCTAGTGGAATGTTTAGTATTCATGGACGGACAGGTTTGACAGCGTATATTGCTACAAATATTGAATTTTAGGAAATTGGTATTAATTTCAGGATTAATATCCTTGGTCTTTATAGTTGATAGTGGCGTGTCAGGGTGGGTAACCCGGTCTGGTGTGAATTCGTGCGTAGTATTATCAGAATCCACTGCATTATTGGTATGGCGGTCCTCCAGTGGGCCTAAAGCATTAGATGCTGCATGGCTAGTAATGTGACTTATCGGACCACCCAGAGCCCCAGTGGTATCCGCGGTACAGTTTAGCCTACGCGACCGACGTAGTATCTTATTATTATTTGTGGTGTAAATACTCATGGTAAATTAGTTCGATATCCTAGTGTATCACTCTCTACAGTATAAACATAATGGACCTGGAGATAGCTAGAATAGGTGTGTAATCATGTGCAATTTTAAGTATTACTATAAATTAATGCATAAAGGCAGAGTCCTGGCAGACAAGTCAAAACACAGGCAAACCCCTTTTTGTATAGCGAGCAAATAGAATACGTGAACAGAATTTATAAATAACTAAACAATAGAATCTAGGAGCGAGAGAAATACTAAAAATACTAAAAGGAGAAGAGCTGATTAATGCCATCAAAAATAACATGATAAAACATTACATCAGTCTTAATATGTTAAAAGCAAGTAATAGATAAGTTAGTGGCAACAGAACGCTATACTAGCCATTACTGGTCCTTAGTGGTCCTTAGATGGCATTAATCAGCTCTTCTCCTTTTAGTATTTTTAGTATTTCTCTCGCTCCTAGATTCTATTGTTTAGTTATTTATAAATTCTGTTCACGTATTCTATTTGCTCGCTATATATATATATATATATATATATATATATATGTGTGTATTCCTTGTCATATGAACTTATCACTCTCATTTTCATCTAGAAGGTAGTAACAATCATGCTGCCTCTTAAATTTCACCAGACTCCTAATCACAGTTCCCTCTAAGGTGCGCAGCCGCACACAATAATTTCTAGGAAGTTGCACAGGTGCTTTTACTTCCCACGCTCACAGTCGACAAGAGTATTAGCGGAAGAATGGATATAGGAAGGGGGGGGGGGTGACAGCTCATGCCATAAGATTTGCTATTGCATGAAATGTTCCCACATCTTTTATTTACAAATACATAGTGCATACTGAAAAGTTGTGTTGATTTTTATTTACATGAAAAATATTATTACATTACAAATATATAAAGGACTGTAGCAGTTGTAGTTTATATTGTATGTTTTTAAGGTGAGTTTATTGTTATAAAATTAATAAATACCATATAATAGGGAAGGTCAGCATTTTTACATTCTGCCCGCTCAACTACACACATACACAATACGTGTGGGGATAGAGTGTATAAGGAATGTATTGTGATCGTGAAAATTTTCGAAGTTAAGTTTTTTAAGTAATTTTTACTAACTAATACGTAAAAATACGTGGGCGGAATATTGGTGGACCTACTGATCCGGATTTTTTTTAATATATAACCAAAAATGTTTAGTGTTACTTAATATTTTATTAAAGAAGGTAAACTATGAAAAATTAAACTTTTTTAAAATTTTTATAAACTATTTTAATAATGCGTTCAAAATTTGTGATTTTTCCTAATATTTTATAATAACTTCATTTACAAAATACAGAGAATTAATAAAATTCTTTAATTTAAAAAATTTTCAGATAAAAAATGTCCAAAAGAAAAACTGAAGACGTAAATACTGTAAATAAAAAAACTTGCAAAACATTTAAAAAGGACTGGCTTTTAAAACAAATTGGTGCTGAATTTCCATCATCAAACAAAAAGCAAAGCCTACAACTAGGAGATATTTTTCAATACAATGAAGAAAATGGGAAGAATGGAAACTAGATTATTTAAAATGGCATCTGTAAGTCAGAAGATACATATAGACGCTTACCAAGTTATGTAATCTGAAAAATGGTGGAATTTTAAGTATTTTGATTGAAATCAAATTTTGATATGGTTAAGGTTTTAATTAACGATGTGATATTAGCCATAAAAATTAATGCATCAATGAACTCTGTACAAGACATTCATGAACACATGGAAAAATTTAGATATACCTAAAAATTGGAGAAGCAAAAATTATTCATTTGAATTTGTTGAATGTATAAATTCTGTTCTCATAAAAAATATCCTGAACGAAATAAGAGAATCTACTTTCCACATGTTAACTGTAGACGAAAGTACTGATATTTCAGTACAAAAAGTATTAATTTTGTATTTTAAATTTGAGTGAAAAAGGAAACATATTACCAAACAGTATTTGGAGGTATTTTGAAGCTTACAAACAGTGACAGTATGTCCATTTTAGAAAAAAATAATTTTTTACAACAAATATAATCTTGATATTCAAAAAATGGTATTGTTCACATCAGATGGAGCAAGTGTTATGATGCTTGGAAGGAAAAATGGAGTAGCAGCAATTCTCAAAAAGGAAATATTACATCTATATGAACAACATTGTGTTGCACACTGAGAAGGTTTAGGATTGGATGATGCATGGAAAAATGTATCTATTATGCAAGATATAGAGACGTTGCTTAGAACTGTATACACAATGTTTAGCAGGTCTAGCATAAAAAAAGGAAAATTAGAAGAACTAGCTCAGGTTACAGAACACAATGTTGAATCTTTTAGACCATTAAACGAAGTCAGATGGTTATCCAGACATTTTGCAGTTGATGCTTTAGTAAAAAATAGAAATATTGCAGTGAGCAGGTTAACAAATGCAATGATCCTATTAGTAAATACTGTTTACAAATTTTGACAAACTCAATATCATGTGGCATTAATTGTGCTCAATGATGTATTAGGAGAGCTTGCATCAATTTGCAAATATCTACAAAAAAAGTTGTTTAAACATTATTGATGCACATCAATATGTTAAAGCTAAAATAAACAAATTAAGAAGCCAATATCTTGGAAAAAATATTTTCTGACAAAATGAATGACTGGAGTGAAAATGTGAAAGAAGTATTATCAAAAATTCAAAGTGATGTTTACAATGCTATAATTTGCTTTATCAAACGTGTATGTGATCATTTAGATAACAATTTCCTGATGATGAATTAAATGATTGGAAAGTATCTGATATTAATGCTATCACAAATGAAAGCAATAATTTTGACTTTGGGAAACTTAATGTGACAAGTCTAGCAAAAAACATATTCATGATTTATTACAAATAACGAAAGTGATGTTATTTCTAAAATATCAGAAGAATATTCGGAATTAAAATTTATAATTGCCAAAAAAACTAAAACTAGAACATTTAAAACTTTCAGTGACTTTAAATTTCGTACTTACAAATTTAGAGGTTTGTAACATATCCATTCTCTATGATATTATGGGAACATTTCAAGCATCGATTGCAAATGAGGATTTAGCACTATGAATTCAATTAAAACAAAAAATCAAAATAGAATACATGAAGATCATTTAAGTGACCTTATGAGAATCAAATTGCATTTAGCTAATGGTGCAACATCTACAAAGTATGGACTTCTACAAAGAACAGAAGAGAAAAATTCCAAGAAAAATAAATAACTGTAAAGTGTAAATTTATTGTTAACATTTTTTTAATATTATTATTTATGTACCTACTTATCATTAAAACAATTTGTAAAAATATTGTACATATTTAATCTTGTCTGAAAATTTTTTACTCAGGTGCATTTCTGCATTGTGCAGCCATAAGAATACATGAGCTACACAATTTTTGGAACTAGGCACTTTAGAGGAGACCTGATTGAGATGTATAAGGCTCTTGAGAGGAAAAAGAAAAATGAACGAGGGTGAAATTTTCACTGTTTCTAAACAATTCCACAAGCAGGATGGGCCATAAATTCAAATTATGGGGAAAAGCTTTGGGGTAAACTGCCTCCATGGTGGTTGAGGCCAAGAACTGGAGAGATTCAACTATCAGTTGGACAAGCAACTGCATGTGAAGGGAGTCAAATGGGTAGTTTTCTCTTTCTCCTTAACTTACTTGTTTGATTTTAAAATTGGTAAACAACTGATTTGAGAACCTCTAACCAGGAGCATTCCTGAAAGTACTCAGTGAAAGTCGATATATAATCATGTGATGACAGATAACGAAGGCCCACAACTAAATTTTTGTTATTTGCTTAATATTTTATAAATTTAATTCTTACACTGTATAAAGCTCATTCTTGTAAGTCCTTAATCTAATAACAAGACTAAATAATTTGTTAAATCCTTATTTTCAGTAATATTTTGTAAGTTAAATTCTAACTTTAATTATGCATGTTAGAATATCCACTTTGAATACTTCATCCAAGAATATCATGACTCAACAGGAATAGCCATAGACAGTTCAGGCATGAGCCATGAGTTCATTGTTTCTATAGCCTCAGAAAGTATTCTAAGGTCACTCTTGTACATAATGATAGTTCAATTGAAAATTTTCTTCTGCATAATTGTTTATGCAGAAGAAAATTCGTGTGGGAACTAATGATATTAATTGCACACCAAGTGACAATTTGTTTGATAAACATGGAACCATGCTGAAAACATGTTAACTTACATCATAATATATTTGTATCTGCAATTTTGCTCAGGCATGATAGGAGGGACTTCACGCAAAAGCCTTGTGGTTTAACCCTAGGCTATCGGGGGCTTTGGAAGTCATTTCGGAGAAAATTTTTATCTGCAGAGTACACGATACAAATCTGAAACCACTTTCATGTGACAGAGGATATTTAATCACCAACTGGAAAAGTAAACAGAACAGTGATCATGACAGAGGTGCAGTGCGTGATGTTTAATGAGCTGCATTCTGCCACCAAGTAATCCTACAATTCTAAAATGGCATAGAAAATCCATGTTGTTATTGGGTTTAAAGACACAAGGGCAACTGAGGCCAAATTGTGTCAAGAAAATCCATGAAGGACACTTGTTTGTACAATCATCCCAGTTGAGGCAGTGGCCAAACAAAAGGCAATGAGAGTGCACGAGAGCTAGTTCAAGGTTAACAGTGCACAACATGTTATAGCCATATGAGGATTAAACCATACAAGTTACAGTTCATATAGAAGCCACTGATTGAAGACAAAACGAAGAGGAAGGAATTCTGTTGGTAAATTACTTCATGATTTCAATTATGAGATTATGCTGCCATCAACTGCATCGGCACATTATCTGATTGGTGAACAAAATCTATCACTTTAGGATTAGTAGAGGCATATGATGCAAGAAAGCAAGCTTATACAGCATCAGCAAAAAAAAAAAAAAAAAAACCCCTTCCCATTTCACCCATCTGCTCCAAATGTTTGTCTAGTTTTGCCTTGAATTTATTTAAGCTGTCAACTTCTACAACAACAGATGGAAATTTGTTCCAGCAATCAATCACATGCTGGCTAAAGGCAAACTTCTGCACATTTATTCTACAACTATCTTCCTCAATTTGAATTTAAGTTCCCCCAAATGATTAACCCGGACAAGAGGCAGAATCCCATCAGTATTGAGCTTGCTCACCATTCAAGGCCTTATACACCTCAATCAGATCACCTCGCAGGTGCTTAGTGTCCAGACACTATAATTTGCAAATCTTAAACCTTTCTTCGTAAGAGCAACCCTTTGTTCCATTCACTAACCTTGTTGCCCTTCTCCGTACTCATTCCAGCAGCTCTACAGCCTTTGTAAAATGAGGCCTCCAGACCTGCATACAGTACTCAAGGTGTGGCCTGATGATTGCCTCATACAAGGGGATAATTACCTCCTTATCTCTGATTGAAAAATTTCTGTATATCATTGACAAGACACCATGGGCTACTCTTGCAGACTGTCTGCACTGCTCAGAAAACTTCATATCTACCTGCACAATTACCTCCAGCTTTTTATGCTATACCATCCTGAGTGTAGTACCACACAGTTGATATGTTAATCTGGGGTTACTGCTACCCATATGCAGTACTTTACATTTGTCAATGTTAAACTTCAGTTGCCACCTCTCAGTATTTCTAGATCCTCTTGCAGTAGCGTACTGTCATTAGTGCATTAATGACCCTGCCGACCTTTGTATCGTCTGCAAACTCAGACATTAAGCTTGATATATACCTTCATCAACATCATTAATAAATACAGAAAACAACTGACCCAAAACTGGACTCCACTAATAACATTAGTCCACGAAGAGCAGTGTCCATTGATTACTACTGTCTTCTCCCACTCAACCATCCCTTTATCCATAGCAGCATTTTGCCTTATTGCCACACTGCTCCAATTTGTACAGTAGTCTTCCATGTGGAACAGTATCAAAAGCTTTCCTAAGATCCAAGTATGTGATATCAAAATTATTTTTTGCATCCAGTTCCTTTGTGACCACATCATAGTAGCCAATCAAACTGGTCAGACAAGACTTCCCCTTAACAAATCCATGCTGTGTCCCAACTATAACCAAAGTGTTGTCTAGTTGATCATGCAGTGCTTCTTTAACTAGCGCCTCCTTTAATTTCCCCGGAACAGAAATTAAACTAATAAGTTTGTAATTACTTATGTCACCTTTGATCTTCCTTTGTGAACTGGGGTCACACTTGCACATCTCCAGTCCACGGGTATCTCTCCTGAATCCAAGGATGCTCTCATAATTATGGCTAAGGATTTACTTACTTCCTTTGCCATGTCCTTTAATATAACTGGATAGATCCCATCCACCCCAGGATGGGATCTATCAAAAACGTCTTTACCAGCGTTATTTGGAAAACAGTGTTACATTACCTAGAAATCGTCATATAAAATCATTGTTGTTGTTGTGTTTAACGACATATAGGCTGCTAGGGACATATTGTGTCTTTCTAATAGTGAATATAACTATATTTTATGATATATTCCTATATGATTTAGGAAAATAAATAGTTCTTTTTCATTAGAATCATCACGCAGAATCTGTAATAAATTTATTGATGACTGTGTATTAGCTATTGATTTAAAGGTGTTTAAGCGGATATTTTGAAAGTAGGGACAGTCCACTAACAAATGACGAATGGTCAGTTGTACTTGACAGAATGTACATTGTGGAGCGCTGTCATTAGTTAATAGATATAGGTGAGTGAGGTGAGTATGCCCAATCCTTAGCCTTCCTAAAATTATTTCATCTTGCCTGTTTTTTCTGAAGATGGATTGCCATAGCTTTGGTTCCGGTTTTATTTGGTAGAGTTTATTTCCTGGATAACCTTTCCAGATTAATGACCAACTGTTATAACATGCTTTACGGATAATGTGTTTGTAATCTGTATATGGAACTTGAAAATTCTGCGAAAAGGTGGTTTCTGGTTGTTTGGCTGCATGATCCGCTCTTTCATTGCCAGCTATTCCAGAATGTCCTGGGATCCAGCAGAATGTCACAGTTTGGTTTTAATTCCTTACAGGCAAGTAGCTTAGAACGAATCTGTTTTATTACAGGGTGAGGTGAGAAGAGTTGTTACCACTTATTATAGCAGTGACAGCACTGAGTGAGTCGGTGTATATTAAAGTGGTCGTAATTAAAAATTCAGTTATCCGATCAAGAGCTAAATTAATAGCATAGAGCTCAGCAGTAAAGATACTGCATTCCGTTGGTAATGAAACAGAAATGGTGAATGAAGGGAAGATTGCTGCAGCACCTACTTGGGTCTCAGTTTTTGATCCATCTGTATAGATTTTACAGGCCTCTGAGTTAGAAGAGTGAGTTTCATGTAACTGTGCGATATTGGATGGGGACAAGGCGTTCTTACCCCACTGTTGAAAATAGTTGTCGTAATTAACCGAAATATTTTTCCAAGGCGGATCAGGAGGTGTCATGTCCTGAAATATATTGCTGATGTCTATATTCCATGCTTGAGTGAGTTCTTTAAGTCTAAGTGCAGCAGGTCAGTTTTCATTTGGCTTACTGTTGTAAAATGACTCCCATTCGGTATTATACAGATATTTCCAACTAGGGTGGGAGGGAAGACTGCGAATTTTTGCGGCAAACATCAAAAGTAATGTTTTCCTCCGAAGATGTAAAGGTGGCTCATGAGCTTCGATATAAAGGCTCTGAACAGGGGAGGTTCTGAAAGCCCCTAGAGAAACTCTCAGCACACTGTGCTGGATCGTGTTTAATCGCTCTAAAGTAGTTCTTCTCGCAGAGTCATACACTGGAGAGACATAGTCTAAGCGGGATCTGATGAGGGCTCGATAAAGATGGATCAGGGTATGTCGATCAGCACCCCATGACATAGATGACACACACCGGAGAATATTCAACTTTTTCAAGAAGATAGTTCTAAGATAAGCTACATGTGCTTGAAAGTTCAGTTTCTTATCAAGTACGAGGCCAAGAACACGGACAGTGTGAACAAGAGGAATTGAAATGTTATTGATCTTTAGCTCAGGATCGGGATGCAGTGACCGTAATTTGCAAAAATGAGTAGTGGTGGATTTCTGCTCAGCTAGGCGGTATCCATTACGTAAGGTCCACGATTCTATTCTGGAAAGAGCAATTTGTAACTGTCTTTCAACGGTATTCATACTTTGTTACTGGCAGGATATGGTGAGGTCATCTGCATACATGTATATTTGTATGGATTTTGGAAGTTCTTCCAATATGTGGTTGACCCGAATAGCAAATAGGGTAGCACTCAGTATGGAACCCTGAGGAACACACTCTTCTTGAATCTGAGTTGGTGATAGCATGTTTTGGTATCGGACTTGAAAGGTGCGTAACCTTAAAAAGTTCTGGATGAATTGTGGAAGGTAGCCTCTCAGCCCCAACTGATGTATATCTTTAATAATACCATGACGCCAAGTGGTATCAAATGCTTTCTGAATATCTAGGTTCACCACCAGATGTTGTCTCATGACAAAAGCGTTACGTATGTTAGATTCAATTTTGAGTAGTAAATCTAGGGTAGATCTGTTTTTACGGAAGCCATATTGGTGATCGGAAAGAACATTTTGGGAGTCTAGCACCCACATGAGCCTCTTATGCACCATCCTTTCAAATATTTTGCCCAAACAGCTTGTCAAGGATACTGGTCTGTAATTTTCAACTATGGAAGGATCTTTACTTGGTTTTAGAATAGCACAAATGTAGGAATGACGCCATGAGAGAGGATATGTATTTTCTGAGAAGATCCGGTTATAAAAGAGTAATAGTATGTAGAGATCGGCTTCACATAGATTCTTCAGCATACTGTAGTGAATGCCGTCTGGTCCTGCTGCACTATTTGGAGATTTGCTCAAAGATTCTTTGAGTTCAGCTATAGAAAAGGGTTGATTATACGGAAGTGAGAGTCTAGTTGAAAAATTAAATTTATGACGTTCCTCAACAGATTTAATGCGTTGAAAGGAGGTGACATAAGAAGAGGAGGCGGAAATGTTATAGAAAGATTCTGCTAAAGCATTTGCAATGTCAGTAGAAGAGGATAGGTCCTGCCCATTCCATTGTATTATCGGGGACTGCTGCGGAGGAAATTTTCCATTGAGAGCTTGTATTTTTTTCCATATAATTCGAGTGTCAGTATTTTTGTTAATAGTTGATGCAAAGCTTGTCCAGGAGTCACGTTTTGCTTTCTTCCTAATTTGCCTTGCTTTTGCTCTGAGTTTTTTGTATAAAATTAGGTTGGCAGTAGTTGGGTATTTGCGGAACCGGTTCCAAGCACGGTTTTTTTCTACTTTTGCTTTAGAGCAATCCATATTCCACCACTGGTTTTTGTGTGCCTGTTTGCATTGGTCTGATTTTGGGATGGAAATTTCTGCTGCATATAGGATTTGGCTGGTAATGTGGTCAGTTACATCATCAATATGTTGATGTTGAACATATTGAGTGTCGAGAAGGACACAAGCTGAGTAGTTTACCCAGTCTGCTTTATAAAAATTCCAAGAAGTACGGCCTTTTGGACATGACACAGCCTGGGTTTCAATTGAATTGATAATAGGAAAATGGTCACTGTGGAATGGATCATTCAACACTAACCATTTCATGCTTGCAAAAAGAGATGCTGAACAGATGGACAACTCTATGGCTGAGGTAGTACCTGTAGGTAGTTGTATATAAGTTGGAGAGCCAGAATTCAGCAGAGTCAGGTTATGGTTATCCAGGAATGATTCAATTAATTGGCTTCTCCTATCCATGGTGGAAGATCCCCACAATGGATGGTGGCCGTTGAAATCACCGAATAAGCAGACAGGAGGCGGCAGTTGTGCGATTAGATTGTCAAGTTCAGCCAGGGAGCAAGGATAATTGGGCAAGATATAAATGGATGCAAGCGTTAATGATATTCCCAATGCCATCCGAACTGCAACAACTTCTAAGGAGGTTTGTAGCTGGAGATGTCTTGACGGTATAGTAGATTTTACAAGAACAGCTATGCCCCCACGGGCAGGACCATCAGAATCTCTGTTTCGTCTAAACATGGTGTAATTTTTGAATCTGAGAGAGACTTTTGGTGATAGAAATGTTTCCTGTAAGCATACACCTACTGCATTTGTTTGAAAAAGTAAATCACTCAGGTCATCAAAATTACTACGTAATCCTCTACAATTCCATCGTATGAATTTATTCATTGTTTGGATTTGATTGAATAAGATTGATCTGACTGTTTTTTCTGAGAAGGCTTCAGTCTGCTTTGTTTTGATTTTTCATTCTTTGAAAAGGTTGGGCGTCCTGTTTCTATGGTATCATTAGCATATAATTCTAAAACTGACTCTTCATCCTCTGGTTGAATATCAATTTCCATTTTCCTATTGCATTGTTTCTCTTTTTCTTGGTCTTCAACATTTGCTGATTTTGCTGTTTCGGGCAATGATGAGATAGCATCAGTTGGGATACTAATTGGTGTATTGTTAGTCTCATTGACTGTAAGTTTCTTTTTGGATGTTGGCAGCGCAGTTTTGGCCCAGGTGGAAAAAGAACTGCTTGGTTCTATGGAGACATCTGTTTGTGTTGCAATTGAGCAGCTACTTCTGGTTACTGATGCATATGATCTGCTAGGCATGGTTAATAGCACTTGCTTTCTTGCTTCAGGATATGTGACTTTATGCTCCACTTTATATTTCTGGATTTTTTTTCCTGTTTTCCAGAGATCACATGCTTTAGAAAATGCAAGATGGCTTCCTTTACAGTTTGGGCAAGTAGGAGTGGAAGCTGTACACTCTCCTTGGGAATGCTCCTTTGAGCTACAAATAGGACACACAGCATCACCTCTGCATGCAGTCTGTGCATGGCCGTACTTCTGGCACTTAAAGCAGCGAATGGGATTCGGGATGTAAGGTCGAATCTTGCAGTTTAAATAACCAGCTTTGACAGAAGATGGAAGATTTGGAGTGCTGAACGTCAAAATAATGGACCTAGTTGGTAGTAGGTTTCCATCTTTTTTGGTCATTATTCTCCGTGCATGTGTCACCTTTTGTTCGCTAAGCTCTTGTACTATTTCTTCTTCAGAAACAGTTAATAGGTCCCATTCACTGATAACGCCTTTAGATGTATTCAGGGTGTTATGGGGCATAACTGACACTGGAATATTGTTGAATGTTGTTAAATTTAACAATTTTTCTGAATGAGATGTTTTTGCTGCTTCAATTAAAAGGTCTCCTGATTGGAGACGCTTCACCATTTTAGGGGATCCAACAACCGATTCTAAACATTTCTGTATCAGAAAAGGTGATAGCCTGCCAACAGGTTGTGTGGACAATGAGTGCATTATAAGAAATGCTGGCAGATCTGAAATCTGTTTTTCCGTCCGAAGTCTCTTCGGACGATTGGACTCATGTTCTGAGACAGAGTTAACAACTTTGCCGCCTGTGGGCTCCAGAGATGGATATTCATTGCAATCCACCATTGCTCCTTTTAGCCCTGGAAGAGGGAAATCCTTCTCCCAGATTACCGGCCCCACCACGTGGAGGCAGGAGCGGTGCCAACCAGTGACCAAGCGATCAGCACAAGAGGAGAGCAGTATGTTGCAAGCGTTGTAGCAGTGACGTTGCTCAGCGAGGGAAGCAGTGACGTGAGCGGTCAGCAGTAACGTTGCGAGCGTTGGAGGATTTATGCAAGCACTAGTACTCGCCCTAGGAAAAACGCTAGAAAATCGCACTAGAAAGATCGCTTGGCACTCGGGGCCATATATAAAATCGTCATGAAACCTGATGCACATGTGTTGTACTTGTTGCATGCAGTGGCGTAACAAGTACAACGTAGCGTGTCACTGCTCAATTGTACGCAACAAGTTGCAGTAGCACAACAAGTACAATTGAGTAATGACATGCTACGTTATATCAGCATAATGATTAATACCCAAGTGACTGTGCCAAAATCTACAGCCCAGCATTCAAAGGAATATTGTGAAAGAAAGAAAGGGAAATTAGACAGAAATGTGAATCCGGATGAAATTCAGCAATAAACTCAAACTGCATCCAAAAAAACTTGAGCTGATCGTGAACGGAAGAAAAGGAAATTAGAAATTCAAACTATTCTGAATCATAATGAAATTCAACCAGAGTTCTACTATGCTTGATACTTGTCAGGAATCAACTCCAGCAGAACGAACAAGGGAATATCTTGCACGGAAAAAAAAAAAAGGGGGGGGGGGGGAAGAAGAAGAAGAAGAAGAAGAAGAAGAAGAAGAAAAAAAAAAAAAAAAAAAGAAAAAAACCGAAATTAGAAATGGCTAATAATGATATTCCTGATTACATCTCTATAGTGTCTATACGAGCTGACAGTAAGTTTGAAAAACTAGTGAAAAAAAAAAAAACATTCGGATTTAGTTGTAATGTTTGTCATTGTTTATGGTTTCAATTGTTATTGTTATTTGGTTTTTAGGAGCATTAGCAACTAAGGCCATATTGCTCTGGGGATATGCAGTGGTCATTCCCTAACCTTTCCGTATCCCCCGTATTTGGTGGTCACGGGCTCGAACCCCGGTCTAATCAAGAAGCGTGTGCTACGCACTGCTGATCCTGCCCATGAGGCACCTATGGTTTCAATTAGATTTGAAACCATTTCCAAAGACTTCATGTGAATTACTTCAAAATGAATTTCCTTTACAAGTGAATACTTTCGTGATGTGTATTCATGTGAATTACTTCAAAATGAATTTCCTTTACAAATGAATACTTTCATTATGTGTAATACATGTCATACTTCATTAAAAGAGGAATGGATACCAACTATGGCCATGTCAAATGGATGTACATATCCAACATATCCTACTGATTTGCCTCCACTGGATGTTGTAACTGAGCGTTTGATATCACCACATTTTTTGCACTTTTATGCAAATTTATCATTTACGTTATGAACATGGACAATATGAGATCATTAGACAAGTAATAAATGTACTAGTTAATGTAAATATGATGGTTCATCAATTACCTAGAGAATTAGATGATGATTATGCCATTAATGTACATATAAAATGAAGACTCATACATAAATCATCATATCTATAAGGAAGTGTGCAGAAGAAAATAGTGAAAATATGGTTACGGTATTTGATAAATTCACCTTTGTATAAATTCTACGGCATAAAAGTGTGCGACGAATTTTTGGGGACAAATAATGATAGTGAATAGGAACATTCAGATGAAATTGTGGAACTTGTCAACAATGACGATGAAATATTGTTAATATTTCATCGTCAGACCATAATAACAAATATTATTATGATCTGAAGATAAATATTTATGAATAACACCAGGTCATAAATCATCTCTAACAAGTTTCATATTTGATATACATGCAGAATAACTTTCTTTTCCATCTATATATTTGGGACATGAAAATTTAAAAATGAATTGAAAATTACTCCCTTTATGATGGCATCGAGTGAAATTCGTAGATCTGATTGCCGTGGAGTAATTCCCAACAAATTTTCATGTCCCAACATCTGCTATATATGGCAATGAAATTTATGCGAATGCGTACTGCAGAAAATTTTGCATTTAAATCAGTAGGAAATAACAGCTAACATTACACGTTCTATATTGGAATCAAAAGAATTTATAAACAAGTCTTTAGAGTCCAACTTGGCATTTCTAAAATCAATTCAGCATATTATGGGGAATTGATGAAAAATTAATAAGTCAGGTATGACGGATGCAAAAGTACACATAAGTATGTATGAATAGATGCACAGTATTAAATAAAGTATGCATAGATGGATATGAAAATTACACAAAGTGCCACTAACTAGAAGGGTGAGGATAGTAGAAAAGGAAGTACAGTACATATGTAAAAGGTGAAAGAATGTTAAATATCCTAAAAGTTCTTATGAATTAAGAAAATTATGGGCTGAATTACAAAGCCAATAAGAGGTGGGTAAACTGCAAAGTAAAATTAATAATAATACAGTAAAATACAAATAAAACAAAAATAAAAAGTGGTAAAGCCGTCAGCAGATATGAGGGGGGATGACATATTTAGATAAAGGTGGAATACAGGTAAGGCAAATGTGCAGAATCTGATGTCAGCTGAAGTAAATATTGATACATGGTCAAGTATTTCATCACAAGACTACACCTGACCATGTATCTGGAGCTGCATTTCTATACTTGTCGATAGTAGTAGAAAAAGCCACAAAAAGGAAAAAAAATGTAATCAGCACATTCTTATACAGTATGGACAAAGTAGTCCCAATGCAGTGTCAATTATTAAGGTAAAAATAAGGATCAAGTTAGAATAAAATATGGTTAAGTGTTTTCAGAATGGGAAAAGGTGTTTTATATAAAAATATGTAGAGTTTGGTGTAGGATTTAGATGTTGTAATTTTGTGGAAATTGGAATTCAATAATTTGAAACAAGCACATGGTATAGGGTGAGGTATTAAATTGAGGATACAGAAGGGAAAACGGAGTAAAGTAGTAGAAAGATAAAAAGCAAAGAAAAAGTTATAAAATCACACTATACTAGCTGGGTTGTGAAGCCCAACCTCATAGTAATGGCTCTGGCTTTGTAAGTGTTAGTATAAAAGGGAGCTAATACCAAATGCTTGAATTGCAAGGAAAAAGCAGGTGTAAAAATATGTAAAATGAACCTAAAACAAAACCGAAAGTATAACAAGAAAGTGAACGATACCTGGAGTTTTTAAGTAATGCACAGCAGAAGTAAGCTGGCAGGGGAAAAAAATAAATAGCTGAAGGGGAAATGAAGCGCACATATTTAGTAGAGTAGATGAATGCATGTAAACCATAATCACATTAGTAACATAGCTACATGAAGTAATTTATAGCAGCGTAACGGACTTGATAGACAGATTTTTCCAAGATGCAGCGAAGAAAGTCGGAAGATGGGCAAGGAAATTAAGAGTGAATGTAAAGAGGCAAAAGAAGCATAGTTAAATGAGCAGTGCCAAGAGATTGAAAAATATGAACGCTCAGACCCAGCTATAATGTACAGGAAGATCAAGGAGTTGGTGGGATATAAGATCTGTCCAGTGTTGGGCTGTATAAAAGCGAAGGACGGAACAGTAATCATGGAAAAAGGCAATGTTATGAACAGATGGACAGAACACGTCAAAGAACTCTTTCAGGATGAACGCGGGGAAAAACCAACAAGCCATAGGACCCTGAAAGCTCCGGAAATACTGAAATCGGAAGGACAGCTGTATCAATTGAAAAGTAATAAGGCAGCCGGACCAGATGCCATTGTGACAGAAATGATAAGGGCTTTGGATGATTTTGGCTTTGTGATAATAGCTGAGGTGTTAAATGAGATATATGAGTGGAGAGATACCAGAGGATCTTAGTAAATCCATATTCATAGCTCTGCCAAAGAAACCAGGGGCTATTGATTGTGAACTACATCGCACCATTAGCTTAATGAGTAACATTACTAAAATTCTTCTAAGAAGGACAATGTGGATTTATGCAAAATACTGGAACAAGAAATGCTATCTTCACGATAAGGATGTCGGAGAGGGCTATTGAAATGCAGAGAGACCTGTTTATGTGTTTCATTGATCTTACGAAGGCATTCGACAGGGTGAAACATGAAGAACTCTTCAACATTCTAGATTGTTTAGACGTAGTTGGGAAAGACATAAGGGTACTTAGGAACTTATACTGGGAACAAACAGCCAGCCTGAGAATTGGAAAAGACATGGGTGAGAACATAAGAATTCTGAGGCGTGTAAGAGAGGGCTGTGTTTGCTCTCCAGACCTATTCAACCTATACAGCGAGGAAATTATGAGAGGAACACATGGAATTGGAGGATTCGCATTCGGCGGACAGAATGTAAACAACATCAGATGACATCGCCCTCATTGCCAAGACAGAAGAACTACAGGAACTTCTAGACAAAGTAGTGGAACAAAATAGAAGGAAAGGATTAACAATAAACATTAAAAAAAAAAAAAAAAAAAAGAGTGCATAGTTTTCAGCAAAAAGAGAGCTGTGTCCAAATGCATACTGAAAATAGGGAACAACATCATAAGACAAGTAGAGAAATACAATTATCTAGGGAGCTGTGTTACACAAGATGGACAATCAGATAATGAAATCAAAAGACGGATTTTTATGGCCAAGGCCACGTTTCAGAAACTGGACAACATACTAAAAGATAGGAAATTGTCAATGAAAACGAAAAACAGAATTCTGAACTGTTACGTTATACCTGTCCTTACATACGGCAGTGAATGCTGGACAATCTCCCAAGAAATGGCAAAGCGTTTGGAGAAATATGGTTTTACAGACAGATGCTCAGAATATCCTGGACTGAACATATCACGAATGTAGAGTAAGAGAAAAAAAGCAGCTGAAATTTTTTGGGCACATGATGAGGAAGGTTTGGAGGAGATCATCATGACAGGCAAGGTGAATGGAAAGCAAAGCAGAGGAAGACAAAGAATAAACTATATTAGCTGTCTGACCAACTGGATGAATGTACGGAGTCTAGACCTGAGGAGAACAGCAAAAGATCGAGAGATGTGGAAGACCATGATCACCAACGTCCTTAAAGGACACGGTACATAGAGAGAGAGAGTGAGTCCAAAATGGAGTTAGCCAATATTGAAGTGATATCAGTAATCATTATTATAATTTATAGAATGTCATAAATCCAAAGGTAGTTGGGTGTAGTAAGAATCCAATGTTGAAAGAACATGAAATAATTCCAAGGATATAAATAAACTTGGTGACTTTAGATCCAATGATGTAGTTAAAAATCCAAAGATGGAAGAACATGAAATAATTCCAAGGAAATAAATAACTGAATGGCTCTAGACCCAACAGTGGTGTCGTTAGGAGACTGTAGAAAGTAATTTATACAAAGATTAGTGGCAATATCAAGTCACTAAAATCCAAAGGTGGCTGTACAATTTCAGTAGAGAATAAATCCAGAGGTGGATTTTCAAAGGTAGAGTAGTAAGTTATCAAATGCTTGAAAAATCCAAGACCAAAGGAATTTTTGCATAATCTACATATATTATAATCTGTACCTGAAAACAAAATAGGAAATGTCAAAGACTCAACACTGGAAGTGAATTATAAGTAATTTCATGAAGGATTATTAAAACACATCAAATGAATATGTGAGTAAAGTGAAAACTTAACAGTAGAAACTTAGTGAGTAAAGAAACATTCTGAAGAAAATAATCACAGGCAACCTCCGTATAACACGGTACTTTTACAACACGGTTTTGCTCTAACGCGATGATAAATTGCGGCAATCCTCGCACGACACGGCACTTAAATAACACGGTTTCACTCTAACATGGTTATAAAATTTCGATAAACCTCGCATAACAGGTGGATTTTCGAAGGTAGAGTAGTAAGTTATCAATATCAAATAATATTTTTTAGCTTTTGTGTGGGGGAAAACCCTGTGTTATATTAGATATAATTTTTCAACATTTCCACTCTTTTTGAATATCCGCTGTTGACTTGCTAGTCAAAAAAAATTATTCAGAAATCCCTGTACAGTTGGTCGTCGACTTACGACCGACTTCTGTTCTGACTGACAGGTCGTAAGTCAACCTGGTTGTATGTCGGCCATATATTTATTAAGAGTATTTTTTAACCTTTCTAATCTTTCTATCATATTTATAATTTATTTTTATAATCTTTTAAATTTTTATCATATTTTATTTTTCATTTTAAATACGGTAATGTTTTATCTTTTAATTAGCGACTGTACATACTTTCGTTTCTATGCCTAGGCTATCTCTCTCTATGAGGTTAAATTCAAACGTTCTCTACATTTTAATTGGTTTATTATTCACACTGTTTATAAAAAAAACAAAACTACAATCTATAATTATATTGTACATAATGTGAAAAATAATACTGTACATAATGTACTGTAAACACAAAAATACAATCTAAAATTAATGTAAAAATTAATACAAATGAAATTTACAAAATCAATTTTAATCTTTGCTTGTGTTGGGTTGTGCATCGTCAGGGTCATGTTCTTGGGTTGAGGTAGGAGATGTTTATTTATAGAAACATTATACAAAGCAAATCTTTTTTAAAACGCTTAAACCACCCAGTACTAGCCTGAAAATCTTCTGCGTAATCGTCTCCGGTGTGTGATTTTAAACTCTAAAACAAACTTCTAGCCTTTGCTTGCACTGTGTGAAGGCTCATGGGTGTATTTTTTGTATTAAATCTTCCATCCACATAAACAAAAATTTCTCCATTTCATGGATGGGTTCCTGTCATTTGGTTAAAATTGTAGACTTAATAGGTGCAGAACCTTTCACAGCTTCCCGAATTCTTTCTTTGTCCTTAAGTATTGTCAATACCGTGGAATGTGATAACTTCAAGTCACGTGCTATCGTATTCACTTTCTTTTCGCCTTCATACTGCTGGATAATTTTCATTTTACACTCTAAATCAATAGTTTTCCTTGACTTCTTAGCTGGCATATGTGTAGATGAAGGCATTTCCCTTTTACTAAACATTTTATGGGTATTTCAGTAGAATTTTAATTAATACACCACACGCAACAGATGCTTGAAAGCGACTGAGTGTATGTGCTTGGTGCTCTCCTCGGGCCTCCTCACCTAGGTTATGGGTGTCCTCAGTAGCGACTTCCTGATTTATTATTAATTTATTCATTTATTTATTATTATTTTTTTTTGTGGTCGTAAGTCGACGACCAAGTGTATTTTATTTTGTTGGGAAATCCCCGTATTACATTCTGTGCTATTGAACTTGTGGAAAAATCTAGATTTCAAAGTTTTATTACTATTGGATAGCACCAAGTCATTCAAATGATTTAAGTCATCCAAATGTTGAAGTTATGTTCCTAACACCACAGTTGTAATACAGCTTCTTTTATTAGGCATTAGATGAAGGCACTATATCCACCTTAAAACTCATAACATCAGAAAATTGTTACGATGGATTTTGGAAAAAAATTCATTCTGAGTCTGTCGAAGTAATGGAGGCATGGAAACATTTTTCAATTGTGGACTGTTATCAGAATTTACTTCTTATCGCTAAAAGAAGTAAAACTGTCAACAGGTGCATGTTGGAAAATTGTATGGCCAAAGTCAGTTCATTTAGGAAATATGATCGAACCGACAGAAAATGGAATCGGTGTGATAGTAGAACTTGCTACGTTTTGATGATATGACTACTGAAGCCTTTGTGGGTAGTACAGTCAATAGAATTGTCCTCCTCCCCACACAGGGTGGAAAAGACCCGAGTTCAAATCCCGCCGATGATGGAAGGAATTTTTATGGGTCTTTTTCACAACGTGTTGTTGTTGTTTGGTTTTTTTAAGGAGCATTAGCAACTAAGGCCATATTGCTCCATTCACAATGTGGCTGAGTTTGTCAGGATCAGGCAAGGGTAGCATGGTTTTTTCCTCCTGGAAACTCGGATTTTTCGTCTAGCAAAACAAAATCGACCTCAGGACACACACAATTTATAGACAATATACACAGGTAACATGGCCTTAGTCACCAATGCTACTAAAAAAAAATAAAAATAATAAAAAATGATTACTGAAGATGTTCGAGAATTACCGGTAGAAAAAGATGCCGGCAAAGCGGATTTGGTGGAAATGGCATTGGGGGTAAAATCAAATCAATTCAGAGGATGTAGAGCAGATGAAATTTCTAAACTTCCAAATTTTACACTAAAAAGCATACGGGAAGACACAAAGTTAGCCCAGCAATTAGAATCTTATTTTTTGAATGCAGATTCTTGAATGAAAGGAGCCCAAAGTTTAAAAGGAGGCTTCAAAAATGCTTAGTCCCATACAACGAAGTTCACAAAGATTTTTCAAGCAAAAGCAAACAAACCCAGGTTACTGATTTTTTAAAGAGAGCAGAAGATACACCAAATCTAGAATTGTGCATTTTTGTTAGCTTTTGGAACACAACCCCTCCTGTACTTTTTTTTTTTTAGTCCCATATAACATGGTTTCGCGCAACACAACATTTTATAGGAACCTAACTGCTGTGTTATACAAGGGTTATATCTGTACATCGGAAATTATGTATAGCTATCACTTAACAAGTAGTGGAATTCCACCAAATTAAATTACAACTTTACAAATACGATTAGAACACAGTGAATTATAACTGAATTTATTTCTGATTAAATGGAAAACTATAATGAATCAGTATTTTACAATATAGATAGGGATGTTATTATTGATTAGCTTATTGTAAAGTATTGTAAAATGGCTACAAAACATATGTAGTAACCATTTACTGTTCACCAAAGCTCTACAACTACCTTACAATAAGCTAATCAATAATAAAATCCTATCTATTTTGTAAAATTCTGTTTCAATATAGTTTCTCATTCGATCAGAAAAAATTCAGTTATAATTTACTATGAACTGGTCAGTTATAATATATATTTGTAAAGTTATAATATAATCCGGTGGAATTCCACTACTTGGTAAGTAATAACTATACATGATTTCCGATGTAATTATTTTCTTAGGAATGATTACTTTGTTTCTTTACTCACTAAGTTTCAATTGTTAAGTTTTCACTTTTCTCATGTATTCATTTGATGTTTTAATAATCCTTCATGAAATTATTTAAAATTCACTTCCCATGTTGAGTCTGTTGACATTTCCTGTTTTGTTTTCAGGCATGAATTATAATTTATGTAGATTATGCAAAAATTCCTTTGGTCTTGGATTTTTCAAGCATTTGATAACTTACTACTCTACCTTTGAAAATCCAACTCTGGATTTATTTTCTACTGAAATTATATAGCCGTGTTTGGATTTTAGTGACCTCATATTGCCACTAATCTTTGTATAATAAATTACTTTCTACAGTCTCCTAACTACATCACTATTGGGTCCAGAGACATCCAGTTATTTGTTTCCTTGGAATTATTTCATGTTCTTCCATCTTTGGATTCAACTAGTTTCGTATCCATGGATTTATTTCCTATTCTTTCATCATTGGATTCTTAACTACGCCACCACTGGATCTAAAGTCACCAAGTTTATTTATATCCTTGGAATTATTTCATGTTCTTTCATCAATGGATTTAAACTAGTTCTGTATCCTTGGATTTATTTACCATTCTTTCAACATTGGATTCTTACTACACCCTTCCTCCTTTGAATCTATACCTGAAACTACCTTTGGATTTAACACATTCTATAAATTATAATAATGATTACTGATATCACTTCAATATTGGTTAACTCCATTTTGGACTACAGATTATAATTATTAATCTAACTCTTCTCTATCTCAGAACATTTTGTGATTTTTCACATATTTCTTTCTTTCTATGCTTGGATACATTAGCAACTACTCCACTAATCGGCAATTTTTCGATTTATATAAGATTATACAACTTCAACAGTCAGCTTAATATACCATAGCCTTATCACTTGGTCTACTGTATATTAATTTTGATCTGCATTCTTTTTATCACTGCTTTGTTCAATACTGAACATAACAGTTCATAGATATTTATCTATGAACTGTTATGTTTATATTTGTATATCTTATGACTTTATTATGGTAAAGTCCTACTATTTTGGTAAATAGTAAGACTACTATTTCTTTTTACAATGCTAATCTTAAGTATCTCCATGCATTTTTGATCTAAATACGACAATAGAGGTCACTATTTTTCCATCTTTTTACATTTCTTCGCAGCTCTCTGATAAGTCCGTTACGCTGCTATAAATTACTTCATCATGTAGCTATGTTACTAATGTGATTATGGTTTACATGCATTCACCTACTCTACTAAATATGTGCACTTCATTTCCCTGCCTTTTTCTTTCAGCTATGTATTTTTTTCCCCGCCAGCTTATTTCTGCTACGCATTACTTGAAAACTCTAGGTATCGTCTCCTGGCATGTTTCGACTTACATATTTTTACACCTGCCTTTTCCTTGCAATACAAGCATTTGGAATTAGCTCCCATTTATACTAACACTTACAAAGCCAGAGCCCTTACTATAAGGTTGAGCTTCACAACCCTAGCTAGCTTAGTGATTTAATAACTTTTTCTTTGCTTTTTATCTTTCTACTATCTATTTCTATCTTCCTTCCTGTTCGTAAAACTATTAGCGTATACGAGGGTGATACGCACATTCATACTATCCTATTTCTACCACCTTTATTTACTTAAATACTCCTTTTTCTCTTCCCTATCCTCAATTTAATACCTCATCCTATACCATGTGCTTTTTCTAAATGAATGAATTCCAATTTCCACAAAATTACAACATCTAAATCCTACATCAAACTACATATTTTTTATATAAAACACCTTATCCCATTCTGAAAACACTTAACCATATTTTATTCTAACTTGATCCTTATTTTTACCTTAATAATTGACACTGCATTGGGACTACCTTGTCCATACTGTATAAGAATGTGCTAATTACATTTTTTTGTTGCTTTTTGGCCTTTCACCTTTTTTCTACTACTATGGACAAGTATAGAAATGCAGTTCCTGATACATGGTCAGGTGTAGTCTCGTGATGAAATATCTGACCATGTATCAATGTTTACTTCAGCTGACATCAGATTCTGCACATTTGCCTTACCTGTATTCGACTTTTATCTAAATATGTTCCCCCCATATCTGATGATAGCTTTACCACTTATTTTATTTGTATTTTACTGTATTATTATTAATTTTACTTTACAGTTCACCCACCTCTTATTGGCTTTGTAATTCAGCCCATAATTTTCTTAATTCACCATAACTTTTAGGATATTAACATTCTTTCACCTTTTACATATCTACTATACTTCCTTTTCCACTATCCTCACCCTTCTAGTTACTGGCACATTGTGTAATTTTCATATCCATCTATGGATACTTTATTAATTATATTATTTTATTTGTATTTTACTGCATTATTATTAATTTTACTTTACAGTTCACCCACCTCTTACTGGCTTTGTAATTCAGCCCGTAATTTTCTTAATTCTTCATAACTTTCAGGATATTAACATGTTTTATATATATATATACAACACACACTCATTTTGCTTGTTTGTATACAGCATACGTTATATATTTGTACATGCCATAGGGGAACTAGATTTTGCTTGGATGGATAAGCCGAAACTGGGCAAAAATTATTTTAAGCGAAGTTAAGATTTAGTGTGTGGGGCATTCGCATTGTATATAGATAAGAGTAGGGAACAGGCAGAAGGGTAAAGGTAGAAGTATGAGGGCGATAGAGAAGATACCCCCAGTTGGTCAGTGAGGCATGCCCATGCCTCATCGAGAGGCGTTGGATAAGAGCGTACTCACACTCCCTCTTTTGTCTTCTGCTCTGAATATAGGAAGATTCTGGCTGACGAACCAAGGCAATGCTTCTAGGTAGTCTAGCCACTTCAGAACCCAGAAGGTGAACTTTAATATATACATATGTTGAGATCTTCTAGGTCCAAACAACTGTCCAAGGCTTGAGCCAAGAGGTCCTTTAGGGTGCCTCCGTAGCCAGGAGCAGCAGTGCATAGCACATGCTTCTTAATTATACCGAGGTTCGAGCCAGTGACCACCAAATATGGAAAGGTCAGGGAATGAACACCGCATATCCCCGGAGCAATATATATATATGGCCTTAGTTGCTAATGCTCCTAAAAAAAAAAAAAGTCTTTAAGTGAGCAACGATCAAAAGCTTCTACAGGCATCTCTGCAATAGATTTAACCATAACATTGTGGAGAGGCTTCTTCTTTATCAACGTGGGAACAGATTCCCACACCTCCTTCTCCTCTGCAGGAATAAAAAATGACCTGGAAGTGAGACCAATGGATTTACGCGTGGACATCAATCTGGAAGACCCCCGATAGTCCAGGGTCTCCTCTCACCCCAGATGGTATGGGGGATTCTACTAAAGTGCCAGATAGTTAGTTACAGGAATCCCACATGCACTCAAATTGGTCAGATTTTCAAGTGTACACTACAGAAGTCACTTCTCACATTCACACTGAGATGAAATTTTTTTTTAAAAAAAGAAATGATCACCATATAGAATATAGCTTGGAATAACACTACTAGACGTAGCAGAGTAGTCAAGAGTGCATAGCACATCATTCCTTGAATGGACTGGGGTTGAAGCCCGTGACTTATAAATACAATAAATATTTGTATTGATGATTTATTGTAAACTCTACTGACTTGATTGTTGTGCTGGAGTATAAACAGAAAATTTATTTTACTCTAAGCAACAACCAAATACAACACATTTTTCAAGTTAATCACTATTCCTCTCTGACCAGTTTCACTAAAAATACCAGATAGTTTCATTTTTCCACATCTTTTTTTCCCTTCTGCTATTAGGAAACAGTTCTGAATGGCATTCCTACATGTTTAGCACAGTTAGTTCAGAAGTACATTATGTTTTATGAGAAATGATGCACACAAGTATTTCAGTACATATGACACTACTTAGCATTATTTACCTGGGGGGAAGTATGACATATAATACCGACTAGAATTAAAATAAAATTTCTTTACACATATATAATTTACTTATATATTTACATAATATATAAGTAAATTATCACGATGAGGGGATTTGCTTATTGTCTTTTATTAGCACCTACTCCGTGAAAGAATATGATTTCATATTTCAGTAACACTATGGCCAGACTGACTACGTTTGCCCCAAATCACTGTTCCGATGTACACTGGGAGTATAATGGCTAATGATTCAAATTATAAGATAAATAGTGGACGGGATATGGCAATTCTGGACTTTTATTAACAGTGTTCTTAAGTTGGCAATGCCACATATATTTTTGCATTTCTTTCTGTACTGCACATATGGATCCTGTATCGTAAATACTGAGAGTTAGCAACTATGATATTGTACGGGAACCATCTGATTAATCCATTTTGTATTTAAGTAGGAGTAAAACTAGATTCCCATTCTTAGCTCTCATTGATTTCTCACACTTAGCTTTTGTGTTTCACACATCACTAGTTTTTTTCACATATACTCTTATAATTTCGATACAGAATTGGTGAAGCATGATTGCAACTATCCCATAGTTTCTTTCCTTTTGCTAAATTAATCTGGTCATCTGTCTTGTCATCCATTCTGGTATCTGCCTTTTGTACTTCCCAGCGACAACAAGTGTTTGTGCTGTCCAAGATAATTCACTTAATTTCCTATAATGCATCAGTCCAATAATGCAATGTAACATTGCAGGAACTTATCTGAAGAAATTTTGGATCAAGGAATGGGATTTAGTTTCAAGGGAAGGAGGGTGTTGGAACCACAGCAGAATAAGATATTTCTTGGGCTTTGTTAACTGGGGTTACAAATAATCTCAAGGAATATCTTAATCTTATATGGCTCCCATATCCTTCTTCCCTTGAAACTGAAGCCCATACCCCTCACCCTGATCAATAAAATTCTTCCAGACACCACTTATTTCATGAAGTGACCAGTGTCATATTTTTGAGAGAGAGAGAACACTTGGCTGATTAATAAGGACCAGATCAAGAGTATTTGATAAAGCTTGAAAAAATAGGTATGAGTGTTTTGTATGGTAAGTCAGAAGGCACTCAAATGTCTGTCCAATACAACTCCCATGAATACCCTTTCTTTACTGCTATTCATCTGACACCACACAGAATCAAGTCAAGTCCACCTGGGTTTGTTCAGACTTTGGGAATAATCTGGTCTTTTCAGGCAGCTTTCAATAAGAAGCCTACTACTCCCTAGTTCCAAACAAACAATATTCACCACAATGAACTTCTTTCGTTCTTGTCACATAATGATCATGTTTCAGTTAGCCCTACAATATCAGTGATAGTTGACCTGACCAGATTTTCAAATTCATTAATTTTTCATATGGTGCAATTCTCTTGAGGTATGTAAGGATGCCATTTTTGTATTACCATTACCAACAGACATACTGGCAAAAGTTCAAGAAGAAATGGAGTAATGAATTGGCCTCTGCTACATGAATTGTAGCAGAGGTTTCATGTCAAGTGATGTACTGTCTGTAGGAAGCTTTCAAAGGTTCCTTGTCCATTTTTGCTTGTTCCAGCAATATAAAGAAACAGATTAGTTCCTTTATATATGATATTTGGGAAACACCATTACTTTGTTGCATTTCACAAGTGTGCTTTAACCTGGGATGAGCCATTCAGTAAAAAATAATTGGATAATAATAGTAATTATAGTAATGCAATAATAATAATACTATTATAGGTAGATGGAACTGGGGAACTGAATTTCCAAAGCCCACTGGTATGCCAAAAGTTTGTTGGCAAATATGTGAATCATGTGCAAAACAATTGGCTTCAATTAAAAATGAAACTAGTTTGAATATATCAAACTGTTAATTTTGTTCTTGATTAAACAGCACATAAGGAGGCTGTGGAATATGATATAAACTCTACATCAGTGTTTGCCCATTAAGTGAAGAGATTTGTTGTTGTTTGTTTGTGGTTAGGGTAGCACTATATATACATTCATATTTTTCTGCAATTTATATTTCAAAATATGGTTATGTTTTATGGACCGGGAAGTATAACAACTGGCTAATTACTTCTATTTTAAACATTGCTACACTATATTTCACAGTGACATATCAAGTTTGCTAAACATTGTCAACCACAAAGTGTTTTCACTCTAAGTTTATAGTATAAAAAATGTTAATTTTTATTTCCCCCTCACAAAAGTTGCAAGTACTGCTTTGTTAGTTTTCAATGTAAGATTATGACTGCACAAAAATGTAACACTTTTATACATATATATATATAGAGTGAGAGAGAGAGAGAGAGAGAGAGAGAGAGAGAGAGAGAGAGAGAGAGAGAGAGAGAGAGAGAGAGAGAGAGAGAGAGTGTGTGTGTGTGTGTGTGTGTTAGTGCAAAAGCATCATTTTAACGTAGCCATCTACCAAAGTAGTTAAATTAATTAATTAAATTGGCATCGTTTTGGTTATATCTCATATTGTGAATGCCTTCGCAGCGAGTTGCATGGTATTGTACTACCTCGAATAAGTAACACTTCACTAGTGGAGAAGACTATTGTTACTTATTCTCAGCGGATACCACCACCCAGATGGCACAGGTTCAAAGCTTGTTGGCTTTTCCTCAGTGGGTGGGTGGGCAGGTACCCTGGTGTTGCAATAGTGACAACCCAGTTATGAAGTATAACTTCACAATGAGGCCTTTGCCCTTAAATATTTTATAGTCTATATCACCCCCCCCCATATTTTCCACCATGAAATTTCAAAAGCAGGAAATAATACCTATCACGAATGACAATTACCCAGAAAAGCAGAAAATACTTTTACAATATTACAGGTCACAGGAATCAAACTTATCTATGCAGTCACGCTCCTTGTTATCTGAAGTATCTATTAGCTCAATGTTGTCTGACAGATGTGTACTACATCTATTTGCATGTTAATATATGTTCTAGTTTTAGTGTGAAGAGTTGAATATTGAATAATTATTCCCCATTTTATTTAACATTAATAATATAAATTTAGCACTCATCAACATCATTGTCGAGCATTACACACATATAAAGTTAGCTGAATCATACATTCATCCCTTTATGATCCCTACCCCATGTCCTGATCTTTACTCCCACAATACTAGTCTGAGTCAATTACAGGTCAATTAGTTAGCCTTCTTGATTTCAGAGTAACTTACTGAGGATATATTTTCCCCAGTTTTACTTAAGTAGGTTGATATTCAGGGTTTTATCAACAACACCCTAGTTATTTAAATCTCTCCTGTGTATTATCCTTTACTCCCACTGTATTTTTCTCAGGGTTATCACATATAAATTTTGGATCTCCTCCCTATAAAAACAATCTTACAAGTTCAGTTTGTAGGCAAACTTGGAGATCAGTTAAATGCTCCATCCATGCTTGTCCTATGAATATTAGTTGGCTATCTTAAATCAGATCCTACTGCTTATAATTAAGCAGTGGAACCTTGACTAGAGTACCTGTGAACTGCCTTTTTTTTTTGTTAACCTTCTTCTTCCCACAATGTCATTATTTATTTATTGTTTTTTTTTTTTAAATATTATAAGTTAGTGGACGGTTGAATGTAGCTTACTGTAAAGAGCAAAACAGACTACAGTAATTATCTGTATTTATAAGATAAATATTAAGCTTCACCTTATACCTCGTGCAATTGTTTCCACTGAAATGACAGTAGCGTCTTAAACTGATTTCCTACTGTATGGATCTTTTTGTTATAAAATGTCAATTTTTTTTGATTAGTTAGCATCCTGCAACTCCATCAGTAGCAGTACAGACAATTAAGGTTCCATTGTAATTATAGTAGGAATTATCATATTCTAATTGATACTATATTTTAAGCATTACACAACTGAAGATATTTACAAACCCATTTGCACAAAATTCCCAAACCCACAGACATAGTTTTATTAATTAATCAAAGGTATTTCACCCATGAGTTTTTCTTAATTTAGTCATTCTATGCCCTTTTCTTTCTTAGTTTTGTCCTGGTAATGGATATGCAAAGTTGAATCTGAATTGTCATCCAGAATGGAATATTATTTAATTTAATATATTTAATGTGCCTAAACAATTGGAAAAAAAAAAAAAAAAAACCCGCCACCAACATGCACGTAGGATCAGTGATCTAGGAATACAGGCACCACAAATGTTAACTACTCATAACAACTCCAGATCCTATTAGGTGTACATCATAAAATATAGTTTTAATAAATATTCAGTGGCTTATCTCTAATACATCACAATTTGTGTTAATCAAGACTGAAGTAAGGTACTAATCAGTCAACAAAGAAATCCACATGAGAATGCACACAGTATTCTAATGGATGATTCTCAGAAATTAGTTTCTACAAATGCTGAATCCAGGCTGGGATGTGGGACTTTATAAATGGATATTACATAGAGGAAACCCAGAAAAGGCATGCACAAATGGGGACTACTGTGGCCATACGGAGCAAATGTTAAACTAAATATGACCAATCCCTTTTTCATGTAAAATTTCATAAAATTTCTTGCAAATATTCAACCTCAATTCATGTTTGCAAGGTTTTTCTTTCTTTTCATATTTTCTTCCAAATACTCAGTGCAAGAGTAGCAGAGTGCTACAGATTCAATCAGCTTTTATGTTTGGGGTTGCCATTAATATAACTTGCAAAGGAAAGCACAAAGTTCACCGGGTTTTACTCTTCTTTCAAATGTTCAGTACACCCAAAATGGACAAGTCCTATATAATCAGAAAGTTTCTGTGGCTGGGAGTGCCATTAACAAAGAAACCTACTAAGTGTTGCAGACTCAGTGGCTATTGGCTTCAATGGTCTAGCTGGAATATTCTCTCCACCTTTTAATTATATAAAATGCTTAAAGCAATGAGTAGAGTTATTATTTCTAACATTAATGATGGCATTATTTATTAGAAAAACAAATACAATTACAAATGGGTAGCAGCATTTGCATATAAAAAAATAGTTAAAAAACCTTTTAACTATGTACTGCAAACATGCACCTTCTATATTGCTATCATATAAACTTCAGAGCAGCATATGGAGATCATTTACTATACAAGCTCAGTTTCACTTTATTTACAGAAAAGAGGAATTTACCAAGGCCTATTCAGAAGTGAAGATGAGTCAGATGATTTCAAGCAGCACAACAGTGTAAAGTTTTTCTTGCATTTTTTTCTTTATTTTATTGTGAACTAGCTTTAGAATGTGCAACCCACAGAGAGTTATGTAATGGAGGCAAAACTAGAATTCTTACCAAAGCATGCTTTCGAATAACAAAAAACATTCTCCTTACTACCCATGATTAGTAGCAACATGCACGTGCCTTTGATTAATACTTTATGACTGGTGGAATTCCTATCGAGCATAATATTTCTAGAAGCCTTCCCATGAGATATTAAATGATTGAGCCCATATAAACTTACAAAAGTAGTGTCAAATTCACCCAAGTGTTGTGTCTAATGTTCCTAATTCATGATATAGGATCTCACTTGCCATTACTAAATATTCACAAATTAAATAAGGGCTATTACGATGAATTTAGAAAGCATCACTTAAAAATCCCTTCACAGGAGTATGTCAAAGTGTGATAATTTTGTAGGACATGTTTTACTTGTGACAGCAACAATAAACAAGGATAAAACAAGCAATTGGCTCACATTCAATGCTGTTAAGGTGTCCAAAATACTAGAAATGTATACTTGTGATCCAAACATTTGCATTATCTAAAAAAAAAAAAAAAAAAAAAAAAAAAAAAAGAACTGATAGCTACTTTTTACAAGATGACATTTGATTAATGGCAATATAATCTAGGCTTAAAATTGCATGAATAATTATAAAATAGTAAAAACTTGTTTTGAAAGTGCTGACTACATAATTTTTTCTGAAAAATTATTATAATTATTACAAACATGATTATATAAAATAATTTCCAAGTTCATATAATGGATAATTCACATAAAAAAACTAAGCAAACTGTCTCTGTAAAGCTACTTTCAGTTAAGATAAGGAATTTAATTTTTTTTTTTTTATAAAACTGCTTGTCCAGAATGTTTGATAGTTTATGAGATAATTCAAAATTAGCAACAATCACGAATTTTTAAGAAATGCATGATTATAATTTATCTCATGTAGCAGAGCTAATCTGTATGAATATCAAATCCAAGTAATAAATATGCAGAAAACAGATATATAGTTTAAAAATGTAAAATATATTAATATATGCTTTAAAATATACTTAGCTTAATGAACTACCACATATATAGAAAACAAGCAAATCTGAAGATTTCTTTCTGTGGAACAGATGGGCAACATCACATAGGAGTAATTTCCTATGTTGATGTTGCCGTACCTTCTCTGGTAAAGCCAGCAGAGGACACCACTGCTGCAGCAGGAGGACAAGATTTAAAATCTTGTTAACCAGTGCTCCTACTCACCTTTACCTTCCTTGGCATTATTCATGTTCTAGAAGAAGAAATAAACCTGCTTTCACCAACATGTACATTACACTGTACTTTTTATCACATTTATGAGAATTAAACACCTCAATTTATCAAAGGATAACTTTTATAACAACATGATTAATAGAAAACCATGTTAAAAATCAGGGTTATATATGTACATATACATATATGTATATCTATATGTACAAAATTCCCTTTGAAGTGATTACCAGATATTTAGCTAATAATCACTAGTAATTTTAACACACATTAATATAACCCAATACTTCTTCAGTAATATACCACCTTTAAATTCCTGTAACCAAAATAGTAATGGAAAGCCACACAACAGACAGTTATTTATAGTAGCTGTGAATTCCATTTATTGTCATTTATTAAAATATGTCAAATATACAAACTGGCAAGGTAAATAAAATTATTCATCTTGCTGTGCTATTTAAGCTCTTATTCTATTCAATAATATGCTATTTCTTATGATAGATCTCTAAAATCAAGTATATACTTATTTAACAAGAAAAACTGATATATAAGATGAACACTAACAGCACAAAATGCTCCTATTTGCAGACAATAAACATGCTTTCATATGTGCATTTCACTGAAATTCACTGCATTTGTAAATAACTACCTAATTGTCTATTATATGACTTGAGGAAATGATTTCTAGACTCCAGTATTATTTTGATTATAGGAATTCAAAAGTTTATACTGCAAGAACCACCAGGTTTCTATTACTGTATATCATACTACTGACCTTGTTGGTGTGTGGGTGTATATATATATATATATACTAACATATAAATGTATATACGCACACACATAAAGGCATATTTAAAGTTATTTTTTAGTTAGACTTTATCTAGCCAAAGAATAACTTGCATTATTCTTAATTCAGCTTGAAGGCAATATTACTAATCTTTGTGAAACTAGAAATATAATCAATAAATTAAATTTGTCTAGTTTTTCGTTTGCATTCAAAGGATTGTTTCTGAACATGAAGCAATCGTTTGCCATTAATTTCAAAAATAAATTAATTTCTAAATATAATAATATCAGTTATTTTTAAATGTATTACAATACACTAAAACAAATTATTCCCATTAAATTTCAATTTGTAGTAGTAAAAAAGTAAAAAGTTACATAAGTCATAAGAAAATTTTAATAACCTGATTATAAAACAATGCAGCATTCAATCAATGTCAAGTTTTTTTTTTTAAATAAAATTATATTTTACACATACACACACACACACATACATAAAATAAAACATCAAAATATGAACCAATTCCAGAATCAAATATTCCAAAGGATGGAATTTGGCTCAAATATGGTTCACATTTTGAGCTTTGTTCAGAATATTAGCATGAAAAATTATTCTAACAATAAGTATTTAAAATATAAAATGAATTTTTTAGTAAATTTTGGCAATTTTATATAGACTTCATAGACTAATATCAAGTAACTACACAATGAAAATTCTATAGCATCTCCTGATGGTTCATCTATGGACTTCTGACTAGGTCCAAAGAGTGCATGCTAAAGTAGAAATCTCAGAAATGAGGTATGTGAAAGACATAATAATACTTAATATAAAAAATCAATTTTGTTGTTCCAGGAGTCTCTTTCAACAGAAACGAATGGTGGAGTTACCACAAAGTTTCTTATTTTGAATATTTACAAACACAGTACCCCAATATACATTATCACCAAAGCTAAGGATAAAATTTTTTTTAACAGTCAAGTTTGCATTTAACAATAATGATGAACACTGACCACCTTTCCAAACTATTAGGAGAAAAAATAAATGAGTGAATTAGAATTTCAAAAGATCAGCAATAACCATTAAACAGGATGAAGATGATTACAACCGAAGTAATCAAAATTTTTCCCTTTAAAGATAATTTCAACGAAACAATTCTTGATGGCCTAAAACACCACACCACTTTCTAGGAATAATCCAATTGACTTCAGATAGATACATAGAGAGAGAGAGAGAGAGAGAATCTTCTTCTTCCCCCTCTAAGTTGGGAGTGTCCCTTGACACTCCCAATTCAAATTGGAAGGGTACAGAAAATCTATTGCAGTATTGGAATATTTCTGAAATCTGAATATACAATTACTGTATTAGCAAAACAAAAAAAAAAAAAAAAAAAACACAACTTCTCTAACTATAATTATTATGTATTCTAATCCTTTAGCAAATTTAGTCTTCTCAGGCTGCGGGAATTAAACTCTCGTTCACTATATTTATATACTCAAATCCTTCAATCTTTGAGTTGTTTCAGGTAGTTTGAATTAAAAACCAGTATTACAGATTAAAAAAAATATAAAGGAAAATGAATATGGCATTCAGTTTCACTGCCTTGAGAATGACCAACAAACCATTGTTTTCCTGACTTTTATGCATGGTTCCTTCTACCAGTACTATGAAAGTATGCTTTCAAATAACTTCTGTGTGAATTTTACACTGCAAATCATGCATATATGATCTAAAAAAATCTTAATATATTTTCAGATTGAGAAATTACACATTATCCATACATACTGCAAGACAGGTTTCAGAGAGAAAATATCTTTTGCAAGATTTACATGTATATTTGCACACATACACACTGATGTGTGTGTGCAAATTTTGACAAATAATGATTGCCAGCACATTCCCTCCATACAAAATTTACAATTTTGTTTGGTTCAGTCTGTAAACAAAGTCATAAATGAGTGATGCTTAAATCAAATGGTTGTCATCTAATTTCAAAATGGCAGATAAAATTATGCCCCTAACAGCCAAGGTACTGTAACACACCTATTGGGGTGGGGGAGGGCTTGCATGTGATAAATGTGGCTTTGATATCAGGCTGTAAAGAAAATAAACGAATATGCCATCAGGTAACATTTTTTGGAAAGTAGACAAAAAAAAAAAAACCCCTAACTTAAAGTGGTTACAAAAAATAAAAATTTTGTGGATTAAAGGCTCAAGGCATATGGTAATATAGTAAAAAATAAAAATGTATTCTGTGCCTATCAAAACTCTTTAATTTTCTTTTTGAGTCCATGGATCCTTTTCTAGCCGGCTGTAAATGTCAAGAAGAATTTATAATCATTAGATCTAATCCTGGTAGTTCCAGTTTGTGTTAATTTTTGGGCACATAGCCTGACAAACTGTTTTGATGATTTTTTTTTTTTTTTTTTTTTTTTTTAAATACAGACAGGCAGATCATGCTTCATGGTTTTATCGATTGCTGATTTATTTATTTATTTGCAATTTTTGAGATGATTTCTGAATCATGAGATTTTGCTTTGTTTCAATCACTTTGTTCATCATGAGCAGGGCACTTAATTATTCACTGAATCCAGCACTGCTTGGTAATTGTTGACTGTATACATCCATTGGCTAGTAGCTAGCTATGCACTCATTGGTCTGGCTATGCCTGTGGGATATAATAAATATATACTCTGTATACCAAAATAAAACCCAAGATGGTATTGTCGACAGTTAATGTGAATCACTTTTATCAGTACCTTCTCCCAAAAACCAGATTATCTTCAATGAAAGACTCTTCGTCCAACCAGTTACTAGACAAAACACACTATTGCAAAAAATACCAAAATTCAAGCAAGTAATAATCTCAAGAAAACGAAAAATGGATGCATGAAACAAAATACTTCATATTCAAAAATACTGCAATGTTTTGAAAGAATTTTTTTAAGCACTGTTTATTGAAGCACAAAAATCCAGTATTACAAAAGTAAATGAAAGTGCCTATGTAAAGAGAATGGAGAGATGAATCATCAGTTAGTTCAAATTAGAAACATTAATTGTTAATGCATTAAATATTAAAAAAATTCCTAACATTCCCAGAAATAAATTAAATCTACCATGGAATGTTAACTTGATGTGCATTTTAACAGCATACTACTGCTGTATTTTTTGTGATATTTCCTCATGAAGTACTGTGAATACCCAAAACTAAAGACGCTGTCTTTTTCTTTCATATTTTACTATTTAAAAACTAGGAACTTTCTTAAACCTGCATATGTTATCTCAAGATTAGTAATTTTCATGCTGTTGAAAGCTAAACGTTATGCTATCAGAACACATTATGGTCACAAACAATATGCAGCAAAAGCCTTCTTTGCACTATATGGCTAATACTAACTTGTTTGCTACTGTTGTAACAATACCACTTAAATCACAAGCCATTATTTATGGAACAGAAAAACACAGTAAAGAATATACACATATACAGCTGCAAACCATAACCATCTTGTATTCAATTTAGAAAGAAATTCTCTCCTTGAGGGGGAAAAAAAAAAAAAAAAAAAAAAAAATATATATATATATATATATATATATATATATATATACAGTCCATTCCGGTTATTTGGGACACATCGGGACTAGTGCATTTTGGCCCGATTAAGTGGCTGCCCCAATTATCCGAAATTTCACGTAAATAGTTAAAAATACAATGTACCCCCCCCCCTTTTTTTACAATTAGTTCACTGTACAATCAAATTCAATTATTACTATTTTTTTACTATTATTATTTTTTTATCTTTTTTATTATTTATTTATTTATTATTTTTTTTTTAGGCCCTTGCCACAGAAATCTTAGGAAATTAGGTGGCAGGGCCTGCCAGAGTACTTACTTCTAATGCGATCCCTCTATGCCTGACCTGCCTCCTCAGGGATAAGTGTGGACAATTGGGGGGGGGGGGGTCCCACTAGGGGCCCAACGGCTAAAAGGTCAGAGGAACAACACAACATAAACATGTACCTTACACTTTTTAAAATCTCTGGCCTTCACAGTGTTCTGTGTTTCACAAACAGAGTGCACAACACGGAGATGGGGGAAACCCCTGGGGCCGTTAGACAATGAACACTTTACACTTTGTACAATAAAATCATGTTACGACGAACTCAACATAGTAAAGTACCGTTCACTATACGATGTACAGTATGCGCCGGTCACTGTGATTATGTTTGTCAATTGAATTTTAATTCTATTAAACAGCGATTCTAATTAGCAAAAATAGGAGGAATATTATCCACAGGTTATAAAAGCAAAGATATATTAAGCACAAATTTACCCTTTATTACCTTACCAATTAAAAAATTAAATAATACGTGATAATCGGAATAATTAATATGTACTGTAATAAGTACATACGAGCTAGTTGACATTTCTGTTCACTGACATTTGTGGGTAGGGGTTAAAATTTAAAACAGTAAAAAGATAAGCAATCAATAACAAAGAACACGGCACACACAAATTGCAAGTAACACGGTACGCGCAAGTGAGAACCGAGTAACGAGTTACAAAGCTTTAAAAATACGAATGAAGAGATCTGAAAATTTATTTTTTTTATATGATTGAAGATTCCATAGAAGTGTAAACACATTTTACCATAATAACCCACCGAATTCCAGCTGTCGGTATTATCACAAATTCAGTAAGATCGAGTTTACTATTCATTTATGATAGATTTCACTAACAGAAAAGCCCAATAAACAGGTGACTGCTAATTGTTTTTATTGTTTTATGGTTGTGACCTCCAGAATTTCGACCGAACCACATGGTACCGTCGGAGACAATCGTGGGGTAATCTCCAGTGCTGCGGTCTTCTGCCCCGATTAAACGGCATGCTGTCCCAATTAAGCGAAGTAAACCCTGACTATTTTCTCGATTGGTTTATGTTTTTTAAGATTTGCCCCAAATAAACGGCTGCCCTGATTAACTGGTGGCCCAAATAACCGGAATCCACTGTATAATAATAATACTGTTATTGAAGACCACAATGCTTAATCACATAGTGATTTTTTTCAAAGTAAAATATGCAATTATTGGGACAAATTTTACAAGATCATGGGCCAAGAGTTGCCAAAGATGCAAGTGTTGGTAGTATGAATGTAATCCATATGCATCTACACAGTGATTTCTTCACGTAACGTTATATTAACAAATAGCATAATAAAAAAGAAAATTTTATATTTTTTCGTTTATTGAAGAAAAAAACATACAAAAACGAAAAAAAAAAAAAAAAAAAAACACAAATACTTTAGAGTAACTATAAGTAGGCCCATCAAAACAGCTAGTAATGTGAACAATAATACACTGTGGCTAAACGACATGCAACAACTTCTTAAATTAAAATTGCACACAATGAGGGTTGTTATTCTTTTTTGCCCACCAGATGGGGTTTCATTTGTGAACATGTGACCACCGTCCAGGAGGACATGGTAATAGGTTGACATTACTTCACAATTATAGATGTCTCCTGCTTTGTAGCACTCATATTGTGTAGCCAATGCTCTGCAAATTTGCAGAGCATTGGCTGACACTAATACCATCGATGAATCCATTGTCAATTAAATATTCCCTGTGCATCCAGTTGCTTAGCTAAAGTGTCTGCTTTATCGAGGAGGAATGGCCCAGAAATTGGAGTGCTACAAGCTTGGGTTGCGCCAATGAAATAGAGCTTCGTTGACATCTCTGATTGATGCTCATTGCGATTTCTTGCTTGGATTAACATTTCCTATAAATTGATTTACGACTGCCTCCTGATTTGTTGATTCAGGACACTTGTGATTGTCACATTCCATCTTTGTTACTTCATTTTCAACAACTTACTGGCCAAATCCTTGATAACAGTGAATGTTCTCTTAGAGTTAAGCAAGCCTTCCCATTTTGGTGATATCACTGAGTAAAAATAAAATGTTTAAAATATGTTTTAACTCATGCGTTCAGTGTCCTGATTCAAGAACATGCAACTCACTGTAGGCTACATACAGCTGCTTTACAACATAAGGAATGACCTTGTTACAACATGTACAGGTGCCTCCGTAGCCAGGTGGCAAGGAGCAGCAGTGCATAGCACATGCTTCTTGATTAGACCAGGGTTCAAGCCCATCACTACTAAGTACGGAGGATGCGGAAAGGTCAGGGAATGACCACCGCATATCCCGGAGCAATATGGCCTTAGTTGCTAATGCTCCTAAAAACCAAATAACATACATACATACATACAACATGTACATCACTGTCCTTCTCCAGACACTGGATGGAATAGATCTCAGTTTGAATCCTGCCGATGACGCGAGGAATCTTTATAGGTGTTTTTCACAACACAACCGAGTTAGACAGTCTCAGGCAAGGGTAGTATGGTTCTTTCCTCCTGGAAACCTCAGCTTTCAGCTAGCAAACAGAAAATCAACCATAGAACACATGTAATTTACAGAAAATATATGATGCAATATGGCCTGAGTTGCTGAAAAACCCTAATCCCTACAAAAAAAAAAAAAAAAAAAAAAAAAAAACTGCTTATGCAATGTGAGTTTTTTGATTTTCCGATGATTAAAAGTCTTAATTTTCACTTCCTGTCATGTTGGCTTCAACTAGTACAGTGATTCTTTCTTTGCTTTGTTTTTTCGCTAAAACATTTATCATCCTCAAAAGCAAGTGTTCTATTAGGTAAACATTAAAAGAATAAATCCATTTCGTCAGCATTAAAAACATCCTGAGGTTCATATTCTACCAAAATCTTCTTTAAGGTGTTGTTCCTCCAACTGTTGCAATCTTCTTCACTTACATTAACACTTTTTTCCAAAAATAACCTTTTCCACAATTCTGTGGCACTTCTTAAATTTATACAACCATCCAGTACTCGCATTAAATTCTGTATGCCCAAAGGACTGTTCAAATTTCAGAGCTTGTTGCTTAATTATAAAATAAACAACTGTACAGAGTGGGCCAGTAAATCAGTCTCTTGTGATGGGGAATTTTAATTTCCCAGATATTGATTGGAATTTGTGGGTTGGTCACTCACACAATAGCAAGTCTTTAGTTAATTTATCGGATGATTGTTTTCTACAGCAGCATATTCGGCAAGCAACTAGAGGGAGTAATACTCTTGATCTGATATCAGTAGTGATTCTTCATGCATTAAGAATCTGCAGTTAAAGGAACCACTAAGTGGCAGCGATCACAGTGTGCTGAAGTGGGATTTACACAAAGTGGTAACTACCATCAGGGGTAAAGGGAAGGGTTTTTGCTTTCATAAAGGTGACTGCGGTGGTCTGAGATAGTATTTAAATTCTATACGGTGGGACCAACTGATGATGTTACCAATGGAAAATTCAAAATGGGAAGCATTCAAAGAATTAATCTTGGAAGCTACTAGGCTTTTCATACCAACTAAGAAATACTATTCAAAGTTTAGGTCTAAATGGGTGTCAGATGAACTAATGAAACATGTTGCAGAAGAAAAATGCATGGGATACATATAAATTAACAGGTGACACGGAAGCCTATGATAGATATAAGCTGGTCTGTAACCAAGTCACAAAGGAAGTTAGGCAGATTACAAGAAATCTTTGGCAAAGGATGCAAAAAGTTCTTTACTTATGTAAACTCCAGAAGAAAGGGGATGAATTACAGTAGTCCACTTAACATAGATGAGTTGACTATTGATGATCATGCTCAGGTAGCTGATAAACTGAATGAGTATTTTGCATCTACATTCACACATGAGGAGTTCTTCAATGAGGGGAGTGCCAGAACTTGATCAAACAGGGAGCTATGTGATTTTGCAATAACTGAGAACAAAGTGGAGGAGAAATTGTTGAAGACAAACATAAAAAAGGTGCCTGGGGTGGATGGAATCTATCCAGTTATATTAAAGGAGGCAGCAAAGAAAGTAAGCAAACCCTTAGCCATAATTATGAGAGTTTCCTTGGACTCGGGAGGTACCCATGGACTGGAGAGAGAGTGGAAATGTGACCTCAATTCACAAAGGACGACAGAAGTAATTACAGACCTGTTAATTTAACTTCTGTTCCAGGGATATTAATGGAGGCACTGGTTAAAGAAGCACTGCAGGATTATATAGACAAGAATTCAGTTATAGTTTGGACATAGCAAAGGTTTGTTAAGGGGAAGTCTTGTTGACCAATTTGATTGGATACTACGATGTGGTCACAAAAGAACTGGATGCAAAGAATAATTTTGATATTATATATTTGGATCTTAAAAAGGCTTTTGATACTGTTGGACATGGAAGACTGCTGCACAAATTGGAGTAGTGTGGCATTGGAGGAAAATTGCTGCTATGGATAAAGGGATGGTTGAGTGGGAGAACACAGAGAGTGGTAATCAATGGACACTGCTCTTTGTGGATTAATGTTATTAGTGAGTCCCCCAGGGTTCGGTGTTGGGCCCATTGTTGTTTTTTATATTTATTAATGATACTGATGATGGTATATCAGGTTTAATATCCAAGTTTGCAGACGATACAAAGGTCGACAGGGTTGTTAATGACACTAATGACAATATGCTGCTGCAATAGGATCTAGAAAAGTTGAGCAGAATTTGTAATATAGATAAAAGTTGAGCAAAATTCGTAATACAGAGAAATTCATTAAATAGAAGTTCCACTGTACATTAGAAAACAGTGATTCCATAGTTATTTGTGGTGGTATAAAGGGTAGTAAAAAGTTCTGAGTATGCAGGGTATGTATAAATAAATTAGAGGTTATTTTGATAGATAAAAAGAAAAAAAAGAAAAAAAAAAAAAAAACGCCTTATCCAGTATCTAAAATTTAATTTTTTATGTTGGTAGATGGAAAAAGAATGAATATCTAGAAAACTGAGGACCATTCTGTAATTGAAGTTTTAACCAAAGAGGGCAGAAATGCTAAAGAAATCCACAAAAGAATGACTAGAGTGTTTGGAAGCATATCACACAGTATTCTACTGTTGCAAGATGGTTGGCAGAGTTCAAAAGAGGACAGCAGTCAATTGAGGATGATTCAAGATATGGTTAGTCATCCAAAGAAACCAATTCTGAAACAACTGTTATTGTTGAGGGGGAAAAAAAAATCAGAAAAATGGAAGAATTAATTAGTGTCTGAACTTGAAAAGTACTTAACATTTCCATGGAAACATTTTAACAATAATACACAAGCATTTGGGAATATCCATTAATGACAAACAGTAGAGGTTGAAGTCTCCAAGAGAGAATTTAAAATTAATTCTTGAAAATTCAGATATTCTTATCTCATTTGGTGACTGGTGATGAAACTTGGCTACATTTTTATGATCCTGAATCCAACCTAGAAAGTACAAACTGAAAGCACAAAGGTTCTCCAACTGTGATAAAGTTCTAAACCCAATCATCCACTGGAAGCGTTGGTCTTAATTTTCTGGGACACAATTGATTACCTTCCACCTAAAACCACAATAACGGGAATATTATGCCATATGCCAGCCTTATGAAAAAGCTAAAGGCTGCAATTCAGGGTAAAAAGATTAGGAAATTTGGATTACTTGGTTTTGCTTCTCCATTGCAATGAACTTGCACAGGATAAATTCATGAATATGGATGTGAACAATTACCCCTCCCCTAATATAGTTCAGATCTGGCCCCAAGTGGCTATTATTATTCAGAAACCTCAAGTTTCATCTTTGTGGAACTAATTTCAAAGATGATGAAAAGCTAAAAGTGTCTGTGAAAATCTGGTTTGATGACTAACCTGAACAATTTTTAAGGATTTTTTTTCAATACACTTATTTGTATTTAATCTGCAGATTAAATACAATAAGTGTATTGGAAAAAAAAAAAAAAAAAAAAAAGACAATTTTTTATCTGTTTCTTTTATACTTCACGTCCCAAACTTTTTAACCATCCTTTGGACAACAAATCAACTAGTGGTGTTCAATAAGAACACTAATTTGTATATTACATAAAGCTAATTATCTTCCCCACCAAAAAATAAGATATTTAAACAAAGTAGAGGAGGTTTTTTTTTTTTTTTTTTTTTTTTTGATTTGGTAGTTGTTGGCGCATCGGCTTCTGTGGCCATATTGCACCTCCCAAGGTTTTTGCAGTACTTTGATCCAAGCCCGAGGCGGGAATCGAACCCGCGACCTTTGGGTTGCCGGGCAGGTACTTTACCCACTCGGCTAGCCCGGTCGGCAAGTAGAGGAGGGGGGAGGGGGAAAGACTGTTTTAGTTTTGGGTAAACACAGTATTATATGAGAACAGTGTGGTATAGCAGTGAAATGAATAACAAAAAAGCAATCAATTATAATAAACAAGTGCATCGTACACAGTCAGGTTAATGATAAGCCTTTCCATGATTAAAAACTAGAAGATAGCATTTATAAACTTACCTTCTTGTGACGTTTTCCTTGTATATGTGTTTCCCAAACTTGGAGTGAATTCATGTGGGCATCACATAGCTAAAAAAGTATTAAGTGATTTAATGAACCCTCAATTCTAAGCAATGTACATAGGAATGTAGTCTAAAAACCTCTCACAAACGTCTAAACTAAGCTATACGAACAGTAATTAACAACAGCCATGGTTGTTATACACTGAGTGGACAGAAATTATGGGATACCTACCTGGTAATGGATAGGTCCAAACTTCTCCTGGATAAGGGCAGTCACACGGCAAGGCATTGAGTCCACTAGTTCACGAAAGCATTCCACAGGCATTTTCATCCATGCTTGCTGCATCGCTGTCCACAATGCCGTCGCATTCCTGGGTGGAAGATACAAAGCTCGAACAGACCTTACAACATCCCAAAGATGCTCTACAGGGTTCTTGTCCAGTGAACGGGGAGACTATTCCATGGTGGTAAAATCTGCAGAATTCTCTTCAAACCATGTTCTAGTCACCACAGCTGTGTGGGGAGGCATTGTCATCGTGCACCCACTGCCTGTGGGTGCACGATGACAATGAAGGGATGCAGATGGTCTGCAATGTTGAATATATAACCTCGACCATTCAGAGATGCATCTAGATGATGTACCAGAGGTCTCAACATGTAGCAATTGAACACGTCCCAAACCATTAGCAACCTTCTACCTGCCTGAACGGTTTCGTGTTGACACGATGAGTGCATAGCTTTGTGGGGTTTCTGACAGATATGCACCCTCCCATCAGCTTGAAATAACTGGAAACGGGACTCAACAGACCAGGAGGCCAGTCTCTAATCATCCAAGGTCCAGTACCAATATTCTTTCGCTCAGTTGAGGCATAGAGTCCCATGTCATGGTGTTAGCAATAGGACTCTGGTGGGTCGGCAGCTCCCAAATCTACTGCAGCTAATGATCACCTGATTGTCTTGGTGGAGACATTTTTGGAACCTCTCTTGTTGAAGTCTGTGGTGATTTGTGCCACTGTCACGCTCCGGTTGGCTGAAACAATGCAAGACAGACATCAAAGACCACATTCATCCACCAGCTTGCTCCACCCACAGTGCTGTCCATGATGAGATGTTATTCCGGAAATGGCATATTCCCGATACTGTCAAACAGAGATAGTGCAATTTCTGTACCACCTCTGCGATAGAGTGACACATGCGTTGGGCACCCGCTGTCATCCCTCTTTCAAAGTCGGTTAACTCACAACGTTTATCCATACTAAGATCAAATTACCGTCTACGTGAACACAGTGATAGTATGAATCAGAGCTGTAATACTCAATATGTTCTACACTGATATTAATATTTGTAAAATAATAAGAGGAGTTTACCTCAATATAATACGTAGAACACTTCCATATTATACTCTCCAGAAATTAAAACGGAAAAAACGAAAAAAATCGACAACTTATCGGTACATTAGAGTAAAATATAAATAATTAAATAATTAAAAACCAATTTAACACAATTCAAATCAATTTAAAACAATTAAACATCAATTTAAAACAATTAAAAAGAATGTAACGAAAATATTCAAAACGACTTTCCTAAGGAAGGAAAATCGTTTTGAATATTTTCGTTAGATTCTTTTTAATTGCGTTAAATTGATGTTTAATTGTTTTAAATTGATTTGAATTGTGTTAAATTGGTTTTTAATTATTTAATTATTTATATTTTATTCTAATGTACTGGTAAGTTGTCAATTTTTTCGTTTTTTACGTTTTAATTTCTGGAGAGTATAATACGGAAGTGTTCTACGTACTTCATTGAGGTAAACTCCTCTTATTATTTTATAAACACAGTGATACAGTGTACCTGTATACCTGTCAAGTGGTTGATTCGTCAACTAGCAAGAGGGGTGACAGCGTCATGTTGTCCAGGAACCAAGTATTCCATGAATTCTGCCGTTTCGGTGTACTGCAAACCCAGTAAGCAATAATGAAATTGTTCAACACACTGATTACAAAGTTAAGTTACGATCCCAAGTACAAAATGTACACGGCATGTCACATATTACATCAGAAACACACTGTGTACCACCTGAAGGCAGATCCAGAGGATTTTATAATCTGGGATGGCCACGATCAAATGATTAATAATTGATTATATACAATTAGTGGATTACAATTATATACAATTAGTGGATTACAAAATTGACTACACGTGCATGCACAGTTTCAGCTGAATGGAACTATTGGTCAAGTGGAAACAGCACGTTATCTTTATCACTGACAGAATTCAACAGAATCCCTCCACTGTCATAATAATAGTAATAGAGGCATGAGATGCAAGAAAGCAAGCGTATGGGCTTATGTAGCATCAGTGAAAAAAAAAAAAAAACAAAAATTCACACAACCATTCCCTCTAAAAGTTTGTCCAGTTCCTCCTTGAATTTATATAAACTATCAGCTTCCACATTGACAGATGGAAGTTTGTTCCAGCAATTAATCACACTGGCTAAAGGCAAATTTTCCACACATCTATTCTATAGCAATCTTTCCTCAATTTGCCCTCTTAGGTTCGTAATCTGAGCAAGCGGAAGAATCCCATTCAAGGCCTTATACACCTCAATCAGATCACCTCGCAGGTGCCTAATCTCCAGCTGTTGCAATTTGCAGGACTTGAGCCTCTCTTGTTAAGAGGACCCACATGCTCAAGAAAATCTGCATCCTTCTTAAAATGAGGCCTCCAGACCTGTACACAGTACTCAAGGCGTGACCCAACCATTGCCTTATGCAAAGGGATAATCACCTCCTTTTCCCTGCTAGAAAAATTCCTGTATATCACTGACAAAAACCCCATGACCCGCTCTGGCAGCCTGTCTGCATTGCTCAGAAACATTCAAATCTGACTGCACAATTACTCCCAGGCCTTTTTCATTTTCTACCACCCTATGTGTAATACCACACAGTTGGCATGTTCCTCTGGGGTTACTTCTACCCATATGCAGTACTTTGCATTTGTCATTGTTAACTTCAGCTGTCACTTCTCACCCATCTGCCAAAATTTTCTAGACCCTGTTTGAGTAACACACTGCCATTACTGTCATTAACAACCCTATCAATCTCTGTATCATCTGCAAACTTCAACACTAAGCCGCAATATCATTGATAAATATATAAAACAACAGTGGGTCAAACACCGAACCCAGTGGGACTCCACTAATAACATTAGTCCACGAAGAGCAGCATCCATTGATTACCACTCTGTCATCCACTACCATTTTCTTCCACATTTTGGAATAATCTAATTGCAATATAATGATTATGCCCATCACTACAAGAATCAACCTGCCTGCCACTGATCCACACCTGGCACTACCAAATGTTTTTTTTTGCTAAATACGTAAAGGAATTCTATGCTAAGTGCTTGTAATAAAAAAAAAAAAAAAAAAAAAAAAAAAAACAATGTTATGTTCATAAAATAAATTTAATATAAGTTAATAAATAAATGCTCATCCTCACAGAAATGATGACAGGAGAAGCTTGTTATTGTTATTTGGTTTTTTTTAGGAGCATTAGCAACTAACGCCATATTGTTCCGGGGATATGCGGTGGTCATTTCCTGACCTTTCCACATCCTCCGTATTTGGTGGTCACGGGCTCGAACCCTGGTCTAATCAAGAAGTGTGTGCTACGCACTGCTGCTCCTGCCCACCTGGCTACGGAGACACCCAACTGGAGAAGCATTAGTTCTATCTGAGAGACTGTTGTTTTCCATTGCACTGACTGTCTTTTAGTTTCTGAGTCGTACTGGAACAGCCAACTTTCATCACAAGTAATTACAGTACCCAGAAGGTCTGGATCTTCTTCACTGTTTTTTAAAAACATTTTCACAAACTTCGAATCTTCTCTTTATTCAAAATTTTTGGCACATCTTAGACACACTTTTCTCATGCCTAAATTTTCAGTTCTAATTCTAATGCTTAAATGATATTCACTTTTAATCAATGTCCACATTTTCCCAGTCCCCTTACCCAGTCCACATTTTCATCAGTTTTCATGGATATCAGACAGCCTGGTCATTCATTATCTTCCACATTCTCTCTTCCTTCTAAAAATCTTTTATGCTATTCGAACATGCAAGCTCTTGACAGCAATCTTCCCCATAAACTCGAATGATGTCATAACTCTAACTTTCAGTTGATATTTTGTTTAGTTTTGTACAGAAGGTAATGAAAACCTGTCTTACTGCAAAGCAAATGAGCATGTTGGAACACGACTTGGCAGACAACTAGGTCGAGGTCAACTGCCGTGCCTTTGTTTTGCAGGTTATATTTAGTGTGAAGTGGCTGCATGTGCAGTCCACTATTTGATAGCTACACCTTGTACGTACAGTTTTTTCCCTTGCTGGAAATCACTGCATAGATCAGACAGCGTTGAGGGACTGTTGACAATTTAATTATCATGATGTAGTAACTAATCCCTCAGTTTTACATTTTCTTGGATATTTAGGAATGATAGCCTCCCATAAACTGACTATATCTTTTGGGTGCTAAAGTAAATCCAAAAGATATAGTCATTAGTAAAGTGAAAGGATGCAAGGAAGCTAGGCTTTTGCTACATCAGCTATATACATAGAAACTTTGCCTATACAACTATTCCTTAAATTTTGCTGAACTATCAACCTCAACTAACCAAGAAAGCAGTTTATTCCAGTGGTCAAAAACACTAACAAATGTAAACTGTTTGAGGTCCAATCTACCAGCTGTTCCAAAATCTTTTATATTTAAACCCCTTGGTTTTTCTCTCCTTTTAATCCCCCCCCTCCAGTCTTACACACCCCAACCGCCACCAAGATGTCTAGTTTGAAAGTTCTGTAACTTACACATTCAAGGTCTCTCTTCACACAGATGTCCTTTGGTTGTTCTCACCAGATGAGTTCACTATCTTAGAATCCTTTCAAGAAGCTCAATGTCTTTCCTGAAATGGTCTCGCCAGTGTATAACGGAAATATAACCAGGGGTGTTCCGCTAATTTTTTTAACAAGGGGCTCACTCAAGAAGAATTTCAACTGTGTTAAGTGTTACATTTTATCAAACTAAGTTTTTTTTTAACATGGGTCTTGGATAATCCCCTTCTAATATTTGGATAATCCCCAAATATTAGAAGGGGCTCATATGAGCCCTCCAAAAACCCTCCTTAATATAGCCTTTATCCTAGATGCAAAGGTAATCTATACCCCACTTAATTTGTAAGTTATTGTTGGGTCCTTTTCCAAATGTAGAACATTACATTTGGCAACATTAAAGCATAACTGTCAATATTCAGTCAAGAAGATTAGAAGCAAGAGGAACCTTGAAGCACCTTGCTTATAACCCTGTAGAGCAGCGTTTTCGCAAACTGGGGTCTGTGGACCCTTGGGGATCCACGAAACAGTGGTTGACCACCGTTTCTTGGTCATTTGTGAAAGAATAAAAATGACTTCTCTCTATTCTAGGCTCTCATGGCTAACAATTTCTCATATTTAGACTTCACTTGCCTAAAACCCCTTCCGTGGTCCTATTAAAAATCAATTTATAATTATCATATGAATCTGAGTAAACACTAATTGTCCCATCCTTTTTTTTTCTTTTTTTTTTTCACTTCTATCAACTTCATTAACCCCTCCCTGGAACATTTTTTCCCTGAAAATGTGCCATAACGGATCGACTTTTTTATTTTACAGATTAAAAATATGCATCATGCAAATACTCATTGTATAGTTTTTCTGTGTTTTTTATAAATTTTTTAGTAGAAAATACACGGGAGTAATTAACCCATTTGAGCTATCCCGAGTTATCTCGTGCATGCCAAAAAGTTTGCAAATTATACAGATTTTTAAAACAAATTAGCGCTTGAGCTAAAAGAAAGGAACAGAAAACTCTCCACTAATTATTATATAAATAAATTTAAAAAATCAATTGGAACGCACAAGCAGTAACCTCCCACCACAAGCAATAATCGTGAAGTAACTAATTCTGACACATGGCCGTTGCAACTGGATAGGCGAGGTAAGCATCGCTTACGGGCAGCCAGTTCAAGAGGGTGCCGAAATATTTTTCAATATAGATTTATAATTGGTTAACGCTTACCAGTATTCAGCATTTAGGACGGCAAATTTTATTTTGTTTGCTGGCGACACATAGGAATGCAAGCTACTGTTCTGACATTGCTGTATAATAAGTAAATATAAGTAAAATGAAAGCCAGTCGTCTGCTGTCAGATGTAAGAAAATTGTGAGAAATCTCAGGATTTATCTGGCTAATGCAAAATTAGCCAGATAAATGCCTGAGAAAATACGTTTCAACCCTAAATTTGGAGGTATTATTGTTTGCTTTGGGTATTATTGTGTCCAGAGATATTTCGGGTAGTTCCAAATAACTTTTAAAACTAAAAACGAGATATCTCGGGATAATCCACGAAAGGGTTAAATCTCTTTTTCATCCATCTAATGCAGTGTTGAATCCTCTAGTGCAGTGTTACCCAAACTTTTTTTGCTCACAGAGCACTTTTTGGCTTCAAAAAATAACCATGGATCCTCACATCCTAGCTCACTTAAATATGGGGTGTCCGGCTGGTAGGTATCCAAAATTAAAAATTTATATCTCAGAATGATTTATTATGCGTTTACACCTACCTTTTTCAGACTGACACAAAAAATAACTGAATAATAAACTGTCATGATTTCAGAATACAATCAACTGTACCGCATGGGCCAATAGTGTGAAGAATGGTGTTATTTTTTCATCTCACAAAGTTCTTTAAAGTTGGGAGTGACTGTAGACACTGAATTTTAATGTTGAGTGCAACGCGCAACCTCTAATGATATTTAGATTTTGTTTAAAAAAACGTAAAATTCAAAGTAACCGTTACAGAAATTATCCACGGGGCACAGTTTGGGAACCACTGCTCTAGCGGCTTTCAATAAAAGCTTTGAAAATATCCCATTTCCCTCCCACAGTTTAACTTTACTTTCCTTCATATATTTTTTCCCAACTTGACTGAACCTAAGAAGCACCTTAGTCCACACTAATCCCCTTTCTTGAAATTAATACTCTTACCCTTAACTACTAAAATCTCATTTGTCACTGTCCACTTTAAGGCACTATGGTGACCACAGCTAAGAGTTCCTGAACCACCATTTATTGGTCATCAAGTCAATTAATAAAATTAACCCCCTGCCCCAGGTTGAGTTGCTAGTCCATAATTTCCAATCATTGAGTGGCAAGCTCAAATCTCCCATAACATGAAACCCGGACTTACCTGCACACTCCCATTCTTAACTGTCCTCTATCACTATTTACCCCACACAACACAAGGGCCTCCAGCTGAATGGTCGGGAGTGGGAGTGCAGTAGCACATGCTTTTTGAGTAGACCGGGGTTCAAGCCCCTGACTACTAAATATGGCCAATCTGCCAACCTGCACTGGACCATCGTAGCAAATTATAGTCTATTTCCCTCAACATAAAATTGTTAAGGAGGCTTCCATCCTGCAGTGGGTTGATAATAGCCGCAGTTTACCTTTTTTTTTTTTACACAGACTCCATGTTCTCCCGAGTTGTTCTAAATCACGGTATGACCTTACAGCATTCAGCCAGCTTCTGATCACAAGCATATCTCTCCCCTCCTACACCCACTGTATGCTCCAAAACCAAACTCATCAAGGACACACCAATTTTCAGTCAATCCTACATCACCATCTGTGAACCTAACCAGCAGATTAAATTCATGTATTTGTTGATGTTTCTAAACATTACTATATAAACAATTCAGACACTGCATTTCCTTGCTATTCACTTCCCAAATAGAGCCACTATAATTACTGAATTATGTTTCACCACTGCTAGCCTGTTAGACATTTCTTCTATTACACCCTTTCACATATTTTACCAGTGAATGATCATATAAGGAGACTATAGTTCGCCCTTGGACTCTGAAAGTCTCTCAATAAAAGTGAATTTGTGACCTCAACCAGTTGGTAAATTACCAACAGCATTCTTTAGCTTCCCTATCCCCACTATAGCAGTTTCCACTGGAAAGCACCTGTAAACCTCTTCTGTTCAAATATAATCCATAGCAGCAAAATAAATTCCTTCCACCAACTAAGGGTTTGGCATAAAAGTCTTCTGAACAAGCTTCCATCTTATGGTTTGCCAACTGTTTTTTGTAATTGGTTTGTCACACTAATAAATATCTCCCTTCAAAAGCCTTGCAGTCCCTTAAGCCTCCAGTTAATTAACAAGGCTTGCATCATAAAATCCATCCTGTCATATCTGTCAGGACTGCATATAATTACACTTTGCCCTATCTCATAATGTGTTTTCAGTATGATCCTATACTTTACAAACAAGTCTTAGCCATCTTTATTTAAAGTTTTTCCATTCCCAAATAACAGTGTTTCCCAATAATAATAAATCCTTCTGGAACAGAGTAATCTTCACTTAACCATTCTCTTCTCAGGCTGGAATTGGGAGTCAGTCACCTGGCAAGTCACTAGTTGCTCTAGTTCCTGGTGAGTTCGCTTGTTCTCTGTGAGGCATCAAACTCATTCTTTCAACTAAATATACTTTGGAGAAGCCTATATATCAAGACCCTAAATCAGGAATTCCAAATGACCAAGTTATGAATTGTTGACTATTGACCTAAAATATGGAAACAAACTGCCACTCTTCATGTGACTATTTTAAACCTTATTAGATTCTTGCCAGTTAAGAAATAGGTTAAACAGAAAGCCCAAATGAACAGACACTCTTACACATCCTTATAAATACTTGAAACAGAAAGAACAAATGTCTGTTCATTTGTCTTTCTGTTTCTCCTCTTCACCGATGAGACCCTAATAAGGTCTAAAATAGTATGAAGAGAGGCAGTTTGTTTCTGCATTTTTTGACAATAGTTGGTATAACTTAGTCAACTGGTGTTCTTCATTTAGCAGGTCTTGAAAGAATCGAACAAAAATTGACCTCAAATTTTTAACAAAACTAAAGAAAACACCAACTGAAAGTTGAGTTGTTATATCAAATTTATGTGGAAGATACTATGTCAAGAACTTGCACGTTTGAATGGCATAAAGGATTTCTAGAAGGAAGAGAGAACGTGGAAGACAACATATGACCAGGCTGTCAGGTATCCATGAAAACTGATGAACATGTGGACTGGGTAAGGATATTGATTAGAAGTGATTGTTGAATTCAACATGGACAAAGAAAACAGAAAAATTTTAACTGAAATTTAGGCATGAGAAAAGTGTGCACCAAGATGGTACCAAAAAGTTTGAATGAAGATTAAAGAATGAAAAGACTAAGTTTATAAAGATGTTTTGAAAAAAATTTGAAAATTCACATTTTGAGTACTGCAATTAGTTGCAATGAAAGTTAGCTTTTCCAATATGACCCAGAAACTAAAAGAGAGTCAATGAAATGAAGACAAAAAAAAAAAAAAAAAAAAAAAAGCAGTTGCACGGTAAAACCAACAACAACAAAAAAAAGAGCAATGTCAAAATCAAAAATGAAAACCATGCTCCTCCCTGTTTTCTTCAATGTTAAAGTAATTGTTATGGCTGAATACTTCCCACCCCACCAAAGACTGTCAATCAAATGTACTACACTGATGTTCTAACCAGTCTTCTATCACTTTATCCATTTTGTTATCTGATAATGCCATAATATAAAACAGAATAAAATTAAAACCTATCATGAAGGCACCTGAAGATGTTGGAGCAAGTAATTTATTAAAAATTAAATTTTCCCAGGAATTTAGAGGATAAATGAAATAAATCAGCCAAAATACATGCAGCTCATCTTGCTATAAAATGCCATCTTACAACACCCATTTGCAATTGCACACACAAAAGCTGATGTTTTACTCTTTCTCACTAGTATCATTTCAGTTTATGTTCACCCAATCTGAGTTTATTTAATTTATTAATTTAATGTGTAAAAATTTATATAGTTTCTATATATACATATTCTTACTACTCATACTGTAAACCAGGGATGGCCAACAAGTTGATCACGATCTACCAGTTATCTCGGCTTTAATTTCGGTCGACCACGACGAATTTTAAATACATATAAAAAATAGATTAGTCAAAATCTAAATGTTATTATTATTATGCACCCCACAGCATCCACTTATTATAAATCGGTTGCAGGGGTGTTCCTAGGGTATGTGGCGCCCAGGTGCCAATTAAAATTTGCCGCCTCTTTAAAATTTTCTTCATACGTGTATGTAAGTTTCAGGCACCCCTTGAACGTTGGCACCCAGGTGCAGTGCACCCCTGGGGACGGCCTGCCCCTCATTGCCTGAACCACGCGACTACTCTGGTCGCCGTGCAGCCGCTAGGGCTTGTCTAGTGAAAATTCACACAGTTATGTTGTGGAGAGAATAGTGTATGTGTTGAATTCTTATTTAGGTTACTTAATATTAATAACTAGACAGTACTTATACTGTTGATTTAATAACCTTTGAGATTTAAAATGAATACTACGAAAAAGAGTAAAAAGTATCATTTTCATCAAGAGTGGGAACCAGAGTACTTTTTTGTAATGATAAAAGAAAAATTTGTTTAATTCGCAATGCTTCCGTGGCTATACCCAAAAAAGAAAATTTAGAAAGGCACTTCAATGCATTCCATGGTATCAATCGGATTTTACACCTAATAGTAAACTTAGAAAAAATAAATTAAAAGAACTTAAATCCAGATTATTCGCACAACAAAATTTCTTCATGACACCTAATTTACAATCTAAAGCAGTAACTGTAGCATCATTTGAAGTGAGTCATCTTGAAAAAAAAAATGCAAACCATTTTTTGATGGTCAGTTCATCAAAGACACATTTTTAGAAATAACAGATTCTCGTTTTGAAAATTTTAAGAACAAAAGTGAAATTAAAAGTGCTCTTCAAGATCTGCAATTATCTCGAAATACTGTGATGCGACACATCGAAAAAGAATGAGTGAAAATGTAAGCAAACAATTGCATGCTCATATTGCTAATCTTGTGTCCTTTTATTTACAACTGGATAAATCTACAGACGTCAGTGATACAGCTCAATTGCTCATTTTTATTCATATGGTTTCGATGATTCTGCCACTAGAGAAGAACTGCTAGGTATGGTTTTGTTTGAAGAAAGAACTAGAAGTCTTGATATATTTAACACATTCAAAAATTTTACTGAAAAAATTAAATTTTCACCATTTAAGGTCGTATCAATAACAACAGATGGAGCTAAAGCAATAACGAGGCTTCTTAACAGATTCATCACATTGTGCCAAAAGGATGATGAAGTACCAGATTTTTTGAGTTACCACTGTATCATCCACAAACAAATGTTAGCCAACAAAAGATTAAATACTAAAAGAGGACAATCTCTTCAAAGGAGACTTTTCAAAATGCAACTCGACGAAAATGAACCAGATCTGATATTACACACAGATGTGAGGTGGCTGAGTCGGAGTAAGTTTCTACAGAGATTTCGAAATTTGCTGAATGAAATTAAAAAATTTGTTGATCAAAGGGGAGATGATTATCAGCGATTACAAAATACGGATTTTACCAGCAAATTAAGTGATCTGAATTTGGAATTACAAGCAAAAAATAAAAATGTGGGTGACATGATTCATAATATTTCTGCATATAAATATCAGTTTTTGGCAATGGCTAAGGATCTCAAAGGAAAAAAATTCGATCATTTTTCAAATATGCAAGATCATTTGCGAAAATATCCTGTTGAAAAAAATCGCTGAGATTTTTTTCACATGGAGAAAATATTACATTTCGAAACAATATCTTCCTAAAAGCCAGATCATCAGAAAAAGACTTTTGGAAATATGTTTGCTGAGAAAAGTACACAAATGTAAAAAAATGCAATGAACTTTTAAATTCCTGTTTCAGTTCCACATATCTATGTGAATCGGCCTTTTCGTATTTGAAACAAACAAACAGGAAGAATCGCTCTACTCTTACGGACTTGCATACAGAAGGTTCTTTACGGTTGAACTTATCACAATATATCCCCAATTTTGAAAGCTCGGCAGATGACATGAACACACAAACTTCGCATAAATTAAAATTTTAAATACTTATGAATTTAAAATAAGAATTTTGAGCTGTATTTAATTTTAAAAATTATAAACAGCATTTTTCAACATGTGTTGATTAACTTTTTTAAAGCATGTGCAATGAAATTCTTGAGATGGTAGATCGCGGTACATTTTAAAGAAAAAAAGTAGATCACATCACAAATTAAGTTGACCAACCCTGCTGTAAACAATATATATTTAAAAAAAAAAAAAAAAAGGAAAGCATTAAATATTGAAATAAATAAGGAAATTTAAAGTTCTGGTGAAAATGATTCCAACATGGTTCACACAAAAAAAAATATGCACCTACAAAGGATAATTGGATGGTCTGATGAGCAGTTACTTAGAAGGTACCACTTCTAAAATAAATGGTTTCTAAATCTTCTGAATGAAAAATTAGCTGTTAAAAATGAAACAATATTGCTTGTCTATGTTTAATTTAAATAAATTTTTAATTTTATAACCTTTGAGTTTTAATATGTTACTCATGAATCCTTATATGGATTGCAGGAAGCAGGTGGCTGTAGGAAGCAGAGGATTGTGATTCTTCAAGAACCGGTATCAGGGCCACTGTTGTTTTTGATTTTCTTAAATGACGTTGACCAAGGGTTACAGGAGATTTAATATAAAAATATGTAGATGATGTCATGATCAGTGCCAAGCAGCACTTCTTCAGAATGACTTCAACTTCAAGAAATGTCAGAAAAGTGACAGCTATGTTTTAATGCAGTAAAATGCAAGGTCTCACAAGGAATAGCAACCCCAAAATAATTATGCACTTGTTAGGATTGAACCAAAAACAGTAGAGGAAGAAAGAAATTTGGGAGTTAAAATATGGCCAGACAAGAAGTTCTCTGAGCAGTGCAGACAAGTGGAAAGGAAGGCCATTGGTATCCTAAGATGATTTACCAAATGTTTGCTTGTAGAGATAGCAGGTCACAATCCCAGCACATAAGACAATTGTAGAACCAAATTAAAAAAAAAAAAAGAGCTTCTTGAAAGGATACAAAGAAAGGCACACTTGGTGAGATTGGCATGAAAACAAGATACTGTAATCAAGATGTATTATGATATAGAGACAAAAGCAAACAATCAGTTCTATCATTACAACAAATTCACAAGAACTTAAGAATGTTCATTAAAAAGGTACATCAAAAATATTTCAATATCTTACTTCACAGTAGTAATCCAATCTTGGTTTCCCTGGTCTTTTATCATCATCATCTTCATATTTCTCGTATTCTAAAATGAATAATAATGAATTAAAATATGTTAAGAACATATAGTTTTAAAAATATAATGGAAGTACAGTTTATAAAGAAATTTGTACTTTACTTTTATTAGAGAAAATTATTCAATATGGCATAGAAATTATTTAAAAGTTGTCACTAAAAAAGGCTCAAAACTGCACTAGCTAACTCTGAAATTAAATTTATTGGAATGATAAATAGCTTGTTAACTGTTTGTTTTATTTTGCAAAATAACCACGAGAAGCTAAGAACAAGTTTAGCAAATGAGCATGCTTTGTCATAAGCTATATATAGATCAATAGTAGGTAATTTTTTAAATGAAAAATCTCCAAACATAAAAGGCATTAGAACATACAGTACTATGAGTGGCATCGATTTAATTGTATCTCATATTGTGACTACCTTCACGAGTTACCATGACACTGCACTACATTGAATAAGTAAGGCTTTGCTAATGGAGAAGACTATTGTTACTTATTTTCAGCGGATACCACCACCCAGATGGCAACATTTCAAGGCTTAGTGGCCTATCATCAGTGGGTGGGTAGGTTGACTGGTGTTGCAATCATGCCAACCCAGTTATGAAGTATAACTCCACAATATGATATGCCAAATTGTGTACACGGTAATAATACTAAGAAAAATAAATGCACAAGGCATAATACACAATGAATTGAATGAGTCGAATTGAAGAGTCTTCTCCATTGGTGAATCGTTACTTATTTGAGGTAGTGCAATATCATGTGAAGGCAGTCACAATATGAGATACAATTAAATTGATTCCATTCATACTACTGTTGTAGTTCACCGCTACGAACAGTATTGTGAAATATCACTGAGAGTTCTGTAGTACTTAGTATCATACATGGAATGAAGTTTGAGAAGTATGAAGTATCGTGTGTGGGATGAAGTTTGAAGGGGGGGGGGGAATTATAGAAGCCAATACAGAAGAACAGTGCCCATGAAAGAATCTATAGAAAAGGCATTGCAAAAACAGTGTCTATGAGACACAGGGGGAGATAATTTGTAAGAGATGGGTCATTGATTCACTTAACTGCCCTCTTCTGAATGGAGTCTAGAAGCCTGAGAGATTATGTGGGGCACCAGTTATACAGAATATTGGTCCACCAGATGTTGGAACAATATTCTATGGTAAGTGGATTCAAGATTTGTACAGGGTGAGTAGCAATTTAGAACAAAAGTAACACCGAGAGTGAAAGAGAAAACCCAGTTTTTTATATGCAGAGGAAGTAATATTTGTGATGTGCTTATGCCAAGATTTTAGTCAGGGTAATCCATATGTGATCTTGTCTAGAAATCTGAGTGTCATCAAGAATATGCACAGGAGCAGAATGCTTTGAGATATGAAACAGAACTGAGTTTTGAAATGATTGGAATTAACTAAGTTATCTTTGTCCCATTAGAGAATTGAATGGAGATCAATGTTTAAGGAACTGGTAGTAAATATTTGAGAAGATGAAGCTGTTTGAGCAAAGAAAGGTGAAATGCAAAGCGCTGTCATCAGCACAAAACTACGGATAGAATTACCAATAAACGAAAGAGGGTCATTAATATACAAGAGGAAAAGAGTGGGAGAAAGATCTGAACCTTGGTGAACACTGCATTAGTGGAGAAGTTAGAAGACAGAGAGCTTACCATCATCCACCGTGTCCAGTCACAGAGAAAACTGGACATCCGTGAAGCTTATTTAGGAGATCTTTATGCCAAACATAATCAAAAGTCCTTCTGGATATGAGCAAATTTCCAAGCAGAAGGAAAAACATCAGCGGAATAAGAAAGTGTAAAAAGGCAACACAGAAAAGGAGTAAGCTAAGGAATACAGATTTTTAGAATAAGTGGAGAAATACCACATCAGAACCTGGAGCTTTCTTGGCCTCAATATTGTTCAAAATTCTACTGAGATCCATTTGACAGAAGACCACAGGAGGTATTAAGTGGAGTCTATGGGGAATGGTGGAAGGTGGTTTACCAAGATCAAAAAGACAAGAGTCAGAAGTTAACATTTCTTGTTCATGAACTTCTTTGAAGATTTGTGATCCCTATTCAAATACCTAAACAGCTCAGCACCCAGAATGCAAACACCATGGGGGCATATCATACAGTACAGAATTGCTTACAATAATACCATCCCTTCCTACACTGCATTCTGGGATGTCTGTGGCCGATGTCCCAGTCCCAATGTTGTTATCGTAAATGGCATGCACTGTATGTTTCCTCAACATGTGCACCTCGCACCCTGGGTGCTATTCTTCTTAGGGGGGGGGGAGTTGAAAGTAATCTGTTCCTTTAATGTGAGATGACTGCAGAATCATGCAATGAGCTTCATTAGAACACTGCAAGTCTTGTATTGAAAGAAGACTCATTTTGTGAATACCCAGTTAGCATTGTTTCTCCTGATTTGGAGATCAATGATTTTGAGAGATCACAGCATCAAGACAAAAAATGTACAAGGCTTCAAATAATAAAAGCTATGGGAATTCAGTTTTTCATCCCACATAGCAAAAATGTTTTCTGAACCTCCACAAAACGGCATCCTTCGCCAAAGAGGCTCACAAGTGGTTATGTCTTTTAGATGCAAAAAGATCCCTAAAATCAGTTTCCCCGTTGGTTTTCATCACACCAGAGCACAACTAATTGTTGCTGCTTCTGATAATCAAAGTTTAACATTTTCAGAAAATTTCTGCAATCAGAAAAAAAAAATGTTTAGACTTCAATGCTATTAGTTTGAGAAATAGGGTTTTTCATAGCAATAAAAAGTTGACTGCATGACTGTGAGACTGCATCTTCTCTAAGAGTGTTGCACAAAGAGGGTGATAGACCTCAAATGGATGAGCAAAGTAAAAATGAAAGCTGTGAGAATTCTAAAACAGTCTTAATTGGTCTTCACCCTGAAAAAACTCAACTTATTTCTGCTGCTTCTGGTATTTGAAGATTAATCCATGAGAATCTATGTCACAGTCTGTTGCAACACAGTTGTGCAAAACTTGACAAGTGCCCAAGTATTTCTTATTTCTGGAAAAGCTTTTTTGTTTTTTTAAAATTATGCGTGCAGTATACCAATATTTATTTTCTTAATGGATGGCACTTATTTTTTTACAACTGTAATTTTTAATTCTTAATAAAAATTTGAAATACAGCCAATCCCCGACTTGTGTAAGGGTTGTGTTCCACAGAACTCTAAGTCAAAATTTCCCTAAATGCTTAGGCAGCAATCGCGACTATGCGCCCTGAATTTGATTGAAGTGAAAAAGAAATGTTCGATGAACATGTAAATAGAATTATTTATTCAATTTTTTTTATCTCATTGTGCAGGAAAAATTACAAAAGTGTACAAAATTATAAAAAGAGAGAGGAGACAGGCATAATGCCAGCAAGTCCTTTTGAGAATCGTTGCCAGAATTATCTCTCCAGCTGATAAGCACGCCGCTGCAGAAATCGAGGACTGTGGAAATTTAGAAAGGGTTTTTTCTAACACATCACAAAATTTCTCTGCAGCTGCAGAAGACACTGGCAATTTCACCGCATATTTAAATGTCGTGGAACCAGCATGATGCTTGAACCTATTAAACCACAAGTTGCTTGCAAAAAATATTGGGCCGATGATTCAATTGCCAAAAACCGCACACCGATTTTCTGGTCGCAAAGTGGTTTCTGATGTAAGTTGTTAGGATTTTCGGCACACCAGTATAGAGTGTTATGAGAATTCATATGACCAGAAAGATGGAACCTTGCCTCATTCTCGTGAAATAAAGCAGTGGGTAGAGTTCGCCATCTGCAATCTTGTTAAGGAGCCATTAACAATAATTCAGACGTTTTGCTACATCAGGTGGCTGTAATTCTTGGACACATGTCACGTGATAGGGTTTCAATTTCAGGCAATGAAGTACATGAAAACAAGAAGTTGGGTTCACTCCAGTTTGTTGCGACAATTTCCTGATAGATTTTCTGAGGCTGGCTAAAATTCTCTTTTGAATGTTCAAACTGCCTCTGGAGTCCTAACAGAAGGTAGATGATTTCTCAGTGTGTTTACAACGGAACATGTTGTCTGCCATCTTGCAAGTAAGCACTGAATAGTACCCTTAGCTGGGATGGTAGCAATAGGAAATTTCTCAGAAAACAATTCCTGTGTTTCCTTAAAAGAGCCAGTACATACATAGGCTTCCACTATACAAATCCTTTCTTGCACAGAATATGGCATTCTTGATGATACTCTCAAACGCTTATCAGTTACGAGCACCAAATGTCAACTGTATGTTGAGCAACACAAACTAAAATGATTTGGCTAAAATTCATTCTTTGAACATCTTTGTGTGGGAGTTGTTCAAAAATGAATATCACACCAGTATGAGGTGGGCCGGTTTTGAGTGGAACATCCTGTACAACAAAAAGCTAAACTGAACTAGGAAATTGTAGGTTTCCTCACGACGGTCACCCAAAGATAACTATAAAGACATCTTACAGATATGTTCTTTTATATGCACAATACAAAGGAAGGCTATGAGGGAACTCTGAAAGTTTTTATCCAGCAGAAACCAATATAACAGTGCTGATGCATAGCTCTCTTAACATAACAAACATAGTTAAGAGAGAATTACAGCAACACTATTTACTAGAGCTAGCCGAAATGACATATAATGGTTGTTTGACTGATTTTTAGCCACCCATAGAAAGGAGATGTACTTTTGGTGTGGTGTGTGTGTGTGTATTTTTTTTTTTTTTTTCTCTTCTTCAATAATTTGAACACAGGCAAAGTTATAGTTCAAGCCTACACAAACAGCAAAAAAAAAAAAAAAAAACCCAGAAATATATCAGAAAGTGGTTATCAAGGATATTCATGAACACACGGTAAATCATCATGAGAATTTGTCACATCTCATATGCAATACTAAAAAATTGAGTGACCGAATTAAAATGTGGCAGAAACAGTACTGAAGATGAATAGTGCAAGGGACACCCATTAACAGCAACCACTGCAGAAATCATGAATAAAATTCACAACACTGTGTTGGATAATTGGCACATAACTATTAGATAAATAGTGATGATACAGGTCATGCAAACCACTCCATCAAATCAATTAGGTATAGCAAAAGTTTCTGTAGAAATGCTTTTGATTCAAAACTTCAGAGCAACTTTGGCTTGTTATCAAGTAGATTCTGAAAACTTTATGGCAAGATGTGCACAATTAACGATAAAATATGGCTTCATCACTGTTCACCTTCAACCAGAGTCAAAACTGCAATCAAAACAATGAAAACATGATGATTAACCACCTGTAAAGAAGGGTATTCCAGTCCCATCGGTAGGGTCATGGCACCTGTGTTCTGGATTCAAAAGGGTTAACAATAGTAAGTTATCTTCATGGGAAAAAAAAAAAAGGACAATACTATGCTAACTGAATAACCAAATTACAAGATGCAATCAAGTTAAAGAGGCCATGAAAGCTGGCTAACAGTGTTTTGTTTCAGGTAAATTAACCTGTTCATACACTGGCTCCTGCGATGGCTGCATTTTGCCAAGTTAGTTATGAACTGTTGCCCAAATCCCACTTACTTTCCAGATCCAGCACTTTTCCCAGTGATGCTCATGAATGAATGTATGTATACATTCAACTCAGTGGACAAGAGTGCAAGATTGTTGTTGTTGTTTTGGTTTTTAGGAGCATTAGCAACTAAGGCTATATTGCTCCAGGGATATGCGGTGGTAATTCCCTGACCTTTCTGCATCCTCCGTATTTGGTGGTGACGAGCTCGAACCCCGGTCTAATAAAGAAGTGTGTGCTATGCACTGCTGCTCCTGCACACCTGAGTGCAAGGAGATTACACTGAAAAATAGTGTAAAGTCAACATCAGATAGCAACTAATTTTACAATAGGCTAGAAATTTATCAAAAAATCCCTTCTAACTAGAATTATACAGGCAACTCATGTATAACATGGTACTTCTACAACACGGTTTTGGTCTAATATGATTGATAAATTGCAGCAACCCCCGTATAGCACGGTACTTATTACAATGTTTTGCTCTAACATGGTTTGAGAATTGCAGGAAAATCTTGCACAACACTGTATTTTTGAACTTCTGTGCTGGGAAAACCCTGCTATTATGTTAGATGTAATTTTCAACGTTTCCATTCCTTTTTGTGAATCCCTGCTACTGACTTGCTAGTTGTTATCACCTTTGTGATATTTTTCTAAAGCACATTTCTGGAGGTCACTACCATAAAAACAATTTGCACTTTCCGTTTTATTGGGCTTTTCTGCTAGTGCAATCAATTATAAATGGATAGTAAACTCGTCCTTCTTGCATTCGCTATAGTACCGACAGCTGGAATTCTGTGGGTTTTCATGTTATTATGGTGAAATATGTTTCCCCTTCCATGAACTATTCAATCATATAAAAAACATAAATAAATTTTCAGAAACTCATTATTCTGTATCATGTTCTATTTTATTAATTGCTTATCTTTTTACAACAACAAAAAAAAAAAAAAAAAAAGTCAGCAAACAGAAATATCAATTAGTATGTACGTATTATTTTGCTAACTGGAAAATATTCAGATTTTCACATATCATTTAAAGTGGGGGTCCACCGTGTTTTGTTGGGAGATCCCTGGGTTAGGTTCTGTGCTATTGAACTTGTGCTTATTTGAGACCATAAAAAATAATTGTGACTTCGAAGAGTGCAGTTCGTGACTTTTAAAGAGAGCAGAAGGTTCACGAAATCTAGATGCTGCAGAAGACATTGTGCATAGCAGCAATGAAGAGGAAGAAAATTATATGAACGTAAATTATCTCACACATAAGTATCACAGTTTGTAAGGTAAAAGAAGTTTGTTGTTATTACTATTTAAGTTGCTATTATTATAAAAATAAAATTAAAATATTAAGTTATTACTACTATAAAAATTAAGTTTCCAATAGTTATAATAAATAAAAAAAAAAAAAAAAAAAGGCGTATTTTGTTAGCTTTTGGAACGTAACCACCCTTTTTGTACTTGTTCTTTGTCCCATATAACACAGTTTCACATTACATGAGATTTTGTAGGAATCAAACTACAGTGTTATACGAGAGTTACCTGCATTCCTGTTTATTTATTTTTTGGTAATAATGAGCATGGCAAACCAGCATTCCAATTTACAATCAGGCATTAACTTGAGTAGAGCTGTTAATAAAAATTAGCATAACATTTTTATTTAAATTTGTGTATAATTTAAATTTTTCTAGTAATAATAGTAGTGAAATTACTATTATTTTCCACTGCAGTCACGGTGGAAAAAATCTTGATTCAAGCCCAGCGCTTCTTCCTGATTACAACTTCAAGAGCTTGTCGCACAATTTCAATGTCGGCACTACAGGTAATCAATGGTAAACTACCAATTAAATACAAAGTGTTGTACAATTACTTTCAGTATTGTAGAAGGAAGAGTACTGCAGCACAGTTCAACCAGTTTTCTGTTGACCTGGACGTGCCAGTGAAAGAAGACAACACTAGGTTAAGAAACCAGTTCCTCCAGGAATGGCAAAACGAATGGCCTAATGCCAAAACTGGAAGAATTACTACCCTTTTTATACCTCAAGTTGCCGAATTTGACAAAAAACATAGGCCCTGGTTTAACCCGGGTCTTCACCTAACTTTCCTTCTATCTGGGCATGGCAGCCTAAACTCAAAGTTATTTACTCTGGGTTTGGCTGTGGCTCCTCTTTGTAAATGTGGCTCAGAGGAGACAGTCCAACATATAATCTTAGAATGTCGATATTATGTAGACATTCAATTTGAACTTCAGGCATTGACTGAAGTTTATGATGTAAATAACTTCACCAAGTTTTTAGAATGTAAAGAAAATTATCAGCCACTGGCTAACTTTGCAGATAAGGCTTGCCGACTGAGAATAATTATGTAATAAGTGACTACCACTGTATATAGTTGCCTCCTTGGTATTAATCGCACTGTTACAGGACCTCCGATGAGGAAATTTATTTGCATTTATTGCCGGAAGGCAATATTAGCGTTTAGAATATATAAGTCGATGTGCCAGGACCACTGTTGGGTGGACGGTGTCCTGGGTCTTCGGCCTGTAATAAGGTACATAAATTGTAAGATATAGGTCAGACCTCATTGTAACCAAACTGGTAGGTCCTAACTATCTGTATAGTTGTATAAGTTGTGAAGGTTAATATAGAAATTGGTGCCTTCAACAAATTTTAATAATTGTAAACAAATTGTAATAATTGTAATAACAGTTGCAAGTGTTATGGATATACAGTATGGTCAAATGTGCGGCTATACTACATTGGTCTCAGGCAAGACTTATTGTTTGTAATCATCTTTGTGAAGATGCTGGATCAGAAGATGTTTTGCTAAACCACAAATTGTAAATAATGTACAGTTACTCTTCAGCGGCAGATAGGGGAAACCCTGGAGCCCGCAGAAAATAATAAAATACTTTGTACTTTGTAGTAGTGAAATTGTGTGTTACAGACGGGTCATTTTTACAGGATGTTCACTGTTTCTTATTTACGATTGTGAAATGATCTATACTTGAAAGTGACTCGTGTAAGCACTCTTTACATTCACTCACTTGACTGGAAAGTGTGAGAGAGAGAGAGAGAGAGAGAGAGAGAGAGAGAGAGAGAGAGAGAGAGAAAAAAGATTCCAACTCATATTTCCCAAAAGTGCGATAACAATTCAATACATGCAGGATACCAAATGTTTTTGTACGTTTCAAATTTTTTTATTTTTATCACAATAAGATAAAAATAATTTAAATTTTCTTAAAATTTATCTTAAGACTAACTAGAGTACTCATTGGATTACTATAGTACTACTATATTTCAAAAGTCTATTTAAATATCCTTTAGCCTCAAGCAATGAATGACCTTAGAAGAAAACAGGGATAGGAGGATTTCACACAAATTTGGCTCCCATACATGCCTGAAGGGTTGCAACCACTACTGTTGATAAGGGATTTGACTTTTACTTTTATACAAATACAGCAGTGGCCTGAAATTCCAAACATTGAAAATGACTACACAAAAAAATTAAACATGCTGGCTACAGATTCAGAAAATGAAACAGAAGCATATATAGCTGTTCATGTGTAAGTTGTTTCACTATCTACTACTAAGGAAATCCATTCTACATCATCTAGTTTATAATGAATTAATTTTGTAAAAAAAAAAAAAAAACACCCCAAAATGTAAAACAATATATTCTTGCGTAAGAATTTTCAAGATTTTATTTATAAATTATTTATATGTGAATAAAAAGGGTATGATAAATAAATTAGAGATAACCGCAATCATCCCCATGCAATTACAGCAGATAACAAAACTTTTAACTTTGCGGTTTTGTTATGCCCTATATTTTGTAAGTTAGCCATAAGTGTGTGCGCACAAAAATGTTTCACATTGTCAACAGTATATGAATGTATTAAGAATGCAAGACTTAGAGAGAATATTGAAATATGTAAATTCAATGTTACAACACAGAATATTAGAAGAAATGCAGTGAAATATCAGTGCAAAAATGCAGTGAAAGTGAAATATCACTAAGATCTGCTGAAAAAACAAGCTTTATAATATTGCATACAATATTAAACAGACAATCCCTTTGGTGGCAATTTAAATTAATTCCTGTTTAGCATTATAGTAATTTTAGCTGTTTTGGGTCTATTACATAAGTTTTATTTTGTTCCACTGCACATTTAAAGTGTGCACACGTGTATATATACATCCGTACATAAAATAGCTATAATGTATAAGTTTCCACATTCAGCAAATAAAGAGAAAGAGGACAAAAACTGAAATTGGAATTGAACAAAATTTATTCTAGAATACTACAAGGCTACTACAGCATATTCCAAAAATATTGCATTTCTGTAGGTAATTAAAATAAAGACAGCACAATTTGTTCTAAAGAAATCTTAGAATGGAAAGCATTTACAAAAAAAAAAAAAAAAAAGAGAGAGCGAGCGAGAGCAAATTTCTGTGTCAATGACTATTTTTAAATTGACCAAAACAGGGTGCAAATGTGCAACTAAAAGACAACTGAAAAAATGAACTAAAAATAAAAACTAAATCATTAAAGTATATATAAATTAATCAAATAAGTCATTGTTAAGTAATTTTGAATACAGTGATGTACTTAATAAATTAAATAAAATATAATTTAATAAAAGCAAGGGAAGAATGTGGAGGAGTAATCATTAATTGAAACTATTAAATTTTTAGGCAGTGCTGACCTTAAATTCCACATACCATTTGTCTGATACACATATACCTGCAGTTATGTAGCTTCATGTCTTTGGCATACTATGATGTTATCCTTGTAAATAAATGGGTACTGCAATTACTATACACTCTCCTGATCCCTATGATTGCCTTTGAGTATAAACAGAAAATGTATTTATTTATTTTTATGATTAGAAGCTAATGTGCCTTATAAATCTGAAAGCAAAACTAAAACAAAGGTTTTGGTTTCACTTTTGGTATCATTCATGCTACTATTACCAGTTCGTCCACTGTTTCATGATGGGAGGACCAGAATATGGCAAAAATAGCACTAGTCCATGGACCCATCCTGTCAGCTACCAACAATGCAAGCTGGCACTGGCAATGGTAGTGGCAGTGTAATGGTGTGAGAAGTGGTTTTGTGGTGCACACTGAGCTCCTTGATAACAGAGGAGCAAATGTTTGGATGTCACAGATTATTAGAAAATTGTTTACAACAAGATATCCCTCCGTGATTGCAGTGTTATACATATGCAAATGGGTTCTTTTAACACCATGTCACAAAACAAAAATTGTATATAAAACTGGTTCCAGGAACATGAGTGAATTTGGCCAACTGCAGTGTCCTCCAAAGTCACCAGATCTCAATCCATTGAGCACCAGTGGGATTCTTCATGATCCAATTTGGAAAAATTATGGGAATCAATTATAAGACCAATATTCCTGTGGCATGATTTCAGTCACCAAGTCCATACCATGACAAATTCAAGCTGTTCTAAGGGCTGGGGAACTACTTGCTGGTGGCATCAGTAGTGAATGTGTCAAATTAACCTTATTTTTTTTTACAACTCATAAAAATTATATAGGATCATAATAAAATACACACAATTTACATTTTAAATAGTTAACACCTTTACCTTTTTCAGACTTTCCACTTTTTGAATCAGCTTTCTTAACTTCCTGTAAGGGAATAACTGCATATTAATATCCTTTAAATTAATTTTCCAATATATAATGTTAATCTTAAATGGACCCATCACGGAGTACAATAATATACAATAACATCATGCTCACATAGGAGATAAAATATATATTTAACCACTTAGCAGTTAATTTTCCCCCCTCAAGAAAATGTAAAAAATTATTAAGTTTTTAGTCCAGTTTCCAAACTTGTGCACCTGTGCCCCTCCACACTAATAAAATTTACGTTCGGCGCAGTGGTTTTCAACTGGTTTGCCATAAAACTGCTCTGAGTGTGCTGCAAAGTAAATTAAAAAAATTAAAGGACAAATTTTAAAATTTGTAAGAAAAATAATAAAAATGTAATCCTATGCACTATAACCTGTTTGTCAGGAGTTATTGCCAGCCAGGTATAAGAGAGAAGTTATTATATGGAAATGGAATTTGTATTCTGTGTATGGTCCCAACATGAGTCTGGGAAATTTCTGCTGGAATGACCCCTTGGTGGCACGGTCATGATTTACTTATCACCACCTTCTAGCTGTAATCTTGCTTTTCCATAATGCCTTAGCATTTCTAACCTCAAGAGACTAGAATCAGAGGGAAACTGATTATGACAGGAATTCCATTAAGAGAGTGGTGCCCATGATCAGAACACCTGAACTAAATCTATGCAGCCCAATGCTGCCTCTATATAATTATTACATTGTAATGTTGTTATGTGGTTTTTTTTAGGAGCATTAGCAACTAAGGCCATACTGCTCTGGGATATGCGGTGGTCATTCCCTGACCTTTCCGCATACTCCGTATTTGGTGGTGACGGGCTCGAACCCCAGTCTAATCAAGAAGCGTGTGCTATGCACTGCTGCTCCTTCTCACCTGGCTACGGAGGCGCCTATTACATTGTAATACCTTTCTCTATGGTGCCATCTGTCTGAGCACAAGCACTATCTAGCATCTTATGCCCACTGGCCAGTTCACTCAAGAAAAAAAAAAATTCTCAGACAGTTTTGCAGGAATATAATCAGTGTTGAATACATTTGTATAATTAATATAATTAGTATCATTTGTATAATTAAAGAATTTTAGCAGGCTATTTTTTATTGTTTAATTTAATCGTAACTTTTTTATGCTTAAGTAGCTACCCTAAAAGTAAAACAGAAAATTTTCATCAGAAGATGGGAAAGAGAATTCTGCTTCAAGGATTATACTGGGAATCCCACGAGTAATAAAAGCCAGCTTGATTTGAGCAGGAACATGCAACCAAAGAGGTGCAAAGTTATCCAAAAGTACATGGACAGCTATTTAAGTTTCAGATTTTTATGTGAAGAGGACTGTCCTCTACCTCTGTGTATTTTTTGTGGTGAAAAACTTTCCATTGTCATGGTTCCTAGAAAATTGAGACTAACCATATGAATCTTATGAATAAAGATGAGTTATTTCAAAAGATTACTTGAACAACAAAAAAACTATGCCATGTAAGAGATCAAAGTAAGGGTTATCCCTAACAGACATGTGATCTTGTCTAGAAATGAGTGTCATTGAAGATAAGCATAAGAGCAGTAGATTCCTTTTTGTGAGATATAAGACAGGATTAAGTTTTAGAAGAATTGAAATTGACAAAGTTATTGCTGCCCCAATGGAGAATTTACTGGAGATCAATATTTAAGGAACAGGTTATGAATATTTGAAAAGATGAAGCTGTTTGTGCAGGGCAAGGTTTCTCAAATAAGGTGGAATACAATGTGCCATCATCAGCAAAAGTATGGGTAGGATTTCCAGTTAGTGAAAGGTCATTAATACAAAAGGGAAAAAAAAAGAGCGGAAGAAAGAATTGAATCTTTTTGCCATCACCAGCAGCGAGCGGTCAAAAAAGAAAAATGGATACCCAATTGCAAAAATCGATTGGCAATCCATAAGATGGAAGCTTGCTTAGAAGACCTTTATACCAAATACAATAAAAAGCCTCAGAAATGTCAATAGCACCTGCCTGAGTTTCACCAAACTTTTCCACTGAATTTGTCCACAGTTGGGTAACATATGCCAATATATCAACGATGGATCAACAATTACAGAATCCATATTGGCAATCATTAATCAGATGGAAAGTTTTGATATAGTTAGGAGTTGGCAGTTTATGGATTTCTCCATTACTTTGGAAAGAGTAGATGTTAAGTGCAATGGAATGATAATTGTATGGGAGGGATCTGTTATCCTTTATAACCGTTTGGATGTGGGTAAATTTTCAAGCAGAAGGAAAAACACCAGTAAAACAAGAAAGTGTGAAAAGGCAACATACAGCAGTGACAAGATAAGGAGCACATGTTTTGAAAACTGGAGAAATGCCATCAGGAGCTGGAGCTTTCTTTACATAAAGATTGTTAAAAAATTTTCAGACATCCTTTTGATGGAAGGCCAGAGGAGGCACTGAGTGGAGTATCGTGGGAATTGTAGGAGATAGTTTAACAGATTGGCAATACAGGAGTTAGAAAAAGAAGTAGGATGTTAGTAAGTTGTACTTATCTTTAGCTGAGCAGGCAATATAACATTAGCATTAGCAAGGGCACATGATGCAAGAAAGCAAGCTTATATAGCATCAGCCAAAAAAAAAACCCCCATCATGTTTTAATAGAGGTGAGTGTGCAGATGGGAAAAACTTGCAGCCAGTAGCTTTGGCAAGAGACCAGAATGACTGACTACTGTTTGGACAAGAAGCAAGTTTCTTGCTATTAGCCTGTTCAAAATCTAGTTCACACTGATTAACATAACTGCTTTAAAATTGATGCGTGCTTTAGCACAGACAGAAAATAAACTTGGAGATTTGGATGTGAGAAAATTGCAATATGCAACATTCTCATTTCGAAAAGCTTTACCACATGTATTGGAATAAGACCAAGATTTTGGGGCAGAGTGTGGAAAAAGGATATCATCACTACATGAATAATTTCATTGACATGGTCTGAGCAAACACTGACATCACAAGATTTAAAGGAGTAATGCAACTAAGGAAAAGAACAGAAATCTCATAGCTCATCCAATTTTGCATTCTTGTAATGTCAAACAACACTAGGCTGATAACAGCCAGAGGAGAAAGACTCCATTGAAGCAGAGACCACCGAGCTGTGATCCAAGGTGAGTCATGAGGTGTTTTGGGGAAAAGATCAAGAATGTTTGTTGTGTTCTTTGGATTTCTGGTATTCTGGAAAGTAAAACGACTGCTGCAAGGTCATTAGTTATTGTAAAAGGTCTCAATATCTTGCCTAGCTGGGTTCATGTGACCAGAAAACTGAAGCCAGCTGGAGTTGTTAGCATTAAAATTTCCAAGGAAAATTACTTCACTGTTAGAAAAGCTGGACTGGAGAAAGTAGTTTCAGAGAAAGGAAGTCAAAGAATTTCAAGTTATTAGGAGTTGGGAGAACAATAAAGCAACAGATGAATTTGAGAAAATGGGGCAGAGATATTAGGTCAGAGAAGAACAGAAAAGAGTAGGTTCCATATTACTAGGTCTTTGACAGGGAATATCAGATCAAGACATATTGCATGGAGTATGTTGTGAGTGGGTTACTTGAAAGAAGATCGTTACTACTCAAGACATGTGCAAATATATATGTAGGTACATGCATGCAAGCAAGATATGAAATGAAAAACAGATGCTTAGTAAAATACTTATATGTTGAGAAATAAATAAATAAAATAAATGACAATCTACTGTGAACTAAATATATATACAGTAATCCCTTGCTTTTTGTGGCCTCTCACTTCAAGGAAGCTCGGCCACATAAATAGACTCTTATGTATTTCCTTTTGTTATCCATAGACTTCCATGGGCCATAGAAATCCCAGTAAATATGCTTCAGGATAACAGTCTACTGTACTTCAGTCCAAATCAAAACACTGAAATGAAATGCATGTACAAGAAAGGCAAGCAGTTAAAACATGAATTCAATATTTATAAACTAATCTTGATGTGATCCAAGTAGGTTTTAAAACTGCTAGCTGGTCAGTAATATTAGTATTGGCAAAGCAAATTCATATAGTAGCAGTAAGAGAGGAGAATAAAAAAAAAACTTTTACTCAATCACGAAACAGAAGTTTATTCCAATAATCACACTCTGAATTTATGTGCGCATATTGTCTGTGGAAAAATAATGATGGCATCAGCATTAAGTTTACTTAACCTTTTTAAAGCCTTAAACACTTCTCTCCATGCAGATGCCTCATTTACAGAAACCTATCCTTTCTTCATTAGAACACCCTTCTGTGTCTCCCAAATAATCTTGTTGCTCTTCTCTAAACCATTTCCAACAGAGCTAAATCGTTTCTGTCCAAAATGAGGTGTCCAAACCTGTATGTGGTACCACTGTAAGTAAGGAACATCACCAGGAGAAACCTATAAGCTGTCCTTGCATCCTGTTTGCACCGCTTAAATTTCATGTCAGGCTGTACAATTATTTGTCCTTTTTTTTTTTCATCTTCAGTTTGGTACTACCTATACAGGTGACCCCCACCTAACGCTGATAATTCGTTCTGGAAAAACAGCGCTAAGTGAATCTGTGCTAAGCAAGCCCTGCATTTCCATAAGGTAACATATGTATTTGTGAGTTGCGGTCGGTGCCATAGGATATTTCCTAATCAATAATAAATGGTAGTGAAAAGATGCACAAATGTCAGTCAAAATATTAAATATTCAAATATGTGTACATATAAAACGTATATGATTATGTGGTAACTACTTACTTATCAAAATTAAACTTAAAATTTGAATTAAAATGATGAATTTAATTGATCTAAATTGATTTTAATTGATTTAATTTAATTGATGAATTTAATCATGGAAAATGTGTCGATTTTGGGTTGAACTTTGGCCCTCTTCCAAATAAACTAAAAGGGGTATTGATTTTAAATTTCCCCCAGTGTTACCACCCAACAATAAAGTCAACCAATCCTTTGTCACTTTGAAACCTGGCATGTTTTTTTCTTCTTTCAATATGAAACTTCTTTTAGGCATTCGTTTCCACAAAAGTCCTGCTTCATCTATGTTAAAAACTTGTTGAGAAGTATAACATATAATACCTCTCTTCAATAATTTTAACAAGTTTTTTTTTGAAAGTTTCGGCTCCTTGATCTGCACTTGCAGCTTCTCCCTGGATTTTAAATCTATTCAACCAGCCCTTACCAGTTTTAAATGGTTCCACATTTTTATTTTTAGGTGCCAATATTGGCCAATCTCTTTCTCTCGCTCTCTCTCTCTCTCTCTCTTTTTTTTTTTTTTTTAATAATATTTAACTTAACTGAATTCTGCATTGGATATTATCTTCAATAAAATTAGTTAAAGTCTTTCCATTTCAATCCTAATAGCCGGCCTAGCCCTAGTTGCTTGCAGTGGAACAGCTATCTTTCCCCCTGCTAAAATTAATTCTTTATTTTTTTATAATTGTTATTACAGTTAAACTTGCAAGTCCTAAATTATGGCACACATCGCTTGTCGTTGACTGGAATCGATTCGCTTCAAAACAACTAATTTAATTTTCAAATTCAGTCTTTTTCTTACATTTATAGTCTTCATACTGCGCGCAGACGTTGTTGCTTTTTCATTCTTATCGGTCATTATTGGCTCTTGGAAAATGTAACTGCGTTGGTTGCATTAATTACGATACAATGTTCAAGTAAACTGTCCGTTACGCACAATGTTTAATACTGTACTGAGTGATGACTAGACTTCGGATAAATGCATATAGCGCAAATATTACAAGCAATATACTTGATCATTTTTTAAAATGTTGTTCTCGGAACTACATAACAAGTCACTGTACTGCAATTAATTTAATGTGCGAGAAAATTTCTCAAGTCGGCGTGGGAAACGTTTTAATGCTGTTTTGCTATTCATTTTCAAGCTATCGACTCCATCAAATGAAACGATTTCAATATGCAAAAAGGCAATCTGTAAAAGAGTGTTATAGTCAGATACAGGTTATAATATAAGAACAGTGTTATAGTGAATCAGTGTAAAGTGAACCGCGTCATAACGGGGGGGGGGGGTCTGCTGTACTGTATATTATTCTAGGATTTCTGATATCCAAAATGCAGTATCTTGAATTAAAAATGCCACTTTTCAGCCATTCTGCCTAGTTTATCTACATTTCATTGATGTAATACATGCTGAGTATCAACTACCACCCTACCCATCTATGTATTATCAGAAAACATATATATAAAATGGAGTTAATTTAAATTCTATTCAGTGCAAAATGAAAAACAAACAAAAATGGTCACCTATCAGACATATTAATTCTCCTCTTGAATCCTTATATTCCTTTTGTCCTTAGGGTTTGGACTTTCCTTAGTCTTGCCTATGCAAGCTGAAGTCTGCCTCCACACACCACAGTTCATATTAAAGTAGAGGATCCATGGAAGATGCTAGAAGGCCACTTTCAGATGACCCTAGCTTCCTAGTAGTTAGTTAGTTGCACAACATAACTCACACATCATTACACTCATTTCAAAAGAAACACAATATAGGAGTTGAAGGAACCGTCCAGTGCTGCTTTCATAGAAAAACAATGCCTTAGGATCTGCATTGACAACTTTCACAGAAGATTTCTACACATACAATGAAGATAGTTCTATGAATCAAGGATTTCCTGTTGCATGTGTGCTAGGTGCAGAGAGAAGAAAGAAATTAAATGGAAAATTAACATTTCGATGAATAAACTAATATCAGTGGAATTAAACTCAGTTTTAAATTCTAAAACTCAGTCTTGTCTTATATCTCGCAAAAAGGATTCTTCTGCTCCTATGCTTATCTTTGGTGACACTCTGATTTCTAGGCAAGATGATAATCTATTTTGGGGATTACCTGACTTTTAACCTCTCTTGGCACAAGCACATTACAAATATTGCTTCTTCTGTATCTAAAAAAACTTGGTTTTCTCTTTTGCTATCGGCATTACTTTTCTTCCAAACAGCTGTTCACACTCTGTACAAATCACAAATCTGCCCTATCACGAATATGGTTCCCACATCTGGGGTGGTGCCCCCAAAACCTCTCTCAGGCTTCTAGATTCTATTCAGAAGAGGGCAGTTAGGTTAATTAATGACTCCTCTCTAACAGTCTTTCCACTCGCTGTCTCATACATGTACTGTTTCTGCTGCATGCCTTTTCTACAGATACTTCCATGGGCACTGTTCTGAACTGGCTTCTATAATTCCTGCTCTCTCTTTCAAAACAGTTGAAACATGTGCCGCCACCAGCCAACATCCATTTACTGTTCAACTTCAAACTCACAGAACCAACTTTTCATCTTCCTCATTTATTCATTCAACTGAGTTTTCTGCAACAACCTTCCTTCATACGTATTTCCTGAAAATTACAGACTACAGAAATTCAAGTCTAATGTCAACAAATATCTTCTTTCATCTTCTCAACCTCCAACCCAAGCATGGTACTAAAGTACTATAGGTTGTTATACCTCTCGTGTTTGGGGTTTTCATAAAAAAAAAAAAAAAAAACTAGGGGACTCAAGTACTCAACTACCCCTCCTCAATGCCTACCCTCATGATCTGGGAATCACCATGAGCAGAACACAGTGGTTCTAAAGGAGGTAGTAGCTATTTTCATTATTATTAGTGACTTAATTCAGAGAAAGTAAATACAGTAAACAGAAATACCGCGAATACTGAGTTATGGCTCCCATAGTAATAAAGGGGTTCCGTTCCAAAGTATGAAATATATAAGAAAAACTAGTCTAAAATTTTGTCTATGTACATATTATATGTATCTTCATAATATGACTATGTACATAGACAGTACATAGTGAAATGCAAGCATAAGGCATTGAAATGAAAATAAGAAACAATTTAATATTAAATGTAATATTTATTAGAAATTTCACACAAATCTTTCAATCCAGCACCTTTGCTATAGCTAAAAAACTTATCCCGCCAGTGCTATCACCAGTTTCGCTAAAGTGTTGATAAAGGTGTTTTGCCTTTTCACGAATGATGAGTGAACTTAATGGAATTTTATTTTGAGTTCGGTCTTCTATCCACAGATTTAAAGCCTTTTCCATTTTTTCTAATTTAACATCACAAGTTACAGAGCAAATTTTCGAAGCAATTAGCGTGTTTTCACGGACACTACGGCAGATTTTTTCTTCCGATTTCTTGATTGATCATACCGTTGACTTATTCATTTTATAATGTTTTGCAACTGACGAGACACTTTCAACATTAGAAATTTTGTCTAATAACTAAAGTTTACTCACTAATGTCATCACCTTTGATCTTTTCACAATTCCCTTGTTATTCGTAGCCATATTTTTGTAGGGGTTAGAAAAGAGCTTGTCCACAATAAAGTCACTTTCTTCCATTAACACACTCGAAAAAGTCTGTTTTCACTAACACACTGCAAAACGGTAGATTTTTCACTTTTGTAAGCATATAAATTAAAAGCAAACAACGAAACCTTCCATGACAAGTGCATAGCACATACTGAACAAGGATTAGCGAGAAACATCCACGCTCGCGATTTTGTCACCCCTCTCCCCCCACCCGCTGAGCACTGTTTTGACTGGGAAAGATGACTTTAGCCACGCCCATGTTTTTTTATGGCGAAAAATGTTTGTGGCATTTTAAAATTCACATTTTTTTTGGTTTTATTTTATATTAAATCAGTGACTGCGAATAACGGGGATTTACTGTATTTCATGCAAAAAGGGTAGATGAAAGGGAATAATGATAAAAGCTAGTATTTTAATTTTGTAGATTATTATCTTTTATGGAAACAAAAGGTGATATTGTTGTGCATGTTAGTATTAATATTACTAGTGGAAAATGATACAAGAAAGTGTGGTTATACAGCATCGGCAAAAAAAAAAAAAACATCTCTTCCCAATCCCCTCCAAGTTTGTCTAGTAATACACCCTGGGTATCATCTATCACCATTCAAGCTATCAACTTCCACAACCACAGGTGGAAGTTTGTTCCAGCAATCAACTACCTGCTGGCTAAAGGCAAACCTCCACATATCTATTCTGCAACCATCCTTCCTCAATTTGAATTTACGGTCACCTTGCAGGTACCTGGTAGTCTCCATACACTGAAATTAGCAGAACTGAAGCCTTCCTTGGTAAGAGGATCCCTCTGTTTCCCTCACAAGTCTTGCTGCCTTATACAATGGAATTTAAAAAAAAAAACTTTTTTTTTTTTTTTTCAATTGGGTATCCAGTTCTCTCTCCAACTGCTCACTGCAAGTGATAGTATGTGGCTCTGTCTTCTAATTCCTCTGCTAATGTTGGTGTTCCCCAAGGTTCAGTTCTTTATTTTACTCTTTTTCTCTTGTACATTAATGGCCTTCTTCCACTGACAGTTTTTCTGCACAAACAGCTTCATCTTCTTGAACATCCACAACTGGCAATTCTTTAAATGCTGATCTCTAGGTAATTTATCAATGGGGCTAGAAAAAAAAAACCTAGTTAACTTCACTCCTTCAAAAACTCAGTCATGTCTTATTTCTTGCAAAAAAAGGTCTACTGCTCTCATGCTCATCTTTGATGACACTCAGATTTCTAGTCTCACTCTCTCTTGGCACAAATATTGTTTTTTTTTTTTAAATAAAAAAATGGGTTTTCTTTTTCACTAACAGTGATTACTTCTCTTCTAAACTGCTCACTTTGTACAGTCTTAAATCCACCCTACCATGAAATATTGTTCCCACATCTTAAAACCTCTTTCAAGCTTCTGGATTCCATTCCAAAAAGATGGCAATTAGGTTGATTAATAATCCACATCCCCAACTCACAGATGTTCAGTTTTTTGCTGTATGCCTTTTCTATAAATACTCCCATGGACACTGTTCTTCTGAATTATTATCCATAATTCTCCCACTCTCTTCCAAACCAGCCCAAGCTTATGCTGCAAATAGTCAGCATCAATTTAGTGTCTAACCAAACTCAGAGAACCAACCTATCTTCTTCCTCATTCATCTCATCCCTTCCATTTCTGTTTTTTTAACAAGTATTTCTTAAAAATCAATCAACAGAAATTCAAGTCAAATTAATCACCTACCAAATTCAATTTATTTATTATTATTATTTTTTTTTTTTATTGGAAATCTACAAATGTGAAAGCTATTTGAACCTATAGTACAGCCACTCCCTGACTTATGTAAGTTGGAATTTCCCTAAATGCTTATGCAGCACTCACAACTACGCGTACTGAATTTGATTGAAGCAAAAAAGAAATGTTCGACGAAAATGGAAATAGAATTATTTATTCAATTTTTTTTTTATCTCATGCGCAGGAAAAATTACAAAAATTTCAAAATTATAAAATTACAAAAAGAGAGAGGTATAATGTCAGCAAGTTTTACCTTTCAAGCATCGTTGCCAGAATTAACTCTCCAGCTGATTAACATGCTACTGTGGAAGTTGAGGGATATGGAGATTTAGAAGGGGTTTTTTCCAACACAGTACAAAATTTCTCTGCAACTGCAGAATTGGCACTGGTGACTTCACTGCATAGTTTAATGTTTTGGAAACTAGCGCGATGCTTGAACCTATTAAACCATCTGTTGCTCGCCATGAACTTGGCTTGGGATTCACCATACTCATCCTTAATATCTTCATAAATACTTCTTGCTTTTGCTTGAATGGCCATTAGACTCAAGGGGCACTTGCTTCTGAATCTGATTTTCCATCCATATTATTAATAGCTTTTCCATCTTTGATATAGCACCTGAACGCTGTTTTGTGATCACTGTTTTCTTAAATGCGTTGATCCTTTAACATGTTCTTTTACACGTGCACTGTTCCTTAAAATAGTATTCACTGTTGAAGCAGCGAGACCTAATTCCGTGTAATAGATGACAAACGTTGTCCTGCTTCGTACTTCTTAATTAATCATCTTCATTTCTAAATCAATTTTTTTTCCCTTTTCTTAGCACTGCCACTTTCCGTTCGTCCTTTGCGTCACCATTGTGAGAAGTAAATAGGAATGAAGAGAAGATTCTGCAAATTTATTTATGTTTTTTTTTATATGATTAAAGATTTCAGTGAAGGGGAACTCATTTCACCATAATACCATAAAGTAAAGTAAAGTGTATTCGTGTCTAATGGCACCAGGAGTTTCCCTCACCTCTGCGTTGCTTTCATTGTGGGTGTAACAGTTCACTGTAAAAGTCAGAGATTTAAAAGTGTATGGATTATGTTTATGTGTAATGTTGTGTGCCGTTCTTTTGACCATTGGGCCCCTGATGGGACCAAATGTTGCTCACACTTGGCCCCGTGGAGGCAGACCAGGTACCCAGTAGCTGGAATTTTTTTTTACTCTGGCAGGCCCTGCCACCTAGTTTCCTGAGATTTCAGTGATTTATTTTATTTTTTTTAGGCTAGGGCCTAAAAAGGCCCTAGTAGGCAGAAGTAGTAGGGGTAGGCAGAAGTATGGGGACGATAGAGAAGGCGGCCCAGAAGATCAGTGAGGCAGGCCCATGCCTCACCAGCCATAATACCGTAATGCAAAAACCCACACAATTCCAGTTATTGGTATTATCGCAAATGCAATAAGATCGAGTTTACTACCTGTTTATAATGGATTGCGCTAACAAAAAAAGGCCAATAAACTGGAAAGTGCAAATTGTTTTTTATTGTTTTATGGTAGTGACCCCCAGAAATGTGTTTTTGAAAAATATCACAAAGGCTTTCAAAATTGAATCTTATAACGATGAAAGTGTAGCACAATTTCCATTATAAAAATGAACTTTTAGAGAGAGAGAGAAAAAGCTGTTATATAGTGAAAATTTCAACTTCCGAGACCTTGGAAAGAATTACAAAAAAAAAAAAAAAAACAACACCACCACCAATGTGTTATTGGGTTCACATTACAATAGCTTCACGATACCTCCATTTATTCCTATGAGATACAAAATACATTTTCACGATTTTTAAGTTTGCACCAGCCGGCAAAAACATACATAAAGTTGAATATTATGTAAGCCAGGGAGTGCCTGTACTTAGTACTATGAATGGATTGAAGGCTGAGAAGATAGCCTTCAATCCATGCACAGTAGTAAGTACTATAGGTTCTAATACTTTTCATGTTTGGTGATTTCCCTTAAAAAAAAAAAAAAAAAAAGTTAAATCTGGCAGTTTCTTATTCATAAAACACATTTTTGTATTTTAAAAATAACATGAACTTGATTAAAAATCTGAAGAAAACTTAATTTATTAGAAAACTTGAAGACCCCCAATTACTGGAAACTTCTGAGTAAACCAGGAAGAGTTATCAAGTATGGCCTTATGTAGCATAAGTGTTTATTATCAGATATGACAGCTTTTTTGTTAAATGCATAACAGAATTTATATAAGTATAGCATACTGACTTATTCCAGTTGATTAATGAAACCCTGTTCACAGATATATGCTTGTAACAAACTTAGATAAACTGTTACTTGGCCTGAGCTAACATTGATAAAAAACCTATCAAATTTCCTACTTTAAATTAAGCTCATCGATACAACTAACATATCGATTTTGCAATGTGGGGGACAGCTAAGTTGTGCTTTTGCTTTGCTAAGTGATGTGCTACAGTGGAACTGCATCAGACAGGCTAAATAAGTTTGTCAACATTCCTTACCAGTAGCAGTAAGCATATTAACACATTGTGCCACCTGCTCCATGAGTAATCAATGGAAATAAAGGTCTAAGTCTAATTAGTTTTTATTATTTTTTTTTTTAATGAAAATCCCAAATGAGAGGTATTAGAACCTATAGTACTTAGTACAATGCTTGGGTTGGAGGTTGAGAAGACAAAAGACGATATTTGTTGACATTAGACGAACTTCAGTAGACTATAATTTTCAGGAAATAGGTATGAAGGAAGGCTATTCCAGAAAACAGCAGTTGAATGAATTTATTTATTTATTTATTTCGTATGATGTGATCAATACACGAAGGAACCAGTTTTTTCTTGCTTCATTCGCGTATCGTGGCCGGGATATCCAACCAACTGGTTGGTTCGGCATCATCGTGATATCCAGCCCGAGGCGGGAATCGAACCCGCGACCTATGGGTTGCCAGACAGGCACTTTACCTATCCGGCTAGCCCGGTCAGCATTTGAATGAATAAACGAGGAAGATGAAAAGTTGCTTCTGTGAGTTTGAAGTTGGACAGTAAATGGATGTTGGCTGGCGGCAGCATGTGTTCGGACTGTTTTGAAAGAGAGAGAGAGAGAGGAGGGGGGAGTTATAGAAGCCAATTCAGAAGAACAGTGCCCATGGAAGTATCTGTAGAAAAGGCATACAGCAGAAACAGTATATCTATGAGACAGCGAGTGGAGAGAACTGTCTCTCCACTCGCTGTCTCATAGATGTACTATTAACCTCTGTCAATTAACCTAATAGCCCTCTTCTGAATGGAATCTAGAAGCCTGAGAGCTTTAGGGGCACTGCCCCAGATGTGGGAGCAATATTCCATGTTAGAGCGGATTTGCAATTTGTACAGAGTGAAGAGCTGTTTGGAAGAAAAGTAATGCCGAAAGCGAAAACCAAGTTTTTTAGATGCAGAGAAAGCAATATTTGTAATGTGCTTGTGAATGTGCTAATTATAAGTCAGGGTAATCCCCAAAAGAGATATATCATCTTTCCTAGAAATCGGAGTGTCACCAAAGATAAGCATAGGAGCAGAAGAATCCTTTTTACGAGATATAAGACAAGACTGAGTTTTAGAAAGATTGAAATCAACTAAGTTGTCTTTGCCCCACTGGGCAAAGTGGTATTTAAGGAATTGGTAGTGGATATTCGAGAAGTTGAAGCTGATTGAGCAGGGCAAGGTTTCTCAAAATGGGAAGTGGAATTCAATGTGCTATCATCAGCAAAACTATGGATAAGATTTCCAGTCAATGGAAGAAGGTCATTAATATACAAGAGGAAAAGAGTGGGGAAAAGAACTGAACCTTTGGGGACACCGGCATTAGTGGAGAAGTTATAAGACAGAGAGCCATCTACCATCACCCTCAGTGAGCGATCAGAGAGAAAACTGGATAACCAATTACTAAAAACAGTTGGCAAACCATAAGATGGAAGCTTGTTTAGAAGACCTTTATGCCAAACACGATCAAAAGCCTTTGAGGTGTCAAGAGCAACTGCTTGTGCTTCATTAAACTTTTCCATTGAATTTATCCATAAATGGGTAATATAAGCCAGAATATCACCAGTAGATCGACACTGATGGAATCCATACTGGCAATTATTGTTCAGACGGAAGGTTTCTAGGTAGTTTAAGAGTTGGCGGTTAATTGATTTCTCCATTACTTTAGAAAGAGTAGAAGTAATTGCAATGGGATGATAATTGGATGGGAGGGATTTGTCACCCTTTTTAGGAACTGGCTGGATATGAGCAAATTTCCAAGCAGATGGAAAAACACCTTTGGAATAAGAAAGTGAAAAAAGCAGCAAAGAACAGGAGTAAGTTCAGGAGCACAAGTTTTGAGAACAAGTGGAGGAATACCATCAGGACCTGGGGCTTTCTCAGCATCAAGATTCGTCAAAACCCTTCTGACATCCTTTTGACGGAAGACCACAAGAGGCATTGAATGGAGCATGTTGGGAATGGTGGGAGGTGTTTTACCAAGATCATTAATACATGAGTTGGAAGAAAAATGGGATGCTAGAAGGTCAGCTTTATCCCTGGCTGAAGTGACAACAGAACCATCTGGTTTTGATAGAGGTGGAACCAGAGATGGGCAAAAGTGGCGGCCAATAGCTTTGGCAAGAGACCAGAATGCTCGACTACTTTAGGAACTGGCTGGATATGAGCAAATTTCCAAACAGATGGAAAAACACCTTTGGAATAAGAAAGTGAAAAAAGCAGCAAAGAACAGGAGTAAGTTCAGGAGCACAGGTTTTGAGAACAAGTGGAGGAATACCATCAGGACCTGGAGCTTTCTTAGCATTGAGATTCATCAAAATCCTTCCGATATCCTTTTGAAGGAAAACCGCAAGAGGCATTGAATGGAGCATGTTGGGAATGGTGGGAGGTGTTTTACCAAAATCATTAATACATGAGTTGGAAGAAAAATGGGATGCTAGCAGGTCAGCTTTATTCCTGGCTGAAGTGACAACAGAACCATCTGGTTTTGACAGAGGTGGAACCAGAGATGGGCAAAAGTGGCGGCCAATAGCTTTGGCAAGAGACCAGAATGCTCGACTACCATTAGGGCAAGAAGAAAGTTTTCTACATTTAGCTTGTTCAAAATCTAGTTTGGACTGATTAAAAAACTGCCTTACAATTGCTGCAAGCTTTGACGTAGGCAGAAAATGAAACTGAAAAATTGGAAACAAGCCAAGTACGATATGCAACAGGCTTAGCACATTTATTGGAAAACCAAGGTTTAGATAAATGACGAGATTTTAAAATGGAGTGTGGAATAAAGGATTCCATTCCTACAAGAATAATTTCACTGACATGATCTGAGCAAACGTTAACATCAGACGTTTTGAAACAGTAATCCGACCAAGGAAAAGAAATCTCGCAGGTAATCCCATTTTGCATTCCTGTAATGCCAAACAATACGAGGTTGGGAATAGCCATAAGTTAAAGGCTCCATTGGAGAAGAAACAATCACCAAGTTGTGATCTGAGGTGCCTAAAAGGACCACTCACTTCAACTGTGTACTTAGAAGGGTCGTTTGTGAGAAAAAGATCTAGCGTGTTAGCTGTATAGTTAGGATTGTCTGGTATTCTTGTAGGTAAATGAACAATCTGTGCAAGGTCATTAGTAATTGCAAAAGTCTGAGCATGTCGACCAGCTGGGTCGGTGTGACTAGAAAACGGAAGCCAGCTGGAGTTGTGAACATTAAAATCACCAAGGAAAATTACCTCACTGTTAGGAAAGTTGGACTGGAGAAAGTCAAGTTGTAAAGAGAGGAAGTCAAAGAGCTCCAAGTGATTAGTGGAGTTGGGAGAACGGTAGAGACAGCAGATGAATTTGACACAATGAGGAAGAGAGATTTTAAGCCAGAGAAGATCGAAAAGAGGAGATTCCAAATTACCATGTCTCTGACATGGTAATTTGTATCAGAATGGATATATGCACAAGTACCACCTTTGAGGCAAAAGGAATCGTACAGCAAATAATTTAGGCAACTGAGATGAGCAGTAGTTGAATCAACTGTTAATTGAGATCCTGTCAGAAAAAGTACACGAGGTTTGGCAGACTGGAAGTGGAAATGGACATCGTCGAGATTAGAAATGAGATCACGTATATTTGTAAAATGAACTAGGAAGTGTTTGGTAGGTTTAGATCTTTTCCCAGACAAGCTTAGCCTATTAGTTTGAAGATTTGTGGTGTATTCAACAGTAAGAAAAAGTTTGGGGGGGGGGGGATGTGCTGTATGAGGTAATGAAATTTTTGGATATGGCATACACATGGTAAGAATATACCCAGAATCCTTGACATAATGTGGCCTCGACAATGACCTCCTGCATACACACTACTCGGACTCCCCCCAGTCGCTATCTGGCAGATTAGCAGTAGCAAGATTATACACTAGCTGATCCGGAAACCTCCTAAAGAGTTACCAATAGGTTCGGTCCGGTGTAATAACTAGCGGCCGGCATGCAAACACCATTTTAGAGCCATACCCTCAAAATGCAAGGAAGATTGGATATCGCCATAATGTTCATCATAACCTCAAACGCCATCAGTCATACTGCATGATGGAAGAGATGGGGAAGGGTTGGTTGGAACTTATCTCTGGAGACCAATCACAGGTTCTACCACTTCGAGCCTCCAATAAGCAAAGTGGTGGTATTGCACCAGTTGATGAGAGTCATCTAACACCTAGTATTGCTGATAACACAGAGGGGCAGCATTGCTCCATGTGGTGTGGGCGCCGCTGCTTACGTTAGTTCACACCTGGGTGGTCACCCACAGTGTGCATGTGCATGGAGCTTATACCCAGTATTACTAACAGTCTCATTATCATGAAGGTACAAGCAAAGGATTTGGCTGTCACAGACCACCCGGAGTTCACCGAAATTGGGTCCACTTGACTTGACTTGAGTGTCAACCGAATATCAGTTTCATCAGCGTTTTAGAATTCCAGGTAGCAAGTACAGCTTGTCTGGCATATCTGAGAGAATGTCTGTAACAACCTCAAGGATTACTGTAATGACCGTGGTGTTCAGTGCAAATGCCTGCTGACCAATGAAAATGGGCATGTGTCAATTATCCTTGAAAAGGTCCCATCTGTTTGGTTGAAAACACCAAACAAACATCTATTAAAGTGTTAAAGTCCTTATTAGACTATCCATTTTGGATAGGTTGTCTAAGATGTAATTTCTAATACAGTCGATTCTGGTTATTTGGGACACATCGGGACTAGTGCATTTTGGCCAGATTAAGCGGCTGCCTCAATTATCTGAAGTTTCACGTAAAAAAGTTAAAAATACAATGGACCCCCACTTTACAATTGGCTCACTGTACAATCGAATCACGCTATGATGGAGTTACCATGGTAAAGTACCATTCACAATACAATGTGTAGTAAGCGCTAATCATTGTGATCACGTTTGTGAATTGAATTTTAATTCTATTAAACAGCGATTCTAATTAGCGAAAATAGGAGGAATATTATCCATAGACTATAAAATTAAAGATATATTAAGCACAAATTTACCCTTACCAATTAAAAAATTAAATGATATGTGATAATCGGAATAATTTATACGTACTGTAATATGTACATACTAACTAGTTGACATTTCTGTTCACTGCTATTTGTGGATGGGGGTTATAATTTAAAACAGTAAAAAGATCAATAACAAAAGTAATCAATAACAAAGAAAACGGTACACGCAAATTGCAAGTAACATGATATGCGCAAGTGAGAAAGGAGTAACAAGTTACGAAGCTTTAAAAATAGGAATGGAGAAAAGATTCTGAAAATTATTTTTTTTATATGATCGAAGATTCCATGGAGGTGTAAACACATTTCACCATAATAACCACAGAATTTCAGCTGTCGGTATTATTGCAAATTCAATAAGATCGACTTTACTATCCGTTTATGATAGATTGCACTAACAGAAAAGTCCAATAAACAGGTGACTGCTAATTGTTTTATGGTTGTGACCTCCAGAAATCCAACTGGACCAAACCATGTAGTACGGTGGCAGACAATCGTAGAGTAATCTCCAGTGCTGCAGTCTCCTGCCCCCAATTAAATGGCATTTTGTCCCAATTAAGTGAAGTAAACCCTGGCTATTTTCTCAACTGGGTTCTGTTTTTTAAGATTTACCTGAAATAAACAGCTACACCCATTAACTGGGGTAGCTGTTTATTTGGGGTAAATAAACGGCCATTTATTATGGCCCAAATAATTGGAATCCACTGTACTTGGCCAGGACTGAAAGCCTTATGTTTTTGACAAGATGCCCCTTTTAGAGAAGTGTCCATTAAGGGAGGTTTCACTGTGTGTGTGTGTGTGTGTGTGTGTGTGTGTGTGTGTGTGTGTGTGTGTGTGTGTGTGTGTGTGTGTGTGTGTGTGTGTGTAATGAATTTATTTTTTAACGATAATAAGCAGCTAAATGAAATATACTGACAGTGGTAAAGATCTACACAAAGTTTCAGACTTTCTATGGTCTGCAGCTTCATTCAGAGGATCATTTAATGCAATCATGTCTTCTTATTTATCCCAGAATTTTCTATTTTTTAACATTTTTCAAAGATTTTTAAGTCACAAGCAAGAGAAATTTGTTTATATATAATAAAAATTTATCACACCTGTTTATTAGATGGTGAGGAATCTTTTTCACTGATAATGGGCTCAGCTTCATTTGTTACACCTGTGTCTGTATCCACTGGTTGTTCAGTGGTTTCTTTAGCATTTTCCTCAACTACTACTCCTTCTGTTCCAACTGCCTCTGTATCTTTTTCACATTGTTGCTGTTCATTCCGATTTTCGATACCATTTGATTCTGGCTGATCTTCACTAACTGGTGGAATGGTATCTGTATCAGCCATTCTTGGGTAAATTTTTAACAGTATTTAACTTTTCCAATCTATAACAAAATGTATTGTTTCATGAAAAGCAAATCAACACCAACAATAATTTTTTCGTTAATTATTTTAATAACTATTAATAATGGTCTGTAAATGAATTCAGAATATGTGGATTTTAAATATATGGCTACCTTTTCAATGTGTTTCTGCATTATTTATAACACACGATTTCTATATATTACGTAACTTACTTTTTTTAAAAAACACGTGGCAGAATATTATAAAATGACCTATTTTTAATCATCACTCCACAATATAAACAAGTATCGGCAGTTTCATAATGTTTGTACTTGGTCACATGCACCACCATAATTATCCACAACTGCAATACCTGATAAATGTTGTCTGCGATAAACATTTATCAGGTTTATTGCAGGCAGCGACTTAATTTTGAATCTGAAAATAATGTTTACATGACTTTATATAATACAGCAATGATAGCCTAGCAGTGCATCTGAAAAAAAAAAAAAAAAAAAAAAAAGGTCAAAATTCAACTGTTACTAGAGATGAGCCCTGGTGTTCTGAACACAACGCTACAAATATGAACCAGGACACAGCAGACCTGTTTTTGCAAGAACACCAGAAATGGTAGATTGTGTTTGTCATTTAATTTCAAAATTGTTGAAAAAGAAAAGACACAATACGGATAATTTTTGTAAATGAAAAACACCAGAGAGTGAAATCATGTTTTTTTGGAAATGGCTGAGAGCAAACCCTCATTTCAAAATTCAACTGTTACTAGGGGTGAGCCCTGGTATTCTGAACACAACACAACACACACAGACTATATGGCAAAGGTCTAAGTGGTGCTCAGTCATCTCCTCAACCACAAGAAAGTGGTTACAAAAATTGAAAATCAAAGCATTTAATAATTTCTCCCTTCCCTGATTCAAGAAGAATAATCATTCACAAGGCATCTGTTTCAGGAGTAACTCTAAATGTCCCATTTTATTCAGAATAATTGTTGCAGAGAACCTGACAGGTCAGACCAGATTTTCAAGAAAACAAGAACTGGTTTTGTACACAATAATACATCTGCACTTTTCTCATTAATTGAGCAAAGATTATTCATTCTTATTTGGGAATGAGGTTGTTGTTGTTGGTTTGGTTTTTAGGAGCATTAGCAACTAAGGCCATATTGCTCCGGGATATGCGGTGATCATTCCCTGACCTTTCCGCATCCTCCGTATTTGGTGGTGACGGGCTCGAACCCCGGTCTAATCAAGAAGCGTGTGCTACGCACTGCTGCTCCTTCCCACCTGGCTACGGAGGCGCCTCTGGGAATGAGGGGTTAATGAGATTTCCAGTTTCCCATCATCCACATTCATAGATTTGGCTCAGGCCAACTTATTTCTTTTTCCAAAAAGGGAAACAATTTCTAACGTGCAAAAGAATATGACCAACCATCACAAGGAAATTGTATACAAGTTTATAGTGTCAGGAGAACTATTTTGAATGATTTTTATAATAAATTAATTCTTTTATTGAAGTTTTCTTTCATTACTTTTCAGATGCACTGCATACATACTTAGAACAAAATGTTTCAGTACTCAAGCAAATTAACTGTCTTAATCTCTCTCTCTCGCTTCACTTTTAGGTTTAGTGAACTGTGTACTCAATCACCAGGTGCCACAAAAACAGGTTAAAACACAATCAAATGACAGCTCACTGTATGTGACCAAAAGGCAGCTAACAACCAGTCTGAAATTAAAGACACTAAGAATGAAACTTCAAGGTATTTTAACTACAGTGGAAACTCTATATTCGTCATTAACCCATTCTTGAGGGACAGACAAATACTGAATCGGACGAATATAGAATCAATTTTTTCCACAGGGATTAACTAAAATTGGAATAATCCGTTCCCAGCCCCGAATCTGATACATAAATAAATAAAAATTTAACCAGAACTTTACCTTTACTGAGGAGCGATTATGGCAGAAGCTGAAGAGGAGGAAAGGAATTATGTATTGTTTAGAAGGGGAGTCACCTTCCATTAAAACATCAGGTAATGTAACTCCAATTCTGGTGATCGATGTCTTTTTTTGTCCCATTCCCGACGATTCACTAGCACTCGATTTAGCAAAGAACTTGTCCACTGTTGTCTGTTTTTTAAAATTTTCCGAAAGTAGCCAATCACATTATCATTGAATGAATTTATATTTTGATTAACTACGGCAATGTTCAGGTGCTACTTCTCGACCATACTCTGCATTTTGGCCCATTTGGACAGCATTTCTTTAATGTCAGCAGTTGGGATGCTGCCTTTACTTGACCCTTCCTCCTCTGATGAAACTTCCTCCACTGCTTCAGCTTCCTCTTCTTTGTGAAGATCCAACAGTTCTTCTGTGGTGAGCTCCCTTCTATGGTCCTCCACCAATTCCTCTACATCCTCACTATCAACCTCCAATCCCACGGACCTGCCCAGAGACAATTCCATTAACAGGCTCTGACCCAAAACCTTCCGTCTCTTTCTGACACACACTCTGGTCACAATTTCCTCCAGGCCGAGTTCATTTTTCTGGAAAGCACTCCCCTCCCCCATGTCTTATCAATTATCCTCAAACAATGGAGGATATTGAAGTGATTTTTCCAAAATTCTCTTGATGTAAGTTCTGTCTCCGACGTCACTTCAAAACACCTTTGAAACAGGGCTTTTGTAAAAAGTTTTTTTAAAACAGGCAATTACCTGCTGATCCATGGGTTGGATTAGAGGAGTTGTGTTTGGTGGTAGATATTTAATGCAAATAAAGCTGTATTCCCCTGCCAAATCATCTTCCAAGCCAAGGGGATGAGCAGGAGCATTGTGCAAAACCAAGAGGGCCTTTACAGGTAAATTACTTGGGGCAAACACTTTGTGAATCCACTCCAGGAAAAACTGTTACTGTTTTGTTACTCAAGCTTTACTGTTTGCCCTCCACATCGCATTTAGTTTACTTTTTATGATACTGTTCTTAAAACTCTTGGATTTTCTGAATGATAAACAAGCAATGGTTTAATTTTGCAGTCCTCACTAGCGTTACCACACAGCAAGAGTGTTAACCTGTCTTTCATTGGTTTGTGTCTGGGCAATGCTTTTTTTTCCTCCTTTGTGATGTAGATTCTTCTAGGCATTTTTTTCCAGAATAGGCTCATCTCATCACAATTAAAAACTTGTTGAGGGATAAATCCCTCAGTGTCTATAGTTTTTGAAATCTTCAAACTTTTTAGCATCTTCTGCATTCGAGCTTGAAGCCTCTCCATGCCTAACTATACTATGAATGCCCGGTCGTCTTTTAAATTCTTCGAACCAGCCCCTACTTGCCATGAAATCACCACTGGTTCATGAATTCTTTTGCTGCAGGTCATCATATAACTGCCTTGCTTTTTTGCCGATGATAGATTCTGAAATACTATCACCAGCCATTTGCTTTTCAGTAATCCATACTAATAAAAGATTTTCCATGTCTTCATACGTTTGTGATCTTTTAGCAGCAAGAATTTTTACACCTTTTTCCACATCAGCCATTTTAATTATGCTGCTTACTGTAGTTCTCGGCATGTTAAATTCTAACGCTGAGTTGGAAACACGTGTTCCACTTTCAAACTTAGCATGATTTCTTTTTTTCAACTCAATTGTGGTTCTGTTTTGGTTGTTTTTCTTCACTACACTTTTTTGGGGCCATGGTCAGTTTTTACAAAGATAACTGCAAAAAAATTTCAAAGAGAAAATAACAGGTGATATGTACTGAACGATTGTTCAAGGCAGACTCTGCTGGGCTATCGCACACGGCTGGCTGACTGCCTGGGCGATTGCATGAGGCCAGGATGACCATGTGGTGGGTGACTTTTTGTGACGAATATAGAGGTTCCACTGTAATGTTAAATGTCTAATCCCAGACAAAATTAAGTGTTCCCCACTCCAAGTAGGCAGAAATATAACTGTACCAGACACAAATATGTAGACTTCATTCTTGCCTAATGCCAATACTATCTTGCATTGTAAATGAATATAATGCTATTTTTCAAAATATGAGGAGCATAAAACAAGCTAGAAAACTTGTATTTTGCATTCCTCTACTAATATCAATCATTAGATTCTTGTAATTTAATCCCACCAAGCTACACACACAGATACATTTCAAGTCTTGATGGGACTAGTTCTCTTCCACATCAGAGGGGAACTTCTATAGTTACTGGTGCCTTGTTCTAAGAGTGGTTTTGCCATGCAGTAAAGGCTTAGCAATTATGACATGGCAGAGAAGGAAATGTGGAATATCAACTGTGGGATTTCCTCAGGTTACTCAGACCAACTTTTGGTGAGATTAGTGTGGGATGACAATGAAATGATAAAGTTCATCTTCTTTCTACAATATGAAATTGATGTTACAGCTCTTAGACCAGAATGTGATTACTAATTTCAAGCAACACTACCATATTATCACGTTAACTATATGCTTAAAGGCTATAGTTAAAGTGATGGAGAAAAAACCCATTTAATATTACTATGTACATAACTGGGATCTGGTGACAGAGCTTCAGATTTCAACAAGTTACATATATGTTTGATTAATACTCAAGGTTGTTAGTAAAAAGGTAAAGTGCAGCCATTATCAACCCACTGCAGGATGGAAGCCTCCTCAACAATTCATGCTGAGGGAAATGGACCATAATCTGCCACGCTGGTTCATTGCAGGTTGGCAGATCGACCGTATTCAGCAGTCATGGGCTTGAACCCCAGTTTACTCAAAGAGCGTGTGCTACTGCACTCCCGCTCCTGACCACTCGGCTACGGAGGTTGTTAGTATGAAGATTAATTGACACAAGGGCTACAAAAGCAAACTGCACCTGTTCTTATCATTATGAGGCTCTAGTTCTGTGGAATAAACTTTACGGTTATATTACATTGAAGCATACTAAATATGGTTATAAAGTTGAATACATTTTAAAAATGTCAATAATTCAGCAATATCCTTATAAGGTGCGACTTATTTGGTTCTGGGCGTAGACACTCAGAAACTTGAATATGAACATAGTAAATGACACTGCTTAAATATTAATTGTGTAATTCAGTAAATAAATATACTACACTATGCTGTGAGATCATAACTTAATTATACATTATCATAGCCATTATTAAATACAGTGAAACTTCTCCTAACGGACACCTCTCTTTAACGGACATCTCTCTACAATGGACATTTTCAAATTCCCCAACTCACCTCTATTGGTTTTAACGTGTTTTCAGCTTCTGTCTAGCGGACATGGACAGGCAATCTGCACTGTTTCGTTTAGATTAGCACTTAATTTGATCTCCCCATAACGGACTGCGGGAGAGCTCACGGCCCTTTTTCTAGGAACTTTTCTTCCACGCATTGCCTCAATCGTGTGTTTATTTTCTATTTCCGATTCTCTGAATTTTATCAAGGTTCACATCGCAGTTCTAAACCCTTTTTCAAGAATTTTAAGGCACGTGTAAAACTTCTGATGAATTCAGTGTGTGCAGGGGGGGGGGGGAATTTGGTCGGCCTTTTGTCTTTTGAGTTTCAGTTTTCAGGTTTGTTCAGTGTCGTGTGAAGTGCACAATGTCTTCTCGTAAACACTTAACTTTAAAAGATAAAGTCAAACTCATTAATCCGTATGATCGGCAAAAAAATAGTGTTCGCAATCTCGCTGCAAAATTCAAAATAGGGAAGATGCAGGTAAGTGACATCCTAAAGAAAAAAAATGAACTGCTCAAACAATTTTGGCAAAACGGAAATGATCAGGTTCAAAAATCATTCCCAAAAACTGTTGGACTTCAAATTGACAATGTTACGTATGAGTGGTTTTGTCGCAAACATGCCAAAAAATTTCCCGTTAATGGGCCTATTATTAGGGAAAAGGCTTTGGAGGTTGCGAAATGTATGGGAGTAGATGAGTTCAAAGCTTTTGTGGGATAGCTAGACAAGTTCAAAACTCGGCATAAAATTTCTTGGAAAACCATAAGTGGTGAAGGTGGATCTGTTGATACTGGGGTTGTAACAGAGTGGACCGTCAAATTGGAAGATTTATGTCGTGATTTTGAAGTTAAGGATATTTACAACTGTGACGAAACAGGGTTGTTTTTTAAAGCTCTTCCTGAAAAAACAATGAGTCTAAAAAACGAAAAGTGCCAGGGTGGAAAAATCTCTAAGGAACACTTGACTGTACTATTGTGTAAAAATATGCTGGGAGACTTTGAACAACCTCTTGTTATAGGAAAACCACAAAATCCTTGTTGTTTCAAGGGCATAAAGTTGAATCTTTTGAATGTTGACTGGAAGTCTAATAAAAAAGCGTGGATGACACGAGATATCATGAGCGAATGGATAAGTCACTTTAACCAAAACATGATTCATCAAAACAGAAAAATTATTCTTTTCATGGATAATGCTGCATCTCACCTGCACATTGAATTGTCCAACATTCAAATCGTTTTTCTGCCACCAAACACATCTGCAGAGTGTCAGCCCTTGGATCAAGGGATAATAAAAAATTTTAAACTTCACTACAGAAAGTGTTTTAAGACATCTCATTGCAAACATGAACGATGTAACATGTGCGAGTGACCTTGCAAAGAAAATCAGCATCCTAGATGCGATTCAATGGATTTCCTCTTCAGTAAATGCAATTAGAAAACAAACTGTTGTGAACTGTTTTGTGAAGTTTGGCTTCTCAAACGCAAAAATTAAAGTTGTGAACAGCAATGTGGAGCACCAAGAAGAACAAGAACTTCAACATCTATTGATAATGTACGATACTTCAGCTACAAGTGACCCTGCCTACAAAGATATAGACTCGAACCTCACTACAGAAGATGGTGCTCTAGATATCAATGACATTATCATCGATAGTTTTCAAGAAGTTCCTCATGAGGATGAAGAAATGGAAGGAGGTCATTCTGTCGAAGAACATATTAATGACGAACCACCGATGAAAATAAAAGAAGCGCTCATACAAATCAATCGTTTAAAAATGTTTTTCGCCAATGAAGGACTTTCGATGGTTTCTTCACTCCAAACAAATGTTGAAAACAAAATTATCAGCCGAAAGAAGGTGCAGAATAAAATAAGTGATTACTGTATGTATTTTTCTTAAGATAAAGTCATAATATGCATAGCACAATTGTATGTATATTATTTTCAAAAATATTGTGCAAAATCTGTATATAATTTAATTTAATTTTACATTAAACATTTAACGATTTTTCTTTATCTCTTATGTATGTAATTGTATATTATTTACAAAAATATTGTTCAAAATCTGTATATATTTTAATTTAATGTTACATTAAACGTTTAATGATTTTTCTTTCTTTTTTTTTCTCCCCCAGACTTCTTGTTAGTGGACACTTCTCTCTAACGGACAAATTTTTGTTCCCCATGGCTGTCCGTTAAAGGGAAGTTTCACTGTATGTTTGTTCAGGATATTGGTCTTAGCTTTACATCTATAAAAACAATCATATAACATTTGAAGTCTCAAACAGAATATACATTAATATCTCCATGTGCCAAGCCCATACTCACATCTGGTGAGTATGGGCTTGGCACACTCAGGGTTCTGGGCTGGATATCATCATTCTTCTCTTGGTGATTTCCTTTTACTTCTGACTTGCTCTCTCTCTCTCTCTCAGAGTAACTCAGAAATTTTTTTTGGCTGGTGCAGAAAAAGCCTCAGGCTTCCTTTTGCACCATATGGCTAATTATAATAATAATAAATAATATACTAAAAGCAATAAAAAATATACAAGGGGCATTCAAAAAGTTTTTTGTGAAACATATTCAGGCATATGTAATAAGAGATAGTAGTATCTATACAAAATTTCAGCCATATAACTTATTCTGTTTGATTTTTGGCAGGTATGATTCTGAAGTCTGCTGAAAAATCAAACCAAAAAAAAAAAAAAAAAGGTAAAATTTGAGCAGTGAGCAGTTATAAAATTCTTAATAAAAGAGAATGCAGAATTACCTAAAATCATTCAAAATTTGGAAAAAAAAATAAATAATATATAAATATATATATATTAATCTACTCTATCAGATCACACAATCTGGGGGCAGTTTACTGAATTTAAGCACAGCCAAGAGAGTGCTGAAAATGATCGAAGGACTGGGCAGCCAGCAATACAAAATGGTCAACAAAGTGCATAAATTAGTTATGGAAGACTAAAATGAACACTGAACAGATAGCTAATAAAGTAAAGATTGGGCCAGTATATGCCATCCTACATGAGCAGTTATACACGACAAAGGTGTCTTGCAGGCAGGCTCCAAAAGAATGCTGAGTGATAGTCAGAAAGGCAAATACAAACGTTGCCATTTGGAGCATGCTGCCACTCCAAATGAAGAGATTTTTGCCTGAATTGTTACTGCTGATTAATGCTGGGTTCAATACTTTGATCCAGAATCTAAAGTTGCCACCATTCAGTGGAAACATGCTGGATAATCCAATCCAAAAAAATTCAAAGTGCTAGCTCACCTAGAAAGATTCTGTTAGTCTTCTGGGATTGTTCAGGAGTACTGCTAATTGATTTCCTTGAAAAGGAGTAAAACTGTGATGGGGAGATACTGTGCGGATCCATTAACCAAATTACAAGACAATATCAAGCAGCAGTGATAAAGAATGCTGTTGCTGGATAACAACGTCTCACCTCAAGCTCAAAGATGTGTACTGACAGAAACAACAGTGGCCAAACTGGGGTTTTTTGCCACATCCACCTTATTCACCCAATACAGCCCCATCTAACTTTTACTTGTTTGGAAAACTCAAACAGCATCTTCGTGGACAATGACTTTCTGAAACAGTCAGTGACCGAGTGGTTTGACAAGCAAAATACAGACTTCTACAAGGAGGGGATTTTGAAACGCAGCTGGCAAAAATGCATAACTGTGGGTGGTGACTACATAGAAGTCTTAATATGCCATCCAAATTTCATAAGGAACTACAATAAAATCTCGTTGATACAAAGTACTCATTTATATGAAGTACATGCCATTCCCCTGTGAAAGGATAGGCTTTTCTATGTAAATATATTAATTTATTACAAAATTCAGTTAATATGTATTACAAATTTCATTTTCACCCCATGAGAAATAAATATTGCTATTTTGTACGTTTAATACAAATCTTAGCACAGCTGTCCGATTATTGCCTCCTGAAGGATGGCACTGACTTGTTAGAAATTATTTTTGTGTAAACAAAACCAGTTTATAGTAGCTACAATATAAGTGCATTCTGAAAAACATCATGATAAATTAAAAAAAGAATAAAAACAGTTTTTCTAAGTTGTTTACATACACTCCATGGTTCTCCACAGGATTAAGGTGAGTTGCAATTGTTATGCCAGTTCAAAGAATCTTTTGCTACAGTATACAGTAATCTATTTTTTATGCTATTTTATCTGAGTTTATGTCTTTTTCGGAACTTGTGTCTTTAAATTAATTTAAAGTTGGTTTATGTTAAATCTCATCTAGTAGTGTTATGGTTACAAAATATAAACTGACTGAACTGAGCCTGGAAATTAAACTATAAATTATACAAGAGGCTGATAGGATGGAACTTAGCAAAATGGACATTGCAAAGGAATACAACATCCCTTTACCTACTTCTACAATACTGAAAAACCAAAAAAAAAAAAAAAAAACTTGAACTGCGTGACACTGGAGCAGTGATAAAAAACAGAAAATGAATTCCTGGTTCAAAGCTCGAGGAACTAGAAACAAAACGTTTCGAGTGATACCAACAAATGCATGCATCTAATTTTCCAATATCAGGTCTGATTTTGCAAGGAAAAGCAAATTAGCTGGCTCAGCAACATGGAATTAGCAACATCAAATGCAGCAGTGGTTGGCTCTAAAGATTTGAAGACAGGCATAACTTGGTTTCACCAAATGTTTGTGGCGAGTCTGGATTAGTCAACAAGGAAAAGGCTACAGACTGGTTGTGTTCTGTACGGTCCATTCTTGAAAAATATGAGGCAAGGGATATTTTTAATCTCAATGAGACAGGTTTATTTTATAATTGCTGCCAAACAAAACATTTGCTGTTTGAGGAGTCTTGTCATGGTGGAAAATTAAATAAACAAAGACTCACTATTCTGTTATGATGAAATTCAAATGGCAAAACAAAACTATGCCTACTGGTGATTGGTAAGTTTTCCAAGCCAAGATGTTTTAAAGAAGTTAACCAACTTCGATGATATTCACAAAGGCAAATACAAAAATTGATAAGTCTCTTTTGGAGTAACAATAAGTGGCCAATAGAAGAAGTACTTGGCTTACAGTTAGAATTTTTCGTCTTGGCTATCAAAAGTGGAAAGAAGAATGACTTCAGTAAAAAAGAAGATTTTGATGATTCTGGATTGTTCTACAACACATTCTATCAAGACACTTAAGTTGACAAATATACGGCTGTTGTTTTTAGCCCCCCATTACCATCCGTAGTCGAGTGGTCAGGGGCGGAGTACGGTAGCACACGCTCTTTGAGTAGGCTGGGGATCAAGCCCCCGACTGCTAAATACGGTCAATCTGCCAACCTGCACTGGACCAGCATGGCAGATTATGGTCCATTTCCCTCAACGTGAATTGTTGAGGTTTCCATCCTGCAGTGGGTGACAATGGCTGCTGTTTATCTTTTTTTTTTTTTTAACCACCAGTTTTATGCAGCCACTGGATCAAAGCATTATTTATAACCGCAAGGGAGTATATAGAGCCTGCCTGATAATATACCTGATCCTCAACATAGGAGGGAGGGAACAATTTGCAGCTAAATTGGAATGTCTTGGATGCTATCCATAATCTTGTTATTGCTTGGGACAGTATTGCATCCAGTGTAATAATCAACTGCTTCAGAAAGAGTGGCTTTGGGGAGAATATCATTGAAAAACATGGTCCAACAGATGAATGTGATAGCAACATTGAGGAAAGGGGGAATTTGAAGGAGCTATGGATTTTTTTTGGCAAATTTAAAGAGTTTGTGAAGGTACATGTAGTTTCTACCACAGCAATACAACACCAGATGAGCTCCTAGGCACCAACAAAACAATGACGTTTTTCTTACCGACTACAGCGAAAGTGAAGAAGCACACACACTACTGTCTAAAAAAGATGCCCAAAATGCATTGAGCGTAATAGGGAATGCGTTGGCCTGCAGTAATGTTGATAAAGAAAACTACTGAATTTTATAATGCCCATGCTGTAGTTAAAAATGCATACAGGACAAAAACTGTGCAAACATTGGATTCTTTCTTTAAATTAGATTAATTTATCAAAAAGCTAATGGATTATGTCTCCTTTAATATTAAGATTAATTCTTTTACTGCAATACTAAAATACAGGAATACCTCGCATAGCCTGGTTAATTCGTGCCAAAAAAACACTGCGCTATGCGAAACCGTGCTGATCGAGGTATTATTAGTATGTATTTTAATGTAATGATTATATGGGTCGAGCTGCAAAAATATAAGGTGTTTGTTTACTATAAATTGATGCACACGAAGTTCTTTCAAAAAAAGAAACTAAAATGATAAATACTAGTAAGTACAGTAGAAATGATTTTTATTGCTTTATGTACTGTATTTTTATTTTGAAAAATAACTGATCAGCTTAGTTTGCACAGTTTTTTCTTCTTTTTATCTGCATACATCTCTTTATAACATCGAATGTCATTTTGCAACGCCTGCCTTACTTTCATACCTCGTTCGATGTTTGGATCTAGAAGAACGCTCAGCGCCATTACATTTCTTCTTTCCACTCATATTTGCGTATAAAGGATTAAGTTTTTAAAAAGTAATCTTTAATAAAAATACACAGCTAAAAATATTTGTACAGCTTATGCACAATCAACGACCTCAACGCTTGGAATCTAGAATGTTTACTAATGTAGGAATGCTAGCAGAGTCCGTATATAATGGGAGTTTTGACAACAGTCAGAATGGCCTTGAATCCAAAACACATTGGCCTACGTGCTGGCATTATAATACATACATACATACATATCAAATGTATTGGTGCATAACGCAGTTAATTTTTTTTTTCAATTTGTAAACTGCGCTATAGCGAAACCCGCGCTGTTCGAAACCACGCTATGCGAGGTATTCCTGTATTGTATATATCAAAATTTATACTGTACAATATTTCCATTTCTGTTAATTGCTTTTCTCTTAGTTTGTCTTACAAATAAAATAAAATCTTTAAAATGTGTTAATCCTACTGTATTGTTAGACAAGGCTTTTGTTTTTATTATTTTTTATTTTAATTATTTTATTTTATTAATTTAAATTATTTTTATTTATTTTTGTTATTACAGGAACTCCCCGACTTACGTAAGGGTTGTTGTTTTTTGGTTTTTAGGAGCATTAGCAACTAAGGCCATATTGCTCCGGGGATATGTGGTGATCATTCCCTGACCTTTCCACATCCTCCGTATTTGGTGGTCATGGGCTCGAATCCTGGTCTAATCAAGAAGCATATGCTACGCACTGCTGCTCCCGCCCACCTGGCAATGGAGGCGCCTTTACATAAGGGGTGCGTTCCACCGAATGCTATGTAAGTTGGGGAATTTCCACAACTTACGTAAAAAAATGGCAAAAACTTACGTAAAGTCGAATTTCCATGAGTCGAGTATTCCTTAAGTCAGGGAGTTCCTGTATTATTATTTATTATTATTCTTAGATATATAGTATGTGCCAAAAAAAAATAAATAAATAAATAAATAATAAATAAAGAAATAATAAAGGTAAAATTTTGACACTCTGGGGACCCTCATTACTACAAACCTCGTTATTACAAAAGTGTGAAAATTTAGGTTCCTTGAGCTTTGTATTAACGAGATTCTACTGTATATGTTTAACAACACTTTTTGAATGTCCCTCATATGCAGGATAAAATAGGTTAAAATCAAAAACAGGTGCAGATAAAATCACAAAACATAAAGAAGCAGCTTTCAATGCAGGCACCTCTTTGTCAACACTAAACAGTAGATGGCATGATATGATATATGGGGGGAGGGGATTGACAAAATAATGGAAAACACCTGATATGAAAGTAGCAGTTTTAATAATGGCGGTACAAAGTATTTATGAATTGCAGTGATGAATTATTATTATTATTATTTCTTGCAGACAGTAATGTGAAGGAAAGACAATAAAAGCTGATGTTTATTTAGTGGTGATTTTATAGTTGTCTGAATTTCAAAGACTGAAATTCACCAAAAGTATAGAAAAACAAAATCTGATAGAACAAACAGTAGGAGAAAACTGAAGTTCACTGAAAGAGTCCACCAGATGCTGAAAAGGATTGTAGCTCGAAAATGTAAAACTACTGTTTCAAAAAAACTGCAGAACTTAATGCAAGTCTCAGCTGAAATTTATGGCAGAGCCACTACTGCCAAGCCACTTGTTACTGATGGTAATGCTAAAAAGAGGATGCAAATGGTGTAAGGAGTACAAAAACTGTCACTTATTGAAATAAGGAGTACAAAAACTGTCACTTATTGAAAAAGTCATATTTACAACACTTTTTTCCAAAATCAGGGAGAGTTTACATTTGGTGAATGTCAAAAGGAAGTGCATCACCTTTAGTGCCTTGTTGCTAATCGTCAAATGTGAAGGAGGATCAACAATGGTTTTAGCAGCAATATCCTGGTGTTCTTTAGTTCCTATCATAACCCTGAATAGGCAAATTATTGCCACTTGATGTTCTGAGCAACCAGGTTCATCCCATGGTGCAAACATTTCCCACAGTAAATACAGCCACATGGACTCTGTGTACAGAGAAGAAAACATATGTTATTTGTTTTTTTTCTATCACATACCAATTTTTCACAAATCACTTAAGCTGATGTCATGGTCTATTATTGAATTTAAGTTAGGAGTAATGTACAAGTTAGTGCATTTGCATCATTTCTGTACTACATAGCCAACTTAGGAGTAACTCCAACTAAGTTAGGAGTAATGTACAAGTTAGTGCATTTGCATCATTTCTGTACTACATAGCCAACTACAAAAGTAGTTATAAATTGGCATCATTAAGTATATCTCATATACTTAATGATGTATATCATTAAGTATATGAGTTGCCATGACATGGCACTACCTCGAATAAGTAATGCTTCACCATAGGAGAAGACTATTGTTACTTATTCTCAGCAGATACTATCACCCATACAGCACCGTTTCGGAGCTTATTTGGCTCCTCATCGGTGGGTGGGCGGGTACCCTGGTGTTGCAATGATGACAACCAGTGGATTTATACTTTGCAGCTGGGTTGTCATCATTGCAACACCAGGGTACCTGCCCACCCACTGATGAGCCAATAAGCTCTGAAACAGTGCCGTATGGGTGATGGTATCTGCTGAGAATGAGTAACAATAGTCTTCTCCTATGGTGAAACGTTACTTATTCGAGGTAATGCGATATCATGGCAACTCGTTGTGAAGGTATTCACAATATGAGATATACTTAATGATGCCAATTTATAACTACTTATGTAGTTGGCTATGTACAGAAATGATGCAAATGCACTAACTTGTACATTAGTTAAACTATTTACGTAACCCAAGGTTTTAACCCTAAACTATACCGTAATTAAGTTAGGAGTAAATGCCAGGAATTTGTAAACTAAATCTTAACATGTTGGCAACACTGCCTTCAGTCATTTGTTTCTTTACCTTGAAAGCTCCATGCAGCATTTATCAGTGTGAGCTCGTTTATTTTTGAAGTTATCATATCAAACTTGTGTTGAAAAGTGAGTAAGATGTCTTTACACAAGTGTCTGAACAATCCAAACTTATTTTGTTATATTTGTGGAAGTTATGTAGTCCTCAAGCAAAGACAAATTACAAAATTTGTAAAAAAATGTGTACTGTGTTATTTTGGAGTGAAACTCTGTGACTGCATTGAACAGTGGATGCCACAAAGTTTGAAGAATTTCAAGTTCTCCTCATAAGTTTCGGAAAGAAACTTATGAGAACCTGAAATTCACAAACTGTTTCATCAATGATGAAACAGTTTTACCTCAAGAAGGTCCCTGCTTCAACTATCTTTGTACTAAATTCCCATTGATCAGCCAAGAGAAGCTGAAACAAGGTATTTTTGTTGGACATGAATTTGCAAACTGATGAGGAAACTATGAATAAAAGAGAAAAACAGGCATGGCTTAGCTTCGAGTCTGTTGTTGAGAACTTCTTAGGGAACAACAAGGATCATATACAGGAATATAGTTGAAAATATGTTAGCAAACTTCAAGAAGCTGGGCTACAATGTGTGTCAAGGTTTACTTTTTTACACTCCCACATTGACTACTTCCCAGAAAATCTAGGAAATGTTAGTGAAGAAAAGGCTGAGAGGTTTCACCAGGGTATTAAAGACATGGAGAATGAACTACCAGGGAAGGTGGAATGTCAACATGATGCTGACTATTGTTGCATGCTGAAGAGGGACTATAAAGTGGGAGGATCTGCAAGAAAACCAACGAAACAAAAATGTGACCCATTGTAGTTTTTAAAATGGAAGTGAGTGTTTAGCAGACTTTTTACCACACTTACCTTTTTAATAGTGTTTTCAACATGTATTTAAAAAAAAAATCTGGTAAAGTTAGTGGCTAAGATTTAGTACTCGGTGCACCCTCTTTACGCTCGCCGACACGGCAGTGATTGACGGGTGCTGACTCCGCCCAGTGTCACGTGTTCTCCTGAACATATGGAGACATCAGGCACGCGTGCCACGCCGTGCGTGTCACCCGTGTTATGAATTTCGATGTTAGAAATGTCACGTGGTGTTAATACTTGATTAGCATATTATCTGATTTTATCGATGTGTAATTATAAAGCAAAAAAAGAAAGTTGTTTGGTTTTGGGAAAGGCTGAATAATAGCGTATATCGTATTATTCAGTAAATAGTACACAGAAACGGGGGGTCTGGGGGGCAGAGCCCCCCAGAAAAAAAAAAAAAAAAACCCTCTGTTTGCGTATTCGATTGTTGGTGACTTACTCTTTGGTTTCCCATGGTTGAGACGGGTGTCTGTTGTATTGGGTGATTTTTTTTTTTTTTTTTTTCCTGCGAAATATTAGTTCCAAAATGTTGGGTTGTTTTGAAAATATAATTCAATTGATGAGGTGAGTGGTTTTCTGTCGTTTTAGCATTTCTGTTGGGCATCAGCAATTTTCAGTGTTGCCCATGTCAATCACTGCTTTCCCCCCTCTTCTCCTCGCCGCCATTTTGAAGGGTGCACCGAGTACTAAATCTTTACCAAGTTAGCATTTTGTTATAATTTTAATGCACAAATTCTGCCAAAATTAATAAAAATTGAGAAAAATCAAAATTTCTTTGTGGTTTTTGAACAAACCTGATGTGTGTGTGATGAAAACAAATAACTTATTTTTGAAATCAGCATTAGAAAATTACTCTGAAACACCCTTTTCTGAGAAAATATAAGTAATATTTTTTCAAAATGTACTGTTATCACAGGTGTTTCCACAGGCCTGTCATATGATAGGAAAAAACCATAACACAATTCTAAAAAAAAAAAAAAAAAAAAAAGCACTGATGCACTCAGAACACTGTTGCTACTGCACACCATTTATTACTGCCAGTTCCTGATTACTTGCATTTTTTTAACATCACAGTATCCTGATTTTCCTCTATCACATGACAAACAAGCTATTTTTATTATACTGTACCATGCTCTATTTAGTTGACAGAGAGACATACTATCTTGAAAGCTATTCCCTTACATCTTGTAATTTTATCCTCACGTTTTGTAATCTTATTTAATCCTGTTTACATTTTTATCGCTTTTCGTATGTCTCGAATTCACTCAACTTAGTATTTTCACTTATTTCTTTTAATAAAGTTGTCAGTTGTTTCAAGTGATTTTATTAACTAATTTAATTCAACTATAAATAATACTCTGCACATTCACATTGCAATATTTTGATGATGAGCTATACCAATTCAATATGTCTATCTCATCATCATTCTGCTGTGGGAACATTTGACTACAGTATTTGCAGTTGTCCCTTGATGTGTATGCTGATCTTAGGCCTTACGATATTATGTATGACCATATTAAAAACTATATATTTCATTACATATTTATCGATTTACGCTGTAATTGTTCGTCGTTTTGAATCAAATTATGAAAAATTACAATGTAATATCAGATGTAGCGTTCATAGCACTTTAAATCTCTTTCCTTCTTCTCTGCGACACGAACATTAAATACAACGTAGAGCAAAATGGCTACCACAAACCCGAAATTCATTGATTGGGAAACTATAATACCCACTAAAATATAAACACCATTCCAGATGTATGTTGACTATGAATAAGAACTATCTTTCACAAAAAATGGAGTTATACTCACCAGGAAAGTATAAAATAAGAAAAAAACGTTCCTACATAAAATATAATTCCCAAACCAACTTCCGATCATACACAACACACAACAAAAGATTTTTCAAAATGGCCTCAGCGCCACCACGCTTTTATGGACAACAAACATTGAAGCACATCGTATTGTCTATTTAATTGACGATCCGTTGAATTTTAGCCCAACATTTATCAAAAATATAGATGTTCTATGATCTTACGATATTGATGAAGATTTATCAGGCTTAATGTCTAAGTTTGCAGATGATACAAAGGTTGGCAGGGTTGTTAATGACAGTAATAGCAGTGTGCTACTGCAACACGATCTAGAAATTATGGGCAGATGGGTTGAGAAGTGGCAACTAAGGTTTAACATTGAAAAATGTAAAGTACTGCATATGGGTAGAAGTAACTCCAGAGGAACATACCAACTGTGTGGTACTACACTTGGGGTGGTAGAAAATGAAAAAGGACTGGGAGTAATTGTGCAGTCAGATTTGAAGTTTTCTGACCAATGCAGACAGGCTGCCAGAGCAGGTCATGGGGTTTTGTCAATGATATGCAGGACGTTTGCTAGCAGGGAAAAGGAGGTGATTGTCCCTCTGTATAAGGCAATGGTCAGGCCACGCCTTGAGTACTGTGTACAGGTCTGGAGGCCTCATTTTAGGAAGGATGTAGAGTTTCTTGAGCGTATACAGAGAAGGGCAACAAGATTGGTGAGGTGGAACAAAGGGTCCTCTTACCAAGAATGGCTTAAGTTCTGCAAATTGCAGCAGCTGGAGACTAGGCACCTGCGAGGCGATCTGATTGAGGTGTGCAAGGCCTTGAATGGGTTGAGCACGCTGAATTATGAAGGGATTCTTTCGCTTGCTCAGATTACAAACCTGATAGGGCATAAATTAAAATTGAGGAAAGACAGTTGTAGAATAGATGTGCAGAAATTTGTGTTTAGCCAGTGGGTGGCTAATTGCTGGAACACAAACTTTCATCTGTCGTTATGGAAGCTGATAGTTTAAATAAATTCAAGGAGGGACTGGACAAACTTTTAGAGGGAATGGCTGTATGACATTGTTTTTTTTTTTGGCTGATGCTACATAAGCTGATGCGCTTGTTTTCTTGCATCACATACCTCCATTACCATTACCACTACTACTACCCGCTAAGATAGCTAGGACCGTAAGAAGTAAGCATTCTGATCGTGAAGGGCTGTAAAACAGTAGTGTTCTCTTGAATTCTTTATACAATAAAGAGTATTTATTTATATTGTGTCTATCTGTAATCTGCCAATCCTTTGGGTAGCCGTTTTCGTTACTCGATGATAAACCCAGTTTTGCGATGGTACAAGCTTTGTATACGACAGGATAATTTTGCTAGACACACCAATTCCTCAAATATCCCTATAATAATATCTAAAAAACTGAAACCAGAGCTGAAACTCCTAAACTGTTTTTCACGGGAGGGCTGGTATAACGATGATCTGATTTTTGTGCTGACACTAACAGACTATATATTGATCACCGTACCGAAAAATATTGACTATATCTCGATAATCGCAATGGAATATATCTCGAATTGTTAAACCTCTTTTACACAGTGAACAACTACTCTGTTAAGCACCTATCCTTTCATAAATTAAGTGGTCCTTTAATAAAGGCATCATATGTTCGTATCGTGCAATATAAAGTATATGGGTAGATACGACATAAGAACTTTAACGACCTAAGAACGTTCCGTAGAATGACTATCTCAAAAATCCTATTCCGATAGGATTTCGGTTCTGAAATAGTCATTCCACGGAACGTTAAAAGTCCTTAGATCGTATCTGCCAATGTACTTTATATTGCACGATACGAACATATGATGTATTTACTAAAGGAGCACTTCATTTATGAAAAGGTTAGGTGCCTAACAGAGCAGTTGCTCGCTGCGTAAAAGTGGTTTAAAAATTCGAGGTATATTCCATTGCAATTATCGAGATATAGTCAATATATATATGTATTTTTTTGACTGATGATACATAAGCTCATTTTCTTGCATCACATGCTACCATTACTACTACTTCAGCCAACTTCAGTTATACCTACTTACTGACTTTATTATTATTATTGTTGTTGTTACTCTTATATTATTTCTCCCTGGTTGGGGGATTCCACTCCGTGACGGATACTGCTACCAAGTAGACAGGGTGGTTGTAATGTCTGGTGTTACTGTCGGTCGAGGAAATCTCTGACTATCCTATACAGGTGTTCAAGATTGCGACTTTCTGGAGTTCCTTGTAGGTGTTCTCTGGGAGACCTATTGCTGCTAGGCTGCTATATAGAGTCTTTGGTACCATACCGGTGGTTGACACGATGATTGGGATGGTTGATAGTTCTTGCACATGCCACATCTCCTTGATCTCATGTCTCAGGTTCGTGTACTTCCTAAGTTTTTCCTCGTGGGTTTTCTGGACATTGCTAGTGTTCGGCACAGCTATGTGAATCGGGTAGATAGCCTTTTCCATCTTGTCCTCAAGGGTTATGTCTGGTCTGTTGTGCGGGATGGTCTTATCCGTTATTATGGCGCGATCCCAGTACAGCTTGTGGGTTCGGGTCTCTAGTACTGCCTGGGGTTTGTATTTGTTGTAGGGTACACTTTTTTTGGTCAACTGATATTTCCTCGATAGCTACTGATGTATTATCCTGGTCGTGTCTATGAGTGTACTCAGTCTGGGTGATCACCTTGAACCCCGCGGTGATATGTTGGATCGTTTTTGAGGCCAGGTGGCATGGTCGACATGTGTCATCTGATATTCAGGGCTCCTTTGCGATGTATTTTCTATAGTTTCTGGTTTTGATTACCTGGTCTTGGATGGCCAGCATGAATCCTTCAGTCTCGGGAAGAATGCCCCGCTTGTGAGCCATGCATTGGAAGCAATGGTGTCGATGTGATCTTGATGGAGGTCATTGTAATGTCTGCCATGGAGTTTCTTCTTTGTCCATCTTTCTAACTTCGTTTCTTGTACTGTCTGGGCAGGAGGGGGTTTCTCGCTTAGGTTGAGTGGGGTATACCACTTATCTCTCTTCCTTATGGCCCGGTGGAGTGGTATTGTGTTGTTCTCGAAGTAATCCTTCAGGTTAATTATCGCTGTCTTCTGTTGCTCAATGAGGTCTGTCAGGCCCCTTCCTCCTTCTTTCCGAGGTATTGTTATTCTCTCCACTTCTGACTTCGGGTGGTGTTGGCGACTCTTGGTCATCATTGTCCTTGTCTTTCGCATGATATCTTCTAGCTCGGTGTTAGTCCAATCTATGACCACGAATGTGTATGTTAGTACGGGAGTTGCTTATGTGTTTATGGCTTTAACTGTGTTCCCTCCTTCAATTTTGCTTTCAGCAGGCTTCTGAGTCTCTGATGATATTTTTTGGTCAGGCACTTCTTGATTTCCTTGTGCATCAACTGCTCAGCCTGCATCATACTTAGGTATTTGTAGGTCTCTCCTTCTGTCATAGCTTTGATTTCTTTACCAGTCAGCAGCTGGTAGTTTCGGCCAATTAATTTTCCCTGGTGCAGCGTGTGGGTCTTGCATTTTTCTAGACCAAATTCCATTCTGATGTCCTTGCTTCGGTGATCCGGAGTAGTTGCTGGAGTTGCTTCTCGGTTGCCGCGTAGAGCGTGATGGCATACATGTACATCAGGTGGGTGAAGGTGTACAGGTTCTTTCTTCCTTCTTTAAGGTTATATCCATACTTGCTGCCGTTGAGCATGATGGATAGCGGGTTGAGTGCTAAACAAAACCATAGTGGGGTCAGAGTATCTCCCTGAAAGATTCTTCTTCTAATGGGATTGGCCTGGTTGAGATGTTCTCGACCTCAGTGGTGGTACTCCATTTCGCCATTGTTTCTCCTAGGAAGTTTGTCACTATCGGATTGACCTTGTAGATTTTCAGGGTCTCTATTAGCAAGCTATGAGGTACGGAGTCGAAGGCCTTGCGGTAATCAATGTAGGTCATGTGTAGGCTGCGGTGCTTCTTGTAGGCTTGTTCCATAGTTGCGGTATCTATGGTTAATTGCTCCTTGAATTCTTTGCTCCTCCGCTTGCATCCTTTCTGCTATTCGGCCATTATGTTCTGACTCTCTAAATGGTCTGCCACCTTCTTAGTTATGCAGCTGGTCAGGATCTTGTACATCGTTGGGAGGCATGTGATTGGCCTGTATTTCGCCGGGTTTCTTCATCTTTAGGCTTCACATATGTGACTCCTTCAGTGAGAAACACCGGGATTGTCTCCGGATGCCTTATCATTCGAGTGAACTGCTCTGCTAGTTGCTTGTGTGTGCAGGTGAGCTTCTTGTACCAGTTGTTGTGGATGTTATGAATTCCCGGGGTTCGCCAGTTGTGGGTGTTCCTGGTCGACTGTTTTTCTTCTTCTTCAATCTCGCACTCTCTCATCTCTTGTATGTATTCATTTTCTTCTGTTCTACCTCTATCCAGGGTGCTCTGCTGTTATGCCTTACTTCACTGCACCAGATATTTCCTAAGAACTAGAAGGCTCTTTGGTCCTCATCGAAGAGTCGGTTGTTTATTTTCCTCTGGCATCTCTCTTTGTATCGGTGTAGTCTCTTGCTGTGTGCGAGGAGGTTCTGCTTCATTGTGTCTATTCTCCTGTTCTCTGATTTCGCTGTCTCTCTTGATGATGCTCTTCACCTTTCCAATGTAGTAGTAGTAGTAGTAGTAGTAGTAGTAGTATATCGAATCTCGTCGATGACGCGAGGAACTTTAATGGAGCTTTTTTTCAATCCGTGGCAGAGTTAGTCGTTCTCAGGCGGAAATAGCAAGATTTTCCCCAGAAACTGGGGTTTTTCGTCCAGCAAACATACAAAATCGACCAGAGAACACACGCAATTAACTGACATAAGACACAGCACGGCACATGAATTTAATTCTTCGGGTTGCGTTAATATAATAGTTTTTTGTTTTTTTTTAGTAGTAGTATTACTATTATTATTCTTATTATTAGCCGTATGGTAAAAGGAAGCCTGAGGCTAATGTTGTACCAGCCAAAAAAATTTCTGAGTTACCCTGAGAGAGAGCGAGAGAGAGAGAGATATCAGTAATAATGAGAAGTATGATGATATCCAGCTCAGTACCATAGGTTTGTTAAACCCATATTCGCCAGATGTGAACCCCTGCGGTTTCTTACTGGACTGGACTCGTGTCTTGCTAGCATATGAACTTTATACTATGAAAAACTATCGTCATTTGTTTGTGTTGTCTGTCTGTCTGTTCACTAATACGTTTTTACGGAACTCTAGAAACAGGATTTTTTTTTCTGGCCCACAGCTTGTCTGAGGGTGAAATTTTCACTGATGATGTTTTCTACTTTCGGCCATCAGTGAGGCGGAATTTTCTGGTATCCACATGAATGGCACTACTTCTCTTGGATGGATTTGCCCTAATGATGGAACTCTACGAGATAATAGTCTCGCATCCTTCCGGGCAGGGACGTGTATCGGAGTTACAGAGAAGCAAGTCAATTGAACAGCAACTCAGTATAATAATCGTGAGCAAAGACACGTTTCAAAGAGAATGCACAAGTTGTCATGTCATCCGTTGTCCTGATAAATGATCACCGGAACAGGCTCCATTCCTCTCAGCAAAAAAAAAAAAAAAAAAAAAGAGTATGGTTACAGTGGGGCTCAAAAATAGCAGATATCAGTCAAAGGATGACTGGATAAATGACGTCGAGATCTCACAAATTCCTGTTCCTACTATGCTATTTCATGCTGATGGGAAGTCCAGAATATGGAGACAAACAACAGCATGAGTTCATGGACCGTCCTGCCAGATTCTTGCAATGTAGGCAGGTGGTGTATAAAGTGCATTAGCTGTCTGACGGTACCAAGGGTTCCTCCATTTCCAGGTTGTATATTCTGTTTGTGTATCACAGTAGGATTTAAAGGCAGGAGGCAGAGATTTAAAAGTGTGTGGGGAGTGAAATGTGTAGTTTTATGTTCTTCTGACTGTTGGGCCCTAGTGGGACCCACCGTTACCCACACTTTGCCACGAGGAGGCAAGTCAGGCGCCTAGTAGATTTTTTAAGTACTCTCACAGGCCCTGATAGGCAGGTGGTTATGGTAGTGGTGTTTTGGTGTGGAGACTGTTTTGGTAGCCGGGCCTTTTGCTACTGGGCCTTTTGATATTACCAATGGAGCAAAGTTTGGACACCAAAGATTATCTGGAAAATGTTTCTGATTAAGTACACCCATTCAGCTGCAAATATGTTTCTCCAGATCTAGTTAGTGCTCATCAAATACAATCAATGAGGAATCAGAATAGCTAGAACTAATAATATGTCTCCTGACACCATATCAGTTCAAGGACAAACTGTAAGGCGTCTGATTTTAAGGAAGAGGTGCAGCACACAAAAGCTTCATGAGCTTGCGCAGAGCTCATCTTCATCCTACTTTTTAGAAGAAATGGAACTTCAGCTTTTGGCCAGACCAACTGACAGGAATCAGAAGCTAGGTTGACTGTTGTGCTAAACGAGGAATGGACCAAAATACCACCTTCATGTAATCGAGAATTCGTTAGGAGTCTGCCAACGTAAATACAGATTCTGCTTTCGAAAACATGAACTTTGCTAGCAGGGAGAGGGAGGTGATTATCTAGTTATACAAGGCAATGGTCAAGCCACACCTAGAGTACTGTGTACAGGTCTGGAGGCCTCATTTTAGGAAGGATGTAGAGTTGCTAGAACGAGTACAAAGAAGGGCAAAAGATTGGTAAGGGGAACAAAGGGGTGCTCTTACCAAGAAAGGCTTAAGTTCTGCAAATTGCAGCGCCTGGAAAGTAGATACCTGTGAGGTGATCTGATTGAGATGGATAAGGCCTTCAATGGGTTGCGCAAGCTGAATGCTGATGGGATTCTTCCTCTTGCTCAGACTAAGAACCTGAGAGGACACAGTTTAAATTTAGGAACGATGGTTGTAGAATAGATGTGCGGAAATTTGCCTTTAGCCAGTGGGTAGTTGATTGGTGGAACAGACTTCCATCTTTTGTTGTGGAGGATGATAGCCTAAATAAATTAAGGGCTGAGCTGGACAGGCATTTGGAACGAATGGAGGGGTGAAATTTTTAGCTGATGCTGCATAAGCTTGCTTTCTTGCATCGTATGCCTCTACTAATGCTAATGCTAAATTGCAAGGCTGCACAGCAAAGCATCCATGATGTAAGCTGTTATGAATAAGATATCAGTAAGATTTTCATCGTTAATAAGTGTTTTCTGTTTTGGTCCACTGAATGGAAATCAATTACAGTAATGCCATTTTTTATCATATTCTGATGAGTTCTGAAATTTAGGGTTTAAATTTTTTCTATCTAAAGGCTGTTAAAAATGGGACAAAAAGAATGCGATTACAGCACCATCTAAGTTCTGAAACTATTTGATGCCAATTTTAGTATTCTATACAGTACCAAACCATACATTACACATTTTCTCCACGTCAGGGGCTTCATAAGAGGGACAACAAAAACGAGTGTGTGCATTATCTCAGAATATACAGGAATTTTTCCAGCAGGGATAAGGAGGTGATTATTCCATTGTATAAGGCAATGGTCAGGCCACACCTAGAGTACTGTATACAGGTCTGGAGGCCTCATTTCAAGAAGGATGTAGAGCTGCTGGAACGAGTACAGAGAAGGGCAACAAGATTAGTGAATGGAACAAAGGGGTGCTCTTATGAAGAAAGGCTTAAGTTTTGCAAATTACAGTGTCTGGAGACTAGGCACCAGCGAGGTGATCTGATAGAGGTGTATAAAGCCTTGAATGGTTTAAGCATGCTCAATGCTGATGGGATTCTTCCTCTAGCTCAGAAAAATCACCTGAGAGGGCATAAATTCAAATTGAGGAAAGACAGATGTAGGATAGACGTGCGGAAATTTGCCTTTAGCCAGCGGGTGGTTGGTTGGTGGAACAGACTTCGATCCCTTGTCGTGGAGGTTGATAGCCTAAATAAGTTTAAGGCTCAGCTGGACAGGTATTTTGAACGAACAGAGGGGTGAAGTGGAAGTGGGTTTTTTTTTTTTTTTTTTGGCTGATGCTGCATAAGCATGCTTTCTTGCATCAAATGCCTCTACTAATGCTAATGCTAATGCTAATGCTAAAAAACTAAATTCTGGCCCTCGTAGGTAACATAGTTGGAATAATTATAATTACAGTCCTCCCAGCACCGGTTGTACAAAGACCTAAGTTCGAAATCCCGTCAATGACGAAAGGAATTTTTATGAGTTTCTTTTCACAAGGCTAAGTTAGTCGGTCTCAGGTGAATGTAACATTGTTTTCATCCCTGGAAATTTCGATTTTTCGTCCTGCGAACAGCAAATCGGCCACACAACATACGCAATTTACAGACATATAATATATGGCACAATATGACTTCTGTTGCTGAGGGACCTAAAGCTCAACAAAACAATATACCTCTTCCATATTCGATTGGCAATACGCCAATTGACGAATGCTATACATTGGCTGAAATCGTTGACTGTAGCCGAGTGATTTCGTCTACATACTGCCAGCCCGTTTTTCCTAAAGGGACTTCCTCAGTGTTCGGAAGTTTATATTTTCCAAAAAAAAAAAAAAAAAAAACCCTGGTGTCAGCAGTAAAGGAAGCTGGATATTTGGATAGGTAAAAATCAATTGTCACAACTATATAGCAAATTTTTTTGGAAAATTATGGTTTGGGTAAATGGCGATCCTTTTAGGCTGAAATCAGTAAAACAGGATTCTATTCCATTTTTCCAAGAGTTAAAATGAAAAATTCGGTGACAAAAGATCAGTGATTATTATTATTATTATTATTATTAGCCATATGGCGCAAGAAAGCCTGAAGCTTATGCTACACCAGCCAAAAAATTTTTTCTAAAATACCGAGAGAGAGAGAGAGAGAGAGAGAGAGAGAGAGAGAGAGAGAGAGAGAGAGAATCACCAAGAAAAGAAGAATGACGATATGGGATCGAAAGATTGAGAACAGTTGTACATTTCATTAAAAATTTAATATTTCATATTAGGATTACCCGGCGAACAAACTCGTCGAGCATGTGTATTTTCACTTAGATAAAGCATGAAGTTTGTAGATTTATTGGACTGCTTCGTCCACTATAATATTAGAGAGGCAATGAGAGAAACCACCACAACTTGATCTGATTTTCAGCAGTAACGCTTCTTGCACCAAGGATCTACAGATAAAAGACCCACTGGGTGGCAGTAATCAGTGTGATGTTGTTGCGTTTACTTAAAGATATAACTAAAGTCAAGGTCAAATAAAGGGATTTGAATTTCTTAAAGGTAATTGAAAATACGAATTTCATAAAGGTGAAGGATATTGGTCTCGGATATTAGTAAATTCTGTAGAGTGCAACCAACTGACGAACATATCAACGACAAAAGTTAAATGGGAAGCATTCAGAAGCAATCGAGAAGCAATTGATATTAATTATGAGATACTCTTCAAGGATCTGATATCCATTTAGGATATCAGATGATATCCTAAATGGATATCATCTGATAAATCTCTGGCAAATAATAGAATGTAAATACATTTTCAAATACGTAAGCACTAGAAAGAAGGGGACGAATAACATTAATTCATCAGATATGAAGAGTTTAATGGTTGATGAACCTCCTCAGGTTGCTGACAAACTGATTACATATTTTGAATCTAAATTCACACATGACGAACAGTTTAAGTCCAAGGAAGACGAACAGTCTTCTTATGCCCAAGGATCCTTTGAGAAGGATAGCCTTCGTTTTTACTCCACAGATGACTAACTTTTGGTTGTTTGCTCAATTTTGGAGGATCGTTAAGGCAGGGGAGATAATTTGCTCAAGCTGAGTTCTATAATTAACTTTGATAAGGTCATTGCATAGGCCATGCGGTCTACAGGGCATAGATCCATAAGAAGAAATTCATCTAGTAGTAAGTTCTAAAAGTAGGGGCCAAGAACTGGGCCCTGCGGACAACCTCTAACAACTGGTCGGGAAGTTTTCTGAAAATTTGTTTGAAGTTACTGAGCAGTTGAAGAGGTAGTAGTTCTGGAGACAACGGTAGAGGTTGAGTGGAATATTGTGTTGACTTAATCTTCAGACAATGCTGGGCCACCAGATGGAATCGAAGGCACCAGCAAAGTCAATGGAGATAGCAGTAGACATTTTTCTGTGGTTGAGTTTGCTGTGTTGAGGAGATTATTCATAGCGTCTTCAGTGGAGCATCCTGGTTTAAAGCCATACTGCTTTGGAGAGTCTAAGTCGGCTGTCTGGTAGTAGGTAGATAATCTGGATTGAAGCAACTGCTCCACTACCTTGCCCAAGACCGGGAGAAGAGAAATGGGGCGGTAAGATTGGGGGAGAGTAGGATCTTTGACTGGACCTTTTAGTGTGAGTCGAAGCACCGCCTGTTTCCAAGAATCAGGGAAAATCCCTTTGGCAAGGCATTTTTTGAACAGTGCTAATAGGTGGTTTGGAAGATGTATAGCTGCTTTCTTGATGACTTCGGCCTCAATATTATCGTGCCCATGGTATTTATTTATTCTTGTTTTGTCAAGGGCTTTGTTCATTTCCTCAGAGATGAAAGAAGGTTCTATTTTATTGTTGGAGAAGGCCCGGTTGTCTTGTTCAATTTGCTTTTGTTCATCGTTGATGGGACTCTCATCAGTCTGAAGTAGGGCATTCAGAATATTATTAATGGATTCAGCCCATGTGTGTTGGATTGCTGCCGGGAGTCAGGGTGGCATTTAACATCTCTCCCCTTGGCAGCCTATTCATAACGATAAGATAAACGACCCCCAAAGGATCTGCATTACCAGTAGTTGTCACAAGGTTCTGCCAAGACACTTTATTTTTCTGCCGAATGAGGCTTCTGTAGTCGTTACGATATCTTCTATATACTTCCCGTAGAGCCTGGACCTCAGCGGGGGCTTGGTGTGCCTGGCTCTCTGGAAGGCTTTTTGGACAGTGTGGACTTGGCGCCTTAGGTTTTCTAGTTCTCTGTACCACCATGGGACTGCTTTTAGGTGCTTCCGCCGTTTGTAATAGTTCTCTCACATGCTTCTTGGATTGTGGTTGTTAAAAGGGAGAGGTGCTCCTGTGGATTTAAGATGGTTTAATTGGGATGTATCCATTTTTAGCTTTGATTTTATATTATTCTTGAAGACATTCCAATGAGCTGTTTTGGTGGAATATCTGAAGATATGGTGGTATATGTGAGGAGTACTATCAAGTTGTCTAGATAGATTATAGGAGATGGCAGCCCTGTGGTCTGAGGTGGTTCAAGCCTCATGAACCATGCATGATGAGAACTTTTGTGCTAAAGACCGTCTGGCGATGGTAACGTCAATGGTGATTTCCCACAGGGTATTGCTGAAGGTGGAAAGGTGATGTGGTTGGTTAAGGACCTCAACTGGAGAAGATGAGAGGAAATCTTCTAAGTGCTGTCCATTGTGGGAACTTGCATGGCCATCCACCCCGCTATGCCACAAACGAAATCTACAATCGGCATCCATCGTTACGAGGATTTTGCTGGAAGGTAGGAGAGTTATGACTGACTGGAGATATTCAATGTATGGTGTGATATCAGTTCGTGGTTGATAGTACAAGCAGACTATGTGCAGAGAGCCTTGTTGGCCGATAATGTGTGCACAAACACCAAATGGGGCACATAAGGAGTCGATCTTTTGACTGTAATTGTAGTGATCCTAATTTTTCAGCCTGGTCTGTACTTGTTAATGGGAGAGACTGCTTCTAAAGGGTTGGGATACACTCAAATAGAAAGGGTGCAAGAATATTTGCTGATGCTATCGAGGCAGTGTTAGGTGGGTCGGAAAACTGCTAGCTTGGGGGGATACAAGGACTAATAGATTAACAGTAGCCACTGGCAGAGGTGAAAGTGATTCTTGCACTGCTTCTATTGGAACGAGCAGAAGCCTGGAAAACAAGATGCAGGTTATTTCAGAGACTGCTGGGAGACACTGCGACACAAGTAAACACATGGGTTGTGTTAGGGTAGCTAAGAATAGTTGCTCAAAACATCAAAGGCAGATATTGTTGGGATATCAGAGATGTGGTGTCACAGAACTGGAATTTGGGGAGTACAATGTGTACAGAAAGGATAGGAGGGGTTATGCTATTAGTTAAGAAACACACAAAATCCAAGGAAGTGAAGCCAGTCGACATCGCTGGACAGTGCACTGTAGAGTCAGTTTGGTGTGACATAAGCATTGGGGGTCAAAATTGAGAGTAGGAGTGTGCTATAGGCCTAATGACTCTGATGAGTATAATAAGAAACTGTACAGGGAAATAGTGGGCCAGTAAATCAGAGTCTTATAATGGGGGATTTTAATTTCCCAGATATTGACTGGAATTTGTAGGTTGGTGTCACTTCCACACTAGCAAGGCTTTTGTAGATTTATTGGATGCTTGTTCGGGAGGCAACTAGAGGGAGTAATACTCTTGATTTGATTATCAGTAGTGATTCTTCATGCATTAAGAATCTGCAGATGGAGGAACCACTATCCGTGGTTCCTCTATCTGCAGTGATCACAGTGTGCTGAAGTGGGATTTACTCAGAGAGGTAACTACCATCAGGGGTAAAGGGAAGGGTTATTGCTTTCGTATATATGGCGCAAAACAGCCTAAGTCGTGGATTCTAAACCTACAAGAAACATACATGCAATGATGCCAACACGAATGTGCAAGCAGAGGATTTGGCTAGTTTTCCAAATCACATTCACTTGACTAAAGAATAGGACCTCAATACCTCTTCTATTGAGCATGACTCTCAAGTAATAGACATATCTACGAACAGTGGAATATCACAGAAAACTGTAGGGACCAAAAAATTAGGTAATGGATGGCACAAGTTTTCCCTACCAGTAAAATAAGGTTGACCAAGTTAGTTATACATATATTTAACATTATGAGTTCGTGTATGGATCATATGTGATTGAAGTATATCGTATGACATCAGAGGTATCTTTAGGCACAAGATGCCTCCGTAGCCAGGTCAGAAGGAGCAGCAGTGCGTAGCACACGCTTCTTTATTAGACAGGGGTTTGAGCCCGTCACCACCATATACGGAGGATGCGGAAAGGTCAGGGAATGACCACCGCATATTCCCGGAGCAATATAGTCTTAGTTGCTAATGCTCCAAATAACTACAAACAGCATGTTACCTCTTACCTTTAGGCACAAGCCCTGTGTGAACATGCAGTGTACTCAGCAGACAGCTAGGTCTGGTGAGCACAGTGCATGCTCACACACAGAGTGATGTTTTTTTTTGCTTATAAAGTGGTGAAGAGACTGTGTTGTGTGCTAGAGCAGTCTTGATGGAACATTCAACCACCCAAGTCAGAACTTCAATGTATTATGCTTATTCTCAGGCTGATTTTGTGGGATGTATTCAAGCATAATTAATACCTTTAATATAAAAAACAAACAAACAAACCAAGAAGCATTTCATTTTTGATTTTGACATTCTTGCCCTTTTTGGACTGGGAGATTATTTTGTCTTCCACTGAATTATCTTTTAGCTTGTGGGTTGTACTAGAACAGCCAACTTTCATTGCAAGTAATTACAGTACCCAAAGTCTGTATCTTCAGTTTTTTTTAAAAACATCTTCACAAATGTGGAGTCTTCTCATTCTTTGATCTTCATTGAAAATTTTTGCTATCTTGGCACTTTTTTCAAGTCTAAATCTTCATTGAAAATTGTGTCGGTCAATATTGAGTTCTGATGCAACTATTTGAATGCTTAAACAATGATCACTTATAATCAATATCTTTACTCAGCCCACATTTTCATCAGTTTTTGGGGATACTTGATGGCCTGGTCATTCATCTTTCACATTCTCTCTTCCATATAAAAAATATTTTGTCAAACATGTGAGCTGTTGATATAGCATCCCTATAAAACTGACATAGCAACTCAACTTTGTTTTCTTTAGTTTTGTTAAAAATTTGAGTTTGATTTGCTGTTTAATTGTCTGACATTTTTCCAGGAAACTGCAAAAACATAAGATAATCTCACTGCAAAGCAAATGAGCATGTTGGAACGTTACTTGGCAGATAATTAGAGGAATGGTTCAACATCATCTGCTGTATCTGTTTCACAGGTGACATGGTGTGTAGTGGCTGTGCATGCTGTCTTGTTATTTAATAGCCAAACCTCTTATTACCACAAAAGATGTTTGTGATGTAATTTTACTCTTGCTGGGGATGCTTCACAAGTTGTCTAGGTCTTGCATTAGAAATCCTATTTTAATGATATCATTATAACAAAATTTTCATGACCATTACATATCACATGTGGACAAACCTAACATTGCTAATGATACTAACATTAATGTGCAAGCAGAGGATTTGCTAGTCATAGGACAACTTTTCCAAAATTGAATGCACTCACAGATTAGATAGGAACAGAATATGAACATTTGTTCAATCAAGTGTTTGACTTCTTTATTAATGTCATGAAATTTTCATGATCCTAATGGACAATATATTTTGTAAAAGGATAGGTGGAATAGGACCGTGATGTCTGCCAATGGGCAAAAGTTGATGACATTGTTGCCCTTATCATGGCAAAAAAAGTGATGTTCTACAAGTGCTAATATTAAGAGTATCTACGGGATTTTCTTAACAAGTACAAGGAAATTGAAAAGTCACGAGTTAGGATTAAATTTGAAAATATATACAATTCTAATTCTGCCCAGACAGATAGGATGGAGTATATAACCAGAGCCTTGTCAATCAATTCAGTTCTTGGCTGTTTTTATAGGGATGGGATACAATTACACAGAAAAATTAAATATGTTAGGTGAGCAGAAAACTGTTAGACTGAGGAATACACAGAAGCTGTAAGCAGAGATATAATTGACTTGGGTTGCCTCTATCAGGAGATGTAGCAGCCTTTTGAGTTTTTCTCTTGCAACTTGGGACAAAAACAGGCAGTGACCAGAGTACACTTAATTCACAGACACAATATCCTGATGCCTCATGGCTTAGCTGTCTTGGTACAAATATTAAAATGAATGAATAAACAAGCAAACAAACAAACATTATTTAACATAAAACTTATATTTTCTGTAATTTTTGAATTACCTATACTGAATTAAGAGAATAGACACACTGAAAATCAAAACAGCAAATACTAACTGTAACATGAATTTAAAAGAAGAGAATGATCTTTATTACAGAAATAAAAAAAAGTCCCATTTTGGTCTAAAGTACCCTAGATATTATAAATAATTTGCTTTATTTTAATTCAATTTTCATACTTCTGTTTTTAAAATTTCCCCCCCCTTAATTTATGACTACTGATTAGTTTTAAGTATTTCTTTCAGAGATCAAATAACAAAAAATTAAAATAAAAATAAAAAAAAATAAGTCCATTAAAAAATAACGACTAATCTGGTTTTAAAAACATTTATTAGCATGCAATGATTAATAAATTGGCAGCATTTACAAATATAAGAAAATGGATGCAAGAGAGGCTGTGAAATATAACTAGATTTGAAAAGTTAAATTTTTGAAAAAAAAAAGGAGTAAATGAAATACTTGTACATACATTTTATAAAACTTTATGGTTCAAAGCTCCTAATATATAATCATACAATCAAAGTTTTGTTTATAATACAAATTATAGTTAAGAACAAAACTGGCCAATACTGCAACTTAAGAAATATAAACTGTAGGTTTTCTAACCTTTCTAAAAATTTATATTCTGGTTATTATGTAATAACCAGAAGGGCAATAATTCAGATATCTATTTCAAATCATAACTGTCTTATACCTGTTTGTCATAAGAAACACTCATCTGTTTCAAAGAAATATTTTAGGTGGAAATTGTTACTTACCACAGGGATAAGATACTAATTATTCATACTTCTTGATTATAAAATATAAAATTTTTACTATATTTTATTGCCTAATTTTACGTAACTGATATTTTTTAACCATTAAAAGAAGTAACAGACTTTTGCAATAAATTATTTCACATGAAAGGAACATTATGCTTATAGGTTTGTAAGCTCTACAAGCTTGATGTCTTTGCTGGTTTGACATATTGCAGACATAATTCATTGGAAAAATTTGAGGGGGCGGAGGAAAGTTGTTATTGTTGTTATTGGTTTTTAGAAGCATTAGCAACTAAGGCCATATTGCTCCAGGGATATGCGGTCATTCCCTGACCTTTCCGCAACCTCCGTATTTGGTGGTCACGGGCTAGAACCCCGGTCTAATCAAGAAGCGTGTGCTATGCACTGCTGCTTCTGCCCACCTGGCTACGGAGGTGCCAGGAGGAGGAAAGAATGCTTGTTGATTACCAGAGTCGTTTGCTATCAACTTACCAAAAACATACTGCTATACTTATGCTCTTTTTTCATGCATAATCAAAAATTAATTTCATTATATGTGAATGTACATTTAATTTCAAGATATGAAGGGATAAAGATTTTATGAAAAGAAAAATCAAAGCATTTTTTATTCAAAAATTTAATAAAAAGATTCTAAACAATTACAATGGTAAAGATATTTCAGACATATGGAATGGATTCAATAACAAAGTTAGATGATGCACAGATGGATCATTAAATTTGAGACTATTCTTACACATCATAGGTCTCTTTTGGGAATTATATTTGCATCTTCTGGACTTTAACTTTGCAAGTGATTAAGGTTCTGTAATGTACTGCTGAATAATAAATGATTTTATGATTTTATGGTGTAAAGGGTGTAGGTAATTTGTTTCAATGTTTATGGATAACCCCACACAAAGAAAATGACTTATTCAGTTCTGTTTAAAGTTTTCTAATAATAATGTACATTGTGTTTATACAATTTCATTATATGCTAATTCAATGATTATTGGTTACTAGTTGAAATTTTATCAGAGAAACCAAAAATCCTATTTTTTTTGAAAATAGATTTGAAAGGTACATATGTCTTTAAATATTTATAATTCTAAAAATGGTTACAGATGAATATGGTTGGAGAATAGGAAAGTTTGTACTTTTTTGAAATTGAGCCCTCTACAAGAATCCCAATGATCTTGCCTATACAGAAATGTGAGAGAGAGAGATTCAACTATAATGTGACAATGTATTACTTTAAATAAGTTTGAAGATCAGTAAAACAATCACAAAACTGCCATGGACTGTGTGTGTTACATTTTTTTGGAGCTGTGAAGTACATCATAGCCTCTAAATTTATATTTTGTCCTCTTTCTATGATGTTCAGTAAAATGACTCATTCAGTGTTCTGAGCAATTGTGGGAAGCATTTTCTGATGCCATTTTTATGACTAATGTTTTTTGTGCTATTTGTAGGAATGCTTTAGAAAATTTTCACCTGAATGCAGCAAAGTACAGTTAGCACTGAAAGTTTCGTACTTCTCATAAAGAAAGTTATTTCAAAAATTTGAGATTTATTTTCTGGCCAACCCTTATACATTTAATAATAATTTAAATAAGTATATTTATATAAATATAAATATCCAGGTTTTTTTTATTCATCCTTAAACACCTTGCATCACAAGCATTTTTTAAGACAATTTATAATTCTAAAAAATGGTACAGATGAACATGTTTGGAGAGTAAGAAAGTTTGTACTTTTTGTACTGTTTAGAATTTAAGACAATTTAGCTGACTAGTTTTGTCTAAACTTTTGGAATGGCCAAAATGGGATGGATGACAGTTGCTTTAGAGTAAGTGCAGAGGCAGTCAAGCCACGAAGTATCAGTACACTACGTTCCTGGGCTGCTTGCATTCTGGGTTGGTATACATGTTTTTGGGATAGTTTGGAAACCGAATTTCTGGGAAGCTAGAAAAAAGAAACCATGCAGCTGTCACAAAACCAACTTGGCCACAGCTGAAAGCTCATAAAAGTTTCTCCTATTTCAATAGAAATTGAACATAAAATTTGGTCTTCTCAGAAGTGTGTGAATCAAAAATAAAACGTTTAAAGATTAGCATACATTTATTATATACAGGCAGTTCCCGGGTTTAGGAGTTATTTTTTTCAAATATCAACAAAATCGAAAATATGAACATTAATTTTAATAAATATATGCTAAACATTCATTAATACGGCATTTCAAACCATGTGTAGCTATACAATACATTGCTAGTGTGTGCATTTGTTTGTTCAGGCAGGATAAGGAAGTAGGTCCAACTCTTAAAGAATTCCATATTTTAGATGCAATCAAAATAACAAAATGAGAGTGGGACAAAATTAGAGAACATGAAGTGTGTTTGGAATTTAAACTCTGTCATCATCACTTTATTGATAACTTTGAAGGATTTCAAGAACCAGCAGAGGTCATACAAAACAAAACAGAAGTGATCGTAAATGTTGTTAACCAATTGCAGCTTGAGGTTTCTGCAACTGAAGTCACTGATCTGCTTCACGTACACAATAGAGAGCTCACAAATGAAAACCTGAATGAAATGGCAAAATGTGAAGCTGAGGAAGGTTTAACAGCTGAAACTCCTGTTCGTTCTTTCACTCTCAAGGGGCTTGACGAAGCTTTTCGACACAGAAAAGCACTTGAGATTTTCGAGGCACAAGATTCAAATTTCGAGCGCACTACAAAAGTTGCTACAGATTTAAAAAAATGCTTATACATGCTATCGTGAAATTTATAAAGAAAAGAAAAGACTGTCTTGGAAATAAATGACTCTTCAAGCATTTCCGAAGAAGACAACTCCTTGTGTTTCCAAAAAATCAACAAGTGTTGAATTAACAATGAATGATGGACTATCAACAAGTGACGAACTATCGAGCGTGCATTTAGTCGATGATGAAGAATAAACATTCTTTAACATTTGTATACATAAATAATTTATTTATTATTATAATTTGCTTTGCTTGATTTTAAAGGCTATGTTTTAGACGTGACAGTAACACCATACACATATGGTGTTACTGTCAGTTTGCAGAAATTGTTTATGTCTGAAGCCCGTAATAGACAACATTTATGCTTTGCACATCGGTGTAAAGCCCATCGTATTATTCCCAGGGGTTTTAGATTCAAGGAACCATTCTCCTGTGACCATATGAGGCGTGCCTGCTTTGGCTTTGATTTGAAAACGTTGGGAATCTGGATTGGTAGTGTTCATCAAGAATTAATGAACAAATAATAAAGGATCATTATGAACAAATCCAGGTTCATGCAAGAATTAAGGTCTGGCTCCTCCCCCTATATTTTCTACAGTGGTTCATGTTTTATTCCCAAGCCATGCATGTGACTGAAGCATATTGTGTACGTCAGCAGAATAAATTTAACGCTTTATTACGAGAAGCATATACTGCTAGGAACACACGAGAGATAACTCACAGTTTGTTTTGAACTTGAGTAGCAAACAATTATCTAAGGAGCAACATGATCTCTTGACCCTCACAGCATGAAGTTTGTGGTCCTTCCTTGTAAACCTCCCATTACCCATTTGGCTATGGGTGTGGAAGCATCTCTCGACAAGCTACCTGAAGAGACTGCTAATGTAATTCGCTTTAAATTTAGCAGACATCCAGCCTATTACTAATAACCTCAGATGATGTCAACGGGAAGCTCTTTCTTCTTTGTGCAAAGATGGCACTATTGTAGTTTTGCCTGCAGATAAGGGTAGTGCACTGTTGTCCTGGACAAGTCAGAGTATATTCGCAAAGCCCTCGCTCTATTACAGGATTGGGAGGTTTATGAAACTGTGCAAGATTCCTCTGTGAAAGGGTTGGAGAAGTTGCAATCCAAAGTTAATAAACTTGTGCATTCAAGAACGTCTGCTGGAAGCTTCATGCGACAGGTTGTCGACTCCTGCAGTTTTATGGACTTCCAAAGATTCCATAAACGTGATATTCCTTTACGGTCCATTGTTTCTTGTTGTCATACACCTACGTATGAACTTTCTAAACATGTTGCCAAGTTATTAGCACCCCAGTTGGGAAAACTGTTTACTGTTTCCAGTAGTACGCATTTTCTGCATATTTTTAAAGATTTTATTATTTCTGAGAGCGATGTGGTTTCTCTGTTCACTTCTGTTCCTGTACAACAGGCTATTGCCTGCGCGAGACGTCTTTTGAGCAGGGATACCATATTGGGAGACAGAACCTCGCTCTCTACAGATATTTGTACGGCTCTCAATCTGTGTTTAACGGGGGGGGGGGGCGTGATCATGTTCAATGACTCTCTGTTTTGCCAAATACAAGGCACAGCTATGGGTGCCCCTGTTAGTCCTATCGTGGCCAATATCGTCATGGAGGAACTTAAGTCAGATTTTTTTGAACTTACCTATTCCTATCACTCTCTGGTGTCATTATGTTGACGATATTTTTGCAATTGTACCCTGAGGATCAGAATCTGGGCTGCTGCAATATCTCAATTCCCTGTCACCTGTCATTCAGTTTACGATTGAACTAGAGGTTGATAATACCCTTCCTTTTTTGGATGTTAGCCCAACGCATGGATTAGCATTTAGTAACTTCCGTTTTTAAGAAGCCAATGTGCGGAGGCCAATTTACCAATTATGGCTCTGCGCACGCCCCTGGTCATTTACGTAGCACTGCTCGTACTTTATTCTCCCGCGCTTGGATGCACTCTAGTTCGACTGGTGACAGGCAATTGGAGATTTTGAAAGCTCTGCCCTAATTTTTAAAATTAGGGCAGAGCTTTCAAATTGCAGCTATCCACCTCGTGTTTTAGATAGATGAGCTTCAGGCTCATGAATTTGTTACGAAATCTAATCCACCTCACGTCAATCAATTTATCTGTACCGCCTACATCCCTATTATCCGGGCGTATCGGAATGTCTTGTTAGGATTTTGCGTCTCCATCATATATGATGTGTGCAACTTCCAGGGAGGAAATTACAATCTATTATTTCTAAGGTGAAAACACTTCCTCCTTTCCTACAGAGTGGTTCCATATACCGTATTATGTGTCTGGATTGTGGGGAGTGTTATGTAGGTAAGTCTGGCAGAAGATTGAAAGATTGGGTTTCTGAGTATGAGGTGGCATTACGAACCGCTAATTTTGAACGCTCTGCAGTCACCAAACATTATTGGGTTGAGCAGCACAATCTTGATCCCAACGGGATATTGAAATCGTCAACTATTCACGTTCCCACCAGCACTCATGGCTTGAAGCACTACACATAGCCACCAATAATAGTACAGTCAGTCCTCGTATAACACGTGTTTACACTACACGAATTCGATCATACACGATTTATAAATAGGGGAACGATATCTTATATAACACGAACCGAATTCACTTATGCACGATTCGCCTTGTGTTTACAAGAAATGGCAGTCAAACGCAGACTCACCCCAACCGAACGCAACACGATAGGAATGAAGAGAAGATTCTGAAAATGTATTTATGTTTTTTATATCAGTGAAGGGGAAACACATTTCACCATAATAAGGTAAAACCCACACAATTCCAGCTATCGGTATAGTTGCAAATGCAATTAGATCGAGTTTACTACCAGTTTATAAGATTCCACTAGCAGAAACGCAACTGAAAATTGTTTTTATTGTTTTATGGTAGTAAACCCTAGAAATATGCTTTAGTAAAATGTGGTGTTAATAGCGTATCTCAGCCTTTACGGTGTTGTTTATTCAGTTGCTACACACGTGCAGCTTTGTTTATGTGTATCAAGCGTGCCGCCTGATAATTGCTTTGTTCCCTAAAAATGAGTAAAATACTTAAAAGGTGTGAAAAGGAAGCGTCCTGGTGAAGATACTGCAGATTCAGAGAGAAAAAGAAAAGCATTATCGATAAATAGAGGCGGACTCAGTCAAAAATTCTTACCCGGGAAAATTTATAGTGGCCTCATACTATGGTTTGTGGCCAAAATCACACCGGCCTCCGGCCCACCGGGGTTTCCCTGGTAAGGCTTATGGCCAATCCGCTTCTGTCAATAGAGAAAAAATATGAAATTGTGAAACGCTTTGAGCGAAATGAAAGACCATGTGATATTGCACATGCTACAGACCTAAATGAGGCAACGCCGGGAATTACAAAGAATGCAGAGAAAATAAAAACAACTTTCATAGCAAAGTTTCATTTCAAAGTGTAATTAAAATCCATTAGATTAAGACACAGAGAATTGGAAGAGATGGAACGGCTGTCATCTGTTTGGATAGAAAATCAAACAAAAAACGAGTTTGCTTACGATAGAAGCAAAAGCATTAGCAATATTTTATGACGTAATAAAATACGTATTTTATTTGGAAAAAATACTTGCGTATTTTTTATTTTATTTTTTATAATTTATATTATAATAAAATATAATATAATAATAATAAAAAATATTATAAAAATTATATTATTTTTTATTACGTATTTTAATCGTTATAAAATACGTAAGTATTTTATTACGATTATTTATTGTGTTTGGTAATGTTTTGGTTACCAATGTGTGTTCAATCTTGGGTGGCCGGCACCTAACCCTATTTTTCCCATAGGGCCTGTTCTTTATATTGCACGATTTTGCATTGCATGAGGGTTTCTAGGAACACAACTATCGTGCTATACGAGGACTGACTGTACTATGAATCAGACGTGGGGAGTACACTCACACCCTATTTTAGATTGTATTGTATTGCGGTGCGATGAGCGCTGGCGATCATCACGTGTACATAATTCTGCTTTACTGACACCAGACTCGTGATTCATGATCATGCCCAGCTGACTTGTGCTATTGTAACCATCAATATACATTGAAGTACACCATTCACAGACTAGCTGATGAAGAGGCACTTCGCTTCAAAAGCTACTATGTATTTTAACAAATTTATTTTAACCAGTTAGTCGGTCAGCGCAAGAAATTTTGATGATATAATGCAACCCGACGCACAAGGCCTGTTTTCTAATGTAACCCCTGTTTTTAATGTTACGTCTATGGGAAATAAATTCCTGCTTTATGAGTTTCGTTTTACGAGAGCGAGCTAGGAACGAATTAACTTGTAAAGTCGGGAACTACCTGTGCTTATGAAATAAAGAAACGGTAACAAAAGCAGTTATAGTAAAACGTTTATTTCACTTCATGATCTCTAACATTATATATTAATCTCAGCAGTAAAAAATACACATTTCTTCTATGCAATTAAGAAGAATAGAAAATACTTGAAATATTTATATTTTAAGCCTTTATAGATGAAACCCTTCTTATGGGTCAATCTAAAACTAACTACACAAGTATGGGAATTACTGCACAAATATGGGAATATGAATATAAACACAGCCTGATTATATTTATTTCAATATAACTTTAGTTAACAAATTCCTATTTAATGAAAAATTACCTTTTTAAACATTTTACTGGCCCAGGTGTTATGGCATCCCACCTCTTAGTAGTAAAGTTTCTCTATTAATGTAAATGCACATATAAAACTTATGCATGTTACTGTTGCTCCAATTTGACCCTGTCAGAACATATAAAATGACACATTCTCACCTTTTTCCCTTAAAGTGTAATGTGATGGCTAATTTACAAGATATTTTAAGGTTATGTTTGAGGGGGAAAAACAAAATAAAAGGAATTTCTGGAAATGATATAATTACTTGTCATACAAATTTATTATATTAGTGGTCACCCTGGAGTCAATTTAACCCAAATTATTTTATGAATATTTTGCAATTATTTCTTACCATAATGGCATCTCCCTAAAGTGGTGCATTATCTGTTTTTTACTTCCTTTTTTGATACTTCACATGAGTTTGCTACTTATGCAGACAATATCTATTTGTCTAAGTCTGTTACAACTTCTAAGGCAGATTCACTTGATGAAGCTGAGTTGATTTCAGAATGAAATTTCTGAATTCAGATTTCTGGGAAATTTTGGACTGGAAATGAATCCAAATAAAAGTGAATACATTAATTTTAGTTTAGTTTGAAGTCCAACTAATTTGAGAATCTTAATTGAACAATCTAGAACTGTTTAAGTTAACTTGGCAAATTTTTTTGTATAATTTTTTTAGTTAATGTTGACTTTTAAAGAACATTGTGCACATGTCCATAAATCAATTATTAAGGCATGTTGAAAATTACAGCTTGATTTGTTGAAGGTTTGTAATTTCACAATTGTTTGAATATTGTTTTTATGTTAGGTCAGTGCAAGTGTGAGGATTTACTATTTAGGCCTTTTTGAGTGACTCATCTATTAAGGTGATTTTGGGTGCAGAGTTTTGTTGTAAATGATTAAATCTGAAATCTGGTTTTCACAATATAAATTTTCTTTCTTAATCAAATTAAGAACACACACCTAAAGGATGCAAGGATATTAGCAGCTTTGAAGTTGACCATAAATATACTAGTTGTCTTTTGCCTTTAAAGGTTTGAAGAGTTAGCATTAGTAACATTATATATTAGTATTAAAAATTTATGATAATTTTTATCATAAAAAATTATCAAAAAAACCCCCCACTACCCACCCCATTTGTCCATACATTCTAACAATGTCTATGCTTCTTTTAATTTATTTAAACTACCCATTCCCCAGCAACAGATGGAGCTGTGTGCAATCAGTTATGTACTAGTTAAACAGAAATGGTTCAAGATGAGAAGAGTCCACAGAGATGACAAAAAATGAAATACTAACAACCAAACTGTGTAGGTCGAAAGAAAGTGCACAAGTGATCAAGTAAAGGTATGATTGGGGTACTAGACACACTACATGCTTAGGGAATTAAGATGACTTCTTCTATCTTATATTCAACTGCTAATACAAATACATATTTTTGGTGATCATATTTACAGTATTTACAAGACTTTTTTTTGTGATTGTGGAGGGAGAGGGAGAGAGTAATCACTACTGCTACGTTCATATTTTATTTTTTTTCCCTTTTCATTGGGCTTTTATTCTTCTGTTTTTAGATGTTCTTTCCTCTTCCGATTCTAAAATTCTTTTGTGTGCAATAAATATTTAAATAGAATAGCAAAAATATGCAGGTATGTATTTAAATTTGTTCTTTAATTTCACAAGTTAAACAGTGTGGTAGAGTTATAACATCAAACTAGGTTAAACTATTCACCAAGCAGAGTTTTGGAAAAACTCTCTATAGAGAACTTCAATGTAACAAATTAGTGAAATTTTTGTCTTTTCAATTCTGCTATATGAAATGTATTTTTATTTTAAAATTTTAATTTGAGTCTATATTTGTAGCTAATTGAGCCAACAGCATGAACTAAAGTAGACAGAATATACATCATCACGAAAATAAACTAAACTTAAAGTAGAATTAATACATTTTCTATATAACAAAAGTACAGATTACTGGTTATAAGGAATATGTTAAAAAAAATGTTAAAACATTTCCACTAGTAACCAAAATAATGTTTTATTTAAATGTAAATGCCTGCGAAATGTTAGTACATTTAATAAGAAAACCACACACTGTTCACTAACATAATAAGATTAGTGTTTTTATGCATTCCTTTTAAACCTATGGTACTTGGCTTTGAAGAGGAATTTATATGAAAAAAACCAAAGGAATGAAGATATGGAAAATATATCATTATGGTTACATAAAAAATAAGAATTATTTGGTAAAAAATAATTGTTCTTAAATAATTTAGTTACTTTTATAAAACTAACAAAGTTATTTAAGAATAAAGAGAGTGTGTGTGTGTGTATATTACATTATTTATTCAACTATATATATATACACACACACTTGTGTTCAAAGAAAGTGCATCACCTAGGAATTTCACATTTCTAACCCTTTTTCATGATGGTATGTTACATTAATGACTAGCATCACAAATGCCTTAACTATTAATTATTTATTAATAGTTAAGGCAAAGCTAAGTAATATTTGACATATGCTCTCATAATATTCCAAAATGAGCATTTGCAACCTTTAATCAACAGTTGGGAAACATGACAATTATGGCTGAAATGTTATCAGAAGCCATCAATTTGTTTCAGTTTATCATTTTAATTGGAAAACAAAATGAAAAGTTCACCAGGTGCAAACTAATATTTAGTTGAACCACCTCTGGCCCTGATGAAAGCAGCACACTGTCGAGGCATTGACAAGATCAATTTCTGAAGATAATCAACTGATAGTTCCAAACATGAATTATGGCTTCCTGAAGTTCACAAAGAGTTTTTGGTTTCTTTCTGGCAACTGCAAATTCCACATGATGCCAACAGTTCTCTATAGGATTCAGGTCCGGGATGTTTCCTGGCCAGCTAACAGCTGTAATGGACTATTCTTCCAACCATTCTTTCACTTGTAACAAATGTAAACACATTACTGTCCAACCTCTAATGCAAAAATGAAGCTAAAGTAATTACAGAAGTGCCTACTTACACTTTTCGCCTGACAAGGAACAGTCATCCTGAAAGATGCAGTTACTTGACAGGTTGAAATGGTCTCTAATGGTTGGCAGCAATTTGCCTTCCAATATAGCCAAGTATCCATTGGCATTTACGGAACCTTTTATAAACTGCAGGTGACCTATTCCGCGATATGAAATGCACCCGCGATATCATTTGGCTGGTAGGGAATTTCACTGTAGACACCATATAGTCTGGATGGTATTCTTCACCATGTCTACGGCGAATCGTTTGTCTCCCATCAGAGCCATGCAGGTTGAATTTCTTCTCATCCGAGAAAGTAACTGACTTCTACTGCTCGGAGGTCCATTTGACATGCTCCTTACAACAAATTAATCAGGCCTTTTTCATTTTTTGTGTGAGCAGGGGGCTTCTTCTGATTGTTACTGCACTTGCAACCGTGCCTGTATGTTCTTCCCATTCTCTTTTCAGCTAAAACGAAGAAGCTTTACAGTTTTTAAGGCATAAGCTCCTCAAAATATGGTCCTGTTTTGGCGTAGAGACTTGTTTGCATCCGGTTCCTTTTTTCCTATCAGGAGAACCAGTGTCCTTGAGTTTGGAAAGAAATCTACTCACTGTCGACTGATTACAAGACACTCTATAAGCAATATGACGGGAAGAACATCCTTCCTCATGTAAAGCAACAATAGCACTCTTTCTTCGTGGTGTCAACTGCACGTAACTGGCCATGCCGACACAAGCAAGAAATGACTGCAACTCTTGCAGAGCATGCTTATATAGCTGAAAGTAACAGCTGATGCAATATTACGCCATCGCCTACGCATGCCAGTCTTATCTGATGCAATCTTTAAGAAATATTGCCATATATTTACGTTATTCGGACGACATTTACAATTTTAAGGGGTGATGCACTTTCTTTGAACACCAGTGTGTGTGTGTGTGTGTATAGAGGGATAATTCAGGTTCATTCCTTAAAAATAATAATAATAAAACGGTATTGTAAATTAAATGAACAAACTGAACTTCAATTAAGTCTAACTTTTGTCTGTAAAAGTTTATGAAATATCATTTTCAAATTGTAGTTATAAGCTTCAGTGAAATTAAGTCTCTACTCAAATTAGCAATTATATACTAAATTCCCAATTTTTACTTGCTTTCTAATACAGTTTTATGAAAAAATAGAAATTTTAATTCTTGGGTCATGATTGTGTGAATAAATTAAATGAGGGGGAAAAAAAGTAATTCACAGTAAATACTGGAGTCCAACAATTATAATATTTACAAAATTTAAGATTTAATATAAGGCATTGTACTTTTAGAATTTTTGAACTAGTTATTGGTCAGTTCTTCTTGAACTACTATTTCTTTCAGTATTCCTGGTTCTTTCTGACAATTCACTGACACTCTTTAACATTTTATGATCGTCAGAATGTCTTCTTTTTGAAGAGTTATTGTTGTTATAGCATAAATCTGAATCACTGCTGCTACTGCTAATATTGCTACTGCTACTTTCATATTTTCCCTTTTTTCTTTTCATTGAGCTTTTATTCTTCTGTTTTTTAGATTTTCTTTCCTCTTCAGATTCTAAAAATTATGTAATTTACATACATAAAAATTAAAAATAACATAAATGGAAATTTAAATTCATACTATAGTAACAGTTGTTAGTGGTTAAAACTTTCAGAGCATAAAAAGTCAATAATGGAAGTCTTTTGTTTAAAAGTGTGCATTATATTAATAAATGATATAAAGTATAACTTTTAATAACAATATTAGATCTGAAGTTGCCTTATAATAAAAGTTATTAATATTCATCATTAAATGTTTCTTTCCCTCTCTCTATATCACATTTCTAGTATGCTTATTAGTAATATAAAGGGTGGCTGTGGGGAGGAAAGGGAGGGACACAAGAGTGAATGACTTGCCAACAATGAATAACTGGACAACGGTAGATGACTGTGTTTTGAAGTTAAACAATAATATGAAACCCATCACCTTTTATTATATAGCCAGTCCAAAAAATAATAGCTTATCTATTACTGATTTTAAATTATTGAATAATATTACAAGTAGGATATAAAAACACAGAATTAACACAAGGATTTTTAGCCTGTGACAGTTATGCAAGTCATACACAAAATTATTAGCAAGTTTGGGAGTCATCTTTTAGCATATGATGAAAGAAAGAAAGCTTATAAACAACATCAGCCAAAAAAACCCCCCTTCCCACTTCACCTATCCATTCTCTCTCTCTCCAAAACTTTGTCCAGTTCTTCTGTGAATCTATTTAAGCTACCAACTTCCATTTGGCTAATTGGAGGAAACACCAACTTCCACAATGACAAATTTGCCTTTAGCCACTCGTTAGCTAAAGGCAAATTTCTGCACATCTGTTCTGCAACGGTCTTTCCTCAATTTGAATTTATGCTCCCTCAGGTGCTAATCTAAGCAAGGAGAAGAATTCTATCAACATTCAGCTTGCTGTAACCATTCAAGGCTTTGTACACCTCAAACAGATCACCTTGCAGGAGACTAGTCTCTAGACACTGCAATTTGCAGAACTTAAGTCTTTCTTGCATCCCCTTGTTCCCCTCACCAACCTCATTGCCCTTCTCTGTACTCGTTCAAGTTGCTCTACATTGTTCCTAAAATGAAGCTTCCAGACTTGAATGCAGTATTCCAGGTGTGGCCTAACCATTGCCTTATATAAAGGGATAATCACCTCCTTATCCCTGCTAGAAAAGTTCCTGTATATCATTGACAAAACCCCATGAGTTGCACTGCTCTTAAAATTTCATATCTGACTGCACAATTATACCCGTCTTTCTCATTCTCCACTACACTGAGTGTAGTACCACACAGTTGGTACGTTACTCTGGGGTTACTGCTATCCATATGGAGTACTTTACACTTGTCAATGTTAAACTTCAGTTGCCACCTCTCAGCCCATCTGCCCAACTTTTCCAGATCCCGTTGCAGCAGTGTACTGTCATTAACAACCCTGCCAACCTTTGTATCATTGGCAAAGTTGGACATGAAGCCTGATATACCTTCATCAATATCATTGATAAATATAGAAAACAACAATGGTCCCAGCACTGAACTCTGCGTGATTCCACTAAAAACATTAGTCCATGAAGAGCAGTGTCCATTGATTACCACAGTGTGTCTTCTCGCACTCAACCGTCCCTTTATACATAGCAGCAACTTTCCCATAATGCCATACTGCTCCAACTTGTACAGCAGTCTTTTATGTGAAACAGTGTCAATTTCTAAATCCAATCAGATATTTCCTAAAATCCAAGTACATGATATCAAAAGTATTTTTTGCATCCAGTTCCTTTGTGACCACATTGTAGTATCCAATCAAATTGGTCAGGCAAGATTTTCCCTTAACAAACCCATACTGTGTTTGAACTATAACTGCAGTCTTGTCTACATGATCCTACATTGCTTCTTTAACCAGTGACTCCATTATTTTCCCTGGAACAGAAGTTAAACTAACAGGTCTGCAATTACTTTGTCACTTTTTGATCCACCTTTGTGAATTTGGGGATACATTTGCACATCCCCAGTCTGTGGGGGCTTCTCCTGAATTCAAGAATGCTCTCATAATTATGGCTAAGGGTTTGCATACTTCCTTTGCTGCCTCCCTTAATACAACTGGATAGATCCCATCAACTCCTGGTGTCTTTGTTATGTTCACTTCAACAATTTCTCCTCCACTTTTCTCTCAGTTATTAAAAAATCATTTCGCTACCTGTTAGAGTTCGATACACTTCTGGCCTCTACTTCCCTACAGACTTCCTCATGCGTGAATGTAGATGCAAAATACTTCTTCAGTTTGTCAGTTACCTTAGCAGGTTTATCAACAATTGAACCGTTGATGTCAAGTGGACCAATCTGATTCACCCCTTCCTTCTAGAGGTTACATAAGCAAAGAAGCCTTTGCATCCTTTGCAAAGATTTCTCATAATCTGCCTTCGCTTGTCTAACTTCCTTTGTGACTTGATTACAGACTACTTATATCTACCACAGGCTTTTGTATTGCCTGATAATTTATACACATTCCATGCATTTTGCTTCTTTGCCATGACATCCACTTAGGTCTAAACCTTGAACAGCTTCCAAGACTAATATTTGAATGCTCTCCATTTAGAATTTGCTGTTGATAACATCATCAGTTGGTCCCACTGCATAGAATTTAAATACTGTCTGAGACCACCATAGTCACCTTTACAAAAGCAAAACCTCTTCCCTTTGCAACAGATGGTAGTCACATCCTAAAGTAATTCCACATCAGTACACTGTGATTACTGTCACCTAGTGGTTCCTTTATCTGGAGATTCTGAATGCATGAATAATCACTGCTGAATTCTTTACTGCATCTTTACCCTAATCAACAGAGAATTTCTTTTATTCTTGATACAGAAACTGAGTACTGCCATATAATATGTAAAGCCATTCTCGAGGGTAAGTTTCTCCATTTACTTTGGTGGAATGGAATAAATTCTTTGAGCAGAACCAGGCTTGGTTTTTGTATGTTTGCTTCAAATTGGTAAAAAGTATATCCCAGTGCTGACATACCAGTGCTGATGGACCTTTCTCAATCCAGAATGATATTTCCTCATTATTCACTGTGATACATGTCAGAGACAAAAATTACCTAGGAAATTACCATAAGTTACTGCTGAGTAAATAGGGTATTGAAGTGAAAGTGGCAGCAGCAGCAAAGAAAAAAAAGTAAGAGATTTGGGGAATAACCAAACAGGTGACTAACAATGAATTAAAAAAAAAAAATACTTTTTTAAATAAAATTCATATTTAGTGAATATTCTTTAACCAGTTTACATCTGGAGAATATTCAGCAAATATAGATTTTTTAAATAAAATAAATAGATCTCTGCTGATGAATTTGTTACTTTTTTAAGGTACACTTTTATTTTTATTATCAAGCTGATATATAATGCTGCTACACGTGTTTTATTTTTTGTTAAAAAACTGGGAATATAATTCTAGAGAGCAATTCTACTGTATAGCATCAGAAATTTTTATATTATTAGAATATGTGATTTGTTAAAATTCTTAAGGAAACATTAGATTATCATAAAATTGTTTATGTGTAGATATATGAAACTTTGCTTACAAACACAATATATCAGTGAAATTGAAACATATAATAGTTTTTTAAATATATAGTTAAAAAGATTTAAAAACAGCTGTACAGAAAACATTAATCTCTTATTTTACATCCATGATCTGCTGTTTTATGAAAAAAAATAGTAACTTTCTCTTTTCCTGCCACAGAATGTTGATCTCTTTATACATTTTCATCCTGTAATGAATAAATAAGTGCCTGCATACCTAGCAATGAGAGGACTGCAAATCTAATATTGATATTGTCAAAATTGTAAATAGCAGCAGCTTTTGTTAAATGTAAAAAAGAAAAAAAATAATAATAAATAAGTAAGGGAGAGAAGAAGACGCCTATAACATTAAGATCAAAGGGTTGAAGTATTTACGTAAGAAAACAAACGTCCACACTATAAACACTAAATATGAATTATCAAATATGGTTCAGACATCGCTTGAACATTTGAATAGTGTCATTTAAATCTGGATATACCTAGATCTAAAATAGCTGTTAAACACATATTTTAGTGGTTTAACTATAAATAACATGCAAATAACTTCTAATGCTGACAGTTATGAACTGTCAGCATTAGAAGTTTTTCTTGAAATAAGTAAAAGTTAATCTAAACTAGGAAAGGAACTCTTAGAACACTATTACAATGGTGTTCTAAGGATTTCTTTTTCCTGATTTTAAAATATTGTTTTTAAACCTGTTGGAAAGCTATTAAAAACAATATTTAGGCAGTACATTTTTCATAATTATTAAGTGTTTTTTTCTGTAACTGATTTTTATAATTATTTAGTTTTGTTTTGTAATTGATTTTTTTAGATCTAAAGTTGGCCAAAAACAATGTCTCACTACCCTTTCCCCTATTCCAAATGTTATTACGCTACTACTTTTACGCACTTAAATATATGAAACTGATATTATTAGAAATGAAATAAATTCATTTCAAAGATTAAAACAACATTGACCAAAATCCTTGAATATGAATTTCTAGCTTGCTTATCTAGACTGTTTTACAAATACTGAAAAGTAAAGAACAGGAATCAAAATTTGTAACTTTCCAATCTTTGCTATATAATGTAAAACTGATTGAAGAAATTTAATTTTTATTGAACATTAAAAGTACTTTCTAAACAATGCTCACCAGAATACAACTCTTCTGAGCTGTCATATTTCTTATTTCTTTTTTTACATTTTTTCTTTTCCTTCTTATATTTTTCCTTTTTGGAAGCACTTTTCTTTTGTTTCTTTTCTATTCTGTTTAACTTCCTACAGAATAAATATAACCATCAAGAGAAGGTTACGGTTTTTCATGCACAATAAAATCATGTCATGGCAAAAATCTAAAATATAATATTATTAATTTAGTAGTACAGGGTATGTCAAAATTATGTTAGCACTTATAGGGAAAAAACATTGTCAGAATCATGTTAACACTTATATGGAATGAACATTTGAATTTTATTTATTTTGTTTTTCAGATATAATGGCAGATAGGTTAACGCTAGAAGAAAGAGTGGTGGCAAGCTTGATGGAATTGTTTCGTTCTCCAACCATAGTCTGCAACGTTCCAAGAACAATTTCAACGAGACCACCAAACCGTTTAACGATTTATCGTCTATATGAAAAGTTTGTTCAAACTGGCTTGGTTGCAGACAACTACAAAGGTAATGCTGGATGTCCAAGAACAGGTAGAAGTGAAATGAATATCGCTGTTGTTCCACTATCAATTCTGAATAGTCCAGGAAAGTCTACCAAATGATGCAGTTTGGAAACAGAGATTTCACAGAAAACTGTGTGGAGAATTCTAACGCAGGACCTCGGAATGCACCCGTACCATATCCAACTCGTCCAAGCATTGACAGGTCAAAAACGTGTTCGTGTGGAATGCTGCCAGATTTTAGCAGAAATGGAAAACATCCAACCGGACATTGTGTATCAGATGGTGTTCAGTGATGAAGCCACTTTTCACATTAGCGTCATGTGAACCGATACAACACAATCTTCTGGGTTACCGAAAATCCACGAGTACTTTGTGAGCACGAATGTGCCTCCCCAAAGGTGAACCGACACAACACAATCTTCTGGGGTACCGAAAATCCACGAGTACTTTGTGAGCACGAATGTGCCTCCTGAAAGGTGAATGTCTGGTGTGTTGTTACCATTGCTAGTGTAATTGGACCTTGAATTCTGAATCCTACTTACATATGTTGCAGTCCTAAGCCATCAATGAACTTCCACTGATAATACGCTCAGCGAAGTATTTTCAACAGGACGGTGCACCTGCACATTTTGGTCGTATTGTTCATGATTTCCTAGATAACACATTTCCATGAAGATGTGGGCCTTTGTAATGGTCTCTCCACTCCCCTGATCTGACACCCTGTGACTTCTGGTTGTGTGGTATGGTGAAAGAGAGAGTGAACAGCACAAAAGTTCGGAATATCAATGAACTCAAGGAAAGAATTATGAATGTGGTAACGTCCATTCCCAGAGAATTATGCGTCAGGGCATTAAATGCTACTTTCAATCGTTTCCTATTGTGTGCTGATAATGATGGATAACAGGTTGAGACCTTACATACATAATATTCCACATATACAATACAATAAATGTTGATTTCAGTTAATGTTGATTACAATAAATGTTTTTTCCAATTACAATAATAAATTAAGCGTTAACATAATTTTGACATATCCTGTATTAAGGTAAAAGTGGAAATTCTATAAATGAGTTTTAAAATAATGAATGACGGAGAAGCCTGTTAAAGGTACCTTATTTATTTATTATTACCTTTTTGTAAGGGGGAAAGACTACACCCAGTTTAAAAAATATCTTAACCATTCATAAAATCATATTACTTTAAAAAACTTGTTTGAAAAATTAATGATTTGATGAAGTAAAATTAAACATTTAATCCTTTCCTAAAGTTTTTAAAAAAACTATTCACATTAAGTTAAAAACAATGTCTCCGGGTTGTGATAGTATTTCTCTACTTATTCTTACAACCAGAGCTTATTCCTCTTTTGTCTCCTTTTACACTTTCTTATGCTACTGATGTTTTTCCTTCTGCATGGAATTTTGCTCATATTCGATTCCTAGAAAGGGTGATAATCCCTCTCTTTTGATTATCATCCCGTGCTTACCTCAACTCTTTCCAAAATAATGCAGAAACCCATCAACACTCTTACACTAATTTGAAACCTTCCATCTAATACCAATATGGATTCCATCTGTGTCGATCCACCAGTGATAATTTGGCTTATTTTGCTCATCCATTTACAGCCATGTAAATGGCTGTCTTCTAACTTCTCAACTACTGCTCCGTTCCTCATAGTTCAGTTCCTTCTCCCTTTCTTTTCCTTGTGTATAATCATCTTCCACTGGCTATCCTGTCCACAGTTTTGCTGATAACAGCACAATATATTCCACCTACCAGTTTTCAGACACCCTGCTATGCACAAACAACAACTTCTTGAATATCTGCTCCCAATTCCTTAAATGCCAAATCACCAGTTAATTCTCCAATGGGGCAAAGAAAACTTAGTCAACCTTATTCCTTCTGAAACTCAGTCCTGATGTCTTATTTCTTACAAAAAAAGTCTGCTACTCCTATGCTCAACTTCAATGATACATCAGATTTCTAGACAAGATCACATATCTTTACTAGGGATAACTCAGACTGTAACCTTTCTTGGCATAAGCATATCACAAATACTGCTTATTTTGCAATGAAAAAATAATTTTTGCTGTTTTGCACTTGGCATTACATTTCTTCCAAACAACTACTGGCTTTGTAGAAATCTCAAATCTGCCCTATCATAAAATATTGTTCCCACATCAGAGATAAGTGTCCACGAAACCTCTCTTAAGTTTCTAGATTCAATTCAAAAGAAGGCAGCCAGGTTAATTAATTATCTATCTCTTACAAAACTCTCCTGTCACACAGATACTCACTTTCTACTCTATGCCTTTTCTACAGATATTTCTATGAGCAGTACTGTTCTTTTGAATTGGCATCTGTAATTCCTCCCAAATAAGTCCAAACGTATGCCTCAACTAGTCAATATCCATTCACTGTTCAATTCAAAAATCCCAGAACTAAACTTTCCTTCACACGTATTTTCTGAAAATTACAATCAACAAAAATTCGAGTCACATATCAAAAAGTATAATCTGTCTTCCCAACCATAAATCCATACGTGGTAATAAAATCTGGGTTCCTATACCTCTTGCATTTGGAGTCACCATAAAAATAATAATAAATAAATAAATAAATAAAAAATAAAGTACAGCAATACCTTGCTTAGCATGGGTTTCACTATAACATGGTTTTCAATTAAGTTTAAGTTGAAAATTGACTGTACATATTAAAACTCATTCAATACCCTAGACATGCACTCTACATATATCCTGCTTTGTTGTAGCCTAGGTACATGTACATATATGTTGTGGTGCCAAATCTTGTGTCTCACATGCACATGTGCCAATAGCTACTCTCAGGCGGTCAGCATTCTTAATTCCATCTGACGAGACGACCTGATAGCTTTTCAACCTTTTCATTTCACAATTTATTTTTTACACCTTTAAATACAAAACAATGAGTCAAAAAAGGAAAAGTAACGAAACTGGTGGAGCTACTAAACGTAAATGGCTTACATTAGAAAAAAAACTTGATATTATCAAGTGCCACGAAGATGGTGCATCATATGATAAAATCACGCAGGAAAATGGAACAAATGAAGCATCAGCGCGAATAATTATTTGAAAGAAGGATCAGTGTAAAGAGCAGGGAATTTCTACAGCACCTTAAATGATGAAATTTAAATAACTAAGCAAAGAAGTTTGCTGTTGATTAATATGGAACATCATTTTTTAATATGGATAGAAGATTGTAATTAAAGTTCAGACAATTGCCGAAGACATTGTGAAGATCGGAAAAGCTTGGGATTCAAAACTTTAGACACTGCCAATGTACGTGACTCCATCGACTCACATGCAAATAACTTAGATGATGCAACTTTCATTGAAATTGACTAGCAAACTGCATATGAAGAAGAGGAAAACAATTCTGAAGTGGCACCAAAAGAATTTTCAACAAAAGAATTATAGAAAGTTTTCCCGGGGGGGGGGTCGACATGGCCTGTGAGTCAATTATGAATGGAGATCCGAGCATTGAATATAGCATCAAGGTACGACAAATTTTAAAAGATAGCATTCGATGCTACGGCGAGAAAATGAAGAGACAACTTCACCAGACTTCATTATTTAAATATCTAAATAAACAATAAAGCTTTTTTCTCATCTCTCATGATGTTACCTTTTCATTAATACAATTTTTGCAATATTTTTTATTTCAAATCCTTTTAATTGGCTACAAAGCCCAAATTGTTTATAGACTGTTTCTCTGGTACGCATTCAGTTAAAACCCATTATAATTATACCTCAATCAGCATGGTTTCACATAACATGGAACAGTTTCAGTACCGATTATCAGTGCTATGCAGGGTATTGCTGTACTGAACTTTAGTTCTGTATTTAATGCATTATAGGCAAGGCTGTAGTTTTTATGATAAATGGTTGCCGCCAGCTATCGATTACCTTTTTTCAATCTTCCTTTCCAAAAAAAAAAAAAATGGCTTCTAACACAACCCCAGGATACTGTTACTGTTAATGAGTGAGGATATCAATAAGTGGAAAGTTTTGCAATGTTATGAAACAATATTTTAAACATGTTAGATTTAAACACGTCGAAAGATTTCTCAAAAGCAGTGTCAATAAACTTGACATTATACCAACATGAAAAAAATTACTAAAAGATATTATTTTCATGAATTTGGTGTATATCACATAATATGGTGTGAACATACTGTTCACAAGTGTTATTTTCCAAAAGAGTCAGGTATATCCCTATGGCAAAGGAGGGAAATGGGTTAGGTTCCGGGCTGAAGAGATATATTTGCATACAATAACTGAATGGCCAATTTATTAGTTATACTTCATCATTAAAGACAGCATCATCCATCCAAGGCTATATAAAGTATGTAACCAGATATTCAGGAATAGCATATGTATGTTGCTTGTGCAATTCAGTTGGAGAACGGGCTAACAATACCCTGCATAGCACTGATAATTGGTACTGAAACCGTTCAATGTGACTGAGTACTTAATGATAGTATTAGATGTGTAAGTGAAAAGTTTCATAAACACTGCCACTCTGCTGGGATGTTTATGCATAAAAGTGTCTAGAGTGTACCAAGAATGGTCTAATAATCAGAAAATATCTAGCCAATGGCATTGCTGTGGCCAGAGACAGCATGCATGTGTAAGAGGCCAAGAGATAGTGGAGTGCAGTGCAATAATGGTGTGTAAAAAGGTATATCAGAATGTACAGTAAACCAGACTCTGTCATGGATGGGGGCCTAGCAGCGGATGGCTTCAATCTTCTGTTTATTAGCTGTTCATTAGCACTGTGGCCTTCTCATGACAATACATGAGCATATGTAAAAACAAAGAGAAACAAACATGTACCCTTTGATTTTGCATGTCACTTACAGGATAAAATTTTGTGATGAATATTTTTAGCAGACCAAAAACATACAATATAGGAAAAGAGTTTTGTGCCTTACGGTTTGTATCAGCAACTAATATTCCCATATTATCTTCTCTTTATAGTATCTTCCCTTGCGAGAAGCTATTTTTCAAGAATAGGTATATACACTACCCCCTCCCCCAATTTTTGATGTTTGATGGATATAGAGGAATTCTTAAGTCTGAGACAAAAAGAGTAAATTCTTGAAAGTTGTCATGCTGTTTTGATAATTGCTCAGTTGCCAAAATATACAGCATACCAAATGTTTTCTGTATATTTCCAAGCTTTCTGTTTTTGATTTTGTGAGTTCACTATTGGGTGATACATCAGTATAAAATGAAACACTTATGACTGAAGTTGTAGTATGGTCTAACTTGATGACAGCAGTAGAAGTATATAAAACACATGATTTATTGCACCCCATGTTAAATATGAATGTGAACTATATTAATAAGGGAGGAGGAAGGCTTGGCTGCTTCCAGAGCAATCAGATTTTGATAAGCTATATTACTTAATAGTAAAGATTTTTTAAGCACATAGTTTTTAATTATCAAAACAGTTAAACTCAAATAAATAAATTTTTACTTGCCTTAATAATTTTTTCTTTTGCTTTGTAGTTAAAGTTTTAAGGAATTCCACTTCTGGATCTTCCTCATCACTTGCCAATAAGTGCTAAAAATAGGTAAGAGAATAACAAGTGATTAATATATGGTTGGTGTTGGTTTTCAGGTGCATCCGCAACTTATGCCATACTGCACTAATTAATACATGAGAAGATAAAATTATTTCTGCATTCATGTTTGGTAATAATGCAGGATTGAGAATGAATAAGCATAACCATATTGACTATTTTGTAATGTGATGGGGTAGTCAGACTTTAAATCAAAGCACAGTGCAATAAATTTAAAATGTTTTGATCATCACTGACTTGACTTTTTTTTGCATCATGTACTAATTGAATCTTAGTGAATAGTAAAAATAATGACAACTAGTAATTTATATCCATATACTGATATTCACTAAGAGGGGCTTGAATACTGCTAACTAGCAGTATTCAAGCTCCTCACTGAAGAAGCAGCAACAGCAAGAATCTAGGGTAAACAGTACCAAAAGCCCACCTTTAGCTTCTTAAATAACTCTCACACTTTGCCATGAAAATAAGTACAGGTAGTTCTTGATTTTACGAGTTAATTCGTTTCTTGTGTGCACTCAAAGCAAAAACCTGTAAATAAAGGTCAACAAAACAATAGTTTATGCTTAAACAATGATTTATTTATCCAAAAAAAAAAAAAAAAAAAAAGAAGAAAATATAGTTTTTAAAAATCAAGCAAATTATAATAACAAAGAAATTATTTATGTCATACAAACGTTAAGGAATTTTTTAATTCTTCATCATCATCAGTCGATGAAGATGAAGAATAATAAGATCACATTTGCTTATGATTTCATACTTTGTTTCCAATGTTATTCCTCTTTGCTGTTTATTTTTATTAGCATCACTCTCCACAGTATTACTTCATTTTGGCATACTGTACAGCATTAATAAGGGGGATAAATATGAAATAAGACGAGGCAGCGAAAATGAAGAGCAATACAATCACCCTTTGTAATATAAGCGTGGTAACTGCTTTATGTTATGCGAGTTTGTTCATCTGCCTGAACAAACAGCCCAATGCACAGTAATATGTGTAGCTATACAACGTTACTGTAGTATTGTATAGCTAAACACGTGGCTTGATATGCCACATTTATGAATGTTTATCATTTATTTATTGCAATTAATATTCATATTTTCGATTTTGCTGATACTTCAAAAAAAAAAAAAAAAAAAAAAAAAAAAGGAACTTGTAAGTAAACTCGGGAACTGCCTGTACTTTCAAAATTATGATATATTTTTCTGTTCAAGAAATAGTAAAGTTAATATCTTGGATGACCATACAAACAAAGAAATGAAAAAAAATTGTTTTTTCTTATACCCTTAGAAAATTAATAAAATATAGTTGGTAATTAAATATAAATCAACAAAACATCTAATTATCAAGCATGGCTTAAGAAACATTTAAAGTAGGGCTCTGAATTCAGATCTCATTGTATATACTTTCTGAATATGGTAGAAGGGTACCAGTTCGCTAAGAATTTAATAATTTGAAAACGAACATTTTGTTTCCTCTGAGTTTCAAATTAAGACCACTTAACCATAGACTAAATTTTAAAGTGGAATATCAAGAGCAATCAACATGAGGCTTTGAGTAGTCCTTAATATTCAACAAGCAGTATATAGCAAGGCTCAGAGCTAAATTTGACTGCTTAACATAATTCCGGATTTGACCCAAATAGAATCAAAACAGATCAGGAGAAATTTGCTGAATTAGCATGAACTGGCACTGATGTATGTAAGAAAATTTGCTGGTTTAAATATGGAAACAAAACAATATAATTTCCATCCATGTGCCATCTCTATTCAGAAGGTTGATTCCCAACACCTTAAATGAGGTGCACATATTTTAGCACATGCAAGATGTGGCAATAAAGTTCCCATACTTGTGTTGTTGCCGTAACGTTTGATAAGTTTAAAAATAAATGGAAGTGGTATGTTGTAGTTCAAACTTCTTCTAACAGATATGGAAAGAATATTACCAAACTCTGTTCAAAGGGGGAAGGAAAAAACACTCTTGCCTTAGATAACAGAAGAGATAAAGCACCCTCGATAACAAAAGAAGTTCAGAAAGCAATTAAACAAACGAAGAATGACAAGGCACCCGGAAATGATGGTATCCAAGCAGAACTATGGAAATTTGGAGGCGATGCAATGTTAAAACACCTCGCACAATTGTTTAATCTAATTTTATTTACAGGTGATATACCAAAAGACTGGAAAAGTGGAATAATAGTACCTATACACAAAAAAGGAGATTTAGAAAAGACAGATCAACAACAGACCAAATATTCACACTAAACATTATTGCAGAAAAATATTGGAATAAGAAGAAACCTCTTTATCTGTGCTTCACTGATTTCAAGCAGGCATTTGACTCTGTAAACAGGAAAAATTTAACGAAGCAACTACAAAAAATCCCAAAAAATCATGAAATAATCATGTTTGTAAATACAGTCCATTCCGGTTATTTGGGACACATCGGGACTAGTGCATTTTGGCCCGATTAAACGGCTGCCCCAATTATCTGAAGTTTCACGTAAATAGTTAAAAATACAATGTAACCCCCCCTTTACAATTAGTTTACCGTACAATCAAATCACGTTACGATGAACTCACCATAGAAAAGTACCGTTCACTATACGACGTGTAGTAAGAGCCGGTCATTGTGATCATGTTTGTGAAATGAATTTTAATTCTATTAAACAGCGATTCTAATTAGAGAAAATAGGAGGAATATTATCCACAGGCTATAAAAGTAAAGATATATTAAGCACAAATTTACCCATTATTACCTTACAAATTAAAAAGTGAAAATCGGAAGAATATACGTGATAATCGGAATAATTAATACGTACTGTAATATGTACATACGAACTAGTTGACATTTCTGTTCATTGACATTTGTGGGCAGGGGTTTAAATTTAAAACAGTAAAAGGATAAGCAATCAATAACAAAGAATACTGTGCGCACACACACACACACAAATTGCAAGTAACACGATACAAGCAAGTGAAAATGGAGTAACAAGTTACGAAGCTTTAAAAATAGGAATAAAGAGAAGATTCTGAAAATTAATTTTTTTATATGATTGAAGATTCCATGGAAGTGTAAACACATTTCACCATAATAACCCACAGAATTCCAGCGGTCGGTATTATCGCAAATTCACTAAGATCAAGTTTACTGTCTGTTTATGATAGATTTCACTAACGTAAAAGCCCAATAAACAGGTGACTGCTAATTGTTTTTATTGTTTCATGGTTGTGACCTCCAGAATTTCGACTGAACCATGTGGTATCGTCGGAGACAATCGTAGGGTAATCTCCAGTGCTGTGGTCTCCTGCCCCGATTAAACGGCATGCTGTCCCAATTAAGCGAAGTAAACCCTGGCTATTTTCTCAATTGGTTTCTGTTTTTTAAGATTTGCCCCAAATAACCGGAATCCACTGTAATTTCTACAAGGCACCTCCGTAGCCAGGTGGGAAGGAGCAGCAGTGCGTAGCACACGCTTCTTGATTAGACTGGAATTCGAGCCCGTCACCACCAAATAAGGAGGATGCAGAGAGGTCAGGGAATGACCACCGCATATTCCCGGAGCAATATGGCCTTAATTGCTAATGCTCCTAAAAACCAAATAATAAACAAACAATTTCTACAAAAATACAAGAGCAATAGTAAAATTCAACAACCTTAAAACAGAGAAATTTGAAATAGAGAAAGAAGTCATGCAGGGATGCCCTTTATCTCCATATCTATTTAATATCTACCTAGAACTAATGAAATCAATTGAAGAAAACAGAGGCACAATATTAAATATAAACCACATAAAATATGCAGATGATATTGTGATTTTAGCAGAAACCAAAGAACAACTAAAAGAAATATTAACAAACATTGATAAAGCAAGCAACAATTATGGAATTAATATTAATATAAATAAAACCAAAGTAATGCAAATCAGAAAAAACATAGAAGACAAACATAAACATCCAAAATCAACAAATAGAACAAGTAAAAAAATTTGTATACCTGGGCTCTATAATAACCGCAAACCTAAGTAATATTGACCAAATTAATCACAGACTGAACATCGGATGGACAAACATGAACAAACTCAAAAAACATATGGAAGAGCAATAAAATCTCAAATAGTCTAAAAATTAAACTATATGAAACTGTCACCATACCCACAGCAATTTATGGATCAGAGAATTGGAGAATAAATAAGAAAGAAAGGCAAAAAATAATGTCATTTGAAATGAGATGTCTAAGGAAAATCGATAAAACAAATTGGAGAGAACATAAAACTAATGAACAAGTAAGGAGAGATCTAAATTTTGAACACAGAATAATAGAGCAGATCTACAAAAAACAACTTTAGTGGTTTGGACACGTGAACCGGATGAAACAACACAGGCTGCCTAATGTACTGACAGGAAGAATTGGAGATAAGAGACCACCAGAAAGACCCAAACGAGAATGGCTCCAATGCCTAAAGGAAAACACAGGATTTCAGAGTTATCAACAAATGATGCAAGATTCAAGAGATCGACAACAATGAAGGAAGAGATCTAAATGTGGACTCAACCTGTGCCAAACAGAAGAGTTTTTTTTTTTTTTTTTTATGAAAACCCCAAACATGAAAGGTATCAAAACCTATAGTACTTAGTACCATGCATGGGTTGAAGGAGAAGTATGGGGGGAGGGGGATGCCGGAAACTTTGCTCTAGAGACTAAACATGGGTTTCACCACTTCAAGCCTCCAATAAGCAAAGTGGTGGTATTTCACCGGTTGATGAAAATCATCTACCACCTATGATGATGATTAAAAATAAAAATAAAATCACAATAAAAGATTAAAATCACAATTAAAAAATTAAAATCTCAATTAACATTTGGATGAACACTCAAATTAAACAAAATGCACAGCTGTTTCCCTTCCTTAAACAGACAATGCTTTTCGACTAATCGCCGTGTTGACAGGATAGAAATATAGCGAAGTGTATATGTGTTTGGCTCTTAAATGGAGAGATTATTTGTATCGATGCATGCATATAAAAGACTAGAAATTCGGTAAGGACGTCGCACATTGATAGAATTTTCACGTAGTTTCATTTTAAGTGTTTCAGCAATCAATAATTTTATGTAATTATGTTGTATGTTTAAAATTTCCGCTTCATTGATAGGAATACGTGACCTTCATTGACAGCATGAAAGACCAGTTGCGCACGATGTGCGGACAAAAGCAGCATGTTGCTTGACACGTAAATCTCAAGTACAGCGAGTGGACCCCTTGTACGATGAACTACACTGACTACACAAAATCTTGTATACAAGATCACTTACCTGTGCCGAGCAAGAAGGAAGAACTGTGTGATTTTTTAATATATTATGGAGCTTCTGCATGGGCTTGGCTATAATCTTGAATTCTGTATTTCTAAAGAGTTTATTGAGTTGCTTGAACCATTGTTCGACGTACGGTATAGAAATAGTGTTTTTTATTGGTTTTATTAATAGGTATTGTATTTGCTGTATTTTTTTTTTTTTTTTTTTTTAGCCTGTAATCTGATTTGATTTATAATGAAGAGAGGATAGCCTCTATTTAAAAACCTGTCGATTAGTGTATCAATTTCGAAGCGTAAGGTAGGTTCAGAAGTGGAATATTTGTAAGCATTGAAAAACTGGTTAAATATAATGGATCCCTTATAAGGGAATTGGCGGGTTTTCGGTAAATGCTAAATTGCATTTTTTGCAAGTCTCGTGTGAGACTGCAATTTAAGAAATTTTGGGCTTTTGTTTCTATATGTTCTTCCTCCAATGTAAAATACAGTCTTGTGTGAATGTTGTTAAATACGTGTAGAATGTCCTGAGTGGTGTTATGATCTGTTATAACAAGTATATAGTCGATATATCTTCCATACTAAGTAATGCGGGGGAGAAACGGTGTTAAATGTATATGTGCTCGATATTAGCAAGATAGATTTCTGCTATAAGACTGCTCAGATTCAAACTCATCGGTAAACTGAAAACCTGTTTCTATATATGCCTTTAAACGCGAAATAGTTAGCTTGAAGAAGCTTGATTAATTTAAAAATTTCTTTTTTGAGTAATTTAGTGTGATTTATCGCAATATTATCGTTATTTAACAGTTCCCAAACTACAGGGCTGTTATAATTAAAGTATCCATATGTAGAGGGCTCTGGAGCGAGTTCTAAGGCTCGTACTGAAGAGAAATTTGGACAACAGATACAATAAACAACGCACTTGCTATTTATTGGAAAAATAAAAAATAAAAAAAAATAGTTACAAAATTTGTCACTGTATGTCGTTAACTATCTATGATTATGCAAATAACTTATGTTATTTGCATAATCATAAGTTATTGCACAGCGCCACTACTCAGCTCTACTCTGCTGTATAAAAGCAAAGCAGTCTTCAAAATCATACAGTAGATGTTTGCCTGCACTACAGCAGCAATGACAACAGTGTTGCAGGAAAAGGCGCTATTAGCGAAGCTGTACTATCAGAACAGCAGCAACAATGCAGCTGCAGCTATCAGAGAATTCTTGCGTGAGACGATGTGGACCTATGACTGTTTGTACTGTCCGCAAAATGATTGCAAAATTTGAAGCGACAGGGCATGTTGGTGTTCAACCAGATAGAGGTCGAAAACAAGTGGGCTCCTCTCATGTTGAAGATGTGGCTATGGCTGTCGTGGATATATCAAGTCAATCTCCATGTGGTAGCGCAAATATGCCAGCTGTTTCTCATGAAATGGACAGGCCTTATTCCACTGTAAGGCTAGTAATGTGTCAGGTGTTGTGGTACTCACCTTACAAGATGCACATGCTACAGCAGCTAAAGCATGGTGATGCAGGTATTCCTTTCGCATATGCACTTCAGTTTCTGGTGTGAATGACAGCGGATATCACTTGGCCATGGAACATCCTTTGGAGTGATAAAGCCCACTTCTGCTTAAATGGACAAGTGAATACGCACAATTGCCACATTTGGGCAACAGAAAACTCTCGAGTAATCCAAGAGGTCCTGTTGCATTCTCCAAAAGGGAGTGTGGTGTGGATTTATGGCCACATTCATGATTGGGACATTTTTTTTGAACAGGTAACACTGACTGGACCCTGCATCTCTTCCGCCACTGAACAGCGATATTATGAAACGTTGGCAAATTTTGCAATACCAGAGCTGAAACAACGTGGGTGCCTTCAGGATACCATATTTATGCGAGATGGTGCACCACCCCACACCGTGGGGTGGCGCACCATTCACCGTTGGGTCCAAAGATTGCTAAGGCAACACTTTACAGACGAACGGGTCATCACCCGTTGTTTCCAGACATCTTGGCCACCCCGATCACTGGACCTCAACCCCATGCGTCTGCTGGTGTGGGTTTTTTTTTTGAAGAACCAGATGTATCAGGAAGGATGTTGTACTCTGGCTGATCTGAAGGACAGCATTAGACGTCATGTACTGGCTATTCCAGTTGACATGTTACGTTCTGCTGTAGAAAATGCTGTTCTTTGAATGGAAACTGTTGTTGACCAAAATGGAGACCACACTGAACAATTGTAATGCTGTTCAAGTGATTTGTATTGCCACAGCGCCACATAGTGAGAAATTTTGTAACTAATTTTTTTTTTCAATAAATGGTGAGCGCATTGTTTATTGTACCTGTTGTCCAAATTTCTCTTCAGTACAAGCCTTAGAAATTTCTCCAGAGCCCTCTACATAGGGATACCTTAATTTTAACAACCCTGTACATTGAGAGCATAGTCTACATTTACATTGGTGTACAAGGAAGTAACATCTAATGAAAATAATTTATCATTAACACCAAGCTTAATATCTTTAATACTATTAAACAGTGTCATAGTTTTTTATGCTGAATTTTATCAACTGTCTAAATGATTTTATGATGTTATATAAGTCTGCAGCTAAGTGTGAAAATGCTGAAGTTTTGTATGATACAATAGGCGTATGGGAAAACCGGGTTTGTGAAGTTTAACCTGTCCAAAAAGTACAGGAATATAATAAGTCCTCGCTTTCAGCTCTTTTAATTGGGCCATAGAAATAAAATCACTCTTACTGTATGCAGTTAGGGTTTTGTTATATTGGTTTACTAAATTTGTGAATACAGATCCATCTCCCTGTAAGTGGAACTGTCCGATATAGTAGAGTCCAATTTGCTAATATAGTCCGTTTTATTCATAATAACTACAGTGTCCCCTTTATCTGCTCTTTGGATAACAATATCTTTGTTTCCTCTAAGACTACGCAATGCTATAACATCATTCTTATTCAGTCTGGGTACCCAAAGAGTTTTGGAGTTATTGACTACCTGACTGACTTGCTGGACCAATAATATGGGCACGTCTACTATTTTTACACATGTTCACAAGTGTTATTTTCCAAAAGAGTCAGGTATATCCCTATGGCAAAGGGAATGGGGCTGCACATGACACATATCCAGCTTACATATCTTCTTCCCCATCACATCATACACATAATGAGGTGACATATAACCAAGTTACTCTGTCTTCATACGCATAATCTGAGGATCAGATCTGTCCTTTTGAAGGATCTGAATTTTAATTTACCCCCTCATAAACTCCCCAAGGAACAATTTGTGATAGCCTTTGAATATGGTCTCTGCAAAAGACTTATTGATCCATCATGTCAACCAAAAACTTTTCGGGTACCCAGACTGAATAAAATGAAGTTATAGCATTGCGTAGTCTTAGAGGGAACAAAGATATTGTTATCCAAAGAGCAGATAAAGGAGACACTGTAGTTATTATGAATAAAACGGACTATATTAGCAAATTGGACTCTATTATATTGGACAGTTCCACTTACAGGGAGACAGACCCGTCTGTATTCACAAATTTACTAAACCAAACTGCATACCGTAAGAGTGATTGTATTTCTATGGCCCAATTAAAAGAGCTGAAAGCGAGGACTTATAATATTCCTGTACTTTTTGGGCAGGTTAAACTTCATAAACCCGGTTTTCCCATACGACCTATTGTATCATACAAAAATTCAGCATTTTCACACTTAGCTGCAGACTTATATAACATCATAAAACCGTTTAGACAGCTGATAAAATTCAGCATAAAAAACTATGATACTCTATTTAATAGTATTAAAGATATTAAGCTTGGCATTAATGATAAATTATTTTGTTAGATGTTACTGCCTTGTACACCAATGTAGATGTAGACGCTCTCAATGTAGTTTGGAAACTGTTAAATAACGATACTATTGTGATAAATCACACTAAATTACCCAAAAAAGAAATTTTTAAATTAATCAAACTTCTTCTTGAAGCTAACTATTTCACATTTAAAGACACTATATAGAAACAGGTTTTTGGTTTACTGATGGGTTTGAACCTGAGCGGTCTTATAACAGAAATCTATCTTGCTAATATCGAGCACATACATTTAACACCGTTTCTCCTCTGCATTACTTACTATGGAAGTTATATCGACAATATACTTGTTATAATGGATCATAACACCACTCAGGACATTCTAAATGTATTTAACAACATTCACACGAGATTACATTTTACACTGGAGAAAGAACATATAGAAACAAAAGCCCTAAATTTCTTAAATTTCACTCTCACACGAGACATGCAAAATGTACAATTTAGCATTTACCGAAAACCCACCAATTCGGGGATGTACCTGCATTACAGGAGTTATCATCCATTCACTTATAAGAGATCCATAATATTTAACCAGTTTTTCAATGCTTACAAATATTCCACTTCTAAACCTACCTTACACTTAGAAATTGATAAACTAACTGACAGGTTTTCAAATAGACACTATCCTCTCTCTGTTATAAATCAAATCAGATTACAGGCTAAAAAAAAAAAAAATACAGCAAATACAATACCTATTAATAAAACCAATAAAAAACACTATTTCTATACCGTACGTCGAACAATGGTTCAAGCAACTCAATAAACTCTTTAGAAATACAGAATTCAAGATTATAGCCAAGCCCATGCAGAAGCTCCATAATATATTAAAAAATCACACAGTTCTTCCTTCTTGCTCGGCACAGGTAAGTGATCTTGTATACAAGATTTTGTGTAGTCAGTGTAGTTCATCGTACAAGGGGTCCACTCGCTGTACTTGAGATTTACGTGTCAAGCAACATGCTGCTTTCGTCTGCATATCGTGCACAACTGGCCTTTCATGCTGTCAATGAAGGTCACGTATTCCTATCCAATGAAGCGGAAATTTTAAATATACAACATAATTACATAAAATTATTGATTGCTGAAACACTGAAAATGAAACTACACGAAAATTCTATCAATGTGCGACGTCCTTACCTAATTTCGGATTTCTGGTCTTTTATATGCATGCGTCAATACAAATAATCTCTCCATTTAAGAGCCAAACACACATGTACACTTCAAGATATTTCTATCCTGTGAACACGGCGATTAGTCGAAAAGTGTTGTCTGTTTAAGGAAGGGAATCAGCTTTGCATTTCGTTTAATTTGAGTGTTCATCCAAATTTTAATTGAGATTTTAATTTTTTAATTGTGATTTTAATCTTTTATCGCGATTTTATTTTTAATAGTGATTTTAATTATTTATTCTGACACAATATATTTTCACACTTGTGGTCTTGCTGTGTTGGTTTGATGTGTTTAGAGGTAGTGTTGGGGCTCTCGGCTTTTGATTCCATTACGCGTTAGTTAGTTAGTTAGTTATTTTTGGTTTTTAGGAGCATTAGCAACTAAGGCCATATTGCTGCGGGATATGCGGTGGTCATTCTCTGACCTTTCCACATCCTCCGTATTTGGTGGTGACGGGCTCGAACCCCGGTCTAATCAAGAAGCATGTGCTATGCACTGCTGCTCCTTCCCACCTGGCTACGGAGGCGCCATCCATTACGCGTAGAATCGGTCATATCTCTAAGAGTGAAAGAATTCATTAAATCATTTTTTATCCGTTTATTTTATCTTAATTTATTCATTACATTTGGAGAGCATTGATTGGAAGCATTCTACGAAAAAGATTGAGGTAGGTAATCTCTTACTCTTTTTTTTTAATATATTGAAAAATTGTAGAAGTTATTGAGCCTTGCAGCTCTGAGTTTTTACTAATTTTACCATGTATTTATTTCTAAGGCCCTATAATTTATCATCTTTTGAGAAAACTAAATGAAAACCAAATTGTCTGGCACATCATTGTGTTGAAGTGAAGTCATATGATTTCTCCATAAACCACTTGTCACTTCATGTACATTTTTCTATCTTAAGTGTAACTTCTAGTTGACGATAGGATGTTATGTGCTATTGTTTACAAAACTTTACTTTGTAACTAACTTGATGAATCATAGCCATATTCTCCTCCAGTGGTAGCTGTTTTTAATTAGTGTTCCATTGAAATACTCTTTTATTGCATCTCCAGCTGAGGAGACACTGGGTGTTTACAATAATTATTCATTTATGAATCCTGTTGTTTACAAAAATTACTAGGCAACTTTTTTTTTTTTTTTTTATGAAAACCCCAAACACGAAAGGTATCAAAACCTATAGTACTTAGTACCGTGCATGGGTTGAAGGAGAAGTATGGGGGGGGGGGGGGGTGCCGGAAACTTTGCTCTAGAGACTAAACATGGGTTTCACCACTTCAAGCCTCCAATAAGTAAAGTGGTGGTATTTCACCGGTTGATGAAAGTCATCTACCACCTACACTGAATACTGAATATATTGAAGTGACTTATACAGCCAATTTTCAGCTATTTTCTCCTCTTAGAAACATGGACGTACTGCAGATATGAGTCGCAGAAATGCTTTGTGTTGTGAGTTTGTGCTGGAACGATGTGGTTTTTTCTGCATAACTATTTTTAATTTTTATTTCACATCATTCAATCAGGGATAAAATTTTAGTAAGGAGGACAAAGAGAAAGATTCTATTGAGAGACAGAAAATCCTGAGAAAAGATGCGAAGATAAGTTAAGAACATCTCAATATAACAATGCGAAGACAAGTTAAGAACATCTCAATATGACAAACCAAGTGGCGAGTGTAACCACGACCATTCACCAAGTCTGTCTACAAACAAATCAGCTCCAGATAAGAACCAAAAAAAAAAAGAAAAAAAAGAAGACATTATCAAATCCCTCTGTTTAATATGTGAACAGAAATTCAGCAAACCCTCTCTGTTGATGAGACATTCTGAAAGAAATCACAAGACTTGAATGGTAAGGCCATTGCTTATTTCAAATATCTGTGAGTTATAAAAAAAGAATTATAAAGAATTATTAGAAGCCTCACTGAAAGTGAGCTACTGCATTACTTGTCAAGGAGAGGTCCACACTATTGGTGAAAATTTGATAATGGCAAGCATAACTGACCTGTGCGAGACAATGTTCGAACATAATGAATCAGCAAAAATAAAATAGGTGCCTCTAATGATAATGTAAAAAGAATAATTTTACTTTGCTCAGCTGATATTCTCTCAATGAACTCATTTGTAGACTTATGTTGTCATCTTATTTTACCTTACAACTTGATGAGATCACTGATGTCAGCAGCCCAGCTGTGCTGTTAGTACTTGTTCAATACCTCTATAATGGGAAGCTCTGAGAAGACATATTTATCTGTGACGATTTCAAAATCACTACAAGAGCTGATATTTTTGAAAAAATTGACAGCTTTTTTTTTTTCACTCATGAACTTGACTGGAAGAAGTGTACTGATGTTTGTACTGACAGTGCCAAGGCTATAAAGGGTCCCATTTCAGGAGTTGTTACGAGAATCGAGGCAGTTTGTTATTTGTTATTTGGTTTTTAGGAGCATTAGCAACTAAGGCCATATTGCTCCAGGAATATGCGGTGGTCATTCCCTGACCTTTCCACATCCTTCGTATTTGGAATCGACGCAGTAGTATACCTTTAGTGTTCAAGTAGTCACTGCATACTCCAAAGGGAAAATTTAGCCGTGAAAAACATTCCTACAAAACTGAAAGATATTTTTAAGACATTAATAGAAATAGTCAATTATGTGAAATCTAGGGGCTTAAATGTGCTTTTCTGGCACATTTGCACCAAAATGGGCAGCGAATACGACTGCTTACTTTTTTACATCAAAGCATACTGGCTGAGTCGAGGTAAAGTGCTGATGAGATTCTCTGAACTAGACTGAAATTATGATGTTTCTTAGTGATTTCAAAGTTGAAGCACCAAGAAAAATAACTCGAGATAAACAACAGAGATTCATTGATTTTATGCCTAGTGATTATAATTCACGAGGGGTTGCATACCTTGCCTATATATTTGACAAGCTGAATGCACTGAATCTATCGCTTCAAGGTAAAAACACAAACACCCCTCATGGTTAATGATAAAATGGAAAAGGAAGTGATTGTCCCTCTGTATAAGGCAATGGTCAGGCCTTGAGTACTGTGTACAGGTCTGGAGGCCTCATTTTAGGAAGGATGTAGATTTGCTTGAGCGTGTACAGAGAAGGGCAACAAGATTGGTGAGGGGAATGAAGGGATCCTCTTACCAAGAGAGGCTTAAGTTCTGCAAATTGCAGTGGCTGGAAACTAGGCACCTGCACGGTGATCTGATTGAGGTGTATAAGGCCTTGAATGGGTTGAGTATGCTGAATTCTGATGGGATTCTTCCACTTGTTCAGATTACGAACCTAAGGGGGCATAAATTCAAATTAAGAAGAGACAAGATGTAGAATAGATGTGCGGAAATTTGCCTTTAGCTAGCGGGTGGTTAATTGCTGGAACAAACTTCCATCTGTCGTGGAAGTTTATAGGTTAAATAAATTTAAGGAGGAACTGGACAGGCATTTGGAGGGAATAGTGTGATTTTTTTTTGGCTGTTGCTGCATAAGCTCATACACTTGCTTTCTTGCATCACATGCCACTACTACTACTACTACTACTATTACTATCTCTGCATTCAAAGATAAAATTATTCTTTGGAGAAAAAGAGCTGAAGCAGCTCTTTTTCTCTATACCTTTGATACTTTGACATACAGTGGTGGACAAAAAAACTGTGAATTTTGCAAATAATGTGTTTTGCACTGTATTGTGGGTTGCAGAAATGTTTTAAATGCATTTCTGTGAATGAAATCCAATAAAAAGACTCCACCTGATATACCTAATTGCCATAAATATCTTCCCAAAAGGTAAAATGCGTAATTAATGGAAATATGAGAAATCATGCAAATGGCAATCATGACAACCAAACGTACATTTTATTGCATTTACGTGTACAAGCTGAAATGCCAAGTTAATGTAATAGTATTATGTACTGTAAAGCAGCAAAATAAGTCCTCAATATTTTGCTGTTCCTCCTCGAGTTGCAATTACAGCCTTGTAACGATCTGGCATAGAGTTAATCAACTTCTGGATATATAGTTGCCTAATTTCGTGGTACCACACCCTTACAATGCTCTCCTGTAGCTGAATCTTACTCGTTGGCTTCTTCTTCTGAGAAATTTTAAACGACATTATGTACCAGCAATTTTCAACACGGTTCAAACCTGGACTGTTGCCAGGCCAGTCCAACACTGTAATGCCAGCATTTCTGAGGTATGGCTGCACTTTAAGGGAGAAAAACAAGGGAAAACATTGGTGTAAGTATGTTTTAAAGCCTTGTGAGACAAGAAGACAAACTCATTGTGCACTTGTTTCAACACCAGAGGCCATCTCAAAGTCCAGTTTTAGATCAGGAGCACTAGCATGGCAATTATGAAGGCATAGCCTTTTCAAATATCGATCTTGAGAAGGCGTAGTCACTCTCTTATGGCCTGATCCAGGTCTTCTCTTCATATCACGCTTTAATTTCAGCACCCGGGATACTGTTGACTGGTGGCAGCCTATTTTATCAGTGATAGCACATGCAGAAAGCTCTTCCTGGGACAGAGCAACAGCTACACTTTTTTTTCTTGGTGGAGTCAACTGAATATAGGGAGCCATGCTTACACCTCTGCAAAACAGGATACTAATGAGCGTGTATACTGTTCCAATGCCGTATTTATAGAAACAGCTGATGTAATACCTTGCAATTACTGTCTGATGCAATAGAAGCATTATCTGACGCAATACCTTTGCTTTGCGACAAACAAAAATGACTGTAATCAAACAATATCCCTAGGGGCTCACATCTGGTGAGTATGGGCTTGGCACACCCAGGGTCCTGAGCTAGATTTCATTGGATATCATCGTTGTTTGTTTGTTTGGTTTTTTTTAGGAACATTAGCAACTAAGGCCATATTGCTCCGGGATATGCGGTGGTCATTCCCTGACCTTTCCGCATCCTCCGTATTTGGTGGTGACAGGCTCGAACCCCGGTCTAATCAAGAAGCGTATGCTACGCACTGCTGCTCCTTCCCACCTGGCTACGGAGGTGCCTGGATATCATCATTCTTCTCTCTTTCTTGGTGATTCCTTTCTACTTCTACTTCTCTCTCTCTCTCTCTCTCTCAGGGTAACTCAGGAATTTTTTTTGGCTAGTGCAGTATTAAGCCTCAGGCTTCCTTGCACCATAGGGATAATAATAATAATAATATCTTATACGTTTCACTAAAAATGTTACTTTTTTTTAAGGTGATGCAGTGTTTTTGTCTGCCACTATATATATCTTTGATACTTTTACTACATGTCTTGTTTGAAAAAATATCTCTGCAGAGTCAGAAAGCATATTACAGAAAGCAATAATTGACGTCACACAGCTTTCTCTTTTGAAGAATATTTTCCTGTCAATGCAGACATTGAAAATTACAGGTGGATAGCCAATCTGTTCTTGAAAAACTGAAACTACTCTGTTCTATCCACAAAAAGAGAACTCACTGCTATCTCTTGTGGCACGTCACTCCAAGAAAAGTTTTTTAGTGTTCCATTGTCTTCGTTCTGGGCTAGTTTGTGGGACTCTTTCCCTGATAGAGCAGATAAAGCAGTTCGTAAAATTTTACCATTTATGATGACTTATGTGAACTTGGGTTTGTCAAATATTGTGACACAAAATCAAAAAAGAGAAACAGACTCTATGCTTCAGCAGACATTCGCTGTCAATTATCAGCTTTGACACCTAATTTCAGCAAAACTGCCGAAAATCTGCCGCTCTCTCATTAGATTCAATGAGTAAGTCTTTTTTTATTTTTTAACTTGGAATCTTAATAATACTTACATTAGTTTTAGTTTAAAATTTTAAGAATAGTGATTCTTTTTTGGTTTCATTATAATACAGTACACACATGCAAAAAACCGAAAAATGCCTAGTGTTCTATTCCTATGATAATTTAGGGGGTACATGAGAGCCTTTCTGAATTTCCAGGCAGTACCTTAGCCAAAAAAGTTGAGAACCACTCGTATAAATGGTTAAAAGATGGATACAAGGATGTTTGCGATGACACAACAATGCATACACATCTATTAATCTCTCAAAATGAGGACAGAATTGCAAATGTTATGTTATGGGAAATTGTGGTAAGTGATCATCACGTGACCCTCGGAACTGATGGCTGACAAGTTGGATATGAATAAGGAGGCCCATTCGTCAAATTCTGCTTTTCTGCATGGATATTTTAGGAAAAAGGAAGGTTTGCGCAAAATTTGGATTGCCTGGCCTCACCAATGAGCAGTACCAACAAAGAGTGTCATCATGTAAAGACTTCATACAGACTTGGATTTCAAAATCATTACCAAGGCCCAAAAAGATTTGTTTACAGATGCCCAGGATCAAGATGATGCTGATCAGCAAAAAGATTGGTCTGGGGCACAAGGTGTAAACTGCAGCATCTGGAAACTAGGCACCTATCAGATTGAAGTGTTTAAGGCTTTAACTGGGTATAAAAAACTAAATTTTGATGGCATTCTTACTCTTTCTTGGATGACTCACACAAGTGGACATGAATTGAAAAAGGATGGTTGTGAAAGTGGGTAGTTTGAATAAATTCAAAGGATTAAACAAATTATTAGGGAGGATGGACAAGTGAAATGGATAGTTATTTATTTTTTTTGGCTGATGCTGTACAAGTGTGCTTCCTTGCATCGCTTTGCCACTACTAATACTAATAATAGTTTTCAATGCTACTGGCAACCTGAATCATAAATTGTGAAAGATCATTTAAAACTAATTCAGCAGTACACACCACAACATTAGTTCAAAGCGACACAAGGAAATGACGAAAGGATCAGCCATTAAATCCGTTCGTTTCGGAAAGCTATTAGATTAATGCATGATGATGCAGTATTTTTAAAAACATACAAATAAGTGCATATGGCAACTCATTTGAATGACTGTAGTTTGGTTGAGTGGCTGAAACTACAGCCATTCAAATAAGCTGCCACATGCATTTTTTTATTTATGTAGTTTTTTTTTTTTTTTTTTTTTTAAATCCTATGTCAGACATTAATTTGGTGACTTTCTGAAGAGAACAATGAGTGATGTGTACTGTTCCATTACTATTATGTAATATTTCACCATTCAGGTTTTGGCTACTTTCAGATTGCCAACAACTGGTAAAAATTTTATTTAATTAGCTTTTTAATCATTATCTATACCATTACCATTTGTCCAATTCTTTTGGCTCCCCATCCATATTTATTCTTAATATCTGCTGTTACTTTTGCAGTACTCCTTTTAATATTTTCATGTCTTTCCACAAATTATAAAGCAGCATGATTTATTACTGGACTTTTAGTATTGTGACAAACCCACTTCCACAACACCAAATTGAAGTTTGTTCCAACAATCAACTACCACCTGGCTAAAGGAAACTTTCTGCACATCTACCCTACAACCATCCTTCCTCAATTTGAATTTGTGTCACCATCATTGTGTGCAGTCTTAGCAAGAGGAAGGACTCCACTGGCAATGAGCTTACTCACTGCCAATGGAATCCTTCAATCAGCACTCTGCAGGTGCAGTCTCCAGAACCTTTTCTTTTCTGATAAGCCTTTTCTGATAAGTGCACCCTTCTGTTCCCCTTCTGAGTACTACATACAGATCTGGAAGCCTCATTTTAAGAAGGATTGCTGTTGGAATGGGTGCAGAGAAGAGTAACAAGATTAATGATGACTGTTAACCTTTGCCTAACAATTACCTTATACAAGGGACAATCACATACTTGTTCCTGCTGGCAAAATTCCTGTAAATCATTGGCAGAGCCCCATGACCTGTCCTAGTAGCCTGCCTACACTGCTTAGAAAACTTCATGTCAAACTGTACACTTATCCCCAAGTCATTTTCTTTCTCTGATACCTTGAGTGCAGTCTCACCCAATTGATTTTATTCCATGCTGGAATAAAACTGCTTTCTATGTGCAGTGCCTTGCATTTTTCAATATTCAATCTCAATTGCCATTTGAATAATTTTTAAAAATTTAGCCAGCCCAAGTAGCTAATTTTTTTTAGGTCCTTTTGCATCATCATACCCTAATTTTTATCGTTAACTACCCTGCCAACCTTTGTATCATCTGAAAATCTGACATTAAAGTTGATGATAGCTTCTCCAGAGATGGCAATCACGAAAGAAGCGGAGGAGATATTTGTGAAGGTGGTACAGTAAGAATGATAGCAACCACTGCAGTGAAGGAGGAACATGTGTGAAACAACTAAAGTATAAAGTTTGTTCATTATACATACACAGATTCAGAATTTATGCAGAGTCAAGGGCCTCATTTATTTTGTACTATTTTTTAGCATTAGCATTAGTACAGGCATTTGATGCAAGAAAGCAAGCTTATGCAGCATCAGCCAAAAAAAAAAAAAACCCACTTCCACTTCACCCCTCTGTTCGTTCAAAATACCTGTCCAGCTGAGCCTTAAACTTATTTAGGCTATCAACCTCCACCACAAGGGATGGAAGTCTGTTCCACCAACCAACCACCCGCTGGCTAAAGGCAAATTTCCGCACGTCTATCCTACATTTGTCTTTCCTCAATTTGAATTTATGCCCTCTCAGGTGATTATTCTGAGCTAGAGGAAGAATCCCATCAGCATTGAGCATGCTCAAACCATTCAAGGCTTTATACACCTCTATCAGATCACCTCGCTGGTGCCTAGTCTCCAGACACTGTAATTTGCAAAACTTAAGCCTTTCTTCCTAAGAGCACCCCTTTGTTCCATTCACTAATCTTGTTGCCCTTCTCTGTACTCGTTCCAGCAGCTCTACATCCTTCTTGAAATGAGGCCTCCAGACCTGTATACCTATTTGATTCTAAGTTGTTTTAAATATCAAAATTATAGCATCATCACATTGGTCTTTATGATGAATAAAGCTAAACGAGTATACCTGATTGTCTTGTGAAGGGTCAAGTCGATGTCCCAAAACATTTTGTTTTAAAGTAAGTCCATCTTCCCTCATTTGTCTCATTAATTCTAGGGGATCCATGGAAGCTAAGTGCAATAGTGAAATAAAATATAAACTGTATTTAGACACTACTATTACAGAATATCATTATATAACATGAATATAATGAACATTACTATGAAGAATAAATTTAAATATAACATAAATAAATATAAATTTTACAATTCATTCTTCAAAAAAGGTACAGTAAACTCTCGATTTTATGTACTAATAGGGGAAAAGGAGGTTTCTTATTGTAGAATGGCCATTAAATCAAAAGTTTTTTACCAGACAAAACACAGGATTATTTTTGCAAAGAAGCAGGAGATTTTTTGAAGTCCACAGCAAAATACACATTTTATATTAAAATACGGCCACTGAATTTCTTACCAGTATAGTATGCCTTTAAAATTTAGCTTACCTAACATTTTTCTGTCTATGGATTTCTGTTTGGATATTAATAAGAAATCAACTTTTTGCTGATTTTGAATGCGTCAAGAAAGATGCTATTGCACTTTGTCTCTCTTCAGAAAAGTTGAGTCAAACTTTTATTCATACTGATGTCATTTCCAGTCGTCAGGAGCAGGGCTCCCACTCACAAATTTTAAAAAAACTTAGATTGCAACTTAAATAAACCCAAAAAAAACCTAGTTTTCATCATATAGTATAGCAACACAAATAAGATGAAACTTACCATGCAAAAATATCTTTTATTTAATTGTAATCAGAATTTTCATCCCATTCAGTTCCCTCCATATTTATTTTTTGAAGTTCTTTCATTTTTTCAAACGTTCTTCATATCTTTTATGACAAGTTCCTTGTATGACTTCTTTTACCAATTCTGATTTAGGTTTCCATGTATAGCAATTTTGATTAGATCTATTTATCGCCTATTTTGGCATTAGTCGATTTTTCACTGTTTCTAGTTTAAGGGAGTTTGTGGCTTTTGTTTTTACATGGTTTACTTGGGAGAAGATTCTTTCTACGCTTGCTGAAGAGTGAGGTAAAATAGTTAAACTGGTCATAAAGTTAGATAAAATCTCATATTTAGAATTATTAAAGCCATCTTTTACATTACGTAACAGATACCAAAACTCGGGGATGGTTTTGTAAGAGAAAATTAAATCTTGATTTAAACGAAATGATTTCCATTCATCATCTAGAAGATCTAGTTTGTCTTCAGAAACAAGGTGAGGGAACTGCATTGCTAAATGGAAAATTATGGATGGCGAATTGGCACGATCATGTATCACTGCTGGGTCAAGAACACTGAGACTGGCGATAATTCCATCATCATTTAGAGGAAATCTTTTTCTGATTTCCATACAAAATTCAACAAGAAATTTTAAACAATCATTTTTAAACCTGCTTTCACGGTCACCAAGCGGTGTTGAATTTAATAAGGCCAATACAAAAGCCTCCCAAATATATTTTATTCAGAGGCTTATGATTTATTGCATTGCTTGGATCAATTTCAACCAGCTTGCACAAAGTAATGACTTCTTTTATGAAAAAACTAAGAATATTTTTATACTCAATTGAAACCATTGAATGAAGTAAGTGCAATCTGAAATGCTCAGATTGAAATTCAATATTCAGGCAGTTTATTTTCTCCAGTACATATTCTAAAAACAACAACATATGCTTAGTTCCTTTGGTGATCATAGTATTGTAAATATTCCCTGCACCATCGATTTTGTCAATTTTTGATTGAGACTGAAAATAAAGAACTAACGCATCCCACTGCTCAATAATAATTTTTATTACATTGCCACGGGATAACCAACGTGTTTGTGCTAATTTGGGGATTCTATGCTTAGCAGTATCTACAACATCTTGAATCATTTTGAACTTGTTTAATATTTTACTACTACGGGAAAAACAAGAACTCTTTATAACAAGAGATATCTTTTATAAATATTTCTAGATATGATGGTAGTACCTTGACTGAATGACTAGCACATAATGCAAAAGAATGGCAAACACATCCCATTATAAATACTGATGGTTTTTTTTTTAGGAGCATTAGCAACTAAGGCCATATTGCTCCGTTGCGGTGGACATTCCCTGACCTTTCCGCATCCTCCGTATTTGGTGGTGACGGGCTCGAACCCCGGTCCCGGTCTAATCAAGAAGCGTGTGTTACGCACTGCTGCTCCTTCCCACCTGGCTACGGAGGCGCCAATACTGATGGTACATCCTTTTTTAGCAATGACTGGAACCCACTCTTAGTACCCATCATAGTGGCACAATTATCACTATCAAAGCCAATGAGATTACTTATTTGAATGTTTTTTTTCTATGAAAAGATCTTTTACAGATTGATAAAGTTAGATTGATAAAGCCCTTCTGAAGTACCATTTTCGACACAAACAGTGTCAAGTAACACATCTACAACATCAAGTTTTTGAATATCAAAATATCTAACAACAACAGCTAGAACTTGCGATAAAGATAAATCTGTACTTTCATCTATTATCATTGAAAACTTGTTTCTGCATATGTTAGAAATGTATATTTTTTCATGATAGGCTATGCCATCTTGTATAAGATAAGAGACTTTAGTCGCCTTCATCTGAACTTGTTTTGCAATATTGTTATCATGAAATTCTTTCTTACATGCTTCTATAAGGTAATCACATTGCGCAAATGGAATATTATGCTCAGAAATGAGTGCAGCAATTGTTAACTCTGCCTTTGCTACTTCTTCATTCTCCGTAGGTTTACGTTTCGTCAAGAACGTGTCTAACTTGTCTTAGCAACATTTGCACTTTTTTTTATGTTTAACTGTATTTTTATGCGCTAGTAACATTGATTTATTGGCATTCTTTACATTCTTTAATTTCATTTCACAACAAATACAGTAAGATGCACCTTTTTCATTACTGTCTTCTTTCAACCAATCCTTTAATTCTGGATCTTCTAACCATTCATTTCTAAAATTTTGTTTACCACCGTTTACTCATCTTTCTCTGTGGGGAACAAGTTTCAGACATTGTGGGCAATTTGTGGGTATGACTAATTAGCAGTTATCTTATTTAAAATGTTCTATAAAATAAAAAATAAATCACTAATCCATTAACATAAAATAGAAATAGTCACTACAATTTAAATTTATTATATCACTGTATGAGTACACGCATAAATGTAAAAATTACACCAAATAATGCAATAATACCACGAACGATCACGAAAGACTGTGCAGTAAAGACCGCCTTCCGCCTGCTCAATAGGCTGCGCATACATGTTAGTAACACGATCATGTATGCTTACATGTATGAACATGTAAGCGTAATTTCATAGTGTAGAACCCTGCGAAAACTTTGAAATCCTTTTACATTTGTAGTATTTTGTACAAGCACTTGAGATATTACAAATTATGATCAGTATTGTTAGAATATAAAATTAAGAAAATTGTAAACTGTTATTAAATGTATTAAATTTTATTGTATTTACAAGAAATAAAAATAAATTTTGACTTAAAATTAAAAATCACCGAAAAAACCCAGATAATGAGATATTTTTGTGAAAAAAACCTATCAACCCAGATGACAATCAAAAAACCCAGATCTGGGTGGAAAAACCCAGGAGTGGGAGCCCTGGTCAGGAGTACTTCCAAAGCCTCACCAGAAAGAGAAAATCTAAACTCAGTTTTTGTTTTTCTAACCTGGATGAATATTTTTGCACAGAGGGCATTGATATAAGGAATTGTTAAAATGCCAAGCATGACTTGGGATAATTTGTTACATTTCAAGCTTCCTTGGGCTTTTGTCAGTTCCCCAACTAAGGAGCACTGTACACCAATTCTTTCTTCTTTCATAAGTGTCTGATAGGGTTCTCACAATGAAACTGATAGAAGTGATGTAGCAAAACATCTATTGCTTCATCTTTATCTTTAATGACACCAAGAAATACTGTAAACTTATCCACAAAAAAAATTTGAAAATGATGCCTTTAATTGATGAAATCTGTGGTAATTCAGCATTTATAAGAACATTATTCTGGCATGGGAGCTTGTGCACCATGCAGTCAAATACAGCCATAAATTAGTTGTTCACTGAGCAAAAGAACAGAATTTTCTCTTCTTTTAGATTCTCCATGACCTTGGCAGTAGAAATGCCTAAGAACAAGTCAAAATTATCCCTTTTGATTTATTCTGCTAAGGTAATTTCCAAAATGGAAGAAGATTTGAAAACAGTAGATAAAATAAATTTACATATAACATTCTGCCACATATCTAGAAGTAGTGACCTCAGTACATGGATGTGAAGTACACTGGATCGAAGAACTGTTTGGATTTTCAGATTTGGCATAACATTTAAAAAAAAAAAAAAAAGCACAGAAAATTGCTTTATACAAGCCAGCCAGAAGAGAGAAACATGAATAGACCTTCTGTACAAGTGAGGATAACATGCCTAAAATTATCAGCTTTGAATATGGCTATCCATTATCTGTCATGACCTATTTTCTGGCTAAGGTTAGTAAATCAGGTGAATCCAGCAAACTATCTAAGAATTGGCAAATTTAGTTCTCAGGTGCTGTTTTATTTGGTTACCCTGCAAGAGCATCTTGGGCAATATTGTGCAGTGTTTTATGTCTGTATAAGTGTGTGGTTATGGACAATCTGCATGTTCTACAGACAGGTTAATTCAAGCTTAAAAATCTGAATTAACATTGGGGAAAGGTCCCATCCCATCCAACTGAGATTAGCTAACAATGTCAACAGAAAAGGGCTTCACAAATTCCTACAGTATTGAATTGGATTTGAACCCCGACCTCTCCAAATGAGGCCTGGGTTCAAATGCTGAAAACACTATACTATCATGGAGGCTTTTGTTTTGACTTTCTGGGATTGGCAATTCATCAAAGCTGTGCTTTAGAGATGATCATGCAATGTATAAACATTACCTCAGAGCCATAAGTTTTCATCGCAATCCAACAACACTGAGAAATTTGATGGGCCATGGCACTGTTCTAATTGTATTCACAAACAACATCAGTGATGCTTATAATAAGCAAGAGTTTATTTCTGGGCTTCACAATTTGTACATTAAGCATTAAGAGTATTCTAAGTGGTTGTGTACCTTTACAGGAGCACATCTCAATAAACAGTAAGCACAAACAATTGAACTTATTTACAACTGTCAACAATTATAATGACCATCTTGTCCTTCTGTCTGTTTTTATGGGCAGTAGAATTTAAGAAATGCTTTCAAGGTATAGGCCAAAATGGATGTCAGATGAACTGATTAGACTCATGGCAGAGAAGAAAAATGCAAAGGATGCATATAAATTATCAGGTAACACAGAAGCCAATGGTAGATATAAACTATTCTGTAATCAAGTCACAAAGGTGATTAGGCAAGAAAAGGTAGATTATGAGAAATCTTTGGCAAAGGTAGCAAAGAAAAACAGCAAAAACTTCTTTATTTATGTTAACACTAAAAGGAAGGGGATGAATCAAATTGGTCTACTTGATATCAATGGTTCGACTGTTGATGATCCTGCTCAAGTTGCTGAAAACCAGAATGAGTATTTTACATCTACATTCACACAAGGAATTCTTTAGAGAAGAGGATGTCAGAAGCTTATCAAACTCTAATAGAGAGCTAAATGTTTTTGTAATAAGTGAGAGGAAAGTAAAAGAGAAATTGTTGAAGTTAAACATAAGAAAGGCAATTGGGGGTGGATGGGATCTATCCAGTTATATTAATGGAGGCAGTGAAGGAAGTAAGCAAACCCTTAGCCATAATTATGAGAGCATCCTTGATTCAAGGGAGGTCCCTGAAGACTGGAGATATGTAAATGTATTTCCAATTCATAAAGGGGATTCAAAGGGAGACAAGAGTAATTAGAGACCTGTTAAACTTCTGTTACAGGGAAAATAATGAAGTCACTGGTAAAAGAAGTAATGCAGGATCATCTAGACAAAGCTTTAATTATACTTCAGACACAGCATTGGTTGCTAAGAGGAAATGCTGTCTGGCCAATTTGAGTGGATACTATAATGTGGTCACAAAGGAACTGGATGCAAAAAATACTTTTGATATCATATACTTGGATTTTAGGAAAACTTTTGATACTGTTACACATAAAAGACTGCTGTACAAATTGGAGCAGTAAGGCATTATGGGCAAGTTGATGCTATGTATAAAGGAATGGTTAAATGAGAGAAGACAGAGTGGTAATCAATGGACATGCTCTCTGTAGACTAAGATTATTAGTGGAGTTCCCCAGGCTTTGGTGTTGGGCCCATTGCTGTTTTCAATATTTATCACTGATATTGATGAAGGCATGTTAGGCTTAATGTCGAAGATTGCAGATGATACAAAGCTTGGCAGGGTGGTTAATGACAGGAATGATGGTAAAAAAAGGTAAAGTGCAGCCATTATCAACCTACTGCAGGATGGAAGCCTCAACAATTCATGCTGAGGGAAAATGGACCATAATCTGCCATGCTGGTCCAGTGCAGGTTGGCAGATCGACCGTATTCAGCAGTCAGGGGCTTGAACCCCGGTCTACTCAAAGAGCGTGTGCTACTGCAAAAGGCTCTAGAAAAGTCAGGCAGATTGGCTGAGAAATGGCAATTGAAGTTTAACATTGACAATGCAAAATACTGCACATGGGTAGCAGTAACTACAGAGTAATGTGCCAACTGTGTGGTATTACACTCAGAGTAGTGGAAAATTAAAAAGACGTGGGGTAATTGTGTAGTCAGATATGAAGTTCTCTGAGCAATGCAGACAGGCTGGAAAGACAACTCATGGGTTTTTGTCAATGATATACAGGAATTCTGCTAGCAACAGGGATAAGAAGGTGAGTATCCCATTGTATAAGGAAATGGTCAGGCCATACCTTCAGTGCTGCATTCAGGCGTGGAGGCCTCATTTTAGGAAGAATGTGGATCTGCTGGAACGAGTATAGAGAAGGGTAATGAGATTGGTGAGTGGAACACAGGGTACTCTTACCAAGAGAGGCTACAGATCTGCAAATTGCAGCATCTGGAGACAAGGCACCGCAATCAGATCATCTGATTGCAGTGATTAAAGCTTTGAATGGATTGAGCAAGCTCAATGCTAATGGGATTCTTCCTCTTGTTCAGACCACACACACACACACACACACACACACACACACACACACACACACACACACACACACACACACACACACACACACACACACACATGATGGGGCACAAATTCAAAATTGTGGATGGATGGTTGCAGAATAGATGTACTGAAGTTTCCCTTTAGCCAGCAGGTGGTTGATTGCTAGAACAAACTTCCATCGGTGGGTGTGGAAGCTGATAGCTTCAATAAATTCAAGGAAGAACTAAAAAAACTATTGGAGGGAATGAATAGGTGAAACGGGAAATGTCTTTTTTTTTGGCTGATGCTGTATAAGCTTGTTTTCTTGAATTATTTGCCAGTACTAAAGCTAATTATGCGATGGTCTTAATTCTCACAGGACAACAAACTTGCCTTTGAAGCGAGTTGCCCTGGTATTTCACTACTTTCAACAGCAGATAGCTTATGCTGTACTACAACTTTGAAATTGATTTCATGTACTGCATGGGAGTATATGACAGCTCACACTGAACACTAGAGACCATATGTGAAACAGTGAGAGACCACTTTCTCTTGAAAGGGGCTGTCATAGTAGTCTTACCTTTTAAGCAAATCGCCAATTAACCATTGGAGAAGCCATCTGTTTGATAGTAGTGTGAAACAACTTGTTGTAAAGGCAAGATTTGCTTTGCTGTGAGAATCACCTAAGACCATTATATTATGTCTGCTTCTATTAGAATGAGTAGAAGCCTGAAAAACAAGATGCATGGTATTTCAGAGACTGCTGGGAGCCATTGCGGTACAAATAAACACATGGGTTGTGTTAGGGTAGCTAAGAATAGAAACAGGTGCAGGTATACTTGCGTGTACACCAATGCTAGGAGTTTAGTAAATAAATTTGATGAATTTGAGGTATTGCTCAAAACATCAAAGGCAGATATTGTTGGGATATCAGAGACGTGGTGTCACACAGATATAAGGGATGCAGAACTGGAATTTGGGGAGTACAACGTCTACAGAAAGGATAGACAGGATAGGAAGGGGGGAGGGGTTATGCTATTAGTTAAGAAACACATAAAAACCAAGGAAGTGAAGCCAGTCGACATCGCTGGACAGTGCAGTGTTGAGTCAGTTTGGTGTGACATAAGCATTGGGAGATCAAAATTGAGAGTAGGAGTGTGCTATAGGCCTAATGACTCTGATGAGTATAATAAGGAACTGTACAGGGAAATAGAGTGGGCCAGTAAATCAGAGAGTCTTATAATGGGAGATTTTAATTTCCCAGATATTGACTGGAATTTGGGGGCTGGTTACTCACACACTAGCAGGGCTTTTGTGGATTTATTGGATGATTGTTTTCTACATCAGCATGTTCAGGAAGCAACTAGAGGGAGTAATACTCTTGATTTGATTATCAGCAGTGATTCTTCATGCATTAAGAATCTGCAGATAAATGAACCACTAGGTGGCAGTGATCACAGTGTGCTGAAGTGGGATTTACTGAAAGAGGTAACTACCATTAGGGGTAAAGGGAAGGGTTATTGCTTCCGTAAAGGCGACTACGATGGACTGAGACAGTATTTAAATTCTATACAGTGGGACCAACTGATGATGTTACCAACAGCAAATTCAAAATGGGAAGCATTCAAAGAACTTATCTTGGAAGCTACTAGGCTTTACATACCAACTAAGAAATATTGTTCAAGGTTTAGGCCAAAATGGATGTCAGATGAACTAATGAGGCATATGGCAGAGAAGAAAAATGCATGGGATACTTACAAATTAACACACGACACAGAAGCCTATGATAGATACAAGTTGATATGCAACCAAGTTACAAAGGAGGTTAGGCAGGCGAAGGCGGATTACGAGAAATCCTTGGCAAGGGATGCAAAGAAAAACAGCAAAGAGTTCTTTACTTATGTAAACTCTAGAAGGAAGGGGATGAATCAGATTGGTCCACTTGATATTGATGGGTCAACTGTTGATGATCCTGCTCAGGTAGCTAACAAACTAAATGAATATTTTGCATCGACATTCACACATGAGGAGTTATTCAGCAAGGGGAATGCCAGAGGTGTATTCAACTCTAGCAGTAAGCTAGAGAATCTTGAAATAACTGGGAGTAAAGTGGAGGAGAAACTGTTGAAGATAAACACAAGAAAGGCACCCGGGGTGGATGGGATCTATCCAGTTATATTAAAGGAGGCAGCAAAGGAAGTAAGCAAACCCTTAGCCATAATTATGAGAGCTTCCTTGGACTCAGGAGAGGTACCCATAGACTGGAAATGTGCAAATGTGACCCCAATTCACAAAGGAGGATCAAAGGCTGACACAAGTAACTATAGACCTGTGAGCTTAACTTCTGTTCCAGGAAAATTAATGGAGGCACTGGTTAAAGAAGCACTGCAGGATCATTTAGACAAGACTTCAGTTATAGCTCAGACACAGCATGGTTTTGTTAAGGGGAAGTCTTGCCTGACCAACTTGATTGGATACTATGATGCAGTCACAAAAGAACTGGATGCAGGGAATAACTTTGATATTATATACTTGGATCTTAGAAAGGCTTTTGATACTGTTGCACATGGAAGACTGCTACACAAATTGGAGCAGTGTGACATTGGAGGCAAATTGCTGCTATGGATAAAGGGGTGGTTGAGTGGGAGAAGACAGAGAGTGGTAATCAATGGACACTGCTCATCATGGACTAATGTTATTAGTGGAGTCCCTCAGGGCTCAGTGTTGGGTCCATTATTGTTTTCTGTATTTATAAATGATATTGATGATGGTATATCAAGCTTAATGTCCAAGTTTGCAGATGATACAAAGGTTGGCAGGGTTGTCAAGGACACTACTGACACTACACTGCTGCAACAGGATCTGGAAAGGTTGAGCAGATGGGCTGAGAGGTGGCAAATGAAGTTTAACATTGACAAATGTAAAGTACTACACATGGGAAACAGCAACCCCAGAGCAACGTATCAACTCTGTGGTACTACACTGACAGTGGTAGAGAATGAAAGGGACTTGGGGGTGATTGTGCAGGCAGATATGAAGTTCTCTGAGCAGTGCAGACGGGCTGCAAGAGTAGCTCATGGAGTATTGTCAATGATATACAGGAATTTTTCCAGCAGGGATAAGGAGGTGATTATTCCATTGTATAAGGCAATGGTCAGGCCACACCTAGAGTACTGTATACAGGTCTGGAGGCCTCATTTCAAGAAGGATGTAGAGCTGCTGGAACGAGTACAGAGAAGGGCAACAAGATTAGTGAATGGAACAAAGGGGTGCTCTTACGAGGAAAGGCTTAAGTTTTGCAAATTACAGTGTCTGGAGACTAGGCATCAGCGAGGTGATCTGATAGAGGTGTATAAAGCCTTGAATGGTTTAAGCATGCTCAATGCTGATGGGATTCTTCCTCTAGCTCAGAAAAATCACCTGAGAGGGCATAAATTCAAATTGAGGAAAGACAGATGTAGGATAGACGTGCGGAAATTTGCCTTTAGCCAGCGGGTGGTCGGTTGGTGGAACAGACTGCCATCCCTTGTGGTGGAGGTTGATAGCCTAAATAAGTTTAAGACTCAGCTGGACAGGTATTTTGAACGAACAGAGGGGTGAAGTGGAAGTGGGTTTTTTTTTTTTTTTTTTTTTTGGCTGATGCTGCATAAGCTTGCTTTCTTGCATCAAATGCCTCTACTAATGCTAATGCTAATGCTTGCAATTGAAACCTTACTGGCCAAGAAAACATATGAAAGGACAAAACAGTCCTGCAAGCATCACATAAAGAGAAAAATGTCACTTTTTTTGCTTTTTATACAGAAAAAGGTATTGCCGACAATAGCCTTTTCTCTATAAAAAGACAAAAGAAAAAAGTTATTGTTGATATGACTATTGGTTTTTGTAAACTGTGCTGGATTTTACAGTTTATTGTATTATATTTTAATTAAATTTATATGATATAAATTAAATCTCTTGTGTAGAATAATAGGATTGTTTTTATGCCATATGTAATAAAGAATAAAAAACCTTACTTGTAGGCATTGAAGAAGTACTTGCTTGATTATAAAGCGGGCATTCTTTGTCAGTATTTAGATGACCCCACTGATGACATTTAATGCAACGCACATTCCTCACCTAGAAATTTAATTTAATATATTAAAAAAATGTAAAGATAAAATAATGTATGAGTATATATGTGATCTCTGCATTTTAATTTGTTTTTATTTACATAATATTAGTATCATTTTGCTGTTTTTATTCCTTAAAGGTATAAAATTCAAATGAAATATCTGGGTAATAAAAAACAGTAGTTAATGGCATTAAATCATGATGAAACAAGTTTAATTATGAAGTCAAGTGGTAATTAGTTCAAAATGAAAAATATATATATTTTACAAGCATTTCAAAGAGGATCTATTTGAGTAAAGAGGAATAGTGAGCTCAAACAAGATTCAAATGCAATGATCATTCCATTTGCACTAAAAATTATTGCATTATTAAAATAATTATTACATTGGTGACTACAGCATCTCACTGAAGGTGTAAAATCCATAAAGGAGAGCAATGAAATTAAATTGCAATTTTCACTGTAATTTATAAAACTGAGCAGAAGTGTAAACTATGGTGAAAAAAAATACTCCTGTCAGGTAGGTGCCTCCATAGCCGGGTGGGAAGGAGAAGCAGTGCGTAGCACACTCTTCTTGATTAGACCAGGGTTCGAGCCCGTCGCGACCAAATACGGAGGATGCGGAAAGGTCAGAGAATGACCACCGCATATCCCGGAGCAATATGGCCTTAGTTGCTAATGCTCCTAAAAACCAAATAACAAACAAACAAACAAACCTGTCAGGTATTTCAAGAGGGTTGTTATCTGAGTGTTCAAAGAATGGAGAAATGCCAGAGGAAAAAAGAAAGAAAGAAAAGAAAGGCAATGCAACTAGAAGTCTAGGGTGATAGAATGCGGTTGCAACATTTGAAACATATTAATGTGTACATTAATACTTACTGATGCTTCCAATACAAAAACCTCTTGTGGAGACCATTCTACACACACTGATGATCTCAGAAGTAATCACAGAGAAACCTGCAAAGGTATCAGAGTAAGAATGGACTCAAGATGAAGGTCATGTGGTCTGATGAATCTCACTTTACACTATTCTAAGGTGATGAATACATATATGTGAAACGATGGGCCTTACCTGCTTTATAGCAACAGTACAGACTGCTGATAAAGAAATAATGGTGTGGGGCATGTTTAAGTGGCATACTATTCAGAGTGATTTATGATGCATATCCAAATATATCGCTCTCAAGCCTTCCCAAAATAATGATAAATGGTTAGTAGGAACTTTCTGTAGGATGCAATATGAATATTACTATTTTAAAACCACATTGCAAGTGAAATTTATAGCAGCGAAGTGGACTTAATAGTAAGCTGTGAAGAAATTCAAAATAGCAGGAAAATAGAGTAATATGGTCTCAATAACAAATTCTTCAATAAAATCTTATTTAGCAATAGTTCTCTTTTACAACGTATGGTAATTTTATTTATTAGTATACTGATTTACTTGAATTTATTATTACTTAATTTTCTCATAACCGCACAAGAAACACATTACAAAGAAATTGAAAATGAGTACCATCTTCTCTGTAATATGATTTGTCTTTTCATGATGTGCAAGTTGTGATGAAAATTTTCTCAAGTTTTGTTTGAGACATGCTTCTCAATATTTTGTTTCAAAGTTATTAATGTGTGAGGGCTGATTGCTTTAAACAACTGGAAAGGCCAAAGTTCGGAGAGGACATATGAAGATATTTTGGTGACCACAAACTCTTATGTATTGAAAGGAAAAATATGAGTGTCAAGACATGCTGAGAAACAAATCTAAAATGAAACCAAAAGTATGATAAGACAGTGAAAGTATACGATACCTGGAGTATTTTAAGAAATGCGCAGATAAAATGAGCTGGCGGGGAGTTAAATGCACAAATTCAATAGAGTAGATGAATGCAAGCAGGCTTAAACCAAATGAGCAATATATCTACACGAGAAAGCAATTTATAGCAGCGAAGTGGACTTAATAGTAAGCTGTGAAGAAATTCAAAATAGCAGGAAAATAGAGTAATATGGTCTCAATAACAAATTCTTCAATAAAATCTTATTTAGCAATAGTTCTCTTAACACCAAACACTGTATTTACAAATTATTTAATCTTAGTCATATATTGCCAGCCAAAAAACGCAGACACTCAAATGGTAACAAAAAGCATATTCCATACAAAAGTATAAAGTTTGATTTTAATAACTTACTCAGTTCTTGGAACCATACTACTCTTAATAAACCATTTCCTTCTTAACATCAAAAAAACTATCCTTAAAGCCTTAGCTTCATTCTGTCAAAAATTCAGGTTCAACAATATCCAACTAAAACACATTATACAATACACTGGTCTTTATAGAATTGGCACTATTACTAATATTACTACCTACTGCATTGGATTTTGCAATATTAAATTTACACAAAAATGGTTTGACAATATATCATGGTCCTCATTGCTCAATAAGCATAATAGCCTATTACCTTCAAACAGCCTATACAAATTTGATATACATCATACTTACAACTACAATCCTCCATTAGGCTTAAAAAATTGTAACTATAAACAACTAGCTACCAACATAGGAAATATTCTACCCACTGATCTCCCATGCCACTGCAATAACCCTATTTATGCCCCTTATATTGATCAACATCATGGGCACATTATTACAGGCAATCTTAACATCATTAAGAACCATGACCAAAAAACTGCTATCTATGAGCAAAGGTATTAAATACAGACCTATAAATAAAGTTAAACTTAATAGTATCAACAAAGTATATATTTAAATCTAATACATTTTGCTAACAAACAAACTTGCTTTAAAAAACAGCATTCCACATGAAGAATACCAAAATTGGATTACTATCATCTATCACGATATTGTAAAAGCCTAATGCCTATAAACTGTACAATAACTTTTACACACCCTACTACAACCTTAAAAAATATATAATAGAATTACAAGACAATTTTATTATCACCTCGGTAGATAAAGCTTCTAATAACTTTGCCATATTTTGTTATTATTTGGTTTTTAGGAGCATTAGCAACTAAGGCCATATTGCTCTGGGGATATGTGGTCGTCATTTCCTGACCTTTCCGCATCCTCCGTATTTGGTGGGCACGGGCTCGAACCCCGGTTTAATCAAGAAGCGTGTGCTATGCACTGCTGGCCATATTTTGTAAGCAATTTTACTGTATTCAGCTCAAAAATGAAATAGAAAAAATAGTTCAACTTTCACTGCCTGCCATCTTAATCCTTCAGCCACAGTTAAAAAGCTAATTGCTTTACATAAAAAACTACACACTAAATTACAGAACTCAACCCTACCATTTCTCTATATGATTTCAAAATTCCATAAACAACCTGTAGGTTTCAGATTCATTACTAGCTCTAAAAACAGTGGCTGCTACCTTCCAGTCAAACATTTTTTCAAACTACTAAAAACTATTTTAAATAATTTCACATCTACTTGGGTAATTAATAATAACCTAGCTGTCATCAACACCTTTAAATCTAATATTACATAACAAACATAGAAACATTTGGTTTTAGCAACCCTTTTCACCTCCATACCACATAATCTACTGATTTTTGTGCTAAAACAGCTTTATCACAGATACAAAGATAAATTGCTCGTTTTGTTTTGTTATTTGGAGCATTAGCAACTAAGGCCATATTGCTCTGGGAATATGCGGCGTTCATTCCCTTGACCTTTCCGCATCCTCCGCATTTGGTGGTGACGGGCTCGAACCCCGGTCTAATCAAGAAACGTGTGCTACGCACTGCTGCTCCTTCCCACCTGGCTACGGAGGCGCCTACAAAGATAAATTAAACATAAATGAAAATACATGGTACAACTACGTAAACCTCTGTTTACTAAATAACTATATATTCGATGGCAAACTTACCTATAAACAAACTATTGGTGTTTCTATGGGTTCCCAAATATCAAGCTTACTTTCCAACCTATTCCTGCATTATTATTAAGAACAATACACCATAAATAACCAATTTTTATAACCTATTAGCTTTCAGATATATTGATGACATCCTAGTCTTAAATACTAACCATGAACCTATAGCCAAAGCTATTTACCCTGGTGCACTTAAGCTAAATAAAGAAAACTCCACAAATCACACAGTCAACTTCCTTGACCTCAATATTACTATTAACAATACTTCTCCTCCATATAATATTAACATATATGATAAAAGAAATAAATTTAACTTTGATGTCATTTATCTTACCAACTAGCATTTCAATATTTCCAACAAAATACATAAAAATATAATATGTACCCAAACCATAAGACTAGCTAATATATGCAGTAACCAACTACTGTTCACCAAAGCTCTACAACTCCTTTATAATATGCTGATCAACAATAATATCCCTATCTACTTTATAAAATACTGTTTCAATATATGATTAAAGAGGCCTGTGCACTCTGGATTCATTATTAATATCAAATTACTGTGGACACAGAGCGAAACGGAGACAGAATAAATTACGACACGTTTAATAATAGGAAAAATACATACATATATTAGATTAGATACATACAAAAAAGCTTTCGGTTGTCTTTGTCAACTTTCCTCAGTAAAACTGACAGTTAAGAGTGGAACATGAGCGCGTGTACTGCCAATCATGTACATGAACTGCGTGATTAATTGTTGGATGTTGAAACCTGTGGCTGTGATGCATGTGGATGTTGCCAGTGTTTGTCATTAGTCAGAATTTTTGTTTCGATGATAGGGTGGACCTGACATCCACTGCTCCTGCTGACCGAGGTATTGGAGCATGTGATGTTCAATTACTCCAACCAGGTGTTTCGTCGATAGTGGCGGGACCTATCCACAATCACGACATCGTGGTGTGGGTCAATGTCGTGGTGGGTCGCCCAAACACATGTTCGGTAATAACTGAGTGTTCTATATCCACTAAGCGGATTGCTCTTTCGTGTTCGGAAAGACGTTTTTCGAGCCGTCTCCCAGTTTCCTCAATGTGGCAACTAGTGCAGTCACGGCAAGAGATGCGGTAGACCAAACCACTTTGTAGTAAGGTGGGGACCGGTGTTTTCACTTTAGAAATGAGGGATTCTAACTTTCTGCCTGGGAGTTGTATGCATTTTATCCCATGTGATTTTAGGACCCTAGAAACCTGTTGTGATAGGTTTGGGTAGTATGGGATAAAGGGGCTCGCGGTTGAGTCATTACCTTGGATGTTTCTGTTGGTCACTACGTGGCCATGTGTCTGTAGATCACACCTGTCAAGGGTATTGATGGGATAGCCACACCTCGTAAGATCCACCTTGACTTTAGTAATTTCGGTGTGCCTCTCATCTACAGAACTAGAGTGGGTTCAGGCATGAGTTAGCAAGGTTCATAGAGTGGCAAAAAAGATGGCTATGCGCGTGTGCTGACCGGAAGTTGGTAAATTGGACAGCACACATTGGTTTACGATGGACAGTTGTCTTCAAGCGCATGCCCTCACGTTGAACAAGGGTGTCTAAGTATGGTATGGTGTTGTCTGATTCGAGCTTGATGGTGAATTTTATGAAAGGCGACAGAGAATTGAGGTGGTCTAAGAGTCGGTCACCCGAATTTCTGGGGATAACCAGGAACACATCATTCATGTAGCGACACCAAAAGGTAATGGAATCTGGTACATTCGTAAATGTCGAACTAACACCAGACGATATCTCCACTGCCCTCAGACTGTGCTTAACAGGTGGTGCAGTTATGTTCAATGACTCCATTTACCAACAGGTACATGGCACAGCCACGGGTTCCCAAGTTAGTTCAGTCACGGCAAATATTGCGATGGAGGAATTAGAGGGTCGTGCATTTACGAATGTACCAAAAATTTCGGCGAATATTTGCAGGCACGGACATTACACTTATTTTTTCTACCTACAATAAACTTGGATCACTTTTCAATAAATATAAAGAAACACATAAATATCCAACAAGCGAAATGAATAATATTATTTACTTAATTAAATGTCAACAAAATTGTAACGCCTGTTACATTGGCAGTACTACAACTAAATTCAGTTCAACCCAGTCATCTAATAAGGCCGCCGTAGCCTAGTGGTCAGGCGTGCGGGTGCATAAGTACACGTGCCTTGAGTGACCAGGGTTCAAGCCCGTGACTGCTGAATACGGTACTGTTTCTTGTATTCTGTGTATCTTGTAAACTCCTCTGACCGTTTGGTCGTCCCAGAGTATAAACAGAAAATTTATTTTTATTTTTTAATACAAGAGCTTATTATCACTACAATAGCTTCAGAACGGGACAATCCAGCACAGAACTTACTTTACATGTACGCTCAAACAACCATACCCCCCCCCCCTAGTTGATTCAGCTATTACCATATTAAAATTAAAAAACAATTACAAAATCTTGCAATACGAAGCCCTCATTATAGAATGGTTCCGTCACCACTCCGATCTAAACATTTTAAATGCGAAACTCCCCTTCAATCTTTCTCCGGTTTGGAATCTCACCAATTTGAGATTCCCGCAAGCGGCAAAGTGCATCACGGGATTACAAAATTCTTCTTAAATACGGTACGTGTTCCCTTTCACTTAACTTGCCAACCGAAGACGTTTTAATGAAAGTCCACCGTTACGACTATTGGCTTATTCACTATTTAGAATTTCAACTTTAATCAACTTCACGACAACCAAGGACGGAGTTAGTGCTCTTCTACTTCCTTGCGCATATTTGAATCCCGTTTTCATCGTAATTACCACTTATTCATCCCCTTAATTTTTTTAAAAAACCAATCACCTTAAAATTAGCCAATCTCTTATTATTCAAACCATAACAATTGTAGATCGATCAAAGGTGAGTACTGGAAAGTTAACCATTTGCTATTTTTGAATTTAGCCCATAATTTACTTAATTCATCATAACCTCTAGGATATTAACATTCTTTAACCTTTGACTAATCTACTACTCTTTTTTTTTCTACTTTCCTCACCCTTATAGTTACTGGCACCTTGTGTAACTTTCACATCCATTTATGCATACTTAATTAAATTAATATTATTACAACTTATATATATATATATATATATTTAAATAATGGCTTAAAGTTTAACGTAAGATAAAATAAGAATATAAATAAAAATAAATATTAAATATAAAATATAAAAATAAATATTATTTTGTGTGTATATATATATATATACACAAAAGCATATTGTTACTGTTAATACTTATCATATATTCAGACATAATATATGTCTGAATACACAAAATAAAGATAGGTTTTTCTGAAACAATAAAGAAATTACCAGAAGTGATTATATATTTAATTTTACCATTATGAAGAATGTTACATTAAAACAGTGGTATCAAAAAATGAAGTTTCATCATATGGTACAAGTTTCATATGATGAAATTATGACAGATACATAGTTTCTCCCATGAGACAATGAAATTAACAGTAAGCTCTTGATTTTACGGGTTAATAGGAGGGGGGGGGGAAGGAGTGTCTCTTATTGCTGAATGCACATTAAATAAAAAAATTTTTGAGACCATTTGTGCCCCACATAATTGACAATTTAAACAGTTACTCTATATATGCATGTATTAGAAATATTGAAATAAAGTTAAAATAAAATACAAGATGTTATTTAGCCCTGACTTTAGTTGAGCACTGTTGTACAAACCACTTATAAACTGCATCTCTGAGGTTAACACTGGTTGCTACTTTCATGTGCTTTCTATCAACAACTGTTGAAACACTTCCATCAACACTATACATCATCAAAAAGGTACGTTCAGCCTAGCCCTTTATAATCTGACACTGTTTTTTTTACACAATATTCCTCACAGATGCAGGAAACAGACACCTCAGAGTCTTAACTTCTCTAGAGGATTTAACTTCTGTGCAACACCGAGATGAATACGTTCTCTCTTCTCACTAGTTTCCTTAGGGGCCATGATATACTGAAGTAAGTGAGGTTATACTAAAGGAACAGGATATGGATGCTTGCTGGCTGCCACCGTGACTCATAAGTTCCCAGTTTTCCCAATCTTACGAGCAGACCAAAATACACTCTAATACCAGTCAAATATTTTTCGTCCTTATATCTGAAGTCTCTTAAGTCAAGGTCCATAAAACCTGTACTTGCATTACAAAAGCTATACATAGATAACAAACGGATAGCATTTATTGATATAAGCAAACATTATTTAAATGGAAATGAAAGTTAACCAAATAAATAATTACCTGAATACCAAATGGCTGGTCTCTTATTTCTTTGTTGTCTTTTGCAAAGCTGGAAGCAAAAATACATGTTAAAATAGATAATTTTAAATAATTTAGGACATGTGTAATTATAATGGTAACATATGAGTAAAATCATCAAAGCAAAAACAAAATTAACCTTCTATATAAACAATTAGCTAACTCACATAATTTTTATAATTATCTGATGATTGAGAAAATGATACCACTTCAATAGAGATCATATTATGTGAAGTTACATACAACATGGAAAAATTGTAATTTTTATTGAACTTGGTTATTTGAATTGAATTGTGTTACTGATTTCTTTATTTTTGATTTTATTTAAGGAAATTTATATGCTTATATGTGATATACATGTGCAAGATTTATGAAACAGCTTTCCTTGAAAAGTTTTAGAGAAAGAGTTAATAATAGGGGATACTCTTATTGAAGGATTCCTAAACATGGCTAGAAGATGCCATGTTCTTACGTCATCCATCAAGAGGAATAGTTCATACATGAAGTGGGAAGTAAAGAAAAAAGAAGAATACAATATAGTAAAATTACATGAAAGCAGCTGTTACTGCAAAACTCTTCTTAAATTTGATATTTCTGAAGAGGAATTTGAAAAACATTTCTTCAGTATAAAAAAAAATGAAGAATGAAACAGCATTCTAGCAGAATTTTTATTCAACAGAACATTCTCAATTTCTTCAAAAAAGGCAATACAATTGTAGAAAGACCATATACGTTTGAATAATTTATAGTTATTAATATTTAACACAAAGTCTGTTGCTGGAAAAAAATGTCCTTTGCATTGCATTCTATTCTGTAAATATTTTTCATATTTTTCTTTTTCATATTTGTAATCTAAATTAATGCATCTTGCTGGTTTGTGAATAAATTTGCTGATTTTTATAAAGTGTGATTTGAAAATGTTAGTAAAAAGTCTGAATTATTTTCTATAATTCAGCTTTTTCACTAATATGTCCTTCCCCTCCGAGTCCAAATTAAAGATGTTCTACTGTACCTGTCACCAAATAGTACAAATAAAGTACCAATATAAGCAAAATAAAAATATAAAAATAAATTTATATATATGATATATTGCTTACTCAATTATACATCTGCTTCTGCATACAAAGAAACATGTTATGCAGTCAGTCTGCTTACCAATGCATTCAGGAATCTCTGATTTATTTGATCCTTAAAAATGGCCAATTAGAGGCCATTGATCAGTGTCCAGACCTATGTAAAGAAGCATAGCAGAAGGGCCATATTCACCATTGTATTAAAAGTGAATAATATAATGTATATAATGTTATATTATGTACAATAGTGCTCATTACATTATATACACAATAAAATGAGAATTACTGCATACTTTGTATATGATTGGTAGTTGATTAAATGTGCTATTGGTATTTTTAGCTATAAAAATTTGTATATTGGATCCTTGATCAGGAACATAATCTCCTATTATATCATTGTTTCTATGAAAAAATTTGGGGACTTAATAATACTTTTTCTCTAAACATACTATACTGTAAATCATAAAGTACAAAGAAATAGCAAATATTATATTATGTACTATAATGTACAGAATACTCAAAAAAAAAAAAAAAAAAAGTTTCTAAAACCCCAAAGCGTAATACATCAACCTGTGAAATCTGTCATGTTTACTAAAGTAAGTAAAACAAAAGCCACAAAGATATAAACAAAAAAAAAAAAAAAAAAAAACACAAAGAATGCATTCTTTGTATCTTGGTTATACCATCTGCTGGGAACTGTATTATTCTTCCTTTATAACGATATTTTAAATTTTACTAATAATTTTTTGGAATGCTTTTTTTTTTTTTTCCAATTCTAAATCTGCCAGAGAAAATCCACAAAGAGGGGCCAGAACATGTGGCATTTCTAAATTTAAGTTTAAAATTTATTGTTAATTGTTAACCCAGTCTAATAAACCATTTTAAAATCAACACAGTGAAGCATTTCAATTTGCAAGCTATCTCCATCATGTGTTAAACCATGACTTGCAATGAATGCATTATGAACTGTAAATAAATGACTCTTTATTGTTTGAATATGGAGAATATCTGCTATAATAATGCTCATTGTAGCAGACCTCTTTTTGCAATTCCTATTTTAATATGTCTAATTTATTTAGATATATTAAAATAGGAATACCAGAAGCTCATTATATTAATTATGTTTCAACATATTAAAAGTATCAATATTTTCCCCACCCATTAGACCATGTAGACATGTATAGTATCTTCTGTATAGCGGCTCCAGGAACATAAGTTCATCTCCATTCTGTTACTCTGAGTTGATACAAAACTCTGTAGAGTGGCCAGAAACGTGTAGTGTTATGTTTGTGTATATTATGTGTTGTTGTGTTGTTTAGTTGTTTCTGGCCTCTTTGCCACCGGGCAGGCGATCTCCTGGAAAGCGTGCCCGATGCCCGTCTACACCACGAGGAGGTGGGCCACAACTAGATATGTCCTTAGCCAAGTGGAGATAGACCATTACAATCTTTGTCTGCCCTGAAGAGGGTGAAGTCCCACACCCACTGGAGATAGTGCTATACCAGTGGGTGCCAGCAAATCCCGTACCCACAGCTACCCAAACTTAGGGTACCAGCATAGAGGAAAAAATTGATAAATAACATCATAATTTAAAAAAAAAAGTTAGTTAAAAAAACAAAAAACAAAAAAGTAAAATTAAATAAACTAAGATAGAAATTTATAGAGAAGAGTAGGAAAAAAAAAAAATAAATAAAATAAATTTTAAAAAAATGAAAATAAAACAAAACAGTATTAAAAAAAAAAAGTAAAATAAAATAAAGAAATATATATATAGATACAAAGTAAAAAAAAAAAAAAAAAAAAAGGAAATTGCTAATAAAATAAATAATAAATAAATAAAGAAACCAGTTGCCCAGACTTTCTTCTATTTTCTCTAGCCGGTATGACTAAAGAAAATAGAAGAAAAGAAAAAAAAAAAAAAAATACGCAGAAGTAAAAATAAAATACAGTAATACCCCGAAGTTACGCGATAGGTGGGTCCGACGAAAATCGCGTAAGTCGAATTCGCGTAAGTCGGGGTACAACTTTGCATATAAATACATATAAATTTTGCTTAATTGGGACCAAGGACTAACAAAAACACTAGTTTAGAAGAAAAATATTAATAAAATTGCAGTTCTTTATACATATTAATACAAAATATGTATTAAAAAAACAAATGACTTACGTTAAAAAGTTATTTCGATGTCGATGGCTTCATAAAATCTAACAAATTCGTCTGACGACACAGCGCCTTCTTTTTTTCACGCAGAATTTCTTCGTAGCAAGCTAATAATTTTTTTATTCCTTGCTTTGTAGCTATAACGCGTTCTTCGTTGGAGTCTATGTTTTCTAAAATTTTTAAGCCCTTTACAATTGAGCCCTTTTCAATTTTCAACCTGTCAAGTTTGCAATTGTCATGTGCTTTTCGCCGTTGCTTCATTTAGGCCTGTAGCACGTGCAATATCACACGGGCTTTCATTTCGCTCAAAGCGTTTCACAATTTCATATTTTTTCTCTATCGACAGAGGCGGACTGGCCATAAGCCTTACCGGGGAAACCCCGGTGGGCCGGAGGCCGGTGTGATTTTGGCCATAAACCATAGTGTGAGGCCACTATAAATTTTCCCAGGTAAGAATTTTTGATCCAGTCTGCCTCTGTTTATCGATAATTGCTTTTCTTTTTCTCTCTGAATCTGCAGTGTCTTCACCAGGACGCTTCCTTTTCACACCTTTTAATTAAGTATTTTACTCATTTTTAGGGAATAAAGCACAATTACAAAACGAGGAGGCACGCTTGATACGCATAAACAAAGCTGCGCGCCTGTAGCAACTGAATAAACAACACCATAAAGGCAGAGATACGCTATTAACACCTCACATTTTTGGAGGTTACTACCATAAAACAATAAAAACAATTTCCAGTTGCGTTTTTGCTAGTGAAATCTGTTATAAACTGGTAGTAAACTCGATCTAATTGCATTTGCGATTATACCGATAGCTGGAATTGTGTTGGTTTTTACGTTATTATGGTGAAATGTGTTTCCCCTTCACTGATATAAAAAACATAAAAGCAGCAAAGTTGAATTTTGTTCATCTTTCGTTCTCAATCTCCGCCGTCGCACCGTATATCGATAACATACGAAAAACGACCTTGAAGATAGTGGGCGGCAGCGTTGCCAAACGAAAAAATCAAGAACCGCGTAACTCCGAGTTCGCGTAAGTCGGGGTATTACTGTATATTAAAAAATAAATAAATAAAAAAAAAAAAAAAAAAAAGAAGACAGAAAGAGAGAAAAAAAATATATATATAAATAAATTTAAAAGAAAAAAAAATAGATAAAAAAAATTAAAGTGAATTGTCTAAGATTGGACAAACCCCACACCCACTGGAGGCAGTGCAATACCAGTGGGTGCCAGCTTCCTTGGGGTGCCCAGGCCTGAGGGGATGAAAGTAAAAATAAAAAAAACTGGATCTATGTGACCCTCTAAGAGCTATTTAAGGTGACAATATTTTATCTTTGCAAGACACGGCTCACTGTTGAGGCTGACTTTATTGAAGGTGCTGGAGGCACCGTAGGAGGTGAAGCTGAAGCAGGATTGGCCAACAGAAGTTTTCTTCTAGCAAATAAATCAGAAGCAAATTGTTGTAGGATTCTAAGGTGTGAGGCAGATTCTACTAGATGTTTTTCGTTGCCAGGTGAGAAGGTGTTTATACAGTCTTGTAGGGATTTCCTTAGGTCAGCATAAAGAGGGCAGTGATAAAGCAGGTGGTTCCAGTCTTCCAGTTGGAGACAAAGGCAAGAATCGGTATTGCTTATTCTGAACTGAAAGAGTCATGTCCAGTTATGATAAATGATGTGTAGAGGTTTGGAGAGAACCATTGGGAATTTTTCTTGTTGGCAGTAAAGGAGACATCTGGTATAAATTTATATGTAGTTCTGCCTTTAGGGGTTGTATTCCAACAATTTTGCCAAATTTTTGTTAAAGCGACCAAATCTGGGTTTTTTTCAGCTTTGGTGTCTACAAGGATGTCATTCTGTATTCCAAAGAATTCCATGGAGGTCTGATGTTTTTGAAAGTAGCAGAAGGCACGATGTAAAATGTGAAAGTCCAGAGGTAATACTCCAGCTATGACCTGCAGGGCATCAGTTGAGACAGTTCTGCAGGCACGGGGCATTGTAAGAATCACGGATCTTTGCAAGGAGAGTAGTTTTGATTTCAGTTTGACGTTCTTAATTCTGTCATACCAAACCGGAGCAGCATAGGTTGCAATAGGTATGAATACTGCCTTGTAATATAAGAGAAGAACTCTGCGTCCAAGCCCCCAGTTGGTTCTCATAATCAGAACAATGGCCATAGTAAATTTCTTGATTTTATCTATTAGGTGGGTTATGTGGAGAGTAAAATTGAGCCTATCATCAATGATCACACCAAGATGTTTTAAGTGCTTGACATATGGTATTTGCTTGTTAGCTATTTTCAAGATAGGAGGACAATGGATATTTAGTTGACCTTTAAAGATCATGAGCCGGGTTTTGGATGGAGATATTTTAAGTTTGTTGACAGTTGCCCATTTAATGAGATCCTTTAAGACCGGAGAAGTTCTTTCTTGAATTTGTTGCCTGGAGTTGCCTGAGAAGACAATGACAAGGTCATCAGTATATGCGAATGGAGTAGCAAAATCGAACTGTCTGGTTAGTCTCGTATTTAGTGTAATGTTCCAGAAGAGTGGCCCCCAGAACAGAGCCCTGAGAACATCCTCTATTGACAGGCTCGTGTTATGCTGCAGGTTTTTGAAGTAATCTGTGTAGATCTGTGATCAAAGTAGGCTCAGATAGCTTGGTACAACTGAGAGGAGCATGAGATGTTCTGAAGGCTTGCGAGGGCACTCTCCCACTAGAGGGAGTCAAAAGCACCTTCAAAGTCTATGAAGATGGCCATTTCATATTTTGATGTGGAATTCTGGATGTAATTTTTATACGCAAGAAGTGCATCTTCACAAGACTTGCCCTTAACGAATCCATACTGGTGAGGTGAAAAGATATCTTGAGCTTGAAAAAGATCATAGATTCTTGGGGTGAGTAATTGTTTATAGAGTTTACCCAAATTTGGTAGGAGAGAAATGGGACGGAAGGCTCTGGGGTCTGATGGGGCTTGTTGGGTTTTCTTAATAGTTTGACTAGTCCATTCTTCCAGAGACGGGGGAAAGTACCATGACAGCTACCATCAAGCAGGTGTTAAGTTTAGATTTTCTTAATCTATGTATACTTACTCTTCTCTGGGTGCATTGTATTTACGCTGCCATTCAAATTTGTACTCTGGCTCGTCATCTTCCTTCTATTAAAGAAAAAAATTTACATACTAAACATTAAAAACATTTTTTTACTTCTGTTTATGTTAAATTAAATAATTTTGATTTTATTAAAATACAATTATTTTTGCATTATAATCAGTGGTATTCATTTCAGTTTGGAGTGAATGGCCTATTTGTGTGATAATTTAGTAATTCATTTTTTTCTGGTCTGGCCACTTCCAATACAATTAGACTTTATTTTGATAACTGGCTACATTTTTGAGAAACATTATTTTTCTCAGATAAGGTGCACTGACATTTACAGAATATAGAATCTCTTGCATGTTGAGCTTGAGAATGGTTTCCTTTTCAAATTAATGTCTTTTAGATGATATACAGTTTTTTCATGCTCCACCTACTTCTCAAATACTCCTTGTAATTATATTAACATAAAATAATGTTAATATAATTTGATAAGTTCCAGGGTCATTAAATAATAATTTGTATTTTTTTTTCATCACAATGTGATGAACTTTTTTAATGATAAAATTAAACTGGAAACAAATCTTGCAACAATAATCATCTGTCCTTGTTCAACAACCACTCAGCTTTCTTGATAGTAATGACAGTGTTTGGTCACCTGCCTCAAATGTCACCAATTAGTTTTTGATCTTGCCTTGAAAATGCTTCCAGCAACTGAATACCACAGCTTTCCTCATAATTTCTGGACTATAGGCTTTCTGTTAACATCTCTTGACTGCTTTTTCTGAGCTTCACACAAAATTTCATTGCACAGCTTTTTCTTAAAATGTGAAAAATATTGTTCACTACTGCCAGTGAAAAATAAGCTCCACAAAGCAGTTTTGGAATATAGGCACATTCAAACACAATAATGATCACTGCATTACTGATACACCAAATGGCATGTCACAACACGACACATGTGCCTTTTCAATCAAGCACAGTCAAGCAGTGTTGCCAGTCTTATTACTTTTCAAAAACCCCACATATATTTACATAAAAAAATGAGGTAAAAGGCCTAGTACAAAGTTATATTTACAGAGTAGCCATAAAGTCCGATCCTTCCTGATGGCCCTGGCCTGCAAATTTAAGTTTACACTGATAACACAAAGTCCTTTCAGCATGGTCTTATCTTTCACACATTCTTTATGTCTACTTTAAAAATCAGCATATACACTTGACAGAAACCATACTGTATACAACCCTAAGGTACTTTTTGGCTTCAACAGTGTTGAGTGTGCTACCCTCCTCCAGCTGATAATTTAACTTGGGAGTACTGTGACCCAGTTTCAGAACCTTGTACTTATAAGCATTAGAGCTTAAATGCTATTTTTAGAAAAGAGATGTATAATTTGTCTGGCTTGTTGTAGTGCAATTCTGATTGTATAAATAACAAACCAACCCTACCCAATTTAATATCAGCAAATTTGACATGAAACTTGTAAAACCATCATCAGTATCTTTAATGAAAATGAAAAACAATCAAGGCACTAGCACAGAGTTATAACACTAGTTCATTTGAAGCATTGTCCATTTATAACCACCCTTTGTTGCCTATTAGCTAACAATCTGTTTATGCAATTCTCTGATCCTCCCCACACCATGGCACACTTCTCCAATTTATGCCCAAGGTATTCACGTGAGATTGTGACAAATGCCTTTTTAAAATTTCAGTAAATTATATTGCTATTCATGCATTCAGTGCCTTGGTGGCAAATTTTAATACCTTACTATAGTAGTTCTCAAACTGAATTGCAACTCCCCAGGTGGTTTCAAGAAACTTGGGGGGGAGGAATGTGAAAAAATTTAAATTTTGCCTCAGACATGGTGGTTGAGCTTGGACTTTTGAGAATTACTATGCTTGTGAATCAGTTTTCTTTCCTTAGCAGAAACACAAAGATTCTACTGACTGCCAACAATATTGTATTATTTAATTTTGTCATAGAATATTATTGTAAAATGAACTTTTTTTTTATAGGGGCATGCATATTTTTTATTTTACAAAATACATAAATTTATTTTTATGTCAAAAACATTGATAAAATTTTGTAAATTGGAGTTTTAGTGCCAAACTGAAATGGACAAAACTCTTGTTTGTGCGAAGTATAACAACTGACACTTTTTGATCCATTAACACTGATAAGTTGGGTTTTAGCTTCTCTTAGAAATATCGGTGTCTCCAGCATATGGTGTGTAGCAGTACATCTGTAGTCAGCAGTCTTTGGAATATCTGTAGAAGTGTATGTCAAGTGTATCCAAATGAGATCATTAGTTTTATTCATGGAAGGGGAGAGGTGAGAATCCCTGGTATGGCAAAATTTGAGAACTTCTGTCTTATTAGATTAGCCAAACAAGCTCTTATGATATCATTAATACTGAGGTGACCCTACAATGCATCCTTAATTACAGAATTCATAATTTTTCCTGACTGATCCATGCAACCTCAGATTACACAGATCTAGGGTTATACAGATTACTCTATATATACTCCCCTTTGAATATGGAAGAGATATTTGCACATTTACAATCTTCTGGAACTTCACTTGAGTTTAGAGTTGTGTCCATTAAACAATGAGTGCCCAGTTTATTAGGTGCACCAATATAATAGCGAGTAATGCTTTCATTAGCCTACAGAACAACCTGACATCACCAGGGCAGGGCATGTAATCCATGCAGACTCAACAGATCCTGCACTTATCTCAGACTGGATGGTGATGAATCACTGTCTTGAAGAGTTTGTTCCAACTCATCTCACAGATGCTCAATTGGGTTGAGTTCTAATGATTGAGCAGGCCAATAAAGTATTTGGATATAAGCTAAAATCAAGTAGTTGCAGTTACACTGGACATTTAAAGAGTGAAAGGTTGCCTGGTGCAACAAATCTTGGTTGCAATTGTTTTGCTGATGGCAGGACCAGGGTATGGTGACAGCAGTATAAATCAGTGGATCCCCACTGTGCCAGGTGGGAATACTGCAGGTAGATGGTGGAAAAATATGATAGCATTTTTGTGGTACACATTAGGTTCCCTGATAACAGTAAGTCAACATCTGAAATCCCACATACACTTGAATATTGCTTCTAACTAAGTGCATCCCTCTGTACTTACAGCTTATCCATCTAGTAGCAGTTACTTCCAGTAAGGTAATGTGCCATGTCACAAGGTACAGCTCATTCATGCATAGTTCCAAGAGCACAAGGATTACTTTTTTATATACATCCAAGACACGTGCAAGAAATTCATTTCAGAAAAAATTGTGAACTGGCTAGTGCCATCAATTTTATTGTTGCAACAAGGATGGCAAGTATTATAGTTTCATTTTTCTGTTTTAAGATTTCAGCTTAAATATATAAAGTTAAAAGGCTCTATTAAAACATAGTAAGGTTATAATAATATAATTCATCTTTTTTTTAAATTATGAGAATTAATTTTTAACTTTACATTTCATTTATATTTTTATTGCAAACTGATATACAAACTAATGAAATTATAGTTCAGAACTTTTGCATTCAAAAATTAAAGAGAATGCACAGACATATTTAGGTGAAGGGGCTTACCTGTCTTTCTAGATATGCCAAGTATACCAAGTGATCATGGGAGAAGAAAAAATAATAATAATAAAATCAGAAAATAATTTTTTAAACAAAAGAAACAAACAGCTTCATCACATATGTAATACTTTTATTTAAAAATTAATATTTTTTAATAAAGCGAAATATAAAGTATGAAAAAATAAAAGAATTCTAAATATCAGAATATACAGAGGTTCATATTTATTCTCTAATGTGCATACATTCTGATTTAATTTTTTTATTGATAGAAAATCACATTTTAATTAGTTTTTTTTTTATTTGGCCAATTTGTTTTCTTGGTGTCCCAATAACAGAAAGCTGTGGCATTATGCATTTGGTTGTAATGAGCAGTAGGTCTGTACTTAAGTCATTTATGTGGTGTACCTGTATATGATTTTTAATGATTAATCCTTAAATAAACATTCCTGCAGATCTAGTTATGACTGGTCATTTTTGTCTATTAAACAGAGATTTGTTTAATTTTAATAGGAAATTTTGGAAAAACTTTTCTTGAAAACTGATAGCACTTCATGGACTTGTGTAAATCAGGATTTCTCGAGTGGTGGGTTGTATAACATGAAGATTAATTTCATATTAATAGGAAGAGATATAAATATATAGAATGAAGAATTCTTTACAGGCTCACTGCTAAATTTAAAAAGAAAGGTCACGGGTAGTTTAAGCTAACTCAACAAATATTTGCCCACGACTTCTCAACGTATTTGAGAGGAGAGAGAGAGAGAGAGAGAGAGAGAGAGAGAGAGAGAGAGAGAGTGTGTGTAATTATGGAATAGTTGTAATTTTGAGTAGAAAGTGTTAAATAGAAATATATACTTGATCATCACAATTATTGTTATCAAGTTTTACTGTGATTGCTGATGGTTGATTATAATATGGATATGATGGCCATTAAATTTCAGTATGCCAAAAATCCAAAAATACATTTTAAATTATTGAGAGATGAGCAAGTTTTGTTCATATGGTGTGTACAACTTCATCACTAAAAAGTGACTGAGGTAAAGAAAACCAGTTTATTCCACTATTTAAAAAAATTCAGATTATTGGGAAAAAAAATTCAGATGTTTAAAAACACTTTATTATATGTATGCCTTGAGTCCTCTGTGACAGTACAGCAGTTTTGCCACTTGTTATCTGTTTGAAGTAGTCTGGGTAAGACTCCTGTCTATGACTGGATGAATTTTTAAGGTCCTCTTTAATCAAGGCTGATTGATTTGATTTGGTAGTTGTTGGCGCATCGGCTTCTGTGGCCATATTGCACCTCCCAAGGTTTTTGCAGTACTTTGATCCAAGCCCGAGGCGGGAATCGAACCCGCGACCTTTGGGTTGCCGGGCAGGTACTTTACCCACTCGGCTAGCCCGGTCGGCCTTTAATCAAGGCTGTAGTTAGCCAATCTCAGGAAGAGGGAGTAGGGTCCCTCGCATGAGTTATTCAGCCTACACAACATGGAAATTAACCCAAGAACACACTTGAACAGATATACTATACAATGGCACAATATGGTCTAAGTTGCTGATGTGCCTAAAACCCCAACAAAAATAACAGCATGCCTTGAGTTGTAACATATTAATTGAGAGTGGTTTTTTTTTTTTTTTTTTGGTTTTTAGGAGCATTAGCAACTAAGGCCATATTGCTCCGGGAAAATGCGGTGGTCATTCCCTGACCTTTCCGCATCCTCCGTATTTGGTGGTGACGGGCTCGAACCCCGGTCTAATCAAGAAGCGTGTGCTACGCACTGTTGCTCCTTCCCACCTGGCTACAGAGGCGCCTTTGAGAGTGGTATTTAGTGGACTAATGTTATTAGTGGAGTCCCCCAGGGTTCAGTGTTGGGTCCATTGTTGTTTTCTGTATTTATTAATGATATTGATGAAGGTATATCAGGCTTAATGTCTAAGTTTGCAGACGATACGAAGGTTGGCAGGGTTGTTAATGACACTAATGACAGTACACTACTGCAACAGGATCTAGAAAAGTTGAGCAGATGGGCTGAGAGGTGGCAACTGAAGTTTAACACTGACAAATATAAAGTACTGCATATGGGTAGCAGTAACCCCAGAGTGACATATAAACTGTGTGGTACTACACTCAGGGTGGTAGAGAATGAAAAGGACCTGGGGGTAATTGTGCAGTCAGATATGAAGTTTTCTGAGCAGTGCAAGAGTAGCTCATGGTGTCTTGTCAATGATATACAGGAATTTTTCTAGCAGGGATAGGGAGGTGATTATCCCTTTGTATAAGGCAGGAGTGGCCAACGAGTCAATCGCGATCTACCAGTCGATTGCGGATTTAATTTCGGTCGATCATGACGAATTTTAAATATACAGCCATCCCTCGATTTGTGCACCTTGTGCAATTTTTGCAATCGTAGATCGCGGCACATTTTGAAGGAAAAAAGTAGATCGCATCACAAATTAAGTTGGCCACTCCTGGTATAAGGCAATGGTCAGGCCACACCTTGAGTACTGTATACAGGTCTGGAGGCCTCATTTTAGGAAGGATGTAGAGCTGCTGGAACGAGTACAGAGAAGGGAAACAAGATTAGTGAATGGAACAAAGGGTCACACTTACAAAGAAAGGCTTAAGTTTTGCACATTACAGTGTCTGGAGACTAGTCACCTGCGAGGTAATCTGATTGAGGTGTATAAGGCCTTGAATGGTTTGAGCAAGCTCAATGCTGATGGGATTCTTCCTCTTGCCCAGATTAATCGCTGAGGGGACATAAATTCAAATCGAGGAAAGACAGTAGAAAAGATGTAAGGAAATTTGCCTTTAGCCAGCGGGTGGTTGATTGCTGGAACAAACTTCCACTTGTCATTGTAGAAGTTGACAGCTTAAATAAATTTAAGGCAGAACTAGAAAAATATTGCAAACTGATATAGGATCTATATCAGTTTGCAACATCAATATAATATCATTTATTATATTGAAGATACGTATGTTTATCAGAAAAATCAAATAACTTTTATTATATATTTAATTTAAAAGCATTACATGCATGCACATTGAGCTTCAGTGAATTACATCTGCCAATGGACTTTGTTAGGATGGGATGACATTCTCAAAGCCATAGGAAACACAGAGGAATGTATCTCCAACTATTTTCTAATTTTACACTGTAATAGATATTATGATGTTCTTTAAGAGAATGGATGGGTGAACGGGAAGTTTTTTTTTTTTTTTTTTTTTTTTTGGCTGATGCTGTATAAGTTTGCTTTCTTGCATCATATGTCTCTACTAATGCTAATGCTATATTATGAAAAAAAATTTCTGTTGGATTAGTATTAGCAATGGTAAAATGATGCAAAGATGCAAGCTTATACTTATATAGCAGGGGTTCCCAATTAGCATTATTTGTGGACGGTATTAAAAAAATGAAACTCATCACAGTCCAGATGTCTTATTACCATAAATTAATAAAACTTCAAACATTATAACACTTTTTTCCTTTTATTAATGATTACAGAACACTTAGAGACAATATTTATTATTATATTAAAGATACGTATGTTTATCAGAAAAATCAAATAACTTTTATTATTATATATTTAATTTAAAAGAATTACATGTATGCACATTGAGCTTCAGTGAATTACATCTGCCAATGGACTTTGTTAGGATGGGATAACATGCTCAAAGCCATTGGAAACACAGGGGAATGTATTATGATGTTCTTTAAGAGAATTACATCATTCATTCCAATAGTTGTTCATTTAATCATTAAACTCTATTACAAATAAAGTTAATTTCAGACATTGTTTGGTACCGTAATAAGAAATTTATCATTTAGCATTTATTGTTTTTTTAAAATGTTACACATCAAATTCAGGGAAATTACAAAACTGCAAAACTAAATTAATGACTTCATGCACAAACTATTGACTTAAGTTCAGATCACTTGCAGTCTGTGAAAGATCTTTGGCAGTCTGGATGCAAACAACTATCTATCAACTGGCGAACTCTGTTATATGGTACCAATGATAAAAAAAAAAACAAAAACAAAAAAAAAAAAAAAACACACCATAATTTGCCCATTCATTCCAATAATTTGTCAAATCCTTCTTTAAATTTATTTAAACTACCCATTTCCACAACACTAGCTGGAAGTTTATTTCATCAATTAACTAAGCTCTAGCTAATGGTAAATTTCTGCACATTTATCTTGCAACTCAATTCAAATTTAAATTTATGTCCTTTTGTGTGTCCGAGAAAGGGTAAGGATGACATAAGCATTTAGCTGACAACCATTTAGAGCCTTAAATAGTTCATTAAGGTCTCCTCCTGATTTTTAAATACAGCAATTTACTGAACCGAAGTCTTCAGTGGTAAAAGTATTCTTCTGTGCCCCCAAATAATCTTGTTGCTCCCCTCTGAACCTGCTATAACAGATCTATATCATTACTATCCCTGATGGCAAATTTATATATCATTCTAAATCACAACACGTACTCTAGGTCGTTTTCTTGATAAACTACTTTGACTTTGGTACTATCCAAGTGGTATTTTATTCTGGGTTACTGCATTCAAAATGCAGTACTCTGCATTTATCAATGTTAAACTTCAATTGCAGTTTTTGCAAGAAAGCAAGTTTATACAGCTTCAACCAACCAAACAAAAAAAAAAAAAACTTCCCACATCACCTACCCATCCCTTCCAATAGTTTGTTTAATTCTTCCTTGCATTTATTCAACCTAACCACTTCTACAACAACCGATGGAAGTTTGTTCCAGCAATCACACACCAGCTGGATAAAGGCAAACTTCTGCACATATAAGCAACCATCCTTCCTCAATTTGAATTTATGCTCCGTCATGTGTGTAGTCTGAGCAAGAGGAAGATCCCATCGCACTAAGCTTGATCAATCTATTCAAAGCCTTAAACACCTCAATCAGGTCTCCTTATAGGTTCTGCAAATTGCAGGTCAGGTCTCCAGACACTGAAATTTGCACAACTGAAGCCGTTCTTGGTACGAGCACCCCCTTTGTTCTCCTCACCAATCTCATTACTCTTCTCTGTACCCATTCCAACAGCTCTACATCCTTCCTAAAATGAAGGCTCCAGACCTGTATGCAGTACTCAAGACGTTGCCTGACCACTGCCTTATACAATGGGATGTTGTTGTTAAATTTGTTGGTGCATCAGCAACTTAGGCTATAATGTACTGATTACTGTCTAATATCTTCTTCGTTTGTCTTACGCATGATATGGCTCATATATTGTGATATTTATTTATCAATTTTAGAAAGAGAAAAATGTCATTCATATCCTCACGATCTCCTAGAACACACTGTAATGATAACTGGCTGGAGTTATGAAAATGAGAGAAGAAAGCAGTTTTCCGTTCTTTCAAACATAGCGGGCATTCCATGATGATATGTTTTACTGTTAATGAGCATAAGCAGTTACTGCATTGTGGAGAATCATCATTTGTTATTATGTAGCTACGAGTGAGGAATGTATGACCAATGCGTAATCTGGCTAGGATGGTTTCTTCCTTTCTGTTTCGTCTCAGACTGGATTGCTATTGCTTGGGTTCTCTCTTGATTTCAAGAAGTTTATTATTTGCTTGATCTTGCCACATGCATGTCCACTGTTGTTTACACATCTGTTTGATAATGGATTTATGGTCAATATAAGGATTCCTGAAATTAGATGGTATCACATTTAGCAGCTAAATCTGCCTGCTCGTTTCCTGTTATTCCAACATGTCCAGGGATCCAACAAAATATTACTAGCTGTCCATGTCCGTGAAGTTCTAGTAGCTGTGCCCACATGTTTTGTACCAGTGGATGACTGGGGAAGAATTTACACTGTAGAGCATTAACAGCACTTAACGAGTCCGTATATATGATGGATTTGGTATACGAGTCTTCTTTGATATTCTCTAAGGCTAGAACAATACCGTATAATTCTGAAGTATAAGTACTGCATTCAGATGGAAGCTGTCTGAAGATGGTGACATTTGATAATACTACAGCGGTACCAACTTTACTACCAATTTTGGATCCATCTGTATATATTTGAATGGAAGTGCTAAACTTAGAGGAGTGGGTCATATGAATTTGCCCAATGTTGGAATCTGGAAGGTTATTCTTTCCCCATTGCTGAAAGTGTCTATCAATATGTATCGGGGGCATTTGCCATGGCTGGGTTTCCATGCTAGTATCCTGAAGTATGTTAGTAAAATTCAGGTCCCAGCTTGTGATAAGAGCTTGAAGCCTAATGCCAGATGGTTTATTGAGTTGTGGTTTACTTTCATAAAGTTTACTCCAGTTAGGCATAAAGAGATATTGCCATATGGGATGATGTGGAAGCCTGCTGATTTTTGCTGCATAATTTAGTAACAGAACTTGTCGTCGAAGATGTAGCGGTGGCTCATAGGCTTAAGATTGGTGAAGTACGAAAAGCCCCCAGTGCAACTCGTAGGGCACTATGATGTACGGGATCGAGCCATTTCAGTGCACTCGGTCTGGCCGAGTCATATGCAGGAGACCCATAGTCTAACCTGGATCTAATCAGCGAGTGATATAGCTGTAGCAACACGTAGCGATCTGCGCTGCATGACATAGAAGAAATTACTTTTAGAAGATTTAGTTTTCTAAGACAACTTGTACGAATATGTTTTATATGTTCCAGGAAGTTTAATTTTTTATCAAGTATTACACCAAGGAAACTAATACTAGGCTGGAAAGTAATACGATGAGAATCTAACTGTAGGTCTGGATCAGGATGTAAAGAAAGTTTGCGACAGAAGTGTACGGCAATTGTTTTTGGTTTAGAAAGTCGATATCCGTTGTTTTTGGCCCAAGAGACTATTTTGTTAATGGTACCTTGTAGTTGTCGTTCAATTAGTCGCATATTTTGAGAGTGGCATGAGATGGCAAGATCGTCAGCGTATAGGTATGCATCAACTGTATTAGGTATACACTTGGTTATGGCATCAATCCTAATGGCAAAGAGTATGGCGCTCAACACTGAATCTTGGGGAACTCCCTCTTCTTGTACATATGCTCGAGCAATGAAGAATGGAATCGGATCTGAAATGATCTATTGCCCAGAAAGTTCTTAATGAATATCGGCAGATGACCCTGAAGTCCACATTTATGTAAGTCCTGAAGAATCCCATATTGGCAAGTTGTATCGAAGGCTTTCTCTTTGTCAACGCATATCATAACTAGGTGCTCATTTCTGAGGAAAGCGTTCCGGATATTTGTTTCTGCTTTGATAATGAGATCAAGTGTAGATCTTCTTCTCCGGAAGCCATGCTGGTTTGGACTTAGAATGTTTTCCATTTCTAGAAACCATGTCAGTCTAGCGTTAACTATTTTTACCAATGTTTTTTCCAGACCACTGGTTAGAGAAATAGGGTGGTAATTTCTGGAATCTGTGTGGTCTTTTCCTGGTTTCGGGAAAGCTAGCACATAAGAATGGCACCAACTAGCAGGGTAATACTCCTCTAGAAAAATTCTGTTATACAGTTGTAATAGGGCAGTTAACGAATCCTCACTTAAATGACAGATCATGGTGTAAAAAATTCCATCGGGGCCTGGAGCACTGTTCTTCAATCGGGCAAGTGCACTGCGCAATTCAATCATGGTCAGAGGTAGGTTATATGAATATGGGACGGCAGTATTAAATTTTAGTTTGTATTTTTCTGTCTGGGATTTTAACAATTGAAATGCTGGTTCATATGTGGCAACAGCTGAAAGTGTTTCAAATGAAGTACCTAAGACATTGGCAAATTCTCTACAGGTTCAGAAATTTCCTTCCCTCTTACAAGTAGAATAGGAGAAGTTGTTTGTGAGTATTTTCCATTAATTCGTTTGATTTTTTTCAGATTATAGAAGTATCTGTGGATCTGTGTATGGTGGAAGCGTAACGTATTTTTGTGTCTGGGATTTTAACAATTGAAATGCTGGTTCATATGTGGCAACAGCTGAAAGTGTTACAAATGAAGTACCTAAGACATTGGCAATCTCTACAGGTTCAGAAATTTCCTTCTCTCTTACAAGTAGAATAGGAGAAGTTGTTTGCGAGTATCTGCCATTAATTCGTTTGATTTTTTTCGGATTATAGAAGTATCTGTGGATCTGTTTATGGTGGAAGCGTAACGTGCCCATGCTCCTTTTTTACTCTCTCGTCTTATATGACGAGCTTTAGCTCTGGCTCTCTTAAACTGTAGGAGGTTGGCTGTGGTTGGATATTTTCGAAACAGATTCCAGTACTTATTCCTTTCTTTTTTAGCACTGTTGCATGCTTCATTCCACCACATTTTTGGATGAAGCCGGATTTTGGATGAAGATTTTGGAATAGCAGACTCCGATGCTTTCATTATTTTTCGTGTAGTATACCTGATTGCAGAATCAATTGTGAAGGTTGTAATGACGGAAGTATCTATTTGAGCTATTTCCTGGTATTTAGTCCAGTTAGCTTTTTCAAATTTCCAGGTTGTCCTAATGTCTCTCTGGGGAGGAGAACTTGAGCTGAAAGTACAGATTATAGGAAAGTGATCGCTATCACAAGGGTTATCAGTAACAGTCCAGTCTATGATAGGAAATATTGCTGGGGAGCATATTGAAAGATCAATAGCTGAACTTGATGTTGTTGTTGTTGTTGTTTGGGTTTTAGGAGCATTAGCAACTAAGGCCATATTGCTCCGGGGATATGCGGTGGTCATTCCCTGACCTTTCCGCATCCTCCGTATTTGGTGGGCACGGGCTCGAACACCGGTCTAATCAAGAAGCATGTGCTATGCACTGCTGCTCCTGTCCACCTGGCTACGGAGGCGCCCAGGTGAACTTGAACCAGATGGAGAGTGTACGTATGTGGAATCACCAGTGTTTAGAATAGTTAGATTATGTTTATCTAAAAATTTTTCTATTATCTGTCCTCTAGAGTCAAGATGTTGGGAACCCCATAGGGGGTGATGGCCATTCCAGTCACCCATAATACAAAAGGGAACAGGTATTTGCTTTACTATATCATCAAGGCCGTATGTATGGTTTGGCGATAGATACAACAAAACTAATGTTACTGTTATACCAATGGTGACACGAACTGCAACCGCCTCTAAAGATGTTTGCATGGGGATAGGTCTACAGGGAACTACAGAGTTCACTATGACTGCTACTCTTCCATGAGCTGAATTAGAGGAACTTCTATCTTTTCTATATATATAGTATAATGCTTAATTGTCATAGATACTGTATTTTTGAGATTGGTTTCTTGAATGCATACTGCAACAGGTTTATATTTACTTAATAGATTGTAAAAGTCATCTACGTTAGCACGGAGCCCACGGCAATTCCACTGAATAACTGTACTCATTGTTTGGTTTTAACTGGTGTCTGCTAACATCCGTGAAGTAGTCTGCTTAAGTAGTCTGATGACATCGACACTGGTCTGCCTGTGTTGATGTCATCTTCTGGATGAATTTCAAGAATTGTATCGTCTTCGCCTGCTTTTTCATCGATGTCCATGGTATCAGATCTGAGTTTGTATTTATCACTTCTTTCAGAGCTCTTGATTTGTTCTTTCTGTTGCTGTTTGGGATTCTTATCTGGAGGTACTGTTACTGGTGTATTTACTTCTTCAGTTACATATCTGGAGGGAGAGTGTTCCTTTGATGAAGAAAGTACTGATTTAGCCCAACCAGATATAGAGATATTTGGAGGGACTGAGCAGTCAATTTGAGTTGATACTGAGCACAGCCATTGAGTAACTGACGTGTATGTAGATGATTTGACAGGAATTGTAAAGTGTTTTTTTGCCTCTTGATATGACACCTAATGCTCTATTTTATATTTCTGAATATTCTTCTCTCGTTTCCATTGATCGCAGTCCTTAGAGAAGGCAGAATGATTACCATGACAGTTAGGGCAGTTTTGAGTTTCCTTGTTACAATCGGTATGTGTGTGTGTTCTTTAGAACCACAAACAGCACAAGTGACTATACCTCTGCATACAGTTTGCGAATGACCAAATTTTTGGCACTTGAAGCACAGTACCGGATTGGGAATGTATGGTTGAACATGAAATCTGAGGTATCCAGCCATTATAGTTGTGGGGAGAATTGGTGTTTTAAACGTCAGTATGACTGTCCAAGTAGGGACAAGCTCTCCATCTCTTTTGATCAAAATTCTTTTGGCGTGGATTACATTTTGGTTGTTTAATTCATGGACAAGTTCATCTTACGATACATTTAGGAGATCCCATTCTGATATTACCCCTTTAGAGGAGTTCAAGGTGGCATGTGGGGTAACCTTTGTGGGAATTCCACCAAAGGTAGAAATTTTCAGGAGTCTCTCTGCATGTCTATGTTCATTCATCTCCACTAATAAATCTCCAGATCTTAATCGACGAACCATTTTTGGAGGGCCAGCCACATTATCGAGACATTTCTGAATCAAAAATGGAGATAACTTACTCAGTGGTTGGTCTGTGGAGGAATGCAATATTAAAAAGAGAGGAGCAGAATAATCTGTCCCTTCTTTTTTTTTTCTCTTGGCATGGGATGGGTTTAAGTCATGATCTGGGTCATGCCTATCTAGATCTGGATCAGTAGATCCACAGCTGGACTGTTTTGTGCTTTCCATCACTGCTCCTTTTAGCCTTGGGAGAGTGGATTTCTTCTCCCAGACTTCCAGCCCTGCCACGTGGAGGCAGGAGCGGTGCCACCAGTGACCAAGTGATAAAGAGAGATTAGTTGTTAGTGTGTTAATAAGTTATTCCTATATACAAAAAGAAAGGTGTCTTGCCTTTCTGTCAAGTGAGCTAACTTCTTTACTTCAGAAGTGCAAAATTAAATAACTTCAGAAAAATAACACTATTCTATAATCAACCGCTCTTTTAAGTAAATCTCTTAGGAATCGCTATAGTCACTTGCTTGGCACTCGGGGCCATACAATGGGATAATTATCTCCTTATCCCTACTAGCAAAATTCTTAAATATCATAATAATATACCTGTGTATAATTATATTTATTTCCTGTTTTTAAATTGTCTGAGACCACTGTAGCCTTTACAAAAAGCAAAAACCCTTCCCTTTACTCTTGATAGTAGTTACATCTTTAAGTAAATCCAACATCAATACACTGTAATCACTGCCACCTTGCAGTTCTTTTATCTGTAGATTCTTAATGCATGAATAGTTACTGCTGTTGTCACTTGTTGCCTCTCTAACATGCTGCTGTAGAAAACAGTCATCCAATATATCCACAAAAGTCTTGCTAGTGGGTGTGTGACCAACCCCCAAGTTCCTGTCAATATCTGGAAAGTTAAAATCCCTCATTATCAGACATTCTGATTTCTTGGCCCACTATTTCTCTGTACTCATGAGTCATTAGGCCTATAACACACTCCTCTCATTTTTGCTTTTCAAGTGCTTTATGTCACACTAAACTGACTCAACGTTGCACTAGCCATCCATGTCAACTAGATGGACTGCATTAGATTTTATGTACTTCTTAACTAAGAGCATAATCTTCCCCCTGCTATCCTGTCTGTCCTTTCTGTATGCATAGCACTCCCATATTCAAATTCAGCAACCCTTATACCCAAGTGACACTATGTCTCTGAAATCCCAACAATGTCTGCATGTGATGTTTTGACCAGCACTTCGAATTCATCAAATTATTTACTCTACTCCTATATTGGTGTACATGCACTTGTTCTTACTCTTAGTTACCCTAACACAGTCCATGTATTTACTTGTTTCTTGATGAATCCCAGCAGTTCTTGAAATTCCCAGCTCCTTGCTTTCAAGGCTGCTGTTCATTCCAGTAGATGCAATGCAAGAATCACTTTCACCTCTGCCTGTGGCTATTGTTAATCTATTAGTCTGTGTATTCCTCCAAGCTAGCAGTTTTCTGAACCACATTTCAGACACATCCTTCTTGATAGCACACTGTCTTGATAGCATCAGCAAATATTCCCACACTCTTTTTAGTTAAGTGTATCCCATCCCTGTAGAAGCAGTTTTTCCTGTGAACAAGCACACCATGCTGAAAAAAATTCTACCCTATGATCTTTGCACAGTCTCTCCAGGGCCAAATTAATTGACAAGGCTTTCATCATATACTCCCGCTCTGTCTTTGTCTAGTCTAATAAAGGAGGTAACATTTTCATATATTTTCTTCAAAATCATAATATATGGGGTATCTATGCCTTGTCTTTCTAGTGCCTGAAACATTGCCTTATGCTGTATGGAGTCAAATGCTTTTTCATAATCCACAAATGCCACGCAAAATGGTGTTTTATATTCATTTGCTTTCTCCATTAGCTGTGATATTACGTGAAGGTGATCCATAGTTGAGACTCCTGTCCTAAAGCCAGCTTGCTCTTTCGGTTGATTCTCATCAAGTATTCTTTTTAATCTGTTAGTAATGACCCTTGTAAATGTGGGATAACAAGCTAATTGGTCTATAATTTCCAATTTATCTCCTTTCTTATACAGCAAAACCATGATTGCATTATTCCACTCCTTAGGCATCACACCTTTCCTAATGCATTTTGTGAAGAGTCTGGCCAGTTTTTGTGTCATGTCACTTCCTCCCAATTTTAACAACTCTACAGTAACTTCATCTTCCCCTCCCCTGGGGCTTTCTGATTCTTCGTTTTCTACCTCGTTAGGAAGGATATCGGGTATGTCGTATGTGTTACTAATTTGCGATCCATCTTCCCCATTGCTGGCATCATTCCCTCACTCCTTATATAATTCTCTATAGTAGTTTTCTGCTATTTGAATTATGCCTTCTCTGCTATTTATAAGTATATCGGTATACTTCAGTTTCAGTATCATTTGTCTTTCTGTATTACTGCTCATGGCTGCTGATTTAAGTCCTTTGTTTTCCCTTAATGCTTGTTCTACTGTTCTTGTGTTAAATCTTCTTATGTTCTCTCTGAGTCTCTTTCTAATGGCTTTGCATAACTCAGTATACTCAATTTTGTCCTTGTCAGTGTTTATCTTGCTTTTCATTTGTCGTCTTCGGTTCATCATGACAAGTGTTTCTTGACTAATTTTTTCTCCTTTGGATTTCTTTTTACTTATAGGTTTCTTGGGCTTTATCACTTTCAGAAAGTTGTAATATTCCTCATTGATACTTTGTCTTGAGGAGTCTGCAGAAGCTCCAACTTGTTCTTAAGTTCCAGCACATACTACTTTTTCTCCTCTTCTGTTATCTCAAAGACCTTCGTATTATTTACTCAAGTCAGTTTTTTCTTTTCTTTTCTTACATCTATATCAAGTGTGCACTTACCATTCTGTGATCACTTCCAACATTTAACTTGTTCAGGACGGTAACATCATTCACGATATATCTTCTGTAGTGAGGATGAATTTGATTTCATTAGTTGTTAATCCATTTGGGCTCTTCCATGTCCACTTTCTGTTCACCCTTTTCTTGAAAAAAGTGTTCATTACTGACAATCCTCGAGATTCTGCAAATTCCACAAATCTTTCACTTCTTTCATTTCTTTCACCAATTCCAAAATTTCCTATAGTTCTCCTTTCTGCACTGTTCTGTCTCTTTCCAACCTTAGCATTGAAGTCTCTCATAATGATAGTGTAGTGGGTTTCCTGCTCATCTAGAAGACTCTCAATTTCGGTGTACATTTCTTCAACCTCTTCATCATCATGGCTTGATGTTGGTTCATAAATCATTATAACCTTTAGCTTGTACCTCTTAGAAATCCTGAGTAGTAGTCTTGACACCCTTGGTGATGTATTTTTGAATTCCAAAATGTTGTTTTTTATATCTTTATGGACCAGAAAGCCAACTCTACTTTCGCTCCTTTCATTGTTTCCATTGGTGTACAGCAGATTTCCACTTGATAAACTTATAAGTGATTCATTTCTTCTTCTTGTTTCAGCCAAACCAATGATATTCCAATTCACATTTTCTAATTCCTTTTCCAGCTCTAATATCCTGTCTTCACCGATGAGCGATCTTACGTTGTAATAGGCCAAGTTCAATTTCCATGCATTAAAGATAGAGATTGATATTATACTAAAATTCACACTGATGCAATTCTAATAATATTTAGGTTTTTAAGTTTTACTTTCTGTTGTAGAGAATATATCAAGCATGCCAGCTGGAGAGTTAATAAATGGAGTAACATTTTAATCTCAACAATCACTTTAAAAGTCTATCAGAAAAATTCAATAGAAAAGAGGGGACACAGAAGAGGAAAGGGCATTTTTCAATTAACAATCAATTAATTCATTAAAACCAATTAATAAAAATTAGTGCTGATCTCTAAGTTTATCAGAAAAATTCAATAGAAAAGGAGAGAGGCAACACAGAAGGGAGAGGAGCATTTTTAAAATTTACTATTGAGATATGGGTACCAGCACTGTTTTTTTTTTTTTTTTTTTTTAAACACTGATTATGCTGTTAGACAGAAAGTGAAATATGCTCGTTCTGTTAACTGTGCTATATTAACTTCTGAAGACTGGTTAGCTAAGTGTGGTCCACTATCATTATATTGGACCATATTTAGCTAACCATATTTTTAATGTTTTCTATATTTTTAAAGGATTTTTTACATTTATAAATAAAACTGTAAAAACTGACTCTACATAACTTGAGAAACTTACCTCTCTTAGCACCAGGAGGTGCTTCGTACATAAAATTAAGAGCAAGCTTATCTTTACTTTCTTTGCTTAAGAGGGCTCTAGAAAGAAATTCAATGTGTTATTACGTTTTTAAAAATGGAAAGAGATGGCACAATATATTTAATGTAAAGTTTTGTTTTATTTCTTTCAAAGTAGTGAAACTGGTATTTGTATATTAAAAGAACACCCTGTACAAAAATGCTTTTAAATATTAATCTAGGCGCCTCCGTAGCCAGGTGGGAAGGAGCAGCAGTGCGTAGCACACGCTTCTTGATTAGACCGGGGTTCGAGCCCGTCACCACCAAATACGGAGGATGAGGAAAGGTCAGGAATGACCACCGCATATTCACGGAGCAATATGGCCTTAGTTGCTAATGCTCCTAAAAAAAAAAAAAAAAAAAATATTAATCTGTTTTTATTATGACTCAACTGTCCAATATAAGAGTAAAATTATTCTCAAAACACAAATCAGAATTTAAAAAAAATTATGACAAAAATCATGGGAAAAAAACTGTAACTAATATAATGTTTGAAAGGCATTTTTCACAGGTTATCTCAATCTAAATACTTCAAATACAAGCACTTCACTTGTGTAAAGTTTAGGATCTAGTACTAATATAATTTAATAATCATACGTTTCAATGCTTTTCTGTCACTTCTTCAGCAATTGTAATCTTGCTGTTTAGTTCAACTAATCACTTGGAACTCTGATTTCCTTTCTTTGAAAATCAACTTTCTATAGTCTGAATTTCCTAAGAGAGAGGTAATTTTTCTTGGGGATTTAAAGTTCACACTAATGCTAGGAGTATAGTAAAAAATTTGATGAATTTGAAGTGCTGGTCAAGACATCAAATATTGTTGGGATTTTAGAGATGTGGTGTCACTAAGATATAAGGGATACTAAGATATATATAAGAATTTGAATATAGGGAGAACAATATGTATAGAAAGGGCAAAAATGTTCGAATGTGTCTAAAGTTCTTTGTGGGAGATGCAAGGTTTCCCTCATTGACTGCTGTAGCATCTGTAAGGTTGACGAAGTCTAGCGGGTCATATGAATGTATTGTGGTAAGTGACAGTTTGGTGCAGTGTTTGTGTTGGGGTGTTGTGTGACTGGCATCTTAGCACAAGGGAGCATTCAACACCCAGTTGGATGCTCCCTAACTCCAGTCCTTTGCGACATGGAGGCGTGTCGGGCTGTACCATGTACTCAAGCTGGCCTCCCTCCGGAGAAGAAGCTATGGAGAGGGTTAAACAAAAAAAAAAAAAAAAAAAGAAGCAAAAAATCGAAATGGAGTGGGGAGGTAGCTGAAGAAGTTCTGTGTTTGGATGCAGTGGGAACAGAGATAGCAAGCTGGAGTAGTAAGTAGAAGGCTTCCCAGAAAAACAGGAACAAGAAAGGTGAAGTTGTTGTTGTTGTTATTTGGTTTTTAGGAGCATTAGCAACCAAGGCCATATTGCTCCGGGATATGCGGTGGACATTCCCTGACCTTTCCGCATCCTCCATATTTGGTGGTGACGGGGTCGAGCCCCGGTCTAATCAAGAAGCATGTGCTACGCACTGCTGCTCCTTCCCACCTGGCTACGGAGGCGCCGAAAGGTGAAGTAAAGTATTTTACAGACGGTTGGAGAATCCCACCCTGGAAGCACCTGAAACAAGGAGCTAGGTGCCCTGGTCATTGACTGCTGTAGCATCTGTAAGGTTGATGAAGTCTAGTGGGTCAGAAGGCGGGGGGGGGGGGTGACCCGGATGCAGTCAAGGTCAGCAGTTGGAAAATCTCACCCAGCTGGGGTCAGCTTAATCCCACCCCAGAAGAGTCAGCATCTAGTTCCTATCTCCGTACAGAAGTTAGCCAAGGATATACCAGGGGGGAAGGGCTCCCTGGCCATCAAGTCTTCTTTAGTTGTCATGATCCCACTCTGGAAGAGGTCAGCAGGTAGCATTAGTAGAGGCATATGATGCATCAGCCAAAAAAAAAAAAAAAAAAAAAGCTCCCATTTCACCCCTCCGTACCTGTCCAGCTCAGCCTTAAATTTATTTAGGCTATCAACTTCCACAATAATGGAAGTCTGAAGTCTGTTCCACGAACCTACAACCTGCTGGCTAAACGCAAACTTCCACACATCTATCCTACATCTGTCTTTACTCAATTTGAATTTATGCCCTCTCAGGTGATTATTCTGAGCAAGAAGAAGAATCCCATCAGCATTGAGCATGCTCAAACCATTCAAGGCTTTATACACCTCAATCAGATCACCTTGCAGGTGCCTAGTCTCCAGACACTGTAATTTGCCAAACTTAAGCCTTTCTTCGTAAGAGCAACCCTTTCTTCCATTCACTAATCTTGTTGCCCTTCACTGTACTTGTTCCAACAGCTCTACGTCCTTCTTAAAATGAGGCCTCCCAACCTGTATACAGAACTCAAGGTTTGGACTGACCATTGCCTTATACAAAGGGATAATCACCTCCTTATCCCTGCTAGAAAAATTCCTGTATATCATTAGCATTAGCAAAGGCACATGCTGTAAGAAAGCAAGTTTATATAGCATCAGCCAAAAAAAAAAAACCCTTATTCACCCATCCACTCACTTCTAATGTTTGTCAAGTTCTGCCTTGAATCTATTTAAGCTATCAACTTCTACAATGACAGATGGAAGTTTGTTTCAGCAATCAACCACCCGCTGGCTGAAGGCAAACTTCTGCACATCTATCCTGCAACCGTCTTTCCTCAATTTGAATTTATGCCTTCTCAGGCAATTATTCTGAGCGAGAGGAAAAATCCCATCAGCATTGAGCATGCTCAAACCATTCAAGGCTTTATACACCTTAATCAGATCACCTCACAGGTGCCTAGTCTCCAGACACTATAATTTGTAAAACTTAAGCCTTTCTTCATAAGAGCAACCCTTTGTTCCATTCACTAATCTTGTTGCCCTTCTCTGTACTCGTTCCAACAGCTCAACATCCTTCTTAAAATGAGGCCTCCAAACCTGTATACAGTACTCAAGGTGTGGTCTGAACATTGCCTTAACAAGGAGATAATCACCTCCTTATCCCTGCTAGAAAAATTCCTGTATATCAATGACAAGACATAATGAGCTACTCTTGCAGACCATCTGCACTGCTCAGAAAACTTCATATCTGCCTGCACAATTACCCCCAGGTAATTGTGCAGGCAGATATGAAGTCCTTTTCATTCTCTACCACTGTCAGTGTGGTACCACAGACTTGATACGTTACTCTGGGATTACTTTTTTTTTTTTTATGTAAACCCCAAACATGAGAGGTATTAGAACCTATAGTACTTAGTACTATGCTTGGGTTGGAGATTGAGAAGATGAAAGAAGATATTTGTTGACATTGGACTTGAACTTCTGCAGACTGTAATTTTCAGGAAATATGTATGAAGGAAGGTTGTTCCAGAAAACGGCAGTTGAATGAATAAACGAGGAAGATGAAAAGTTGGTTCTGTGAGTTTGAAGTTGGACAGTAAATGGATATTGGCTGGCGGCGGCACGTGTTCGGACTGTTTTGAAAGAGAGAGCGGGAATTATAGAAGCCAATTCAGAAGAACAGTGCTCATGGAAGTATCTGTAGAAGAGGCATGCAACAGAAACAGTACGTCTATGAGACAGCGAGTGGAGAGACTCTGTTAGAGATGAAACATTAATTAACCTAAATGCCCTCTTCTGAATGGAATCAAGACTCCTGAGAGAGGTTTTGAGGGCACCACCCCAGATGCGGGAACAATATTCCACGGCTGGGCAGATTTGCGATTTATACAGAGTGAGCAGCTGTTTGGAAGAAAAGTAATGCCGAGAGCGAAAGAGAAAACCAAGTTTTTTAGATGCAGAGGAAGCAATTTTGTAATGTGCTTGTTCCAAGAGAGATTAGAAGTCAGGGTAATCCCCAAAAGAGATATATCATTTTGTCTAGAACTCGGAGTGTCACTAAAGATAAGCATAGGAGCAGAAGAATCCTTTTTGAGAGATATAAGACAAGACTGAGTTTTAGAAGGGTTTAAATTAACTAAGTTGTCTTTGCCCCCTGGAGAATTACCTGAAGATCGGCATTTAAGGAATTGGTAGCAGATTTTCGAGAAGTTGAAGCTGATTGAGCAGAACAAGGTTTCTCAAAATGGAAAGTGGAATGCAATGTGCTATCATCGGCAAAACTATGGATAGGATTTCCAGTCAATGGAAGAAGGTCATTAATATACAAGAGGAAAAGAGTGGGAGAAAGAACTGAACCTTGGTGGATACCGGCATTAGTGGAGAAGTTAGAAGACAGAGAGCCATCTACCATCACCCTCAGTGAGCGATCAGAGAGAAAACTGGATACCAATTACTAAAAACAGTTGGCAAACCATAAGATGGAAGCTTGTTTAGAAGAACTTTATGCCAAACATGATCGAAAGCCTTTGAGATGTCAAGAGCAACTACTTGTGTTTCACCGAATTTTTCCATTGAATTAGTCCATAAATGGGTAACATAAGCCAGAATATCCCCAGTGAATCGACACTGACGGAATCCATACTGGCGATCATTGATCAGACGGAAGTTTTCTAGGTAGTTAAAGAGTTGGCGGTTAATTGATTTCTCCATTACTTTAGAAAGAGTAGAAGTAATTGCAATGGGACAATAATTGAATGGGAGGGATTTGTCACCCTTTTTTAGGAACTAGCTGGATATGAGCAAATTTCCAAGCAGAAGGAAAAACACCTTTGGAATAAGAAAGTGAAAAAAGGAGGCAAAGAATAGGATTAAGTTCAGGAGCACAGGTTTTGAGAACAAGTGGAGAAATACCATTGGGACCTGGAGTTTCCTTAGCATCAAGATTCGTCAAAATCCTTCTGACATCCTTTTGACGGAAGACCACAGGAGGCACTGAATGGAGCATGTTGGGAATGGTGGGAGGTGTTTTACCAAGATCATTAATACATGAGTTGGAAGAAAAATGGGATGCTAGCAGGTCAGCTTTATCCTTGGCTGAAGTGACAACAGAACCATCTGGTTTGGACAGAGGTGGGAGCAGAGATGGGCAAAAGTTGCGGCCAATAGCTTTGGCAAGAGACTAGAATGCTCGGCTACCATTAGGGCAAGAAGCAAGTTTTCTACTCTTAGCCTGTTCAAACTCTAGTTTGGACTGATTAATAACTGCTTTACAATTGTTGCGAGCTTTGGTGTAGGCAGAAAATGAAACCGGAGAATTAGAAATAAGCCAATTACGATATGCAACATTCTTATGCAACAGCCTTAGCACATTTATTGGAAAACCAAGGTTTATTTAAAGGACGAGATTTTAAAGTGGAGTGTGGGATAAAGGATTCCATTCCTGCAAGAATAATTTCACTGACACGATCTGAGCAAATGTTGAGAAAAAGATCAAGCGTATTGGCTGTATGATTAGGACTGTCTAGTATTCTTGTAGGTAAATGAACAATCTGTGCTTGGTCATTAGTAATTGCAAAAGCCTCAGCATTTCGACCAGCTGGGTCGGTGTGACTAGAAAACGGAAGCCAGCTGGAGTTGTGAATATTAAAATCACCAAGGAAAAGTACCTCACTGTTAAGAAAATTGGACTGGAGAAACTCAATGAGCTCCAAGTGATTAGTGGAGTTGGGAGAACGGTAGAGACAACAGATGAATTTGACACAATGAGGTAGAGAGATTTTAAGCCTGAGAAGATCAAAGAGAGGAGATTCCAAATTGCCAAGTCTCTGACAGGGAATATCAGAATGGACATATGCACAAGTACCACCTTTGAGGCGAAAGGAATCATACAGTGAATAATCTGGGCATCTGAGATGAGCAGTAGTTGAATCAACCGATAACTGAGATTCTGCCAGAAAAAGTACATGGAGTTAGGCAGACTTCAAGTGGAAATGAACATCGTTGAGATTATAATTGAGACCATGTATATTTGTGAAATGAATTAGGAAGTGCTTGGGAGGTTTAGATCTTTTCGCAGATAAGCTTGCTCTATTAGTTTGACAATTCATGGTGTATTCAATAGCAAGAAAAAGTGGGTAGGTATGAAGTAATGAAATTTTTGGATATGATATGGCGTACACACGCTAAGAATATACCCAGATCCTTGACATAACGTCCTCGACAATGCTCCCCGCATACACACTACTCGGACTCCCTCCAGTCACTATCTGGCAGAGTAGAGATAGCAAGATTATACACTAGCTGATTTGGAAGCCTCCTAGAGAGTTACCAATAGGTTCGGTCCGGTGTACTAACTAGCGGCCGGCCTGCGAACACCGTTTTAGAGCTGTACCCTCGAAATGTAAGGAATATTGGATCTCGCCATGATGTTCATCATAACCTCAAAAGTCATCAATCATACTGCATGATGGAAGAGATAGGGAAGGGTTGACCGGAACTTAGCTCTAGAGACTAAACATGGGTTCCACCACTTCAAGCCTCCAATAAGCAAAGTGGTGGTATTGCACCGGTTGATTAGAGTCATTTACCACCTAGTACTGCCTGGTAACATAGAGGGGCGGCATTGCTCCAGTGGTGTGGGTGCCACACCTCAACCTCTGTTTACGTTGGTTCACACCTGGGTGGTCACCCACCATGTAATTGTGCATGGAGGTTATACCCAGGATTACTAACAGTCCCACCATCGTGACGGTGCAAGCAGAGGATTTGGATGTCACAGACCGTCCGGACTTTGCCAAAATTGGGTCCACATGACTTGAGTGTCACCCGAATATCAGTTCCATCAGCGTTTTAGACTCCCAGGTAGCAAGTACAGCTTGTCTGGCATATCTGAGAGAATGTCTGTGACAACCTCAAGGACCAAACTGCTTCCCATATTTAGTACTTTGCATCTGTCAATGTTAAACTTCATTTGCCATCTCTCAGCCTATCTTCTCAACTTTTCTAGATCCTGTTGCAGCAGTGTACTGTCATTAGTGCATCAACAACCCTGCAAACATTCGTATCGTCTGCAAACTTGGACATTAAGCCTCATATACCATCATCAATATCATTTATAAATACAGAAAACAACAATGGACCCAACACTGAACCCTGAGGGACTCCATTAATAACATTAGTCCACGAAGAGCAGTGTCCATTGATTACCACTCTCTGTCTTCTCCAGCTCAACCATACCTTTATCCATAGCAGCAATTTGCCTCCAATGCCACACTGCTCCAATTTGTGCAGCAGTCTTCCATGTGCAACAGTATCAAAGGCTTTTCTAAGATCTAAATATATGATATCAAAGTTATTCTCTGCATCCATTTCCTTTGTCATAGTATCCAATCAAATTAGTCAGACAAGACTTCCCCTTAACAAACCCATGCTGTATCCAAGCTATAACTGAAGTCTTGTCTAGATGATCCCGCAATGCTTCTTTAACCAGTGCCTCCATTAATTTCCCTGGAATAGAAGTTAAACTAACAGGTCTGTAATTACCTGTATCTCCCTTTGATCCTCCTTTGTGGATTGGGGTCATATTTGCACATCTCCAGTCCATGTGTACCTCCCCTGTGTCCAGGGAAGCTCTCATAATTATGGCTAAGGGTTTGCTTACTTCCTTTGCTGCCTCCTTTAATGTAAGTGGATAGATTTCATCCACCCCCAGGTGCCTTTCTTGTGTTTATTTTCAACAATTTCTCCTCCACTTTACTCTCAGTTATTACAGGATTGACAAGGCACCATGAGCTACTCTTGCAGACTGTCTGCACTGCTCAGAAAACTTTATATCTGCATGCATAATTACCCCCAAGTTCTTTTCGTTCTCTACCACTGTCAGTGTAGTACCAGAGTTGATATGCTACTCTGGGGTTACTGCTTCCCATATGTAGTACTTTACATCTGAAAGGAAAGTACTTCCTCTACTTTCTTCTCAGTTATTACAAAATCATCTAGCTCACTACCAGAGTTTAACTCACCTCTGTCATTCCCCTCCCTGAATAACTCCTCATGTGTGAATGTGGATGCAAAATACTCATTTAGTTTGTTAGCCACCTGAGCAGGATCATCAACAGTTGAACTATCCATATCCAGTGGACCAATTTGATTCATCCCTTACCTTCTAGAATTTACATAGGTAAAGAACTCTTTGTTGTTTTTCTTTGCATCCTTTGCCAAAGATTTCTCATAATCTGCCTTTGCCTGCCTAATCTCCTTTGTGACTTGATTACAGACCAGCTTATATCTATCATAGGCTTCCATGTCACCCATTGGTGCCTCCGTAGCCAGGTGGGAAGGAGCAGCAGTGCGTAGCACACGCTTCTTGATTAGACCGTGGTTCGAGCCCATCACCACCAAATACGGAGGATGCAGAAAGGTCAGGGAATGACCACCGCACCGGAGCAATATGGCCTTAGTTGCTAATGCTCCTAAAAACCCAATAAACAACAACAACAACAACAACAACATGTCACCCATTAATTTATGTGTCCCATGCATTTTTCTTCTCTGCCATATGTCTCATTAGTTATCTGACATCCATTTAGGCCTAAAACTTGAACAATATTTCTTAGTTGGTATGTAAAGCCTAGTAGCTTCCAAGATAAATTCTTTGAATGCTTCCCATTTTGAATTTGCTACTGGTAACATCATCAGTTGGTCCCACCGTATAGAATTTAAATACTGTCTCAGACCATCGTAGTCGCCTTTATGAAAGCAAAAACCCTTCCCTTTACCCCTGATGGTATTACCTCTTTGAGTAAATCCCACTTCAGCACACTGTGATCACTGCCACCTAGTGGTTCCTTTATCCTTTTTTTTTTTTTTTTTTTTAGTTAGTTGTTGGCGCATCGGCTTTATGGCCATAATGCACCTCCCAGGATTTTTGCAGTACTCTGATCCAAGCCCGAGGCAGGATGTGAGTGACTAACCCACAAATTCCAGTCAATATCTGGAAAATTAAAATCCCCCATTATAAGACTCTCTGATTTACTGGCCCACTATTTTCCTGTACAGTTTCTTATTATACTCATCAGAGTCATTAGGCGTATAACATACTCCTACTCTCAATTTTAATCTCCCAATACTTATGTCACACCAAACTGACTCGACACTGCACTGTCCAGTGATATCGACTGGCTTCACTTCCTTGGATTTTATGTGTTTCTTAACTAATAGTATAACTCCTCCTCCCTTCCTATCCTGTCTATCCTTCCTGTACATATTGTACTCCCCAAATTCCAGTTCTGCATTCCTTATATCTGTGTGACATCATGTCTCTGATATCCCAACAATATCTGCCTTTGATGTTTTGAGTAATACCTCAAATTCATCAAATTTATTTACCAAACTCCTAGCATTGGTGTACACGCAAGCATACATGCACTTGTTCCTATTCTTAGCTACCCTAACACAACCCATGTGTTTACTTGTACTGCAATGACTCCTAGTAGTCTCTGAAATATCCTGCATCTTATTTTCCAGGCTGCTGCTCATTCCAATAGAAGCAGTGCAAGAATCACTTTCAACTCTGCCAGTGGCTACTGTTAATCTATTAATCCTTGTATCCCCCCAAGCTAGCATTTTTCCGACCCACCTAACACTGCCTCGATAGTACAGCAAATATTCTTGCACCCTTTCTATTTAAGTGTATCCCATCCCTGTAGAAGCAGTCTCTGCTGTTAACAAGTACAGACCAGGCTGAAAAAAATTCTCCCCCTTGAGCCTTGCACAATCTTTCCAGGGCCAAATTGATCGACAAGGCTCTCAATCACATACTCCCTCCTATTGTGTCTGGGCAGAATTGCAGACTTTCAAATTCAACCCTAATTCACGGCTTTTTTTCAACAGTGACCTGCACTTGTTAAGTAATTCCGCCGGTCTCCTACTCTTAATATCATTAGTGCCAATGTGTACAACAATATCACCACTTTTGTGCCCTTAAAAGATGATATCCGCTCTACAATGTTATCAACCTTTGCCCCTGGCCAGCATGTTTTGATTGGGATTGCAGTCATGTTCGGTGGAGTTTGTCATTATCAGGAAAGTCTCGGTAATGACGGTCTCCTCGTGATCACCTTATTTACAAAGTTGCATGTTGAAAAATTTTATTTTGTTTTAATTATTTGTGGTTCTTGGCCCCTTTGTAGGTTGCCTACTTCCATCTCAAGGATGAACCTCAGGTTTGTATAATGTGGGCAATCAGACATAATATGATCTGAAGTCTCTCTCTCTGGCCACATGGGCAGTATGGAGTGGCAGCCAGTCTTAAGTCAAAAAGTTTTGCTTTTAGGTTGCCATGACTTGTTAAAAGGTATGTGGCATGGAGTCCTAGCACGAACCACGAAGTTTGTTCTCTATTGACCTCTCCGACTTCTGGGATATATGTTTTGGTTGGCTGTCCCTTTGTGGTTGCATTCCAGATTTGTTGCCACTTTTCAAGTATTAAATGTTGGATTCTCTGTTGTTCTGCATTGTGTGGTGCATCCAGATTCAATGTAATATCGTGTACTTGGGCCAGGATTCCCTTTCTCAGACAGTATTTTAGGTATTGGAAAGTGATTTCCAGGTGGATAGGTAGCATTCTACAGAGTACCTGCAGGGCCAGGGTTGAGTCCATCCTACAAGAGGGGGAAATGGGTTATGATCTTAGTTAAGAAGCACACAAAATCTAAGGCAGTGCATCCAGTTGACATGGGTGGCCAGTGCAACGTTGAGTCAATTTGGTATGATATAAGCACTGAAAAAGCAAAATAGAGTAGGAGTGTGTTATAGGTTTAATGACTCTAATGAGTAAGATGAATAGCTATACAGAGAAATGGAGTGGGCTAGTAAATCAGAATGTCTTATAATGGGGATTTTAACTTTCCAGATATTGACCAGAACTTGTGGATTGGTCACTCACACACTAGCAAGAGTTTTGTAGCTTTATTGGATGACTGTTTTTCTATAGCAGCAAGTTAAAGAGTCAACAAAAGGAAGTGATACCCTTGATCTGATTATCAGCAGTGATTATTCATGCATTAAGAATCTGCAGATAGAAGAACTGCAAAGTGGCAGTGATCATGGTGTATTGATTTGGGATTTATAGATGTAACTACCATTAAGGGTAAAGAGAGGGTTTTTTCTTGGGATTTATAGATGTAACTACCATTAAGGGTAAAGAGAGGGTTTTTTCTTTCATAAAGGTGACTACAGTGGTCTCAGACAGTTTTTAAATTTTATACACTGGGGCCAACAGATGATGTTACCGTAACTTCTAAACGGGAAGCATTCAAGGTATCAATCATAGAAGCTACCAGGCTTTTCACACCAACTAAGAAATATTCTTCAAGGTATAGGTCTAAATGGATGTCAGATGAACTAATGAAACTCGAGGCAGAGAAGAAAAGTGCATGGGATGGATATAAATTATCGGTTGACACAGAAGCCTATGGTAAATATAAAGTAGTCTGTAATCAAATCACAAAGGAGGTGAGGTGAGGCAAGCAAAGGCAGATTATGAGAAATCTTTGGCAAAGCATACAAAGAAAAACAGCAAAGATTTTTTACTTATGTAAACACTAGAAGGAAGAGGATGAATAAAATAGGTCTACTCAATATTTGACTGTTGATGATCATGTTCAGGGTGCTGACAAACTGAATGAGTATTGCATCTACATTCACACAGAGGCATTCTTAAGGGAAGGGGATGTTAGAATTTTATCAAACCATAAGAGGGAGCTAAACGATTTGTAATAACTGAAGAGGAAAGTGTAGGAGAAATTATTAAAGTTAAACTTAAGAAAGGCATCTATGGTGGATGGGATCTATCCAGTTATATTAAAGGAGGCTGCAAAGTAAGCAAACCTTTAGCCATAAATATGAGAGCATCCTTGGATTCATGGGAAGGCCCTGCAGATTGGAGATGTGAGAATGTATCCCCAATTCACAAAAAAGGGAATCAAAGCATGACAAGTATAATTACAGATCTGTTAGTTTAAGCTCCAGGTAAAATAATGGAGTCACTAGTAAAAGAAGTAATGCAGAATCATCTAGACAAGGCTGCAATTATACTTCAAACGCAACATGGATTTGTTAAGGAGAATTCTTGTTTGACCAGTCTGATTAGTTACTATGATGTGCTCACAAAGGAACTGGATGCAAAACACAATTCTGATATCATATACTTGGATTTCAGAAAAGCTTTTGATACTGTTGCACATAAGATAAAAAAAAAGTTAACTACAGCCATTATCAACCCACTGCAGGATGGAAGCTTCCTCAACAATTCATGCTGATGGAAATGGACCATAATCTGCCACGCTGGTCCAGTGCGGGTTGGCAGATCGACTGTATTTAGCAGTCAGGGGCTTAAACCCCGGTCTACTCAAAGAGCATGTGCTACTGCACTCCCGCTCCTGACCACTCGGCTACGGAGGCCGCACACAAGATACTGCTGTACAAATTGACGCAGTGTGGCATTAAGGGCAGGTTGCTGCTATGAATAAAGGGAGAGTTGAGTGGGAGAAGACAGAGAATGGTGATCAATGGATATTGCACTTCGTTGACTAATATTATTAGTGGAGTCCCCAGGGTTCGGTGTTGGGTACATTGTTATTTTCTGTTTTTATTAATGATATTGATGAAGGTATATCAGGCTTAATGTTCAGATTTTCAGACAATACAAAGATTGGCAGGGTAGTTAATCAAACTACACTACTGCAACAGGATCTAGAAAAGTTGGGCAGATGGGATGAGAAATGGCAACTGAAGTTTTAACACTGACAAATGCAAGGTACTACATATGGTTACAGTAACCCAAGAGTAATGTACCAACTATGTGGTACTACATTCAGTGTAGTGGAAAATGAAAGAGACCTGGGGTAACTGTGCAGTCAGATATGAAGTTCTCTGAGCAATGCAGACAGGCAAACAGGGCAGTTCACGGGATTTTGTCAATGATATACATGAATTATGCTAGCAGGGATAAGGAGGTGATTATCTCATTGTATAAGTCAATGGTCAGGCCACATCTTGAGTACTGCATATAGGTCTGGAGGCCTCATTTTAGGAAGAATGTGGAGCTGCTGGGACAAGTACAGAGGAGGGCAACAAAATTGTTGAGCAGAACACAGGGATGCTTTTATCAAGAAAGGCTTCAGATTTTCAAATTGCAGCATCTGGAGACTAGACATCTGCGAGGTGGTCTGATTGAGGTGTTTAAGGCTTTGAACAGATCGAGCAAGTTCAATGCTGATGGAATTCTTCCTCTTGTTCAGACCACACACACACACACACATGAGGGGGTACAAATTCAAATTGAGGAAGGACGGTTGAAGAATAGATGTGTGGAAGCTGATAGCTTAAATAAATTCAAGAACTAAACAAACTATTGGAGGAAATGAATAGGTAAAGCGTGTTAATTGTCTGACAGCATCAGCTCCATCTCTGCATTGTGTACTCTGTTTTTGTCACACAGAACTCTCTGGAGTCAAGAGATTTAAAAAGTGTGTGGGGAGTGGAATGTCGTGTAGTGTTATGTTCTGTTGTTTCTCTGACCATTTAGCTGTTGAGCCCCTATTGGGACCCACTATTGCCTACACTGCCACGAGGAGGCAGGTCAGACACCTAGTAGATTATTTAAGTACTCTGGCAGGCCTTGCCACCTAATTTCCAAGGATTTCAGTGACAAGGCCCATATAAAAAAACAAATAATAAATAAAGGGGGATGAACACTAGAATTTGGAAAGATCAAAAGAGATTTTCAAGAAAGCAGTTGAATTTAAAAGTTGATTAGAATTTGGTGGCATTGTTAAGGGGGTGAACTCGGTTGGTTTAATTAGAGTGGGGGGAGACTGGAGATTGGGGGAAACAGGTAGAAGGATAGGGAGTATAGAGTAGGCATCTCCAAAGAGGTCAGTGGGGACGAGCCCCACCAGGCGAGGTATGGGAGAGACAGAGACCTGTCTCCCCCACCTGGGGATGGGGCCCCTCGACGTGGGCACCTGTACGTGGTGAGGGGACCTCCCAGTGACGCTGCTGGACTTCCAGACTAGCATCACTGGGATCCAACGCCCACAGCCTAGGTTCCGGGCTTACATCAATGGAATCCGGCGTGTTTGCCGTGCGCTGCGACCCGTGGAAATTCGGAAAGGGGGATCCTGGTGGTTGAGGGGCCCAGCTTCAATACACCACTTTGGCCCCTGCTTCGACAAGACGGGTGGTCCTGGAAGGCCCGGCTAGGATCAATCGGCTAGTAGGTTCGCCTGCGAGGGTCAACCGTGTCAATGCCACGCCCCTACCCTCATGGTCCGAGGGACAGGATTCAGGCTGGCGGCGGTGCGGGTATAGTGTCTGGGTAGCCCTGGTGTCCCACTCCCGAGCGCATTTATTGCATGCCGGGTAGTGGGCGTCCCTTTGGGCTCCGTGGTGGGTGGGGAGCCCGGGCACTGAAAAATTTAAAAAACTCTATGAATCCTGATAAACTTACTTCTTCAGGGGCCCCAACCCGGTCCCTATCTGAAAATATAGACGGAGAGGCAGATATTATTGCAACAAAGAGGCAGCGAACTGAAACATCATCATCAGGGCCTGTCCCAAGATTCCTAATTATTCATTCCACCAGTGAAAAACCGATTGGTAAAATGTCGCCCTTTTTTATTCAAAAAGGGTTAGATGGGTTAGTAGGTTCTCCCAAATCAGTTAAGAGGCTCCGTTCTGGAGACCTCTTAATTGAAACAAAAAATGACAGGCAATCCGAACATCTACTCCGAGTAACATCAATCGGAGGAATCCCTGTAACAGTGACACCACACAGAACACTCAATTCATCGAGAGGTGTCATTTCGGAGTGGGACCTTCTCGACGTGACCGAGGAGGAAATCTGCTCCGAATTAAAACCACAGGGAGTCATTGCTGTCAAGAGAATCACTGCGCGAAGGGATGGAAAAATTGTTAAAACCAGGAGCGTAATCCTGACTTTTAACACTCCTAAACCTCCTGACGAGATTAAAGCTGGATACATCAACTGTTCAGTGCGTCCATACGTTCCGAACCCTTTACGGTGCTTTAAGTGCCAGAAGTATGGACATTCTCAAATGGCCTGCCGTGGAGTCCTTGCATGCGCTCGATGCGGTGCAAAGGACCACGAAACAACAGCTTGTTCAGCCGCAAAACCCACCTGTATTAACTGTGAGGGCGAACATCCGGCCTACTCACGAGCATGCCAGAGGTGGAAAGAAGAAAAAGAAATTCAACGGCTGAAGGCAGAGCTAAATATATCATACCAGGAGGCAAGGAAATCGGTCAAACCCCTGAATATCAACAGACCTACCTACGCCCAGAAGGTAGCAGGGAGATGTTCCGTCGGAACTCAGACGGACATGACCATTCCTCCAAAGGAGTCTTTCACTCCCATCGCGCGGTATCTCTTAAGTTCGCAAAAACCTACACAGAAGGACCAATCAGCTGCCACTCCTATATCGGTACCTCCTAATGCTCCACAAATTACAAAGGTAGTTATGAAAGAAAAGAATAAGAAAGGGGAAGTCCCCCCTAGTACCCAAGAAAAGATGGATGTCGAGCAGAAGGAGGTACCCGAAGAGTCAGTCTTGGAACTCTTTGCGGAGGCGGAAATGGACACGGGACAGCGTCCTTTCTTCCCCAAAAAAGATAAATCCAAGACTGACAAAAGTAAGCCCTCAGCACCTCGGAAGCCGCCTGATGGACCCACCAAGCCAAAATAATGGCTAAATTCCTACAATGGAATTGTCGTGGATTCCGGCGAAATATAGATGACATCAAGGCCCTCCTGCTAAAGCACGAGCCAGTTTGCTTTTGCTTGCAGGAGACATATCTAAAGGCAAATGATGATCCCACCATGCACAACATCACAGTTTTTCGAAAGGATAGAATTGCGGACGGCTCTGTACATGGGGGAGTGGCTATCCTTGTGGGTAACCATACCCCAGTGCAGCCCTTGCTAATTACAACCAGCATAGAGGCTGTTGCAATTCGCCTTTCAGTGGGATTCTTATTAACTGTATGCTCTATTTATTTGCCACCTGGGACTGACATCTCCCAGGCAGACCTTGATGATCTTCTAACGCAGTTGCCTCCCCCTTTATTACTTCTCGGGGATATGAATGGACATAACACCCTGTGGGGTAGTGCTAGCATCAACGGAAGGGGACGAGTCATAGAGCGTATGCTCAATGACAATGACCTTTCCCTTCTAAATACTGGAACAAACACCTTTTTCCACATGCCTACCCGTACCTTTTCTGCCATTGATCTCTCTATCTGCTCCCCTTCTCTGCTCCCTTCACTCACTTGGGAAGTGGAGGAGAATCCATACGGAAGTGATCACTTCCCTGTGATAACCTTGTTACACAGTGGGAGACCATGTCTTCCCTTCAGGTTACCACGGTGGAAGTTTGATCAGGCTGACTGGACTGCCTTCCAACATCAGGCAAATTTTAATCTTAGTACAGTCAGTCAGGAGCCTATCAATGATGCAGTTAAGTACATCACAGAAAATATTGTCCAAGCAGCTGCGAATACTGTTCCAAAAACATTTGCCCGGTTTCCACCATTTCCCAAACCCTGGTGGAATTCACAATGCACAGCAGCAAAAAAGGCTCAAAACAAAGCGTGGGGGACATTCCGCCGATATCCTACCATGACCAACCTTATAGCCTTTAAACGTGCACGAGCCAAAGCACGCTACATCCGTCGTCAGAGTCAAAAGGAATCGTGGATCCGTTTTACATCATCTATTAACCAGTCTACCAACTCTAAGGTAGTCTGGGATAAAATCCGGAAAATGAAGGGAAAATACACAGCGCACCCCTCATCGGTCCTTGAATATAATGGATGTACTATTGCAGACTTTACTGCAATAGCGAATGCTCTTGGGGAAACTTTTTCTAACATCTCCGCAACATCATCTTACTCCCCAGAGTTTCTGGTCCTAAAGCGCAACGCTGAAAAACAGGCCCTTAAATTCACATCGAAGGGATCCCACCCATACAATGGGCCATTTAATATCCATGAGCTGAAAACAGCACTCGCCCGTACAAAGGCTACCGCTGTTGGACCAGATAACATCCATTATGAAATGATCAAACATCTTTCACCAGAATCCATGGACCGTCTGCTCCTCCTGTACAACAGAATCTTCCTCGAGGAGCACTTTCCGGAAACCTGGCGCAAGGCAACTATTCTTGCTTTTGCTAAGCCAGGAAAGGATCCTAAATATCCAAAAAACTATCGTCCTATTACTCTGACCAGCTGTCTGTGCAAAATATTGGAGAGAATGGTCAATGCTCGGCTCTTATGGTATTTAGAGTCGAATGACCTTCTCTCCCGCTTTCAGTGCGGCTTCCGAAGAAATAGGTCCACATTGGACCACTTAGTTAGACTGGAAACATCTATCCGAGATGCTTTCCTAAAAAGAGAACATTTGGTGTCGGTGTTCTTTGACATGGAAAAAGCGTACGACACAACTTGGAGAATTTGGTATTTTAAGAGACCTATACAATCTCGGTCTGAGAGGCCACCTTCCCATTTTTATTAAAAATTTTTTATCCTGCCGTTATTTCCAAGTTCGTGTAGGATCCTCCCTTTCGCGGCCTTTTTGCCAAGAGGAGGGGGTACCACAAGGATCTGTCTTAAGTGTTACGCTTTTTGGCATTAAAATAAATTCTATTTCAGAACAACTTCCTCCAACTGTAAACAGTGCACTCTATGTCGATGACTTCAGCATATTCTCTCAATCATGCAATATGAGGGTTATTGAGAGACAACTGCAACAAGCTATTGACCGTGTTAACATCTGGGCCACGGCCAGTGGTTTCAGGTTCTCACCGGAGAAGACCGTTTGCGTCCATTTTTGTCGCAAACGTAACCTCCACCCTGAGCCTGAATTACGACTTGGACAAAGCACCATCCCAGTCGTATCAGAGGCAAAATTCCTGGGACTCATTTTTGACAATAAGTTGACATTTGTTCAACACATTCGTCAGCTACGTACGAAGTGTACGAGAGGGCTTAACATCCTCCGCTCTCTCTCTTCTACCTCTTGGGGTGCAGACCGATGCACTCTACTACGTCTGTACCGTGCACTTGTACGCTCAAAATTAGATTATGGGTCTCAGGTGTATGCATCTGCCAGAAATAGTGCCGTTCGTTGGCTTGACCCCATCCATCACCAAGCCATTCGTATCGCTACTGGTGCATTCCGAACATCACCTGTCCAAAGTCTGTATGTCGAAGCAAATGAACCATCGTTGTCGCTTCGACGAATGCAGTTGTCTCTACAATATGCCTTCAAGCTGAAGTCCCTGCCGGACCATCCCACGTGGACATCCGTTTTCGAGCCACGATGGGAAAATCTTTATAACACACGGCGGACCGCCAATCGCCCATTCGGCATTCGTGTTCAAGAGCTACTCAATGAGCTTAACATCTCGGTAGACAAGGTCGCTCGATCACCAAAGGAGCCCCTTCCACCCTGGCATGCACAAACACCAGCATGTGACTTCTCGCTCAAACTTGCGACGAAGTCTAATACTCCAGCCTCTGTCTACCTTCAGCTCTATTCACAACACCGTGCAGAACATTCTGACTTCTTGCCAGTTTACACAGACGGCTCGAAGTCAGAATCGTATGTGGGATCTGCTGCTGTCTTTCCAAATAATACCGTATCAGAGCAGATACCCCTTGACTGCAGCATTTACACTGCAGAGCTGCATGCCATAGAGTTAGCTCTAGATCACATAAGAAAACACCGTTACCAACGGAGTATTATATATGGCGACTCAATGAGTGCACTACAGGCTTTATCAGTGATGTCACACACTAATCATCCAACCCTGTCCCGAATCCAGCAGATAATATACAGCCTCTTTGTAAGTGGATTCGATATCCGATTCTGCTGGATCCCCAGTCACATCGGGATTAGAGGAAATGATTTGGCTGACACTGCAGCCAAATCGGCAGCCCTGACGGATAATCTTGACCTGTTAGTCCCCTATACAGACTACAGGCAAGTGATCCGTAGTAACCTACAATCTCAGTGGCAAGATTCGTGGCATCGACTGATTACTACAAACAAACTATGTCGAATTAAGCCTATGATCCATCCATGGCGGTCCAGCTTACGCAGGGATCGCAAAGAGGAAGTTGTTCTTGCTCGGCTCCGCATAGGACACTGTCATCTAACACACTCCTTTTTGCTGAGGGCTGATGACCCTCCTATGTGCGAGCAGTGCGACACCATTTTATCCATCAAACATATTTTATGTGACTGTACCAATTTTAGAAATGCTCGTTATACCGCTTTTAACCATCTGACTGAGCCATATACACTCAGTCAGATTTTATCCGACAATGACCATGTGTCTGCTATTTTTAGTTTCCTAAAAACAGTAAACCTTTTTACTCGTATTTAAAAAAAAAAAAAAAAAAAAAATCTTATTATTTTAAGGTTTACTATTGTTACTCGTTTACAGATATTTGTCTTTTACAGTTTACAATTGTTTTTATACTCTGACTTAGTGACCTAATTCATTAGGTCACTGAATGTTTTACTAATTTTGTTGACAAAGTTTTGGCGCATTATAGCCTAAGTTGCTGATGCGCCAATAAAACTCAACTAACTAACTAACTAACTAACTGGGGATGGGGTTTTAAAGGGAACTGGGTTTGAATACCCAGTTCAGATCGGCAAATGCTGTTTTGTTTTGATTTCAGTAGGATGGTCAAACTGCTCATCCTGCTCCGGGAGTAGGATATGTTTGCAGACAGTGGGGAGTGGGAGAGACAGACATTTGCTTCATTCATAATCTGCATTTTCACTCTACTTGCATTCTATTTTTATACTTTTTTCTTATATTTTATATATATTATTATTATTTTTTTCCCTGTTAGATTATATGTTTCAAAAATGATGGTCAATAATTTAAAGGTGAAAAGTACAAACTAAAATAAGCAAAAAAGTCCCAGTGAACATCAGGCCGCAAATGAACCGTTTTTGAGATAATGCACATTTTCTGTTAAGATCTGCCACTGACTATGGGAACACTAGTTTAGCAAAAAGCTGTGAATCCTTTGCTAAGGGTGGTTTTATTAAACATAAGATAATACATTTTTAATTTTTTGTTTCAACGCCACAGGATTTTACAGATGTTACATGTTAAAGGATGTTACAAAAGGTGTTCAAAATGCTGTCCTTGCATCCGTATGCAGCTTTGTAGTCTTCCCTGCATTGAGTTGCAAATCCTCTCAGGCATTCCTGGGTCATTTCTGATTTGCTGAAAGGCTCCTTCAACCCCACACTGCAATTCCTCAACTGTGTTAATGTCAGAAGTGTACACCAAGCTTTTTACATGACCCTAGATACAAAAATCCATAGATTTTAAGTCTGGTGATCTGGGAGGCTACATTACAGGCCCACCTTTACCTATCCACCTGACAGCACCAGTGGTTTCCTTCTAGTTAGATACTGAGTCAACTCGAGCAAAATGTGCTGGTGCACCATCATGTATAAACCACATGTTCTGGCATTGCTGAAGTGGAACATTATCATCATCATCAAAGAGATCTGGAAGAACATTCTGCAGGAACTGAAGGTACAGCTCTCCTGTTAGCCTGTTTGACAGAAAGTGTGGTCCAGTTAGACGGTCTCCTAGTAGTCCTAGGAGACTACTAAGAGATATTAGGTTACAGCAGCATACTCTTTGCTGCTGTAACCTCTTTCCATGTTGACTATCCTTTGACAAGTACTAATATGCCTGCTACGTCTCAGAGCATTGAAAGAGGGGGGAAAGGAAGAGAATGAGCATAACCTAACCTAAACAAACAAGTCAGTGGTGGATCCCAACTAGAAATGTTAATATCTCGAAAACAACTCACTTAAGGACCCATGTTTACCGGGCTTCTTTTTTTTGCATATTGTAGTCCGTACAGTTCACCTTTAAATTATTGACCATCACTTTTGAAGCACCCTGTATATATTTATATATTTTTATTTTTTTTTTTCACTCACTCATTCATCTTCTTTTTTCTCACACACCAGGGGGGGGGACGCAATGGTGTGTAAGTAAATTTAATACTAATGCATAATAGTTAAATAAGTAAGAATATAATTGATTGAAACTTAACTGTAACATTTATGGTTTGTGTTCTTTTTCTCATCACACAGTTACACTCATTCATCCTTCTGGCATTCATTTCATTTGTTCGACTCATGCTTTCTGCACTGCACTGCACTGCACTCTCTCGGCACATTCTTCAGTTGTGGTGCAGGCTTAGCTGCAAGTTTTTTGCAGGCCAGTGGAGAATGCAATGATAGTGTTTGTGTTAGTAAATGTTTGTTAGTACAGTATATATAAAGTAATATAACTTATTTTTAACTTTGCATTTTTTCGGCCAATTTCATTTGCTCTTCCACTCAATTCACATTCACCATAACACTCATTCACTCTCTCTTTCCCTCATGCTGGGTCACTCTTTCTTTCACCAAAACTGATATTTATTCCCTTTTTCCATAATTCCTAATTCACTCAGTGCCCAGCAATGAATAGGTAAAATGGGAGGTGTTTTTTTTTTTTTTTTTTGGCTGATGCCGTATAAGCTTGCTTTCTTGCATCATTTTCCATTGCTAATGCTAACCTTTTCTGGATTCCCTTTTCTGGCCACACAGCTCCAGCTGGTTGAGATGCTAAGGGTTTTGTAATTATTAATGACCACACACAGCTTGTTAATTTGCCTACCAGAACAGCAGACAATCCTAACCACACTGTCAACACTCATGATATTTTTCTCGCAAATACCCTTTTAAGTACCCAGTCGAAGTGAAAGTTATCTAAGCATCTCAGATCACAACTTGGTAATGGTCTCTTCTCCAATGGAGCTTTTTCTCATGGCCATTTTGAGCTGTGTTGTTTGGAATTATAAGGATGCAAAATGGGATGATCTGCGAAATTTCTATTCTTTTTTTTGGTTGTCTTACTTTTTTAAATCATCTGATGTTAATGTTTGTTCAGATTTTGTCAACGAAATTATTCTTGCAGGGTTGAAATCCTTTATTTTACACTCCCCTTGATCTCATGCTTTATCTAACATTGGTTTTTAAATAAATGTGCTAAGGCTGATCAAAATAAAACTGTTGCATATTGTAATTGGCTTTACATCCAATTCTCTAAGTTCATTTTCTGTATACACAAAAGCTTTTAACAACTGTAAACCAGTTATTAATCAGTCCAAACCTGAATTTGAACAGGCAAAGAGTAGAAAACTTGCTTGTCCTAATGGTAGTTCAGCATTCTTGTTTCTTGCCAAAGGTATTGGCAGCAACTTTTGCCCATCTGTATTCCCACCTATGTTAAAACCTAATGGTTCTATTGCCACCTCAGCTAAAGATAAAGCCACCTTGCTGGCATACTACTTTTCTTCTAACCCTAAGTACACACTAACTAACCCTAGTTTAAATCTTTTATATTCTTTCTTATTTAGCTTAATTATTAAGCATTACTATTTAAATTACATTACACACCATTTCATCCCCCCTGGTGTGTGAGAAAGAGATGGATGAGTGAGTGAGAAAAAAAAAATATATATATATATAACCTAACAGGGGAAAAAAATATATATTATACTATAAGAGAAAAGTATAAAAATAGAATGCAAGTAGACTGAGAATGCGGATTATGAATGAAGTAAATGTGTGGCCCCTAACCCCCCCCCTCGCCTGTTGGGTTCCCCACTGCCAGCTAACATATCCCACCCCTGGTGAGGGATAGGCAGTTTGACCTTCCTACCGGATTCGGTAAGACATGGACCTGACAACCATCACCGACATAGACATACTGCAGCTTTGTTGCCAACACACCATTTGGCAATCTGAACTGGGTACTCTAACCCAATTCCCTTTAAAATCCCATCCCCAGGCAGGGGAGGGAGGAGACGGGTCTCTGTCTCCTCCCCTCCCTACCCCCATACTTTGCCTGGTGGGGATCATCCCCACTGACCTCTTTGGGGACCCCTATCCTTCTACTCGTTTCCCCCCAGTCTCCCCCCCACTCTAACTAAACTAACCGAGTATGTCCCTAACAATGCCGCCAAAGAAGTTGTATCAAGTACAATCAACGTCTAAAAATTCAACTGCTTTCTCGTAAACCCTCTTTCAGCCTTTCCAAATTCTAGTGTTCATCCCCCCCCCCCCTGTTATATATATATAGGTCTTGCCACTGAAATCCTTGGAAAATAGGTGGGGGAGCCTGCCAGAGTACTTAAATAATCTACTGTGTGTCTGACCTGCCTCGTGGTAAAGTGTGAGCAATGGTGGGTCCCAATGGCTATATGGTCAGAGAAACAATAGAACATAACACTACACAACAAACCACTCCCCACACACTTTTTAAATCTCTGGCCTCTCTGTCACTTACAAAGAATACAATGCGGAGATGGGGGAAACCCCTGGTGCCGTCAGACAACTAACACACTTTTGCTTTTAACTCTTGTATTGACGACCTGTAGACCACCTCCTACCATTCCTAGTACATTCTGCTCAACGCCTCCTGTGGCCTTCCATCAAAAGGATGTCAGAAGAATTTTGAACAATCTCGATGTCAAGAAAGCTCCAGCTCCTGATAATGCTTCTTCTTGGTTTCAAAATCTGTGCTCCTGAGCTTATTCTTGTTTTTTGTTGCCTTTTAACATTTTCTTATTCTCCTGATGCTTGGAAATTTGCTATTACCTAAAAAAAGGGTCTCAAATCCCTTGCATCCAATTATTGTCCTACTGCATTTTCCTTTACTCTTTCTAAAGTATTGGAGAAATTCATTAACTGATAACTCCTAAACTACCCCGAAACCTTCCATATGGTCAATAATCACCATTATGGATTCCATCAGTGTTGATCCATTGGTGATATACTGGCCTTATATTACCCATCTATGGACATATTCAATAGAAATGTTTGGTGAAACTCAAGCAGTTGCTCTTGATATTTCTAAGGCTTTTGATCAAGTTCAGCATAAAGGTATTCTCAACAAGATTCTATCTTATGGACTGCCAACTGTTTTTTGCAATTGGGTATCCAGATTCCTCTCTGACTGCTCTCTGCCAATGCTGCTGTTGTTCACCAAGGTTCAGTTCTTTCTCCCACTCTTTTCCTCTTGTGTATTAATGCTCTTCTTCCACTGACTGGAAATCCCATCCATAGTTTCTGCTGATGATTGCGCATCGTGTTCCACTATTCAGTTTCAGAAACTTTGCCCTGCACAAGCAGCTTCACCTTCTCGATTATCCACCATTAATTCTTTAAATACTGATCACCAGGTAATTCTCCAATGGGGCAAAGATAACTTAGTTAATTTTAATATCCTCCTAAAACTCAGTCGTGTCTTATAGCTTGTAAAAAGGAGTCTACATCTCCTATACTTATCTTTGATGACACTAAGATTTCAATTTCTAGACATATCTCTATTAGAGATTATCTTGACTTGTAATCTTTCTTGGCATAAGCACATCACAACTATTGCTTTCTATGAATCTCAAAAAAACTGGGTTTTCTCTTTTCCTCTTGGCATTGTTTTTATTCTAAGCAACCACTCACTCAGTACAAATTGCAAATCTGATTCACCATGGAATATTGTTCCCACATCTGGGGTGGTGCACTAAAAACCTCTCTCAGGCTTCTAGACTACATTTTAAAGAGAACAGTCAGATTAATTAATGATGCATCTATTACAAAGTCTTTCCACTCTGTCTCATAGGAGGCACTCTGTTTCTGCTGCATTCCTCTTCTACAGATACTTCCACGGGCACTGTTCTTCTGGACTGGCTTCCATAATTCCCATTCTCTCTTTCAAACCAGTCTGAACATGTCTTGCAACTAGTCAACATCAATTTACTGTCCATCCAACGTCAAACTCACAGAATCAACTTTTCTTTTTCCTCATTTATTCCTTCAACTTCAGCTTTCTGAATACCCTTCCTTTATGTGAGCGGTTCCCAACCGGTGGTTTGCGAACCCCCAGAGGTTCGCGAAAGTGTTCCAGACGGTTTGCACTAAAATTTCTATAATGACGTCTGCTCAGATCTACATAGGTATATTATTGTAAACTACAAAATATAATTAATAAAGTAAAATCAAATTAAATAAAAAGTAAAGAACTTCCAAAGAAAGCAACCACATCTCCCACAATTCCTTATAATTAGGTTACTATCTTACAGTATATCATGTTAAATCAATATGTTTTCCATACAAATTTTTTTTTTTGATTCTCAAGGACCATTGGTACAGGTACTTTTTTTTTTTAGAATCTACAGTACTTAATACTGTACATGGGTTGAATGTTGAAAAGTTGAAAGAAGATACTTGTTGACATTAGACTTGAATTTCTGTTGATTGTAATTTTCAGGAAATACATAAGGAAGGTTGTTCCAGAAAACGGAAATTGAAGGAATAAATGAGGAAGAAGAAAAGTTGGTTCTGTGAGTTTGAACCTGGACAGTAAAAGGATGTTGACTGGTTGCAGCACGTGTTAGGATTACTTTGAAAGAGAGAGGGGGAATTATAGAAGCCAATCCAGAACAGTGCCCGTGGAAGTATCTATACAAAGGTCTATGAGACAGAGAGTGGAGAGACTCTATTAGAGATGAGACTGTTGCATGGTAGCACAGTGGTATTGTCACCATCCTCCCAACACTGGGTAGAAAAGGCCCAGGTTCAAATCCATCGATGAAGCGAGGAATTTTAATGGGCTTTTTTCACTCCGTGGCTGAGTTAGTCAGTTTCAGACACAATAAATATATGGGTAGATGTAATCATTTATGGGTGACCCTAATATCATAATTTTTTTTTTTTTTTTTTTTGTTAGAGATGAGACATTAATTAATTTTCTCCAACTGCCCTCTTTTGAATGGAATCTCTAAGACTGAGAGAAGTTTTGGGGGCACGGCCCCAGATCTGGTAACAATATTACATGATAGGCCGGATTTATGATTTCTACAGAGTCAACAACAGTTTGGAAGAAAAGTAACACCAAAAGAAAAAGAGAAAACCAAGCTTTTTAGATGCAGAGGAAGCAATATTTGTAATGTGCTTTATGCCAGGAGAGATTAGAAGTCAGGGTAATCCCCAAGATCTTGCCTAGAAATCAGAACATCATTGAAGATAAACATAGGAACAGAAGAATCCTTTTTGCAAGATATAAGACAGGACTGAATTTTAGAAGAACTGAAATTAAGTTATCTTTGCTCCACTGGAGATCAGCATTTAAGGAAATGGTAGAGGATATTTGAGAAGTTGAAGCTGTTTGAGCAGGGAAAGCTTTCTCAAACTGGAAGGTGGAATGCAATGTGCTATCATCAGCAAAAATATGAATAGGATTTCTGGTCAATGAAAGGTCATTAATATACATGAGGAAAAGAGTGGGAGAAAGAACTGAATCTTGGGGAACAGCAGCATTTGTGGAGAAGTAAGAAGACAGAGAGCCATCTACCATCACCCTCAGTGAGCGATCAGAGAGAAAACGGGATAACCAATTACAAAAAACATATGGCAAACCATAAGATGGAAGCTTGTTTAGAAGACCTTTATGCCAAACATGATCGAAAGCCTTTGAGATGTCAAGAGCAACTGCTTGCGTTTCACAGAACTTTTCCATTGAATTTGTCCATAAATGGGTAACACGAGCCAGAATATCACCAGTGGATCGACACTGACACAATCCATACTGGCGATTGTTGATCAGACGGAATGTTTCTAGATAGTTTAAGAGTTGGCAGTTAATTGATTTCTCCATTACTTTATAGAAAAAGTAGAAGTAATTGCAATGGGACAATAATTGGATGGGAGGGATTTGTCACCCTTTTTAGGAACTGGCTGGATATTGAGCAAATTTCCAAGCAGAAGGAAAAACACCTTTGGAATAAGAAAGTGAAAAAAGGCGGCAAAGAATAGAAGTAAGGTCAGGAGCTCAGGTTTCAAGAACAAGTGGAGAAATAGCATCAGGACCTGGAGCTTTCTTAGTCATCAGATTCATCAAACTCCTTCTGACATCCTTTTGAACGAAGACCACAAGAGACAATGAATGGAGTGGTTTGAGGTGATTTACCAAGATCATCAATACATGAGTTGGAAGAAAAATAAGATGCCAGCAGGTCAGCTTTATCTTTGGCTGATGTGGCAATAGAACCATCTGGTTTTTGAGAGAAGTGGGAACAGAGATGGGCAAAAATTGCAGCCAATAGTTTTGGCAAGAGACCAGAATGGTCGGCTCCCACTGGACAAGAAGCAAGTTTTCTACTCTTAGCCTGTTCGGAATCTAGTTTGGACTGATTAATAACTGCTTTACAAAGTATAAATGATACTTAATAATAATAAAAATTATTATTATGCTATGTCGCTTAAAAAAACGTAGTACTGGAAATATTTTGTAATAAAAATCTGGAAATATTATACGATTTCAGAGAATATAGGCTCAGTGGTTTGCTTTAAAAATATTATGTTGAAAGGGGTTTGCGAGTCAAAAAAGGTTGGGAACCGCTGCTTTACGTGTATTTCCCGAAAATTAAAATCTACAGAAATTCAAGTCTATTGTGGGGAGTGGTGTTGTGGTTCTTATATGACCAGATATCTCTGTAAATGACCAGACTGTTTTCCTTTGTCAAATCTACTTTAGATGGATGGCCTGTGTAGTGAGAGATGACTTGCAGTAAAGGGAAAGATGATGCTCTGTGACAAAAATATCTCTTTATAGGCATTCTGAATGAGCAATAAATTGTGAATGCCTCATTATGAGTTACTTTGCTCTATATCTTTTAATCTGAAAATTATGGAATGGAAATATGGCATGTGGGAACAGTTTCTTGAACCCTCTGGATAACTGGCATCAATACAATTATTATCTTGAATAATAGTGAAAATCTAAGCACTTTCTGAATAACAGTGAAAACCTGAGCACTACACAGAGTGAAATTTGTCTTTTCTATAAGAAAAACAGATAATGCTCAGATATTTCGTGGTACTTGGTACAACTTCTTCAGTGACTGGATTGCCATCTTTATTATAGCGAATGTGTGTGAAGTGGAAGTAACTTAAGGACAGCAATTCAATTCCTGAAGAAGTGGTACAGGAAGTAACACAATGTCTGAGAATCATCTTTGTTATTTTGTTTTTTTTTTAGGAGCATTAGAAACTAAGGCCATATTGCTCCGGGAATATGCGGTGGTCATTCTCTGACCTAGTATTAGTATTAGTAATGGCCGCATGGTGCAAGAAAGCCTATGGCTTATGCTGCACCAGCCAAAAAAAAATATCCGAACAAAACAATGATAAAAACAAAAAAAAAAAAAATAAAAATAAATAAAGAAAATAAATAGATAATAATAATTAATAAAAAAAAAGGAAATTAAACCTATCATCCTATGTGCTTCCCTTACCCGAAGGTACTATCCAGATGACCTTTGAATTTCCCCAAACTGTCGGCCTCTACCACCCATGAAGGCAACTTATTCCAGTAATTTATAACTCGCTGGCTAAAATAAAACTTCCTGCAGTCCAATCTAAACATTTCCCCCCGTAACTTGAATTTATGTCCCCTAGTTCTAGCATCATTTATAATCTTGAAAATTTCGTCCTCATTCATTTTACTGATGCCTCCCAGAGCCTTAAACACCTCAATCAAATCTCCTCTAAGGTGTCTAGTTTCCAAACTCTGCAACCCACATATTCGAAGTCTTTCTTCATAAGGACGCCCTTTTGCAGATCTCACCAGGCGAGTTACCTGTCTTTGCACCCTTTCAAGAAGCTCAATGTCTTTCTTTAGGTGCGGTCTCCATACTTGAATGCAGTATTCCAAGTGTGGTCTAACATAAGCCTTATATAATGGGATTATCACGTCCCTATCTCTACTTGCAAAAGTTCGATAGATCATCGATAACACACCATGGGCCTTTTCGTGGTACTTGGTACAACTTCTTCAGTGACTGGATTGCCATCTTCATTATAGTCAATGTGTGTGAAGTGGAAGTAACTTAAGGACAGCAATTCAATTCCTGAAGAAGTGGTACAGGAAGTAACACAATGTCTGAGAATCATCTTTGTTATTTGGTTTTTTTTTTAGGAGCATTAGCAACTAGGGCCATATTGCTCTGGGAATATGCGGTGGTCATTCCCTGACCTTTCCGCATCCTCCGTATTTGGTGGTGACGGGCTCGACCCCGGTCTAATCAAGAAGCGTGTGCTATGCACTGCTGCTCCTTCCCACCTGGCTACGGAGGTGCCCTGAGAATCATCTTTATTCCTTCAAGAAATTATTATCATTATTATTATCAATTTATTTCTCCGTTGTGGAAATACCCCTGGTACAGCCATTGGCTAGAAGGGGGTATTACATTCAAAGGTGTGAAGCAGATCCCATGAGCACGAGGTTACATAGTCCAATGGGCATTCGCCCTGAAGGTTGAAAACTTCAGGTTCAACCTTCAGGGCAAATGGGCAGATATAGTTAAAAAGGGGTGTCAAAATTATATGCAGTTTTGAGCTGAGAAGATGTCCTCTAAAGTTGCATGAGATGATACGAATCAGCAAAGACCTGCAACCAATATGCAAATTAATAACAGATTTCACTCTCAAGCTGAAGTGTGCTTAGATTTTCATTATTTTCTATTTCAATTTTACCTGTGCACTATGGTGAGAACATTTTTCAAGAGAAATATTTCTTCAAAATATATAGCCTAATTGGTGTATGCTGGAAACCATCTTTATTCCTTGTTCAGTATTAATAAAATACTAACACATTTCTATCAATGTTATGCATTAGACTATTTAATTATTTAAGGCAGGTACACAGTGAAAGAGACAAAGAAAAAGATAAATATACAGAGAGAAAGAGGCACAGAAAAAGAGAAATATAGATAGAGAAATAGACACAGAAAATGAAAGAGAGATATGTGAGACATATTATGCAGCTTTTTCAGCTTATTCAGAGACATGATATGCCACTTTTAAGTTTCTTGAAGAAAAGCATTGAAAAAGTGTATTTTTTTAAAGAAACTTAAAAGTTGCACTTTATCTCTGAATATGTTACCAAGCACATCTATCATGAGATTATAAATAAAAAATAAACCTGCAAGCATAAAAATTAATTTTTAAATTGGATGACAACAGTAATCCATGAAATTAATGGTATCATGATGAGTTATGAGATGACTGAAGAGTTAATGATGTTCTTCCTTGAACTGGAAACCCTATTAATAGTTTTGCTCATGACAATATGCAGAAAACAGAGGAGCACACTATAAATTGTTCTTAATTTATATCCATCATCACTAGCAAATTGTCACTCATGTTATTACTGATGACATTTTAATCTAAATGGCAGAAAGACAAAATAAGGGCAAAAGGCCAAAAGTAGAGGCCAATGAGGACAAAATAATGATACAATTTATATGCATGAAAAAATTACATCACAACGTTAATACAGTTAGTAACTGATAAATCTACCTTCAGATTTAGGCATTAATTTAAAAATATGGGGCCAGGATTAAACAAAAAAAAAAAAAAAAAAAAAAATCATGAGCCTACAAAAAAAAATTTATATGCTGGTATAGCAGCTACATAGCAAGTGGAATTTATAACTGTACTGTAATCTCTAACAGGAATTTTAAATAAAATAAAAAATATTTTTTGATATATTTTATGTGCCAGCACAATTAATTTATTTTTTGGTACATAATATAACAAGACAAAGGACAACAAAGAAATTTAGAGGAATTATTGAAGATTGAATTATTACTGAATTATTGAAGAGGAATTAATATGCTAACGCTGCTTCCTCCATACAAATTCATCTAAGCAGTTTTACATAATTTATTTGTGAGCCATTCCTTTTATTTATTTATTTTTATAAGAAATCCAAGCACAAGAGGTATTAGAACCTACATCACTTAGTACAGTGCATGGCATGAGAAGATGAAAGAAGATACTTGCTGACATTAGACTTTTCTGTAGATTGTAATTTTCAACAAAGTCCCTTCATACACATGAAGGGAGGTTGTTCCAGAAAACAGAAGTTGAATGAATGAATGAGGAAGAAGAAAAGTTGATTCTGTGAGTTTGAAGTTGGATAGTAAATTAATGTTGACTGGTTGCAACATGTGTTCAGGCTGGTTTGGAAGAGAGAGCAGGAATTATAGAAGCCAATTCGGAAGAAGTGCCCATAGAAGTATCTATAGAAAAGGCATGCAGCAGAAACAGAATGTCTATGAGACAGGGAGCGGAGAGACTCTGTTAGAAATGAGTCATTAATTAACCTAACTGTTTTATTTTGAATGGAATCTAGCCTGAGAGAGGTTTTGGGGGAACTCAGATGTGGGAACAATATTCCATGTTAGGGAGGATTTGCAATTTGTACAGAATGAATAGCAGTTTGAAAGAAAAGTAATGCTGAGAAAAAAAGAAAAAACCCAGTTTTTTTAGATGCAGAGGAAGCAATATTTGTAATGTGCTTATGCCAAAATAGATTAGAAGTTATGGTAATCCCTAATAGAGATATATGATCTTGCCTAGAAATCAGTGTCATCAAAGATAAGCATAGGAGCAGAAGAATCCTTTTTGCAAGATATAAGATGGGACTGAATTTTAGAAGGACTGAAGTCAACTAAGTTATCTTTGCCCCATTGGAGAATACCTGGAGATCAGCATTTAAAGAATTGGTAGTGGATATTTGAGAAGTTGAAACGGTTTGTGTAGGACAAGGTTTCTCAAACTGGAAGGGGGAATGCAATGTGCTATCATCAGCAAAACTATGGATAGGATTTCTGTTCGATGGAAGGTCAATATACAGGAGGAAAAGAGTGGGAGTAAGAACTGAACGTTGGGGAACACCAGCATTAGTGGAGAAGTTAGAAGACGGAGAAGCAGTCAGAGAGAAAACTGGATACCCAATTACAAAACACAGTTGGAAAACAATAAGATGGAAGCTTATTTAGAAGACCTTCATGCCAAACATGATCATAAGCCTTTGAAATGTCAAGAACAACTGCTTGAGTTTCACTAAACTTTTCCACTGAATTTGTTCACAGATGAGTAACATAAGACAGAATATCACCAGTGGATTGACACTGATGGAATCTATACTGGCATTCATTAATCGGATGGAAAGTTTCAAGATAGTTTAAGAGTTGGCAGTTAATTGATTTCTCCATTACTTTAGAAAGAGTAGTAGCAATAAGTGCAATGGAACGATAATTGGATGGGAGGGATGTGTCACCCTTTTTAGGAACTGGCTGAATATGAGAAAATTTCCAAGCAGAAGGGGAAAACATCTTTGGAATAAAAAAAAAGAAAAAAGGTGACACAGAACAGGAATAAGTTCAGGAGCACAGGTTTTGAGAACAAGTGGAGAAATACCATCAGGGCTTGGAGCTTTCTTAGCAGTGAGACTGTTCAAAATCCTTCTGACATCCTTTTGAAGAAAGACCACAGGAGGCATTGAATGGAGTGTACTGGGAATGGTAGGAGGTGGTGTAACAAGTTCAACAATGCATGAATTAGAAGAAAAATAAGATGCTAATAGGCCAGCTTTATCTTTGGCTGAAGTGGCAATAGCATCATCTGGTTTTGGCAGAGGTGGGAATAGAGATGGGCAAAAGTTGAGCCAATAGTTTTGGCAAGAGACCAGAATGCTCAACTAGTATTTGGACAAGAAGCAAGTTTTCTACTCTTAGCCCATTTGTAATCTAGTTTGGACTGATTAACAACTGCTTTGCAATTGCTGCAAGCTTTTGTTGTGCAGGCACAAAATAAACCTGGAAATTTGGATACAAACCAATTGTGATATGCAACATTCTTATTTTGAACAGCCTTAGCACATTTATTAGAAAACCAAGGTTTAGATAAAGGATGAGATTTTACGGTGGAGTGTGGAATAAAGGATTTCATCACTACAAGAATAATTTCGCTGACATGTTCTGAGAAAACACTGACATCAGAAGATTTAAAACAATAATCCAACCAAGGAAAAGAAGAGATCTCACAGATCATCCTATTTTGCATTCTTGTAATGACAAACAACACAGGGCTGAAAATGGCCATAAGAAAAAGCTCCATTGGAAAAGAGACCATCACCTGTATCGTATACTTAGACCATGTATTATTCCTTTTAAACACAGATTTTACTCATTTTCTAGTAGGTTTTAATTTTTTTTTTTTTTCTTATGGCTGTCCTAAAGTATTAACTGAAATTTTTTTTTATTTATATTTTGGTAAACTGCTTATTCTTCAATAGGCCCATCATTCATTCATGCAATGTAATATTTGTATCTGTGGCAATGACCATTTGAAATGATCAGCTAGTGACCAAGGAATTGGCAGGGGTTCTGGAATATGATGATTATAAAAAAAAAAAGGTAATTATCAGAGTGTAATAACTTGCAGTTAATTTTTAAGGTTCAGTAAAAGTTTGAGGATCAACTGTGCAGTTCATCATGAACTTTTTTGGATAACATATGGTATAAAAATTCTGTACACTACCATTTTATCACTTTTACAGTGTTTTATCAAATGAACAACGTGGATTTTTGTAATATAAAAAACAACAGTGAAAAATACAGAATACCACTTCATTTAAAATACTTTAAAAAATTGCATTCACATCTGCCTTCAATTTCTGTCTTTGGGATCCATTGGTTCCTCCAGTAAAAAGGGGACAGTTTTTGGCTATGAAGACTTGGGCTTATGCTCATGTTAGACACAACACTATTATCCATGAGCCAAACTAAACTGCTAATGTTGTTTTAAATAAATAGCATCACCAAAAATGTGAATCTGCTATCTGCCTAAGCAATCAAGACAGTTCAATGATGTTCTGGGGGCTTTGATATATGTTTTGGTTTTGAAACTCACCTTGACCTTTTGTTATAGCTATGTTTTAATCATTTATAAAATGATTTGGCTCCCTTTACTGTAATTTTTTATGATGGGGCATATACAATATAATATACAATATTGCATATGCAATATAATTAATATAGCTAATATATAATTATATTAATGTATAATTCATAATTCATTTATCGTAAACACTAAACTGAATTAAATGAAATACATAAATATCATTCAAACACTTACTTGTTATTATAAAGGTCCTGTTCTTTTTCGTACTGTAATCTTAAATCATCTTGCTTTTTCTTCTCATTCTCTGATCGTTGTTCTGCCATCCATGCCTATTAACATTATTTGTACATTTATAGTTAAGATAATTCTGATTATCAATGTTATTATAAGTTTAAAATGAGCACTAAATTGTTCTGAAAATTTCTTATGTTAATACACAATGTGCAAAATAGATTGAACTACAGGTATTAATAATCCATTTATTGCCAAACAAAAGATACTGAAACATATGTTAAAAGGTAATAGCAATTCCTTTTAACCAGAAATGACACTATCAATAGACTAAGAGCATGCTCTGGTACAGCCATATACAACAGCATTAGGGGAGTGTGAAATGGTGTAGTTAAATAACTAATAAAAAATAATAATCTAAAAGAGTTAATAAACACATGAAAAAACAGAATTTCAGGAACTGTAATTACTCTAGGTAGTGAAGCTCTATTTAGAGGTAAACTGATACAAATGAATAAACTAACGCAAACCATTAATTATGTGATTCCCATCCCTTCTACAGGGATGGGATACACTTAAATAGAAAGGGTGCAAGAATATTTGCTGATGCTATCGAGGCAGTGTTAGGTGGGTCGGAAAACTGCTAGCTTGGGGGGAGACAAAGACCAATAGCTTGACAGTAGCCACTGGCAGAGGTGAAAGAGATTCTTGCACTGCTTCTATTAGAATGAGCAGAAGCCTGAAAAACAAGATGCATGGTATTTCAGAGACTGCTGGGAGCCATTGCGGTACAAGTAAACACATGGGTTGTGTTAGGGTAGCTAAGAATAGAAACAGGTGCAGGTATACTTGCGTGTACACCAATGCTAGGTGTTTAGTAAATAAATTTGATGAATTTGAGGTATTGCTCAAAACATCGAAGGCAGATATTGTTGGGATATCAGAGATGTGGTGTCACACAGATATAAGTAATGCGGAACTGGAATTTGGGGAATACAATGTGTATAGAAAGGATAGACAGGACAGGAGGGGAGGAGGGGTTATGCTATTAGTTAAGAAACACAAAGTCCAAGGAAGTGAAGCCAGTCGACATCGATGGACAGGGCAGTGTTGAGTCAGTTTGGTGTGACATAAACATTGGGAGATCAAAATTGAGAGTAGGAGTGTGCTATAGGCCTAATGACTCTGATGAGTATAATAAGGAACTGTACAGGGAAATAGAGTGGGCCAGTAAATCAGAGTGTCTTATAATGGGAGATTTTAATTTCCCAGATATTGACTGGAATTTGGGGGCTGGTTACTCACACATTAGCAGGACTTTTGTGGATTTATTGGATGATTGTTTTCTACATCAGCATGTTCGGGAGGCAACTAGAGGGAGTAATACTCTTGATTTGATTATCAGCAGTGATTCTTCATGCATTAAGAATCTGCAGATAAATGAACCACTAGGTGGCAGTGATCACAGTGTGCTGAAGTGGGATTTACTCAAAGAGGTAACTACCATTAGGGGTAAAGGGAAGGGTTATTGCTTCCGTAAAGGCAACTACGATGGACTGAGACAGTATTTAAATTCTATACAGTGGGACCAACTGATGATGTTACCAACAGCAAATTCAAAATGGGAAGCATTCAAAGAACTTATCTTGGAAGCTACTAGGCTTTACATACCAACTAAGAAATATTGTTCAAGGTTTAGGCCAAAATGGATGTCAGATGAACTAATGAGGCATATGGCAGAGAAGAAAAATGCATGGGATACATACAAATTAACACATGACACAGAAGCCTATGATAGATACAAGTTGATATGCAACCAAGTTACGAAGGAGGTTAGACAGGTGAAGGCAGATTACGAGAAATCCTTGGCAAGGGATGCAAAGAAAAACAGCAAAGAGTTCTTTACTTATGTAAACTCTAGAAGGAAGGGGATGAATCAGATTGGTCCACTTGATATTGATGGGTCAAGTGTTGATGATCCTGCTCAGGTAGCTAACAAACTAAATGAATATTTTGCATCGACATTCACACATGAGGAGTTATTCAGCGAGGGGAATGCCAGAGGTGTATTCAACTGTAGCAGTAAGCTACAGAATCTTGAAATAACTGGGAGTAAAGTGGAGGAGAAACTGTTGAAGATAAACACAAGAAAGGCAACCGGGGTGGATGGGATCTATCCAGTTATATTAAAGGAGGCAGCAAAGGAAGTAAGCAAACCCTTAGCCATAATTATGAGAGCTTCCTTGGACTCAGGGGAGGTACCCATAGACTGGAAATGTGCAAATGTGACCCCAATTCACAAAGGAGGATCAAAGGCTGACACAAGTAATTATAGACCTGTGAGCTTAACTTCTGTTCCAGGAAAATTAATGGAGGCACTGGTTAAAGAAGCACTGCAGGATCATTTAGACAAGACTTCAGTTATAGCTCAGACACAGCATGGTTTTGTTAAGGGGAAGTCTTGCCTGACCAACTTGATTGGATACTATGATGCAGTTACAAAAGAACTGGATGCAGGGAATAACTTTGATATTATATACTTGAATCTTAGAAAGGCTTTTGATACTGTTGCACATGGAAGACTGCTACACAAATTGGAGCAGTGTGACATTGGAGGCAAATTGCTGCTATGGATAAAGGGGTGGTTGAGGGGGAGAAGACAGAGAGTGGTAATCAATGGACACTGCTCATCGTGGACTGATGTTATTAGTGGAGTCCCTCAGGGCTCAGTGTTGGGTCCATTATTGTTTTCTGTATTTATAAATGATATTGATGATGGTATATCGGGCTTAATGTCCAAGTTTGCAGATGATACAAAGGTTGGCAGGGTTGTCAAGGACACTACTGACACTATGCTGCTGCAACAGGATCTGGAAAGGTTGAGCAGATGGGCTGAGAGGTGGCAAATGAAGTTTAACACTGACAAATGTAAAGTACTACACATGGGAAACAGCAACCCCAGGGCAACGTATCAACTCTGTGGTACTACACTGATAGTGGTAGAGAATGAAAGGGACTTGGGGGTGATTGTGCAGGCAGATATGAAGTTCTCTGAGCAGTGCAGACGGGCTGCAAGAGTAGCTCATGGAGTATTGTCAATGATATACAGGAATTTTTCCAGCAGGGATAAGGAGGTGATTATTCAATTGTATAAGGCGATGGTCAGGCCACACCTAGAGTACTGTATACAGGTCTGGAGGCCTCATTTCAAGAAGGATGTAGAGCTGCTGGAACGAGTACAGAGAAGGGCAACAAGATTAGTGAATGGAACAAAGGGGTGCTCTTACGAAGAAAGGCTTAAGTTTTGCAAATTACAGTGTCTGGAGACTAGGCACCAGCGAGGTGATCTGATAGAGGTGTATAAAGCCTTGAATGGTTTAAGCATGCTCAATGCTGATGGGATTCTTCCTCTAGCTCAGAAAAATCACCTGAGAGGGCATAAATTCAAATTGAGGAAAGACAGATGTAGGATAGACGTGCGGAAATTTGCCTTTAGCCAGCGGGTGGTTGGTTGGTGGAACAGACTTCCATCCCTTGTGGTGGAGGTTGATAGCCTAAATAAGTTTAAGGCTCAGCTGGACAGGTATTTTGAACGAACAGAGGGGTGAAGTGGAAGTGGGTTTTTTTTTTTTTTTTTTGGCTGATGCTGCATAAGCTTGCTTTTTTGCATCAAATGCCTCTACTAATGCTAATGCTAATGATTCAGAAAGGGTCAAAGGAAGGATACACTAAATGAGAAGAATTGAGGGTTAATTAAATAACTCACCAAAGATTTATTTATTTATAAAGGGTTATTTCAACTAATCAGACCTCAGAAAAAATACTTGGAATTTTTAGTAGTTTTTCATAGCACGGCATGATCAAGGCATTAAAATATTTAAGTTGAACGATGATCAATTTTCCCTGTTCTGTTAGTAACTGTGGTCAAATATGGTTTTAATTTGTAGGAAGGATTTTCCTACAAATTAAAACCATTTAATTTTCCAACAAATTGAAAGTTTAATTTCAAGCAATCATAATGGTTATTCACTGTTTTATGTTAACATCAGTTTTCACAAGACTTGCCAATCTTATATAAGTGTTTATGAACCTTTTTTGTGAAAAGTAACCCCTTTAAAAAATATTATAAGTATCTCCAATTTTGATATATACAATAAAATTTTTGACATACAGTATACAGTTCTCTTTCCTCAAATTCAGTTATGTTAGTGTATCACTCCCCCACCGCATCCCAGATATCTCTTGCATACCCCAAGGGGTATGCATATCACTGGTTGAGAAACACTGTTATATATAATATACAGGTGATCCAAAAATAACTGATGATTTACCAAATTCAATGGAGCAAGAGTTCATTATTACAAGTATGGGATATAACAAGTAAATATAAGGAAATGCTACAATAATAATAATAACTATGAAACTTTTGAGTGCTTTAAATTACAGTGTTAATATATTTTTTCATATATTTGTTTTTCAAATATGCATCTATTGTTTATCTGTAATGATAAATGAGCTTTGTGAAATAAAGATTTTTCACTGTTGTTATTTACACAGTACTTGAAGACTCAGGTTGCTTGTTGTATTGTACATATTAGACATCTTCATGTGATTCATCTATGGCCAGGGGCTGACTTACCAGGGAAACCCAGAGGCCGGTGTGATTTTGCCCATTAACAATACAGTGTAAACACTAGTATAAGGCCGCTACAAGGTTGACCCAGTAAGAAATTTTTGACCCAGTCTGCCTCTGTCTATGGCAATGTAAAACTCGTAGATCACCTTTAGAGCCTACAATTAATTTTGCAAGATAAAATTGTCATCCTTCTCTTCCTGCAGTAGAGAGGTCAGTAGAAATGACCTCTCTACTGTTTGCCATCTGTACCTCACCTCAGCTACTTTCCTTAGTTGCATCAAAAGCATTTAATCACTACTGTTGTAACCATTTTTGTGTAATGTTTGTATTCAAGAAACTTCATCAGAAGTTGCTTAGGTATAGAAGAATAATAGAACTTGCTTTTGAATCTTGAAATTGCAGTGTCATAGTGAGTCATGACTTATTACAACATGCTTGGTGACCCATCTAGACAAAGAAATGCACAAATCACCCATTTATCTGAAGTCACTCTGAATCAGTGCACTGAATTGAAAGTATTTTGTGTGTTTCATCATATCTTAAAATGAGTGATTTTACATGCAAATCTGCATCAAATTTTGTTTCAAACTGGGGAAAATGTAACAGAAATTCATAAAATGTAAAACGCAGCTTTGGCCACTTGCCTCGATGAGTCTCATTCTGACTGCCTTCCTTTTAGCCTCAAAAACCAATGATTCAATCACTCCTATTCGTGATCTGATCAGGGGTGATCAATGTTTAACTATCCATGAAGTTGCTAATGAAACTGGTATTACTTATGGGGCATGTCAATCAATTTTAACACAAGGTTTGGGAATGTGACAGGTTTAAGACAAGAATGTGCCTTGCATCTTAACTGATGATAACATAGCATGGTGAGTTCTTGCATATTAGGATCTTCATCAATATGCTGCTGCTGCTGCTGCTGCTAGCCCACAATTTGTTTCTTTCATCATTTCTAGGAACATATTGTGGGTGTATGGCTATGATCCCAAAAACAATGCTATTACTTGGCTGCTTGTACAGATAGATAGGTCATACTCCCACCGTATAAGACAATTATACAGTAGAATTATGATTCTGAAGGAGGAAGGCAATTCCTGAAACATTAGGTGTTAATAATATAATTCCTCTCTCATATCAATTTATTTAAAATTTCTTAGTTTCTAATAAAAATCTTTACATGATTCCTTACACAGTCTTGTTTTCTTTTAAATAATTTCAACTCCTATGTAACACGAATAATGCTCTTCCTCATTTTCTGAGTACTGTTTTACTTAAGAGTATATGCTTTGAAAACAAAGTTTGGTTAGTGCAGATAATTTATATTTTAAAAAGTATTTTTCTCCCTCTTGGAATTTTGTTACTCTTTAAAATGTGTATTGTGTTATGATACTGTTATGTTTTAACTACTAAGAACTAATTTAATCAGTTGATAGAAATTCATATTCTATCAAAAAAAAAAAAAAAAAAAATCACAAGTCCAGGCAAACACACAGATGTACACACTGTGCTATAAAGAGCAACTTTTTTTCTGTCAAAAGTGAAATGTGTTTCATATTTTGGTCATTTCGGAAATCAAAAGCAGCAAGCACAGGTAGACAAGACAAGTCCCATATGTATTTCTAAAACCCTGTACTTTTGCTATATTAAATACAGGGTTGTTAAAATTAAAGTATCCCTATGTAGAGGGTTCTGGAGCGAGTTCTAAGGCTTATACTGAAGAGAAATTTGGACAACAGGTACAATAAAGAATGCGCTCGCCATTTATTGGAAAAAAATAAAATTAGTTACAAAATTTGTCACTGTGTGGCACGTAACTATCTTAGTTACGATTATGCAAATAACTTACGTTATTTGCTTAAGCTATTGCCACAGCGCCACCACTCAGCTCTACTGTATTGTATAAAAGCAAAGCAGTCTCTTTAAAATCATACAGTAGATGTTTGCCTGCACTACAGCAGCAATGACAACAGCATTGCAGAAAAAGGTGCTATTAGTGAAGATGTACCATCAGAACAGCAACAATGCAGCAGCGGGTATCAGAAAATTCCGGTGTCAGAAGCACATAAGGCTCACGCAGACATATGCCTGTTTGTGCTGTCCGCAAAATGATTGCGAAATTTGAAGCGAGAGGATATCTTGGTGTTCAACCAGGTAGAGGTCGAAAACGAGTGGACTCCTCTCGTGTTGAAGATGTAGCTATGGCTGTCGTGGATTTATCAAGTCAATCTCCATGTGGTAGCCCAAGTGTTTCTTGTGAAGTGGACATGCCGTATTCCACTGTAAGGCTAGTAATGCGTCAGGTGTTGTGATACTATCCTTACAAGATGCACATGATACAGCAGTGAAAGCATGGTGATGCAGATATTCGTTTCACATACGCGCTTCAGTTTCTGGTGCGAATGACAGTTTTGTTTGTTGTTTGTTACTTGGTTTTTAGGAGCATTAGCAACTAAGGCCATATTGCTCCGGGGATATGCGGTGGTCATTCCCTGACCTTTCCGCATCCTCCGTATTTCGTGGTCATGGGCTCGAACCCCAGTCTAATCAAGAAGCATGTGCTACGCACTGCTGCTCCTACCCACCTGGCTATGGAGGCGCCTGCGAATGACAGTGGATATCACTTGGCCATGGAACATCCTTTAGAGTGATGAAGCCCACTTCTGCTTAAATGGACAAGTGAATACGCACAACTGTCGCATTTGAGCAACAGAAAACTCTCGAGTTATCCAAGAGGTCCCGTTGCATTCGCCAAAAGTGACAGTGTGGTGTGGATTTACAGCCACATTCATGATTGGGCCATATTTTTTTGAACAGGTAACACCGACTGGACCCCGCACCTGTTCCGTCACCGGACAGCGATATTATGAAATGTTGGAAAATTTCGCAATACCAGAGCTGCAACAACTTGGGTGCCTTCAGGATACCATATTCATGCAAGATGGTGTGCCACCCCACATCCACTGTTGTGTCCAAAGATTGCTAAGGCAACACTTTATAGATGTACAGGTCATCACCCGTTGTTTCCAGACATCTTGGCCACCCTGATCACCGGAACTCACCCCATGCGACTTCTGGTTGTGGGATTTTTTGAAAAACCAGGTGTATTGGGAAGGATGTCAAACTCTGGAAGATCTGAAGGACAGCATTAGACGTCATGTGCTGGCTATTCCAATTGACATGTTATGTTCTGCTGTAGAGAATGCTGTTCTTCGAATGGAAACTGTTGTTGACCAAAATGGAGGGCACATTGAACAATTGTAGCGCTGTTCAAGTGATTTGTATTGCCACGGCACCATATAGTGACACATTTTGTAACTAATTTTTTTTTTCAATAAATGGCGAGCGCATTCTTTATTGTACCTGTTGTTCAATTTTCTCTTCTGTACGAGCCTTAGAACTCACTCCAGAGCCCTCTACATAGGGATACTTTAATTTTAACAACCCTGTATATCAACTTTTAAAAAAATGAAAAAATAGTGAACAGAACAATTCCCATAAGTGGAGCTTCAAATTTAGGTTTATGTCTAGACTATAATTACCTAAAACAGCATTTCTCAATCAGTGAGTTGTAATCCACTGGCATGCTACAAAAAAATCTGGGTAGGTGATGAAATTTTTGAAAAGCTCAAGGATAGCATTAAAAATAAAATAAAGAATAAGTTGTTTTGTAAATTATAATTTATACATGAAATGTTAATTTATTAAATAAAATGTGTGTTAATGGGTAATTGCTTTTTAATTATATTTATACTTTGAATATGATGAATTATTCTGTCTGTAAATTCTGTCTGGCATTGGTGATGGCATTTTCCTGCTGCTGAGACTACACACATGAGGGGGGGGCACAAATTCAAGTTGAGGAAGGATGGTCGCAGGACAAATGTGCAGAAATTTGGATTCAGCTAGCAACACGGGGGGGGGGGGGAATAATTGTTGGAACAGGCTTCTTCCTTGAATTTATTCAAACTACCCAGCTGTACAACATCAGATGGGAGTTTGTTCCAACAATCAACCACTCTGGCTGAAGGCAAATTTATATATGTGCATTTATGCTGTCTGATCTGCAACCATCTTGTCCTCAGTTTGAATTTATGCCCCCTTTTGTGTGAGCAAGATGCTGGATTCCATCAGCATTGAGCTTACTTTATTCATTCAAACCCTTAAATGTCTCGATCAGATCTCCTCATAGTGCCTGTCTCTAGATACTGCTGTTTGCAAAACTGAAGCCTTTCCTGGTAAGAGAACCTTTTTGCTCCCCTCACCAACCTTGTTGCTCTTCTCTGCATCTATTCCAACAGATCCACATCTTTCCTAAAATGAGGCTTTCAGACCTGTATGCAGTAATCAAGGTGTGACCTAACCACTGCCTTATACACTGAGTGATCACTGAATTATGACCACTTACCTAATACTTCGTAGGTCCTCCTTCTGCCCTCAGGTACAGCAGCTATCCGACATGGCATTGATTCAAGAAGATGTTGGAAGCGTTCAGGGGATATGGCCAACCAAGCTGTGTGTAATGCGGTCAGCAATGCAGGTATGGAGGTGATTGGTGTATCCAGACACCCAATATGCCTTTCCATAGTGTTCCACAAGCTCTATGAGATTGATATTTGGGGGAGTTTCGGGGGCCAATCGATATGCTGGAAGTCAGAACTGTGTTCCTCAAACCATTCCTGCACAACAAGTGCCCGATGGCTTGGCGCATTGTCATCTTGGAAGACACAATCGCCATTTGGGAAAAAGTGTAACATAGCGGGGTGTACACAGTCAGCAAGCAGTTGATGATAGCGGAGACCACTGATACGTTGTTCCACATGCACCAGGGATCCAAGTTCCTGCTAGTGAAACATGCCCCACACCATACAACTGCCTCCACCGGCCTGCACTTTTGATACCATGCATGATGGATCAAGAGCCTCATGTTGTTGATGCCAAATCCGTACATGACCATCCACAGTGTGGAGTAAATAGCGTGACTCATCTGACCAGCACACCTTCTTCCAGTCTTCTAACATCCAACTTGCATACTCTTTGCAACAGGCGAGTCTTTTATGCCGATGAACCTTGGTTAGGAGAGGATGCTGTAGGGTCGTCTGCTGGTATAGCCCATACATGCGAGCATGAGATGCATGGTCATGTTCCGGGTTGGCCCATGTTGTATTGGGTAGTCAACTCTTCAATAGTGTTGCGCCTGTTCGCCTGAACAAGTAGTCGGAATCACCTCTAACATCAACCTTTTGCTGACCTTTGCAGTTTTACCATCGGGTTGTTGTTTCACCATTTTGACGCCAGTCCTGATACACTTTACTAAGGTGGCTCTCGAACACCACACCAGTTCAGCCGTTTCGGAAATCGATGCACCAGCTTGTCGAGCACCCACAATCTGCCCTTTATCAAAGTCTGATAAATCCTTCCTTTTACCCATCATGCTCGGAATTTTACTACCTACTGAACCACTGACACCTTATCTATGCTACGGAGGTCGACTAACTGTGCGCTCTAGTACCTCACGTGGTCAACGGGTCGCATTCAGTTTTCATAGGGGGGGGTGGTCAAAATTCAGTGAACACTCAGTGTATAATGGGATAATCACCTCATTATACCTGTTGGCAAAATTTCTATATAACATTGACAAAATATCATGGGCTGCCCTGGTATCCTCTTGCACTGCTCAGAGAACTTCATATCTGACTGCGCAAACCTCAGGTCTTTTTCATTCTCTACTGCCCTGAGTATGGTACCACACAGCTGGTAAGTTAATATAGGATTACTGCTCTCCATACGAAGTACCTTGCATTTGTCAATATTAAATTTTAATTCCCACTTCTCAGCACATCTGCCTAATTTGTCTAGATCTTGTTGCAGTAACAGCACACCATGATTACTGGGATTAACTATTCTGCTTATCATCTGCAGACTTCACCATTAAGCCTGATATGCCTTCATCAATATCATTAATAAATATACGAAGCAATAGGCTCAGCACTGAAAGGGGACTCCACCAATAACATCAGTCCAAGAAGAGCAATGCCAATTTAATCACCGTCTTCTTCCACTCAACTATCCCTTTAATAGCAGCAATTTGCGCTTAATGCCACACTACTACAATTTGTACAGCAGCCTTTTATGTGCAACAGTATCAAAAGTTTTTCTGAAATCTAAGTATATGATGTGAAAATTATTATTTGCATCCAGTACCTTTGTCACTGTGTCACAGTATCTAATTTAGATTGGTCAGAAAAGATTGCCTCTTATCAAATCCATATGATGTGACTGTAGTATGAATGCATTCCTATCTAGATGTTCCTGCATTACTTCTTTAATCAGTGAATCCATAATTTTCCCTGGAACAGAAGTCAAACTAACAGGTCTGTAATTACTCTTGTTTCATTGTTCACAAAATTGGGAATTCCCAATTCACTCTGTGAATTGGGAATCCCTTTTTTACATCTCCAATCCACAGGGATGTTCACATAACCATGGCAAAAGCTTTCCTTACCTCTTTTGCTACCTCATTTAATATAATTAGTTAATCCCATCTATCCAAGATGCCTTTTTACTTTTAGCTGCAACAATTTCTCTTTCACCTTCCCCTTAGCTATCTCAAAATCATTCAGCTCCCTGCAAGAATTTGACTCACTTCTGGAAACCTCATCTCTAAAAAATTCTTTGTGTGAATGTAGATGCCAAAATACCCATTCAGTTTGTCAGCAACCTAAGCAGTATCATAAACAATTAAACCATCATATAAATAAAATAAATTTTCTGTTTATACTCCGGGACGACCAAACGGTCAGAGGAGTTCACAAGGTAGACAGAATACAAGAAACAGCACCATATTTAGTAGTCACGGGCTTGAACCTCGGTCACTCAAAGCAATTGTACTTATGCACCCGCACACCTGACCACTAGGCTGACAAATGTGATTAATCTCTTTTCTTCTAGTGTTTACATAAATAAAGAAGCCTTTGCTACTTTTCTTAGCATGAAACTTCTTGTAGTCTGCTTTAGCTTGCATAACCTTCTTTGTGAATTCATTGCAGACTAGGCTATATCTACTGTAAGCATCTTTATTACCTGATAATTTATATGCATCCCAATGCAGTCTTCTCCAACATGCATCTCATCAGTACATCTGACATCCATTTAGGTTTAAGCCTTGAACAGTACTTTTTAATTGGTATAAAAAGCCTAGTAACGTCTACGATTACATTACCAAATGCTTCCCATTTAGAATTTTCTTTTGCAAACTTCAGTTCGTCTCACTTCACAGAACTGCTGCAGTCACCTTTACAAAAGCAAAAACCTTTTCCCTTGCTTTTGACAGTTGTTACATTTTTAAGTCAATCCCACATGAATACGTTGTAATTACCCATTCAATGTGTCTTTTACCTGCAAATTTTTAATGCATGAAGAATTGCTGCTAGTAATCAGATCAACGGTACTGCTTCCTCTTGTCATCTCTAACATGCTGCTGTAAAAAACAGTCATCCAATAAATTCACAAAAGTCTTATTAGTGTGTGAGTGAGAATCCCACAAGTTTCAGGCAATATCTGTAAAGTTAAAATCCTCCATTATAAGACATTCTGATTTATTGGTCTACTCTATTTCTTATAGCTGTTCATTACACTTATTGCAGTCATTAGTTCTATAACATACTCCTACTTCCACGTTTTGTTTTCTCAGTGCTTATGTTACACCAAACTGACTCAACATTGCATTGGCCACTGGTGTCCACTAGAGACACTACCTTAAATTTTATGTGCTTCTTAACTAAGGGCACAATCCTCTCCTCCTCCTCCTGTCCTATCTGTCTTTTCATTGCTAACCCTCTTCAGGGTGGAATTAGCTGCACAACAAGCTAGAAGTCAGCTTAAACTTTCTGACACCCAACATCTGTGGGAATGGGATACAGCTGACCCTGGCCAATGCCAGGGTGGGATCACACCATCCCCTATTCTTCTCCTACCTTTCTAACTCTTTTCACTTCACCTCTATATGTGGGTGCCTCTTCCTCTCATCCACATTTTTCTATCCTCAATCCACCCATCCCCTCCAAAAACCATATCTTCACTCCTATCTTCCCTTTCCTTTTCCACAACCTGGTCACTTGGGACTTAGTCCCAGGTTCTGTATATCTGTCTGAGACACTTGGGACAAAGTCCCAAGTGTTTCAGATAGATGTACAGAACCTGGCACGCCTCCACGTGGCAAAGGACAGGAGGTAGGGAGCGGCTGACCTGGTGTTAGCTGCTCCCTGCCTGCTAAGATGCCAATACAAACACCACCATCTCTCAAACACCTGACACTACACACACACACACACGATCGGCTGGGTGCAAGCCTTGACAGATGACTCAGTGGCAAATAGGGGGAAACCATGGGCCTGCCACAAGTTTGTTATGTTTGTTATTTGGTTTTTAGGAGCATTAGCAACTAAGGCCATATTGCTCCGGGAAATGCGGTGGTCATTCCTTGACCTTTCCGCATCCTCTGTATTTGGTGGTGACGGGCTCCAACCCCGGTTTAATCAAGAAGCGTGTGCTACGCACTGCTGCTCCTTCCCACCTGGCTACGGAGGCGCCCTTGCCACAAGTACAAAAATGACACTTGACACTTGTCCTTTCTGTATACATTGCTCTCTCCATATTCAAATTCTAAATCCCTTATATCTGAGTGACACCATGTCTCTGATATCCCCACAATGTCTGCATTTGATGACTTAACCAGTATTTCCAATTTATCAAATTTATTTACTATGCTCCCAGCATTGATGTAAATGCAGGTATACATGCATCTGTTCTTGCTCTTAGTTACCCCAACATAGCAGCCATGTATCTATTTGTTCCACAAGGATTCCCAGCAGGTCTTGAAATTTCCAACACCTTGCTTTCCAGGTTGCTGCATGTTCTTATAGAAGCAGTGAAATAATCACTTTCACCTCTGCCTGCAGCTACTGTTAATCAATTAGTCTGTGTTTCCTCCCAGGCTAGCAGCTTTCCGACCCACCTAACATTGCTTTGATAGCATCAGCAAATATTCTTGTTTCCCATCCCTGTGGAAACAATCTCTCTGGTTAATGAGTACAGATCATGCAGAGAAAAAATCTACACCATGTGCATTGCACAGATATTTTTAATAGGATACTAAAACTTAATCTCGCACATATCATTATGGCAAAGTCTCCGATCATCATTGTTTGTCACTGAAGTTAAAAAGAAAAAAGTAACAGTATTAATTTTAAACTTGTTCACATATTTGTTCATTTTTGTTTTTGTAAAATCAGCACTGAGGCAGTTGTTGGTAAGTCCGCATTCATGTATTCTACAACTAGTCTATTTTTTAGGTTGACAAACCAAGAATGCGTGGGTGTGTGTGTGCAGGGGCGGGCCTGTCCCGAGGGTGCACTGCACTCGGGTGCCAACTTTAAAGGGGCGCCTGAAAACCTGAAACTTATATACATATATGAAGGAATTTAAAGGGGGTGCCAGATTTCAATTGGCACCCGGGCACCACGTACCCTAGGAATGCCCCTGGGTGGGTGGGTGGGTGAGTGAGAGAGTGAGGGGAGGTTTAGGGGGTAACTGGGGTACCCGCTTAATTAGCCCGAGCGGGATACTTGCATGCCCCACTCAGGCTAATTCAGAAGCATGCTCTATTTAGTGTAAAAAGAAAACGCTCCTTTTTTTTTTTTTTCTACAAACCACCCCTCCTTTGCCCAAAACAAAAACAAGGTTGGATCTTTGGAAAACCACGAAAGTCTTGTACCAACACCAGATAACTGAGACAATTTGAAAAAAAAAGTACACAAAAAAATCTCCTTTCCCGTGTCTCCTCCGATAATGGATTTGAACCCACGGTTTTTAAGCGCAGGTATACTTATCGCAACCACCGTCCCAGCCAAAAGGAACCTATAATGGGAGCTTAACTAAATGTTTCTAATTTCGGTTGACAAAATTAATACTAACAAAGAGTACATACTCGTTTGATGTTTGCCTTGGATCCTGGATGAAAAGGTTTCTTACACATGTAATTATTATATCCTTTCCCCATAGTGCTTTGGTATATTATGAACTGTTCGAAACAATCTTTGTTCTGATTTACTACTACTAATCCAATGTTTACACACGGATATCAGAAGTTTTCCAACGCAACCATTAAAATTAGAGCGCCACCTGCGTGCTATCAACTTGAATACCGAAACTGTGGTGGTTCTGTAATTCTAACAAACAAAATTCATTGGATGGCAGCAAGCAGGTGGTATTAGAATGGCCAAATGGTACAAAGCTATTTTGCTGCACACGGAAAAATAAAAAACCTGCCTTGTTATCGTGCCCCACTCAAAAAGTAATCATCTAATTCTTCCTTGTACTTTTCCAAGCTCTCAAGCTCAATGATCCGAGCTCGTAATTCCAGTGGTCAGTGGTTCGTAGGCTAAAGGTAAACTACCTGAGCTCAAGTCTATTGGTAATCCCCTGAAGTTCATGTCTCCCTTATTAGAAAGAATATGCCGTTCTTGTTCAGTTTATTCACCCTTCTTACAGCCTTACAAACTTCGATTAGATTCCCACCTTCTCAGGTGTCTATTTCTAATCGCAATAAACTAGAGATCATCACTACCTTTACATACCGAATAGAAAATGCTTGGGGGTTTGGGATAGAGAATTCTGATTTCCATCATTGTCCAAAGTTGAGGTGCTTTGTTGGAAGGGCGAAATACTTTTCTTTTTTTTTTTTTTTTTTTGTCCACTTCGGGACCGAGCTTTGCTACACTGTATCTGAAAACTACACAAGTTATAGAAGTAACATAAAACAAGTAATATAAAATAATCAAAGTACAGTATGTTACTGAGACTCCTTTAAAATTGGTAGGAAGTTAGATTAGAAGGCTGCCAAAAGATGGCAGCACGAAACAATACGGTTCATCGATTGCAGCGCTCCAAAAAAGCGTAGTTACAGTATATTTATAATTCCTAAAATAGTGGTCATAAAGAAAAACGTGTAATTATTTGGTATTTGCGTTTAATGTAAAAACTTTTTTAAACTCACCAGGAATGTCGTAAGTTTGTCTTGGCAGCGTTATGGATGTGAAAAATTTTGCGAAAGGTAGGAGTTTAGCGAAAACGAAGCTCGTGAACAAAGACTTCAAACCAGTTGTTCTTTGGTCAGCATGTGCCGAGTAAGGAAACTATTTTGTGCTACAGGATATAATTGCAGCAGCTACAGTAATTTCGGTAGGCTTCATCCATATCATTCCTCATGATCTCAGAATGAGCAAGGTGTCAGGCAGATGGATTCCACAGCAGCTTTTTCACGAGCAAAAAGACATTGGTGTCAAATTGCGTGAAGCAATGCTCACTTGAGATACTTCAATTAATGGCTATTTCTTCTCGATTGTAACGATGATTGAGACATGGATTCCACTGTTCTATACTGAAACCAAGCATCAGTCTTCTGAACAGAAGCCCACTGAGTCACCGTACTCAAAAAGTTCTATGAGTTCTTTTGAGTCACTGTACTCAAAAGTTCTTTCTGCAAATGCAGAAAACAGAGAAAATGATGGCTGCTGTTTTCTTGGATATTGATTGTGAAAAATCTTACACATTGTTTTCCCAGGGCACTACAGTGACAGAAAATTTGCATGAAGAGATTCTGAATAAAAAAAGTTTCCTCTTGTGTTTCAGCAAAATCACATTCAGTTCCATCAGGACCGTGCTCTGCCCTATCGTGCTGATAGGGCAGAGCACGGTCCTTTTTTTTTTTTTTTCTGAAAATGAAATTGAGGTTGTCTCATACACTCCCTACTTGCCTGACATTGCACTAAGTGATTTTTCGTTGTTTCCAACGATTAAAGATAGTCTTTGTACCAGAATTTTTTTATATGAGAAGCAGCTGCCTCGGCTTCACCAATGGGCTAAACACCTTCAAACAAACGTTCGTTGCGGCCTTCACAGTTTAGAAGAAAAAGCAGTGAAAAATCTGTGTTCATTCTAGGAGATTATGTTGAAAATTGCATGTTTCATTTCTATATCTTGTATTTTTTGAGAAATAAATTTGGAGACCATACAACTTGAATGCTTCTTCAACGTCTGTTTAAGTTGTATGGACCATACAATTTGTACAGATGCGCCACTGGGATCCTCCACGCACAGTTGTCCCAGGAGGGAGAGGAGATGATACGAGTGATGAGCTTAACCGTTACGACGAGTCTCCTTTCATCAATGTGATGAAAGGAGCGGTGGTCCAGAGATAGGAAGGTAGGCTAAGCTTGTGGCAGGCTTACTTGAGGAACCAATACTCGGAGGACAGCATTAGTTTCGTGGTAGAGGGAGCTGCAGATGCCCAAATCTCTGCAGCACAGAGAAATGGGGGATAAACTATTGTTGCAATCTGTCTGACCACGGTAGATTCGTCTGTTACATGTTGCAGATGCTGCTTGCGTTTGCAACATGTAACATGTCTCAGTCTGATGGCTTTTGTGAGAAGCATATCTACATGTTAGCTGAAAAGACGCTTTGGGTCGAATCTGATCCCTATATCAATGTGAATTTGAACAAACGGGATGGAGGCTCCATTGAGGGCTGGATGGATTTTTCTTGGGTGTTGCTTTAACGAGAAGACCATGGTTTCTGGATTGATGCACAGACCAAATTGTTTGAGGTAGTTAGATATTTATGAGAGAGCAAAGGTTAGCTTTTCTGAGATTTGGTGAGGGTTTTGGTCTGCCTTAATTGGCATGAGTATCTTTAGATCGTCAGTATATACCAGGGTATTCGGCTCTTGGATTACCAGTGGAGCAATGAGGGTGGTGAAGCGAAGGCCAGATAGTACTGTCCTTTGCGGGACTCCAACCGAGACTACTTTGCAGTAATGGGAGTTATCTATTAACCGTTTCACTATGCGGTTATGCAGCAGAGATGTGAGAAAAGCTAAAATGTCACAATCTATCTATCTGATAGTGGTTCTCTAGTAGCTTTAGGAGAGATGGGATGTGCAGGGCATCGAATGCGGACACAATATCTAAATAGGTGGCTGCCAGTTCTCTATTATCAAAGGTTGTGAGGATTCTGTTAGTAGTTGTCAGAAGATTGGTCACAGTTTACCTGGGTGAAAGTGCATAGTCAATTTGTGGGGGTTGTTTCGCAGGATCTGTTTTGTGAGGATCGGCAGCAATATTTTTTCTAGTAGCTTTAACAGGCAGGATGAGTTTGAGATCGGCCTGTAGTATTTCACAGTATTGATGGAGTTCGATTTTTTAGCCTTGGATTGACTAGGTATTCTTTCCATTGGTGCGGGAAGCAGCGAATTGAGAGCACCGAGTTAAAAATTGGCAGTGAGTTTATGGCAGTAATTAAATTTTGTCTCTTTATTAGTATGGTTGTCAATGGGTCAAAATTGGTGTCAGGTGTTGGTAGCAGGGGATGATCTTCTAGGTTAATAGTAGCTGTAAACCTGGTGTGTAATCCAGCCAGCTTTGGAGATCAAGCTGTCGGAGAAACCTGAGTGAGTATCCTTATATGAAACTTTGCTGGTGCGTATGGTCCTGTCAAGGTACGATTAAATCGCTTTGGATCCGGGGGTTAAACTTGTCTCGAGCTCTGGAGTAGGCAATTCTGTCCGTGGTTCTGAGACTGCTTCCACAATTTGTGCAGGTGTTGCTTAAGGTCGAAGCGCTTCTTCAGGTCGTGGGATCACCATTCTTTAGAATGAGGAGACATTGTGACCTTCTTTTTGGCAGCATAGTCTGTCAGAGAGAAAATGCAGTTGGTGAGCAGGGTGATAGCTAACTCGACATCACATGACTCGAGGATAGGCCAAGGGATAAACGAGGGGGCGTCAATGCATTTCAGTATGTCCAGGAATGTTGGGCTGACATGCGACGTGGTTTTGTTAGCCGATTGAGAAGATGGCCATCAGTCGGTTGTTGAAATAGCATCAAAAGTGGATCATGGTCAGAGTTGAGCCCCATTTTGGGGTTTGATCAATAGTTCAGGGTATGAAAGCAAGGATTAGGTCAAGTTAGTTAGACCCACGAGTTGGGAGTTCGCTGACAAAGAGGTCTGTGGTAAGAAGGTGAGAAAGATGCTGCTGCTTTAGGTGATTAAGTTGAGGAGGCAGATTGAATTCATCACATATGGTGTCGACAGTGGCAGGTGCAAGCTGGGCCACGATCGAATTAGCTACTTCAAGGATGAGATCTTAAGGTGGTGATGGGGGATATAAACTTCAACCACTTGGTTAGAGTATGATAGATGGGTTCTTGATCTTGACAGAGATGGCTTCAAAATCTTGCGATTCACTTGAAATACTAGAGATCGGTGTAAAGAGGGTTCAATTATAAAACATGGCAGCACCTCCTCCTCCTCCTGTTATCTCTCGTCGTAAAGGAGGGACCATATCCTGCTGGGACAGTGATTGCAATGCATTCCTGGCAGCGTTCTAACCACGTTTCCGTGATGCAGAGAAGATTTAAGTGTCCAGCTAGAAATAACTGCTCTCAGATGTCAATTTTATTTCTGATGCTGCGAAAGTTTTGGTAGAGTAACTGAAGCATAGTAGTAGTAGCAGTAGGGAGTTTTACCAAGGTTGATGGTCTGTTATATTTGTTTTTCGGTGGCTAATGCTAGGAGCGCTTTGTGATCCTGGTTGGGATAATCATGTCTGTTTGGTATGGATGTAGCATGCATGCAGGAGTTGGCAAAGATTGGTGTTTTCTAGAAGGTATGGGATATGTGCGACCACTTGCAGGATTATCATATTCTCGGCCTGGCATTATGTTATCAGAGTCCTTTAGGAGTCAGCTAGTTGGCATCCAGCAGTTCTTTGCTGTGTCTAAGGGGACTTTATCTTGGTGAGAGGTGTCATAAAATGGTCTGATTATCCCTCCAGTTGGCCGCATAGATTGGTGGGAGATTTTATTGAAATGTTTTGGATTGCATTCCAGTTTAAAAGCTGAGACGAACTAATGTTATAATGTTATACTGCGTAGTTATTACTTTGACTAGCAGCTGCTTTACAGAAACATATAGTGGGAGTTCGTCTTTAACGACGGCAGCGATTTGGGTCTGGGTCGTATGGGGATCAAGTTTTGAGATGTAGATGCTTGTTCTTGCGTTTGTAGGCTGTCATATTGCATGCAGCTTTGATGTAGCAGAGGCACCTAGGGTAAATAGGCACTTCTGTATTGGTGGGGTCCGTTGAGTGGGTTTCAGGTGAATAGTTGGAGGAGCCTTCTTGCGCGCGTTGTGAGATTCAGCTAACGAATTTTGTCCCGGTTGAAGAATTATCAAAATGGGCAATCTTATCCCATAGCTGGTTGGTATGGGGAGTGGTAGCAGAAGACCTGTGGGCCTCATTACCGGGAGAGTACATGCTTTCGAGCATATACTCTCCCGGTAATGAAGTTTCGATATAGCACATGCAAATATGGGGTTGTCTGAGCTGGGCTAACTTTTTGTGTAATGTGGTGATGTGGTATGTGGTTGGGAGAATACTGGATGACTGCCAAACAGTTGGGTCATCACGTGATCAGAGTCTTCGCTGAGCTTTCTTAGCTGTTCATTGTGTAGACTTCATGCGTACTGGCTTGTTGCTTCTTTTAAGGACCGAGCTGGTCTGGCTAGTTTTCAATCTGCTTTGTAAGATTCCACATTGTCCCGATCTTCTCTTTGTGTGGAGGTATCTGGGGTCCGCAATTCGTTTGCCCTAAGGTGCGTAATGCCTTCTGACTCACCAGACACTTCTTAACGCTGAGAGTTTGTTGTCTGGCTGAATTGCAAGATAGGTGAGCTGGTCCGATGCCTGGTCGAATGGTTGGAGCTTGAAGCATGGGAATTGGGTTTAGCTAATCTGTAAGCTCCTTTTTTTCTTTTGATCGCGTCTAGAAGCGCTTGTTGTGATTTTAGGCCTTGTAACTGATGGTGCAAGAGGAAGCCTTAATTAGTGAGTAAGAGCTCTAGTTTGTTCTGCAAGGATAACGGCTATTTTTGAAAATCCCTAGCGCCTATCATCTCATTTTTTTATTGTTATCTGCTCCGCATAAACTGAGTTTATTTTTTGAAAAATGGCCTTGATCCATACCCATTTAATATACTAATTATGGGTCCAATATGCTTTCGTCGAGTTTATGGTGGCGCACTCGAGACGTAAAATTTTCGGCGCAGTGTTCGCTACTATGCAGCTCCCTGGGTTCTTAGAATTCCCGTTAAGTGTTGGCAGGGGTCGTGTGCGAGGCAGGGAGTGCATTGCCATGCATTATGTATCATCCTCAGTCTGTGTCAAGCGTCTGTCCTCAGTCAGAATTTAAACTGTACATTTAATTTTTTTTTTGTATTTTGAGGGCAGTTTATCTAACGAGTTGTACTTTGAAATGACTTAAGGACGCAATCATTGTTCAATTATTCTTCTCTTTTTTTTGTTTATTTTTTTTTAGGCAGATCGTTGGAATTTCATTTGATATGTAATTGTTGATTATATAAGAAATTTTGTTCTTTATTCCGTTTTAATTTTAGTAATGCATTACAAAACTTGACTCAGACTTCAACCTGTTTTTTTTTTAAATGAAGCAACTAATTTTGCTGTTTTTAATGTTCAACTTTCCATAATCTATTTTTTCTATTTTTAGATCAGGGCCGTGCAAAAAGACGAGGAGACATGTACTAGAAGCGACTCAGCAGGGGCTCCGACACACAAGGGGAAATCCAAGGCGTTTGTTAAATGTTATTATATCTATAACAAAAGAAACGAGGAGCCCAAAACTAACCGTGCTATTGTTGTTGTTATTGGATTTTAGAAGCATTAGCGACTAAGGCCATATTGTTCTGTGTGTACACTATGTAAATTGCATGTGTTCTGTGATCTTTTTTTTTTTTTTTTCTGTTTGCTGGAAGAAAAACCCGAGTTTCTGGGAGAAAAAACCGTGCACTTCGCCTGAGACCGACTAATTCAGCCACGTTGTGAAGAAGGCTCATAAAAATTCCTCTCGTCACCGACGAGACTCGAACCCAGGTCTTTTCCACCTGGTGTGGGGAGAGCGGCGATTCTACCACATGTGCTACCTACGAGGGTGCTAATCATGCACCATGTCCTCGGATACCAATGCATGGCCATGTTCTAGGTAATATAAATTATCTATTTCCATAATGTCCATTTGTATAAATGAAATGTGCCGATTATTCACAGATAAGTTAACAGAAATAACGATGCATGGACAAAAATAGTTTTAACCTTTTGTTATTTTGGCAAGTAAAGACTATCCTATAAAAGATGTTTCTTTTCAAATACACAGTATCAGTAACACAATGCCTGACTTATTGCAGTTAGACAGAAAATGAACTACAAGGTATAATTTCCCATTGAGGAACCAAAAAGAGGTGTTGTAATATATTCAATCGGCTACATGACGTTTTACAAGATCACAGTCATTCACATGGCTGGGAAAATCTGCTTATAAATTCCGACTGTTATCGTTGAATTTCCATCTATATTGAATTTAAAAATTTAGAAACATGCCTACCGTGTGACATACTTACTCCATAAACAACCACTTACTCCATATATGCTATAAACATAATGTTTATAGATGACGCTAATGTTGTACACTGCTTCACGGACACGAAGCCTATCCAGCAGTATTTATTTCGATTTACTCTGAGCATATTTCTCGTTTAGTGAACCAACCAGTGGCGTCATGGTTGCCAATGTGTCGACAATTCCTGAAAACAACCACTTACTGGAATATTTGTAATGGAGAAAGCCATTGAAACGCTGGGGCTGGTTAGTTTCCAGCAGATATAGCCATATAATTCAACGTTGATCGATGAGTTGCCCACAAAATTTGGAGAACGTTTTATGAGTCAGAGACTGGTTCCAGAAGCTCTAACACAGGTATATCTAGGGCAACAACTTAGACAAAGACAGATATCTTTGATTTTTGGCCCAAAGATACAGATTGACAGCATCATTTCGACTGCACTACAATTTCATGGACGTCAAAGAAAGTGGTGAGCAAAAAAAAAAAGAAAAAAAAAAGTGGAAAATGGTAAGCAAAAAAAAAAAAGAAAAAAAAGTGGAAAATGGTAAGCAAAAAAAAAAAGAAAAAAAAGTGGAAAATGGTGAGCAAAAAAAAAAAAAAGTGGAAAACGGTGAGTAAAAGTAAAGAATCTGCTAAAACAAAACAAACAAATAAACACCTCCCCACATAATCTATTCATCCCTTCTAATAATCTTCCCTTAAATTGACAAAAATTACAGCCTTCCACAACCCCATATGGAACTTTATTCCTACAATCATCTGTTCTCTGGTGACTGAAAGCAAATTTCGTACATCTATCCTGCAACCATCGTTTTTCAATTTAAATTTTAAGTCCCTTAAGTGGCACTTAAAATTTAAATTGAAATTATTGTCTAGGTAAGGGTAAGGGTTCCATTTAGCTTATTAAATCCATTCATAGCCTTAAACATTTCAATCAGTTCTCTTGGCAGGTGTCTGGTTTCCAAACGTTGCAATTATAGAACTGAACTTTCTTGGTAAGAACATCCGATTGTGTTTCTGACTCTTCTCTGCACCGGTTTTAACATATCCACAACCTTCTTGAAATGGGGCTTCCAAACCTGTATGAATTATTCACGATGCAGCCTAACGGTTACTTAAACAACGGTTACTTAACGGACACTCACCTTCTTTTCCTTACTGGAAAACTTTCTCTATATTATTGACATAATCCTCATGAGCTGTCTTAGCAACATATTTGCACTGCTCATAAAACTGAAAATCATCCATAGGTCTTTTTCGTTCTCCACTACTTTCAGTGTGGTACCACCTAAATGGTATCTTATTCTGGAATTACTGCTTCTCAGCCCATCTATCTAATTTCTCCAGGTCTTGTTCAGGCATCCCTCGTGGGTAGCACAGTTGGTGGGATCACCACCCTCCGATACCGGTAGAAAAGAGTTCTACCCGGTATCGGAGTTCTACCTGAGTTCGAGTCCCGTCGATGACGGGAGGAAGTTTTATGGGCCTTTTTCACAACGTGGCTGAGTTAGTTGGTCTCAGGCGAGGGTAGCATGACTTTTTCTCCTGGAAACTCGAGTTTTTCGTCCAGCGAACAGAGAATCGACCTCAGAATACACGCAATTTACAAGCAATATACACACGAAGCAATATGGCTTTAGTCGCTGATACTCCTAAAATCCTACTACTACAAGTTCAGGCATACCATGATTCCTGTCATTAACCGTCTGATATTGTGGGAGTGTCCAACCTACAAGTTCCAGTCAACAACTGAAAAGTTAAAATCCTCCGTTGTAAGACATTCTGATTTATTGGCGCTCTTATTTGTCTGTATCGCTGTTCGATACACTTATGATAGTCGTTTAGCCTATAACATAATCCTATTCTCATTTTTGTTTGTAATTCTAGACCTACACTCACTCACGTGGAGGGAACCAGAGACATTACATTTCCTCGATAACATTATTGAAAACCACACCTATCGGAAAAGAGTGTTAGTTCAGAAGGGCATCCCTCTGGGTGGACGTACCAACCTGTATTTGTTTTCAAGAACAGTGACTGCACAGAGTTATAAAAATGACATCATTGACCTGTATGAAAGATCATGTTGTGGTGCAATGGGAGAAGTTTTTTGTTTTACAAGACGATAACAGCTAACCACATAGCACCAAGCTGAGCCTACCTGAAGATGAAAGTTACTGCGATTTTCTGTTGTCAGTTCTTCAGATCATAGTTGAAATGTTTTTGAGAGATATATTACTGGCTTTAACCTGCCTCTACAATCTGTACAATATATTAAATGTTCTCTCACAGCCTGAGCATCATTGCCATCTTGATTTCTTGGTTACTTCGTGAGTAGTACGAAGTAATTACTAAATCCTGTGTTGTAATTGTGGGGACAAGATCCCTCTTTACCAGCAACTATTATTTCATTACGCACGTTGAAAAATACATCGTCCTCCTTTGGTGTATGCACATTCAATGTTATTTTACCATTAATTGTCATTAAAGATATCAATTATCATTTTCAGTTTACCAATCTACAGCACACATTAAAGACTATATATTTGCGAATTTGTAAAATGGAATAATTCAACGAGTTTCAGCGATTTTCGCACTTTGTGATTGCTGCTTAAATTTTGAAAAGTAGTGTGGCAAGTTTTTGCTTACAATTCGTGCTGAGGCAACAAAGGTCACGAGAAAGCAGTCAGTATACAATGACCGTAAACTGCTTGAGCCTAGTTAGCCACATGCAGATGTAGCCAGTTGACTCAATGTTGATTGTGGAACTGTACGCAGACTTTGGAGAAAGTTTCAGGAGTCTGTCTAACTCTCCACTGTACCAGAAGGGACATAATGTTGTTGTTGTAGTTGTTGTAGGGTTTAGGAGCGTCAGCGATTAAGGCCATATTGCTCCGTATGTACTGTCTGTAAATTTTGTGTTCTGTGGTCGATTTTTTCTGTTTTCTGGAAGTAAAACGCGAGTTTCCGGCAGGAAAACCATGCTATTCTTGCCTGAGACCGACTAACTCAACCATGTTGTGAAAAAGACACATAAAAATTCCTCACGTCATCGACGGGACTCGTACTCGAACATTTTCCACCCGGTCCCGGTGTGGGGAGGACGGCGATTCCACCAACTGCGCTACCTAAGAGGGAGCGGTGGAGACAGCCCTTCTTGGAAGATGTAGCAGAGTTAGTCAGTCTGGATTCAGTGTTGCAACTACAGTATGTAATTCTGATTCGTGGCCGATTAGCTGTGCCACGGTGTAACAAGTCCCGTAAATGTTTTTTTTTTTTTTTTTTTTATTCTTGTGGGAGATATTTTCCATCTTTGGCTAAAGACGTGACAGAAATCCAAACCAGGCTTTTTCACACTGTATTTTGCAATGTTATCCACTGCACTGTTCGCAAGGGCTTATACAAAGTGAAGAATAGACATTACTAGTAAAAATATGTTTTACTTCTCTGTATGTTGCCTTTTAATGTTCATGACCATATGTTGCCACAAAGGAACTGTTGTCTACTATCAGTCCTAAGTATACCTTCAACAATAAAGGGATTTATTTATTGAACTCAAAAACATGTCGATTTTCGAAAGTGTTAAAGAACATTCGAAAACGGAGGGGGAGGGACGAAGAATCAGAGAAACCGGGGCTTGTTTGGTATGGTCGTTAAAAATCACGTGGGGACCTCTCGAAAATTGGCTGGAGGGCAGAATTTATAGTTTCGTTTCGGATCACTTGCAAATAACTTGATGCCAGTATACTTTTGTAATGGGCACTGTGTAGCACGAATTAGTATTCTCGCGTTTGTCGTGCTATATGAGCTAGGATTTTGAACTGTTTTCGAGGACCAAAGGTCATGGCTCAAATCTAATCAGTTTGGGAACATCTGCAAATTAATCTGCATTTCAGTATTGCATATTCTTTCAATTTGGATGGCCGCTCATTTTTCAGAGAATTAATATAGTAAATCCTCGCTTTAACGGACCTCAACTTAAGTGACTTCGGAAATAGCAGAGTCTACTGAACCAAGCTTTTCGTTTGTAGTGGGCTGACCTACAGACGAAATAGCCATCAATAAACCAGAGGAGTGCCAGGGAGCCAGGATTTTCCTCACCATCACCTTTCGTCAGCCTGTTGAGCGTGCTAGACTTCAGTATGCTAGACATCAGTTGGTTCATATGGCAACATATGAACCAACAGCGAAGGTACTCGACAGCCCTTCAGACTTTGAATAACCTTTAGTCAGAGTTTCACTGTAGCTATATGACAAAACAAAATTTCAAGCTCTTGTACTCCACACAAGCGGTAGAATACAATATAAAAACAATTAATGTTTTTTTATTTCAGAGTAAACCACATTTTCATGGTCAATCGGATTTAGAGGATAGGCCTTATCCTCATATAGTAAGTTAAAAAGAGTTTTATTTTGTACAAATGAACAAATGCAAAATGAATTTCATTTTCGTTTAATCATTGTAAATACAATCCTAAGAGATGATGACACTGCAGCTCAGATATCAAGCTTATTAGATCGTATTAATAATTCAAAGCGTGAATGTCACAGTGCTTGAATTTTGTATATATGAACACAAAAAAAATTAGAATATTTAGTGAGACTGATGTGAATAGCAGACATTTTAGAGAAACAAGACAAAATTGAAAATACAGAATAAAAGTTTTATATATTTATTTTCTTTTTATTTCAACACAAATTACATTATTACTGCCATATAATTTTCTTTCAGAGATGTCATCTCTTAATATATACTTTTAATAGAATTCTTGCCACTCCTTTTTCACATATGTGGTTTACGATCGAGGAATAATGGTTTTTATCTTAAAATATAGCATGTATTGTCACTAACCTTGTCATTCACAGTTTATTAGTTATCTCCAAAAAAATACCATAGTATTCGAAGTTGCTTAGATATTAATGACTGAGGGTTTTGTTAACAGAAACAAAAATATTAGCTGAACCTTTTTTTGAAGTTATTTAGAATTATAAACAAGTCTACGCTTATTACTAATGGTATCGGTTCTTTTGTTAATTGAAAATTGTTTTGAAAAGACATTTCTAGCATCTGAACCAACCAGCTAGCATTCATTGAAGCAGACTTGAACACAGGTGAAGTTTTGCCTTGTAAAATGCAAGATTTGTACAGCCGCTCTTTTCAAATCTAAAATGTCTGATGTTCAACGAAGGTTATTTTTATATACACTATGCATTGCATCAAAGTTTATATTAGAATCGAGGCTCCAAAGTGGTGATATTTAAGACAAAGTAAAAAAGGAGAATGTTCGGGAAAACTACATTTGTCTGATAGAGGGAATGGCACTCTACAAAAATATTTACTTGTATTTGTTCATATATGTGGAATTTATTTGTTATTTCGACGAAATTTCTTACTTGTCATTTTGATGACAATGAATTGCCTTGGTACTATTGTCATAAATTTATTCTTCGATAATAAATGAAAATAGGGTTTCTTGCGTATTTAACAGGATTGAATGAGATCAGTGGACTACAGTATGCATTTACAAGGGAACCAACTTAAAACAAGTCGAAAAATGGTTACAGGTTATAATGTTGATCGAAGAGGGCTCCTATATTTATAAGTTCAGCCGATTACAGATAACTACTGAAGTTTACAGACATTACCAAACATTGAGCGACTTCTACAGAGTGATACGACCTTTGTCGACATTCGGGATACGTTGCAAATTATTGTTTAAGATATCTAAGAACTTTTAACTAAACTTGTTTCCGTTAATTTGGAACAGTTCGAGTTCGAAAGAAAACAAAATAGAATAAGCTATTCAAACATTTTATACACTCCGATAAATAATTTTAATAAATGAGCATCACGTTACAAACCTTCTACCAGGTTCTTGTTCACATGCATTAATGAGTCAGCTCAAGTATTATAAATTTTATAAGTATTATTTTATAAGTATTATAAGCAAGCCAGGTTGCTGTTTACAGCAACCTGGCTAAATTTCTTAATGTGAAAAGAAAGGCTTCTATTTTTCTTTTTTTCAAAGTTTATGTCCCCCCCTTCTATTACCCAAAGTTCCTATCACTGGTTCCTGTCCATCCAAAGTTCCTATCACTGGTTCCTGTCCATCCAAAGTTCCTATCACTGGTTCAAATCACTGTTCTCCCCACACATGGTGGAAAAGGGCCGGGTTCGATTCCTGTCATGACGAGGGGCAACCTTGCTATTCACTCCTGAGATCGACCAACTCAGCCACAGAGCGAAAGAAGCAAGGTTGCCCCCCCCCCCCCGGAAATTCTGGTTTTTCGTCCAGCGAAACAGGCAAATAGACCAGAGAACACACGCAATTTAAGAATATAATACACATAAGTAGATGTATTAGTTTTCGGGTGGCCCTAATATGATCTGCAAATTCCGATTCTTTAGTGTCCCCTTCAGTTACGTGTTTGTTGTGTTCATGGACGAGTGCTGTTTGAAATGTGGTCTGAGCAACATATAATTTTCCATATTTACACATATTTTTGTATATTATATGCCTTCTTTTGAGTTCTGGGTTGCGATTTTTGGACCAGCCCCATCCCATCTTTATTAATCGTTGTAAAGATCACATCAAGCCTGCACTTTTTACAGATTCTCGCCAATATCTTTTAAGTACGGAATTAATACAGCTCTTTTGTAATCCGTGTTATATGCTGTGTTATTGTTTGTTGTTCAAATATTTTATATGATCTCGTTGATTAAATTACTTGGATACCCGTTATTTAATAATAATCCTTTAGTAGTGCTGATTTCCTCCCCGATTTTTTGCCGTTATCGTAAATTTTAAAACATCTGTTCACAAAAGTTTTGATAATACCTGTTTTAATTTTGTGCGGGTGATTATACTCAAAGTTTACATATGGGCCTGAATCTATTGGCTTTTTTTGTACACCTGCGAACATAACTTGTTTCTTTTTAGTCATCAGGGGGGATCCAAGAAAATCATGATGTTATTGGTCAATCTGCAGGTTAAACTTGATGGCATGATGAATGCTGTTTAGATATTCTTTGAATTTATGTAATTCTTCCTGTTCGTGTTCGTGTTCCCAATGAACAGGAAGGGCTCATATTGGAGTTACCTCTTAAGACATGACGTAAGCAATGGGAGAAAGGTTAATTCGAAAATCTTGTTCTGACATATTAATAAACGTGAACAAGAACTCCATAAAGGGTTTGTAACGTGATGCTCATTAATTAAAATTATTTATCTTGGTGCATAAAGCGTTTGAATAATTTAATTCTTGATGGGTAACACCCGCGAAGAAAGCGCGTCATTAGGCATGATAGAAGCCGAAACAAAATGAGATATCTCATGCGACTTGGGCCAGCATTTTATGAATATCATTTATGTGTATCGGTCAATTATGAGGACAACTAAAAAATTAAAACATGTTTCAAAGTTCTACTAAAGAATAGAAATTGTTTAAGCAACCAAACGAGTGTATTACTAATTTGCTGTTTATTTTCGAAAAATGTGGCTTTAACAAAATACATTTTTCACTCACCGAGATCTATAGTAGATTTAAGTGTTTGTAAAATGCAGGTAAACCTTTAGCGTGCCTTGAGGAAATCCTCATGTCCGTGGCCTAAAAACAACTCTGTACTTGAAAAGTCCGAAAATATTTCCTATGATTTACGACCAGATTTGACTTCTGTAACCAATGTACATTATCCTATCAAAAGTCAGAGGATGCTCTTCTGATTGCAAGAAATTGTGTGTGACTATGAAATATGCAAATATTTTGGACAATAAAGATGATCAATGGCTTGTATTGGATTCATTTCAAACATGCACCTAGATTTGAGCAAACAGAAAGAACTAAGTGTTTTAGAGAGAGAATGATAGTTGGATGTCATGTGGGGAAAATGTCTGTGTACATATCTGTGAAAATGACTGTGTTTGTGTCTGTGCGAATATTTAATTCATGAATTAAATATTTGCAAATCTACAACTCGCAATGTGCTGAAGAAATAGAATATTAAGTCCAGCCCAAGAAATAACCAAGTAGAAGTAAAATACTGATTAACAGGAGCTGACGTACTTTGAAACTTCTGGTTACCTCATCTTGATATTACACTCTAGAGACTAATTTTGTAATTGCGAGCGGCCCCATTTTTCCGTGGCAAGACTGCTGTCATGAATTTCCATGGAATGGCTACCGTCCACGAGCCTTTCATGATAAAAACAAATTCGCATTGTCAATTACCATGTTGCAAGGCACACTCAATTCGGGATTGTGAATTAATGGCAATCGGTTCTATGGAGCGACAAGTCACGCTACACGCTCTTCCAATCTGATAGGCGTGTTTGGATGTGCTAGATGCCTGGAGAAAATGGGGATTCAGGTAAGAAGAACGCTTTTTACCTGAGTGTGTGCTCTCAACTGTGAAATTGGGAGGAGGAAGTGTCACAGTTTGGGAAGAGTGAGTTTACAGTATATGGGAGTATGCATGTTGAATCTTATGTTGTTCTGCACGATTCTGTGAGCCTTACCTTGTGACAATTTTGTGTAAATGCCCTTTATACCCTCCAAAACGACAACGGCAAATAAGATTGTGAATACGTGGTTTGAAGAGAACATCGGAACATTGCAGTGGCCAACACATGACTTTTAGTAGGACAGTGTACATGTTAAAGATTTTGCTTTAATGTCTGATTAAGTTAGATTCTAGTGGGAAATGACAAGAAGTTGAATATACAAGAGTAACTTGCTTCTAATTAAGAGTCCACGAAAAAGTTTGATTCAGTATAATTACTTATAAGCAGTCATGCAGGAGCTTTTTAGAGACCCATTATCATATTCGGAGGGCTGCCGTAGCTCGAAGTCGCTGTATATATCATACACTGACATAAATTTACTTTAGAATATTCATGCTGAAACTCAAACCTGCAACATTATGTCATAGTGGATTTGAAGCACTATCTTTCTTTATCTGAATGTATTTATTATTCACGCATATAAATATGAAATTGGGTCAAACATCTGACATACGAAAACTGAAACCACCATATATTTATATTTCCCCCCTTTTATCAACATGTCAGTGCTACTTTCGATATTTTTATCTCGGAAAACGTTTTCTCAGTCGGATAAACTTCATGCTAGGTTATGGAAGCGTCTGTAGACAGATCTTATCGAATCGACTGACAGTACTGTTGTGTTAAAATATTTCCTCTGAATCCACACAATGGGAAATACAAAGCTATTGCTCACTCTTACACGTATTGTCGATCAGTCCTCAATCTGAAAGTTTAAATAAATACGATATGTGGCACATGTACAAGCAATAGCACAAACACAGCTGACTAGTGTTAATAGATCAGTTTCGGCAAACATATATATACTGTACACGGTTGTTGCTTTGATCTCTCTCTTCAATAACAGCAAAATCGCCATCCCTGTATAAAAGGCCAATAACTCTTAGCTCTGAATGAATGATACGTCTTATAATAACTTAGACACGAGACAGAACCTGTTTGGTTTCTTCTGGCCATTGGTTTCCTGTGTCGGAAGGACTTCTTTGCAGAAACTGTAATTAAACAAATTAGAAATTTATTTGTAAATGTAATGAAAGCAAACAAATCTCCCTGTTTTGCTTAAAAGGGAGAATAAACTACAGAGAATTACGATAATTTAAAAACTAACGTAAAAGCTAGGTAAAAGTGACATCAAACGATGTATAAAATGCGTTTGATGGAAGATGGTAATTTTAAATTTGAGAGAATAAGTTTGATTCTTTTCAAAAAAGTAAAGAATTCATAGAGACTGGCTTTATCTCCAGTTGTATGCCGCATTCAAAGGTCCTTGTATATTCAAAGTAGACAATAAAGTTGCATTTCTATATAATTTAATGCAGTATAAGGCCATTAAATATGGTACAACATCTAATGGGGGGAAAAGCATTCTCGTCCGACATCAAGTTAATATAATTTAAAATATACCTTAATAATTGAATACATTAATAAAAATATACAGCCATTTCGAAAACACTAAGTGAACTTTAAAGAATTCTGTTATGAGTCAAATAAGATGATTACCGAAATGGTTGTAGCTGCATAAGACATTCTCTTTCCTGTCTGCCTTACAGTTCTGGTTTGATACCATTTTCTGATTAGAACCGAAGTGACCTACAGGAAAAAAATCTAACTATAAGAATAAAAGAAGGTAAATTATGAAATGGTTAAACTATAATGATTGAAATATTCGCTCTGTTTTTGCTGAATCGTCACTAGAAATTTCAAGATATAAATCTTGAATTTTATAATAATCTTTTAGAACATTAATTTATCAACAATAAGAACTTAAGTCTATACATTGCAAGTTTGTCATCTGGAGTTTTAGGGCCTTTAAGGCCTTGCTGCTGTGTAAAAGAAAATATCATGTTTCGAAAGAAAGTAATGTCTCTGCTTTTAATAAAGTTATAAAAATACGTACTCATTCATGTTTAAAAACATATGATGTGTTTCTTCACAGTTTTTTTTCCTAATTAAAGTACAGCGTTAAAAATACGACCTCATTTTCTCTCCAACCTGACATGTCACCTTAATATGAAACATTTGTATACAATTGCTTTCGAGGGCGAAATATTATCCGTCGATGTTCATCAGACTGAATAATTAGCTGACATGACGAATTTATTCCAACGTATTATTTATTCAACTAAAGAATTATAAATAGTCAGTCTTAAAGTAGGACTTCTTCTTACCTCTCCATTACAGAAACAGAAGAGAAGAGATACACAGAATCCCTGTAAAGAAAATTTAGCTTTTATTGGTTACAAAGTAGGCATCAGTTTTTTTCTCGTTCTATTCAAATGCTTGATCAAAATCATATGTGTGAAACATATACGTTTTAAATGGTGCCTTTTATTAATAACGCAAATCATAGTTATCGAAAAATAAAATCGGGTTTAAAGTGTTCAGATATTAGAGATAGACAATTTGACCAATCAGTAACGGTAACTAACCTGTAGAGAAGTTACAATCGCTGACATGATTTCGTAGACTTTCTCTCCAGGTGACCTTGGTTCAGGACGGAAAGGGGTCAGAAGATAGTGGAGACCCAACAAGGGGATTAAAATAACAGTGGCTCGTACTGCTTTTCTACATCGTATTATAAAAAGAAAATGCATATTTAATGGTTAGTGCAACATAATATCACGTATAAAATTTATTCTTAGTTATAAGAACAACAAGGTAAACCTAGAACAACGCCAATGATATTTCTTAAGGTAAATACATTTTTACAACCGCAAAATAATGTGATTAGTTTGACTGTGAACTGCGAATTAAATTTATTAAAATGTCTTTATTGAATTCTTCCAGCTTGGAGAGCATGGATGCAATGGTATTTTCAGCTACACGTTGATGTGATTGCTTTTTTCACAAAATGTATATATATAGTTCTAAAATGTAAGCTTAACTTCACATTCTACCTGACAGCCCATGCATCTTCCACACTTCTTCTAAAACTGCACTTGGAATGGGTCACAGATAACTCAGACATTTCAATAGATATGAGTAATATAATTCAGTTCAGATTCTAATATAAGCGTTCACCATCTCCATCTTTTGAGAACTGTCCCATCGACAGTGCTCAAAAGATGGAGAAATAGGTACGTATACATTTAAAGTGATATATCAACTTGTCAGTTCAATACAAGACCAGCTTCGTTTCGTTTGCACTTTATGACCATTTTGTGTGCATAATTTCAACAATACGAAATTTCAAATAGATGTTGTGACCCTAACGGATCAGCTTGCAGTTATGATTCTTGCCCCAATATAATTAATCGTTGGCTGTAGTTTTGAGGTGACCAAGACATCTTGAAGGAACCATCCAGCAGGAAGGAACCATCCGGCAGAAGGAACCATCCAGTTTCATGGTAATACACACCCATACTCTCTCTCTCAACCTGATCAAGTCTTCGGAAGATGAGCTGGGAGGAACACCCTGCATACAATCAGGTTTATCCACATGTGACTCATATTTTTGATCCACTGAAAATGATTTTGAAAAGACGCCATTTTGATTGGTATGTCGAAATCAAAACAGATGTCAAAAGTTGACCTCACCAGCAGAAACAATTTTTTCAAGCAAGAATACACAGATTAATGAATCATTGAAACGTGTGTCTAAATGCGACTTAATTTTTTTTTTTTTAAGCCTTGAAGTGTTTGAATAACTTTCGTGATTTCTAGGCATAAGTTTTAAAAAACACGATCATATAGGGAATGATCGTGTTTAATATAGAACAGGAAAAGAGAAATTTGAAGCACATAATACTGCTAGCAATGTCTTTGTCTTATAATTTATTTTTTGATAAAATTATCACATATTTTATTCGTTTAAAGAGTAAACGTAGAATAATTAATAATGAATAAGAGTTTTAAAAATACGGATTAAAAAGTTATACTTTTCTCATGTTCCAATATAAATTTTACACCGAAGAGTGGAACCGTAGTTTTAATATTTAATGTCATTTTGAAAGTTTATTAGTAAAAATTCGTAAACAAATTTATTAATAAAATTTGAATGGAAAATTTAGCATCTTTTTAAGCGAATAAAACGTGGAAAATTATACAGAAATTTATATTTGTATTAACGTCAAAGCTCTTCAATTCGCTTATATATTAATTTATAATTTATTTTGCCATAATTTATAAGAACAAATACCTTGTCTGGTTGGTATCAGGTGAGTTGACTGCCCTCAGTTTGGTCACCAGAACACGGATGATATTGATAAGGAAAACGAGATTGAGCTGTTTTCAAACAGAAATTGAAAATCAGAACGCTGAGCACAAAAAATGAAAAATCAAACGTAATAAAATAGTAAATGCAAATTGTGCAAATTTTAGAATATATTTCATGTGAATACAGTTTTATTATTCTCATAGTTACATTAAAAATCACGCATTTATATGCTTATATCACTGAAGTTGTCCCAGAAATTCTTGTTTTGCTAAAACTGGACAGGAACAAGCTATAAGGAACACTTGGTTACATTTGTAATTCAACATGAAGTCATTTACTTTCAGAAGTTGATGATTTCATGTTGAATTACTTTCAGAAGTAAATGACACAGGGCGCTAACATCATAATAGTGTCAGAAATGTGGTAAATCTCAGGTGCGTGTGTGTGTGTCACATTTGAATAGTGCGTGTAGGAGGTTAGTGACGCATAAGCTGGAGTGGTTACAGTGCATCTGAGCTGGGAAGCAGTTTTTACTATGAACGGTGTGGAATGTTATCTTTAAAAAAAACTCTATATTATTTTGCGATACTCGAAATCTATATCATGTCAATGAACTGCACCATTCTAAGATCGATTTATCTGTTCACGGTTTTTAGTAAGAAAAAAAAAAGCCTCTCGGGATTGACTTAACTTGGCCATGGTATGAAAAAAATCCTATAAAGGCTTCTTTTTTCTTGACAAGAATCGAACCTAAACATTATTGTGGATAAGATGTCAAACAGGCAAGGAAAGCACTCCGGTATCGCGAAGGTTTGTGGTTCCTTGACGCAGCGATTACTTTGTTTGCGAATCACAAATATAGTTGTGTGTTTCATTGTGTGTATTATGTTGTTCAGTGCGTATTTCAAGGGCTTATTTGCACGTTACGTGGGATGAAAAGCCTGAATTAACTCCTGTGGATACTATACTCCCTCTGCCTAAGATCGGCTAACTACAGTCCCAACTGAACAGGCTTTGAAGAATTCCTACAGTCCCTTCTCCGATTGGAATTGAAATCAGATCTCTCCAGAAAAGCTAACCAACTGTATTAAAAAAAGTCAGGACAACTCTGCGATAGGTGGGCATGCATTGATTTGTTGTACTTGGTGTCTAGGATGGAACTTATCAATAGAGTGGTCTCAATGTGGCATAAAGTTAACGTTGAGCCATCAAAGTGTGTTAATTGATGACCAGGGAAAATGGCACAGTATGGTAACAGAGTAAACAGCTCTCTCTCTCGTTCTCTTCCCCCCTCTCCTAGTGTGTGTGTGTGTGTGTGTGTGTATGTGTGTGTGGGCTAAGATGCGATAGATCCCATTTTTAGTTCCCAAACAGAATCTGAGCTCGTCAGTGAAGAACTATAGAATGTTATCCGTCACTCCAATCGGCTCTTTTCTGACACCACTTTACACATTCCAAAGGATAATTTTGCGTAATAAGTACACGGAGCAGTGGATGAGACTTAGTGTCTGGTAACAGCCTTAGCAAATAGAACTGTTCAATTATCTGTGGATGACGTTCATTAATATAGGCTGTTTCGGTACTGGAATTATAATGTTTTGGAAAATCTGGCAAGTTATTTTCGATCTGTGCCCTCTGACCAATCGACGAACCAATCGATCGCCCCTTGCCGACGTTTACGATCATCCGGTGAGCAGAATTAGTCACCAGTTACTGGTACCTACTTTAAACAATTGCTTGCAACTCACATTGTCCTACAGGTCTGCTCACACGAACAGTGATTTGTTGCATTGACTGATCGTCTTCCAACAATCCACTAATTCATCCCTTTTCAAACTCATCGAACTGTGTACGTAACGTCTCGGTGCAAAGTGCCAATTATATTAGGGAATTGTTGCAGTTCTCCATGTAGCATGAAACTGTCTACATAACCTCCATGGGTAGATTCGTTGAGAGCATCATTCACTGCAGGTATTACCTTGATGGAGCGATTGATCACCAATCACCGACAGGTGAGATGGTTGTGTCCATCAAAACGGCTATCTGGGTGGTGGCAGCGCTACAAATAAATACCATTATATCGCTCTTTTCAGAGTTTGTGAGAAAGGGAAGAATTCTTCTCAGAATAACTGTATATCGTGTCTGTATATTGTGTTATATGTACAGCATGAAGAATATAGTCGTAATAAAACAATAAACGTTATTTTAAAGTGCTGCAGTTTATTAAATAAAACTGCAACGGTGACCGTTGTCATAAAATGTCAAGAAAGTCTTAAAGTTTCCTTTTGTATTCACTAAACTTTGGTATAAACACCATTTGTTGCTAGGAAAATACCCATGCCACATTCAACTTCTGTCCATACTCAGCGCAGCACGTCTGTTGTAACAGTTGCAACTGTTTCGGTGTTTTAAATCATAGATTTTTACAGAAAAAATAATAATTGCCACAAAAGTCCAGAGGGATCAGATCGGGACTTAAGGGGGATGGGGAATAAATCAATCCACCTCTTCCAATCTAACGATTTGGAAATATTTATTTTAAAGCTGTTTGGACAAGTTTGCTAAAATGAATATGTCCAAATATGGAGCACCATATTGTTGAAAGAAAAGTATCATTCCAGTTTCATCAATCTGAGGAAAGACATTCGTCCAACTTGTCCAGATTACTCAGGTCTCTATCTGGGATTACCACTGCCAACAACAAAATAGCTGCGTGGTCAGAAGATCTCTTCTGTATTCGCGAGGAAACGTTACCTTGCACCGTCACAAAAGATTTGAGTTCTGCATACGAAGCACTCAGCTATCTTTCTTATGGCCACCATCTTACTGATGCTAGCGCCACCACTGCTATATATTATTAAATATATTTTATTATAATAACTTTGTATATAATGTTTAAACCTATTCACTAAAACAGAATTTTAGTACACGCAACTGAACAAGTAATATTGGGATAAAAACTGACTAATGTGTTTTAATTTTTGTAATTGAATGTAAAAGAGATGTTTATAAATTATTTTGATAAAGACAGTTATTGTGATTCCAATTGAAGGATACATTTTCCAAGAAGATTCATTTTTACCAATGATTCGTAGGATAACCACAGAGCAATAATAATTCCCCTTCACCCTTGATCCAAAAAAGCGAACTTCTCCTAAATAAAATAGGAGACTATATTTTTTACCGTTTTAGAATTTATTTTTTATGTTGAATGGGTCAATTTTGTACCTCGTTTCTGTGTTAAATTTGTCTTTCCGTTTCTAAAATTACAGCCCTCTTCATCTCGAACTTCCAGAACTAAAAAAAAAAAAAAAAACAACAAGAGCAACCTTAGATTGCAACTAAAACAGACTTGAATGGAACCTTAATTGCAAGTTTTTCTTTATCTGTTTTCCTTCAAATGTGTACTTCTTCAATCACACAGCAATCAGATGGCTTTGGACACAAAATACTAACTTAACGATTAGATAAGCCTGATAAAGTTTGCCGAACTTTTTTCCAGTTGTTTTATTACTTAATCCAGGTTAATAAATGTCTTATACTGATATTCTAGGATACATCGGAAAAAAAATAACTTAATGGCTGTTCAAGTTATTGGTTTCGCGTTTATGGACAATAAAACGAAGAATATGATTTTAAAAACTTTTCAAAATAAACCACCCTGCATGAATAATATCGAATGTTGAAGAAATCAGGGAAGAGAAAAACATATATCGCATTCTAAAGATACTCATTAAATTTTAGCGCATTTTATAGATTGTGAGTTATTTGTCTGTCAGTGCAAGCTACTAAAAAAACGAAGTATAGAAGTGAAATTCATACTGCATATTTTCTGAATGAATTGCAAAGAATTTACGTACCGTATTTTTCGTGCTATAAGACGCACTTTTTTGGTGGAAAATTGAGAAACACTGGCCTTGTTACCCTTGTCTTGCATTGCCTTAATTTATGGTAATTTCTACTAGAAATAAATCTTTAAATTTCGAAATGAAATAAGCATAAATCTTTAGGGGGTAGGGGTCTGATTTGTTTTAGATAAAAACATTTGTAAGTTGATTAATATTTAGGTAGAAAAGCTTTTTAGGTGACTCTCGTCGTGGTACTTAAATATGCAGTATTTATTTCGAAGTTAATGTTTAAATAGTCAATTATACTTTTCTTGTGAGCGGTTATTCAGGATTAAATAGGTTTGCATATTTAATGCTTTGCTGTTGTGACGTTAACATAAGTAATGATAGCTATATCCAATTTAAAAAACATGTTTACAAACTGAATGAGGAGATAGTCCAGGGAGATCTCAATACCCAACGCGAAATGCCTCTGTTTGTGATGGATTATTATCCAATTATTATTTATTTTAATCGGCTTCAAGAGCTTTTAGAAAGTTTTCCAAAGATGCAGTAAATTTGTTTCGAAAGTCTTTCTCTAGGAAATACCGTCAGACAGAGGAATTAATTGTTATTTTGACAAATGGTACTCGGGAATCAACAGTCAGGAGAATGTATTTTCGGTTTCTTTTTTGACAGGTGGCTGCATGAGTAATTTCGGGCAATAACCGCATGTCACGATCAACTGGAGCATCATATTACTCTCTAATGGACAACTCGAGCAAATTAAGACAGCTTTTTTCTTTTTATTCTTTAGAAATTTGTAATAGTAGCAATTTACAGTGATTAGAGAAATGGAAAGTAATTTTTTTACGGTTGTTTGTCATTCAGAACCAGTCAAATGACTTGTTAAAAATAACGAAAAGGGTTATTAAAACTTCAAAGCTTTTACAGAAATCTGATGCGAATAATAAATTCATCCCCAAGTCCATTACAATTGATGTGTCATTTGTAACGGATAAGTTTTTGTAAAATGACAGCAGCGAATGTTATTTACTAGGTAAAGATTAAAAATCCATTAAACTTTATTTTACAGCTTCACCCCGGTATAGCACTGTATGTAATAAGTACGTACAGTACAATATAAATAGAAAAATAATATATAGTACAATATAAATAGAAAAATAATATATAGTACAATATATACAATAAATATTAAAGAGACGATTGTTGGGACTGTGGCCCACGAAGCTGCCCTAAGGTTCTCCATCAGCTGGAGTTCATCAGTCGATAAGTTTTTTGAAAAATGGCAGTTCTTTAGGTCTCGATGGCAAATAGTTTCTCTATATCTATGCCCAGCCGGTTGGTTAGATTTGCTGCATTGGACAGGAACATTCGTTGAAGGCAATCGTAGTTGGAGTGCAGCAGCATCCCCTTTTGACTACGGGGAAGAGAAATAATTTCCGAAAAGTTTGGTGCATCTATTCTGGATGTAAGCAGTTTTTCCAGGATGATGATGTTGGTACTGGTTATGATTAATTCCCAGGACCTCCATTTAAAGGTGGTGTATAGGATGCTTCTTGAGGTCGTGAAAGGTTTTCCGAGTGTCCTGTTTAGCCACCTTAGGATCCAGTATTCTGTGCTAAGGAAGTTCTTGGGTTGAGTAGACGATGCAGATGACCAAACAATAGATGAATAGAGTGCAAATGGAGACACATTTCAAGACATATTGAGTTATGTAGCTCGGATGGTAAACACCAGTAAGTTCTTGTTTTGCTTTCCATAGGGCTGCATTGGTGTTTGTGAAGTGCCGCGAGGTGAGTTGTTCGTCCCAGGTGACTCCTAAATCTGTGTGATCTGTGATTCTGTTGACAGGGAGGCCATTTAAGAAGACTGAAATGTTATTTTCATTCCTTTTTTCTTTGAAAAAGTGATCTGGCGGAACTTACTGGAAAATTTTTTACATTGTCTTGGCTCCCTTGTGAGGAGATGAACATCTTGAGGTCGTCTGCATATGAAATAAAGGTTTTGCGCAACAACATGAAGGAGTCGAGGGCTGCCAAAAAAAAAAAAAAAAAAGGATACCGAAAGAACACTCCCTTGAGGTACGCCTCTGTTTATAGTGTACTTGAAGCAATTGTTATTATTCATCATTTGTCTTCCAGTGAGTAGTTGTCTAAAAATCTCGAGTATGGGGCCAATAATTCTGAAGTAGTTCGCGAGGATTATGAGTAAGGAACTGATGGAGAGTCTGTCGTATGCTGCTTTGATATCGAGGAAAACTATATCCATTTGTGCTCTATCGTTGAAGAAATGTTGGATCCTACAGAAAGTCTCGAGGAGATTTGTGGTTGTTGATCTGTTCTTTATGGTGGTGTGGAGATAATCGGGTCTGTGGCCAAAGCAATGCTCATTTATGTGTCTGAAGATGGCTTTCTCAAAGATTTTTAGCATAAAATCTATCATTTTAAATCTATTTCTTCTTTATACCTTATTTTTTTTTACAAATAAGAGCTCAGCATTTTACTTAAGAACTTTGAACATGTATTTTTTATATTTTTAAAACATATCCAAATAAATGTCAATACAGTTTGAAGGGCTAATTCCGTAATACAAAACGAGCTTATAGATGCAAAGATTGGAAGAAGAAAAAAACGAGATTCATGACACCGCAAGATATTTCTGTCTTATTATATCAAATACTACACGCGTTTGACTTTACATTCTGTTCACATTGTTTCTTCAGAAAAAGCCTGTATCTTCCTACACATACTCATATCATCGCAAAGCCTCTTCGAAAGTCTGTTAGGATGATGTGAATAGTAAATTCTCCGCATTGCAGAATTCGCCATTCACCTCAGGCGCGACCCTCCATATCCCATAAGTCTTAGAAAAAATTAGTTTTCTACGCCTACGTGAGATAGGTTGCTGTGGGAAGCAAATCTATTAAGCTTGCGGAAGGGGAAGGAAAGAAAAGAAAGAGAGAGGCGAAAAAAAAAAAAGTTTACTCTCATGCTACGAGATGAAGAGAAGAGGACGTGTATTTCGAGGTGGAAGGGGTTTGAAATCACATTCACTTTTATTGATCTTACTTAATACGGCTTTAGTTGGAGAGGTTGGCTATCCAGAAGGTATTTGCTTGGAGATTAATAGAAGGAGACGGTTTCCTACAAACACGCCAGCAATGGATTAGTTAGAAAGTAGCACGCAGATGCAGTATGGGATACATTTGGGTGTATTGGGATAGCGTGGACTGTTTTCGAAGCTGCTTATCACTTAAGTGGATGGTATTGACTGAACACTAGAGAAGATTAAAAAAATATTAATAGAAAGATATTGATTGGGGATATGAAAATTCTACGAAGTTGTTCGTTCTGAAGTGGCTAAAATTATTAGGACAACCCAATGAAGTCCATAATGGTGAACACACAATAAATTATAATTCTGAAATTTTCTATCCGCGAACATCAACAATCAATTTAATTCTTAAGTTTTATGTCATAGAATAGGAAAGGTTTGGCCATTTAAATAAAAGAACTCGGCATCTTTCTAAACTGCTCTTTGCAACTAAATTCTAATGAAAGACACGAAGTGAGGAAATGTTAATACCGGTGCCCTTTGACAGTGCCCTCGTGGGTAGCACAGTTGGTAGGGTGGAAAAGACTTGAGTTTGAGTCCCGTCAATGAACGGAGGAGTTTTTATGAGCCTTTATCATAACGTGGCTGAGTTAGTCGGTCTCAGGCGAGGTAGCATGGTTTTTTCTCCCGGAAATTGGGTTTTTGTTCAGCAAACAGAAAATCGACCACAGAATACACGCAATTTACAACCAGTATACACAGAGCAATATGGCCTTAGTTGCTGATTCTCCTAAAACCCTACTACAACAACCTTTGAGCGCTTGCGTTGAAAAATAATAGTTCAACTTACCAACATGGAGAAACATACTGGGCCTGAAAGAATCCACAGGTAGACATTCTCTTCTATCCAGCAACTAAAATTGAAATAAGCAAGTTAGTTAATTTATGGTTTAGGGGCGTTCGATTATTATTTCTTAGATAAACTGCATTCTTTTTTTTGTGATTATAAGAAGCAAAAAAGTAAATAAACAATACTTAATAACGTTTTGTGATATTTATCTCCTACTAGATTTTTATTAAAATATTAAATGCAACACGCATTTAGCGGGTTGTTTCCGTGTTTTTTTTTAAATAAACATATAGCAATACATGCCTCAGATTGTAATATGCGGTCAACATTTTTGTAACGTACTTTACTTACTTTCTCCTGGATTTTAATAATAATTTAAAGATAACACATATTTCGCGTTTTGCTGTGGTTAATATGATAAGCTAATAACAACAGTTCATGATTTATACATATCGATATAATCATGAACTGTTGTTATGTATATGGATAGCATGTGTAATGAACTGTTGTCATGTATATGGATAGCATGTGTAATGTGTATGAAAAATCTAAATTATAATTGTACGATTTCTATTGGTCCGATTTTAATGAAATTTCGGATGTCTACACAAACCTTTCTGAAAGAGGCAAATATAAAATTTCATGAAAATTTATCCACTGGGAATTCAGTTATTAAATGCAGACAGATAGACGGATATGGTGAAGACAATAGGTGCTATACGCATACGCGTATATGCAAATGAGTCTAAAAACAATAATTGATTGTTTTAATATATTGCTTAGAAACGTAATAGCGTACATACATTTAAAACTGTCCCATTTTATGAACAGTGAAAGAATATTTGAATTATGATTTTTAAATTCTTGAAGGGGATGAAAATAACCCAGACTCGTATGTATTCGCCCAAAAAGTGAATATTTTATGTGGTATTTCAGAAAGATGAAGCCCGTCTTTGTCTTCTAATGCTTCATAAATATAAGTGTTTAAGACAGCAGTTGGATCGAAACTTTTCAAAATGAACATTTTCAGTAGTCTAACAAATCTGTCCATCAATTTACACGACAAAAGGTACGCTCTTTCTGAATAATTTCAAAAGTTAGTTTCGAAGAAATGGCATTCTTTCCAAACAAGTTATATTGATTGGATTAATGTAATAATAGTATTACATTTCTGGAGCGCAGTTTCTCTTTTGTTTCGATTACTTGAACTTAACAGGTTTCCTTAAGCTTATGAAATTGCTTTTGTTATCGAGAAGAAAGTTAGGTCAACCTGCCAGTTACCAAGAAGCAGAAATAATAATATTCCTTTCAGCAATGGACAAAGAGACAGTTTCTAGAGCCCATATTACCAGAATATCGAAGAAATGATCTAGATGGTTGTCATATTAAAATTGAATGAGGCAAATCAGAAGGCTCAATAAATAGTAATTTAAGATCCTCTCCCACAAAACACAACAACATTCTTGTAATATATATTGTATTATAACAATAAAATATAAACTGTTATTAGTGAATGTATTATAGACTGTAAATTACAAAATTTGACTCTATTAAAACATTAAGACAGAGGGTAAATAATTAATATAAATATAAATATGAAATTTGAGATAGTACGTAAGTTGTTGAATACCTTCAATCATACCGTGATTATCGGACCCTATAATTAGCAAAAAAGTGTAACAGGTAAAGATATATGTGCTATATGAGGCTCCACTACATTCTGAAAAGTTTGCAGTACGGTATGCAATTTTCTACCGAAGAATTGTGGGCCCATTATTTTTTATAGGGACTATAAATTCTGAGAGATAGTAAGACTTCATTCTACAATTTGTTGCGCTTTTGGAATCGGAACAAATTTTTGGTTTCAGCAGATGGAGCACCCGCAGATGGATGCTTCATCTGCTGGAAAGAAGGAGGAAGGGATTTGATAGACCACATCGATCAACAGAATAAAGCAATTGAGAACCTGAAGGAGTACTTCTAAAAAAATTACATAGATGAAAAGGAGTCCAAAGCATGACTCACTAGCAGGACGCTCTTTCCCGAGACCGAAGGATTCATGATTGCCATCAAAGACCAGATAATCAACATCAGGAATTGCAGAAAATACATCGCCAATGACCCAGGTATGACAGATGACTCGTGTCAACAGTGCCTTGTAGCCTTAGAAACAATTCACACGCAATTTACAGAAATTATATGCGCTCAATATGGCCTAAGTTGCTGATGAGCCTAAAATCCTACTGCAAACAACCAACTTGTTGTCTGTTTGAGAAAGCTTCACGACAATTGCATAAGTTAGCAAAATCAATGTTTGCAGTGCGTAAGACTAAGACATTTACAAAAATACTAAAAAGTAAAGGAAGCCCAGAGACAAAAGTTGTATTACCTATATACTGTATTGTTTTCGGGATTTTTCAATACTTGGTTAAACGTATTATCTGAACATTGTTGAATACCAAAGAAAAGTATCCTCGATATACCATCAACATTGATTCTACAGTAATTCGTGATATGAGCTAGAAATGCGCAATATGTAAATACGCTGCTAGAAAGCCATAATGTTGTTCATTTTGGTAATACAATATTTCAACATTAAAACCACAAGTTTCTTATAATTATCCGAGACTAATATTTTAGTTAGAACGTGGACTCTATGTTGCATGATGCATACACGTAGAAGGAAGGGTTTTTGAGAAATGGAGGTGAATAAGTCTAATTAATGTACTTGAGTCCATTAAAGTGGACTGAAGTAGTTTGTCAGTTTTTAATGTAACAGATCTCGTCTATCTGTAATAGAACGTAATAGATATAAGAGTACCTTCTGAAGATAGTCTTGTATTTCTTGAAGGGTGATAAAATAAAAGGAAAATTTTAATAAATAAGAACTTCAAGAACCTAAGAATCTAATAAGAACTTCAAGAATCTAAGAATCTAATAAGAACTTCAAATTCACTACAAATAGTTAAATATATATTGTTTGCGTGATGCATTAGTCTTTACAGTGTAATATGTGAAGCAATCCCCGTTCTGGTTGGCTACGAAATGTTTCCAAAGAGTACAACGAATAATCGTAGACTGGTATGTTTCTCTTAGTTGACATTTTCGTAAAATGTCGGTTGTTGGCGACAAACATGAGAGCTTTGACGTTTATTGGTAAATTATCACATCCCTTCTGACACCACAGACTTTTCGAAAGTTTTCACGCACCATTTAAGTGCTCGTTACATTTCGCTGAATTTCATTAAGAAATTTAATCTCTTTCCTTCCGTTTCATGCATCCTTGCGTCCTGATTACTGCAAAATTTATTCCGGGAAAAACTCGGACTCCCTTAAAGAGTCATGGTCCACACGACCTTGGAGAATTGAAGACGTTATGATAGCAGAATAAATTGGCATCGATAAACCACCAATTAGAAGAATCAGAAGTCATTTCGAGGAAGGAGAGTAAATAAGTACCAATACTTGGTTATATATAAGGCACTCTTTACAAACAAAAAAGGTCAAAGCAATTCCTTTTCAGCAGTAAAAGAAAAATAATACGAATACGAGTTAGCAAATTATACCGGGATGGAATTAAACATCTGATTACTTCGTAATACCAAAACTCTGTAATATAAGCAAGATTGGAAGGATTTAAAACACGTCACTTGAAAATAAAACAATTTAAATTTATTTTCAGATTTATTTAAGATCTTTTTTGAGAAATAACAATTTACTAAAACATTTACTAAAACGTAAATTGTAATTAGCTATAATTATATAGGAAATACGATACAGTTATAGCTAATATGAAATTGATGGATTGAAATAATTTTGATATATTTGCCGATTTTAAAAGCATTGGCCTTTGAACTCTTTTCAAAGCTGGTTAATTTTGAACCTTATTGAAATATATATGTTTCTTTGATATTTCGGATTTTAATTGTAATTTGAATTTAAATATAATTTCAAATAAGATTTGAATTACGACTTTATAATTTGAATTTTCAAACGAAATAAGAACTGAAAAATTTCATGAATATTTATATTTATTTCTTTAGTCGATATTTTAATGCAGCGATTGCCTCACTCTTGAGAATTGTGACTAATTTGATTTCAAGAATTAATATTAACTTACTTTATGGCAATATGAAAAAAATCGAAATCGAAATTTATGATTTATTGCATTGTAATAGCCCTGCATAGAAATGCATTAAAATTGTATGCTGTTCGTTGTGGTATTGTGGTAGTATTTGCTTTCCAAATGGTTACAGCACGATTTTAATCTACTTTCTATAAATTTCTTCCGAAAACTCGGGATTTTCACCCCACAAAACCGACCATGGAATAATTCAATTTATAAACATAATGATGACACCTCGTGGTTCCCTACCCCAGGTAAGGTTCTTTTATCTTTTCAGGACGTGGACTACAGCTGATTTCAGTACACTACGTATGGTTTATGGCAATCAAACCTCCAAAACTCCTCTGTAATACTGTATAAGCAATGAGGTCTAGATACCAGTACTGATTGCTATAAATATCAACAGTACTCTTGAAACACTTTTATAACTGCTGATACTTGGAAAAGTACGACTCCCTTCACTAGTGTTGGAGAGATGTCCAAAGAGGTGCCACAAGTTTAATATGCACATTAAAGAGCCTCATTTATTTAAGGAGACTTAATTTTTAGATCTTTATTTTGAATTCCTGACGACCACAGGTAATAATTGCATTTACTTGAGTAAGATGTAATCATGACACCAATAAGAGTCAGAAATTCCTTCTAGCACTGAGTTTTATTTACAAATATAATTATTCGGTCCTGAATTGCATTTCCCCCCTTGATTTTGTGAGACAGTATAAAATAAATACAGTTTGAAAAACGAAAGAATTTCCTTAATTTCTTTACCTATATTTCCCACATATGAACATACCAAATAGCGAAAAAACGTGGTTCCCTGATATTATTGACAATGGATTGTTAATACCGGAAATTTCGGTAGAACAGTATATCATGTAGATTAACAAAATGAAACTGTACTTAACTTTAAAATCATTAATGATAGCCAATCAGTGGAAATAATTCTTTCGACCTTATCCTCTTCTCCAAGTGTATAATTGAAACTTACTCTTGAGACCTCTTTCGATGTTGGACCATGAACCAAATGCAATAGGGTTGCATCTCTTTGTTCCGTGTTAGTGTGCAATTCTGATCAAAAAATGGCTCAGAGAAGTAGCCAAAATTTTTACTTCTCTGAACCACTTAAACATAAGAAAATGCATAAATACGGCTGTGGCAATTCCTTGAAAGGCCTTACAGTAATGTGATATTGGACCGTTAGAGCTATTTCGGCAGTTAAAATCGATAATCGGGAGGTAAAATCAATAATCTCTTATGTTGCAATGAAAAAATGCTCTGTATCTGCTCGATCGGGAGCATGCTGGTCACCAACACTCAATAAGAATTTTAAAGACATTGACATTGTATAAAAACATTATGGGAATCCTGCTGTCTCGAAACTTTACTAGACACGTTGGACAGACAACTTATGTGATCGAGACCCGCTAATATTTCCGGATTTCTGAGTGAAAATTTTCATATTCTTTCCTCTGAATGACCTTTAAGCTGTTCCAAATCCCTAGATTTTCAAATTCCCAAACTATTAGTGAAATACGAGGGAGCGGGAATTTTCCTTCTATACTTCTTCTCTTCCTTTCTCCTACTCACGCTTTTGAAAATGCGACAATGGAACTTGCCTAGGCTGTATATATAGCCTTCGACACGTGCTCGCTTCCCCTTTGAAGATGGTATAGACAAAAAGCTCCATTCAAGCTTCTATATTAGCGGGTCTCAATTACATAAATTGTCTGTCAAATAAGAATTTTAAAAAGAAAGAACTGCAAAAAAAAAGCCCATTCATAACTAGATCAGTTGGTATCGATCTTCAACGGATTCTTAAAGAGATATATATTTTTTGCTACGGTGGAACAAATATATAATAAAATTTATCCATCTAGTGGGAATCGCTATAAAGATTTGTGTTATGCTTCATTCCTTCTTAAACTCTTTGAGAAAGCACTTCTCCCCAGTCTGTTTTATTCTGTTCCATCAACCTTCACAAGTGAATTATCCACGCAGATTCACAGTAACGAATCTCATAACTATAACTTACTTTATTCTTAAGACTTCTGAAACAAAAGTTCAGCCTGTTACCATCTATGAACACCTGGAGGCAATTCTTGATAGTATTGGTGTTCATGACCTCACGTCGTTAGATAAAATCGAATGTGATGTGCTGAGCATTCTCAAATTCCTTCTGCAGAATAGCACTGCAAATGGCAGCTAAAAAGCAGTCACAAACAGGAATTGTTCGTTGTTCGTCGTAGTTACGTTCCTAGAATCTTGACGAACAATGGGACTCGATCAACCTCTGTATGTATTGACTTGTATATGACATGTACGAAAGATGTTTTATTCCAAAGGCACAAACAAGTGATTAAAAAAAGAACAGATATTCATAAGACCAAATTCATTTCATTTCATAAAGTATAAAAATATTACCAAATAAAAAAAACAATTAGCAGCTAAACCTTTTCTTCACTCAGTGTACGTCTTGCCCTCTCTCCTACATAATTGGTGTTCTCGAGTCCCTAACTGTTTTTCTCTTTAGCACAAAAATATCATGTGATGTAAGCTATAAATAAACAACAAAGTCGCCAATTTTCTGCTGGGACTCAGATACTGCGGGCTCAATTGTCTGCTGGGACTCAGATACTGCGGGCTCAATTTTCTTAATTAAAGAAAGAACGGATTTTCGATAGTTCTATTTGCTTTTATTTCTCTTTGTAGAGTTCTTTTTTTTTTAACAACAAATGACATTTAAAGCGATAAAACCATCAGGACTAGCATGAAAAGATTCTTCATTCGCACTTTTGCCAAATTCTTGCTTTATACTCATTTGTAAACCCGGTGCTTTATCCACAGTTATCGTAATACTAATGGGAAAACGTTGTTGATTTATATCCTCATATCAGATAGTTTAAATTTGTCCATTCTTTCGATTACATTGCTCCTTGTTCTTGTTGACTTGTTACATCCATGGAGGCAACGTTTTGTGCAGCGCTTATAAAAACCGCTAATATTTTTGCGAGGAAATCCCATCGAAGCTGGAGGCACGGATAGAGCTGCAACTTCTCTAACCTTAAAAATGAGGACATTTGGGCAGAAAAATCCAGACTTTTTGAAGACGCTTTTCCCTATTGTACCAAAACACGTTCTCTTACAGTCTTTTTAAAAATGCCTATGATAATAATAACACAAAACCTTTAATAACAGTTTATTACGATAATAGGGTAATAACATGTTAAATATTTTAACTGAATATCTCAAATCCCTTAAATTAACAGAATTCACACTAATACTCGCTAAATTCTTATGCGGATTGCTTAACTTGTAAAAAATGATACACAAAAAAATTACTTATGGTATGAATAAAAAAATATTTTTATTTTTCTCAGCGTAATTTATTTGCTATTCTCTACATTTCTTTTATATTTTTCCACTGATGCAATTTTGAATGGAAATCTTTACACAGCAGGTCACTGAAATTGAATTTTGTAAGCATTAGTCCCAGTAAAACAGTAAACGAGTTTCTATCCTTAGACCACTGCATCTCCATAATTGAAAACAAGTCTTTCAATAAATGCATTATGTGGTAGTATGGAAAAGAAAATTTGAGCGATTATTAATAGCTTTGAGAAAAACTCTTCATTCTTACAGTGGCTAAAATAATTATCCCACCCTACATTACAAGGAACAGAAACATCAGTATCTTTAATTTCCCCTACAAATTTGTGAAACCACACTGTTCCATTCAAGTGGATACTGATCTCTTAAAGGCATCCACCTGAATGAATAAACTTCTTCAAGTGGTTTCAACCACATGTTCAAGTATTCAGTGCATGATGAATATAAGTTCTGGATATTTCTTCTGAAAACTCCACATTTCTCTGTATATCCCTCTTCTTGCCTCTTCTCCAACAATTCTTTCACTTTGAGGGAAATGAACTGACATTTACTTCTTTCTGACAGAATATCCCTTACGGAAGCAAGAACTTCAATAACTTCTATTAAAGAATTGTCATTCCTTTCAACGGTCATTATATGTGAATTGAAGACAAATTACAGTTTGGCAATGAACAAGATAAGTGTCACTAAACTCATCTTCATAGAAAAGTTTTAAAATCTTGGAGGGATTTTCTTGAGATAAAAAGAAAAACCTTAGGGCTGGATAAAATATTTATACTCCTTTCAGTTGCAGGTAATAGAGAAAGCTAGCGTGTTGTGATATGATACAGAAGTTTTTTATTGGTAACCTCTGTAAATTCGCAGAATTTTTTTAGGTTTTCAACACGTACAGTGTAGACACTGAAATAATTCAAAATCTTAAGAACAATGGAGTCAATATCTACACCAATTGCATCTGCTCCATGATGGATACAGTTATGCAGAATGTGGGCAGGGTAGCCCACTCCTATTAGCCGCACTCCTCCAAACATGATGTTACAATTATCTTCACCAAATGCAATACATTTCTTATCCAGGCCACTTTTACACAAGGCCTCATAAACATAGCAAGAAAGAGTAGCTGCGGTCTCATCTGACTTGCAATTTAATTCTATTAGCTTAACCTTTGACCCACCATTTTTCCAGTCAAAATAATGCACAAGAATAGAGAAAATTTTCAGAAATCCATGATTAATGGTGTCAGTGGAAACTTCAAAAAATTGCAGAGACTTAACAACTTCAACTGGATTCATTGCTAAGACAGAGTTAATTATGGCTTCAGTCTTGGTTTTTGCACAAGATACCTCCTAGCAATATTTGAATAAAAGAATATCGACTTTAATAATTCTGCTGTACAAGAAATCGATTTATAGCTGTGGTGATGTGCCACTCTATGAAAGGCAAGGGTTTCCTTCAGCAACAAACTCTTGCATCAAGCCTTTTAGGGGCATTTACTAAAAAGGTTCGTTACCTTGCTGCAAGATTTTTCAAATCTAATGGTCTTATGTTTCCCTGAATTCATGTGGATGTCCAGATCACCTGAACTCTTGTGAGCAACCGAGATATAAAGCTTTCTGGACTGCAAACGATGCATTCCGCCACCTCATGTATCCTTCCCCTTCGAAAACCTGAATATTTCATCCTCAAGTTAACTTGCACTTCCTTTTGGCATAATGGGTATTCCTACATTTTAGAACAAAATTAGAATAAGCATCTTTAAATACCACTCGTAGTCTTTCAAACATTGAATGCATCTTTCAATACCTCTCCACAAAGCGACGGTCATTGATTTTTATTAAATGACCTAAGAATTACGCGAGTGATTCTTATGAAATTATATAATTATTTTGAGAACATTCATCCTTATTAATGAATCGAGAAAAATACTTACAAAAGCAAAGCCTGGCTGGAGAGTCCTCTAAGCACTGCGTAACAAACAGTGAGAGGCGAAGGCACACCTGATAAAATAAAAAAAATATCGACATTTGTTGTGGAGTATGCGCAAAGATCATTTACAACCTTTAACTAGAATTTCTGAATAAGTTTTCATTTGTTCAGCAGACAGTTAATAATTTGATTAAACAAATGCTTTTAGCCGTCTTAGTCAATAATTTTTATTGATGGGAGAGATTAATTTGGTTTCATCACAGAGGATGCTTTTAAAAGATATCTCTGAAAATTGTATATCTTTACTTCTGAAAAGAGTAAAGATATGTAATGAAAGCTTAAGAGTACAAAAAAATCATTCGGGTGGAAACTAGCTTAAATATTTGAACATATATGTTAATGAATCATTTCTTCTGACGACTGGTTATTTTTGTGCATGAATAAACATCATTCATTACAAAGTACCTTTAAGCCATGTATAAAACCATAAATTTTCTAATGTCTCGCTAAACTTCATAAGCCTATACCATGGACAAAAGCATCCATGTTCGACATCTAGTAATATTCGTAAGAAAAATCAAATAACTATCCAGGCTATCAAAATATGTCTGTTAACCAGCTTAGGGTGTTTTTCCAAACATTTGCCGATGTTTTTAAATCGGGAACTCGTTTTCCCATTTTAAAACAACGGGATGGAGGAATTAACACCCTACATAAGCTAAGCCTCCACTCCTCGACGACACAAAACAATCAGAAAAGGGAGGTGCCTTCACCTATCAATTATCGCCATCTTCTTCACTTTCATCGAAGTACTTGCCAGTGTATACTATCCTCGACTTCTGCCAATATCATCCTTTTGCTTCGGGTTCCATAATACATGAGGAATATTGTTGTATCCGAAAGAGCAAGAATAAAATATTTAACTGAAATATTTACAAACTATACAAATATTTAAAATATTTACAAAATACTAAACTTCAGTATTTACAAATACTGTATACAATATTCATTAATATACAAAAAACGTTACAATGGAACATCAAATGTTAGACAGAGAATCGCGTGCACGAGGTTGGTGAACGTTATGGAGGCAGTTGTCAATAATTAACTGCATTTGTAGTGACGTAATTGCCTCGCCCTCTTCTCCCATTGGCTCGAATAAATATCACTAGGAAGAAAACTTTTTTAATGTATAGAGAGATAATAACTGATATTAATATAAACGAATAATAATAATAATTGATTATAATAATTATTGGTGAAGTAGAGTAGGTGCCTCTTCTCTATCTGGAAAAAAATATTTGGTGAGGGACAGTTTCATTTCTGGTAGGCTGTTCTTGCGAATGTGTGTGCGAAAACAAGTAATTATCATATCAAGTAATTCAAGTATATCAAGTAATTTCTACATAATATCATTCTATAGTGTTAAGGAGTTAATTATATACTTACCCCAGCCAATTAAGTAGAACCATTTCATAATCTTAGATTCCGACACAAAAGCTACGACCAGTATTGTGTGTAGATAGAGTCCTTCGCAAAACATCCAGAAATAGTTGCACACAAGAAAGTAGTGTACAAGAATGTGAAGAGCTTGGCAGGTGAGCTGAAAAAGGAGAACCGGTTGGTCTATTACAGGACGAAACTTGGAACGTATTAAGATATTACGTGTTAAGAATATAATAATCTTACCTCGTTCTTCATGAGTACATTGGGATTTCGAACTACTTCGGTGTACCAGATGATCCACATGGTGTTGTTGATAATGAAGGATACGAATAAATTTTTGTGGATCGTGGTCCTCGTACATTGTAATGATCTGGATAGTAGAAACCAGAAGATTAGTATCAGTTCAATAACATTGTCTTGTTTTATTTATTCAATGGCAATTTTAAATTATTTCAACATAGTTTTCATATCTTGAAGCTTCTGTTGATCAAAGTAACGGAAAATTGCATACCATATTGAAATATGTATGTCTTAAACGATGCAAAAAAGTTTATGGGAGACTGGAATTACTTCTAAAACTCACTACTCTTTTACAAGAGTGAAAATGGCTGCACCATTTACAAATGCATATATATTATTGGGTGGTTTTACAGCAAATGCATTTTCCAAATGCAAAGAGCAGTCAGCTTTTAAGGTGCATCATCTCTGCATTCGGAAAAGTAATCGCCAAAGACAACTATGTCGCTTGAGACGAAAAATATTGCTTTGAAATTGTTCAGTGTGAATGATAGAAAGATGATGCGAAAGTTTCAGGACCCCCGGGTGTCAGGAACAGACGATTATGAAAACACATTGAGGGGATTCCATCACATCAAATGAAATGCATCGATAATGTTCGTGCTATAACACCACCTGAAACAGAATAACGTGCTAAGAAATATTCTTCACCACCAGTACAGGATTCACCATTCACACTAGCTCCTAGCTTGGCCAGTGGTTATAATCACTGACCTTCCCAGACCAGGTGGAAAGAGCCCCGGTTCAAATTGGGAAATTTGACGGGAGGAACCTACTGAGTAGCCAAGAAGCTTCTAAACGATATCTGCCAAGAAGAAGCAATATTAGTCTACTCTACTGAGGAAGCGTTGCTTATTCGCGGTAGTGCAATAACAGGCAACTGGTTGTGAAGGCAACGAGTTGCCGGTTATTGCGCACTAAGGAAAGCTTTTTAAAATGAAATCATTTTATATGGAGATAATTATAATTTGCAGAAGTTGGCAACGTTCCAATGAATAAAATAGTGATAGATTGCTGTTTTTTCAACCGCCATCTTGATTCAAAATGGCAGAGGTCGATATCATTAGTGTAGATTACTTGAATGTTAGATTTTCATTTTAATCCATGCTTTTTTTATCATATACGTTGACAAATTGTGTTAACTGAATGGTTATGGTTTCGCACACCGTGCTCATAAAGAACATTGACTTACCTGAAGTAACAGAAGATAAACAGGGAAAAAGTGAGAGCAATCAGGGAGACACAATAGCCAGCTATGTATAGATTGTTCACTTGTTGGCGAAACTACATCACAAACAAAATACAAATCGATAAGTTTTTGTGACAATTCAAATATAAATTAACAAAAGAATTATGGAGAGTATTTCTTAAATTAGTCCAATAAGTGCTAAAGACAACTGGTTGTAAACTCTAACCATCTACAACGTACGTACAATAAGAATAAAAGATTGGAGAAACTCTCTGTCCTTGACAAACCCAGAAGATATAACAAAATAATGGTTGTAACTATTGTTGTTAGTGCTCAAAATATTACTCATTTTCAGATAAAAACTGTTTTGAGTTTTTATGGCAATTTTAGATCGAAAGGCTTTTAGATCGGCTTTTAGATCGAAAAAATAAAAAAATATTATAAATATTTTATCACTCTAATTGAAATTGCTTTAAATAATCATTTACTAGAAAAAAATCATCCATTTTTAAATAACAGGCTTTGATATCTGCAGTGATTCTGCAGATATAAATAGAGTCGTGATATCGTGACCCAATTTATTTGCTTGTTGTACATGCACTGTGATAATTTAAAATACATTAGTTGTCAAAAATAATTTAAACATCGATAAAATCCATTATGCTATAATGGACGCCAAATTTCTGATATGTCCATGCTAAAATTGTTAAATAAAATTTTAAATTACGATAAATTTTAAATTACGATAAATTTTATCTGTTCACATTTAATCCACCAGAGAATTTTTAAATTTTTCATTGGTGGCCATTCTAAATATTGTCGAGGCCATCTTGTTAGTTAACTGCAGAACAGATTCCAATAAATCAAAATCAAAGCGGGTAAAACGTTGGCGATTGGCAAAGTTTGGTACTTTTAAGAGCGAAGAATAGATTTCTTAAGAAAAATAGCAAAATGGTAATGATTACAGGAGATTACACAGGGGAGGGAAAGAAAGAAAGAAAGTAGAGCGCACAGAGTAACACGAATGGTGAAAAGTAAATAGCAGGACGGAATGTGAGTGAAAAGTCAATCTCAAGAGATTGTGGAACATTGGAAAGAAATGTTGAAACTTTGTTGAGCGAAATTCTCGGAGGTTTTAAGAGTTTTCACAGAATTATTTTAATTGCTTCTGGCTGAAGAATTGGGCTTAATTTGTGTGTGAGGAGGTAACGATTTCTATTCTATTCAATGTCTAAGAGCTCATCGAAGTCGATACTTTGATTCTGATATCGGAGAGTAGTCGGGCCATAAGCACAAGACGCTGTTAGAATTCAAACTAAAGTTTGGCTTTGAAGTCTACAGGGGGGAAAGTGTCGTGTTAGAAGAGGCGCTTACAGAAGAAGAATGACTCTCCATCGCCCCACTGACAACTGCAAATAGGAAAATTCCATCACTTGTCTGCAAGACACGTATTTTCGCTTCGCACTTTCTTCCTTTTGTGCCAAATGACTTTACTTCCTAACAACGTCATTAACGTGCCTCGAACAGCGATCGTTGGACAAAGATGTCTACCAGAAACAACCGAAGAATCCCCTTAAAAGGCACGACAACGAGAAAAGCGATGCAATAGACGTTCATGTTTATTCACATCGCTGTCTCTATGCTTTTCAGGACGCCCAGGAGAACACGCACAACTCATTTTTCCCAATGCCTAAGTGAACAGGATGGACAAATCATTTATTCGTCGCTGCTAAGTGTAGAAGCGGAGGTATCTTCAGTAATTGACAGTAAGGAGGAGGAGAGATTATGTTGGCAAATTGGGTAACAAAAGATTAAATTATCTCGAAATCGAAGTGCGGTTTCATACGGTTAGATATAAAGGATCCTCCCTCCAACTTCTTTATCTGGACTGACAAATACGATATTTCAATTTCTTTTCTTTCTTCTTTCTTTCTTTTTAAAATATTTTTTCGAATTACCATTAATATGATTTGTGGTAGAATCGGATATCTTTTTTTTATCAAAAAACATTTATGTTAAAAAAATGAGAGAAAATAATACAATACAAACGAGAAAAGTAAAAACATAAACTTAAATCAGTCAGTTTAATTCATAATTATAACATGGGTACGTCGGTACCTGGAACTACATTATGCTATCAAAAGTGCAAGTCTAATACTTCCCATTATTTGTAGCTCGCACCACATTGGGAGAAAAGAAATTTATTCTACTGAAAGCAGTTGTTGCTACAACGCGATTTACAGAAACTGTTTGCATAATTAAATAAACATGACTGAATACATTTCGAGTTCTGGAGCATCTGTTCTGTGTTGGACGAAGAAAAGGTAAAGAACAAAGAGGCAACAGTTGTCACCTTGTTGTTTACTTGGCAGTGTGTTAATGCAGGGGGGAAAGCTACGCCATATTATCGTTAATGGAAGAGTTTGAAGAAGGTTTTTATCGGTACCAACACGACAAATGCATCTTGATACAATTTTTGAATCTCTCTCAATATTTTTGAAGATAAGTGTATACGTTAGACACTTCTTTTGTATCAAATAACTCTTTTATGTTTCTAAGTCTGTCAACAGTCTTGGTTGTTGCTGTAGTTGGATTTTTAGGAGTATCAGAGACTAAGGCCTTATTGCTTCGTATATGGTGTCTGTATATTGTGTGCTTTCTGTGGTCGATTTTCTGTTTGCTGGAGGAAAAACCCAAGTTTCCGGGACGATAAAACCATGCTACCCTCTCCTGAGACCAACTAACTCAACCACGTTGTGAAAAAGCCCTTAAAAATTCTTCACGTATTCGACGTGACTCGAATTCCACCCGGTGTCAGGAGGATGAATATCAAATAATCACATACCATATCAAAAACTCATTACTTTATACAATTCTCTTCAAATTATTATTTGTTTTCTTAGGACCATGTTCATAGCATATTCGCTGCAAAGGATTACATTTTCAAGCGAGTGGGTGTAGTCATTAAGATTTGCCAACAACGCCAGAGGCAGGGAATTAGATTTTACGTCACTGTACTGAACTTACTTAGCACACAAATTCTGTTTTTTTCCAACTTTTTCAAATATTTCATCTTATTCGGAAAATTCAAGCGCGGTTTCCATCAGACCACCCACCAACAAGGCTGAAACTTTTCGAAGATAATAATTACAAACTGTCTTATCTGGTAAAATCTTTGGTGAATTCCTTTCAAAAGAAGCGAAAAGCTCACTGACTCGGAAATATCTTAAATGACGTACTTCTTGATGTCCAAACTCTATTTCCTCAGTGCGAAAAAGTGTCTTCTACTTCTTCATGGCTGAGTGTATTCTATGGGTAAGGTAAATTCCCATTTAATAAAATATCGAATTATAAACAAAAAAATACATTACGCAAAAATGGCAACCACTTTAACTATGTTCATCTACACGCTTGTTTTTATTATAAAAAAATAGTATATTTAGGGGTTTAATAAAAAAATCTTCACGATACTGCAATGCCAATTTGTCTAGTGATATTAAATTTGGCGTTCCACATTCTAATGGCAAATAAATCCCTCTTAAAGTTGGTAGATTATCTTTAAACAAACTTTTTTTAGCCTCATTGTAAGTGATTTTGTAATGAGAAGAAGATTCTTAAATCCTCAATTAAATTTATTCTGGGTAGAATACGACTATAAATTTCATAAATCCTAAATAAATTATTGGGAATCCTATCCATAGTTTTGCTGATGATAAGAGAGTACAATCCATCTTTCAGTTTGAGGAACCTTGCAAGAACAGCTTCAACTTTGCGAATGTCCACCATAAATTCCTTAAATGCTAGTCCAGGTAATTATCCAATGCGGGCGAAGGAAACTTAGTTAACTTCAATCATCCTAAAACTCAGTCCCGTCTTATTTCTCACAAAAAGAGCTATTGCTTCTATGTCCCTCTTCGACTTCACTCAAATTTCAAGACAAGAATCCATATCGCTATTGGGGATCACCCCGGCTTCTAATTTCTCTTGTCATAAATAAGCTGCAAATATTGCTTCCTCTGCATCGAGAAAAAATCGCTTTTCTTCGTTTTTGCCGTTACTTTTCTTCTAAACAGCTTCTCACTGTGCAAACATGAAATCCGCCTTATCATGGAACATTGTTTCCACAACTGGGGTTGTGGAAGACACTTCCATGAGCACTCTTCTTCTGATCTGGCATCTGCAATTCTCCCACTCTATTCAAACATAGTTTGAGCATGTGCCTATCTAGTCAACACCTATTCAGTGTTCAATTCCAAACTCACAGAACTATCTTTTTCGCTTTCTCTACTTCTTAATGTTTGAGAAATACATATGAAAGAAGATTGTTCCAGAGAACGAACTTCAAAAATGAAAATCTACAGAACTCAACAACTCTCTTCGCAGATTTCAACCCTGCATAATACCAAGTACGTTTTGTTGGTTCGTATCATTTAGCTGACACTATGAAAACCATCTCACAACGGAAAAACAAGGAACTCATATTCGTTTAGGTTTGGGCTAAAGAAGTATTTTACAAAACTTGCCTAAAATTCTCGATGAACCTGAAATAAAAAAATAAAACCATTCAGATCAACCTGCTGACCTATTTGAAGCAAAAATCTATAGATTGCGTGCCCTTCCAGCTGCAGAGATCCATGGACAATTCAAGATCAGATCTACTGATTTTCGCGAGGACTGCTTGGAACTGTTTGCAGGCAACGCTAGACTTGAAATTCAATTAAATCATCTACTAACAAAATGTCAATAAAATCTACTTTAACTAACTTTGCCAACCGAAATTTAAAGTGAATAAATTAGTGAATATAATTCCTCTGTAAAATCAGCAGGCCATGAATTTTTGTTCGAAGCTAAAATAAATCCGCTGATTCAGGAGGGCAGGTGTGCTCTTTATTTCAGTAAGCACACAAATTTAGACCGTAAATCCTAAGACACAAGGACTATTTCACCATTCGAAAGCTAATAATTCCACGGGCATTGGTAAGAGGTAATTATGGATCACGTACACCCACGTCATTAAGGGCTTCAAGAAACAACAACTGGCCAAGGAGATAACGTAATAGTTCAGTTAAATACGCCAAACCTTGTCCAATAGGATTGTAAATGCATTATAATAATATTACGCTGTAATAAGAGGAGCAACTGAAAAGCTACATGACGTTAAAGGGCGGCTTTGGATAAAATGAGAGGCTCAAACATATACATTAAAAGCTCGGTAATCAGCTCTTAATCTCCATATCGAACATGAGGAAATTCTGGGGGAATTTAAAGAGACTTAAAGTCCGCGTCCGTCTATGGTAATTGGCAAGGGCACTGGATGGAATGTATTTTAAGTAACAGACGAACGTGGGATGCAGAAGGAACATGTTACTTGTAGTTATTACTTCATTCTCTTTTTTTCATATCGATTAGAGCCATCAGAGAGAGGGGGGGGGGGGAGAGCATTAGCTCATTTCGTTCTGGAGAGTAAGTTGACGTGCACTCTCGAATTATTTCATTTTAATCCAAATTGAAAATAGAAACGTTTTCAAATTGAACATGCATTTTCCGTTTGATCTATGCTTAATTACAAATTATGTATATTAATAATTTTAAAAATATTCGAAATATACACTGGTGTGCAAAACTTAAGGACCAACACTATTTCTAAAGGCTACTACCACAAAATCTTTACATAAGGTACTCTTTACTGATGAGAGTAGATTCAGTCTCAGCAGCGATTCTGGACGTCAGCTCATCTGGCGAGAGGTTGGCACACGGTAGCACCCCGCAAACGTCACTGAAAGGGATCGATATGGCGGTCGAGGTGTTCTCGTCTGGAAAGGCGTTATCTTAGATGGACGCACACAACTCCAGATAATGGAAGGCGGTACTGTAACCGGTGCACGTACTGTACTGAGGTAATCCTTGTCCATGTGCGTCTGTTCCGGGATGCCATTGGCCCCGAGTTCGTGTTTATGGATGATAACGCTACACCCCATCGCACTGCAGCTGTTGATATGCTTTTGGAAAGTGAGGTCATTGTTCTTATGGATTGGACTGCCCGTAAACCCAGCCGGTCTAAATCCCATCGAACACATATGGGACGCTCTGGGGAGACGCCTAACGACACGTCCACACCCACCAGAACATTTTCACCAGCTGAAGATGGCGCTGACAGAGGAATGGACGATGTTACCGCAATAACTTATCAACAACATTGTTCGTATGGACAGGCGGTGCAAAGCCTGCATCGACATTAAGGATTGGCCATATCTCCTACTGAGGACCACCTCTTCCCTTTGTTCCATCTTTGGCAGTGATGCATCTGTATCATGGCAACCAGTGTTATGTTGCCATTTTTGAATAAAGTTCCTCTGTACCGTTTTGTTTCCGTTGTTTTGTCGGTGTTGTTTCTTTCACCATTTCTTTACCTCACGAGGTTCCTTTGGTATGCTTTTCCCATATCCAAGCCACTCCTATGAGAAGCTACAGGTGAAAACCTGACTGGTCCTTAAATTTTGCACACCAGTGTAGTACTAAAGAGGATAAGCTAATGTATGTTGGCTTTCTGATATGCATCAGGCAGTCTAAAATAAAAGAGAAAACATGTGTAACTAACAGTAAAACTATTTTTTCCATTAAATATGAGACTCAGTGACTCAGATGAATTTCATTTCGGTACCTTTATAAATTTAGGACCGTATCCACTATTTTGCTCAGAACATCCCAGCACGCCTGAGAGAAAAAAATAAACCATATCCACTATTTCCTCGTGAATAGTATAAAAGTAACAGCGTCCACGCTAGAAGTAAGCAGATAAATCAAGTACAGCAGATGAGTTGACGCATTGAGAGACTTCCAGCGGAGAATGCGCACAGAATGCCATAATAGCAAGCAACCCGTTCGTGCCATTGCAACAACCTGCAACTCTCTTCATCAACAGGCTGACATAATCACCGAATATAAACGTCATGTTGCTGTTACATCGGGTAAAATATTCGGGTAGACAGAAGAAATTGATGCAAAGAGACCAGCATATCAGAACAGAGGATGTTCAGAAGGGTAGCATCTAGATCCAGTTGCTTCTCACAGAATATCGTTATTGAGAAGATCAGGGAAGCCACAAGAACTACGTGTGGGAGCCACTGGATTTTACGGAAGAGTTCATCACACTACACAGACCAAGCACACAGTGCACGGCGTCAACATGCCTGGTGCACAACCAATCGTAATTTGTCTCTTGACTGGGGAACTATTATGCAGTGACGAATCGTGCTATGGGGTTTATCGATCTGATGGCTGTGTTTGGGGCTGGCAGATACCCGATGAATGTTATTTACCAGATCGTATCATCCTAAGTACGAAATTCAGTACAGGTTGCTGTTGTTGTTGTGATTGAAGCTTAACGACACAAGGACAGCTAAGGCCTAAATATGTTTCTCTACCATTCAATTGCATATCGGATTATGACCAGCACGTCGATGTTGTTTAAATTCAGTGATAAAGTTTGATCTGTTTAAGGAAGACAAAAAGTTCTGTGAAATTTTCTGTATTTCCTAGGAGATGTTGTAGCTTTAGAGGGCCCCTGTAGGTTTGAAAGAGTCTGAAAAGTATTAAACCTGATATTTGAGTAAAGGGGACATTCAATTAAGATATGTTTGAAAGTGAGCTAAGTTTTACACGAAGTGCATTGAGGAAGACTTTTGGCCATAAGTAAATGGAGGTGGGTAAGATAAGTGTGGCCAATCTGTAAATGTGCTAATATGACTTCTCTTGTCTGATTCGTGGGGAGCTAGAAATTCATTTTTCTGGTTCAGTTTTAATTTGACAGAGTTCGGTACAAGTCTGTTCTTTCCATATCTGTGTCCATTCAAGACTGTATGCTTTTTAGATTATGCTCTTAAACTCTATGTAGGGAACTAGAAAAGGGGACTGCAACAAATGGTCAGTTCATTTTGCCTCCTGATCTGCTGTTTCATTTCCCAGAATACCAGAGTGTCCTGGTAGAATGTTATTTATTTATTCTATTCTTGACAGTGTTGAAGGCGACTTCTGATGTCTTTCGATATCGGATGGTCAGTGGAGGTATTGTCACCGTATCGTTTGTTTCTTGTGGTTTGGGTTTGGTTGTTGTTTTGGGTTTTAGGAGCATCAGCGAATAAGGCCATATTGCTCCGTGTATATTATCTGTAATTGCGTGTTCTGAGGTCGATTTTCTGGACGAAAAACCCGAGTTTCCGGGAGAAAAAACCATGGTACCCTCGCCTGAGACTGACTGACTCTGCCCCATTGTGAAAAAGGTCTATAAAATTTCTTCAAGTCATCGACGGGATTCGAACTCAGGTCTTTTCTGCCCAGTATGGGGAGGACGGCGATCCTACCAACTGTGCTATCCACAAGGTTGTCAGTGGTATAACTGAACCAATTGAGCCCACTCAGAACCCTGGTGCACCTGCGCTGACTGAAATAATTTCCCAATTAAAATCCAAATTAAGCTAAGCTATACATACGATCTAGTTTCCCAATTAAATTAATTTTAAATCGATTTTAGAGTAAGCAAAATATTTCCTTTTGAGTTAATGCTGTGTTATTTTAGAATAATCCCTGAGATAACTAAGGCCAAGAGGTGCGGAATTCCAAGATTGGTTTGTTTTGCCTGTTTTGCGGGATGAAAACCGACGGTTCCCATTGATGGTAAAAGCATGCAAACGTCGCCCGACTAACTCGGTACCGGTCTGAAAAACGCATAAAGTACTTTCAGTCGAGACTAAATTGAACTCGAAGCGCCTTTACCACACGGTGTAGGTAAAAAAAAACCTATTAATACGTACACAAAAAAGTATTACTATACTGTTCTGTGTACATATTAATAGTCTAATATTCTTCTCAACTAGTCTGCGCATATACACACATATATACGTTAGCGCTGTCCAAACAGCGCTGATATTTCATTAATAAAAATTAAGAAAGATATCAAAGAAACGAAAGGGAAATTTACCGTGACCTCGAATGCGCGAAGGTCAGCTACTGAAGACGTGGATGCCTGTTGATGAATGCAGACCAAAAACAATAAATTCGCATTTGTACCCGGCTAATCGTCTCACTGACTTTAGAGGTCAACTTTTGTTCTTTTTCATTAGCACTTTTTTTTTTTAATCCTCAACGGAAAATGCTTGGCATGTCATCCATCACCCTAATAGGTGTTTCTGAGGTAGCGTTAGAAGTATATTAATTTCATTTCCTTTTTCTCTCTCTCTCTCTCTCTCTCGCGAACTACCATCATCGACTTCCTGCCTTCGTAGTTCAACGGAGCGTAACTCTGGCGGTGAATATTTTTCGCGTTCACCAAGAGTTTTTGCCAGATATTAAATGACTGCTTCTTTATTGTAGTGAGTCGAACAACAAATGTCAGTAGCAGGCAACTTTCCTTTTAGACGCTTAAAAGAACTTTAAATATGTCAACTTTAACATTTGAAGACTTCGTACGTTAGAAATAGGGGAAAAGGGGGAAGTCATCTGAACGGCTGTTTAAGTTAAAAGTATTGAAATCTTGGAAACAAAAAACTTTACAAAGATACCCTTTCTTTTGTTTTGAAAGGTATTGGAAGACGTTAGCTATTGGACACTATTGGGGGCTATTCGTTCAGCTAAAGCCGCTGGATTTAAGACAACAACAAAGTTTATTTCTAAATGTCATTCTTGTAGCGACTCTGGACTTGGCAACTACTGGAAAAACGTAAATTACAAAATTTAACAATTTAATTGATTATATATAAACACATTATATTTATATTAAACTGATATTTACTGTTAGATCTTCTTGGTCGATGCAAGTTGTATAATTGGACCATGTCTTGTTAGTCTCTGGGTGACGAAACCAATTTCCATCAATATTACACACTTTATGGGCTTGTCCTTTAAAGAAAATTATGTTATATCTGACTTAATTGTCTTCTTTTTTTTGAGAAATATACTCTCTTAAATGTAGGATAATTTGATAGCGAAATAAACTATCCAAGCTTTTTAATTTATTATAAAATTCACAAACAGAAGGATGGCATCTCTTCAACCAATCTGATTTCGTTGAAGTTACGCCATAACTTCCACAATAAAATAAAGTTCATTTATAAATAAATATTTATATTTATATTTAACAAAACAAATATTTAACCACCTAAAATGAATCTAATTATAATAATAGCAAATTATAAAATATTAAAATTAGTTAATTTAACTCTAAATAAATTTTATTTTCTCTCCGAATCTCTGAAAACATTTCTACTTTTAAGAAGTGTTCTCTCAAAGATTTTCTAGCGTTTTAAACAGAGAAACTGCAAATCCAGACTTAAACGACACTCGCTTACAAAAAACACTAAATAGATCGCATTAAGTATTCGTATTTCATACACTAATATCCAAAAAAAAAAGTTGCCTGGTTCTTGCAGTATCATTTTTTGTTCCAGTACACTTTTATGATCTATATGCATTGGTATAACATCACTGTAGACTTAAATATTTCTTAATGGAATATTTTTGGACTCAGTAACTAAATACAGTACACTGATGGTCATAAGTTAAGGCAGGAGTGGCGCGAACTTCTGATCAATTTCAGTTTACAAACGATAAGTATACAAACTCAACCATAACTTTTGACCATGAGAGTATATTGCTTATGCCACATTCTTAAAACGTAAACAGAGAAGCATTTCCTACTTACTTTCAGGTATAAATCCAGGCACGAACCTGGGACAAGGTGCGTACGCTGTTTGACCCGCGGGTGTGTCATTCCAACAACCCCATCCATCAAAAGTACGGCGACAGTACAAGTGTCCTGAAAGACCATAACTATTTAAATGTCATTCATAAAACAGATATGTATACATTAAAACAAAATTCAACTTTTTGGGTTTTGTTTTAAAATAAAGACCCAACTTTTTTTTGGGCCTGATAATTCGCTTTATGAAATCCAATCATCGAGCAGATGGATTCTAAATACTGCTAATACTTCACGTATTTAAAATACCGTAATTATTTTAGAGTACATATCTCTACTGAATTAGTTTCATATTTTCGCTTACCATTTTTGGGTTCACCTTGAACGAGTACAGACTCCACGCAGTCGTTGAAGACACCCTCCACCGTCGGATCGTTATATGGTGAAAATGGCAAATTGTTCAGGATAGTCAAAAGTTCTGCCAAAAATTCACTTTCAGTTTTCTATAATAGAAAAAAGTGAATTACGTAGATTATAGAATATTTGTAGAAGAATATTTTTAAATTGAATATAGAATATATATTTGTATACGATATATAATTATGTAGAAAATATATTTGTCAAATTAATATTTTTAAATACAAACACGCCGCTTATTTATATTATTAATTGTATTTTATTTATTAATAATCTAGTTTTCGGTTTTTTTATATTAATTTCGCAAAGTTTTAACTAAAATAGAACTGTTGGGAAAATATAGTGCTGATAATCAAATAGTTGATTCACGTGGGTGGCTTATGAAAACACTTTTCAACTACTGTTGGCGCTATTCCAAATACTGCTGATTCTTCGTTTGTAAAACTCACAGCTTTGTGGAAAGTCTTCCGCAATATTATAAGATGCTGACTACGCACATCACGTAACTATACCACTGTTCATCCGAAATTTTAATAATAAAATAGAAAGTGACAGAGCTTCGTAGAATTTCAAAGAAACGGAAAGTAGGTCGTTCCTTGGATGATAACAGGAATTAAGATAGATGGGTTGCAATCAAAACTCAGCAAAAATACTTAAAGATACAGCCATTAATTATCCTCGATTATAATTAAATGGATATTCCTATGGGAAAGACCTTGAATTTCTTTTTCTTCAGATATCTGGGTCGACTGACGGCTCTCGCCACCCCCTTTCTTCGACAGATGTAGTCCATGTTGGTGTACCTAAATGCGAATTTAAAATCTTCCTGTCCTTTGGCTTATTTATCATTTGTGGCAGCCTCAGAATAGATGTGGTCACCGGGAAGATAGCATCAGGCCTAGCTGGGTACATAACACTAAACGTATGTATGAAATCAAATTCGATTTTTAGTCCACGCATTTTCAACGGTACTTTGAAAGGCTCACTTAGGACAGCTTTTGGGAAAGTTTGACAAAGAATAAGCTGCAAACTACCTTGTTACTACGCCTTCCATCGATTCCTTTCTCATGGAAATACACGTTTGATGGTAGAAGGAACCCAGCGAGAGCACGCGACAAGAAAATATCGTATAGTAGCGACTGGATGGATGTTTTTGTGACAGTCAGTTCGCGAATGGTACCGTATAAATGTAGGCTGACAAAGAGATACAAATTAAGTGCTGGCAGTATATGTTATCTTACCCTGCAATCTTCCTCTCTATTTCCTTCTTGTAGAGTGGCTAAATTCTCCTTCGGAATACAAATAGAAAACATTTGAATCACTCAGATGTCCAACAAAGTGTGAAATTGCGAAAATATAGAATTGGAGTGTGACAAGTGCGTTTGTTGCTTGCCACAATTGGACATCATTATGTTTTCTAAAGTAGAATACTGATTCCCATATTCGACCTTCTCAAACTTAGTATACTCTTAAAAAGAAATAGCATCAAAATAAAAATGTCGATCTCTTCCACCGAGATAAAAATATCCGATTAATGTCGAAATGTTCAATATGGAATATTAAGCTTTTTAAGCTATCAAGCTCGTCTCAGGCCTACAGAATAGTAAAAAGTTGTTTGATTCTCAGTTCGTGTCATTAGGTTTAAGCCTAATATTTGAGCGAACAAAAATTAATTTTAATTATTAAATATTTAATAAATAAAAAGGGAATAGTTTTTTTTCTTTTATTTAAAATATACTTCTTCACTTTACCTTTCAAAATAGTGACGTATCGTGCGTTTGGAACGTCTTAATATCAGAAAATACTGTAATAACATCGCGAGAAATCATTATGATTACGTATACAAGTATTAAAAATACAATATGGAAATTAATGTGTATGGAGTTTCCACTCTGTCCCGATAGATGGAGCCATTAGTTTCTTAGGAGAGGATTAAGAGATAATAGCTTTCTGAGAGTGCAGACAACAAATTTGGGTTAAATACACGTAGGATTTGATATGAGAAAATGTGTTTCCTTGAGCTTAGAAAGTTATTTATACCAGAGGGAGTGGTATAAGCTATAAAAAGAGATTATAACCCGAACTAATTTATCAATGCTTCGTATATAGAATTCTGTTAAACAGAACCCTGTTCTATATTCCATCACTCAAGCTTTAGAGGGTGATATCCACTAAATAAAATAAGCCTGAAGTATCCACTATTTCCCAAGCGATCTTTCTTTCTATCACCACACTGGAAAAACTAATAACCAGGAGCGTCCATGCGTATGGCGAGTAATTGACGTGTTTCCTTATGTGGTGAAGCACAGAATTAAACTCTGACTTCTCGAAACCATTTGTTTCGCAAAGATAACATGGTAACAGAGCAGTTTTGTTTTTAGATTTTTTTTGCCTTTTACCTTTATTTAGCAGAAGAAAGTTATTGGTTTCAGTAGAATGTTAGTCACGAATATAAAATGAGTTTCTGTGAAAAAGAATTGGTCTTTGTTTCTTGTAAATAACATAAATTAAACGTTTTCACCACTACTTTAATAAACGTGACGTAAAGGCCTCAGACTAAGAGCACGTGCACGAGTCATGAATCAAGATTTGCACGCAACAGTTGGAGCACGAGTATAACGGAAGTTGTACGCTTTTTTTTTTTTGTATTTTTATTAGGAAAAATTACTGCGTTGGATAAATATATTACATTTAATGGGAATATTCGCATAGATATCCCATTAAAGTGTTATTGATCGCGGATTATAAGAAGAAAATAATTTTAATGGCTTCCATAATACCTTTGCAGACGCGAATTATAAACCGGAAATGTAAAAGATGAAAAGTGTCTGAAATTGATAATATAGTGAATTTGCATAATGATTTTCTTACCGTGAAATTGGGAAGTGAACAAATGGTGTAGTTATTAGTTTCAACCGTGTCTTGTTCATTGAGAGGTAGATCGCCATAGACTCCACATCCGTGTTTAGAGTATCCTAGAAGAGAAAAAAACAACAACAAAAAATCATGAAAACTATTTCAGGAGATAACAGCCTCCAGTATCAATACAGGAAACGAAGTTTTTAACGTTTCTATTGTAATAGATTCCAGCTAAGTCTGGTGTTGCGAAGGTGGGTAGTTTGAATAAATTTAAGGAAAATTAGATAAATTATTAGAGGGGATTAAAAAATAGTGTGTATTTTTGGCTTATAAATAAATAAATTTTGCGTTTATGGTTTCCGGAATTGTCAGAGGAGTTCATAAGACAGCACAAGAAACATCATCGTATTTAGTAGTCACTGGAATTTGAACCATGGCCACTCAAAGCACGTGTATTTATGTAACCGCTTTGCATACTCGGCTAAGAGGGCTTAATAAGCTTGTTACCTTGCATTATTTGTCACTAAGAATACTAATATTAATTCTCCCTTGATTCCAAAAAAAAAAAAATGACTGAAATGCTAAAACTAAAATATACACTGTATATATAATCTTTATTGTGTACAAAAGAATGTATACAATGTAACCTTCACAGCAGGAATGCCAGGGGCTTCACATTGGCTGGTGGACAGAGACCATGAGGACGGGGCCCACATCGAAATTCGGGTTCATCCCTCAGGCTAACAATATAACAAGTTTTAGTTAAATTATTCACAATATATTCATAAAAATATTATACAGTATTTTTGACATTATATACAATATAATGCCAGGGGCAAAAGTTGAAGGGCACGAAAGGTGATATTGGGGTCAAGGGGTGGAATTTTTTTCAGACTGTCTGTGCTTGTTGACAGGAGAGACTGCTTCTTCAGGGATGGGATACACTTAAATAGAAAGGGTGTAAGAATATTTGCTGATACCATCGAGGCAGTGTTGGGTGGGTCGGAAAACTGCTAGCTTGGGGGATACAGACTAAAAGGTTAACAGTGGCAGCAGGCAAAGGCAAAAGTGATTCTTGGGCTGTTTCTATTAGAATGAGCAGCAGCATCGAAAGCAAGGCAATGGAGATTTCCAGGACTGCTGGAAGTCATAGTGGAACAAATAAATACATGGGCTGTGAGGGTAACTAAGAATAGAAACAGGTGCATGTATACTTGCACGTACACCAATGCTAGGAGTATAGTGAATAAATTTGATGAGCTTGAAGTGCTAGTCAAGACATCAAAGGCAGATATTGTTGGGATATCAGAGACGTGGTGTCATACAGATAAAATCAGTGCAGAATTGAGGTGTATAAAGGAGGAGGGGTTATGTTGTTAGTTATGAAACACATAATATCTAAGGAAGTGCATCCGATTGATATTGGTGGACGATGCAATGTTGAGTCTGGCGTGACATAAGCACTGGGAAAGAAAAAAATGAGAGCTGGTGTGTGTTATAGGCCTAATGAATCTGATGAGTATAATCAGCAGTTGTGCAGAGAAATAGAGTGAGCCAGTAAATCAGAATGTCTTATAATGGGGGATTTTAACTTCCCAGATATTGACTGGAACATGTGGGTTGGTCACTCGACAACTAGCAAGGCTTTTATGGATTAATTGGATGATTGTTTTCTACAGCAACATTCGAGGGGCAACCAAACGGGGTACTACTCTTGATCTGATTATCAGCAGTGATTATTCATGCACTAAGAATTTGCAGATAAAGGAAATACTGGGTGACAGTGATCACAATGTACTGATGTGGGAATTACTTAAAGGTGTAACTACCATCAAGGCTAAAGGGAAGGGCTTATGCTTTCGTAAAAGTGACTAAAGAGGTCTCAGACAGTTTTTAAATTCTGTACAGTGGGATAAACTGATGATGTTACCAACATTGAATTCTAAATGGGAAGACTTCGGGGATTTAATTTTGGAGGCTATTAGGCGTTTCATTTCAACTAAGAAATACGGTTCAAGGTTTAGGCCTAATGGATGTCAGATGAATTAATGAGGCTGAGATATTAAGGGTAAGTTGCTACAATGGATAAAAGGATTGTTGAGTGGGAGAAGACAGAGGATGGTAATCAATGGGCGCTGCTCTTCGCTGACAAATGTTATTAGTAAAGTCCCACAGGGTTCAGTGTTGGGCCCATTGTTGTTTTTTATATTTATAAATGCTATTGATGAAGGTATATCAGGTTTAATGTCCAAGTTTGCAGATGATACAAAGGTTTGCATTGTTTTTAACGACAGTAAAGACAGTATGCTACTCCAACTGGATCTAGATAAGTTGGGCTAATGGGCTGAGAAGTGGCAACTGAAGTTTAACATTGACAAATGGAAAGTACTGCATATGGGTAGCAATAACCGAAGAGAAAAGTACCAACTGTGTGGTACTACACTCAGGGAAGTGGAGAATGAAAAAGACCAGGGTGTAATTGTGCAATCAAATATGAAGTTCACTGAGCAGTGCAGACAAGCTGCCAGGGCAGGTCATGGAGTGTTGTCAATGAATATAGGAATTTTTCTAGCAGGGTCATGGAGGTGATTATCCCGTTATACAAGGCAATGGTCAAGCCACACCTAGAGTACTGTGTACAGGTCTGGAAGCCTCATTTTAGGAAAGATGTGGAGTTGCTAGAATGAGTACAAAGAAGGGCAACAAGATTGGTGAGGGGAACAAAGGTTACCAAGAAAGGCTTAAGTTCTGAAAATTGCAGCGCGTGGAGAGTAGGCACCTGCCAGGTGATCTGATTGAGGTGTATAAGTTCTTGAATGGGTTGAACAAGCTGAATGCAGATGGGATTCTTCTTCTTGTTCAGATTAAAGAACCTGAGAGGGCACAGATTCAAATTGAGGAAAGACAGTTGCAGAAGAGATGTGCAGAAGTTTACCTTTAGCCAGCGGGTAGTTGATTGGTGGAACAGACTTCCATCTTTTGTTGTGGAAGTTGATAGCCTAAATAAATTTAAGGCTGCGGTGGACAGGCATTTGGAACGAATGGAAGGGTGAAATGGGAGGGTTTTTTTGTTTTTTTTTTTGGCTGATGCTGCATTAGCTTGCTTTCTTGCATCGTATTCATCTACTAATACTAATGCTAATTCATAATATACAGACATTTTAAATTTATTATACTGCCCACATTTACTGTGCAGTTTACCTGGTTGAGTTTAGGCCATCAATGATCTGTCTCCGGTATTTGCGATCCTTGGAAAATTTGTAGAGATCGCCGTCGATCGCTTGGACTGTGATAAGCATCTGCATGGGGAGAAAACGGTAGCTAAGGGCTAGTCTATTAGGGTTGGCTATAAGTGTGGGAGCTGACCTCAGTCCGGGTTGAGGGATTCTCCAGCTGCACAGTTCCCATATGTTTGGCTCCGAGATTATTCCGGTGGTAATTTTGGCAGTTAGGGTGAGGCGTTTTTCCATTATAAGATTTGGCAGTCGAGAAAAGTTTAGTGCGTTTGAATTACTACACTGGTGTGCAAAATTTAAGGACCAGTCAGGTTTTCACCTGTAGCTTCTCATAGGAGCGGCCTGGATATGGGAAAAGCATACCAAAGGAACCTCGTGAGGTACAGAAATGATGAAAGAAAAAACATCGACACAACAACGGAAACAAAACGGTACAGAGGGACTTTATTCAAAAATGGCAACGCAGCACTGGTTGCAGATGCATCACTGCCAAAGATGGAACAAAGGGAAGAGGTGGTCCTCAGTAGGAGATATGGCCACCCCTAATGTCGATGCAGGCTTTGCACCGCCTGTCCATACTTAGAACAATGTTGCTGATAAGTTCTTGCGGTAACATCGTCCATTCCTCTGTCAGTGCCATCTTCAGCTGGTGAACATTTTCTGGTGGGTGTAGACGAGCCGCTAGCGCCTCCCCAGAGCGTCCCATATGTGTTCGATGGGATTTAGATCGGGCAGACCAATCCATACGAACAATGTATGGATTGGTATGGAAAAGTATATCAACAGCTGCAGTGCGATGGGGTATGGCGGTATCATCCATAAACACGAACTCGGGGTCAATGGCACCTCGGAACAGACGCACATGGGGAACGATTACCTCATTACAGTAGCGTGCATCGGTTACAGTACCTCCTTCCAGTATCTGGAGTTGTGTACGTCCATCCAAGATAACGCTTCGTTAGACGAGAACACCTCGACCGCCATATCGATCCCTTTCAGTGATGTTTGTGGGGTGATACAGTGTGCCAACCTCTCGCCAGATTAGCTGACGTCCAGGATCGCTGCTGAAACTGAATCTATTCTCATCAGTAAAAAGTACCTTAAGTAAAGATTTTGTGGTTGTAACCTTTAGAAATGGTGTTGGTTCTTAAGTTTTGCACACCAGTGTAATATAGATCAGATTAAAACCGCTATTAGACGATTTTATTTTTTTCTGGAAGAATGTATCAAGGGACCCTACGTAATTATCGTAACGTGATTCTTTACAACCAATAATGGTAACAGTGGATTTTATAACGATGGTTCAAGCCCATGAATGCTAAATACTGTGCTGTTTCTTGTATTATTTCTATCTTGTGAACTCCTCTGACCGCTGGTCTTCCTGGAGTATAAACAGGAGTACAAAATTTATTTATTTATATTCTTTATATCACTTTTTCAATTCGTAGTTCACGATTCTGGGCGAGGTGGATTTCTAATGGGTCTTGAATCGGAAAACTGTAAATTATAAACACAACACTAAAAATCTTCTATATTACAATAAAACAGTTTTTAAGAACTTATGTTAAAATTGTATGCAGAAATGAGCACAGTTTTAACATTATTACAAAAATATTTGGATTTCAATTCGGTCCTACAGATCTTCATTTTTAAGATTATCTCAGTCATCAACTAAATACTACTTCTCTTCCAATAAAGCCCAAGAGCCCCTAAAGGATAAACACTATAACTTATGGCGTAAATGTTTATATGTAAAAACATTCTGATAATTGCTCGTATCATCTGTTTTCCACAGTCATGTTCCCGGCTAGTTTTCTCATCTGCAAACTTTTTCATTCCATCCAATCTAATCTCTTCAAGATTAAAAAGAAACAACCACATTCAATGACTTGTGCCATGATTATTGAGATGAATGAAAAGCTTTTAATTCAAAAGTTACGTACGCCAAATTGAGTTTGATAATATTGCAACAAACAAAACATTGGAATGCATTTATCTTTCCTCCGTATCCTCCATCAGATGGAATTGAAAATGCCATCCAAAAGTGACGGAGATTAAAACATAGCTGGCATTAAGTAGACAGTGATTAACGCTCTTGGACTTCACGACGAGTACTGAGGCGTGTTATTAAGAACAACATGCAACAGTCCGCCTCAGGGAGTGCTTAATTAACTGTCGCTGTTCCTTTTCTTAATCGTAAAGTTTTTACGAGCGGAAAGACAAAATTTAAGCAATATGTTCGACAATATTTAAACAGTTGATTAAACCGACTTTCATTTTTCACACTTGCGCAAGTGCCTTTGTTTCATGAGGCGTTATTGAGCAGATAGAGTGGACAGATAGGGGAAAGCATCGGATTAAAACAATAACAAATAAGATACACTTCAGGATATGCATGTTTAATGAGAACCATAGAAAATGCACTTTAGTTATTAAGAGGTGGAACTATTGAAATCGCCATTGAAATCAAACCGGTATGAATGTCACGAGATTATGAAATTCACGCGGAGGTATACGACATGATAGTTGCCTATAGAGGATCTCACAATTGCTCTACAGTAGGTTGAGGTTGACGTTTGCCTCATGCCATAAATGCTCGATTGAATGAAGCATTAGAAGTGCTTTCGTTTTCATCCCACAGCTTTGCAACAGTTTTATATACTTTGCTTCGAAGAGGGATTGATATCTACCATCTTGACACTAACAGTCATCCCTCTCTCTCTCTTTCAAACCCTGACAGGTTATGAGTTCTTCCCATGTTTGGTAGAAATAATCAAAAAAAAAAAAAAAAAAACATTTTCCGTTTCGGCATACCAGAGAAAGTAATTAATGCATTAAGACACCACGCTGCCCTCTTCCGAGACCGATTAATTCGGCCACGTTGTGAAGAATTCCCATAAAAGTACCTCGCGTTATTGACGGAATTCGAATTCAGGTCTTTTCCACACAATATGGCAGACAAGTGTGGAAAAGGTATGGCAGGACCGCGATTGTAAGTTTACTATCGGCCAGGGCGCTCCATACTTGGTACAATTTCCGCTTCGCTCAAATTTTTGCCGAAATGTTGCTGTACTCAAAAGATAATCTTTTATAGTTAAAATCGCTCATTCTTGGAACATAAAGTGCGTTTAGAGGAAAAGGGATAACTTAATGATGTGATCCGCATTTCGCATATTCACTTTTCTGATGAGAGGTAATTAGATGGTTTAAATATTGACGATTTTATTAATATTTAATAGGAAAGATATTTTTGCGATAAAAAAGACTTTTCAGTCCAGCCACGCATATAAAATGTACATCGACTGAAAGGGCGGACTATGCATATTTTTCAATACCGGGTGCTTGGATCAGCAATATGCTGAATGGAGTTCAACTGTCGTTATTCGGTTTGGTCACCCTCAGTGTCTGAGATTCGGTCTGGTGAAAGAGAAAAGGGATTTATTTTTGTAACTGAGCCATTTATATAAACTCAAACGAGAACATTCTACTTCAATGAATTAGAAAACCCCAGTTGAAAAATGGGTTGCTGTCTGAGGCTTCGGGCACCCGTGGAGAAAAAGCCATTATAATAAATCAGACAGCTAGAAATATTCCGCGTACTTTTACAGTTCCCATCGTCTAATTTGTTACCCAATCACAACTTATTCCGGACTCATTAAGTCTCATTTGTCAGCACCTTCTAATTCTTGATAAATTCAAATACGATACGTTTTTCTTGAACACAACTGGATGCGGATTTCTCACGTTTAATAGACCCGTAAAATCGACCATTAAAGCAGTAAGAGTGGTAGATGGAAGAATTCGATAATGTCCAGAAGGTATTGTCAGGCGATGACTTAGTGGTAATCCTCCGCCTCCGAAGCGAAGGAACTGTGCAGATGCTAATCTTTCGTCACGTTATCGCTATGAGACCGACGAAACCTCCTGTTACGCTTCCAAGTCTCTTTCAGCGCACTTAGACAAAAAAGTAAAGCTCATTTTGGATAATTTTTATATGAAAAGCCAAAAGAGTAAATTAAAGTGAAAATTCCTTAACTACACTACCGCCTAAAGTTTCGAATCACGTTTTAATTTTCATAGCCTTCGTGAGTAGCACAGTTGGAAGGATCGCCATTCGCCCCCACACCGGGTGGAAAAGACCTCAGTTCAAGTCCTTGACGAATTTTTATGGACCTTTTTTTGAAATGTGGCTCAATTATTCGGTCTCAGGTGAGGGTTTTTCATCCAGCAAACAGAAAATCAATCTCAGAACACGAGCAATTTACAGACAATGCAGTACATACACGGAGAAATGGCCTTAGTCGCTGATGCTGCTAAAATCCACAACATACAACAACAACAACAACAACGACACTTTTCTTAATTTTCAAAGTTTTTATTAAAATTGGACTGACTTTTTATTGAAATATTTTCTATCATGTATAAAAATCAAAAAATTTAATATTTAGGAAGTTTCTAGAATATTCGACAATATTGCAGGGAGATGTAGAATATTCCTGAATGTAGTAGAACGTTGCAGAAGATTTCTAAATGTGGTAGACCGTTGTGGATGATTCTAGATGTCCTAGAAAGTGGGAGTATTGTTTTTATATTATAGAAGTTTGTAGATGATTCTAGAGAGCTTTGCAATAATATAATTTGAGGCGTAAGAGTTGTGACTTATAAAATCGAGTCATTAAGAAAGAGTGTTTGGTGTACGTTTTATGTGTTTACTGATAAACATCAAGAAATAAGGAACTGAGGGTAAGAACTCTGTATAAGGAAAGTTATTCCATGAAAAGTATTAGCGAAAAACTGCACTGCTCAACAAAATTCAAATTCCGAGTATCCAATAGAAATCGATCTACTACCTTACAGAGCCGCACATTATGCAAATTATTCATGCCTATAAAAATACGGGATGCGACCACATCACTTCTCGGTGGGACAGCCACATCTCCAGTACTCAGGATTGTAAGTCGTCATCATTTAGATGATTCTTTGAGATGGCGGGCCGTTTGACGACTTGAAGCCGGGTAGTCGCAAGTTTATGGGCACGTTGGCTTAATGCGTCGCAGTATCGTCTTGGCATTATGGAAGCAGTTCCTGTGGTGGAGGAATATTTTGAAACTAAAGATGTCTGACGACTGCCGTGGCCAGCACGACCGCTAGATTTAAATCCCATTGAACATGTGTGAGATGCCCTTGGGCGTCGCATTGCATGCCAACAGCCAACTCCTCGGTAACTCAGAAGCTTCTTTATCCATTCTGATATTGACACAACATTTACAATGCGAAACGAAACAAAACCCATTTCCTATTTCCATTGAAGTTTTAGTTAGCTCATTGCATAATATTGCTGCTGATTCTCACCAAATCGATCTGTCAAACAACCCCCACAAATTCACTATGCCCTTCCACACATATCAACTGTGACCAATCTTCTAGCAAATACTAACAGAATCCTCACAACCTTTGAGAATAGAGAAGAACTGGTAGCTATCTATGCAGACATTGAGTCTGCATTCGATGCCGTGCACATCTCATCTCTCCTAAAGCTACTAGGGAACCACTATCAGATAGGCGGTGACATCTTAGCTTTCCTCACGTCTCTGCTGCATAAGCGAATAGTGAAACTGTTTGTAGATAACTCCCAATACTGCAAAGTAATCTCAGTTCGAGTCTCGCAAGGGGAGTACTATTTGGCCTCCTGTTCACCGCCCTCATTGCTCCACTGGTAATCCAAGAGCTGAATACCCTGGTATATGCCGACGACCTAAAGATACTCACGCCAATTAAGGCTAACTAAAACCCTCACCAAATCTCAGAAGAGCTAACCTCCACTCTCTCATCAATATCTACCTACCTCAAACAATTTGGTTTACGCATCAATCCTGAAAAGTCAGAAAAATAATCCATCCAGCCTTCAATGGAGCCTCCACACGGCTTGCTCAAAATCACATTGATCTAGGGATCAAATTCGACCCAAATCTTCATTTCAGCCAACATGTAGACTTCTGATAAAAGCTGCTAGACTCAGATGGATTTGCAAGCAGCATTCTGCAACATGTAACAAACAAATCCACCATGGCGAGATACAGATACATCGCAACAATAGTTTATCTCTCACTTCTCTATGCTGCAGAGATTTGGGCATCCACATCTTCCACTACCACTAAACCAGCCTTCTCTGAGTATTGGCTCCTCAAGTGAGCTTGCAACGCACAAGCTTAGCCTACCTCCTCAGCTCCAGACCACCGCTATGGCCAGCACACTCAACATCCTTAGGCTCGCCTGGCTCTGATGAAAGGGGACTCATCACAATGGTCAAGCTCATGACTGGCCTCATCTCCTCTTCCTCCTTCTGGGACAACTGCGCATGAAGGAACTCAGTGGCTTTTGAAAACTTTTCAGAGATGTATTTCAATCGTATTTGTTTATTAACTTAAGAAATGTTTTTTCTAAGAAACTTATACTTAATCCTGAACAAGTATCGCACGAAGATAATATTCAGTTCCTTATATTTTCCTTCTTTACACGAAAAATATCAATTTTTCTTATTTTTATCGAAGTTTTAAGGAGAACTGTATCTTCTACCATTTTATATAATTCAATATTTTATGCGTACCGTTAGGCTAATAGTAAAAACATAAACGTCAAACACACGCACACGTCCTTGAACGTGCATAAAGAAAACACGCGTGTGTGCACTTGGCATCTCGATGTAGAGCGACAATTGGATGGGAAATATATTCAAAACGATAAGAGGAAACGGATATCTTTATGAACTCAGATTGCTTTTCTTTTGTGGCCGAGTCAACTGTCTAGAAGGAATCTTATGACAGAATTTATCGCCGTGTAAAATGACAGCCCTTTTCAGGGATCCTCTAAGTGGTTTTCGTCCAATGCAGCAAGCGTGGTAATAGCTGAAAGCACCGAATGAAAAACTGAATACAAATGCATTACGTTTAAAGTTATTCCAATGTTTATGAACGTACATCGAGTAAAAATAAACATTTTAGAGCTATAAAAAGAAGGAAATGAAATGCATGTGTATGTGTGTGAGTTTTTGCAGGTGAAGGAACATCATCTTATTTTATAGTCGACCGCTTATATTTGATATTCGCCTTTCCATGACGACTGACCTCCATAATCAATTTATTTTTCTTTTTGTATTCGGCCACCTGAATAAATTTGAATACATGACTTGGAAGACAGTTTTTTATACAACAGATCTAGAAAAATGCATCTTTATTCTGATGGATGAGTTATATTCAGTCTCCAAACAAGATGGATGTTTATTTAGTATTTGAGCCAACGCAGTTAAGAGCCACGGGGCATTGACTGTGTTTATAAATTACGTGTGGTCAGCTGCAGCTGTCTTTCGGGATGAAAAGTCCACATTTCTGACAGATAAAACAACCTTCTTCCTAGATCGACTGACTTGGTAAACGAAAATGTATCTGAACCTATAAATTAATTGGCCATACCAGATCCAAAGGAAGTTTCTTTAGAGGAAAGAATCAAGATTGTCGAATGAATTCTGATATCGAGTACGTTTTATCATTTCAACTTTATAATACTTTTAGAAAAGAACTTTGAATGCTGTGTTAGAGAACCTAAAGCGTGAACAGTATTCAATTAAAATATCAGCTATTTTTCTGATGAGCTAGTGTGCACATTTCTGTGGTTACCATGGCTGATGATTAGTGATTCCTGGATGCAGTTTTTAACTTGTAATGGATTCTTCCATCGTCGCAATGCGGTTTCATAACTTTTATATAGTTAGAAAAAGATTTCTGAATTAGAAATACGAAGCTTGAAGTCCTCTGAGTATTAAAGTTTAAGATTCATGAAGTATTTTCAATTTTTTTAAAAAAGTTTTTGAGTTAAGCTACTCGTGGCACACTGCTGTAAAAGAGCATTTTGGTGTTCTTTTATATTCTATAGCTAATGAGGCTAAAAGAGATAATGAACCATTAGATGCTTCCAATTTATTTTTAAAAAATAACGCAGCTACTGCATGAACATTCTTGATTAGCACAGATGACCTTCTTTCATTCAAATGGTGCTTTAAGTCGCGAATTAAGCAATAGCCATCATTACCATTTAAGAAAAAGATGAAATTTAAAGATTATCATCGCTCTGCAGCTTTAATTCTATGGCCTTTTAAAGTAAAAGAGTTACATTTTTATAAAAATGAACCTTCCGCGTGACTTCTCTCCACCGATAAGAAATTTCTCAATGGTATTTTGAAACTTTAAATCGAACAGAAATGCAATAGCGCATACACAGACAGAGCTACTATCTTTATGTATAAATTCTTCGAAGATATTGAAATTCCTTCTGACACAACACGACACACCTGTTGCCCGAATCTCTACGATATTCTTTTTTTTATCTTCTCGAGTTATCAGAAAAGTATCTATATTTCTTTTCCTATCTTCTGGGCATCGCTTCATCCACTTTATTGAAAGTATAAAGAGAGTGACCCCCTATTGAAGAATCGAACACCTGGTGTGCATACCCAAGATGAACGGTGATCGATCATTGTACGTGACTTGTTTGTAACACAACTTCCAGACAGATTGAATTTTATGTCCGATTTGCCATAAAAATAAATACTTCGCAAGGGTTGGAAAAGGACCATGATTGGGGTAATAGAAATGGGATTACAGAGGGACCTATATGAGACCAAAAAGTTATTCCTACTGTTTTTTGAAACCACTTACCAGATGTGTTGGTAGCCCCATCGGGACAGGGAGTCGAAGATGTCTCTTGCACCGAGTTGTTCCAGCAGCTCCAAGATTCAGAAGTTAATTGACAAGGTAACTTACCTACAGTAGGGAAGAAATAAAGTTAATTATCGAAGGGATAATGAAATCAGCGTACTACTGGCATCCATTTTTTCAATACATGAATTAGATGCGTTTTACTTCAGCTCATCTATTAATAAATTAACCACTGTAATAAAACTCGTGGACAAATGAATTCATTTCCAACGAATGATAAGAATCTGCATGTAAAAGTTATGCGTTGAATTATCTGAGTATTTATTATATATTACTCAGAAATGTAAGAAATAAACAAAAATGGCTATCTGTGTTGTGTCCTACAAATAATACGCACCCTCATAAATCTCTTAATATTGTGCATAGCTGTTGAATCTTGTTTAATCTGGAAGTTTCTTTGGGAAATTCTTTACTTTCCTACCTGCTGTTGTAAATATATTAAGTATAATTTAATATTTCACTACGACATTTTAATTTATATACATTAAGTTCCCAAAGGTAATGGAACATTAACAAAAAAGACAATAGCAGGTTACAGATCAGAGCTTAATATGGCGGTGGATCTCCTTGTAACAAAACATCAAGTCTTGATGAAAAGAAAAGAATTCCATCAGTTCATGATAAGTGTCGGTGGAGCTTTTTATGTGGAATTTTAGGCGTAGTCTTTCCGGACAACATGACCACGTGGCGATCTCTTTCTATTGAAATATGCGAGCTTCCCGGCCGATGTTGATCGCCTTTCGAATATTGAGAAGTTGGAACTCTATGGTATTCTGAAAGGAATTGGAGTACGTTTAGTGTATTTCTTCCAATATGGCTTGAATACGTTGTTGAATATTCAGTGATATGATTCTTATGGTCTGAGCGAATTATATCAAAGTGTCAAAAGATGTGTGGCCGATGAAGCCCGTTCGGGCTGTCCAACAACCTCGTAAACAGCGTGCATTGCTCGATAGTAAATGCTGCGTGAAAAATCATATTATGTCCTCCATTTACCAGTGGATCTCATTTTTCACAGCTTTTGCACAAGTATGCATCCCAAGTAGAAAACAGCCAATCACTATATCTATTTAGATGTCCTGAGAAGTCTTCATAAGATAATTCGGAAGAAACGAATAAAGTGGTGGTTTGAGACTTGACACTTGTTCACCATGACAATGCAAAAAGGAGAAAGATTTCATTAAAGTCTTTGAAAGGCGAATATTAAAAAAAACAACTAAGTTACAGCTCCCGTAATTAAAATATATTTTTCCCACTCTTATACAAAAATTATACTTAATATATTCCGAACAGACGTCGTATTTGTAAACTATTTATAGATCCATTTTTCGTAATGACATCACCTTTATCCACATCGGCGAACAACAGTCCCGTCTTCTGGTGACAATACCACAGAAGTTTCAACTGATGAGGGAGTCCACCCTGATAACGTGCATGGGAATCGTTAGTAGAATTCATCGCTGAAGCGTCCTGAAAAAAAATTAACAAAGATTAGCTGTTTGGAAGTAAGGTTACTCAATACAAGTAGCGCAAAATCTTAAATTGTGGAAGTACCGGATTTGAAACATCGCATCAGTTCTTGCTTGTATATTACATCAACCAACGAGTCATCCACCAATTTATATCTGATTTATAGGGAAAATCTCATCAACACGGACTCATCTCCCGTATATTCACTCAGGATGATATCAATGCGCACGATATATGTGGGCCATGTGGCCCACATGGCATGTATAGTCTCTTGTATAATCACTGTCTTCATCTTCAGCAGTCTTCACATGATGTGGCAGACAAGAGACTGCTGAAGATGAAGGCAGTGATTCTCTTAAATGCTTCAATAATTAAGGATTTTCGTAATTGAGCAATAGTGAAAGAAGAAAAAAAAAAGCAGGGAAAGGATTTGTGTCTAATTTCACAATGTACTTTGATGTTTATTTCTTAAGAAAAACCACACCTTTATTAAAGGGTCAAAGCTAAACGAGAAACTTAAGGAATCAAAAGATTAAATGAAACGGAAAGTATCAAAGGAAAGGATCTAAGAATCAAAGAAAACTCAAAAGATCAAGGAATTTAAAGAGCAAAGAAAACTCAAAACATCAAGGAATATAAAGAGCAAAGAAACTCGAAAGTCAAGGAATCTAAGGATCAAAAACAAAGGTTAAAATCTAAGGATCTAAATTAAATGATCAAAACATTCAAGGATTCAAGGGTCAAAAATCGAAGGATCGAAGAATCAACGGATGCAAGGATCAAAATCAAAGGAGGAAGAAGAAGAACAAAGGATAAAGGTATTTAAGGATCAAAGCAAACGAAAAACATATTCTTGAAAAACATATTCTCCACACGTTCTAGTGGAAAAGACCTGCGTTTGAATTCTGTCGAGGTATGTTTATGTTTTTTTTTCACAAATTGGCTGAGTTAGTCGGGCTCAGACGTGGATAGCATGGTTTTTTATCCCTGAAACTCGTGTAGCCTAAGTTGCTGATGCGCCTAAAACAACAACAACAGTCTACTTAGTATTTTATTCCGTGTTATTTTCCAGGACATCGGTGTCAGCAGGAGGAGTTTTCTTATTAAGGGAATAAACGTCCCTAAACGAGTAAATATTTGCAGATATTTATTAAAACATTTAATGCTTTTATGGAATTTTGAAAGTTTTCACTAAAATTGTGAAAACTTTCAGAACCTTCAGGAACGTTAATATTTTCGACTTTTGTTTTTAGTAATATTTGTACAATGTTGCACATGGGATGTTGCTCAAATAATGTAAACATAAAATAACATAAACAGTTTAAAAACTGCTAAAATAAGTTTAAACAACAATTCCAGCAGAATTCTTAAATAATTATTAGTTAAAAGTCGCGCTTTTTGAAATGTAATCTTTCCTGTTCTCTTGTTGGAAGAAGCGGTCCAAGAACGAAACACCCAAAGGTCTTCATGCCAACACGTCGCGAACTGTGGTGAATAATGTATAGGTTACGCGCATATTTAAGAGGTACTTCGTTATATTTTTGTGAAGCTGGATAAATTTAATTACGAAACTCATTAAATTTCTGTTTACAGAACGTACAAATTGCATATTTTAAACCGCTGCTAGTAAACTTTAACCCAATTCACAACTGCACAACTCAACTTACATTTGCTAGATTTATAGCAGAAAGACAAACATATTTCTGGGAGTAGTGGGCGAATTTAATGCTGCAGTAGGCTGAGGATGAGGGTAGGGGAAGAGGGGTCAGAAAATTGACACGCGTAAGATGTTATCTGGTCTCTCGTATTAATATCGTGCATTGGAAGTGACTTAGTTCAAAATTAAGGTTACAGTTTAAGGTTCAGTGGTTAGTTAATTTAATCAGAAAATTCCTCCAGTGATACGCTTTTCAAGTGCATTCGCGTATATATATGCATCCATTGCGTTCAACATGTCCGTCCGTCCACATAAAACGATATTAAAACGATTTTACCATACCAAATTATCCACAGAATGCGTGATCTTCAATTTCAGGACAATGTTTAAAGATTAGAACTGTTGCTGGTTTAAAAGTTTATGTCGCAGTGAAAGTATTAAAATTTTGGATAAAATTTATTTCCCTGACGAAGTATGGGTTCACCTTGGTAACTGCGTCAAAAGTCAAAACTGGAGAATATGAATTGCTGAAAATCGACACATTTTTTGCGAAATTACCTTGCATGCCCAAAGAATGTTGTTGGACGTTGCATGTCTTGAAGAAAGATAATTGGGAGCATATTTTTTGAACAACAAACTGTCAAGGCATCATAGTGCAGTTTATTGCATGCCATAGATAATTGAAAGAGATATCTGGCTCCAACAAGACGAGACAACCTACCACCATTGAAATATTGCGAGAGTCTTTTGGGGATCGAATCATATCACAAGGACTTACAACCTGTCTCTTGATTTAACAGGCTTATATTTATGCAGGGGTTATTAAAGGAGGAAGCTTACAAGAACAATCCAGGAAGCATTCAGCTTTGTGAATTTAAAAACAAGAAACGAAATTGAAGATACAGTCAGGAGTGTATCGACACACGCTCAATTGTCGTATCATTCACAACATGATTAAAAGAGTTGTTGGGTTTTAGGAGCATCACCAACTAAAGCCATATTGATCCGTTTATATTGTCTGTAAATTGCGTGTGTTCTGTGGGTCGATTTTCTGTTTGCTGGATGAAAAACCCGAGTTTCCGGGAGAAAAACCATGCTACCCTCGCCTGAGACCCATAAAAATTCTTCATGCCATCAACAAAACTCGAACTCAGGACTTTTCCATCCCGTGTGGGGAAGATGGCGATCCTATCAACTGTGCTACCCACGAGGAAGATCAAAACACTGAATTATGAATTTATGTATTCCTAACAAAGAAGGACACTTCGAGCATTGTTTATAAACTATAATTTGCTAATTATTTTGATAATAAATTGTATTTTACTTGGACCGTGTTTGGGTTTTCTTTTAAAATTAACACCCTGCATAATAACAGACAGATTTTACATCGCTCTTTCGATATTCTTTTATCAGAAAGTGTTTTTTATTTAAAAACTATTTCTGAAACATATTCCTCTGTATTCCCACCGATAAACTCTAAATGGAGCAGAAACAAAATATATGCAAAATCTGAATTTCAATGCATTTTACAAACGTAATAGAATACAGTAACAATAAAAATGGAAACTGGAGTTTAAATCATTTCATATAAATTCAACACGAAACTTTTCTACTTCTGGATATCAGAGAAATATAACTTGCAATAGAATTGTCCGTATTTATTTTCCTTCAGAGTGCTGCTGGTGACTTTGCTACGTGGTTTGGCCGATTAGATTACCCCATTTGGCGCAGTTGGATAATCTAATTGTACCATTTCTAACGTTTCCACAAACGGAAGAAGGATTTGGGTTATAAATGGAAAGAATGAAAGAGGAAACCGGTAACAGAGAATTCTCACTATGCGGGAGTCTATTACAATGAAAAGACCTCTGAGTAAAAAAGACTCCAAAAACGTTTCTATATACATATATCTTAAAATGAAGAATAAAGGAAAATAAAATTCCTCCTTCTCGCTATAATATTCACATAAAATTCTAACTCTACCAAAGATTCGTCTAATCATAGAGTAATACGTAGCAAGCACTCTGAAGCAAGTTGAATGCTTCACCGAGTAAATATAACTAATGGCAGATGTGGAACGGTGTACCGCTGCGAATTTAGAGAATATACAAAGCATCTGAAGCGATGGCAGCTGGTTTTTCTCCAGGAAACTCGGGTTTTTGGTCCAGTAAACAGCAAATCAACCACAGAATACATGCAATTTACAGACATTGTATACGGCGCAATATGATCTAAGTTGTTGATGCACCTAAAACCCTGCAACAACCAACCAACCAATATACAAAGAATTCATGATGAAAAAAAGAGACGAAAATAGAGTTCTATGAATGAGTTAACAGAGCCTTTATTCAACAGGGTGTTCTGTTGTAGAATATACGCATGGAAAAGAAGATATCAGAAAATTTGCATCGGCTACTCATCATCAGTAAACTTTTACAAAGTATCTATATTATAAAGTACATCGGAATAGCATTCTCAAAATGAGAATGGGGCATCCTTGAAGGTTTCATAATTGTACACAATATGCGAATTAGTTAGATAAATTGATATATTGTACTTCTAACTTTTTGGCCAGAAGTATTTGAATGAACTTTTTGGTATATGAATTTTTGAATTTTTTGGTATATGATGCTTAGGGTCATCATATACCAAAAAATTAGGATTTTCTGACAAAAACGGTTCAAGTGGTGCTACAATGTTGAGGCCAAAACTCCACTCTGCAGAACTCCTCTAGTTCCTTTAAAAGTTAGCTTCTCACTGTTGTGGTAAACCAGCAGTATCCTATTGGTTAGGGTTCCAGCCAAGACCTGAAGAAGGTTTCTAGTAATATAGAAATAAACTGCAGTATGTGCAGGATAACGTTTACCTATCATAGCTTTTATATCGAGGAAGAATACATCAAATTGACTTTTATTGTGGAATACCCTTTTTATTTCAGAGAGAGTTTGGAACAGGTTAGAGATGGTAGACTGTCCATTGATGGCACTGTGGAGATATGTAGGTCCATGGCTGAAATAGTGATCAACCAGTCTCGTATGGATCTCGTTTTGGAAAACTTTCAGAAGCGAGCACCCAGTCGAGAATGGTCTGTAATCCTTCAGACCTTTTGGGGATTTAGATTTTGGAACTGGTTTGACATAGTAGGATTTTCAGATTAAGGGCGTGGAGCCAGTTTTTAGAATTTCATTAAATATGTAGTAAAGGATATCAATAATGTAAATGCTAAAAACTTTCAATATGAAAGAAGGAAATCCATTTGGGTTGATCGTAGCTTTATAGAGAAAGTTGTTGACTGCTTTTGCTATTGATTCCTTAGAAATGTGAATAGTTGCAAGATTGTGGTTTTCTTAATATTCAAACTGCATATACTGCTTTTATCTTCAAGTCTGAAATTTGATTTAGCCCATGTATTAAACGCGGATTGGCTCATATTGCACTTCTCCACATGCTTACAGTAAATTTGCTTATTTTCTTTCAGACGGCTGTAGATTATCCTACAGTGCGTAAACCTTTTCAATTAAAGAAAATTGGCTCTCCTTTTCTTGAAACAGATGAGGGTCTTGGTCAGTCCCTCTTCTTTACCACTTTCAGAACGCTTTTTGCCTTTTCAGGAAGGCACTTTTCAACTCAGAAGAAAACCAGTGGTTAGTTCTGGGAGAAATACGAATACTTTAGAAGCCCTTAGGTCCCCAATTCTTGATAAATTGATAGAGAATTGGTTAAATGCTTCCTCAAGGGGGAGGTTACAAATGTCTCCCCAGTTATAAGATCCTAGAAAGTTGAGAATTTTTTTGGACATTCATATATTTAACGGAGAAAATTTTCTTCGAGGTCACAGCATTTGTTTGGGTATTTTCGGACTTCATGGGTAATTTAAAATCAATTGGAGTACGGCCAGAAGAAAATCAAGATTAAGCGTTATTTCTTCTAGCCCTTGTGAGTAAATTGTATAACAAATTTCTCGTACTAACGAAGTGATAGTTCGTAATGTTGCTCAGCGAGTCAATGTATCTATTATGATTGATCCAGGTTTCCGTTAAACAAATCATTGAAAATTCATCATAAAATAGCAGGGCTTGAAGGGCATGCAGTTTATTTGAGACACTCCTAATATTCTGAAGAAAGCAAGTGATGTGATCGGTTCTCGATCTATATTTATTCGATTTTAATTGCTAGACATTCGTCTTCAGGGTATCCGATCCACTAGGGAGAGCCTGCCTTATATTCGAGCCATATAGCCAAATATTAGTATCTTCTGACGTTGTGGAATTCAGGAAACGTGGAATGATGCATGCAAATGTTGCCTTGTATTCATCTTTGCTTTCTAAAATTCACGTAAAATACGTAAAAGGCAAAGAGAGTCAACCGGAATTAGAATACCATGCACATTTTAAACAGTTATTAGCGCGGCATGGATCTTTAAGAATTCTTCCAAAATTGTCGGCAATGTCCCTAAGAAGTTATCATGCTATTTAGAACAGCAAAGAAGGCTAGAGGGGAAAGTCGAGTTAGGAATGCCCATCATGTCTGTATTCGGCCCTGTACAGTCACTCCACTCAGACCAATATTTTGACAATAAAGAGAAATATCTGACTATAAAATAAAGCCACATATGGTTCAGAATAACAATTACAATAAAAGTGTAGATCATAAATAATACAATTTTATTGTAACATTTCTTTAGAAACAAACAATATGTAGTATTTTATATAAAGCCGATTATTTCCTTTTATATCAATTTAAATTCATGTAATTCGTCGCAGCCCTCGATCCTTTCCTCTCAAACTGCAATAACTTCCTAGCCTATGAGAATGATCTGAAAATGTTCTTTCCATCCAGCAATAATGATGGTGAGCATAACGTTACGCTTCAAGCCACGCAGCAATTAATTAATCTGGCCAACTTCCACGATTGGGCTCGAAATTAACCCTCTTAAAACTGCCCAGATGTCCTTCTCTAGAAAACATAAAATACATAACATCGCCAATACTCTTAAATGGCCAACCCATCCAAAACGTCGATCATCACAAGGATCTGGGAGTTACTTGGGACAACGAGTTATCCTTCATTGAACATTTCACCACCACCAGGAAGAAACCACTAGCCGCCATCTGGCGCTCAAGACAAGAATTGGCTGGGATTCATAATGCCCATAATAGGGTTCATGATGTTCATGATGGGGTTCATAATGCTGGGGTTCATAACTCAATGAATAAATAAATAAATAATTGCGACCAAAGAAGTGGTCAAGAGACAAGTCCCTTGACCATTTTGGTTGTATCTCTGAACCTGTTAATTTTGTTTTATAATAGATAGACTTTTTGTTTAAGCTGAACAACGTTCTAAATATTTCTAGAAGCGTACATTAAACAAATCCCAGTTTTATTATTTACTTTAAAAAAATCGAATCATACATTACAAGAAAACAGCACCAGAAATATAAAATTCATTCCTAGAACTCAAGTTCTAGTCTACATTTCCAAATGGTTTTGAGAAGGGGAAAGTAAGAAAAGAGAAATATTAAAATTCGGGAGACAGAAGCGACACTTCTGTTAGCAAACAAAGAAAGAGCTTCAAATAGATTATAATGCTTTCATACTATTATACAGATAAAACGATCGATAGAATGGATAAATCGACAGATAGAGGGAAGGAGGGAGGGAAGGAATAAAATGACACGGAGTGAAATAGACAGACAAAGGAATAAACAGATCGAAAGAGAGGAAGGGCTATTCTCTCGTTTTTCTAATTCTGGGAATCAGCAGCAGCAAACATCAGAAAGAAAACTCCTCTAGGCATGACAGTTGAAGGAGATTAGGTTTATCTTTAATATTACTTTTTAATTATAAGTTTCAACCGGTTTTGTAGAAACTTTTCTCATTTACAATCGTCACATACCTCCTTTGATATTTAAATTAAGATTTAATTTTCTTCCTTCGTTTCCAGCTGCCTGTTAGAAGCCCATCAGAGTTTCTTTTGCTGGGAGATTACTTTAAGTGACGTCCCCTGTAGGAAAATAACGCGGGCTGCCTGCTGAAAGCAACAATGAAAAGTAAAAGAGAAAGAAGAAGAATATGGGGTGTACAAGAGAAAGAGAGAGAGAGAGAGAGAAAAAAGAAATAGGAAGGCCCACATGAAACGTCAATGACGTCAGCTGACTACAGAAAAGCCTCTTGTAGTGGTGAATTTGAGTGCTTCTTAACTCCTCAGATCAATAATTTCCGCGAATCTTACCAAACTTCCGGTAGAGAAGAGGCACGAATCCTGTTATCCTCACTGTCATATTCTCATCTTTTCTTCGGCAATAACACTGTCTATATTTGGAACCTATTCACGAAGGCTTACCGTTTGGAAATGGCATTTGTTCAGAAAAAAGGTGACGGTGTTGTGTTTCCTCCACCTGTGAATGCCAGTTTGTTTCCTTCTTTTCATTCTTGCTGGCACGAGAGATTTCCCAGTAGTTTTCTGTAGCACTTTGCGAGGGTTTAATGATGCAATTCACTTTTAACGTTTCAAACATTGAAAGAGAAAGGCATCATTAGACCCTTTTATGATTTTGATTTAAGGAAATATCCTCAGACCCCTTAATAATTTTCGGGGGAAAGTTAAATCTTGCGAACTCGTTAACCATTAGATACTCCCAATCTGGAAAATGAACTTTCCAGGACATTTATTGCTCGGTCATCATCGTATAAAAAGACAATGGAGTGGAAGTTGAACATCATCTACATCTTCTCCAAAAACTCTGGGAGAGTTTCTTGTTCAATTTGAACATGATGATTTTCAGCTGTTAGTTCCTAGCGTCATTGACGGGATTCCAACCCTGTATGTATGTATACATATAAAATAAAACAGCTTCACTTTGGTGGGTAGCACAGTTGGTATAATCGCCATCCTCCCCACATTGGGTGGTAAAAACCTGAGTTGGAATCGCGTCAATGACGCTAGGAATTTTCATGGTCCTTTTTCACAACATGGCTGAGTTAGTCGGTCTCAGGTGATGGTAGAATGGTCTCCCTCCGGATTTTTCATCCAGCAAACAGAAAATAGTTCAGAAAACACACGCCATTTACAGATATATTATATATGGTTCAATATGGCCAAAGTTGCTGATGCGCCTAAAATCCTACAACCCTAAAAGGGCTTCTATATTTATCTGCTTTACACCTGCAAGGGAATTCTATTGCCATTTATAAAGTAGTTATGATTAGTGTGGTTGTTTATAACTAGTCAACTGCCAGCATGCAATGCAATGTTGACAGCTGAAAAGAAAAGAAATCTTCAAGTTAAACTGAAAGTGAGTTATCAGTTAAAGAGATATAATAATACAAAATTGTCAGAGGCATACGGGCACCCCTGGGATTTGAAAAAAAATGAACCATACCAGCTATCCACATATCAGGGCTTGGTCAAAGCACAACTGTTGTAAGCAACTAAAATTAAGCGGATCAACCAAAGGCAGCAGATGGATTGGGACATTGAGCTTAGAGGCTTTCCATGAAGAGCGATCCTAGATTGCAATATTAGCAAATCGATCTGTTCTTGCCATTGCAGAAAAATCCTCCATCAATGGTGGCTGACGTAGTCACCAATTGGAAAAGTCACGAGGGCACTATAGGTGGAAAATATTTGCATAAACCGTAGAAGCTGAGGGGAAAGAGCCCAGAGAGGACTCAAAAGAAGAAGTAGTACATCAATCTCATCAGTCCTCCTCTAATATTGTCAAAGAGGAGTTCAGAGAGGCCACAGCAACTGATATCAGTACGATGTCGATAAAAGGGAAATGCACACCGGATTTTAAAATTTGAAAAATTGGAAAATTGAACCGTGGTTCAATTTTCCAATCTGATGGACTTGTTTGACCCACTTCAGAGGCATTGCTACCATGGCTGAAGAATTAGCAAAAGAGTTTATTAAATAGTTCATTTTTATTAAAGTTTATTTATTATTAAAGGATTATTTTTAACAATAAACATTATAATAGGCAGTCAACAGACTGTTGAATACGCGCAGTTTACAGACGCGATAGCCTTGGCCTTAGTTTCCTCGGCACAAATCCTAAACAACCCAACCAATTTTGTCTTCTTTCAACAAAGTTCTGATGTTGCAAGAAGTAACCGATTCAGCTAAAGAATACCTGGTCCAGGAACTTCCAATAAACTTTTTAGGAGGGCTGAGGCCTTATAGATAACGGGTATCCCCCAGCATTTTCTTGTCTGTACATACTTTCCTTGCCAAATGGATTAAGAGCTATTTTCATCCTGAAACTGATACTCTAGAAGGATTATTACATCGATCTTGTTATCACCAGAAAAATATATATTTCTCTTGTCATAAATATTCCAAAATAATCTGCTTCCTTTTCGGATTTAAGAATATTACACAACGCCCCTCTATCGTCTGTAATAGAATTGCAACGATCTCAGAACTGCTATATACACGCAAGATTTAAGGAGGTTGGTTGCTAAGGGCAACGAAATGGGCGTGCAGAATTATCAGCAATGTTCTCTTTAGTTCCGAGAGGACTGATAGGAAAATATACTTTGTTTTTGCTCTTCTCTATTAAATATTTCCAAGGTATTTACTAAATCGCAACCGGAAGACGATGTACCATTATATAAATTGCATTACCGTTTCTTAGAATCCCTGATGAGGCTGCAAAATGACTGATCATCTTAATACACAAACTTCCAAAGAAGATTGGATGCTCATTTTGAATATTGCGCTCATATCTTTGTTTATAATCAAAAAAAGCAGTTCGCATTAAGGACCCCGCATTGCCTCTTTGAATCTAAAATATTATACCAACAAGAAGGGTGTGCATGATTTTTTTTTTATTATTATTAAATTGCAAAGCTCGTTTTGCACATAAACAAGGGTATACTCTCTCATGATTGCACATAGTTTATCTCCTAAGGGGAGTGTTCAATGCGAACTCAGTTACGACTACTGAAAGAGCTGCTGGTCTTCAATCATGATACGGACAGATGCGTGTATTTGGAAACACCCTTTGCGGATGTTGGCTGATGGGTGCGAGGAAGTCTGGGGGAAATTGCATCGAACGCTTGATCGATGACATCTTCGTTTTAGAAAAATGAAAGTCTAGTCTCGTGCTGTTCTACCTCCTAAATTTAGATCGTCCTGTTCACGCCGAGGCTATAAAAATCGATTGGACACTGTTTGAACAATTCTCTCTTTCTCTCTCTCCCTCTGTTTCTCATATTGTCGTTGGCTGCCAGGTATGTCCTCAGGGTCCCGCTAGACATCGCATTTCCAATATCTCCACGAGGTGTTGAAGGCGGATAACTGATATCGTACGTCGTGAATTGATCGACAGAAACTTTGGAGTGTTTAAAATTAAAACTTCCAATCGGATTGTTTATTCAAGTTACGTCATATGACTGCACGCTTCCAAGAGGGTGAATAAAAAGAAACAAACACAAATCTTCTGACCCATTAAAGAATTACAGAAGATTATACAATCCTGACACGTAATCCGACCTTTGATGGATTCTATAAAGGTTATTCAAATGAAGTACAGACTTAAAGAATGGACATTTGCGATGTGCAGATGCGTATCGATTGACTGCTGCAGCAGAACAGATAACTGCGTTTGTTAGGGTGTTAAGGCGTCGAAGAGAAAATGATGGTTTCAGTTTCGGTGTATGAACAACTTGTTAACGTTCACGTGTTCTACGATAAAGCAAAACCGCAGCACTTAACATCCATGCTTACCTGTTCTCGTTCAGATAGGAAGCGCTGCAACAACCAGCCTACAGCCTGGATCTGTCTCCCGGTGGTTACTACATCTTTGGCTTCCTGAAGAAACATTCCATCTCCAGGGTATAACTTTTCCAGCAAAACTGATTTATCAACTCCGCGGGTGCTTGCTTTTAACCTCTTTGAACTGTTTATTCCAAAATTGTTCCACTTTGGCGAATCTTACAATTATTTGATGGATTGCGGCGAAAAGAAAAACTCAAATTTATGATGAAGATTGCCTCCTTTCTTCCTCTCTACGTTTTAAAAGGGTCAGCACATAGTAAACCTATTTTATCAAGTTGAATGGAGCTTCTCGAGCTGTAGTCGTAAATCACAGCAATGTTTATACTACATAATCTACACTAAGCACCTGCACTGATAGGCGCAGTGCGTGTGTAGTTTTCTGGATTCAACATTATCCGTTTTCAAATGTTGTAACCTATTGAGAGTGACATTTTCCTGCAGGCTAATTAGAACATGAATATTATTGTAATAGATAAAAAAAAATTAATTACATAACTTTTACAAGAAAATGCCAATAAAAGATACACATAAGTTCTACTAAGTGTCAAGAACTTGATAGTTGACAGGGATTCAAAGTTTAATATTCGGTTAGGTTTATGACCAGTGTTCATTTGTTTTTTTCCCAACAGCCCTTGAAATCTATATTATTTATCTTTAAAAAAATTAATTTAATCTTTTATTTTTAGCGATATTAATAAATTGAACAATACTGAATATTCTTTGATCTATAAAATTATTTATTAAACTGAAAAAAATACTTGATTTGTTAATAAATAACCAATCATATATATTTATATTAAAATCAAGCGTTTCTGGCTTTTGTTTATTTAATAAACTGACACCAAACATTCATATTTTACTTCTTATAAAAGGTTAACGTAACTCGCTGAATTAGAGAGATTAATAAACGAATATTTTGACCAACAGATGGCGCCAGTTACATTTAAAACGAATAGTTAAACCAAAACACATACATACATACATATCCACATACAAGTGCAGTTAAGATAAAAGCCGTATGGTTATTTCTAAAGAAATTGTGTATCAACATATTATACTATCCGTTTTGTTGTAAATACAAGATTATATTCAACTTTAGAGCGCCATTATAGTGGAATATGGTAAAGTGTTTATTTGTCTTGAGTTAAAGTGCCATGGTCTCATTATGAAGTCTGTCTGTCTGTTTGTTTCTGGAGACGGTAGTTTCATAGCCGTAATTGTACTACATAACTATTTTTACGACACAATTTGCTTCTCTTTCACTAGATAATAAATGCCCAGCTTCGAGTTTCTCTCAACAGTCAAGAGCATTCACATACCAGACATAAACACATTACTTACGATTGTTCAAGCGTTATGGTTTCCTCTCGTGTAAAGTGCTTGAGGGGGGAGCCGTTTATTTTTCTTTGTGTTACTAAGTCAACAAGTCAATAAGGAGAAGTCGTTTCTGGAAGATATTTGAGACGGGCATTTTTAATCCACGAATCAAACTTCATTTTCCAAAAGCTCTTCTGTTGCTCGGTGTTTTCTGCGCTCTTAATATTGGAGGTGGAGCGCTCTTATACACCCACGTGAACACTTATTCAACGATTGTGTGATGAGGAGAGTTGAAGAGTGTGCACGTGAATCTAATAAAACGTATTTCGAACAAACGGACGCAGTCGATCGATACTGTCAGCGATCTTTAACAGGATGTTGCGTGTTGTTCTTACCTCTGTGCTACACAGATAATCGAAAGCCTCCCACAGTCGACACAAATCCAATTTAGAAATTATCGAACCATTAAGCGTTTTTCGTAAAGCGTTCGCCATTTTCTACTTCGTAAAAGAACGCAAGACGGGAACGAACCACCTGTTCTTGGAGTACACCTCGTGTGTATTATGATAATCCAGTTCTATCTGACTTCGGGGGTAATTTCTCTTAAGAAATTATTAAAGGCTTTGTTTCTCATTCCTGGAATTTTAAGCGCTTTCGTAAAAAGGCCCGTTGTCTGCATCATGTTTGTCCTTCTGCTCGTCAGTCCGTCCGCATGTAACCACGCGATTCTCAATGTATGGATTCTCATGAAATTCTAGATTTGCTCGTTTATAAAGATTTTTGAATCATCCAAAGTTTCTTTAAAATCAAACAATAGAAATCTGACTTTTTTATGAATATTTTTCGAGTTTGAACACTTTCTGACCTGGAAAGCTACTTCCCAACGTATGGCTGACACTGTTATCACCACCCAAGATTGCTCCAAGCCTTTTTTCTGTCCTCAGTGGTGTCCCAAGAGGATCATCACTCGGTCCCTTACTTTTTAACAACTATCTAAATAACCTTTCGCGTTACGTGCATACATACACTGGATTAAAAACTGCCCAATGTTGAAGAGACAATATTGTTCCATACTTTCACAATCTAAGTGCCTTTTTAAGTATTCTTTGTATTTTAGCAGCTTCAGCTCCGATGATGTAGCTTAATCACATTATTGAGATTGTAATTTATTAAAGAATTTATAAATGCGAAATAAATCGTTATCTTTGGTTTTAAAAAAAGGGCTTTTGATATGACAAAAATAAAGCAAGAAAAAACAAAACGTAATCTACCAATTAAATAGTTAATGTTCTTATTCCAGGACATCGCACGATCGATTCATAATCCTAAGTCTTTTTCTTCTAATTCACACGAGAAGTTTCTCTTTTTGAGTGAAGACAAGCGCAGAATATAATCTGATTATCGGAGTAACTTGGGTAACCTTGGGAGATGTCTTTATTAATAAAAACTTTGTTTTTACACACACCGTGTATCGACTTATGTGCGCTTACCAAATCATCTTGTAAATTAGTCCAATATGATGTGATCAGCATCAGATCATGTTGTACCAATTGCCAGATCCAAGAATAAAATAATATCAAAATAAAGATTTTGATGAATCGAATCCATCGACTGTTCTAATAAAAGCTGTTCATTTTAATTTTTTGATGGACATATAAATTGCTATTCGACACAGCGTCTAATGTCATCAAGTACTACTTCTGTAGTGTATAAAAGTGGGGAGTGAGCCCCCCCCACTTCTATATACTAGAGAAGTAGAGAGAATGTTCTGTTTTTAGGATCAGTAATGCACCATCTCACACTGAGTTATCGCTGTGGCAATATTTGACGATTCTGCAAATGGAACATCTTCTATAATACTCTGACTTTGTCCCATCTGACTTATTTCTATTCCCAAGTATCAAATATTCGCTGAAAGACATATTTTGGATGTTTGTAGGAAGTCTTATACCATGAGGACTGAAGATCGATATGACTGAATGATTTCCAGAATGCTTCCCATCGTGGCAGAAGAGAATGAATCATATACAGCTGCCTAAGGGAAATACTTTGTAGGGAACAAAATCATATAAGTGGTAAGTTCAATTTTAACTTACTGAAGCGAACCTTCTGGCCAGATATCGTATATACGTACAGGGGTAGATTTTGTAATGGCTGCATGACGTATTTATGAATATGCAGCGATGATTTGGAATGAAAGACGAAAAAAGCTGATGTTTATCACCAGCAATTTGAACTCTTGGATTCCCAAGAGTTCAAATTGCTGATGAGCACAAAAATTGGACAATTGATGATCGCAAATTTGTCACACTTTCAGACGAATCATCATCAACATCAGGATGAGTTCACGTTTGGCGAATGCCAAAGGAAGTGTACCATCCTGTCTCTTGCCAACCGTCAAATATGGAGGAGGATCAACAACAGTTTGGGCTGCAGTATCTTGGTATTCTTTAGATCCTATCATCAGCCTGAACAGGTAAATTACTGCCACTGATTACCTAGATATTCCGAATGATCAGGTTCATTCCATGATGCAAATATTGTTTCCCACAAACGATGTCATGTTTCAAGATGATAATGCTCCAATGAACGCGACCAGATGTTTCCTAAGCATCTTCCATGGACTGCAAAATCACCACACAAACTTTATTATGCCACTGTGGGTATATTTGGAGAGGAGAGCGAGAAGCAGATGTCCTCTATCTTCATCACTCAAGGAGCTTGAAAAGTTCCTTGACGAATGGTCCAATATTCCTCTTAAGACAGTTCAAGATTTCAACTATTGTTCTGTTGATACCTTGTAAGGGTTTAGTCCCAGTTCGGATTTAACCATCTTAATAAACCTTTTTTACAAAAATTTACTCCGTTAACCCACCCCGTGCACTTGTCTCCTCTTAAGTACCGCAACGCCAATTCCACCTTATTACACACGAACCCATCACGTAAAATTATGCAGAAGTTTTATTAAACACTTCTTGAGTACAGTAAAGTTTTCAATTCCTGCGGTACATTATTTGATAATCGAATGAGCCTTAAATGTAACGCCTGACTTATCGTTATCATCATTTACCTTTATTAATGCATGTCGCAACATGTAATTGTAAGTCTGCGATATAAAGTTGGCAATGGTGACAATTTGAAAAAAGAACGGATGCGCAGACACGAGTCTATATTATATCATTATATGGACATAATTCATTATTATGTGAGCATTCCTACTGCTTCATTTTTCTTTTTGTTTCTTCTTCCCCTCCGATTTCCTAGTTCCGTTTATTTTAATTATTTAATTCGTAATATTCCCACTTTTTTCCTACTCCATTCCTTTAAAACGACCTCGTAAATGACTCTATTTTGTGAATTACTTCGAGAATGTTCGCCAAGTGTCATCTGGGACGTGAGCCTTTAGATGTCCCTCATTTTGGCATTTTTTGTCTAACGATCACCAGAAATGTTTTATGTGAGGACCACCGGAGCTCTACCAAACCATTTCGTATCTTTTATGGCTCGTCAAAGGTTACGGTCCTTATCGATTCTATTTAGTACGGTACTTTGCACTTCTTGACAAATTAGAGATCTGCTCGCGCTACAGATGGTACATCATGCGGCGTATCTGATTATGCGAGCAAAAGAACTGAATTCCGATTGCTATGGTTTCGACTAATTTTATCCCAGCTGGGACATTCTTCTTCTAATATGAAATGGTTGTAAATTTTCTTCATCAATTTCAACTGCATTCAACTTTACATACTAAAGCTATTGGATATGCAAAATCAGATGATTTATACAACGGTACCTCACATTTCAAAATAAAAATACGAAGTAATGTTGTACCCAATCTGTTTTATCCAACAGATTTATACTTCGCATTTTTGGATGAAATAGAAGTCGTTGAGATAACAGAAGAAGGGAAAAAGCAGTATGTACTGGAACTTAAGAACAAGTTTGAGCTTCCGCAGACTGCTCAGGACCAAGATATCGACGAGGAATATTACAACTTTTTGAAAGTGATAAAGCCCAAGAAACCTAAAGGGAAAAAGAAATCCAAAGAAGAAAAAATTAGTCAAGAAACACTTGTCATGATGAACCGAAGACAACAAATGAAGGATAAGAAAAACACTGACAGGGAGAAAATTGAGTATACTGAGTTATGCAAAGCCATTAGAAAGAGACTCAGAGAGGACATAAGAAGATTTAACACAAGAAAAGTAGAACAAGCATTAAGGGAAAACAAAGGATTTAAATCAGCAGCCATGAGCAGTAATACAGGAAGACAAATGATACTGAAACTGAAGAATAGCGATGGTGTACTTATAAACAGCAAAAAAGGCATAATTCAAACAGCAGAAGACTACTATAGAGAGTTATACAAGGAGCGAGGGAATGATGCCAGCAGTGGGGAAGATGGATTGCCAATTAGCAACACATACGACATACCCGATATTCTTCCTGATGAGGCAGAACATGCATTGAAGAAAATGAAGAATCGGAAAGCCCCGGGGGAAGATGAAGTTACTGTAGAGTTGTTAAAATTGGGAGGAAGAGACATGACACAAAAACTGGCAAGGCTCTTCACAAAGTGCATTAGAAAAGGTGTGACACCTAAGCAGTGGAATAATGCAATCATAGTTTTGCTGCATAAGAAAGGGGATAAATCAGAAATTGGAAATTATAGACCAATTAGCTTGTTAACTCACATCTACAAGTTGTTCACAAGGGTCATTACTAACAGATTAGAAAGAATACTTGATGAGAATCAACCGAAAGAGCAAGCTGGCTTTAGGACAGTATTCTCAACTATGGATTATCTTCACGTAATATCACAGCTAATGGAGAAAGCAAATGAATATAAAACACACCATTATGCCTGGCATTTGTGGATTATGAAAAGGCATTTGACTCCATACAGCATAAGGCAATGTTTCAGGCACTGGAAAGACAAGGCATTGATACCCCATATATTATGATTTTGAAGAAAATATACGAGAGTGCTACATCCTTTATTAGACTAGACAAAGACAGTAGCAAATTTAAAATTGAGAAAGGAGTTCGACAAGGAGACACAATATCTCCGAAGCTGTTTACTGCTGCCCTTGAGGAAGCTTTCAGAAGATTAGACTGGTCGCAGAAAGGAGTCAATGTGAACGGAGAGTACCTAAACCATTTACGATTTGCAGATGACATTGTGGTCATAAGCCACGATCCCAAAGAATTAGAGGAAAATCTTAATCAGTTATGCACAGTTAGTAAGGATTTTGGACTAAAGATGAATATGGCTAAAACAAAAGTAACGATGAACAAGTATGCCACGGAGAGGGAAATTATGATTGAAGCAGCAGTAATTGAAAAGGTGGAGTCATATACTTATCTGGGACAAGTTATTAGCTGTAATAATGATAAATGGCTGGAAGTCAAGAGAAGAATAAATTTTGGATGGATAGCATTCAGGAAATATAGTCACATACTGAAGAGCAATATCCCAGTTTGTCTGAAACGTAAAATAATGAACCAATGTATACTCCCCACCATGACTTATGGAAGTGAAACTTGAGCACTCGCCAAAAGAATGAAAGAGAAGCTGAGAACTACACAGCGAAGAATGGAACAATTATATTGGGAATCAGACTGTTAGATAAGAAAAGAAACACATGGATTAGGCAGCAAACTCAAGTAAAAGACATTCTTATCAAAACTAAAGAACTAAAATGGTCTTGGGCAGGACACATAGCTCGAAGACATGATGACAGATGGACTAAGAAAACAACAGAATGGTACCCAAGAGGAGCTAGAAGAAAACCTGGAAGACAACGACTGAGATGGACAGATGAAATTCATGAGTTTGTGGGTAGTAAATGGATGGCCATTGCACAAAACAGAAGGAACTGGAAAGTTGCTGAAAAAGCCTTCATCCTGCTGTGGATTGAAAATGGCTGACGATGATGATGATGTGGTAATTTAAAATTGCATTGTTGGTGTTGTAACATATGTTACTATTGGTATAAAAGTGTCATTGAAATAGCTACATCTGATAAATTTATATTTCTAGATATTCTATAAAAATATACGCCTTTTTGTGTTTAAGTAATTTATCGGTAGAAATAACTAAGAGCTTGAAAAATAGTTTTACGACCACTCCTAATCCCATGAATACCAAAACATTCATTTCTGAGAATGTCGAGCACTGTCCAACTAAAACAAACAGATATACACTGGTGTACAAAACTTAAGGACCAGTCAGGTTTTCACCTGTAGCTTCTTATAGGAGAGGCCTGGATATTTGAAAAGCATACCAAAGGAACCTCGTTAGATACAGAAATGATGAAAGAAACAACACCGACACAACAACGGAAACAAAATGGTACAGAGGGACTTTATTCAAAAATGGCAACATAGCACTGGCTGCCATGATACAGATGCATCACTGCCATAGATCGAACAAAGTGAAGAGGTGGTCCTCAGTAGGAGATATGGCCACCCCTAATGTCGATGCAGGCTCTGCGCCGCCTGTCCATACTTAGAACAATGTTGTTGATAAATTATTGAAGTAACATCGTCCATTCCTCTGTCAGCGCCATCTTCAGCTGGTGAACATTTTCTGGTGGGTGTGGACGTGCTGCTAGTCGTCTCCCCAGAGCGTCCCATATTTGTTCGATGGGATTTAGATCGGTTGAACGGGCAGGCCAATCCATAGGAACAATGTCCTCACTTTCCAAAAGCATATCAACAGCTGCAGTGCGATGGGTGTGGTGTTATCATCCATAAACACGAACTCGGGGCCAGCGGCACCTCGGAACAAACGCACACGGGGTAGAATTGCCTCAGTACAGTAGCGTGCACTGGTTACAGTATCGCCTTCCAGTATCTGGAGTTGTGTACGTCCATCCAAGATAACGCTTCGTCAGACGAGAACACCTCGACCGCCATATCGATCCCTTTTAGTGATGTTTGCGGGATGATACCGTCTGCCAACCTCTCGGCAGATTAGCTGACGCCCAGAATCGCTGCTGAGACTGAATCTACTCTCATTAGTAAAGTGTACCTTACCCCATTGCCTTGCTGTCCAGTCCTTGTGTTAGTTGCACCTCTGCAAACGGTGTCTCCGATGGACATGTGTTAAAGGGACACAGCGTACTGGCCGTCGGGCAAAAAGTCTACCTTTGTGGAGTCGCCTGGCCAGTAAACCGCGATATCCTGCGTCCTGTGCAGTTGGTTTGCAATGGATCCCGTTGTCTGGTGTCGGTCCGTCTTGGCCTGTAGGAGAATATAGTGGTCATCATTGGACGTTGTTTTTCGTGGACGACCACCACTGGTCTTTCGAACAACTGTACCAGTCGTTCTGAAGGTCGACCACGCACGTGAGACGATGCTATGGGCGATACCGAACTCTGCAGCCACACTCCTCGCACTTCGACCTTCCTCGAGCTTTCGAAATTATTCGACCCGGGGTAAAGTCATCCAGATGTTGTCTACTGGCCATTTCGTTGTCTGTAACACTATATGAAACCCATCGAACGTCTGTAACAATCGTGCTCGCCATTCGGTAATTTGACATTCCTGCTGAACTGCTGCTTTTATCTGTTTATGTGAGCCCTCTCATCACGACTCAAATTTTTGCATGTCAATCAAATCACCACAGGCTGTTTCGTTTGATTTTGTGGTTGTAACCTTTAGAAATAGTGTTGGTCCTTAACTTTTGCACACCAGTGTATTATTGGGCTTCAGGATTCCCTTATAGATTTGCACGATGACATGATCAGCCTTTGCAGAGAAATAATACTCGTATACGCATGGGAAGCACCGATCCACTGTCTAAAGGCAACACCGTGGACCGGAGTTCAGAATTTCTTTTAAAGGCACTTCTTCTGCAATGATACGTCTGACTGTAGTGACAGTACAGAGTATACACGAGAGTTTGTTTGTTTGTTTATTATCAACAGATCGGCACATTTGAGCACAATCTATTTAGAAAACAGATCTCTCTAAATGAATGGCACCATCGATTTAGAGAGAGCCATAGCAAACCAATACTTTCAGTGGAAGAGATTGTATGGATTGAGCAATCAGATCTCCAGACATCGGTCCAATAGAGCATACCCAGGATGCTCTAATTAGAAACGTTGCTAGAAACATATCACTTCTCAGAAACCCAAACGAGCCTTGTGGGAGCCTTTACGCAAGAATGGGGTTTTACAAGTCCAGCATTAATTAAAGAAGGGATCAGTTCTTTATTGCTACCCACGAAGATCACGCTCTGTTATAGTATCTTTCCATGATTATTTCACGAGACATTTTTGTTCAGTCAGAACTAATTTGCATAATTCAATTTCAGATCGAAATTTGTCCAGTGTTTGTGCATTATTAACATATATTAAGTCTTGAATCTTGATAATAAAAGGCTTTTGATTTGTTTATGTTTTTTAGCTTTTTAGTACTAGTGAAGTGAAGTTAGTCATCGCGTCCAATGATACGTGTCAATCTCTAACTAAGCTATGTGCAAATGTTCTAAAATTTGCTCACTAAGATAGTGGCCGAACTTGGGTAGGTATCTGAGGCACTATTTCTGGGCTCGTATTTTAGAGAGCCCTCCGAAGCAGACCAAAGGTGTGGGAGTGAGTAAAAGAAAGAGCCATTGTGCATGAATTAGTATTATCCCTTTCTTATCCTAATGGATATTTCCCATCCCGCGCCGGGTAATGGTAACTGGTGCGTGGGGTGGTTTTCATATCAGGTTACTATTATTGGGCGAGCAACTCTCTGTCTATCCTACAGGTGTTCAAGTTCGCAGCTTTCTGGATTTCCATGTAAATGTTCTCTGAGAGGCTTATTGTCGCTAGGTTCCTATGGAGGCTCTTTGACATCAGGTCTGTGGTTGACACGGCAATGAGAATGATCATTGCCTGTTCCATATGCCACATCTTTGACCTCCTGTGTTAGGTCCCTGTACTTCCTGATCATTTTGCGCTAGCTTCTGATTATCCTGACAAGCTGGTCATGTCTATGAGTGTACTCTGTCTGGGTGATAATTCTGCATCCCGCGGTGACTTGCTGGAAAGACTGTTTCTGGGACCAGATAGCATCGGCGACATGTGTTATTTGTCACTCCGTACTCCTTGGAGATGTATTTCCTGTAGTTTCTGGTGTTAATTTCCTGTCCTTGGATGGCGAAAACGAATCCTTCCGTCTCGGAGAAGAGCTCCGCTCGTGAGTCATTGTTCGAAGCTACCTTATCTATGTTGTCCGAGGTCATTGTAATGTCTGCCATGGTGTGCCTTCAATCTTATCTTTCTGTCTTTGTTTCTTCTGTCTGTGTGAGTGGAATCTCCTTGTTGAGGTTCTGCGGTGTGTGCCATTTGTCTTTCTTCCTTATGGCTTTGTAGATTGGCGCTGTGTTTTCCTGGAAGTAATCGCCTACTGTTATTAAATTAGGTCTGTTAAATTCATCCTCTCTACTTCCCGGGCTATGGTCAGTCTCTGGATGGTCGACTTTGGGTGGTGTTGGCCATCATTATCCTGATCTAGCTCATAATCTCTTCCAGCTCAGTGTTGGTTCAATCTATGATCCCGAAGGGGAATCTCCCAATCTGTCATCTCTTGCATATTCTTGGTTTTCTTCCATTCTAGGTCTGTCCAGGGGGTGCGGCCGTCATGGCTAACTTCGCTGCTTCACCAGGGCAGGGACTGTATGTTTCCGCTATTCAGCATTGATTTTAGCAGGCTTCTCAGCGAGACTGGTCTTGATTTACTTTTGTTCTAGTTGTTGAGCCTGTATCATCCCCAGATACTTGTAGGTCTCTCCCTCTATCAATCTCTTCACAAGTCTTCAGTTGGTAGTTTCGCCCGACTGGATTTCCCCTGATTCAATCCATGGATCTTGCATTTGTGTAGTCCAAATTGAATCCTGATATCAGTGATAAATTCTTCGGTGATCTGGCATAGCTGTTGGAGTTGATTCTCGGTTTCCGCAGGGTTTGATGTCACCCATGTGCATCAGGTGAGAGAGGGTATACAGGTCCTTCCTCCTTTCTTTTAGGGTATATTCATACTCGCTGTTGTTGAGCATGGTGGACAGTGGGGTCGAGTGCTAGACAGAATCACAGTGGGTTCAGGCATCTCCCTGGAAGATTCCTCTTTTGATGTTGATCAGTCTGGTCGTGATGTTCTCGACCTTGATCGTGGTGTCCTTTCGCCATGCTTGCTTCCAGGAAGTGTGTCAGTGTCGGATTGACTTTGTGAATCTTCAGTGTCTCTACCATCCAGTTTTGGAGTACGAAGTCGAAAGCGTTGCGGTAGTCGATCTAGGCCGTGTACAGGTTGCGATGCTTCTTGTAAGCTTGCTCCATAATTGCCGCGTCAATGGTAAATTGCTCCTTGCGTCTTTTGCTCATTTGCTTGCATCCCTTCTGCTGCTCGGCTATGATATTCTGATTCTCTAATTGGTCTGATATCTTTTTTTGTTATTATGCAGCTGATCAGGATCGTGAACATTGTTGGGAGACAGGTGATTAGGCTGTATTTCTCCAGGTTTGTGGTGTCTTTGTCCTTAGTCTTCATTAAGTGATTCCTTGAGTCAGAGACTCTGAGACTGTGTTAGGACGCTTTATCATCTGGATGAACTGCTCCGCTGTGAGCCCCTGGTGTGTGTGAAGCTGAACATCTTTGACCAGCATTTCGGATGTTATTCTAGTTCTGTTTTGGATGTGTCTGTATTCCTTGTTCTTTGTAGTTGGTCGCTCACCTGCTTGATTTTTCCAAGATTGCAGGAGCTATCAGGTTCTTCATTATTATTATTTCTTCCTGATTGCGGGTTCCACCTCGTGACGGGTATTGCTATCAAGTACACAGGGTGTTTGTTGTTATGTCTGATGTTACTGTCGGTCGAGAAACTCTCTGACTATCGTACAGGTGTTCAGGATTGCGACTTTCTGGAGTTCCTTGTAGGTGTTCGCGGGGAGACCTATTGCTGCTAGGCTGTTATGTAGGGTCTTTGGCACAATACCTGTGGTTGACTCGATGATCGGGATGGTCGTTGCTTGTTGCATATGCCACATCTCTTTGATCTCCTGTCTTAGATCCGTGTACTTCCTGATTTTTCCCCATGGATTTTCTTCAGGTTGCCAGTGGGTAATAATAATAACCAGCGTTGGTTATTATTATTATATCACAGGCAGGTTAACAGTTATAATAAGAATTATTACAGAGTATTTGTGGAAGCGTGTTTCATATTTTTCAAGTAGTTCCGTTAGGGTTCCATCCCAAAATCAACTTGTTATTTGCTGTTGTACTAGTGTTCATAAGAGATTCCTTCAACTACTTGCGTACCAAGTAATTGGTAAAAGATTTACGGGGAAAATATTTTTAATTCCGGAATTTATTAAAAATTAAGAATAAAAAGTATTTTTCTTCACATTTTATTCAATCTTGGATATCACATTTCGTTAAATTTGTCATTGTGGGATCACGAAGGCGTTCTGTTCTAAAAGCGTGTTAATTAAGTCGATTGTGCTGAACATAACTTCCATAGTAACAGTGTTGTTAATAGTGGTTAGGTCCACAGACTGAAAATCTTTCTTTTCTCAGGGCCCTCCATTCTTGTTCTACACTATGATGTGATTCGATCTCTCACTTATCTGCTTGAAATGTAATGATGAAGATCAGTAAAAACATCAGAGAGAAACGTCTTGGATTTTACATCCTGTGTGTGAAAGAAATTTCCCTCTTCATCGCGCAGTTGGCGTTTTATATTTTCCTCCCGGGTCCTAAGTTACATCAACGTAAACACTAAGAACAGAATCACTTGTATGAAAAATGCTTAAGACAAAGAAAACATCTCAAGAAGTATTCTGCATTAAGAATTTCTTCTTTTCAGCTTGTCTAAGCGAAATCTTTTTTTCCCCGTAATTCGCAAAGCAGACACAGCTGTCTTCTTCTGTGGCTGGTGCTGTTATCTTTGACTACAGTGTCCTTCGGGTTACTATGGTAACAAAATAGTTGGCCAAAAAACAGCGCGGAGTTAAGACACGAAAGCGTAGAGTTGAAATTAATACGTTGTAAATAGCGCAGAAGCATCACTTTACATATCCATAAGCAAATGAGGTTTGAAAACCACACTGTCATTTGAATATCTCATATTTTGAATTATTTTTCTTATTTATAGCGACTAAAATCGATGTCTTGCTTAAGTCCTACTCAAGCACTTGTCAGACACAACCATAAATATGCTCTTAGGTTGTGTCTGTATTCTTAGGCCTTCGAGAAGACGCTAAAAAAGATTGGGAATTGAAGATGCCTTTATTGACTTACTTAATAGACCTTCAGCGTCAAAATCTGCAAATGGAACCGGCTGGTACTAAAAAAACTTTGTCGAAACTGACAGGAAAGTGAAAGAGACAGAAGAACTCTGCGATAAATGATCCGCTCGTAACTCAAGTCGACGTTGTCGCTGCACACAGGCCTTCAGACGATTGGGATACGTGTCAGCACCAGTAAAGTGCACAAGATATTGCATTATATGGATTACCAAGGTCGTGCAACTGTCCAGAAGACTAATCACACGGACTAATAATGCCAGATGCTTTCTGGTTGGTGTGAGGACCCCTAGTCTTGGATGGTATAACAATGGAAAGCTATTCTTCGGAGTGACGAGTCTCGATACATGGTCTACCAGTGAGATAGTAAATTTTTAAAATAATAAACATTAAATAAGCAAGATATAAGAGACATTAATAATTGAACAGCTAAGCTCTTTCAAAAAATACAGCGAATCTTAATGCTTCATTAATGTTGGAGGACGGATGAATCATTCTGTACCTACAAAGTTATATAAAAATCACATAATACCTGTTTATCAGCAGTGTATACCAACAACGTAATAGCTGCTCCTACTAATCTGATCCCTATCATTGTTGAAATCACAAAGCCATCTTTAACACTCTACTGGACAAGTTTATTGTTTATCCAAAGAGAAGTCCGGTTTTGTTTCTTCCTCTGTATCCATTACGATTCGATTTAGTTTCCTTTTTTTTTCTTACTACATGTATAATCTATAAAAGAGAAGACATTTCAGTTATACAAGGTGAATCACGCGGGTACAAAAATACTAAAATTTTACTTTTTATGAATTAAATGGAGAGAGAGAGATGAAGGAAAAAAAACCCTTACTTTCAGTTGTTTTCGAAACAGCTAAGACAACAACATGTTAAGTTTTTTTTGGAGAGTTTTATCCTTTTTGTGTTTTTATAGGCAGTCGTGTCTCAGTTGACAGCACTCCGGGAAAGAAAGAAAGAAAGAAAAAAGCGGAAGACGGAAGCATGGGTAATTGGGTTGAATGCAAAAGCCCGAAGCTCTCGATTTGTAAACGGTAGGCCCTCCCGTTCTTCCACATGGGCATTAATTAAAATGAAATTTAATCCTGAGAGGAAGCGAGGAAATTAAGAGGGAGGAATGCAAAAGGTTTGGCTTAACATCGAATAGAAATTGTTATAATTGCAGTGTGGATGATTATTGTGGTTTGTCCATCGACTGATCGGAAGAGAACTCACAGCAAGACGTTAACTGCGCGAATATAGTTTATAGGCAATTTAAAATATTCAGATTAGCATATACTGATGTGCCAAAGAATTAGAAACCTATAGAACAATCCAATGGTATTGATATTTAAGGCAAATTTTAAACCGATCTTTTAGACCCATCATTTCGCGTCATCTAATTTTATGATATGAATTAATAAGCAGCTGATGAGTTGTATAACTTGCTATAATGATGGCAGAAATCATGATTGGCTGGAATTAAATCTGTTGTTTATGCGTCAGTTAGTAGCTATTTATGGAAGCGATTGACCATAGATTTAATGAAGCATACATTTCTTTCTATCTATATCCATATTGGGCATTCTCTACCTCTCTTTGCTCTCAGCTCTTCTCATATGACGTAACACTAGTCATTGGCTCACTGAAGCGCTGCATGACCAGCCACACGTTGTAAAAGTCTTAAAGGAGTAAACCAAAATTACGAAGATCACTTAACGTATTAGAGAAACTCATAAATTGGATGATATGTGAAGGTGATAACTGATGACCCTGTTCAGGTTGCTGACAAACTGAATAAATATTTTGCGTCTACCTTCGAACGTGAAGAAGTTCTTATTGCTAGAAATACAAGAAATATAATGAGTATAAGAGGAAGAAGACAAAAATCAAATCCACTGATCTGATTTTTGACTGGATTTGATTTTTGATTGATTGCTTGCTGGATGAAATTTTATATTCATTGAATGAAAAACCTTGAACCTTTCTCGATACCGACAAACTTGGCCACGGTGTATAAAATGCCTATAAAACTCGCTCCTCTCTAGATGGAGAAAGTTTCCCCTCTGTGGAGGGAGAAAGAAACCAAACTCGAATATGCGACCGTTTTTTTCACACATTCTGGAAAGACGGGGATTATAACCACTGCATCAACAACCACGAGGATGTAAATCAAAGATTTATACCATAGATTTACACGCTGTGAAATCACCGATATGAATCTTAGGGAGTAATTAATTATGGATTTTGAAAGGATCTGAATGAGTCAAAAAACATTTGTCATCAGAAAGCAATTTATCATGAAAATATATTCACTTTTTATTTCTTTTAAATTTCGATAACTTCTCGTTACATCCTTTCGCAGAAATTTCTTCTTTTGTTACTGTTTTCTTGGTGGTATTCACAGACTCGTTCAATCATCCCCTCTGTCTGCTGTATGCGCATGTACACGGGCTCTCACATAACAAACAGAGAATGCCTGCACGGATCTCGGTGGAAAACACGATGAAGTAGAGCGAACCATGGAAAGTGGGAGTTGCACAGAACACAAAGTTCTCTTGAGACACGAGAATTCTTTACATCACTGACGAAGAGTAGTGAGCAACTGAAAGGACAAGCAACTGCTTCTAGACGTATTACTTGAAAGCGTGTCATCAAACTAATGAAGCAAAAATAAATAGCGCAGTATACACTTCCAGAAAAAAAGTTAGCGCCTTTATAACTACCGCGAGGATTATTTTACGTTTAATTTTTCATCTCTATGAGTTGGTATTTGCTTATTAAGAAAGCATTACCTGAGCGCAATTTGAAATGTAAGAGAGTGTTTATTTTGAAAGACAATGTTTCTTATGTTTTGTTGTTGTAGTAGGGTTTTAGGAGCATCAGCAACTAAGGCCATATCGCTCGATGAATACTGCCTGTAAACTGTGTGTGTTCTAAGGTCGATTTTCTGCTTGCTGGACGAAAAACCCAAGTTTCTGGGAGAAAAAAACCATGCTGTTCTTGCCTGAGACCAACTCGGCCACGTTGGGACAAAAAAGCACATAAAAATGTTTCAAGTCATTGACATTACTCGAACTCAAGCCTTTTCGGTTCGGTGTAGGTAAGATGGTGATCTAACCAACTGTGCTACCCAAGATGGCGTTTCTCACCTAATCAGCGGATTAAATAATCTTGATTAATCAGTAAAAATCATCCTCGTGCTCAGAGTAAAGAATAGCATATTGTTGCTTGCGTAATCAATAAAAATTATTAATGAACATTAGCATGGAAGCAATTAAGACCTTGAGAAGTTAGTATGTAATCTTTGTAAATCGTAGGGTAGATTTTATTGTTGTTTTACCTATTGAAAATTAGTATTTCCTTGAGAAAAAGTCGTGTCCCCTTGATTGACACTGACTAATTCGGCCATGGTGTGAAACTAGACCATAATAATTCGACTTTTCAAAGGGATTTGAACCAGGTCTTTCCCATACGGAGTTCAACGATTGCAATCAAAGAAGTACTCGATACACATATGAAGTTGTTATGGACTGTTTGTGACTCTCATCATTGAGGTGCAGATGAGTTCAATTTTCTATCACGCGGACTTATATCCTACTCCATGCCCACTGCTCAATGCAAAAAACTCAGATAGCTGCTTGAGCCCACTCACAGTCTGAATTTATAGACTACATCACTGTCACTCGCATCTTGTTTCTGTCTCGTTGGATTTAAGACATTACCAGTACTTATTGTTTGATATTTCATGTCTTTGAGGAAATGGTTATTATTCAACCAATCACACATGTGTCCAAGGAGGCAGGATAAAACCCTGGAAAAATAATTAAAGAAATGAAGGTATTCTCTCAATAAAGTTTATGCTAATTTAGCTTCGAACGTCAAGAAAAGTAGCGTGCTAAGACGCTGTTCTGAATTTCAATACTGGAAACTGAGGAGATTCCTGTACGACTAACAGCTGGTTTCCAAAAATGTTATGTGAAAAAACCAAGCAGAAACCAGGTGACCAAGAAAATAAGGAGTCGGTTGGCATTAAATTTTGTTGATAATAGGAAATAGAAGTAGACCACGCAAATATCTTTTAATCTAAAGCGTAAACAAAAAAAAAGAGAGAAAGTTTGGCATTGTTCAAACGTAATTTTCAAATACGAAAATTCATAATTATACTTATGATGTCTGGCTAAAAAACAACAGTTCCTTATATTCAAATTAAAACAGAATTTTCAGGGGCAGAAGGCAGTAAATTAGATCCGCAATATGACATTAAATGAATGCAGACATGAGGACAAAAAAGGAAAGCTGCTGGAATAAAGAATATTATTAGAAGAGAAAAGAAATGTTAAGTAAATATGAGTTAGGGATAAACAGGATGGGTGCAATTAAAGTTCTCTTTCTGCAGAGAAAACTAGTCGAAAAATATGTTGGTTAGACACACCAGAGTCTCCTAGCTGCAGCTTTTAATTGTAAAAGCAACCAGGAGAGTGTGACCATGATTCTGTTGGTAGGATAACTACAAATAAAAGTATATATTGGAAATAAACAAGGAACTGTTGGTTGTGTTGTTGTTGTTGTCCTCTGTCGTGAACGGTTCCATAAGTAACTACCAAGCTCTGTCTTTACTGCCAGTCGCGAGACAGGGTCAGTAGATATACCCAATTATAGAAGCCATATAATAACAGTTTTTCCAAGAAGGTCTGTTCTGGATGGCTTCTCTTCCTTTAATTTTAAGAAATAATTAGAACATAAAAAAGCAACTTTTCAAATAATGACGCCACACAGATAATTAAAATGTCTTTCAACATAATTTAATAATCATTAAGAAATAAAAGTCGGATGATAAAAACGGAGAAAAATAATACAACAAAAAATACAATATAAACATGATCTGGTTTTCGACAACATTCAATGACTAGGTCACATTTCACTGTAGCTGGCACAGTTCCAAAGAAATTTCTTCAAAGACTGCTATTCGTCTTTGAAGACAATCGTCGCCACCAATTTGTAAATGACAAGACTTTGCTACAATGTGAGTACCCATCAGTAATGTTATAATTCAGAGCAAATCAGCATCTAAATCTTGTATTGTAAGAGAATGTCTGCTTTTCCAATGTATGATAGTACTTAATAAAGGCATCGATTAAAAGTAAAACGGACTCTGGAGGTAGTTATGATTTGCGTTTCAATTCAGGCAAGTACCTGTTAAAAAGAAAGAATTTTCATCCATGAATTGCGTCAAAAATTTTAACAAGTGAAGTTCAAGCAGTACTGTAGTCCTGAGATCGTCCTTCTTTGTTTTCAAAACTCTCTGAAAATTCGGTCAAGGTCTCTTTAGTATTCACCAGTGGGTAGCACAGTTGGTCGTCCTCCCTACACCGGGCGTAAAAGACCCGAATTCGAGTCCCATCGATGACGAGAGGAATTTGTATGGCCTTTTTCACAACGTGGCTGACTTAGTCGGTCTCAGGCGAAGGTAGCATGGTCTTTCTCCTGGAAACACGGGTTTTTCATCCAGCAAACAGAAATCGACCTCAGAACACACGCAATTTACAGACGGAGTACACTGAGCAATATGGCCTTAGTCGCTGATGCTCCTAAAACCCTATTGCAACAACAACGAGTGTGAATATTATATTTTAAATGCAGAAATAAATGATGGTTAAAAACAAAGAATTTTTAACAAATATTTTAATGCAATTTACGTTTCAAATAAATATTTAAAAATATTAAAGATCCCACTGATTTGAAAATCGTGTTTTTAATCTTCGCTTAATTCGAATCCAACTAAATATACTCGCTGTAAATTTATTAAAGGACATCGTGGACATTTAATAACAAAACAAAAAAACTGCAACAAAAATATTTATGCATTAGCGATTTCAACAAATTGTGTTGGACGATCACAAAGTCTACGATAATTGCTTAATTAAAACATAGAAAGATATTACTAATTAAAAATTATCTCATTAGCTTTAATAACTACTAAAATAACCGAAGGGTTTAAATTTTTAATTAAGGACGCCCGAGTTGTTTAGGTAGCGCAATTTATAACACCCCTGAGTAGCTTTCCAGCCTGGAAAAAGTTTCACGATGGAAGGAAGAAGCTATAAATTAGAACCAGTTTGAAAATAATAATTTCCATCCGAAGGCGCTGAAGTTCATGGTGCTTTTTATCATGGGATGTATTGAAGGAGACGATATCATGCTTTTGAAGTTCATGCTTCTAGGAATGTCTCGAGTTTTCGCGAAAAATGAGGAAACGGGCCAAATTCTTAAACCAGTTTTTCTTTAAGAAGTTTAAGTAATCGATATCTCCTGACGACAGCTTTATAGGGCCGACACGATATATACTGTATTCATTGCATTTTTATATTTTTGGTCTTTAGCTTCGACGTCTCTTCTGTCTCCTCGTGAAAAGAAATATCCCTACAAGCGAAGTATTCTCCTTTCTCAATTTAAAGAACATGTGGCCAAGAAAAATTATCAAGGAACCAAATTTTGAATTTTATTTCTTCGGTATTTCTTCTTCACTCAATTTCAGGGATATAAACATCTTATTTTCGTGTATGGTATTCGTATTAAATGGGTTTTATTCATAATTAGATTGATTTAATCTAACGTTAGATCTTCGGATCAATTGAACATCATGTCCAGAATGTTTAATGATCTTCTGAAACCCAAAACAAAAGTAATTCTTTGGTTCTTTCTCATCCCTGTCAATTATTAGCATCCGAAGATAAGGAAATAGTAACCTCGTGGTTTTAAAACACCAAGAATAAAATATTCTTTAACTAATCTAAATGTCTATGCAATTCTTTCTTTCGTGTTTTCTTGTGGCGTCCATAAAAAGTTGCTTCACGCTTACGTGGCGTGTTGCTATGCCACTATCCGTTTCCAGAAACCTTTTAGCTTCGATCTTCCAGACGCCAAAATTATAAGGAACTTCCCCTGTCCCCGAAGACGTTCAGTAAATTTCTTTTGACACATTTCAACGGTCTGGTCTTTCTTAGCTTTGTCAAGAAAACATTAGTTCTTCCAGACCTTAAATCCATTTCGATTACTACTTTTCAACTGCTGTCTAGACTCGTATATAAGATGCCCTACTACACTCTTCTAAGGAGAGTAAAATACAATAGCATTCAAAAGCTAAGTAATAAAGAGAAAAGTCGATTATTTCAAATTACTCATTTCATTTTTATAAAATAATAATGGGACTTTGTGGTAAAGTTAGAACTTCGACGTTCTTTTAGGGTATTGTTATTTAGTTTTGCAGATGAGTCTGAAGAATCTTTAAGGACTTTAATAAAGTATTAATTGTACTAAAAGTATTTAATTATTAAAAGTATTAATTTGTAATGAAGTCAATACTACGTCAGTGATCTTTTGTTGGAGTATAAGCTACAAATGTGCCACTGACCTACATATTTGTGAAAAGGAGATGAAAATTTCTACAATAGTGTGTGTATCTCAGATATTTCAGAGAAGGTGTAAAGCTTCTTAGGCAAACCACATTACAAGTGGTGAAATATTTGTGTTTCTAGCGCGTCTGTTTTGTCTCTCTCTCTCTCTGGCAATCTGGAAATAGCTCCAGAGAAACAAAAATACCACACAGATTGATGGGTAGATCGGCAAATATTTAAAAATATATTAAAGAAACGTGTATATTAAACATTGACGAAAAGGTATGATCATCCAGATTCATTGTCTCAAATCTTTATTGCATGAAAATATAGGAGGAAAAAATCTAAAACAGCTGTTCAAGTGAGATCCATTTGGTTCTATGCAGCATTCATCGCGAGGAATCCACGATTTCCATATCCTTTGTTCTTCGCACACCGTCTGGAAAAGATCTGAATTTGAATCCCGCCAATGACGCGCTGGGAATTTTTAGTGGTCTTTTTCACAAGATGGCAGAGTTAGTCGGTCTCAGGCGAGAGTGGCATGTTTCTTTCTCCCGAAAACTCGGGTTTTTCATCCAGAAAACATTTTACAGCCGGCACAATATGGCCTAAGTTGCTCATGCGGCTAAAGCCCTACAACAACCAACATTCTCTGCCGATTTTCGAAGGGTATGTCTTCCAATAGCTCCCACAAATTGTTCGACAGAAAATGTAGGCTTGCCATTACTGAAAGCCTTGCTGGTGAAAAATAAGGACCACTAAGATCGTCCCAAAAACATCACACTCGGAATTTAAGGAAAAGATACGTTGATAATTATTAGGGACAATCGTACATGGGTTTTCTTCGGCCCACAATGTTTCTGGAGCTGAGCATTCTATTTCCTGTAAACCATGATTCATCAGTAAGCAGAACATGGTGAGAAGTTGAGGATCACGTGTGCATTGCAAAAGGAACCACTGACAACTTTCTGCTTCCATTCAATCTTCTGGAAACGGTTCTTATACAGGCGTACCGTAAAATGGATACCATGGTACCAGTTTAACAAATGCCTACTGTAAACAACGCTAGGGCAGTCGTCATAGAATCTGAAACTGAAGTAACAGAGAAGTCGACACTGCTGGCACGTTCTCTGTAAGACTGGTTACTTACGATTGAGTAATAGGTATGATTCATGTCGTAGAAGATTAAAACTCATTTTTGTAATTTATGAAGAATGTTTAAAATCTCGGAAATAAAGACTTCTGAGACGCATGCTTATAAGATTTTTTATTTTTAGCTGTAGAATATTCTCCTACATTTTTTCCCACATAATTTTGAAATACACTCTGTATATATTGGTTGTCCTATGGAGAAGTGATCTTAGAACGGTCGTGGACAGGCTTTTAGACTATTTTATTTTTCCAGGTTTGTTGCTATAATCTGCTCGGGTTCCATCTTGTGTCATTTTTCCTTTTAATCTTCATCTGCAGTCCCAGCGGAAAGCACAGTGGTTACAATAATCTTCAACGTCTTATGGAAAAAAAATTTGGTTTGATTCCTATCCAAATGGGAGGAACCTTTATGGGATTTGTTGGCACTGGCGGAGTTAGTTGGTCCTAAGAAAACTACGCTTTTCCTCCCAAAAGCTAAAATTTTTCATCACTCAAAACAGAGAAATCGACCATAGAACACACTAAGCTGAATTTAGAGACACGTCATATTAATGTCTCAGTTGGGAAAGCTCTCGTGGAAGTACTTCTCACGAATCCTGCCTGGAAGGGGAGGCCAGCAGAGGGAAAGTAGGCTGTTATCACAGTTTCAATAACAAAATGGCTTTTATGTGTGAAAATTACAGACAGAACCTTCGTATCTAAAAGTGGAACTTAAACACCAGTGCCAAGATAGCGCTTTGCTTCAAGGTTCGTTAAACAATGCAGGTGAATTATGGCTTCTATGTCAGCAAAAAAAAAAGTGCAGGGTTGTTAAAATCTGCAATGCTATGCATTATTTCGAATATGGAATTATTTTTTTCCCCAAATGATTGGATTGTTCGAAGACCAGATTGCTTCTAGCAATCTGCGCGATGTTAATATATTACTACGTTCTTCAGCAAATGATCGCCGGTCCTGACTCGCAGCAATCACTGAAACAATTGTCATTAGACAAGAGAAAGATTCAAATTAAAGTTCATTGATTTTTATTGAAGACAAATTGCCATTCTCTCTCACTATTAATTCCGGAACACCAAGATTAAGCTGGAAGGAGGAGTCAATGATTCCTTACATTTGTTGAAGATCTCGGTTAACATCCGTAGCCGTCAAGATAATTATTTTTCAAGAAAATCTAATGAGGTACCTATGGAAACTAATTGCAGGTGTCGTGGAGGTGGGTATTTGAGAAACGAAGGGAAATCACAGCTAACACCAGAACTGTATCATCAAAAAGAAATTTCATTAAGGCGATGAATTTCCTAGGAGATTTTCTCAAGCTAGCAGATACGATTTATTTCTTATTTTTGCCCCAGAAGAAATTGTAAAGCATTTCCTGTGATTAATTTGCCATTTCCAGAAAATCATAATTGAGCGATTCTTTTTGACTGCAGAATTTTATTACAATGTCCATAAATACGCGATCAGTTTAAAATGGTTTATTCTCCAGGTTAAGAACTCCTATGTCTTGTCTTATTTTTATTCTTTGATCTTAAAGCTTGCAGACTGTGTGGATAGACGTCAAAGACCCCTTATTGTTATTAAAGGAACTTTTTTTTATACAGAAAGCAATTTGAACCCTACCTAGTGTGGACCATACCTAGATAATCGATTAAGCCATTAATTCTTCAAAAGCAAAATGATTTATTGAAGAATTTATCGGATTTTTAGATAGATGACTACGTACATCAATAGCTTCTTAATTATCTCTCATCAAATATGACGAAAATACATTAATGACAAAGGATAATGCGTTCAAAATACTCCGATGGGTTTGAAGTATCTTATCGAAGAGAATCCTCTGCATTTGTAAATCAGATGCCATTTCATTGATTATGTATATTGAGCAAAGGAAGTATTGATTGTGTTAGAACTGGGTTGTAATTCATACAGCAAGTTTTTAGTTGAAATGGACTATTCCTGATGAGTGGTTCACCGGATCACCTGAAATTAGAAAGGGAGTAGTCTTGAGCACATAAAAAGCAGAACACGAGGCAGTCAAGTATTTGAAAGTCAATGAAATGGAAAAAACGAGCTCCAAACATTTCAAAACAATGCTGTTATATAATGTTTCCAATGGATGAAAGCGATATTTTTTATAGAGGGTTGTTGTCAGAGATAAAATCGGAATATTTCTTTTTATTATCGCCAAACTGCTCCGAGGGTTGAGCCTACTTTGGTAACTTTAGGAAATCTTCGAGAAAAGATTAGTTGAATGGATGAATCTTTGTATTGTTAAGTGGGTCATCTATTTCATTTTCAAAATCAAATGAACGAGAAAACGATCTACTCTGCTGAATAAATGGAATTGAGAAATGATCTGTAAAGGAATTTCATTCGACTTAAAAAGTAATTGTACGAAGGGAACAAGTCATTCAGAAACAGTTTCGAGTTGCACATACATGGTTGCTCTTGCTTCTCGTTATATAAAATAATCGTCTTCCTTAGACCATAAATAGCTAATTTTATATAGTCAAGTGTGTCTTCTTAATCTCTGAAATTTCCCCATCTAGAAGGGGTGGATGGATTTACCTGAAAATTTATGGGAATGTGGTTAATACGAATGTAAACGACTGGCACATCAAGCAGAACGTGAGTAAATCGTCCAATATCTGTTACTGCTTTAACGCAGAAATCTGAAGGTACCATTAAAACATGTAAACTTCAGCAGACAAAGAAAACGATGTCTACGAGTGTGCAATAACTTTGAGATGCGACTGGTGGACTTTGGAATAGCTAGAATTATTGGATTGTTAGAAGGTATATGGCCAAAACGACAAATGAATCGTTGATGCAGTTGGCAACAATGGGTACTGGAAAGTTGGTGGATATATCGCCAAGGTTTTGGTGTTATTAGAACAACGTCAGAAGATTATGAACAATGGAACCGCCGACTGGCGCCAGAAACAAATTTAATTCAAACCGTTAGATTTACAACATCGTATTATGTTTTGTTCGTCTCTGGCCATCCCTCTCTGTGCTTGTGTCTGGGAGCACGATTAACAGGCGACTGAGAGAAGTAGAGCTTCATTCTCTCCGTCCGATGTCTTACCTGCTTATAGTACCAGCCTATCGGGGTCACCATCTGTAGTGGTGTAGGGACAGGGATTCTTGGAGGCAAGAATAGTATCAAGTTGTCTTTAGAAACTTATGGGGAGCCATGAATTACAATAGCAGTTTACTTCTGGTCGTTATTGATGGCATGGTGACATCAAGACATTATGTTGAAACCAATCTATGACCAGTACTTCTGCCCTTTCTACGCTCCATCGCAAACAATATTTTTCAGAAGAACAGTGCCGGCCACATACGGTTCTCGTATTCCGATAGTCCCTCTGTGGTGTTGGCATGCTTTCTTGGCTACACGTTCATCAGATAATCGCTCATCGAATATATTTAGAATATAATGGGACATTCATTGACCTCTGCCTCTAGCCACCCTGCCAGTGCTGCTCACCTCACAGCACAAGTGCAAGAAGCACGGCTCAACGAGCGTCAACATGAATTTTGCCACCGTTCTTCTTCCCCCTTACTTCTTGGAGGCGAGTATTGAGTTGGCGATATAATGCGAGTCAAAGTCATTGGGTACCTTATCAATTACTATGCAAAATCATTACTTTTCATTGCTTTTGAGTTGCTTTTCATAATTTTTTAACAACGGATGAGGTTGCGGAGTTGGCTTTCCAAAAATACAGTGGTGTAGACCTTAATAAAACAAAAATAACACGAAAGAGAAACGCAAAATAAAAATTAACAAGAAATAGTTTTTAAATATTAATTAAAACTCAGAAAAATACGTTCGTTTGGCCACAAGCATAAACTAAAATACACGAATGTCTCACTTAACGCCACTTCACTTTAACCGGATTTTAAAACACTAAAATGAACCAACAAGAATGTAAAAATAGTTGGTCTCTTTCACAGGATGCATTACTGAAAACCAAGTCTCACATGAGCAAAATTTTCTCATTCTTGGAAAGAGTTTCACGAAATAGAATTAGGCACATCGAGCAATCAGATTGTCTTCAGCCAGCGGATGGTTGATTGTTGGAACAGACTTCCATCTGTTGTTGTGGAAATGGGTAGTTTGAATAAATTCAAGAAAGAACTGGAAAAATTATTGGAGGGAATGGATAGTGATGTGAGAAGTTTTTCTTTTTGGCTGATATTTTATAAGCTTGCTTTCTTGTATCATCTGATACTACTAATAATAATATTAATACTAAATATAATGAATGGCCATTTCATTAGTAAACCTACCAAATGAAACTAGATCCCGCCTTTAACTCTTATAACAGCATGGATTCCTCTTTACGGGGACTCAAGTCAAAAGAGTGCTACAGAGCTGCAGGTCCTCGTTAACACAACTGCCTTTCGTAGTTTCTACAAATCGGATGGTTTGTAGTCTCTATTACAAAGAGGTCTTTCAATCTCATCGCACAGGTACTCAACTGGATTGAGATATAGTGATTGGAGAGGACACCACAGTAAGTTAAAGTCAATTCATGTTCCTGAAACTAGTTATGCACAATTCTGGCGTTCTGACTTGGCTCGTTATCCTATTGGAAGACCCCATTCGCAGATGGATCTGCGAATGGGGTGTTCCAACTGCAGATATTATGGGATGCACTTGATCCCAAAAAATTTCCATACAACGTGTGGCATCCATACGTTGATCTACTGGTATCAAGGGGCTAAATATTCACCACGAAAACATGAACTGTTGGTACTTGGCAGGATGGTCTTTAAAGTTGGGTTCTTTCTCCATATTCTGGTCTTACCATCAGTATGAAACATCAAGACCCGAAATCGTCAGACCAAGATTTGTCTTTATTATTCACTGATCCCGCTGTAACCTCCCTTCTTGTTTTTTGCTGACAGGAATGGAATCCTATTCAGTCTTCGACTGCGATACCCAATCCATGATACGGTACAACGAGTTGTACGTTCTAAAATACTTCTTTGATTAACAATGTTGACTGACTATAGCCTTTCTGTTACTCTGCCGAAGTCTTGTCAGCCTCTGTTGAGCTCTCCCATCACCTAGCTGTTTCGAAACACAAGATCCTGTTGGCTGGGTGTTATTTCGTTCTTGCACTGATCTCAATACACTTGAGAAACAAACGTACGTGCAAACTCCAAAAGAGTGAAAAGAGTAGGCGTGCCCAATAAAGTGGCCACTCAGTTTACTTCTGCATCAAATAAATAAATTATAGTATAGCAATAAAATGTAAAGCAAGACTTCTGCACAATATATTAAAACACTTATATTACTTAGCACTTTTATTTATAGGTACTGAGTCCCTTAGCTTTTGCGCATGAGTGCATACATGCACGTGAATCGCTTCAGTAAATTAACTGGAGGAATCCAGTTCGTTATTATGTCTCTCACTCTCTCTCTCTCTTTTACTCTGTCTCTCACCTGCAGATTTGCATTCTGTCTCTGCACGCAATGTCCCGGATGCTCACGACTAACCCACCTGTTGTGGATTACCCTTCTATTTAACGACCAATTGAACAATCTGATGCAACACAGACGAAGCATGAAAATCAATGCTACATCTACTAGAACGCGCTTATGCAAATATCTTATCTAGCCTATTAGCCTTGTTTGTTTAACACTTGCAGGAAAGTTTAATTGTCAGGTTTAAATTCCGTATTGAGTAAAGACAATTAACATCCCCTTCCGTTCCACTACAAATAACGCTGTTCTCCGATAGATAAGTACCATTTAAGTTCTCACGAGATGCAGTGGTCCACGGTGTGAATTTTCTGAAGTATTTGTAACTTCACTTCTAATGGAATGTGTTTTCAAATATTCATTTTCGCCCATTTGCACTTTCGTTGGAGAATTCTTACTTCCAAGTAATTTAATGGAATAAACAACAATTGATTCTTGATAATTTGATTAATTGAGATATCTGCCACCATGTTTGCATCTTCACTTCTTGGAACTTCTTCACAATGAAATTTCTGGTCACTTTTTATGTCATAAATTTTGTGTTCAGTTCTTATGTTTTGAACCATCATAATGGATGGAAGGATCTTATTGGATTTTCTCGTACCATAGTCGAGTTAATAGGACTCAGGTTAGAGTTGCGTACTTTTTATCTTGCAAACCGTAAGAAGACTGATCATATGTACTGTAGAGACTCCTCCTGACCTTAGTCCTTTGGCACAAAATCAACAGCAACAACAATATCAATAAATATTATTGTAGGGTTTTAGGAGGGACTAAGGCCATATTTTTCGTTGTGTATTGTCTGTAAATTGTGTGTGTTCTCAGGTCGATTTTCGGTTTGCTGGAAGAAAAACCCGAGTTTCGTATCTATCCTTAACAATCATATCTATCCTTAAAAGAAAAACATATTTGAAAAACCCAGCATGGAAAAAAAGTCGCTACTGATTACTCTTCAAAGTATTTTTACGTTTCTCCTGGAGGGGAGGGAATCTGTCCTGCCTGCACCCAAGGTCTAATTATAGCGACACCTCGTTATGCAAGCAATACAGAGAGGATGCGACGTGCGAAGAAGGTTTAATTAAAATGTTCAAAAAAAAGTTATCCGAGCTTCCTGGTATTTTCCTATCAACTCATATAGCTAGCTGGATTGCTTCTAGCAATATGAGCGAGCCTATATTAAACCCTTGGCGTATTTCGAACTCATTTTAATATATCGCATCAGAGTCGAAAGAAATTTCGAGCTTTTGATTGAAGAAGATACAAAAGTTTAATAACCGAAGAAGATGGAAATAGTTAACTATCAAGATATATCGAAATGTGTTATTATAATAGAGTAATTAAGATGTCTAATAAATCCTGCTACCCTTAAATATTAATTTCTGCTTTATTTTTCTTGTATTTTTTAAGATGTTTATGTCGAATGATTTCACCAAACAGACCATCCAGTTAATACAACGGTAATGGACAGTTCTATTGTGGGGAATCCTTTCAAATAAACCAGTGAATCGCTTTTAAACAAAGTTAGATTCCGGATAATCATTCCACAGCTGCAGTCTTTCGAAGCAAGCCACAGAAATAAGTGATATTGGAGTTATGCGATATATGGGTCGCATACACCAGAGTAATCATTATTATCAATAAATCACTAAAACTCCAATCAGAAAAGAGCATTCATGCTGGCTAAGAATAGATATCGTTAGGTTTCCCTTTCTAAGGAAAGTGCAAATGGTAATCAGTTAAGAGTGGTGTTTTTGATAAGAACCACAGATGCCAGATATAGCAATCGAGTTACTATATCTAATATCATTCCGTTTATCCATGGACGTATATCCATCCTTATGCTAACACAAAATAATACTTCGGTTCTGCAGTATTTTACTGCAAAAATCCTTTTATAATGTTTCTTTTTAATTACAAAGTAATTAGAACTGAAAGATGTTATTGTACTCGTAGTAGTAGAGTCTTAGGAGCATTGCGTGTGCTCTCTGATCGATTTGTTGTTTGCTGGATGAAAAACCTGAGTTTCCGGGAAGAAAAACCATGCTATCCTCGCCCTAGACTGAGACTTAACTCAGTCGCGTTGTGAAAAGGACCATAAAAATTTCTCTCATCATCGACGGGACTCGAACTCAGGTCTTTTCCTTCCGGTGTGGGATTACGGTGATTCTAACGAGGGCCAAGTGCAAGAATTATCATATATTACAACAGAGCATTTAATGACAAGCCAATAATTAGAAATCAAAAGTGAACGGGGCTTACATCTCTGAGAGGATTGAATTCCTCTGGTTTGTCCAAGCAACGGTTCCTTGATCTTGGGAAATGGATTGCAATCTCAAGGACTATATCATACCAGGACTATAAGAGAGGATGAGATACGAGATGGACTGTGTGATACGAGATCTTGTTTTTTCAAGGACTACGTATACACCAGTTTCCGACATTTGTGGCAACTTCTGAAGAAATTTAGGGAGCAATTGCTGACCAAGAAACGTTGCAGAGTAGATACAAGATCTTTGATCTGAAGCTGTAATCTGACCTGAGGTAATGTCACTATTTTTGTAAGTATCTACACAAACATTCAATGCAGGGACTTTGTTTCAACACTGATGTTGAGGTTAAACTTCAAATTATTAACTTGATAAATATCAGTCTCGAAGGCCTTAGGTGGTGACGAGGGCGTGCTCAGTGTGCTTTACGTTTGGTATAATCCACGTTTATAATATCGACGAACGATTTTGGTAGCTAAAGAAGGTCGAGCGCTTTCCTTCTGTTTACCATAATGTTCGAGATTTTATGATTTGGAATTGAAGCTTGGAATTGAATTACGTCTATATTAGAACGCATAATTTCGTTGAACTTTAGTATCGATCCTTCTGGGGCAGTACGAATAATTAAAGACTGGGTGTATTTCTATAGTTTTATATTTATTATTACAGGATCAATATAAGATTGTATTCAGTTTAGACTCTTTCAGCGCTGATATTTTGGAAAAAAAGATTCTTATATCTCTTCGAACGTTAACGCACAGCCAAAATCCCATTAAATACATTTTATTGTAGCCTTCCGTTTTCTATCCAACCTCTAAGAAATCTAGGGACATTTCGAGGAGGGGGGATATAATTCAAAAGGTAGAGAAAGGATAAGTAAACTAGGATAATCCAGGATCTAATCCCCTTTGTTATGTTTGCTATCGAAAATACACGAGAAAAGAAGGAAAAGTTGATAAGGGTCATGTTTTCTTTTGTTCTGAACTTATGTATTGGTTAACCATTTGTCTTGGCGACAGACAGCGCGAGCGACGGAACGTACAGTAGCCAGTCATGCAGCGTAATCAATCAGTTACCGTAGCCAGAAGAGACAGTGAGATGATGGTTTAGTGGAGAAGCTGTAAGTATTAACTTCCAGATCGCTCTACTTCCTTCCTTGTGTATGGTCAATTCCTTCGACTTATGATCAAGATCATCCCTCTACGAAAATCACTTCCGTACTTGGATAGACAAAATATGTGTGATGTCTTCAACTTGGAACAAATTCAGTTCCCTTTTGTCGAACGCTTTTTTCTCTCAGTTTTTTATTTGCTATCGTCTCCACTTAATAAACAGCTCCACTTCTTGTTTATGTTAAGCTAAAAGACTGCTGATCATATTCTTTATCAAAGTAAGACAGAAATTTTGAAATATACGTTAATATTTATAAAATGAAAAACATCTTAGTAGTTCTATCTGCATTTTACCAATTATATCCTAAAGTGGTTGGTAGAGCCTAGACGATTATGTTAGTAGATTAGACCCTTTCTCCATACTTTTCATTAATGGTATAATCGCAGTGGATATAATCGTCGTTCTCCCCACACTGGATGGGAAAGGCTTTTGGGTGCGAATTCGGTCAATGGCCCAAGAAATTTTTATGGGATCTTTTCACAACTTGGCTGAGCTAGTCGGTTTTTCGGGTTTTTCATCCAGTAAACAAAAACTAGACAACAGGACACGCTCAATTTACAGACATAATGTCACCTCATACCCTTAGTCGCGTTGGAGCTTAGGTAAAATGAATATTGGAAATATGGCATATGATGATGATGTATTCAAAGGTTTCTAGTTTTTAATATTGATTCTTTGCGTGTAAACCTAGGTTATGTGTGGATATGCGCCAAAGCAGCTAAGGCTATTGGGCGTCAGTGTCTTTAATTACGTATATTCTTTGGTTTGCTGATTATTGGACGAATAACCAGAATTTCCAGGAGATAAAGTCATCCTCACCTGAATGGGACTAACTCGGCCACTTTGTGAAAAAGTTCATAAAATTCCTCTTGTTTACTTTTAAAATGCGTGTATTCTAAATTGTGTTTTTTCGGGATGGAAATCTCTCAAATGTCCCTGAGAAAATTCTATACGTCCAACTAACCCCTGCTAGCTCACATCTACTTTAAAACCCCTTAACGATTTCCTGTTGTCCAAAATGGGATTTGGATCTGAGCTTTCCAATTTTTAGCAAATAACATGGAATTCTTCGAAGGATTTGGAAGCAAGTTATTGTTGGTCAACAAATGGAAAATACCTTAACCATTCCATAGATATGGAATATATGCATTCTTCCTGTCGGATCACCAGCCTATAGTTTTGACGTGGTCATTGCAGGTGCCAAATTTCAACATCCCTGACAACAAAATAATCAAATATGTTTCAGCACCTAAATACCTCAATCCTCAACTCTGTGTAGAAGCAGCATCCTGCATTCCTTGGGATGTCCTCATTGACTGCGACCTGAGCCGCGCAGTGACACTCTTGTCTAATTGGATTAAATCCGTCACCGACTATGCTGCCACCAAACGAGTAACAGTAACTCCCCGTTCCTGAGCGTGGTGGACTGCTGACCTCAACAACAGCTTCAAAATGAAACAAGTCCTACATAAGAAATGGAAGCTTACGAATGGCAGTCAAGACAGAATCGCCTTTTCCCGCGCCAGGACCCACTTTAATCGAAAGAAAGCTGCTGCAATCCAAGTAAATCTTAACCGCACTCTGAGGAAAGGAAAGCCATTCTATGCTGCCCCACATGGTGGATCCAATCATATGCCTGATCCTCAAGAATGGCTACAATGCATCGCCAGGTTTTCAAATACAACCACAGTCCCATCCACAGTTGTCCAGTCTGACTATGAAAACCCTTCAGATGTCCTAGGGACTATCCAGATCACGAAACAGGAGCTCATACGTGCCATCAATTCCCTTCCCACAACAGCCACTGTTGGGGAGGATGGAATTCCGCAATTTATGATCAAATGCTTGAGCGCATTCATCATAGACCCTCTTCTCTCGATCTACAACAGATGCCTCACTGAGCATTATTTCCCACCCCAGTGGAATAAGTACAGAGTGTGCCCCATCCCTAAAAACAAATTTGCCACAAACGTCAATCAGTTCAGACCCATATCAGTTGCTTCTTGTCTGCTAAAAACTCTTGAAAAGGCTTTGCTACCCACAATCACTCAACAAATCCTCCAGACGAAACCATCCGAAATCCACTATGCCATCGCAGGAAAATCATCAGTCACTAACTTGGCAGCCACCACAGAACGCATCCTCTCAGCATTCGAACAAAGAGCTGAGCTAGCAACCACATATCTTGACATAAGCGCAGCCTTTGATGTCGTGTCGATCCCGGCCTTGCTTCTCCTACTTAAGGAGAAATTTCTCATTCGAGGTGATATGCTGTGCTTTTTGGAATCGCTTCTCTGTCACAGAATACTTATTCTCCATCGGCAACAACACACCCTATCCTGCGACATTACTGCTGGAGTACCGCAGGGGGGTGTCCTGTTCACAGCTATCATCGTGCCCATTATTGCCTCAATGAATGGTCTCCTATGCTATGCCGATGACCTCAAACTGCTGACTCAAATTAACCCTGGCGACAATCCCGTTCAGCTCAGCAACAAGATCAATTCTCAACTTAAGGATCTAGAATTGTACCTGGCAAACTTCAATCTAAAAATCAATCCAGTGAAGTCTTCCCAGGTTATATTCTCCCTTAAATTCATGCCGACAGTACTCAACGTTTCACTCGCAGGGGTACGAATACCAAATGTACCCTCGCACACAGATCTTGGCGTTCTGTTTGACCAAAAGATGTCCTTTGTCAACCAGATCGACAAAATTAGTACCAAATTCTCTCGTTTATGGTGGATCTCAAAGCAGCAGCTGCTACATGTCCGACATCCTGTCACTGTCAAAATGTTCATCACCTCCACCGTTTACCCCGCCATTCTCTATGGTGCAGAAATATGGGCGTCTGCTGCACCTACAAACCTCAAGCGGGTGTACACCGCTGAATGCTGGTTACTGAAATGGGCCAATAACAAGCTTCGTCTACCTCCCGCTACCACAACCACCATGATGGCACAAGCACTCGACATCCCGAGGTTGAAGTTCCTGATCGTGGAAAAGAGGCTGGTCTTCACAGCCAAACTCATCACAGGCCAGATATCATCTCCAAATATTTGGAACGCTTGCTCTTGGAGGATTCCACAGCCAAGCTTAAGGTCGGTACCAGCACTCGTGGCTCACCACAACAGGCTTGTACTCACTGAGAGATTTCTTCCCAAGCAGATGCTCGCTGCCCTCAACCGTGTGGACGCCGACATCGACAGCATAATAAGTAACAAGAAGGACAGACAGAACTTTATCAAAGCCCTTGAACCCTGATATATGGCCAAGTTGTATTTATTTCTGTATTTATGTCTAGCTCTGCGTTTTTATGCTGTATTTGTATTGCTTTTGCATTTGTGATCGGTATTTTGTAGCCTTTTGAATTTGTAAACTGTATTTTGTAGCATTTTGTATTTGTTCGCTGTACTTATCTTTTCTCTAACTGCTATATGTGAACCCCTGGCGGTCGTCGCCGTGATGGGATATTGTGCTGTAACTCTACTTCACAATAAAGATTTATTTATTTATTTATTTATTTATATAAATGAGAAATAAATAATTATTCCAATGAATGGTTATCCAAAAAGAGCCTTCAAGGGATCCGAATATTCGTCCATCACAATTTCGTATGTGATTGGTTAAACACCTTATAGCAGCGTTTATTGAACTATGGAGATCGCAAGCAATTATAGTACTTATGGGGGGCGCGTTGTTAGAATAACAATAATAAAAGAAGCAGGCACATGTCCTTTTATTTTTCCTATTCTTTATCACTTCAAAAAATCGTTCAGAACTGTAGTAAATACGAGATTGACTCATCTAGAAATGTTCCCAAAGAGACCACAAACTCAATAGAAAAGTTTCAGTGGATGATAGCCTATTTAACTCAGAGCTTCTTTTAGATTATAGCGAGCAGAACAAGAAGCAGAAATATCTCTATAATGGAATATCTTTGGCTTGCCATGTTGTGCATCTTTTTATACTAAGCATATTGCATAAAAGATGAAAACGGGTGGTCGATGACCTTATGATTACAAAGAGTTAAGTAAGTGGATGTAATTAGTTAAGTTTCTTAACAAGAAGAAAGAAATGTTGTGCAAAGTTTGCATGGTGGGTGGCAGTAAACAAAAGTCTGGGAACATATCACGTGATACCGGATATCTCTGACATATTAAGCGACCATCAGTCGAATCTGAGCCAACGAAGGAAAGATGGGGGAGATGAGTGAAAAGGTTTCATTAGGGACTCATGAAATGAGTAAGTGAAAGAAAAAGATATGGAAAAAAAACGTCTGCCCTATCGCTCTATTTTATTAACCAGCGTGTAAGGTAACGACGTTGTTATCGACTGCGTAAATGATGGGAAGCCCGGAGTTCCTCTTTTTTCTTCTGTTGGGCTCATCTAGGTTGATGCTCCCAAATATGTTAATCCTTCTCCTATCTCTCCATCCTGTGGAAACGAACTTTATAAAGAAAGGTCGTTAATGAATTTGTTAATGAACACCGACATGGGCGATGACAGGCGATGTTACCTCGTAGTATATAAATGGCGCGTGCACCGTGAACGCTCCACGGGTGTCATGTTAACTTTCTGTCAATGACTAACCGGTTTTTTTTATTTTGAAATTCGCTGGTTCAGTGTGGATTTAAAGGGGAAATCTGGTAATGGATGTTCCACAATTCGTTATGTACACTAATTAGCGTACGCTGTGTACAGGTGTACGCTACAAAAGTAGCCTAAAGACCAGACCTAATTTTACCTAAAGCGTTTTCCAGAAATCTGTGCTTAGTTTTCATTCATAATGCAATTTCTCCAAGGAATTGCAGAGTGATAATAAACCTTATCAGGGTTGGATGAAAGCTGAAGGTACAGCGTTCCAAAAATGGTGTATTGATTATCGCCGATAAAATTTAACTGAAGAGAATAAGACTGAGTTTGTTGGATAAATGGAATCCGTGATGCTCGCATGGGGAGTTTATTTTGTAAGACCCTTACCGTGGATTCCACGTGACCAGAATAAACGACGAAAAGTAAACTCAGTATTGATAGAAGAAGCAATTAATGAAAACGCAAGTTCAGCATAGAATTACCTTCTCGGTTGACTGGTGTAGTAAACGTATAAGTCCCGGAGGTGTTTCTGAACACGTCCTGGACGTGTTTAGAATAGTAGAAGTTGTTGAAATCATTCCTGAATGTGTCAAAAGTGCTCATCTTTTCAAACACGTTTTGGACAATTCTCTAGTACACATTAACTTTGTTAAGTTCGTCTCACCTGTGGTTATATGCATCTAACAGGGTCTCTCTGGAGATAGGTATTTCCATTAAATGGGAGTAAGGATGGGGAAGAGGAACACAGGACGGGTGGGTCATGTGAAGATTATGCAAGCCACTACACAAGGAGTTTTGAAATACAAATTTCAGCGGTTCTGCATACGCTACTATCATCATAAATACTTGACCAGAACATTTTGTCAAAAAAGATTGCTGTAAATACGGTTGCATCATTTTGAAGAGGCTGCTCCACTTCCATCAGTACACTACAAACTGCCCGATTGTAATCTAAATTTAAGGAAGTATTTCCAGAAAAGGAGGTTACAATGTACAAGTTTAGCTGGTAATTACGGAACACTCCATCCTTAAACTGCAATCATCCCCTAATTTCCTACAGAGTAATCCGCTTACCAAAGACATTACCTTGTTAATTATGGTCATGTGTAATGGAATAAACATTAATTGGTTGTTGGGCCATTACATTGGGACTTGCACAGTTGGAACAGCCGTTTAAAAGAAATCAATTAAGATTTTACCGAGATTTCATTTCAAGTGAGCAATATTCTCCTCGGAATGCAATGTTTTTATTTAACTCTTTGCTCTTAATGTTTCTTTAACTCCATTCCCTTCTGTCTTTCCAATCTGGCAATCATCTTATTTTTGTATTTTTCTCTTTCTCCCTATTTTTTTTTATCTAGACACATTTGTCTATCTATGAGGAGTAGTGTGTGTGTCTCTGTGTCTCTTCCATTGCGTGTGAGCGTGTGAAAGACACAGAGAGAGAGAGAGAGAGAGAGAGAGAGAGAGAGAGAGAGAGAGAGAGAGAGAGAGAGAGAGAGCGTATTAGTTTATTAGTTTCTTTGTAGGAGGGTATTCGTTTATTAGTTTCTTTTCTGAGGACCAGTAATCCAATCCGGATTACTGGTCCTCCGAAGAGAAAGAAATAAAAGAATTCCCATCTGTGACCTTTGTGGTTTCATGCTGAGAGACTAACTTGCCAGCCAATGACAACACTCTGTCAATTCCTTCCTCGGCAATATCGGCTGTTTTGGTAAGAGAGGAAGAAACGGGAGAGCATTTTATGGATAAAAACAACACAGATGCACCGATGGGAGAAGTGCTGTTGGGAGAAACATCGAGAAGATCAAATGAGTCTCTACATTATCACACACTTGAGGACACTTCACTAGTGTTGTCAAGTGCAAAGTAAACAAGGGCTTCCCGCCGCAAAAATAAATTTTATTTCATTTTCGGAACTAACCGACCAACGATGCGCTGCAGATTTGTGTTCACGCTGTTTTAAAGAACTTGATATGCACGCAAAAATCTTTATGTCACAAGAAACATCTTAAACTTATTTGTTACTCTCCTTGCTGAGATTAAATTTATGGTCAAGAAGATTAAATATTAAACGTGGGTAATAATGATCAACATCCTATTGAACGTCAACTACTCAAAGGAAGCTCCCTATAATTCTAAAAGATTGTTAAAATAATTATATAACAGCAAAAAGAAATAGCCTTTCGTTATTACCATTTTTAAATCGGCAACAATAGCGAAATTTTTGATATAGATCTTTAGAAATAAATGTATAGCCTTCGATTGTTTCGATTTTGAAATCAGCAACAATAGCGAAATTTTTGATATAGATCTTTAGAAACAAATGTATAGCCTTCGATTGTTTCGATTTTGAAAATCGGCAACAATAGTGAAATTGTTGCCGATTTTAGATCGTTGGAAACAGAATTAGCCTTTCATTGTTGCCAATTCCGAATTCATATTGGAGATCTTTTGAAACCAATTGTTAAACTGAATTGTTGTTGTCATATTGGAGATCTTTTGAAACCAATTGTTAAACTGAATTGTTGTTGTCATTTTGAAATTGCTACTATACATCTTTGGAACCAGTTACTAGTTCAAACGCGAATCACGTTTTGTGTTTTCAAAACTTTTACTCGTTTGCCATAAAATCACGAAGAATTGAATTTTGTACATTAAAAACGACGAAGGTCACTCGTCGTTTCTTTTCGTGCTTTATTCAAGAAAAAAAAGCAGTTTTATATAACAATAAAATAATTTATATATAAATGTTGTTTTTCTAAATGGCTTTTTACTAAAGCGGCGCAAGGGAATCCATTACGTTGTCCATCGAACTGACAGCAACCTATGAAAGAATTCGCTTTCGAAAAAAAAAAAGGGATTCATTCTTTATGATTTCGATTACGTTCTTTATATTTGGAATTGAAAGAAAATGATCTGGTATCAGTGAGTTGGGATAGGTAGAAGGAGGCGGACCGTATTACAGTTCAGATCGAAGCGCTGCTGTAATTTTCTCTCACTCCTTTATCTGTTAGTGACTCACATGAAAGGGTAGTATACTGTTATTCGGGATCGTAACTACATCAGAGGACAAGGAGATGATTTGGTCTTCAATACAACGATATCTGACATCTCGAGTTTTATAGCCACAGTGGTTTTGAGAGAAATTTTCGTTTTATTTGCAAGTTTAATAATAATTCCAAGGTTGTGTTGCCGAGAAAATGAAATAATAACATTAATAATAAAGAAATAAATAAAATGAGAAAAATAAATAATAAATACAAACAAATAATAATATATGAAGGTGATCTAGTTTCACATACACGTTTTAAAATAATTAAGGTATCACTATAGAATTTATCAGACGATCTACTGTATCGATGTGCCCAATGACAGCACCCGTTCAAGACTGATTTACAGATGCAAAATATTAACTTAAAAAAATACCAATAACATAGAAATTGCAGACGTTCTCTCAATCGTAAGCTACATCTGTAGAAGACACTCCACACCTCGATAATCCTCGATAATCGTAGTGAAGCATCTGAAAATGTTATCTCATTTGAATTTGTCCAAGTAGCTTAGAGAGTCATCAGGAGACTGCAGGCAAACAGTCAAAACTCCAAATTGGGCCACATGGCTTGGTGTACCACAAAATGTCATCAACACACTGCGGAATCAGTCCCAAGAAACCCGGATCGGTCATAGACTTCGAATTCAGAATCGTAGATCATTAAAAACTCCGAGTCTCTCTCTGTCTGTTTCTGCACTTGCCCTTCGCAATCGCCATTTGAACGCTAGTTAGGAGCGATATGAACACTCCTGCCAATCCAAAAGATCCGAAATCGTCGCATAGACATAGACTTTTTGCGAAGAAACTTATGATGCGTGTTCCACTGGGTGCCCGCGATTGTAGGACCAGAAGAATGTGAGCACTTCAACATCTAATTGGACTGACGAAGAATGGCGCGGTGTGTACATGGACTCATCCTAGAGCGATAAGATGAGTCCAGGTACAGCCTGCAGTTGGATTCTTGTTTGATCCTGGTGTAGCGTAAAAGAGGAACACCTCTCAACCCTGAAACAACCCTGTGTACGTACAGGAACACAGTTCGGTGGAGGTGGATTACTTGAGTTCGAGTTACTCTGTGTTGTATAAACCCTCACACCATCACGAACGGGACCTTGATGCACGCACGTATACAGATCGGATCCTGCGAATCATGGTCTCTAAAGCTGGTACTGTAGACGAAATATTCGTTCTAATTGGGCGATAACTCTCAACACCATAGGGCATACCTGGTCAACTGTAGAATGGAAGATGAGGTAATTGTCCATATGGATTCGCCTGTCTCCTCCATCGACCTGAATCCTATTGAGCATTCTTGAGATGTTGGATTAAGTATTGCTTTTTTTTTCTTTTTTTTTTTGTTAGTTGTTGGCGCATCAGCTTCTGTGGCCATAATGCACCTCCCAAAGTTTTTGCACTACTCTGATCCAAGCCCGAGGCGAGATTCGAACCCGTGACCTTTGGGTTGCCAGGCAGGTACTTTACTCGGCTAGCCAGGTCGGCATTAAGTATTGCAGGTCGTTCGGATTTCCAGTGACGATCAGCTCAAAATAGCACTGCTCACGCGGGTTGCAAATTGGACATAACCTTCCATCCCACAATAGATAGAAAATTTTCAGGTTCGAATCCCGTTAATAACAAAAGGAATTTTTATGGGATTTTCTCACAAAATGGAGTGGTTAGTCGGTCTCAGGCGAATGGTTGCGTGATTTTATTCCTGGAAACATGGTTTTTTTCCGAAACAGCCCTTGCACAAGAGTGACGACTGATTTCTCTTGAATAACTCATCGACGCCATTATTTTATCGATAAATCACAAGTGAGAAGCATGTCTGGCAATTGTTGAGGACCACACGCCATACTAAAGGCATTGACTGCATACGTTGTTCACAACGGTGAAAAAACTGCTCCTACAAGCCCTCTTGGGTAGCACAGTTGGTAGGATCACCGTCCTCCCCACACCGGGTGGAAAGAACCTGAGTTCGAATCCCGTCGATGACATGAGAAATTCTTATGGGTCTTTTTCACAACGTGGCTGAGTTAGTCGGTCTCAAGAGAGGGTAGCATGTTTTTTCTCCCGGAAACTCGGATATTTCGGACCACAGAACACACCAATTTAGAGACAATACACACGGAGCAATATGGCCTTTGTTACCGATGCTCTTGAAACCCAACAACAGTAGCAACAGCAACAGCTCCTACAAGATTAAGTTCCCTTGGTTCTTGTGCCATGTTTCAATAAAGCCACGATTAAAACATTCGCTAAAACAAGCAAACTGACCATAGAACTTTGACGATGATTTGAAAGACTTTGGAGAGAGATAAATTTCCTGAAAATTACTTTATCCACCACGATGACTCATAAGGATGATTTCGATGAAAAAGATACGAGAGAGATTAAAATATAAATGCACTTTCTCATTATATATTCTAATAAATTCAAAAAAAAATAAAAATAATGAAACTCTGGAGGCTGTTTAATGTACTGTTCCGTCCGAAGGTCATTTCTCGTGAATAGAAGGAATAAAAGCAGTCGAAATTTCATCGAGAGTTAATTTCTCAGAGGAATAATATTATTTACAGCATCCTTCTTTATATTTCAATTATTTTCTCGAAGATATTCACGGACACGCAAGTCCCACGTATTTTCGCTTAAAATAAACATATTTAGCCAATGACTTAGAGTATTAATTTAATAACAGATTATCAATGTCCATCAAGAGCAGCTGGCCTCCAGCTGCTCATGATGGACACGGCAATGCACGTGAGTGGTTAAAGCTGTGATTTAATGTGGCTGAGAATTATCTCGATGCGTCTATGGCTTCCTCTTCCCATCAGTGTACAATGACAAATGTTTGAAGCCCAAAACCATCTCCACTAACAACAACAACAACAAAGATTGGTAATGATATCTTTGGATAGATTGAGCCACGTTTGACTTCTTTATTTTCTGTTTGCTTCTGGATCCCATCGACGCCTGCGAACGTCTACACCTGACAGTTCTCTTAGAAACGCAGCGCTTCCTATAAATGATTACAACGTCAAGTCACTCGTAATCTGTAAGTGACGCCCGCAAATTTCGGTGTTTTGTTTTCGCACGCTGCGCAACGGGCACACCGAGTCCTTGATTTTACGGTTTACCAAGCACGAAAGACGGCGACACATTGAGGACTGTCGCTGCGCAGTTGTATAACGTTTTCTGTGTGGCGATAGATTAGGTTGAACTTTCACTTCTTCACTGGCACTTTTTATAGTCCCCTCGCTGAGTTTGATGGGGTGGCAACAAGAAAAATAGTCGAAGGAGGGGGGGAGAGGACGTCAGATGATCTACGGAAAAGCAGATACCCGTAGAAAAAGTGCGGAAAGTCAGAAAAGGAGCGGAGAGTGTGTGAAGAGGAGGAGGAGTGTACGCTCAATAGAACGGAGGGTAAGAGCGGAACTAACTTGAAAACTATGCCGTGTGGGGAGAAGGGGGTTGGCTTAAGAAGATCGCTAGCTTACAAAAACTCAACAGTCACAAAAGGGAGCACGGAAATTCGTGCAAATATTCTACAGAAACTTTACGATTTTATTATTTGTGATGAGTACTGTGGATTGGTAAAGAAAATATGAAGATTTCTTTAGTGACAATAAATTCAGACGCACAAACGTGGATGATGAAATCATGGATGGAGCATCAGTTGCTGGATAATAGGTGGAGACAACTGGTATCACTGACAGATACACACACAGTAGGCTGTCCACAATAGATGGAGAGATTGTGGAGATGGTTGGAGGCAATGGCGGTCCCAGACAGGGGCTAAAGGGACTATAGCCCCACCTTATTATAAAATAATGTGAAAATTTTTTTTTACTCAATATGATGATTAAAGCTCAATAATTCCCTGGAACACTGATTTAGACTCCCTTATTCAGAAAATCCATAAATAATACTTAGCAATACCTCCCAATGTCCTGAGAGCACTCCCCTTGGTATGAGGACGGAAATAGCTTATACCACCCCATACGGATGATGGTATTCATCGCTAGATAGCAAGTCTGCTCTTTAGATGGAATTACGTCCTATAAGATGAAGTCTTGAAACGTTTAGTGATCGAGATCGACTTAACATTGACCAGTATCAAGTGTTTTCCAATTTCTTTCCATTAATAACACTCAGACAGGTTCCTTTCGGACGTTTTAACCAACACACTTACAAGGTCTGCGCGAGTACCGCAGCGGCATCGTCACCGTTCTTCACACACACTGGATGGAAAAGGTCCAGGTTCGAATCTCGTCAATGACGCGAGGAACTTTTATGGGTACAGAACTAGCTAAGAACTAATTCAGAACTTTAATTGCGGTGTCAATGATCCTGCCGACAGAGGGTTGACTTCTGAATTTTTTTGGCGGTAATGACTCATGGTGTTTCCATTGCATGGATTCCTGTTTTGTTTCCAGATCCCAGACATGAATCTACGTTTCATTACCAGTTACAATCTTCAAAGAAACCATTGTGAATCTGCATCAGGGAAACATGAAACTTGTCATTATTGAAACATTCATGAATCACGTCAGTTGTATCAAAAGGAAATGGTCCAATGACTCCACGAATGAGTCCTCTGTCAAACTTATGCATTAGGGTGGGCCCAATGTGTGATAATGTACAATAATTCTCTTCCCATGGATCGGAACTGTTTGAACACTTTCTTCAGGATGAGAATATTTCCACAATGGAGTGGCCGTTCAGGTCTTCTGACCTGAATCTCATTCAGCATGCATGAGATGATCTGGGACGACAAATTTCGTGTGGTAGACTTTCCCCAATGAGTCCCCAAGGTCTACAATAATCTTCTCTACTGTATACTCATTTCCAGGTACGCAACAGCCAATTTATATATTTCACAAATACCATTCTTTACCTCTGATTCAAATTTCATTAACTTACATCAACTATTTGTCACACTATTGCATTTTCCTCATCTATTTCTTAAACAGCTAATTCTATTTAAGAGGTAGATGAGGGATTTCATCCCAAAGTATGATATCAATGAACTGGATTTTTATCAGCGATTTCAAGCAGCAAAAAACGAGGCTGTTGCGATGTAACGTGCTGGATACTACCAACAAACCCAAAATGTATTTCTAAAGAATCTGAAAGGAATTTTGTAACAGCAATATACTTTAGAAATTACTTCTTAAGAAATCTCCATGCAAAGGCTGTAAAAGAAAAGAGCTACGAGCGATCGAAATGAAAGAAGATGTAAATTATATTTATTTAGATAAATCCCGAATCATTTTCCCGATGAAAGGTTAACACGATGAAGTAGATGAAAGGCTAATACAATTTACTCCTGCATACCCTGTTGGCCAAGTTTTTAGAGCTTCTGTAAACACGATGAATGTCGAGTTTGTCTTTAATCAGGTTTGGGAGTTTGCTGTAAAGAAAGGAAATCGGTGCAGCTGCAGTTTCCTTGAGAAGATTCTGTTCGACAGAAGTCTATTGAAAAGTAAATTTTTCCTTATAAAAGAGCGACGAAAATCCTGTTTTTTGACTTCTTCATTAGTGAGGCTAATTTCTTAGAAATAAACTGAGTGAGGAAGCCTCTCTAGCATCTTAGAAAGAAGTACTGAAAACGTGCTTTGGCTGCATCTCGGAGATGGAAGGAGGGGTTTAAGAAGACCATGGAGACACTATAGATTTCAGAAGAGCAAGTGTACACGGGCTGCCAGGTGGATGGCAATGCTCCTTTACTTCATTTCGCGTAAACTGTTTTGATGCGAGGGTTTTATGGTTGTAGGAACAATTGCGCGGTAGAAAATGATTGCCACAGATTGCGCATCCCATGCATTATTTCTCTAAGTTTTCGGGTTATAACCGTATACGTAATACCCTGGAAAAACGTGCTTCAGATTTAAATAATTCTATGATATATTCATATTTCATCGATGGTACATTTTCAGCCAATCGTAGTAAAAAGAATCCACTGGTCCGTTGTTCTCTGTTTCCATGACGACATCTATCCTATTGTATTACTTTTTTAAAGGAAAATAAGTCCGATGCAGTGAATACTGCTTAGAGTTTTCAATCCTATCTCCTTCCTCCAGTTCTTCTGTTTCCATTCGAAGCGGCAATCTTGTTATTATACCGACACTGTAGGAGGGCCAAAAGGATGCTCGTCTTTGAAGAAACAACGCACTTTATTGCGTTCATTCCGATATTCGCATATGTGGAGGATTTTCTGTGTTTATAAGTGAACTTGAAGACACAAAACATTTAAAGGCTTGCAACAAAAAGTCTTCCGTTTTCCTTCTACGATGTGATCTTAATATTGGTGTGGTGAAATATATCTTTCCTTAGCCTTAGTCTTGAGAATCTGGATCTTCACTTCACCCTCACTTTATATAAATCTATTTATATAAATTGTGTGCGTTTTTTTTTCATCTCTTAAACTAAAATGGTTACGTTCGTTTCAGAAGTGCACCGTTCTATGTTTTTAGACTAAATTGGGACGAGGTTGTGGCCTTCGTGAGTAGCGAGAGTCACCATCCTCCCCACACCGGGTGGAAAAGTCTTGAGTTCGAGTCCCATCGATGACGTTTTATGGACCTTTTTCACAACGTGGCTGAGTTAGTCGGTCTCAGGCGAGGGAAGCATGGTTTTTTCTCCCGAAAACTCTGGTTTTTAATTTCTGAGGAGGAATATTATCAGAGGAAAATTTTATGTATGTTATCCACTGCTGTATCTTTAAAAATGAGTTCTATATTTTTTTAATAGATGGATTTTATGTTTCTCTAGTCCTTTTGTTTTAGTTATGCGAGCTTTATAGATTTAAGAGACATACATACGTAAATATTTTAGTTTCTTTATGAAAATGAAAATCAAAAAGATCCGCCAATATTTTTTTAAACGTAAATAGGAGATGGAAATCTATTAAGAACCCACGATAAATCGGGAATGAACCCTATCAGAGGATTACCCATATAATCATCCTGCAAAAAAGTGATGCGCCTACTTGAACACTAATGCATAAATCGATATTTACAGGCTGCACAAGCTGATATGGAAGAGTAAACATTTTTCTCCAAAATAAAAGGTATTTGAGATGTAACATAATTGGTATAAGCTCTAAAGAAAGCAGAATAATCAAACTTCTGAGAAAACAAAAATATTGATCCAAAATACATAGTCGTGTATATTCAAAAAAACAGGAAAAAAATTGAAAATGATGGATATGTCAGGTGATATCACAACAAAGGCACATTAATATACATTATGTATTTCGCTCGTAAAAACTTGTACAAACTCTCACCAGCGAACACACAGAGCAGAAAAATAAAATAAAAAAAGTTTATAAAACTTCGATAACAAATCCAGTATTTTATGGCCATTATATTTTCCGAAGGCACCACAGTAAGTGCAGTTCAATGTTAAGAAACTACGCTTTGTTGAAAAATTTACTGGAGTTAGTCACGAGAGACAGCTCTCCAGGATGTGATTTAAACCAAGCAGCTGTTTTCAGATTTCGCTGTGAACTTAGAACTACAAAGATGTTTCAAAACTCCAATTACATACATAAACATTCTAAGCTGCTTGTAGACAATTACCCTCTTATATTAAGCATATTAACTTGAGAGAGAGAGAATGGCACGCTTAAAAATAAAAGAATACGAGTAATAAATAAGAATAGCGAACAATACTTCATGTTGTAAGAGAATAACTTATTATCAGATGATTTGAATATTACTTAATTATTAATTATTCTTTGTACGTATTCTTGGCCGTTGTCCAGAAAGAGCAAGAAGAGGAGGGGGGATATTTTCTTCTTTAAATTTGATTATTGAAATACACGAATATTTATCAAGAATTAGAAGCGACAGATCTTATTTTTCGTACGATATATCGCAGGCTATTGACCTCTGTTTACTTACATAATATGGAGAAAAACATCCTAAAATCGAAGATATTATTTCTTCCCACCCTCAGCTTATTTGGGCGAGCAGACTCCAACGATTGGCATCCAGTAAGAGGAGTTTTGTATGTGGGCATCGGATTTAGAAACGCTCCTATGCATTCGCATTCGAGACAAATATGTGGGAAATGTATTGATTGAACTGTTAAAGCGATAGGAGGAGAAGGAGGAAGATATATCAGCCTCTGGCATCTTATTAGCCTTGTTGAGTTTGCCTTGAGCATTTGTTTCAAAACCTACTTACTTATTCAGTCGCTTCTATCATACGTCTGAACGCTGCTATATTTCGCATATCAATTTGTTCCGTGTAAAGGTCGTTTCTCTGCACTGCTTCGGTATATGCATGGAAAGCACACTTCGCGTTGTTTTTCACTTTGTGAGTGAAATTTAAAATCCTCCGAAGTAAATAAAATGTTACTCTCACTACTATGAAATTTTAATGTTAAGATTAATATGGAGGGGGGGGAACCTATGAAGGAAAAAAATAGAAGAATTTGCAAAGAATTATGTAGATTTAAAGCAATGATGTATATAGAAAACTTCATTATCTTTAAATCTGCATAATTATTTGCAAATTCTTCTGGTTTTTTCCCCATTAATATGTATAAATTCTTATAAAGAAATTCTCATATATATTGAAGGTTATAGTGGAAAATTCGGTAGGCGAATGTTAGGTAACATTCAAAAAATTGATAACTATGTGTCATTTCCACTCTTCCAAAATAACCACTTTCAAATAAGATCAGAATTTAATTCTTGAAAGAAACCAAACTCGCGGGTTTAGTCTTCTTAACTTCTGTTCTTAAACTATCCATTGCATGGCAGAAAGCGTAGCACAGCTTCTTAGCAAAAAAGTTGCCGAAAAATTGTTTGTTTTATCAGAATACATTTTTTACAAAATACTCGTTGTACACAATATCCATAGATTCATTTATGATAGAAGTATGGCAAAGACTATGAGAAAAGGAGAAAAATAGAATGGGAATCTATTGAGGAGAGGGAATTCTTCAAGAAATATAATTGAAGGGGAAATAATGGGAGTGAGGCCCAGAAGAAGAGAGAATTAGATTGTGGGATGATTTGATAGAGGCTCATGGGCATCGTGGGAGAGATAGAGTTGCAATTAAGTTCTGACTGTCATTGATCTACTATGTAGCAGAGAACTTATGATGATGAATCTTATTCATATAAAAGTTTCATTATTCTCTAAGAGATCCAGAAATGACACAAACACCATGTCTAGGGGGTACCAATAATAGCGGAAAGAAGTTTGGAAACTGCTGTTGTATTATCTCATCTATTGACTCAAATCCTAATTTCCACCATCAACTTATGGACTTGTAAGATCTAACACTACATCATATTCTTCTACCTTTTCATTTATAGCTTGTAGACCTTAGATTCAATGCTCCCTCCATCCTTAAGAAACCATATATGGTTAAATATTGCTATTTGACGGACGTCTGTTGAAAAAGCCTTAAATTCAATTCCATAATGATGAAGGAAAACTTGGAGCTTTTTCTCAAAATTTTCCCTCATATTGGCCGGTCTCGGAGGTAGGTATCGCGCTTTATTCTCTCCCTCCCGGAAACTTGCGTTCTGTCAAAACAGCCATAGAATAAACACAATTTAGACACAAGGTACTGAGCTTTGTTCAAATTCAAAACAACTCAACCTCGTTAGCTGGTTTATTATTTTGATTTTATTTTAATTTGGCCATGATAAAAGTTACGATGTTTTATCATGGTTAGCTAAAATAACCGAAATCTGGGATTCAGTTATTTTAGCTCTAGCTAAGGCAGCCAAGCCATGTGTGCTACTGTCGAGTTGCCTGTAAGAAAACTGGATCATTAAAAAATGCTGGAAGAAAAGACCAGAGTTTCCGATAGAAAGTATTCTCAAAGACTCTCTCGAGACCGAATAACTCTGCCACGTTGAAAAAAACCCCGTACAACTCCTCCCGTTTGAGTGAGATTCGGTTCCACACTCTTTCCACACGGTGGGAAGGACAGAAATTATAATCATTACGTTGGCCGCGAAGACTACACTTAGGCTTATCCCTGATCTTAGCAAATATTAACGCCCCCGCATGCGTGTGAGTGTGAAGAGCAGCTTCATAATCCTATTCCCCAGAATGGGTTCAGTCACATAACTGCAAAACACCTGGTGTGCTCTATTGTTAAGATTACTCTTGCAGTGAAGAAATCTTCCCACAACTAGGGTTGGATGATTTAAATGTAACATTTTTTGAGAAAAAAAGAAAGCGTTCCATATGCTAAATACGTTTTGTATACATTTCCTGACTAGATGAAAGTACAATGCTATTAATTATAACAGTGTCTAATAAGGTTGCCTTCAAAACTTTGATCTTACCACTCTTAGTGTCTTACAAGAGATAGCTCCGTACAAAATAGAATGAAAGTAATAAAAAAGAAGACTATAGTGGCACTTAATACACGCTTTGAAGGTCGCTGGTATTTGACTCTGAAATTACTTTTTTTGTTACCGATGTCTTGAAGTGGTTTCTGAGCTTGAAAAATTCCTTCCTGGATTTTTCTTTAGAAAATCTGTACCCACAAGTGGTGAGAGCGGTGTTGACTTTTCTTGTTTGTTTAAGAAACTTCTCGAAAAACACTATCGGGACTATAAGAGACATCCAACTATGCCTTTTCCAGATGTAATTTGCCATCCAAGTGTGTACATTTCAGAGATTTTTGTGATGCTTTTTGTAGTGACGCCTAATGGTACAACTCTCCTCATTTCATTACAAAAACGCAGTGATTTTCTTTGAAAACTCTAGAAAGCCGAGAGAAATCTACAAGGATTCATCGAAGTTGGAAAGTTTCTTCAATATCTATTTTCAAGGAAAAGAAACATGTTTATAACTGCTTATTTTCCTTGAAAACAGAGTGAAAGTATTAAAATTCTTCTGACAATGATTCTGTGAAAGTCTGCATGCGAAGATAAAAATGTTGCTCTTTGTACACGAGAAGAGAAAATTATTATCATCAGTAAAACTTCAGAAAAAACTTTGTAGATTGATAATACAAATAAACAACTAGAGAACAATACTCACGTAATAATAGCATTTTGAGAAGAATGAATAAGTAAGAACACAAAGAACAGTTCTCTTTGATAGAGTAGTAGCAAATGATACTTTATCATATTGAGAAGAGAGAAATTGCAGACAGTGTCAAACAACGTGACCATTTCTCTACTAGAAGTGGGTGTAGAACAGTTTGAATTTAGACCATTGAAGTAACCTTGATATGGCAGATCGTTTTTATTCCTTAGAAATTAAATCAGATAATGTTTCATATTTCTACTCACCATTTTTTAAGTCTGCAAAAAGATGGAGTGACACAAACCAAGAGATCTTCTCTGGATGACCTGAGAGAAGTCATGCTGAAGATCATTAATCAAGTGAAAGGTTTAGAGACAGTGTAAGGGTTGGAAGTTAATGGATCAGTGGATTTATCCGTCACTTTATAAAGTAATGGAATAAAGTTAATCGAAATATATTGAACAGCAAAAATTTATTCTCTTCTAAAAAATTAATAAAAACGACACCAAATATGATTTAACTAAGGATTGTAAGGAATGTACTTGGAAACTTGCTGGTATATCAAAGGAAACACTGCGTTGGGTATGACAGGATTAGATTTATCAACATCTTTGTACGAAGATGCAATTGAGGCTTCAGGATGTACAATAAGTAAATTATGAAAAGATAGAAATGGTGGCTAATTACTGTAACAATAAATCAGAAAGCCCAACTGTTATTTAGACGAGAAGCAAACTTTCTACTCGGAGTTTTCAAAATTGAGTTTTTTTATCTATTAATAATTTGCCCACAAATATAATGTGTTTTACCGTGGGCCAAATATGGTGCTGTTGATTCAGATTCAAATCAGTTGCAGTATGCTTTAACCTTGTTTCGAATGCCTTAGCACATTTACTAAAATCAAATCTTAGTTAAAAGACGAGAGGGAAGGTTTGAAGGAAGCACCAAAGATTTTATTCTTTCAAGAATAATTTCATTAATGCGACCAGAGAAAGTGCTGGATCAGAAAAATTTAGCACAGCTGTCTAAACAAGAAAATGGGGTGGAACTCATTCTGAATAATTTAAGAATGAGAAACGAAATCCACAGAAGAAGCAATCATCACTAAATTGTTACCTGAGATACCCAGAGGACAAGTAAAATTACCCACGTACTTTCAGGGGTTGTTGGTAGAGAAAGGTTAAAGAGTGTTTGGTGCGTATTTGGAATTGTCTGATATTCTGGTAGATAAATGAACAAGTTGCGTATCATTAATAGTAATATAAAAACCTCAGCATCTTTGCTAATTCTATCTGTATCAACTAGAAAACTGAAACCAGCTGAGAATATTAAAATCACCAAGAAAAATTAACCCACTGTTGGAAGACTGGAGATGGGCTTCAAAGAAAGAAAGTCCAAAGTTCTGGGTGATTTGAAGAGTTGGAAAAACGACAGAAGCAAAGATTAATTTTAAATAGTATATAAATTAAGGTTGGAAAACATATTAGAAACAAATAAAAAATACCAAAGGAAGTAAATATTTGGAGCAATAAGTTATTAGAAACGAGATGCAAATGACTTATAATTAAATATAAGACATTTCATGAATCATTTAAACACAAAATAATTCGGCGTTAATTAAAATATTCTCTTAAAAACTTATTAATTTAATAAAATAACAAAACGTACGTGTTGAAATAGAAACAAAATTAATAGCGAAAATCATTTGATGAAATTATTTAGTCTTGGGTTTTGAATAATTGCCATGAAATCATCAAACAGATCACTGTTCAACTTATTAAGTTTTTCTGATGAAGCTTAAAGGACTACCACATAAGTTTTAGGGCGGACGTCAACTATAAATTCCTGAACGAACTTTTGTTTTCCTGTAGAGTACTTGAAGGGAAATGCGGGGGAGCAAATCAGTGTAATATTCAGTTGTTTGACGTGTAATAATTTAACAAAAATCTAAAACTTATTGCATGCATCGATCAGATAGTATCATTAATTTAAAATGTCCAAAATAACGAGAACAAGTGAGCCTGCGAAACACTGTTTTGCCATTGAGTCGTAATAAAAATTCAAAAATGTGATTTCAATTCTTTTTAGTAACAAAGAATCAGTTTGAATAATACAAATTTGTAGATATTCAGACAGGAGTCACAAAATCCAGTAATGGAAACAATGATGCGATATAAACTGGTTGACTCTCTGTTGGGACTATGCTCTTGTAGCCTTTGTTACCTACTCACACACCGATGAGGGGAGAATCAACCCCGAAATGGTCACCTTGACGTCGGTTCTCAATTGAGAATAAGTAACATTATATTTCTGTGTATTAGGGCAACCGTACTTATTCGAAGGATAGACAGGTGATTAAGATGTTCCCTTTTATAAACTCTTCGCAGATTTCACAATATGTGGCTTGTATAAGGATTCCCTTTATAAAAACTTCGGTTTGTTTCACTTATATGCAGAAATAACGCATGTGCAAAAGAAGAAGAAATGACGCCATTAAACCGAACCCCCTGAAGATCATACTTCTCTGCATTACACTGAAGTATTGCAGTAAAGCTACTATAAAGGATGCTTAACCATAACTGCTTTTTCGATATTTCACGATTTTTTCTTAAAGTTTCTTTTTTATTTAATTACTAATAATTTACCTAAAATTCCACATGGAGATTGTATTGGACAAAATTAGTTGATAAAAACGTCAGTCTTGAACTTCGAAGTTTTTAACTGCAAATTCAGGAAATGAAAAGAAGGAACTTTCAATCTTACACGTAACACTGAAACAACTAAAGGCATCCCATGAAAGCGGAATTCCAAAGATTCCAAAGTACCTTGTCTGGAATCACGACCTCATTTCGCCCGACCACTTTTGCCTTAGCTACCTTTTTATCACTTTAACAGCCAGCGACTGAGATGGAAGATAAGCTTGCGCAGAGACGCTGATGTCTACAAAATCCTATAATCAGTCGGGTTAGCAAGAACCCGAGTTCATCGATCAACCTTAACAGGACTCATGATAATGTGCCGTATATTGCTGGCTGCCTATCAAATGAGACGCGTGTACACTGAGGAACGTGAAAAAATCATAAAAACAATAACATTCTCCAATTGCCGATCGTAAATCTTTCAGCTTAATGAAAATTGGCTCCATCTATTGTCAGACAACATTTACTCCGTTCTAATCAACTTAGTGTCGACTGCTATCTCTTGGGTATCCTTGCTTTCCAAGGTTATTGGCATCATTTGGAGTATTAAGGTCAAACTAGGTGGTGAGCTAGATTAAAACGAGGCCTTAATAAAACACCATTAAAGTATAATATAATACAGAAAGTAAACAGAGAGCGTTTAAGTATACGTGGGACCCTTCATCACTGTGAATAAAATTAGTTTCTACAACGTTAATATTTATTTATGCAACATTCAATAATATTCAGCATTCGATATTCAGTCAGACAAGACATTTTGTCTGTTTGGCATTTAAGGTGATTCTATTTTATGAACTCTTCAAAGCCTTCAAAAGTTGACAAGATGAGAAACTAAAGAATGGACGGAATACGGATGCATTCTGGTAGAGGTAAAAGTTTCCAAGTCTCATAAACTTTAGATTTCAGTTTTTCTGAGGACTGTAAGAATCAGTTAAAGGTTGAATATTTTTATTATTAATGTTCGTGTTATAGATGGAATAGGCTTGTGCCTTTTTGAGACATTTATTATAGGTAGAAGGATTAGGTGCGGTTGTTTGTGGTGTATACAAAACTCATAATTCTTCCTTTAATCCTCTTGAATATAATCCGACAGAGTTAATTGATCCCCCACCCCCATATGCTCTGTGTGACTACCAAATGTCTACCAACATACTAACATATACCTTAATTATTGAGTTCGCGTCCAGTTGAATCCACTAATGCTGAGGTGGAAGGAATTTTTTGGGCTTTTTATACCGTGGCAGAGTTAGTCAGTCACTAATGATGACTATATGATTTTCTCTCTCTCTCTCTCTCTCTAAAACTCAAGTTTATTATCTTCCAAAAAAAGGAAGAAAATCGATCACAGAATATGTGCATATTACAGATGCCTCATAACTTTTCCTTCTTTGATGCAAATTCTAAAAATAACCTTCGTTAGCATCAGTATTAGAAAAATAAAAATATTGCAAGAAATTAACGACTGCAAGCATTTCAAAAGAATCCCATTACAGATAATTTTACTCCGCGTATTCCCAGTTAATTTTGTTATCTACTTCATCTATGTGCTCGAATTTTCATTACGTTTCTCCTTCCAAGAGATGGAAATTTATTCCAACAGCTAATTACTCTGTGGCAAAGAGAAAAATTTTATATCTACTTTTCAACTACGCTATCTTAATCTGCCATTAATATTCGGATACCTGCATATCTACAAATCACCTTTATTTACAAAATTGTGTGATGAAACCGCCAGCCTTTATGATAGCCTCCAATCTCCACAGAACACTCTCCACTAGTTTTTCGTGAATGTCCTTCGACATTTTTAGCCAGGACGTCCAGATAGACCTCAGTATTCATGGGTTTATTCAAAACAACTAATGGCTCCAGGCCAAAAGATGAAAAACCACCCCAGGACATCACGCTGAAAAACCCCACAAAACTTCGTTGTCAGGACGATACATTCCATCATGTAGATTTGTACCGAATCCACCAGAACAAGATACGACTGTCGGACTCGTAGACCATATCCTACGATTCGTCACTCCAAAGCACAACTTTCCATTGGTCTACAGTCCAAGAATTGTGGTACAAGCTAGACGCGTTTGGCATGACCGAATAGCCCATATCATGCAGCGTCCTGCACACTGCACTGGTCCTGACATGTCCCAATCGTCTCACTGAGGGTCTATGTGTGTGTGCTGCGACAGCGTCGACTTGTATTCCGAACTGACGATTCTTTGCAGGCTCTTCTGTCATGCTCCATCGGCTTCGAAAGTTTCCAAGTCGTTTCATGCCGGTTTCAGCATCACTGCGCTTCCATTTTCAGATCACATCAATCGTTGACCTAAAGATCTTCAATGCCCTTGAAATGTGACTTATGTGACTCCCTGTTATTATTCCGCCGCGCTGGAAGTCTGTTAACTCTGTCAATGGTGCTATCTTGCATTCATCTACTGCTGTCTTCTCGATGGCGGCTTATGATCATATTTATAGTTGTGTGTGACACGAAATAATTATCTCAGCTCACTCATCAATCCTAAATCTCTTTCATCTTCGACTACCTTAATTATATTTACATTAAATAATACATCGCAGGATCAGTATATACAACTGCTCTTCGCCAAGCTTTTCTTTTAAGTATATCCCCATTTGAAAGCCTCAGAGAATTTTTAAAAATTATCTGAGGCCACATCCCTCTCTTCTTTCTTTCTTTTCAAACCACCCGCTTGTTTGAAAATAAAAGAGAGCAACTTTTATAGGGATCTTCATCTAATAAAAGTGTTTAAAGAGTATTATGGAAAGAACAACCTAATGAAAAGTGCGCGTGCGAGACGCAGAAGGGGGAAATGGAAGTTTTGTTTTTAAGTATGAAAAATTCTCAGATATTAATTTTGTAGTTAAGTGTAAAGCTAGAATTTGGCAGCATGCCAGAGTAAAGGAAGAAGATGAAGAATTAGGAAGACTATTTATGTTGTCAGTAAGATGTATGAAATGTAAATATAGTTCTCCTAGGAGGAAGAATAAATAATGTATCCGATACTTTCATTTGTTAAATATTTTGCCACGTTGGCTGCCAAAGCTGAGCAGTTTGTTGTCTGGGGATTAAACATCAACGGAGTTGATATAAGTCTGCAATTCACCTCTGTATTTTGGGATACAAAGTCTGCATTTTGGGATACAAAGTTTTAAATACCTGACGAAGTTTTGTGTGTTTATTAGATAACTGGGAAGTTTTGTCTTTCGTAGTAGGCGGTCGCGAAATGTGACTTTAAATTCCAATGAAGAATTGAACACGCTTCTGACTAATAACTGAAATGATGAATTATTCATAGGAGAACACACGAGTATCAATACATTACGTATGACAGTGACTATTTTGAAAGCGCTTTTCGTATACTTCGCCATGAAATAAGACAGCGTTCTTATTGCCTTCGCTTATTCTTTGTCTCCTCTTCCGTTATGTGGATATTTGAGATATCGTGCGTACATTATTCACGTGGGTTATTGCGAGGCTATGAATTAGATGGCAGAGGAGAGGAGATCCTTCGTCAATGTGTACCCGAAACGGGCTTGAATATGAGAAACTGCTGTCGCTGCACAATAGCGTAATCCTATTCTCAATTACCAACTACAGCGCAGCTAGATTAATAATTGCTGCTTTGATACCTGTAAAAGATGATGGATTGAGAATGAAATAATGTCATCCATTTCTGATGATACAGAGACACACACACAGAGAGAGAGAGAGAGAGAGAGAGAGAGAGAGAGAGAGAGAGAGAGAGAGAGAGAGAGAGAGAGAGATTTGCAATTCCAATGCGGCGCCAATAGATGTCATGGATATCATACTATATAGCTAAACTAGCTCTGAACATTGTTTCTCAATTTCTTTTCCAATGCCTCGCTGGAGATAATATTTCATGGTGAGGAAATGTGACGTAATTCCTTCTAATTCTAAAAACTTAGGGGCGATTGTTCTTACGGTTGTACACACCTTATGACTAAACAAAATCCTGGCAGACTGTTGAATCTGCCCTTTAGTAAGACCCTCGTGGGTAGCACAGTTGGTAGATTCGCTGTCCTCCCCACACCTGGTGGAAAAGACTCGAGTTCGAGTCTCATTGATGATGGGAGGAATTTTTATGGACCTTTTTTCACAACGTGGCTGAGTTAGTCGGTCTAAGGCGAGGGCAGCGTGGTTTTTCCTCCCGAAAACTCTGGTTTTCATCCAGCAAAACAGAAAATGGACCACAGGACGCGGGCAATTTACAGACAATATACAATAATTTTAAATATCAGAAGGTTGATAGTAGTTTAGATAAATCTACGTTGGTTTACTCAGAATTTATGTTTTTAGAGGAAACAAACGGAAATTACATAATAAGTTCTCTTTTATGTATAAAAGGATTTCATTTCTCACAATTGAAAATTTAATTTTTGTAAAAGAAGAAGTAAGTTCTTTTATTCGTGGTTGGATGTGTTCGTTTTCCTCATTGCTGGTCTTCTAATTGCTGAAAAATTTTCCACTCTTTTATTTTAGCTAATTAAAAATCTTCACATAAAGTATTACCTCATTAGGGTGGTCAGATTGCGTTTCTTAATTCTCCACGTCTCTCTGCCAAGACATCTAATTTAAGAACACAATGCAAAAAGCGCAAACATACAAGTGTCATGGAAAGGGAAAAACCAAACAAGTTAAAAAGCATTTAGAATTAAGATATTCTCGTATTCTCTTTTGGTCTTTACTATTTCAAATACAGAATAAAACTTTTCGTGATTAAACTTGACAGATGAAGTCATAATGCAGTCAAAATATTCTCACAAAAGTTTCACCAAACTAATACTGGAGTTATTTGCATTGTTGGACAAACAGGAAACGGAAATGGTCACTTTAATCACCTGAAACGTATATCAAACGTACTAAGAGCATGGTGGAATAATAATGGTGGAAAGAAACGCTGGGATTCAAAGAAGCAGATTAGTAACTGAGCGAAAATTGGTGGTTTGAGATTATACCATACATTCTGGGATGAAAACAGCTCTCGGATCTATACTGACATTGATGGATTCCGAACAGTATTTAGAAACAAAGATGTTAACTCATCAGGGAGGTAATTAGGAAAACGGTGGTTGTAGTAAGATTTGTGACGTGGTAATTGAAACTGGTGATTGGTAAAAGAAAGCCATCAGCACTCGAAGAAAGAAAAAGTCCGTGCGGAATCCAAGACAGCCATTTACGAAGGTGAAGAACATTTCTTCTATCGGTTAATATCTGAAGAGTGCGTTCGTTTTCTGTCTTAAACAATTATCACACGTCGTGTACAGAGAGTAGAATGCAATGATAATGTCCAGCATTTTCCTACATCGTTTGACACAAAGCAAGAGAAAGCTAAAATATTTGTAGGAGCGCTTTTATCTTTTCTTTCTAAACAAAGGGTAACTGGGGTCCAGTAAGTAGATGAACGGCCTGCCATTGGCACTCAACCAGTCTCATTACATTCCCCTAATAGCCGTACAAACATCAGCATTTTTCCAATGTCCGTCCACCACAAAGGCATCATTTACTACCACTGTTTTCCTCTACTAGAATACCCAACGAGGTAGGAAAAGAAGTGGTTGGATACGTGCCAAGCACTGCTGGGAGCCATTCGGAAGCAGGTTGCACGTGGGTGTTGCATTTCCCACACGGCACTTTAGCAGATGGTTGTTCACAAGCGAAGGGAATGGGGAGACTGAAAGTACATATATATATATCAAGGCTGTCTGTGTGTGCGTGTGTTGAAATATATGCGACCAGAGAGAGAGAGAGAGAGAGAGAGAGAGAGAGAGAGAAATGCAGAAGCATGGAGAAAGAGAGAATCAGAAAATAGATGAGAGAAGAAAATTGGGAAGAGGAGAATAATCTAATAAACATGTCGGTTCTCCTCGTTGATATACAACGAATAACGATCTACTTCAAAACAGAATTTTAAGTTCTGAAAGAAACTAAAAATAGTATTAATCTCATCTTGTATTTCTTTTATTTTAAAAATGATTTTTATTCCTTAAACAGATTGCGAATAACTAAGCCTAATTTTATTTTTAACTACAATTAATATTAAACGAACGTTTATTCGAACATCTTTTATAAGGGGGCGCTGCTAGCATTTATGTATTGTTGGAAATGTACCTGAACTTGCAGAAGATATGAATAATTACTGATCTTTCATTTCGAAACATATTTGCTTTTAATTCCTATAGTAAGGATAAAAACAACAGGCAGTTCAAGGTTTTCTTAACTAGCCTTTCTCTTCTTTAAGTAATCATATGGAAAAATAATTAAATAGTAGAATAAAAAGACCTACATCGTGATGTCATTTACGCATTCGTATTTTTTCCTAAACATTAACCTTTCGCATCTTATATTTTAACTTAAAGAGATGCCGCTTTATCTCCAATTAACTTCATCATTTCATCTTGCGCGTTTATTTTTATTAATGTTTAAAATTTCAAACAATTTTTGTACTAAGGAGCTGAAAGACAAAAATTTATCCACAAGAAGAAATCAGATTTCATCTTGCTGCTAATGGAACAAGCTTAAGTTTATTAATATAAAGAATACTTCAAATAAACAAGGAACCGGTTAAAGATGCTGAATATCTGTAATTAAAATGTCAGCTAATTAAATTAGTGTTTCAACAACAGTAGAAAATAAAACAGCGTGCGGTTCACCGCGCCACCACAAAAATAAACATCTAACACTCAGCTGCAAAAATATTGGAGAACGTAGTTAATAGAGAGTTGATAGTCGTGGACATTGATTCTTCAAGGGGTGAAAAAGTATCCCTGGTACAGAGCATGGAGGGGAGGAATTAACAATTAACAAGATTTCACATATACTCAGTGATCATTGAAGTATGATCATCTACCTTTACCGTGGTAGGCCATCATTCGCATGGATGACAGCCGCTATTCGCAGAGCCATTAACTCTACTAGATGTCCGAAGACATCCGTAGGAATCTTCAACCGTACTGACTGCAAGGCTTTCCACAGTGCCTCTTTACTGTGTATCTCGAACCACTCGTGCACGGTGCGGGCCCGATGACGCTGCACATTGTCTTGGAAGATCCGTTTCTCTCCGGAAAAAAAATAAATGGTAGAGTGCACATGGTCTCCTAAGAGTTGCCGGTAGATCTCACCAACGTTGGTCCATACGCACCAAGGGTTCTAATTCTTGCTAGTAAAACATGCCTGGATAGTGGGCATCATACATGCATGATGGGTCCATGGACTCTGTTGCTTGAGCCACACACGAAGAGTCCGTCGGAGTGTTGCACTGGTATTTGGACTCATTTGACCAACACGACCTGCCGTTGAGCCCGTACAGCCTGCTGCCCCTTCGCTCACCACGAATATCCTGTGGTTCTGTTGGCGAGAGGTGGTTTGACCCGTTGGACACCATTCTTTGTACTCACCTTAACCACAATGGGCTGTGAGCAACCAACAAGACGTGACGTTTCCAATATGGAAGCACCTGATCCACGAAGTGATAGACATCTTTGTTCGATCTAATTTTAGTTATTCGAGGCTTCTTGCTCAATAGAGAACAGGGGAGGATAATCTTGTTAACGCTGCTATGGCGCTCTTTGGCACCAGTTCAACAAATACATTTAAAATATAAAAAAAAAAGATTGTTGCTACACGGAAACAGCAGTCAAACGTTAAGTCCTTGTTTAAAAGCATTTATGGATGTGTTTATTTTCTTTTTCTTCCGAAGAGCTCGCTTAATGTATCAAAAAAAGTACAGCGTGTGCCAAAAAAATTTAACCATAATTCGAACATCGGAACTAAGGTTTCAAAGGACAGCTGCCACCTTCTCTCAAAAATATTTAGACTGTGGAGTCGTGTAACGCCACCAAATGTGGCACTTTCAAACATTTTGAAGTTAAATTTCCAGTTTTGAAGACCATTTCTGCAAAAGATAATCTACGGATTAAAAGAGGGCAGCACGCTTGATGGTCGTTTAATTATTCAAAGAGAAATTCGTAATATTTTAACGGAAACAAGGGTAAGCCTCAATCAATCATTAGACGATCCAGCCAACCAAATACATTTTCTCTGTCCAACCGATCTCGAATCTGAGTTGGAACTTTCATCGAGAAACTGTCTCGTGCCATTCCCTTCCAGTCAACAAGTTAACACGAAGTATACGAACCGTTAACTTTATCGCTTAGTGGACTTCTTAGGTCGGCAGTACGTGGCTGGGTTGGGAGATAAGAAAGATTGATGTTTCTGCCACCTCTTAAACCGCACTGTTGTCTTAGGTTGTAACGTGGCATCTGCTTAATAAATTTGGTACTTAGCGTTACGGTTATGACTTCCAATATAACTCGTTAAAATTATAAATGCGTAGCAGATTCGGCAAAGCTGTCACGTGCCATTCAGCTACATCACGAGGGGTGTAAATCTGCAGAAAGAGTTAAGACAAGGAAGAAATAATTCGATTGTTTCTTCGAATTCCAAATTTTCTATTAATTTTGGGTGAGGAATAAGAGCACGAGCCCGAAAATACTTTGTTTTTAATATCTCGATACACGCATATAAGAAAGCTGAACTTCGTATGACTAATAAAGTACACGGTGGTTATAATTAAAGTTCACTATTCAGTAGAAATGATGTGTGTGCATCAATAAACTCTTTCATAATGTTATATTTTTAAAATTTTATTCTCCTATTTAATTATTATTTCTATAACAATTGTCATTTTAAAAAGCCCCGAAGATTCAGTTATAAACATTAGAACTTAGACGCTGTTAAAAGCTATCTAATCCTAATTTTTTCATATTAAAAGAGAATTGACAGAGATTGTCAAAAGTTATTTAAATCTATAATGAAAGTGAAACCATTAGTGTTAAACTCATTATGTATACTTTAATTAACTCCTAATTAATCTATTAAGTAAGCTTAATGAAAGTATGCATTATTCAGATCTGTTCCAAGAACGAGATAAGGGAACATCATTACTTTTGTTCTATTATTAACGTATTAAAATGCAAAGATAACGGATCACTCTTAATTAATTTACGTAGCTCTTGGAGAATGCAAAGATCGAAAAAAAAATGTACTCGTGGACAGAGGTGATGCAGGTCCTGTACAGAAACTCTACGTTTTCTTTAAATAAATCTAATTATTAATTTGTAAATTTTATTCGAGAGAAGCAGAATGTTAAATAAAAGTACTCGATTGAATCTTTGTGTTTTGCAATCTTTGCATTGAATTTTATCAGAAATTTTAGTAGTTATTAACATAACTATTTTAAGAAATATCAGTCTGATATTATTCTTAACTATTTATATCACTGTGGTATGCCTCTTAACTATTGATATCACTCTTGTGTGATACATAAATAGTGATATCACTATTGATATCACTCTTATATGCGTCTTAACTCATATAAGAGTGATATCGATATCAGTCTGGTATGCCCCTAATCACCATCCTCCCCACACTGGGTGGAAGAGTCCTGAGTTCGAATCCTGTCAATTAAACGAAGTATTTTTATGGGCATTTTCAAACACGGCTAAGTTGGTCAGTCTCAAGCGAGGGTGGCATGGTTTTTTTCCTCTTGGAAACTGGGTTTTTCATCCAGCAAACAGAAAATCGGTCGCAGAACACATGCAATTTACAAACGTATGTATATATATTCGATGCAGTGTGGCCTCAGTTGCTCATGCCCCTACAACTACAACAACTGGTATGCCTCTTAACTATTGATATCACTCGAATGCCTCTTAACTATTGATATCACTCGAATGCCTCTTAACTATTGATACCACTCGAATTGCTCTCGACTATTGATATCATTCTGTTGTGCCTCTTAACTATTAAGAGAAATATCCGTCTAGTTCCTTAAATTCCGTCTAATTCCCTTAGATATTAATATAATAGTTTAGATATATCGGTCTGTTATGTCTTTTGACTATCAATTAATAGTTTAGGGACGTACCAGTCTCTATGTCTCTTAAGTATTAATACATTATAATAGTTCATACGTATCGGTCTCTTAACTATTGACTTAATAGTTTACAGACTCATCGGCCTGGTGTGTGTGCTATTAATGTAATAGTTAAGTGACGTGTTAGTCGGATATATTTTTTCTTTCTTCTTTCTTTAGCATAACTATTAAATGTGCGTAGAAGCTTATGCGCATTAAAATGAGTTTTAATTTAAAGTTTAACAAATATTGTCAAAGGTCAAATTAACTTGAACATAACGGAGAGTATCAAATATTGACTGAAACCATATTTTCATGCTGGACATTTGGGAGATGAATTAAATCGTCGAAGTTCTTTGAAATACGAATTACAAAACGCGTGGAAATTTTTCTACCCATTTAAAAAGCATTAAAATAAACGTCGATTAATTAATTTATTTATTTATTACATATCTGTTAAGTTTTATTTATTTTTGAACAACAATATCTATCACAACTTGATCCGTTATCACCCGATTTAAAGGGAAATCGTGCACAGAGACTTCTTGGGATGAAAAGCTTCTCTTTTTCCATGAACATCCTGAAACGAATACTTCTATATTTCGAGTTCCCTGTATTTTAAGGAAAAGCAATTTCGTGATGTTGGACTGGTGCTATGGGCTTTTTCCACCAAGATGTATCATTTATATGTATATATCCTTCTAACATTCTCCACTTCTTACAGTCAAAAGGCGACAGAAGTTTAAGCGTGTGTATTGATCTTTCTAAGTATCTCACGGCAAAGCTCTGAGTGGTGCGTACATAGCTCGCGTGCTTGTTTCTCTACCTGCACCGCTGATGATTTTAGGGAATTCGATGTCACTTTTTTATGGTCGAGTTTATTGTGGTTTGGAAAGCAATGGCATGGAATGAGTTAGCTTCGGTGGTGGAGAATTCTATATTTATTTGTGAAACTTTCATTTTTCCCCTCTCTCTCTCTCTCTCTCTCTCTCTCTCTCTCTCTCTCTCTCTCTCTCTCTCTCTCCATCTATCTATCTTTCTGAAACACTGAAAAACCATCTTGTTATAAAAAAGACATTTTCCATACTGAGCATGACTCCCACAGGCTTTTATGACATCAGTACTTCTCTAGGAGGGGATACTTTTGTTATGTGGAGACTGGGATCTTGCTCCACTCCTCTTTCCATAACGCCACGTCTAAAATGACATCTCTGCTTGAACTAGGACGTCATCTTGTGACTCCCAGTTGTTGTTCCAAAACATCTCATAGGTGCTCAGTTGCGTTTCAGAGAGCTCTGGGCTGGAAAGTGCAGGTTCGCCTCATTGTTCTCCTTACATTACTGTTGTACTAGCCTGATTTATGACACGAAATGCTTATTTTTGCATCTTAGGTGGAGTTTCTGAAGATTAGATTCCTGGATGACCATTTTTCAATTTAAATATCTCCCTGAACTTTTTGATCCAGTAATGTTTGATTTAAAAATTCTGTGAATGTTTAAAAAAATTAATTTTATTCAATGATAAATATTTGCGCTATTAATGTTCTTCAATAACATCTCCTTCTGCAACTACTTGTTCTACTTCAATACCTCAACCGTTTTAAAACTTCTCGATAGTCGGCTGCAATAACAACGACACCTCGTGGAAAGAAGTTTGATCACACCACGCGCTCGTTGTCAAAAAAATGCAATAATCATGTTCTTCGCGTGTGATCTTGACTCCTGCAGATATTTTGACTTTGTTGACCACGTTTTTTTTCCGTTGGAAGCTTGGAACTTTGATCTCTGGATCATATCCGTATACTCAAGACTCATCGCCTGTTATAAGTTTTGATAAAATGTAGGATACCACTTAGCTTTCTCGAACAGTTCAAATGAAATGAAGATTCAATACTATTTTTGATCTCGAGTAGGATTGCGTAGAGCAAACTTGGCACTCACTCTCCTTATTCCTAGATCCTTAATCAGAATGGTCTGAACCGAATCACATAAATGTCCAGTGTCTAAGAATGCTGGACTCTAGAATATCTGGAAATCTCCTTAGAAATCTCTCCAATGGTTAGTCGTCAATTCGATGGAATGATGGTGTGAAGTTCATTTGTATTTTGATTGATGGGGTGACTCTTTTCATTTCGCCCTCAAGAGAAAACTTTCTTTCAAAAAATCTTTGAAATTACTTTAAAACTATTTTCTTTCGTCATAACTTCATTTCCATAAACTGTAACAATATTTGAGGTGTTTCTGTGGCCGACTTTCCAAGTTTATAACAAAATTTAATGGGAAAAAAAACACGTGTACACTCAAAACAGTTTTGGTGTGTGCGCATGCACACATCAAAGCTGTTTCACATCCTAAAAACATGTTTTAAGTTCTGCTCACAATCTCTAACTAGATACCACTATGCGTTCAAGAACTATAAGAGCATTCACCGAAATTTTTGATCAAAATTAGCTTCAGGCCTGCTGAATTTACGTACTATCCGCAAAATAAAAACAAAGCGTTAAAAAACAGCCCTCAAAATAAAAACTTTGATCTATTTATACGTAAAGGCAGTCAGATCTTGCCCAGGAGGCAACTAGGATAAGGGTTAATGCAAATGACTCCACTTATGAGTATCCAATACTGGACACTTCTTAAACACTACATTTACAGTATCGTGTTTAAGAAGTACAAGGGATTCGCTTTCTGAATAATTACATAGGAGCAGTTTTTTCGATAATGATTTTTTTAAGAAAGCAAACCTTTGCCATACTTCCTAACATCCACCTGAAGCTGTTGAAAAAGGGTTAATCAAATCCTTATGTCGCAACACTGCATCGTTTACTACAACAAGAAATGTTTTTAAAAGAAGCTGTAGAAAGCTTCCTTTAAAATAACTGAACAAAAGACTTATTCATCGAGTCTTCCACACAAAAGACTTCACGATGGGGAGGGTATTAAAGTCTGAATTGTAGAAGGAAATACATTTCAGCAGTCATTTCAGCAGCCCCTAATGGAATAATGAGATGTATTGATTGCTTTTCTAATAAGGTATGCATGCAAATTGTTGGAAATCCTGTTTTGTTAAGGGAATTAGTGAGCTTGCAAACCAACACGTCCAAAACAATGGGCCTGTTGGTATTCTGTGTGGATATTACGGCTGCTGTAGGTGTTGCTGCTGTTGTTTGATTTATCGTCATCGTAACTAAAAGGCCAAGAGGCGATAGCACATTTTGAATGTAATTTGCGTGTATTTTGTGATCGGTTTGTCTGTTTTCAGGAAGTAAAACCGGTGTTTCCGGAAGGAGAACCATGCAACTCTTGCCTGAGACCCACTAACTGTGCTATAATACGAAAAAAGTCCATAAAAGTTTCTTCCATTCAGATGAGACTCCAATCCGGTCCTTTTGCACACTTTATAGTCGCTGGTGGTTTTTAGGCGTAGCTGAAAACTCAGGCCATATTGGGTATTGTGCGTTATATCTATATCTGGGTGTCCCCGGAACGATTTGCATGTTGTGAGTTATTCGGGCCTGATTGAGGAGAATGAATTTTAGAAATTCCTCCAGTCTATGAGGGAAGTCGAATTCAGCCCTCTCCAAAACAGTGACAAGTGGCGAAACCACTGACGCACCATGACCAAAGTAGTCGATGGACTCATAAATTCCTAAGAAAATCAGCTTATTTCGTTCTTTTATTAAAAAAAGGCATCCGGCCCGCCCTTCGGAGTGACGAACTCGACAAGGTTGTGAAAAAAAAGCCAAAATAAATTTCTTCCATCATTGATGGAATTCGAATTCAGGCATTTTCGTAAAACTGGAGAGCTTATGTAAATTTAAGGAGGGAGGAAACATACCTGAATGAAATCGAGACTCCATTTTCCCTTTTTTAAGACATGCTAAATAAGTCTGGCTTTCTTTTCCCTTTATTATTAATTGAAGATCTGTTATCAGTTTCTTTCTGTTCTTCAAATTCTTAAATGGACAATTATTAAATTGAAAATAATCAAAATTATAAAAATCGAAAAACTCTCCAAGAGCCAAGCATCGCTACCATTAAAATCGTTAACATAATGGAAAATTAAAATTTCTAAAAAAAAAAAGAAGTTATGGCTTCTCTTCAAAGTCGAACAATAGCAGTGCAAATCCAGTTACAGCTTTCATCTGCAGCTAGCGATCGTCAAAATGTATGTCCAATACTTATCGATATCTCTCAGCTTACACGTAAAGAACTCGGAGAACTATCCAACTTTGGATGGGAGCAAATGAAAAAAAAAATCTCTTCTCTTCCTTCCCTAAATAAACAGATGGTAAATCTCTGCCTATAAGAAAAAATATTCTTACTGTAGTTCGCTAGGGCATCAAAATATATTTCTTATATTTAATCGAAATATTTTGAAAACAATTATGAATAGTTTGATACCAAATTCAGATTCAAATTTGACATGGATGGTGTTATAACACATCACACATTCCAGTGCAAAAGTACGGAGGAAAAAACTCCTTTGTCCAGCGAACATTTCAGTAGGCAGAAAACGTGACAGACACACAGAGGAACACTCAAGAATTATTTATAGATAAATAAGTTTGGGGGAAAAAAACCAGCAAATGAAATATAAGCTTTCTCGGGTTAAGAATGAATTCACTAAGTTTGTGTACAGTTCTCTTTTATGTTGAAACACTTAGCAGAGATTTATTTGAAAACGCTTTCAAGAGCCATAAGGAGACATAAGGGCTTTTCTTTATTGATTCTTAGTCATTGAGGTCACCCTGCATGCGAACTTTTAGTTGGGTGAACTGAAATAGCACGTGGGCAGCCTAAGTTTTTAATTAATGAGATCACGTCCACCATCAAGACCAGAATGAAAAGCGGGAAATTTATTTTTGGCATAGGCAACTAAGGTCATGAGAAATCAGTATATTTAACTGTAAACTGTCCTTATTATACGGCTGGTTTGCCACTCTTTTGGATAAAAAATTCAAATCTGGAAAAATTTTAAAAAATGAAACTTACGCACGAGACCGACTAACTTGGCCAAGGTGAAAAATGGCGATAAACTTTCTCCAGCCTTCCCTGAACTGGAACCCAGGCTTTTTCCACACGGAAGGGTCTATTTTATCTTTGACTGTATATTTTATAAACAGTTTTAATATACAAATTGTAGTATAAATAAAGGGTATCGACATTAATGTACTTTTCTGTTATGGTCAAAAAGAACTTACTCACTGCATACCTAAAATAAAACCGTATATTTATTGTATATAAATACAAAAAATCCACTAGACAAGAAGAACATAGATATATAAGAAATGTTCATAATGATTATTTCTTAAAATATTTGATATAATCTACCCTGTGCATATTAAAATATTTTTGGAGAAGTAAAAAGACAAAAAACTTTAATGGTGAATATAATACTGTTCTCTTCTCATAGAGGAAGAACATATTAAGTAAAGCAACGTTTTTGGTATTTAAAATGATACTTGATTTATTAAATGTGTGTACTGTATCTTATTGCACAAAAAAGAGAGGATATTCGTCATCTAAAAGAAAAGCCATTAGGAAAAGTACAATTTAAACATCTATAATAGAATCAGGCAGTAAAGGACTAATGTTGCAGTTGTAATGTCTGTACTGGATAAAAGGGAAAAATACTTAATTGAAAATAATCTAATAAGAGGACAGCTGTGAAATGGCTCGAAACGAGAAGACAGAAAAATCGATTGTGAGTGATATTTCAACGAGAATAATTCTTTTCATACGAAAAGTATTGGCTTTTGGACTAAAATGTTATTTAATTTCAAAGTGGAAAAGGTGTTTCATTTATGGAAAGTGTGCTTAGCACTAATATAGGGCAACCGGGTTACTTCAATGACATGTGGAGATTATACTGTAATATCAGATTTATAAATAACATGTGGTGTTTCCTGTTTTGTTTCTGGGAAGATGCAGTTTGTGGTAAACAACAGGTGTCAGCGAATGTGGCAAAAATCAGATATCCAGAGGTCAGTGTATGTTTGACACAAAAAAGGAACAAACGACATCACTGCAGCGTCCATTTGGCACAGGCGAGAATGGCTTGTTCGATTTAAACGTAGAACGAGATCCATTGACAAATGACCCAGTTCTGGTCACAATTGGTATCATGAAAGTGAAAATGGGCCATTTGTGGAGGGAGAGGGGAGGCGGGCGAGTGATGGTGATACAGATTGCCACGGAAGCAGGAGTTTGTCGTAAGATTAGCGGAGGCCAAAACTCGAACTACCCGATTCGTAAAATGGCCGATGAACTTCTCTTGTCATTTCCTTCGAAGAAGTTACATAAATTACATTGGAAACAAATTCCAAAAAAGTATGTCTGCTAAAAAATACTGAAAAAATAACCCGTCATATTAGAGCCACCAGAGAATTACTTCATCTGCTTGTGTGTATTATGTCTGTAAAATCAGTTGTATTCTCTGCTGGAAGAAGAACCTCAGTTTCTTGAAGGAAAAGTCTTGAAAACAGTGCTTGAAACTACCTAACCCTCCCATATTATGAAAAATCCCATAGAAATTCCTCATCATTGACAGGATTTGAAATTAGGCCTTTTCCACCTGGTGTGGAACGGACGGTGATTATATCCACTAATACCTGAAAGGGCAGGATAGGAGGAAGTATAGTTTGTTGAACAAACTTGGCGTAGATTATCAAGTTGCATCGGACCAAACAAGATCAATCAAATTCTGTCAAGGGTGTGCTGTGAGAAACTCTTGGCAGTTTTGTTTGGTAGTTTTCAAAGCAGTTTTCAAAGCAGTGAGGGGGGGATCTCAGGCGTCCTTTAGTAGTACCTCAGTAGTTCGTATCATGTCATATGAAGATTCTGTTATGTAAAAACGACACAATCAAGGCAATTAAGGTTTTAAACTCTGCTTTATTTAACTGACATCTTTACAGAACAGCGTTGTGTGCATAGGGTCCCACCACATAGGATCTCATGTTTATGGCAACAGTCAAAACTGGGAGAAAATATGTATCATAAGGTGACAGTGTCCAGCGAAAGCGATCCTACTTCTTAGATATTTACAGAAGTGGGTCACTAAGAGAAGTGCAGGCTGTATAATCTTGTCTCCTTATGTAGACAACATCACGTGATTTCTGCTCTAAAGAGCGTCAATACAGTAGTGTTTCCATTACTTTTCGAACAACCCTGTTAGGCTTAAGGAAGAATATATACGGTAACTGTAAGAGAATGCTGCATTTTAATTTCATTCAGATTATCACGCACTTTAAAATTCCTTAAAGCGCGGTACTCTTGGGCATTACATTAACTTCGTAGAATTGAGATAACCAATGCATAACGCGAGAAAGTTACTCGCGCGTGTAGAAGGGGAAGGATGCCAATGGCTGCCGGATCAGTGCGAGCGTATAGGTTACAACTCTGCATTCTGCCGGAAGAGTAACAGAGTGGAAGACAGCGAAAAGTCAGGATCTCTTAATAGGCGGAACACGTGTCCCTTTGCTACTGTGCACCAACTAAGGAGCTGGACTATGGAGAAGGAACCGTTGCAGATCGTAACTGATTCAAAATATGTTTCTAATTACAATAATGCGACAACACCCTTTGGTTGCCACCTTTGGTTAAGTACTTTGTTATCTGCGTACATTCGTTGCTAAAGCGAGTCAGGTCACTTAAGCAAAGTTCCAACGATTATTTCAAGCGTACTTTACAGTAAGTGACATTACTGTAATGCACATCACAGTAATAAATTAATATTACTGTTAGCTTATTGATCAAAATGCACCTTGCTAAAATACCAATAATGTATGAGGTTCTACTAGCTGACACTCATTTCCTCCAATGTCTGAGATTATTTTTACCTACGTTTCAAAGGCATTTGCATACCGTTTTCCTCAGAGTGAGTGACAAAGATAAATACGAAACCTTTATATTTAAACAACCACAGTATAGCACGGGCAACTGTGCAGGTAGTAGTACCACGTAACAGAGAACACAATCACGTGGTCACGCATCGTTGATTAATAGGGCGTTTTGGTACTCTAACGTAAATTTACACATTCTCAAATATACTCTTGATTTGATTATCAGCAGTGATGCTTCATGCATTAAGAATCTGCAGATAAATGAACCACTAGGTGGCAGTGATCACAGTGTGCTGAAGTGGGATTTACTCAAAGAGGTAACTACCATTAGGGGTAAAGGGAAGGGTTATTGCTTCCGTAAAGGCGACTACGATGGACTGAGACAGTATTTCAATTCTATACAGTGCGATTATGTTACCAACAGCAAACTCAAAATGGGAAGCATTCAAGGAACTTATCTTGGAAGCTACTAGGCTTTACATACCAACTAAGAAATATTGTTCAAGGTTAAGGCCTAAGTGGATGTCAGATGAACTAATGAGGCATATGGCAGAGAAGAAAAATGCATGGGATACATACAAATTAACACATGACACAGAAGCCTATGATAGATACAAGTTGATATGCAACCAAGTTACAAAGGAGGTTAGGCAGGCGAAGGCAGATTACGAGAAATCCTTGGCAAGGGATGCAAAGAAAAACGGCAAAGAGTTCTTTACTTATGTAAATTCTAGAAGGAAGGGGATGAATCAGATTGGTCCACTTGATATCGATGGGTCAACTGTTGATGATCCTGCTCAGGTAGCTAACAAACTAAATGAATATTTTGCATCGACATTCACACATGAGGAGTTATTCAGCGAGGGGAATGCCAGAGGTGTATTCAACTCTAGCAGTAAGCTACAGAATCTTGAAATAACTGGGTGTAAAGTGGAAGAGAAATTGTTGAAGATAAATACAAGAAAGGCACCTATCTATCCAGGATGGGATCTATCCAGTTATATTAAAGGAAGCAGCAAAGGAAGTAAGCAAACCCTTAGCCATAATTATGAGAGCTTCCTTGGACTCAGGGGAGGTACCCATAGACTGGAGATGTGCAAATGTGACCCCAATTCACAAAGGAGGATCAAAGGCTGACACAAGTAATTATAGACCTGTGAGCTTACCCTTTTTGTCCAGGAAAATTAATGGAGGCACTGTTAAAGAAGCACTGCAGGATCATTTAGACAAGACTTCAGTTATAGCTCGGACACAGCATGGTTTTGTTAAGGAGAAGTCTTGCCTGACCAATTTGATTGGATATTATGATGCAGTCACAAGAGAACTGGATGCAGGGAATAGTTTTGATATTATATACTTGGATCTTAGAAAGGCTTTTGACACTGTTGCACATGGAAAACTGCTACACAAATTGGAGCAGTGTGGCATTGGAGGCAAATCGCTGCTATGGATAAAGGGGTGGTTGAGGGGGAGAAGACAGAGAGTGGTAATCAATGGACACTGCTCATCGTGGACTAATGTTATTAGTGGAGTCCCTCAGGGCTCAGTGTTGGGTCCATTATTGTTTTCTGTATTTATAAATGATATTGATGATGGTATATCAAGCTTAATGACCAAGTTTGCAGACGATACAAAGGTTGGCAGAGTTGTTAAGGACACTACTGACACTATGCTGCTGCAACAGGATCTGAAAAGGTTGAGCAGATGGGCTGAGAGGTGGCAAATGAAGTTTAACATTGACAAATGTAAAGTACTACACATGGGAAACAGCAACCCCAGAGCAACGTATCAACTCTGTGGTACTGACTGACAGTGGTAGAGAATGAAAGGGACTTAGGGATGGTTGCGCAGGCAGATATGAAGTTCTCTGAGCAGTGCAGACGGGCTGCAAGAGTAGCTCATGGAGTATTGTCAATGATATACAGGAATTTTACCAGCAGGGATAAGGAGGTGATTATTCCCTTGTATAAGGCAATGGTCAGGTCACACCTAGAGTACTGTATACAGGTCTGGAGGCCTCATTTCAAGAAGGATGTAGAGCTGCTGGAACGAGTACAAAGAAGGGCAATAAGATTAGTGAATGGAACAAAGGGGTGCTCTTACGAAGAAAGGCTTACGTTTTGCAAATTACAGTGTCTGGAGACCAGGCACCAGCGAGGTGATCTGATAGAGGTGTATAAAGCCTTGACTGGTTTGAGCATGCTGATGCATGCTCAAACCAGCATGCTCAATGCTGATGGGATTTGAGCATGCTCAATGCTGATGGGATTCTTCCTCTAGTTCAGAAAAATCACCTGAGAGGGCATAAATTCAAATTGAGGAAAGACAGATGTAGGATAGACGTGCGGAAATTTGCCTTTAGCCAGCGGGTGGTTGGTTGGTGGAACAGACTTCCATCCTTTGTGGTGGAGGTTGATAGCCTAAATAAGTTTAAGGCTCAGCTGGACAGGTATTTTGAACGAACAGAGGGGTGAAGTGGAAGTGGTTTTTTTTTTTTTTTTTTTTTTTTTTGGCTGATGCTGCATAAGCTTGCTTTCTTGCATCAAATGCCTCTACTAATGCTATTGCTAATGCTAATTCCATAGAAGTAGTAGTAGAAGTCTGCATTTGTTCAATCAGTATAAGTGTTAATACGCACTATATTGGAAAAAGTAACTGGACACCTGGACGTTTCAAAGAACCTTTTATTTCTACAATACTTAAACGTGTTGGCACACCCCTTGTTTTAATTTCACACTGTATCTTTGTTGGTTTGGTAGAGACCGGTTTTTCATCAAAGAAAGGCCATATTTTGGTCCATTCTTCCTCCAACGCAGCAGTAAATTCAGCTAATGGTTACGAGCGTGTCAACTTAACCCGAAACCAGGCAAGTCGACCCTGTGCATTGCGTGCCGTGATGTGTCTACTGCAGCTCTTCAGTAAAATTCAATGCAATATACCCTCATCCGTATCTTTTTTGTATTGATATCAGTTTTTGTGTCTTTGCGGTAGCACATTGGTTATAATCAACGTCTTCCTAACACCTGGTGGGAAAGAGCTGAGTTCAAATTCCGCCAGAAACACTTTTTTAATTACGTCACTGAGTCAGTGGGTCTCAGGCGAGGTTTTTACCCTCTTAAACTCAGATTTTTCGCCCAACAAAACTGGTGTACTGACAGGTGTGTTCTCTGGCTATTAAAAATGTACCAACCAGAGAACACCCAATTTACAGATATAATACACATGGATAGAGAAAACCTGCCCAAATCAATTGGATTTAGAGTCAAAGACCATGACTGACACGAATAAAGTTGTCTTTTTTACCTTCTTAAGGCTGAATAATAGTGAAGGCCATGGCGTCTCAGATGTATCTCCCTAACTACTTGTACAGAGGATCGCGAATTGCTATCATTGACAATCACTTCAACTAAACAAAAGTCCCTAATTCGGTGAAACCATCAGCTCTTGTGTGATGCTTTGCCTGTGAATTTCGTTCCCCCAGTCCACGATCTGGGACCGTCCTCTTGGACTTCTTGTCAGCTCTCCCGATGGGACACATAGGTAAACCATGACACGACAAGCACCATGGTAAGAACTTGAGTAGAACAATGCTTCTCCTCAGGATCACGAAGGGGATGTTGTGCCCATTTATCAGTTCCCCATTCCCTCTTCTATTTTTAAAAACCCAAACAAAGACCAACAACCTGAGCTTGAAAGGAAGGATCTCACAACCAGGTAACTTGATTCTGGGCTCGGTCTACATAGCCATAACTAAGATATTATTGGTCCTTCCTGGTGCCAAAAGGCGTTGTGCCTCCTTCAGGCATGACAGATAGATTCGAAGCCATATCACAAGGGGCGAATTCATTGACAGTGGGGGATTAACGACTGTTCACAGATAAGATCTGTCAGACGATTAACACTTGCATCTAGTGATGTCCTCTCCTTTCATAGAGAGACTTTTGATCTTCGCGACTCTTGATCTTAAGAGTATGGGAATTTCGGAAAATTGCCAATTGACACTAGATCCCCCATGCATTTCACTGCGAATATCACACAAATTTGTAACAAGTTTCATTTCCTACAACCGAAGTTGTTTCCAGCGGGAATTTTACAATGTTTGGCTTAAAGGAAACCTTGCTAACTTCCAAAAAATAGTTCGACATTATGACTGGAAACTCGTCTCACAATGATCAGGTGGAAAGGCGAGTGGCCAGTGTTACAATTATTTACTATCGTTATTTTTCAGTTTCGCATCCGATTAACAACAGCACTGGCTGTGTGCCACCTTTACACGTGGAAGCCACAAGATCCAAATTTTTCTCCTTTATCTTCCATCTGACCAAAGGAAGGCCATATACTGAATTCCAATTATAACTTGCAACCAATCTCGGTTGTTAAGTGGCTAACTTCCTTATCGATGATCCCAATCTGCTCATCCGCGAACATTCTGAAGCCAAAAGTGATCTCATCCTTTTCACCAAAAATTAGTCTCTTCATTGTTTGTAATCACAGCCCACGATGGGCATCTACTCCTTAGATCTGGTATTTCAGCATCGGAGATCTACTGTATATTTGAAATCGGCGTCTTGCCGCGACTGATTCTGCTTTGTGATACCTCTGCCTGCATGCTTTTAAGCCTGTTTGATTTGAATAAACATCGTTAACATTGTTCACTACGCTGGGAGGGGTGTCCAAATACTTCTGGAATGGTAGCGTATACGAATGTTATCATTATTACCCTGTATTTTGCATATAAGAAGCGATGTTAACCATATGGTGCAGTTATACGAAACACTATGTGAGGTTTCAGTTACTGTATGATTTATGCGTAAAGATAATTGTGTTTGTGGGAAGAGTCAAGATTGCCGACCATCACAGCTCTGGTAAAGGCAAGGCAATGTACGGGAAATAATATTCTAAGCTATATATAGAGTAGGCACGCAGTCCTGAAAATTTTCCTAATGGAATGATGAGCAGATAATGGAAGCGTGTGGCTTGAATCCCACACGAGGCTCACAGAAACAAATGGAAGCAATAAATAATGCTCTGCGCTATTTTTGATAAGCTGCAGAATTTACCAGTAACAAAACCTTTCCAGTTTTAAGAAATAGTGGAGATTTACAATACGCTGAAATCCAAAATTATGTACTCTCTGATAACTGGGCTGATAATTTGAAGCCAATAAAATGAAGATTTTATTAACTCGTGCCAGTGATAGTTGGAATGGCATAATTTCTCAACACTATGGACCTTTATGAGTTACACCAGTAGTGCCCAACTTCAGATAGTAGTTCTATATTGAGAAAGGCGGTTACACCTTATTAAATAAACAGCCGTAATGTTTCTCAATGGAGAACGATTTTTATTTGGGATGGTACCAAAGGAAATTCGGTATTGCATCATGATGGACATTGATCACCTTCCTCGCGCAAAACGACTGGCCACAGAATATCCTGACGACCCATGGCTTTAGCTGCACTGGCCCTTAATCGAAAACAACAAGAAACATATATACAACTATGATTTATATTTTAGTAAAATTCTACATTAAATCGCTGGAAGAATTCTGTGAACAATCCAATCACAGAAAAAAGCAGGCGTTGCTGCGGATGGAACCAAATTTTAATTAAACGAAAAAATAAGAAAGCGCCAAGCTCAATTTTCATTTGCTCTGTTGGAGACCATCCTTTTTTTTACTTCCTTATACTTTTGCCTCAAGATAAAATACTTTAATTTCGTTACTTCCGCAACTCTAAGTAGAGAAAAGTTTGTTCCGTGTTTTTCGATAAAATAGTCAATACTTGTAGTTCGTGCAAATTTTAAACTTTATCTCGCTCTTACGAATCTGGGTCACAGTCCAGCTGACACGCAGAACTATTAAGATTTTCTGAGTAATGTATTAAGGAAAAGAAAGCAGGAGACTTTGTATATCTGCAGTCATCTTGAAATGAAATGTCTTTCTAGATGTCTAAAAATAATCGCTTTACAAAGGAACTGGTTAATCAATGCTCGCAGAAGTGATAACTATCTAGCTGGTAATCCGTTTATTTGTCGATAGATTCTTTGGTGACGGTTGGAATTTACCTTGGAGGTATTTCTTAGATCAATAAAAGCATTGAAAGTCGAAAAATAATGTAAATTTTCATCTTTCATTGACATAATTTCCATTATACACTAATTGCAACATACGTTGAATAGGTTGAAATACAAAGAACTCAAAGATATACTTTTAAATTAGGTAGTCTCATAAACAAGTCATATTGGCGAACATTAACTCTGATGAGAGTATTGGAAGGCATTGGGAAGACTGACTCTTGTTCCTTGAACATTACATTTCTTTTATATCTTTGGTCATTTGTAGTAATAGTGATTTCGTGCGCTTTATGGTCTACTTCGTATTTCGGAAAGTGAGGTGGATGGTCAGTGTTGAGGTCAACAGCGGAAGAGGTGTTGTCCCAAAATAGTTTTGAGAATAATAAACCGCTCTCGGCCTTTGGTTTATCGGCTGTTTATGAAGATCTATTTACAATACTATTTTAAAGGAAAAACGCTGTGATCCTGACTAAATTCTAGGCAATTATAAGTTAGTCAAGACTTCATCCTTCGCCATTTTGCTATCCATCCATTAAACTACTTTGATTTGTAAATTCAATGAGTTATATTCAATAACACTTTCAACCATTTCTTTGAATAGTAAAAATATTTGTCTTGTAGATGGTTGAAGTTCTCAATTAAGCTTGCAGCTGAAAAGTTTGGCTGTTTCACAAAAACTTCATTTAGGGTAGGAAATGCTTACGAGTACTAATTGAACATGCCTCTTTGGGGAGAAAAAAACGCATTTTTACACGATATTATGTAAAGTCCATTTATGAAAAAAAAGTCGCTTGCTAAAATAAAATTGTTTCTTTCCCTAATTGGATGTAGAGAGACACTTAAAAAAAAAAGAAAGGCACATTTTTACGTTGCATTTAAAACTAAACTTTGGTATCAATAGGTGTGCGAACTGACGGCGTGGACACATCATTAAGTTGACATCGATCAGCGTTGACGTACGTCACCTCAATGTTATATAGTGGAAGGTCATAACGTGTAGTTGCAACAGCCTTGTAACTTCCCATCATGGAATCTTGGTATATATAATCTTGGTCTGTAATGGTTTGTGTTCTCTTGTCATCCAGCAGACTATAACTGTTCCAAATGCTTTTTTCTCTAGCAGCTGTACTTGAAACAGGCATTGGCTGCAAGATGAGACCAAACATTTGTTAGGTTGACCGGATTCTCATGGTGCAACACAGTAGAAAGGCATTTGAACCATCAATTCCATGATTAAACGAAGATCACTAGCATTAAGCATAAACTTTTAAGTTCATTAATTATTTATTATATTTAAAGACGTTTTCTCTACCTTTCTATTAACTATTAAGAATATAATTTTATATCAGTTGAAACCATTTTCAATCTTTCTATTAGTAATATACAAGTATTTTATAAATCCTTATTTCCGTTAGTAAAAAATACGTCATCTCTAATGAGAAAAGACGTGCATCGAATTAAACAGCGTGCTAAAACACGTCATTTAATTTGATGTGTATAAAACATCATATAAAATAGATTATGACGTATTTAAAGTCTTCCTGCAAAGTAGATTATGACGTGTGTAAAGTCTTCCTGCTAAGTAGATTGTGACGAATGTAAAGTCTTCCTGCAAAATTGATAATGACGTGTCTATAACGCGTCATATAAATGCAAAATGACGTCTGTAAAAATGATAATTTGAAGAACAATTAACTGTATGCGTAATTTGAATGAGAAATAACGTGCTGAATACGTCATCGAAAATATGAACGTATCAATAGCGTTATATTAGATAATATTAATTAATGACTGTTTTAAAATCGTTATACTGGATGAATTTTGCCAATGAAATGTTTCCTAGATTCAATAGAGTTGTAGAACGATTTGTAAAATACAGAATTATAACTATTACATAATTATTCAATTATAAGATTGCTTTCGTGTAAAAAAATAAGATTTATATCTATTATATATTTAATATTTTCGCTGCCGAAAAGAAGCCACTTTTTAGAATAAACAAACGATGTTTTCTTCAATATTCTGTCAGGGTCATTTGCATTGCAATCTTCATTCTTCGATAAATATTCTTTACCTAACTTAATGCTTAAATCCAGTATTTATCACAAACAGACAAGCAGTGGAATTATTTTCCTACCTCTGTTTAATGGCTGCTCAGTACGTAACCCCTCCAGTCAGGTGTTTTTTTTTTTTATCATGGGATCAGAAGAATAATTAAATCGGTAAACTTTTATCACTACTTTCACTGCATCTGCGTGCACTGATACAGCAAAACTCCGCTCTTCAAGAAGTTTCGGGACGCGTTCTAAACGCGTCCGTAGTCGCTGAATGATATCCAGCGTTTCTCAAATACCGGATTCCTGCACAGTTTTAGCGGCTGATGTTGACGCATGCGTGTTTGGCTGTTTTAGCGGGTATGAAAAGATGCGAAACATGAGAGAGAGAGAGAGAGAGAGAGAGAGAGGAAAGATGGATTTTTGTCTTGTTTGTTTCCGTCAGTAGAATGGCAAGGTCATTTAGAGCAGCTGCCCATAACAGTTCCAGCTGGACAACAAGTTGGAGTCTTAATTGATGTTGTTCAGATCTGGAAAACCAAAATGTTGTGGTTCATTGCAAAAACTTTTGGTACCAAGTTATATTGTTCTTAGGTAAAAAAACAGATCACTCTCATTACATTGAAATGATATCCATCCACCGACATGTACACAGCCCTGTTTAAGATGCCCATAGGTTAACTGTTTAACTAGGTATTTAATCATATTTATTAATCCCTATTTTTTATCTCGATAGAAAAGAACGATACAGTTTAATATCCTGAAGTCAGCTACTAAGATCGATTATTGCCTTCTTAAATCTTTCATTAATCCTGTAAGAGAAGAGCACTCAAAGAGTAATGGGGAGCTCTGGCTCGTGTAAGGGATAAAGTATGCAATAATCGATGTTTAGAGTAAGGGCAGATAAACACTGAGATGCAAAAATCAGCAGGAACACAAACACACACACCCACATCGGACTATCGATCGTTAACTGGAAGACATATTGTTGATTAAAATTCTTAAATTCGTTCTTTTTGGCGAAGTATCTAACTTTATAAAGTTAAACTGCCATGCTTCTAACTTTAAAGATTCTTATTCAATCTTTTAATTTGCTGAAAAACGTACCAAATGTTAGCATTTGCCTTTCGTTATAATATAACGTGGCCTATTTAGTCGGTCTCGGACGACTAATCGGCTTTTCTCTCTGAAAATCAAGCTCTTCGTCCAGCAACAACATTCAACATCTCAAAACCTGAGAGGCTTTTAATCTAATGCAAACAAATCAACCCAATTAGTAGGTACTTTAACTATGATTATCTGATAAGATTTAAATTTGTACACTAACGACTCCTGAATGTTAATTTGCATTTTAGTTGAAGAGAAATTTCCTTAGGTTAATTATCTTTGTCTTTATTTCTTCTCGGATGAAACTATACACCGGTAAATGTGGTAATGTCAGCTGTTTAATGCTATCAAAACAGAAATGAGTATGGAAACGGATCAAATGGAAAATGCGTGTCTATTAATCACGTAATAAAAGTAATGCGCAACTTTGTGGTCACAACTAAAAGCATTTTGAACCTCTCCCTGTCTTCTTCCCTTTTGCGAGTGTGTGCTTGTGTGAAACTAATGATGAAAGGCCACCCGAATGACAGCGACAGAATCTGAAGTGCTATCGGATTGATGAATGGAGAGTAAGTCTCATCACTCAAGACGGAGAAAGACAGAGATAAAGTGGTATCGTAAAGGAAACTTTTATTGCATCTTAAGTGGCGTCTCTTTGACATAGTTGGGGTCAGAGAAATGAAAAAAAAAAAAAAGAAACTGCTGATAAATAATAATGATATATTATTACTATCGTCATTATTATTATATGTATGGTGGTGTACCGACTTAAATAACCTGGAATTACCATTTACCATAATGACAAACACATTCTGTTTCTGTGTCTAAAATGGATTCTTTTGCTGAATATTTTAGGACAATGCATAGGGTAGATTGACCCCCGCATCGGGTCGTTTAATTTTATTAACAATAGAATATGTTAACTCGATTTGAAATTACTGAAGACCTTTGACGTGTTATTATCAACATAATAATAAGTACTCAAAATGAACGTAAGTGAATTCCTTTTTTCCATCCCTTGTTATCCAAAAACTAAAGAAACAATAATATTCAGAGATCGTTCTTGGTAGGAAAATATCCTCATCATTTTAAGCACACGCTAATTATAAACTTATCAGTTATATTAACTTACTGGCTAAAATAGTTTGCCGATTGTATTTCAATAGATTTCAGATTGTACGAAACGTAATTTATCCAATGAGGAGGTCATCCTCTCCGCTGATCATGAATACAACTAATTGACTGCAAACTGCAATGCTCTTAGATCTAGCAAAAACTTTTGGTCTCCTGACGCTCGATTTCCTGTTATGTAAACTTTAAGATGTGTTGAATAATTGAAAAATGTTATTATTTTAATTTTAGTTAATTATTTTGACGATCAATACAATCTTACATCGTATTTAGCAGTCATGCCAATAACTGGGATTCTAGATCTCTTTTCAAAAGGCCGATTGATCTGTTGTTTTTTCGAATAATGATAATAATTTTTCCCACTTAGCACAGAGAACCAATAAGCAAACCACAGATCTAGAGACACTGACATAAAGGTTATACACTTTCATGTGGTCTTCATTCGGCTGGATCTTCATTTTTGTTAATTATTTTGCAAATTATATGACAGATTCTGATATTCTCTTGCTGATATATGAAGTCAACTACAAAATATTCAATAAAATTTCCGATGTCCTGTCTTCAACTGTCTCTTGATTAAAATAATGATGTCCTGTCATCAACTGTCTCTTTGAGGTTGCTGGGGCCACAGGTGAAAATATATCCAACCGGACTGTGTTAAGAAGGCTCAATTCAAGTGGAAAGAAGGAAGTGGTTTCTATCCCATTAGCATCAAATTACTGCAGATTTCGTCGAAACTGGTGCCATGAACATGTGACTTGGACCCCTGAAAAACGGGGTACAGTTCTATGTGTCCCATTTTAGCCTACAAACAGATTCTAGACGTTATTTCATCTGAAGACAACGAGGAATGCGGTACCATCCCTCCAACCTCAGAGAAAGGGACACTTGTTCTCGTGTGTGGTAGAATACTGATTAACAGCCGCACTCCCTTCATGTTTTTGATAGGGGTACAGTAACTGAGCAGAGGTACCGAGGACACATCTTCGAACCCTATATGCGGCTTTTTAGAGGTGCGGTTGCCCAAGAGTTTCTTTTCATATACGACAACGTCATTGCATGTAGAGCTCAAATGGTGGAGGAATATTTTGAAACTGAAGATATACAATGACTGCCGTGGCCAACATGATCACTAGACTTAAATCCAATCGAATATGTTTGTGACGCCTTTGGACGTAGCAGCGCACACCGATAGCCAACACCTCGGTCTCTTGTGAGTAAGGTTTGCGCTGGTAGAAGAATGTGATTTGTTACCACAGAATCTTATAGATTAACTGCTGTCAGGCCTGTTTAGCCGTTGGAGGGGGATCATATGTCATACCGACATCATGTGAACACATTTTCGAGCATCTTGTATCGACTTCTGTAATGTGACCTTTTTGGTAATTCTTATACAACTCCTATAAATGTCCCTTATATCTATCCGAAGTTTCTCGCTGTCTCATTATTTCATCGTTATTCTGTGGTACAGCACCATACCAAATTTTGTAGTGCTCCATCTCAAGCTGCACGAATTAAACCACGTTTTCTACACGTTCTGTTAATTTTGTCGAGTAGTGTGTATATATTTTAGGCGTTGATGAAATTTCGACATAAAATCAATTAACATTAAGAAGAGGTGAAGTGATTTAAATTAGAGATTTAATTTTTCATAATGACGTTTTCAGTAAAAATCAATTTTGGTAAAATTGGCATCTAAATAGAAATACTACTTTATTTCTTTGATTCACTACATTTTATATGATTAAATTTATAACTCGTTCGCCTCTTCATTCATGCTTCACTCGTCCTGTTCGCCCATTAAAATAAATTGCTTTATATTCGGAACTCGAGATGCATGGCGCATTTAAATTTCGACTCTTCAGACATTCGCAAGGAACCATTTCACCACTTTATCATGCACGTTAACTGAACATAAAGGGGATTTTTATATTTAGTCCTGCGCATTACTTTGAAAGCGTTTAAAAAATATGATTTTTTTAGGAAATCAAATTTACATCATGACACATGAATTTAGCGAATTACTGACGAGTTTAATATTCTTTATTTCTTCGTTATTGCAATGTTTAAAATTCAGCAAAGCCCAAACACGTACATGTCAGTAATACCAATAACTCGTTCAAAAGAATGCATCTGGCCCAGTTACTACGTAGTGTAATTTTGTGGCTCACTGGCCTACAAAATTTCTTAGAGGCTGAAAATATCTACAGCTTTTGAAAGATTCAAGACGAGCCATTGCCGTAAGAAACCTTTTATATACGATATATCGAAGACTTTCCCAGAATTTTAAATTTATTTTAGAAATTTTAGAAATTTTACAAAGTTCAGAAATTTCCAACGTCGTTTAAATAATTTTTTTAGGATATAAGACTGAATTAAGAAGTCTAAAGTCTATCGAAGTTATCCATCTGTCTCGTCTTTGGCTAATCTCAAAATTTCTTTTCAGAAATCTTTTACTAGAGTCATAATTAAAATTAAAAGCATTCTGTTATCAAATCAAGGTTTCTTCTAACAGGATTTCATAATTACATGGGAAGAGAAGATTTTCTATGACAAGGTCGGGATGATTGCTTTAAGTACTGAGTCAGCTAAGTTCATATTTGCAATGTGGCTTTATTTTATGGTCTGTTTAGTGATTTTGAAATACAAAACCATGCACTTCTTACACAAAATGGCTAATTCAGCCAAGGTGTGCAAAACCCTACCATAAAATCCCTGATTACAGTGGTTAGTTACCATTGTACTACCTACGAGGTACTATAGTTACTAAACTTTCTTCCAGTACTATGGGGATGGATGAATATTTTCCAGCTTTTCAGTGTGTATATCAATATGAGACCTATCGAGGATGTGCGCTTGTAAACCTAACCAAAATTGGCAGCAAAGCAGTCGAGTCTTGTCCTTGTATCATATTCATCATATACTCATATCTACCACATTTTGTATCATAATATTCATTGTAAAAGTTCTCTAAGAATACCATTCCAAAAATGTTTTTTCATTGTTCATAATTCTGAGAATGCAGCCTTGTTTGGGTTTTCAATGCGACTGTGTTTCGGTTATATCGAGATTGTTAAAATCATCAAATAGCATTCAGCTAATGGCGACCCTGTGGTTGGAAACAGCTCCTTGTTATGAGACGCCAACGGAATGGCCTGTGAAAGGTAACGGGAAAGCTAGTCAGTCAAATAACAGTGTCTAAGAGATTTCAAAACGTACAACCCCTCGTACCTTGCATGGATGTGGGGGGGGATTGCAGTTCACGACCGAACCGGGTGCTACTCCTGTAAGCAAAATACAAGAAGATGCGGTTACAGTGGGGTCAGAAATACCAAAGTCGGATAGTGGAGAATCGGAAAAACGTTGCCAGGTTCTTGCTGTTTCACTGATGGAAGACCAGAATATGGTGGATACAGCACGAGTTCATGGACCCACCCATGCTGGCGGTGGTGCCGATATAATGGCGTGGGGAGTGTTTGTTTTTTGTAGCACCAATTAGTCCACTTGACGTCAGTACAACAACATTTTTATGCCACAAGGTTATCTGGCAAAATGTTTCCAACCAGGCGACACTACAAAAAACACTCCCTACACCATTTCACCGCCACCACCATTAGCGTGGATGGTTCTATGGACTCGTCCAGGTTTCACATGGCGAATTATCCACCTGCGAAAGAGTTCTTCCAGCAGGCTAATGCCCTATGTCATAAGCCGTTGAACAGAACTTGTTTCAGGAATGTGAGAGTAAATTCCGCATTCTGCGGTGACCTCCCCAATCGCCAGGTCTTAATTAAATTGAACATCTGTGGCATGAAATTGAAACGAGCTCTTCGGAGTGAAGATCCACATCATCCAACAAGTTCATATAACATATTGAAGTTCTGCATGATGAGCGGAACTTCAATATGTTATAAGAATTGTAGGATTTCAATGCCCTATAAAGGAGCAGCACATGAAGTGTGGAACTTCAATATGTTATGATGGAGCAATTGTAATTATCTGTACAGTATGTAAATAGTGGCGGGTTGACAGAAAAGCTGGTTGGGACCGCCTAGCACAATAAATAAATAAATAAAAACCATCCATCCAACAAGCGTGAGAATTGATTCAACATGAATCAGTATCACTGTGACGCTCTAAACACCTTGTTAAGTACATTCCACGACGAATCCAGGCTATTATGAGGGCTAATGGGGGAGCCCTATTTGATGTTTGGTAGCTTATTGGTAGTTTAATTGTAGTGTACCTAATAAAGTGGTCACAGTGTATTCTTATTCTCCTGTTATATGTCAACCACGACTAATAGCTACATCACTGGTGCGCCGTTAGAAAGTGCTTTGTAAATCCACTGTCCCCTCATAAACAGTACAGATGGATCAGAGTCTGTTCCTGATTCACTTTTTTCTTCCGTTCCTGATTCACTTTTTCTTCTGTTTCATATCATCACATACCATATTACTCTTCATCTATCACTACATCTTTAAAGATCACAAAGTTATTTCTTTAAGCAACTATTAATATTATTATGTTTCTATGAAACCTCCTTCAAGATCTTTTATATTTAAGAAGGGTTTGGACTACATTTCGGTCTTTTAATATCTTTTATAATGCAAACGATCATTTCTGAAATCAAAATTATTTTTTTAGAAAATTTTCTAATCCATGTTGACACACTAGCTGTAAGCTTCTATAATCTTTGCATTTTACTTATCTTGTTGTGAAACAATTCTTATGGCTGTAAAAAGTTACTTGCCAAAGGGAAAAAAACATTTCCCTTTAGGAAAATGTTTCCCCCCCCCCTCAATTTACACCTAAGGACATATATGCACAAGTAGATCTCTTTCTCTCTCTCTCTCTCTCTCTCTCTCTCTCTCTCTCTCTCTCTCTTGAGGGAAAGAGAGAGAGAGAGAGAGAGAGAAAGGCAGAGCAAAATTTCAAAAGATATGTATATAAGGTCAGTAGCCAAGCTACTTCGTATGGCGTGAATCTCTAATGATTAACAGACATCTCATAAATGAATTATAAAATAATTTTAAGTATTTAATGACACGAAGGATTTAGTTAATGACTTTCATTCAACTCTAAGTAATCAAATGGGCTGTTAGTAGAGGTTAATCGCTTTCAAATCTGTAAATGGTTTAATTACTGACGACTTTATTAACGTGCTGCAGCTGCCTTTCATTCCAGATCATCAACTTTTTTAAATTTAAGACGTAGTAACTTTTCATCGAATTTTATAAATCCTGGAACGTTATCACTACAGCAGTACCAAAACGTAATTATTATCATAATAAATCTTTACAAGTGTAGTGTACTGAACAATAGCATTTGGAAGACATCATTAAATCTCTTGCCGCGTATTTTACCAAAAAAAAAACAAAATTTAATGCAGACTTATTAGATCTCCACGACATTTACGTGTGCAGAACCACTTTTTGTTTTTATAATCCGATCTAAACCTAATTTACAGTGCAGGCAAAGGTGATGGGAAGCTACAGGGTTCCTAGGATACTGTAACAGGGTTATTTCAAGTTTTGTCATCTTAGATCACAATTGGAATAGTCTCTGAAAATGTTAAAGGTAAATTAAAAACAACATCCACTTTACCCATTGTTCAACAAGGCGTAAAAATGCTTCTTTGTGAAATGTGGTCCATTTTGGAAATGTTTGAAGTCAATCCAAATTGTTGTTCAATTTCATTTGGTTGTCACTACCAGAAAGATCTTTAACACCCAATTTATTTTACATCTTCGAAGGATGGGAGTTAACCAACAAATAAAAAAAAGGTTTTTCCAAGAGGAGGGACAAGACCAGGGCAAATGAAGTTCTTCGTTTCCTTCTCGAATATTTTCCTGGGAAGATCGTTTCGGATCCTAGACGTTTTGGAGTTGGAAGGCCCTGGCTATTGTACTCATCGGGTTTAAGTCAATGTAATTATTTCTCACGAGAAATACTTTAAGGACAATGTGAAAGAACTGCAATCTGGAATCACTGATAAACTAATTGCAAGTGTGACAAGTAGATATTGCCAAATGATATTGGACGTGAAGGGATTCACATGCTGAAAATATTATCATAAAATCTCCCATGCTTGGCGAGTTACACTGTCATCCTTTTTATGACCTTGAATATGGAATGCAGGAATTCAATCAAATAGGAGTTTTAATGAAAACATTGAAAAGTAGTGCAGCAAACTTAAAAGTGTATAGTCTCAGCTGAGAATAATTGTAATGGAAAATATAAGTAAAAGATTTCAACTGAGACAGAAAATTGAAGTTTTAAGTGAGAGTTGATGGGAGTTAGCTATGCTTCAGGATATTTCGTGGGCAGCATTGGAGTTTCTGTATAAGGAAACAGTCGCTTGCTTATATGCTTAGGAGCATAGTAAACAAATTTCGAGAATTTCAAGTATTGGCGAAGTCAACAAATGCTAACATAATAGGAATATTAGACATGTGGTGTCACTGTGTTATGAGAGATGCTGAACTTGGTGAATATGGTGCGCATTTCAATATTACGACAACATAAGTGATGGAAAGCAAATATTCAGGATTTCAGTAAGCATTCGTCGAATATTAAGAATTTTCCAATAAAGAAAATACACTAGTTTCAAAAGTTAAGAACCTAATATAACAATACGAATATATTTTTCAAATACAAACAAAAAATAGCACTAAATAGTCTTCATTTATGAAAGGAAAGAAGATCTGTCGGACTTAGCACCCGCGCAGAGAACTGCATTTATTGAGTTTTTTCACAAACTGACTGAGTTGGATATAGAATGCAGGTCAGTCTCAGGCGAGTGTAGCACGGTTTTTCACCCGGACACTCGGGTTTCATCCATCTACAAATTGGCCACAGAACAACACACGCAATACATGCAGTTACATAGCTCGCGGTATAAAAAGTCGAACAGCTTCGTACTCTAGAGCAGTGGTAATTTGCATCTGGTTGTGAGTCAGAGTTATAAATTAGCAGTTATGGAACGTAATAAAGATAACACGGAGTAGTTTCAAAAGTGCATGATTATGGAAACTCGTGCATCGGGTGCTTCCATATCGCAAAAAAGCATGTTTTGTCGGTTGCTCACAGACCACTGTGGTTAAGGCGTACAAAGAATGGTGTCGAATGGGTCCTCTCGCCAACAGAACTTTAGAGATTACTCAAGGAGGATGGTTGTGGTAAACGATGGGTGCAGCGCGTTGTACAGGTTCAACGGCAGGTCACTATTCGACTGCTGCCATCGCAATATCATGTGGGGAATGCAAGAAAAATATCCCAAATGACGATGCGTCGCGCACTCAGACATATGGAGTTCTACATCAGATGATCCAAGAGACACCCTCTCTTCACCGCTGATCATCGTCGACGGCGAATGTTGCGGTGTTCATGGCACGCTGATTGGATACTAGAGGACTGGAAACGAGTGTGCTGGTCGGATAAGTACCTGTGCAACATGCCGACGGACGCCTTCGTGTGCGGCGCAAGCAACGCGAGACCATGGACCTATCGGGCATGGTGCCCACTGTCGAGGCAGGTAACGGTGGTTGCTTTAATATGAGGCATATTTTCCTAGTAAGAACAAGAGCCTCTGGTGCATATGGACTAATGTATTACTGGTGATGTCTACCACTAGCTCTTAGGAGATGATGTGCACCTTGCCACGTTGCATTTTTTTTTCCTGACAGAAACGGGATCTTTCAAGACGCGCCGTGTGATCGGACCCGCACTATGCACGAGCGGTTCGAGGAACACATTGAAGATATTAGCATCTCGATTGGCCTCCAAATTCGCACGATCCCAATAAAATTGAAGACCAGCAGGATGTTTTGGATTCGGAAGTGAGGCGTATGGACACGCAACTGTCATCTATTCCGGCACTGTGGAAAACTTTGCAGGCAGCATGGCTGCAGATCCCTACGGACGTCTTCAGACACGTAGTGGTGTCAATGCCTCTGCGAATAACGGCTGTTATCAGTGCGAACGCGTAGTGTTAGGGGAAAGTGCGAACGGTAACCCAACACGGTATTAGGTAGGCGGTCACAGTTCAGTGATCATTGAGTGCGTATGGCGCGATATGGTCTAAGTTGCTGCTACGCCTAGAACCCTACAACAACACTAACAGCGATTGTCTGACTTCGTAAACAGAGTCGAGCTCAACCAGTTTCAAAATGCGAATTGACCAGACAAAAACAACCTCACTTTGGCACATCTGTATTTCGTTTTCATCACTTGGATTGTCGATTTTAAGATAGCCTATCGTTAGGAAATGTCACGAAGATACCATTTAGGTGATTCTTGAGTTGGAGAGCACTAGGGAGAATGGAAGCAGAACAAAGTCAAACCATTGTGGCCAGGTTGCTGAATATGCTTCGCAGTGTTATAAAGGTATTCACATAGTGAAACCGGTTCAAAACTGGTTTCAACATATTTGAAACTAGTATTCGTATACTAGTATCTGTATTCCTATGTTTCTGTGTATTTGAACCGGTTGTGTGGAACCAACTCATAAACACACAAATTCCCTCTCGAAGATCTTCTCGAGACCGTCCCTATACTTCCAGCAAGAGCCCCAAGTAGCTACCTCAAATCGTTATTTAGCTTTCTCTGCGAAGAACAACGACTTGTTATCTGTACTGCACTTGACCACCCCTACATAAAAGAACTTTCGAATTGGTGTTGACAGCATATTAATTGGATTCAAGAGCAAAAGGAAATTATGTTCTTCACTAATGAGTCTAAATATAGTTTTGAATCGGAATATTGATGCTCTTTGATATGGAGAGAACGAGAAATCAGAGATTCCATCCCACTGACTTTGGGGAAGGCCACCCCTTTACAGGCGGTTGTTTGATGGTGCCTGGGCGGGAATCGCCAATAGATAACGACCGTACAACCGTGCTTCACCTAGGAAGTCAAACCATAGGGTACCGAGATGAGTCCTCACTGAGCTGTCTTCATAAATCAGCCTTCACGGAGATACAGTAGATTGGTTCATAAGGAATGGTCACCAGACCCCCAGACAAGACTACAGTTCAATAGATAATGAGATGCTCTAGGCATGAAGTGTTTCTAGATATAAGACCACTTCCAGAAACTAGCACTGTTAAACAGTCTTATTCTGAGCATCAAAATTCTGTGCCAAGCTTGTATTTATATTACACCCATGGCTTATTAGAGTATGTTCCTGTAGATTATCGAACGCGCCATGTTTGGCACCTTATGAATTAACTTGCACAACTCTTCAATTGCAGATCACAGTTTGTCCAGTCTTTATGCATTATGAAGACATTAATACGAATGTCTCACTGAAATTTTGTCATACTCTTTAAGTTTTTAATTTCTTTATATTGTGAACATTACTGCATATTAATGAAGGTGTCGTTGCCAGTTACCAATAAATCAGAAAACCACTATAATGTGGGTTAAAAAAGGGGATATATCCAAGAAATAATTATTATCAGTGGTGAAGCGAACAGTTTATTTTCTCAAGAGTAGACCGAATGTAAGAAAATGCACTTAATTAGCTACTGGAACAAACTCCCAACTAATCTTATGACACTGTAAATCTTAATTAATAAGTTTTTCGCTTCAGTGCATTTTTTCTTAAAAAATTAGATATATATTTTTATGTTTTAGGGGATTTAATAATAAATACTTAATTTCTGCTCCAATGGTGGGATTGCACAGAGTTATTGTAACCGGTTTAAGCTGTCACCCGTGGGGTATGAGCGTACCACCGAGAGAGGAATTAATTTCAAGTCGTAAAAGAGTTTCAAATAAACACCGAAGATAATAAAATAGTAATGGAAGTATTATGTGAATCGATCAGCAGCCAGAGAGGAGAGAGCATAAAAGGGAAAACGTAAAGTTATGCTTACGACTCCTTAAAGGTGATTCTTACGCCCCATCTTCGAACTTTTCCTCCTAAAATTTAATCAAGCTGATCCTACTGCTTAATATTAATTAGCATTTCACTCTTTATGTAGAACTTGAAGAACTTGGTGTTCTTTATATCCCAGAGGAGGAGGAGGAGTAGGATGAATTTGTCCTACCGCTAAATCCTTGATCTTGTAGTCTTTTGAGATATAAAGTTGGCAGTTCTTCAAAATGGTAGCAGTTCTTTTGGACAGTACCGATGATGAAGAACGAAGTGCCGTTACATTTTTGCATGTATTTTTAGTCTGTTTCCTGTTCGCTAGGTCAAAAACCCGAGTTCTGGGGATAAAAAACCAGAAACCCTCGGCTAAGATCGACTAACTCAGCCAAATAGTAAAGAAAGGCCATGAAAAGTCTATAAAGATTCCCTAACCACGGAATTCATTCAGAACTTAGAATTTCAAGCATCACGATTTCGTCTTGTTCAGGGGATTCAAAAATACAATTAGAAGTGCAAATTGAAGGATGAGGCGAAATTTCGAAACGAAGTGCATCATTTGCAATACCCTCTTCTCTTCAGATGATGGCTAATCAGTGAGTACCCATATTGAACGTTCCTCACTAAGATATTGTAATCACGGGGATGGGAAGTTAATCTAGGTCGTAGGGGCTTCTAAAATGCTGCTGCTTTTTCCAAACGTGGGCCCTCTTTAAAATGACGGGACCATTCAAAAACTCAGTTCATTATTGCATCTCCAAATGCTATTTTTACATAAAGCAATGAGTTTTGCTCGCTGTTTTTACGATTTTTCTGAAAATTTTAATACACACGCGTTTCTATGTTTGGTCATTTGGGAGGATTTTCATCTCAGGCCCCTGAGATTCAAAAAAAAAAAAAAAAAAAAAACCCATAATTCTGCGAAAGATTGATTTTCATTTTCTCTTCTTAAGATGCACATTTTAAACCTGAAACAAGATTAGTGTTATAATTATATTTGTGCTAGTTTTCTACCACGTGGTGAAAACAAGATTGGCTAACACACGGTGGAACTTTTCTCTAGAAAACTGAAAGGCATAGGCAGGTAACCGCCAATGGGTATTTACTTATCAGGAGATGCAAGGCGACAGCAGGGTAGTTAATATCACCTCCATCCAATCTATGTACCATTATCAGCCATGATTATCGCCCCCTTCCTTCCTCACGAGACCCTATCGAGTTAAAATCTTTTTACTGCTTCGTTTCTTACCCTGCACTGTCGCTAGTTGGATGCCGGTGTCCTTCATTGCTTCTTTTCCACAAATTGTTTGGAGCAGCCTGTCGAGCTTTATCGTGTCAAAGCGTCCAGAATGTGTCATTTGGTTTTTCCTTTGATGTTCTCTGATACCTCCCACTCTCTCTCTGCCAACTATGTTCCTCTGATCATCTATCTGCGCATGCTTACAGCCATTTCCGCATTGGGGCAACTGTCGGAAGCGGGATGCATTTAATACGAAGAAGATTAATTGTTTTATGTTTTATTTATCTTATTTGTTATCTGGGGAGAGTGCCGTCCCCCTAAAGAAAGAACACGATTACCTTTTCCACTTTTGATTTATTGCGGTCGTCGAAATTTAAAACAAGGAAAGCCGATTAAAACTTAACGTCCAAACACACACACGAGCCAAATAATTAATCTTATGGGAAGATATTCCCTCTTCTGAATAACCTAAGAGCTATGCCGATTTTTCTTTTAATTTTTCTTTGTTATTAAAAGAATGAAAAGAAATACAGTATAATGAAATCTTCTCTCGGGTCGGGTATTTGTCATTGTGTAGCATAAAGAGCAGCTATTTTCGAGATAACGAAGATACTTGTATATGCGAGTGCTGTTCAAAAAGTAGTGGTGACAATGGCGCCTACTTGGAATTGTTGTACTTAAGAGCAAGAATTACTTGGCCTACCCTAAGTATAAAATAAGACTCTTGTCTTCTGATACGCTTAATCGCATTGGACGAAATCTGGATTCATTGACACATATAATGCACATTGACACTCACTAGGCTTACATTATCCCTACACTAGGCTTAGCTCACAAAGTGGGAAAGCCAACTCTGTTCGGTTGGTTTTAGAGGGATCACAAATGGTTACAGTCATATAATGGAGAAATTTTCAGAGCATCAGAAAGACAGGCCTCATCCTCACAGGGTATATTGCATCGGTCCCTAAGGATTATAGACGTAAAAATCATTGTGGGTTAACAAAATCAAAGCATGCAAGCCATTTAAGTTTACTTCCGAGTGGAAGTAGTAGGCAATTTGTGAGCTACAACGGAATCTTTTTTTTCCTGTTAGTATTGGCAAAATGATGCAAGGGGCACGAGCCAACAAAAAAATTCTTCCCATTCCATTTAATAATTTGTCGGAACCTTCCTTAAATTTATTCAGATTACTTACCTCCACAACACTGTCTGGAATTCATCATAAGAATTGATTTCCCTTTGGTTTGGTTCAATATGCATTTTCGCTGATCTAGTCTGCAGTCATCCTTTTTTCAATTTAAATTCATGCTCCTCTTGGTGTGTGTTTCATCTGAGAAGGAAACAGTTAGTTTACTTAACTCTTTTTTAAAACCTTGTTTCAATTAGGCCACCGCGTAGAAGTGTAATTTCCAGAGACTGCAATTTATAGAACCTCAGTCTTCCTTGATAAGTATATCCTTTTATGTCCCCAATTTCATACAACTGTTTTATTCTGGATTACTGCTATCCAAATACCTTGCATTTATCGCTGTTGAACTACTGCACCCATCTTTGTATCAAAGGAAAAATTAGACATCAGATTTGAAATATCCCAATGTCACTGACAAATGTTAAAAACAGTAAGGGAGCTCAACAAGACTCCGGTGGTACCCTGTTCATCACATTAGCCCAAGAAGTTCAGTGGCTATTTAGCTAATTTCTGTCTCCTACCAGTTAGCCATCTCCTCATTCATATGTAACTTGCCATCCCCCCCATTGACACATTGCTCCAATTTATGCAACGATCAATAATCATGTGGTACAGTATGAAAGGATTTACTGAAATTTAAATATATGATATCAAAATTATTCAATGTATCCAGTTCCTTTGCGAAAATCTCATATTAGTTCAGACTAGTGAGGAATGACCTCCTTTTAACAAACCCATGCTGCGATGGCCTTATGGCTCCACTGCTATCAAGATGATCTTACCTTACTTTTTTCTTCTTTCAACTGACTCAAAAAAACTGTGCCAGTTATTTTGATTCATTTATTTTATTTTATACTTCATCTTTTCAGAGAAGGTCCAAAATCAGTGAAGTACGTAGAAACTTGGAGATAAACAAAATAAAAGTAAAATTCAATGGTGAAACTAACAAGCAAGTATAAAAACTGTCATTAAACTAACTTATCTGCCTATGAGTACAGAAATTACTTGTGCTCGCTGCCTATTTGCCTGTTTTGCTGAACAAAAAACACGAGTGTCGGGGATAAAAACCTTGCTATTCGTGCCTGAGACCGACTAACTCAACTACGGAGTGAAAAGGCCCATAAAAGTTCCTCCTCTGCACAATGACATCATTTCTCACTACAATCACATAATTTCTCGCTACTTCAGGAACAGTTGGCCACCTCGATCCTTGTCACAGATGTATCCACACATAGTCATTGTGACATGCTTCGGGCAAAAGTTGACCATGTTATACTACGATTCCAGCGTATAGCTGACATAAACTCTCACTATATCGAACATCTCAATACTCACCGTTACACGCAGCGCCAATTCCCCCCTTGGTGGTAGCTTTTGGAAATATTTTTTGCCTTTCCATTTCCGTTGGATAGAATCCATTCCAAATTTCATCTGGCTACCATTAGCGGATTTCCACCTACAGCCAGCTGAAGTGACGCACTAAATTATAACCACTCCTTTGTGTATATTTTTCCAGTTTTGAATTAGACATATCCGCCTTTACTTCCATTACCGAAGATAATAGACAATCTACTGTAGTTTGTTCGTCATGGTACCATTAAAAATGATTAGTGGACAGCCGGAACTTTAGAGCCCAGCCTTGTTAGACGTGTCTTAAAATAACGGTTTGTTTATATCCTTCAGAGCGAAAGACAGCTTTATTTTGAAAGCTTTTCTCAAGGTTAAAGGAACTTTCGTTTTACTGTCTTGTAAAGAGAAAAATACGACTTACTCGAAGTGCAGCACGCTTTTCAGTTTGGGAAGCACTGCATTGTCTCATGCACACTCGAGTCTATATTCAGCGACTATATCATTCCTCGCATATGTCACGAACTTCGGTAAGTAGCAATGACAGAAAAGAAACTCTCGGTACTCTATAATCAAAGGAACATGGAGTGTGTTCCGACTACCAAAGAGCATGGTCTTGTTTCCATTTAAAAGATATAAGAACAAGAAATAGCTAAGATTTTTCAAAGCTTCTTCACTCTGCAATCTTATCAGTCTTAGGGTTAATAATCTATAATTATAACACAAACAAACAGGACGTTGTGCATTCTCTCTTGCGAAGAGTAGTTTGTTTATCTCTCAATTATAGATATTTCCTGGAAATTCATTGCAGATGCAATCCAGTTATTCGAATTTATTATGAGTAATTCATCAGGAGGTCTTGGAACATTTCCAGGTTTGTCTTCGTCGACTGAATATTACCAAGCTGGTGTTATCATTTGCCAACAATAAACATAAACAATTCAATCAGCGCATCTTGTTCCGCATAATTCATATATCTATAAGCCACATTACGAAATCGATGGAAGATGTCAGCGAACAACATGTGATTACGAAAACAGAACGAAATCGTGCACTCTATTAACATAACTAGTTCGAAGAGGCGGGGAAACACGATCAGCTGTGCTTAATTGCATAATAAGTACACTGGGTAGGATAACCTTCATTGAACACACTTTTTTATCCCCCTATTTAAAAACACCGTTAAAATTTGCTGTTCAGGAAAGAGAATTTAATTAACTTTTTTTGTGGTGTTTTAAAAGTATGGTCCAGACATTGGTGTCTTCCAGCTGTTTGTAAATTAATAGATTTACATGACTTCAATGACATCAACACCAAAAACTGAGAATAGATACCAACTCACCTCCTATAATTAATAATATAAGCTAGGTTGGTACTTATAATGTTTTTAAACTCCCCACCTGCCTCCCAAAAAGACCAGTGGATAGCGTCACTGTTCTCTCTCTTGGGGTAAAAGGCAAAACATAGATTTTTCATCTAGAAAAATATACAAACCGGCCGTAGAATATACATAGTTTACAGACATGATATGCTGGAGCCTGATTGCCTTACTTTAGGTACATGTTCTTAGCAATTTAATCCTTTATAATTAGCAAAAGAATCTCCTTTGAGTGTACATGTTATTCTCGGAATCTCCCGATATACACGACTGACTAAAATAACATCTGGTTCAAAAACACGGTTGTGGTAACAGTATTGAAATCTCCTCATTTTAAAAAATCTTGGAGTAGAAACATTATTCAACATAATAATAAGAGACGCAGTAAGAAACTAGACGTCAAATAAGATTTCAATGGCAAGTTTGAAATTCAGCATGTAGATCAGCATGTAGATTATTAAAAAAACCTGTTAGGGACTTTATTGTATGAAGGTTTCAATTATGTGTCAACGCCTCCCCCCAAGAAGGGAGGCGTTGCATATGTAGTATCTTCTGTGCCACAAATTAGAAGGTCACGATTTCAGGATCCTTTACACTTCAGTGGCTCTGCAGTTACATTTTGATAACAATCTTACATTTCCTTTATTCCCATTAAATTGAGGCGTCCTCAGCGATCTCCCTTAGGACTCCTCTTGTTTAATTTGCATATAATGTAATCAAGTAATCAATAATTAAATTAGATTGTAAATGATCGAGAAACATGACAAATAACGTTATTCCAGTTACTGAATTAGATAATTAATAGGTGTTTCATAGATAAATATGTATTAGTAAGTAATAAGTAAACTCATGAATTGGCAAGACAGGCGCTGGGAAGATAAAATAGGCATCCTTTCCGCACATCGTGCAGCAAAGAACAAAGCTCGAACGAATCCTGTGACGATGGAAGGCGTTTAAAAACCCTCCGAAAATTCGGGGTTTTTTTATCCAGAAAACCAAGAAAACCACCCATAGGATACGCGCAATTTACAAACACAATAAGCTGATGCCTAGCGGCATTAGGTGCCTAGGCGCAAAAATACTAAATCAAAACTAATGCTTTTCAAATTCATGACCACATTCAGTATCAACATTAAGAACTAAGTACAGAATCATCAACTGTTGCTTCAATTTTAGATTATTCTATTTGTAACGTCGTCATTCTTTAATATTTTAAATAAACATTATACTGTATATTAAATAATAAAAAAATTTAATGATTAACCGACAAAAATACGATAAACCGCTAATTCCACATCAGCCCTCCCTGACGGAAAATTGCCCGTGTTATCTGCAAGCTCCCGGTGCTATCTGACACTTCAATTTCAGGTCTTCCTGATAACGCAAATATCTGGAGTTCTGGAGAAGTCAACGCCCAGGCTTCGACTCTCTTCCCTGCCTAATTTCATTTCTTCCATAAACGACCAGTGATTACTTACCACTCTCGAAATCCAACTCATACCAGTTTGAATCCAAGAAAGTCGAATGGTCATGAATGACAAAGTGTACTTTTAATAATATTTATATTTATTCTTCCTTATTTTACTCTTTGGTTAATGAATTGCGTCATAATATACAAGTATTTTCAAACCATTTCTTTCTCGCTTATTGGACAAAATGCCTTCATAACTGCCCTATTCATATCTATTAGTTTCTTCCTTCTATTCATATCTATCAGTTTTCTGAATCTATGATACATTGTAAAATCTTGTCTCTGTAAATTTATAAGTATTACCCTTTTCATTTTAAATATTACAATTTGTAGAAATTTTATACGCCACATTAAGCAGCAGGCTTATTTTTATGACTAAAAGATTATTTTTCATTCCACTCGGACGACTTGTGTTAAAATAACCCATTTCTTTAAAAGTAGCTTCGGATTCCGTTACCAATCTCACTGAGGACTTCTAAGCACTCGGCAACGAATATCTATAAACTTATCTGTACACAAATCATAGATCAAAACACAATGATTAGCTACCGTTGCATTTCCTTGAAGAATGATCTGTCAATATTACATCCAATAACTGACTGTCTTGGCCTCAGTTCCATCGATTACTGACATGTAATCACAAGCGACCAGTGAGTATCTTTCTGCACAACGACTATTTCTTTTGCCAATAGAAACCGCTGATTGCAGGCGATACTTTGAAGGAGTGCCAATGCAGTCCCTTTTTAGCGGCACTGCATTTTTGGAAGCACTGCTTTAAAGGGGGAAATGTCTGACGTTATTTCTTCGTCTTAATTAGGGGAGCGGCTATTGAAATTAGTGTACCAATTTTAAAAATAAAAAAAAACATCCGCAAATTCAGGTCTGTTCACGTAAATGTTTCTTCCCTCATTTATTTCACCGAATGCAGAAAATAACCCAACACACAGTCTCTCTTTAAAGTGAATCCTTGTTTGGATTCATTTTTGCTCATTATTGAATTCGCTTTTCAAATTTTTCGATTTTTTATTGAAAATTTAAAAAGGTTTCCGATTATCTGCAACTTGTGAAACCAGTCACCTAATCAAGAAACTAACAAGTTTTCCATGTTAATTTGAAGGTTAATCCAAAAATAAACAGTTACACAAAGAGTATCCAATAGTGCAACTCAATTTGAATTCCTAGAAAGCCAAAATGCAATTCCCGCTTCATAAATGTCATAAACCATTACGACCCATGGCGGTAATACCTAGCAAGTACATAAGGAACCATTGGCAATACCCCGCCTTGGGCCATTCACAGGGAAACTGTTCGACTCCTTGTGACGAAGAAGTTTGAGGAAGTGGCAAATTCAATAGATCGATCGCAACCTCAGAGTCCAGCAAAGTCTGAGAAAACAGAAGCGGAGATTGCACATAACACTAACCCACCTCTGCGGCAGCTCGAAGAGTGAAGCACTCCTGCGATACTTCATTTGAACGACCTTCCCCTGGAGACTATTCCGAAAAGTCTTATGATTAACGCTCTTTTACCAATAACTTTTTACACGCTCGTGTTAACGTAGAAATAAACGGATTACAATCTAACCTTGGAAATAATGTATTCTGTTAGTCAAGGATTGCTTTCTTCTTTAAATAAAAGTTGATGATTTGGGTGTTAAGCCAAAACACCAAAGAACCTGGTTAAAATAAAACGACTACAATGTATTCAAGAGAACAGGAGTACCCAAGATAAATAAAACTTTTGGGAAACATTAAAAAATAAATAAATAAACTCTGCACTTTATATACGTTAAATAATTCCTAGAACCTGCTTCCATGATGGTAATGCTTGTAAAAGATCCAACAGTTCTCAGATGAAAGATTCGAATTGTAACACTAAGTGTCCATTATAAACTGAAAAAAAATTCTCATTTTCATCCCACTGCGCTACTTTCCATAAATCTACAATGGCGATTTGAAAAATATCTTAAAAATTATGCTTTTTATTTGATGTAATAATTTTCTAATCTAATAATAATTTTTCTATATTTAGTTATAATTATTATATTTCTGTTTCGAAATATGAAACATATTTAATTATGATCAAAGGTTTGTTTTAATTAACTTAATTTTTTTCACGTATTTCCACAGAGGTCTCTGTTTTCATTAGCCATGATGTTGACATTTCGCATTTCTCGTTATACTGGTAACATTTTTCTCCTTGTTATTTGCTGATATTATCGAAATATTCTGAATAGGAATATAAGAAATGAGCCTTCAGGATCATATTTTTTTATCAAGGTCAGTTTTATGTTTAGTAGGAGTAACAGTACTTTGGTTTGGTCAACAAACTTTTTCACGAATATTTTTCCAGCCAGACGGGTGTCAGACTGTGTCTGGATGGTCAGACTGCTTAGCAAGCAATATGATTACATATTCCATACAATTTCCTGACAAAATTCGTTGATGTCTACGTCTGTTTGAAAATAGCTGCCACGTATATAGCAGAAAAAAAAGTCCTGATTATTTATTCTCCTCTTAATAACACATCAGCTGAAGTCTGAAACTTATTCCAAAAAGGTCGCAGTATATACATAGGTGGGTTATCTAATTAAAATGCAGCTTACTTTATAAAACAAAATTTTATTAAAAATAAATGCCGAATTTAATTAAGATTTTTACAAAATGGTTGGAAGTGTCGGGTTGCTCGTGTGTATCCATTCTTTTTTAGTGTATTTGATATAAGTATATAAAAAATATTCATCAAAGGCGCTAATGCAGGTCTCGCATTCGGTTTATTATTGAATGTCTCTCTCTATATTGCAAAACTGATTTGGATGAAAGCTAATGTTCAAAAATAAAAACGGTTCCCAGGAAAACCCATTTGCGCACTGCACTAATGAATATTGTACTTATACTTGCTGTTTTAATAAAACTTCTTTCTACCTCACTCTATATCCTACAGCAAGAAATAACCCAATATATCCGAAACCCAATGACCAACGACCCAATGATATTTGGATAACTCTGCATAATGAAAGAGGACCATTATACGCATGTGTATATAACTGCAAATTTATTTGAACAAAACCCTGCTTGATGGATAAAAGTGATTGTTAGATTTAGATCCAGCATAGAACAGTAAAGGCAATAGTAACAGCTATACAGTGCAAGGAAGCCAGAGGCTTTTGCTACATTGGCCGAAAAAGAAAAAAAAAAAAAACAGTAGATAAGAAAATACAAATTATTTGCTTATCCAGTTGACCTTTGGTTTTATTGAAACTGTCAGCCTCAACTACCGTGAAGGCAACCTGTTCTAGCGATCAACGATTCACTGGCTAAAAGAAAACTTCCTACAATCTAATCTAAACCTCTTCCGTTGTAGTTTGAATTTATTCCCACGAGTTTTGGATTTCTCTCTAACAGTGAAAATCCGTCTTCGTTCGATTTACTAATCCTCTCAGAGCTTTACAAAACTCAATCAGGCCACTTCTGAGAAGCCCGGTTGCCAAGCTCTGTAGCCCACATATTCGGAGTCTTTCCTCATATGGTCGCCCATTCGCCGATCTCGCCATTCAAGTTGCTCGTCTTTGTACCCTTTCAAGAAGCTCAATATCATTTTTCAGATGAGGTCTCCATACTTTAACACAGTATTCCAAATGTGGTCTTACAATTGCCTTATACAGTGGGACTACGACCTCCATATCTCTACAGGATAATATTCGATAAATCATCCTTAGAACACGATGAGCTTTATTGGCTGCCTGTTTATACTGCTCAGAAAACATATCTGCCGGTATTATAACTCCCCAGATCCCTTTCTTCTTCTGCTGTTTTTAATTCAACTTCACCAAATGTGTAATTTATTTTGGGGTTGCTGTTCTCAAGTGTAAGACCTTGCATTTAGCAGCATTAAAACATAGCTGCCACTTTTCTGACCATTCTTACAGGCTGGTTAAGCCATCCTGAAGGAGCGCTGCTACTGATCATTAACTACTCTACCAATCTTTACATCGTCTGCAAATTTTGACATCAGGCCTTCTATCCCATCGTCAACGTCTTTTAGGAAAATCAGAAACAGTGGTCCAAGAACCAACCCCTGGAGACCCCACTTCTGACTTTACACCAGTCTGAAGAATATCCATTAAAACCTCTGCCTTCTGCCCTGAAGCTGCCCAGAAATCCATCTTAAAATTTTTCCAGTAATCCCAAAACGTTCTAACTTATGCAATAAACTCTCATGAGGGACGGAGTCGAATTCCTTGCTAAAATCCAAATAAACTATATCGAAATTGTTTCCTACATCTAGCTCATGAGTAACTGTGTCAAAATAGCTTACTAATTTAGTTAAATATTATTTTCCTTAACAAAACCATGTAGTGCGGTGTTTAGAATGCTATATCTATCTAAGTGTCCCTGAATTGCACTCTTAATCATTATTTCTAAGATTTCCCTACCACTGCTGTCAGTTTAAACGGTCTGTAGTTACCAACTTCGCTCTTAGAACCGCCTTTATGTACTGGTGATACGTTTGCACTTCTCCAATTCAAAGGAATCTCTCCCGAGTCCAATGACGCCCTCATAATTAACTTCAGTGGTTCAATACACTCCCTGGCAGCCTCCCTCAATTTTACTGGGTATATGCCATAAACTCCAGAAGCCTTACTTTCCTTTATACTCGAAAGTTTTTCTAATAAACAGTCATCTGTAATTTAGAAATCACTAATTTTATAAGTCTCAATCACACTCACAGCTGCTTCTCAGCATGAAGTGTCTTTCTTCAGTAAAGACACATGCAAAGTACCTGTTTAATTCATTCGCAACATCAGCTAGTTTGTCTGGGTTATCTGCCATATCCCGTGCGCAAGGGCAATCTAGTTCTCTTTTTTCTTCTTTGTATTCACATACATGAAAAATTTCTTGTCCCCATTCTTCGCTCTCTTAGCCAATGCTTTCTCATACTCAGCCTTGGCCTCTAACTTTGTCTGTGCTACTATTACAAATCAACTTGTATCTGTTATAGGCGGTATACTTAATACCTATATAATAATACCTAATAAAAAAACATACCTATAAGTGTTAAAACGACAACATTGTAGATTACTATTATCAGTAAGACAAAAAACATGGCAGCCAAACATTTAAACGTGCTTTTGAACTATTCAAAAGGATCAACTAACAGTTTCCGATTTCGAGGGAAAACCATGAAAAACTTTGTACTTAAAGAGTCTAATACCATTCTAATAATTGATTATACTTACTGAAACAATGAGATAATGATTTAACCTCTCCCAGAAGATAGTTTATACCTTGTGGACCGTTACATTCGAATACGTACTGTTTCCTGCTGAATGACTCATTAGCTGAAATGCATTACTGCTAAAGCTTCCGGATGTGTACTTCAAGTGACAGTGTGGACATTATCCCAGTAAGTTATCAATGCAAGGCTAAATAGTCGAATTCTTAATCGCTGTGTTCCTTATCGGAGTGTACCACAGACGTGTCAGAGAATTACCAACACCGCAATACTCATCGACGTCGTAAAATCTGCAGAAAGCCTCCACTGCACTTGCCCTCATTCCAGGATGCGAACCTCTTCTGTTTATTCATCTGTGTTGGTTAATTATTACAGTGCGCAGAGTTCACTATATTTAAGCTTCCATTTCAATGTCCATTTGGAGATACTGCAGTACTCGCGTGTAATGGCGAATTTCACTGACTATTGAAGCCAGTGTTGCTAAAATGCGTCTCCACTAAGAGCAAAATAGCACTCTAGTAATTTTCTGCCGAGAAACTTTGCACAAAACTCATGAATTAAGTGTAGCGAAGAAAGTTTCCATTGCTGAAAAGATCACGTGATATATTTGTAACTTTGCCAGAACGTACAACAAAGACTTAATTGTTCTGCAATTTACGTGACATGCTAGTGCAGCGCATTAACGTCATTAATTGCCACAGATTGCTGGAGTCTTGAAAAGTTTCTGCCTCTAGCTAAACCTTATACAGAAATATGCTGCATTTGATTTAAAAGTCTATCGATGTAAATCGTAGGGCTCTTGCTAAATAGGACACGTTCTGTTTGACACAAACCATTTATTTTCTTTATTTTATGTTACAATGGATACATCTGAATCTTTATCATCTGAACTGATGGTAAAGAGATGAATTCTTTTACTGCTTTTGTGGCATAAATACATCGCAGTAGAGAATTTTGAAACATTTACAATTAAAATGAAGCACTGGATAATACATACCATACATTTAGTTTGAGGGGGGAAGCTCAATTGTTTGTAGTTCGTGGTTCTTACGATCAGTATATTGTGGAAATTTTTAAACAATAAAAAATAGTTCGAAATTTGATCACCATGGAGCGTGCAAAGTGATAACTTTAGAAAAATAACACAAAGCTAAAATTTTTACCAAGTTTGGCAATCAAATCTCCGTGTGTCCACCATTATTTTCTAATAAGCAGTCAAGAAGTGGGGGGCATGGATATTGTTCTCCAAAGTTGTCTTCAAAATTTCCGATGAAATGTTCAGTTCCACCCGGCGCCCTCCAAATTCGAAAGAGTTGAAGGGAAATCTTTGTAAACACGGTGTTTCAGATACCCCACAACTAAACATCCGTTGAAGTTAAGTCTGGAGATCTTGAAGGCCAAGGATATGGAAAACGGCGACTGATAATTCATGAAGGTGGAAAACTTCAGCAGACTTCTGTTGAAATTTTCCGCAGGAGCTGTTTAACATTATTGTCAATATGGAGCATAGCACCATCCTGCATAAAAATTATATTTTTAATGTAAATTACGTTTATTAATTTCTTTGATAATTTTGGTCCGGAATAGGCTAAGATCTCGCGTAGCGTTAATATTGCGTATCTAAAAATGTTCTCCATTGTTTATGTTTCAAAAAAGAGACCAATAACAGGGCGTGTCACACCACACCGTAATGGGTGTAGTGAATCCAAAACGTATACACGAAGATTGATCTCGTCAATATAGCACTGGGCGAAATCGTGACTGCTTTGACAATCGTGATGTATGTGATTGATTTCATAGGGAACGGACTTTTCTCTTTAATGCTTTATGTCTAAGTGCTCCAGGGGATACCAGTCACACGAGATGTGTGGCGAGCACCACATAATCTCAACCAATTTGATCTAGTTTGTATTAGCATATACAAGCTTGTACTTCAATATCAATTCTTTGAATCACTCTTCTTGTGATGCAGACAAATGACCACTTCTAAGAAAAGGAATTAGGTGGCCTTCTTCCAAACGACCTACAATGATACATTCTTCTGAAACAAGGAGGCCTTCAGACATTTTTCTCTTTTTGATACCTCTAAATTCCATTATAACACTATCACCGTTCTTGAAATAAAGTTCAATTAAAAGTGTTTATCTTCTTTTTTAGGGCAAAATTTTAAAACGAACTTGACTGGCCACGATGATTAAAATGTTCTAGGATGTTCAAAGATCCAGAGTCGTTTCATTTTATAACGAATTCCAAAGCTCATTTTTTTATTGGAGTGAATAAATCGGTTAGCCACTGGTGGTCATACTTTGAGCTAATTTTTCATCGTTTAAAAATTCGTCGTATTTCCTAATTAGAATGCAAAATACCGTTTTGCAATACGACCTATAGTTTTCGAGTTATTAATTTTTAAAAAGAAGGAAAAGACTTTATGACTACCCTGCATATCTTGTAGTGAGGCTGTTGGTTGGTTGTAGTTGTGATTTAGGAGCATCGGCAACTAAGGCCATGTTGCTCCATGTATATTGTCTGTAAATTGCGTGTGCTATGAGGTCGATTTTCTGTTTGCTGGGTGAAAAACCCGAGTTTCTGGGAGAAAAAAACCGTGCTACTATCGCCTGAGACCGATTAACTCAGCCAAGTTGTGAAAAAAAACCCATAAAAATTCCATCATCTACGGGATTCGAACACTGGTCTTTTCCACCCGGTGTGGGGAGGATGGAGATCCTACAAACTATGCTACCCACGAGGGCGGTGAGGCTGTCTCGCGTAATTTTAAACTAAGCAATGGAGTACCACGGGATCTTCTCTGGGAGCGTTTTGTTCTCAGTATTTACGCGAATGACCCTCATAAAATGACAAAGGACATATCTATTCATAATGTGTTGACCACTATATTTTATCTAACTGTTTGCATAGTAGACTCATATGTTTTAGACAGAATCCGTATTTGAAATGGTTGAGCGGACACAAGCACTATACATTTGGTTGGTTTTGATTTCGTCCAACGAACTGCCATTTTATAGAATAAAATGCACAATGTTGTTATTGTAGGGTTTTAAAAGCATCGGCGACTAAGGCCATATTGCTTCGTGTATACTGTTTGTAAATGCGGGTGTTCCAAGATCGATATTCTGTTTGCTGGACAAAATACCAGAGTTTCAGGAAAAAAAACCATGCTAACCTCGCCTGAGACTGACTAACTCAGCCACGTTGTGAAAAAAGCCCATGAAAATTCCTCATGTCATCGACAGGACTCGAAAACTCAGATATTTTCCACCCGGTGTGAGCGGATGGCGATCCTACCAACTGTGGTACCAACCAGGGCAATGCACAATGCACATTTTGATGTCATCAGGGAACAATGATACATCTGTTGTCAAGTGTAAGATGTTTTTGCTGTGTTTTCTATAGTTATAACCATCGGAAGACGTGTTTAGTTTTACCATTCTCTAAAGAACAAAAAACAGAATTCCTGGAACAATGAACGATGCTAATTATATTTGAATGAGAAACAGCGCACAATATCTCACTGCAGTTCACTAATTAAAATAGGACTTCCATGCTTGTTTTATAATGCTCCAATCTAAACAAACCGATTGTTTCATAAAAAAAAGATTTTTACTTAAACAAACTAAGGTCTGTTTAGACAAAAGGTCTGTTTTATGGGCACGACTCTGTTACCCTTTTATTTCGATTACTGTTACATTAAACCACTGAAAGACTGCACGGTTTGGAATAAAAGTGACATTCATTTTATATTTTAATAGCCCAATAAGAGCATTGAAATACATCGGAACCTCTAAGTACCGCACAGCTATAGTTCAACATCACTGACAGTTCAGAAAGCATTTCAGTTAGCATGGTAACTATAGTAACGGTGACCACTATAGATGGACCCCATTAGATTTAGTAATCATTTCAATGTCATTCCAAGCGTTGAGAGCATTTGCTGTGTAAATACCTTACCTTCCCTGCAGTAATAAATCTGTTATTAATTTCAAGTTACCAAGAATCAAATACTAAGAATTTTACTAGTTAACAACGGAACTCATCATCGTGAGATTTTAGTACCAATCCGAAAGATGGTTATAATTACTATACTCTACTATTAATGTATTAGTTTAAATGGATCGATTTCGCTTAGATTTTGTTGAATATTTTGATACCTAGCATTCCAAAAATCATTTAATTTCAATGCCATTGCTTGTTACTATTTCAGATATATTGCAATTCTTATATTCTCGAAGATTTCTCAACAAGAAACAAAGAATATTTTGTTAGAAACGCACGCATCAGCCATTTGACCCAAAATTTCATGATCCAAAGACAGCAGCTTTGCGATAATTCAGAATCTAGTGTCAGTAGCCGCTTTTAATGAAGTGTACTGTTTGTGTTTAGAAATCCAAATGAGGACCTGTTTGCCTACCATAATTGCCACCATACAAATACGTTGGGAGCTGTTGTAATGTGTGTGCTAATCACAGCCGGTCTCGAACACTGATTAGCCTGGACATTGTAGTTATCTATATCATTAGCAAGCTAGTATGCCTATACATGTTGTTCAAACAGTTCTATCGTGCCATGTATAGTAATCGTCTAAACAGGCCATCTTCCTAGCCGAAATGTATTTTCTGACAATGCGAAATCGGTTGCTTAATCCATTTTAAAGCTTCTAAAGTGAGAGAATTCAGATTTCTTTCTTTCTTTTCCAGGATGAGATTGCGAGAAAGTGGTTGTATCTACTGTCGTGCATAAAGCAAATGCCATCACCATGGAAACAACTACCCGCAATCTTGGTAGGCTTAGTTCTTTCTGAGTAATAGAGAAATAAGTATCAGCACATGTGGACTAATTGTAATATCGTCTAGACTGCAGATAAGCTATATCGAACTGAATGTATTATGAAAAGTGTTTTCTCAAAAAGGTATTGAAGTTTTTCATCCCTAAAAATAAGAAGAATAGAAGAAGAGAATACCAGCCATCCATAGTTATCCCAACCTAACGTGAGTGGAAACAACGTAAAAAAGTTAAGTGTATAATCAAGTCAAAAATTATTTGTTGCTTTGAATTTATTTTTACTCCAGTCCCTGTAGTTAGCGCATGTGTAACAGCCAATCTGAATAGAATGATTCCGAATGCAGAGAAGACTATTACTTATATTCTTCGTATTTGTGGTCATCATACTAATATCGGGCTGAGGATGCAATCTTAGATAAGTTTGTAAGAGAAAGTTAAGGGTGATAGCTCGTCCTTGAAAAATGTGGAAATTGCAAATACATCTCAAGACGTATTTCTCGTTGGAAAAGGTTTATTGAATTCCATATTTGTTCGTCCTGTCCCGTCATACTTCACATTCATTTATTCTAAAATTGGAATTCCGACTGGACAATGAAATACTACTGAGAAAGTTTTTATTCATCACAACTGTTTTCATGTCACTCCTCCATGTCTTCATCTTCTTAGGATGCAATTGCTATTCAGTAGAAGTAAAAGGGGAACTTGGTATCGCGCGTGACAAAACTTCAATATTTCTGCACTCTTCACTGACATTGATCGACGTGAAGATTCTTAATCACAGAATCAGTGCAACCTCTCCTTTTCGGTCTTGTGTTTTCGCATTCTCTTTCCCCCTTCCCCTCAGTTTCTGTTTGAAGGTAGGTTCACCTGCTCTTTAATTCTGGGTGCGAACTCGCGATTGTGTGTGGCTCGTGGCTTACTTCCGGATTTACTGAAACAACTAATTAAGTGGACGACTGTAAAACATATCAATGTGGGTTTTTCATCCCTAAAAACAACGTTGGGACTTCCTGTTCCCTTTTTACATCCTGTTCTCTAAGTTCATTTTCTAAGAGCTATACTATTCCCAGTGTGGTCCATATTTATTCTGCTACGCCAATGCAACCAGAGTTTCTTCAACTCTTTTTAGTTATAGTTCAACATTATTTATTTATTGGAGATTCTTAATTATAGAAAATTTCAGTATAATTAGATCCATTTCACTGTATTTATCAATATTTTAAGTTTGGATTGGATCACTTTGGATCAGTTCAAATGTGTGAGTTATAAAAGTCGGTTTGTCTGTTTTCCAGCTTGATGAATCGAACTTGATGAATCTGAGTACTATTCGTTGGATACTTTAGTAGCTTCAATATCTGAAGGTTTTTTATGATGGAAACTCACGCATGCGCGAAAAAGGTAGTAGGAGATATGGCGGCATCGCAGCGAGGATGTTGATACTGTAGTGGCATCATTGAATATGTATCGTCCATCGATGTTCAAGAGGGAAAAACGATCAATGTGAGTCGATTCACAAGACAGTTTGACGGTCCAGCATCGTTAGAGTTCTGTCCATAATGTTTTTTCAAAGCTGAGACTTGAGATGGAAAATTTCGTGGAGTTTCTGTTTGTACTCCAGGACAAAGACCAGAGGCGTGTTGACAATATAATTATTCTCGCAGCCTTACGCAATGTGATAAGTATATTTTATAGCGTTGTGAGGATCAAAACAAGAAAAGTGTATAATATCCAACACTCACTCCACTCGTACATCCATGGTCACCATTAATCAAGAAAATTCGGGAAAATATTCCAGAAAATTACCCATATTTTACCAATTAGAGCGAATGAGAATCTAATATATTGTGCATGTAGAATGAATACATATTTGGTGATAACCTCATTTGTTTCGCTTCTTTACTTTAATAAAGAAATACATCTGGCAGACACCATGGTTGGACTCAATGCTTAACCTCCACAATGTAAATACTAATTGCTTAACAATAGTTTGAAATTACTGCACAGGAAGCAACAGTTTTCCACTAACTGAGTCGATCCAAGATTCGTGACAACAAAGTACCAATCATTTCAAAGATGAACCTTCTCTTTTGTGATTTTATTTTTGCTGTTTGGACTGGCTTTTATGCAGTACTGAATCTGAAACTTTTACCACTCTGATATGAAAAAAAAATATGAACAACGTAGGGGTTTTCACTCGACTCACCAGTCATGAATAAAATAAGTCTTTTTATTACGTGTAGGAAAGATCAGGGAATGAGTTGCCGACGACTATGAAACTGCATACTGTGTTGTTTCCAGTTCCATTTCCTGTGAAAAATGAACCATAAAATATTCGTGTTGCCTGGTATTCTACAATAAACTGCTACTTTCATCATAAAATAAGCCTAGCAGACCCAAAAAAGTTAGTTTCCTAACAATCATGATAGACATCATTTGTCAGCACTTGATGGATTCGTTATGGTAGAATTGTGTTATCAATCTCTCTCTCTCTCTCTCTCTCTCTCTCTCTCTCTCTCTCTCTCTCTCTCTCTCTGTGCGAGTGTGTGTGTGTGTGTGTGTGTGTGTGTGATTCAGCTGTTTGGAAGGAGCATGCACAACGTTTTATTAGATTGGGTTGGTGACAGTGGCCACTGGCGCAAATAAAAGTTTAACGAGTTCGTGTAACTAAGGAACGATATATTAAAATGAATCGCAGTGGTATCAAACTTGGAACCTTAGTCAACTATGCATCCTGTAATAATAATTATTTAAAAGTTTCGTTTAAAATAAAAGGAGATGAAGAAAACGTTTATTTTTATTTTTAAATTGATTTAAATTAATGATTTAAAAATAAAAATTAATTTTTTATAGCGGTGTTAATTTGAAAGAAAAAAAAAAGCTGAAAAGCATAAATTCTAATGAAAATTAAACTGAATCGTGTCCAAGGAAATGGCTTTCAAAAGTTTTATAGTAATCGAATTGATAAAATGTTACACTTTGATGAAATCAGAAGGTTTCCTTTCCATTTATGGATAGCACAGTGGATATAATCACCGTCATCTCCACATGGGGGTTGACAATGCCCAGGTTCGGATCGCGGCAATAACGTGAGGAACTTTAATTTTGTTGTTTTTTTTTTAAACATGGCTGAGTTGGTCTATATCAGGTGAGGGTTTCGTGGTGGTTTTTTCTCCCGGAAATTCGTATTTTTCGTCCAGCAAACAAGCAAATCGACCACAGAACATACTCAATTTTTACAGACACAATATACTGAAGCCTTTGAAGTTGCTTTGGCACTTAGCACACAACATCAATGTATTGTTATATTAATAAATTTGCGCTAATTTATTGGATAATCGTGCTTCTGATAATGGACTCCCTTACTGATGCTGACACCAACCTGTCTACGATTTGTTGTAGTGATGAGAAACAGACAGACAAGACTAAGAGAGAGAGAGAGAGAGAGAGAGAGACACCCGTATATCTAACTCAAACACGTTAGGGATGGCACTAAAGTAAATGTTTTACTCAATTAGTGTTAACGAAGTGTGCGGACAAAATGTTAGAGCTGTGGTCGATGCCCCATCTGTCAGAAGACAAACCAGGCTTTTCGTATCAACAAGATGGTGCACTACCACAGTTTTACGACGTCGTTAAAATATTTCTGACTGTGAAACTCTCTGATCTTTTATAGAATACGAACAGCGCCACCTTTCTGCAAGAGCTTCTCGGTTGTAGAGGGGAGCCCAAAGTAGGTATTGTAGTTGACAGTTAAGCGGACTAGCTAATCTAACAATCGTCTGAAGGGCAACAGGTTATGGAGGAAGCCACTTAGTTGGAAGATATGCATTTCAATTTAATGATACTAAAGGTCATAATAAGAAATTATGTTTATGACGAATTAGGTCTGTTTCGACCTTTCGAATCCCCATCCACTTCGGGATATTTCCCTGAATGAAATCGTTCAAATCTTTTATGGGGACCCTCTATATAAATATACTTTTTAATGAGTAACATTATTACCATTATTATTAGAAATAATAACTAAAATAATAATAATAATAATACTTTATTAGAAATTTTAAAAAATAATAATAAAATGAGAAAGAGAGAGAGAGCTCTTTGCAAACGAAGTTACAAATATCAATTAGAAAATAAGAGGTCCCCGTAATGACTGTGAGTGCCAGGGATCTCCTTGAAGCCATGATGGTTTGTGAAGAAAAACGCTTCAGTATGAAGCATTTTGTGCAATAGCTTATATGGTTTTCGCAGTATTGTTCTCAAAGTCAGAAAATTACTGGTAGGTCACCTTGAATTATTTTTCTAAATCAGTCTGATAAAACTTCGCAACGTTGCTTAGGCCTACCGATATCTAATGTGCTCTTACATTAAGTTGCAGAAGTAAATTAATAGCATTACTTGTTGGTTGTTGACTGTTTTTGTTTTGATGTTTTTCTTTTATTATTTGCACTAAGGCAACTAAGTTAAATTTCGTGTACTCTCTGGTGTTTTTTTTTTTTTTTTTTCTGAGACCTCGCTGGTAACACAGTGGTTATAATAAATAGATTAACAACATTCTCAAGGAAAAATGTTCAGTTTCTTCTTTGGTTAGCAAAGCAACCCAGTGCAACATACCTTTGAAAGAAAGAATACATTAATGATGTAATTTTTTTTGAATAAAAATATTTAGTCTTAAAAACACTCATCTATTAAAAATGACACTTTATCCTCATGCAGCTCACATTCACAACGAGTTGCCTCAGTATTGCACTATTTCAACGTTTTAAAAATTCGTTTTTATATTAATGAACGCGTATGTAATATTTATTTAATATCAAGCTAGAATTTGGTAACAAAAGAAGTGTTCATCCAGCCCTGAAGACCTCTCTTTCACCAAGCCCCCTGCTGCATCCATTACATTGGATTGTTTTTATCTTTTATCGACAATGTTTTACTGAAGACTTTTTCTGCTAACTGTCGAGCTGCTTGATAGATGCTCCAGTCATTTCAACCAGTCTGTTTTTGTATTGCTTTACTGACCTGGTTAATTTCTTTTCTTATTTTTCTTCACCATCCCCCTTTTTTTTATGGCTATCTTTGTTTCTTTCTAACTGATAACAGGCTAAAAATGCTACAAGGCCTTTTCTGCCTGTTATTGGTACTAAAGAAAATAAGCGACCCATAACTGATCTGCGCTCTTTTTTAAACTCATTAAGAAGTACCAGATTATTTACATGACAAATTTCTTAATTTCCATATCGATCTTTACAAAACATTCTTACAATGTCCAATTTCGACAGTAATAAGATTTAGAGTTTTGTTCTAAGAAAGTACTATTAAGATGTTGACTCGTGAATAATGAGTTAAAATCTTATTTGTCACTTTTAAGTCGTCTTTGTCCCCCCTTAGGATTTGGCCAGACTTTTATCAAAACAAAGCGACACCAGCTAAATTTCTCCCTACAGGCCTAAACAAAATGTCCACGTGTTTACTGACAGGATCTGACACATCTTCTTTGTCCTTGTATTTCAGAGGCGTCGTACTACCAGCACTTGAAATATATCCCTCTCGGCCAATTGTTGATCAAATTACTTGGAAACTCTCCAGGGTATTTATTCTACTTTCGTTTGAAAAATGTGCAAGAGGATCGTCTTTTTTTCTTTCAATTTCGTTTCTGGAAACCTTATAGTAAGGTGCTGCTTGATAGGCTTTGAAAATTGTACTGTGACATGCGCACTAATTTCATCTGCCAGTATACTCCTTGTGTAATTAGGTCTTTGTATTCATCTGAGAACTGCAAAGGAACAAACGAAATATCCATATTGCATTTGCAATGTCTTTATTTACTAATAAAGATTCTAGCTCTTGCATTCTGTCGATCTTTAAATGACAGTACATATGCGAAAAGGAAAGAGCAGATTTTTTTTCTGTCTTATTTCTGAGCTCAGCATTCAGAAAATGCGGGCTGCGTATACGCTAGAACAATTATTTAAAGAATTCATATGAGAGACTGGAATCGTGTGGTTGGCTTTCCAGTCTCATTTTAAATGTGTTTTGGGGCTTCAAAAATAAAAGTAAACCTTGCATTTCTGATTTAAGAAAAAATAAATAAATAATTCGCATACAAATGTAATTCAGTCGCGTGGATTTGAATAAAATTTTTGATACTCTCCAAAGCTATTTTCAACTTAATTTTGAAGAATGGACAAATCAAACTGAAGACATTTCAAAAAAGTGCAGACGTTCATTAATAAAAAAAAAAATAATCCAGCAATTTACAAACTTTAGTTTCGAATAAAATCTGCATATTGAAATTATAAGCAAATATTAGAGAAAAAAAAATTAAAACTACTGTAATTGATGACTTTTCAAGGTTATAGCTTGATGGAAATTGTTCAGATTTCATAGCAGCGAAATAAAGAAATAAAATAAGTGTGTTTAATTAGAATGACTTTAGAGGGCGCTAGTGTCAGTGAAAGTATTGTGGAAATCAAGGACAAAACGAAACACGCAGCTAACAATTCAGTCAGCCATGAAGGGAGGAAAAAAAGTGACAAATAGTTTTAGCGGACCAGTTTGGGAGGTACTTCATATAAAAATTAGAGAAAGAAATAAAAATTAGAGAAAGAAATAAGATGAATGTTACTCGAGCGAAACGATTGAAAGGAAAAAAAGTTTGCCTGCGAAGATAATTTGAGAATTAATGAAGAGATTAAAGACTTAAAAAATGTTTAGAAGGGAGGGTGACAATCATAATGATGAATGCACACATTAGATGGGAAGTTCTTTCGCAGATCTACAGGATATCGAAGAAAAGTATTATCTCTCTCGGTCTGACGTGTTCCCAAAAAAAGAAGTTGAACGTCGTGTTAAGATTCTCTGCATTTAAAAGCCCACAGGTGGCGCTACAATCACAATAATGGTCGAAACAGTGGAGACAAAAGGGTGGCAGTGAGTGTTTGTCTTTTGAGTAGGAAAAACCAAGGTTCTGAAACAGAGCACTTTGAGTTCGGATCTATTATTATTATTAGCCATATGGTGGAAGAAAGCCTGAGCCTCTACCAGTCAAAAAAATTGATACCCTGAGAGAGAAAGAGAGAGAGAAGTAGGAGGGATTCACCAAAAAAGAAAAGAATGTTGATATCCAGCTCAGGACCCTGGGTGTGCCAAGCTCATATTCACCAGATGTGAGCCTCTGGGGTTACTGATCGCTTAACGATCAGAACTTCTGTAGCTGAGAAGGACGACAGGATTAGAACCCTCTAAACTAAACGGTCTGAATCCGGATATTAAACAAACGCGTGTCCAAACAACAGCAAGAACGAGGTCACCCTGCGCCTGACGCGATGATCAAACGCGAAGGTACATTACACGCCCTCGCGTTTACTGTGGTTCGATCTCACGTGACTGCCAAATACTGTAATGTTTTGTATTATCTGTCTTATGAACTCCTTTGATACTATATGGGCGTCGCCGAGTATTAATATAAAATTTGTTTATCTATTAAATTATTCGACCTTGGTTTTTTTGTTTGCAGGGACTTTGCCTTTATTTTCAGATGGATATTCTTCGATAATCAATTTAGACCGAGTCCTCATGCAGTTATACTCTTTACACGTGACTCAAGTATCATCCAAAATCAGATGTGGCTGGCTCCATTACAAGAGAGTTCTTCTATGTCCTGAATTTAAATGGACGCAGTTTGATTGAGTTAGTTTGAATTGTTTTAGAATAATCGCTGATGGAGGCCACGAGGCGCCAATATATTGTTTATGTAAATATCGTGTGTTCTGTGGTCAGTTTTTCTGGTCTGTAGAATGAAAGAAAAAATCAAACTTTTCCCGGAAACTGGGTCTCAAGAACAGAAGATTGTTTGTTTTTGTGGTTCCTTGTTTCTGTTATATTATCTACCGTGAAAGAAGCTTGAAAGTTTCAATTCACGTGTTGCAGTTCCAGTTCGGTGACATATATATATTTCGTCCTACGACGAAGTGCACTTAGGACAGCCCTTTATTTGCGCCTTCGATACTTAAGTAAAATGTGTCAACCTCATGACACACTTTATTATCACATTGCTCTAAAGATTTAGATATGTTTATTTATAATATTAATAAAAATATACATCGTTATCCAATTATCTACGTTACTCGTGTACATAAGCATTCACTCTTTTTAGCGTTTGATAAAAAACTGCAAAAAATACGTTTGTTAGGGAATCATAGGACACCCTGGGAGGAAATAAAGGGATGAAGATCTGGTTCTCAATTACCCCTGGTGTCACAATGAAACTGCTTTCTGCCACTTGTTTGAAATATCTCACTCCACCTCCGATGACATCATTGGGTTATTATTTATATACAAATTGATGATAATAATTGATGAATAAATGTATTGTATTGTATTATTATTGTTGTTGCTTTTATATTATTTCTCCCTGTTGAGGGTTCCACCCTATGACGAGTACTGCTACCAAGTACACAGGGTGGGTGTAATGTCTGGTGTTACTGTTGGTTGAGTAAATCTCTGACTATCCTACAGGTGTTCAGGATTGCGACTTTCTGGAGTTCCTTTTAGGTGTTCGCTGGGTGACCTATTGCTGCTAGGCATGTAGGGTCTTTGGCACCATACCTGTGGTCGACACGATGATCGGAATGATCGTTACTTGTTGCATATGCCACATCTCTTTGATCTCCTGTCCTAGGTTCGTATACTTCCTGATTTTTTTCTTCATGGGTTTCTGGACGTTGCCAGTGTTGGCACTGCTATGTCAATTAGATAGGAATCTTTTTCCTTCTTGTCCATAAGAGTTATGTCCGGTCTGCTGTTTGAGATTGCCTTGTCCTTTGCTATGGTGCGGTCCCAGCACAGCTTGTGGATTAGAGTCTCTAGTACGGCCTGGGGGTCTCATTTGTAGTACGATCAACTGGCATTTCCTTGCTACCTTCTGATGTATTATCCTGGCTACCTGGTCGTGTCTATGAGTGTACTCAGTCTGAGTGATCACCTTACATCTTGCGGTGATGTGTTGGATCGTTTCTGAGGCCAGATGGTATCGTCGACATGTGTCATCTAACATTCCGGGCTCCTTGGCGATGTATTTTCTATAGTTCCTGGTGCTGATTACCTGGTTTTGGATGGCGAGCATGAATCCTTCAGTCGCACGGAAGAGCGTCCCGCTCGTGAACCATGCATTGGAAGCAATTTTATCTATGTGACCCTGATGGAGATCATTGTAGTGTCTGCCATGGAGTGTCTTCTCTGCCCATCTTTCTAGCTTCGTTTGTACTTCCTGGTTAGGGGGAGACTCCTCGCTTAGGTTGAGTGGGTATATCGCTTTTTTATCTTCTTTATGGCCTGGTGGAGTGCTGCTGTGTGTTTCTGGAAGTAATTCTTCAGGTTAACTATCGCTGTCTTCTGTTGCTCAATGAGGTCTGTCAGGCCCTTCTTCCTTCTTCCTGGGCAATTGTCAGTCTTTCCCCTGCAGCTCTCGGGTGGTGTTGGCGGCTCTTGGTCATCATTGTCCTTGTCTTTCTCATGATATCTTCCAGCTCGGTGCTAGTCCAATCTCTATGACCTCGAAGGAGTATGTTAGCACTGGGACTACATAGGTGTTTATGGCTTTAACTGTGTTCCCTCCTTTCAGCTTTGCTTTCAGCAAGCTTCTGAGTCTCTGATGGTATTTTTCGGTCAGGCAAGCCTTAATTTCCTTGTGCTGTAACTGCCGAGCCTGCATCATCCCCAAGTATTTGTAGGCCTCTCCCTCTGCCATGGCTTCGATCTCTTTACCACTCTACAGCTGGTAGTTTCGGTTGACTAATTTTCCCTGACGCAATCCGTGGGTCTTGCATTTGTCTAGACCAAATTCCATCCTAATATCATTGCTGAATTCTTCAGTGATTTGGAGTAGTTGCTGAAGGTGCTTCTCGGTTCCCACGTAGAGCTTGATGTCATCCATATACATCAGGTGTGTGAGGGTATACAGGTTCTTCCTTCCTTCTTTGAGGTTATATCTGTACTTTCTGCTGTTGAGCATGGTAGATAGCGGGTTAAGTGCTAGACAGAACCACAGTGGGCTCAGGGCATCTCCCTGAAAGATTCCTCTCCTGGTGGGGATTGGCCTGGTTGTGATGTTTTCGATCTTAATGGTGGTACTCCATTTCGCCATCGTTTCTCCTAGGAAGTATGCCACTATTATTATTATTATTACAGAATAACTACTGTGTATTTGTTCAATGGGTATTATTTCTAGGTACATATCAAACTAGATTATTAACTACTTGTATTTAAGTCGAAGGAGGTAAAAAAAAAATTCTATATTTTTTCTTAGATAAAAATGTCAAAATTTTGAGAAATTGGTTTTGGAATAAAAAAAAAACATTCCCCCAGAGATTGATACACTGCGAAAGCAGATGTGAGATCTAACACGCAGCGAGTGAAATACTGGAAATGAGCCACCTTACCAGAAAATGAAGCGAGAGGCATGAATGCGTGTCAAGATTTGTGGCACTCTTTCGAAGTGGCTAACGTTTGGATATTTTGATAAGACGCACTTTTCGATAGAACCGCTATTGGAGCGTAGTCAGTGGAGCATATTCGATACGAAGTCATAGCGGACGTTATCTGCAAGTAGCAGACTCCAGTAAATATCTGTTTATGTTGCTACGCTTGTCTACCTTTAACTTCGAGGAGTTCTGTTAAAGCGACAGAACAAAGATCAGAAGAAGACAGTTGGAAGAACAAAACGACCGAGTTAACAGCCGAGGAGAGGAAAGAGTTGAGATACAGGCAGAAAATCAATCAATCTATCTCTCTCTCTCTGCTTCATAAAAGTTGCTTATTGTTTTATAAATAAGTTTCTGTGTTCAACATTATTTCCTTTTAATAAATATTAACTGAAATTTTAACGAGATATTCGACTGTGACATCTTTAAATATCTCTTCGGGGATTAATTTCATCCTTTATAGATGCCCACAGTGTCAGTAAAAGAGTTATTGTAGAAGCTATTGGCATTTCCGGTTTATGGCGTTATAGCGACGAGTTTATCATAGGCGAGAAATGCACTGCGTTGCCAAAAGTATCTGGACGACTTGCGTTGCGTGGGATTTAACGGAAGAGCTGTAGCACGTTAACCAAACACCAGAGAACGAAATGCATTGCGTAGACTTTCCTGGTGCACAACCCATTGTAACCGTTCTCTGGAACGTTGTAAAGCTGCGTTATGGAGTGACAAATCACGATACAGGAATTTCTGAATTAATGGCCGTGTTTTGGGTCTGATAGATGTTGTCCAGAGTGTGTGGCCCCAACTGTGATGTTTGGTGGAGGTTCTGGGTTTGTTTTTCGTGGTTTGGACCACTGGTTGTTACTCTTGGAACAATGAATGCCATACAGTATATTGATTTTCTTGGTAATTCCTTTTTTCTCTCTGAGCATGACAATGAACCATGTCATACGGCACAGCTGGTAGCGACTTGGTTTTAAGACATGGGCGTGCAAAAGCGTCATTGGTCTACTCAGAATCCCGATATTAATCCCACTAAACACCTTTCGAATTAACTGGGACTTTATTTTTGGAGCAAGGTCAACACGCTCGCAATCATTAGCTAAATGACACCTTGTTGAAGGAAGAATGAACAATAAAAGGTTTGATAAAAGGAAGGAACAATAGAATGAGGAATACTACATCAATAAAAGGTTTTTCGAAACATGAGGTGTCTTCGATTACTCTTGGCAATATAATGTATAATAATATTTAGTGTTCATGTAAATGAAGTGTATATCCTTTTCACTTTTCAATGGTTTCAATCCTATATTTTACAAAGGAGAAAATTCGTAGTTAACTTAAGCTTAAGGGGCTCACTTTTTAATGCAATGGGTACATATCACATAAGAGATAAAACGTAGAAAAACGCGCAAGTGCGTGTCCTTTGGGTCAGGTAGAACAATTTGATATCACTCACTTTGGTCTATCTGTCTTCAATCCCCAAGAAGGTTTTAAATTTATTTCATACCTGCATTTCCGAATAGTTCTTGAAAAACACCAAGAAAACTTAGTAACCTCGAAGGCTCTGCAGTCTGAAAAACTAGATATATTTCGAGCAATGATGAAGGGTGACCACAAACTTCCTTTACTGAATTGAAACGTTATTGTGTGAATAGGATACATGATACGAACTTGAAAGCACTTCCAGGTGATAGAGGAGGTCTTCAAGTATTTATTTACTAAGCCGAAAACGTTCACGCTGCAATAGATAGATAGACAGAGAGAGAGAGTGTCATTTATTGTCATAAGTATATACAAAATTTACGTATAATAGGTATAATATCTAGCAATTTGTCCTTCAGCCTAAAGACCAGGGATTTTACAAGAAATGATAGATGAATTATATTTATCTATCTAATTCCAAAAACAGTTATTGATCGTTTTATGGAGTCGAAAACCTCTTAGTAAACTGCGACTGAACTTTACTTTTCACTTACTATCTTAAGAACTATATCTTACAAATATTCTACTTTATCTTCCCGTTGCCGGGGACCTTTCGTGCACCAGTGGTGATCACAACAACCTCACAGAACAAATGATAAAAATGCAAATGAAGTTACTGAGCGAGCATCCAAGAGTCCTATTGCTCATGAGGTTAATCTGGGTAATTAGCTCTGCGGAGGAGAGAGGTAAATTAGCCACTGAAAGTAGCATCGTTATTCACTTCCGGTATCGATATAGCTGAGAAGGATCGGTTGGCTAACATAACGTGTGAATTAATCATCGCGTGAAGTTGGGGGAAATGTTAAGCCAGCCAGAGAGATAACGAGTTAGATGAAAGCCGAACAAAAGTAAACAAAAAAAGTTCAGCGAGTTCGTTGCCTGTAAGTGAGAGTAATGTGATTAAGTTCGTCCTGATACTTCAGAACTGGGGGAAAAAATTCAAACTACCTACAGCACAGCACGTCCTCTATGTGAACAAATACGCAATTAACCTATTGGTTTATATCTTGTTTTATAGGGTAAGGAAAGGGTCAAATCATTATCATGGTATTGATCTCTTAGGGATTTTGGTGCTATCACCATAACGCGGTTTCTTGGTATTACACTACAATAAACAGCACATTAACGCTTCCAGATATGCTCAATTGGATTCAGGTCTGGAGATCTGGTTGGCCACTGTATCGGAAGGCTATCCTCATTTTGAAGGAATTCGTCGACCAATTGAATCAAAAGTAGAAGATTATTATCACGGTGAAAATGAATTCTGTATCTATTGCAATTCTAACAAACCTCGCAGAGGACTAAAGGATCTAGTTTCCATGCCTTTCAGCTGTCGACGAGACTCCTTCAAAGATTGACAATTAGTGCACCCATTAATCATGATACCGCCACAAATTATTAGACCTACATTTTGAAAATGTGTAGCATATATATTGTTCATGTCATATCTTTAATATCACCTTGAGAACAGGCGTAATACCAGGTATTTGATGCTCTTTTTTTTATCTCCTAGACCTTCTAATTTGCATTCCAGTATTTCTGTAGGATCCGCCGACACAATTTATTGAACACCTTTTCTTAGGATCCAGTTGGCCATAAACAGAAAGCTGCAACTACACACACTGGCCAAAAAGATATGAACCTTTATTGAGTATCGAATTGGGCTGCGTTTGTTTCGAATTACAGCAAGTGCGCTGCACGGCATGGATTCTATAAGATGTTTTAGAGCGTTTTGGTCTAATTGTAACCATTTTACAAAATATCGCGTAGTTGCGACAAAGCTGAAGGAAGACGACAGTTGCCGAATAGCACTCTCCAGCGTACCCCCACATATTGTCAACAGGATTGAGATCAGGTGAAAGTGGGAGCCACGGAAGATGGTAGAAATTCGTGTCATGTTCTCCGAACCATCCTTGCACGGTTCTGGCACGATGCTCTGTTTTATGAAGTGGCCATCACCTTCGGGATAAAAGTGTAACGTTTCGGGATACAGTAGATCTGATACAAAATTTAGGTACTCCCTTGATGATATTCGACCTTCCACCGGTATCAACGGACCTAGTCCGTGCCAACGAAACATTCCCCATACTATGATGCGACCAAAAGATGATTGGGTTGTCCCAACAAGGCGAGCAGAGTCCATCGCCTTGTGAGATTGACACACTCTGTGCCTACCATCAGGGCAAAATAAAGTGTATCGTGATTCGTTTGACCACATGACTTTCTTCCATTGTTCCACTGTCCAATCACGATTTTGGGCACCACCGCAAGCAGATTTTTCTGTTTTTTCTGTGAAATAAGTGGCTTCCGACTGAATAGGCAGGCGACTGCTAATACCTAATTTCTTCAATATCCTGCGCATGGTATTGGTTAAAATAGGGCAGTTCTGGGCTTGGTTGGATTCAGATGTTATTTGCTGAACACTGAATGTCCTATTTTCGCGTACAGTCTTCCTTACATTATCTATTTCAGCACAACAGAGCTAGTTAAAATTCTGAAGCATTATTTCAGAATCGAAGGTAATCTTCTTGCTATCCTCCATCAACTCGTCATCAACAGGCAAATATTTATTAAATATGATCACAGATTGGAGATGACCACCACGGCCTCTGTCAGCATCCCACAAAGGGGAGTTCTCTCATCATGGTTTTTTGCCACAGCACTAGAGCCCTTCCTCGCGAAGCACCTAAACTTCATTTCATACGCTGATGATCTTAAGATGCTGGTCACATCCGATGATCCAGCAAAAGCTGAAGCAGTCGCCTATGAAAATCAGATAGTACTGTTCGAGCTCAAAGATTATCGAGGACGTCTGGGACTTAAACTGAATCCTCAAATTTCAAAGACTACCTCAAGACGGCCAGGCTAAAAACACTTGCGGCGGACTGGGCAATCCGGCAAGAGTCGGTTGGCCTTAGGCCTCGAGAGTTCCTCCTGGAATACGTCCGAAGAAATTTAATACCCGTACCGCTCTACGCTTCGGTACTCTGGTCAGGAACTTCCTCTACTCAACTGAAGAGATTTCTGGGGGTTGAATATTGGCTCCTGAGATGGCTAAACAGGGAGATGGGCTACCCTTTCACCATCTCTAGGAGTGCGCTCTATATAAACCTGGGCATGAAACCCTGGGAAACCATAGTCAAAGAGAGGAATCTACACAACTTGGCACAACTTCTATCCGGCCAAATGAATTCGCCTGATATCTGGGAGGATTCTGCAAACCCTCGGACCTCACAAAGAACCCGGTGCAGTTCAACACTCAGTCTACAAACTTGTCTGCAAAATATGCAATACCTTAGGTCAGTGTTCCCGTCAAATACGTTCTGAAAGTATAACCCCCTGAAAATTGATGCCTCATCTTTCTGCAGCTCGAGGCGCTATAGACAGGACACAGTGAAAGAACTCTATAAACACGAAATAAGCGCTATGTGAAAAGAATTCCGTGCAAATGCTTTCCTGGTTTCACCAATGTGTTTTTTATTGTTTGTTATTTATTTAATTTATTGTTTATTATTTTATGTATTGATTTTTACCGTATTTGTAATCTGTTTTGATCTCTTGCAATTCCAATAAATGTATTCAACTGGAATTTGCATAATATACACCCTTCTAGCCGAACCAGGCTGTTCCAGGGGTGCCCACTGATGTGTAAATAAAATGATATTAATAATAATAAAATAATATTTGCACCAAGTCAGGGAAGAGGAAGCAAGACCTTTCATGGAGCCCTCTGTACATGGAGTTTGCCTTTAAACTGTCGCTTTTGTAATGCCGATACCTCTGGAGAGCTGCCTAGCTGTCCCTACCCCATGGTGCGGTATTAGAGTCAGTTAAAAGTTATCCTGGGATGTTATAACCATTGTACAACCTTAAACTTGTCTTCCTGACACCTCTCCTCTCCTCTTTCCTAATATTATTTTCATAACCTTGAAATTATCATTTGTTCATTTAAAATTCGGGCCACCTCAGCTTGCGGTTTTCTTACTCCTGTTGGTGTAGCACTCACTTTTACAGCCTGCTTATTTATATATTCAGGAACTTAAAATCTGTTGTGACGTCACGGATTTATCGTGTAAATTGATGAAATTCATTTCGTGTAAAAATTTACGCAGTTTGAAAAAATCAAAAAAGCATGGAAGGAATTTTAATTTTGGACACGAGTGTACATAAGTAAAAAGAAGATTATGAAACTAAAGCGCGGACAATAAAATTGGAAATTAGTGTCATTGGAGCTCATACGTTTTAAATGTAATATATTTACGTATCTTTTGCAACGTCTCATAACGAGTTTGATATAAGGGAGACCTGGAAGAGTGTCCTCATTTTTCTCACTTCCCAATAATCACGTCCCACTCTTCTTACGCAGCAATTTCTTGTCTTCAGTGTACATCTCGCTCAGGCTAAGCATGGCAGGTCTACTGACGCTAGCAACAGGAAGCCACTGTTTGTAGAGCTCAGTCTGGTTGTTCCAGGAGAGCAAAAGTGATACTCCTATGGCGTGAGGAGAAACTTAATCCGCAAACGGCTTTCTGTGTCTACTTACACTGACGCAACGCTAGAAAGAAATTTCGTCCTTGAACTGTCGTAACGCGTCATAAGTGTCCCGACTTTGTCAATATGGAACAATTTATGGTCAATTCTAATGTGAGGATGAAGTGTTAACAAGCGTTTCGAAGAAGAGAACGCAGGAAGGGGCCCCCTCATCTCTTGAGACAAAGTATACGGATACTATTGATGCACACGCGATGAAATCTTGCCTGGCTCTCAGCAATGTGTTGTTTTCTCACAATCAGTAGCAGACAGTAATCAATCTTATAAATGTGCTCGTGTGTAGCTAAAGGAAAAGGGGTTAAAAGTAACATCCCCTTCGTGCAATGCGTGTGTTATCCTCAGAGGCGACGTCTTAACTATACAGGGATACCTACCTTAAGTGGGAGATGTATTTCGTTGGCCCTGTGACTGGTACTGGTATCAAGTGCATGGGGTGGTTGGTTGTGTCCGGTTATTATTATTATTAATCATAAATCTTTTTGTTTTTTTCCCTGAACTCAGAGATCGAGGATTCATGTAGGAATTATGCCCTCTCATAATAAAATATTCGCTCACCACATAAAAAGTCTGGTCAGGCGAGTGAATATTTTATTATGGGAGGGCATAAGTCCTACATGAATCCTGGATTCTGTTTTTCTGGACAAAAAAACCTAACTTTCCAGTTAGAAAAATAATGCTATGTAAGCCTGAAACCGGCTAGCTCGGCCACAGAGTGAAAAAAAGTGTATAAAAGTTCCTTGTGCCATTGGCGGAATTCGAACTCGGGCCATTTCCACCATCGTGAAGAGGAAAGTAATTATAACCACTGCGCTGCTCTTGTAGATAGTTTTCTCTTGAAAAAGCTCAATCCTACTTCCCTTCCAGCATCCGATGGTTGAAATTTGGGACATGTCATATAGGCCTGAGATCTTACACCTGTTTCTTACATGTTAAGGTCACCAAAAGATGTACTTCTGGACAATAAGTTCCAGGATTCTCTGGTAGCTTTTGTTTGCCAGTTGCTAATAAATCTGTAAGCAAACGATGATCAACAGAAGAGTAATAAAGTCGAAGAATTTGCTTTGAACCAATATTGAAATCGATGATATCGTTTGTGAATTCCCCCAACAACACTTTACAGTGTGTACAGTAAATTGTGATAATAACGGGGTTCCATTGTATGATACTTTTAAGTTTGGAAACACGTTTGAAAGTATAATTTCTCTCTTTTAACTTTTATACATTTCATAGTTCGACCGAAACGTCATGCATTATTCATGCATCTTAGCTGGCTTAGCAAAAGAAATGCATTATATTTAAATATTAATATGCAATGAATTGTCTCAGTTTTTCGGCAACAGACAGACATTTCCCTGTCTCTTATCGGGATGTGCACAGGCCACACGCATAATTATAGGCTAGTTTTCCAACATCTGTTCGACAGTGACACACTTGGTGAATGGTTAAGTAGATAATTACTAGTTCTAGCAGGTCTTGCCACCGCTAATAAATTACGCGTACAGTGTGGCTAGCCACATTTCCATATGATATGCACATCGGGTGGAAAAGGCCTAAGTTTGAATTCTATCAGTGATACGAGGAATTTTTATGGGCTTTTTTTTCTCCAACTTGGCTGAGTTAATGGGTTTGAGGGTGTGTATGTATCTGTTAAACACTAAGTCAACTACGGCTATGGGGAGTCAGTATATTTTGTGCGTAAATTGCATGTATTCTGTGTTCGAATGTCTTGTTTTCTACACAAAAAATTCAAAATTCAAGGAGGAAAAATAAACTACGCTACTCTCCTGAAACCGACTAACTGGGCCACATTGTGAAACACTCCCATAAAAATTCCTCGCGTAAGAAAAATAACCGTTAATGTACGCAAAGGATTATGTGCCTTTCAAGGCAACAATTCTGGGGGGGGGTTCTCAATTTTAAATTAATTACGATAAATATTAAGATGAATTAATTAATCTTTAATCTTAAATATAGTTATAAAATTATAAACATAATCTCATTTTAGACTACCTGCATATCAAATAGAAATTGACGTATTTATGATCTTTCAAATAATTTCGTAGTTTCTGTATAAAGTCAGTTAACAACAACAACAGCCCTAATATCAACAACGTCAAATATCCAAGGTGACAACTAAAATCCAGATTTTGAGATTATTAGATAAAGGCTAGAGGTAATTGGTTAAATATGCGAACAGGATGAACGAAAATGATAGGAAGGTAGTGCTGATGATGAGAAGAATCATATTTTAGTATAACGAATAGTTCAGTCAGCTTTGATCACACTGAATAAAGATGGTCACATACTCAACGTTACTAAGAATGTCCCAGGTCAAATATTGTTCCATTTCACTTGATGATTATGACTCCTCCAACGTTTATTCTCGGGTAAAGCATTGATCATTTGATTTTTCACGCCTCTTCTGAGTATACCAATGATCAAGCAGCATTTTTAGTAGTACCAGCAGATAAGTATAAATATTTTAGAGAAATGTCACGCAAAATCGCGTGACTGAAAAGAAAAAATAAATAGATGAATAGCAGATGCATTTATGAGCCATACTTGATCGTGAAATAACGGAATGATAAACATATACAGCGGTGATAAATATATATGTATAAACACGGGGTGCACGGAAATGGTTGATGTCACGTTTTATCCGGTACTTCAAAGTAGAAAATTCCATCAAGAACAGCCACGCACTTCAAAAGCACTGTATACGATGTATTACTAGTGCGTGAAGTTGGGTTGTTAGTCTGAGAGATTGTTATGTAACAGGTTTCTAACAAAAATAAATAGCACAACTATGATGGATTGTTGTTGTGTTTGGTTGTAGTTGAGTTTTAGGAGCATCAGTGACTAAAGCCATATTGCTCTGTATATGCTATTCCTACTTTCCGGGAGAAAAAGCCATTATACCCTCGCCTGAGACCAACTAACTCTACTAACACCTCTATTCTTAATGTAAATGCAATCCCATCTATTTTGCTAGGGATGACACATTCAAAGTACGTATCAAAGTATGAGATGGAGATGCGATTCAGTTCTGGCTGTTGTGAACCTGCCATATGGCAGAGAAATTATGATGATATACATTGAGTGGTCACAGTGATCCATCCTCCGCACTTTTTTTCTGTACCATTCTAATGTCTGTGCAGTAGCACAGTGGTTAAAATCACCCTCATCCCATACTGGATAGAAAACGTCCGGATTCGAATCCCGTGGACTATTTTTACTTCGTTGCTGAGTTAGTCAGTCTCAGGCAGAGACAGCAGAGCTCTTGGGTGGCTGTAATATGACAGTCCTACCATTCTATTGTCTGTGAGGGTAGCACATTGGGTATAATCACCGTCCTCTGCAGACCGGGTTCCAAACTCGTCAATGACGCCCTTTTATTGACCCTTTTATCAATGGCTAAGATGAAGATATCAAGGTTTTCTTCTGCAAGAAACTCGGGTTTTTCGTCCAGGAAAACAGGCAAACTGACCACAGGAAACTCGCAGTTTATGGAAATATTACACATGGGTAGATGAGGCTGGTCTCGGATAACCCTAATATGACAATTCGTATCATTATATAGTACTGATAAGGTAGCAAATTCTCATTACGTTCATGATTCAGTTCTCCTTAGCATTTTGCACTTTTAAACTTCTCATTAATGGCGAAAGAATACATGATAAGGACTTGCATGGGCAAACAAGCACAGTTATAAATAATATAGTATGGTACAAAAATAATATTTTTAAGGTGAAATTATGTTATTGTTTGGAACAGAAAATGTTAAACTGGGGTCCGGAAGAGTTCTGTTGGAACTGGGGGGATGGGATCCTCGACTTATGCAGAAATTGCGCAAAGTATATTTTGCTGAAAAGTTGAAGCAGCGATAAATGAGGCAGATGCAAACAGTGGTGCAAGAACTGATGAATATTCCGGCGTTTCTGTCTGAAAGATTCGGGAAATCTTGGGACTTACTGGGCTTTCGTAAACTCAACTAGCTCCGATTAGAAGAATACTAGATTTATAGCACTGTTTTCTTTATATTAATTACAATTTTATGTATGGTTTTACGAGAAATAAATAATGATCTATAGAATTAGACCAAGTAGTATTGGCAGCAGTGATTTAGAATCGATTTAAACGTATATGATACACTTTCATCCAGCAGGTATTTATCTATCAAAATTGCGTTTGCTGGAGTTTTTCTACTTATTTAACATAAAATTTAAGTTTGTTGCGAGAAAATCGAATTAACAAAAGGATCCATTTAAAATCCTTCTTCGTTAATAAATATTAATGACATCTCATCACATTAGGGAATCAAGAACTAGTTGAGGGCGGCAGAGGAGTCATCATCGACGCCATTTAAAATTAACTTTGACGTACATTCGGACGAATTTTATTTCCTCAGGAAACTCTTCACGGTTAATGAATTCTCTTTCCTTACATATTTGCATAGTGGCATTTGAGAAGCAAAAGGCAACAGATAGATTAGACAGAATATGGATGACTTGACGGAATGAATGGTTATAAAGTGAATGTAATCTTTTAGAACAACTTTGGTGTATATTTTGAACAAGAGTATTGATATAAAGTTGACAGTCCATAACTGATTATACGAATTCAAGCAGATGAGCACTTGCCATTGGTAAGACAGGACTGATTTCCTTTTTTTATGAAAATTCATTATGAGAGGCTTGGACTGTTAATTCTTTGTGTGAGTTCTATGATTGTTATGCAAAGACATGAAAAGGGATTTTAGCAGCAGACAAACGATTCCGTGTTTCACTTATTAACAGGCAGTTAAAGGATTTAACACAGCTTTTCACTACATTGTTCCCTCGTGTGTAGCACAGTTGGTAGAATCGCCGTCCTCCCACACCGGGTGGAAAAGACCTAAGCTCGAGTCCCATCGATGACCAGAGGAATTTTTATTGGCCTTTTTCACATGGCTGAGTTAGTCAGTTTCAGTCGTGGGCAGATGGTTTTTTCTCCAGGAAACTTGGGTTTCCAGCAAACAGAAAATCGACCAAAGAACATCAACATTTTAGAGACCGTTTTCGATACGACCTACAGTTTTCGAGTTATCATTTTTCTAAAGTGGGAAAAGACTTTATAATATTGGAGCTGATGAATTGTTCTTCTCTTAGAATATCCTTCCATTCTTTGACCAAATGTGACTTTGCACTGAACAGAACCTCTATCAAACTCCTGACAGGAATGTGATGCAATATATGGTTAGCGTGACTCTTCTTCTGTACTTCACAATATCGAGTTTGTATGCAGAAAACTATATATGATCTTTATGAAAGAATGGAGGATCTTTATTATGTACTAAAATGAGCATAGAAACGTGGTGCATAATTACCATTACGGCGAAGTACCAGAAGCTTACGGAGAGAAAGCACGCCGGTATCTTAATTATAATGCATGTCCAACCAGAAGATCTAACACAATGGAGAGATAAATTATAACACATTCAGACTGCTGCACAATGTTTTTGAAAGATGATCATATCTTAAAAGCGATGTGTTCAGCAGATGTACCCGAAAATTCTTATTACAAAGGAATTATGTCACAGCCAGAAATCTCTTTCAATACCGGCATATAATCCGTTAATCCGTCTTGTTTTCAACAATTTAGCAGAGCATGGAAAGAAACTCATTTCATGTTCTTTTGCACTGTTCTCAGCCAAGGCAGCATTCCATTCTATGAGAGCAGAAAGCACTAAATTCAAATGTGATGAGATTCGTTCGACGATGTGCTTTGATTGAAACTGACGTGAAGTAGCCATACCACCGAAACCGGCATTAATAGTCGGTTATGCTTGTTGTTGCATGGGAAAAAACTCTTGAAACAACACGTATTGAGCCTTTTACCATCCAACGAGCCATTTCCTGCGCCTTTGGTGATGTCAAGGAAAGTACCAGAACAGAGAGCAAGAATCAGCCTAAAACTTTAGGACATTCGGTTAATCATTGCGAGTACTGGGATGCCTCTTCGGGGACCCTCCTCTGGTGGAAGTCATGGACGAAAGTGTGAGTCACAGTAGAGGGACTGGATCAACGGGAGAAGAGCATCTGAAACACTCATCAAAAGATTAGATTTTCACGAAGAGATCTCTGTAGAATCCGCCTGAAGTACACATCCCAATAGCTGAGTTCGGATACTGTCTTTGCGAACATTTTTACTGAGAAGAGTATTCTTCTTCATATCATAAACTGCGGAAGACGAATAGCGCCTGCTTCTCTTGCCTTTGAAGTGGTCGTGATATCATGGAGAAGGCGAATCTTCCAAGAGGCCCATCTGACTTTTGTAACTTTTTTTCAAGACAAAGAAAAACATTGCGTTGGAATAAATTTTTCTATGTATAATTCAGATCTTTTGTGACCATGATAAGACTGAATGTTTGATCATATTACCTCAAATCAAATTGTGCGCAGGAACAGATCTCCGTAAGGAAGAAATGAGTGTGCTTGCAAGTCCAAAGGAAGTTGCGTTTTCTCAAGACACTACAAACATAAATAATTCGTAATACCACCCCCCCACCTCCACATATTGTGGTAATACAGACCGCCAAATTAACTGGTCAAAAAGGTTGTGAATACGATGGGTGTGAATACTTTCTTCCACACCATTATTGCCAACACAACGGAATCTGCTGTGCACATTTCTTGGAGCATCTTACAGATTATCAGCCATTTGCAACGTTCCCACAACTCCAAAGTGAAAGTTCCAAACAAATTCTTCCATCCTTGGTAATTTAAACTGCAAATACGTGTTGTATTTCTCTAATAACTTATATAAGGCTCATATTTTTTTCTGTTCAATTTTATCTTCTTTATAGCAGCTCGATGATCATTTCAAAAAAAGAGTTCGAACGGCGCATGAGCAGCTTTTTGTGAAAGTGCTTCAAAGACAGAGTGATGCAGCGCAGAGTGAAAATTATTCACTGCTAGCTTTCCTGTTAAGATCTCAAGCTATGTCAACATGATGCATTGTCTCCGTTTCTTCTTGCAGTACTGAGTTGTGAAATTTCTGAATATCTTTCGTCGCTTAAATAGCTGTCAATCCTTCAAAGTCCCCGAACAAAGTTTATCGATTTTGATTTATGTAATAGTAGAAACAGGGAGAGCGTTTGCCAGAGAAAAGAACGCTTGGTTACTAAAGGAGTTCGCTGACAACGTGCTGACAAGTTTCTTTCGATCGAAGCTAAGAGGAAATGCACGCAGATGGAAACAGGAGGTATGCGAAAGAAGTCCGAAGATACTACGAATGTTGGGTCGAAGATAAGTGCGAACTTCGTTGACAAGTTACTCAAAAAAAAAGAAGTGATGAATGGACAGATGCCCTATCTGTCTATTGTGCTTGGGAAAGCGAGTAATAGTTAAGCAATTAACAACCCCATTCTTTTGAGAGTCATTTTTCTCCTGGAAGGTATCAGTCAATGTTTTCTTTTTCACGCTAAACACGAAATATCAAAATAATATATTTTTTAAGCCTGTTAATGGTCGATTATTGGACAAGACATTAATTCTGCAATGACGTATTCCAACTAAGTTGCCTACGAGCATTTTTTTCTCTTCTTTTTAGAGCAAGCACGAACTAAAAAAAAAGATTCGCAACAGTTATTAGACTTTCTGAGTTATTTGGTAACCGATGGATGGTAATCATGAACTTGCTAGTGTCTGGCTATCAACCCAGGAAGCTGTAAAGCATTGGTGGAACGTCGGGTAAAGGAAATCGAATGCTGGTAGATTTGGCGAGAAAGCGACAAAAGAACAATTCATTCCAAAATGGGAAAGTTCCAACTTACGATGTTTGTACTTTACCCTACCAAAATATTAGAAAATTTATTCAATGGCGATCTGACCCTCCTCTAGCGCAAATGCTGGGTTCCACACGGGTTCGGATCTCCTCAACAGGAGAATAAGTTTTATGGGCTTTTTTTCTATTGGCCAAGTTAGTCGGTCTCGAGAAAGAGAGCTTAATATTTTCATTAAGTTTTTTATCCCGAAAAACAAAGAACAATCGTAATTTGCAGAAACGAGTCCCGATGCCTTATGGTCTTAGATGCCTCTGCTTACAAGTACCCTAATTTCTGTAAATTATTCAGTGACCAGCTACCACATTTAGATTCAACAAATCGAAAAATACAAACGCCTAACATTTGGCATCGAGTGTATACAGAGTAAATGGCATACGTTGAAATGCCTCGCCTATTGGTTCAAGAAACTCTCATTAATTCTTCTTAGAGTTAAGAATGTTCTTCGAATTTAATTTAAATGTCTGAAGTGCAGCTTTCGACTTCTACACAAATAAGTATTATCTCGGAAGCTTTTAGTCACAGCTGGGTGACATCCAATGTTTGTAATTAGAATTGCTCTTATTTTCAGTCTTTTTTTGTATGGATTACTGCGCATTGTTACAAGGAATTACTTCTTATTATATTCTGTCTCTCTATTGGCAGTTAAGTAAACAAATTCAGGGAATGAATAATCAATAGGATAAAAATAGATGCAAAAAGTACTCGGAATAAGTCATTTTAACATTTATTTTCAAATAAGAAAATAAATGATAACAACGTGAAGGCATTGGTTATCGACAAAGGATTTCAGTTAATCCTTTGGTGTGTTAAATATCAGAATGAGTGCGTGGCTGTATTTTAAGATACGTAGTAGTACACTGGTCAAAACAATTAATGGATTGTAGCATTTGAAAACGATGTTTGGGTAATGATGGCATACGTACCTCATGACATAGTTGAAACTGAGTTCTGATCAGCGCAAAAGTTCAAATCAACTTCAGAGTCAACAGTAGCTTTATTGGAATATAACGCATCAGAATCAAAGTGCTGTTAGATTGTAGAAACAGTTTTGGTCATCTCTGGGGGAATGTGCATAAACAAGGACTTTAGAATGGTGTATGGTCTGTAGCAATCGGCAGACGTGTTTCACGCCTGCGATGCATCCATAAAATCAAAGATCAATGAATTGTTGCAAAATTCGTTGTCAACTTTATGGAAGTGCTGTTTTTAGCTGATTAAGTGCCACTGGATACACCGGACGATCTGCAATAATTCTTTTTGTGATGTTTCAGTTATGCTCGATGGAATTTATGTCGAGGGATCAAGCAGGCCAATCCATAAATAAAATATGAATATTTCAGATTAGGATTATCCGAGAAAGCAAACTCATCCATTCATATGTATTATGTCCGTAAATGTCGTGTTTTTCTTCTCAGTTTGCTGGACAAATAAACCAGGGATACGAGAGAAAAAAACCCTGATATCCTCGCCTGAGGATAGACTGGCTTAGGATGGTGTGAAAAGGCCTATAAAATTTCCTGGCGTCATTGATTCGAACCTAGATCTTTTCCGCACAGCGTGGGGAGGATGATGATTATAAACATTGTGCCACTGAGAGGAGAGGACAATCGATATGGACGATACCTCTCCATTTCCAACATACTGTTGCCGTCTACCCTATGGGCTTGAGCGTTTCGTTCATCAAAACGAACTCTTCGTCTACAGCAATTTGATCCAGCATAGATCCATCTCTAAACTGGATTCATCGATATCTATGCTGGATCTACGATCAAGTATAGAGATGAATCGCAGATTGTTAAATCCTACTACGATTTCAGATGATATTGCTTGAAACCCTATCCCTGTCACTGCCATAAAGTGTTCAAATGGTTGGGTATTGTCTAAACAATCTTGACTGGGCGTTGTTATTGATCCATAACCCTAATCTGGAGATTAGAGTTATCGATCTTGGATTGTAGGACCCTGATTGTAGAATGATTTCAAAGTCCCTTCCTCCAGAAACTCGCTCGTGTTTTCCTTCTAACAAAACAGACAAACTGACCACAGAACCCACGCAATTTATGGACATTATACACGTGTAGATGAGGTTGTTCTTGGCTGGCTTTAACATAACAGTTTTTTTTTCTGCGACTGCTGTTCCTCCTGGAATGAGATGTTCCATCTTTTGACATAAGTTCTGGATATTGTAGTCTTGCACAAGGTAGTGATATTCACAGTAATTACTACTGTAGCCCCATCTTTGGTATTTAAGGCATGGTTTGATTCCTTAATTTGAATATATTTCCTTTGCACTGCGTCAGTGGAAATGAGATCAGGTTTCTAATATTTTAGCCGATCAGTGTAGCTGGATAGCGTTCCTTGAACGTTAATCGGAAGTGGGTCTATGTGACCGATGGCCCTGTTATATTGACTTATCCATTAACACCTTTCGTCATATTTCAATGATAACGTTTTGGCATTGATGGATAGCCTTTTCACGGTTACGTTTCTACTTTTGCCACACAATGAGCAGCGCTATACAAAAATAGAAGTACATGGAGACCTCGTTTAAAATATACTGCATTTTTAAAGATTTCAGAAAGAACTGAAGAGATTACTAACTTCGCTGTTATTTGTGCACGATGCTCAATTCATTATTATAAACCAAGTTCCCATGAGAGAAAAATTTAGAGTTCAGGGAAACAGAATTTCGAACATCAACAAATACTTCACGTCATAAAAGAAAATTATGCTATAGCAATAGAAGCAATATTGCTATAATTTTGAAATTATGCTATAACAAAATGTACACTACCGATTTTACAGTATTTCAAAAACACTTGACATTCTTGGCTTTTGGCACCTGATATTAGCAAACGAAAGGAAGTCCAGCCTTGTAATTAGCTGTAAGTTAAATTTGGATTTTAAAATAGTTTTAAGTGATGTATAATGCAATATAAGGCATCACTCAGCTAAGTTCATCTATCTGGTCGTTTTCCTGATTAGTTCGGATAACCGAGATTTCGGATAATCGAGGTTTAAAACAAAAACGTATTTAAAAAACTCTTCCCAGATATATGATATGTATAGAACTATGGAAGCTCTTAGAGAAACGGTGGAAATAAAACCGAGCCCAGAACCTCTTGTAGTTACATACGAAACATACAGACATTCTCGTATATCTGATTGAAATTTAATAAAGAAAAACGGAACGTAACACTAAAAAAATTATCGTTTCGCATCGAAGGAAAATACAACGTGGAACTCGTTTTGTAGAGAAATTTTCTCTAAATTCCTGTGAGATACAGAGAGGGTAAACAACATTTACGGTCTGGTCCACGCGGAAAAAACAAAAGGGATGAGGTTTGCATGAATGTTTACAAAAGAATGAGGTTTGCAGTTGTAGGCAAGCTCACTGCTGCTGACATTTCGGAAATGTCGTCATGACTTTCTTCAGTACTTTTTGTCTAAGTTCCGTAAGATAGAAAGAATTTCACTGTTCGCTGGGCTTATAGAGATTTCTATATATCTCAACTGCTCTTATCTGTCTTTTCACGTTTCCTCTCTAGCTGTCAGGTCAAAAGCGCTACCGAAACTTTTTTGGGCTTAACTTCCCAAGTTCCGTATTACATCTGTTCTGATATGGAACTCCGGAAATGGTCTTTTCCACTCATTTGCGAATGCTTTGAAAGAAAAAAAATCGTATGAAGCACACTAAAACCTTTCAAAGTACGGCTGTAAAGTAGGAGACAAGTGAGGAGCTTGGACATTAGATAGTTGCTCAGTGGAATAAAAAACACAAAGATAGGTGTCGGTTTATCAGCGCATGCTCGTTATCCTGGTTTGACCAAGAGCTGTAATGAGAAGACCGGAAGTAACTGTCCCAGCAGAGATTACAGAAAATGTCTATAGTTCAGTGTAGTCTGAAAGATTTTGCCTCTTCCCTCACAAATTGTCCATGATTCATTTGGTTTTACTTTTGAATCGTACAGAATATTAATTTTACGTCACTTAAGTTCTGTTTGGTTAAATCTTTCTAATTGTTACGTTCACTTAAGTTCTGTTTGGTTAAATCTTTCTAATTGTTCACTTAAGTTCTGTTTTTTTAAATCTTTCTAATTGAAAGATTTAATTAAGATCGCTTAAGATCTGTTAGGTTAAATATTTCTAATTGTTACGTTCACTTAAGTTCTGTTTGGTTAAATCTTTCTAATTGTTACGTTCATTTAAGTTCTGTTTGGTTAAATCTTTCTAATTGTTACGTTCACTTAAGTTCTGTTTGGTTAAATCTTTCTAATTGTTACGTTCGGTTAAGATCTGTTAGGTTAAATATTTCTAATTGTTACGTTCACTTAAGTTCTGTTTGGTTAAATCTTTCTAATTGTTACGTTCGGTTAAGATCTGTTAGGTTAAATATTTCTAATTGTTACGTTCACTTAAGTTCTGTTTGGTTAAATCTTTCTAATTGTTACGTTCGGTTAAGATCTGTTAGGTTAAATCTTTCTAATTGTTACGTTCATTTAAGTTCTGTTTGGTTAAATCTTTCTAATTGTTATGTTCACTTAAGTTCTGTTTGGTTAAATCTTTCTAATTGTTACGTTCGGTTAAGATCTGTTAGGTTAAATATTTCTAATTGTTACGTTCACTTAAGTTCTGTTTGGTTAAATCTTTCTAATTGTTACGTTCGGTTAAGATCTGTTAGGTTAAATATTTCTAATTGTTACGTTCACTTAAGTTCTGTTTGGTTAAATCTTTCTAATTGTTACGTTCGGTTAAGATCTGTTAGGTTAAATATTTCTAATTGTTACGTTCACTTAAGTTCTGTTTGGTTAAATCTTTCTAATTGTTCACTTAAGTTCTGTGTGGTTAAATCTTTCTAATTGTTACGTTCACTTAAGTTCTGTTACGTCACTTATGTTCTGATTGGTTAAAGCTTTCTAAGTGTTACGTTCAGTTAAAATCTGTTAGGTTAAATATTTCTGTTTGGTTAAATATTTCTAATTGTTACTTCACTTAAGTTATGTTTGGTTGAATCTTTCCTTGTTAATGCTGAGGAAGAAAGCTTCGTGCCCAAAAGGACTGGAAAAGCTAGGTTCATATAGCATTTAAATAATAAAGCTATTAATTTGTCACAAGCTGTTCGATTAATTCACTCCACCGTTATTTTCCTTCATTGGATCTTTTATGGTGTATGACTTCTGGACGCCTATAGAAAAACAAAAAATCGGATTAGTAACAGGGTGTCAGTTAGTTGATAAATACACGTGCCAAGAAGAATCCCATAGAGACAGCTAAGGACGTTTGCCAAGGACAACATGAACGATGGAATTCGGCACAAAGGTTAAGGTCGACAAACAACGTAATGAATCTTTGTCGCCTAGTCGCTTGTTGTACTTGCCGACATGAGTCGTATGCTCACACGTAACGAACGTGCATGTCAGGCGCACAGAGAATGGCTACGTTTATAACAACACTTTTGTATAGGGGCTAATAGGAAATACAGTTGGACAGTTGGGCATGGATATGAATAATGGTTTTAGTTTTAGTTGGGTTTTTAGGCACATCAGAAACCTAGCTATATTGCGCTGTATGTAATATGTCTGTAAAATTCCGTCTCCTGTGGTTGATTTGCTTTTTGCTAGAAAAAAAAACTCGATTTTTTTCAGGAGAAAAACCATGCTACCCTCGTCTGAGGCTGACTAACTCAGCCACGTTGTTAAAAAAAAAAGACCAATAAAAATTCCTCATGCCATTGATGGGATTTGAATTGAGGACTTTTCCGCCCGGTGTGAGGAGTACGGTGATTGTACCAACTGTACCACCCACGATGGAACAAATAATGGAGCAGAGACCCAGACAGAGAGAGGAAGTAAAGAAGAAAGCGGGTTAGCCAATTCATAAAAGATGTGGGAGATCTGTACAGTGATCTTATCTTGACAACGCCCTCAACTCTCTATAACTTGTTCTTTTTATAGATATTTCTATGGACATTCAAACCCAGTCCGAACACGTACATCAACTGATTACAGTTCAACTCCAAACATTGAACTCTTTTATTTTTTAATTTACTCCTTACAGGTCCGTCCTCTGGAACGTCCTTCCCTCGTTATGTATTTCTTAAAAATTACAACCAACACAAATTTATATGCGGCGTAGTACAGTACTATAGAGATTTGGAAACCTCCGAAACTGTTTTATATTACAAGCATAGCTTAACTCAACAACCGAGGATTTTTACTTAGCGCATTATGGCCTTAGCTGCCAATGAGCCATTAAACAAAAAAAACAACTATGAAAACTCCCCAGGCGGGATTTTAACCACCCTCAATGAGTCTTCGTCGAAGGGGTTCTGCTGACGCTGGTCAATTGACAAGCGTGGGATCACCTGGCCGTTTGGCCCTCTGCTGGTGGTAGCCTTCCGCTCTGCCTACCCTTGCTTCCTTCCAATTTTCTTATCTTTCCTATCCAACTCGCTCCGGTCCTCTAACTTGGCCTCTCTCCTCTCTTCCTTTGCAAGTGGGGAGAGAGCCCGTCAGGCGTTCCTTCTACTTTCCTGGCCCGGCTCCTCGTGTTGGTGGACGGATGCTGAAAGGCTCCTTCCATGGTGATCGAGCTTCCCAGTAACTAAGAGGCCAGTCAAACAACATAAACAACACACTACTCACATATAACCCATACTGACTGGCCATACAGTGTTGTGCATACTTCATAGAGTACTCAACACGGATTTGTGGGGAACCACAGGAACCGCTTGACAAAAACACTATGTCCACTAAACCTTTCTTTAATAGCTAAGAGCCACCACCCTTTCTCCGAATTACTGCTAGTACACGTCATTGCATGTGTACTAGCAATGATGTGTACTAGCACACGCCATTGCATGGATTCCACTAACTGCCCACGGGCGCCTAGCTCCACATTTGACCATTCTTCCATCAGGATAAATTGCCAGTTGATTGTGGTTGATTACCAATTTCGAAACCGAACTGCCCTCTTCAACATATCTCAGACGTTCTCAATTGGATTCAGATCGGGAGAATTAAGCGGCCAGGATAGATGTTGGAAATCTTTGGAATGTTTCTCGACGTATTGAGGCACAATTTTACAGGGTGGACAGTTGTTTTGTCATCTTGAAAGAATCCTTCTCAATTCTGTTAAAAATGAAACACTGCATGCTGAAGTTTGTCCGATACGACAGAACGATATTCGTTGGAGATTACATGACCTTTTAATGGTATGAGCAGACCCAGTCCGTACTAACAGAACATACCCCATGCCATGATACCACCTCGAGCCGCTTGAGTGTTATACATACGAAACAGTCTGGATGTATAGCTTCTTGAGGTTCATGACACACTTTCACATTATCATTGGTGCAAAATAGTATAAATCGACACTTGTCGAACCATCTGATCTTTTTCCACCGTTCCACAGCACATCTTAGAGTTAGCGACACCACTCCAGTCGAATTGAATGTAGGAATTACTGAAAAAATTGGTTTCGTGTATGCACACGATTACCATTTCCCAAATTGTTCAACTCCTGTAGCAATGTTTGGTTGTAAATGGGTCTTTTGTTTTCTGAACCTGAATTTTTTCGTCTGCCGCACACTGGACCTTTACTCAGACGCACAGTTCAGTTTAAATTCCTGCCATCTCTTTCTTGGGGTACCGACTTTTTGTCCCATTTTACCTTTCAGAGCATTCTCCTTTCATCTCCCATCATTGCATACTTTGAGATGGACGCTTTCGATACACCAATGAGTTAATTTTCTTCATAATGGTTCCTGCTAATCGTTCTCGAAAAATAACACCTTTCTGAAAATCAGAAACGCCACTGCCTTCTCTATGATCAGATCGATTAAGAAGTCCCAGGAAAGCGTATATTATTTGTCCGATACCAAGGAACTTGTGACGATTCCACGTGATAACTTACATTTGCATACCGTACGTTTAATTATCGGTTGACATCAGCTACAAATGGTTTCTAATTTTTTTGGCCAGTGAGTGTATATAGTCTCCTTTTTATCTCTTCATATTCATTTACCGACTTTTCAGCAACACTACATTCTAAGCAAGACGAATATAAAGTAAACTGAACCGGATACTATGGTCAGCAATAGATCACTGACTCTGCGAGAGCTCAGAATTGCACAACAATGACTTTCCAGTGGAAACTACACCATGAATTGCAGAAATAGGATTCCAGCCAGAGCTAAGTCGAGGCTATTAGTGTCGGAGAAAAACTGCGAACGTCTGATTATATGGTGCCGTGAACGGAAGGATTGGGCAAATAATTCGGAGAAGGCGTGTGATTTGGTGAGAAGAATTACATGTCGTGACATTTCAAAGTGATGGATGGCTTAGAGTAGGAGTTCCGTATCTTTATTTTCTTTTAAAGTGTCTTTTTCAAAATTGCGCATTTCTAAACGCCTCCCAACCAACTTTTCTTTGAAAAAAATATTCGAAAATTGCTCCCGATACTTTTTTTAAGTATAAAAAAGACATTTTTTCCATAAAGAATCCGTCTATAAGGAGAAATTAGGAATTTCCAGATTACGCATCTTCAGATGTCATTCTGAGAATGGACAGTGGAGAAATAGTGTATTTCTGCCATCATTAAATATTCTTATCTTCTATTAGAGGTATCTGAAGGTGTTTTTTGGTAAAACCATCGACCAACTGGAATACTTATCGAAAGAACATTGTATAAAAGCAAGAATCAAATGAAATATAGGAAAGATAAAGGGTTCCATCCTTTTATCCCAACCAAAAAAAATAAATAAAACAACAATTTAGATTAAATAGTTAATCAAATGAGCCATTCCATCAGCGAAGTCACTTTTGATTCGAAATCTAATGATCCAAGCTCTTAATGAAGTTTACTAAAAACTCGCTGTACAATCTCAGCATTTTCGAATACCAACATACATCATATCGAGTAGAAAATCAAGCAGACAATCTGTTCGCATCGTTAGATGTGTCAGGGATGAACATTAAATTTCAGTCTCTCCAGCTAACGACAACCCTTATCTTGACTCTGAAATACAATTCATTTCCATGTCCGACACGTAAAAAAGGCAAATGATATTTTACAGCTATTGATGGCCTCGCTAATCGAAAATATAAATCGCTAGAGAGATGTTCCAGAACTGTCATTAATCATAAGAAAAGAAAGAATTAAGGAAGGAAACAGAGTTGTATTTAACCTACATTTCTCCGTTCCAGTGACCTATTTAGTCAAATTATGGGATTAATGAAACGTTTTGACGGAGACTGTCAAGGACTGAAGTGCCTTCGTTTTCCTTAAGAATAGAATTAAAGAAAACAGTAAGTCCATATCAATTTCTTTAAAATATCTAATATGGCAGAAATCGGAGGATACTTTTCTTCCGGAAGAGGAATATTAGTGGGAATTTTCGCATCGTGGCCGAGTTAGTCGGTCTCGGATTTTATCCTCTCTACATTCCACAAACTTCAAACGGACTTCAGATTAATGCAGTTTACAGATTCAATATTCACGATGGATATATAGTCGACCAGTTATAGAAGTTGTCTAGTACACGGATGTTATTTCTCCACCCTTTAGCTCCAACTAATCAAGTTCTTCTGCAACTGAATGATTGGTAGTTTGGTTAAGCTTTTCGTATTGTAAAACGGAATATAACAATTTATTCGATTGCTGCTTTTATGGCTCACTCCACTGACGATAATATCAACTTGATATGAATTCAAGATGGCAAGTGTTTATTAATTTTCCTCCGAAAAAAACGTATATACCTCCACTCAATACCCAATAACTCAGCCTCGTTTAAAAGTCCTTGAGAGATTGATATCGTTACCCATAGGAACAGAGCATTTTATTTCAATTCATGAATGTGGATGGAACCCAGACATTAAAGAATTGAGTAGTTGGGTGTATAATCTATTATACCTTCGTGGAGGACGTTTATTCGACCCATTATGGTCCATACAGACAAATCCAGCATAACATTCCCGATAATCTACCATCCAAATAATCTTATTGTGTTTTAAATATTATTGAATGTCAACATTTTACTTCTGACAACCCTGCTTCGATGCATAACAGGCATGTTTCCTAGTGGACCAGAGAATCGTTAGCGATCTAATTTTCGCTGTCATAAATTACATAAATAAATTATAGGACGTAAACAACTCGTTGTATAACTTTCCACATCATCCGCTAATAACATACATGGTTTATGTTCCTAACTAGATTAATCACTAATAATTAACTTCCCTAAGTATCCTAAGGCAAACTTTCTCACAGTTAGTTCACCCCAAAATTAAATTTTAATCAATTTTTTATCAATTCGTCATTTCAGATATTAAAAAGTGAAATTCTTATGGTGCCCTCAGCTTTAATCAGTCGTTGTGGTCATGAATTTCAGCCTTTCAAATACAAAGACTTTCCTGTTATACCAATTGCGGATGTGTCTACTAATACCATACCCTGTTAGTCATTACTATGGCAACGTGGTTTTTACGAATTAAATTTGCTTTAAGAATGTACTAAAAATAAATAAAGACAGCAGTTTAAATACGAAGTCTATTAAATGCGATTACTTCCAGTTAAATGTTCTACAATGTTGAGTGATGCCCAGAAGAGTCAATGATCTCATCAATCACTAACCACGGAACATCCTGTCAATATATCGCTTGTACGGTGTCAACGTGTGGCTTCAGGATAGCGACGAAGAAAAGCAAGAAGTGACATCTGGGTACTACATTTCCGTGCAAAACAAAAACTCAACAAATAAGGGGAAGAAAAAAACATGTTTCAGTGTTCTTATCAAAGAACATTTCCTAGAAGAAGTTAGCTCTCGCAGATACCCTTAAGGATGCAGAAGTTCAGAAGCAAGAAAAAGCTGCAGGTGTATTGTAGAAAAAGACGAAATGCACCAAAAAGTGACTCGCATTGAGTTTTCGGAGATAAGCTCGATTTTTCACGCTAGATCAATAAGATGCGAGTCGAGTGACCAGTCTAAGAAAAGTTTACAAAAACCTAAGAATTTATGGAGAAAGCACAAAAGGAAGAAGTAAAAATAAGATAAAATACGGTATAACGCGACTGACATGTGGGATGGTCCATAAGTAAGGAACCCTGTTTGACTCTAGATGACAATACTATTTTAAACATTTTAATTAATGCTAGAACAACAGAGATGGCATACATAAACTTCAAATAATTATATCTTTTCAATAGGACCGCCATTTTGGTCTTTATGAAATTGTGTTCATTTGGGCACAGATCAACACACATACAGCAAAGTCACAATACCTGAGAAATATTCTCCAATTTTATAACTATTGACTGCTGAAGCTATAGCAGAGACGTCTGCTTATTACTAAATACTTTATCCTTTAAGAACTCCCACAAAAATGAAGGACAGGGTGTTCTGGAACGCGGTGACCATTTAATGGAACCCAACCATCCGATCCACCGAAGAATTCGCGGACACTTTTTGCATTGCCAGCTGATGCTCCATCTTGTATTAATGGCATGATTTTGTCTTTTAGTAGTCTCAGTTAGCTTTCTCTTGTCACGGTTCCTTCAAGGAAAAGAGATCACCTCCTGTTCAAATTTCAGCCCACAGTCTCAAGCCAGAAGCGTAAATCTTCGTTAAAGAATAAATGGGGGGTTGTTAAGAGCGTAATAAACACAGTTATGGCGATTAGCAGTTCCATTTAGTTGAAATGCAGCTTCATAAGTCCATAAAACTGTAAACTATATCAGGGTTTCTAACATTCATGGCCAAAAACCGTTCGCTTGTCAAATTGCAATCTTCTATGTTGGTTTTCCTCAAAAAACGTTGTAGCAACATGGGATGATAAACATTCTATTTAAGTTCCTTTATGACTCTATTTAAGCTTTTTTTAGGAATTTTAACCTCCAAGCTTCGCTTTCTTTAAATTTTTTTTCGGACTTTTCTCGATATCCTCTTTTACAAGTTCCAAATTGGCAGATATCTTTGAGATACAAGGTCTACCAGTTTTGGTGGATTGTGCTCTGTTCTCACTTCATCACAATTTATCCACAATTTTCTTTATGGTCTTTATTGCCAGTGGTTCATGCGCAAAGAACGTCTTGAATTGGCGTGCAACTTCTGCAGGATTTTCATATTTTGCATGGCACTTTGCAATTTCAATCCTCCCCATCATCGTAAGGCTCATGGTAACTTTCCTGTGCTAAATGCTAAAATTATCATAATATAGTTTCAGTATAGATTAGGAGTTAGTATAGAATTAACGACAAACATCATAATAAATTATGAAAGTAGATCTTTAGGATCACCATTTGCAATAAATTCTTCTTTCTTTCATTTTTATTTTTTAATCTTTAAACGAAAAAGCTTCTTTTTCTTGTAACTTCTCTTAAGAAAGAATTTTGGTATTTTTTTTAGAAAGAAAAGGAATTATAAAAGCAGAACTCATCTCAAATAGAAGAAAGGTAATCCCCGAGATCTGTCCTGTAATTTAGGTTACTGACTTAAATGTTGGGGGTGGTCTCCTGCGTACTTAATACTTGCGGATTGAAAGCTTAACGGTTTAAGTGATTAAAAATTAAGAGCTATTAATCTCTTAATTAAAATCTTAAAGCACTCTTTCACCTTGGCCATGGGTATTGCGTGTATGTATGTTTCTTTTCCAACTAAGTAAGAGTTGATTGGCTGAATCAGAGCAGCCCCTTTCCTTGGTTGCTCGTGTGTGTGTGTTCCAACTTTCTTTGCGAAAAACTAACCTTATTTTGTTGAATGAATGAAGCAAAATTTTCGAGGCTGTTCTCGAATCTTAGCTAATCTTTAAAGATGATAATATAGTTTTAATTCATTGGAAAGGAAAGTGTGGAGGATGATTTTACCTACATGGCCTGGCATGCCCATGCATACAGCAATCTGTCGGTTTAGGGCACTTCTCCAACTTTCGTTTCTGTGGTTCCATGATGTTTTGAATATTCGGGCTATGTATAACTGGCCAATCTCATTGGGGTGTGTCTCTTAGAGATTGTCTCAATCTCTAAGAGACACACCCCAATGAGCGAAAAGGGGGAAACGGACAGGTCCAAGACTTTCGAGTTTATAGACACAATAAATTGACTCCTCCTAGCCTTAGCTACATTGATGAAAAAGAATCCAAGCAAAAGACAAGCTATTGAATCAGAATTTCTTAAGGCTGGATTGAAGTCTTTTTAGAATTCGAATCTTAGCTGTTTCCGAATCTTAGCTAATCGTTGGTTTTTTTCTGCTCTTATTGGATCTTGTTTTTGCATTTCTTAACTGAAACTTCAATAAATTACAGAAGTATAATGAACTGAAGTCTTGTTGTTTGCAAACATTTCAAAATAAATATTTATTGCAGTGTAATAACGTAACCCTTTCATGGCCAATGACCAGGAGTTTTACATTGGAAAAAAAAATGAAAAGGATTAAAAGAGAATTAAGGTTCATTAGAACTCACATCGAAAGCCGGAGTCTCTAGGTTTCTGGTGTAAATTTGAAAAAATTATGTGTAAAAGTTTTTAATTTAAGATTAAAAGTAAGGATGCATTAAGCATTCTGTGTTGCATAATTTAGAGGATTAAAGGTGAATAGCAAATGATCAATAAATTAGAATACTACATAAATATTAAATAAAATACAAATTATAAAAACATCTAGGAAAAAAAATAACTGCAGATAATGACACTTTTCAATGGAATGGAATATTCTATGATTATGGTGGCGTAAAAACGCAATACTTGTGATGACTTCTTTTCTATAAATTTTATTACAGATAGATTGATGAAGATCTGTATCAAGGTTCTGGACCGTCTGTAACATACTAATAGGGACAAAGCGATCAGCTTGAAAGAGCCTATTTTATTCACAGAGAGAGGGAAAAGTTGTTGTTGTTGTAGGGTTTTAGGAGCATCAGCGACTAAGACCATATTGCTCTGTGTACGCTGTCTGTAAATTGCATGAGTTCTGTGGTTGGTTTTCTGTTTGCTGTACGAAAAATCCGAGTTTCCGTGAGGAAAGAAATCATGCGTTCTCCTGAGACCGACTAACTCAGCCACGTTGTGAAAAAGCCCATAAAATTCCTCACGTCATGGACGGGACTCAAACTCAGGTCTTTTCCACCCAACGTGGGGAGGACGGCGATTGTACCAACTGTGCTACCCACGAGGGCAAAAGAAAAGGTTCTGAGGATTTTATGTGGGATCCTCCAATGACAAATGTCTCAGAAATCAGAAGAGCTGATTTAGCTGTAATAAGTTTTACGGTGGTAGTCAGGCTGCTTTCTTTAATCTTTGATTTTATAGTTGTGTAATTGAGGGCTTGCTATGATCGTGGTACGTGTCTTAGATGTCACTTGTGAAGCTATGTCTGTTTGCAAACCTTCTCACCATCCAAAATTCGTCTCGCTGAATGCTACCAAGAGTGGATGCGGAAATGAAGACCAGAATCATATCAATGGTATTCATCTCAAGGCAGAAGAGGACTAAGAGGACTACTTGTGAAATTATGACAGCTTAAACAAAGATAAGTGCATATTAACTCATAAAAGAGCTTTTCCATTGTTCAGCCGACTTTGAAGTGGTTATTGAAAACTTCATGAGTGAGGAAAGTAAATATACAGTCAGCATATGTATTGTCTAGACAATATACGTATATGTCTAGACGAATAATCCATTCAAAGTATACGGTTAACAATGTTCCCATGAAGGCGAAAAGCTCCTTTTAGATCTCTTAAGTGAACCAACGTACATAGACAGGTTTGAAGATGAAAACGGAGCTTAACTCAAAGATTATGGTAAGATCTTTTGACTAGTATTACGTTATGCATGCTCGGTAACCATCTTAAATTATAAACTTATGTGGAAAGTGGTGAAATAATGAGCACTTAAACCTGCGTGGAGTGTAATCTGCCTTTAATTTCTTAAAGAATTACAAATTGCTCTCAGCTGGTAAGTGAGACTGATGGTATCACTCGCGATACCACCAGCCTCAGGTACCAGCTTATATGGAAGAACAGGATGAGGACCTTCGCGTGTAGCACGGTGGTTATAATTCACCGTATTCGCACACCAAGTGGAAAAGGGTTCAATTCTAATCCATCAATGAGGCGAGGAACTCTTATAAAAAAACAGGTCCCATTGTCTAAATGTCGTTATGCCAAAAGTAACTGGACAGTTGCATGTTTTAAAGGAACCTCATATCGATAAAATATTTATTAACACGTTGGCCCACCTTTTTTCTTAATTATATACTGCATCCTAATCGGTAGACTCCAAACCATTTTTTGATAACTGGAAAGTCCTATTTTGGTCCATTCCTCCTTCAGCACACCAATCAATTCTTCAGCAATAAAATTGCCAGCGTGTTGAAGAGACTTTAAGCCGACATTCTTCAATTTGTGGGTTTACTTCTAACGCGGACTCGGTTTCATCTATTCCTGATGAGTGGACGATGGGTAGGGTTCATGTTTCCCAAATTCCGATGAATCCCAGTGTCCTCTAATTCGCGCAGTCCTCTAATTAAGTGATTAAATCACTTAATTTGGGGGGGGGGGGTTGTGTACTATTTCTGTACAGTGTGTGTGTACGTGTGCGCCAACATTCTCTTCGTTTTTTGAATAACGTCTTCCCTCTTTTCAAATCTTGCTTTAAAGTTCAGTTTTCAGAATAAGAAAGAAAGGATAAAAAATCACAAGGGGCCAAATGTGCAGGATAGGGAGGATGTGGTACTACCGGAACGTTCTTTCGCCAGATATTCAACGGATGGGATAGTATGGAGATGGACTAGATGCAGGTGGCGTAATGAGATTTGGGGTACCCACGTGAGAAGGGATCAGTACACAACAGTTTTGCCAATCCATTCTTGGCTCGTAAATCTTCTTAGTACTTGTATAAATAAATACATCGAACCCGAGAAAATAGGGAAAATATCCTGGCACGATTAAGGCATAAATAGCGGATCGAGGATGGATTCAGCAGTAAGTTATGATTAATAAACATTCTTGCCCCTTAAGTCATTCATATAGACTTATTCTGTGCTTTGAATATAACTGTGTCGTGTTATCATTATCATGGCGTTTTGTTTACAGTTTACAATTTTTTTTGATTATGAGTACTGTGTATAGTTACAAACAAAGAGAGAGAAAGAGAACGAAAAAAAAAGCTAACAAGGAAAGCAAACAAAGGAAAGAGTGAAAAACGCAGACTTATTAAATTAACCCAAGGATTCAACTACATCTGACGGAAGGCGCCCAATTCCTATATAAATGTAAATTGCAAAGAGGTATTGGTGGAGAAGATAGCTAGTAAAGGCATCGCAGCGTTCTCTTGGAAGACTCGACTTCTTGCGAATGCAAATGAATTAATTGGCTCGGGAATGAGTTCGGAAAGTGATACCGTGTCGCGAGGCAGCATGCCAGACCACAGTAGGAAGATAAATGTTCGATCAAATGAAGGTAGTGGAGAAGAGATGCGAGCATCTGTCTCTTTATTCAGATATGTAAATAACAGTAATGAACCCGCACGCTTAGTACTTATGGTAAAAGACACCAAATTGCAGGCATTGAAATAAACCACAAAACGAAGTAGAATTTATCACCAGGTCCATTATACCATGTTGTTTAAATATAAAGTGAGATGGGAAATAGTTTCTAAATCAGCAAATTTTCTGAGTGTCTCAAGTGAGTGTCTTTCTTTCTTCCCTTACTTCTACCCGAATATTGTATGACAAAACTTGGGATGATCCTCTCTCTGTATGTGTATTGAATAGATGACACACGATCAATCGTAGCGCTGCAATGGGGCTCGGCGACAAGATCTTGACAGCCTTATTGATGCTGATGTCTGCAAATTCAAACTGGTGACTCTGATGTTGCACATAAAACTTAATCACTATCCGAACATCTATAGGGATGAACCTCAGTTGTCCTTTTTCCCTAATCCATCATTGAGGACCGACTGAATACACGCTTACCTCGCTTTGTAAGCGCAATGAAAAGTCGATGCTAGTGCCGAATCTAACGGGAGTTAACTTGCGCAACTCATTAAATACTGGAGCTGCCATACAGAAAATACCCACCCTAGGTTCTGAACTCCACTTAACCTTTCATAAACAGTAAAACTATGGTTTATTCTCGCCCACAAAGTCATTTCTTTAAATAATTCGAATGTGAAATGTTCAGAGCGATAATTCTCAAATACAAATACTACACATTCAATTTAAATCTTCTTATAATAATGATGTATACAAGGGCGAATCTTTATTGTAGCCATAAACTATATTTTACCACACAGCCATAGGTCTGAAAATCTTAGCATATGTTTTCCGTCCTATGGCCAGGAAACTCAGATTTGTTTAATCAGCAAAACAACCAAACCGACCAGAGAACTCACGCAATTTATCTGGTAACCTTAATATGATAATTTAGCTTTTTATCATCGAACAATGTATATAAATGGCGTATAATGTTCAGAAGTGGTTGTTTAAATGTAGATGTTGAGTATCGTCTTGTTAGGCTAGTCCAAGCCTAACAAGGATTGGACTAGCCTAACAAGACTTGGCTGAAAAAGACTTGAATTCGAACTTTACGATTTTTTTTTTCCCAAGAGGTCCATGTTTCCAGTTTCTGACAAACTGAAAACTTGGGCTTTTTATCCTATAAACCAAAAGAACCGAAGATAGGATACTTGCAATTCACCAAGACAGTACACTGATACCTCTTGGTACTATTATCTTTGCTCAAACTTTAACCAACCAACCAACTAACCAACCTCCTGACTGGTAACTTAGATTGTCATATCCAAGGAGTGCCCGAATTACCATTGTGCTTTTAATGGCTGCGTCTTGGATGAGCATCTCTTGACAAATCGATTGTTTCACTATATTTACATACAGTTGTTTAAACAGGATAGGACTCTTTTGAAAGCATGGACACAAGTCCTTTTCTAACAAATATTGAATAAATTTACAAGAGAATTTTATCCACTTGGGAACTGCCTCTATTCAAAGTAAATGTAGTGTTTTAATAGAAATTGTCATAAGATTATTTAATAGGAAAATCATTTGTTGGATTTACTGACATCTGTGTGTGTGTGTGTTTGTGTGTGTGTGTGTGTGTGTGTGAGAGAGAGAGAGAGAGAGAGAGAGAGAGAGAGAGAGAGAGAGAGAGAGAGAGAGAGAGAGAGAGAGAGAGATGAAGACTTCGCTGATGCAATCTAGCTTATTTATGTCCAAATTATCTTTTCGCAATTAAATAAGTCAAGATAAGTGTCGCCGTTAACATTCCCTGGTGGTACTGATAAGAATTATTACCATTTAGTATTTCAGATATGTGGACGTTCCCGCATTTCTACATAACGTTTGCGAATTGTTAAAGCTTTTATCCTTTATATCCTTGAGCAAACAGAAAGATTAATTAACTCTCGGGATTCTTTCCTGGGTGGTCTTAAAGATGCATAAGGGCTTAGTCAAACAACTATCTTAACAGTAAGCGACATAGGTCCATGACTTCCTTTAGAATCGTCTGGCAGAGATTTTGAAGAGTTGGTGAATAAAGGAGAAAGTTTATCTGAACTTGGTCTACTAATACCGATGGTTTTAGAAAGAGAACAATACCTCCAGTGGGATATCTACGCCGCTAATAAAATAATTAATTTGATCCACTTACCTTTCTGGGCAGTGATTGCGCAGTAGCTTAGGGATGAAGTAACTTTCACTTTCTGTCTGCCTTCATTTCTTCCTACATACATACACTGCCTTGCCATTAATATCCGGACACCTGCATACCGAGAAATAATATTTATTTACAGGAAAACTAATAAAGTGTGCTGAAACTTTTAGCCTTTATGACAACTTCTAGTCCCTGTGGAGCGTTCTCCGCCAAGTTCTGTAAATGTCCTCCCCGATATTTTCTGCCATTCGGCCTTCAAAGCGGCAACAAGTTCAGCTATGTTTTCGGGTAGTCTCTCCTCCCACGCACCCAATCACCAATCCAATTCATTCCAGAGGTTCTCTGTAGGATTGAGGACAGGGCTCTGGGCTGGCCAGTCCAAAATTTTGTCGCTCATGTCCTCAAACTAACGCGAGTAGTATGACATGGGATCTTTGGAGCGTTGTCCTGCTGACACAGATAATGCATTAGTGCCAGGACGTCTAGACAGACTACAGCTTTCGTGGTTTTGTCCGAAACAATGAATGGTCCCCAGGAAAAACCATGAAAAACAGACCCAGACCATCACCCTAATTCCGCCAAACTTCATAGTTCAAGACCGGTGGGGCCTTCACCTAGCTACCCAGCGTCTGGCATTAGTTGGGGTTGTTGCTGTTGTTGTAACGTTTTAGGCTTATCAGCAACTTAGGCCATCTTGCGTATATGTTGTGGGGTATATTTTGCGAAAAATACCCTTAAAAATTCCTCACTTCATCGACGAGATTCGAACTTAGGTCTTTTTCACCGGGTGTGGGAAGGACGATGATTATACCAACTGTACCATCCAAGAGGGCATATCATGCAACTGTATCCTGCGCACTGTACTGGTGCTGACATGTGTCCGAATCGTCTCATTGAGGTCCTGTGTGTGCTCCCACAACGTCGACATGCTTTCCAAGCGGAAGGTTCTTTGCAAGACTCTCCTGTCGTTCCATCAGCTTCTGTTTTCCTGGTCGTTTCTTGACCGTTTCAGCGCCAATTCGCTTTCATTTTCAGATCATATAACCAATCTACGACTTAGGGATCTTCAGTGTCGTTGAAATGTCATGTATAACCCAACTTTTTATGTGGCATCCTATTCTGCGCTAAAAATCTGTCAAGTGTAGCATGTTGCATTCACATTCGTACTACTATCTCCTCGATAGGCTACCAACTTATTTACAGTTGTGTTTGACAGGTGGTGCTTTGGTAGGACGTGACGGACCGAGGGGTGTTGGTGTTTGGATGTTAATGGTAGGGCTGTGTAACTTTAATAGGGAGAATTTACTCATAAATATCCTCATTGAAAGTAGTCGTATAGACTGAAAAACCCCGAATATTCTGTACTCTTTCCGCTTCATATCGGCTAACTACATCTCAATTAAAGAAGCCTTTTTTTAAGAATTCATTTTGTTTCTAACTGTATTTGAACCTATACCTCGCCAAACAAGTGAGTCCTGGCGAAACCATTATATTGCCACGGAGGCCATACCTCCAGTATACATTGAGTGATCACTGATTTATGACCACCTACTAATGCCGTGTTGGGCTACCATTCGCACTGATAACAACAGCTATTCACCTAGCCATTGACTCCACTAAATGTCCGAAGACGTACGTAGGGATATGCATCCATATTGCCCTTGTAAGGTTTTCCACAGTATCGGAATATATGATGGTTGCATATCCATAAGCCTCACTTCCTGTTCCAAAAGATCCCGCAGGTGTTCAATTTGGATTGATGTCAAGCAAATTTGGAGGCCAGTCAAGATGGGTGATGTCTTCACTGTGTTCCTCGAACTCCTCGTGCACAGCAGGCCCGATGAAACGGCGCATTATCGTCTTGGAATGTCCCATTTATGTCTGGAAAAAAATACAACATGGCAAATGTATGTTGCTCTCGTGGGTTGCACAGTCGGTAGGATCTTTATCCTCCCACACCAAGTGGAAAAGACCTGAGTTCGAGTCTCGTCAATGAGGGGAGAAATTTTTATGGATTGTTTTCGGAAAGTGGCCGAGTTAGTCGGTCTCAGGCGAGTATAGCATGGTTTTTTTCTCACGAAAACTCGAGTTTTTCTGTTTGCGTCCAGCAAACAGAAAATCGATCTTAGAACATGCAATTTACAGACAAGCTACATGGAGCAATATGGCCTTAGTCGCTCATGATCTTGAAACCTTACTACAACAACAAATGTATAATTGCAGCAAATATTTTTGGAGTAACATAGTCCCTGCGTACTTAGCAGGTGGTTCCTGTACAATCAAAGATCAATTCATTTTTTTTTTTGTAATTTATTGAAAAGAAGGCTAGTTTTAGGAGCATTGGAGATACTGTATCTCCAAATACATGCTGCTAATACTTCCATGATAATAAATCGCGATTATTTCTATTATTTTAATAAAAATCAAAAGGTGTAGACTATATTGATTATCTAAGTAAATTTGCTCAATTGAATGGCGGTTGGTTGCTTTCGAAAGATGTTAAGAATTAATGCTTTAGAGAGGGCAGAATCTCTCATTTTCCCCATTGATTTTCTCCATTTTTCTTCTGATTTCTATATTATACTGTTTCTTAAAATGTCCTCGTAGTCCTTAATTACAGCGTTCGAACAAACTTCCTTAACTAGTTTCGTAAAAGTTTCACAGAACAAAATTTGAAAAAGAAAAGTTAAGCGAAAAACTATACCCACTGGCAGAATGTGAGACCACGCTTAAATGGTATTCTTTATCCCAGGAGTATACTTGTTGTTCTTGGAAGAAATAGGGATAGCCTCAGACCACATTTCACTTTGAATCGGTATGCTTTCTCAAGGTGCCATGGGTAATAACTATAAATCACGAATGCCTGACATCAGTCAGCTTCTACCCGATCAGTTAATGATTCTTTTTTGTTTCGTTTTTTCCTTTTATCGTAGGAAGCTACAATAAAATTTGCTTTTCTAGTAAATAATTTCTAAAATTCTTTCAAGTAGTATAAGATAGTTAAGCCTGAGCGTTTGTATTAGGAAATGCAAAGAACATTAAGATACCTCTGAAAATATCGCATTTAATATCTTCAAGAATGACTCTTGTGTTTTCTGGAAGCAGCTGGAAATAATCTCGAAGAGACGTGTTCAAATAACCCTATTAGTGAGTTTATTAAGTTCAGTGAAATGTGTAGACGTATGGGCTTGGTGTACAAGCATAAAAGGTTCATATTACACGCTCACAGAGGAAGAAAGAGGAATTTTTAAGGGAGGTGGAATAAAAAATCGTAAGCTGCAATGAATGTTTCTCTGTTCTAAGCGAAGAAATGATCATAAGTGTTACAAGATTAAAGAAATTGAATGGAGGATTTCTGTCGGTAGCATTCCTTAAATTGATGCTAAAATTAAATCTGCTTCAACTTACAACAGAAGGAAGGATTATCGGAGTAAAATGTAGGTCACAGTGATTATGAACTGCAGTTGAGTTTATTGAAACTAATAGAAGTCCCAAGGACAACTACTTCGATATGTAAAGTCTTAAAATAACAATCCGTTTGAAAAGTGTGGTGCATACTCTCATATGCACTATATCGAGGGATTAAAACAGCTCAAAGAAGCTTTGTTGTTGTTTGAATTAAGAAGATTACAACAAAATTAATTGGATATTGTAAGACATAGGAACAAATGCATTAAAATACGCAAATTGGAAGTAGAAAGTAAAGGTTAGGAAAACAGGATCTATGCACATCTTCCCGACACATATAAGATCATTGGGTGTAGCACAGTGGTATCCTCGTCATCCTCCACACATCGGGTTGGAAAGGCCCGGGTTCGAATCCCATCAATGACACGAGGAACTTTAATGGGCTTTTTTCACTCCGTGGCTGAGTTAGTCGGTTTCAGCCGTAGATAGCAAGGATTTCCCCAAGAAACTAGTTTTTTTCATCCAGCAAAACAGACAAATCGACCAGAGAACACACGCAATTTACAGACATAATACATATATGAGCATATATAAGGAATTATGGGTGGCCCTAATATAATAGTTTGAGGTTTGTTTTGCAACTTTCGCTTACCACGTATTGCCCCTCCTTTACATCAAACTGCCCTTGTAACAATCTCTTATGATGATATTCCAGTAGAACATCCGCAAAGAAAAATACATTCTTTAGTAGAACTGGTACATGAAAACAATAGAAGATTGCCGTTGTCTTACAAAGAGCTATTATCTTGCTCTGATGTTTCCAGCTGACATAGTTTAATTTCTAATGTTTTATCTTGTTTCTTTTTCTACAAAGAGAAAGGGACAATCCAAATAAAGCTCAAAATGATTGAACCGACTTTCTGTCTCTTTCTAAAAATCGATTTATTTTAAATAACAAATTTGCATCTGCTCAGATTTAGAAGGTGTGGGAAACTGGAGCACAGCTGGAAGCAGTTTTCTTAAACTTTACCGAAAATTATATCTTCGTTGGTGTTGTTGCTTTCTTGGACTTGATCGTAAAATATTATTGCCCAGATGATAATAAATTGCTTGTGTGAAGCAAGTTTGGTTCATAAGGGACTTGGAACACTGACAGTGTAAACGCAGTGACTCATAAAGTATACTCCAGTCCACCGCAGGGTGAAAAATCAATTGCTTGTTTGGTTCTCTGCAGTAATTTCTCCCTTTCTGAAATAAAACGTCGATGGCTTGTGTGATAACTGTTCTCTATAAAAGTGAATAACTCTATTGGAATCAAAATTTCGGTCTGCAGTTGTTAAATCGATTCAATACCTAAAAATTCCGAGTTGCTTCGAAATCTTTCTAAATGTACTTTTTTCACACCATGGTCGAGTTAGTCAGGCTCGGGTATGGATTGCATATTTTATCTCCTAGAAAGCAGTTTTTCAACATCAGACTGCATCATCACAAATGGAAAATTCACTCTAGTTTTACAAATCTGGAAACCCTGCCAGGAGAGAGAGTTGTTTCTAAGTTTACTGGTTTCTCGTAAGCTGATTTAGTGTTTTTCATCCAGAAAAATAACACGCTACTGTTGTTTGATTTTGCGACATGTAAACTAAGGTCGCAAGGCTTCTGTGAATTGTCCCTTCTGTGAATCCACAAGGCTTCTGTGAATTTAATAAGCTCTTAAACGGGACTATTAGTAGCTCAAACTTAGTTACAAAAATAAACTTCAGTGCACATCAAGTATATCATTAAGAAATTATCCATTATCAAAACCGTCCAACGCAATGAGAATTACAAGTACTATAACAGGACAACAAGCTTAATCGACAGGGCAAATTCGGAGTATTTGATGCACCTAGAAACTTCAAGAAACAACTGAAATCTTTAAATGTATTTATGTGAACTTTGGAAATGTATTAACATCTCAAATTTACTTAGTAATACTTTCTTTTAATGTAAGGGAAGGAAACCGACTATACAATTACACTTGCTTCTGTATGTGTCAGTTAGACTGTTCCCTCCTTATAACGATTCTTGCCTTATAACGATTTTTAGTTACCTCAGTGAAAACACTAAAAAACAAACATTTCCTTTGAGGTAGTGTCGTTTATTCGTCCTGTAAGACTATGGCAACTAGTGATGATTGGTTTCGTAGTATAAAACTGATATATTTTTTAGAAAAAAAGTTCCATTAGTTTTATTGGAAGATTTCATCGTGAGTTTTATGCATTGATCCACGAACATCTTTTAAAAAAGGCAATTTAATCAGCGAATTCGGAATTATGTCATTCATTGCGTTTCTTTTTCACTTATTAAACTCCATTCTCTTCTTCAATCCTTGAATGTTTACCCAACTACTTCCTATACAGCAGTGCATCGTGAATTCGATCCAAGTTTTGTAGCGACCGTTGCACAGGTGTTAATGACAGCCTTTGTGTGGGTGTCGTAATTACTCAAGGCCGGCCACTTTGTACACCAATCAGCTTCTTGTTCTACGGCGTTCCCTCTTTCCCTTTCGAAGGCTTTGCTTTCCCCTCGCTGTTGACTGCACACCGCCGACCTCAGAGATTCTATTCTGGTTAAGAAGCGTCCTCGGTGAAGACAAATCGTGTCATTAACTGTCGTTATGGCAACTACGAAGTTTATTCGAGATGGAAAGACAAGAAGTAGGAGGTAACTTTCATAAAGATGTTATAAGAGAGAAGATATCAATTCGAAGTTACCAAGTCCAATAAATCTGTGTTGTTGTTGTATATTGTGAGATGTTGTGTGTTACGTTATTACTAGCCACACTGTGTAATCCGCGATTCTTTATAATTCAAACTGGACTACTTTAATAAATTTATGTGTTGTTTTTTCCGCAGGATCGTATATTTTTCTGTCTCTTTGGAAAAAAAGGCCTTTATTCTTTTCACTCTAAGTTATTGGTTCAATTAATTAGAACGGCGGGACTCGCGTTCTTGTTAGTTTAATGGGCTAAGCAAACCGAAAATTTGAAAAAAGCGAGACGTCTCTTTTACTAACAGTTCGATCTCTTATATGCAGGATAATCGACAAAACCTGGCCACTATTAATAGAACGTACTTCTCTAAAAAGAAGATGTAAAAGTACTTTGCGTTTTATTTAAGAAATTACACTGGTGTACAAAAATTATAGTCGAGTTTGTATACCTATCCTTGTAAATCGAACTAAAACTGTGCACGTTGATCAAGTAGTGATGCAAAAGCAAATGAGCACATTCACGCATCGTTCTACACAGATACGGGTAGTTTTAAATAGAGCAGCCTGATGAATCCAGATTCATCCATCAACATCAGGGAAAGGGACAGTTACTGAAAAAGTGGACTAGTGGTAGAGCAAGGACGAGAGTGTGGTGACTATACCTGCCTTGGGAAGAAGATTGGAACGCACGAATTGAGAGATTAAGGAGATAAACTCATGTGGATCGTGGGAGGAATGAATTCTGAATAGTTTCTTCTGGTGTAGAAATATGCGTCCCGGAATTTTGATGGACTGACGAGCAGTGGCTAAACTACCAAACCTCCAGGGTCCGCCGTCACCGGGACCCGAAGTGTCGGGAGTCCGGACGGTTCGTTTGGATTGGTTGTTAAAGAACACGGAGGACCCATTCGTGAATCTCGTGGGGATCTCTGAATTTATAGTTTCGCTAATGTGGATGACCATATTACGATATGGAGATTTGAAGCTGCAAATCTTCGGGAGAAGGATTAACTGGTTCAAGGTACAAGTGGGAGAATCTTTGAACCCGACTTCATACTTTTTATGAATGCACAGACCCCCAACTTATACTAATGGATGATAATACTCTTCCCCATAAAGTGCAACTAGTGGAGCTTCAGAGTGAGAGCCTTTCCCAAACTGAGCAGATACCGAAGTCTTCAATTCTGAATCCCATTCCAGTATGTACGGATGACACTCTGAAGAAACAAATTTCAAGTCATCGCTCCCCCCACCCTAAATCTTACATGAAGTATGAACTGCTCTCCTAGAACAGTGAACTTCGGTACAACTTTTAAACACTCTTTTAATTATCAGGTCAGGACTTAGAAAATCAATTTATGTCTTAACTTTTCATCCAAGTTTCTTGCGACGACCGACTAACTGGTTAAAATAAATTTATTAAAACAAATAAATGATATATACATAAGAAAAAACAGAGATAAAATAAGATAAAAGCGTTAAATACAATAAGATAAAAGCGTTAAAATATAATATAATAAAAGCGTTAAAATACATTGAAGCTTTCGAAGCGAAGTGCCTCTTCATCAGCTAGTCGGTGAATGGTGTACTTCAGTATATATTGATGGTTACATTAGCAACAGTCAGCTGGGCATGATCATGTATCACGAGTCTGGTGTCGGTAGAACAGAATTACGTACACGTTTTAATAAATTTATTTTAACCAGTTAGTCGGTCTTAGCAAGAAACTTGGATGATATGCAACCGGACGCACAAGACCTCTTTTCTAAAGCTTTACCTTTTGCCCAGCGCGATTAAATCCCTTTCATTATCTTTAAAACACAAAATTTTTAAGTGTAAAGTTATTCATTTTGTATGATAAAGTGCGATTATTTACATAATAAAATGTTCAAGCTTCTTGATTGGTTTAACTTTTCCAAGTATCTGAATGGATTCACTCTTCCTTCTCCACGTCCATCCGTTTGTCCGGAAGCAACAACTTTGTTCCTACTGGACTGATTTCAATGAAAGTCTATATTTAGATTCTTTAGAAAGATTTCTCGAGCCATTCCAAATTTCATTAGAATTGGAACAATAGAACTTCGCTAATTATTATCTTTTTTTTTTTTTTTTTTCATACATATCACATAGGCTATCCATATATTGTATATTGTAGCTGAAGCACTGGACATTATTGTTTGTTGCCTCTCGATCTTGGAGGAATAAATGGGCAACATGATGGATGGGCAGAAAAGAAATGTTCTCGTTTGTGGATATGAAACTCGTTGCTTTTTAAGGAGCTATTTTCGTTATCAGGTTACCGAATATATAAATCATGAATCTTAAAATAACTATACTTCAAAATTAGAATATAAAAATATCATTCACACTTCTTGTGTTAACTGAATATCACTGAGGCCAACAGTGTGTAATTCGACTATTTTAAATGCATTTGAATTGATTATTTCTTCAGCTACTACTTCAGACAATAGTAGCTGAAGCACTATTGTCTCATATTCTGTGGTAAGGGCCCGGATTCGATTCGTTTGGGAAATCGAAGTCATTTTTATGGATGTTTTTCGTCTGTCAATCTCAGGAGAGGGTATGATGCGCCATTTTTCACGTAAATTTCTCTGCATACTCAAAAAACACGTGATCTGAACATTGTCTGTGCAACTACTTCATCTTGTCTAAATTTTGTTTTGCACATTCGTTCAGTTATACCAAAAACCTGAAGCGCTTTCCTGCTGCACTAATTTTTTTGGTTCAGCTCCAGCACACGATGAAACAACTTTCGCAAAAAAACATAGTACACACCATGGACGATTAACGCTACATTTTCACACAATACCGTAGGTTAAGAAATGTTGCCACCTTGTGTCAAGAAAAAAATCCTATTTTGCAACCTTGTAATAAAAAGCGAGTATTTCCCTTTTTATCTGAAACTAAATTTGTAAAATGCTGTATAGCAATTATAAATAAAGCTTTTCAGCAGAATAGGAGCAGCATTTACTGAAGTTTTGTAGCTGTAGTCGTAATACTGTTTGAACACTCGGATATTGATTTCAAAGGCTGTATTACAAGCAATAACCATTTTACTGTATGTAGAGATAAGAACTCATCTGTGATGTTGAAGTTTTCTTAATACATCTGGATGTTCTTATCCATTGAATTTATTGTCTATTAAGAACCGTGGATCAGCGAAACTAAACTGTTAAAATGAAAGGGCTTAAGAAGCTTGTCCTAAGATTTATTTCCCAAATATAAAAAAAAGACGTAATCCTGCTATTATTAATGGATTAGTGACTCTATTGTCATCTTTATAACAACTCTCAAAGTTTAAGGAGAAGAATTATATGCCTATCTGCTGTAGGCTACAACTTACGATAAGAAAATTCGTTATTATTGTATATAGCTAAGTAAATATGAATAGCTCGTGTCCATGGTAACTTTTAAGTAGACAATAAATCTTAAATGTTTCTTATAATGTACTCGAAGTTCCACCGAAGCGCGTACACCTTCTAAATACCGAAATGCGCGTCAACAAGCATTAAGACATAAAATATGACCAATTAAATAATTTCTGCGGAACTTCTCACGATATCGCTTAGCTCCATTATCGTCCCCTTCAGCCAGCCAAATATTCAAAATTTCTTCCCACTGCAAGTTTTGGTGAGATGCCGAACTTTCTGCAAACTTTGAAATAAAAGAAACTGTTCAGGTAAAAAAGAATAAAGATCTTTTTCTTCCTTAGACACGATAATGTATAATGCAGCGATGAAAAACCAAAACATATCTCGTTTCTAGAAGGAAGAATTCAGACACCAGGAAGGTTTTGCCGTCGACGACCTTTCGTAAAAATAACTTTCCTGACTCTGAGTGGCTTAGGTTTATGGATTCGACAAGGGTAAGGAAGGCAACTCTGTTTTTTTTTTTTTTTAAACACTACTCCCCTCCATCGCTGGTGCATTGGTTACGATCACTAACTTTCCATACTATGTTGAAGCTTGTGTTTGAATCTCTTAATAACAAGAGGAATTGTTTTGTTTTCTTGTTGAAGACTATACCTTCACAAACGAAGGTACTATGTTCACAAACGAGCGTAGTGTCAAATTTACCGCTCTTTAACAACTTTTAATTAAATAAATCTACAGTCAATTGGTTTTCCAACAGGTGGTGTACCCAATATGATTTTAACAAGTATCCTTAAGTTAATTTAGCCGCTACGTGCTTGATGCACAATCACTGGTATTTTTAACAGCAGTATGCAACGAAAATGTTTTCCAGATTAACCTTCTTAAAAAAGGTTAGCAGTCTATTGCAATTAAACTCGTCTTTCATTAATTGGAGAAAATAATTGTACATCCCAATATTACCGAACTCATTCGACCAAACTATATTACAGACATCATCTATAGGCGTAAAAGTTTTCAACCATCGCATGCGCTCGGAATAGACAAGGAATGGATTTCCTGGGTTCATTACACCACAGGCTTCGTTTATTGCTGCTTGGAGGTTTATTCAAGGATTGTAACTTGATATTACATACCTCGGTCTACAGCTTTCAATACAGTTTGACCCTCCAAACTTTTATAGTTGCTTTCCAAACACAATTTCACGAGACATTCTGACCTTTATCTTTCAATTAACCTATAACAAAACCTCATTCTCAGTAATCAGTCTACCACCATAACTAGCATAATATCTACAGGAATGCCTCGAGGTAATCACTATCAGCAATCCTGTATTCAGAATATTTTCCCTCTACTTCAACAAAAAATACCTATGAAAGCGTAGGTTCCCAAATTTAAATTTCGTTTTTAAATTTAGAAAACCCAGAATGTGAAATACTGTATTATTTGTAAAGAATGATTTATTGTGTTATTATTTTATAAAGCATTAGACTAAGGGTATCACGAAGTCATCTTCTACATTGAAGTCGTCACCTTCCTCAGAATCTTCCTTATTACACCCGAGGCTGGAAAAATCGCTCTGCAATTCCCGTTATCGCTTTAAGCAGTACGCTTCCAGGAATGACTGAGAAAAATTACGAACTTTAAGTGTTATTATTCTTAATGCTTCCGAAATAAAAGTTGTAACAAAAGAAGAAAAATCAAAAAATGGCTTACTTTGGGTTGATAAAATATCTTATTCCACACATAAATATTACCCAAAAGTCAGCTTGTGAACGTTTGGGAACTTATTAACCAATATTATGGTTACTAAGTTCCCAAATAGTTACTAAGTTTCTTCATAATATTGGGAACCAATATTATGAGGAAAAAACAGCGATCATAACCACTATATTAGCTGCAATTGCTGATTAAAGTGAAATAAAATTAACCATCTTTCTCTTATAGTTGAGAGATAAAAATTCTATGAAAGTTGTATCTGAGTTGTACCAAAGCAGCAGCACACGATACAAAAGTTTATATATGTGAGGTAGAAGTAATAAATCTATTGAAAAGTGCGAAGATGGAGGCATAAATTGCACAAAATGCCAAAACTAATAGGAGAAGGGTAGCAGAAGTTGGAAACATTGAAGGCGGCAGAAAGAGAGAAAGAATGTGAATAATCTTATATGATATAATGAATTAAATAAAATTATAAGCTGAATTGGATAGCCAATTAGAGAGAAGGAAACCGTAAAGCAAAAATGCTTTAAAGTTTAAAGTAAAATAAGAAGTAATATAAGAAGTAAAGACGAGATTCGAATTATTACTTCTTATTTTACTTTAATTTCGTATATTTCACAAAATACACTGCACTGGGACTACCTTGCCCATATTTTTGTGGAAGTTCTGCTGCTTTGCCCTCCTATTTGCTCTCACTTATTTTTAAATTTCATTTTTTTCCACAGATATGGATAAATATAGAAATTTTGATACATGATTAGGTGCAGTCCCATGATGAAATACCTGATTAAGTATCAATATTTATTTTTAGCTAGCATCAGATTTTAATTTCGTTATTTCCTCCTTCCCCTTTTTGGACCTATGACTAAATTATCTCACCCTTATCTGATACTTGCTATTACTTCATATATTAAACCAATCATTTTTGCTTTAAAGTCACTTTCTCTCAAATTAGCTATCTAATTCAGCCTATAATTTTATTTAATTCATTATATTTAATTCATCATATAGGATATTCACATTCTTTCTCTCTTGCTTCCGCCTTCAATATCTTTAACTTCTGCTATTCTTCTCCTATTAGTTTTGGCATTTTGTGTAATTTACGCCTAAATATAATCAAATAAGTCTCTCAAATAAGACTACTACCATAAGTTATTGATGTATTACACTATGAATATATAACATTTCTCTAAAAGAGATATACGCTCTTACTTATTTGCGATTTGATTCCACCCTGACCCCAACAGCAGACAACTGTTTCAGTGCTTTGTTGAGCACAGCTTTTGGTTAGTTTTTGATTTTGCACCAAAGAATCTAAAGCTATGAAGCGTAATGGTGTCCGTAAATTGCTTGAATTTTATGGTCGGTTTGCCAATCTTTCTCGGTAAAAAACCCGAGTTTACGAGGAAAAACCTTGCAATCTTCGCCCAAAGACAGCCAAGGTGTGGAAAAAGTCCCTAACAAAATTCTTCTCGTTTTGACGAGATTCGAATTCGAACTTTTTCAAAATCATACTGCAATCGCAAACATTGTGTTACTTGAGAGGATATTATTGGTGCTGGGCCAGGTAACTCATCACTGCAACGTCTAACAACTCAGTGATGATTAACTCACAAGATGAAACATACCATAAGGTAAGGAAACGAAACTTCCAAGTTTGAGCTATAAATAGCTGGAACTTAGTAATAATTTCACTCAATATAATTTTTTATATATCTATTTCATTTTCATTACCATTTTGTAATTTCATTTTGTTTTAAAGCAACTGCTAGTCATCTCAGCGTTTATTATTATTATTATTATTATTATTATTATCAGTTTATTCAACATTGTTAAACGATGAGATGGTTATGGTAGCAGTTACTGAGCTGGATCTTTTAGAATTTGTGCCAAGGCAGGTCAAGCCGTAAGGCGTCACTGCAGCACTGGCCCTGGGTCGTACAGTCGAGATTAGACTCTAAAATTGACTTAAAAAATGAATTAAATTCTACATTTTTTTATATGTAGAATTTAATTTAATGGCTTTTCTAGATATTGCTTTAAAAATACTTCTGATTATTTGCAATGGATTTTAATACTTAATATAAATATTTTATATTAAGTATCTCTTTACACTTTTAATCAGATAAATTTTAGAAAAAAAAATTTAATTGAAAAGATCTAGAAAACTCAGAAATTAAACGAAAAATCAAAAATGGGTCACTTTTCAATTCATTTCGTTTCAATTTTCAAACATAATATTTTCTATCCACTTCACCACAGATTAGCATTTGTAGCTTCAGTCGTCCATCTCCCTGTTTAATTCTGATAGATTCTGTCAATACTAATTACAAATGCCAATCTTTTCTACTGTGCAGTATTTCTTCAATGATTCATAAGCACCTAAACCAAAAAAGACACATTCAGTGTGTTTGAAACGTATTTTTTTTTTTTTTGTTTGTTTCTTCATCACACGTCTATTTTCGTTAAAATTCTCAAAGTCCAAGTCAGCAGTCTAAACTGTTACGACGTAATTCATTCAAAAACATTCAATACGAATAATTCATCCTGAGTGTGCGACCATTATAAGAGTGTTAAACAGCTGAAAATACAGATATCATGATAATGTATGTGCTGCCATCTATCGGTATCGTTATTTATTCTTCGTACATAGTGTAATTTTAAAACTTCTTCCTTAAGATTCTACATAATGATGCTGCGTATTAAGATATTCATGGATGGACAGGAAGAGGGGAAGAAATAATTCCATAAGCACAGAATATAAAAATCAATAATCATGCGCGTATCTAGGATGATATGAGAAGACTTCTTCAAAAGCGGGAAGCAAAGTAGGCATTGCCTACTGGACAGTAACATCAGTTGGTATAATTGCCGTCCTCCCCCCACCAGGTGGACCTTCGTTCGAATCCTGTCAATGACGCAAGAATTTTTAATGGGGATTTTTCACAACGTAGATGAGCTAGTCGGTCTCACGCAAGGGCATCATGGTTTTTCTCCCAGAAATTCTGGGTTTTCGTCCAGCAAACAGCAAATCGACCACAGAACACATGCAATTTACAGACATATATATACGGCGCAATATAGCCTAAAGTTGCTGATCCGCCTAAAATCCTATAACAACCAATCAACCTGTTGTTGATGTTGTTGTTGTTGTTGTTGGTAAGGTTTTTAGGAACATCAGCGACTAAGGCCATTGAGATGTAATTTTGGTTTCGTGAGGTGGAGGTAAACAATATTGCCAAATTGTTTAGTCGATCTCACGCGAAGGTAGCATGTTTTAGCTCTCTAGAAGCTCGAAAACGTTAACCGATGCTCACAAAGCGCAATGAGTGTGAAATGCATTAACAGCGTTCCCAACTCTGGGAATGCTGTTATTGCATTTCACACTCGTTCCGCTTTGTCAGCAACGATTAACGTTTTCGATACTCACATGGTATATAGTTTGAGGTAGTTCAGATGTTATTTTACAGTTTCAAGAAACAATCAATGGTCATTAGATATGTTGTTGTTATTTGGTTTTTAGGAGCATTAGCAACTAAGGCCATATTGCTCCGGGATATGCGGTGGTCATTCCCTGACCTTTCCGCATCCTCCGTATTTGGTGGTGACGGGCTCGAACCCCGGTCTAATCAAGAAGCGTGTGCTACGCACTGCTGCTCCTTCCCACCTGGCTACGGAGGCGACTCATTAGATATTGGAAAACTGTTATGGATATCAAAATTATTTACCTTTTGTCGTCCTGAATTCCTTTATTAACACTCTGACTCAAATACCCATCAATAATGGGTGGTTTTCCACTCATTTTCATTGTGGATGCGCCTCCGTAGCCAGGTGCGCAGGAGCAGCAGTGCGTAGCACACGCATTTTGATCAGACCGGGGCTCGAGCCCGTGACCACCAAATACGGAGGATGCGGAAAGGTCAGGGAATGACCACCGCATCTCCCCGGAGAAATATGGCCTTAGTTGCTAATGCTCCTAAAAATCAAAATAACAACAACATCCACTCATTTTCATTGTGGACACCAGTCATTCCTTCATTAAAGGCACAACACCACCTGCCCTCGTAGGTAGCACAGTTGATAGACTCGCCGTCCTCCCATACCGGGTGGAAAAGACTTGAGTTGGAGTTCCGTCAATGACGAGAGGAATTTTTATGGACCTTTTTTCACAAAGTGGTTTAGTTCGTCAGTTTCAGGAGAGAGTAGCATGGTTTTTACTCCGGGAAACTCTGGTTTTTCGTCCAGCAAACAGAAAATCGACCACAGAGAACAGGCAATTTACAGACAATATACATGAAGCAATATGGTCTTAGCCACTGATGCTCCTAAAACTGTACTAAAACTAATACTTTTTAAGTATATAATACACAAAAATAAAAAAATTAAATAGATAAAATATAATGAAAATATATTCTCAACGAAACTAATTTTCCAGATTTCTGTTTTCCACCACTTCAACGTCTGAAAATCTTTCTCGTCGTCAGAAATTTGTATTGGAAATTTCATTGAGATGTAATTTTGGTTTTCGTAAAGTGGAGGTGCAATACTTTTAAAACTTGAACTTAAATATCAAAAAAATCGTCTTTCTTCCTCCTTTTTTGTTTCTATTTAACCTTTTAATTCCCATGTTTCGATGTCATATGGCAGTGAATTATTTATAAAAACTGGAACTCTCTCGATTCAACCTTGCATTCAGCTATCCGACCCGCGGGTAGCTGAATGCAAGATTGTTGTTGTTCTTGTTGTTGTAGGGTTTTAGGAGCTTCAGTGACTAAGGCCATCATGCTCTGTATATATATATATATATATATATATATATATATATATATATATATATATATATATATATATATTATCTGTAAATTGCATTTGTTCTGTGGTTGATTTTCTGTTTGCTGGATGAAAAAACCGAGTTTCCTGGAGGAAAAACCATGCTACTCTCGCCTGAGACTGACGAACTCAACCATGTTGTGAAAAAGGCCGATAAAAATTCCTCTCGTCATAGACGGGACTCCAACTCAAGTCTTCCACCCGATTTGGGATAACGGCGATTCTACCAACTGTGCTACTTGCGAGGGCAGGTGGTGTTGTGCATTCAATGAAGGGATGACTGGTGTCAACAATGAAAACGAGTGGAAAACCACCCATTAGTCAGAGCGTTAATAAAGGAATTCAGGACGACAAAAGGTAAATAATTCTAATCTCCATAACAGTTTTCCGATATCTCAAGACCATTGATTGTTTCATGAAACTGTAAAATAACATCTGAACTACCAAAAACTATATACCATGTAAGTATCGAAAACGTTAATCGTTGCTGACAAAGTGGAACGAGTGTGAAGTGCATTAACGCTATTAGTGTGAAGTGTATTAACGCTATTAGTGTGAAGTGTATTAACGCTATTAGTGTGAAGTGTATTAACGCTATTAGTGTGAAGTGCATTAACAGCATTCCCAGAGTTGAGAACGCTGTTAATACACTTCACACTCGTTGCGCTTTGTGAGCATCGGTTAACGTTTTCGATAGCCGCATGGTATATAGTTTGAGATGGTTCAGATGTTATTTCACAGTTTTCTGAAACAATGGCCTTGAGATATCGAGAAACTGTTACAGATCAGAAATTAGTCACCTCTGGTCCTTCTGAATTGAAGGATACTAGGTGAATGATTTCCTAGTTTTAAAGATACATTAAACGCTATAACTACTGTGGAATCCCAGCTCGAACGAAAAAATTAAAACGAAAATCACGGTTACTGTTTTCTGGCAGAGGAAAGATGTTTTATTGGTTGAATTTATACCGCGAGGAACAACTATAACAACAAAAGGCACATGTTCAGAGAAAAGCTCGATGAAGACGAAATTAAAGTGAAGTTCCAATTTGGGGTAAAAGATCAGGCACTAGACTTTTATGATCCGGGGGGAACAAATTTTGTCCGTGGGTACGAAAAATGCTTAAATGTCCTCGACGATTAAGCAGAAAAATAGAAAACTTTAGATCTTCTTAATGTTGCATAATACCGTGAATGGTGTTATTTACCCCTCGACTTGCCTTGGTAACATCAGCTACATTAGACATTACACTTAAATGCCTCCTTATGGCTGTACTTTTACAAATAATTTTCCAAATGGAAATTCAGAAAATTTAGTGGAAAAATTTGATTTTAATTATACAATTTGCCAAAATTCTAGAATTTTTCAGAAACAACCCTTCAGTAATTTCCCACTGTTTTCAGTGATTCTATTATCTTATAATCAGTTCCAGCATTCACTAAATTTGTACAACACTGATTAACACGTAAAATGTTACAAAAACGAAAATACCCAATCACGACTAATTTTATGCTGCTGAACACGAAAATCACATTAAAATTTGTTGATTGGCCCTTGTTTTCGAATTACAGTTGGGGTCTCATACACTGTGCTGCCACTTTATTAGGTACAACCCTGCTGGGCACACAAATGGTTTGTCCCACAATGTTGCAGGTCACATGATCGTAGTTGTGGATATAAACAACAGGGGCTCACATCTGGTGAGTATGAGCTTTGGCACACCCAGGGTCCTGAGCTGGATATCATCATTCTTCTCTTTCTTGGTGATTCCCTTCTACTTCTCTCTCTCTCTCAGGGTAACTTGGAATTTTTTTTTTTTTTTTTTTTTTGGCTGGTGCAGCATAAGCCTCAGGCTTCCTTGCACCATATAGCTAATAATAATAATAATAATAATAATAATAATAATAATAAATGCAGCAGAACAACCTTTCTAGTATCAGTTAAGCGTACAAACCGTTGCAAGAATAGGGAAAAGGAGTGATCTATCGGACTTCGAACGTGGCATGGTAGTAGGTGCAAGACGTGCTGAATAAAGCATCTCTGAAATGGCAGTTCTCCTGAACTTTTCACGCACCACGGTTTCAAGGGTATATCGAGAATGGTGCAACGAACAGAAAACATCCTTTCAACGGCACTCCTGTGGAGAAAATCGCTTGTTGATGAAAGAGGTCAGAGGAGGATGGCTAGAATTGTGCAAGCAAACAGACGGGCCACAACGTCGCACATCACGTCAGAATACAACCGTGGTGCACAGAACAAAATATCGCAACAGACCACAAAACGCACTTTGTCGCGAATGGGTTACAACAGCCGACGGCCACATCGCGTACCTTTGTTATCAATGAAGAGCAAGAGAGCACGTCTCCTGTGAGCAACACCAGCACTGGACAATCGAGGATCGGAAAACAGTTGCTTGGTCTGACGAATCGAAGTTCCCGGTACATCATGTTGATGGAAGGCTCAGAATTTGGCGAAAATAACATGAATCTATGGACATATCATGTCTGACGACTACTGTGCAAGGTGGTGGAGGCAGTGTTATGGTGTGGGGAATGTTTTTTTTTTTTGGCACACGTTGGGTCCATTGATACCCATAGATTCACGTCTGAATGCCACATCGTACCTAAACATTGTTGCTCACCAAGTGCATCCGTTCATATTGACACTTTATCCACAGTCAGATGGTTACTTCCAGCAGGATAATGCACCGGTGCACAAAGCCCGAATCACTATGGAATGGTTCCAGGAACATGACAATGATTTTTCTTTACTGCAGTAGCTTGCTCAGTCCGCGGATCTCAATCCTATTGAACATCTTTGGGATCAGCTGGAAAGGGCTGTTCGCTGCAGGCCTACACTTCCGTCGAATCTCAAGGAATTGCGTGACACACTCAGGTGTTCATGGTCATCCCCTGGCATTGTCTGCCGTGAAGGGAATTTGTCGCTTACCAATGTACTCATATATTTTAAATTTGGTAGGACAAATAAAGATTTATTTACTCCATTCCTGCACAACGTTTCCAGCATCTTGTTCGATCCATGCCTAGACGAATTGAGGCTGCTTTGAAGGCTAAAGGAGGTTCAACACACTACTGGGTAGGTGTACCTAACAAAGTGGCAGCACATTGTATTAATGAGTTGCTTTACATTATGAACTGCGGCTCTCGGCAAAACGCATGGCAACACCGCAGTTTCAGTACTACCTAGCTCTTATCACATGTTCGGCAACTGTCACCTCGATTTGCATCACCTGATAAGATTCTGTCGCCTCAAATGCGTCTTCAACCCTGTTCCAGCAATCCTCGAATACGGCCAGGCACTGGGCGATTTGTTCCCAGTTGATGGTTGTTCTCTGTGAGATTCCTATTTTTTGCGCAGTTTTTGTGTCGTGCATGATTAGTATGCCCCGTAATTGTGTGAACAATCCGGATGACTTCTGTTACGTATGTGGCGAAGTAACGATAACTTCAAGAAAGCGTTAACTCGAGCCATAAAAAAGGCCTACTTCTTGTACTTTGGGCGAAAAGTGGGCGACCAGAACAAGAACTGGGCTCCACACATATGTTGCACTACCTGTTCATCAAAACTGAACACATGGATGAATCGAAAGGGATGGTTTGTGCCTTTCGCACTGTCCATGATATGGAGAGAGCCAACAAATCGCATCACAGACTGTTACTTCCGTGACGCCTCCTGTTAGAAAAGGGATGACAGTGAAGAAAGATTGGAGTGACGTAGCTAAATATAAGATGTGAAATTTTTCCTGTACCTCACGGTGAAGCACTACCTGTTCCTGAACCATTCGACCATTTTTCTGTACACTCTGGTGAAGTTGAAGATACGGATGAACATCAACTTGATTGATATGAAGAAGTACAGAAGCCATCTATGTCAAGGGATCCAACATTTTATCCAAACCTTTATCCTTCTGAAACACATAAGATCACTAAAAATGAGCTTAATCATCTCAAATTGCCGAAGCATAAGGCAGAGTTTTTGGCCTCGAGGCTACAACAGTGGAATCTTCTAGATCATTCTGTAAAAGTAGGCTGTGTTATTATACAATGGAAATACTGTATACTGCCTTCAATACCTCTTGCGTATGCCTCCCACAAAAAAGAAACAGGCAAACACAGTGACAGACCAAGGTATTTCCGCGCCCCGGGCAGAATGATTTCTCGACGCTTTTTACTGAGGATATATATTTTCTGCTTCATTATTCTTCTGTTTTTTGGCGCCCCTTAAAGAATGGCGCCCCAGGCAGGGCAGGAGCCCTGCTAGCCTGTACCTTTTTTTTTTTTTTTTTTTTGGTAGTTGTTGGCGCATCAGCTTCTGTGGCCATAATGCACCTCCCAAGGTTTTTGCAGTACTTTGATCCAAGCCCGAGACGCAGAAGTAAACAACTCTCGTGGGAAAATCTGGTCGCAACCACTGGCAACATTGACCCCTGGGGGGTGGTCTACAAAGTAACCACTAATAAACTTCCCAGGGGAGAGGTAATTTCAACCACCATAACACCACAGGGAGATGCTACCAATTCTTGGGAGGCATCTGTTAACAATATTTTGGATGCAACCTTCCACCCTCATGTAGACCCACAGACACCCCAACAAGTCAAGATGTGCACAGAGAATGACGACTACCGAACAGAAGACAGGGAACCGGATTTCACAATAGAGGAACTACAAGCGGCTGCGCACCTTATTAAAAGTAAGAAATGTCCGGGTCCGGACCTCTTGGAGCCCGAAATCATCAGGAAGGTGGTGGAGATAGCCCCTGACATGCTACTGAACCTCTTCAATCTATGTCTCCAAACTGGAACCTATCCGAAGGACTGGAAAAAAGCAAATATTAAACTCATAATTAAAAACCCGACAAACCACCAGACCAACCAACTTCCTACAGACCAATAGCCCTACTAACAGTCTGCAGTAAACTCTTGGAACGACTCCTGTTAACCAGAATACAGGCTCACTACCTACAGGCAAACCTAATGTCCCCAAACCAGTACGGCTTTAGACCGGGAACGTCGACTGTAGATGCCCTGAAGAACGTCCTTGCACGTGCAGCTGCCACAGAAAACAAATATTTCCTGGCTATCTCTATCGACTTTGCTGGGGCGTTTGACACCCTTTGGTGGCCGAGCATCCTGGCCCGGCTCCGGGGGAGTGGGATGCCAGGCAACCTCTATCGAGTAATCCAAAGCTACCTCTCCAGTAGACTCATCATGGTGAATGCTCCATATAAAATACTCACCAGAAAAATCAACAGAGGCTGTCCACAAGGCTCCGTTTTAGGACCTACGTTATGGAACATCGTTTTGGATGAATTCCTAAATACCGATATTGGAGAGGCGTCTTCACAAGCCTTTGCAGACGACCTCATCCTGATGATAGAGGGAAACAGCAGAATCCAGCTGGAAAGAAAGGCAAATCATGCCCTTAAAATCCTACAAGAATGGACCAATATCCACTTCCTTAGGATCTCAGCAACCAAAACGGACTCCATTCTCCTCAAGGGTGCCCTAGATTACAGGAGACCCCCACAGATTAAGATTGATGGTATCACATTACGACTGTCCAAGGAACTTAGATACCTGGGAGTAATACTTGACCCCACTCTCTGCTTCCAGGCACACTTGAAATACATCCGTAAGAAGATACGGGGCTATACAGCCCTTGTTACCAGAGTCGCAAAAAGGGATTGGGGATTGAAAAAGAAGACCCTCAAGCTGTTTTACAAAGCCGCCTTCCTGCCGATAGCTACCTATGCTTCCGGAGCTTGGTACCCCAAAGTCACCATGGCTGTAAATCGCAGAATCCTCGACTCTATCCATAGAGCCATGCTGCTCGCTATAACCCGGGCCTGCAGAACAGTTAGCACACACGCGCTGCAGGTGCTGGCGGGAACCCTACCTTTAGACCTCGAAGTATCTAAATGTGGAGTATTATATGAACTCTCCAAGGGAAGAGCCTGCACCTTCGCCGGCTTCGACGCAGATCCTACCACAAATCGTTTGACTGAGAAAAAGAGACTTGCAAATCATCTCATGCAAACCTGGCAAACCAGATGGGAGAATTCCCCAAAGGGAGAAGTCACCAAACGATTCTTCCTCAACGTTGGAAAACTCTATCCAATGGCTCCAGCATGGTTCACGCCGGGACTCCACGCGACCTTCCTGCTAACAGGACATGGTGCCTTTAAGGCTAAACTTACAACCCTGGGCATTACAGATGACCCTACTTGCTGCTGTGGAGAGCTGGAGAGCTGGCACCACCTCATGCATGAATGCCAGCTTTATGATGACCTCCGCTGCCAACTCATCACTCGGATCACTTTTTTGCCCAGAGATAGAGAACAACACCTCCTGGATGGGAGACAGGAATATATTGCCTTCTCAAAGTTCGCTGAAGCCCTGTACAGAAGAAGACGGGACCTGAATGCACATTAGCCACATAATGGCTAGAAGCCAAAATGTGTATAACACCAAAGATGGACTACCATGAAGATAGACAAGAAATCAACCATCCAGAAGATAGACAAAAAATCTGAATGAAGGACGAATAGCAGCTGTTCTGGCGGCCTGAGCCAAGCACTAGCCTGGCTCTCCTTTAATATCCCTTCCTGGCAGGAGGACGAGATGACCAGTCGCCTCGCCCCGTGCTACCCCACCTTTCCTTCTGGTGAGGCATGGGCATGCCTCACTGACCACCTGGGGGAATCTCTTCTGTGTCCCCCATACTTCTGCCTTTTCCCCCCAACCTTCTTCCTCCCCTCCCCCACTCTATCTATACACAACGCGAGCGCCCTACACACTAAATTTAATCTAGCAAAAAAATAATCTTCGCCCAGTCTCAGCCTAATTATCCTACGCAATGCCCTACTCCTGCCATATGAATGCATGCACACGTGCTGTATGCAAACATCCAAAGTAATTACGATTGCATGGATGCGTATATATTATGTATCGTATCACTGTTGTGTATATGTGCATATATGTGTACATAAGTTTTTTTTTTTTTTTTTAGGTCCTAGCTGCCGAAATCTCAGGAAATTAAGCGGCAGGACCTGCCAGAGTAAATCTTAGTCTACTGGTGTTTCCTGGTCTGCCTCCACGGGGCGAAGGTGGGGCAACGCTGGGCTCCAGCAGGGGTCCAGCGGCTAAATGACCAGATGAACAACGGTACACGACATTACACTGGTACAATACCCACACACTTTTAAACCTCTGGCATTCCCAGGAAACTGGTACACCCACAAAGAAAGCAACGCGGAGATGGGGGAAACCCCTGGGGCCGCATGACAACAATATACCTTACACCTTTAGGTTGCCAGGCAGGCACTTTACCCACCTGGCTAGCCCGGTCGGCAGCCTGTACCTTAATCCGGCACTGTGCAAACATGAAGAACATCCTCTTAGGTGTACATTATCAGAAGGATTAGTGGCAGATATGTGGTGATTTAAAGGTAATCGCCATTTTATTAGGACTACAAAAAGGTTAAACTGAGACTATGATAAATATTCCTCTTATGCTAAAAATTATGTGGATATTTTTTGTTGATACATGATATTTAAACCTCAGTGAAACCCCAGAGAACTGTTAGCTGCTCCCGAAAATCCTGGGACCGCATGCTTATTACTATTCAAGCTATTATATAACTAAAAGGAGTAGTCTGAAGTACAACAGTACATGAATGTGTTGCCCATTTACAGACAAACTACATCGACGCTAATGGAGTTATTTAACTCAGAAAATTCAAAAAATTCAAGTAGAGGCAGGTTAAAGGTACAAAAAGAAGGTAAACTGCAGCCCTTATCTATCCACTGCAGGATGGAAGACTCCTCAACAATTCACATTGAAGAAAATGGACCATAAGCTGCCATGCTGGTGGTGTGCAGGTTGGCAGATCGACCATATTTACCAGTCCGCGGCTTAAACCCCTGTCTACTCAAAGAGCATGTGCCACTGCAATCCCGCTCCTAATCACTCGGCTACAGACTTGTGATTGGGCAACGAAAAATACGTTTTCTCGGTTTATTGTTGTAGGTAGGGTGTTGTCTGCGCGAGTAGCACAGTGGTATCGTCACCGTCCTCCCCACACCGAGTGGAAAAGGCCCAGGTTCGAATCCCATCGATGACGCGAGGAATTTTAATGGGCTTTTTTCACTCCGTGGCTGAGTTAGTCGGCCTCAGGCGTACATAGCAAGGTTCCCCCCCCCCAAAAAATTTGGGTTTTTCTTCCAGCAAACAGACAAATCGACCATAGAACATACGCAATTAACAGACATAAGACACAGCAAAGCAGATGAATTTAATTATTCCGGTGGCTTAAATATAATAGTTTGGTTGTTGTAGGTAGAGTATAGGGTATTTCTGACCAATGCGTCAGAAACTTAAGCTACTCTGCGCTATATATAATACGTTCGTAAATTGGGTATGTGTTCTGTTGTCGATTTTTTGTTTTCTGGACAAAAGCCCTAGTTTCCGAGAGAAAAAAACCATACTACCCTCGCCTGAGACCGAGTAACTCAGCCACGTTGTGAAAAAGGCTCATAAAAATTCCTAACTTCGTCAAAGGGATTTGAACTTTGTCATTTCTACCATTAACTGTGCTATCCACGAAGATTTTTATTTCAGTAGAAAAACCATACAATCGTTTGCCAAGACCCACTGTTTAGACCCTAAAAAAATTAATTTTATTGCTGCCCGGAGTGGTTATGTCAACCGAGGACAGACTAACTGAATTCAGACACAAACTATTTCCACGTGATTTGATAAAACAGGAACGTCATCCACATATTACCAGTGAGGGTATGTTACAAGTGATGGATTTCGCATTAGGATTGGCATTAGTAGAGGCACATGATGCAAGAAAACAAGCTTATATAGCATCAACCAAAAAAACAAAAAAAATCTTCCCATTTCACTCATCCATTCACTCCAAATGTTTGTCTAGTTCTGCCTTGAACTTATATAAGTTGCTGACCTCCACTACAACAGATGAAAGTTTGTTCCTACTATCAAAACCCGCTGGCTAAAGCCGGATTTCCGCAGATCTACTCTACAGGGTGTCTCAAAAATATTGGTACAAACGTTTAGGGGAGGTAGGTAACATCTAAAGGAATGTGAATCACATAGAAACCCATAACCGGAAACGTCACCGTAAGTCGGTACACGGCGCTGTTCATCAGTTCGTGAGAGAGAAAATTTCTGGTTTACTCATTCAAGCAGTAGTCGCCGCACGATAGCGTGCATCGATATACGAACTGTGAGCTGGCAGACATGCACCTAGTGTATGTATTAGCAGAGGGCAATGGACGAGCCGCTCAACGAATTTATGGAGAACGCTTCCCAGACAGACATGTACCGGACCACCATTTGTTTGCACATGTGCATCAAAATTTGTGCGATTATGGGTCATTTAGAGGTAACAGGAGGAGTAGTGCAGGCAGACCACGTTCGACACGAACTCCCGCCATGGAAGAAAGTGTGTTGAATGCCGTCCAGAATAATCCTACTACCAGCACACGTGCCGTTGCCTCTGCCTTAGGAGTGTCTCGTTGCAGTGTACAGCGTGTCTGGCACCACGATTCCTTATACCCCTTTCATCTCCAAAGGGTTCAGTTACTACTCCCCCCAAGATCATCCTGCACTTGAGGCTTTTGCGCAGTGGTTTCTTCAAGAAAGTGTTCAAGACTTGAATTTTCCAGCCTATGTTTTGGTCACGGATGAGGCTTATTTCACTCGGGAAGGCTTATTCAATCAGCACAATGCTCATGTGTGGGCTCACGACAACCCACACGGTGTGTACCCCCATGCGGCACTACATCGCTTCGCAATAAATGTGTGGGCAGGTATGGTCGGTGACTGCTTAGTCGGCCCATACCTGTTACCATCCCTCACGAACTCCGCTAAATATCGGATCTTTCTTGAACATGTTTTACCAGGGTTACTTTACGATGTTCCAGCAAATGTGAGACGCAACATTTGGTTTCAACATGACGGGACGCCTGCCCATTATGGAAGGTGTGTGTTCGTGACCATTTGAACAGGTGCTTTGGGCGTCGATGGATTGGCCATGGTGGACCCGTTGCCTGGCCCCCACGCTCACCTGATTTATCGAGCCTTGATTTCTTTCTGTGGGGGAGGCCCTCAAATCTATCGTGTATGAATCGCCTGTGGAGACGGAAATGGATATCGTGGCGAGACTCGTCTGCGCTGCTGCTACTGTCAAAGAAACTCCAGGTGTGTTCGACAGTGTCCGCCAATCCATTCTGCGTCGGTGTCACGCATGCATCGCGTCTCATGTTGGAACCTTCGAGAATCTGTTGTACCATCATTAAATGCATCCATCTCGTACTCCATTGTTAATATTATGTCAAATAAATGTTTGCCACTATTACTGTCTTGTGTCATTTCTGTTTCTTGTGCTTCTGCTACTACTTTTCCGTGACGTTTCCGGTTATGGCTTCCTATGCGATTCACATTCCTTTAGATGTTACCTACCTCCCCTAAACGTTTGTACCAATATTTTTGAGACACCCTGTATACGTTACGCTATTTCTTATCGACTACAATATGGCGGCTAGTTCAACAGTATGGCGCCAACACCGGGAGTCGTAACTTCCAAAAATCGCTAGTTAAATTCAAAATAAGAAGCGAACGAACGCTACTGAACCTATTTAATATCTCTGTAAAACACAATGTAGTATGTTAATTAACGAAGAATACGGTAAAAATTAAAAATACTTATCCCTTTACAGCAGCCAAAAATCTACCGACTGTTCCCTTCAGCGACCAGAGTGCCCTCTCGGTTTGTCTGTCTTTGAGAGGATTCCCTTACATCCACGGCCTGAGACCGACTAACTCAACAGAGTTGAAGGAGAGCATGAAAAACTTAACCCAACCCGGCTTAACCCGACTAACCCAACAGCGTTGAAGGAGAGAAGGAAAAACTTCCTAAACTTTCTCCACTACCCTGGGTATAGTACCACCCAGTTGGTACGTCACTCTGGGGTTACTGCTACCATGTGCAATACTTTACTTTGGTCAATGTTAAACTTCATTTGCCACCTCTCAGCCCATCTGCTCAACTTTTACAGATCCTTTTGCAGTAGCGTACTACCATTACTCTCATTAACAACCCTGCCAACCTTCCTATCGTCTGCCAACTTAGACATTAACCCTGATATACCTTCATCAATATCATTGATAAATACCGAAAATAACAATGGGACCAACACCGTACTATCATTACTCTCATTAACAACCCTGCCAACCTTCGTATCGTCTGCCAACTTAGACATTAACCCTGTCATTAACTAAGCATTACCATCAATAGCCAAACCATGTGTGCTAAGTGAACCAATCTGATTCATCCCTTGTCTTCTAGAGTTTACATAAGTAAAGAACTCTTTGCATCCTTTGGCAATTCTCTGATTGATTCTGAGTTGGTGAATCACATAGCTCTTGGTGCAGCATATTGAGAAAAAATCAACGTTTGGAAGATTATGAAGTATGCAGCGTTTTAATTTATGCGTACAGTAGCGAAGAAGTGTAGTTTTCTTAATCGGATAAATTAGAAAAGAGTGGCAAAACCTGAAACGTATGATATGACCACTTTCATGCAACAGTCGCTATTAAATAGAAATCTAAAGCACAGTAAAACTTTTAAAATTCTAGGTGGCCTAATTGGTATATACAAGATGGCTGCTGCCACTACTGGGGGAGAACGATATCACGTTAACCATAGAAACGAGGTATTTTGGTTTATTCTCTTTTGGTGTTTGTTTTTGAAGATTATAAAAAAGTCATGTAAGAGATGGAATTCATAATCAACTGAGATGAATGGATTTTATGTTACTGTGAATATGTGTTATTGGAATTTAAAATTTAAATGTATTGTTTTGGAGTTTTAGTTTCGGTTAAGGATAGACAGAGCAACGCCATTCTAATTATATTTATTAGAGCTTTTATATTTAAATGTTATTCGCATAATCATTGATTTTGTAATAAGGATTTTGCGATTTATTATTAGCGCATTAGTCCATAAAATGCATGACAGCTGGTTCCTGTGGTACTACCGGCAAATGTCAGATTACATGTTACGTGGCGTTCTGCAGGGCCGTACAGCGAAATTTGATTGAGGGGTATGAAAAAGTTTTTTTTTTCCAAACAAATTGTGAGATTGTTTATCCCTCCTCCCCACCTCTGCTTATTTTCGTAGTGTTTAAGAATTATACAGTTTAATATTAATTTTAAATTATTATTAAATTATTGTATAGTTCAAGGTTTAGACCTAAATTGATGGATGAGACTAGTGGCAGAGAAGGAAAATGCATGCGATGAGTATAAATTATAAGGGAACAAGGAATCCTGCAGCAGTGCAAGCTAGTCTGCAGTTCTGTCCATAAAGGAGTTAGGCAAGCTAAGGCAAATTGTGACAAGTCCCTGGCTAAGAATGCAAAGAAAAGTAGCAAAGAACTCTTTACTCATGTTAAACTAGAAAGAAAGGGATGAACAACATTGGCTCATTAGGTATGAATGGCATTACTGTTGATTGTCCTATTCAGGTTGCTGGCGAAGTAAATAAATAAATACTTGTTTATTTATTATCGTTGTGGAAGTTGATAGGTTGAATAAATTTAAGGAGGAACTGGACAGGCATTTGGAGGGGATGGTGTGATTTTTTTTTTTTTTTTTTTTGGCTGATGCTGCATAAGCTCATACACTTGCTTTCTTGCATCACATGCTACTACTATTTTGCAACCACATTCTTGAAAGAAGTTTTTAGGGATGGTAACACCTGAAGTATACCAAGTTGTAACTGAGAGTTAAATGATTTTGTTATAACTGAAATGAAAGCAGATGAGAAATTGCTGAAGCTAAAAGTAAATAAGGCACCTTGGGCTGATGTGATCTAACCATTTATATTAAAAGAACAGCAGGAGAGGTTGACAAGCCTTAATTATGAGAGCATCCTTGGATTCGGGGGAGGTGCCCACGGATTGGAGGTGTGCGCATACATCTCCTATTCGCAAAGGGTAATCATAGGGCAATGTGTGAGCAATTACAGACATCTAAGTTTGCCTTCTGTTCCAGGGGAAAATAATAGTCACTGGTTAAAGAAGTATTGCAGTATCATCTTAGTAGGAATGGAATTATATCAAAATCACAGCATGAATCCTCTCTGACCAATCTGATTAGCTATTGTGATGTAGCAACAAAGAAACTGGATGCAAATAATAATTTTGACATCATGGATTATCCACATGCATGCACACACAAGGATATACATGTAAATCAGAAACGGTAGGTTGCAGAACAGATATATGAAAATTTGGTTTTAGCCAAAGAATAATTGATGGAACAAACTTTCATCTGGTGTTGTGGAAAGTAGTTTAAATAAATATAAAGGAGGATTTGAGCAAATTATTATAAGGGGTGTGCAAATGAAGTAGGTGTTTTTTTTTTTTTTTTTAATTTTTTGTCAAGAAAGCTGATTGTTGCTGATATAACTTATTTTCACATTACTTTAGTATAATTTAACAGGAGAAAAGAAAAATTTAAAAATATATAGTTATGAAATATTTATATTCGGCATGTTAATAATATATTTTTAAATTCTGATCAATGTCCCATGTAATGGCATGTGTTTAAGTTTTTGTGAAAAATTATGTCATTATGATTATAATACTTTAGTTTTATGATGGTTGTAGTATTACTAGCCAACGGGGAAAAAAAAAAAAAAACTGAACTTTGCAGTCTTGGTGCAACCTCTAAGGTCAACCTCTAAGCGTGAAAATTGCCTTACAGCTGCTGTATTATTAATGATTATACATCATGCCATAATGAATATATCAAGTATTATTGTTGACTAGTAAACAAAATCACTACAAGTAAAGTTAAAAGGTCTCAGTAGATAACTGTAGTGCATAATGCTTAAACAGTTAAGAATATATTAGATTTTAGTATAAATTTTTTTTTTATAGAATAGATTTTAGTCATTAATCAAGTCAGGAATGAAGTTAGGCAAGCTAAGGCAGATTATAAGAAGTCTCCAGCAAAGAATGCCATGAAAAGCAGCAAAGATTTCTATGCTTATATTAACAGTAGAAGGAAGGTTGTTGAATCACATTGGGCCACTTGGTGTGAATGAGTTAACTGTTGATGACCCTGCTCAGGTTGAATAGGCAAATTGAATGGACATTTTACATCTACATTCACACATGAGGAATTCTTTATGGGAGGGAATGTCGGAAGTTAATCAAACTCCAACATGGAGCTAAATGACTGTGATAACTGAAAGGAAAGTTGAAGAGAAATTATTGAAGCTGAAAGTAAAAAACGCACCTGCATCCAGTCATATTAAGGGAAGCAGCAAAGGAGGTAAGCATACCCTTAACCATTATTATGAGATTCAGGGGAGGTCCCTATGGACTGGAGATGTGTGAATGTATCCCCAGTTCATAAAAGGGAATCAAAAGATGACACAGGTAATTACAAACCTTTCGGCTTAACATCTGTTTCAGGGTAAATAATGGAGTTACTGGTTAAAGAGGTAATGCAGGACAATCTGGACAGGAATGCAGTTATACTGCAGTCACAGCATGGATTTGTTAAGGAGCAGTCTTATCTAACTAATCTGATAGATTACTTTGATGTAGTGACCAAGGAACTGGATGCAAAAAAATAATTTTGATATCATACACTTGGATTTCAGGTAAGCTTTTGATACTGTTGTACATAAAAGACTACTGTATAAACTGGAGCAATGTGGCACCGTTAAGGGCAGGTTACTGCTGTGGATAAAGGGATGGTTTAATGGAAGAAGATTAGAGAGTGGTTATCAATGAGCACTGCTCTTCATGGAGTAATGTAATCAGTGGAGTTCCCCAGGGTTCAGTGCTGGGCCCATTTTTCAATATTTATTAATGATATTGAAGGTATATCAGGCTTAATGTCAAAGTTTGCAGATGATACAAAGGTTGGAAGGGTGGTTAATGACAGTAATGGTGGTATGGTACTGCAACAAGATTTAGAAAAATTAGGTTGGTAGGCTGAGAAATGGCAGTTAGAGTTTAACATTTACAAATGCAAAGTACTGCATATGGATAGCAGTAATCTCAGAATAACTTATCAACTGCGTGGAACTACACTCAGGGTAATAGAAAATGAAAAAGACTTGAGGGTAATAGTGCAGTTGGATATGAAATTCTCTGAGCAGTGCAGATGCGCTGCCAGGGGTTTTGTCAATGATATACAGAAATAGTAGCCAAATAGTACACAGTGGGTAGAGTATTGTAACTGCAAAAGAATTAATTATTGTTAATCTATTCCAGTTTTTACATTTTGAAACTAATGCTTACATTGGAAAAAGTATCTCAGATAAGAAGCATTTTCAAAATACACCTCTGATCTGAGATATTGCTGACTTATTACACCAGTCTGCATTTTAAGAAAAATTCTCTGATGTTTTACTGCTGTTAAGAAATATGAACTACATTTTTAATGGAAATTTCAAGTTTGTTGAAAATTGTTCTATTGTGTCAGAATTTTTTTTTTAAATAAAAAAAGAGGAAAATATTGTTGGATGTGCTTCTGGTTTATTTGTATTTTCAAATATTTTACAAATAGGTTATTTTTTTTATATAATAAAAAATTGCCAATAAAAATATGTAAAGTCAGAAATAGTAAAGGCTACATCCTCCTGACAAACATAGCCACAAACTGGATTTCTTATACAGTACACTAGACTGGGTTAAACTTATACCTTTTTGACTTTCTCAGCCAGCTAATTTCAGTGGCCATTCCTCTTTTTAGCATCCAACAGTAGTCAGCCATTATATTAACATTCCGTCCCCCTTATCTTTTTTCCATTTCTTTTATATCCTGATGGAAACTTTCCCTGTGCTCATCACTAAACCTAACTAAATTTTCTGGGAAATGGTTGAGAGGAAAGTGCAAGACCTTACTGTATGTACCTTAATGCTCATATTACAACCTAGTTTTCTAAACTTCTCCAGCTTGTCACCCTTGATCATTTCATAATCTTAAAGCCAGTGTAGGCATCTCTTTCAGTTTGGTTCATGGATCTTTAAATACAATGTCTAGCCCCAGATGCCAAGCAATTGTGACAGCAATTTCTCTGTGCTTTCATTGCGATTTCCTACAAGCAAATTATAATTGTTTTACATTCCTGTTGTATAGTCTATATTTGCTCCTTTCAGCCCTTGGCAGATTAACTTTTCTGCCAAGGTTTCTGACTCTGCCACGGAGAGGCAGGAGCAGTAGTGCCTGGTGTGACCAAGCGAAAAGTAGTAGGTTTTAGTAATAAAACTGAGAAATAAAGAAAGGTGGCTTTCCTTTCTTTCTCTGTATACGAGTACTTTTGTAACAAGAGCTATTATTATATAAATATTCTTAATGACAGGAGTGTAAAACAATTATAATTTGCTTGAAGGAAATTGCAAATTTTAATAACGGAAACCTTAGCAGAATTGCTTTCCCCAAATCTGGCCAAGATCATACGTTTCCCACAAATATTCGACCAGTAACTCTAACAAGTTGCCTCAGGAAAACCCCGGAGAAAATGGTAAACAATCAACTAACCTGGTTCTTGACATAAATCAATATGGCTTTCATAAAAATAATCATTGTTGGACTCGATAAAAGCAGAGGCAAATATTTTGAATGCTTTTCTGAGGAATGAGCATTTAATTATGATCAATCTCGATATAGAAAAGGCCTTTGACACTACCTGGCAATATGGCATTCTGAATGACCTCCATAACTTGGTTTGCAAGGATACCTATCAATCTTAATACAAAATTTTCTGAAGTTCAAAACCTTCCAAATGAAATACCAAAACAATCTGTTACAAACATATACTCCAGAAGGAGCTCCTCAGGGCTCAGTGCTACTTTATTTGCAATCAAAGTGAATTGCATTACAGATGACTTACCAAACACGGTTGAAATATTCCTTCATGGAGATAACATTACCATTTCATGCTATTCAAAAAACATGACCATGATTGAAAGGCAATTACAAAGTGCGGTTAAAAAAATAGAATTGTGGACAAAAAAACAATGACTATAAATTTCTGTATAAAGCGAAAAATGCACCCAGATCCAGAAATAGGACTAGAAGATCAGCTGATACCTCTAGCAAATAACATACGTTTCCTTGGCCTGATTCTTGATAAAAAGCTTAACTTCTTGGAACATATCAAATGCATAAGAACAACCTGCCTAAATAAAATAAATATTCTAAAGAGTTCTTTTTGTAATGATGGGGAGAGCTGACCAATACACACTTCTTTGCTTATACCATTCTTTAAACAGATCAAGATTAGACTATGGACTAAGGCATCACAGTGCCTTACGAATTTCCTTAGGCGTATACGGGTGCCTCCATAGCCAGGTGGGCAGGAGCAGCAGTGCGTAGCACATGCTTCTTGATTAGCCCGGGATTTGAGCCCGTGACCACCAAATACGAAGGGTGCGGAAAGGTCAGGGAATGACCACCGCATATCCCCGGAGCAATGCGGCCTTAGTTGCATTAGCAACTAAGGCCGCAGTTGCTAATCCTAAAAACCAAATAACAAACAAACAGGTATATACAGAACATTGCCTGTACAAAGCTTATATGAAGAGCCCCATGAACCTTCGCTATATCTCTGAAGGCAAATGCTATTGTTAAACTGTGCCATTAAAATCCTGTCTTCCTCATCATCCTACTTGGCAGCATCTTTTCAATTCACAGTGGGGGAACTTCTACAGAAACAAACTCACAGTAAATAAACCAGCTGGAATAAGACTACAAGAACCAGTTTTAGAATGGGGCCTAAGCTTTGACAACATATATGAGAATAATATCATAACGAATCCACCATGGCACACTTTCACTCCTAACTGTGATACTTATTTCAACAGTTTGGGAAAATGCACTCTGATAAATGTTAACATAAAACGGATGCGTGCAGCCTACTTATCACAGTTCTCTGAATATCTTCAAATATATACAGATGGCTCTAAAACAGATACCCAATTGGGTGCTGCAGTGGTCCTTCCACACAGTATCATCTCGCAGTCACTCCCAAGCAAATGCAATAGCCTTGAAATACATTAAAACCTCTCCTCTTCTGGAACATCTCACATACACAGATTCGTTAAGTGTAATTACATGCTCTCCAAAAAAAGCCAACACCATCTCATCCCATCCTTCACCAAATAAAAGCTCATCTTGTGAAGCTCAAAAAGAAAAGAAGGAAAGTAAATTACTGTTGGATCCCAGGACATGCAGATATTGGCGGAAATGGGAATACTGATCGAGTAGCAAAGAATCCTATAAATACAAACCAAGTGCTTTATAAAAGTTCCACATTCCATTTACAGACTTATCATCAAACAGATTCACAAATAAGTGGTCACAAGTCTGGCAAAATCAACTAAACAATAAACTTCTGCAAATAAAACATGAACTTCTTCAGCTGTGGAATTGAAGTCTCCATGAGAATCAGCACGAAGAAGTCATTCCAATAAGATTGCGCATTGGACATACTCATCTCACACACTTGTACTTACTCACAAAAGCAAATCCTGCAGAATGTCTCCACTGCTCTTGTCAACTCACTGTGAAACATTTCCTTCTAAAATGTCCACAGTACCATATACAAACAGTCTTCCACCTCCCCGTAAATATTCAGGATTCCCTAACTTTGAAAACATATTTACTTATTTAAAACTAATAGGAATTTCAGACAAATATAAATTATAATTAAGCAACATCATTGTCTCATAATTCTAATAGATAGGCACAATATGGCTAAAGTTGCTTTTATGCCAAAAAAATAAATAAATAAATAATCCAAACAACTTGTAGCGGCAGCTTCTGAATTTGTGGTCCAACAAAAATTCCTGTTTTGATTTTTTTTGTAGTAAACAATGGGAATTTTGTGTAAACATGTTCGAAATAAACAATTTCCTTCTTTATTCAGGGTTTGAATGAATTGTTTCATTAATCCTTGCTTTATATTCAGAAGAGGTAACAGTATTTTGTCTTGGTCTACTCTTGCCTTGTCTTTATTGTTCTTGGAACCTGGTGTCAGAAACTGTCTTAGTGGCCACACTATCCTTTCCTTTCCCAGTGTTCACTTCTTTCTTGATTATTCCACCTGCATAGAAAGCAAGGAATTTTTGTGTAATCAAGTTGTTGGTGAGTAACAGACTAATAACTTTTAAATCTCAACACCCTACCCAACCATGATCTCTGTGCTGAATTTTTTCCAAAAGAAGCTTAACATTGTAGTTTTTAAGTGTGCTGAATGGGCTACACGAATAGATGCATACCTGTTTCCATTATGAAGGAAAACTCCTTTGAGGCTTTTCTTCAATGAGTCAGTAAATAGCTTCCAATCCATTTGTTGGTAGAACATTCCAGAAAAATTGATTACTGTAGGAATATGTTGCAATATATCATTGATCTTTCTTTTGAAAAGTGGAGAACTAATTCTTTTTTCACAATATCTATATCATGAAAAGACTGTTCCTGGGGCCAAAGGATTCTTGGATTTCAGTCTTGAATATAAAAGCTCTGGCAGACTCTTTTTGGTAGATTTAAATCTCTCAGATTGATGAGATCTGAGAGATTTAAATCACAATTCTCAACAATCTCAAATCTCTGAGATTGTTGAGTTCACTTTGTGTAAACAGTTTTGGTCCAGAGTTATGAATTTCTTCACCACAACAGCACGCATCATCCACTAGATCAGTGGTTCACAATCTTTTGTCACTTAAGTCCACTTGACTTAGTTAAAAGATGCATGTTCACAGCACACCTAAATAGTGATTGCCATTGAAGTTTACCTAATTGAGGTTTACTTAATTTTGTGGCACACTGATGTGCTGGGACACTGGTGGGGAACCACCGCTCTAGTTCATACATGTCAGATTCGGTCTGATGTCATATGTTCAAGAACAACTAATGGAGGTGGTACCAGTTGTTCAGACCCATGGGGCTGGCCTTGCAGCTGAAGTAATGTTTAGGTGCACAATGCTCTGTTTCTTCTTCATGTTATAACCTGCTAACTTTAGAGAACAAAAGTAGTAGTCATTAAAATGTTTTGACACATTCTAACACCACAACATTTCCATTCCAAAATGGAGGCTCCACACATATATGCACACTTTATGGAGGGCCTCACTTTTATGTTGGTCACATAATTTAATTCCAAAAGGAAAAGCTGTGTCATATACATTTTCACAAATGATGTTATATCTTCCCTTTGTTTTGCAACAGCATAGTGACTGTAAATGTAACAAAATAATTTGGATTTTTCATCCAACCACAAATTGTCAGTTTCAGATACAGAATATGAAAATCATGTGAGAAGCAGTACCAGTTGGCACTACTGCACCAGAAAATACTGAATGTTGAAAAAAGCACTTTTTGGGTTTATATAGCTACCTGACTTGCACATCTGGATATATCTCTACCTGTCAGTCACAAAGGAAGTATCAGGTAGACATAGAATATGTATCAAAGGAAGCAATTCTTTCTGTTTGTAGAAAAGCTGTACATGGTAGGCAAAAATGGTTTGGATATTTAAAATTAGCACAAAGTGTACCCAAAAACACCATGAATTTTGAAAATATCAGAATCAGTGCAGACCAGTGTTATTTACTTAAGTGAAGGTATTTTATTATTTTGTGGTCAGGCGCACAGGTGCATAAGTACACGTGCCTTGAGTAACCGGGGTTCAAGCCCGTGACTGCTAAATACGGTGCTATTTCTTGTATTCTGTCTATCTTGTGAACTCCTTTGACCGTTTGGTCTTTCCAGATTATAAACAGAAAATTTATTTATTTATTTATATTGACAAAAGTCTTTCAATCTCTCTGTTCTTACAGCATAGATAGAAAAATAATAGAATATTTTAACCACAATCATTTCAACATCAAACAACAATTCTTCAGCTGTGGTTGAAATTGTAATGTGTAAAATGTGTGCTGGACATCCTACTCCTTCGACCTCTCTCCCTAATTCTGAGTTCAATCTCCGGAAAACATTATTTTGGCCTTTTCTTTCTAACCTGCCAAAGTTTGTGTTATCACCACAGAAAGCAACAAGTTTTTCAACATTAATTCCAAGATTTTTCAGAGAAGTTAAACAAAATTCTGTGATAGTTTCTGACGTCTCATTAGGCTTAATTAATTAATTTATTAGCTTAATTAAATTTTGTTGCTGACCTTCTGTTTCCATAAAATACTGTACCAAAAGTGGAAATATTTTCTTTGCATTATGGTTGCTGGCATCCGTAGCAATACCATAAAATTGTATTTCTTTCAGCTCTGCAATGCATTGTCTTACTGAGAAAGGTGCAAGAATGTTTTTTACAATTGCTGAAGCATTAGTTCTTGCTGTTGATTGTTTATTAGCTACTTTTGAATCTAGATATTTCAAGGCATTGAGTTTTGTAGTACAATCTAAAGAAACAAATGACTGGTGATGGCCGACTGGGCCAGCCGGGTGGGTAAAGTGCCTGCCTAGCAACCCAAAGGTTGCGGGTTCGAATCCCGCCTCGGGCTTGGAGCAAAGTACTGCAAAAACCTTGGGAGGTGCATTATGGCCACAGAAGCCGATGCGCCAACAACTACCAAATAAAAAAAAAAAAATAAAAAAAGACTGGTGATGTTTTATGACATTATACGCTGTGGTCAATTGAGCAGCAGCAATCAAGAGGTCTTCTTCTAAGTCCTTTTTGATCATAAAAGTTGAAGCCGATTTGATGTTTGAATTATGAATCCTTGTTGATAAGTGTTGCTGTATATCCGATTTGCCACCATGAGAAATTGAAATATAGGTACTACAAATACAACAATATGCTTTCTCATTTGACCGTCCTTTCTTTATATACGACCATTTTTTGGAATATTCTTCAAAAAAATGGCACTTTCTTTTTGGCATTTTATTTCACTCTATCCTATACACAAACAAAAATAAACTTATAACGATGCAGATAAATAGGCAGCGGGAGTGAACGTTATGTCCTTACCATTGTCTGTGTCAAACAACTGTCACAAGGGAAGATGCTGCCGCTGCACTATTGCTAAGTTAGGCTAGTTAGTGAACTCAGTGGAAATTCCTTTATTAGGCTTATTCGCATGAATTGGGCCACGTGAATGAGTGTTATGTGTTTGATTACTTTTACACTAATTATCTTACATTTGATCGCCTTTTTAATGAATGTGGAACAATTTGATGGCATACGGGACACAAGACCTCAATGCAGTGACATTCCTATATATACGGGACATATGGCAACCCTAGTTCTGAGGAACTACTTTTCACAGCCTGAAGAGATCGGCCATTTGTGGCATCCCATTTGTCTCTAACTTTTAAGGACTACATCATACATCAAACCCATACACAGTACTAAGTAGTGTAGGTCCTAATACCTTTTGTGTTTGGGATCTTCATAAAAAAAAATAAAAAACTTTTTATTGCCGGTATGTTAAATAACTGCTTAACTGCATCCAGCTGTGTAATGAATACATCCTAGTATTACCAGACTGGTCAGACAAGATACCATTCTTGTCAAGATGGTACTGAATTGCATCCTGAATCATAAACTCCATGAACTACAGAAGTCAAACTCATTGGTTTGTGGTTTTCTATCTCCTCTTTCTATCACCTTTGTGGAATGCGGAGACATTGCATTTCTCCAGTTGAAGGAATCTTCCCAGAGTCTAATGCACTCCCAGTAACATTCCAATATTTTGGTATGCTGCCTTTTTAAATATATCAAAAGTGATTCTTCATGCATCAAGAATCTGCAGATAAAGGAACCACTAGGTGGCAGTGATCACAGTGTGCTGAAGTGGGATTTACTCAAAGAGGTAACTACCACCAAGGGTAAAGGGAATGGTTTTTGCTTTTGTAAAGGTGACTACGGTGGTCTGAGACAGTATTTAAATTCTATACGGTGTAAATAAATTATGATGTTACCAACAGAAAATTCAAAATGGGAAGCATTCAAAGAATTAATCTTAGAAGCTACTAGGCTTTTCATACCAACAAAGAAATATTGTTCAAGATTTAGGCCTAAATGGATGTCAGATGAACTAATTAGACATGTGACAGAGAAGAAAAATGCATGGGATACATATAAATTAACATGTGAAAGAAAAGCCTATGATAGATATAAGCTGGTCTGTAACCAAGTTACAAAGGAGGTTAGGCATGTGAAGGCAGATTACGAGAAATCTTTGGCAAAGGATAGAAAAAAAACCAGCAAAGAGTTCTTTACTTATGTAAACTCTAGAAGGAAGGGGATGAATCAGATTGGTCCACTTGATATTGATGGTTCAACTGTTGATGATCCTGCTCAGGTAGCTAACAAACTAAATGAATATTTTGCATCGACATTCACACATGACGAGTTATTCAGGGAGGGGAATGCCAGAGGTGTATTCAACTCTGGCAGTAAGCTAGATAATCTTGTAATAACTGAGAGTAAAGTGGAGGAGAAATTGTTGAAGATAAACACAAGAAAGGCACCTGAGGTGGATGGAATCTATCGAGTTATATAAAAGGAGGCTGCAAAGGACCCCTAGCCATAATTATGAGAGCTTCCCTGGACTCAGGGGAGGTACCCATGGACTGGAGATGTGCAAATGTTATGCCAATCCACAAAGGAGGATCAAAGGGAGACACAGGTAATTACAGATCTGTTAGTGTAACTTCTGTTCCAGGGAAATTAATGGAGGCACTGGTTAAAGAAACATTGCAGGATCATCTAGACAAGACTTCAGTTATAGCTCGGACTCAGCATGGGTTTGTTAAGAGGAAGTCTTGTCTGGCTAATTTGATTGGATACTATGATGTAGTTACAAAGGAACTGGATGCAAAGAATAACTTTGATATCATATATTTGGACCTTAGAAAATCCTTTGATACTGTTGCACATGGAAGACTGCTGCACAAATTGGAGCAGTGTGGCATTGGAGGAAAATTGCTGCTATGGATAAAGGGATGGTTGAGTGAGAGAAGACAGAGAGTGGTAATCAATGGACACTGCTCTTCGTAAACTAATGTTATTAGTGGAGTCCCTCAGGGTTGAGCATTTGGTCCATTGTTGTTTTCTGTATTTATAAATGATATTGGTGATGGTAAATCAGGCTTAATGTTCAAGTTTGCAGACGATACGAAGGTTAGCAGGGTTGTTAATGGCACCAATGACAGTACACTGCTGCAACAGGATCTAGAAAAGTTGAGCAGATGGGCTGAGAGGTGGCAAATGAAGTTTAACATTGACAAATGTAAAGTACTACATATGGGAAGCAGTAATCCCAGAGTAACATATCAACTCTGTGGTACCACACTGACAGTGGTAGAGAATGAAAAGGGCCTGGGGGTAATTGTGCAGCCAGATATGAAGTTTTCTGAGCAGTGCAGACTGTCTGCAAGAGTAGCTCATGGTGTCTTGTCAATGATATACAGGAATTTTTCTAGCAGGGATAAGGAGGTGATTATCCCCTTGTATAAGGCAATGGTCAGGCCACACCTGGAGTACTGTATACAGGTCTGGAGGCCTCATTTTAATGAAGAAAGGCTTAAGTTTTGCAAATTACAGTGTCTGGAGACTAGGCACCTGCGAGGTGATCTGATTGAGGTGTATAAAGCCTTGAATGGTTTGAGCATGCTCAGTGCTAATGGGATTCTTCCTCTTGCTCAGAATAATCACCTGAGAGGGCATAAATTCAAATTGAGGAAAGACGGTTGTAGGATAGATGTGTGGAAGTTTGCCTTTAGCCAGCAGGTGGCTGATTGCTGGAACTTCCATCTGTCGTTGCAGAAGTTGATAGCTTAAGTAGATCTTGACAAACATTTGGAGTGAGTGGATGGTTGAAATAAGGGGTTTTTTTTTTGGCTGATGCTATATAAGCTTGCTTTCTTGCATCATGTGCCTTTGCTAATGCTAACTTTAAGGATAAATCCCTTGGATATTTCCAATAGCATATTTATATGTAGTGGCATGCAGTAGTCTCTCCAGTTAATTGAACCCAAGACATATCTCATTCCATTATAACCCACTCTGTTGAAATTGAAGTCCTTGCCTTTACCTTTGATATATAGGTTTCTTTAGATACAACCCATTTTATAGTATTGTGGTCGCTGCCTGCTGTTGGTTTCTCCACTGTCAAGTTTTTGATACAGTTAGGCACCTTAATGAGCACTAGATTTAGAATATTGGTATCCCCCATACTCTGTCTAAGAAGTCAAGTTGCCGTAATAAGACGGTCATTCTTACTAGTTCATCCATTCTGCCTATAGCGATTTTTGGCATACTACTCAGGGCAATTTTTCCTTTAATACCCTTTATGTTGGTCACATAATTTAATTCCAAAAGGAAAAGCTGTGGCCCGTTGTCATCTTCCCTTATCTGCAATTCATTTCACACCACACTGATTTAACATCCACATTACCTTAATCTGACTCGAGGAACATTCATGCCTCCTTCAGGCACTTTTTGATTGAAGCATCACTCTGCCTACCTTTCCTGTTCCCTGAATTCATATTATTCACTAAAATGAAATTCCTTATCTCTTATCTTGAAGGAGCACCATGTTCCAGTAAACTGCACTACATCAGCATTAGTTAACTTGATCAAAAGGCTCATATTCGTTTAATTTATTTACCTACCCCTGGAGTTATAGACAATGAGTTTTGTACTTTATTGCTTTTGGCAACCCCAGTATTCTTTGTTGTTACTTAAAAATATTTTTCCATGCCATTTTAGCTTGCTGATGGATTTTGCTTATGGAAAATGAACTGATTTTCATATTAAACCAGCACCCAGCTACCTATCCATAATGTATGTTTTACTTTAAAAATGAGAAAGGTCACAATATCAACCCATTATAATATTTTACATGTGTGTATCTATTTTAAATAAAAATATGCTAGTTGTAGAATTATTATGAGTTTATATTTTAAAAAACACATAGGATAAGCAGGTATATAAAAATTTGAAGTAAAAACTAAAAAAAAAGAAAAAAAATGTACCTTGAGTCAAAATGATTCAAGGTACATATATCTGGCTGATTTTTTTTTTTGCCTAAAAAGTTTATTTCTGCTTTCAAGATTAAATAAGCATGTGTGTTTGTGTTGTATAACTAAAATTAATTGAATAGAAATCTTTGGATAAGGTATAATAGATAAATAAAGTATGAAATACATAACTGATGCAAATTTGCAAAAAGCAGTAAAGACAAATGTGACTAGAATGTAAACTAGTGAAATATGATACGCAAGGATTAATAGAAAGTGGAAATATAAAAAACAGAACAACTTAATAAACTGTGATGGGTATGAATCTGCCATATTATTATAAAACCTAAAAAAAAATAAATTTAGATGCCACCGAAGAGACTAGCTATAAATCTACAAGAGTGAAATATCACAAGGTTTAACGGTAAATCAGACTGCATAAAAATGCACATAAATTCACAGCAGCAGGGTAGGATATGGCAAAGATTGGGGGAGGGGGTTTGAAAATAAAGAAGCAGTGGCCACAAAACAAGAAAACCATATGTACTGTATAATGAAATTTTAAAAATGATAGTTTTAATTAAATAAGCACAATGTAGCCTGAGATAAATACAAGGTGTGGCTATTAAATAACAAGACTGCACACCAAGTTCCGCCTGTGAAAGAAAGGCACAGCAGTTTACCTTGAGCCTTTCTCTAGTTGTCTGCCAAGTCATTTTCAAATATGCCAGTTCACTTTGCAGTGAGACAGGTTTTCATTGTTGTTGTTATTTGGTTTTTAGGAGCATTAGCAACTAAGGCCGTATTGCTCCGGGGATATGCGGTGGTCGTTCCCTGACCTTTCTGCATCCTCCGTATTTGGTGATCACGGGCTCGAATCCTGGTCTAATCAAGAAGCGTGTCAAGAAACACTGCCACTCCTGCCCACCTGGCTACGGAAGCGCCTCCAGGTTTTCATTACCCTATGTTTTTGTAGTTTGCTGGATATATGAGAGACAAATGAATCGAACAGCAAATCATCTCAAATTTTTAACAAAAATAAAGAAAATGCTTACTGAAAGAGTTTGTTACATCAAATTTATGGTGAAGATATTATGTTAAGGGCTCATATTTTTGAATGGCATAAAATATTTTCAGAAGGAAGAGAGAGAATGTGAAAGACTGAATTACTAGGCCCTCCGGTAGCCATGAAAACTGATAAAAAAAATATGGACTGGGTAAGGATATTGTTTAGAAGTGATTGTCTTTTAAGCATTAGAATTGATGCTTTAGAACCCAATATGATATGGACAAAGAAACATTTCTTTGATATGGACAAAGAAACAGTTAGACAAATTTTAACTGAAAATGTAGGCATGAGAAAAGTGCATGCAAAGATAATGGCAGAAATTTTGAATGACAATCAAGGAATGAGAATATTCGAAGTTTTGAAGATCTTTTGAAAAAAAATTGAAGATCTAGATTTGTGATGAAAGTTGGCTGTTCCAGTATATCCCAGAAACTAAAAGACAGTCAATGCAATGGAAGACAAAATAATCCCTCAGACCAAAAAAAAAAGAAGCAAGAATGTGTAAAAATCAAAAGTGGAAACCATGCTTCTTATTTTCTTCATTGTTAAAGGAATTATTATGGCTGAATACGTTACCAAATTAGACTGTCAATCAAACATGCTATGTTGACGTTCTGACAAGGCTGCTTGAAAAAATTTGAAGGAAGAGACCTGAATTGTGGAAGGATGCTCCAGTGCTCGATGCTCCCGCACACAATGCACTCATTTTTCTCCAGTTTCTGCCCAAAAAAAAACAATCTCCTCTGGTGAGTAGGGTGCATATTCACCAGACTTGGCCTTTTGGCTTTTTTACTTCCTTAAACTGAATAAATGTACTTGAGGGAACCCATTTTCAACTCATTGAAGACATTCAGAAAAAAATTACCTAAGTGTTAAAAGGGCTTACAGAAGATGACAGAAATGTTTCTGTGTTTGGAAGAAATGTATGTAACAGTGTGTACAAACCAAAGGCAATTATTTTTAAGAGAATAACCTGTAAGGTATGAAATATTTCATTGTTTATTTTATTGTAACAGTATTGTTATTTAATAGCCAATATCTTATATGCAAAAACTAAATAAATTTAGCTGGCTACTGAAGAAACCAGCTGAAATCCAGATTGTGAAATGTTACAATATGAAATCCAGCAATAAATACAGCCAGTAAACCTTAATGGAATAAAGCATAGAAAACAAAAAAAAGTACCTGATCAATGACTGACAATATTTATATATATATAAACACAAATTTATTTATTTTTATTTTATTTTATTATTATTTGTGAGGGGTTTTTTTTATATGCTGGGTGTTATTATTATTATTATTTTTTTTTAGGAATTACAAAATGAGCCACTAGATAGGTTACAATTTGATGTTACTACCAAACAGGGAAAAGCCAAAAGAGTTTCAGGCTTGGTAAGTTTTAATGTTAACAGAAGTATAGTAGTGATTAGTTATGGAACAGGTTAGTATATTATTTTTAATTATTTTTTTTTATAATCTTTTTTTCTTTTTTTTTTTCAATGTCAATGTTTAATGAAATAGTAAAGTAACTAGTTGAATATTGTAAAATAAAGCTTCTGTAAAGTGCAAAAATGTTATAGAATCACAATTTTGAAAAATGCCTTTCATAACATAATTATATTTTTACTAATTACATTATTATTAATATTGTAATTAAATTAATTTTTGATCACTAATTTGATGAGCAATTTTCTATAATTCTTTTTTACATTATGCCATTTCACATTATTTTAAGTTCTTCAGAATATGAAATTTTATCAGTTGCAAATATTTGAATAATTAACGTGATTTTTGTTGATATAAGCAGGCCCGTAGGATCTGTACAAAATATTCTTTTTAAGTTTCATTTCAAACTCATTCACACTTTGTGTGTGTATCAGTTTGAAATATCATACTTTGGAAGTGAGTGTTTGAATTTGAAACAAACTACCATCTGGTTGAACATGCTACCATCTGGTAATATTGTGTGAGTAGTTTGGATAAATTTAAGGACTTACAAAATGAGCCACTAGATAGGTTACAATTTGATGTTACTACCAAACAGGGAAAAGCCAAAAGAGGGAATAGACAGATGAGGTGTTTTTTTTTTTTTTTTTGCTGATGCTATTATAAGCTTGTTTCTTTGCATCATTTGCCACTGCTGCTGCTACCACTACTACTATTATTAATAATAATAAAAAAACAGTTACCATTTAGTTTTATTTAAAATTTTTATGACTACTTTTTTTAGAACAATCTTAGATAGATACACTTCTAATTCTTTATTTTGGCAAAAGTAAATACTTTATTTTTAATCATTAAAACTTTTTTTTTTTTTTAATTTTTTTTTTTTTTATGAAAACCCTGAACACAAAAGGTATTAGAACCTATAGTACTTAGTACCGTGCTTGGGTTGGAGGTTGAGAAGACAAAAGAAGATATTTGTTGACATTAGACTTGAACTTCTGTAGACTGCAATTTTCAGGAAATACTACGAAGGAAGGTTGTTCCAGAAAACGGCAGTTGAATGAATAAACGAGGAAGATGAAAAGTTGATTCTGTGAGATTGAAGTTGGACAGTAAATGGATGTTGGCTGGTGGCAGCACATGTTTGGATTGTTTTGAAAGAGAGAGAGAGAATGGGAATTATAGAAAACAATTTAAAAGAACAATGCCCATGGAAGTATCTGTAGAAAAGGCATGCAGTAGAAAGAGTATGTCTGTGAGACAGAGTGGAGAGACTCTGTTAGAGACGAGTCAATAATTAACCTAACTGCCCTCTTCTGAATCTAGAAGCCTGGGAGAGGTTTTGGGGGCATTGCCCCAGATGTGAGAACAATATTTCATAGTAGGGCAGATTCGCGATTTGTACAGAGTGAACAGTTGTTTGGAAGAGAAATAATGCCAAGAGCGAAAGAGAAAACCAAGTTTTTTAGATGCAGAGGAAGCAATATTTGTAATGTGCTTGTGCCAGGAGAGATTAGAAGTCAGGGTAATCCACAAAAGAGATATATCATCTTGCCTAGAAATTGGAGTGTCACCAAAGCATAGGAGCAGAAGAATCCTTTTTTGCATGGTATAAAACAGGACTGAGTTTTAGAAGAATTTAAATTAAGTTATCTTTACCCCCACTGGAGATCAGCATTTAAGGAAATGGTAGTAGATATTCGAGAAGTTGACGCTGTTTGCGCAGGTCGAGGTTCTCAAACTGGGAAGAGGAATGCAATGTGCTATCATCGGCAAAACTATTAATCGGTAAAAAGGATTTCCAGTCAATGGAAGAAGGTCATTAATATACTAGAGGAAAAGAGTGGGAGAAAGAACTGAACCTTGGGGGACACCAGCATTAGTGGAGAAGACAGAGAGCCATCTACCATCACCCTCAGTGAGTGGTGAGAGAGATAACTGGATAAGCAATCACAAAAAACAGTTGACAAACCATAAGATGGAAGCTTGTTTAGAAGACCTTTGTGCCAAACACGATCAAAAACCTTGGAGATATCAAGAGCAACTGCTTGTGTTTCACCGAACTTTTCCATTGAATTTGTCCCTAAATGGGTAACGTAAGCCAGAATGTCACCAGTGGATCGACACTGACGGAATCCATACTGGTGATCGTTGATCAGAAGGAAGGTTTCTAGGTAGTTTAATAGTTGGCAATTAATTGATTTCTCCATTACTTTAGAAAGAGTAGAAGTAATTGCAATGGGATGATAATTGGATGGGAGGGATTTGTCACCCTTTTTAGGAACTGGCTGGATATGAGCAAATTTCCAAGCAGAAGGAAAAAACACCTTTGGAATAAGAAAGTGAAAAATGGCGGCAAAGAATAGGAGTAAGTTCAGGAGCACAGGTTTTGAGAACAAGTGAAGAAATACCATCGGGACCTAGAGCTTTCTTAGCATCAAGATTCGTCAAAATCCTTCTGACATCCTTTTGACAGAAGACCACAGGATGCATTGAATGGAGCATGTTGGGAATGGTGGGAGGTGTTTTACCAAGACCCTTAATACATGAGTTGGAAGAAAAATGGGATGCTAGCAGGTCAATTTTATCCTTGGCTGAAGTGATAATAGAACCATCTGGTTTTGACAGAGATGGGCAAAAGTTGCAGCCAATAGCTTTGGCAAGAGACCAGAATGCTTGACTACCATTAAGGCAAGAAGCAAGTTTTCTACTCTTAGCCTGTTCAAAATCTAGTTTGGACTGATTAATAACTGCTTTACAATTGTTGTGGGCTTTGGCGTAGGCAGAAAATGAAACTGAAGAATTGGAAACAAGCCAAGTTCGACATGCAATATTCTTCTCTTGAAAGCCTTAGCACATTTATTGGAAAACCAAGGTTTAGATAAAGGACGAGATTTTAAAGTAGCATGTTGAATAAAGGATTCCATTCCTACAACAATAATCTGACCATGGAAAAGAAATCTCGCAGGTTATCCCATTTTGCATTCTTGTAATGTCAAACAACATGAGGTTGGGAATAGCCATGAGATAAAGGCTCCATTGGAGAAGAGACAATCACCAAGTTATGATCTGAGGTGCCTAAAGGACTACTCACTTCAACCGTGTACTTAGAAGGGTTGTTTGTGAGAAAAAGAGCAAGCGTGTTGACTGTATGGTTAGGATTGTCCGGTATTCTAGTAGGTAAATGAACAGTCTGTGTGAGATCATTAGTCTCTGAACTTGTTAGAAGCTTATATGATTTTGAATATGTTTAAGGACCTCTGAATATAAATGCTAGTATACATACACACATATATAGAAAATGTTTTTTTTATCATTTTAGCATATTGGATTTGTGGAAGAAAGAAAGTTTGTAACTTATAAACCTCCACCTGTTATTACTGAATATCAAAGAGAAACTGAAGAATCTTTAGCATTATCAGCAGAATGGTTTGAAAGGATGGGATTTTTGGAAGAAGACTTGAATTGGTTACTAAAATTACAGCATCATAGGTAAGTTTGTACTTGTTTTGTTATTGATATTAATTATGTAATTGAAACAATTTCATTTTGCCATAAATTGAAACATTAAAATCTCATGATTATCTACTATGAGTACAGTTAAGGTTTGCGCTAGTTCATAATTAACACTAAGTGAGGCAATAGATTTTTATGTCATCAATGATCAATAGGAGAGTACAGTCGGTCCTCGTATAACACGTGTTTACATTACACGAATTCGATCATACATGATTTATAAATAGGGGAACGATATCTTATATAACATGAACCGAATTCGCTTATGCACGATTCGCCTTTGTGTTTACAAGAAATGACAGTCGGACGCAGAATCACCCCAACCGAACGCAAGACGATAGGAATGAAGAGAAGATTCTGAAAATGTATTTATGTGTTTTATATCAGTGAAGGGGAAACACATTTCACCATGATAACGTAAAAACCAACACAATTCCAGCTATCGATATAATCGCAAATGCAATTAGATGGAGTTTACTACCAGTTTATAACAGATTCCACTAGCAGAAACGCAACTGGAAATTGTTTTATGGTAGTAACCACCAGAAATATGCTTTAGTAAAATATGAGGTGTTAATAGTGTACTCTGCCTTTACGGTGTTGTTTATTCATTTGCTACACGCGCGCAGCTTTGTTTATGTGTATCAAGCGTGCCTCCTCGTTTTGTAATTGTGCTTTATTCCCTAAAAATGAGTGAAATACTTAAAAGGTGTGAAAAGGAAGCGTCCTGGTGAAGACTGCAGATTCAGAGAGAGAAAAAAAGAAAAGCAATATCGATAAACAGAGGCGGACTGGTTCAAAAATTCTTACCCGGGAAAATTTATAGTGGCCTCATACTACGGTTTATGGCCAAAATCACACCGGCCTCCGGCCCACCGGGATTTCCTGGGTAAGGCTTATGGCCAGTCCGCCTCTGTCGATAGAGAAAAAATATGAAATTGTGAAACGCTTTGAGCGAAATGAAAGACCATGTGATATTGCACGTGCTACAGACCTAAATGAGGCAACGCCGAGAATTACAAAGAATGCAGAGAAAATAAAAACAACTTTCATAGCAGGAACACAAAGTGTAATTAGATTAAGACACAAAGAATTGGAAGAGATGGAACGGCTGTCATCTGTTTAGATAGAAAATCAAACAAAAAACAAGTTTGCTTACGATAGAAGCAAAAGCATTAGCAATATTTTATTACGTAATAGTCATAATAAAATACGTAAGTATTTTATTACGTAAAAACCAACACAATTTTTATTATATTATAATAAAAAATATATTATAATATTTTTTATTACGTATTTTAATCGTTATAAAATACGTAATTATTTTATAACGATTAATTAAAATTACCTGATTATTTATTGTGTTTGGTAATGTTTTGGTTCCAAATGTGTGTTCAATCTTGGGTGGTCGGCACCTAACCCCACTTTTCCCATAGGGCCTGTTGTTTTTATTGCACGATTTTGCATTGCACGAGGGTTTCTAGGAACACAACTATCGTGTTATACGAGGATAGACTGTATATGAAATACTCCAAGTTTAGTCTCGTCATGTTGCATACGAATGGTTCTCCATAATTTTTTATATTGCTTAAAATACTACATGCAGCAACACCCTGAAATATTGTGTTATGTATTTTTTTTTTAAATACTTTGTAGTGTATTTTTTAATTACTTTGTAGCCTTTATTGGTAACACATCGATTTTTTTTCACACTTTAATTTTTGAAAATTTTATTAGTACACAAAATAATAGATAAATAGTAAGTGCAGGCAGAGATGAAAGCAATTCTTGCACTGCTTCTGTTGGGACATGCCTAAAAAGCAAGGTGTCAGAGATTGCGAGGTCTGCTCAGCATTCTCATGGGACTAACAAATACATGGGCTGTGTCAAGATCAATTTGGTGTGGCATAAGTATTGGGAAAACAAAAATAAGAGTAGGAGTGATTATAAGCCAAAAACCTGTGATGAATATAATGAATGACTATACAGACAAATAGTGGGCCAGTAAATTAGAATGCCATATGATGGATGATTTTAACTTTACAGATACTGACTGAAACTTGTGGATTGGTCACTCACCCGGTAGTAAGACTTTTGTGGTTTATTGGATGACTGTTTTCTACATTAGCAAGTTGGAGAGGCAGTGAGAGAAAGCAATACTCTTGATCTGATTATCAGCAGTGACTGTTTTTGCAAGAATATCCAGATAAAGGAACCACTGGGTTGCAGTGATTATAATATATTGATGGGATCTTCTTAAAGATATAACTATTGTCAAGAGTGAAGGAAAGGGATTTTGCTTTTGTAAAGGGAACTACAGTGATCTAACAATTTTTAAATCCTTTTCAGTGGGTCCAACTGAAAATGGGAACCATTCAGAGAATTAATCATAGAATATACTACGCTACTAACTAAGAGATATTGTTCAAGGTTTAGACCCAAATGGGTGTCAGGTGAGACTAATGTAAGAGAAGAAAAATGCATGGGATGAGTATAAATTAGAATGGGGTACAAACCTATAGTAAGTTCAAACTAACCTGCAATCAAGTCACTGTGGCATTTTACTAAATGGGTTAAGCAAGCTAAGGCAGATTATGAGAAGAATTTAAATGACTTAAAATGCAAAGAAAAGTAGCAAAGAATTTCTTTGCTTATGTTAACACTAGAAGGAAAGGATTACATTGGCCTGCTAGATATGAATGGCATGACTGTTGATGATCCTGTTCAGGTTGCTGACAAGCTAAATAAATATTTGCATCTACATTTACTTGCGAAGAAGTTTTTAGGGATGGGACTACCAGAAATACATCAAGTTGTAACTTTAAGCCAAATGATTTCGTGATAACTGAAAAGGAAATGGCAGAGAAATTGTTGAAGCTGAACGTAAATAAGACACCTGAGGCTGATGGGAAATCTGTCCAGTTAAGTTAAAAGAAGCATCAAAAGAAATGAGCCAACCTGTGACCATAAGATTAAGACAACATCCTTAGATTCAGGAGAGGTCCCTATGTTTTTCAGACATGCAAATGTTTTCCCATACAAAAGAGATCAGGCGAAGTGAGTAACTACAGACCTAATAGCTTGACTGCTATTTGACTGAAATTAATGGAGTCACTGGTTAAAGAAGTAATGCAGGGCCCTCTAGATAGAAATGCAATTATATGACAATGACAATCACAACATGGATTTGTTAAGTGGGATTCTTGTGTGGCTAATCTGATTGGATTACTGACGCATTAAAAATGAACTAGAGCAAAAAATTATTTTGACATTATTATACTTCAGAAAACTTTTGATAGTATTTTATGTTTTATGATTGCTGTTCAGATTGCTATCAGGGAGTAAGCTACTGCTATGGGTAAGGGGGGGGGGGGTTGAGTGGGAGACCAGAGAGTGGTTATTAATAGACACTGCTCTTCTTGGAGGCGCCTCCGTAGCCAAGTGGAAAGGAGCAGCAGTGCGTAGCACACGCTTCTTGATTAGATCGGGGTTCGAGCCCACCACCACCAAATACGGAGGATGCGGAAAGGTCAGGGAATGACCACCGCATATCCCGGAGCAATATGGCCTTAGTTGCTAATGCTCCTAAAAACCAAAATAACAACAAGCTCTTGTTTGTTATTCCACAAGGTTCGGTGCTGGGTCCATTGCTGCTTTCTATATTTATTAATGATGTTGATGAAGGCACATCAGGCTTCATGCCCAGGTTTGCAGAAGATACAAAGGTTGGCAGAATGATTAATGCAGTATGCAATGTGCTACTGCAACATGATCTAAAGAAATTAGATGTGCTAAGAAGTACCAGTTGAAGCTTAACATTGACAAATGCATGGTACTGCATATGGGTAGCAGTATTCCCAGTAACATACCAACTGTGTGGTACCACACTTATGGTAATAGAGAACAAAAAAGTGTTGTGGGTATTTGTGCAGTCAGATATGAAGTTCTCTGAGCATTGCAGACAGGCTGCTAAGACAGCTCATAGGGTTTGGTCAGTAATATGTAGGAATTTTGCCAGCAGGGATAAGGAGGTGATCAAGATAAGGTCATTGTATAAAGCAATGTTTAGGCTCCATCCCAGTACTGCATACAGATATAGAAGCCCCATTTTGGGAAAGATGTGGATCTGATGAAACAGGTGGAGAAACAGGGAAACTAGATTAGTCAGGGAAACAAAAGGGTGCTATTAGCATCTGGAAATAAGCACCTGCAATGAGATCTGATTGAAGTACTTAAGGTTTTGAATGGATTAAGTAAGTTAAATGTTGATAAGGTAAATGTCCTTACTCATGCTTACACATAAGTGGCATAAATTGAAGTTGAGGAAGAATGGTTGCTGGATAGATGTGTAGAAATTTGCTTTCAGCCAGAGGGTAGTTGATTGTTGGAACAAACTGCCTTTTGATGTTATGGAGTTGAATAAATTTGAGAAATTAGACAGATTATTAGAGGGGATGGACAGGTGATGTAGGAAGTTTTTTTTTTTATTTTTATTATTATTATTTATTTTTTGTCTGATGCTGTATAAGCTTTCATCCATTGCCAATATCATCTATATAATATATAATATCTTAAAAATATTATGCCTAGTTGCATTTAGTCTTACTTAAACATTGCCAATATTAATGTGAGTGGGCATTCAATAAATTTTCTACCTAAGGTACTTCACATAGTTATATTTCAATCATTCATGATTTATCATGTTCCTACATATCTCAACTTGAATCATACTAATTTTGATTCCACTATGTTTTTAGGTTGTGCTGTTGTAACAGAAAGAAGGAAGATGCCTATATCAAATTATGGATTTGCTGAAATCAGAGCATCATTCAGTCATCAAGTTTCTCACCAAAGAAGGAGACGTCTCCGTAGCCAGGTGGGAAGGAGCAGCAGTGCGTAGCACACGCTTCTTGATTAGACCGGGTTTCGAGCCCGTGACCACCAAATACGGAGAATGCGGAAAGGTCAAGGAATGACCACCACATATCCCCGGAGCAATATGGCCTTAGTTGCTAATGCTCCAAACAAACAAATATCAACATCAACAACCAAAGAAGGAAATAGGCTAAAGGCCATTCATGAAATGGTGGCTGTGTATGGCAACAGTTCACCTTTAGAGTACCAGGCGAAATTCTGGTCAAAACAATTCAAGTCGGCTAGAAAGCCCATCAAAGATGATCCATGTCCAGGAAGGCCTGTGACAGCGACCACTCCAGAAGTGTACCAAGCTGTGGAAACCTTTGTGCTGAATGACATGTTTAAAGGTGTCCCAAATCTCTAGGGAATGTGACATGTCTGAGGGAACAGTTATAACTATCCTCCATGAACATTTGGAGATGACTAAGATCAATGCAAGATGGGTCCCCAGATTTACGGTGTGAGAAGAATTTAGAGGTTTATGGAAGGGATTCTGAAACTTTCATCTACAGGATTGTTATGGGTGATGAAATGTGGGGTTGCTGATGCAATAGAAGCACGAGGATTCTCCCCCACCCAAAAAATTTCGGACACAGCCTTCAGCTGGCAAGATTATGGGCACCATTTTTTGGGATACTGAAGGAATTTTGTACATTCACTACCTGGAACACAAGCAGTCACTGGGAAGTCATATGCATCCCTACTGTATAACCCAAGGGATGTCATAAAGGAAAAATGCCATGGAAAACTTTCCAGGGCTGTGCTGCTTCATTGCAACACACCAGTGCACAGGTCACATGCTGTTGCTGCTGCTTTGAGGGATTGTGACTTTACAGAACTTACCCATCCACCTTACAGTTTGGATCTGGCCCCCATTGACTATTTCCTGTTTTGACATCACTTTGCTGTTGATAATGAACTGAAGTCTGCTGTTTCTGCTTTCTTTAATGGACAGGACAAAGAATTTTATTTATCTGGTATTTCCTCATTGCCAACAAAATGGAACAAGTGTATTGAAGTTTGGTGGGGGGGGGGAATTACATTGAAAACTAAAACCAGATTTTTGCCTCTATCTCATTTCCTTCATAGGTAGGTAGATAATTTATTGAATGCACCTTATATTACTGTAGAAGCACATTAATACAAACTTGTTTATACAAGCACATGCTCTTTCTAAAGGATAGGCTTTATATTACACATTCAGTTATTAAAAATTTGGTAAATATATATTACAAAGTCAGTTTTCCCACAAGAAATAAATTGCTAATTTGATGTTATACAAAGTTTGATACAATCTTAATTAAACACCCCCATCCCCCAAAAGAAACATTTTCTGTTCAAAGTAATCTTGCAATGATGGAAAATTAAGTGAAAAAAAGTATTACTGTTCTGTTATGCTGCAATATAGATGGCAGTGTAAAATTGCACCCATTTGTGATTGGAAATTTTTTCAATCACAATTAGGTACAGTTTTGATTCAGTTACTGCACTGCAGCAACTGGATCAAAATATTATTATAACCTCAAGAGAGCATATAAAGACTGTCTGATAAAGTACTTGGTCCTCAACATAGGAGGAGGGAACAATCTGTAGCCAGAGTGGAACATCTTTGATATATGTTATTTTCTGGGACGGTATTGCTTTAAAAACTTTACATCAACTGCTTTACAAAGAATGGCTTTGTTAAGAATATTGAATAACATTGTCCAGAAAATGAATGTGATGGGATGGGAACACCAATGCCGATGTCAGAAGAGCTGCTGATCACCATGCAAAATGAACTGTGCTCTACTTAAGAATTAAGAATACAGGTAAGGCAAATTGTGCAAATGAAATTGAATCCTTTCATTAAATCAATTTATTAAAGAGTTAATTGGTTTCATGTTTATTTTATTATTAATACTAATCACAGTAGTTTATGTAATACTAATTATATATTTGGCGAAGGTAAAGAAAGCTAACACGAGAACCACCGGAAACTTCGGGAAACTTTTAGCAGTCAAACACTTTTCCTAGTACAGCAGCATCTCCCTGCATTCTCAGTAAACAGATGGTGTGTGTTATCGGTAATGGCAGTAGAAGTCAATAACGATGTATTGATTAGTTTTTTCTCATTATTAAAAGCAGATTATCGGAGTTCATGAGTGGAATGCCTTCACATCTGAAATTTACTTATGGGTACACCCTCCAGATTGCCTCAGTCTTAAGATTTTATTCCCCTTTCCCACTTACTGATAGGAAAATGACTTCTACTGCAACTACCCGATAACACACACCGTCTGTAGAATTCATTTTCGTATCAGTTTAAAACAGTGGGAAGAGGGGATAAACACCCTAAGACTGAGGCAGTCTGGAGGGTGTACCTATAAGTAAATTTCAGCCCACTCATGAACTCTGGTAATCTGCTTTTAATAATAAGAAAAAACTAATCAATATATCATTATCGACTTCTACTGCCACTACCAATAACATGCACCATATGTTTACCGAGAATGCAGGGAGAAGCTGTGCTACAGGGAAATGCTTTTGACCGGTAAAAGTTTCCCATGGTTCTCGTGTTGGCGTTTTTTACTTTAGCCATATATTTTCATTTCAATTATTTTTTCTTTTCTTGTGGCTTCTCTTATAAAATGTAAACAAAATATTCTTATTATTGTTAGAAAAAGAATACATTAATATTAATAGATATGTACCATTTAAAAATGGCCAAATTTTAAAAACCTTATTATTACAAAAGCTGAAAATTTTGGCCCTCTGAACTTTTGTATCAATGAAATTCTGCTATAATACTAAAATTTATAATGCACTTATGATAGAATATTTATTGAAATTTTTTTCTTTTCATATACAGTAGACTCTCGATTTTCTGAAATAGATGGTAAAAAAATATTCTCGGATAATCGATTTCCCGGTTAATCCAAAAATACAATAAGTTCCTGACATACGTAAGAGATACATTCCAGTACTTCTTACATAAGTTGAGTTTCACATAACTCGGGAATGACTAATAAAATATTGCTACTATATCCCCGATCTGCCAAAATTACAAAAACCACATAATATCCTCAGAAGAATGAAGAAAAATAGTTATATATTTTTAATTAGTTCAATTAAAAACTTATCTGAGGACAGTGGTGAAGTAACTGGAGTGGCACATAAGAAAAGAAAACATAAAAGGAAGAAAAAATGCATGTTATTGAACTGTAAAAACTGATATGTATTTCGTAGCCTTGGTTATTATTATAGTTGATTTTCATTGGTGCTGACCGCTTCTCGTATTGTCTTTCTCCTTTATTGTGTTTATCGTTGCCACTGACAAATCTGAATTCTGTGTGATACATGTTATTAATGTTTGGCCATTTTCATACATCCTTATTATTTTAATTTTCTGATCCAACTCAATTGCTTTCCTTTTCTTTATAGATTTACTAGTACTGCTGTCACTTATTCTCTTAGTCAGCACCGTGATAACGGTCAAAATGAAAATTTTATGTAAAGAACTAACTTTACAGGGTTAAGGCAAAAACTCATTATTATCACTCCACGCAAGCTCACATTTTACTAAAGCACATTTCTGGAGGTCAGTGCCATAAAACAATAAAAACAATTTGCACTTTCTGGTTTATTGGGCTTTTCTGTTAGTGCAATTCATTATAAACAGGTAGTAAACTCGATCTTATTGAATTAGTGATAATACTGATAGCTGGAATTCTGTGGGTTTTTTACGTTATTATAGTGAAATGTGTGTCCCCTTCACTGAAATCTTTGGTCATACAAAAAAATATATAAATAACGTAACATAAGTCCGAAGCTACATAAATTGGGGACACTGTATTGAAAAATGTTCAGCAAACTACGTAAAAAGTATGGCAATAGATAGAAAAAATGAAAAAAAACTTACCACGCACTACCCGCATGTCCAATACGATGCTTCCCTTTATTTTTTACAATGTCGTATATGGTTTGGTCACCAACATTACAGTGGTTCTTTAGAGATTTAACAGATGCACCATTTTCAAACTTTGGAATAATTTCAAGTTTTTCTTTAATTGAAAGCACAGCTCTTGCGTTTGCCCATTTTCGCGATTTCTAAACGAAAAAAAAAAAAATTTTTTTTTTTTAAGTAGTATAAAAAAAAAAAATTTCAACCTTTCTGACATACATAACGAAACAAAATTTGTCCTTTTGTGGTGCGACAGAGCACAACAATCGACGCGATGCACTAAAACAAACTAAACATTTGGTCTCTTTTTTTCTCTTTCTTTTTTTGAGCGGTGGGTGTGAAGACAGTGGGGGTTGCAAGATAATAGGTACACTAATCTCCCAATGACAACTTATAATGCCGCTTCTTGTCATTTATTTACTTATGACTTGCAAAACATTGTTTATACCTATTCTATTTATTACTTGAATTTTATGATTTCTGGTTTATTTTTTATTTTTTTATTTTTTTTAATTTGGAATCGTGAAGTGTCCCGGTTAATCTGATCCCGGTAAATCGAGAGTCTGCTGTACTTGCACACATACAAGGGAAGATTACCTAATTTCATCTCTTCCTTTGTGTTTCCTCATTTAATTCTTATTTAAGTTGATTTGCTGTTTTCTGTATTACCAATCATAGGATGGTTTTCTGGTTAGTAGAATTTGAGGTCACCTGATAATGACCTACATATGATGGGAAAGTAATAAGATCAATTTCTCACTGTCTTAATCATGCAGTGCAGTTTTTCTTATGGTTTTTGTGTACTGTTTGGTCAAAATTGGCAAATCGTGCATATTTACATTTTGAGTTTTTGAAAAGAAAACTTACAGATTTGCCAATTTTTATGGTAAATACACTTCCACATTGAGACATTGTTAATAAAGGAACAAATTTGCATTGCATTGATAAACAAGCAACAAGGAATGGTTACATAATAAAAGCCTCCCATGTACACATATAACATCAGTTAGAACAATATCATGTCATCTATGCCTGTAAGTTGTGGTTTTGTGACCGTCTACATAAGTAGTACTGTGTATGCTTATCACTTTCTTTATAGTACAGTATGATAATATGTTACGATGTGAAGTGAAATACTTGAATTACAAAGTATGAGGATCAATATGAAAGTAATTGCCTCCTAATTTTTTGATTTCAAATGTGACACCGTCGATCATTTTGCGTGTCACTGAGTGGTCGCTAGAGGTCTCTAGTTCCACCATACTGAGCAGAGCTGTAATCAGTCTTATAAGTGCAGTACACGGATAGTTCAAAATGGTGGCTGGTACAAATATACGTATCAAACAAAGAGTGGTGATTGAATTTCTTACCAAGGAAGAAGTAATGTCTATCGAAATCCATACTCATCTAAAAAATGTTTATGGTGACAATACTGTATATATGAGTACAGTTAGACATTGGGTAAGACACTTTAAAGAATGGGGAAGGTGGCATTGTTGACAAGCCCCGAAGCGGCCAGCCAGTAACGTCAGTGACAGCAGACAACAAGAGCCAGATCAACATGCTGATCAAAGAGGACTGCCAGATCACAACTCTCGAATTGTGTGATGCAGTAGGTATATAGAGAAACCTGCTGTGATAACCATCATAAAGGAACTAGGGTACAACCATTTTTTGGACCACCAAAAATTGTGGTCCCAAAAATGGTGACACATGACTACAAAGAAGCCATTGCAAAACTTGGGTGCACTGTTCTTCCTTACTCCTCTCATAGCCCGGATCTTGCACCTTCTGACTATCACCTCTTTGGCCCGCTGAAGGATGCACTCTGTGGAACCCATTTTGTGGAAAACAACCAATTCAAGCATAGTGTTCGCAAAGCCCACTGGAGCAAGAGTAAGGACTTTTACAGAATTGGAATACAGCTTCTGACTCAGAGATGGCAGAAGTACATAGAAAATGATGGTGACTTTGTAGAAAAATAAGTGTGTTTTTTAATGATTGAGGATTAATTGGTGTAAAAGGCATAGTTGTAGGAATTAAATTTTCTGAGTTGAAAAATAGGAGGCATTACTTTTGTGCCACTCCTTGTAGATAGGTTCTAATGCAAATTTTACTGTAATACACCACTACTTGAGATGGAAAAAATGGCTGTGGGGGGTGGTGAATACATGATTAAGCACAAACTTGAAAGGAAAAATAGAAGTAGGCAGACAAATGCCAGAACATATGGTATCTTGATTGATGGTGATATTATCTGTGTTGCACTATAGAGTTCTACATTTTATGGATAAAAAAATATATAAAAACTAAAGGAAGAGATTTCAGTAATTTATTAAAAACCATGTGTATTTCAATGTTTATTTATGCAATTCATTTATTGAAATATTGATCAAACCTCCATAGGGTTAATAAATAATGCAATTCTGTATCATACTGTGTTTATTAGCATTTTCACTATTTTTCTTACCTGTATTTGAAACTCAAGTATTAGAATAACTCATCCCTTTATTATTGCTTAAATTTATTATTTTAATTATTATACAAAATTCAATATAATTATTATATTAAAATTTTTCCCTTGAGAAAATCCTGTGAGTCACCCAGTGAGGGTTAAGGCACATGATATTGAAGCAAGATGAAAAATAATTTAATCTGTGATTGCATTTTTTGCATTCTGTTAAGTGTTCTGTTAATCTTTTCGGAAAATTAAATGCATTAGGCATAATCCTTATGGGTTTTGATAATTAACTATATAATATCGGTGTAAATACACCATAGTTAACCCATAGATTTGAGCTACGATTGTAGCGTAGAAGGCATCGTTTTAATTGTATCTCATAATGTGGTTGCCTTCACAACAAGATAGCTACTATTGAATTACTTCAAATAAATAATGCTTCTCTAGTAGAGAAGACTACTGTTATTTATTTACAGCGTACCACCACCCAGACGATTGTTTCGAAGCTTATTGGCTTCGTCATCAGTGGGCGGGTTGGTAATACAACAAGCCATCTCAGTTGCGAAGTTATATCCACATTATGAGAGATGCCAGAAGGGTGTGGTGGTAATGTATTTGGAAAATTAAATGCACTAGGCATAATCCTTATGGGTTTTGATAATTAACTATATAATATCGGTGTAAATACACCATAGTTAACCCATAGATTTGAGCTACGATTGTAGCGTAGAAGGCATCGTAGAAGGCCCTTCTGGCATCTCTCATAATGTGGATATAACTTCGCAACTGAGATGGCTTGTTGTATTACCTACCCGCCCACTGACGACGAAGCCAATAAGCTTCGAAACGATCGTCCGGGTGGTGGTACGCTGAAAATAAATAACAGTAGTCTTCTCTACTAGAGAAGCGTTATTTATTTGAAGTAATTCAATAGTAGCTATCTTGTTGTGAAGGCAACCACATTATGAGATACAATTAAAACGATGCCTTCTACGCTACAATCGTAGCTCAAATCTATGGGTTAACTATGGTGTATTTACACCGATATTATATAGTTAATTATCAAAACCCATAAGGATTATGCCTAGTGCATTTAATTTTCCAAATACATTACCACCACACCCTTCTGGCATCTCTCATAATGTGGATATAACTTCGCAACTGAGATGGCTTGTTGTATTACCTACCCGCCCACTGATGACGAAGCCAATAAGCTTCGAAACGATCGTCTGGGTGGTGGTACGCTGTAAATAAATAACAGTAGTCTTCTCTACTAGAGAAGCATTATTTATTTGAAGTAATTCAATAGTAGCTATCTTGTTGTGAAGGCAACCACATTATGAGATACAATTAAAACGATGCCTTCTACGCTACAATCGTAGCTCAAATCTATGGGTTAACTATGGTGTATTTACACCGATATTATATAGTTAATCTTTTCATAAGAGTCAAAATAGAATAAGGATTGCAATATTATATTATTTATATAAAAGTTTCATAAACGTTTCCACTCCTGAATGCTTTATTTCAATCATAATATATAGGTTCTGGTCCCAGGTAGTTTACTATGAAGAAGTCCATAAATGTTTAGAATCATACCTTTCAGATGCTCCAAGGTAAGTTATAATTTTATATAGTTATAAATTTGTAGATTTTTACACTTTTTTAAAGTTCATTTCATATAAATTTCAATTCACCATTCTTGTATTTATAATACTCTTCTGGGCTTCATCTCCCTATTAAAATATTTTTGAGACAATTTAAGCTCACAAGCAGGCTGCCAGTGGCCGTTTTTCTCTGAGTAATGCTGTTCTTACTGCTTGAGCCATGCTATCCTTCCTGGCTCTTAATATTTCATATTCATTATTATATTAAATCAATAATAATAATAATACCAAAACTATTACAAATTTTAAAAACTATAAAAGAACACTTTAAAATAAGCTCTGGTACTATTTATAATTCTAAGAATTTAAAAAATAAATACTTTAGCATTAGCATTAGTAGAGGCATTTGATGCAAGAAAGCAAGCTTATGCAGCATCAGCCAAAAAAAAAAAAAATAAATAAATAAATAAATAAAAAATAACCACTTCCACTTCACCCCTCTGTTTGTTCGAAATACCTGTCCAGCTGAGCCTTAAACTTATTTAGGCTATCAACTTTCACGACAAGGGATGGAAGTCTATTCCAGCAACCAACCACCCGCTGGCTAAAGGCAAATTTCCTCACATCTATCCTACATCTGTCTTTCCTCAATTTGAATTTATGCCCTCTCAGGTGATTATTCTGAGCAAGAGGAAGAATCCCATCAGCATTGAGCATGCTCAAACCATTCAACGCTTTATACACCTCTATCAGATCACCTTGCCGGTGCCTAGTCTCCAGACACTGTAATTTGCAAAACGTAAGCCTTTCTTCGTAAGAGCACCCCTTTGTTCCATTCACTAATCTTGTTGCCCTTCTCTGTACTCGTTCCAGCATCTCTACATCCTTCTTGAAATTAGGCCTCCAGACCTGTATACAGTACTCTAGGTGCTGTCTGACCATTGCCTTATACAAGGGAATAATCATCTCCTTATCCCTGCTAGAAAAATTCCAATATATCATCGACAATACACCATGAGCTACTCTTGCAGCCCGTCTGCACTGCTCAGAATACTTCATATCTGCCTGCACAACCACCCCCAGGTCCCTTTCATTCTCTACTACTGTCATTGTAGTACCACAGAGTTGATATGTTGCTCTGGGGTTGCTGTTTCCCATATGTAGTACTTTACATTTGTCAATGTTAAACTTCAGTTGCCACCTCTCAGCCCATCTGCTCAACCTTTCTAGATCCTGTTGCAGTAGCATAGTGTCAGCAGTGTCCTTGACAACCCTGCCAACCTTTGTATCGTCTGCAAACTTGGACGTTAAGCTTGATATATCATCATCAATATCATTTATAAATACAGAAAACAATAATGGACCCAATACTGAACCCTGAGGGACTCCACTAATAACATTAGTCCACGATGAGCAATGTCCATTGATTACCACTCTGTCTTCTCCCCCTCAACCACCCCTTTATCCATAGCAGCAATTTGCCTCCAATGCCACACTGCTCCAATTTGTGCAGCAGTCTTCCATGTGCAACAGTATCAAAAGCCTTTCTAAGATCCAAGTATATAATATCAAAGTTATTCCCTGCATCCAGTTCTTTTGTGACTGCATCATAGTATCCAATCAAATTGGTCAGGCAAGACTTTCCCTTAACAAAACCATGCTGTGTCTGAGCTATAACTGAAGTCTTGTCTAGATGATCCTGCAGTGCTTCCTTGACCAGTGCCTCCATTAATTTTCCAGGAACAGAAGTTAAACTCACAGGTCTATAATTACTTGTGTCGCCCTTTGATCCTCCTTTGTGAATTGGGGTCACATTTGTACATGTCCAGTCCATGGGTACTTCCCCTGAGTCCAAGGAAGCTCTCATAATTATGGCTAAGGGTTTGCTTACTTCCTTTGCTGCTTCCTTTAATATAACTGGATAGATCCCATCCACCCCAGGTGCCTTTCTTGTATTTATCTTCAACAATTTCTCCTCCACTTTACTCTCAGTTATTACAAGATTATCTAGCTTACTGCCAGAGTTGAATACACCTCTGGCATTCCCCTCCCTGAATAACTCGTCATGTGTGAATGTCGATGCAAAATATTCATTCAGTTTGTTAGCTACCTGAGCAGGATCATCAACAGTTGACCCATCAATATCAAGTGGACCAATCTGATTCATCCCCTTCCTTCTAGAGTTTACATAATTAAAGAACTGTTTGCTGTTTTTCTTTGCATCCCTTGCCAAAGATTTCTCGTAATCTGCCTTCGCCTGCCTAACCTCCTTTGTAACTTGGTTACAGATCAACTCGTATCTATCATAGGGCTTCTGTGTCACGTGTTAATTTGTATGTATCCCATGCATTTTTCTTCTCTGCCATATGTCTCATTAGTTCATCTGACATCCACTTAGGCCTAAACCTTGAACAATATTTCTTAATTGGTATGTAAAGCCTAGTAGCTTCCAAGATAAGTTCTTTGAATGCTTCCCATTTTGAATTTGCTGTTGGTAACATCATCAGTTGGTCCCACTGTATAGAATTTAAATACTGTCTCAGTCCATCGTAGTCGCCTTTACAAAAGCAATAACCCTTCCCTTTACCCCTAATGGTAGTTACCTCTTTGAGTAAATCCCACTTCAGCACACTGTGATCACTGCCACCTAGTGGTTCATTTACCTGCAGATTCTTAATGCATGAAGAATCACTACTGATAATCAAATCAACTTGTCTCATAATCCTGGAGATTTCAGTGAACAGTAGAAAATTCTTAATTTCTGCTAGCAATACTAGAAATACAATTTTAACCACTCCAAGTAGTACTGGTTTTCAGAAGATATATCAAGTGTAAATTTTAATTTGCATTAAAATTTAAGAGAAGGTAAAAAAATATATATATATATAAAGGATCAATGATTATAGATGCCATTAATATAATACAATAGCTGTATTTTATACATAGATGACTTCCAATGCTATTAAAAAACAAAGAATAACAATTCTTAAACAACTTGGACAGTTATGATTAACTGTCGAAGTTGTTTAAGAAATGTGTTAGAAAAGTTTGCATAAATATTTTCTGCACAAAATGAATCACCTTATTCAAAGTAGGAATTTCACAGTTCTCTCTCTCTCTCTCTCTCTCTCTTGAAATAGATTCAGTTTAATTTGTCTGTGGCATATAAATGCTGGTCAAAAGCCATGGTGTATAAATAGAGGCCAAAGCATTAGAAATCTCTAATTCTTGAAAAGAATAGGTACATGATATTCCCAAATGAAAGGGAGAAAGTTCTAGATTGGATTATAATTGTTGGTGCATTACAAATAGTAATGCACCAACAATTAATCCAATTTGGTGCCATGATTTCACAGACCAGTTTGCAGAGTGTCCAGAGCTGTCATATGAAAGTAAATAAAATCCGGAAAACCGAGAAGCAAAACTTCCTCTTAGAACCTTTGTTTCCATTTCTAAGAGGTTAAAAAACAAAATCCTCCTAATACAAATTTTTACCCTTTCAAAGGGTCTTGTTTCAAGGGATGTTGATATGTATAATGGATAGAATTCTGTTTAAAAAATTGTTAAAGTTTGTTGAAATGAATGTCCAGCTCTTAATAAGGAGTTAATTTTCTTCAATTCAAATACATATTGTAGAGAATAATGTAGCTTATTGACTTCAAGAATGAAGTTCACATCAGTGCTTGTGTAGGTTAATCAGTCTACAGTATCATCAGTTTTAGTGTTGCCGTATGATGCAACCTGTCAGGAAGATTTTACAAGTTGCCAGTGTCATCACATCCTGTCATCCATGTCTGAATTAGTTATTTGCTCAGTTTTCAGCAGAGACATTTATAATTGTTTTCATCAGCCTCATTCCTTCCCGTGGTTTGTAACTGCATTATTGTTGTTAACATTCATTGCTTTTGCATTAAAATTTTGTTTGTGTTTTGTTTGTAGATGTATTTTAAAGTCTTCATTTTTGCAATAGCATAGGTGCCAACTCTCCAGCATTTTGATGGAGAATCCATCTTTTTTACTCAGTTTGTGACCTTGTCCTTCTCACCATCATAATATAGTTACAAAGAGTTTCTCTGTATTCTTTTTTACAAAAAAAAATTAGTAAAACTGCATTAAAATTGGAATTTAAAAAAAAAAATTCTGTCAATTTTCAATAGTGCAAATTTTTGTTTCAGGAAATTTTTGAAATATAACAAATTACTCTGCCATGCTTGGCATTTTAATAATTCTTTATAATAATACCAAGTGTGATAATATTCGCTCAGGTGAGAAAAACAGAAACTGAATTGTTCTTTTCTTTCTGGTGAAGCTTTGGAAATGCTCTTGATAGACAAGTCAGGGCCACTATTATGAATGAAACTTTGATTCAACATTTCTGAACAGGACAAAGTCTCAACAGTATCTTTCTTAAAGCATTCAAAATCACTTGTCTAACAGAAAATCCAAAACCAAAATCCACAGACAGAGAAACCTTCGGTAAGCTAATGTTTGAAAGCATACTATACTAATAAACACATCCTGTATTTGTATTTTAATATAAAATGTATATTTATATTGTCGGTGAAATTTAATTTCTAGTACATATGGACTTTAAAAAAACTCTTCCTGCTTTTTCTGAAAAATCTTTAATGTTTTGGCCCAAAAAATCTGTTTTTCTCCTTACTTACAATTAACTGACCTCCAGCTTTTTTTAAGTCAAGAGTTGGAAGCTGTACATTAGATCCTTCTGTCATAAACCAGATTTCTCTTGAATTAATTTTATTAGCAAGTATTCGCATGAAAATATTTTTTATTTATTTTCTTAAGTGAGATTTCTGTGAGGCTGTGCACATTGCTAAGATAACAGATATGTATTGCTATACAGTCTTACCAATAATAACCATTGCTGCTCGTGTGAGCTATATAAGTGTTTTTGTTTGTTTGTTATTTGGTTTTTAGGAGCATTAGCAACTAAGGCCATATTGCTCCGGGGATATGCGGTAGTCATTCCCTGACCTTTCCGCATCCGCCGTATTTGGTGGGCACAGGCTTGAACCCCGGTCTAATCAAGAAGCATGTGCTATGCACTGCTGCTCCTGCCCACCTGGCTACAGAGGCACCGCTATATAAGTGTACAAATTTCACGTATGAAATTATTTCAAGAGTGCATGATGTTTAAAATTAAAACCACTACTATAAATAAACTGAAATTTGTATTGCATTACAATTAACCCTTTCACACATTCATTAGGTCTGTTTTGAAGGTCGCTTCAAATAATTTATGAGTTGTTTTGATAATTTTGGCTTTTTATTTTTGACAATTTCACTCTAATTTTGGGCAAATAAAGTCAAATATAAGAATATATTAATATTTAAAGACATTTATGTACAAAGTTTTTATTTTTATGGAACTTAATTTCTATGAAAAACTCGCTCTATGCAGTCCGCCACTGTCAGACAGAAATTTACTGTCTACCTTCCATACATATCTGGGAAACTCACTCACAAAAGCATTAAGCATCATTCAAATATATTATATTCGGTGGGCATACAGGTTACTATGATAGTACAAATCAATCCATGTGGACTACTATCAGCTTCCCGTTCACTGTTTTTCTCCATGCTCTCCTGTAAGAACTGTAACTCTGGTCAGAGTAAGCCATATTTCTAATGCTTTCTTGACATCAATCTACAGGCACTCCTCTACTTACATACAAACGACTTACATACAAAGCTTCTCAAAATTAATAAAAAATACTGTATATCAAAAATATATTGGCAATTTTGAACCACAAGCACAAAGTACTAAAATCAGCTGCTGTGTACAGTGGATCCCTGCTTTACAATATCAGTCCATTCCAGAGACACCATCAAATTGTGAAAATATTGTAATGTGAACCCAATAACACATTGTTTTTTGGTAATTCATTCCAAACACTTCGGAAGTTGAAATTTTCACTATTTATCTCTCTAAGCTATTTATCTCTCTAAAAGGTCATTTTTATAATGGAAATTGTATTAGTTTTATGTAAATTTATGTCAAATAAGCAGAACACAAAAATACTTTTAACTAAAGGACGCAAAAACAAAACTTGTGCTCAACACGTTTACAAATGCTGCTGCTGGCTGAGAGGAAGGCTATGCTGTCCAGTTGGAGACAATTGTAAGCCCGTCGTAAAGTGAAATAAGTAGGTGCCAGTTAACATGATCACTAGAATCAGCCACTTTATAGAATCAAATTTCAAAAAACCAATCCAAACCATTAAAATGCACTACACTTTCATCGTTTATTGCCATGTTTGGTTATAAGAATCAGTTTTGAATGCATTCGTGATATTTTCTAAAGCACATTTCCCATTTCTGGAGGTCACTACCATAAAATAATAAAACAATTTGCAGTTTCTGGTTTATTGGGTTTTTTCTGTTAGTGCAGTCTATTATAAACAGATAGTAAACTCGATCTTATTGCATTTGCGTTAATACCAATAACTGGAATTCTGTGGGTGTTTTTACATTATTATAGTGAAATGTGTTTCCCTTTCACTGAAATCTTCAATCGTATAAAAAACATAAATAAATTTTCAGAATCTTCTCTTCATTTCTATTTTTTAAACTTTCTAACTTGTTACTCTGTATCTCACTTGCACATATTGTGTTAGTTGCAGTTTGTGCATGCCATGTTCTTTGTTATTGATTGCTTATCTCTTTTATTGATTTAAATTTTACAACCCAAAAAAAATGTCGGTGAACAGAAATATCAATTAGTTGTTATGTACATATTACGGTATTAATTAAGCTATGTACATAAGCGTAACTTTATTTTTATTTTGCTAACCTGTGGGAAACATTCTTCCAATTTTCACATATCATTTAATTTTGTTAATTGGTAAGGTAATAATGTGTAAATTTTTACTTTGTCTTTACTTTTATAGTCTGTGGTTAATATTCCTCCTATTTTCACTTATTATAATCTCTGTTTAATAGAATTAAAATTCAATTCACAAACATGATCACAATGACTGGCACTTACTGCATATTGTATAGTGAATGGTATTTTATTATGGAAAGTCCACCGTAAAGTGATTTGATCATACAGTGAACCAATCGTAAAGTGGGGGTCCACTGCGTCAGTTGCCGCGTCACCCACTGCTTGTCTGTTCCTGATCCCTCAGTTTTTTGTTCTTTGTTCAGAGTAGGAGCAGCATTTTTTCTGTTACAAAATATGTTATTTCCCTAACATGGCCCCAAAGTGAAAAGGAAGTGAGAGCAGTGGTAAGCAGCAGTCTATTACAGTGGAAATGAAACTAGACATTATAAAATGAGTGGAAAAGGGTGAAAAGCAGGCTGATGTAGCACGTGTATTTGACTTGAGTTGTGTTAACAGTAGAGCCTTTAACAGCTCTACCACGAACACAATTTTCCAGGACAAAAAGCAAATTCTTGAACATGTAAAGCATTCTATGCCAATGCAGCTGACAATAAGTAAGAAAAGAAGTCCAGTAATTGAAGAAATGGAGAAACTTTTAAGTATGAAAGATAAGCAACAAAAACGAATCCCTTGTAGCGTACAGCTCATTCAAGAAGTTTATTTGAAGACATGAGTAAACATAGTGAGAGTGCTGCTGAAGAGACCTTTAATGCAAGTCATAGATGGTTCAAACACTTCAAGGCACAAACAAATCTGATGCACATTAAAGTGAGTAGTGCGGCAGTGATGAGGAAGCTGCCAAACAATATCCAGAGTCCTTGTGGAACATTATTGTTAATGAGGATTACAAGCCAGAACAGATCTTTAATGTAGATGACCTTGGCTTGTTTTGGGAAAAAATACCTGATCGCACGTATATTATGAAGGAGGAAAAGAAAATGCCCGGGTACAAGGCAACAAAGGACCGGCTAACCCTGCTGCTGGGGAGAAATGCTGCTGGTGACTTCAAACTGAAACTACTGTTAGTGTACCATGCAATAAATCCAAGGGCGTTTGCATGCAAAGGCATTATCAAAGCTTCACTTCTAGTCATTTGGATGTCTAACTTTAAGGCCTGGGTTACTCTAGAAATCTTCAAGGAATGGTTCTACAAACATGTCATACTGCAAGTAGAAAAGTACTTGCTGAAAACAACCTTCCATTCAAGATCCTGTTAGTACTGGACATTGCTTCTGGCCATCCACCTCACCTGGATGATTTTACCATAGATTTTCATTCTATGGTAAAATGGTGTACCTGCCTCCTAATACCATCTCCCTCTTACAGCCAATGGATCAGAGGGTTGTTGCTACATTTAAGGCTTATTACACAAGAAGAACTTTTAAGGAAGCCTTAAGTGGAATGAAATATGACATCTACAACCCAATCAAGAATATAGATGCTGCCTGGCATGAGATAATATTATCAGATATGAATGGAATCTATTAGAAACTCATCCCACAATTTGCTCATGACTTTCGTACATTTGAAGAGGTAGAGTGGAGTTCGGAAAACAGTTGGATCTCGAGATGAAGTATGTAAGTGTGCTTACCAATGTTGGAAAGCCACTCTCAGGAGCTGACCAACAAGGATCTCATCAAACTTGAAAAATAGACACCGCAGGAGGCCACTTAAGAGGAAGAAGTTGTTGAAAAAAATTTCACCTGCAAGCAGCTAGCTGAAGCTTTTTCTTTAATAGATAAAGCACTATCATCTTTCGAGGTTCAAGATCCTAACATTGAGAGGTTAACCAAAGTGTCAGCAGGTGTAAACAGTACCATTCCTGCTACAAACTAATCTATGAAGAGAAGAAGAAAACTGCAGTTTAAAATCCATCAGTTTTTCACGAAACTGGAAGTGAACATATGGCATCCACAGGTGGTACCACAACCAGTCAGTCTACTCCCAGATAACCAGAATCATTGTCATTGAAAATTTATGATCCTCCATCTGCATGACACCGACAATAATGTGAGCAAATTAAACTCTTGTTTATTTTTGTTCTTGTATATTGTACCTTGTTTATATGCTATACAGTACTGTTTCCAGATATTAGAATAAATTATTTTTGAATAAATACTGTACTCTACATTATTATTCATTGTGTGTTTTTTCGGCCTCATTTAACTCCGTTACAAATTGTAAAATTTTGTAAACAATACTGTGCATACAGCCTGGTGAAGTTTGTTGGGGGTTATAATCTCAGTTAGTTGTACTGTACTGTACTGTACATGTGTTTAGTGTCTACAAGACCAAAGTTGGACTTGCATTCTAAACAGACTTACGTACTGAAAAAAAAAAAAAAAAAATTAAGTACGTAAGTTGAGGAGTGCTGGTACTTTCCTTTGATCTTACTCTGTGTTAAAATCTCTCTCTTTTCAAATATCTCTTTTTCCCATTGTTTCTATATGCCCATACCATCTAAGTTTGCTTCACTTTCTCTGGATTTATGTAAGAGGGTTATTCATAGCTGAGACTTGAGCTGAAAGATTGCTGTGGACTGATCAATTAGCATTTTAAAGTGCTAATTAAATAATTCATTGTTTTGAGGTGGTGTTTTTTTTTACCTTGTCAGCATTTTTACTTTTAGCAATTTGATTGCTAAAAGTAAAAAATCCCTTGTTCCAGAGCTTTGTGGATTCTGTGACACAACCTAATAGTATCACAGAAACCTAATTAGAACCATACATTGGTAGCCCAATACTATGCTGACTGACTTTTCTGTTTTTGAAGATTGTTCATTATTCTATCTACCTCCTGTGCAAAATCATTTTGATATTAATTTGTTATTGCGCTTCTATATATGTGTGTTATTTATCTGTCTTTTATTTTCATAGGTATTACGATATTTCTGAGTTAGAAATGACAGCAGAAATGAAACATTCCTTGCAGAAAGTTCATAAGCTTGTCTTTTTAGTTTTTCTCAGAATGGCCACATATAAAGAATCCAAAGTAAGTCTCATTTAAGGTGACCTTTTATTTGGATTAATGTGTTTTGTAATTATTTTCTTTTTATTTGATTATTAAACAACCAGACAATGCATATCTATCAGCTTTTAGATATGAGTGGCACTACTGCTACTTCTTTGGGTTTTCCACATCATGGAAAGTGTGTTTCTTTTCAAATGAAAAGAAACACATTTCAAATTTTGTATGTTTTGACAGGTGTACATACTTGATTATGTTGGGTTCCTTTTAATTAAGATTTATCTCTTTTTTTTTTTTTTTTTTTTTTGTCAGTATGTCTTTGTAAGTAACATTTATAATCATTTTGGCCTTTTACATGTATTAATAAATATTAAATAAATACAGAGCTTTTTGGAGCAAAGATGTTAAGAGTGCAGAAATTTTTTTATTAGCAAGTACTGTATAATCAAACAAAAAAAATTTAAATACTTTTAAAACATAAAAACAAAGCAAATAAATTTAAAATGCATTTTAATGCATTTCATAATGACATACATGATTTTCCATTTGTGTTTCCATATGATTAATAACTAGTTGAATCCCCCCCCCCCAAATGACTGAATTACCATATATTTCACTGTAGAGAAATTTTTATTTATGAATTGTTGAATTTATGAACCTATAAGAGAAGCATTTTGTTAAGAAAAATCAGTGTTACATATATGGGAAGGTCGAATCAAAAATGGTTGAAACAAATTAAATTTTAAAAATATATATTTTTTATTGAAATTCTGCTGGTGATTCCTTTTCAGTGTACTCCAATGGAATTCAATACACTTGGCTCATCTTCCATTTTCTGAATATTTCAGAGAAGCAATTATATGGGATAACATTTAAGATACCTTAAGTAACATTTATTGGCTCGGTGTGTGATGGAAAATGGAACCTCTTAATTCATCCTTCTGCATAGGAATAGAAAAGGGTCACAAGTCAAGGTCTGGCCTATAGGGGATGGGAAACTGTTTTCATCATAGTGTTTCCTCAAAAGTTGAGGCTGTGTTCACCCTTGCATTGCCATGATCCACTAGCTGTTCGGACATTTTCAAATCAGGATATTTCTGGTCCACTTTCTGATTTCATTTTAGAAGTTTACAGTAATATTGTCCAAATACAGTATATTTTTCTGCAGTATGAGAGTAAATAATGCCTTTCCTATCAAAAGATAGGAAATGCATTATTTGCACTCATACTGTGTCAAAACATCATGCACATTTATCCTTTTCTTTAGCAGAGATGTGTTATGCCTGCACAGTTGTAGTGGTGGGGTCCAGGAATCATCTTCAGTGATTAGTAAAATTAGTCTCAATGTTTTTGATCATCCCCGTGTACAGTATATTTTGTATATTTTTTTATTAAAAATTCTGCTTAAAAAGTCGTTTTTCTGATGTTGGCAGTTGTTTTTGAGGTGAAAACAGTGTCAACTTTAATCTGCTTTTGTTTGGGAATAAAGATTTGAGGGATCCAACGTGAACCAACAGAATGTTCCTTCAAAATGCTTTGTGCATTCTCATGCATAATACCCAGGGCCTGTACAAGTTTTCTGGCTATAATTTTCCTGTTGTCAAGGATGATAGCAGATGCTGTTTCAGTAGTCACCGTAGTTGTTGATGGACATCCTGGGATAGGGTCATGTTCTTTGTTAGTTCTTCCATTTTTGTATTACTTATACCATCCATATACAGTAGATTTAGATGGCATAAGCAGCAGATTCTCCTTAAAGTAGTTGATCTAGGTCTCAGCAGATTCTCCTTAGACTTTTTCAAATCTTCTGTTTCTGCTGTTGTAATTTTGTTCACGAGGACACAGAATTTTACCTTAGCTTGCTGTTCATTCATTATTTCCCTTGTGAGTGTGTTATCCTTATTGGAATTTGATGCTAGTTTTCAGAAATTATTGCAAACCTGCTGCATCATCATCATCAGCCATTTTCAGTCCACTGCACGATGAAAGCCTCTCCAGCAACCAACTTTCCAGTTCCTTCTGTTTTGTGCAATGGCCATCCATTTACTGCCCACAAACTCTTGAATTTCATCTGTCCATCTCTGTTGTTATCTTCCTGGTTTTCTTTTAGCTCCTCTTGGGGGTACCATTCTGTTATTTTCTTAGTCTATCTGTCATCATGTCTTTGAGCTATGTGTCCTGCCCAAGTCTATTTCATTTCTCTAATTTTGATAAAAATGTCCTTGAGTTTGCTGCCTGATCCATGTGTTTCTCTTCTTATCCAACAGTCTGATTCCTAATATAATTTGCCATTGTTCTCTGTTTAGAGAACAATGTGTAGTTTTTTTCTTCTGTGTAGTTTCCATCTTCTCTTCCATTCTTTTGGGGAGTATACTTTGGTTCATTATTTTATGTTTCAGACAAATCAGAATATTGCTCCTCAGTATGAGACTATATTTCCTGAATGCTAACCACCAAAATTTATTCTTCTCTTGACTTCCAGCCATTATCATTATTACAGCTAATGACTTTTCCAAGATAAGTATATGAATCCACCTTTTCAATTTTTGCTCCTTCAATGATTATATCCCTTCCTGTGGTATACTTGTTCATCATTACTTTTGTTTTAATCATATATATTTTTAGTCTAAAATCCTTACTAACTCTGCATAACCGATTTAAGATTTTCCTCTTAATTCTCCGGGATCACTGCTTGTGATCACAATTTCATCTGCAAATTGTAAATAGTTTAGGTACTCTCCATTCACATTGACTCCTTTCTATGACCAGTTCAATCTTCTGAACGCTTCTTCAAGGGCAGCAGTAAACTTTGAAGATATTGTGTCTCTTTGTCGAACTCCTTTCTCAATTTTAAATTTGTCTTTTACTGTCTTTGTCTATCTAATAAAGGAGGTAGTGTTTTCATATATTTTCTTTAAAATCCTAATGAATGGGATGTCTATGCCTTGTCTTTCCTTTGCTTGAAATATTGCCTTATGCTTTATGGAGTCAAATGCCAGGCATAATGGCATTTTATATTCATTTGCTTTCTCCATTAGCTGTGATATTACATGAAGGTGATCCATAGTTGAGAATCCTGTCCTAAAGCCAGCTTGCTCTGCTGATTTTTGTGATTGAATTGCCCCATCTTTAAACATTCTAAACCACTTGTGAGCTGTGCTATATGGAAGTGTAGATTCACCATAAGCCACTTTAATATTTCATATGCTTTAGCTAATGTTTTATTGAGATGGAAACAAAATTTGAGAGCAGCATACTGTTCCTTGCATGTTGTGTCCATTGTTGCATAGGCTAAACTGAACAGCCATAATTTTGACCGACTGCCAAGGTCACACCATGCACATGAGTCAGCTGCGCAGTTGCTATGTGATGTAGCTTGGCTTGGTCTTAAATTCTGCATCTCAGCTAGAAATAGCAAGCACTATGGTTGTTTATGAAAAAATATGATTATTCTTTATTGAATAGCCTGTGTACAAGGAGCATTTGAAAAATTTGAGGCCTGAGTATGACTGGGTAGTGGTACAGTATTAACAGTTTCTATGCTCCATATATAACACCTTCAAATAGTAACCCAACAATTTTCATGTAGTTTAAATAATGTCTTTTTTTAATTTCAGGTCCTGAAGTCAACAAAGTTGGGTGAGTGAGGAAAGATGGAGAAAATCAGTCATCATGCAGTCATCTAATATTGGGAAAAAGATTTACACCAAAGGCAGTTTATGGGGATATGGTTAGAATGTTTGGGAAGGGTGCCTCTTCCTCCATGATTGAGAAGAGGGCAGCAGAATTTAAACAAGGAAGGGAGAACCTGGAAAATGACTCATGCTGTGGAAGACCTGCATTATCCATCATTCCAGAAGTTGTTGACAGTGTGCATGATCTGGCGATGAGCGATCGACGAGTGACAATTTGGTATGTTGCCAGCATCTTGAGCATCTCATCTGAGTGTGTGTACCACATTAATATCATATCCTTCTATAAAAACAGTATTAGCATGATGGGTCCCAAAGTTGTTGACAGCAGATAAAAAATGCATAAGAATTGTCGATTCAAGTGAACATTTGCAGTTTTCAAGCAGATCCAGAAAATTTCCTTGCAAGGTTTGTAGCCGTGGATGAGACATGGGTCCATCACTTTCAGCCAGAAACAGAGGAGCAGTCCAGACAGTGGAAACAGCTCTTCCCCTTCCTCCAAAGAAAGCCAAGTCAATTCCTTCTGCTGGCAAGGTGATGGCATCAGTTTTTTGGGATGCTGTTGGAGTGTTGCTTGTGGATTTTCTTCAGAGAGGCAAGACAGTCAGGATCATTTATGCAGAGCTTGAAGTGTTTGCCTGAAAACATCAAAGACAAATGCCAAGGAAAATTCAGAAAAAGAGTCTTGTTCCACTAGGACAGCACACCTGCTTACAAGTCTGTTATTGCCGTGGCCTTGGCGCATTATAGCCTTAGTAGCTAATGCGCCAATAAAATCAAAACCAATCCAATCCAATCTGCTATTGCCATGGCTGCACTGCATGAGTGCAGTTTTGAAATCTTTGACCATTCTCCATATTCACCAATCTAGTACCATTGGACTTTCACCTACTTCCTAATTTGAAGAAATATCTGGCTGGCATCCATTTTCCCACTGACAGTGACATCATTGTTGCAGTGGATGCATTCCTGGAGCCCCAGGAATGGAAAGCAATGCTTTGCAGAATTGGTGGCAACAGTGTATTGCCTCTAAAGGAGACTATGTTGAGAATCCTGTCCTAAAGCCAGCTTGCTCTGCTGATTTTTGTGATTTCCAGACTTCTTATTACCAGACTTCTCAAATAAACCCTTCATACTCAGGCTACAAACTCTTCAAATACCCGTTTTCCATATACATACATATCAGAAAAATGTACATATTATGATGTTTAAAATCATATCACAATGTGTGTGTATAGTGTTTAAAATAATGTAATTTTTTGTGGGTCAGTACAACAGAAAACTGTTCCCTTTTTGAGGCACATTTCACATTTGTGTGGACATTCTCTTTCCATTACAGAGCCTTCAGAGTTTTGACAATAGCCCAGGAGATTTTCACACATCTACCAATATAATTAAAACCATTCCACAAAGCATTTTGTTTAATATTTCCTATGGACTGGTGGTAAAAATTAGTGACCACAATTTCTGAATTTTATATGAAGTAAATACAGTTCCTGCTGCTAATGACAGCAGTGTGCAACTTTTAAAAGACTTGCCAGTAGGTGATGTAATTAAACAACTATTACTGTTTGTCCATATAGTATATTACTACAGATTTATATAAAATGAAGAAAAGCTCTAATGGGAAAAATTCACTTTTCTTCAGTAATTTACACATTCACCAGTAATGATTCATTCATTCATTTATAGAATGAATTTAATTAAGTCTACAGCATAAATCTGATGTCACATAATTGTAACTGCAATTAAAATTATGCATTCATTTGTGTAATTGCCAGATGGTATTAACAAATGATACTGATTAACAGGTAAGCATAACCGACCATGAAATCACACATTAAACTTGATTGATGGACATGATGATTCAGACTGTAGTGGGAAAGTAGGTTGCAGATAGCTTTTTCACAATCTGTTACTCAGCTAAACTTATTGCTGGTTTCAAATGTTTCCACATTGCATAAAGGTGTGGTGCTACATGGATTTTATTATAAATATCATACCCACCTACTCCAATGAGTAAAGTGACTAGAATCCTTGCCAAATTAAGAACAAATTGCTAAACTTATTGCTGGTTTCAATGTTTGTACATTGCATAAAGGAGTGGTGCAATAAGAAAACATTGGACTATATAGTCCTTGCCATATTAAGAACAGCAAAACTGAATGAGATTGGATTTGGGTGCACTTATTTTTAGATCTGAATAAGCTAGCGAGTTTTTGGTAAATTGTGGGACCCCTAAATTTTATATTATAGTATAGTTTTTATCATGCTGATCGCAAAGTTGTGTTCAGTTTTTAAATCAAGAAAGTATTTCAGAAGTTCCACTTGGGTTTATAAACACTTGTTACTAATATCAGTCATAATGATACTTGTTACTAGTATCATTGCAGGTAAGCTTTTATTTTTTGTGGTAATACCAAATACAAATAATGCTCTAAATATTTTAATTATTTTATACATTGGCAATTTTGACCTATTAAATCAGGGTAGTAAGCATTCAATTATGATAATTAACATGAGTTTCTTTTCAATTTTATGTTGAACAGTATTGCTGTTCTAAATAAAATTGTAAAGAAGAATATTTTAAGAAATACTTCATATTATAGAGTATATCACATCATAGTGTGGTATACTGTGATTTCTTGTAATTTTCAAATAAATATTTGACTAAAATTTTATTGAAAATACCATAACTCAAGGTAGCTCGATCACGAATATTGTAACTCAAGGTAGCTTGATCATGAATCCTGTAACTCAAGGTAGCTTGATCAAATAATGATCATGAAATTGTTGTATTGATTGTGACATATTCAGAACTATCTATAGAAGGTTACAATAGTGTCACATGCCTGAAGAAAGCAAACAATACCTTGGAAGGAATTAAATCAGGAGACTAATCAGACACTCGGGTCTTGTGCATTTGGATGTATGTAGGGAACACTAGGGGCAGTTGTCGATCCCACAAAAAGTTGTAATTCTGGTTGTATCAATTGTCAGAGAAACAGGAAATATGTTGTGTAATAATGATAGGTGGAATAGAACCAGTGTATGTCTGCCGGGGGCTAAGATTAATTTAATAGAAATGTTATCTCTTAAGGTAACGAAAGGAGATAGTTATTCATGTAGGTACTAACGATATTAAACTTTGATTCTGTCTGACTAATCCAAATATAGGATAATATCTGAAACTCAAAGTTATACATCAATATTGAGAAAACATCATTAGATGCTGTAGAGGCAGAAATAGATTTTTTGGAAAACTCTTAGTTTGAGGGAATACATTAATGGCAGTTAAAAGAGGAAGATTAGATTCTTGTGCTACTTTGCCTGTCGTGACATTGCTAACTTGGAAATTAGTGAGAAAAGTACAGAGCTTTCTGGGAATTCTTTTAACTCTGATATAGAAAGACTGTGACTAGTTGTAAGGCCATAGGATTGCATGAAAATGATGGTGAATTACTGAACAGTTATGCAGAAAGTGCTGAAACTAACCTAATAACCAACTGGAAATTCCTGGTGAAAGCCCTACCATAAGCAACTACACAGGATGCATTAGGGTCACATAAACATAAAAGACAGCCTGTTGAATATTATAAATGCAATATATACAAAGGAGAGGAGGGTTTATGCTTTCAATAACCAAGCATATAGGCTGAAGATGTGCATGACCAATAGATAACTATATTGAGTCAGTCTAGTGTGTCAGAAGCATTAGGAAAACAAATGAGAGTACAAGTGTGTTATAGATCAGATGACTGAGATGGATATAATGAACATCTTTGCAGGCAGCTAAAGCAGTTCAGCAAATCAGAATGTCTTATGGGGTGGGGGGAATAATTTTCCAGAGGTTTTTTTTTTTTTTTTTTTATGAAAACCCCAAACACGAAAGGTATCAAAACCTATAGTACTTAGTACCGTGCATGGGTTGAAGGAGAAGTATGGGGGGGGGGATGCCGGAAACTTTACTCTAGAGACTAAACATGGGTTTCACCACTTCAAGCCTCCAATAAGCAAAGTGGTGTTGATTCAAACTGTTGAATCACCCAGCTGGGAGCAGCACATTTTTGGATTTGCCAAATGATTGCTTTTTATATCAGCATGTTAGAGGCATCTCTAACATGCTGATATAAAAAGAAAAGTTTTATGGGAAACATAAACACATGGGAAAGAAATGTTCTCAATATGGTTTTCATCAAGGATTCATCAAATATTAAGCATCTTTGTAATAAAGGAACCACTGGCATGCATTGAACAGTGTATTAATTTGGGTCCATTTATAGAATTAACTACTGTCTGGATTTTGAACTGCTGGTAAAGGAATTTTGTTTTCATAAGGAAGATTGTAATGGTGGATAGACATCTAACTTTTCAGTGGGACCAAATGGCAATTTTAACAAACAAAATTTCTAAATGAGAAGTGTTCAAGAAAGTTATGCTGGAAGCTACCATGCTTTTTATACTAGTAAAAAGATGTTGTTCAAAGTATAGACCTAAATGAATGCTTAAAGAATTGATGACCTTAGTGAAAGAGAAGAAAGATGTATAGGATAATTATAAATTATAATAGGACTAGGAATCCCACAGTAAATACAGTCTTATAAATTTACCCATTGGTGTTGAACATACTATACTAATACAGATTGTGAAAAGTCCTTAGCAAGCATACAAAGAAGGATTGGTTACCTTACCCAGAAACAGTAACAAGGAATTCTTTGCTTATGTTGGCAATAAAAGGAAAATGTTGGCCCAGTTGATATGGTAACAGTATTATTGATGCTTCTGTGCATCCACCTTCATACATAAGGAAATTTTTTAAACTTAGGAGTTTCCATTATAGAGGGATTCCACTGTTTTTATTATGGGATGCCATTTGAGTAGAAAATCAGATCTGATTTTAAAAGTGGTATGAATTCCAGTTTGTACAAGTTGGTGTGCACTGAAGAGTTTGGGTATACACACTTTGTTTTCATATGGTTTCATGTGTGCACAGATGTTTTTACTAAAAGCTTTTGCATGCTGAATTCAGTCTATACTGCTTTTACCAATCTTTTTTGTTGATCTTACATTCATTGAGTACATAAATATGGCATATACATTTAATCTGGGAAAAATTCATTAAAGTTTTCGCAGTGTAAAAGGTTACTGTTTGCATCTGTTGATGCAAACAGTAACCATTATGATGTAAAATTTGTTTATTCCCAAATATCACTAATGTTAAAATGTTAAACAGAATAACAAAGCTTATTATGGTTTCAAACTTTCTTCATGATCCCTGTGGTCTTGAAGAAGAATTAAAATATAATGAATATTAGAAGTTGATAAGATCCCCTTTGAGAAAACTGCACACTTTTCACAGTGGTTTTTCAAAACTCATGAAATTAAAATACTGAAATAATTAAAACCAAAATTCCAAATTGTTGGTTTTTGGATATTGTCTTCAGTTGGTCCAAAAGCCAGTTTGAAATGTAGGAAATAGGCTCTTAGGCCAGCTGCACATGAGATTCAAAAGCCACCCATTTGGTCTATGGTTTTAATTCTTTCAGTGTTTTAATTTGTTCACATTAATGAACTGATTTGTAAAGTTTTCACTTTTGTCAAAGAGGATTATCAACTTCTAGTTTTTAATTGCATTTTAATTCTTTAGATCATTATTTGCATGGAACAAAGGGAAAATCTTAAAACATATAGCATTTCTATGTTGATTAATTATTCATCATGAAATGAGGTTAGTAAAATACAGCATTTTAATTTCATTAATGTTATTACTCTTAAATTATGCATTTGAAACAAGTATAGTAGATTTTTTGGATTACAAGTAGCATAGCAGATGAAAAAGTGTTTCCTTAAAATATCCATCAAACTTTTAATAAAGGAAAAAAATTAACAAAATTATAATCTATTATAGGTCAAGGAAATTAGGGAGAAAAAAAAAGGTCTGTGTGTACCCTGTATGCATGAAAGATATTTTATGTGAAAACATCTTTGATGAAAATGACGTAAATTATGCCACTTTCTAAATGACATCAATGCGGTCACTAGCGTTGATTTGGTAGAGGGTGTGAGCCCGCTACAGTGGGAGGTCAAAGATGTCGTTACCAATTCCGTCCTGTTTGAACTTGTTCCTCATTATCCTTTTCTTGTACTTGTTAAACCAATTCTCTTTCCAAATGTCGGTAGAATCATCACCCATGTTTTATCGTTCCATTTTTTGTTAGATTTTCTATTATGCTGTCGCTTGATAGGTCACATGGTTGGTATATAAGTTACAACAACTGAACTCTCGGACATCAGTTGACGAAGCAAATACCAAGTAGCCTCTTCACTAGTAATTTCGATTACTAGTAAAGATCAACATGATCTTCACTAGTAAGCATTGACATGATCAACGTCAATGAGTTGATCATGTCAATGCTTAATTTTCTTGTAATTTCAATGATGTCAAACTCAGGATACCCATTCATAATTTCGATAATTTTGCATTATAAATTGTTAATCTAGCAATTGGTCTTACTTACGTATTCGACGACATAAGCTGCACAAGAATATTCTTCTGCGATGAATCGAATGTCCATGGTTTGACATTAAAATGCTAAGCACAAAAGGATTGAACGCTAAACACAAAAGGATTAAAACGCTAAACACAAAAATATTTTGACGAAGTTCTCAATTCAGAAAGACTTTTGGTCGAGTAATGCCAGCTCGAAGTAAGTCAATATAATATGATTCAGAATGATTGAAATTTTCTTTAAAGAAGTGATCGATGCTATTATATTCATTGTCCTCTAGATTCTTCCACAATTTCTTGTATTCAGCATTATATTTGACTCATAAAGTGTCTGCTTTTGGCATGAGAATTAAAATCATTGTAGATCATGATGACACAAATGGAGCTTCAAAATTCTAAACTCATAAACAAGTAAAACTGTGTTTTTGAGTTTGGAGTTTGATATTACCACAGGCTTTTGCAGGAGAAATGGACATGAGCTGATTTATCATAGCTATCATTGTGTTCATACCGTTTCCCATAGGTTCTTTAGGAGCATTATTAAGCCACAAAATAATGTGAGCATGTGCACTGCCACAATGTTGAAATTCGATCCATTGAAAATAATGCAGTGGGGCTATAATATATTGTAAAGGCAAGGTATTTTTTCTTGCCCTAATTTTGTTGAACTTTGAAAACTTCTACACTATCAAGCATTCCATGGATATTTCTCATTGCTGATTGTTCATTGGCGATGCCTACTTCCCCACCAATTAGACTCCAAAAAGGATTGGACTATGTTGCAGGGAATGGCATAGATTATAAATAAATAACAATATACTTCTGCATTGCAAAAGTGCTTTTTATTTAAAGTATGTAGTGCAATACTAAGTAACTTGCGAAATACCTGCAGGTTATCAGATCGATGCACTTAGCAAATTTAGTTTGCCCAGTGCTGTGCACAAACTGAGGCTAAGCCTTACTTATGAATATGAATTTAGTGAATCTTGTTAAATTACACAGTATCTATGTATTATGCTTGTAAAATTCTTTATGGAATGTATTAATTTTTTCTTCTCTACTTTATTTCATATAAATTTGAATAATTGCAAAAATCTAAATCTCATTTAATTTGAATTAATTTGTCTTTGTCTTTAAAACTTGATTTTTCCCACTTTTCTCTTTAGTCTGGCCACATTACACCAGAAGTATTTAGTGAACTTATTTATGAATATTATTTGTTTGACATTCCAAAAATAATGGATCTTTGTGTACTTTACCTTCGTGGCAATCAAGCCATACTCCACAAAATGATTAGCAACATATTTATCAACCAACCAGCTTATAATGATGACTTAAAGGAGGCTATTCCTATTATACTTCAAGTAAGAATTTTTTTTTTTTTTGCTGTTAAAAAAAAATAAAAATGCTATTTTTAAAATCAAAACTGCTTTATTGATTATTGCTTTACTTTAAATTTTTATTTTAATTTCTGATTAGGCCTATACAATTTATCGAGTTAGCTTTCGTAGAAATTCTGTTGTTGGTGTCATCAGTTAACAAGACATCTTGTTCAGCATTAGGCTATGACCACAAACATTCATTCATTCACATAAACAGATGCTATAGTTATTCACTAGTTCTAGTGTGGTTGAACACCAGATATGTATGATGTCATATTATGGAATATGGTATATTTAGACAAGTTTATCTCCCCCAAGTTAAATCAAGTTAAATTTCCCATCTCCAGTGGACAACAGCAGTGACACAAGAACTGGGGCTAAGGAGGCTACCAAACCTAGCTGATGACAGAAGACTTGTTTTCACGGCAGACTGGTCACCAGCATTATATCAGAACCCAGTATATGGGACATGTTCATGGCATGTCCTCCCTGCACATCTAAGATCAATGCCAACTTTAGCTGTGTGTTCCAACAGACTTGACTTATTGGGTTTTGCCTACCAAATCAGATGCTTGACAGAATCTAAAGACTCTATGCTGACCTCTGTCAATTTGCTAGAAATGCAGCTAATAGATGCTGTGTGCTTCTACTGCAAGCTCCCAGCTGACATCATCATAACTGTTTAGACTGACCCATTCAACACTTGCCGCTATGCATCTGGCTTTAGAACCTCTAGGCAGTGGATGGACAACTGTCATAATCTCGAGCTGGATTACCTACATTTCTCACCTCCATAGGACTGTGAAGTCTTCCCCTGGGCAAATTCATTATATTGTACCTTTCTGTCATTACAGGATTTTTTTATCATGTCTGTTTCTGTTTTTCTTTGTTTTGCTTATATATACTGTTTTTCCACATATAACATTTTTTCTTTGTAGCATCCATTTACTTTGTAAGCCCCTGACAGCTTGCAGTGATAGGAATAAAGATTGATTTAATTTAATAAAGTTTAATAGAAGAATATACAGGCCAAAAATTGCTTATAAACATCATTTGGAGAATCATTGAGTTGGGTTAGGAATGAAATGGATGAATTTAAATATAATAAATGCAGACATTTGCAAAACACATTAGAAAGAAAGAGCTTATAAACATTTTTAAAATTTATTAAGAAATCTCTGGCTGCCTCCCTCAAAATTACTGGGTATATGCCATTAGCTCCATGAGCCATACTTTCCTTTAGGCTTGAAAAGTTATTTCTGATAAACAGTGATCTGTAATTTCAAATTCACTAATTTCATGTCTCAGCCTTGCTCGCACAGCCTCTCCTCACCATGAAGGGTCTTTTTCGGTAAAGATGGATGTGAAGTACCTATTTATCAGCTGAGTTATCTAAGGCTTTTATATGCCCATTACACAAGGGTCTGATCTGGTTCATTTTCTTTGTATTCAAATACACAAAAAACTTCTTGTTCCCATTCTTTGCTCTCTTAACTAGTGCTTTCTTATCCTCATGCCTTTACCTTTAACTACTGCAACATCTTTCTTCATCTTCCAACTAACAACTGTGTGATTACTACCTGGCAATGTTTCCTGGCAATGATTGTGAGAAATTTTTGTCCCTAAAGTTATCTCTAATATACTGATACAAATAAAAATTCTATAGTTTATTTATATAATACTGTTTTATTCTAGATGTTCATATCTGTGCCATATATTTGATAGGTATGTATTTCTTGTAATAAAATGTTTATTTTTAATATCGGTATCTTTGTTATGCATAATTGTATTTAAAATACAAACTGAAAAAATGTATCAAGATGCCAATGCATTATATAGCATTACAGTTGCAATTGTCTGTAATGCTGATATGTGTTCCTCAGATGTATCAGTTGTAGATACAGAATACACTCAGAACTGTAGGTACTACTGTAGGTACAGGATACTCAGAATAATATTTTAATAAATAATACACTCAGTAGTGAAAGTGTTAAGGTCCAGAGTGTGTGAGGTGGCCACACATTGCCAAAAATTCTAGAAATGATGTGGTCATCATCAAATATTGCTTGTTTAGTGACTGAGCAATGTACAGGGTTGTTAAAATTAAAGTATCCCTATGTAGAGGGCTCTGGAGCGAGTTCTAAGGCTCGTACTGAAGAGAAATTTGGACAACAGCTACAATAAAGAATGCGCTTGCCATTTATTAAGGAAAAAAAATTTTTACAAAATTTGTCACTGTACGGCTGGCACATAACTATCTTAGTTACGATTATTCAAATAACTTACGTTATTTGCATAATCGTAAGTTATTGCCACAGCGCCACTACTCAGGTGTACTGTATAAAAGCAAAGCAGTCTCTTCAAAATCATACAGTAGATGTTTGCCTGCACTACAGCAGCAATGCCAACAATGTTGCAGGAAAAGGTGCTATTAGTGAAGCTGTACTATCAGAACAGCAACAATGCAGCTGCAGCTATCAGAGAATTCCGGTGTCAGAAGCGCATAAGGTGTGGACCTATGACTGTTTGTGCTGTCCGCAAAATGATTGCAAAATTTGAAGCGACAGGACATCTTGGTGTTCAACCAGGTAGAGGTCGAAAACAAGTGGACTCCTCTCATGCTGAAGATGTGGCTATGGCTGTTGTGGGTTTATCAAGTCAATCTCCATGTGGTAGTGCAAGTGTGTCAGCTGTTTCTCGTGGCACCTCCGTAGCCAGGTGGGCAGGAGCAGCAGTGCATAGCACACGCTTCTTGATTAGACCGGGGTTCGAGCCCATGCCCACCAAATACGGAGGATGCAGAAAGGTCAGGAAATGACCACCACATATCCCCGGAGCAATATGGCCTTAGTTGCTAATGCTCCTAAAAACCAAATAACAACAACAACAGCTGTTTCTCGTGGAAGTAGACATGCCGTATTCCACTGTAAGGCTAGTAATGCATCAGATGTTGCCGTACTATCCTTACAAGATGCACATGCTACAGCAGCTAAAGCATGGTGATGCGGATATTCGTTTCACATATGCACTTCAGTTTCTGGCACAAATGACAGTGGATATCACTTGACCATGGAACATCCTTTGGAGTGATGAAGCCCACTTATGCAACAGAAAACCCTCGCGTTATCCAAGAGGTCCCGTTGCATTCTCCAAAAGTGACAGTGTGGTGTGGATTTACGGCCACATTCATGATTGGGCCATATTTGTTTGAACAGGTAACGCCGACTGGACCCCGCACCTCTGTTACTGGACAGCAATATTATGAAATGTTGCCAAATTTTGCAATACCAGAGCTGCAACGACATGGGTGCCTTCAGGATACCATATTCATGCAAGATGGTGCACCACTCCATATCCACCGTTGTGTCCAAAGATCGCTAAGGCAGCACTTTACAGATTAAGGGTCATCAGCCGTTGTTTCCAGACATCTTGACCACCCCCATCACCGGACATCACCCCATGTGACTTCTGGTTGTGGGGATTTTTGAAGAACCAGGTGTATCGGGAAGGATGTCAAACTCTGACAGATCTGAAGGACAGCATTAGACGTCATGTGCTGGCTATTCCAGTTGACATGTTACGTTCTGCTGTAGAAAATGCTGTTCTTCAAATGGAAACTGTTGTTGACCAAAATGGAGGACACACTGAACAATTGTAACACTGTTCAAGTGATTTGTATTGCCACAGCACTATATAGTGACAGATTTTGTAACTAATTTTTTTTTCAATAAATGACGAGTGCATTCTTTATTGTACCTATTATCCAAATTTCTCTTTAGTACGAGCCTTAGAACTCGCTCCAGAGCCCTCTACATAAAAAAGGGGGGGGGGGGTAAACGGCAACCATTATCAACCCACTGCAGGATGGAAGCCTTCTCAACAATTCATGTTGAGAGAAATGGACCATAATCTGCCCAGCTGGTCCAGTGCGGGTTGGCAGATCGACCGTATTTAGCAGTCAGGGGCTTGAACCCCGGTCTACTCAAGGAGCATGTGTTACTGCACTCCCACTCCTGACCATTCGGCTACGGAGGCCATAGCCCTCTACATAGGGATACTTTAATTTTAACAACCCTGTATAAGGGAGCTTCATCCTGCATAAAAACATTAGCCTGTGTTTTAATTTGGTTGATGACGGAAAGAGGGTAACCCCTATTTAAAAATCTGTCAGTCAATGTCTGGACTTCAGTGATTAACAATGATTCCAGTGTTGAGTATTTATATGCATTCAGAAATTGGTTAAAAATAATAGATTGTTTGTACCATTTTTCTCTCTCTCTCTCTCTCACACTCAAAAATCAGATAGTATTGTGTAATATCGCAGTGGGGTTCATCTAAGCAGTAAATGTGTCAGGACTGTGTGTTGGAGCTTCCTCAAAGAATGGTCCAGTTATAAAGTTTGTTGTGAACTCGCAATAGGTAGTAACATGGAAATTGGAAAGGAACATCATTGATAACATGTAGAGGTAGGGTTCCCCATAACTCCAATTATAACAAACTTCTATCTGTCGTTGTGGAAGTTGATAGCTTAAATAATTCAAGGAGGAACGGGACAAACATTTAGAGGGAATGGATGTGTGAAATGGGGTTTGTTTTTCTTTTTTTTTTTTTTTTGGGCTGATGCTACATTAGCTTGCTTTCTTGCATCACATGCCTTGATTACTACTACTATAACTGGACTTCAGGAAGTTTGTTTGGTGGAGCATGTTGTTGACCACTGTAATAAGCTGCCTTCCTGGATGGTTGAGGTGGATAATCTGGTAAGGTTTAATGAGAAATTAGATAAGTGCCTTCTGGCAGTGGGAAGAGTATGATAATTATGATACAAGGATTACACAGATAGTTTTATTTATTTATTTATTTTTTTATGCAGCATATGTCTAGCTTCCTTGCATCTTATTGCCTATACTAATTATAGTTATTCACACCACCAGAATTGAACCACATTGGTTCACAAGATGTTCCAAGGCAACAAAGCCGTCCATCTCTACCGGGACAAAAACTCAGCACAAAGTTAGAGCCACATGCTTCACCATGCTAACTGGTGGAGTATGTGGATCTTGTTAGGGATCATTGCAGAAAAGTACTTTTAGGACTGTTACAATACACTAGCAGACAGGTTTTGCTGTGGCACCATCAGCCACAGCAAACACAGTAATGGTCATAGTAGTTTATCAACAACAGCTGTCATGGATTAGGAATTGTCCTTGACCAGGGGCTACAAGACACCCGTTTCTTTGAATTGCTTGTGTAAAATGGTGCCCCATTTTACACAGTCAGTTCTGGAAAGAGGTCCTCATCTTAAGATTTTTAAATGAGAGTAATACTCTTAAATCAGAGGCTAGGCATCACTATTGTTTTAGTAAAAGAACTTTAGAAAAAAAAATTAACAAAATATCTTTCATTTGCTGTACAACTTTGACTTTCATGCTACTATGACCATATGACATCTTAGATGTATGTATTTCACTAGTCATGTTGCAAAATGTATTTTGCATGCTAATTGCTTGTAATATCAAACCCTGGTGTCACTTTTTGGAATTTTTTGTGCTTTTGGTTTCTCTCAATACAACCTGTTGCAAATTTGATCTGGCTAATTCATGATTTTCTGTCAGTAGGCAGCCAAAGTGATGCAGTTTAATTATAACCACCCTGTATGTATGTAACATAACTTATGTATGAGAAATTACTGCCAAAAATTATATGAACAGATAGTTTGCAATAATCTGGACAATGGAAAGCATGTTCAAATTGGGGGTAAACAGTGAAGATAAGTCTGATTGCTGTAGAATAAGCAATATGATTATCTTGGATAAATGGTTGCTAGGAAAACTAATGATGATGAAGTACAGTAAAAACAACAGGGTTGGATGGATGATGTTCATACAGTTATAATAAAAGATAGTGGCATGTGATTGCATCAGACAGTTAGGAATTGATATTAAGATGATTATTATCCTTGGTAATCCCATCAGATTGGGGAAGTGCTGATGTTTTCCTAATCAATAAAGGAAGTATTAAAGCATTGATGGTCAATATAGACCAGTGACTGACTTCTGTAGAAGGCAGGATCAAGAGTTATGTAGTCATAGGCCACCTCTAATAAGAATGGAATCCTAAAGGAAGTCTTGCTTTACCCGCCCAGTCAATTACAATGACAAGGTCATAAAGCAGTTTTATGCAAACAGCTTTAATATTATATATCTAGATTTTAATAGGGTTTTTGATACATTTTTCCATGAGATATTGCTGTATAAACTGGAGCAAGCTGGAATTGTAGGAAAGATTCTTAGGTAGATTTGGTGATTGGCTAAAGGACAGGAAACAAAAGGTGATCACAAGTATTCTTCAGAGCAGACTAGCACTGATTCTTCTGTTGTTTCTAATTTTCTTTAATGACGTGGAAATGCAAAGGAAGCTATCAGTTTGCTGATGATTTGAAGTTTATGTGGGTGATTAACAACCAGAACCAATTTATGTTGCTTCAGAATTAACTTGGACTGGTTACAGGTATGTTTTGAAAAATAGCAACTAGGGTTTAATGTTCTTGTATGTGGGTAACAAACTCAAGGATTACAGATGGAAAAGAGTTTAAATGTGTTTCTGGATGAGAAAGATTTGGGTGGAAAGGGTTATAATACAAACAGAAATGAAGTTTTCCATTCAGTGTACTCTGGCAACCAAGAAGATGCATGGTGTTCTAACAGGGATTTGCCTTTGCAAGTAAGGGAGCTATATTCTCACTGGTAGTTAACTGGTCCCCATGAAATTTTATTTTCAAGCAGTATGTAATATCAGTGATTGGGATGGTTTATTTTATTTTTATTTTTTTTATTTTTTTGCTTTTGCATAATGCAACATTTTTATCTCTGCACTTTCTTTTTATAAACTGACCACTGCAGCAAGATTTAGAAACTTCTGACTCCAGAACTTTTCAATCACTAGTCCAACTAATATGAAATGATACAGAAAAATTTAAATGTGTGAAAACTAGAAATGTGAAATACCTTGGAAACTAAGGGTATCTGGAGAAAGCAGGTTGCACATCTAAAATCTACATTTAAAAAAAAACTAAGTACACCATATTTCTATCAAAAAATTTCATTATTGGGCATAAATTAACAAGGTATATGGATTTTTGAAATGTTAAGTAAAAAAAAAAAAAAAAAAGGATGTAGTTAGTTGTAGTTAGATGAAATGTTAATTAATCCTCAGGGATCATTTCCCATAACTTCCAGTTGTACTTAGGTATCAGTGATTGGTGTTTTGGCTTACCTGATAATGTTGTATATTGAATTTTGGAATCCAAACAGAAATTTTTCTTCAAAGCAAGGTCTTGCTTGCTTGCTTTGAAGATAAAATTAATGGGAATTAAAAGATTTTTTTGAAGAACCTAGGAGTTGAATGTGTTTTAAAAATGTCATTTCCATTCGTTAATTCCCTAGATGGCTTTTGTGTGTGGTGATTACAAAACTAAATCTCTGTATAACTTAAGGAAAGCATATGAACTTTATTTTAGCTGCAAATTAGGTGATCAAAACAAGAATTGGGCTCTCATATATGCTATACTAATTATGCTTTTGTATCTTGAATGCTGGTTTAAAAAATAAGTGTAAAATATTTGTGCCATTCACTGTTCACATTGTGTGGCAGGATCCAGCCAATCATGTCAGACTGGTATTTTTGTATAACTAAAATTCAAGGATGGAAAGAGAAGAACGGGGGAAAAGATGGGGTATTTGAGTATCCAAATATCCCATCAGCCATTAGACCAGTTGTTCACATTGATGAACAACCTGTTCTACCAGAAACCTGATTATTAGAAGAGGAAAACATGGATGAACCAACTGAAACAGTCATGTGAGCTCTGGATCAGAATATGAATGCCCAGACCCAAGCAAACCTCATCTTATAAGGCATTAAATTATTTTGCACGTGATTTTAATCTGTTTTTAAGATTTTCAGCTGAAGGAATGGAATTTACTGTACTAAAAGATAAAACTTCACTGTATTTCATAAACAACAAAAAGAGCATTTTTAATATTCTGCTACGGAATATTCACTTTGTTACTGTAATGATGATGAACTGCTTGAAACCCTTGAAAGAGAATATAAGGAACAAGAATGGAAGTTTTCATCAACACTTTGAAATTAAGTTTGAAAGCTGTGCCACTCCAAATGGAATCATATTATCCATCTATACCAAACAATCATCTGCATAAAAGAATCCTATGAGAACCTTAAGAGAATCCTGTATATTCTCTTAAAGTACAGTACAATATAAGTGGCAATGTCTGTGGAAATTTCAGTTATCGGGATTCTTTTAGGTCTACAGTCTAGCTGTTAAAATATTGTTGCTTTTTGCACAAATATGAGACAGTCAAGCAAAATCCATTCATTACGAAACTAAGTTTGGTCCTCCTGCATGAATCTTGTAACAGGAAAGAAAAATGTTATCTGTAAACCAGTAGCTGAGGGAACAAACATTTTTACCATCACTTTACATAAAAATAGGTCTAATGAAGAATTTTGTAAAAGCTATGGATAGGAATGGAGATGGTTTTTGATATTTAAAACTAAAATTTCCATGCATTAGTGATACCAAAATTAAAGAAGGTTTATTCATCAGTGCACAGATTAGAGAGTTCTGAAAGATGAATATTTTGAAAAAGTGTTAAATCCTTTGAAAATGGAAGCTTGAAATCCTTTGAGAAAGTTTTTGAGCATTTTTTGGGGCAACAACAGACAACTATGAAATCTCGGTTGAGAATTTATTACAAACCTACCAAAATCTTGGTTGCAATAAGTCTCTGAAAATACACTTCTTCCATTCTCACTTACTTTTTTCCCACATAACCTGGACATGTTAGTGATGAACACAAATGTTTTCATCAAGATGTTGTAGTCATGGTAGTGTGCAAAGTTTTTTTAGATTGGAAACACTTCTTGCTTATTTTCTTTTAAATCATTAGCTGTGTTGGAATTAGTTTTGAACACTATCTTTGAAATATCTCCATAGGAAATAGTCACATAGGGTTTAAATTGGATAATAAAGGCAACTGACTGAGACCTCCACTATAAATATCAGGAAATCAGTTTGAGAGAGCATTGTTTCAATTTTTCTTTCAAAAAAATTCCAATACAAAAAATTGTCAATTTTGACCTGTGAGAAAAGGAGTAAAGTCGTTCTGAAAAACATGTTGAAATCAGAAATGATTGTACCTTCAGTGAACACAGTTTTGAGGATGCCAATACTTGGCGGGGCACACTAAACAATAACTCATTGAAAATGTAAGGGATTTTCAGTAATGACACAATGATTGCTAAAGCTCAACCATGAGACTTTTTGTATAACTGTTTAAATGAGAATAATGAGCTTTATCAGAAAATCTGCATTGCATTTAAAATGCGAAGATTTTCAATATTCTTGAAAATATTGAAAGTCTTGCAAAACACATCTGCTTCCCAATTTCAGTTTAAGGTTGAGATAACATAACACACAAATTGGCTTGTGAACATACTTTATATAGAAAAAATTCATTTAGCCGTATGAAATGGAGTATAGGTTGAGTGTAAAGTCAGGGTGTTGTTTCCTACCAAAAATATTGGATAGTATTTTACAGGTGAATGAACTTAACTTTTCTGTTCAACTTAAAGTTGAACAGAAATTATCCCCACACCCCTTCCCAGAAAAACCCCTTTAATTATAATATATGTAATAAGTAAAATTTTCATATAAAATATTATCAGTTGTGCAAAATATTCTCTCCATTTATTACATCTGTTATTAATCACTTTAGATATTTGACAGAATCATAGGAATACTTGGTTTACACAATGATTGTGATTTAGAACATAGTGAAATAAAGAAGATAGGGGAAATTGTCCCTCTTCCTATAATAAGCACAATTCCTTGGGAAAAGCTAGAAGATGTAATTCATTATATAGTTGATACCAGTGCAACTCTCAGTGCCTTTCTGGATGTTTATCCACCTGCTTGTATTTCCTTCCAAGAAGAGAAAACAACACAAAAGTAAGTTAAGAATTTTTGTCACTTTAAAATAAATCTATTGCCTTACAGATGCACTCCTGAACTGTATCATAGCCTTAGGAATATTGAATAAATTTAAATTTACATTTTTTTTTTTTTTTTTTTTTTGTACTATTAAAAATATCCAAATGGTGATTATTTGACAGGTGTATAGGGACAATGTACAAACTGCTGTAAAAATAAGATTCTGGCCTTGAGAGGAGAAGAGTATAGATTCACCTTAGAGAACTGCAGCAGTGCAACTGGGAAACATTAAATTGAGATGCCTATATTTATTTAGGCATCTTATTAAATGTCACTAAATATTGAATAAATTCCTATGTATTTGTGATAAAAAAATTTTCCACCTGCTTTGTCACTGAGAAGATTTTGGAGATAGGTAAAAAATAAATTGACACGAAAATAAACTGTAAACATTAAGGTGGATGCTGAGAGAATCATTTGTGTATTGAATATTATAAAACTGTCATCCTTGTTTTTAACTCAAGAAATTACTAGAAATAATCCATTTCCTCTTTCAGCAGTCAAAGTGGTCTTAGTCACTTACTTCTTAACTGATAACATTCTCAGTGTCACTTTTTGGAAAATAGTTTTGTATACAGATGTGTTTAATGTATGTTTGGTAAATACATATCTCCTGGTACATATGCCACATCTTACTGCATACATCTGCATGTACATACTATTTTATGATATGTGCTTATAGCAAAACAATGAAAATTGTTTTGCTATATAGCAAAGTTTTGTTATATAGCAAAACAAGCATTGTTTTGCTATATAGCAAAACAATGAAAATTGTTTTGCTATAAGCATGATTTGGTGACTAGTCAGTATTGTTCTCACCACTATACATAATATTAGCACCTATAATGTTATTTGTTTCCTTGTTCAGTGTTCTTTTAACAATGTGCTTTCAGTCTTTAACAATGTGCTTTCAGCTTTAGTTAAACCATTAAGAATTCAACAGTTTATACAATAATACTACATGCAGTTTTTAATCATAATGGATGACAAAAAAAGTTGTTTAATTTTTGCCAATTAGAAGATAAGACTTTAAAGAAAGTTTGACCTATTGCAATTAGCACAGTAGTGGCAAAGGTTGGCTTATTAAAAGTGAGATTTAACATTCAGCAGTTTTCACATGTATAACCTGTTTTTAATGATATAAATCTCATAACTGATATTTAAATTTTTTGTAATTGACATTTAAGTAATAAATGAATTTTGCTTTTAGCAACATTAATGATTAATAACAAAAATTTAATATTTTTGTCATTAATTTAGTATGTGTATCATTAAAAACTGATACTACTGTATTTTTGTGTAATTTATATACTGCATTGTTTATGCAAATAAAATTACATTTTTATTGATTTATAGATACATCATCAATAATTTCAAGCGAAAAAAATTTTGGACTAGTAGGGGTACATTTCTTTCTTTGTAACATGGATTTCTGTAAACATTTGCCATCCACTTAACATATAGGTTTTTAAGAATATAATCTATAGATTAAGCAGATGCCACCTTACTATAGTCTTTAGACAACAATTGAATTCTTTGCTCATTCACTTTTTTTGCATACACCATTTGACCAGTACACACAAACAAGCTAAAATTTCACAAGTTAATCAAATGTATATTTTGAGAACTCAATCCACATGCCTGGCATTCTCTCTCTCTCTCTCTCTCTCTCTCTCTCTCTCTCTCTCTCTGTATCAGGTGCTCAATTAATCAGCTTATGTAGATGTAACTGAGTGAGCAGCAATGCCAGAGGGAAAAAATGTCACTCTTTGTTATTACTTGCAAGGAAGATGATTTGATATACCTTGTGAATTCCTTATAATGAAAGGAATTTTTTCTGTAAAGTACATTTGTTATCATTCTTTCTCTTAAACTGAGCATGTACATACTGACACTTGAAGATGCACAGCACCTGCATTGGAAAATCATGCATTTTGTATCATTAATTAATGATCAATGGTTTCTTCCCCCCCCACTCCTGCAGCTGTATACAAAATGGATTACACGTGTACCTATAATGTGAGTTAGTTACATGAATTCTCTATGTAGTTCTTTGGGAAATTAATAGAAACGTAAAGATGTCACATACTGTATAGTGATAGTATGTGCAATATACGCTCAAATTTTCATCATAATGATGTTTGCCTGTAGGGTTTCAGCAGTTTTTAAAAAGTAGCAAGCTATTCATAAGTCGCAGGCCCCAATTCAGATTTTGAATTTGAGATGTATTTTGAACAAAAAATGCATATAAAACCCTATATTGTATCATTTTTTGGAAAATGGTAGTGACTTTGAAATACTTTATATTTCAAATAATCTGATATTGAATTAACAAAGATATTCTGTATTTGCTTTACGCTCATTTGGTGTAAGTATCACCCATATCATGTAACCATATAAACTTAAGCCAGGTTTGCTGGAACCACGTAACCTCAACTCACTGCAGAGATACTGTTCCATTGCTATGCTCTCCTATGATTTTACCATACAGACATTGAATGCTCATTTTCAGTATTTTGCATTAGTGTAACTTTTTTTTGCATCTATACTTTTCTCATGCCAGATGAAGAGCTGTAGATAAACTGATAGATCCAAATTGCAGAATATGCTCTAATTTTTATTCTGAATTACAATTCTGTTGTTCAGAATTAAAATTATTTTAATTGTCATAGAGCCAATGCCTTCTTTCAAGTGTAAAGATGTTTTGCATGTTTCTTACAGTGTGGATTTTTCAAACTTCAGCACAACTAAATTTTGTGCATCCCACTTCAGACTAAATATGATAACTTGAAATTAAAAATTAACTAAAATTTCACTTATCTATGTTATACTTAATTAACATACAGTAAACATCGATTTAATGGACTAATAGGGGAGAAGGGGTGCCCGTTAATGCCGAAAGTCCATTAAATCGAAGGTAACCTGGGTTGGCATTTTTTATTGTTCTTAATGTAAAAAAAAAAGCTTTAATACAATATACAGTACTGTATAATATAAAATTATGTTGCAATTTGGCCTTTGATTTATGGATATCAGAAACAGTTTGTTTGTTTTTTTACACCATAAATTTCACAAACACGTGCTACTGAGACGCCTTGTTCTAATTTCTCAATTAGCTCTAATTTCTGTGCCACATTTAAATTCACACGCTTTCTTTTAACTCCTCTATCACTTGATGCCATTTTAAATTGTAAGGATTGCAAAATTATTTAATAAATAAAGTCACAATTCAGAAATCACAGAAACACTGTATGCAACCTGACCTCATGATAGCTCGAGTCAGACTGAGACCGAAACAAAGCGAGTCGGTAGACCTACAATTTAGTATCCCGAGTCACGTTCAGCTCGCAAGTTGCTGCCTGCTCTTATCTGTAATCTGGGAAAACAGCTATTTGAACACATTTTCAGAAAGAATAAAAAACAACTTCCTGGCTACAATTTCCTGAATTTGATTATAAGAATAAAAGTAGGTAATTATTAATTAATAACAACACTGAAGTTTTGTATAACCTAAAAAAAAATAATATGGTTGGGATTAATATGTACATTACTGTATTATTATTTGTCCAGTCCATTAAATCTGAAATCTGTTATATCAGGTTCCATTAAATCGAGGGTTTACTGTATCTACAATACAAAAACACCATGGGTTGATCAGCCTTTCATGTCGGAATTATCATTAAAAGAAATTCACTTTAATGTAAGGTCTTCTAGTCTATTCTAGAAGTTACAGTTAAACTAACATTCTTAAACCTCATTATAATCAGTAACAAATAGATAACAAGTGTCAATGAAACCTCTCCCGTACTATAATAACTTTGTGTGAAACTTAAGTTTTTTATATAACTTTGAAAAGTATTTTTGATTTGTTAATACAAATGGTCAGAAATCAAGAGAATGTGTCTTAATTTCAGGATTGCAACTTTTTATGAAGTGGTTTTTCCACCTCTACAAAAGGAAATTGAAAACAGAGCTAAACAGGATTTGTATGTATTCACTTAAGTATCATTTCACATTAACAACTTGGAAATTTCATTTTCAGTTTATTATTTTTATTTTTTTATTTTTAACTGTTTTGCTATTCATATTTATTTTTGTGAACATTTATGAAATTTAAGCTTGCATCCTGATTTGTTTAGAAAAATAGAAAACTGCAAAAGGAAAGTGTCGTTAGCCAAGTCTTGTCTCCTAAAGTCATTTAGGGATATTATTGTTTCCAGCTGCATACATCCTATTATTGAAGCCAGGTAAGAACATTGCATATTTTTATATCAAATAAGTAATAAAAAATAATATGTAGTCTTAAGGCAGAAGGCATATCTGTCTGTGTTTCTTTGTGTATTGTTGTAATGCATTATTGTTGTGTAAGAAATGTATTAGCAGCAAACCAGATAACTAGCAGGCTGTATAACCTTATTAATTTGATATCAGATTATTCAAAATGGAGCATATTTCACTACCATTCTCCTACTAACAGAGTTCTATAGGCATTTTATACTGATAATTTGAAGTATGTTTACGATGAAATTCAAATCCTATTTGTGCCCTGCAACTCGTGAATAGCTTTTCTAATTTGAAAAGTCTGCCAAAACTGATGTTCAATCTAAAATGAAATGGAATGGAACTATAGCAAAAATTTGCTACTGTATACATTGCCTTTAAATTTTACATTTCTATCCACCTCCCCAAAAACAGCATGTCGAATCCACGAAATTCATATATCTATAAGTCATGCTATGCATGTATTGTGGCTTCTCTTTTGTCCACAAGTCCAACTCTGTTCTCAATGTCCCTGGACAATTTTCATCATGTTTTTGGGCACCTTTTTCTTTCAAAAGAGGTACATCTGAATCATCACTATCACTTATATTCATCAAACATTCTTTGTCTTTAGCTCGTTTTCCGTAAAAAGAGGAGGGATTCATTTCGAAACATTTTAGAAATAGGTATCTATAAATACTATAAATGAAAATTCGAAATATTTAAAGAGTTTACCTCAATCTCTAGATTATGGTGATAAATGAAATGTTCTCCACATGTGCACATTTGAAATGAAGTCAATGTGGAGGCAATAACTATTTTCAGTCTCAGAGTACGAACAAATTGGAAAACAATGCTCATTGCGGTACCAGGAAGTAATTCGAGCGTGCGCATTGGCGACTGACTGACTTCTATCCCCATTCATTGACAATAATTAGTGCTACAGGGCGGGGTGAACCACCAGTGGGTCGCTATCAAATTTTCACAAAAAACAAATGATAACCCATTTTTCTTGCACATACTGTGTTATTTGTCACTTAAATGAACCAAATTATGAAAAAAACATTGTTTGGGAAATAAAAGTCATCAGTCTTATCTGTCTGTTAGGCTTCATTGTTAAATGAATGCCCCAGTGGGAACATGTTAAAACAAGAGCTGTATTGTTTATTGTGCATTATTGTACTTACCTTTTTTTTTTTTTATTTTTTTTTTTTATGAAAACCCCAAACACGAAAGGTATCAAAACCTATAGTACTTAGTACTGTGCATGGGTTGAAGGAGAAGTATGGCAGGGGGATGCCGGAAACTTTGCTCTAGAGACGAAACATGGGTTTCACCACTTCAAGCCTCCAATAACCAAAGTCTGTGTGAAAGGCAGAGTATCCATATTTTTGGATTTTATTTGCAGCTTAATCCATGCATAAAACTGGCATTCCCCTCTTTTAGCATTGTCACTTACTCAGTAAACTTCATAATTGTGTGCAGGCTACCCTTTCAAATTACAGCTGCATAAGCTAGCCATATGGCACTTGCTTGAACTGGTGAAGACCAGTGTGACTTTGTATAAATGCCTGGGAATGAATTTATAAATGCTCATTGTGTGGATACAGCTGGAAAAATGTTTGATTACAATTTTGAAATTTTACCTTGGTTATATGTAATTAATATTTTTTTTTTTTATGCATGTAAATGGTTGCCATTTATAGAATAGTCTTGTTTTCTTGTCTTTAATCTTGTTTTCAAAATACTTTGCTAAGCCAAGACAAAATATATAAAAATTTTATCATATGTGAATTTTAAAACTCTAATGCACTGAAAATCAGTGGGTTTTTTTTTTATTCTTTTTAGTTGTGTTTAGCATATAGTTCTGTGTAATCTTTTCCTTTCAAGTAAATTCCACACAATGAAGGCAAAATTTCACAGCTGTAATCAAACATACATTTTTGAAATGTTCTAAAGTGATGTCAGATTTGGCTACCAGCTTATATAGCTGTAATATGCAAGGGCAGTCTGCCCTAAGTTAAAGTTCACTGAATAAGTGACAATACCAATAAAACAAGTTAATGTATGAAGTGCATCACATTTTAGGTGCATTAGATTTTTATTTCTTAAATTAATTGAACTTTTTTGTGATTAATACAAGTGAATAGTAAACAACTAATTATCTTGTTATCAATTAATTACTAATTGATTAACTAATAATATATAAAAGTGATTTCACTTCACTGCAGCAAACATAATAATCAGTACTTTCAGCTATAGTGCATGGATAGCCTGTGACATGTATGAAAAAAATAAATATTATTAATTTTTGCTGGATTTCTATTGGTCTGATTTTAATGAAATTTGAGATAGCTCAACAAATCATTCTAAAAGAGCAAATATAAAATTTCATGAAAATCTGTCCACTAGGAATCAAGTTATCACATGCAAACAAATGGACAAATTAATAATAATTGCCAGATTGCTAGTTGGTCAGATTATAATGAAATTTGGGATGACTTAAAAAAGTCTTCCTTATAAGTGCCAAATATAAATTTTCATAAAAAATCCATCCACCAGGAGTTATTCCACTCAGACTGATGGACATGAAGATAATAAGCATTTAAAGAAAAAAAAAAGTCACCTTTTTGCATGGATTATGCAAAAAAATAATATCCTAAAATATGGATATTTTCCTCTTTAACAGGTATGTACAATTATACATAATAAAAAAAATACTTAATTTACCATACAATTTATATACACCAGGCTGTATGATTAGTAAAGGCTGTAAAAATGAAACTTAGCAAAATGATATTGCATACAAAAAAAGTTATTCAGATTCTTTGTGTTTAATTATCTTTATCATATTGACTAAATTAACGCATCTATTCACAAATTTCTGTCACAACAAAACTAAAAGATTCTTAACATTGAATTGTAAAAATTCAATATAGTGTTAATAAGAGTGTGTGTGAAAAAATTTTTAATACTAACATATTGTACTGGTACTTTAAACTCATAAATCAAAATGGGTGTATTTTTGTCCCTTGAACTTCAATTTAACAGGGTCTTCCTGTAGTGATTGTTGATCTTATTTCCATTATTTGCTGAATAGGTGGTTATCAGTTACGTGTTCAATGCGTAATAGTATTTAATTGCCTTTCATGACTTCATAGAAACCTTTGATTTCAGGGGCCCTAGTATTTAAATACTAAAATTTAAAATTTACTGTTTGTGTAAGGCATTGATTACTACTAAACCTAGTCTTAGAAACAGTAAAGATTTTTTTGGCAGGAAAAGAGCTGTTACTTATTAACTGTTTAAAAATTCCTAAATTAAAATACTATTAATGAAGTGAGAAAATGAATGAAATGGAAAAGGCTTATTTTGAGACTATCCTATTATACCATATGATTTAATGTACATAAAGAATTAAAATGAAAATAAACATTTAAAGTTGATTATCTCCTTTTGCAGACTTAATGCAGAATTCACGTTTTTTTTGCAAAAAGGCTATCAATTTTAATTTGTATCTTTTATTTTAATTCTTCTCAAATAAAACCCACTTCACACACACTTTAACCCTTGTGGGTCTTGTACTGAGGCTCAATTTATGTGAGCCGTATATTTCCTTCATTGGGTTATTCATTATGAAATTTGAAGTATTTGCTTTAAGCACAGTGTTTTGAAAGGAATATATTGAGATCTTTCGTTTAGGACTGAGTTGTCGTGGTGCTAATTCAAATCATCCTAAACTACCTCAATCAAAGAATAAATATGTATATGATATTAACACCAGTGAAGAAGGTTCCAAGGTAGGAACAGATTGTATAGTTATTATTATATAGGTATTATTAATATTAGTTAGCTCTCCTTAAATTTCTTTCCAGTGACGGTATGTATGCAGAGAATTGTCTTTGTTTATAATTATTATAGCATATGTCATCATACCTTTCAATGACCACATCAGCAAGAAATTTAAAATGTTGACAGTATCAGTGCATCTGAACAGATGTCAGTGTGGTGAGATATTCCATATCCCTTGCGAATTTTTTTGCATAATATAAAAGTGCTCGTTGTTTTCTCACTTTTATTTTGTCAGTTTTTTTATTTTTGGTTAAATCTGAAAAATATTTTTATTAAATAAAAATAATTAACTTTTTGTTGTAGTTCTGTGATGAACATAACATGTTGAATAGACTAGAAAGGCAAACTGCTGCACATTTATTCAATGAATAGATGTGCAGCAGTTTGTCTTTAGCTAGCAAATGGTTGATTGCTGGAACAAACTTCCACTGTTGTTGTGGAAGTTAATAGCTTAAATAGATTCAAGGAGGAACTGGACAAACTTTTAGAATGAATGGATAGGTGAAATGGGAAGGTTTTTTTTTTTTTTTTGGCTGATGCTTTATAAGCTCCTTTCTTGCATCATATGCCTCTACTAATGCTAATTCATTAAATTTAGGTATTCAGTTTTAGTGTCATTAGTAAAAATTCAGTATTGTTTTCTTACAAAATTACCCAGCCTAAGGTGAAAAATTTGTGTATAAACCACAAGACAAGGTACTATTTTTTAATTATTAAGATTATAACTTTATAGGACACTCAATAAAATTTGGTAGGTTTATTTTCTCTAAACTTAGGTCATTAAGTTTAATTACAATTGTATATTATTTATTATGACCACACCATCCATAATGAACTACTGCATAGCTCACAGCATATAAAGCTGAACAGCTTCCTACACATTGGTAATTTCCATCTGGTTGTGCAAGTAAAAGTGATAAAGTAGCAGTTGTCGGACTTAGTAAAGATATCATGGAGGTTCAAAGGGGTGTGATTGTGGGAGCTCTTGCATCAAGTGCTTCCATATTGGAAACAGTATGTCTTGTCAGTTGTTTATGGCCCACTGTGGTTAAGTTGTACAAAGAATTGTGTCAAATGAGCCAAACCACTTCCCACCAACAGAACTGTAAAGGATTATGCAAGGTGGATGTTCGTGATAAGGGAAGGGTGCAGTGCATTGTACATGCTCAATGGCAAGTCACTGTGCAACAGTTTACATCGCAATATAATGTGGGGAATGCAGTATCCCATAACAGTATCCCAAATAATGTGCCGTACACGCAGATGCATGGAGTTCCACAGCAGATGACTCAAGAAACACCCTCTCCTCGCCACTGATTGTTTATCATCAATGACAAATGCTGTAGTGTCAACAACATGTTGATTGGACACTGGAGGACTGGAAATAAGTGTGCTGGTTAGATAAATCCAAATACCTGGTGCAACATACCAATAGATACCTTCATGTGTGGCGCAAGCAACACGAGTCCATGTATCCATCGTGTATGGTGCCCACTATCCAGGCAGGTGGCAGTGGTTGCTTAATATGGGGCATGTTTTGCTGACAAGAACTAGGATCCCTTGTGCATATAGACCAATGTTTCACTGGTGAGGTCCATGGACAGCTCTTAGGAGATCTTGTGCACCCTGCATTGTTGCATTTTTTCCCAGACAAACGGGAGCTTCCAAGACGATAATGTGCCATGTCATCAGACTCACACTGTGCACAACTGGTTTGAGAAATGCAGTCAAGACATCACCCATCTTGATTGACCTCAATCCAATTGAACACCTGTGAGATGTTTTCAAACGGGAAGTGAGGTATATGGACACACAACCATCATCTATTCTGGTAAGCCTTTCAGGCAGCATGGCTGCAAATCCCTATAAACTTCTTCAGACATCTAGTGGAGTTAATGAGTAGGTGAATAGCAGATGTTATCTGTATGAATGGCAGCCCAACACAGTATTAGGTATGTGGTCATAATTCAGTTTTCACTCTGTGAGTCCACAAGCAACCACATTCATGAGTTTTACATAACAATATACAGGCAACTCTCAGTTTATGAATGAATTCCGTTCAAGACATTGTTCGTTATATGTTTTGTTTATTATGTCCAATAAATCCACAAAAGCAAGGCTTTTGTAGATTTATTGGATGATTGTTTTCTACATCAGCATGTTCGGGAGTCAACTAGAGGGAGTAATACTCTTGATCTGATTATCAGTAGTGATTCTTCATGCATTAAGAATCTGCAGATAAAGGAACCACTAGGTGGCAGTGATCACAGTGTGCTGAAGTGGGATTTACTCAAAGAGGTAACTACCATCAGGGATAAAGGGAAGGATTTTTGCTTTCGTAAAGGCGACTACGGTGGTCTGAGACTATTTAAATTCTATACAGTTGGACCGACTGAGATTACCAACAGCAAATTCAAAATGGGAAGCATTCAAAGAATTTATCTTGGAAGCTACTAGGCTTTACATACCAACTAAGAAATATTGTTTAAGGTTTAGGCCTAAATGAATGTCAGATGAACTAATGAGACATGGCAGAGAAGAAAAATGCACGGCATACATATAAATTAATGGGTGACATGGAAGCCTATAATAGATATAAGCTGGTCTGTGTGCCGCCTCTGTAGCCAGGTGGGCAGGAGCTGCAGTGCATAGCACACGCTTCTTGATTAGACCGGGGTTCGAGCCCGTGACCACCAAATACGGAAAGGTCAGGGAATGACCACTGCATATCCCCGGAGCATTATGGCCTTAGTTGCTAATGCTCCTAAAAACCAAATAACAAACAAACAAACAAAACAAGCTGGTCTGTAACCAAGTCACAAAGGAGATTAGGCAGGCAAAGGCAGATAATGAGAAATCTTTGGCAAAGGATGCAAAGAAAAACAGCAAAGAGTTCTTTATCTATGTAAACTCTAGAAGGAAAGGGTTGAATCAGATTGGTCCACTGGATATTAATGGTTCAACTGTTGATGATCCAGCTCAGGTGGCTAACAAACTAAATGAGTATTTTCCATCTACATTCACACATGAGGAGTTATTCAGCGAGGGGAATGCCAGAGGTGAATTGAACTCTAGCAGTGAGTTAGATGATTTTGTAATAACTGAGAGGAATGTGGAGGAGAAATTGTTGAAGATAAACATAAAAGCGGCATCTGGGGTGGGTGGGATCTATCCAGTTATACTAAAGGAGGCAGCAAAAGAAGTAAGAAAACCCTTAGCCATAATTATGAGAAGCTTCTTTGGACCCAGGGGTGGTACCCATGGACTGGAGATGTGCAAATGTGACACCAATTCACAAAGGAGGATCAAAGGGCAACACAAGTAATTATAGACCTGTTAGTTTAACTTCTGTTCCAGGAAAATTAATGGAGGCACTGGTTAAAGAAGCACTGCAGGATCATCTAGCCAAGACTTCAGTTATAGCTCGAACACAGCATGGTTTTGTTAAGAGGAAGTCTTGTCTGACCGATTTGATTGGTTACTATGATGTGGTCACAAAGGAACTGGATGCAGGGAATAACTTTGATATCATATATTTGGACCTTAGAAAGGCTTTTGATACAGTTGCATATGGAAAACTGCTGCAAAATTGGAACAGTGTGGCATTGGAGGCAAATTGCTGCTATGGATAAAGGGATGGTTGAGTGGGAGAAGACAGAGTGGTAATCAATGGACACTGCTTTTTATGGACTAATGTTATTAGTGGAGTCCCTCAGGGTTCAGTGCTGAGTCCATTGTTGTTTTCTGTATTTATAAATGATATTGATGATGGTATATCAAGCTTAATGTCCAAGTTTGCAGATGATATGAAGGTTGGCAGGGTTGTTAAGGACACTACTGACATTATGCTGCTGCAACAGGATCTAGAAACGTTGAGCAGATAGGCTGAGAGGTGGCAAATGAAGTTTAACATTGATACATATAAAGTACTACATATGGGAAGCAGTAACCCCAGAGTAATGTATCAACTCTGTGGTACTACGCTGACAGTCGTAGAGATTGAAAAGGCCCTGAAGGTAATTGTGCAAGCAGATATGAAGTTTTCTGAGCAGTGCAGACGGCCTGCAAGAGTAGCTCATGGTGCCTTGTCAATGATATATACAGGAATTTTTCTAGCAGAGATAAGGATGTGATTATCCCCTTGTATAAGGCAATGGTCAGGCCACACCTTGAGTACTGTATACATGTCTGGAGGCCTCATTTTAAGAAGGATCTAGAGCTGTTGGAACAAGTATGGAGAAGGGCAACAAGATTAGTGAATGGAACCAAGGGTTGCCCTTACGAAGAAAGGCTTAAGTTTTGCAAATTACAGTGTCTGGAGACTAGGCACCTGCGAGGTGATCTGATTGAGGTGTATAAAGCCTTGAATGGTTTGAGCATGCTCAATGCTGATCGGATTCTTCCTCTTGCTCAGAATAATCACCTGAGAGGGCATAAATTCAAATTTAGGAAAGACAGATGTAGGATAGATGTGTGGAAGTTTGCCTTTAGCTGCGGATAGTTGGTTGGTGGAACAGACTTCCATCCTTTGTTGTGGAAGTTGATAGCCTAAATAAATTTAAGGCTGAGCTGGACAGGTATTTGGAACAAACGGAGGGTTGAAATCGGAGCTTTTTTTTTTTGTTTGTTTGTTTTTTTTTTAGCTGATGCTGCATAAGCTTGTTTTCTTGATCATATGCCTCTATTAATGCTAATGTGTATCTTGCATTCCTGAGATTCTATGATACGTATTGTATACGTTAGCAGCCATTTTAAAGCATTAAAATCATGTACTAAACATCGAATGGTCTGTACAATATGTTGTATTATAATGTATGTATATATGTACTGTACATACATATGTATTCACCTTTTACTCTTCAATATCTTCATCAGAATTCAACATTTTTCTTACTGGCTAGATTAGTTTATTAATCAAGAATAGTTCAGTATAATTATCATATAATAATTTTCTGATAATTATTGTAATAAATACATTTTTAAAAGTTTATTTATTTAAATGTTAAAGTTATGTTCACTATACATTTGGCATTTCGTTTTTATAAGGAACTATCTATTGGCGACTTTAAGAATTTTGAATGAATTGTGATGTTCGTAAACCCAGAGTTGCCTGTATACAACGCATGTATGGATGGTCAATACTGTATTAAAACCCATTTAATCTGTGAATTTCTTTTTTCCATACAAACTGGAAAAAAAAATAATAATAATTGTGTGACTTTAATGAAATTTGTGATGGCTTGACAAATCATTCTAAAAGAACTGAATATAAAATTTTATGAAATTCGTCCATTGGGAGATGTTATATGCAGACAGACTTGGCAAAGAGAATAGGTGCTAACAATGCATATATGTATATATATATATGTCCTAAGAAATGTTTAAAAAATATATCCCTGGTAAACGTTAGAACAAATTTTACTAATAAAGTGGGACTATATTGGAATTAATTGAGTCTTGACCATTGATTTTGATACTTTTTTTTTTTTTTTTGCTGAAAAATTGAGTTAAGTCGTATGTTGCAAGTTATTTAATATCCTATAACACAAGTTGTACCTATGTACATAGAGTTTGATCATAATAATGTTTGATTTCCAATAAACAGCAACAGATATTTGTTACTTAAAAATGTTTATTTTTTCCTGATTAATTACTAGACAAAATTTTGTGATTTCCTCTAGTGATTAAACAGTTAGTAAAACAATAAAATAAAATAGTAAGTGGAAATCAAAAAGGACATTTTATTGAAAAAATACAGTAAAATAAATATACAGTTTTTTTTTTTTTTGTTGTTGTCATCTCTCCTTGATATATCTAATAAAGTAATAACTTAGCTGTTATTTTTATATGAATTTTGTGACCATTATATGCTTGTTACCTAAAATCTTGTGATCAGTTTGTTCAGCCCTGTGTTGTTTTTATGTTTACATATATGATGTCCTTTTTTGAATACTGCAGTTCTGAAAAGGATCACACTGAAGAAGTGCCTGCATTTGAAGATTTCCTTCACACTATGACAGATGTTGTTATAGAAAAAAAGTAAGTCCTCACAGCTCAGTTTATGTATGTTTTGTCTCATTTTAATGCTTCTTCAGTGAGATTTCTTTTGACTTTTATTTCAAATTTTATTTAAATGAAACCATGTTGGGCTTTGAGCATCATACACAGAGGTGTCATGCCCAAAAAAAGATTTAATTGTTATTTATTATTTTTATCCATAACATAAGCATTAGCATTAGTAGAGGCATTTGATGCAAGAAAGCAAGCTTATGCGGCATCAGCCAAAAAAAAAAAAAAAAAAAACCACTTCCACTTCACCCCTCTGTTCGTTCAAAATACCTGTCCAGCTGAGCCTTAAACTTATTTAGGCTATCAACCTCCACCACAAGGGATGGAAGTCTGTTCCACCAACCAACCACCCGCTGGCTAAAGACAAATTTCCGCACGTCTATCCTACATCTGTCTTTCCTCAATTTGAATTTATGCCCTCTCAGGTGATTATTCTGAGCTAGAGGAAGAATCCCATCAGCATTGAGCATGCTTAAACCATTCAAGGCTTTATACACCTCTATCAGATCACCTCGCTGGTGCCTAGTCTCCAGACACTGTAATTTGCAAAACTTAAGCCTTTCTTCGTAAGAGCACCCCTTTGTTCCATTCACTAATCTTGTTGCCCTTCTCTGTACTCGTTCCAGCAGCTCTACATCCTTCTTGAAATGAGGCCTCCAGACCTGTATACAGTACTCTAGGTGTGGCCTGACCATCACCTTATACAATGGAATAATCACCTCCTTATCCCTGCTGGAAAAATTCCTGTATATCATTGACAATACTCCATGAGCTACTCTTGCAGCCCATCTGCACTGCTCAGAGAACTTCATATCTGCCTGCACAACCACCCCCAAGTCCCTTTCATTCTCTACCACTGTCAGTGTTGTACCACAGAGTTGATACGTTGCTCTGGGGTTGCTGTTTCCCATGTGTAGTACTTTACATTTGTCAATGTTAAACTTCATTTGCCACCTCTCAGCCCATCTGCTCAACCTTTCCAGATCCTGTTGCAGCAGCATAGTGTCAGTAGTGTCCTTGACAACCCTGCCAACCTTTGTATCGTCTGCAAACTTGGACATTAATCCCGATATACCATCATCAATATCATTTATAAATACAGAAAACAATAATGGACCCAACACTGAGCCCTGAGGGACTCCACTAATAACATCAGTCCACGATGAGCAGTGTCCATTGATTACCACTCTCTGTCTTCTCCCCCTCAACCACCCCTTTATCCATAGCAGCAATTTGCCTCCAATGTCACACTGCTCCAATTTGTGTAGCAGTCTTCCATGTGCAACAGTATCAAAAGCCTTTCTAAGATCCAAGTATATAATATCAAAGTTATTCCCTGCATCCAGTTCTTTTGTGACTGCATCATAGTATCCAATCAAGTTGGTCAGGCAAGACTTCCCCTTAACAAAACCATGCTGTGTCTGAGCTATAACTGAAGTCTTGTCTAAATGATCCTGCAGTGCATCTTTAACCAGTGCCTCCATTAATTTTCCTGGAACAGAAGTTAAGCTCACAGGTCTATAATTACTTGTGTCAGCCTTTGATCCTCCTTTGTGAATTGGGGTCACATTTGCACATTTCCAGTCTATGGGTACCTCCCCTGAGTCCAAGGAAGCTCTCATAATTATGGCTAAGGGTTTGCTTACTTCCTTTGCTGCCTCCTTTAATATAACTGGATAGATCCCATCCACCCCGGGTGCCTTTCTTGTGTTTATCTTCAACAGTTTCTCCTCCACTTTACTCCCAGTTATTTCAAGATTCTGTAACTTACTGCTAGAGTTGAATACACCTCTGGCATTCCCCTCGCTGAATAACTCCTCATGTGTGAATGTCGATGCAAAATATTCATTTAGTTTGTTAGCCACCTGAGCAGGATCATCAACACTTGACCCATCAATATCAAGTGGACCAATCTGATTCATCCCTTTCCTTCTAGAGTTTACATAACTAAAGAACTCTTTGCTGTTTTTCTTTGCATCCCTTGCCAAGGATTTCTCGTAATCTGCCTTCGCCTGCCTAACCTCCTTTGTAACTTGGTTGCATATCAACTTGTATCTATCATAGGCTTCTGTGTCATGTGTTAATTTGTTAAGTATCCCATGCATTTTTCTTCTCTGCCATATGCCTCATTAGTTCATCTGACATCCATTTTGGCCTAAACCTTGAACAATATTTCTTAGTTGGTATGTAAAGCCTAGTAGCTTCCAAGATAAGTTCTTTGAATGCTTCCCATTTTGAATTTGCTGTTGGTAACATCATCAGTTGGTCCCACTGTATAGAATTTAAATACTGTCTCAGTCCATCGTAGTCGCCTTTACGGAAGCAATAACCCTTCCCTTTACCCCTAATGGTAGTTACCTCTTTGAGTAAATCCCACTTCAGCACACTGTGATCACTGCCACCTAGTGGTTCATTTATCTGCAGATTCTTAATGCATGAAGAATCACTGCTGATAATCAAATCAAGAGTATTACTCCCTCTAGTTGCCTCCCGAACATGCTGATGTAGAAAACAATCATCCGATAAATCCACAAAAGCCCTGCTAGTGTGTGAGTATCCAGCCCCCAAATTGCAGTCAATATCTGGGAAATTAAAATCTCCCATTATAAGACACTCTGATTTACTGGCCCACTCTATTTCCCTGTACAGTTCCTTATTATACTCATCAGAGTCATTAGGCCTATAACACACTCCTACTCTCAATTTTGATCTCCCAATGTTTATGTCACACCAAACTGACTCCACACTGCACTGTCCAGCGATATCGACTGGCTTCACTTCCTTGGTTTTTATGTGTTTCTTAACTAATAGCATAACACCTCCCCCCTTCCTATCCTGTCTATCCTTTCTGTAGACGTTGTACTCCCCAAATTGCAGTTCCGCATCCCTTATATCTGTGTGACACCACGTCTCTGATATCCCAACAATATCTGCCTTCGATGTTTTGAGCAATACCTCAAATTCATCAAATTTATTTACTAAACTCCTAGCATTGGTGTACACGCAAGTATACCTGTTTCTATTCTTAGCTACCCTAACACAACCCATGTGTTTACTTGTACCACAATGGCTCCCAGCAGTCTCTGAAATACCATGCATCTTGTTTTTCAGGCTTCTGCTCATTCTAATAGAAACAGTGCAAGAATCTCTTTCACCTCTGCCAGTGGCTACTGTCAATCTATTGGTCTTTGTCTCCCCCCAAGCTAGCAGTTTTCCGATCCACCTAACACTGCCTCGATAGCATCAGCAGATATTCTTGCAACCTTTCTATTTAAGTGTATCCCATCCCTGTAGAAGCAATCTCTCCTGTTAACAAGTACAGTCCAGGCTGAAAAAAATTCTACCCCTTGAGCCTTGCACAATCTTTCCAGGGCCGAATTGATCGACAAGGCTCTCATCATATACTCCCTCCTATCGTGTCTGGGCAGAATTGCAGACACTTTCAAATTCAACCCTAATTCTCGGCTTTTGTTCAACAGTGACCTGTACTTGTTAAGTAATTCTGCCAGTCTCCTACTCTTAATATTATTAGTGCCAATTAGTGCCAACATGTTAAGTCATATTTTATAAATACCTGCTGGAAAAGTAATCTGAAACAAAGGAAGAAAACAAATGGATTTGAATAAAAGGGAAGCTGTTATGATAGATTAATTTTAAGAAAGATTAGAAATTAAGGTTATTCCAAATGGACAGAGTTTTAATTTTCAGGGGAAGAAAAACAGCAATTTGGTTTAGAGATTTAAAGATTGAACCTCCCATTTAAATCATGACTGATGAATATCCATCATGACTGATGGATATTCAAGAAAGTGTGCAAGTTAGTAGTGCATCTGTGTAGTGCAACAATTCTGAATTGAGGTGCCACAGGATAAGTAAAATCTCTACTCAGATTGATGGTAATTACTCTGTGTGCTGCAAATATGATCATCTGTCATCGTTCTGCTGTTTCACGGATCAGCGTAAGAAGCCTCGCTACCATTTCCTGTCCATGTATTTCTCTTGGTTGTTGATTTCACTCTCATTTCCATCTGCTACAAATATATCATCTTTAATTCTAAGGATGCTTTATGAATAAAAGTTTGAGAACCATCATGTAGTGGACACACATTCAAAACTGTCAATGGAAGGTTACTGATACACATAAAGGAAAAATTAAATAGGCACTGTGGTTTCTGAGGTTTATATGACAGTGTTCTCTCAGTGGTGATTGCATGGGAAGCCTGAGTATTTCCTAATGCCAGATTAGATTGCCACATGGAAATCCTGAATCACCAAGGTAGGTGCTATTCAGGTGACACATGTGAACTGTTTTTACAGTGCAACCAAATTCTCTACTCCAAACCTTCACACTTGTAGGACTATTAGAGGTCCAGGATATCCTCCATGAAAGGATTCAAGATACTAAAATGTCTAATGTACAGGAAGTGCCTACCCAAGTGGGAACCAACATGTGGGTTAAGGAGTAGCATCTCCACCATTATAGGAAAATAGCTGAGTCAGGCCAGCATAAATTAAAGTACTTCTGAAACATATAAGCAAAGAATATAATTTTAAAGCATAGTGTATTGTGTTTCTTAGTGACATTGATCATTTTTCCATTGCATCATGTGACACATGTTGATTCTTATTTACATTCAGAGAAAAGCCAGTTATAATTCATTGTTCTTCATGTTTAGAAAGTACTTGTGTGCACTAATTCAGATTGTGTGCATAGTCCCATAGTACATGCATCATTTGCTGCACAGTTTTATATGTAATAAAATTGCATTTATGGTTTTTCAAGCATGAAAGTAACTACTCAGATTACTTAAAAGTAAATAATGAAGCTCACTTAATTGTGTACAGTAACAGCATAAAATTTTCACTTGACCATATGTCAGTACGTTGACACGCGATCAAGTCAGATTTGTTTCAGATTTCAGATAGTATCAGATTTGTTTCTTCTCTAGCAATAGTAAAGTTAATTTGAGAATTTTTTCTCCCCAGAAATATAAAGTATAATGTTTTGATTTTTTTTTTTTTTCTAAAATGGAACTGAGGATTAAATTATTTTTCAGTTTTATGTGTGACTACCAGCAGCTTTTTCCTTTTGAAGAAGATTTAGAGATGCTGTCACAAACATCATTCATACTGTATCCTTTCACTTTTCACCAAATTTTGATGAAGGTTTATGTGCATAGTTTCTAGCTCAGTTTTAACTGCTCAGTTCAAGCTGAGCATGCGAAAAAGGAAACTGGAAATTGAACAGGCTGATTTTGAAACTGAAAATCACGCAAATTAAAACTACAATTTGAACTGCACAGTTAAAACTGACTATGAATGTGAGTGCAGTTAATTTTTTACAATTATCAAAGCTTGAATTTTTTTAACCTATCTATTTCATGAACAATTTTCTAATGCATTGATCTTGTTAATTTTATTGAGTTTTAAAAGCTTAATGTTTGTAGACGTGCTGTGTTTGTTGGTTTAGCGGAAAAAATGAATGGCTTTTGCAATTATATGTAATAGCTAATATGTAAAATCAAGTTCGCAAATTGTTTTTTGAGAATAAAAACATGAAAGAAGCTACTTATGAGTGGTTTACCCAAAAACTGAAAGAAGTAGAGTTGAGTGCTGAGTCAGCAATTTTTTCTTTTTTTCGTTAAAGATTCAAAAATTTTGAGGGTAGCAGCCAATGTTAGATATTCTGTGTTTTGAGTATTATGATCTACAAGTATTGCAGATCATAGTATTTGGAATATTGCAGAAACTGGCTGTGTAGAAAAACAATATACAACTCCTGTTCTAATATTTTTAGTAACTATAATACTCTTAAGTTTAAGGACAAGATGTTAGAGATATTCAGAACAGTCTTACTCTTTGTTATACATTTTAAGCCTAGTGTGACTAGATGTTATTGGTCACAACTTAGACAAAAATTACTCTTAAAGCCTAAAACTGGAACAGTGAAAATTGTCATGTTTAGGTAATATGTGCTATAAAAATGAAAAAGAAATCTTTATGAAAGAAAAAACATGGTTCAGTATGTTGTAAGAGTGATTACATTACTATATTTGAAAAATAATTAAGCATTATTGCAGTAAAATAAACCTGGCGTCAAAGTTTTTACACAATCATATTTTAGCTTGATAATTTTACACATTAATGTAAATTTGTCGAATTTACATAACATAATTTTTACCTTCAGATGGTTTCACTCATCTGAATATAAAAATTGATTTTGCATACTACAGTTAATTCTTTTACATAAAATTTCATTACCATGAGATGTGTGCTGAAAATTAATGCCTCTTATTACATAACTTTTAAAGGAACAGTGATAGATTAAAAGAAAAAACAAAACGTGTAGATTAAGTTTAATTTGATATATAATTTTTATATAATTGCCTCATCAATTTGATAAATTTCTAGTACATTTTTGTATGCCATTCAAAAGGACGCCTCCGTAGCCAGGTGGGCAGGAGCAGCAGTGCGTAGCACATGCTTCTTGATTAGACCGGGGTTCGAGCCCGTGACCACCAGATACGGAGGATGCGGAAATTTCTTGGAATGACCACCGCATATCCCTGGAGCAATATGGCCTTAGTTGCTAATGCTCCTAAAAACCAAATAACAACAACAACAAGCCATTCAAAAAAATTCTTTCAGCTAAGTGACCTCTTCACAGCTTTCGCTTCTTCACTGGAATCATATCTATTGCCTCAGATATGTTCTTTAAGCTTTGGGAAGAGGGGAAAAAAGTTGCTTTGGGTAAAATCTAGGCTAAGGGAGGATGCAGAACCTCTGTTGCATAGCTGCAGTGAGATCACACTTGTATTGATGCAACATTGCTGTATTGTGAGCATTACTCATTTGATTCTTTTTTGAGACCATCCAGTATTTCAGCATTAACATACTGAATTGATTATGGTCCCCCTCCTCTATTTATTAAATTTAAATGATTATTCTCTTTTCCCAAATATTCAGTGTCAGTAACATCCAGAAACTCAATAACTGCATGCTCAAAGGTGTTTCCATTTAAAACAGTGTAACTTGTAAATGAACAACCATCAAAGAAATGTTGCTATACACTTACTAACTAAAAAACTATTAGTTTTTTTAATTCCCAGAACTTTCTTTTGCATCCAGTGCTGAACTTGAACTAAGAGGCATTCCTTTTCAATCCACCCTTCTATAAATAAAATGTTAAATTTTGGAATGATTTAAATGTTGAAATTAGAATAATTAGATGTTTGGTCAATACTTACTTTATTTGGGAAGTAAGGTAATGCATAAATATGAAATATGTAAAATTATAATTGGTCCATCTTTTGCCCTTAACATGATCAGTGATCCTACCAGAACAGACTACATTTTGAATAGCATCTATTCATCTTTTGAACTTGTTAATCGTATACCTCCATGTTACCCAGCACCATCAGCTACAGGTTCTATTATTTCTAATTCTGCTAAACAACGTGAACAACAAAAGGATTTATTTCCACATTTACAGGTTCGTCATATTCTTTCCAGTTTGTTTTGTATTTGTAGCTGCATAAATTTATATTGATAATGGCATTGAGTTATATTGGAAACTCAGTTTTGCAGTGTATAAACCTTAGTCATTATCTTAATATTGTCATGCATTATTTTAGCTAAATATAATTTTTGTTGTTATACAAGGTGTGGCAATAAAGTTTCCAGATTGATGCTGTTGCAGTCATGTTTGGTGGGTTTGAAAATAAACAAAAGTAGTATGTTGTAGTTCAAACTTCCTCCAACATATGGTGGTACAATGATTGTCCAGTAGGCTGCAAATAACAGGTTAGTATTAATATTCCATGTCATGATTGTGCAATGGAACAACAAATTAATATAAAATTTTCCTTTAAAGTGGAAAAATATAACATGTGAAGCACATACATGAAGTGCATTTCTTGGGTGAGGCCACAGTTTTGAGAGAAAGACAGCTGGTTCTTGTTGCACGACAATCCATCCACCCATTCTGTTGTTTATTGTTTTGAAGATATTTCTGACAAAGCATGTCATTATGCAGATCTTCTGCCATACACCCACATCCATCCCAATATAACACCAGTGTATTGCTTCCTCTTACCTAAGGTGAAAACTGCCCTCAAAGGAAAAATTTCAGGATTTTGAGGACATAAAGAAAAATATAACTGCCGAACTGAACATCATCTTTTTGAATGCTTTCACCTGACTCTTTTCAGAAACTTTTAGAATGGCATAGCATTCAGTCAGTTGGTGATTGCTTTAAATAAAAATAAACCATTTTTGAGCACCTTCACTTTATGTTCTTTTTATTGCACAAGTCTGGGAACTTTATTGCCACATCTCATATATAGTGTGTATAAAAGATCTTTTATAAATTTCTGGATGCAAAAATAAAACAAAGATTGAACCTCCTCAATGTTGCATCCTTATGAGTATTAAATATATGTTAAATATCGGAATATTTATGTCCAGTGTTTGAAATTTGCATTATTTCAACATTTTTAGCATAGTTAAATATGCTTTTTTTCGGTATTTTCTTTTACTTAGCTCATACTATGCAAACATACTAAACATACTATCTGATTGAGTGCTACTTTGTGCACAGAAGGTTACTTCTTCTGGTCACTATTACTGCTTGATGCTTTGAACCATAGTTATTCCAGTCATGACACTGGAATGACTGTAAATCATCATAATCAGAGACAGATTATCATGGAAGGGAAGTGGTAGCAGAAAGTGGTAGCAGAAAGTCAAAATATTTACATGAGAATGTTCAGGTACAGATTTTCTGATAACACTGTCAGAATTTTCTTATTTCTCTTTGTCATTGAATCATGGTCTCCTGTTTGTAGAGGCTGGCTGTGTTGAACTAATGTCCAACAACTCCTGTTCTGATATTTTTACTGAATATAATACTTCAAGTTTAAGGGCAAAATGTTAGGGACATGTGAAACATTCTGGACTTGAAACTCTCTCTTTGTTAACAAATTTGATGTATTCTGCTTATTAGAAACTTGGCCTTCTCACGAAACTAATAATCTTATTGTTTCCTAATGTAGTTAATTAGTTACATTAGGAAACTAATTAACTTCCTAATATTAACCTACTTTAGTAACAGTCACTCCACCAGAAGTGGTGACACGATAATGTTAGCATTAGCATCAGTAAAGGCACATGATGCAAGAAAGCAAGCTTATATAGCATCAGCCAAAAAAAAAAAAAAAAAAAAAACCTTCTAATTTCACCCATCCACTCACTCCAAATGTTTGTCTAGTTCTGCATTGAATCTATTTAAGCTATCAACTTCTACGACTGCTGGAAGTTTGTTCTAGCAATCAACCACACGCTGGCTAAAAGCAAACTTCCACACATCTATCCTACAACTGTCTTTCCTCAATTTGAATTTATGCCCTCTCAGGTGATTATTCTGAGCAAGAATAATCCACTCGCTCCAAATGTTTGTCTAATTCTGCCTTGAATCTATTTAAGCTATCAACTTCTACAACAACAGATGGAAGTTTTTTCCAGCAATCAACCACACACTGGCTAAAGCAAACTTCCGCACATCTATCCTACAACTGTCTTTCCTCAAATTGAATTTATGCCCTCTGAGGTGATTATTCTGAGCAACAGGAAGAATCCCATCAGCATTGAGCATGCTCAAACCTTTCAAGGACTTGTACACCTCAATCAGATCACCTCCCAGGTGCCTAGACTCCAGACACTGTAATTTGCAAAACTTAAGCCTTTCTTCGTAAGAGCAACCCTTTGTTCCATTCACTAATCTTGTTGCCCTTCTCTGCACTCGCTCCAGCAGCTCTATATCCTTCCTAAAATGTAGCCAGGTGGGCAGGAGCAGCAGTGTGTAGCACATGCTTCTTGATCAGACCGGGGTTCGAGCCCGTGATCCACCAAATACAGAGGATGCGGAAAGGTCAGGGAATGACCACCACATTTCCCCACAGCAATATGGCCTTAGTTGCTAATGCTCCTAAAAACCAAATAACAATCCTTCCTAAAATGAGGCTTCCAGACCTGTATGCAGTACTCAAGGTGTGGCCTGACCATTGTCTTATGCAAGGGGATAATCACCTCCTTATCCCTGCTAGAAAAGTTCTTGTATATCATTGACAAGACACCATGAGCTACTCTTGCAGGCCGTCTGCACTGCTCAGAAAACTTCATATCTGCCTGCACAATAACCCCCAGGTCTTTTCATTCTCTACCACTGTTGGTGTAGTACCACACAGTTGATGTGTTACTCTGGGATTACACTTCCCATGCCGAATGGACTGGCCAGGTGGGTAAAGTACCTTCCTGGTACCCAAAGGTCGCGGGTTTGAATCCGGCCTCGTGCTTGGATCAGAGTAAAATGCAAAAACTTTGGGATGTGCATTATGGCCACAGAAACCGATGTGCCAACAACTAACAACAACAAAAAAAAAAAACCTGCTTCCCATATGCAGTACTTTTCATTTGTCAGTTGCCACCTCTCAACCCATCTGCTCAACTTTTCTAGGTACTGTTGCAGCAGTGTATTGTCATTAACAGCCCTGCCAGCCTTCGTATCATCTGCAAACTTGGACATTAAGCCTGATATACCATCATCAATATCATTAATAAATACAAAAAACAACAATGGACCCAACATTGAACTCTGGGGGACTCCACTAATAACATTAGTCCATAAAAAGCAGTGTCCATTGATTACCACTCTGTCTTCTCCCACTCAACCATCCCTTTATCCATAGCAGCAATTTGCCTCCAATGGCACACTGCTCCAATTTGTGCAGCAGTCTTCCATGTGCAAAAGCCTTTCTAAGGTCCAAATATATGATATCAAAGTTATTCCCTGCATCCAGTTCCTTTGTGACCACATCATAGTATCCAATCAAATTGGTCAGACAAGACTTCCTCTTAACAAAACCATGCTGTGTCCGAGCTATAACTGAAGTCTTGTCTAGATGATCCTGCAGTGCTTCTTTAGCATTATAGCCAAAGTAGTTTATGTGGCATCAAAACCCCATAACAACAACAGTGTTTCTTTAACCAGTACTTCCATTAATTTACCTGGAACAGAAGTTAAACTGATAGGTCTGTAATTACTAGTGTTACCCTCTGATCCTCCTTTGTGAATTGGGGTCACATTTGCACATCTCCAATCCATGGGTACCTTCCCTGAGTCCAAGGAAGCTCATAATTATGGCTAAGGGTTCGCTTACTTCCTTTGCTGCCTCCTTTAATATAACTGCATAGATCTCATCCACCCCAGGGGCCTTTCTTATCTTTATCTTCAACAATTTCTCCTCCACTTTGCTCTCAGTTATTACAAAATCATCTAGCTCACTGACGGAATTTAATTCGCCGCTGGTATTCCTCTCCCTGAATAACTCCTCATATGTGAATGTAGATGCAAAATACTCATTTAGTTTGTTAGTTACATGAACAAGATCATCAACAGTTGAACCATCGATATCCATGGACCAATCTGATTCATCCCCTTCCTTCTAGAGTTTACATAAGTAAAGAACTCTTTGCCTTCTTTGCCAAAGATTTCTTGTAATCTGCCTAACCTCCTTTGTGACTTGGTTACAGACCAACTTATATCTGTCATAGGTTTCTGTGTCACCCATTAATTTATATGTATCCCATGCATTTTTATTCTCTGCCACATGTCTCATTAGTTCATCTGACATCCATTTAGACCTAAACCTTGAAAAATATTTCTTAGTTGGTATGAAAAGCCTAGTAGCTTCCAAGGTTAATTCTTTGAATGCTTCCAGTTTTGAATTTGCTGTTGGTAACATCATCAGTTGGTTCCACTGTATAGAATTTAAATACTGTCTCAAACCTCCATAGTCGCCTTTTCAAAAGCAAAAACCCTACCCTTTACCCCTGATGGCAGTTACCTCTTTCAGTAAATCCCATTTCAGCACACTATGATCACTGCCACCTAGTGGTTCCTTTCTGCAGATTCTTAATGCATGAAGAATCACTACTGATAATCAGATCAAGAATATTACTCCCTCTAGTTGTCTCCCGAACATTCTGCTGTAGAAAACAATCATCCAATAAATCCACAAAAGCCTTGATGGTGTGCGAGTGACCAACCCACAAATTCCACTCAATCTCTGGGAAATTAAAATCCCCCATTATAAGACACTCTGATTTATTAGGCCACTCTATTTCTCTGCATAATTACTCATCAGAGTCATTAGGCCTGTAACACACTCCTACTCTCAATTTTGATTTCCCAGTGCTTATGTCACACCAAACTGTCTTGTCACTGCACTGTCCAGCCATGTTGCCTGGCTGTACTTCCTTTGATTTTGTGTTTCTTAACTAATAGCATAACCCTCCCCTCCCCTCCCTTCCTATCCTGTCTATCCTTCCTGTACACATTGTATTCCTCAAATTCTATTTTTGCATTCCTTATATCTGTGTGGCACCACGTCTCTGATATCCCAACAATATCTGCTTTTGATGTTTTGACCAACACCTCAAATTCATCAAATTTATTTACCAAAATCCTAGAATTGGTACAGGTGCATGTACACGCAAGTATACATGCACCTGTTCCTATTCTTAGCTCCTCTAACACAGCCCGTGTGTTTACTTGTACCGCAATGACTCCCAGCAGTCTCTGAAATCCCCTGCATCTTGTTTTCCAGGCTGCTTCTCATTCCAATAGAAGCAGTGCAAGAATCACTTTCATTTCTGCCTGTGGCTTGCTGTTAATCTATTAGTCCATGTATCCCCGCAAGCTAGCAGTTTTCCAACCCACCTAACACTGCCTCGATAGCATCCGCAAATGTTCTTGTATCCTTTTTATTTAAGGATATGCCATCCCTGTAGAAGCACTCTCCTGTTAATGAGCACAAACCAGGCTGAGAAAAATTCTACCTCTTGAGCCTTGTGCAATCTCTACAGGGACCAATCGATCGACAAGGCTCCCATCATATACTCCCTCCTATCATGTCTGGGCAGAATTGCAGACACTTTCAAATTCAACCCTAATTCACTGCTTTTTTTCAACAGTGACCTGTACTTGTTAAGTAATTCTGTCAGCCTCTTACTCTTAATATCATTAGTGCCAATGTTTTTTTTTTTTTTTTTTTTTATGAGAACCCCAAACACGAGAGGTATTAGAACCTATAGTACTTAGTACCGTGCTTGGGTTCGAGGTTGAGAAGACGAAAGAAGATATTTGTTGACATTGGACTTGAACTTCTGTAGATTGTAATTTTCAGGAAATACGTATGAAGGAAGGTTGTTCCAGAAAACGGCAGTTGAATGAATAAATGAGGAAGATGAAAAGTTGGTTCTGTGGGTTTGACGTTGGACAGTAAATGGATGTTGGCTCGTGGCGGCACGTGTTCAGACTGTTTTGAAAGAGAGAGCGGGAATTATAGAAGCCAATTCAGAAGAACAATGCCCATGGAAGTATCTGTAGAACAGGCATGCAGCAGAAACAGTACGTCTATGAGAAAGCGAGTGGAGAGACTCTGTTAGAGATGAATCATTAATTAACCTAACTGCCCTCTTCTGAATGGAATCAAGAAGCCTGAGAGAGGTTTGGGGGCACCACCCCAGATGTGGGAACAATATTCCATGGCAGGGCGGATTTGCGATTTATACAGAGTGAGCAGCTGTTTGGAAGAAAAGTAACGCCGAGAGCGAAAGAGAAACCAAGTTTTTTAGATGCAGAGGAAGCAATATTTGTAATGTGCTTGTGCCAAGAGAGATTAGAAGTCAGGGTAATCCCCAAAAGAGATATATCATTTTGCCTAGAAATCGGAGTGTCACTAAAGATAAGCATAGGAGCAGAAGAATCCTTTTTGCGAGATATAAGACAAGACTGAGTTTTAGAAGGGTTGAAATTAACTAAGTTGTCTTTGCCCCACTGGAGAATTACCTGAAGATCGACATTTAAGGAATTGGCAGCAGATTTTCGAGAACTTGAAGCTGATTGAGCAGGACAATGTTTCTCAAAATGGAAAGTTGAATGCAATGTGCTATCATCGGCAAAACTATGGATAGGATTTCCAGTCAATGGAAGAAGGTCATTGATATACAAGAGGAAAAGAGTGGGGGAAAGAACTGAACCTTGGGGGGCACCGGCATTAGTGGAGAAGTTAGAAGACAGAGAGCCATCTACCATCACCCTCAGTGAGCGATCAGAGAGAAAACTGGATAACCAATTACTAAAAACAGTTGGCAAACCATAAGATGGAAGCTTGTTTAGAAGACCTTTATGCCAAACACGATAAAAAGCCTTTGAGATGTCAAGAGCAACTACTTGTGTTTCACCGAACCTTTCCATTGAATTAGTCCATAAATGGGTAACATAAGCTAGAATATCACCAGTGGATCGACACTGACGGAATCCATACTGGCGATCGTTGATCAGACGGAAGGTTTCTAGGTAGTTTAAGAGTTGGCGGTTAATTGATTTCTCCATTACTTTAGAAAGAGTAGAAGTAATTGCAGTGGGACGATAATTGGATGAGAGGGATTTGTCACCCTTTTTAGGAACTGGCTGGATATGAGCAAATTTCCAAGCAGAAGGAAAAACACCTTTGGAATAAGAAAGTGAAAAAAGGCGGTAAAGAATAGGAGTAAGTTCAGGAGCACAAGTTTTGAGAACAAGTGGAGAAATACCATCAGGACCTGGAGCTTTCTTAGCATCAAGATTCATCAAAATCCTTCTGATATCCTTTTGACGGAAAACCACAGGAGGCATTGAATGGAACGTGTTAGGAATGGTGGGAGGTGTTTTACCAAGATCATTAATACATGAGCTGGAAGAAAAATGGGATGCTAGCAGGTCAGCTTTATCCTTGGCTGAAGTGACAACAGAACCATCTGGTTTGGACAGAGGTGGGAGCAGAGATGGGCAAAAGTTGCGGCCAATAGTTTTGGCAAGAGACCAGAATGCTCGGCTACCATTAGGGCAAGAAGCAAGTTTTCTACTCTTAGCCTGTTCAAACTCTAGTTTGGACTGATTAATAACTGCTTTACAATTGTTGCGAGCTTTGGTGTAGGCAGAAAATAAAACTGAAGAATTAGAAACAAGCCAATTACGATATGGAACATTCTTCTCTTGGACAGCCTTAGCACATTTATTGGAAAACCAAGGTTTAGATAAAGGACGAGATTTTAAAGTGGAGTGTGGGATAAAGGATTCCATTCCTGCAAGAATAATTTCACTGACACGATCTGAGCAAACGTTGACATCAGAAGTTTTGAAACAGTAATCCGACCAAGGAAAAGAAGAAAAGAAGTCTTGCAGGTCATCCCATTTTGCATTCTTGTAATGCCAAACAATACGAGGTTGGGAATAGCCATGAGATAGAGGTGCCATTGGAGAAGAGACAATCACCAAGTTGTAATCTGAAGTGCCTAAAGGACCTCTCACTTCGACCTTGTACTTAGAAGGGTTGTTTGTGAGAAAAAGATCAATCGTATTGGCTGTATGATTAGGATTGTCCGGTATTCTTGTAGGTAAATGAACAATCTGTGCTAGGTCATTAGTAATTGCAAAAGCCTCAGCATCTCGACCTGCTGTGTCGGTGTGACTAGAAAATGGAAGCCAGCTGGAGTTGTGAACGTTAAAATCACCAAGGAAAATTACCTCACTGTTAGGAAAGTCAAGTTGCAAAGAGAGGAAGTCAAAGAGCTCCAAGTGATTAGTGGAGTTGGGAGAACGGTAGAGACAACAGATGAATTTGACACAATGAGGTAGAGAGATTTTAAGCCAGAGAAGATCAAAGAGAGGAGATTCCAAATTGCCAAGTCTCTGACAGGGAATATCAGAACGGACATATGCACAAGTACCACCTTTGAGGCGAAAGGAATCATACAGCAAATAATTTGGACATCTGAGATGAGAAGTAGTTGAATCAACTGATAACTGAGATTCAGTCAGAAAAAGTACATGGGGTTTGGAAGACTGCAAGTTGAAATGGACATCGTTGAGATTGGAATTAAGACCACGTATATTTGTGAAATGAATTAGGAAGTGCTTGGGAGGTTTAGATCTTTTCGCAGATAAGCTTGCTCTATTATTTTGACAATTCATGGTGTATTCAATAGTAAGAAAAAGTGGGTGGGACATGCTGTATGAAGTAATGAAATTTTTGGATATGGCGTATATGTGGTAAGAATATACCCAGATCCTCGACATTACGTGGCCTCGACAATGCTCCCCGCATACACACTACTCGTACTCCCTCCAGTCACTATCTGGCAGAGTAGAGGTAGCAAGATTATACACTAGCTGATCCGGAAGCCTCCTAGAGAGTTACCAATAGGTTTGGTCCGGTGTACTATCTAGCGGCCGGCCTGCGAACACCGTTTTAGAGCTGTACCCTCAAAATGTAAGGAATATTGGATCTCGCCACGACAGTCATCATAACCTCAAAAATCATCAATCATACTGCATGATGGAAGAGATAGGGAAGGGTTGGCCGGAACTTAGCTCTAGAGACTAAACATGGGTTCTACCACTTCAAGCCTCCAATAAGCAAAGTGGTGGTATTTCACCGGTTGATGAGAGTCATCTACCACCTAGTACTGCCTGGTAACATAGAGGGGCAGCGTTCCTCCATGTGGTGTGGGCGCCACACCTCGACCCCTGCTTATGTTGGTTCACACCTGGGTGGTCACCCACCATGTACTTGTGCATGGAGGTTATACCCAGGATTACTAACAGTCCCACCATCGTGAAGATGCAAGCAGAGGATTTGGCTGTCATAGACCGTCCGGACTTCGCCGAAATTGGGTCCACTTAAGTGTCACCCAAATATCAGTTCCATCAGCGTTTTAGACTCCCAGGTAGCAAGAACAGCTTGTCTGGCATATCTGAGAGAATGTCTGTGACAACCTCAAGGACCAGGTACAACAATATCACCATTTGTGCCCATAAAAGATGATATCTGCTCTACAATGTCAGTTATTTGAATTTCGGCTTTACATATGTTGGAAATTGATTTTCTGATGCATGGTGCATCATATGTATTAAATTTTAGCAACAATTCTTTGGCTCTTGCCAGACTTTTATTCGGGTTTTTTTTTGGCTGGTGCAGCATAAGCCATAGGCTTTCTTGCACGATGCAGCCATTACTAATAGTAACTCTACGCTGCCCACAGAGCTGAATACTCTGACTTCCTGCCTGTCTTCACTGATGGCTTGAGGTCAGAATCATCTATCAGGCCTGCTGCAATTTTCCCTAATATTGTTATATCTGAGAAGATTCCCTACGAATGCAGCATATATTCCGCAGAGTTCTATGCTATAGAATTAGCTTTAGGCCACAATTACCAAAGGTGTATGGTATATACAGATTCATTAAGTATAGTACAGGCTTTATTGGGGTTTAGATATAATCCTCATCCATACTTTATCTAGGTCCAGCAGCTGCTTCACTCCCTTTCTGAGAGCCTTTTCAACATCTGTTCTGCTGGATCCTAAGCTACGTTTGGATCAAGGGTAATGAACTGATTGATGATGCATTAGCATTAGCATTAGTAGAGGCATTTGATGCAAGAAAGCAAGCTTATGCAGCATCAGCCAAAAAAAAAAAAACCCACTTCCACTTCACACCTCTGTTCGTTCAAAATACCTGTCCATTTAGGCTATCCAAAATGGACAGGTATTTAGGCTATCAACCTCCACCACAAGGGATGGAAGTCTGTTCCACCAACCAACCACCCGCTGGCTAAAGGCAAATTTCCGCACGTCTATCCTACATCTGTCTTTCCTCAATTTGAATTTATGCCCTCTCAGGTGATTTTTCTGAGCTAGAGGAAGAATCCCATCAGCATTGAGCATGCTTAAACCATTCAAGGCTTTATACACCTCTATCAGATCACCTCGCTGGTGCCTAGTCTCCAGACACTGTAATTTGCAAAACTTAAGCCTTTCTTCGTAAGAGCACCCCTTTGTTCCATTCACTAATCTTGTTGCCCTTCTCTGTACTCGTTCCAGCAGCTCTACATCCTTCTTGAAATGAGGCCTCCACACCTGTATACAGTACTCTAGGTGTGGCCTGACCATTGCCTTATACAAAGGAATAATCACCTCCTTATCCTTGCTGGAAAAATTCCTGTATATCATTGACAATACTCCATGAGCTACTCTTGCAGCCCGTCTGCACTGCTCAGAGAACTTCATATCTGCCTGCACAATCACCCCCAAGTCCCTTTCATTCTCTACCACTGTCAGTGTAGTACCACAGAGTTGATACGTTGCTCTGGGGTTGCTGTTTCCCATGTGTAGTACTTTACATTTGTCAATGTTAAACTTCATTTGCCACCTCTCAGCCCGTCTGCTCAACCTTTCCAGATCCTGTTGCAGCAGCATAGTGTCAGTAGTGTCCTTGACAACCCTGCCAACCTTTGTATCATCTGCAAACTTGGACATTAAGCTTGATATACCATCATCAATATCATTTATAAATACAGAAAACAATAATGGACCCAACACTGAGCCCTGAGGGACTCCACTAATAACATTAGTCCACGATGAGCAGTGTCCATTGATTACCACTCTCTGTCTTCTCCCCTCAACCACCCCTTTATTCATAGCAGCAATTTGCCTCCAGTGTCACACTGCTCCAATTTGTGTAGCAGTCTTCAATGTGCAACAGTATCAAAAGCCTTTCTAAGACCCAAGTATATAATATCAAAGTTATTCCCTGCATCCAGTTCTTTTGTGACTGCATCATATTATCCAATCAAGTTGGTCAGGCAAGACTTCCCCTTAACAAAACCATGCTGTGTCTGAGCTATAACTGAAGTCTTGTCTAAATGATCCTGCAGTGCTTCTTTAACCAGTGCCTCCATTAATTTTCCTGGAACAGAAGTTAAGCTCACAGGTCTATAATTACTTGTGTCAGCCTTTGATCCTCCTTTGTGAATTGGGGTCACATTTGCACATTTCCAGTCTATGGGTACCTCCCCTGAGTCCAAGGAAGCTCTCATAATTATGGCTAAGGGTTTGCTTACTTCCTTTGCTGCCTCCTTTAATATAACTGGATAGATCCCATCCACCCCGGGTGCCTTTCTTGTGTTTATCTTCAACAGTTTCTCCTCCACTTTACTCCCAGTTATTTCAAGATTCTGTAGCTTACTGCTAGAGTTGAATACACCTCTGGCATTCCCCTTGCTGAATAACTCCTCATGTGTGAATGTCAATGCAAAATATTCATTTAGTTTGTTAGCTACCTGAGCAGGATCATCAACAGTTGACCCATCAATATCAAGTGGACCAATCTGATTCATCCCCTTCCTTCTAGAGTTTACATAAGTAAAGAAATCTTTGCTGTTTTTCTTTGCATCCCTTGCCAAGGATTTCTCGTAATCTGCCTTCGCCTGCCTAACCTCCTTTGTAACTTGGTTGCATATCAACTTGTATCTATCATAGGCTTCTGTGTCATGTGTCAATTTGTAAGTATCCCATGCATTTTTCTTCTCTGCCATATGCCTCATTAGTTCATCTGACATCCATTTTGGCCTAAACCTTGAACAATATTTCTTAGTTGGTATGTAAAGCCTAGTAGCTTCCAAGATAAGTTCTTTGAATGCTTCCCATTTTGAATTTGCTGTTGGTAACATCATCAGTTGGTCCCACTGTATAGAATTTAAATACTGTCTCAGTCCATCGTAGTCGCCTTTACGGAAGCAATAACCCTTCCCTTTACCCCTAATGGTAGTTACCTCTTTGAGTAAATCCCACTTCAGCACACTGTGATCACTGCCACCTAGTGGTTCATTTATCTGCAGATTCTTAATGCATGAAGAATCACTGCTGATAATCAAATCAAGAGTATTACTCCCTCTAGTTGCCTCCCGAACATGCTGATGTAGAAAACAATCATCCAATAAATCCACAAAAGCCCTGCTAGTGTGTGAGTAACCAGCCCCCACATTCCAGTCAATATCTGGGAAATTAAAATCTCCCATTATAAGACTCTCTGATTTACTGGCCCACTCCATTTCCCTGTACAGTTCCTTATTATACTCATCAGAGTCATTAGGCCTATAGCACACTCCTACTCTCAATTTTGATCTCCCAATGCTTATGTCACACCAAACTGACTCAACACTGCACTGTCCGGCGATGTCGACTGGCTTGACTTCCTTGGTTTTTATGTGTTTCTTAACTAATAGCATAACCCCTCCCCCCTTCCTATCCTGTCTATCCTTTCTGTAGACGTTGTACTCCCCAAATTGCAGTTCTGCATCCCTTATATCTGTGTGACACCACGTCTCTGATATCCCAACAATATCTGCCTTTAATGTTTTGAGCAATACCTCAAATTCATCAAATTTATTTACTAAACTCCTAGCATTGGTGTACACGCAAGTATACCTGCACCTGTTTCTATTCTTAGCTACCCTAACACAACCCATGTGTTTACTTGTACCGCAATGGCTCCCAGCAGTCTCTGAAATACCATGCATCTTGTTTTTCAGGCTTCTGCTCATTCTAATAGAAGCAGTGCAAGAATCTCTTTCACATCTGCCAGTGGCTACTGTCAATCTATTGGTCTTTGTCTCCCCCCAATCTAGCAGTTTTCCGATGCAGCCAGGTTACCACAAGCCCAGAATAACCATAACTTGTTAGTCCCTATACAGACTACAGTCAAATAATATGCAACAGATTACTCTCCCAGTGGCAGCAATCTTGGCATGGGCAGGTAAAAAAATAAAATAAAATAAAAATAAAGCTATATCAGATGAAGCCTGTAATCCAACACTGGTAGTCTTGTCTGCACATGAAACACAGAGAGGAGTTGTTCTAGCTCGCTTCTGCACATGACACAATCATCCTACTCATTCATTCCTGCTGAGGACAGATGACCCCCCCCATGTGCAAGAATTGTGACACCTTTTTAATTATTCAACATGTTTTATCGAAGTTTGGTCCTAGAGGTTGTCACATACATTCTCTCAGATATGCCAAACAAGCTGTACTTGCTACCAGGGAGTCTAAAACGCTGATGGAACTGATATTTGGGTGACACTCAAGTCAAGTGGACCCAATTTTAGCGGAGTCCGGACGGTCTGTGACAGCCAAATCCTCTGCTTGCACCTTAACGATGGTGGGACTGTTAGTAATCCTGGGTATAACCTCCATGCACAAGTACATGGTGGGTGACCACCCAGGTGTGAACCAACGTAAGCAGGGGTCAAGGTGTGGTGCCCACACCACATGGAGGAATGCCACCCCTCTATGTTACCAGGCAGTACTAGGAGGTAGATGACTCTCATCAACCGATGCAATACCACCACTTTGCTTATTGGAGGCTTGAAGTGGTGGAACTCATGTTTAGTCTCTAGAGCTAAGTTCTGGTCAACCCTTCCCTATCTCTTCCATCATGCAGTATGATTGATGACTTTTGAGGTTATGATGAACATTGTGGCGAGATTCAATATTCCTTATATTTCGAGGGTACAGCTCTAAAACTGTTCGCAGGCCGGCCGCTAGTTAGTACACCAAACTGAGCCTATTGGTAACACTCTAGGAGGCTTCCGGATCAGCTGGTGTATAATCTTGCTACCTCTACTCTGCCAGATAGTGACTGGAGGGAGTCCGAGTAGTGTGTATGCGGGGAGCATTGTCGAGGCCACGTAATGTCGAGGATCTGGGTATATTCTTACCATGTGTACGCCCTATCCAAAAATTTCATTACTTAATGCAGCATATCCCACCCACTTTTTCTTACTATTGAATACACCATGAATTGTCAAACTAATAGAGAAAGCTTATCTGCGAAAAGATCTGAACCTCACAAGCACTTCCTAATTGATTTCACTAATATGCGTGGTCTCAATTCTAATCTCAACGATGTCCATTTCCACTTGCAGTCTGCCAAACCCCATGTATTTTTTCTCACAGAATCCCAGTTATCGGTTGATTCAACTACTGCTCATCTCAGATGCCCAAATTATTCGCTGTACGATTCCTTTCGCCTCAAAGGTGGTACTTGTGCATATGTCCGTTCTGATATTCCCTGTCAGAGACTTGGCAATTTAGAATCTTCTCTCTTTGATCTTCTCTGGCTTAAAATCTCTCTACCTCATTGTGTCAAATTCATCTGTTGTCTCTACCGTTCTCCCAACTCCACTAATCACTTGGAGCTCTTTGACTTCCTCTCTTTGCAACTTGACTTACTCCAGTCCAATTTTCCTATCAGTGAGGTAATTTTCCTTGGTGATTTTTAATGTTCACAACTCCATCTGGATTCCATTTTCTAGTCACACTGACCCAACTGGTCGAGATGCTGAGGCTTTTGCAATTACTAATGACCTTGCACAGATTGTTCATTTGTCAACAAGAATACCGGACAATGCTAATCATACAACCAACGCGCTTGATCTTTTTCTCATAAACAACCCTTCTAAGTACATGTTCGAAGTGAGAGGTCCTTTAGGCACTTTTCAGATCACAACTTGGTGATTGTCTCTTCTCCAATTGAGCCTTTATCTCATGGCTGTACCCAACCTTGTGTTGTCATCCCATGCAAAATGGGATGACCTGCGAGATTTATTTTCTTCTTTTCCTTGGTCGGATTACTGTTTCAAAACTTCTGATGTCAACGTTTGCGCAGATCGTGTCAATGAAATTATTCTTGCAGGAATGGAATCCTTTATCCCACACTCCACTTTAAAATCTCGTCCTTTATCTAAACCTTGGTTTTCCAATAAATGTGCTAAGGCTGTTCAAGAGGAGAATGTTGCATATTGTAATTGGCTTGTTTCTAATTTTTCAGTCTCATTTTCTGCCTACACCAAAGCTCGCAACAATTGTAAAGCAGTTATTAATCAGTCCAAACTAGAGTTTGAACAGGCTAAGAGTAGAAAACTTGTTTCTTGCCCTAATATTAGCCGAGCATTCTGGTCTCTTGCCAAAGCTATTGGCCACAAGTTCTGCCCATCTCTTCAGCCAGTTCCTAAAAAGGGTGACAAATCCTTCCCATCCAATTATCGTCCCATTGCAATTACTTCTACTCTTTCTAAAGTAATGGAGAAATCAATTAACTGCCAACTCTTAAACTACCTAGAAACCTTCCGTCTGATCAACAATCGCCAGTATGGATTCCGTCAGTGTCGATCCACTGGTGATATTCTAGCTTATGTTACACATTTATGGACTAATTCAATGGAAAGGTTCGGTGAAACACAAGTAGTTGCTCTTGACATCTCAAAGGCTTTCGATTGTGTTTGGCATAAAGGTTTTCTAAACAAGCTACCATCTTATGGTTTGCCAACTGTTTTTAGTAATTGGTTATCCAGTTTTCTCTCTGATCACTCACTGAGGGTGATGGTAGATGGCTCTCTGTCTTCTAACCTCTCCACTAATGCCGGTGTCCCCCAAGGTTCAGTTCTTTCCCCCACTCTTTTCCTCTTGTATATTAATGACCTTCTTTCATTGACTGGAAATCCTATCCATAGTTTTGCCGATGATAGCACATTGTATTCCACTTTCCATTTTGAGAAACCTTGTCCTGCTCAATCAGCTTCAACTTCTCGAAAATCTGCTACCAATTCCTTAAATGCCGATCTCCAGGTAATTCTACAGTGGGGCAAAGACAACTTAGTTGATTTCAACCCTTCTAAAACTCAGTCTTGTCTTATATCTCGCAAAAAGGATTCTTCTGCTGCTGTGCTTATCTTTAGTGAGACTCCGATGTCTAGGCATAATGATATATCTCTTTTGGGGATTACTCTGACTTCTAATCTCTCTTGGCAGAAGCACATTACAAATATTGCTTCCTCTGCATCTAAAAAACTTGGGTTTCTCTTTCGCTCTCGGTGTTACTTTTCTTCCAAACAGCTGCTCACTCTGTATAAATCTTAAATCTACCCTGCCATGGAATATTGTTCCCACATCTTGGGCGGTGCCCCCAAAACCTCTCTCAGGCTTCTTGATTCCATTCAGAAAAAGAGGGCAGTTAGGTTAATTAATGATTCACCTCTAACAGAGTCTCTTCACTCGCTGTCTCATAGATGTACTGTTTCTGCTGCATGCCTTTTCTACAGATACTTCCACGGGCACTGTTCTTCTGAATTGGCTTCTATAATTCCCACTCTCTCTTTCAAAACAGTCCGAACATGTGCCGCCACCAGCCAACATCCATTTGCTGTCCAACTTCAAACTCACAGAACCAACTTTTTATCTTCCTCGTTTATTCATTCAACTGCCGTTTTCTGGAACAACCTTCCTTCATACGTATTTCCTGAAAAAAGTTCTTTTTACATATGCTTATTGTTATATGTTTGGACATAGTGACTTAATTCGTTAGGTCACTGAATTCTTAACTGTTATATTTTATCTAACCTGTTTTGGCACATTATAACTTTTGTTGCTGATGTGCCAAAATCCCAAACTAAACCAATTGAAAAATCTAACTTGAAAATTCAGTATCATTTTTGGGGATTTTAATCTTCCCTTCACCTCAGTTTGATGGATTTCATGCCTAAACAAGTTTATAATCTCTTCAGCACTCTGTATCTAACACAAATTGTTAATTTTCCCATTAGAAATTAAAATATATATATTTAATCTTCAAAAATCCTAACAAATAACCTTACCAGGATTTTCCAATGATTTCAGATCATAACTTAAAAGTTGTCTTTCCCATTCCAAAAATCAGCCTCACTCAGATTCCCGCACATCTGTGGTCACTAATAAATGCATGTTTAGCTCAAGTTTTTTACATATATATTCTGGCTTCAAGTTTTTTATTATTGACTTTCACTAATTGTTGAAAAATCTAGGGAGTCAGATATATATGAAGGCTGTTCAATAAAGAATGATCATAATTTTTCATGGACAACTGACTGCTTTCTGTTTCTAGCTGAGCAGCCTAATTTAAGACCAAATCAAGCTGTTCCACATAGCAACTGCACAGTTGATTATTACGCTCAGTGTGCTTTGGATGTGATTCAATCACAAAAATTGGCAGTCCTGGAGCACCAACCACTGCTGTCACTCCAGAAACCATAAACACTGCTTCGGTAATTGTGAGAGAAGATCGTTGTATAACAGTAAAGCAACTGTAGCGGTTGAGAATATCAGTAGGTATTCTCCGTGACCATTTACACATGACACATGTTTGTACACGATTAGTTCCAAGACTACTCACACCTGAGCAATAGCAGATTTGCATGGAGGTTTGTTAGGAACTGCAGCAGATGGTTACTGAAGATGGTGAGGTTCAACACAAGGTGATAACAGCAAATGAGACGGTTTCATTTTGGCCCAGAGAGTAGTAAGCAACAAGGCTCTCTTTGGAAGGCTACATCATTGCCAACACCAAAGAAAGAAAAAGTTGTGACTTTGGCAGGAAAAGTTATGGTCATCTCTTTTTTTGACATTCAAGAAATCGTTTAACTGCATGTTCTTCCATGTCATACGACCGTTACGGAGCCTTAATACAGTACTGTACTGCACACTTTGCAGGATAATGTTCATTGAAAACAATCACAACTGCACAAAGGTGGGTGGATGCTTCATTACAGCAATGCAAGACCTCACATTGTTCATACTGTCATCAAGTACTTAGTCAGATGTGTTCCTCATCTCCTACAATCCTGACCTTGCACCCTGAGTTTTTTTTTTTTTTTTTTTAATTTCCAAAGTTAAAGAAGGTTCTGTGAGGAAAACATTTCCAGTCATCAGAAGAAGTCGTAAAGACATTGGAGGCAATTCTCAAATGCATGTAAAAAAAAAAAAATGGCTTACACCTTGTTTTTGAAGAATGACAGAAACTGAGTAAGTGCATATCATCAATTAGTCTGTGTATCTTTTGTGTACTTCCCATTAGTCTGTGTATCTCCTGCTGCCTAGTAGTTTTCTGACCCATCTAACACTGCCTTGATAGCATCAGCAAATATTATTGCACTCCTATTTAAGTGTATTCCATTCCTGTAAAAATAATTTCTCCTGTTAACAAGCCCAGACTACACTGAAAAAAATTCTATCTTATTAGCCTTGCACAGTCTCTCCGGGTCTAAATTGATTGACATTGTTCTCATCATGTATTTCTTCCTGTTGTGTCTGTGCAGAATTGTAGACACTTTTAAATTTAATTCTAACTCCCAACTTTTGCTGAATATTACTCTGCACTTGTTTAGTAAATCCTGAGATCTCCTGCTCTTAATATCATTAGTAGCAACATGTACAAGAGTATCATCACCTTTTGTGCCCTTAAAAGATGATAGTTGCTCTATATCATCAATTTTGCCCTTGGAAGACATATCCTGTTTCTATTCCACCATCTTTTTTACACTATATTTCCTGTTTCCCTGACAATATAGTCTCCAACAATTGCTACCTCCTGTCCGACCAGAGTTCTCTGCCATTGAGGATGTCGTGTTGTCTGTTGCTCTAGTGTGGGACCTAGCATTGAGCTGAGCAGCTCAGTGCTATAAGGGTTCCTCTCTTTTATTCCTTCAAAGGCATCAGCTCTATTCTTCAAGCTCTCATATAAGCCCATCAGAATGCTAAATTTGTGCTTAACTGCATTGTGTTCTTTATAACAAACACACAGTCATTCCTTTGGCTGTATCATGTCCTGCTAAAAGTAGATTTGCAAAGAGGCAACAAGAAAGCACATTATAAAATCTGAACTGCCATCAGCAGTTCTCTCCTGGGCCAAAGCATTCCCACTGCTTTGAATATTTTGCTTTGCTTCGCTAGTCTGGGGAATTCATGATTCTAGTCTAAATTTAATTTAAGAATCACACATGAAAATAAGAGATATGAGTGTAATAACACTAGACTATCTGAATTATTCAGCAGCAGTACTAACTGCACTATTTTAAGTTACATTATGTACTATGTGATATAGTTACATTATGAAATCATATTTATATTGCTATAAAAATATAGTTTATAGACTCATTAAAACATTCCTAATATTAACTATACTCCTATGGAATTACACAGACAACTACTAAATTGTGTTTATATCATTCTTATAACAGTACTGTAACTTATATCAATACAGTAACAATGGCGCAGACTAAAACTTTAATTTTTTAAGCAATTTCAAAAACCAAGTAAAGAACAATTAACCAACTTTATCAGATAAACACAATTAATTTTAAACAAAAATCAGTAATAAAAAAGGCCAACTTAAACTCTCTCAAAAAAAGTAACCTATTCACCATTTGGCTTAAAATCCAATACTGGTAGAAGTTACAAAATCTCGTTTTCCAACAATTGTACATTTTTAAGATTTTGGGACCCTCACCTTTTCTGGCCAGATGCCTAGTGTGTAACTATAGATGACACATGGCTTAATCACTACTGACCAGAGTCAAAACTGCAATTTAAAATAAAAGCATAGTGTCTAAAGGTGTTCTGCTTCTCCAGAACAATGCAACTGTTTGTGCATCGGTTGTTCCTTTGGCTGCAGTTCATTAGGCTGGCTATGAGTTGTTGACCCCTCCCACTATTCTCATCAGACATAGCCCTGTATAGTTTCAACCAACTTGCTTAGAAGGAAATTTTTGGTTTTAAAATAACTCACTATGACATTTCACAGGGACTTAGTGGTAAAAAGGAATCAAACAATTTCTCTGTTCATCATATATTAATTTCTTTTTTTGTAGTTCAGCTTGCTTTATATTTTCATGAACAAATTTTGAGCAATATACACATATCTTGTATAAAGTTATTTATTAGCTGTTTGCTGGTGTTTAAGTAACAACATGTGCCCACTCTTTAATGAGAGTAGAAGTATTGCTGCAACAGTGGTAGCCGGGTTGGTAAAGTGCCTGCCTGGCAACCTAAAGGTCGCGGGTTTGAATCCCGCCTCGGGCTTGGATCAGAGTACTGCAAAAACCTTGGGAGGTGCATTATGGCCACAGAAGCTGATGTGCCAACAACTACAAAAAAAAAAGAAAAAAAAAAAGGCAACAGTGGTCGGAAGGGTAATGTGAGAGCTGTTTTAAATAAATAATACTGTGCTCTTTTTCTGGGAGGATACTGTGTATTTGAAAGCAGCTTAATAGGTAGCAACTCATCAACAATTGAAAATTAACTACTTTTGAGAAAACTAAAATCATGTAAAATGACAATTTTTTTTCATTTTACATCATATAATTTCTTTCATTTTTGTTCACATAACTTTCCTTTCTTGGACATCATGTGGACAACAAACTTCGGTATTTTGCTGACAGCAAATATGTGTAAATAGATTTTTTCAATAATTTTTGGTGGAGGGGAAACTAAATTAAATCAGTAGTCATTACAGATTGCCTTTGTACAATAATTAAAGAAAATAAATATGCTATAAATGATATGTGGGTTATTTTTTCATATGTAGAAAAGAATAGTCAAAGATAGTTAATGGTGATCAATTTAGGCAATTCCTTTAAGAAAGGATATTGTTACGGACTGGAACTTTTAGTGCAGCTTATTGTAATTACAATTATATCTGTACATCTAGTGTTGAGAGGGAAAAGTATGATTGTGTTACATATGGTTATGGAGTTAAGATAAAATACCATTATGTGTATTTATAATTTTAAATATTATATTTTATAATTTATAATTATAAAATACCATTATAATTTTAAATATAATTTTATATGATATTAAATAATATAAAATTTTTAATATTATAGGATGTTGTTGAAGATGGTCTTGTAAATGGTAGCCTTCCCACTGAAAATGGAGACATTGACTTTTCAGCATTGGATGGTGCATGTGCAGCTCCAAGACTAGAAGGAGTGGAATTAGATTGTTTAATTAGTAGAGTTTTAGATTTGCTACCTGATTTAGGAACAGGTTTTGTAGAGGTAACTGAACAAATTTGTAAATGCAATAAATTCTCAATTTAGTATTAAATATTATAAAGTTACATCACTGTGAATTAAATTATTATACTCCAGGAAATTTTAATGGGTGATATATTTTTTAATGTTTATATAGTGATTTAAAATTATTGATTATATATAAGACAGCTTCCGTTGAAACTTATTTGGGACATCAAATTTAATTTTCTAATTTCATCAAATTTTCTATACAGGTAGTAGTTCTCGACTTTATGAGTTAATTCGTTCCTAGTGCGCGCTCGTAAAGCGGAAATTTATTTCCCATAGAAATAAGGTTAAAAATAGGGGTTATGTTCTCAACAATGAAATTGATTAGCTAATTAGTTTGTTTAAACAATGATTGATTTATCGAAAGAAATGAAAACGTAGCCTGTAAAATCAAGCAAATTATAATAATAGAGAAATTATTTATGACTTATATGTTAAAGAATGCTTATTCTTCATAATCATCATCGACTAAATGCACACTCGTTGATCACTCATTATTGGCTCGGCACTCAGTTTGTTGCACAAGGAGTTGTCTTCTTCAGAAATGTTTCAAGAGGCGTTTGTTTCCAAGATAATCTTCTCTTTTAATTATAAATTTCACGATTGCATGCATAAGCATTTTTTAAAGGCACACACAAATTGCAACTAACACGATTCGCGTGGAGTAACAAGTTTACAAAACTTAAAAAAAGGAATGAAGAGGAGATTCTGAAAATTTATTTATGTTTTTTATACGATTGAAGATTTCAATAAAAGGGAAACACATTTCACCATAATAACGTAAAAAACCACACAATTCCAGCTATCGGTATTTTTGCAAATGCAAGGAGATCGAGTTTACTACCCATTTATAATTGCTTGCATTTATAAATGGGTAGTAAACCATTTATAAATGCAATTTTTAAATGGTTTATAAATTGCCATTTATAACAGAAAAGCGCAATAAACCATAAAGTGCAAATTGTTTTTATTGTTTTATTGTCGTGACCTCCAGAAATGTGCTTTAGAAAAATATCACAAAGGCGTTTAAAATTGATTCTTATAACGGAACATAACGATGAAAGTGTAGCACATTTTAATGATTTGAATTGGTAACTAATACAATTTGCAAACCACGCTCATGACCTTTTAATGATTTGAATAATTTGAATTGGTAACTAATACAATTTACAAACCACACTCATGACTTTTTATATGGCCTTAAGGTCTCACTCGTGACCTTAAAAATGACATTTTAGAGAGATAAATAGCTTAGTTATACAGCGAAAATTTCAACTTCCGAGATCTTGAAACTAATTACCAAAAAACAATGTGTTATTGGGTTCACATTACGATATTTTAACAATACGATGGTGTCTTTGGAACTGATTAATATTGTAAAGCTGGGTACACTGTATTATATAGCTATGCACGTGGTTTGGAATACAGTATTTGTGAATGTTTAACATTCATTTTTTGCAATTAATGTTCATATTTTCGATTTTGTTGATACTTGGGGGGGGAAAAAACTCGTAAAGCAAGAATTGCCTGTATATCCATTAACAGTTTATACCAGTTTTCAGTTAATTCTGCATATGTTGAGAGCAGATCAGTGGCATGACCAGTTGCAAACTTTAAATTACAGTATATTACATTTCCACAACTGTCCAAAGAGGGGGAAACATGGTATTATACAGTTTTTATTATCAGAGGGCTACCTGCCAGTAGAGTTGTTTTTTTTTAATACAGGCATTAAATAGCAAATGAAATCAAGTCTATATATAACAGTATTTATGAAATACATGGTGTTGTGATAGAAAGTGGTAGAGTGCATGCAGTTTGGATTTCTGCCTCTGTGATTACTATATCTTCAAACCACTAAAAATGACACTGAAAAGATTTCAGTTTCGGTTGAGCACTGAAATCTAGAAATCTGTCTGAAGTTGATTTTTTCAGTCCAGCTGAAGGAATCTTAGCATTAGTAAAGGCATATGATTCAAGAAAGCAAGCTTATATAGCATCAGCCAAAAAAAAAAAAAAACTTCTCATTTCTAGTTCTGCCTTCAATCTATTTAAGCTATCAACTTCTACAACAACAGATGGAAGTTTGTTCCAGCAATCAACCACCCACTGGCTAAAGGCAAACTTCCGCACACCTCTATCCTACAACTGACTTTCCTCAATTTGAATTTATGTCCTCTCAGGCAATTATTCTGAGCAAGAGGAGGAATCCCATCAGCATTGAGCATGCTCAAACCATTCAAGGACTTATACACCTCAATCAGATCACCTCACAGGTGCCTAGTCTCCTGACACTGTAATTTGCAAAACTTAAGCCTTTCTTCGTAAGAGCAACCCTTTATTCCATTCACTAATCTTGTTGTCCTTCTCTGTACTCATTTCAGCAGCTCTACATCCTTCTTAAAATGAGTCCTCCAGACCTGTATACAGTACTCAAGGTGTGGCCTTACCATTGCTTTACACAAGAAGATAATCACCTCCTTATCTCTGCTATTAAAATTCCTGTATATCATTGACAAGACACCATGAGCTGCTCTTGCAGGCCATCTACACTTCTCAGAAAACTTCATATCTGACTGTACAATAACCCCCAGGTCCTTTTCATTCTCTACCACTGTCAGTTTAGTACACAAAAACAGCAACCCTGTCTATCCCACGGAAAAAACCGAGGAAGCAAACAGTTCCCTGGTGGTGCCCCGAACTGACTATACTCAGAAGTAGGGTACACCAAGCGAGGAGACATTTTCAGAACATCTTGGCCACAAAATGAGGTGGATGCACTGACAGATTCTTATAGAACTCTCAGGAATCAGTATACAGCCCTCATAAGAGACAAAAAAAAAGAATGCTGGAGGCACTTGGTGGGAACCACTGGAAACAATAACCCTTGGGGAGTTGTCTGCAGGCTGCCAAGAGGAGATGTCTTAGAAACTACTGTCAAACCAGATGGAACCCCAACCCTGTGTTGGGTGGATTCTGTAAATAACATCCTAGACAGTATCATTCAGACTGAAACTGGAAATCATTCCCCCACCCAGCTAGACATTATAAAAGAAAACACTGAATATGACAATGCTAATATTGAACCTCTGTTCACTATACAAGACTTAGAAATAGCACTATCTAAAACCAAAAACAATAAATGCCCAGGTTTTGACCTCTTAGAGGTTGAGATTATCAAAAAATTAGCGGAAATAGCACCACATAAATTAATAGCACTATATAATAACTGTATGACAGAAGGTATATTCCCAAAAATATGGAAACAAGCGTGCTAAGATTAATCCTCAAAAACTCCCTACTGATCCCAAATCATATAGACGAATAGCCCTACTCCCTGTACTAGGGAAAATATATGAAAGACTAATATATAGCAGATTAGCTCAATATTACACAGAAGCAGGTTTGCATTCCAACAATCAGTACGGTTTTAAGCAGGGCAATTCTACGGAGGATGCCATGCACCACCTACTGACAATAGTTAAAAACACAGGAGAAATATATGCTGGCAATCTCCATTGACTTTGTTGGGGCATTTGACTCACTCTGATGGCCTAGTGTCCTTAAGAGACTTCGCCAGGCAAATGCCCCACAAAACCTCTATAAGGTAATAAACAGCTACCTTACAGACAGAAGTGTCTCAGTACGGACAAGGTTCCAGGAATTGACATGCCCTGTGAATAAAGGCTGCCCGCAGGTTTCAATCCTTGGCCCTTTCTTTGGGAACATTGTTCTGGACGAATTTCTGGCCTTGGATCTGGGCCCCCCATGGAAAGCCTGGCCTTTGCAGATGACATGATTTTCCTTGTAAAAGGTAACTCACGAGTGGTTGTAGAGCAAAGATCAAATGCCGCCCTCTTGCAGCTGCAGGAGTGGGCACAAATGCACATGCTCAAAATATCACCTGAAAAAACCAAACAAATACTTCTAAAAGGCAATTTGGACATAAGAAGATGTCCACAAATCAAAATTAACACAACTACGTAGTCTTTGATTCAAAATTAACTTTTTTACCCCCATTTGATCTACTTGGCGAAGAAAGTGAGAAATTATGCAGGTATGATTGCCAGGATCAGTCGAGCAGACTGGGGACTCAAAAGAAAGACCCTGGCAATCATATACCGTGCAATGTTCCTACCTGTTATCACCTATGGAACCGGTGCGTGGTTCATCCGCTTGGCCATAGTAAGAAATAGGAATAAATTAGAATCGATACAAAGGACAATACTACTCACTATTACCAGAGCATGTCACACAGTAAGCACACCTGCACTACAGTTGCTGGCCGGAACTCTCCCACTTTACCTGGAAGTAGCCAAAAGAGGCTTATATTATAGATTTAAAAAGTGCATACCCACAGAATTTCTGGGGATAGCCCTTGACACAGCCAACACCTTCAATGATGAAAGAAAAAGAATAGCCACAAACCTCCACGAGCTATGGCAAACAAAGTGGGAGCAGGAAACCAGAGGTCTGGTTAGCCCAAAGCCACCTAAGTGGTATGCCCCTGGACTTTTTACAACATTTATATTGACAGGTCACGGCTCCCTAAAGGCGAAACTAACCTCCTTAGGCCTGACTGATGACCCAAACTGCACCTGTGGCGAAAGTGAAGACTGGGCACACATTCTATATGAATGTATAATATATGACATCCCCAGAACAGAGCTAATAGCACAGATTGGTCCCCTTCCCAGGGGAGAAGAACATCTGTTCATCATAGAAGAGCAAAATTATAAAGCTTTTACATCTTTCACACAGAAAGTATTCGAAATGCGCAGAGCAATGCAAAGAATGGCAATTCAGCCCCCCAGCAATTAACAATAATCAATAGTAAAATTGCCCAAGTTTCCCACCATGCCCAGACGATGACTTAAAAACTGTCAGGATAGCAGTATTCTGCACCCTGACAGAAACCTGACATGACAAACCTCCCCAGGACTACCCTGCCATGTGTAGGAACATGGGGCCCCATGCCAAATAAGTAACCACGTAGGGGAGGGAGATGTACAGGGAACAGATTAGCTGAAAAATATCAGTAGGCTAGTAGCAAAGGGATGCAATGTAGAATGAAAGAATGAGAATGAAAGGCAATGAATAGGCTGGGAACTGAGTGAACTAGGAATTATGGTAAAAGGGAATAAATGGCAGTTTTAGTGAAAGAAAGAGTGACCTAGCATGAGGGAAAGAGAGAGTGAATGGGAATGAGTGGAAGAGCAAATGTAATTGGCCGAAAGAATACAAAGTTAAAAATAACTTACATCACTATATATACTGTACTAACAATAACTTATATATACTGTACTAACAATAACTTATATATACTGTACTAACAATAACTTATATATACTGTACTAACAATAACTTATATATACTGTACTAACAATAACTTATATATACTGTACTAACAAACATTTACTAACCGCATAAACACTATCACTGCATTCTCCCCTGGCCTGCAAAAAAAAAAAAAAACTTGTGGCTAGGCCTGCACCACAGCTGAAGAATAACAGTAAGTTGAGGTGCAGAGAGAGTGCAGTGCAGAAAGTAAGAGTCGAATAAATGAGATGAGAGCTAGAAGAATGAATAAAAGTGTAAGCGTGTAAGAAAAAGAACACAAACCATAAATGCTACAGTTAAGTGCACACTAACCCTAGTTTTAATTAGTATTTAAATTTACACTACACATCATTGCATCCCCTCCTGGTGTGTGAGAAAAAGATGAATGAGTTGAGTGAAAAAAAATATATATATATAAAAAAAACTTGGAAAAAAATTATAAAATAAGAAAAAAGTATTTAAAAAAAATAAAAATAAATAAATAAATAAATAAAAAAAGAATGCAAGTAGAGTGAGAATGCAGATTATGAATGAAGTAAATGTGTGTCTCTCCCACCCCCTTGCCTGGTGGGTTCCCCACTGCCAGCTAACATATCCCACCCCCGGAGCGGGATGGGCAGCTTAACCTTCATACCGGATTCGACACTCCTTGGACATGACACCGACGAAGACATTCTACAGCTTTGCTGCCAACGGCGATCTGAACTGGGTACTCTAACCTGGTTCCCTTTAAAACCCCATCCCCAGGCAGGGGAGGTAAGAGACAGATCTCTGTCTCCTCTCCTCTCCTCCCTGCCTACCCCCCATACTTTGCCTGGTGGGGCACGTCTCCACTGACCTCTTTGGGGATGCCTACTCTATCGTCCCTATTCTTCTGTCTGGTTTCCCCCAGTCTTCAGTCTCCCTCCCTCTCTCACTAAATCAACTGAGTACACCCTTAACAATGCCGCCGAATTCTAATCAATGTCTAAATTCTACCGGTTTCTTGTAAATCTCTAAGACAACTAACACTATTAGCTAGCGTATAGCCTCACATGTCTAAATTTAATAACATCAAAATTTTGCCCGACCTATTTGGCCTTTAACACATCTCTTTAGTGTTCAGCCCCAACCAGCGATTTCCTAACAGCAATCCCATTAAGCATTAATGTCAAACGCAATTTTTTTTTTTTTTTTTAATAGGTCCTAGCCACTGAAATCCCAGGAAACTAGGTGGCAGGACTTGCCAGAGCAATCTGTTGTGATACTGGATACACCCGGCTAGCCTCCACGTGACAGGTATGGGCAACGTCAGGCCCCACTAGGGGCCTGGCGGCCAATAAGCCGGATAAACAATGGGCACAACATGTCACACTGCACAGACACGGCCCACGGCCCACACACTTTCAAGTCTCTGGCTTGACAGTCTACTGTCCTCGATACAGCGAAACACACGCGGAGATTGGAGAAATCCCAGGTGCCGTCTGACACGAACATACCTTATACCTTACCTTATACCTTGTCAATTTAGTACCACACAGTTGATACGTTACTCTGGGGTTATTGCTTCCCATATGCAGTACAGTCTGTCCTCGTATAGTACGATAGTTGCTTTCCTAGAAACCCTCGTGCAATGCGAAATCGTGCAATATAAACAACAGGCCCTATGGGAAAAGTAGGGTTAGGTGCCGACCACCCAAGATTGAACACACATTTGGAACCAAAACATTACCAAACAATAAATAATCGGGTAATTTTAATCGTTATAAAATGTAAGTATTTTATAACGATTAAAATACGTAATAAAAATATTATAATAAAGTATTTTTAGTATTTTTTAATACTAAAAAAGTATTTTTTACGAATAAAATACGTATTTTATTCGTAATAAAATATTGCTAATGCTTTTGCTTCTATCGTAAGCAAACTTGTTTTTTGTTTGATTTTCTATCCAAACAGATGACAGTCGTTCCATCTCTTCCAATTCTTGTGTCTTAATCTAATGGATTTTAATTACACTGAGTTGTTCCTGCTATATGAAAGTTGTTTTTATTTTCTCTGCATTCTTTGTAATTCTCGGCGTTGCCTGATTTAGGTCTTTTTTCATATTTTTTCTCTATCGACAGAGGCGGACAGAAGCCTTACGGGGGAAACCACGGTGGGCCGGAGGCCGGTGTGATTTTGGCCATAAACCGTAGTATGAGGCCACTATAAATTTTCCCGGTTAAGAATTTTTGATCCAGTCCGCCTCTGTTTATCAATATTGCTTTTTTTTTTCTCTGAATCTGCAGTATCTTAGCCAGATCGCTTCCTTTTCATACCTTTTAAGTATTTTACTTATTTTTAGGGAATAAAGCACAATTACAAAACGAGGGGGCACGATTGATACACATAAACAAAGCTGCGCGCGTGTAGCAACTGAATAAACAATACCGTAAAGGCCGAGATACACTAATAACACCTCACATTTTACTAAAGCCCATTTCTGGGGGTTACTACCATAAAACAATAAAAACAATTTCCAGTTGCGTTTCTGCTAATGGAATCTGTTATAAACTGGTAGTAAACTCCATCTAATTGCATTTGCTATTATATCGATAGCTGGAATTGTGTTGGTTTATACGTTATTATGGTGAAATGTGTTTTCCCTTCACTGATATAAAACACATAAATACATTTTCAGAATCTTCTTCATTCCTATCGTGTTGCGTTCAGTTGGGGTGAATCCGCGTTCGACTGCCATTTCTTGTAAACACAAAGGCGAATCGTGTATAAGCGAATTCGGTTCGTGTTATATAAGATAACGTTCCCCTATTTATAAATCGTGTATGATCGAATTCGTGTAATGTAAACACATGTTATACGAGGACCGACTGTACTTTACATTTGTCAATGTTAAACTTCAGTTGCCACCTCTCAGCCCATCTCTTCAACTTTTCTAGATCCTGTTACAGCAGCGTGCACTGTAACAGGATCTAGAAAAGTTGAAGAGATCCTGTTACAGCAGTGCGCACTGTCATTAATGTCATTAATGACCCTGCCGACCTTTGTATCATCTGCAAACTTAGACATTAAGCCTGATATACCGTCATCAATATCATTAATAAATACAGAAAACAACAATGGAGCCAACACTGAACCCTGGGGGACTCCACTAATAACATTAGTCAATGAAGATCCATGTCCATTAATTACCACTTTCTGTCTTCTCCCACTCAACCATCCTTTAATCCAAAGCAGCAATTTGCCACCAATGCCACACTGCTCCAATTTGTGCAACGGTATCAAAAGCCTTTCTAAGACCAAATATATGATATCAAAATTATTCTTTGCATCTAGTTCCTTTGTGACCACATCATAGTATCCAGTCAAATTTGTCAGACAAGACTTTCCCTTAACAAACCCATGCTGTCTGAATTATTACTGCAGTCTTGTCTAGATGATCCTGCAATGCATCTTTAACCAGTGACTCCATTAATTTCCATGGAACAGAAGTTAAAATAACAGGTCTGTAATTACTTGTCACCCTTTGATCCTCCTTTGTGAATTGGGGTCACATTTGCACATCTCCAATCCATGGGGACCACCCTTGAATCTAAGTGAATCTAAGGATGCTCTCATAATTATGACTAAGGGTTTCCTTACTTCCCTCGCCATCTCCTTCAGTATAACTGGATACATCCCATCAACTCCAGGTGCCTTATGTTTATCTTCAACAATTTCTTCTCCACTTTGCTCTCAGTTATTACAAAATCATCTAGCTCACTGCCAGAGTTTAATCCTCCTCTGGCATTCCCCTCCCTGAGGTCACACACCTCATGTATGAATTTAGATGCAGAATACTCATTTAATTTGTTAGCTACCTGAGTAGGGTCATCAACAGTTGAACCATCGATGTCAAGTGGACCAATCTGATTTATCCTCTTCCTTCTAGAGTTTACATAAGTAAAGAACTCTTTGCTGTTTTTCTTTGCATCCTTTGCCAAAGATTTCTCGTAATCTGCCTTTGCCTGCCTAACCTCCTTTGTGACTTGGTTACAGACCATCTTATACCTATCATAGGCTTCCATGTCCCCTGTTAATTTATATGTATACCATGCATTTTTGTTCTCTGCCATATGTCTGATTAGTTTATCTGGCATCCATTTAGGCATAAACCTTGAACAGTATTTCTTAGTTGGTGTGAAAAGCCTAGTAGCTGCCAAGATTAATTCTTTGAATGCTTCCTATTTTGAATTTGTTGTTGGTAACATCATCAGTTGATTCCATTGTATAGAATTTAAATACTGTCTCAGACCACCATAGTTACCTTTACGAAAGCATAATCCTTTTTTCTTTACCCCTAATGGTAGTTACCTCTTTGAGTGAATCCCACTTTACAATGTGATCACTGCCACCTAGTGGGTCCTTTATCTTCAGATTCTTAATGCATGAAGGATCACTACTGATAATCAGATCAAGAGTATTACTCCCTCTAGTTGCCACCTAGTGTGTGTGACCAACCCACCAATTCCAATCAATATCTTGGAAATTTAAATCCCACATTATAAGACACTGATTTATTGGCTCACTATTTCTCTGTACAGTTGTTTATTGTACTCATCAGAGTCATTAGGCCTATAACACACTCCTACTCTCAGTTTTGCTTTCCCAGTGGTTATGTCATACCAAACTGACTCTACATTGCTCTGTCCACCCATGTCGACTGGCTGTACTTCCTTGGATTTTCAGTGTTTCTTAACTAATAGCGTAACTCCTTCTCCCTTCCTATCATGTCTATCCTTCCTGTACACATTGTACTCCCCAAATTCCATTTCTGTATGCCTTATATATGTGACACCATTTGTCTGATATCCCAACAATATCTGCCTTTGATGTTTTGACCAACACCTCAAATTCATCAAATTTATTTACCAAACTCCTAGCATTGGTGTACATGCAAGTATACATGCACCTGTTCCTATTCTTAGCTACCCTAACACAGCCCATGTATTTACTTGTTCCACAATGACTCCCAGCAGTCTCTGAAATCCCCTACACCTTGTTTTCCAAGCTGCTTCTCATTCCAATAAAAGCAATGCAAGAATCACTTTCACCCCTGCCAGCAGCTACTGTTAATCTATTAGTCCGTGTATCCCTGCAAACCAACAGTTTTTCAACCCACCTAACACCTCTGCCAGCGGCTACTGTTAATCTATTGGTCTGTGTATTCCCCCAAGCTAACAGTTTTCCAACCCACCTAACACTGCCTTGATGGCATCAGCAGATATTCTTGCACCCTTTCTTTTTAAGTGTATCCCATCTCTGTAGAAGCAGGCTCTCCTGTTAACAAGCACAGACCAGGCTGAGAAAAATTCTACCCCCTGAGCCTTGCACAATCTCTCCAGGACCGAATTGATTGACAAGACTCTCATCATATACTCCCTTCTATCGTGTGTGGGCAGAATTGCAGACACTTTCAAATTCAACCCTTACTCACTGCTTTTTTTCACCATTGACCTGTACTTGTTAAGTAATTCCACTAGTCTCCTACTCTTGCTATCATTAGTGCCAACGTGTACAACAATATCACCTTTTTTTGCCCTTAAAAGATGATATCTGCTCTACTACGTCATCAACCTTTGCCCCTGGTCCTGTTCCACCTATCCTTTTTGCACAATATATTCCCTGTTTCCCTGAGAATAGAGTCACTGACAACCACTAGTTCCTGTGTGTTAGACACACTTTAGCCATAGCTGCTAATGCACCATTAAACAACCATACCACACAGTTCCTGTGGGACCAGCTCATTCTGCCTTGGGGTTTGCTGCTGTGTTGCGTGATGTTCAAGTGAAGCTCTTGCATTGATGTGGGCAGCTGAGAGCTTGATAGGCCCTCAATTTAAATCCTTCGAGGGCATCTACCCTCTCCTTCAAGCTCTCATATAGGCCCATAACAATGTTGAGGTGGCACCTGATTTCCTTACATCGTGCACACCCAAAGACATTCCTTGACATCCAGGGAAATATAATGTCATGTAAATACAATAAATTATTGTCATGTAAAAACAATGCAATATCATGTAAATGCAATAAATTCTCAATTTAGTATTAAATATTATAAAGTTGCATCACTGTGAATTAAATTATTTTACTCCAGGAAAATTTGAGTGATATATTTTTTAATGTTCATATATTGATTTAAAATTTCAGACAGTTTCAGTTGAAACCTATTTGGGACATCAAATTTGAAAATATTGTATTCTCTTAAACCATATATCCATTAACAGTTTATACCAGTTTTCAGTTAATTCTACATGATATGTTGAGAGCAGATCAGTGGCATAACCAGTTGCAAACTTTAAATTACAGTATATCACATTTTCACAACTGTACAAAGAGGGAAAACATGGTATTATACAGTTTTTATTAGCAGAGGGCTACCTGCCAGTAGAGTTGGGTGGTTTTTTTTTTTTTTTTTTTCAGAATACAGGCAGTAAATAGCAAATTCTGCATTTCTAAAATAGTCATTCTTCTATATGTAGTAAATAAAATCAAGTCTGTCTATAACATCATGTATAAAATACATAGTGTTGTAATAGAAAGTGATAGAGCATCCCCCATGCAGTTTGGATTTTTGCCCCTGTGATTACTATATCTTGAAACCATTAAAATGACTCTGAAAGGATTCCAGTTTCAGTTGAGCACTGAAATGTAGAAATCTGTCTGAAGTTGACTTTTTCAGTCCAGCTGATGGAATTGTTCAAGGAAAATATTTTTAATTTGCTGAAACAATGGGTTTCATGAATATGTCTTAGTGTTAATGGTTTAACTTTGAATAAATTGGTCTAACAGATCACAGAAAAGCCCCCAAATAGGTTTATAAACTTTATATAGAATTTAAATTTAATAAAATTTTAAATAAATCTGAAATACAAGGTTGAATAAAAAAATTCCTGGACTGTGAATTTATTATTTAAAAAATAATAATAATAATAATAATTACAGGCCCTCCATGTCATCTTAGTTGGAATGATACCTGTATTCCTACCACTCTTTTGGAGAGAGATGTTTTCAATTTCCATCTGCAACTGGAAGAATTCTTTGAGCCTTTTCAGTTGGGGCTATAGTTAGCTAATGTCAGGTGGAGGAAGCAGGCTTCCTCCTGTGAGTTATTCCAGATTTTTCTGGAATAACTCACAGGCCTGTGAATATGCACAGCACAGTTCCAGATATCCCACCACAGATAGTGTTTTCACTGTATGTACTTCAACTATCATTTCCACAGTCTCTAAGCTGATTACTTCAATAAAATGCAAAAATTTTATATATCTTTGTTCGAAAGTGATATTCCAAAAAAAGTGACAGCATGAAATTACTTTACCATTAACAGCAAATAAAAATAAATCTTTGTGCATATGCAACCAAAACAGTCATTGTTACTTTCTGTAAAAATTTCTAAACATTCTAAGTTAAACAAAATAAAATAGTTATTCTTATTTGATATGCAGATATCTTTAATAAATTCAGTCCTAGAAGTTTTGATCCTATTGTGTAGTATTGTAAAAAATTTCTGAAAGGGAAACAAAATGCCATTTGAGTCTAGTTAAATTAAAATCTTGATTAAAATTTCTCACCAATTGAATTGTATAAAAACAAACTTGTATATGTTGTTTCTTATTTTTTACTGTGAACTAAATAACAGATACCCAAAAATATGTGTTGACACCTGATATTGGTAAAAGGATTCCTTACTGTTTCAAGTATTAATCACACCAAATGATGCAAGGAAGTAAACTTATTCTGCATCATCCAAAAAAAAGAAAACTTGATTTATTCACAAATTGTCCATTTCTAAAAATGTAACAATTCAGTTCTGCCTTGAACTTTCAGGCTCTCTACCTCAACTACCTTGGGAAGCTGGGAAGCAGCTTATTCCAGTGATGAACAATAATGGATTGATGGCATCCTTCCTTTTGCTCAGACGACATACATAAAGGGACATAAATTTAAATTTAGGAGGAATGGTTGCAGATTAGATGTGTAGAAATTTGTCTTCAGCCTGAGGGCAGTTGATTGTTAAACAAATTTCCATCTGGTGCTGTTTCCATCTGGTAGTTTGAATAAATTTAAGGAAAAATTACACAAATTATACATTATTCCTACATTGCCTATATGGATAGGTAATGTAGGAAGGTTTTTTTTTTTTTTTTTTTGCTGATACACTCACAAAAGTAAACTCTGTAAGAGCTAATCTTTCATTTCTTCTCAAAATTTTATTTTTATATTTGTCTCCTTGTTTCACTTACCATTGTGAAAATGCATTAAACACCTAACAGTTCATCACCAAGATGGCTAGTTTCCAGGCTTTGGATCTACATCTTCTAAGATGTTTCTCATAGGGAAAATCTGTTGTGCACCAAACCAATCTAGTTTCCCTTCTTTTGACCCTCTTGAGAAGTTCCATATCCTTTTTAGGTAAGGCCTCCAGACCAGAATGCAATATTCCAAATGAGGCTTCACTATTGTTTGTTTTATAAAGAGGAATTATAACATCCTCAGCCTTTCATTGTAGTGTAAGTAGGTGGCTACTTACACTACAATTAAACTATATCTGCTTGTATCATAACTCCTACATTTCTTTTCCCCAAATGCAAAACCTTAAATTTAACAGGATTAAACTTCATGTGTCATCTTTCAAACCATATATGTAATTCATCAGCAAACTTTGTTAGCTTTCCCTGTATACCCTCATTATTATCATTGAGGAAAATCAGAAGCAAAAGTGGCCTCAGCATTTGATCCCTGAGGCACCCCATTCATCACATTAGTCCATTCTTCAGAACGGACTAATGTGATGAATGGATCAATTTTTCCAATGCCTGTTCCATTTTAAACAGTAACCTTTAATCTCTCATGGGAGAAAGCAAATGAAAAGCTTTACTAAAATTTAGATGTGCAGCTTAGTAATTAACCAGGTTTGCCAGGCAAGTCTTTTCCTTCACCAAGCCATGCGCTGATCCTTTCTGGAATTCATTCTTATCAAGATGTTTCTGTATTCCACCCTTAATCACCAATTCCATAATCTTACCCGCTACAAAAGTCAAACTCACTGGTCTGTAGTTGCTCATTTCCAACCGAAGCCCTCCCTTATGAATGGATAAGACATTTGCATTTCTTCAGTCCAAAGGCTGCATCTTAGCTGCATCCTAATATATGAGACACACTCTCTCTCTCTGTCCATTCTTTAATATAATTGGATGCACCCATCTGCACCAGGAGTCTGTCTTTTTCAGCCTTAATAGCTTAATAACATTTTAAAATCTGGAAATATTAAGAACATAATCCAGTACTCATATCAGCAATCACTTTGTCTTTAAGAATCCTGCTAAGAGTGATTACAAAAAATTAAATTAAAAAGAGATTAAAGTGATTAAAAAATGCTAAAAAACTGCAGCCATTATCAACCCACTGCAGGATGGAAGCCTCCTCAACAATTCATGCTGGGGGAAATCGACCATAACCTGCCATGTTGGTCCAGTGTGGGTTGGCAGATCAACCCTAAAAAATGCTAAGTGTGATAAGAAGAGATTCTTGCAGGACTGTCATATTCTTAAATTCATTTTTGCAGACAGCAGGATTTAAAATGCATAGATAATAGAATAGTCTTAATTCTCAGAGCAGAACAAACTTGCTTTTGCAGTAAGTTGCCACAGTATTGCATCATTTTCAAACAGATGACCTCTCCAAAAGGTTAATTGGCCATTTGTTTAAAAGATAAGATTGCTCTGGAGTCTGTTTTAGGACTAAACAGTCCCTCATGAAATAATAGACTGTCTCAAAGAATGAGAAACAGACAAAACATTTGTAAAGTTGTAATAAAGCTAAAAGTTTATGGGGAAAATAGTGCAATACAAGGGCATCTTGTTACAAAAACAAGTTTGTTCTGCTCTAAGAATTAAGGACATTACATTATCCATGCAGTTTAAATCCTACTGCCCACAATAACAGATTAAAATACAAGATAGTCATAAATGTTTACAGATGTAATTAAGTTCAGTTGCGTGTGCTTAACGTCAATTAAATGGGCTCCTTTAACACTGCTCAACTGATAGGTATACCTCTCTAAAATCCAGAAAATTTTAAAATCTGAGACCTCTCATTCCCCAAGACTGCCAGATTTTAAAGAGTTCACTGTATATCACTAATCTTATCAGTTTCTCTCTCTTTCTCTTTCTCTCTCTCTCTCTCCCCCCTCCCCTCCCTCCCTTCATACATACTTCCCAATGTAATATTCACTTCACATTTTGTAATACTTTATAATCAACAGAGTGTGAAATGCAATACTTATTTCAGGCTCTGAAATAAGTGTAATAAACTGATTAAAAAAAAAAAAAAATGAGCAAAAAAGCAACTTCTTTTACACACAAATCAAGAACATGTCATTTCTGCGCTTCCACCATATTTCCCATTCTTTCCTCCAATCAATGCACAGCAACAGACATAATATAAAGTGCTTCAGATTCAACAGATAGGCTTTATGATATTTTGTCATTGTCATTTTAATAAGCTTCCATCTAGTCACCACCCGGGGTTTTGCCCATGCGTGGCTAGTTCTCATTTGTGTCATGCAACAGAACCACTCTAGTAGGTTACATATAATAAAATAACAAAACTCAAAGACCCATTGGTCCACTCAGATAACATATGATTAAAGAGATTATTATTAAACAGTGACCATTTAGCCCTGTGGTGGGAACGGGCCATCACACCCATACCATTAGTTACCATCCCTACCACAAGGAGGTCACTGCTATCTAGCTGTATACCTTTCTGTAAAACACCTTATATATAAATTCAGCAAGCATGCCAAAGGTCTCTCTAGTTAAGAATAATTCCAACAATGTGGATTCTGAGTGAACAAGTGTTCCTCACTCCGGCCCCGCTCTGATGTCCAGATATAAAGGACAATGCAACACAGTAAGGCCTGTTTCCAGCTCTCCACAAGAGCACAAATTTAAGGGGACTAAACCCAACCATTACAGCATCAACCTCAAGCCACAACCAGTTAGGACACAGCAAGTTACTATCCCAAACTGCAGTCAGGGACTTCTCTGCCAGCCTATATGATATGTATGAAAATAATAATAATAATTGTCAGATTTCTATTGGTCCAATTTTACTAAAATGTGGGATGGCTCTACAAATCTTTCTAAAAGAGCTAAATATAAAATTTCAAAATTTTATAAGACAGTAGATGCTATATGCATATATTTTTAGCATGCCTATTAATTAGGATATGCTGCTTTAACAAGACGGATTGTTCAGGTGTTCTGAAAACTGACATTTAAAAGAATTAAGTGATGTGCAAAAGACATGCCTCTTTTTCAGCAGCAAATTGTTTACTGTTGTCTATAAAAGTACTTAAAAGTATAACTGATACTTAATGAGCTTATAACTAGTGTAGACTTGAAGCTGTTGAACTCTAAACTTTTCTGATTGTAAGTATTGGTCAATAAAATATAACTGCTCTAATTAATGAAACTAATATACAGTGCTTACACCTGAGTTTATTTTTCACACCATGAAATTAATCATTACTAGAATTATATAAATATCACATGTAATTGTTGTTTAATGTAATACATTACAGTTTATCCTCACAACATGCAAATGGTTCTTCACCTCTATTTTCAATGTTTACTTAATTGTCTTTTTTTTAGGTATCCTTTGAGTTTATATGAGGGCTGTTCAGTAAAGAATGATCATAATTTTTCAATAACAATTGTACTGGTTGCTATTTCTAGCTGAGCTGTGGAATTTAAGAACCAAATCAAGCTGCACCACATAGCAACTTTGAGTTGACTCGTGCGCACAGTGTGACCTTGGTGATCGGCCAAGTTTATACCTCTTTAGTTCAGTTCCTCACATGTTCAACATGACATGTGAGGAACTGTATGCTGCTCTCAAATATCATTTCCTTCTGAAGAAAGAATCAGCTAAAAGGTATGAAATGTTAAAAGAGGCTTATGGTGCATCTACATTTCCATATAGCATGGCTCACAGGTGATTTAAGAATGTTTAAAGATGGACATGATTGAGTCATAAAAATTAGCAGTCCTGGACATCCTTGTTTGTGCACATGTGCACAAACACCTGAGCAACAGCAAGTTCACATGCAGGTTTGTCAGGACCTTCAGTGGATGGTTACTGAAGATGGTGAGCTTCTGCATAAGGTGATAATGGCAGTTGAGACATGGCTTCATCGTTTTGACCGAGAGAGCAAGCAAATAAGCTCTGTTTGGAAGTCTATGTCATCACTAACACTAAAAAAAAGTAAAAGTTGTGGCTTCTGTAGGAAGGGTTATGGTCATCTTTTTTTGACATTCAAGGAATGGTTTAACTTCATGTTGTGCCATGTCATATGACTCTTATGGAACGCTTTGCAGGATCAGATCACATTCATCATTCATCGCAAACAATCAGCTGCACACAGATGGGTGGGTGCTGTGTCATGACAATGTAAGACCTCACATTGCTCATCAAGTACTTAGCCAGCATCAATGTCAAATGTGTTCCTCGTCCACCCTACGGCCCTAACCTTGCACCTGGCGATTTTTTTTTTAATTTTAATTTTTTTTTATTTATTTATTTTTATTTTTTTTTTTATTTCTAAAGTTAAAGGAACTGCAAGGAAAATGTATCCAGTTATCAGAATAAATTGTAAAGACATCAGAGGAAATTCTCAAATGCATGGCAGAAACATTGGAATAAGTGCATTTCATCAGTGCAGACTACTTTGAAAAGTACCATCAAAATAAGGATGATTAATAAAGGTGTGTTGTGAAAAAAAAAAAAGTTGTTATCATTCTTTATTGAACAGCCCTTGTATATCTGAAAAATGTTTCTGATCAGTTGTCCAAGAATACAGTTCTGGTTTAATGTATAAATTAAAGTCAAACAATAAGGCATCATAGGTTTAAGAGTACAAATAATCTATATAATATTGGTGTGAACCCACCATAGATCACTCTTAAAGGCAAAAAACTACGTTAGTAGTGTAAAAGGGCATCATTTTATCTGTATCTCATATTGTGCTCCTCCTTCACAACGAGTTGCCATGTATTGCACTACCTCGAATAAGTAACGCTTCACTAAAAGAGAAGACTATTGTTACTTATTCTCAGTGGGCATCACCGTTTCAAGGCTAGTAGGCCTTTCATCAGTGGGTGGGTGGGCAGGTACCCTGGTATTGCAGACATGACAATCCAGTTGCATTGACTTTAACTTATACATTATCATGTACACCTTTTAGCATCTCTCATATTGTGTCATTATCTTCACAACTGGATTGTCATGTCTGCAATACCAGGGTACCTGCCCACCCACCAATGAAAGACCTACTAGCCTTGAAACGGTGCCATCTGGGTGGTGGTGTCCACCGAGAATAAGTAACAATAGTCTTCTCTTTTAGTGAAGCATTACTTATTCGAGGTAGTGCAATATATGGCAAGTCATTGTGAAGGAGAAGCACAATATGAGATACAGATAAAATGATGCCCTTTTACACTACTAACATAGTTTTTTGCCTTTAAGAGTGATCTGTGGTGGGTTCACACCAATATTATATAGTTCTAGTTTAAATATTGCAAACATTTTTCAGATATACAAGGGCTATTCAATAAAGAATGATCATAACTTTTTTTTTTTTTTTTCACAACACACCTTTATTAATCATCCTTATTTTGATTGTACTTTTCAAAATAGTCTGCACTGATGAAATGCACTTATTCCAATGCTTCTGCCATTCTTCAAAAACACTGTATAGATCCCTTTTTGACATGTGTTTGAGAATTGCCTGTGATGTCTTTACAATTTCTTCTGATAACTGGATACATTTTCCTTGCAGCTCCTTCTTTAACTTTAGAAATTTAAAAAAAAAAATCGCAGGGTTCAAGGTTAGGGCCGTAGGGTGGATGAGGAACACATTTGACATTAATGCTGGCTAAGTACTCGATGAGCAATGTGAGGTCTTACATTGTCATGATGCAGCACCCACCCATCTGTGTGCAGTTGTGATTGTTTACAATGAATGTAGTAGTATTAGTGGCATGTGATGCAAGAAAGCAAGTGTATGAGCTTATGCGGCATCAGCCAAAAAAAAAAAAAAAACACACCATTCCCTCCAAATGCCTGTCCAGTTCCTCCTTAAATTTATTCAACCTATCAACTTCCACAACGACAGATGGAAATTTGTTCCAGCAATTAACCACCCGCTGGCTAAAGGCAATCCGCACATCTATTCTACATCTGTCCTTTCTTAATTTGAATTTATGCCCCCTTAGGTTCGTAATCTGAACAAGTGGAAGGATCCCATCAGAATTCAGCGTGCTCAACCCATTCAAGGCCTTATACAGCTCAATCAGATCGCTGCGCAGGTGCCTAGTCTCCAGCCACTGCAATTTGCAGAACTTAAGCCTCTCTTGGTAAGAGGATCCCTTCATATTTCCCCCTCATCAATCTTGTTGCCCTTCTCTGTACACGCTCAAGCAAATCTACATCCTTCCTAAAATGAGGCCTCCAGACCTGTACGTAGTACTCAAGGCGTGGCCTGACCATTGCCTTATACAGAGGGACAATCACCTCCTTTTTCCCTGCTAGCAAAATTCCTATGTATCATTGACAAAACCCCATGACCTGCCCTGGCAGCCTGTCTGCATTGCTCAGAAAACTTCATATCTGACTGCACAATTACCCCAGAGAAACGTACCAACTGTGTGGTACGTTTCTTTGGGGGTTACTTCTACCCATATGCAGTACTTTGCATTTGTCAAGGTTAAACTTCAGTTACCACTTCTTAGCCCATCTGCCCAAATTATCTAGATCCTGTTGCAGTAGCACACTGCCATTGCTGTCATTAACAACCCTGCTGATCTGATCCTGCAAAGTGTTCCATAAAAGTCATATGACATGGCACAACATGAAATTAAACCATTCCTTGAATGTCAAAAAAAGATGAACAAAATATATAATTTTTTTTTCAGGAATAAATCAAGCAAGGCCATCCTGTGATTTATTACACTATAAATTACAGTATTAGCAGTTCTTAAATGATATGTTCTTTATACTAAATTTAAATTGCAATATATCTGAGGTGCCTCCGTAGCCAGGTGGGAAGGAGCAGCAGTGCGTCGCACGCGCTTCTTGATTAAACCGGGGTTCGAGCCCGTCACCACCAAATACGGAGGATGCGGAAAGGTCAGGGAATGACCACCGCATATCCCGGAGCAATATGGCCTTAGTTGCTAATGCTTCTAAAAACCAAATAACAACAACAGCAATATATCTGTGCACTAAGAATGATATTAATATATATTATTTTTCTATTTCTTATAGGAATGCTTAGAATACTACAACTATGATGCAGAAAGAACAATTCATGCCTTATTAGATTCCAATCTGCCACCATGCTTAGATAAGTTGGATAGAGGAATGCAAAGGTAGTTATCAATTATGTTATTATTTTTACATACATTGGATTTTTTTGTTCAGCATATATTCTCCTACCCAAGATAGAAAGTTATAATTTTTTTTAGAGAATTCTTCTTTTATTGGAGAACAGAACTGGAAGATGGAGGCAAAAAGTAGTGACTAGTTGATGAAATAATAATGAACAGCAACAATATTTTAGTCTTCCCTGTTTCTATTTATAGCAAAAGCTGAGCTATGTTAGATAGCTCAGCTTTTGCTCGACATTCACACATGAGGAGTTATTCAGCAAGGGGAATGCCAGACGTGTATTCAACTCTAGCAGTAAGCTACAGAATCTTGAAATAACTGGGAGTAAAGTGGAGGAGAAACTGTTGAAGATAACCACAAGAAAGGCACCCGGGATGGATGGGATCTATCCAGTTATATTAAAGGAGGCAGCAAAGGAAGTAAGCAAACCCTTAGCCATAATTATGAGAGCTTCCTTGGACTCAGGGGAGGTACCCATAGACTGGAAATGTGCAAATGTGACCCCAATTCACAAAGGAGGATCAAAGGCTGACACAAGTAATTATAGACCTGTGAGCTTAACTTCTGTTCCAGGAAAATTAATGGAGGCACTGGTTAAAGAAGCACTGCAGGATCATTTAGACAAGACTTCAGTTATAGCTCAGACACAGCACGGTTTTGTTAAGGGGAAGTCTTGCCTGACCAACTTGATTGGATAATATGATGCAGTCACAAAAGAACTGGATGCAGGGAATAACTTTGATATTATATACTTGGATCTTAGAAAGGCTTTTGATACTGTTGCACATTGAAGACTGCTACACAAATTGGAGCAGTGTGACACTGGAGGCAAATTGCTGCTATGGATAAAGGGGTGGTTGAGGGGGAGAAGGCAGAGAGTGGTAATCAATGGACACTGCTCATCGTGGACTGATGTTATTAGTGGAGTCCCTCAGGGCTCAGTGTTGGGTCCATTATTGTTTTCTGTATTTATAAATGATATTGATGATGGTATATCGGGCTTAATGTCCAAGTTTGCAGACGATACAAAGGTTGGCAGGGTTGTCAAGGACACTACTGACATTATGCTGCTGCAACAGGATCTGGAAAGGTTGAGCAGATGGGCTGAGAGGTGGCAAATGAAGTTTAACATTGACAAATGTAAAGTACTACACATGGGAAACAGCAACCCCAGAGCAACGTATCAACTCTGTGGTACTACACTGACAGTGGTAGAGAATGAAAGGGACTTGGAGGTGGTTGTGCAAGCAGATATGAAGTTCTCTGAGCAGTGCAGACAGGCTGCAAGAGTAGCTCATGGAGTATTGTCAATGATATACAGGAATTTTTCCAGCAGGGATAAGGAGGTGATTATTCCATTGTATAAGGCGATGGTCAGGCCACACCTAGAGTACTGTATACAGGTCTGGAGGCCTCATTTCAAGAAGGATGTAGAGCTGCTGGAACAAGTACAGAGAAGGGCAACAAGATTAGTGAATGGAACAAAGGGGTGCTCTTACGAAGAAAGGCTTAAGTTTTGCAAATTACAGTGTCTGGAGACTAGGCACCAGCGAGGTGATCTGATAGAGGTGTATAAAGCCTTGAATGGTTTAAGCATGCTCAATGCTGATGGGATTCTTCCTCTAGCTCAGGAAAATCACCTGAGAGGGCATAAATTCAAATTGAGGAAAGACAGATGTAGGATAGACGTGCGGAAATTTGCCTTTAGCCAGCGGGTGGTTGGTTGGTGGAACAGACTTCCATCCCTTGTGGTGGAGGTTGATAGCCTAAATAGGTTTAAGGCTCAGCTGGACAGGTATTTTGAACGAATAGAGGGGTGAAGTGGAAGTGGGTTTTTTTTTTTTTTTTTATTTTTTTTTGGGCTGATGCTGCATAAGCTTGCTTTCTTGCATCAAATGCCTCTACTAATGCTAATGCTAATTTACGAATGGGGAATTCCAACCCATCAAAAATCCTATTTTCCAGTTCCTCCATGGCTAGATTAGCTACAACGACGCTAATGGGGGAACCCATGGCTGTGCCATGGATCTGCTTATACATAATATCTTGAAAAACCATAGTAGTACCAGAAAGGCAAAACTCTACACCCTTACAAATGTCATCAATATTTAAAAGTGACCTTGCATTTAAAGTATCATCCTTCTCCAAAGACATTCTTACACATTGGACCCCATGCTTAATGGGGATACGTGTAAATAGGGAAACTACATCAAATGAAATCATAATTTCCCCTTCCCCTATAATCTGATCCTTCACAAAGCCCACAAAATCCTTGCTGTCCTTAATAACAAAACTAGAACATCCCACTATAGGGACAATCAGCTTGGCTAAGAATCTCGACAGGGCATGGGTGGGGGTACCTACAAAAGACACAACACAGTTGGTCTAAGTGGCACATCGACTTTGTGTCTTCGGGAGGCTGGCATCCTGCTGCATGCAAAGACCAGAAGACCTCCTTGGTTATCTTTCCTGTCTTCTGCCAATGCTGTATAATACTATTAATCTGCCATTCTAGACCAACTAATGGATTTCTCTGGGTGACCTTATTTCTACAAGGTCCATGGCACAGCCATGGGTTTCCCCCTTTAGCACCATTGTAGCTAATCTAGCCATGGAGGAACTGGAAAATAGGATTTTTGATGGATTGGAATTCCCCATTCGTAAATGGAAAAGGTATGTGGATGGCACATTTACCATTATACAGAAGGGGAAGGAAGATGAAGTACTTAATGTGCTTAATTGCTTCCGCGCCTCCATAGCCAGGTGGGAAGGAGCAGCAGTGCGTAGCACACGCTTCTCGATTAGACCTGGGTTCGAGCCCGTCACCACCAAATACGGAGGATGCGGAAAGGTCAGGGAATGACCACCGCATATCCCGGAGCAATATGGCCTTAGTTGCTAATGCTCCTAAAACCAAAATAACAAATAACAAACAAGCATATTCCCGGAGCAATATGGCCTTAGTTGCCAATGCTCCTAAAACCAAATAACAAACAACAAACAGCTTCCGGGACGGAGGTTGCACACGGTGGTGTCCCAAGTCAAAGACCCCATAACAAAAGAGGCTAGTAGTGGGGTAGTATATGAGATTAAGTATCCGGATTCCTATGTCTCTTGTTGTAAATGCATTTTCACCTTTAAATTTAAAAGTTGTGTTGAGTGTCATGTTTTATAACATGATGCTTGACAAAACTTTTCTTAGAAAATACCCATTTTATTCTACCCAAACATTTTTTCACTCATTCACTTACCATGTTATCTGCTAATAATGCTTTCCCCTGATTATCACATAAACAATGTTATGCCAATGTTGGTGAGACGGGGCGGCGGTTCAAGGATTGTCTGGGGGAGCACATGAATGCTATAAAGACCGCGAATTATGGGAAGTCTGCTGTGGCGGAGCATTTTTGGGAGAAGCAACACCAGATATCCCCAGAAGGGGTGCGGTCATTGTGGACCGTGCGCATGGGTTCTGGGAATGCAAGTGGCTCGAGAGCTTGCGAATCAGTTCTTCTAATAACATCATTAATAGAGATAGGGGTGTGCGTTTGCATCCCCCTTTTGAGGCCGTTGTCCTCCAACGGGACGATCAGTTCTGTATAACAGGCTCCCGAGCCATTTCCGATCACAGTATGCAGGTGGGGAATACCGATCATGTTCCTGTGGAACCACATGTGTGAGTGCTGTGGGCCTGCTACTTAAGGATGTGCTGTACAATAGTAATAGACTGTTGAGAAAGGAGGCAGTCGCTTCCGAAAGCTACGGTCACCAGTATTTTAGTATTTGAAGGATTTTAGTTACAGCTTTTAATAATTTTTAGCGCTTTTATTATATTATTGTAAATAGACCAGTTTTTATTTATTTTTATTTATTTTACATGTCCATATTTTATATTTTAAATTAAATATTGTTTAATTGCATGGCTGGTGTTGAGTGTAGTTATTATGAATATGAACTTTCCCAACCTCGTAGGCCTTTTTGAAGATATATGTGTTGATATAGCAAATTTGTAACTTATGGACTAGATATAGAGGTTAATATGCATGGACATAGGTATGCACATTGCTACAGAAAATACAGACCTTATTATTAACTCTTGTGGTAATATACTCGCCACAAAAAAAATAATAATAAATAAATGAATAAATATATATTATGGCAACACTGTGAACCAATGACCATACTGAATATAAATTAAAATTTATTTTATTTTACAAAAATAAATATATTTATTTATTAATTTAATTTTTATATTAAATTACAAAGTAGCCTATTTGGCTATAATACTGAGTGTTTGCAATTAGTATAATACTTTGATTAAAAATGTACTTTAATTTGATTATTTTTTTTATAGGCAACAGAAATCAAATGAAATAAAATCTATACTAAATGAAAGGAAGAATGTCTTTGACAATGATGAATTTGATGTGTTTTCAAGAACTGATCTAGACATGTCACGAATTCATCAAGGAAAAAGGTAAAATTCATAATAGATTGCTCGAGTATTTTCATAAATCGTGAACTAAAAATAGTTCACTCTAGTAAATTTCGTTATCCATATATGATATATCCATTGTTTTTTGTTTTTGTGTTTTTTGATCTCCCTCCCTAAACTCCACATTGTTTCTTTTAATTTTCTGTATGTCACAACTTTATTGAAAGTTTACGAAATAGCATGGAAACTGAACTAAACTTTAATTTCCCTTTAACACTCCCAGTTGAGTCGTTGAACATCACATGCTCCAATATGTCGGGTCCACCCTATCATCGAAACAACAATTCTGACTATTGACAAACGCTGGCAACGTCCGCATGCATCACAGCCACAGGCTTCAACATCCAACAATTAATCACGCACTTCACGTACATGATTGGCAGTACACACCCTCGTGTTCCATTCTTAACTGTCAGTTTAACTGAGGAAGGTTGACAAAACAGCCGAAAGCTTTTTGTATGTATCTAATGTAATATATGTATATTTTTCCCATTATTAAACTTGTCATAATTTATTCTGTATCCTTTTCGCTCTGTGCAACAGTAATTCGATATTAATAACAGTCTTTCCTTGTGAGTTTCAGTCGTCCACGTACATTAAAATTTCATGTTTCCTATGTCTCTTGTTATGAACGCATTTTCACATTTAAATTTAAAAGTTATGTTGAGTGTCATGTTTTATAACATGATGCTTGACAAAACCTTTCTTAGAAAATACCCATTTTATTCTACCCAAACATTTTTTCACTCATTCACTTACCATGTTATCTGCTAATAGCTTTCCCCTGATTGTCACATAAACAATGTTATGCCAATTTTTAAAACAATTAAACCATCTGTTGTCGACGTGATCATTTAAAAATTTTATGCCATAATTGCTTTGCAAATTTTTCTGCCTGTAATTTTAAAATGGGCCTTTGGTGATCCAAAATTTCCACTTTTTTTTTTTCACTAACCTCGCTGATTTTTTTGGTAAAATTGGAATACAGTACTGTATATGATGCTGCAGTGCTATGGCAAGTTCAATTCCCACTCATTGGATCCAGTGGCTTTCACCATTTCCAATACTGTTGAAAAGGAGGTTATCTGCTATTTACAAAAATTTATAATTGAATTGTAGCTAATAAATATAGTAACTGGTTCCTCGTTCAGAAATAAATGTTTACTTTTTTGCAAGTTTCCTGCATGCAATTTATGTTTCATTGATGTACCTTTTACTGGGTCTCTGAATGGGAAAAATAAGGGAGAAATTGCCCACTGGTCCATACTTTGTAAATGAGCACACAGAGTTCATTATATCCATGAAGCATACTCATTATATATGTGTGAAAGTTTTATACATAAATAGTTGTAAACTTCACTTGGAGAGCATTTCCTCATTCTAGCAATGACATAGTTATAATCAAGCTTAACTATATATTGCTGTTTTTAAATATAATTTATTCCTCTGTGATCAAAATACCCTAGTTGGTCCCTGTTTGAGAAAAATGGTTTACTTTTACAAGTTTCTCCTTATGCAATTGCTATGTCATTGATAAATTTTTATGGCATCTCTGATTGGGATGAGATGGGAAGAAATTTTTATGCAGGTTTCAGAAATACCTAAAAAAAATGTGGTTTATGAAAAAACTAATTGAATATACAGTCGGTCCTCGTATAACACGTGTTTGCATTACACGAATTCGATCATACACGATTTATAAATAGGGGAACGTTATCTTATATAACACGAACCGAATTCGCTTATACACGATTCGTCTTTGTGTTTACAAGAAATGGCAGTCGAATACGGAATCACCCCAACTGAACGCAACACAATAGGAACGAAGAAGATTCTGAAAATGTATTTATATGTTTTATATCAGTGAAGGAGAAACACATTTCACCATAATAACGTAAAAACCAACACAATTCCAGCTATCGGTATAATCGCAAATGCAATTAGATGGAGTTTACTACCAGTTTATAACAGATTCTACTAGCAGAAACGCAACTGGAAATTGTTTTATGGTAGTAACCCCCAGAAATGTGCTTTAGTAAAATGTGAGGTGTTAATAGTGTATCTCGGCCTTTACGGTGTTGTTTATTCAGTTGCTACACGCGCGCAGCTTTGTTTCTGTGTATCAAGCGTGCCACCTCGTTTGTAATTGTGCTTTATTCCCTAAAAATTAGTAAAATACTTAAAAGGTGTGAAAAGGAAGCGTCCTGGCTAAGACACTGCAGATTCAGAGAGAAAAAAAAAGAAGCAATATCGATAAACAGAGGCGGACTGGGTCAAAAATTCTTACCCGGGAAAATTTGTAGTGGCCTCATAATACGGTTTATGGCCAAAATCACACCGGCCTCCGGCCCACCGTGGTTTCCCCCGTAAGGCTTATGGCCAGTCCGCCTCTGTCGATAGAGAAAAAAATATGAAATTGTGAAACGCTTTGAGCGAAATGAAAGACCATGTGATATTGCACGTGCTACAGACCTAAATGAGGCAACGCGGAGAATTACAAAGAATGCAGAGAAAATAAAAACAACTTTCATAGCGGGAACAACTCAAAGTGCAATTAAAATCCGTTAGATTAAGACACAAAGAATTGGAAGAGATGGAACGGCTGTCATCTCTTTGGATAGAAAATCAAACAAAAAGCAAGTTTGCTTACGATAGAAGCAAAAGCATTAGCAATATTTTATTACGACTTACGTATTATAATTTATACTTGCGTATTATAAAATACGTAAGTATTTTATTACGACTATTTTATTTAATATAATACATTTTTTACAAATAAAATACGTATTTTATCCGTAAAAAATACTTTTTTAGTATTAAAAATACTAAAAATACTTTATTATAATAAAATATTATTTTTATTACGTATTTTAATCGTTATAAAATACGTTAGTATTTTATAACGATTAAAATGACCCGATTATTTATTGTGTTTGTTAATGTTTTGGTTCCAAATGTGTGTTCAATCTTGGGTGGTCGGCACCTAACCCTACTTTTCCTATAGGGCCTGTTGTTTATATTGCACGATTTTGCATTGCACGAGGGTTTCTAGGAACGCAACTATCGTGCTATACGAGGACAGACTGTACTGCAGAAAGGAATGCAGTAGCTCAGTGGTTTCCAAACAATTTAATAGCAATGTTTCCATTGCATCCTTCTTGACTTTGAATAATTGAATTTAACAAACATTCATTCTCACCTCCTTCACTTGGGGACAGATATATCCCACACTTTGCCAGTGTTTATTGTCAAATTAGCATTTTTCATAAACTACATTTTTTAAGTATATCCAAAACCATGGCATAAAAATTTATGATTTTAAACAAATGCCAACCCAAATTGACTCTATCAGTTGGGGTTGCTGCTGTGTGGCACAGTCATGTTTCTGACACCCAACTCTGCTAATCAGATTGTTTTGCATCCCCCCCCCCAGTTTTAAAAAAGAAATAGCAGATCTTAAATGTTCTTCAGTTTACACACATAGGATAATGCTTACCTTTGTTTCTCTCATAGTTTTCCTTGCTCCTTCCAACTGAGGATGCATTTGGAAAAAAAAAAAAAAAAAAAAGCCTTTACCACAAAAATAATGAAGCCATTTTCCAGTTTAAAAAAAATTAAATAGCAGAACATGCCTTTATGGAGATCTTTTATGTCTTCTCTCTCTCTCTCTCTCTCTCTCTCTCTCTCTCTCTCTCTCACACACACACACACACACACACACACACACACACACACACACACAAACAAACAAACTGTTCTTTCTTTGTATTATTGCAAGTCCTCAGAGTACATATTTTTTTACTACTTTCCTTTCTTTTCATTTCAAATTTTTTCCTTCTATAAACATTTAGGATCAGCTATGGAATTTTATGACTTCTATCATCTACCCCTACCCATTGGTGCAAAGATAATTTTTTTAAATTTGAAAAATAGGTTATTAATTTTCCTCTAGAAAACCTTGTTAGTTTAGGCAGAACGTAACTATATGCTTGCTGAACAGGAAAGAAATCAGGATTTTTTTTTTTTTTTCTATTTTCATGCTAATTTTTTCAGAATCTTTTGGCCTGAATAACTAAGTTACTTGGTCTCAGCATGTACTTCAGAATATATACATACACAATCTAAAATCGAATTATTGTAGATAGGGAATAGAAGCAGATAAAGCAATTTATTATCTTTCATCAATTTAGCTAATGCATTCATGTTTTAGAAATTGTAAAAATCAGCCCATTATTTTTGTGCAAAACAAAAAAAATACTTTTCACCTTTGTTTTTTTAAAATTTAGTTTATTTCCATTTTTGAGTCAACTTGCAGTGTCATTCCTGGGGGTGATGGGGTAGTCAAAAATGGCTGAGTGCTGTAAAGTGCTTAAACTGGGTTAATAATAATGAAATAGTGCTAGTTTTAAAACCTAGATTTTAAAAAAATAATAATTTTTTCTTTTTCAAAGGAACACAACACCAGAAGATTATAAAGGGCTCGCTGAAGATAAGGAACATACTAAGGTACTTAAGGAACTCTGTAAGAAATATGAAGTCATGCCTGATTCATTACTGTATACAGAAAATGCTGTTCTGTATGAAGATGAGTATGATGATACTTATGACTCATATATGGTGGGAGCTGAAGAACCAGAAATTGAAGATGAATTAACAAGTAGAAGGTATAAATATATATATATATATATATAAATATATATATATATATATATATATAATTTTTTTTCCATGACATCTTTAAGGTATAACAGTTTTTTTTTTCTATTCTTTTTATTAGTGTTATATGAGAGATTTGAGCTAAATACAAGGATTTTACCTGAAACTCCACATTATTCTGTCCCTTTATTGCAAAAAAAAAAAAAAATTGTACCAAAGAATTTACTAAGTAGCATTTATAGTCCTTCTGACCTATAAAAGGTCAGAAGGATGGATTAATGAATGAACTATTTTGTTTAGCTAGGCAGCAGGGATACTAAATGTGTTGTAAAATTACAACTGAATCAGCAGTTACATTGCATATGCAGATTTTCTACATATACCTTCATGTTAGCAGTCCTAATATTAAATACAGTGTTATTTAGAAAAAAATTAATAAGCACTTCTGAATTCATTAATGAGGCGCCGACCGGGCTAGCCGGGTGGGTAAAGTGGCCTGTCTGGCAACCCAAAGGTCGCAGGTTCGAATCCTGCCTTGAACTTGGATCAGAATAAGAAAATGCAAAAACTTTGGGAGGTGCATTATGGCCACAGAAGCCGATGCGCCAACAACTTACAAATATAATACAGTAATGAGGCCTGATTGTTGAAGATAGGAACAGAGATCTTGAAGCATATGATGCTCATCTTCGATTTGGGCTGCATGATCATCAGAATTTTTGAAATGATCAGCACAGTAGTTGATAGTGGTAGGTTTATGTGATACAACAGGGTCTCTCTGGTGGCATAGCTTGGTATCTCCTGCAGCACAATTTGGTCTTTTATTTATTTATTTTTTGTTTTTTTGTTGGGACTGTGTAAGGTCTTTTGTAATAATTGTCCTCTCGTTCCAGTAAACTAATTACATACTTTGTGGTAAAGTGTCTTTACTAAACATACTTAAAGATGCTGATTACTTTTTCATTGATTGTCAACATATTCAAGAGAACCAAGAATATCTGTTAAGAGGATGTGGTTCTGGGCTAATGTGTGCATTAACAAGTATTTCAAGTACAGGACTTGTCCCTATTTCATGTTGTGCCATAAAGACAAAAGCCTTTTCTCAAGTGGAATGACCTTTCATTGCATTTATCACTACTAATTACTTGTGTTACACTTACAGATAAGTAGTACTTCTTAATGAGACTTAAGGAGATAAATTTAAATGCTACTTGTGTGTGACATGGTGCCACACACAAGTAGCATTATAAAAACCTTCCCAAACATGCCACCATAAAAATTGTGCCCCATTATTAACTAGACTCTCATACAACTACCACAAAAATAATGGTGTAAACTCCTTTGCCACTACATAACTGCCCCAGAGCATGAACTAATTGACCTAATTGAAGTGTATAAGGCTTTAAGAAAGGTTAAGTAAACTAAATGCCAATATCATCTGTACTCTTTTTTTCAATGACCCATAAGGAGATAAATTTAAATTGAAAAAAGGATGGCAAAGAATAGATTAGGAAATTCATGTATAGCCAAAAAAAAAGTAATTTATCAATGGAATAAACTTCCTAGTGGTGTGGAAATGGGTAATGTGAATAAATTTAAAGAAGGATTGAACAAATTATTAATTAGAAAGAATGGGAAAATTGAAGTGGGTAAAAAGTTTTGTTTCTTTTTTTTTTTCTTTTTTTTTTAACTGCTGATGTATAAGCTTTGCTTCCTTGCATCATTTTGCTAATACTAAAACAAAAACTTATTTGCAGTATATTGCTACAGCCTTTAAGTACAGCACAGTATTGTAGTGTTTGAATTTAATATATTGAGTTTTAGCTTACTGATGAATTCAAATACTCTGATCAGTATTATTTGGATTCTGTTTAGAAATCAGCCCATGAACACACTTCTGCAGGCATAATACACAGTGGTGCAATATAGTCTAACATTTAAGTTGCTGATGTGCCTAAAACCCAACAGCAACTATTTCATGTGACTATATCATTTGTGCTTTTTTTTTTTTTTTTTTTTTTTGTATTAAGCAACAAAGTAATTGAGAAAAAAAAATTGTGCTAGCAATATGAGAGAATTAATTTTTTTGGATAAATTTCAATGTAAGTGAAATTTTATTACATAAAATTAACAATTTTAATGCATTTTCATCCCCACAATCACTGTCACTTCTTGTTTTTAGAAGTTTTTGGCACATTGACTACTTTGATCATAGTGCACCAGTTTATTTATATGGTATTCAGTTTATATGACATAACACGTATTATATTGGCAATTAATCAAGTAATTAAATAATCAAAAAACACAGTATTGACAATTAATCAATTAAATTTATTTATAAATCCTTTTAATTTTTATTGTTTACTAAATTGTATTTAAATGGAAATCATGCCCCAGACTAGAGCAGCAAAGTAGTGAAAGTGCTGTAGTTCGCTGGACAACCATAGAGGGCGATTCTCCAATGCATCACAGTCTAAAAAAATGCGCAAAATGCGACATGTTTGCGGATCTCTCTCGAACAGGACATGATCTAGCCATGGAGGATGTCTTTGTGTGTGCTCGGTGTGGAGAATGTGAAGAAATTAGGCACCAACTCAGTATTCTGATGTCTATGAGAGCTTGAAGAGTCAGGTGGATGCCCTCGAAGGAATTAAAATGGGGGTCCCATCAAGATGTCAGCTGCCCAACTCAACGCCAGAGCACACTCTTATACACCAGGCAACACAGCGGCAACCTTTAGAGCAGAATGTGCTGGTCCCACAGGAGCTAGTTATTGATTGTTGGTGACTCAATTGTCAGGGAAACAGGAAATATATTATGCAAAAAAGGATAGGTGGAATAGGACCAGGGTATGTCTGCCAGGGGCAAAAGTTGATGATGTTTTAGAGTAGATATCATCTTTTAAGGACACAAAAGGTGATATCGTTGTACACATTGGCACTAATGACATTAAGTGTAGGAAATCTGCAGATTTACTAAGCAAGTACAGGTCAATGCTGAAAAAAAGTCGCTGAGTTAGGGTTAAATTTGAAGGTTCTGCAGTCCTGCCCAGATACGATAGGAGGGAGTATATGATGAGAGCCTTTTCAATCAAATTCGGCCCCGGAGAGATTGTGCAGAGCTCATGAAGTAGAATTTTTCCCAGCACGGTCTGTGCTTGTTAACAGGAGAGACTGCTTCTACAGGGATGGGATACACTTAAATAGAAGGAGTGCAAGAATATTTGCTGATGCTATCGAGTCAATGTTAGGTGGGTCAGAAAACTGCTAGCTTGGGGGGATTCACAGTAGCTGCAGGCAGAGGCAGAAATGATTCTTGCACTGCTTCTATTGGAATGAGCAGCAGCCCAGAAAGCTAGTTGCTAGGGATTTCAGGAACTGCTGAGAGTTATGAAACAAGTAAATACATGGGCTGTGTTAGAGTAACTAAGAGTAAGAACAGGTGCATGTATACTAGGAGTATAGTAAATAAATTTGATGAATTTGAAGTGCTGGTTAAGACATCCAAGGCGGATATTGTTGAGATATCAGAGACATGGTGACACACAAAATCATGCTACCTCCATCTACAGCCTTGATTGAAGAGGTCTTTAAGAATTCCTGTAGTCTCTGACAGAAATAGGACCTGAATGGACCTCTCTAGATGAGTGGAAGGTGGTGAACCATTGTTGGAGGGTTTGCTGCCAGTTACCATATTTATTCCAATCAGATATTTCAGAAAATATCCTAGTTTTCTTTTAAAAGTGAATTTTAAGTTTTTTTACGAGTTAAGTAATTGTTCTACTGATTACTGCCTTTAAAAAGGAATAGCGCCAAATCAAAAGCGCCTATTGGAAAATCATTTGGAGTTTTATTTTTATCTTGAATATCCTAGAATTTCTAATAGTTGGTTCAGAATTTCAGTTTTTGAGATACACAGAATTTTTATTTTGGCAAAACTTTGTGGTCACTGGTATATAGCATAATTAGTAGAGATTTATGGTAAAATTAGGCTAATACTACAATTACAGAATAGATCCTCTAATAAGGCTCTCGCTACATTTAAAAAATTTCTACTAAACTTGTGCATCTATTTTCACAAAATAACAGCAGGTAGTTTCCATGCACAGACTGGAAATTTCAGAAATTTAGCACTAGCACCAGAGATCCCAAACCAGAGGGAATCTGATATGCCACCACTAAAAATATTGCTGACTACTGATCTGTATTATGGTTGTTACCAATTAACCATTTAGATTATTTTGGTGAAAAGTTAAAACTTATAATTAAAAAAGTAATATTCCAATTATTTTCAGATTTTTTTTAGCAATCTTTCTTTCTTTTTTAGGCCATTTACAACACCAAATGTTTTACAACAAAATATGAATTTCCGAGTTAATGATCATAGTGAACAGGAAAGTGAGGAAGAAAAGGTTAGACTTTTTTTTTTTTTTTTTTTTTTAATTCTGTCATTAAGTAAGCAAAAGAAATTTCTTAGCATGTGAGTTGTGGGGCTTTCATTGTATGTGATGCAATTTATTGTCTGTTATATTTTCTATGTCATATAATTACTGTTGGTCAGTATGGTAATAAGACCAATTGACTAAAGAAATTGCAAAACATTCTCATATAAAAACAAATTCTGTAATGTAGATCTCACCCATGAACAGTGGAGAGCATTATTGATTATAAGTGTATTATTTAGATTTGGTGATAAAGAGAAATCTGTATTTACATTTTTGTAAGGTGATACATCAGCCAAAAGCTATATTCCTTTAGATGGAAGGAAAAATGTTACCTGTTCTGAAAAGTTTGATCTTTTCCCATTTGCTATGGGAAAGATAGGTACCTTTATTTTTATGGCTCTTACTTTTACAGAAAGAATATGGTTCATGTGCTTTACGTGATTCATGTTCAATGTAAAGCTGAGTTACATGGAACATAAACTATGATCATGACTTGTGAAATTGTACCTCACCACTCACATAAACAGGCAATTCTTGAAATATAATTATGAATAACTAAACTCTCACAACTGGTTTGGGCTATATCAAGGAATAATATTTTCAGTCATACAGTATCTTACTAGGAGTGAGTGTACTTTAAATATTCAATTGCAGTGAGTGTCAGTGCCACTAACAAAAACAGTTGTAATTTAAAAATGAGTGATTATTATGATTGCAACAGCATTAAATATTGAAGGTTTAGGACCAAAATGCATCAAAATTAAACTTAAATTTAAGAAGTTCATACTACCAAATGAGAAATTATTAATATTGCAATGGTCATAATAACTAAACACAGAGTTTTATCCACAGTGAATGTAAAACCTTTAATATACTTTTCTTCACATATATTATAATCTTGTTAAATTGTTCCTTAAGCCTTTCCTCCTTGTTATTCATTTGGTGGATGCAGAATTTATACGAAAAAATGTAATATATAGCATAGTGACAACCTCCTTTCACTTCTCCTGTTCTGTACTACTGGCATGTAAACACTTACATAATTCATTTCAGGCAAACTATTTCAGGAATTTGTGAACCATGATCATAGTTCTAACCCATGTAAACCTGGCTTAAAGAACCTTACTTTAATGTGCAGCTACTCATAGCTGGGTAGCAGAAATCAGTAGTGGATCTCTTCATAACACAACTTATTTTGTATCCCGTTTTCTCTCTACTCTCCCATTAACATAAGATTTGTTTGATTGAACTATTGTGATGATAAAGAACTCTAATACAAAGTAAAATTTGCAGGATAAAGAAGAAAAAATTAACAAGGATGAGTTTATTCCTAATCCTGCAGTACTAAGGGAAAGGGCAGAGCAGAGAAGGCAGGCTCAAGGAAGGTCACGTCCACAAAATTTGAGAGGTAAGGTTTTTATTAGATAATTGTTGATAATTGTTGTTTTTGGAAATAAATACCAGTTACTGATATAATTCTTAAATTAATCTTCAGTGATATGATTTGCTCCACTTTTGTTGCTCTTTTACTTCAGTAATGTGTGTAGAATGCCATGTGATATTTTAAACAAGTAAAAGAGCTAGTATATATAAATAAGTAACTAAATGTGAAATATAATGAAATATTTAACAAAGTTTAGACAAGTATCTAGGCATAAGCTATAATTAGTGTGTTACCAACTGTGTGAGGAAAACCAGATTGTGTAGATATACCAATGTAATAGAAACAAGTAATGCTTTACACTTTTGACAAACTTTAACCAACTTATGAAAAAAGATATTGTTGGAATCTCTTTTGGACCTGAGATTTAGATATTTTTCTGTGAATTATTTAAACTTCACACAGGTAAATTTGAAAATATACTAAGCTTTGTGAACAAATACAATACCCATTTGATATATTTCAGAAGGAAATGTATTTGAGATTTTTAAAACATAAAAGGTTAAATATGAAATCAATTTGTACTAATAATAGTACTACAGCCAGATTAGAAATAAAATTACTTTGTTGGGAAATTGATTACAATTTCTGTTACATCTGAAACAAAATAGCCATGTTGCTTCATCACACATTTGTGGCTACCCTTCTTTTCTTTTTCATACACACTCGCCTTCATTTTACAAACAACCAATTTAATGCTCTTTCATATTCAGTACCAGAGTTTCAGAAACTATCAGTGCTGATAAGGAAATACGTAACCAAGTATATTTTTAACCTTTATTATGATGAACAGAAGTAACTGATTAGAATTGAAAATCAAAACGCATTAAGCAACTATATTTTGCCCACAAAATGTTAAAAAATTAAGTGGCATCTTGTTCACATGACATTTGTTTCATAGTTATGCCTCCTTAAATTTTTCCTTCATTTAAAGAAACTGCATCACAACTTATATGTTGGCTGAAGCTACAACTTTTTGAAGGTAGAGGTTAATGTAAATTAAACCCCATTTAATGTAAAAAGCTGTCTGGAGCATGACAGTTTTTTGAACTATTCAGTATCTATGAAATATCCATGCTATTTCATACGTACTGATGAAATAGGTATTGTACATGACCATTGTATTAGAATTCAACAGGTACCAAGTATATTCAGATTTCAGAATTGTTTTCTCTTCCTTTTTTAATATCTATATTCATATTCCTAAATCTGAGTATTCTGAGTAATAATGTACTGAATATTTGCCTTGACCATGCCATCAAAATTTGTCTAACGAAACTTGGGGGGGGGGTGTTAACCATCTTACATTGTTGTTACTTTCTTAAAGCTTGATAATGTGTATCCCCATGGAGTTATTCATTTAACTATTTTCTGAAAATGGAAAACTAGATGTTTAAATTTGAAAAAGTTTAGATTGGTTAGGGTGTTACCAATTGTGTGAAGAAAGCCAGATTCATCATCATCAGCCATTTTCAATCCACTGCAGGATGAAGGCCTCTCCAGCAACTTTCCAGTTCCTTCTCTTTTGTGCAATGACCATCGATTTGCTACCCACAGACTCATGAATTTCATCTGTCCATCGGCATTGTTGTCTTCCAGGGTTTCTCTTAGCTCCTCTTGGGTACCATTCTTTTTTTTTTCTTAGTCCATCTGTCATCATGTCTTTGAGCTATGTATCCTGCCCAAGACCATTTTAGTTCTTTAGTTTTGATAAGAATGTCCTTTATTTGAGTGTGCTGCTTAATCCATGTGTTTCTCTTCTTATCTAACAGTCTGATTCCCAATATAACTCGTTCCATTCTTTGCTGTGTAGTTCTCAGCTTTTCTTTCATTCTTTTGGTGAGCGCCCAAGTTTCACTTCCATAAGTCATGGTGGGGAGTATACAAAGGGTACTAGGAAAGTTTTGCAATACACCTTTGTTTATTTAATTTTTTCAAAGTAATTTCCTCTACATTCAATACACCTCTCCATCCTCCGAAACCAATCTTTAAACCAGTTCTGCCAAGTTTCACTAGGGAGTAAAGCACACTCGTTGTCCCAAGCCCGTAGAAGGTCCTCATCACTGGAAAACCGCCTCCCTTTTAACTTCATTTTCACATGCGGGAACAGTGCAAAGTCGCAGGGAGCAAGGTCTGGACTGTAGGGAGGGTGCTCGAGAAGTTTCAGTCCTGTCGTGGTCAAATATTCGGTGCAGGCTTTGGCGCGGTGAGCTGCAGCATTATCGTGATGGAGGTACCAGGTGTCCATTCTTGACTTTGGCCGCAGGTTCTTCATAGATCCAATGACTTTAGGCAGGCATTGTTCAGTATACCACTTAGCTGTGACTGTCTTCTGCGTGTCCAAAACGACACATTCTACAATTCCACTCGATTTGAAAAATACAGCTATCATTTTCTTCTTTACAGATCGAGATTTTCTGACAATTATGGGTGTGTCGTCATCATCAAAGACCCAAACTTTGTTTTGAGCCTTGGTCGGCAGATCGTAATAGTACAGCCAAGTCTCGTCACCTGTCACGATGTTGTTCACATACCGAGATTGTCCCTTATCAAACTTTTTTAACATCTCCCGGCACCAAGTCACACGTCGTGTCATCTGCTCTTCAGTCAGTTGATGCGGCACCCAGAGAGAACAAAGTTTCTTCACGTGCAAATGATCTTGCAGAATCGAACAAATTGCTGGTGCATTTAGGCCCAAAGTATCCTCTATCTGTTGGTAGGTCACTCGCTTGTTTTCGTCAATCATTTTCCTCACAGCAGTAACGTTTTCCTCCGTAACTGACGTTCGTGGCCTTCCCGGCCTCTCAGAATCCTCCAGAGTGAAATTTCCCCTTTGGAATTCTCTATACCACCTGAATACCATTGTACGATGTGGACAATCATCATCTAGTGCAAGAGTCATTTCTTCTAAGCACTGGTCTATGGTTAAAGCACGCACGAAATTATACCGCAAAACTGTCCTTATCTCATTTCGTGACCACGATGCCATCGCAAGCACTTTACACTCTCACTACTAATGGGCCGACCGGGCTAGCCGAGTGGTAAAGTACCTGCCCGGCAACCCAAAGGTCGCAGGTTCGATTCCCGCCTCGGGCTTGTATCAAAGTACTGCAAAAAAAAAACTTGGGAGGTGCAATATGGCCACAGAAGCCGATGCGCCAACAACTACCAAATCAAAAAAAAAAAAAAAAAAAAAAAAATCACTACTAATGAATAACTGAGCCCGTCGACTTGGCGCCGCGGCTACTATGCACGTATGAACATGTCTCAACATGCAGCAACAAGCAGCTTCCTGTGATTCATTGTTGCGTCATATTGCAAAACTTTCCTAGTACCCTTTGTACATTGGTTCATTATTTTACATTTCAGACAAACTGGGATATTGCTCCTTAGTATGTGACTATATTTCCTGAATGCTATCCATCCAAAATTTATTCTTCTCTTGACTTCCAGCCATTTATCATTATTACAGCTAATGACTTGTCCCAGATAAGTATATGACTCCAACTTTTCAGTTACTGCTCCTTCAATCATTATATCCCTTTCTGTGGCATACCTGTTCATTATTACTTTTGTTTTAGTCATATTCATCTTTAGTCCAAAATCCTTACTGACTCTGCATAACTGATTAAGATTTTCCTCTAATTCTTTGGGATCATGGCTTACGACCACAATGTCATCTGCAAATCATAAATGGTTTACGTACTCTCCATTCATATTGACTCTTTTCTGTGACCAGTCTAATCTTCTGAAAGCTTCCTCAAGGGCAGCAGTAAACAACTTCGGTGATATTGTCTCCTTGTCGAACTCCTTTCTCAATTTTAAATTTACTACTGTCTTTGTCTAGTCTAATAAAGGAGGTAGCATTCTCATATATTTTCTTCAAAATCATAATATATGGGGGTATCTATTCCTTGTCTTCCCAGTGCCCAAAACATTGCCTTATGCTGTATGGAGTCAAATGCATTATCATAATCCACAAATGCCAGACATAATGGTGTTTTATATTCATTTGCTTTCTCCATTAGCTGTGACATTACGTGAAGGTGATCCATAGCTGAGAATCCTGTCCTAAAGCCAGCTTGCTCTTTCGGTTGATTCTCATCAAGTATTCTTTCTAATCTTGTTAGTAATGACCCTTGTGAACAACTTGTAGATGTGGGATAACAAGCTAATTGGTCTATAATTTCCAATTACTGATTTATCTCCTTTCTTATGCAGCAAAACTATGATTGCATTATTCCACTCCTTAGGCATCACACCTTTTCTAATGCATTTTTTGAAGTCTTACCGGTTTTTGTGTCATGTCTGTTCCTCCCAATTTTAACAACTCTACAGTAACTTCATCTTCTTCCCGGGGTTTTCTGATTCATTTTCTTCAATGCATGTTCTACCTCATCAGGAAGGATATCAGGTATGTTGTATGTGTTACTAATTTGCAATCCATCTTTCCACTGTTGGCATAATTCTCTCGCTCCTTGTATAACTCTTTATAGTAGTCTTCTGCTATTTATAAGTACACCATCACTATTCTTCAGTTTCTGTATCATTTGTCTTTCTGTAATACTGCTCATGGCTGCTGATTTAAATTCTCTGTGTTCTACTTTTCTTGTGTTAAATCTTCTTATGTCCTCTCTGAGTCTGTATCTAATGGCTTTGCATAACTCAGTATAATCAATTATCTCCTTGTCGGTGTTTTTCTTGCTCTTTATTTGTCGTCTTCGGTTCATCATGACAAGTGTTTCTTGGGCGCCTCCGTAGCCAGGTGGGAAGGAGCAGCAGTGTGTAGCACACGCTTCTTGATTAGACCGGGGTTCGAGCCCGTCACCACCAAATATGGAGGATGCGGAAAGGTCAGGGAATGACCACCGCATATCCCGGAGCAATATGGCCTTAGTTGCTAATGCTCCTAAAAAAACCAAAAATAACAACAAGTGTTTCTTGACTAATTTTTTCTTCTTTGGATTACTTTTTACCTATAGTTTTCTTGGGCTTTATCACTTTCAGAAAGTTGTAATATTCCTCGTCGATACCTTGGTCCTGAGCAGTCTGCAGAAGCTCAGACTTGTTCTTAAGTTCCAGTACATACTGCTTTTTCCTCCTCTTCTGTTATCTCAAATACCTTTGTATTATTTACTCGAGTCAGTTTTTCCCTTTATTTTCTTACATCTATATCAAATGTGCATCTTACCATTCTGTGATCACTTCCAACATTTACCTTGTTCAGGACAGTAACATCATTCACGATATATCTTATGTTAGTGAGGATGAAGTCAATTTCATTAGTTGTTAATCCATTTGGGCTCTTCCATGTCCACTTTCTGTTCATCCTTTTCTTGAAAGATGTGTTCATTACTGACATTTCTCGAGATTCTGCAAATTTCATGTCTTTCACCAATTCCAAATTTTTCCTATAGTTCCCCTTTCTGCACTGTTTTGTCTCTTTCCAACTTTAGCATTGAAGTCCCCCATAATGATAGTGAAGTGAGTTTTTTGTTCATCTAGAAGACTCAATTTCGGTGTACATTTCTTCAACCTCTTCATCATCATGGCTTGATTTTGGTGCATAAATCATTATAACCTTTAGCTTATACATCTTAGAAATCCTGAGTAGTAGTGACACCCTTGATGATGTACTTTTGAATTCCAAAATGTTGTTTTTTATATCTTTATGGATCAGAAAGCCAACTCCACCTTCACTCCTTTCACTGTTTCCATTGGTGTACAGCAAAGTTCCACTTGATAAACTTATAAGTGATTCATTTCTTCTTCTTCTTGTTTCAGCCAAACCGATGATATTCCAATTCACATTTTCTAATTCCTTTTCCAGCTCTAATGTCCTGTCTTCACTGACGATTCACCAGATTATGTAGACATAAAATTGTTTAATGGCAATTAATGGAAATAGCTTTTCACATTGAAATAAAATTCAAAATATTAAAAGTAGCAACTTAAATTTATACAAATAAGTCAATAAACAAAATATTTTTATTTGTCTTGGAATGTTCATTGCTAAACTAACCTAAACTTAACACCTAAGAAAAGTGGTCACTCTTGGACTAGCATACTTAAGTTCTATTCTTGCATTATGTATGTGGAATCACTTTTTCTGTGAAGTTATCTTGAAGATACTGGCAGAAGAAGAAAGGATGTCGTGCTGTTGTTTACAAAAATTTACTTTGTAACTAATGTAATGAACTTGACGAACAGTAGTTGCATTCCCCTCCAGAGGTAGCTGTTTGTAATTAATGTTTCACTGACATACTCTTTTATTGTGCACCTCTGGCCGATACTGGGTGTCTGCAGTAATTGTCTCCTCCGTAGCCAGGTGGGCAGGAGCAGCAGTGCGTAGCACACGTTTCTTGATTGGACCGGGGTTTGAGCCCGTGAGCCACCAAATACGGAGGATGCGGAAAGGTCAGGGAATGACCACCGCACATCCCCGGAGCAATATGGCCTTAGTTGCTAATGCTCCTAAAAAAAAAAAAAATCAAATAACAACTAATTTCCTCTCTTGGAAATACATTAGCAGGATATACAGTCAACACAAGTATTCTTTATATTCTTTGAACACTACTTTTTTTTTCTTTTTTTTTTTTTATAATTTGTTTTGGGAGACACGATCATACCCATGGTATATCTGAAACCACAGTATGAAGAAGTTCAGTATATTGAAGTTGCACTGTATTTATTGAACAAATTTAATATGTTAACTCAAAAAAAGCAAAATTTTCCAAAAAAAGCTTATCCGTTTCCAAGAGCTCAAAATTCTTTGCTTTTAGAGGTCATTAAAAAGCTTCGAATTATATATTTACCATATATAAATTCCGCACACAGTTCAGATTTATTAATTACACTTCTGGCATTAGAATGCAAGCATGGAATCTGTATTTTGTTTGTTTGTTGCAACTTTAACACATCCCGTGTAGTTACTTAACAGCAGGAATTTTAAAGTTTTTTCCAGGAATTTTAAAGTTGGATATTCAGTGCTTTGGTGGCTTCTTTAGTCTCAAGGTCAAGTTTTGCAAAACACCTAACTCTGCCTCAGTAAGTGTTTTTGTACCTCTTCTATTCATTTGGATCTTGTATTTGGAAAAACAGCCCATTCTGTAACAAGTGCAGGCTATGCCAAGAAAAAGTTTACCCCACAAGTACAATCTCTCTCTAAGACTGTCTGAATGTGGGTCTGACAAATCAGACCCACATTCAGAAATTAATGTAGCCACTGATATGGAATAGTGCCTTGTGAATAGTGCATTTTATTTAGGTAGTTATCAGTTTAGTTTAACATGGGAATAGAAAAATCTTTGCGTACTGTTCCTAACTAGTAAAAACTGCAAACTATTTTGGTAGTTTAACCCTATTGGAAGGTTTAGCTATTATTATTATTTTTTTCTCTATGTTCTGGAAACTAAAATATTATATTCATAATGACAGTAGTTTTTGTTTTTTAATTTCCTTACTTAAGTGGTCACACTTGCTGGTTTTCACATTACACCCTTGAGAAGCTTATTTGTCCTCAAATCAATATTTCTGTTTTTGAAATTTTTGTTGTTGATAGTATGACTAGTTTGAAAATAAATTGTCATATTCATAGTGTCAGTAGTTATGTTTTTAAAAAACACTTAAGAAACATTCTTTTGCAGTTTTTTTTAATCTATTCATGTTATTTCCATGTTGTTTTCTGAAATGTGAAAAGGTTCAATAATTTTTTTTCATTAGTCCAAAAGACATGAAAAATTCTGTTACTTTCATAATAAAATGCAACCTTTCAGAGCAAGGTACATTTTATTAATGGGACTAGTGTGTGCTCTTTTTGGTGGCTGTTAGTAAATACTAAGGATATGGAGAAAAGCCCATTCACAGAAAATTCTGTGTATAGCAGTGTGGTGCATCAGGTTATCCTAAAGTCTTTTTGACCACAACTTTGTTTATGGGTTGCTGAACTTACATTAATTTTATTATCTCCAATCCAGCCTTCAGAATGCTCCTGAAAGGTACTGAATGTTATGGCAGGATTGGAATTTTTATTTTTAATGCAAGATTTATTTATAGCAGTAAGAATTCATTTCAGTCCCAAATGGCTGATGACAAGATAAGTACTAGAAAGATTCCAACATTCACTCATTGTCTACTTAGAAGAATTATTGTCCTTTACAATTGTACCAATTATATCAGTTATTTCAAATACCTGAAATACCTTGAGTAACTGGATATCAAATTTTTGGTGAAACATTTTCTTATGCTGAGAGCTTTAGAAGGCTTTATGACAAGGTTTGATATACATACACATCAGTAAGTCAACGCTTCAACCATTAGTTTCATAAAAATTTCATAAGATTGGATAACAAAAGTAATGATAACCATAATTGAAAAACTCATTCAAGTTGGAAAAGATGAGGGAGGATTTATAAGTTAGTATTACATTACCTTAAGGGCTTTTGCTCGGAGATTTAACTAATTTATTTGGCTTGAAAATATTATGATCAACAGATTAAATGAGAGGCATACTTGATGTGCATGCATTCCATAGTTTGTAGTAAGGTGCAACTGCAAAGTTCCCCATTGGAAAATGGCCCTAATATACCAAAAGATTGGGGTCAACACTTTCAGCCTTTGGTTTCATAAAATTGGATAGCAAAGTGCAGTCTATGAAAAGTGCACTAACATTATTTTCTAAGGTCAGTTCTTCCCTGAGTTTGTAATTCTGTATATTCCCATAAAAATATACAGTATATGTATTTTTTAATTCAAATAATTTTAATCTAGTTATTTTAAAACTGACAATTTTTTTTGGTTCTGAGCTTCAAAATTAAAGAGATTTTATTCTCTTTGGGATCTTTATATCTTACTTTTTTAAAAAAGATTTTTATTTATTTTTTGGTAGGTAAACCCCGTGGGCAAGGACAAAGTAATGAGACTCTAAAAAATCGTAATTTCAAGGAACGGCATAAAGATGCCCGTGCTAACCATAATCGAAAAGCCCAATCAAGTTGGAAAAGACGAGGAGGACTAACAAGTTAGTATTACATTACTTTAGGAGTTTTCACTCAGATTCAACTAATTTAATTGGCTTGAAAAGATCGTAACTGTCAAAAGATTAAATGAATTATCTTAAGATTATATCCATTGTTGATATTGACTCATTCATGAAAGAATGAGGCTGTGGATATGAAGAAAATGAATCGTATAAACTGTGTGGTATAAGAAACTTTGTTTATTTAAAGAAATAAAATTTTATAACCTGGCTAGGTAACTAGGAAAAACTAAGAAAAGAGATGTACCATATCTAACTTTTCTGTTAGTAGCAAAATTAATAAGAAGCCATGTAAAAATAATATTTAATTTGGTGGGATGTTTGCAATACAAATTTCAGCAAGGAATAAGAAATTTAAAGTAATAAAAGTGTGAAGTCATTAGAGATCAAGAATTTTGAGAATAGTATTAAAATGCACTCATTAAAGTTAAAATTGTGATATTAAAGTATAAGGCCTCTTTAAACTAAGAAGTAATAGATATTCTTGCATACATAATTTTTTGTATTTATCAATGAAATGAAAATGATTATCTAAAAAAAAATCAGCTTTTTCAGTTGTTAAATTTTTATGTAATGAAAACCAAAAGGCTGATGTCTGTCTTCAATCTCCGGCAAAGTGTATTGTTGAAAGCTGAGTTATCCTACAAGGCAAGATGGTTTGTTGAACACATCAGGAGATAATCGGCTGAAGAGAACTTTGTCTTTATAACCTTCTGAATCATAAATTGTGGAAGCAGCTGAAATTTGTTTTCATTGAAGTCACAATATTGGAAAGTAGAAGAATAAAAATTAAATAAATCTTGAAATTTTATTCCTTGGGAGCTTTTAACAATAATCCACAAATAATTAAAGATTTGCAAATTTGTACAAGATATGTGCCCAGAATTTTCATATTCAAAACAAAAAAGATTGAAAACATTTCATAGTATAGATATTGCAATATGACCTAAGAATCTGACAGTTACATCAAACAGCATGGCATGAAATGTTAATCTTATTTAATAGATTCAGAGGGTTATAAAACTCATTTGAATTTTGACTGTGGACTTCATTTTCAAGTCTTATTTGGAGCCAGTGCAGAGGCAGTACAAAAGCAATGGGTACAGTTCTCATCTCTCATATAAACATGCATGTTCCTGTGAGAGATGAAACAGGTGAAAGATTAAAATACAACCTTTACCTGCATTAAGGTTGGTTTTCTAAACAGAGGTTACTTATCTAACAAGAGGTACTGTTTGTAATTTGCACTTTCATTAGGCACCTCCGTAGCCAGGTGGGTAGGAGCAGCAGAGCATAGCACGTGCATCTTGATTAGACCGGGGTTCAAGCCCGTGACCACCAAATACGGAGAATGCGGAAAGGTCAGGGAATGACCACCGCATATCCCCGGAGCAATATGACCTTAGTTGCTAATGCTCCTAAAAAAATACCAAATAACAACAAACAGCACTTTCATTATGTGAAAAGCTGAAATTTTTCACACCACACATTCAATTACACACTCCTTATCTACTGTATTTAATATTTTTCAACAATTTAACATGAACTTTACACGCTTTAAATAGCAGTGTTATAGGTAAAATGCTGTAAAATATGTAAAGTGCATGTAAAGTTCGTGTTAAATTGTTGAAATATGTTAAATACAGTAGATAAGGAGTGTGTAATTAAATGTGTAGTGTGAAAAATTTTTGTCTGTAAATTGTGTATTCATAAATTGGGAGTTCACTGCAATTGAAATGCATTGTGTGTCAGCCTAATGCTTTATATAAGAATCAGGCTGAGAAACTCTTCTGAGCGTCTCATCACTAATTTTTCTCACAAATAGCAACAGACAGTCCTGAGGTGTTCTAACAAACTTCCCTGTGCCTTAATTCTAAAATGACTTTATGTTAGTGAAATTCCAATTCACTTCAAAGTTGGAGCATAGGAAAAAATTTTTATTGCCCTGAGGTGAAATCTCCATTTTGCACATCAGCATTCAAAGAAAATAAAATAAAAATAAAAACTATATAAACTACTTCATTTCTTATTCAATTTTATTTTTCCTTTTGTTTAGTTACTAATATTTCTTCGAACCTGTAAATTATAAAATACTGGCATATTTAAACACCGTTGGTTTACAGAAAAGGGCTGGCCCACTCAAATGCTACACCATTGGACTTTTTTTTATTGTGTTTTGTTCTTTAACAGTAACTGACCAATCTCAGATATAATTTTTTAGGCATGTTCACAAATACTTATATGCCTTTTTGTCTTCAATATGCTCATCTATCCACACATCTACATGTAATGACTTGACTCCCAGTGCCTGAATTTTCATCAAATTTTATATTTAGGTCTTTTAAAAAGATTTGTCAGGCCATCTAAAATTTAATTCAAATAGCAATCTTTTTTTTTTCTCCCATAAAATTGAGTTTTCTATATACAGGGTGTTTCAAAAGTGAAGCTCAATAATTTAAAGGTGAACTGTACAGACTACAGTATGCAAAAAAAGCCTAGCAAACATGGGTCCTTAAGTGAATCGTTTTCGAGATTATTGCACATTTATAGTTGGGATCCACTACTGACTTGTTTGTGTAGGTTATGCTCATTCTCTCCGTTTCCCCTCTCTCAATGCTCTGAGACATAGCAGGCATACTAGTACTTGTCAAAGGATAGTCAACATGGAAAGCGGTAACAGCAACGAAGAGTATGTGGACATGCACTTCATGTATGGTAAAGCCAACGGCAGTGCACTCGAGACTGCACGTTTGTACCAAGAAGCATTTACCTGCCAAAGGCAGCCCGACAGTGCACATTCATCAGGGTACATCAACACCGCGGTCGCTTTGCACATGGAGTACTAGCAGGTAGGCCCAGAAGCATAACACCTGATGTTGAGAAAAGGGTGTTAGAAAGAACATCCTGTAATATCTGTAAAATCCTGTGGTGTTGAAACCAAAAATTAAAAATGTATTATCTTATGTTTAATAAAATTACCCTTAGCAAAGGATTCACAGCTTTTTGCTAAACTAGTACTCCCATAGTCAGTGGCAGATCTTAACAGAAAATGTGCATTATCTCGAAAACAGTTCATTTGCGGCCCAATGTTCACTGGGACTTTTTTGCTTATTTTAGTTTGTACTTTTCACCTTTAAATTATTTACCATCATTTTTGAAACGCCTTATATGTTTCAGAGGATTAGACATTACTTGATAAAGAAAAATTGGGCCAACAAATTTTTAGCATATGCTCTGTTATTCCCTGTGAAGGTTTTAGAATCAGTTCTGATTCTGCACCCACCACGCACACACAAATCTGCATATAATTTTCTATGTGAAATCTCCATTTTGCACTTTCCCTGGGAAGATTTTAAGTCTATTCTCCATTCTGATTTCATACTCCCCATTATTGACCACACACAAGTTATAACAGTGTGTAAAGGTTACTATGGTGGTACTTCTAGACTGCCAGTCTTCCAAAGTGAATCTGCTTTATGCATATGTAGATATGGCATGATTAAAAAAGCTTTTGATTATCTAGACTTATGGATGCTTACTCGTCCATACACAGTACAGTAATACCCCGACTTACGCTACCCCGACTTACGCGGTTCTTGATTTTTTCGTTTGGCAACGCTGCCGCCCACTATCTTCAAGGTCGTTTTTCATATGTTATCGATATACGGTGCGACGGCGGAGAATGAGAGCGAAAGATGAACAAAATTCAACTTTGCTGCTTTTATATGTTTTTTATATCAGTGAAGGGGAAACACATTTCACCATAATAACGTAAAAACCAACACAATTCCAGCTATCGGTATAATCGCAAATGCAATTAGATCGAGTTTACTACCAGTTTATAACAGATTTCACTAGCAGAAACGCAACTGGATTTTTATTGTTTTATGGTAGTAACCCCTAGAAATGTGAGGTGTTAATAGCGTATCTCTGCCTTTATGGTGTTGTTTATTCAGTTGCTACATGAGCGCAGCTTTGTTTATGCGTATCAAGCGTGCCTCCTCGTTTTGTAATTGTGCTTTATTCCCTAAAAATGAGTAAAATACTTAATTAAAAGGTGTGAAAAGGAAGCGTCCTGGTGAAGACACTGCAGATTCAGAGAGAAAAAGAAAAGCAATTATCGATAAACAGAGGCGGACTGGGTCAAAAATTCTTACCCAGGAAAATTTATAGTGGCCTCATACTATGGTTTATGGCCAAAATCACACTGGCCCACCGGGGTTTCCCCGATAAGGCTTATGGCCAGTCCGCCTCTGTCGATAGAGAAAAAATATGAAATTGTGAAACGCTTTGAGCGAAATGAAAGACCATGTGATATTGCACGTGCTACAGGCCTAAATGAAGCAACGGCGAAAAGCACATGGAACGAAGAACGCGTTATAGCTACAAAGCAAGGAATAAAAAAAATTATTAGCTTTCTAAGAAGAAATTCTGCGTGAAAAAAAGAACGCGCTGTGTCGTCAGCCGAATTTGTTAGATTTTATGAAGCCATCGACATCGAAATAACTTTTTTACGTAAGTCATTTGTTTTTTTAATACATATTTTGTATTAATATGTATAAAGAACTGCAATTGTATTAATATTTTTCTTCTAAACTAGTGTTTTTGTTAGTCCTTGGTCCCAATTAAGCAAAATTTATATGTATTTATATGCAAAGTTGTACCCCGACTTACGCGAATTCGACTTACGCGATTTTCGTCGGACCCACCTATCGCGTAACTTCGGGGTATTACTGTATAGTAATCTTGCACTCTCTGATTACTATTTATGAAAATCACAGCATAGAAGTTTGAGTCATCTGTTCTCTTGTGATGAATTGAAGCAGATTATGAATTGTGCGTGTGTGCACGTGTGCGCACATTCGTTCACAGAGCAACTTGCATGTTGTGCAGGCTGAAATATCCAGAGTAACTTGCAGGGAAATTGTACACCCTCTGTCTGAGATCAGCTAACTACAGCTCTCATTGAAGGGACCTTTTAAGAATTTCTCCAGTCCAGTGCAATTTGAACCCAGATGAAAATCTGAGTGAGTAACAAGTAGCAAACATGCCATGCTATTGAAACAACCAAAACAGTTCTTTGAATGTAGCATTGGAGTGAGGTAAGTTATAACTCAGAAGCAGCTAGAACTATCTTACCCAGAACATTTCTTTTCCATATTTGATTTCATTAATAAATCTTCTATATGTAATTATTCTACTTTAATGCCAAATAACAGTTTTATAATTAAAAATTTTATTTTTAAATGAAAATGTTTAAATTACTTAACATGAAAAATATATTAAGCATACCTAAAACATTCTTTTGTCCAGTGAAAATGTTTTTCCATGTGTTATTTACTTAGCTTTATAAAGTAATTAAAAAGGCTTAAAGGGTAAGACTTTGTACTTCTGCTAGGTTTTCTTTTAAGATTGTGTACTAAAACAACTGTTATTAACAGTTGTTTTAGTAATTTGTTTCTTATATTCATACAGGTTAAAAAAAGAAAAATTCTGTAACATTTGTAATGCCTTAATTTATATACCACAGCTGATTATGAACAACAATATATGATCATATATGATTATAAATCCTTTGCTTACCATCTTCTGTTTTTTTGTCCTAATAAACTTTCTGACATGGTTGTTGAAAGGCATATTACAATTCAGGAGAACCAATACATAAAATACTGTATTTTGTGATTGGTAAGGGTTTAATTGAAGAACAAATGTATAACCAGTAACTTGTTAGAAGAGCTAATAGTTAAATTTAATGTTTGAATTTGGGTAACTGCTGTGTGATGAACTTCAGTCCTAAAGCTATAACTTTAGTGACTGATGAAAAGTTGGAAGCCAGCTCACAATGTATGGTATGCCCCCAATTTTTTTTTTTTTTTTTTAATATTTTAATAATTTTTATTTTCATGGCATTTATCCAAATTCAAAAGTTTCTCCTAAAGTAAAAGCTGTTATTGCTGTACAGTTTCTTTCGTTGTTGAACCTTGATTTAGAACTTTTATTCCCCAGTTTTGTTGTATCTTTTGAAATAGGGAAAAATTGTTTTAGGTATAAATGACAGTATTTGTTTCAGTTACTGCCTGGGAAAAAATCTGATGACTATTGTATATTAAACATTGTAAAATAGAAATATTTTTATTTATGGCAAAAAAACTGCTACAGTTTTCTAAAGTTTGAAGTATTTTTTTACTATAATTTTTGTTCTTACCACATAATTCCTCAGAAAACAAAGAAATGAAGTGAAATTTTGTGAACAGTCAAAGAAAGAATTTAGTTGAAGGCAAATGCAGTATTGTTGCAAAAGAACAGATGTTTACTAGGATGTTATTTCAGAGTAAAAGAAAGAGAAGGAAAGTAACAGGCAGCCGCCAAGCATACTACATTGTGTATCTTTAAGTAAAAGAAACACAGACATACAGGATGTTTAAATTAAAAAGCACTGGGGACTGCCTTGCTTATTTTTAGGTTTTGACTATTTGTTGTCTTGAACCTTTTTTAACATATTTGGAGCGAAATTTCTGAATTTGATATTAAAATTGGACTAAGTATTACCATTTACATTTTATGATTTCTAAATTTAAAATTTGACCAATCAGTTTCTTTCTTTTTTTTTCTCAGTGGGAAAGTTGTTCCACATCTTGGTTTAGTCTAAAAATGTCATCAATGTACTGAAATTAATGTAAACAGATTTTATTTTAAAAAAGGAAGAAAGGAGGGGAAAAAAAACAATTGTAAAGCAGACATGAAACTAACTGCCCTCTTAGAGCTAAACTAGTGCACCGAAGAATGAATGTCACATACAACTATTGTGTTATTTTATTTTTTCCCTACTAATAAAATTGGTTTACATTCATTTTAGTACTCAACCCTCCAACTGAGAAAAAAATAACTGATTAGGCAAATTTTAAATTTAGAAATTGTAAAATTTAGTTGGTAATACTTAGTCAATTTTAACATCATATGCAAAAATTTCAGCCCAAATATGACAAAAAAAGGTCCAGACAATAAATATCTTACACCTAAAAATAAGCAAGATAGACCTGATGGCCTTTAATTAAAATACAGTAGATTCTTGATTTTCTGGGATAGATGGTAAAAAACACATCCCGGATAATCGATTTCCCGGTTAATCCAAAAATACAAGTCACCGACATACGTAAAAGATACGTTCTAGGACTTCTTACTACGTAACTCGGGAATGACTAATAACATATTCCTACTATATTATTATTGACAAATCTGAATTCCGCGTGATACTTGTTAATGTTTTGGCCATTTTGATACATTGTTATTATAATGATTCCTTAGAGAGTTAACAGATGCACCGTTTTCAAACTTTTGAATAATTTCAAGTTTTTGTTTAACTGAAAACGCAACTCTTTTGCGTTTATCCATCATTTTCGCGATTTCTAAACAAAAAAAAATTCCAACATCCCTGACATAAATAACGAAACAAAATTTGTCCTTTTGCGCTGCAATGGAACACAACAATCAATGTGACGCACTAAAATAAACTAAACGTTTGGTCTCCTCTTTTTTTTTTTTCTTTCCTCCTTTTAGTGGCAGGTGTGAAGACAGTGGGGATTGCAAGGACTTATACTGTCGCTTATTTACGACTTGCAAAATACCTGTTTATACCTATTCTAGTTATTACTTGAATTTTTTTTATTTCTGGTTGATTTTTTTTTTTTTTTTTTTTTTTTTTTTTTTTTTTAATTTGGAGTCTTGAAGTGTCCCGGTTAATCGACAGTCTGCTGTACCTTGTATATGATTTTCATGTGTATGGTTCTCTGTGGTATGAATGCTTTGAAGGTAATTTCAAATAATATATCCATTCATATGTGAGTTGTCTAAAAATATTCAAGTAATTGTGTAGATGGTTTATTGGGGTCAGAAAATAGCTTTGAAAATTAGAAGAAAAGCCAGATTTTCTGATTATGAAATACAAAGTTGAATCAGGTGATACTAATAGATGCAGAGGATATTACTGCATCAAAAAAAAGTGACAATTAGCTTTTTATTTTTTCATTATTTTTGTCACAGTTTTCTTTTTAACAGTTTTGCTCTACTGGTGGTCAAGTCAAAATAATAACAAATATTTAAAAGCATTTATGTACAAAGTATTTTATTTTAAAGAATTCCACAAAGAAACTCACTACCCATAGCCCATGTGTTCAGAAAATTTTCCACTATACACCACACATCTGGGAACTTTCTTGAGCGTTCACTCTGTTTGGAATGATTTTCCTTAATGTTATAATCCGTGATTTGCAGTAACTTGCACAAAAGTCTCTTCAGTGGTATCTGTAGTTAGGTTTACTCTAAAATGTTTATTTTCTTTATTCAAAAAGAAAATGCACCAAACATTAAAAAAGAATTTAAAAAAAAAGCTAACTTTATTCTTTCCATGGATATGTACAAAAAATGACTAAAAAGCAAATAAAACTGACAAATGGAAATTACTGGCTGTGATAAATGCTATCGATATCTTAATCAAAGGATACAATTATTTTATTTTTTTTTTTTGTGACACTGGATTAAATGACCCAACTTTACACATTCCCTTCAAACAAAAAGATACAATGTTACATTTATTTGCTCTCTGAAGTTCTCTAGTTTTGCACCATCCAATAAAACATTAAACTGTACACATTAGGAATATCTAATTTCAGTAATATCAGATAAACTATACTGTAAATAATTAAAAAAAAAATATATATATATAAAGTAGGCAAGAGTAAAAGCATCAGAAATAAAATACAAAATCAAAGGTTTATAAAACCTTTGATTTTGTCACAGTTTTACTACTACTATAAGAATGAAGTCCCCTTCCTCAGTCAAATTCTGTGCATTGTAACTGTGAACTACCACCTTCAGCATATAAATATCACACATGTTGAAGTGATGTAACTGTTGATTGATTCCACTATGAAGTGGGAGAAGGTAAACAGCTGTGGCAATTACATATAGAATTTTATGAACACCATCTCCTTGTAGGACAACTACGCTTCAAAACTGGACGTAAATATATGCTGTTATCTTAATTAGTAATGTTATTTTTTGGCACATTTTATGTGTAATGCCCCTAGCCACTTCTGATGATCCTTTATGAAATATCCACAATAACTTATTGGCAGTGATACGTGTAATAGTAAATTACTACCAGTATTTGTGGTGATGTTGTAATTTTTCCTCAGTAAGGAGGGGTGGTTTCCACAAAAACAGAACATTGTTATGATTTAACTGCTGTCTGGTGGTTCATTTGCTTCAGGTAGATGAACTCTGTTCTCTAAACAGATATCTTACACAATTTATTTACCATGATAAGTTGTTGGTACCCAGTAATTCATAAGTGCTGTTCCTTTCCAATTGTGCCATATATTCAGTTTTATGACATTTCTTGCATTGTGTTCTTCAAAGTTTTTGTATCCATTCTAAGAATCTGGGATTCAGTTATTTTTGTTCTTAAATCCAGGAAATAACATCATTGAATTTATATTTAATGGACTAAACAGAGTTGTTAAAATAAAGTTTTGCTGTGTTTACATATCAAAATTTATTTTTATATTTAATTATAATAAATAATTAAATAGCTATAAATAAAGACAGTCTTACCATAGGCAAAAGAATATACAAATTATTTCAATTACCGACTTCTGAATATGATATGTAAAGTGACACTGGCAACTTTCTGCAGTTGGCCTCAGAGATCATCTGCTAAAAGACTGTACATTACTGATGAAACTTCCTTGTCAGAATAACAATACACCAGTGATATTAAGAGTTTTGTGAAGTGTAAAGAAATGGGCTCTCTAGGCACGATGTGGACAGAGACATGTTAGTAATATCAATTAACACGGGAAATAGAAGAGGGTCCAGTGATGAATTCACAATAATTAACAAAAGTTTTGTAATGCTGATGACTATCATTCAGTTTTGGCTAATCCCATTACTCCAGCTTTCCAGTGTGGTTGTTTTAAGATGACATATTTTTATGCAAGATGGTACCTACATATTATAACTCATGTTGCATCACTGCTTCATGTATATTTCAGCTATAGTAAAGGATTACTATTCACTGAGTTGTTCTCTGATTTGAACTTCTGTGGCTTTTAGAAGGGCAACATTTATCTTGATAATGTTGAAGCACTGGCATTGTATTCTTCTTGATGTTTTTTACTTTCTACCAATAAAAATATAAAACCACAAAGGAAAACATGTAGAATTTTTAGAACATTTTTTTTTCTTTTTAGCCTACTCCATAGCATTCCAGATTTGAATGCCTTCTTGTCAATTAGGTTTTTTTTTCCCAGTTATATCAATTAGTTTTATTCTGTGGATGCATAAGTGAATTTTCATTATTCTTGGTATTAGTTTGTTTCTTTTTTAAAGTGCTATAATTTTACACATTAGATAAGGGGGATCCCCAACTTCTTTCAGTGCACTAAACAGAATATTAAGAAAGCATGCATGTATTTTTTCAGAGATAATTATTAATAGGAGAAAAAAAAAGTCTACTGTATTACAAATATATTTTGACACTTGAGAGAAAAAAACAATGTAAAAAAAAAAAAAAATCTAAGAACTTGCTGTATGTGCTTATTTCTGGGCAGGTGAGACAAACAAGTTTTCAAGTGAGATTTTGGTAGGAAGCTTGCCTTTTAACTCTTAGAGACAAACACATGACTTGCGTGTATTTAAAAAAAAAAAATATATATATATATAAATATATATTAATACTCTTAACTTAAGCACTAAGGAGGAACACATTCAAGCTATCTAATAGCAAACTGGTACTTAGAAGCAACAGATTGAAATTCTCTTGGATAATATATTTCCTGAACTGAATGTATGAAAATTGGTTAAGCACTTTTTTTTTTTTTCAATAATGAATCTGTTGAAAATAAGAATATCATGAAATTGTGTGAGGCATTAAAATCAGTATGTGGAAAATAAAAAAGGTGATGATTTTATTTATTATTTTAACATGAATACTCAATCTCACAATGGTATATTTATATAGTGTCAGCACATATACAGTGGTCCTTTTATCATGCAGAAGAAATTTTTATTAATGTAATTCTTTACTATGACTCATTTTTCTAAATAAGCCTTTTACTGATATTTTGCTGTAGTAATTTTTAACCACTAGTAATAACTGTATATCCACTTTAAAATTATCTAACAACACTTAGTTTTGAAACTTTTAATATTAACTTATTTAGTTTTATTGTACAGGACAAAGCTAACATAGCATTGGTAATTAGCTTGTTAAATAATAAAGGCTAACATAAATTTATATTAAAAGGATAGCTGACACCTGTCTGGTATATTCATATATAAAGAACATATAGTAGCCCACTGAATATATAAACTTATATAACATTCATATGGCAGCTGTGTCACAATAGATGAGCTGGGGAGGGGCTACTGCCACACACTCCCTCTAGTCTGGACTTGTCTCAGTGTGACTACTACCTTCTTGGTGGGGGGATGTTTGAAGAGCGCCCTGAATGAGGTTTTGCAGCAGTGATTAACCTTTTCACACATGTGGGCTCACGGGAGTATTTACATAAACCTACATTTTCAAGGACATTAAGTACATTTCCAATATGTGTTACCACCTTTTATTTGTGTTTCTAACTAATAATATATAGTTTTAATACATAATAGCATAAAATTTGCTTTAAAAATCTGAGGTGGCCAGTGTTATCCAATTTTGACTTACCAAATCTGAAGCTGAAGAAATTTTCTGAAATTCAGAAATCAATGAAAGTGAATATTGACATAAATGGATATAAAGGATATTATTTCTTCAAAAAAAAAAAAAAAAAAAAGATAACAGTGGGTTTATTTTTAAAGCCATTTTTATGCTGGGCGGTTAAGTAAAAATAAGTTAGTAAATTATTTTTGGTGGAAAAAACTGACTATAGGGTGCTCACTTGCATTCAGGAAACTCACTCATGAAAGGGTTAAGTGAAGATGAGTCACAATTGGCTGCAATTTCAGTCATTCAAATACTTTGAGATCTGAATTCAAGAAACTTTTACATTACAGGGAACTGTGGTAAACATTGCAGTATCATAAGGCTCTGTACTCACAGTCTGTCTGCACTCAGTGTTAAGGTCAAATTTGAAAAACAGTTCCAGTCTTTTGGATTCGTGCCATTCTGGTTTCACATTGGTTTAGCATCATATTGACTTACTTTTACTAATTATTTCTGCCCACACCTATATAAATTTAGATTTAACTTTGTTATGTAACAAGTCTTTATGTTACCACTGTAAGGTACCTTTAGACTGTAAAATAAAGTATATGCTAATTAGTAAAAAAATAAAGTTCCTTAGTAAAAAAAATAAATATATAATTGCATATCAGTTAAAAGATATTAAAATATCTAGCTCCAAGTGCACAGATAAAAGCTGTTCATTTTTGATATTTATTTAGATGAAAATTTTAATTCATGATTTAAGAAATGACTCATTACCATAAAAATAAATTTAAGGATGAAATATGTCTGTTATCAACAAACAGTGTGCATCTTTGGCTTTACATGTGAAAAAATTATTAATTTTAACTGTCTCTAATTTCATATCAGCTAAACTTCCAATCAATAACTTCAAATAACCACTGTTGGCTTGATGCTCCAGTACATGTCTGAAGTGTAACACTGTCAGGATTTCTCTTGCTTGGAAGATCAAGACATAGGTTAGATTTGACGTGCGTTACAGTCTGTTGCTGCAAAATGTAATAAAGAAATTTATCATTTTCTATGTAAATGAATATCTCTACTAATCATTACATATAACTTCTACAGGTTTACAAATATAATGTAAGTTCCTTGATTTCAATAATCAGAATCTACTTCTTACATCTATTGCATGTAAACAGATTTGTGGTTTGTAGGAAACTAAAACCATATTTTGAACTTCTAATAATTTGTCAATTTATTAGGATTCCAAATATTTAGTACACTGATCAGTTGAAGATTGTGCTGATAGAGGAGATGTCCATTTAAACTGTTTACTTTTGCAGTTAACAGATGTAATAATTTATATGCAAGTTTTAGAAATAGAGAAAATGAATAAAGAAAAGTGTCTGCTCATTTCAAGTGTTCCAACTTGTTTAAAAGAAAATGTAATTATAGATTCTAGTTAAAAAGAATACTCATGGGATATGTAGAAAAGGTGCGTAGCAGGAAGTGAATTTGTAACCCTTGCCCTGATTCTCTTTTCAACTGGGGTTGTTCAGAAGACTTTCAAGGAGAGGGGGAAAAAAAGCTATGTAGATGCTAAAGAAAGATAGAATTGCAATTTAGATTATCCACCACCAAACCTGTTCAATTAAAGAATATTTTTGGTGATTGAAATTTAACCATTTCAACTCAACTAAAAATGTGAAACTGTGGTTTTGAAATTTGAACAAATGACATTTGCATTTTCCTAAGTTTCTAATTGGAGACAGGATATGCCTGTTGTTTTGAAAACAGGAAATTACTATATTATTGAAATAAACAAAAACATGTACATTATGAAAATTTACAAAATAATCAAGTCAAAATCAATCCCAGATTCTATCAGTTGCTCAGCTAAAGGGATTACCTTTAGAATACCCTTTTCCAGATTTTCTGCCAATGTCATAAAAACTAATCTGATGTGCAAAGTTGATTGGGTCTCCATAGATTTGTTACAAAATGATATAATTTATAGAAAAAATATTTTACTTTTCAAACTGTATTTTATTTTGGTTGTTTAGTGTACAGTAGCAGTTACTTAAAAGGATTAAATCTTTGGCATCTACATTACCTCTTTTCTCTATTTTGGCACGTTTTCTATTTTCTTGAGCTGTTTCTACAGCACAATATGGGAACTGTGATTTTCTGGCATGAAAAATCAGTTTAAATGTATAGTAGCATTAGGCAGTTTTGTAACAGCTTTCTCCTAGAAAAAGCTGTTCAAGTTAGACGGTAAAAACTTTTCCATCTAACTTTTCAGTTTCCTTTACAACCTATATAGTTATCACAGGCATATCCTGTCAGCAAATCATATCTTACTCGTAATTTTATGCTGTGTTTTATAGGTCACGATAGAAGCTTTTGTTTGATTGCTTATTGGGCTTTATTTTTGCATACTAGAAATGTATAAATAAAGAAAAATTACTTTGTTTGACATACATGTCTATGCTTGAAGCTTTTTAAGATCTTATGTTAAAATTATTCAATAACTTGAGTTTATGAAAAAAGGGAAAACTTACCTGTAAATCATATTTCCATTTTTGTCTTTCATATTCATTACAGGCTAGCATTACCAGGCTAGTATCAGCAGCACCTTCAACAGAATCCAGGCAAACAGACTCGTCAGTCATGATTTGTCCTTTCTTCGTGTATATAAAATACTGGAAGTCAATGAAAGAGGCCATCTATGAGCAAAAGACATTCAAACCCACTGGGAGGGCACAATTTTTGTTTGTTTAATTGATACAATGTACAGCTTATGTTTGTGAATTATCTTCCTAAACAATAAATATACTGTAATTATGTACAGTAACAGGGCTGTTTTTATGCTATTGTATAGAATTCTAAAGAGAAAAAAAAATTTGTTATTCTTTCTGAAAATGTTTTCTCCTTTATGTCTAAAATAACTACACAGAAATAGCTAAACAAAACAATTTTTTTAAATCAGGTATACCACAACAATAAAAGACAAAAACCTCATCTTGATTCACTTCTCTCCCCCTCCAAGACCCTCACCACTAAAACCCTATATACTGGCTACAATGTAGATTTCCCTAAAGCCTACAGAGGAGAAAGCAAGAGAAAACTCATATCATAGACAGAGCAAAAGAACTCAAGGACATTGAAAAGATCAAAGTAACAAATTTAGACCCAGCTTTCCATACATGGACAGAAGACCACAAATGGGCATCTTCCAAAACATCAGTACTTGCCACAGACCACATACTATAACTGTAGTCTCTGCAAAGAAACCTTTTTTAATAAAAGCCACAGATAACATTAACCATGCAAGAAAGGAATTCAGATTGAAAACAGCCACACACACATCTTTAAGAATAGAGTCCTAATCCAAATTAAAAATAAGTTTAAATTTTTTAACTGCAACCGACCCTCCAACCAAATAACTACCTCCCAAATAAGAAGTAAATCAATTCCAATATATAATTTAGTCCATTTATTTAATTTTATCTTATTCTAGTCTATTTTAATTTAAACAATTTTATTTATATTTAATTTTTATCACATATCCTTAAATGTGTATTGACTTCCCCCATCCAGCCAGTACCTGAGTAATGATACCCTCAGGGCACAAGTAAGCCCTGGGATCAAGACTATAAAAGATAATCCCTTACTCATTTTCGCCCAAAAACATCAAGTTCTTGTGATTTAAGTGATCTTCTGTGACAGTGATATTGCAAAGACAGCTGCTAAGTGTTTGCTTGTTATTTATTATAAAAATTAACCTTAAAACTAAATCCTTAGATTTAATTCAAATTTACTAAAACTTTTAATTCTACTAAAAATTTCCATAATAATAACCCTTAGTTGCTGTCTTTGCAGAATGGTAAGAAAATATCTTCCTAAACAATAAATATACTGTAATTATGTACAGTAACAGGGCTGTTTTTATGCTATTGTATAGAATTCTAAAGAATTCTATGTATTTGATGCCATCATATACATATTTCCAATTCAGAAATAATCATAACACTGAATAACAAATTTTGTGTCATTACGGGCATGAAAGTAAGTTTACTTTATAGATTTTGGGGCGCTAAACATGGAAATAATGCTTAAAATGGCAGATTGGCTCTTGTTTTCAAAAAAAAGTAGTTTTTTATATTTATACAAGATAATTTTATTTATATGGCAGTAAGATGTAGTTACGAACATACCTGTATCAAACACAGGACCCTTTTGCTTGTATTCAGCTTAGGGAGTATCCCTTTTCACCATCCAACAATAATCTGCTAACATGGTGACATTCCATCTGCTTTTGTATCATCACTATGATGTCTTGATGAAAGTGCTCATCATGTTAGTCGCTGATGACGCCACAGTTTGGTGGAAAGAAATTGAGGTGTGAGTGCAAGAAATGCATTTTCAATGACATGTTCACCCCAGTTTTTCATAAGAAGTGATGAGATCGTCCACCAGCTGCCTGTAGTTGACAGCTTTAACATTTCTTAGAAAACCAGTCAAAACATTTTGAAAGGCTTTCCACACTGATTTCTCACTATCATTATACACACATTCAAACTGTCTTTGAAAAATTGCCTTATTTGTGGACCAATGAAATCACCTGCCTTAATATTTTTCTGTACTAAGTCTTGGGAATTTCTCTTGCAAGTATATGAATGTAGGACCATTGACTTCCAAAGCTTTCACAAAATTTTTCACGAGCCCAGTTTCATGTTGAGTGGTGGAAGCAAAACTTTATTTGGCTCTACCAGAAGTTCAAATGCTATGTTCTTCATTCCAGGTATTAATGATTTTCATTGAGACCAACTCCTCTTCTCGTAGTGCGTATCCTTGGTACGACTATCCCACTCACAGAGAAAGCAACAATACTTAGTGTAACCCATTTGTAGACCTAATAAAACAGTAGTTACCTTTAACCCACCACATATCTGCCATTTATACTTCTGACAGTGGACATTTAAAAGGATGTTAACATGTTCTCCATGTTTGCATATGTTTCTTTTTTGTGGATGGCTTATGCAAGAAGTATTGAAGGCAGCATATTTCCATTGTGTAATAACACAGCCTTAGAAGCATCTATATATATTCGCCATTCTTCGGGAATATGCCTCATGTTCATTGCTGCCATTAGACCATCAACATCCTTACAAACAGTGAGTTCACCTTCTATTTGATAGAATTTATACTGATATTGTTGTGATATCAGATGTGGTGTCACGCAGATATAAGCAATGCAGAATTGGAATTTGAGAAGTACAGAAAAGATAAACAGGATGGGAAGGGAGGAGTAGTTATGCTGTTAATTAAGAAATACTTAAAATCTAAGTGCATCCAGTTGATATAGATGGACAGTATAATGTTGAGTCAGTTTGGTGTGAGATAAGCACTTGGAAAAGCAAAAAATGAGGGTAGGATTGTGTTATATACCTAATGACTAATTAATACACCTAACAATTGTACAGAGAAGTAGAGTGAGCAAGTAAATCAGAATGTCTTATAATGGGGAATTTTAACTTCCCACATATTTACTGGAACTTGTGATTTGGTCACTTGCATACTAGAAAGACTTTTGTGGATTTATTGGATGATTCTTTTCAATGGTAGTATGTTCAAGAGGCAACCAGACTGAGTAATACACTTGATCTGATTATAAGCAGTAATTATTCGTGAATTAAGAATCTGCAGATAAAGGAACCACTAGGTGGCAGTGATCACAGTGTACGGATGTGGGATTTACTTAAAGATGTCACTACCATCAGTGGTAAAAGGAAGTGTTTTTGCTTTCGTAAAGGTGAATACAGTGGTCTCAGACAATTCTTAAATTCTATACAGTGGGAACCAACTGATGATGTCACCAACAGACTGCAGTAATAATAATTCAGACACAGCATGAGTTTAAGGGTCTGACCAATTTGATTGGTGTGATGTCACAAAAGAACTGGATGCAAAAAATTATTTTGATATCATATACTTGGATTTCAGGAAAGCTTTCAATACTGTCGCACGTGGAAGACTACTGTACAAATTGGAGCAGTATAGCATTAAGGGCAAATTGCTACAATGGATAAAAGGATGGTTGAATGGGAGAAGACAGAGTGGTAATCAATGGATACTGCTCTTCATGGACTGATGTCATCAGTGGAGTCCCTCAGGGTTCAGTGTTGGACCTATTGTTGTTTTGTATATGCTGATGAAAGTATATCAGGCTTAATGTCCAAGTTTGCAGAGTTGTTTTTTTAGATCCTGTTGCTACTGCAACAGGATCTAAAAAAGTTAGGAAGTTGATAGCTTAAATAAATTCAAGGAAGAACTAGACAAAGTGTTGGTGCAAATGGATGGGTGAAATGGGAAGGCTTTTTCCTTTTTTTTTGGCTGACACTGTATAACGTTGCTTTCTTGCATCATATGCCTCTACTAATGCTAATACAGAAGTAAGTCTGTGACATGATTTGTGCCTCCCTCCACATCATGGGCACTGCGAAAGGCATAAAATGTCCCTTTCAATTCACCTACGTGTTGAGTTTTGATGAACAGGTGGTGCAGCATATATGTAGAGCCCAGTTCTTGTCCTGGTTGCCTACTTTACACACAAATACAAGAAGTAGGCCTTTCTTGCGGCTAAGGTGAACAACAGAAGTCACCCAGACTATACACACAATTATGGGATATATTAATCTTGTCCAACACAAATACTATGCAAAAAGTAGGAATCTCAAAGAAAACGACTGTGCACAGTATTTGCAATCCTCGAATACGTACTCGAGGATTAGTGCAAGATGCATTTGCAACAACTTATCATGTAATGCAGGACAAGGCGACACTTACCAATCACATGATAAGAGCATGGTGGTACTGAAATTTCAGCGTTGCTATGCGTTTTGCAGAGAGCTGTAGTTGATCATCATCAGCCATTTTCAATCCACTGCGGGATGAAGGCCTCTCCAGCAACTTTCCAGTTCCTTCTCTTTTGTGTAATGGCCTTCCATTTACTATTTAATACCCACAAACTCATGAATTTCATCTGTCCATCGGCACTGTTGTCTTCCAGGGTTTCTCTTAGTTCCTCTTGGATACCATTCTGTTATTTTCTTAGTCCATCTGTCATGTCTTCGAGCTACGTGTCCTGCCCAAGACCATTTTAGTTCTTTAGTTTTGATAAGAATGTCCTTTATTTGAGTTTGCTGCTTAATCCATGTGTTTCTCTTCTTATCTAACAGTCTGATTCCCAATATAACTCGTTCCATTCTTCACTGTGTAGTTCTCAGCTTCTCTTCCATTCTTTTGGTGAGTGCCCAAGTTTCACTTCCATAAGTCATGGTGGGGAGTATACATTGGTTCATTATTTTACATTTCAGACAAACTGGGATATTGCTACTCAGTATGTGACTATATTTCCTGAATGCTATCCATCCAAAATTTATTCTTCTCTTGACTTCCAGCCATTTATCATTATTACAGCTAATAACTTGTCCCAGATAAGTATATGACTCCAACTTTTCAATTACTGCTCCTTCGATCATTATGTCCCTTTCTGTGGCATACTTGTTCATCATTACTTTTTTTTTTAGCCATATTCATCTTTAGTCCAAAATCCTTACTAACTGTGCATAACTGATTAAGATTTTCCTCTAATTCATTGGGATCGTGGCTTATGACCACAATGTCATCTGCAAATCGTAAATGGTTTAAGTACTCTCCATTCACATTGACTCCTTTCTGCGACCAGTCTAATCTTCTGAAAGCTTCCTAAAGGGCAACAGTAAACAACTTCGGAGATATTGTCTCCTTGTCGAACTCTTTTCTCAATTTTAAATTTGCTACTGTCTTTGTCTAGTCTAATAAAGGAGGTAGCATTCTCATATATTTTCTTCAAAATCATAATATATGGGGTATCTATTCCTTGTCTTTCTAGTGCCCGAAACAATGCCTTATGCTGTATGGAGTCAAATGCCTTTTCATAATCCACAAATGCCAGGCATAATGGTGTTTATATTCATTTGCTTTCTCCATTAGCTGTGACATTACGTGAAGGTGATCCATAGCTGAGAATCCTGTCCTAAAGCCAGCTTGCTCTTTCGGTTGATTCTCATCAAGTAATGACCCTTGTGAACAACTTGTAGATGTGGGATAACAAGCTAATTGGTCTATAATTTCCAATTTCTGATTTATATCCTTTCTTATGCAGCAAAACTATGATTGCATTATTCCACTCTTTAGGCTTCACACCTTTTCTAATGCATTTTGTGAAGAGTCTTGCCAGTTTGTGTTATGTGCTCTTCCTCCCAATTTTAACAACTCTACAGTAACTTCAAAGTCCTTTGTTTTCCCTTAATGCTTGTTCTACTTTTCTTGTGTTAAATCTTCTTATGTCCTCTCTGAGTCTCTCTCTAATGGCTTTGCATAACTCAGTATACTCAATTTTCTCCTTGACAGTGTTTATCTTGCTCTTCATTTGTCACCTTTGGTTCATCATAAAAAGTGTTTCTTGACTAATTTTCTCCTCTTTGGATTTCTTTTTCCTTATAGGTTTCTTGGGCTTTATCACTTTCAGAAAGTTGTAATATTCCTTGTCGATATCTTGGTCTGGAGCAGTCTGCACAAGCTCAAACTTGTTCTTAAGTTCCAGTACATGCTTTTTCTCTTCTATTATCTCAAAGACCTTCGTATTATTTACTTGAGTCAGTTTATTCCTTTCTTTTCCTACATCTATATGAAGTGGGCATCTTACCATTCTGTGATCTCTTCCAACATTTACCTTATTCAGGATGGTAACATCACGATATATCTTCTGTTAGTGAGGATGAAGTCGATTTCATTAGTTGTTAATCATTTGGACTCTTCCATGTCCACTTTCTGTTCACCCTTTTCTTGAAAAAAAGTGTTCATTACTGACAATCCTTGAGATTCTGCAAATTCCACAAGTCTTTCACCAATTCCAAAATTTCCTATAGTTCCCCTTTCTGCGCTGTTTTGTCTTTTTCCAACCTTAGCATTGAAGTCCCCCATAATGATAGTGTAGTGGGTTTTCTGCTCATCTAGAAGACTCAATTTTGGTGTACATTTCTTCAACCTCTTCATCATCATGGCTCGATGTTGGTGCATAAATCATTATAACCTTTAGCTTGTACCTCTTAGAAATCCTGAGTATTAGTCTTGGTAATGTACTTTGTAATGTACTTTTGAACCTTGGTAATGTACTTTTGAATTCCAAAATGTTGTTTTTTATATCCTTATGGACCAGAAAGCCAACTCCAGTTGATAATATACACTAACTTGCTAATATGAGACCTCAATTGTAATTCAAAAACAAGAGCCAATCGACAGGTTTTAATGTGATTTTTGTGTTTAGTAGCATAACACTTAACACGTTGACCAGTTTAATTATACCAACAAAGATTTGAGTGCCTCATTATCTTCAAATAACTACACATATTGCAATAATTAATATAAAACTGGGATATCTATCAACAATTTTGTAAGATAAAATGATGCCCAATAATTTAATACGAAAATACATTAATAATCCTATGTTATTATGGCTTTCATATACATTTAAATTTAAAAACCTCCAAGCTGCAGAAATATAAAATGTATGATGCTTTGGTTTGCCATTACAGAATGATGCATTTGAACTGCTTATATAATAGTGTTATATCTTCCAGAGTTTGAAACTTTTTAGTTGAAAACTTGTATGGATATAAATCATTCTACAGCTGTTGGCACTGGGGAAACTTATCACAACAAGGTTGTCAGATCTTGTATTGCTGAAGCAATAGTAATCCCTGAAACAATCCAACTGGGTAATGGCACTCAAATAAACAGTGGTATACTTCTCTGTGTGGGAAAGTGCCATTTATTTGAAGAAGGATGAGGTAACTCACTGTGGTTGCTGTTATAACTATTTACAGAATGATGCATTCAAACCACTTCTACAATAGTTGTAAAAGTATTCAGTTTGGTGGTGTATTTATTATTATAGAATCTGTAATAATAAATGATCCACTGTTATGTGCAAACCAGCTTATATTTGGAAAGAGAAAGATGGTAACAAATTGATTTTCATAGGTGGATCAACTTATTTTCTAGTTAGCACAATTGTCAGGAAGAGTAAAAGATCTTGGGAAGCAGATGAACTGCTCTGTAATAATTTGGAGGTGGGGGGAGTGCATTTTCATTCACAACTACTTTTTCTTATTCTATTTTCAAGACATGCATGGAATATGCATACTTAAAAAAAGAGTTCAAGAACTACTGCTGCAACAAAAACCTCAAAGCCCATATGCAGCAGTTTTAAATGATAACTTTAAGGTGTCACTGGTATATCCACATCATCTGGTATATCCACATCATCTTGTTCTGGTTAATGACAAATCAATATTTGAAGCACACCTCAAAAAATTTTAAGGGTACTATATTATAAATCTGTCTAAATAATTTGTATTTAATATTGACTTTACAGTGAATTAGCATCTTGGGTCATATTGTGGCAACATTGTTGTGTGCACACTGAAAAATCCAGAATTGCTTACAGGAGAAAAACATCCATAATCACTTCATCTGATATCAGCTAACTACAATCCCAATTGAAGAGGCTTTTAAGAATTCCTCCAGTTTCCAATGAGTTTCAAACCCAGACATCTCTAAATGGTAATAAGTGGTGAAACCACAATATTATTAGGGGATAGGTACCCTCGTGTGTACATATGGAGGGGCACCTCCATAGCCAGGTGGGCAGGAGCAGCAGTGAATAGCACACCCTTCTTGATTAAGCCAGGGTTCGAGCCTGTGACCACCAAATACGGAGGATGCGGAAAGGTCAGGGAATGACCACCGCATATCCCTGGAGCAATATGGCCTTAGTTGCTAATGCTCCTAAAAACCAAATAAACAAACATATGGAGGGGATTAACACTATGATCAAAATGCGATTTAACCCCCCCTCCTACATATTAAAGCAGAGGAAAAACAACTAGAGCATAGAGTTATTACTATCATAATAGTGTATCTACCAGAAAATATACATATTTACCTGTTGAGGATAAGCTTCAAATACGCAACCACTCAATTTAACTTTGCCAACAGGCTGCTGACTACCCTTGACACCAGGTTTCTGAAAACACTTGCCATTCTTCCTGTTCCGAATCTACATTTATGAATAATACTGCTTTCATAGCTGTAATCAAAAGCAACTTCACCTCAGAAAATTTTTAATTAAAATTGAATATGATATTGCATCGATATTATTTAAAATTATATTTAAAATTAATTTTTATTCTGTAAAATTCTAACAATCATATACAACCTGTGTGTGAGAGATCTGTAATGTTATACTCTTAGCAGGACTTGGTAGCCAAAAATCAAGAGGAGGGGGGCACAAAATTGATCAGATTCCCTTGCAAAACTGATTGCTTCTCTCCCAGGAAAAGAATTTTAAAAAATGTATATTCTTAACATTTAGTTGAACTTATATATTTCAGTACAACTGCATGTCTTTTTTTTAAAGGTGCTTTACTTTCCATGATATGCATGAAACTATTAAGCCCTCCCAGATATGCATCCCCCTCCACAATTCAGGGTCTTCTGCTACGTCACTAAGTATATGCTACAGTATGGTTTCTAATAAAGGTATTACAAAAAAAAAAAGGACAAAAGCAATGTGAAATAAATTTCTAGTCAACTAAGTGTTCACTGATATCCAATAGTATCTCTTGTCTTTACTATTCTTATTCTTCCTCCTGTTAGTGACTCATGATGTCCTCGGAGCTAAGTTGAAAGGAGCAGAAGTAAGGAGGCCACATTACAATTTTAATTATTTAAATATTTCAAAAATCTTCAAACATCTCTTATATATATGAACTGTGTATTTGTTTTAAGTTTGAATATCTTCATATTTTTTAGTAATGCTGTGGTATGGATATAGATGATAATGTGATATATAAATTTATATATCACATTATCATCTAAGGACATTGCACTGTGTGTGTGTTCACAAGCCACCCCTGTACATTGTGCAGCTCAAAAATCCAGAATAACTCAAGGAAAAACTCTACTGCCTCTGCCTCAGATGGGCTAATTACAGCCCCAAATGAGGAGCCCTTTAAGAATTTGCTGACCTCCAACAGGATTTGAACCTCTCTCTCCCCCCCCCCCCTAATGAATGATAAGTAGCAAAATCACTTTGAAATTAAATGATAATTGAACATTTTCATTCTTGTAACTAGTAAAATGCTGATTTTACAGATTACTTTTTTTATAAAAAATTACAAAATGCCAATTAATAAATAGAATTACTTTTCTAAAAAAGACTGGTAATTAAAAACTTTAATTGAAAATGAGAAAATAGAGAGCTAACAAAAGGTTTTAAGCATCATTTGTGAAAGGTTGGTTGGGTTTTATTGGTGCATTAGCAACTGAGGCTATAATGCGCTTTGTGAAAGGAAAATTGCCACGTCGTGTGTTATTAGAATACAAATATATCACATTGCAAGTTGTAATGCTATTATGCAATGCCATAAAGCTATGGTGAACAAGAAAACTTTTTTTAAAAAACAATTAGAACTACTAAAAACCATTATATATGGATGAATTTATAACAATTATATTATTCTCTGAACAATTCATTTAAAATGTCTTAATTTTAAATGTAATATTAATAAATCAATATGGACATGATATTGACATATTGCCTACCCTGATTTAAATTCAAAAAATTAAAGCAGTTATCTTGTTCTAGTTCTAGTTCTACAGTATATTTCTGTAAGGATGAAATTAAATTTTAAAAGTATAATAGAGCAATATTATAAATTATTGCACATATCATCCACCATAGTGAATAAACAAGCAATGTTTGATAAAATGGAAATGAGCAAGAACAAATTTCTACTTACTCAGAAAGACACATCCAGGCAGATTAGTAAACCAAAAATCTGTTTAGGCTAAATGTAAAGCATTTGATAAAGAGCAACATCATTAAGAGAGGAGGAAACTGGAGTGAAATACATGGACAGGGCATGTTGGCGAGGCTTCTTACATTGATCCATGGAACACCGGAACTTTGACAGATGATATGATGCTGATAAAGTTCAAACAGAATTTGAAAAAACCCAAAACATTTTTCAGAGATTAAGAAAGTTGGGCACCTATCAGGTGACCTGCCACCATTTTTGCTACACTTTGGGGTGCCACTACTGCCAGGTTAAGTGTGGTTATCTTGTGCAAATAAATTATATGGATATGTAATGGACAATTCCATCTAAAAAGGATAATATACCCACAAAGGATGAAGTTTTGCAGGAAATAATTGTTTGTGTGTTTTAATCCAAACAGATGTGGCATGATGTTGCTACATATTTTGTAATATGAAGATCAATTTTGCATAGGTTGCAAAAGGTCAACTTTATGCTGGTAATAAAGAAACTGTCAGAAATTATATATGTATTAAAGTCATGTACCTAACTCAGTTTTGTGAAAGATAGGCTTGCACAACTGAGTTAGGTTCATGACTTTAATATTACTATTTTGCCACCTTTATCAACCTTTTGTATAATGTTGAGTCACTGTTTTGGAATTGTTTTAAGTATACTGCATTGTTCATAGCTTAAATTCAGCTTATTGATAAATTATGTATTAATAAAATCAGAATGGTTGTATAAGCTTGGCTGAATTTTAATAATACCTACATTTAATCATATACATTCACTGTATTACAAATTAAAACTACCTGAAGTTAAGATGATTGCCCTGTTACAACGATTATGCTCTCAATCCTCACAAGTAGCACAGTGATTATTTCTTTCACACTGTATGGAAAAAAGACTTTGGTTCAAATTCCATCAAGATGAGGAATTTTTACGAACTTTTTTTCATCACATTCTGAATGAGTTAGTTGATACTGGAAAAGGTTGCACAGTTGCTCCCTCACCCAGAAACTTTGATTTTTCCATCCAGAAAAACAGGTAAACTGATCAATAGAATACATGCAATTTATATTAACATATATAATATTATTCAGATTGTGAATGAAATTCTCACTATGCTGTTTTTAATTAACGTATCAGTATTATGAAAAATATTTTAAAAGGTGAGCTAGTCAGGTATGGAAAGATAAATCAAAAATCTTATTAAAAGCTAATTTCGTGTATATAAAATTTATATTATATAAATCACTTCATATGTGTAAGAATATGAGAAACTGACATAACATTATCTTATGCTTTTTGATATGTTTCAACAAATTAGGATGAAAATTAATTTGTGCAGAAAAATTCCACTCCACTGATGTATAATTATTAAATCAGTATATAGCTAAACTCGTTTTTGCAAAATGTGTGTGTGTTAATAAATAACTTTTTTATTACCTTTCCAAAGAACCGTTGTTTAGTTGGTAAGAAATGTTCAGGCCAGACATTTTCCAGATACCACTTAAAACTCTGACACTTCAACTTTTCTCTAAGAACAAGTCTCTCTGTTACATCTGTTTTACTTTGAATTTTGCCTGCTCCTGAAATTGTTTTTAAGAATTCAATCTTTGATAAATCATAAACCGAACAAAATTCTTTATCAAAAAGGGCTTTCAATAAACAATGTGAAATTTTAATCACTTCAAGTACTATCAATAAGAAAAATTAATTTCTTTAAAATTTAATATTATTAAAGGAAAGTTCACAGGATTGATCCCACTCCCAACTCCTCCTCAAAAAATTCTATATACTATACATAGAAAATGGATTTTCAAAATTCCGGAAATAATAAGCTCATTTCCCAAAGGATAGTTGGAACAAACTTCTATCCGTTGTAGTGGAGGTCGAAAACTTAAAGAAGTTCAAGGCAGAATTAGACAAGCATTTGGAGTGAGTGGATGGGTGAAATGGGAAGGTGTGTTTTTTTTTTTGGCTGATACTATATAAGCTTGCTTTCTTGCATCATATGCCTCTACTAATGCTAATGAACATTAAAAAAACAAAACTTTTTTTCTCATAATGGTTCAACCCCCCAATATGCATGTTGGGATCCATGTAGAAATCTACCTTTCAATATCCAACTCCAAACTCACAAAACCAGCTTTTCCTTTTCCTTGTTGAGCGTTGTAATGTACACACTTGTACATTACTCAACACTACAGAATCTAAATTTAATATTTTACTAAATAAGTAAAGTTTGAAGTTATAAATATTATTTTATAAAAAAACTACTTACATTTTTTATCAGCGGCCACACAAATTCTTTACGAACAATTTGTGTTTTATTTATTAATCAAAATTAAATGACACTTTTTTGAACTTCGTTTCTTGAAAGAATTTTTTCCTTACATAAACAAACTCCTTATCAGCCAAAGGGGAAATAAAAACACTACCTGCCTCATTTGTCCATTCCTTCTAATAATTTATCTTATTCGTTAAATTTATTCAAATGCCTCCACAATGTCAGATGGAAGTTTGCTTCAACAATCAATTACTCTCTGGCTGAAAACAAATTTTCTCACATCTATCCTATAACTATCCTTTTGCAATTTAAATTTATGTCCCTTTATATGTGTTGTGTCAGCAAGAGTTAGGATGCGATCTGCATTTAATTTACTCAATCCATTTAAAGGTCTTAAACACTCCAATCAGGTTCCCCCCCCCCCCACTAGTGCCTAGTTTCCAGAAACTACAATTTGCACAACTTAAATCTTTTATGGTAAAAGAGCACCCTTTTTTTGTGTCTTTGAATAATCTTGTTGCTCTTCTCTCTGTACCTATTCCAACAGATCTACATCCTTTCTAAAACAAGGCTTCCAGACCTGTATGCAATACTCAAGATGCTGCCTAACCATTAACCTTATACAATGGGGCAATCACCTCCTTCCTTGCTGGCAAAATTCCTGTATATCACTGACAAAACCCATAAGCTGTTCTAGCAACCTATCTGCATTGCTCAGAGAACTTCATGTCAGACTACAATTATCCCCAAGGTCTTTTTCTGTTTCCTCTACCTTCAATGTGGTACCACCTAATTGATATGTTAATCCAGAATTACTGCTGCCCATATGCAGTACCTTCCATTTGTCAATGTTCAATTGCCAATTCTCAGCCCTTCTGTCTTGCAGTATCACATCCTGATTTCTGTCATTAACATACACCGCCAACTTTAGTATCACCTGCAAACTTGGACATTAAACTTGATCAATATCATTAATAAATATCAAAAACAAAAAGGGTGCAGCACTCAACCAACAAGGGACTCAACTAATAACATTAATCCAAGAAGAGTAGTACCTGTTAATAACATTTCTTTGCCACTCAAATATCCCTTGAACCAAAGCAGTAACTTGCCTCTTGTGCCAAAGTGCTCCAATTTGTGCAGCAGTCTCATTTTAATGAAATCTAAGTATACAATGTCAAAATTCTTTTTTGTATTCATTTCCTTTGTTACTATGTTACAGTAGCCAATCAGATTGGTCACTGACTCTATTATTTTCCCTGGAATAGAAGTCAAGCTTACAGATCTATAATTATTTACTTCTCCCTTTGATCCCCTTTGTGAACATGGGCAGCACTTGTTCATTCCAATCCATAAAAACCTCCCCTGAATCTAAGAATGCTCTCATAAATATGGCTAAAGGTATACTTATCTCTTTTGCTGCTTCTTTTAATACAACTGGACAGATTCCAATCAGCAATTTCTCAACAATTTCTCTTCCACTTTTCTCTCAGTTATCACAAAATCATTCAGCTCCCAGTTGTAAGTTGATATACTTCTAACATGCTGATCCATAAACACTTCATATGTAAATGTAGATGTAGTTTATTCAGTTTGTTAGCGACAAAAACAGGATCATCAATAGTTATGCCAATCATATATAGTGAACCAATGTGGTTCATTCCTTTCCTTCTAGTATTAACAAAAGCTTTTCTTCACACTTCCAGCCAAACACTTATCATAATCTGCCTTAGCCTGCCTAATTGCCTTTGTAACTTGATGGCAGACTAGTTTGTACTTACTGTATGCTTCTCTGTCCCCTGATAATTAATAGTCATCTCATGAATTTTGATTCTCTGTCACAAGTCTCATTGGTTCATCTGTCATCAATTTAAGTCAAAACCTTGAAGAGTACCTGTTAGCTGGCATGAAAAGCTTGGTAGATTGTACAATCACTTTTCTGATCTGAATGCTTCCCAATTAGAATTTGCAGGTGTTAATATAATTTAAAAATTGTCTAATCAAACAAGTGATGCTTGATTTTTTGGCATCTTCAACCTTTTGTTGCTTAAAAAGAATAAAAAATTTTTAAAAGATTTTATTAAATTAAACAAAACATATTTTCAGTATTACTATATAAACATGATAAATGTAGTATATTAACATAATAATAATGTATCATTAATGAAATTTATTGATGCCGTGTTAAACATATGCACACATAAAAGACATTAATTAATGTGTCAGCAAGTAAAGTGGATGAATAATGTTGTACTGAATTTAAAAAATAAAAATACAAGGAGAACCTGCAAATACAAAGATGAACAGCTAGACAGTGAACTGTAAAGAGTGGCCTATCTGCCTTCAAAGGTTGCACTTATATATGAAATAAATATCACCAAATTGCACTGGGAATGATTTCTATAAAGTAAACAAACTACATAATTAATGATTTCTAGAATTTAGTCTCCATCCCTTTCCCAAAGCTAAAAATCAAGAAGGATGGTTGTATTCAGGACTTTAAAAAGAAGTGATATAAGTGGAAATGTGTTTAAACAGGAGCTATCTCTAACCATTAAAAAATGCATGGCACTTCGTAGGATTGACCATGGGACCTGAAGAAAAGAGTATTAAAAGCAGGATAGCACTATAAGTGGGAGTGTTACAATATGGGAATTTACCATATATATGGAATATATAAAAATAAGAAAAATGTCAACTTTTGAAAACTTTCAAGATGTAGAATAATATCAATTTACAGTGATGCAGAATTTCTTGTTTAATGACAATACATTAGACATCACTTTCATAATTTATATTCTCAATTACAATAAACTCTTGATATTTGTGGCTTAAATTCATGGGTAGTTTCTCTGCAAGCCTATGTAAAATAGGCTAATGTTAAATTTTCAGCATATATAAGCACTTGTCTCGTAGTTGTTCTGCAGAGGTGTAGATAAGCCTCTGATCTGATCAATAAATTACAGTCTCATAACAATATTTAAGTCATATTGCCAGTAGCACATTTGCAATAATCTTGACCAGATAAAAAGCAATTCCTCTATGTGAGTCAGCATAAAAGAGCACCAATCCTCTTTTAAATTTCAGGCTATAGACTAGGGAGTCATAAACCCAAATGCAATGAAAGACAAAGCAAATGTCCATATTTAGTTATTTTTTTAAGGACACTGCAACTACTTCTTCAGAATATTGTAAGTCACCTTCCTGGAAAGAATACATCACCCTCATGTTTTCAATATCATCATCCTGTTTCAACACCCTCATGTTACCTGCCTAGCTGACCTCTGAATTTTCCCAAGTTGTCAGCTTTGACCACCCATGGAGGCAATTTATTCCTGTAGACCCAGAAGGAAAGAGAAAAATGAGAAAGTTACATAAAAAATAACTTGCATTCCACCAGGGTCCCAAGCTCTGGATAAAATGCCACTGCTGGGTCTTATCATACATACATATCTTATGTCTGCTGTTATGTATGTGTATGTATATATAAGTGATATAAGTAATAGAGCAAAAAAATATAAGAAACAAAATAAATTATGGTATATAAAAAAATATAAAATATAGATAAATGTACAAATAAAAATAGATAAGTATATTGTCATATTGCACAACCTTGGTGTTGTTATCAAGTGTCAACCACTAGAATTGTAAGAAAGAAGACAACAGTCTCTGTTTCTAATGTAAAGCACATGCCAAATTGAAGCACAATTAAAAAATGGTGAATTTAGAAAGAATTTAATAAAATTAATAAATTTGAAATTTATGAGGTTAAGGCCAAAAGGTGATAAATATGGGAGAGAACATAATTCATAACCAACTAAGCCAAAATGAAACCATCTCCTTTTTGGTTTTGTTTTCATTTTTCACTTAGTCTGTTAGGTGAATTCTTTTTCTATTTTGTTTGTACATTTTCCTTTTGTTCCTCTGTTCTTTCAATTGTGAACCACATGCCTGCATTATATGTTATCCTCCATATTTATTACCTTTTGGCCTTAACCTCGTACATTTCAAATTCATTAATTTTATTAAATTCTTTCTAAATTCAAGATTTTTCTAATTGTGCTTCACTCTGGCATGTGCTTTACATTAGAAACAGAGATGCTATTGTCTTCTTTTCATGCAATTCTAGTGGGTGAACTTGATAATTCCACCAAGGTTGTGCGATATATAATAATATACTTATCAATTTTTATTTTTATATGGTTTTTTTTTATGTACCACAATTTATTACTCTTGTTACTCCTTACTCTTTTCCAATATTTCTATATTGCTCTATTACTTATGTCTTTACTCTTCTTTCTATATTTCTTTTCTCTATTACTTATATTCATTATGGTCACTGGGTACTTTCTGTCTGTCAGTGGCCCTTTTCTATAAACCTTCCTTCCTTTTTCATTTTCACTCTTTCTTTTTCCTTTTATATAATATATTGTTTATATGTATACATACACATACATAACAGCAAACATGAGACAGCAGATAATCATGTGCAGCAGATAATTATGTAACATTCTGTGACACTGTATCCTTCCACATATGCCTGTGAGGAAATTACAGAAACCTGATTGATTAACTTGTCTTTGAATTAAAAAAATCTAGCATGCGATAAATGTGATATCCCTGATCATGATTAATGCTTTGTTCCACACAATGAACATGCAAACTTTTCTGTCCAAAAATCTGTGTACAGTCAATAACAATGGCATTTCTGGAGTAGATTTCTGGTGGTTAATATTTCAAAAATGCTCAGCAAATTACAAACTATTTAACTCCATTCTATGAAATCTCTGTTTCACTAACAAACAAAAAAATAAAAGTGGGATATACTGAGTAACTATAAAAATAACACTATGCTCCTATTTAGAAATTAAAATTAACTAGTTCACTGAAGCCTAAAAGGAGGGCTTATTTCACACTAAACACATACACTGTACTGAACTAATTTGCTAAACCCACCAAATGAGAAAGTTACATAAAAAATAAATGTATTGCACCAGGGATAATATGCCACTGCTAGGTCCTAATCATACATACATATATATATCTTATGTCTGTTGTTACTTATCTTATGTCTCCTCCTCATTTATCCCTTCCATTCTTTAAAACAACCTACCTTCTTATGTATTTCCTGAAAATTACAATCGACAAAAATTTAAACCCAGCAGTAACATGTATTTTCTGTATTGTATATTCCAATAATCATTCATATGTGTAGTAACCAAAAATCTGTACATCAGATGGCAGATTACAATAAAATATTGCACTCATCTCCTAATATTAACAAGCAATGTATTTATTTTTGTTAGTGAAGTCAACTTATCTTATAACTTTACAGTCTCTACTGTAAAGTTTAATGTCATCATTTTTTTTTCAATCGCATTATTCGAATAAATCGAATTTTTAACATAAAAATCCTACCTATGAAGTTTACAAAACCAAGGTTTTTACCTGGATTTATTTTGAAATAGAAGTCTTGCCAGTCATCCATCCAAGCTTTGGCAGCTCGTGCCAAATTAGCATACAGTACAGCCCCTACACCTCCTGGTCTTGGAAATGTGTACGGGGAAGATCTACGAAAGACATGGCCAACATGAGAACAAGGAGCTATTTCAACTGAACCACCACATTGCCATACCTGTAAAAACAGAAATTGTGTTATATGCTGTATTCATTATTTACAGGCGATTTTGAAGATGAAGACATCATGTTTTATATACAAAGTATTTCAATTAAAAGCCACCAAGGTTTTTCTCATTTATTTCTAGTTTAGACTATTTGTCATCTGGACCTTTCATGTGGCTGAAATTGTTTTAATTTGATGTTAAAACTGTACTAAACATTACCATAATATTTAGAAATTGCAAAATTTCTAAATATTAATTTTATCTAATAACTGCTTTTTTTCTCAATGGGGAAGTTGTTCCCTGTCCTTGGTTTAATCTAAAAAACATCATCTGAGGTAAAAAAAAAAAAAAAAGTAAAGTGCAGCCATTATCAACCCACTGCAGGATGGAAGCCTCTTCAACAATTCATGCTGAGGGAAATGGACCATAATCTGCCACGCTGGTCCAGTGCGGGTTGGCAGATCGACCGTATTTAGCAGTCAGGGGCTTGAACCCCGGTCTTCTCAAAGAGCGTGTGCTACTGCACTCCCGCTCCTGCCCACTCGGCTACGGAGGCCGTTTATCATCTGAGGTGTACTTCTGAAATTAATGTAAACCAATTTCATTTGAAGGGGGGAAAAACAACAGTTTTATAAGCATGAAGAAATGTGACACAACTGCCACTATAGCTAGTTGTTCTACACAGCTAAATGCAAGAGTAAAGAGCAAACATCATATGCAACCTATGTGACATTTGCTCTTCAATGATAAAATCAGTTTACATTCATTTCAGAAATGGGCAAATAATAGTTTTAGACTAAATCAAGGATGGGGAATGAATATTCCCCATCCTTGGTTTTTTTTCTTTTCTTTTCCAAAAGATGTAGAAAAAAAAGATGTAGATGCTGACTATCCCTGAAGTTTCTGTGCTCCACAGAAACTGAAATCAGCTGTATTTCAGCTGCAGATAAACTAGTGAGTTTTTGTTGAATTTTTGTATTTTTCTCATTTCTTTGCATTTTAAATTTTATTTAAATATGTGATTAGCAAGGTATGGTTTTTACCTTGCTAATCGCATAGCTAGGTTTATATCTGCTAATAACCAAGTACTTCAGAAGATACACTTGTTTAAATTAATAGCTGTTCCTTGAAGTGATTTTTGGCACCAAAACCCAGTGTCATAGGTAAGCATTTCTTTGGTATTAGTATTTTATTAGCATTAGTATTAATAATGGCAAATGTTGCAAGAAAGGCAGCTTTTTATACAGCATCAGCCAAAAAAAAAAACCCACATCACCTGTTCAACCCCTCTAACAATTTGCCTAGTTCTTCCTTGAATTTATTCAAACTACCCACTTCCACAATGACAGATGGAAGTTTGTTCCAGCAATAACTTCCTGCTGGTTAAAGGCAAACTTCCACACATCCATCCTGCAACCATCCTTCCTCAATTTGAATTTATGCCCCCCTCAGATGTAAAGTCTGATCAAGAGAAAGAATGAAAAAAAATGTTGTGCATGCATCAATATCACTTCTTTGTTTGTCCACATATAGAAATTCACATTGCTAAAAAAAATTATTAATAATAACAAGCACAAAATAATAACATGTTGAGTGACAGTATAATTAACAATTAAAATTGGATTTAAATTTAAGATTTAAAAAAATTATAACCCCAAGTTTTAAAAGGAACAATTTGCTTATTGACTGTAATGTTGAGAAATCCTATGTCAAGAACATTCAATATATATACTAAATTAACTGTTTACTTAAAGACGTTGCTGAATCCACTTGGAATTCTGTATCAAGTAAAAACAAAAGTGAATGGGACTGTTTTCAATAGAAATGAGAGGAAACTGGGCTTTCTGAGTGTTAGAAAAGGCAAGAAGGAACACTGCCTCAGTTTCTTTTCATCTTTGCCTGAAGACAGTCGTATTCATTTTTGCTCAAACTTGAAAACAGAATCCAAAGTGGATTCAGAAATGTAAATAAGCAATTAGTTTAGTATACTGGTTTATTAGCAAGTGTATTAATTTCTCAATGTTACATAATTGATAAATAAATTGTCGCTTTTAAAACATGGAATTAAAAGTGTTAAAATCTAATTTATAATAATAATATTATTATAATTATTAAGATGAGAAGTAATACTGAACATACTGCATTGAGTGCAGTGCCTTAGGCAGATGGGTCATTTTTAAGTTGGAGACAGTCTCCCAAGAACGACAGTGGAGCAAGTGGCACTGTCCCCATAAAGCCAGAATCTATTTTTACCTTTTTTCTTGATGCATAACAGCCACTGCTGCTAATGTGCCATTAAAATTTAAGCCAAACCAACCCCACAAAGACCCACACCATACCAAGGCAGAAACCCAACAGAATCCTGTGGCAAGTCACAGGCCACCTCAATTGGAGAATAATACTGGATTACTTCAACAACGAAGTAACTTTTTTTTTTTTTTTTTTTTTTTTTTTGATTTGGTAGTTGTTGGCGCATCGGCTTCTGTGGCCATATTGCACCTCCCAAGGTTTTTGCTGTACTTTGATCCAAGCCCGAGGCGGGAATCGAACCTGCGACCTTTGGGTTGCCGGGCAGGTACTTTACCCACTCGGCTAGCCCGGTCGGCAACGAAGTAACACGAGATATCATCTGCACAGTCATTTACTGTGCCACTGTAACAGCCACCACAATGAACAGAAGAGAAACCAGGGATCAACAGAAATCAAAACACAAAGACATGAAACCACTAGCCTAGGAAAAAAGCTACAGCAGAAGATGGGAGAGCTAAGAGTGAAGATAAGCCAACTGACTAAGTACCAACAGGATAACAGAAGTAAGAAACTGAGCAGAAAAGTGACGACCATCCTCAAGAAAGATAACATCCACAGCAAACACAAACCCTATATTCAGAGGATTGAAGAATACCTCAACAACCTCAAGCAGAAGCTCCTGGCACTCATTTTGCCAATAGAGGGAGAGTGCCCAGAGGAAAACAGACAACCCAATATGTGATGAAAACCAGAGAGCCTTCTACAGGAAAAGAGGAGAAGGAAGGCAATAGATCCCCCCAATCAGAAAGCACTCAGGGAGTTCTGAGGCAACTTGTGGAGCAATGAAGTTTGCCATAACAACTGTGCCCCCTGGATAGACCTAGAATGGAAGAAAACCAAGGATCAAGGCCCACCTCACTGAGAAATATTATCAGATACCGAGAAGCCTTCTGATATCAAAGCTGAATGATGGAAACACGGTCAGAGCCATAAACACCTATGCAGCCCCAGTATTAACATACTCTTTCAAAATCATAGATTGGACCAACACTGAGCTGGAGAATATTATGAGATCAACCAGGATAATGATGACTAAGAGCTGCCAACACCACCTGAAGTCAGCCATCAAGAGATTGAACATAGCCTGCAAAGAAGGAGGAGGAAGGGGATTGACTGACCTCATTGAACAAGAGAGGAAGGCAATTAAGAAACTGAGGGATTACTTCCAAGAAAACGCAGCACCAATCTACCAAATGCACCAATCTAAATTTTCAACATTTAAGCCATAAGGAAGATAGACAAACAGCACAAACCACTCAACCTCAACAAGGAGAACCCACTCATACAGACAGAAGAAACAAAGACAGAAAGATGGGTGAAGAAGACACTCCATGACAGACACTACAATGACCTCCATCAAGACTATATAGATAAGATGGCTTCAAACACATGACTCATGAGCGGGCGTCTCTTCCCCAATACCAAAAGATTCATGCTCAACATCCAAGACCAGGTAATCAACACCAGGTACTACAGGAAAAACATCACCAAGGACCCCCAGAGTAACAGATGACACATGTTGATGATGCCATCTGTCCCAAAAACAATCCAGAACATCAGCACAGGATGCAGGGTAATCACCCAGATGGAGTGATTACACTCATAGACATGACTAGAACACCAGAATAATACATCAGAAGTCAGTGCAAATATACCAGTTGATAGAAGTAAGTATACCATATTACAAGTACAAATCCCAGGCTATGGTAGAGACCCCTACTCACAAACTATACTGGGACTGTGCTGTAATAACAGACAAGATGGTCCCGCACAACAGACTTGACATAACCCTCATCAACAAGAGGGAAATGGCTACCTGCCTAATTGACATAGCAGTGCCCAACACCAGCAACCTCCAGAAAACCTACAAGGAGAAGCTCAGGAAGTACACAGACCTAAGACAGGAAGTAAAGAAATATAGCATACAGAACAAGTAATGGCAAACCCAATCACCATGTCAACCACTGACATGGTGCCAAAGAGCCTCCATAAGAACCAAGCAGCAACAGGTCTCCTTTAGAACACTTAAATGAAACTTCATAAAGCTGTGATCCTGAACACCTGTAGTACAGTCAGAGTTCCTCAACCAGATATAACAATCACCCCAAGCACCTGGTACCAGTACATGTCATGGGATGGGATGGGATGGGATCACCCCCCTGGTAGCCATGTTAGCAAGAGCACAAGGCTGTACTAAGTGGAGTGTGTGGGGTTCGAGTATCTTAAGTTAGTCTCAAGGCCTGGGTGCTATTAGCAAGCCAAATCCAAGGATCCTGACTAGAAACGCATTTGAAATAAATAAATGGGATAGAGGAAAAAATAAACAGATTACACTTCTACTGCATCCTATAGAGCAAATTTTATTCTAATATAACATGGAAAGTAAATAGTGTGTGATGTTGAGTATGTGGCCTTTTTCTCTTATATCTAAAAAATAATAATAATAATAGCAAATTGTTAAACACTTCATGTAACATTAAAAAGAAAGGACATTAAAAGAGATACCCTGAAAGATATTTCAATGTTCTCTCCTCCCCATATATCCATCTTGTCATCATATCTGCCAATTTCTTCAAAATAGGACTTTTCAATAGCAAATAACCCTCCAGCCATTACAGGAGTCCTGAAATCAGGCAGAAATATATTTTTTCACATTTATAAAATATAACCTAATTACAATTTTTAAATAACTTAAAATATGTAATTATACAGTATAACCAAAAGTCAATGATCATAGTCTTAGTTGTTGATCACAGTCACTAAAAAATGTTTTAATAACTTCTTAGATTTTCTTTTTTGTGTTTGTATGTTTGTAATGCAAACTGGATTTGTATTAGCTTTTTTTTTTTAAGTTTAATTGGCTATTGGTTCATAGTACACTTGGATGTAATATATTTTTTTAATTATCAACAAGCAGTTTTAGCTCACTTGAAGTTATTACATCACTAAAAATCATCAATTGACTATAAACCATATAAGTCAAATCTACTCACAAATTTTAGTGATTCCATAACATCATATTAGATAACCATGCAGATCTTTTTTCATCTCAACCTGCTAGCAAAAGTGTGTGTGTGTGTGGGAAAGTTGTCCAAGTGACCCCCCACACACACATGCAGACCTATGACTTTTCACTTGCCTGTCAGCATGTTAATCATATTAAGTACTTGCTCAATAACATCAGCATTAATAAAAAAAAAAAAAAAAAAAAAGATAAAAAAGTTGAATTACAGCAAACACTGTTGTTAAGCAGTTATAATAAATATCTTTTAATTATCACAAGACTTAAAAACTGAAAATTACCGAATAGGCAGAGTAGAGTCATTTTTTCTACGCAGTAGCTCCCTTTTACTGATAGGATACCAACGAAAATGTAGCTCCCAGTTGAAAGCACCCCAGTGTAATTCAAAACTTCTAACATAAGCGAAAGTATCTTCATGAATAATGTCTATAACAGGACATACCACTGCTGTTCTAGAAGGAAAAAATTGCATTTTATAAGATAGGTTTACATAAGGAGGTTTGTACTTAAAAAAGAGAATTATAAATAATGAGCAATAGTTATTAGCTGAGTCAGCAATGATTAATAAAAAAAATACTATGTATTTTTTATCAATCCCTGTGTGTGTGTGCGTGTTTGTTATTTGGTTTTTAGGAGCATTAGCAACTAAGGCCATTTTGCTCCAGGGATATGCGGTGGTCATTTCCTGACCTTTCCGCATCCTCTGTATTTGGTGGTCACAGGCTCGAACCCTGGTCTAATCAAGAAGCATGTGCTATGCACTGCTTTTCCTGCCCACGAAGTCGCCTGTGTGTGTGTGTGTGTGTGTGTGTGTGTGTGTGTGTGTGTGTGTGTGTGTGTGTGTGTGTGTGTGTGTGTGTGTGTGTTGTATATAACAGTATTGAGAAAGTACTGAGATATCAAAATAACAAGTGTAGGACAAATAAACTAGGTATATGGAAAGACAAGCAAGTGAATGGCTACTTAATAAAATGTACAGTTCATATATATAGAAAGTTGAGTCTAAAAAATAAAGACAGAGTATAAAATACAGTCTAATCTATATAGACAAAACTTTTTGGGCCCACACATATATATATGTAGTTTCAAAACTGGCTTTTAATTCAAAAGTATAACATACATAACAGGGCAAATTCTGGCCCATGTGACAGTCTCAACCCCTGTCTCAAACATACTTTCTCTCTACTTACAGTAGATGCCAGCCAAAAATTCCCATCCATTCCTCTTGCGATGTAGCTGCCAAAGTCAGTTTGGAAGAAGGCTATTTCGGTTTAAGCCTAATTCAGTGCTTCAAATAATCCCACAGGGTTCAACTGGGTTGAGAGCTAAGCTCTAAACTGGCCAGTCCAACTTTTTTCCATCATTGTCTACAATCCAATCCTGTATAACACTTACTTTAGGAAATTCAGCATCATTGGGCTGATACTTATAAGACCTTTCCATAGTGCTGCTACAGTGTAGGTACTGCATAATTGCATTATTATTACATTTACTGATCATCATCATCATCATCAGCCATTTTCAATCCACTGCAGGATGAAGGCCTCTCCAGCAACTTTCCAGTTCCTTCTGTTTTGAGCACTGGCCATCCATTTACTACTCGAAAACTCATGAATTTCATCTATCCATCTCCGCCTTTGTCTTCCAGGTTTTCTTCTAGCTCCTCTTGGGTACCATTCTGTTATTTTCTTAGTCCATCTGTCATCATGTCTTCGAGCTATGTGTCCTGCCCAAGACCATTTTAGTTCTTTAGTTTTGATAAGAATGTCCTTTACTTGAGTTTGCTGCCTAATCCATGTGTTTCTCTTCTTATCTAACAGTCTGATTCCCAATATGATTCGTTCCATTCTTCGCTGTGTAGTTCTCAGCTTCTCTTCCATTCTTTTGGTGAGTGCCCAAGTTTCACTTCCATAAGTCATGGTGGGGAGTATACACTGATTCATTATTTTACGTTTCAGACAAACTGGGATATTGCTCTTCAGTATGTGACTATATTTCCTGAATGCTATCCATCCAAAATTTATTCTTCTCTTGACTTCCAGCCATTTATCATTATTACAGCTAATAACTTGTCCCAGATAAGTATATGACTCCACCTTTTCAATTACTGCTCCTTCAATCATTATTTCCCTTTCCGTGGCATACTTGTTCATCATTACTTTTGTTTTAGCCATATTCATCTTTAGTCCAAAATCCTTACTAACTGTGCATAACTGATTAAGATTTTCCTCTAATTCTTTGGGATCGTGGCTTATGACCACAATGTCATCTGCAAATCGTAAATGGTTTAGGTACTCTCCGTTCACATTGACTCCTTTCTGCGACCAGTCTAATCTTCTGAAAGCTTCCTCAAGGGCAGCAGTAAACAGCTTCGGAGATATTGTGTCTCCTTGTCGAACTCCTTTCTCGATTTTAAATTTGCTACTGTCTTTGTCTAGTCTAATAAAGGATGTAGCACTCTCATATATTTTCTTCAAAATCATACTATATGGAGTATCTATGCCTTGTCTTTCCAGTGCCCGAAACATTGCCTTATGCTGTATGGAGTCAAATGCCTTTTCATAATCCACAAATGCCAGGCATAATGGTGTTTTATATTCATTTGCTTTCTCCATTAGCTGTGATATTACGTGAAGGTGATCCATAGTTGAGAATCCTGTCCTAAAGCCAGCTTGCTCTTTCGGTTGATTCTCATCAAGTATTCTTTCTAATCTGTTAGTAATGACCCTTGTGAACAACTTGTAGATATGGGATAACAAGCTAATTGGTCTATAATTTCCAATTTCTGATTTATCTCCTTTCTTATGCAGCAAAACTATGATTGCATTATTCCACTGCTTAGGCATCACACCTTTTCTAATGCACTTTGTGAAGAGCCTTGCCAGTTTTTGTGTTATGTCTCTTCCTCCCAATTTTAACAACTCTACAGTAACTTCATCTTCCCCTGGGGCTTTCTGATTCTTCATTTTCTTCAATGCATGTTCTACCTCATCAGGAAGAATATCAGGTATGTTGTATGTGTTGCTACTTTGCAATCCATCTTCCCCACTGCTGGTATCATTCCCTCGCTCCTTGTATAATTCTCTATAGTAGTCTTCTGCTTTTTTTTTTTTTTTTTTTGATTTGGTAGTTGTTGGCGCATCGGCTTCTGTGGCCATATTGCACCTCCCAAGGTTTTTGCAGATACTTTGATCCAAGCCCGAGGCGGGAATCGAACCCGCGACCTTTGGGTTGCCGGGCAGGTACTTTACCCACTAGGCTAGCCCGGTCGGCTGTAGTCTTCTGCTATTTGAATTATGCCTTCTCTGCTGTTTATAAGTACACCATCGCTATTCTTCAGTTTCAGTATCATTTGTCTTTCTGTATTACTGCTCATGGCTGCTGATTTAAATCCTTTGTTTTCCCTTAATGCTTGTTCTACTTTTCTTGTGTTAAATCTTCTTATGTCCTCTCTGAGTCTCTTTCTAATGGCTTTGCATAACTCAGTATACTCAATTTTCTCCCTGTCAGTGTTTTTCTTGCTCTTCATTTGTCGTCTTTGGTTCATCATGACAAGTGTTTCTTGACTAATTTTTTCTTCTTTGGATTTCTGTTTCCCTATAGGTTTCTTGGGCTTTATCACTTTCAGAAAGTTGTAATATTCCTCATCGATATCTTGGTCCTGAGCAGTCTGCAGAAGCTTAAACTTGTTCTTAAGTTCCAGTACATACTGCTTTTTCTCCTCCTCTGTTATTTCAAAGACCTTTGTATTATTTACTCGAGTCAGTTTTTTCCTTTCCTTTCCTACATCTATATCAAGTGTACATCTTACCATTCTGTGATCACTTCCAACATTTACCTTATTCAGGACGGTAACATCATTCACAATATATCTTCTGTTAGTGAGGATGAAGTCGATTTCATTAGTTGTTAATCCATTTGGACTCTTCCATGTCCACTTTCTGTTCACCCTTTTCTTGAAAAAAAGTGTTCATTACTGACATTTACTGATATTATAATTTAACTAATTATAATTTATGAATATTATTACTTAACATTTTTTTTAATCAAAGAGCAATTAAATGCTATCTAAGAAAATTAATAAGGGAATTTTATCTTAATTTATTTAAATTTTAACTTTAGTTAACACATTTGCTGCCTTTATGCATATAAGTTTTAAAATGGCACTAGAAATTATTATTATTATTATTATTATTAGCCATATGGTACAAGGAAGCCTGAGGCTTATGCTGCACCAGCCAAAAAAAAAAAAAAAAAAAAAAATTCCCGAGTTACTCCCTGTGTGGGTGTGGGTGTGGGTGTGGGTGGGTGTGCGAGAGAGAGAGAGAGAGAGAGAGAGAGAGAGAGAGAGAGAGAAGTAGAAGGCATCACCAAGAAAGAGAAGAATGATGATATCCAGCTCAGGACCCTGGGTTTGCCAAGCCCATACTCACCAGATGTGAGCCCCCAGGGTAAGATGTGAGCCCCTTAGTTTTCGAAGCCCAACTGACATCAAAGATCCTTTATGCAAACCTTTAAATTTCCAACATTCACGTAGTGCTGCAGTAGCATTACTACAGTAAAATCTTGTCAAAACAAACTCAGTTTATACAAAGTGCTCATTTATATGAAGCACATACCATTCTCCTGCAAAAAGATAGGCTTTCTATGTAAATATATTCATTTATTACAAAATTTGGTTAATATGTATTACAAAGTTCTTTTTCACCCCATGAGAAATAATAAAAATACAAATCTTGGCAGAGTGATCCGATTATTGCCCCCGGCCATCTGGCTCCCTACTCCCCGAAGGATGGCACTGACTTGTTAGAAATTAGTTTTGTGTAAACAAAAGCAGTTAATGGTAGCTACAATGTCAAGCACACTCTGAAAAACATCTTTCTGAAGGATGAGTTGTTAAATTAACAAAAGAATAAAAGGTTTAAGAATAAAAGAATAAAAGTTGTTTACATGCACTCCCTCGCTCTCCACAGGAATAAGTTTGATTGCAATTGTTACCCCAGTTCAAAGAGCCTTTTGCTATCATATACAGCAATCTATTTTTTGTGCATTTTATCTGAGCTGACGTCTTTTTCGGAACCTGTGTCTTTAAATTAATTTAAAATTTGTTTATATTAAATCATATCTAGCAGTGTTATGGCGACAAAATGTAGACAGACAGAATTAAGCCTGGAAATTAAACTAAAAATTATACAAGAGGCTGATAGGATGGAAAGAAGCAAAACGGACATTGCAAAGGAATACAACATCCCTTTACCTACAATACTGAAAACCCAAAAAAGACTTGAAGAAGTGCACTGGAGCGGCGATGAAAACAGGAAACGAATTCATGGTGCAAAACACTAGGAGCTTGAAACAAAACTTTTCAAGTGGTACCAACAAATGCATGCATATAATTTGCCTATACCAGGTCCGATTTTGCAAGAAAAGGCAAATTATCTAGCTCAGCAACATGGGATTAGCGACTTCAAATGCAGCAGTGGCTAACCCCAAAGATTTAAAGACAGGAATAACTTAGTTTCACAAAATGTTTGCAGTGAGTCTGGATTAGTCGACAAATAAAAGGCTACAGACTGGTTGTGTTCTGTACGGTCCATCCTTGAAAAATATGAGGCAAAGGATACTTTTAATTTTGACGAGACAGGTTTATTTTATAATTTGCTGCCAAACAAAACATTTGCTGTTCGAGGAGTCTTGTCATGGTGGAAAATTAAGTAAACAGAGACTCACTGTTCTGTTATGCTGCAATTCAGATGGCAGTACAAAACTATGCCCACTTGTGATTGGTAAGTTTTCCAACCAGTTAACCAAATTCCCTGTGATTATGAGGCCAAAAGAAGTGCTTGGCTTACAGTCAAAATTTTTCAGTCTTGGTTATCAAAATTGGACAGAAGAATGGCTTCAAAAAAAAAAAGGAACATTTTGAAGATTCTAGACCGTTGTACAGCACATTCTGCTGAGACACTTAAGTTGACAAATATACGGCTATTGCTTTTACCCCCAATACCACCAGTTTAATGCAACCACTGGATCAAGGCTTTATTTATAACCTCAAGAGAACATATAGAGCGTGCCTGATAAAGTACTTGATCCACAACATAGGAGGGAAAATTTGCAGCCAAATTGGATTGTCTTGGATGCTATCCATAATCTTGTTATTGCTTGGGAAAGTATTACATCAAGTGTAATAATCAACTGCCTCAGAAAGAGTGGCTTTGGAGAGAACATCATCGAAAAACATGGTCCAGCAGACAAATGTGATAGCAACAGGGAATAATTTGAAGGAGCATATGGATTTTGTTGGCAAATTTGAAGAGTTTGTGAAGGTGGATGATGAAGTTGCTACCACTGCAATACCAATACCAGAAGAGCTGCTGGGTACCAAACGAAACGATGATGTTTTTGTTACCAGTGACAGCGAAAGTGAAGAAGCACGCACACTGCCATCTAAAAATGATGCCCAAAATGCATTGAGCATAATAGAGAATGTGTAGGCTTGCAGTATCATTGATAAAGAAACAATTATTGCATTTGATGATGTCAGTGCTGTAGTTAAAAATGCATATATGACAAAAACTTTGCAAACAACATTGGATTCTTTCTTTAAATTAGATTAATTTAAAGAAAGGGTCTCATGAATAGGGAAACTTATTTTATAACCACCGGGTATATGTGCATACGTTTGTATGTCTCCCTTTATATTAAGATTAATTCTTTTTACTGTGATAGTAAAATATTGTATATATATCAAAATATATACTATATAATATTTTCATTTCCATTAATATTGCTTTTCTCTTAGTTTATCTTACAAATAAAATAAAATTTTTAAAAAATATGTTATACCTATTACTGTATTGTTAGACGAGGCTTTAAAATGATGTGCTGCAGTGCATATCTGAGTTCAAAAGGCACCCAAGCACTGTGTCATAACACATATGAGCAGTCAAACAAAGAGTGCTGTAAATTTAAAGGCTTGAAATTAATAACTACACAGTATTGGAACACTGACTGAATTCTTTGTAGCAATTCTTGGCTTTTGTTTATAGACTTAGCACATAGTTTTATTTGTTCTTTGGTTGTTAATGTTAGTTTATGTACATGAATAAACTTTTAATAAAATATTAAGATTTGCTCTGATTTACAGCTGGGCACAAAAGAATGTTTGCTTTTAGTAAAGAATTCCAAACTTTCAACCATTATCTGTAACTTTTTGGAATGCTGGGGATATTGGAATGTTCGTTTTCTCAACATTCTGAAAATTACGGCATGCTGAATGGGTTCACTCAAATTTAGATGGCAATGAATGTGTTAAGCATGAAATTTCATTTTAACTGTTAATTTATATTTTAATTCTTCTATCAGCTAGTTCATCCTTCTATTCTTTTGGAAGAAACTGGCTATTCTTCCATTTCAACATTAGTAATCTGTTTCACCATGAAAGTTCTATGACAACTTCACATTTTCTTGCCAATATTAAAATAAAACTAATTAATTAAGCAAAGCGACACTATACCATTTAATTATCATTCATATTAATGCTTTGTTTAATATTGAAAATGAATGCATTTATGATCCATTTACTGAAAAAGTTTGAGTTCATTCACCTATCTTCTGCAATTCTGGACAATAATGGTTCCAACCATCCTGCTGTACATTCACAGTGGGCATCTAAGAATGTCAGGACTTTTCCCCTTGCAACTCTTGCACCTAGAAGTCTAGCCCTAATCAAACCACTTCTGTTGGATGCTCGTACAATCTGAACTGGAACCGGCAACTGAGAAGCATAAATATCCAGAGGCTTTCTTAAAAATTCTAGAAAACAACCAAATCATAATTAAATTTTGAGTTGAAGTCCCATCTAGTAGATAACAATGTATGACAACAAATTTTAGAAGCTACTCTTACTTATCTACTTAAAACTACTGAAAATAACATAAAATAATACTTAAAAAACTTGTCACTTAAACAGTCATTTATCTAATTTGGCATTTAACCCAGCAGAGGTCAGAAGGGAGACCTGACAGGGTCCTTCGTGAAAAGAATCACCACAAAAATTATTGACTCAAAGTTAATCAATGAAACTTTCTCTACATTCCTCACTATACAAACAGTCTTACTAGAGTATTTTTTGAAGTGAAATTTAGTTTTTGCAGAGTAACTGTATGAAAGCATTTTGTCAGGTGCCATGCAACCATTATTGCAAATATTTTTGTTTAGCATTCACAACGTACCACACAGGTGTTCCCCAAAAAATAAATAATAAATATATAAAATATATATATATATATATATATATATATATATACACTATCATTGAATTATATTAAATAAAGTTAAATTATAATAAAATGAATAAATAATTAAGCATTCGTTAGAGGCAGCGACATGCAATTCCTCCATATGAAGCTGAAATACATCCATTATTTTAAATTAAATAAAACATAAGCCAGTAGTATGGCAAAAACTGTAGAGCGAAAATTAACATAAAAATAACCCAAATAAACAATCGAACGAAAAGAAAGAATAGATATAAATAGTAGCCCAGAAACCCTAATATAATTTCGATCTTTAAATCCAATTAACAAAAACTATACAAATTTTAGGATAATGCCAATTAGTTATTAATTTAGCGGTACCCCCCCGAGAGGTACCAGTTCCAAAAGACGTGAAATATCACCCAAAGAGGTAGTTCCTTTAACCCTCTTTGGGTGATATTTCACGTCTTTTGGAACTGGTACCTCTCGGGGGTGGTACCGCTAAATTAATAACTAATTGGCATTAACCTAAAATTTGTATAGTTTTTGTTAATTGGATTTAAAGATCGAAATTATATTAGGGTTTCTGGGCTACTATTTATATCTATTCTTTCTTTTCGTTCGATTGTTTATTTGGGTTATTTTTATGTTAATTTTCGCTCTACAGTTTTTGCCATACTACTGGCTTATGTTTTATTTAATTTAAAATAATGGATATATATATATATATATTTATATATATATATATATATATATATATATATATATATATAAATATATATATAGGGGCAACCCCCCCCATATAACATGGTATGTCTACAACATGGCTTCACTCTACGATTGATAAATTGTGGCAATCCTTCCACAACACAGTACTTATATAACATGGTTTCACTCTAACACGATTAGAGGATTTTGATAAACCTCGCATAATGGGGTAATTTTGATCTTTTGTGTGTGTGTGGGGGAACCCTGCTATATGTTGGATGTAATTTTTCAACATTTCCACTCTTTTTGAATAACCGCTGTTGACTCGCTAGTCAAAAAAAAAAAAAAATTATTGAGAAATCCCTGTATTTTATTTTGTTGGGAAATCCTCGTGTTACATTCTGTGATATTGAACTCGTGATTGTTGAACTTGTGGAAAAATCTAGATTTCAAAGTTTTGGATAGCACACCAGGCCATCCAAAAGATTTAGGTCATCCAAATGTTAAAGCTATATTCCTACCACCACAATTATAGTTGTACTGGATTAATACAACTTCTTTCATTCAGCCATTAGATCAAGGCATTATATCCACCTTTAAAACTCATTACATCAGAAAATCATTACAATGGATTTTGGAAAAAACTGATTCCAAATCTATTGAAGTAATGGAGGCATGGAAACATTTCTCAATGATTGACTGTATCAGAATCATAGCTTTATTGCTGAAAGAGTAAAACCATCAACGTTAAATGTGTGTGGAAAAATGTAAGGCCAGAGTCAGTTCATTCAGGAAATATGGAGGTGCCTCCATAGCCAGGTGGGAAGGAGCAGCAGTGCATAGCACACGCTTCTAGATTAGACCGGGGTTCGAGCCCGTTACCACCAAATACAGAGGATGCGGAAAGGTCAGGGAATGACCACCGCATATAGCAGGAGCAATATGGCCTTGGTTGCTACTGCTCCTAAAAACCAAATAACAACAACAGGAAATATGGTCGAACAGGCAGAAAACAGAATTGGTGCGATAGTAGAACTTGCTACGTCAGTGGAAGGGGAAGGTTTTGATGATATGACTACTGAAGCCCTCGTGGTTAGCACAGTTGATAGACTCACCCTCCTCTCCACACTGGGTGGAAAAGACATGAGTTCGAATCCAGTTGATGACAGGAGGAATTTTTATGGGTCTTTTTCACAACGTGGCTGAGTTAGTCAGGCTCGGGCAGATGGTTTTTTCTCCCAGAAACTCTGGTTTTTCATCCAGCTAAACAGAAAATCAACTACAGAACACATGCAATTTATAGACAATATACACCGAGTAACATGGCCTTAGTCGCTGATGCTCCTAAAAATATAAAAGAAAGATATGATTAGTGAAGTCGTTCAAGAATTACTGGTAGAAAAAGAGGCTGACAAAGCAGATTTGGTAGAAATGGCATCGGAGGTAAAACCAAATCAATTCAGAGAATGATAGAGCAGATGAAAATTCTAAACTTCCAAATTTTACACTGAAAAGCATATGGGAAAGCATAAAGTTAGCCAAGCAATTAGGATCTTATTTTTTGAATGCAGATTCTTGAATGAAAGGAGCCCAAAGTTCAAAAGGGAACTTCAAAAATGCTTAGTTCCATACGATAAAATTCACAAAGATTTATCAAGCAAAAAAACCCAGATTACTGATTTTTTAAAGAGAGCAAAAGATATACGAAATCTAGAATAGTGTATTTTTGTTAGTTTTGTTAACATTTTGTTAACGAAATAGTGTATTTTTGTTAGCATTTGAAATGTAAACCCCCTTTTTGTACTTTTTCTTAATCCCATATAACATGGTTTTGAACAACACGACATTTTATAGGAACCCAACTACCGTGTTATACAAGAGTCACCTGTGTGTGTGTGTGTGTATATATATATATATATATATATATATATATATATATACACACTGTTGTTCAAAGAACGTGCATCACCTAGGAATTTCACATTTCTAACCCTTTTTTAAGATGATATGTTACATTAATGACTAGCATCACAAATAGAAATATAAACAAAAGATATTTATTAATAGTTTAAACAAAGCTAAGTAATATTTGACAGGTGCTCTCAAGATATTCCAAAATCAGCATTTGCAACATTTATACAACAGTTTTGGTAAGCACGACAATTATGACTGAAATGTTATCAGAAGCCCTCAGTTTGCTTCAGTTTATCATTTTAAATGGAAAATAAAATGAAAAGTTCACCAGGTGCAAACTAATATTTAGCCGAACTGCCTCTGGCCCTGTTGACAGCAGCACACCTTTGAGACAAGACAATTTCTGAAGCTTTTGACAAGATCAATTTCTGAAGATAATCAACTGATAGTTCATGGTTCCAAACACGAATTATGACTTCCTGAAGTTCACGAAGGCTCTTTGGTTTCTTTCTAGCAACTGCAGATTCCACATGAGGCCAACAGTTCTCTATAGGTTTCAGGTCCAGGCTGTTTCCTGGCCAGCTAAGAGTTGTAATAGACCATTCTTCCAACCATTTTTTCACCTGTAACAAATGTAAACACATTACTGTTGAACCTCTAATGCAGAAATGAAGCCAAAGTAACTAGAGAAGTGCCTACTTACACTTTTTGTCTGATGACAAGGAGCAGAGTCGTCCTGAAAGATGCAGTTACTTGGTAGGTTGAAATGATCTCTAATGGTTAGCAGCAATTTGCCTTCCAATATAGCCAGGTATCCATTGGCATTTACATAACCTTTTATAAACTGCAGGTGACCTACTTGATGATACGAAATGCACCCCCATTTCATTTGGATGGTAGGGAATTTCACTGTAGACACCATACAGTCTGGATGGTATCCTTCACCATGTCTATGGCAAATCGTGTCTCCCATCAGAGCCATGCATGTTGAATTTCTTCTCATCTGAGAAAATAACCGACTCCCACTGCTCGGGGGTCCATTTGACATGCTCCTTACACCAAATTAATTGGGCCTTTTTCATTTTTTGTGTGAGAAGGGGCTTCTTAGGATGACAGGCTACAAGTCTATTTTTGAAAAGGTATCTTCTGACTGTTACTGCACTTGCTACCACTCCTGTATGTTCTTCCCATTCTCTTTTCAGCTCAGACGAAGAAACTTTTCACTTTTTAAGGCATAAGCACCTCAAAGCATGGTCTTGTTTTGGAGTAGAGACTCATTTGCATCTGGTTCCTTTTTTCGTATTAGCAGACCCAGTATTCTTTAGTTTGGAAAGAAATCTACTCAATGTTGACTGATTATGACACTCTATAAGCAATATGACGGGAAGAACATCCTTCCTCACATAAAGTAACAATAGCACTCTTTCTTCGTGGTATCAAATGCACGTAACTCGCCATCCTGACACAAGCAAGGAATGACAGCAACTCTTGTAGAGCGTGCTTATATAGCTGAAAGTAACAGCTGATACAATATTACATCATCACCTATGCGTGTTAATCTTATCTGATACAATCTGTAAGAAATATTGCCATGTACTTACATTATTTGGATGACAATTACAATTTTAAGGGAGATGATACACTGTCTTTGAACACCAGTGTATCATGTGTGTGTGTGTTTTAATATTTATTATGTTTAAATACATAAATATAAGCAGAAATATGTTCAAATGCATAATTTTGAAATTTTGTGCACTAAATAACAGCACAGGAAATTTGAAATAAACTTCAGTGGAAGTGACTATTAGTATCTAAAATATATATATCAGTGGCATCGCATGCCCATTTAGGTTGAGTGTGCTTTTATTGGGGAGGGGGGAGTTTTATGCAACCTGCAGTACAAAATTTTGTTTTGTTAATTTGAATGTACGATTGTATTTTTATCAACGTGTGAAAGTTTTAAGAGTGCATAACGCAGCAATGCTCTTCTTAATTGGTCCAATGCATTTAGTTGTAGAATAATTTTGAATACTTTAATTTATTAACTAATATAATTTTAACTATACAATCCATAATTATGGACAACTTAAAGATTCCCTGTCAAATAAACAATAGCTATGCATCACAAGCATCGTTTAAGTGAGAAGCACACAGAGGGTTTACACTTCCTGGTGAAAAGATTAGAATATCATTGGCAAATACTAGAGTGAGGTATTATCTGCATTTTGTTACTTTTAAATACAAATATATAATATGCACAGAAATCTGAAAAAGTAAGAAAATATTATTTTTCTGGATTGAATAAAAGAATGGCTTAAAAAACTCATTTTACTTATTTATTTGTCTATATAATATCGGTGTAACTACACCATAGATAACTCTTAAAGAAAAACTATGGTAGTAGTGTGAAAGGCATCATTTCATCTATATCTCATATTGTGCTTATCCTTCACGAGTTGCCATGTATTGCTCTACCTCGAATAAGTAATACTTCACTAATAGAGAAGGCTATTGTCACTTATTCTCAATTGTCACCACCCAGATGGCACCATTTCAGAGCTAGTTGGCTTTTCATTGGTGGGTGGGCAGGTACCCTGGTATTATAAACATGGCAACACAGTTCTTGGGTTGTCATGTTTGCAATACCAGGGTACTCATCAGAGTCATTAGGCTTATAACACACACTCCTACTCTCTTTTTCCCTTTCCCATTGCTTATGTCACACCAAACTGACTGAACATTGCACTGTCCACCAATGTCAACTAGATGCACTTCTTAGATTTTGTGTTTCTTAACTAACAGCATAACCCCCTCCTCCCTTCCTACCCTGTCTATCCTTTCTGTACACACTGTACTCCCCAAATTCCAATTCTGCACTGCTTATAACTGTGTGACACCACATCTCTGATATCCCAATAATATCTGCCTTTGATGTCTTGACCAGCACTTAGTACTCATTATTAAATTTAAGTGTTCAGATTTATAAAGTTAAAAAAAATAGACAAAATTATTAGAAAATAGACAAACAACAATAAAACATAGATATAGAAAAAAATTTGCTTTCGCTGTAATATACAGTAAAATTCTTAAAAAACTAAGGAGAGACATTTCTAAATAATAATAACAAAAGTTTTAGAATTTGCTGTTGGTAACATATCAGTTGGTTCCCACTGTATAGAATTTAAAAACTGTCTGAGACCACTATAGTCACCTTTATGAAAGCAAAAACCCTTCCCTTTACCCCTGATGGTAGTTACATCTTTAAGAATTAGTACAGCTCACAGTATTTCTACTTTTGGTTATCTCTGAAGATCAATATTGATTCATTAATATGTACATATGTATATGTATGTTTTACATGTAAAACAGGCCCAAGTAATAGAAGAGAAGGAGGAGAGAGAAATGTTGCACATGTTGAGGAAGGACAGAAAAATGAAGGATAATGGAAAGAAGATGAGGAACAAATGGGTTAGGAAGTAAGGAAGAGAAGCAGGGGAAGGGAGGAGGAAGAAAACGGGAAGGGTCTGCTAACATTATGCAGTACTGAAGGCTTGAATATAAGGTGCAAACTCATGCTGTGATCTCTATAGATTGTAGCTCTTGTGGTGCTGATGTAAACAGATTGTAATCAGTGGCAGATCTTAATGCCATAATCTATTATGCAGGCATCACTAGGCACAAAGTTGTGGTGACCCTTTTCCAGCAATGCACAGCTACTGCTGAATGGAAACTATGTATTTAGCATTAAAAATTATGCAGTAAGTGCTGCCATCTCTTATCTGTGTTTCTAAGTCACTTAAGCTTCATTTGGGACACTCTGTAAAGAGGGATGTTTACTGAAAATGTGAGACATTTGATCACCTTACTGGTAAAGCACTGCACTACTTCCACAGAGTTAATGATTCAACAACACTTTTGAGGGGCAGTGAATACAAAATTGCATAAAAAATACTGAGACTTAAGACACTGAAAATATGGATAATATTTGTGTAAAAGTAATAATCAGATCAGACTATTGAAAGTACTAACCTCTTTCACTTGCATCATCAACTAAAATAAGTTCCTTAAGTAACTTCCGCGGTGACCTATTAATGATACTATGTACAGTACGCAGCAGAGTAGACCATGCCTCATTGTGAAATACAATAATGATGCTTGTGTCGGGAAGATCAGAAATACGGTATACCTTTTTCTTGCAGCTGAATAAAAAAATAAAGTTTGCTTCCTTACTTTATCATAATACTGAATAACTGTAAGCATTTAAATGTATTAACAGAACTGTTTATAAAATTTAAATTATAATAAGCCCTTTGTATAAGAAATACAAATGGATTTAGGAAATAAAAATAGAAAACCCCAAATGCTGATATACCTTTCCAAAATATTATTTGATGTAATATACCTATCCCAATATTGTTGTTGCAATTCTCCCAAAACACTTGTAAAAATTTATGTTTTCTCTACATGTTTATGCAGAGAACACATAAATGTCACAGACTACCAGATTTGGAATATATAAAGATGTAATACACATTTCCCATTGATGGAAGCCAAGGACTTTTCGACCAGCAAAATATTGACATGCATTGTCATGATGGAACATCTAGCCACCAATATGGAGAGCAGAATGTTCCCAGATGTTTTCTTGCAACATGCTGGTACACCACTCTAATAATGTCCATGAGGATTAGTGTATGTTTTTAAAATGTATTTTTAGTTATTACATAGATATAACATTTTACATATTATTATAATATGGATTTACTGTTTAAATGTGTTTAAACTAATTATATAACTATTGATAGGTGTTGTTTTAATTTTTTTTTATGTTACTCAGTATGTGCATCAAAATATTCTGTTTTCTGTAAATAAATAAATTTAATTAATTAAACATTATTTATGCATGTTACAGTATAAAACCAAACAATTATTAGTTTACAATACACAGAAAAAGTTGGTTGTATAATAAACATTATATATGCACGTATTCTTTTGCAGTCTGTGGAGTTAATTAGGTAAGATGGCTACAGGTAAAGGAAGGGATTAGGTTCTAATGCTTGACTCTGACAATGAGGAGCAAGATTTAGTTTCGAAAACCTTTCTCCATGAATGATGACAGAGTGGGCAACAATGTCCTGATGTACACTCTTTTCTGTATACAGGTTTGAAAACTGCAGGATTTAATGAATTCATGGGCTGTTAGTGATATCTTTTCTCTTTTTTTCAAGGTTGACAAATTAAAAAAAAGGCAAATTGACAAATTAAAAAAAAGGCAAATTGACAAATTAAAAAAAAGGCAAATTGACAAATTAAAAAGAGATTAATGCAGACTAAATATAAGACAATTTTCTTTTAACCATAATTAACAACTGGAACCATAACAATTTGCTGGTGAATACCACTAGTGTAGCTACCCTTTTTCGGGCCTGGAGGCAAAGAACATGTTCGGTCCCCAACTTAATTAATGAAAATTGCAAAAACAGGAGACAGCCAAAGACACCGGGCCACTAAAGGGCCCGGGCCCAAAGGCAATTGCCTTGCCTGCCTACATGGTAGCTACACCACTGGTGAATACATAAATGAGAATACGATTTATAAAAGGAAAATATAGGCTTTCTGTGCTTTGAAGATTCCACCTACTCTATTACAATCTCCCTGAATTGTGTTGACTAAATTGGCAAAATTTTCCTATACATGTTGCTCATTGGTACTTAATGAATAATAGCTTCTGAAAATCCATGCCCAGCTTATAAATGTCTCAGTTTTAATTTAGTTATATTAAATTGTGTATCTTTGCCATTATGGATTGGATTGGATTGGATTCCATTGGATTGGTTTCCATTGGATTCTAAGTTTTGCACTATTTGGTTGTTTTTACGTTATGGATATAAGTATATATAGATTCATTCTCTTAAATTTTAATTTTTAACTTTTTTAACTTTAAATTTTATTTTTCTTATTGATATATAGAGCAATTGCCATATATAATTACATAAATGAGAGGACATAAAAATGTAACTATAGACATAAAAATGTAACTATAGTATAGATACTATAAGCTTTCACTTGGTTTCCACTTTTATGGTTATATTTACCTTTCTCTCCTAACATCTGGTAATGTCCTGTTCACTGAAATCTTATCACTGGTTAAAAGATTAAAACGATTGATGTGAAATAAAGCCTTCATTTTATTTCTTTCATGAGGTAGCGTATAATATGCCTGGCCCATTTCTCCAACTCCAGGAACAGGAGAGTAATTATTGGTGTTCAAAATATCTGAAGTAAATGAAAAATACTTCAATTACCTATCTATAAGAAATTAAAAACAGGCTAACTTCACTAAACAAAGATCTAAAAATTTTAGAGAAAACAGATCATTATGCAATAACCATCAAAATATGTATCAGGATGATGACAGCACCATAATACAAATAAATAGCATTATACTTCTCTTATTTGCAAGGCAGCACCAATTGTTCTCTTCCACTTTATTCAACAATTACAAAAAAACAAAATAAGATGGTTTACCTTGTGAAGATTTTTTGAATAATTTTTGATAATTCTCTTTAATTTTTATTAAATTTTATAATTAAAAGCTATTATCAGAAAAACTTCTTAAGCTATTTTCAAAATGAATTTTTTTTATTTCTGGTTTTCAGACACCTAAAAGATAAGAGAGACCATATCTCTAAACCATTGATGTACTGATTCTTTTTGTAATAAAAGGGGTTTTAAAAATCGTGCAAGGTTGGGGGGGGGGGGTTAGAAATGCTTCCTTATTTCTTTGGTTAATAAAATAAACTGCAACAGGTGTCATATAAGAACCATAATAGTGGACTTTCACTACACACACACACATTATTTTTTTTTTAATTAAAACTCAACTAAATTCATAATGTAGCCTTTTTACTTAGTGATTATAGTACAAATACGTACCAATAAAGGTATTGGTATGCATTTGAGGGGAAAATGCCTTGACAAAGTAGTGCTGAAATGGGAGATATTATTTCAAATACATTTCGGCAGAAATGCACACAATACACAAAATTCTAGTCTGCTAGTAAATAGTTCTTTGCTGAAATTTCATGAATAAATTAACTAACAAAATTTAATGTATTACTTATTTAGTTAATATATTCATATTATGTTGCGAATTTAATCGAAATTCTCATATTTCCAGTTGAGTTACAAATGCACAGTAAACAATTAACTTTAGTTTAACAGCCAGACATCCAAAGTTTCTTCTGTGTCACACATTGATTAATGTCCATAAAATTAATCTTTTTAAGTAAATATTATTAATATAAAATCATTAACATAAATGCACTAAACTTTTAAAAATATACATAAAAACATTTATAAAAAAATAAAATGTGATTTAACCATCAGTTAATAAAAATTAAACCTTAATTGTAGTTCTAAAACGAATGGATCTTTTTCAGCATATTTCAGAACTTTCTAAAAAAAAATTGTTCACATTACATCCATTGTCTCTAACTTTATGGACTTTTGTCACTTACGTTGTTTAACATCATCTAAATATTGCACAAAACAAAATTACAAAATTTTGCCAGCCATAATTCTCTCTCTCTCTCTCTGTCGCCAGTGAGCCGCAATTGTTATGACAACAGTGGAGAACTAACAGTTCTTAAGTCTGATCATCTACATGTTAGATGGAACCAGCCTTCAGTTAGATGATCATCTAAATGTCAGATGAGGCTATCATTGAGTTAAACTCTACGTACTCCAATCGCTCGTGGCAGTACTCTGCGCAGTGATGGAAATGGTATTTTGGAATTGCTTACTGTTCTGTGGACATATGAACTTCCTTTAATCTCAACATTTTTATTGCTGCTATTATTGTTTTACCATGGGAATTGGACATGCGCATGGCATACTCGGCATAACTCAATCCTCTCTACCAGTATTTCAATCCCTGATTACAAGTAGTGTACGTCATGTCTTTTGTCCAGGAAACAGGCAAATCAGTCGCAGAACACATGTGATTTACGGACATAATACATACGGTGCGATATGGTCTAAATCACTGATGCGCCTAAAACCCTACAAAAATAACAACCACCTCTCTATTCTCCAATCTACCACACTCGATGAATTTAGCTCCCTGTGATTCCCCCCCCCCCGCCAGCTGAAAGCTTCCTTAAAAGGTCACAAATAGCAACAACAGAGGAAATTGTTCATAAAGCAACACGGGAACTACCAGTAATTTCAAATTAAGAATAATTTCATCTTCTTCATCTTCTATGAATAATTTCACCCTCTTCGTCTTCTGGAAGCATTCCTGATAAGCAATGCTTCCAGACGATGAAGAGGGTGGAATCAGTGTATACAGCAACAAGTTGTTCTAGTAGGGTTGTAGAAGCATCAACGATTAAGGTCATACTGCACTGTTTATATGTCCGTAAATTTCGTGTGTTCTGTGGTCGATTTGATGTTTGCTGGATGGCAAACCAGAGTTTTGGGAGAAAAAACTATGCCACTCTCTCCTAAGACCAACTAAGTCAGCCACGATGTGGAAAGGCCCCTAAAATTCCTCACCTTATCGAGTCCCGTCGATGAGGTGAGGAGGACGGTGATCCTACCAACTGTGCTACCCACGAGGGCACAGTGTTAAGAAGACTACTTCATAGGAGATACATCCAAATACACGTAGAAAATGTGGTGTAACTTGTGCAGCTTGCGGGAAAATGTGGTGTAACTTGTGCAGCTTGCGGGAAAATGTGGTGTAACTTGTGCAGCTTGCGGTGAAGCGGGACAAAATTTGGTAGTGGTGTACCATAGAACAACGATGAAATAAGGAGACAGCAAGGAATGTCGGACAGAGTATAATGGAATTATCAAAAAAGGTCACGTTAGAGAAGTCGTTACAAGATGCTCGAAAATACTCGATATGACATCAGTACTGCCTGTAATTCCCTCCAACGGCCAAACAGCGGTGAACCATGCTCGATATAAGGGTGTCTTTATGATTCTGCGGCAAGAAATCCCATTCTTCCACCATTGCAGACCTTTTCTCACCATGTGACCGAGGAGTTACTGTTTGCATCCCACACATGTTCGATCAGACTTAAGTCTAGTTGTTGTTATAGGAGCATTGGCGACTAAGGCCATGTATGTTGCTCCGTGTATATTGTCTGTAAATTGCGTATGTTCTAAGGTCGATGTTCTGTTTGCTGGACAAAAATTCCGAGTTTCCGAGAAAAAAAAAAAACCATGCTACCCTCGCCTGAGACCGATTAACTCGGTCACTTTATAACGTCTACAATCTGTTTGTAGGCTAAAACGGGACTCATCAGAGAACAGAACTGCGCCCCATTTGTCAGGGCTCCAAATCCTGACAAATTAAAACTGGTGCCATGTTCATGGCATCAGTTTCAATTAGCTCTGCGGTAGTTTGGGGTTAATGGGACACAAACTGACTTCCATGCATAGAGTGCATTTGAATTCAGCCTTCTTAACACAGTCCAGTTACACATGTTTTCACTTGTAGCCGCAGCGACCTCAAGAGACAGTTGATGACAGGACATTCTCTCTTGTTATTAGAGCCAGATAGAGGTCTGTTCTGGTTGACACAGACCTCGGGCGACCTTGGCAAGCTCTTCTTGTAATAGTTCCTGTCTCCTGAAACTACTTCCATAGTGCCGAGACGACATTGTGTGGCACATTAAGCCAATGTGCCACTTCCACCTGCAACTGCCTGGCTTCAAGTCATCCAGTGACCCGCCATCTCAAAGAATCATCTAAACGATGATGACTTGCCATCCTGAGTACTGGAGATGTGGCTGTCCCACTAAGAAAGCCATAAAACGGAAATCAGATGATGATGTGGTCGCATCCCATGTTTTGAAAGGTATGAATAATTTGCATATCGTGCGGCTCTGTAATGAGGTGTGGTAGATCGATTTCTATTAGATACTCGGAATTTGGATGCCAGGATGCCTATTATATCAAATATTCGTCTTCGATGACACTGTTCACAGTAAAATATTCATGATATTCATGAAAAATATTTTGTTCAATTAATTTTGTCGAGAAGTTGGTAAGGTAGCTGGTAATGGTTCATCATTTCTCAACAATTAGTTCCCAAACATTTTATCACACCTCACGTAAAGTGCTTGCATCTCGTTCTCGGTTTACTGATTTGAAGAACGAAAAATCAAAGTTTCTAGAAGCAAAAAGCCATGAAGTTCATCTCTGAGTCCGACTAATTCGACCAGGGTGCGAATAAAGAAAGGCCATCGAAATTTCTCGCATCAGTGACATGATTCAAGTCCCTTTACATGTAATCTGAACGAGGGAAGGTAATCTCCTACACCTCCCCCCACCACTGTTCTCTGATTTTCTATATAAAGTGCATTGTCCCATTGTGCAAAAACAAGAAATAATAATAATTTTAATATTCAATAAAAATTTGTATCAACTCTTTGAATCTTAGATAAGGCAGAATCTGTTCCGGGCTCCACTCCTAGAAGGACTCTGACACTGAGAAATTTGCATTACAAAAAGAAAAATATTCTGCATTCTTTGCTTACTGTTTTTTTTGAAGAGAAATCGCAGATGGTCGATGATTTTCCTCATTTTTGATCTTTTCTGCAATAACTTTGAAAAATTCTTAAGAAATCAGGTACTCATACATTAAAATTCGGAAAAACGGTCTCGTTTACGATTTAAACTATTAAGTCTGCATGTAGACAAACAGGTTCGAACCACACTCATCTCAAATGCATGTATTAATGTGCCACTAGTGTAGCTACCCTTTTTCGGGCCCGGAGGCAAAGAACATGTTCGGGCCCCTACTTAATTAATGAAAATTGCAAAAATAGGAGACAACCAAAGACGCCGGGCCCCTAAAGGGCCCGGGCCCATAGGCAATTTCCTTGCCTGCCTACATGATAGCTACGCCACTGTAGTGTGCCCCGCTTGAACACTCGGCTATGTCTGGTCTACGTTTGTTATCAATGGTACAGTAAACAGAAGGATCTTTCGACAAGATGCTCTTAATACGAAATCAGGGCCGAGCAAAAGTACTCGGGGACCCGGATGCAAAAGTGGTTAAGGGTCTTCGTTTATTAATGTTGAGACTTTGATGGCACCCTCGATTGGGGCCCTCTATATCGGGGGTCCAATGCACCTCCCACCATTTGCACGGATCTGTATAAAGTTGTCAAAAAATTTATTAGGTACCTGTTGCAGGACACCTAAATATTTAATTAACATGAAATTCATGAGGTTCCATGTCTCATCTTTCAATGTTCATTGGTTATAACTGCAGTATAGCATTTTTGTTCCTTCTTGCACAATATGGATATCCAGTGGCGGCTCGTGACTCTGATGTTTGGGGGTGCTGCGTCTTAAAGTTACATTAAATTGTCTTGGTTATAAGACTTGTAGACATACACAGTAATAATAATAAGCCAGTTAAAAATATTACAAAACATTAACTAGACATTTACCATTAACAGACTTGAACTTTTATTTAACAACAAAATCCATTCTTTGGTTTTTATTTGTTGAAAATAGATTAATAACTTTTTCATTCAAGTTTGGCGCACTGTTGACCAAGCTTTTCTCTATTGAAAGCATTGCTTGAACATTTAGCCTTTCCTGATTCACAGTGTTCCTTAAAAATATTTTTATTCTTTTTAATGTCGAATGGCAGCCTTCGGGCTCTGAAGTAGTCATCGGAATGGTCAAAAGAACTTTTATGAGTTTTGTAAGTTCACCAAGAACTTCAGCTAGATTATTTTCTGAGATAAATTTCAGCAAGGCAGTTAATTTGCAATAATTGTGTAGATCATGTCTGCTATAGAAAACTTGTAATTCCATAAGAAGTTGTTCTCTTTCAATCATGGGATATGCCTCAGTAGTCTCCCGTACCTCTTCCATGGGCATTTTCGTAAGAAAAATAACAAAGTTCTCCTGTTAAATAATTTAGCAGCAATTAATTGCTTTGTAAAAGAATTTCTCTCACCTATGTGAACACTTATATGGTCGAATACTTCCTTCACTTCAATCATGAGTGTTTCTGAAGGATTTTCACAGTACATTGAATTCCTGATTTTTAGAATGGCATTCTTGAAGTTTCCTATATATTCATGTACACTGTGCTGCCATTTTATTAGGTACATCCCTGCTGTGCACACAAATGGTTTGTTCCACAACGTTGCAAGTCACATGACCACAGTTGTGGATATAAATGCAGCAGAACAACCTTTCTAGTATCAGTTAAGCTTACAACCGTAGCAATAATGTGGAAAAGGAGTGATCTAACGGACTTCAAACGTGGCATGGTAGTAAGTGCAAGACGTGCTGGACAAAGCATCTCTGAAACGGCAGTTCTCCTGAACTTTTCACGCACCACAGTTTCAAGGGTGTATCGAGAATGGTGCAGAAAAACATCCTCTCAACGGCACTCCTGTGGAAGAAAATCGCTTGTTGATGAGAGAGGTCAGAAGAGAATGGCTAGAATTGTGCAAGCAAACAGACGGGGCACAATGTCGCATATCACGTCAGAATACAACCTTGGTGCACAGAACAAAATATCGTAACGGACCACTAGTCGCACTTTGTCGCGAATGGGCTACAACAGCCAACGACCACATCGCGCACCTTTGTTATCAATGGAGAACAAGAGAGCGCGCCTGTGGGCACAGCAATACCAGCACTGGACTATCGAGGGTTAGAAAACAGTTGCTTGGTCTGACGAGCCGAAGTTCCTGGTGCATCATGTTGATGGAAAGCTCAGAATTTGGCGCTAACAACATGAACCCATGGACCCGTCATGTCTGACGACTACTGTGCAAGGTGGTGGGGGCAGTGTTATGGTGTGGGGAATGTTTTCTTGGCACACGTTGGGTCCATTGATACCCATAGATTCACGTCTGAATGCCACATCGTACCTAAACATCGTTGCTCACCAAGTGCATCAGTTCATGTTGACAGTTTATCCTCAATCAGATGGTTACTTCCAGCAGGATAATGCGCCGGTGCACAAAGCCCGAATCACTATGGAATGGTTCCAAGAACAAGACAATGACTTTTCTTTGCTGCAGTGGCCCGCTCAGTCTCCTGGATCTCAATCCTATTGAACATCTTTGGGATGAGCTGGAAAGGGCTGTCACTGCAGGCCTACACCTCCGTCGAATCTCAAGGAACTGAGTGCACACTCATGTCTGCATGGTATTCTATTCCTGCACAACGTTTTCAGCACCTCGTTCAATCCATGTTTAGAAGAATTCAAGCTGTTTTGAAGGCTAAAGGAGGCTCAACATGCTACTAGGTAGATGTACCTAACAAAGTGGCAGCACAGTGTATTTTAACTGCCTCAATTTCTTGAGATTGCATTTGATTAAAAATAACTTCCACGCGAGGCATTATCTGATGGAAAAGTTCTAACCAGAACTTGAATTTTTCATTATTCAAGATGTGCAAAATTCCAGTTACTTCTGAAATAGTCTTATCTTCGTTTGCTGTTGCTTGTAGTTTCTCCGTGCACTTTTTTAAGGATTCAAAATTTTTATAAACACTGTTCACGATGCGTATATTGAAGTTCCATCTTGAGGAAGGTCGGGCAACACGGCTGTTCATATGATTTCTGAGAACAGAGAGAAGCTGTGGTGATCTCGAGAAAAATGTTGGTATCGACATGAGGTTCGAAAAGAATATTCTTGAATCTCGGGTACTACTTGCTGCATAGCAATGAATAAAATGTGCATTTTTGTACACTTCTTTTCTTTTAGCCTGAATTCCCCCTTTTTTGCGTTTCATCACACACCAGGTTTTGAGTATTTCCTTCGAGGATTATGTCTAACTGATCTAGAATGCACTTCGATATTTCGTCTGCTGTTTGGTTTTCTGGAGTGAAATGTCTCCATTCAGTTCATATCTCAGAACAATTACCATTTGTATATGTTCTGAAACATCTGTTGTGTCATCAGCCATGGCAGCTACGAATGAAGCGTCTTTAATTTCTCTTTTTATTTCATCCCGGCATATTTGCAGCAAACAATCAAGAATATCTTTGTGAATAGTTTTTGAAATGCCTTTAAATGATGAATTACTTTCTAAATGTTTCTTTAAATTGGAATCTAATGTACAGGTGAAATTTATTAATCCTCTGTATACCCCTGGATTTTTAGAATCTCTTTTTCGTCAAGTCCACGTAAAAGAATTTCAAACTGTCCACAAAATTTAATGCAGTCTATTATTTTAAATAATACCTCACGATTCTTGGTTACGTTTCTCTTATGTTTGCAGATCGAAAGTCTGTAGGCCTCACTAAGCTGCTCTTTAATACATGTATTTACGCTTCCTAAAAGCGATAGTGAAATCACATTATCAAAATATGTTTCTTCGAACGCTCATGTTTTACAGTTTTTTCTTACATTCTGTTTATGTTTGTAAAGCCACTTTTTGTCCACGTTAAGTCACCTCCGAAGAGTAAACATGGAAAACAAAACAATGCATTTTTAACTTCACAACCACAAAGACAACTTTTCCTTTGGCACCATTCACTTTTAAAACTGCGAATATATTTCTTATTATTACTTATTTCCCGCTGAGAAATTTGAATCTTTGGTGTGGAGTGGCCTTCTTTTTTAATCGCATTTTTTTCTTGGAGAGATAATTGTGAAAAACTAAGTTGCTGAAGTTTATTCACTGTCACGCGATTTACTTCATGGGGAAGCCTGGAGGCCAAGATCGGATCAAATTTCACAAAATCGTGTGTAATAGAAATAATGTTTTACTTACACATCACCTCATAATATAACTTCAACTTACCAAGTTCAAGCTCAATTCGCAATTAGGCTATAATCACATAATTACACTGTTGAATGTTGAGTATTGACTTAATGCTGATATTATTTAGTTACTTAATGGGAATTCGAGCGAATAACAAAAAGACACCGACATTGTGGCTACACACCCATCATGATCAACGATGAAATTTGCACTACGCGCTTTACAGTGATTTTGATTCGTTTCACCTATAAAAAATGTATATTGGCAAGTTGCCAATGACAACCAACTACCAGATATTCACTGGAATGCAAAATATTGTGAAGATTATAACGAAAACCTCTACATGCAAATGGAACGGGCAAGTAAGCGTCAATGTCTTATTATGGGTGATTTCAATTTGCCTCTAATTGATTGGAGTAAATGGGAAGGAAACTCGACATGGGGAACAAAATTTTTAAATCAACTAGATGACTGTCATTTGTATCAACATGTCAGGGAAAGTACTAGAGAAAAGAATATCCTAGACTTTATCATCACCCATGAATCAGATGACATAACAGGGCTGACAGTAGAGGAACCAGTAGCAGGAAGTGATCAGGGAGTTCTGCAGTGGATGATGATGAGAGAGGTAGCAGTAGTAAAAGGCAAAGGAATGAGTTTTAATATCAGAAAAGGAAATTATGATGCCATAAGGTACTACATGGCCTCTATTAACTGGGTATATATCGCACAGAGAATGAATACAATTGAACTGTGGTATGCTTTTAAAACATTAATCACAGATGCCTTGAATGCGCATATACCATTAAAAAATTACTCCACGAGGAGGGCTCCAAGTTGGATGAATAGTGAAGTTGCCACATTACTTGAGCAGAAAAAGGTTGCAGAGCAATAAAAAGTACTGAAGCCTATAACAGCTACAAGATGATCTGTAATAGAGCCACAGAAAAAGTTCGACAGGCAAAGGCAGTTTATGAGAAATCACTAGCAAACAAAGCAAAGAGGGGAGTAAGGAATTCTTTACATATATGAATGCCAAGAAGAGCAGGACAAACCAGATCGGACCTTTACGTAAGGGAAAGGGGATAGTATTAAATACACCAGCTGCCACTGCAGATGAACTCAACAGTTATTTTGCATCGATATTTACAAATGAAAAACCTTTTATGGCAATGGGAAATTGTGGGAGCGAAGTTGAAAAATATGTAATTAATGATATTGAAATTTCGCAAGATTATTTAATGAAAACACTTTCGAGCCTACAGGCCAGTAAGGCTCCTGGAGTTGATGGAATATACCCTATAATCTTAAGGGAGGCAGCAAGTGAGTGCATTGAACCATTGAGGCTAATTATGCGAGCATCACTAGACTCTGGGAAGATTCCGTTGGATTGGAAAAGTGTCAATGTATCTCCCATATATAAGGGTGGCTCTAAGAGTGAATTGGGAAATTATTGACCTGTCAGTCTGACTTCAGTGGTAGGGAAAATCATGGAGGCAATGATCAAGGGTGGAATTCAGGATCATTTGGATAGAATTGAAATTCTCAAGGATACTCAGCATGGTTTTGTAAAGGGAAAATCATGTTTAACAAATCTGGTTCGCTATTTTGAAAGGGTCACTCACGAGCTGGATTTAGGGAATAATTTCGACATTGTTTATTTAGATTTCAGCAAAGAGTTTGACTCAGTCCAACATGAGCGGTTGCTTTATAAGCTGGAACATGTTGGAATCACTGGGAAAACCCTTAGATGGATAGCAGGATGGCTTCAGGGCAAGAGGCAGAGGGTTGTGATAAATGGTTATTCCTCAGATTGGGTTAATGTAAGAAGTTGGGTTCCCCAAGGACCACTGTTGTTTTTAATTTTCATAAACGACATCGATGAAGGGATAGAGGGCGTGATGCCTACATTTGCAGATGTTAAAATTGGTAGAATAGTTAATGATCACTGTCAAGCTGGGCTTCTTCAGAGAGACCTAGATAGACTTCAGGAATGATCAGAAAAATGGCAGCTATGCTTTAATCCAACAAAGTGTAAGGTATTACACATGGGAAACAGTAATCCTAAAATAACTTATTCACTTGGTGGAGTTAAACTAAACCCAGTACTGGAGGAAAGGGACTTGGGTGTTACGATACGGTCAGACATGAAATTCTCTGAGCATTGTAAACAGGTTGCAAGGAAGGCCCATTGTGCCCTATCGATGATCTATCGAACTTTTGCAAGTAGAGATAGGGACGTGATAATCCCATTATATAAGGCTTTTGTTAGACCACCCTTGGAATACTGTGTTCAAGTATGGAGACCGCACCTAAAGAAAGACATCGAACGTCTTGAAAGGGTGCGAAGACGGGTAACTCGCCTGGTGAGATCGGCAAAAGGGTGTCCTTATGAAGAAAGACTTCGAATATGTGGGTTGCAGAGTTTGGAAACTAGACACCTTAGAGGAGATTTGATTGAGGTGTTTAAGGCTCTGGGAGGCATCTGTAAAATGAATCAGGACGAAATTTTCAAGATTATAAATGATGCTAGAACTAGGGGACATAAATTCAAGTTACAGGAGGAAATGTTTAGATTTTACTGCAGGAAGTTTTATTTTAGCCAGCGAGTTATAAATTACTGGAATAAGTTGCCTACATGTGTGGTACAGGCTGACAGTTTGGTGAAATTCAAAGTTCATCTGGATAGTACCTTCGGGTGAGGGAAGCGCATAGCATGATAGGTTTAATTTCCTTTTCTTTTATTAATTATTATTTTATTTTATTTATTATTTTTTTTAATCATTGTTTTATTCGTTTTTTTTTTTTTTTTTTTTGTTTTTTTTTGGCTGGTGCAGCATAAGCCATAGGGTTTCTTGCACCATGCGGCCATTACTAATACGTCACTGCCTGGTGCACAGTGAGACGTACGGTTAATTAAATTTCAAAGTTGGAAACGATTTCGTGTTTTTATTCGTTTATTATTGAAATGATTACTGGAAATAGAGGATGCGCATACTATATGCTGGTTCTGTTAATAAAAATATTCATTGTGTTGCCTTGTTCTTCACAAAATTTATATAACTCCATACACTGTGTATCTAGATTTAAATAAATCTAGTGGGTGCTGCAGTGCCTATGGACGAGCAGCCTCTGTGCATATCTGTATGGTTAATTATTAGGAATTAACTGCAATCAACAGTTTCAGCATCGTGGTTCTTTCTATTCCTTATATCCGTTTTTCTTGTCCGCTTCGCGAGCCCCCTATGAAGAGCGGGCCCTGGGGTACTGCCCCGATTTCCTCGTCCTAGTTCTGCCGCTGTCTCTGCTTGTTCTTTCACAATGAAAGAACAAGCCCTGGGTATTTTCGAATAAAGTCCCAGTATTGACCGAAGGATTTCTAAAGATTCAATGGGCTGTAGTTAGCCGATCTCAGGAGGAGGGAGTAGAATTTTTCTGGTTTGCTATTGCGAGTTTTGCAGCCCAAATGACACGTAAACCTGTAATCACAAGCAATCTACATACGTATATAGTGCTACCTCCGTTTCGTTGGAGCATTTAACCATGGTACTAAATACCAATTCTCGTAACCTGATCAGTTATCCCATCCATAATGAGAACTGCAAAATCATATTTGTGGTTTTGGAGTGGTAGCGAAGTACTGTATTGGATACTCTAGCCGCATGAAATTTTTCTTTTTAGGGTACATAAATTTCGTTAAAAAAAAATAACAGGGATACATATATACATGTATTCAGAAAATTTTAAACGACAAGTTAACAAAAACATTCAACAGCTGTCAGTTCAAGAAGGGACATGCATTTTTCATAGCGATCTGTGGTTAATTTTTCACAGGTCTTCCTTTCCAGAAGCGCAGTACATTATTTACAGCCTATTGTTGTGAACGGACAAGCAGAAGCAGTGACAGAACCAGGATGAGAAAATTAGGGGAGTTCCTCGAAGTCCGATCTTCATAAGCAAGAAATTGGGGTGGGGAGCTCGCGAAGCACACCAGAAGTGTGGGAATGAGGAATAAAAAGAGCAATGGTGCTGAAATTACTATTATTATTTATTAATTTTTCTTTTCTTTTATTTTATTTATTATTTTTTTATTTAATTAATTAATTTATTTTTTGTTATTTTGCCACACTTGTGATGTCAACAGCTACGGGATGTTTTCACTTTGGCCATCGTGTCCAGAGTAGTGATGGGTAAAATTGAATGATTTCCGTAATCGATTACGAAGTTAATAAAATTCCAGTGAAACTATCGAAACTTAAGTTCTGAATTGTCTTACACACAAGCGATGGGAACACACACACAAGCCCCCTTGTGTGTGTGTTCCCATCGCAGCAGCCACATTCGCGATAATACCTTTCTTTTTGATTATCAAAAATCCATAATCGATTATTATCTCTCGATTATGCTCAGAAGTAGTCCAAAGGACAGTATATGCCACACAGCCAATTTCATTATACCTTTACTACAATTTTATTACAAATACATTATTATACCAGCACAACAGTTAACTGTGCTGTTTTGACTGTGCTTTTTCTTTTTTTTTTTCTTTCCTTTTTTTTGTCTGTCTCGATCACATTGTACGTATCCTCGCGTTCTAACCCGAAGATTACGATCAACCCTAATTGCCTCCGGTCGATTTTTCGCTGGCGAAAGTAAGTTGAGAGATACTTCTATTTCTGATTAGAAATTGAAAAATCTTTTACGGCATATTTTCCCTCCATTGCTGTGTGAGTTGGTCATGAATGACTGAAGCATAGTTCAAAGTCCGAAACTCTGACTTTTCGTAAATCGCCAGGAACAATTAAATCACTGTAAAATATACTTGGGACTGACGAGCAACCTTTCTTGGCATTAGCATTAGTTGAGGCATATGATGCAAGAAAGCAAGCTTATACAGTATCAGCCAAAAAAAAAAAACCCTTCCCATTTCACCCATCCTGTCATTCCAAAAGTTTGTCTAGTTCAATTTATGTAAGCTCTCAACTTCCACAACAACAGATGGAAGTCTGTTCTAGCAATCAACTACCCGCTGGCTAAAGACAAACTTCCGCCCATCTCTTCTACAACTGTCTTTCCTCAATTTGAATCTATGCCCCCTCAGGTTCTTAATCTGAGCAAGCGGAAGTATTCCATCAGCATTGAGCCTGCTCAAACCATTCAAGGCCTTATACACCTCAATCAGATCACCTCGCAGGTGCCTAATCTCCAAACGCTGTAATTTGCAGAACTTCTTGCTTCAGAGCCCATCTATTCTTTTTCCGCACTTGAGCAGAAGTTTAAGAAATGGATAAAAGCAGAAGAGGCATGCCATGAGAGTCCAGATCGGCACTTCGATATGTACAAACTTCTGTTAATAATCTCTGTAAGAATATCTAGAGACCAGGGCCCTACTTGAGGACGAAAGCTCATGTGTTTTGTCCTAAAATACAAGCGGCATGATTGAAATGCATGCCACGTCATACATTAGAAAGAATTAATAACATTTTAAATTTTAAAAACTATTTTCTTAAATGCATTACTTTAAAATCAAATCTTATTTATAAAATACAACCTTACCTTTTGTTAAATTGGGTTTAGGATCCCAAGGTAGATCGTTGCCAATATAATGCCCTACAATCACGTGGATTCCACGTTTATCAATGTATTCTTTTTGTTTCTTGTCATTACGAAGCAGCATTACGACATCATCGTTTTCCGAATTCCGTAGTTGTTGGAGGCTGAATACAACGAAAACTGTGGCAATAGCTGGAAAAGTTAATAGCACAGAAGTGAGCCTGAAACGTCGCCTACAGAGTCGGAACTTCATTACTAGACCTTTATTCAATCTTTAAGAAGTAGTTTGCCTTTTCTTTTCTTTTTTTTTTTTTTAATTAGTATCTCTGCATGGAAAACAAAGATTTTCAAAACAAATTATTTCCTGGCGTCGAGAGGTCATATGAACAAATCTGATGAGCATTTTATCGTATATGAAACATTCGAACAGTTTTATGGCCCTCACTGGGATTTTTTTCGGACTTACAGGAACCAGGATTAGGAACGTTTATCTTTGCTTTGATACGAAATATTCAATAGGCCTAATATACAAAATTAAGATATTAAAAATCATTATTGAAGATGACAAAAACATATTTAAGAAAACTAATGATTAAAAACATACTTTTAAATTGCTAAAAATCACTCGAATACTTCTTTTTTTAAATAAGCTAATATATTAAGCAATAACAACTGAATTTATTTAATTCTGTAAACATTTATAATGACCAAAAGGTGGTGCTAGTAGTTAAAAATGCAAAACAAATAACAATAAACAAAGTCACAGCAAATGGTGTCGTGTACTGTTTCAGTTTTAAATGCATCTCTAGTCAGAGAGAATATCGATAAATGTTCTTTAGAAAAAAAAATACTTAAGCATTAGAGGAAAAACATTAACTATTCTTCTTAAGAGATAATTAGACGAAATATGTGTTATCTTTATCTGTCTCTTCATTCACAGCTGTTCCAAAGTGACATAATATTGGTCAAGCCTCAAACAAGTGCCTTACGACCAGTTGCAGTTCAGGAGCAGGAGCAGGATCAGTTCGCTCTAAGTTAACTGAATAAACGAGAGCACTATAAGAGAGAAATGTTGATATTGATAGTGAGAGGAGGGGTAAGCTTACGAAGTTTTGCTGGACAGCTTCTAATGAATCTTCCTACAAGGATTCCAAGCAGCGGCATAATCGATGAATGGCAGAGCAGTTACTTTGTACATAAGGACGATATATATGTAATCTTTAAAGCGGAAAGTATTCCTCTTGATGAATCCAATCATTTTTAAAACTTTGCTCATGACATGGAAGATATGGTTGTCAAATTGGCAGCTGCTTGAGAAGATGACTCTTACGTTCTGATCCAATGTAGTAGGAATATTCCAAATTATTACATGATCTGGAAGTTGAGAAAGAGATAGACTAGCACTTTAGATGGGTTTATCAAGAACCTGTTGTATGTACGAGTTTGTTTAGAGCTTGCTAGAGTTCATTATGGCGAGGTGGTATTAGAAATAGATAAGTAGAGTTCGATGTCATCAGCAAACGTCAATAACACCACAACTTTTTTCACCATGTGATTGAGTTAGCCGGTCTTAGGCGAGGTTTGCAATTTATTTGTTTATTATTATTTATTTTATTTTATTGTTATTATTATTATTTTGTCTAGCAAACAGGTAAAATAGATCACAGAATACCCGCAATTTACAGGCACACTCACGCCTCATAGTCTTAGTCACTTTGGCACTTAACACACACACAATGAGAATTGTCAAAGAAATGCATAACTATTTGTCAACTGCTGCAATTAAAATAGTTAAAATGAAGTTGTAAATTCCTCTGTCCATGCATCATTCGATAATTCATTATGGTATCTTAACTGTTGCTCAATGATTTCTCAAATTCATTTCTGTTTATCTGCAAGGTGTCAAGAAGCTATGACCATTTTTATTTTTTTGAAGGATTCCAGTCACAACTTCTGTAAAAAAATAAAAATTTCTTCACCCGGCCTTCTTTCAAAATAATATCCACAACTGTGATAAATCAGCTGATTTGAATTTCCTGCCACACTTCTGATAGTCCATAAAGTCTTCTGTGATCTTCAAGGTCGAAAGATGGTCTACGACAGTGGTGCGCAAACTGTGGGACGCGACCCCCCAGAGGAGTCGCGGAAATTTTTAAATAAATTTGTTTTTGTGTACATAAAAGCTAAAAACCTGTTGCCAAAATTACTTTTTCAATACTGTAGGTGTAGAACCTTGCTATTCGAACTAAGTCTGAGATACGAATGAACCCTACTGCCCACCGCGCCTTAATTTGTTCCCTGGCCATGGACACACAAAAAGCAGCTGACTAGTGCGACTTCTCAGTATGTATTGATACTTCTACTCAATTAATTCCTTACGGTAATCCCTTTAGCTGTTAATTCGTGCTTCCTACAGGAAAAATTCTCAAATTGCCTGTACTGTATTGCCTAAAATCAGAGGTGCGAATGTGCGGGAGCAGTAAATATACATAGCAAGTGTGTCGCACGCAGGCGCGGCGCTAAGGTTTTTGGCTCCCCTAGACAGAAATGTATTTGGTGCCCTTGAGATACTTTTATTAAATATTATTATAATAAAAATTTTGAATTTCGGCGCCCCCAGATGTTACTTACCGTGTTTCGTCGACTCTGGTTGCACGCAAGCTTTATTCTGCTTCGTAATTCAGTGCATTCTCCTTGCTGCAATAAAAATTATTTCAATAATGCATGGAGAAAAATACAGCAATGATTTAAAAACCATTCCTCTGTCCAGAGACACAGTTTCGAGGCGTCTTACAGTCATCGGACAACATAAAATTCAATTTATTAAATCGACTGAGAGAAAGTCCAATTTTTGCAATACAATAGATGAATCCACAGATATTTCAAACCTTGCTCAATTTATTGTATATGTTGGATACTGCTACGAGGGAGATATTTTGGAGAATTTTCTATTTTGCAAAGCTTTGGAAGGAAGAACGACGGGCCAAGGAAGTATTAGAAGTATTAGGGAAGTATTAGTAGCCAAGGAAATGCAAACTGATTTGCACGAAGTTTTGAAAGATGCAGTACGTGTGACCAACTTTATTGAAAGCTAAAAATAATGTGCTTAGAAGCTTAAATAGCAGACTTTTCACTATACTTTGTAATGAAATGGGATCCGCTTATGAAACGCTTCTTTTATATACGAGAGTGAGGTGGTTGCCCAGTGATAAAGAGTTGCGACGTCTTTTTGACCTCAAACATGAAGTTTTATTGTTTTTATCAAATACAGATCAGAATCTTGCTCAGTTGTTTACAATTAAAAAATGGCTTGGAAATCTTAGCTACCTTGTTGATATATTTGAAAAACTTAATGAGTTTAAGTTAAGCTTGAACAAGGACAGGGAACAAATATATTAGTACTCATAAGCTTTCAAAAATAAACTTAACCTTTGGAAAACTGAATTTGAGCGAAATAATACTGAAATGTTCCCATGTTTTTCTGATTTTGTTAATGAGTAATAATATTGGCATTTTACAATTTAGGGATGTCATTGCCACCCGAATTTTTCCAAACGATTTAATATATCTCCAAAAAAAAAAAGTTGTATTAGATTCGTGATCCCTTTGCTTTTGAAATTTCTTCATGTCCCAAAATTACCATTGAGCAAAAAGGAAGATCTCATCGACCTGTAGTCTGATGAAAGATCTGACAAAGCGTCTGACGTGCTCGTTTCAAGACTACTTGTGAAAAATTTTGTCTTTCTCTTCGAGATGAGTATCCAAAATGATCAAAAATGGTGATACAAAGATAGCTTTCGGGTCTACATATTTATGTGACGTTCGTTCTCAAAATTAACAGCTATAAAAACAAAATAGTGTTCCAGACCTGATACAGACGATGACATGAGATTAGCATTTTCAAATATTGCATCCAAATATTATCGGTTATCCAGGCTCATCCTTCTCATTAATTGTTTTGTAATTGTTCATTTTTTATTGTTTTGTAATCTTAATTGAAGAATAAGAATTTGATTTGTTGTTTTTGCTGTATTCAATAAAAAAATTAAATAATTATTTTAATGCGTAAATTAAAAAGGAAAATTTTTTTTTATTCCTTTCTCAGTACTCAAATAAAATTTTCTAGTACATAATTTATAAAATGCCATTTTTCTTCTCTAAAAATCTTGTCATCCTCCCTCGGGGTTTACATTGAGGAGTCGCATCAATTTTATATTTAATAAAGGGGGTCGCGAGCGAATTAAGTTTGCGCACCACTGGTCTACGAGACACCGTGCTTCGGTCCACAATATCATTATTACAAGGAGCTTCCTTCAAGGGATTATGAAGGAATATCTTAGGGCATTCCGAGCACGCAGTGTTCTAATTTTAATGTAAGCTTGTTGTTAATACAGTGAAGGAGTAACTATATTTAAATTATCTTGTCAGCAAGTAATTCCTAGTAATTTGAAACATGGACAATACTGTCGTTAATTTTCTATCAAAATTTCTTCAGTAATAAATAGACCCTTTGATGGCAGGAATGTTAAGTTTGAGCAAATAATTTGGTTGTGCAGTGTCATTAATACAATAATATTTTCACATTACATTCTCTTTCACGTGAGCAAGCTGAAGCCGAATGAAAACTCTGGCGGTGATCCCATCCCATCCCATGCCGACTTACGTGCATTAAAGCATCATTTCTGCTGGAGATGAATATGTAACCCGAGGAAGTAACTTGAGAAGAACACACAATCGTGTTATCAACCAAAGTCTATCTATCGTGTAAAGTAAATGTAACCTCTTAGTTACATGTAATATACAATCATAGAAAGGTATGGAAAAGAAAAATATGTGAGAGATAAAAAAACAAAAGAAAGCAGAGAAAAGAAAATTTGCTTCTCATTTTATATGAATTATGTATCGATTAAATAAACAAAAATGCACAGCGTCTTCTGCAAAATTGTCAGATGTAGTCAGAGAAACTCCTCCGTTAAGTATTTTTTTTCAAGTTGATTGGAATTTGACTTTTTCTAGATGAAAATACGTTCCTATATATACTAAAAAAATATATCGATATCCGTCCTTATGCGGATATCGATGTGTTCTTTTATTTTCTTCGTTCTCTTGATTGAGTCGTTGGTTGGTAGTTTGGGAATTTTTTCAGGTAGCAGTACGACCCACTGAGGGGCCCAATAGTATGATCAGTAATCGATTATCGGAAACAACATATATTAAAAAACATATGGATGTTTACCAGGGTGGATGTTGGAAATCTTGGAAATATTCCTGCAGGTACAATTTTTGGATGGTCGATAATTGATTTGTCGTCTTGAAAGAATCCATCGCAATCCAGATAAAAATGAAGCATCACACAGTGAAATTGGTCAGATACGACAGATATTTATTTGAGGTAAAACGATATTCCAACGGTATGAACGGACCAAGTCCCTACCAATAGAACATACCCCATACCATGATACCACCTCCACCCACTTGAGTGGGGAACACGATACCGTCTGCATACATGGCTTCATACCACGCTTTCATCCTACTTTTGGTACAAAAAAGTATAAATCAAGACTCGTCACACCATATGAACTTTTTCCACTGCTCTACAGTCCAGTCTTGGCGTTAGCTCCAGTTGAATCTTTCGATATTTTATCGGCACACTACTACTAATCCATGATTCTTCAACTCCAGCCAAATAGTTCGGTTGGAAATGGGTTTTTCTTGCTTGAATTGAAATTTTTACTGCACACTGGACCCTTCTTTTCTGAAGCGCAGTTCGTTTTAAATTCCTGCGATCTCGTTGTTCCAGTGCAGACTTTCTAGCTCTTTAGAGCCAGAAAGTCGGTACTCCCCTTTCGTCTACTATCTGTTACTAATTATAGACTTTTTGAGATGATTGCTTTTGACACACCAGTGGTTTCATTTGTTTTTTTCAATTATGGCTCCTGCTAAACGTGCTCTAACAATAACATCTTTCTAAAAATCGAAAAGATCACCTGTCTTGCCCATGACTGGATCCCTTAAGAAGCCCAAGAAAGCGTGTAATATTTATCTAATACCAAGGGACTTATGATCATACTATGTGACAAATTACGTTTGCGTACTGTACGCTTAACTATCTGTTGAAGCCAACTGCAAAAAGTTTCATTTTTTTTTGGCCAGTGAGTGTAGATTAGAAACAAGAAATACGGCATATATTTAACACAAGCGAAAATCAAATCCGCAGCTCCTAGAAGCAGGAAAAAAAAAAAAATTCCTGCACCAAAGACTAGTTACCAAGTTTACTGTTTACCAAGTTTTCAGTTTACCAAGAGGTAAACTGAAAGTATTACTACGAACAAGGTAAATTTTCCCCTCTCGATTTCATCGGGATTTTTGAATGTGGATCTTACTGCTTGGCCATTTTGATTCATTTAAAGAATACTTTATCCACGTGGAGTTTAAAATAAATCGGAAATGACAAGATTGTACACTCCTTTTGTTAGTTCAATTTTCTATGATGCACCATAAATATGGCTTATCGTGTACTGTCTGTACAAATATGTGTTCACTGGCCCCATTGCTGTTATGCAGTTGAAATAGATGGAATAATTCACAGAAGAAGAGCACCTTACTCCCTCCATCTGAAATTATCAGAAGTTTTACAGCCTTCGAAGAAACCTTTAAGAATCTTCCGACAAAGAATTTAACTTTAGTCTCTCGATACAAATGAGAAGAGGCAAACCTCTGTCATGGATGATGAAGTGATTGGGACGATGTGTATCGATAAAATCTTTGACGTCCGATAGCCCACGATCAATTTTTCTGGTCTGTCATACAACCTCCTTGTACGCACTGCTGTGATTACTGTTTTGAAGTAAGATTTTGTAGTGATTTGTAAGCACCAGGCTTACAAACCACTTGTACTTTTGTTTATTATATTTTATCTCTTTATAGACATAATTTTTATATACTTTTATTAGCCATTTACTTTATCTGGAAAATAAATAATGATTTAGACCATCCTTAATTTCGTTTCTGTGAATTCTGACTGACTGCAGCGTATTGTCATGAGATGATGGCTGCTTTAAACAAGTTTATTTTTAGTTGTTAAGGGGTTCGACCTACGACTTTCTTTCTCATTTGCATAAGGAAGAACTGTATAAATGACCTGTGTTACGACGGAAAGTGGGATTTAAGTTAGCCGCGATTATCTGACTCCGTTATTACCTGAGAGATAAGTAGGTTAAAGGTCGGTAAGAGGTTACCTTCCTACACATCATATTTATTTTTAGATCCATTGCGTTCTCAGGAATGTGACGTCATTTAGCTATTATCGCTGCACGAGCGTGGATGAAAAGAATGGATATTTATGACATTACAATACTGAATATCCTAAGTCAGAACAGCAGAAGCTTTTCAGAACGGAGGGCCAGACCTGCGGGAGCCATTGAAGGTTCTATTAAGATATCTTATACAGTTGACATCATTTATAACTGGAAGTGCGTGTAACTTTTAGACCGCCGTCTGCTGAGAAAAATTGCCCGTTTCCCAAAGTGCTCCTGACCATTGCAATAATGGAACTAAGCATAGGAGTACCCAAGAACATTTTGTTTTTTTATTATTTAATTGTACTGTCATGTGTTGTTGCTTGTAAAAGTTACCAACGTGGAACTCACGATCCCTTCCTCGACAAAACTTTTAGCTAAGTGCTAGGTGTTTTCATCCATCTGGAAAGAAATTACTTTATATTCGCCTTTGGAAAGATTCCTATTCAAAAACTGGCTTTTATCTGATGTAGATTTTTTTTTGTAAATGTGCATTTAGACTGGCAAAACTAGTTATTGCTAATACATGGAATTATTACTAGGGTTTATCAGATGAAAACAAATTTTGCTATACCACACGTTCAAACTTGAATTTGTTTATCTTTTTTATAAAAGATGTTGTTGTTGTTGTTTGGTTTTTAGGAGCATTAGCAACTAAGGCCATATTGCTCCGGGAATATGCGGTGGTCATTCCCTGACCTTTCCGCATCCTCCGTATTTGGTGGTGACGGGCTCGAACCCCGGTCTAATCAAGAAGCGTGTGCTACGCACTGCTGCTCCTTCCCACCTGGCTACGGAGGCGCCTAATAAAAGATGACCTTCTGCAGAGCAAAGAAGATGGGGCTTGTGGCATTAGCATACTTATTACTCAGAGTTTTAAACTGGTCGTGTCGTGTTGTGTTGTGAATCAAGGTTGGAATACAAAGTATTTAGTATTTGTGGATGTATTAGTAGACGAAGGTGAAAAAAACCGACTAGCCAGCATTAACTGCAGAAGCAGGAGCGTTGAGGGCCAGCACAAGCACTGGGAAAAACGTCTCACCAGACTAGTCTGCTTTGCCGTTTGGTGGGGCGGATCCAAATTCTGGTTTCCCCTTCACAGTTTCGGGCTCGAGACAACCTGACCCATCTGCTCTTCCCCCCCCCTCCCACCTCAGCGCTCCTGGGTAGAAAGAAGGCCATCCTTACCTGTTATGTGCTTGTCTGAAGGTTACCTCTGTAAGTGGGTGCAAAGATTTATAGACTGTCTACAGAAGTTGAATAATGTCCCCGAGCAAGCCAAGCCCACAATGTTATCACCTCTGAAGTACTGCATTCAGGAGTAATAATACAAAAACATGAACGGCGTTACAGTGACAGACTTCCTGAATTCTCTGTTGAACCAAACTTTCTTTAAAAACGGGAACTAATTCATTTATCTCTACTGCTTTTCATTTATCTACAGCTGTTCATTTCTACATTTCAGAAGTTACCTGCGTGGTAGCCCCAGCGTTAATGATTTATGCGAGTGAACTCTTCCATTGCGTTATACGGAACAGGAAAAGCGTTATTCATTCAGTCCTCAGATATGAATCGTCGAAGGGTAAAAGTGAGTTTGCTATGTACGGATGTTAAGATAGTGATTGTTCCAGGTGCTGTCAAGAAAGAACTCCTCACCAGTAACACACCTATTGAAAGAGGACTTAGGACTTATAACCCACCTCATCAGGAAATATTTCATGAAATCAAGACTTCCCTAAAGTAATGCTTATCATGTTCTTTACAAATCTCATGTACATTAATTAGCTCGTATTATGCAGCATTGTTATGTGATCAGTTGTGACTTGCATTACAACAGGATCAACCTGAACTGTTGGAACGTGGTATCACTTACCTTCAGGACAATGCACCATCATACCTGTCGTAATGCTCAACAATTACAATAAATTTGGGGGTAATGAAGTGCTGATATACCACTGCCTATTCTACAAATCCATCTCCTCATAACCCTCTTCGGTAGCACAGTTGGTAGGATCGCCGTCCTCTCCACACCGGGTCGAAAAGACCTGGGTTCGAATTTCATCGATGAACGTGAGGAATTTTTATGGGCTTTTTCACAACGTGGCTGAGTTAGTCGGTCTCATGCAAGGGTAGTATGGTTTTTCTTCCCGGAAACTCGGATTTTTCGTCCAGCAAACAGAAAATCGACCTCAGAACACACGCAATATACACGGAGCAACGTGGCCTTAGTCGCCGATACTCCTAAAACCCAATAACAATAAACATCTTCCCATGTAATATATATTTTGTTGACTCATGCAGAAGCTACTTCGGGGGGGGGGGACACTGACTTGAATTTACCGATCATCAACATTGCTGTTATGGGATCATTATGTACGAACATGGCCGATTAAGTAGCTCCGATTCATCATCTGCCTTGCTGATGAGAGATATGCATAAATATCATAATGGTAGTTACTTTCAATAGGAGATAGGGGCGGGTTATTGCGATGTGATCATTTCTTTTTATTGTATGTGTGTGCACGGGATGAAAATCGAAGCAATCGAAAGTTTGTTGCTTTGAAAGAAAGAAAAAAGTCATTGAAGTCTTTCGTTTGTATTACTGTTACACTGAACTTTTAATCCAGTCAGATACATTATTTGGGGGAGAAAAAATGATATTGTATTTGTCTGAAGGTCCTAAGCATTTTTATCTGTTGTAGCGAAAGGATTATGCGAAATGCATATATCAAAACTTTCATGACAGAATAGTGGCTATATCGTTTTGGAATGGTCCTGGTTCGAATCCCACCGATTACGTAGCTGAAGGCGCGACGCTAGGGTTTTTGACGCCCCTAGGTAGAAATGTATTTAGCGCCCCTGATATATTTTAGTTGCAATAAATGAATATTTATTTATTTATTTTTATTAAATATTATTATAATAAAAATTTTGAATTTCGGTGCCCCCCCCCAGACGTTGGCGCCGTCTATGCCTTGCTTACTAGGCTTGCTGTGTTCTGCCGGCCCTGCGTTGCTGAATAGTCAAACACGGAAGTGCATTCTCACAAGCTCTTCAGGACTGGCTTCGCCACAGCATCGACAGTACCAAGATCATTGCATTCACAGACGATCTCACCATCATCTTCTCGGGTCGCTCTCGGCGAGCTCTTGAGACCACTGCAAACCACGTTCTTGACAACCTTGCCGACTGGACTCAAACCAATAAGCTCCGAATCAATTCAACAAAAACCAATATGATGATCTTTGGAGCCAAACTCGACCTTCGAAGGCCACCCCAAGTTAAAATCCAAGGCACGCAGTTACTCTTGTGATCCAAACCCGAGTTCTAGGGGTCATCATTGACCATAGACTTACTTTCCTCCCTCACCTTCAGAATCTCAACATAAAAGCAAGAAACTTCTCAGCCTCAATAGTCAGGATCTCCAGGAGTGACTGGGGGCTCTCCAAGCGCACAATACTCCTTTACTACAAGGCCGTGTTCCTCCCCATAGTCACGTTCGCTGCAGGGGCGTGGTTTCACAGGGCAATTAAGTGCAAAATTAAAGAGAAGCTGAACTCTGTCCAACGGGGACGTCTCCTGGCCACCCAACGGATCTGCAGAACAGTCTCCACAGCGGAAACACAAGTCATTGCAGGGGTTCTTCCACTGGACCTCTTTGTAGTTTACAGGGGACTATGCTACAGAATACGGAGGAGGATTCCTGCCGCAATCCTAGGCATCCAGCTTAACTTAGACACGGACGAAGAGAGAAGCTGCGCTACTATAATGAGCTAGTTCATATATGGCAGACGCGATGGGACACAACCAACAAGGGACTAGTCACGAAAAACTTCATACCGGATGTTACCTTTGCAATGGCAAAATCTGTTACGAAATGGTTTACTCTCACGATGGAAACCTCCTATCTAGTCAATTTTCAATTTAGACTTTCAGAGTCAGAGCTTTGTTTCTGTGGAGCAAAGGAGAACTGGTCCCACATACTCTTCGACTGTGCATTATATAATGAATCCAGAGAAAAGCTGAGGAATAATGTCCTGGGATTCTCCTCAACTGCAGTGGAATAGCTAATTCAAACAGCAAGTTATCTTGCAACACTCCAGGCCTTTGCAAAAGAAGTTTTTGCTCGAAGGAAGAGGCTTATTCTGGGGGCGAACCCGGTTCTACCCCAAATCAATTAAGTCTGAAGATAAAATTGGACAATAAGATTGGTGAAACGGACAATACTTAGAGTTAAAAGTCTGTTTTTGATGTTACAGTTTTTGACAGCCACAATTGTTTAAGATATGGATGAATTGCTAGTGTAAATTTTATGCGTTTTTTTTAAAATTAATTTATATATTTTATGTTTTTACAATGTTGTATTTATTTATTTATTTTATGAAAGATGTAAGATACTCAGTTGAGAGTTGTTAGGCGGATTTGAACTTATGTTCTGGGTGCCGCCTTTATTTTTAATAAAAATAAATAAAGCGTTTGAGCTGACCTCACCGAGTGTTTGCTAAATACGGTTAATGACTGCATTCCTGTCAAAATGGTTAGCTGTGAATTTCTCTGAGCTATGTGGTCGTTTGAAGTTGAACTGAGTTAGTCTCACCTATTAGATAGAGGTGGAATTTGTACATTTTTACTTAGACTAAGTTTGCTTAACCTTCAGAAATGGCTTTAAAGCACACACAGTTAACAGATACCTGAGAATGCTTTCAGTTCTCGGTTCTGGAGAAAACTAAAAGCATGCTCAACCAGGCATATATAAAAATAATGCAAAACTTGTATACTTCTTTGAAATTTATGATTGTTCGTACAATTTGTCACTTCGAGAATTTTCACAACATGAAGAATCCTTTAAGAAATGAAGGAAAGTAAAAGAGGCAAGCCAAAGAGAATTTTAAGAAGAGTAGAAAAGGAATAGTATATGCCCAGTGCTAAAATTGGCCCAGGATGCACCAGAATGCCGTTCAAGTTGATAAGTTTACTTTATTAAAATTAGGCTCAAAGTCTTCCGGTTGTTTCCTAAAGGCCTTCCAAAATATTAAGACTCATTACCGATAACAAATTCGAGTACATTAGTAAGTAATCATAGCTTTCCGTACACCAGATAATTTATTTATATTTTTTATATTAACCTTGCCAAATATTAGCGTTCCAGCTGCCAATATTTCCCATTTCGAGATCAACCTACATATACCAAACATAGAACCCATTAACGAAGTGGCTGCTTGTTGTTTTTGGGGAAGGAAGGAATTTTCTTGGTCCATTGACTACTTTAATATTATCTGTAGCCTTTTTATTGGGTCTGAGCAAATGTATACGTGCAGATATGTTGTGCGGGGTTTAAAAACTACAATAACTCACAGAAAAACCTATTCCCTCTACGCGAGATCAGGACCGTGCCGAGCCATTTTAGTACCTGAGGCAAAAATGAAAAATTACGCCCTACTGTTAATGATGGCAACGTTGGCAATTATTTAATCTTTCTTTTGGCGCCCCTTTAAGATTTTAATCTCAGGCAAGAGCCTCGTTCGCCTCACCCTCGGCACAGCTCTGGTCCACATTGAACACTTTAAAGAGTTCTGCCAACGATCATGGATGTGATGAAATCACATCCATCCATGATTGGTGGCATAGTAACGGGAATCATTTTCATAGTGCTAACTTTGATGAAGAACCATTGTCGGAGTATGGTTCTTACATCATTCATTAATGAAAAAGCGATTCATCATACTTTCCACTTGGTTCAAAGAGAACTGTATTGTAAATCTCAGCGTTTACCCCAGGGCCCGAACCATTGACCCAACCATTCTGGAACTTTTATAAACTCCACCTAAGGACCGAAGTCAACAATTTTAAAAATCAACTGAAATTGCATGCACTCTCATGAAACGTCTCAATATCTATCCTATTAACCATCAACAATTGGTTCGACATGGTAATAATGGGGTATTGTTATGACTGAACTCACTACTCACATTCTAAATATGACTAACATCCGTGCTTGATGTGGAATTTAAAGCTTGGGAAGTAACAACTGCATTTTTTGCGTACAATCCCAACAGTAAGAATTGATGAAATAAAAAGTGGGAAATATTTCCAATGTGGACCGAGTGATAATTTCTCCATTGCGGAAGCCTCGGCTGTATACAATTTAAACTGCTCACATGGAAAATTCTTAATCCGAATAAAATTACGTAATCCTCTCTGGATTCAGTAATTTTGGGTGAACAAAGGAAACAAACATCCTGATGCCTGCAGTCATGTGAGGGAAGTTATGAGAAGTACTGCCCCATGTAGAACAGCTAGTTACCCAGCTGGAGCAAAAAACAACTTTCACTGAAACAAGGTCCGTAACGTCTCACTCAACATCAACAGTTAGATCCCATTAGGGGCCCAGCGGCTAAATGACCAGAGGAACAACGGTACACGACATTACCTATATACAAAATCCATACACGTTTAAACCTCTGGCATTGACACACCCATATTCTGTTTCACACCCACAATGTATACTACGCGGAGCTGGGGGGGGGGAAGAACCCCTGGTGCCGTTTGACATTAAACACACTCTACACTCTAGTTTAATACACAATTTCATAACTGTACAGTTGTAGAAGGTGAACTATTGTGTTATCGTTACACCCTCGAAAAAAATGAATGAGATAGAAACATCCCACCTCGCCATCATGGATCTTAAAATTCTACCCCTCTGCACTATACGAAAAGGTACCAGTAACACCGTATTCATTTTCCACCACCTACTACATGAAACAGTTCCATTCATTTTGCTGCACCCTCAGAGCTAGCGCCAGGATGTAGTTGCTTCCAAGCACCAATCTTAACACGGATCTGCTCGCTTCACATCAACTGCAGGCAAAATGAAAATGACATTTTGCTCTGATCATTGTATACCGTTGCCAAAAGCGCTTCTGCGTGATGAGATGATCAACGCTCGACAATACTGTAGCAAATTGACATGTTTTACAGAGAACAAAAACTCCACACACCTGAGTTTGCTAGCTTCATTGGAACACCAGAGTCAGGCCCTTCCCCGTGCAGGAAATCTGAAGACCATTCCACGTCTCCAAATTTTGAGGTCTCCATGGAATTCCTCACACGCACCACAATATTTCCAAAGCCTTCAAAGGTAGCACAGGAAACAAAATTTTGGAACGTCATCTAAATTTTCTGAGCCCCATCTCCTACAGCGTTGTTTGACATTCTGGCCCTTGTGATTATCATAGTAGTTATAATCGCTGTTCTTCCAAATCAAGCTGAAAAGATATCGCTGGTTTTGTTTCAAGAAAAGGACTTTGTGAATCGAGTTAATCTGAATTGGATGAGTACAGAATGCTTGGACAATTACCGTCAACGAATTCTTCATATGCAGTATAAATTAATAAATTCGCATGTTTCTGAATTACAGCTGGGCTTTATTATTTATTTCAATGTTAGTACAAATTTAGATATACTCTTATTAATAGGTCTGTATATTCTAATACATATTCTAATTTAAAGAAATGATATCCTATGGACCTTATTTATTATTATTATTTTTTTTTTTTTTCTCAATTAATCTCACTGATTAGAAGAGAATGACATACATTCTGCTCGTCACTTTCTTCAACTAAGTGAAATTTTGAACCAACCCATTATGGACATTGTGGCGATGTAAATGAATAACTTTATTATATAAAGCAATAAAGACAAATAATGTAATTATTAAACACAATTATTAGCCTGTGAATTTTAACAATTCTGTAGGCCTGCATCGTCCTACAGGGTCTTTTGAAATGCACTGGCTACTTTGCTCAACATGGGGTTAATTGCTAACAGTAGGTACGAATCCCGCAGTTGAGATCTCCCAATAGAAAACCGCTCTGTTGCCTCGATTTCTGGATGTCCAGCAAAGCTAATATGATTCGACTACAGTTCCTAATCATAGGTGATAATTATTCTGCTTCTGTCTATTATTTCGAAGGCTGCATAAGCATTGTTATGTCCATTTATATATACTGAATAGTGACATGAAAATTATACATGGATTGTTCATAATAAAGGATGTCTAGTGCACTACTATAGTATAACAAAATACTTTGGATGTTGAGTTGCTTGAGCGTGTACAGAGAAGGGCAACAAGATTGATGACGGGAGCGAAGGGATCCTCTTACCAAGAAAGGCTTAAGTTCTGTAAACTGTAGTGGATGGAGACTAGGCACCTGCGAGGTTCTCTAATTGAGGTGTATAAGGCCTTGAAAGGGTTGAGCACGCTGAATTCTGATGGGATTCTTCCGCTTGCTCAGATTACGAACCTAAGGGGGCATAAATTTAAATTGAGGAAAGACAGTTGCAGAATAGATGTGCGGAAATTTGCCTTTAGCCAGCGGGTGGTGAATTGCTTTTACAAACTTCCATCTGTCGTTGTGGAAGTTGATAGCTCAAGTTCGAATAGCAAAGCTTAATAAACGGTACTCACCTTAGATAATCTGCAGTTGTTACATGAGGTAGGATGGATGAATAATTTTGGGATTTAAGAGGTTTTGAATAATTTAGAGTTTAAATGAGTTAATTAGTAAGGATACGGAATTAAAAATTAAAAATGGAATTAAAATATGCTCAAGGAAGTAGAAGTGCATAACTCCGTCCCTGGTTGTCATTGAAGAATTAATTGATTAAAAACTCTAAAATATATGAAACCGGTGAAGCCAAAAGTCATAACAACTGACTCGTTTTTTAACGTCTTCAGTTGCCAATACTAAAGTGAGAAGAGAACGCGTGTTTTAAAGCACTTCTATGTTCCCCGTGATGCTCTTTGTGCGGGAATCTTAGGTGCGTGTGATTCCAGACCGGGGAAAGGTTGGAGGGTAGTTTCGCATTTATGACATTTAATTTGGTGTGATGGCGGAACCATTCTATAATAAGGGCTTCGTATTGAAAATTTTGTAACTAGATTTTAATTTTATCATGGTAATGGCAGAATCAACTAAAGGGGTGTGGTTGTGGGAATGTACTGTAGTGTAAGCTCGGTACAGGATTGCCCTGTTCTGAAACTGTTGTAATGGTAATAAGCCCGTGTGTTAGAGGTTTTTGTGGAACCGTACTTGGTAGTGGTGCTTCCGATGTAGCAGGCATTGCAATTTTGCTGACATTTTATTAAATATACAATATTATTCATGTCATTTATTGGGTATTTATATGTTTCTTTGTATGTATTAAATAGTGACCCAAGTTTGTGATATGAGGAAAATATAAGTGTAATGTCAGTACCTGCGAACATTTGACGGAATTGTCTGGCGAGACTACTGTGATAAAGGAGAATGATGCGCGTGCTCCCTTTTGTGTTGTGTTTGGACACCAAAAATAAATTATTGGTGTTATTTTTGGCGATGGAAATTATGTGTTGGATTAATTGGAACGGGTATTGCCTAGATATGAACTTTTTTGTAAGATATTGTAGTTCAACAGATAAGTCATCTTGTGAAGAGCTGTATTTAATAGCGTTGTGAATTTGGTTATAAAGAACAGCTTTTTTTGTACTAAGTGGGTGGTGTGATTCAAAGTGTAGGTATTTACCTGTGTGTGTATTTTTCCTAGAAATCTTGGTTCCCAGTTTGGTGCCTGTTTTGTATATTGTGAGGTTAAGGAAATTGATTTGTTTATTAACTTCTGTTTCAAGTGTGTACTGGAAGTTGATAGCTTAAATAAATTCAAGGAGGAATTGGAAAACTTTTAGAGGGAATGGATGTGTGAAATTGAGGTTTTTTTTTTTTTTTTTTGACTGATGCTACATAAGCTCATACGCTTTCTTTCTTGCATCACATGTCTTCATTACTACTACTACTTTGGTAAAGTAATTCTGCTATTTGAAGACATTTACTATAGAAAGTGTCTTCAAATTAAACATACCCAAATTATATATCCATTATACAACAGTAGAGAGTGACATTTTCATAATATAACCTTCTCCAATACATAAATCATTTTTACCTCAAATATTTTTATCATGCAGACAATTTTAACTAGCTTAGTTTTTTGGTTATTTCCATCTTTTTAAAATCTTGGTGTAACTCTTTTATTTTAAACCCACTGTAGACATTTTATATTGTAACATTTTTATCAATCCTTTCTCTTTTTAACTATTTATCTTTAAAATGGAGACTAAACAGATTCTGAAATATTACTATTTTGTGGCCCTCGTGACAGCTGGTAGAATCGCTGTCCTCCCCCACACCGGATGGGAAAGACCTGAGTTCGAGTCCCGTCGATTATGGGAGGAATTTTTATGGGGCGTTTTTCACATCGTGGCTGAGTTAGTCGGTCTCAGGCAAGTGTAGCATGGTTTTTTCTCCCGGAAACTCTGGTTTTTCGTCCAGCAAACAGAAAATCGACCCCAGAACACACGCAATTTACAGACAATATGCACGGAGCAATATGGCCTTAGTCGCTCATGCTACTAAAGCCCTACTACAAATTACTATTTTGTGCTTCAGTGAGTTCAGGTTGGAGATTTTGTCTTTAAATTTCATTAAACTAATTGGCTAAGTACAATTTTCGTAAGTTTGTGAGTTTGGTTTATCACACTTCGGAAACTTAATCCTCCAGTAACACGCGCAGTTCTGTGAGAAATACTCAATTACAATGCTCAAATGTTAAAAATTTTCGTCCAACAAACTGATCTTCAGTCAGTTTGCTGTTAAGCTGGACGATAAACCTGAATTTCCGGGGGAAAATAGAACCATACAAGCCGCCCCTGTGACTAACTCAGTCATGCTTTGAAGAAGCCTATAAAAATCCCTCCCGTCATTGACGGGATTCGAACTTAGGCCTTTTCCACCCATTGTGGAATGATGGCAATTATATCCAGTGTACTACCACAAGGGACTCTCTATCTGTAGAAACGGTGGGCCTAATTTACGTGTTATGATTACAATAAAGATGAATTATTTCTCCTCCATACAAGCACCATAACTGTAAAGTAAAACGGAAGTCCGACAGCAGTAGAGCGATTCTGCCTTTGTCTAAAACCTCATCCGTGGATGCCTGGCTACAATAAAATACAATAAACACCTTCGGTTTAATGCCGACACCCACTTTTATGAGGCTGGCGCCCTGTTAGCGACCATTTCTCTAAAAAATCCAAATTCCATAACACGAGGATATCCGTTTTGCAGCAAAAGCCCACTTAGACAGGAATTGCCAGCGAACGTTTGTGTATAAATTTAGTTTCAATTTACACAGCCCTTCCTTTCATAGAGCTTCAGGACTGTTTTTATACAAAATGTATTAGAAATATGATCTTCATTTCAATAATTAAGCTACAGTAAAAAAAGAATTATACAATTAGTTATGGTATGATCAGTGGCTAAAGGCTAAATATCGGAATTTGATATGCTGAGGGAAACCCCCTAGATTCATATCACAATTGGGCCCATTATGCAACTCCTCGAAACCTATATTTGTACTTTGTGTATATTCTATGACTGTGCCAGTTGCTGGTCGAAAAACTCGCATTTCCGGGGGCAGTAATACCATGCAACCTCTCCCCCAACACTGACAAACTCGGCCACGAAACGAAAATAGTTCTAGTATTTCTCATCGATGAACTTTGGAAATATGTAGTTAAACAAAAAAAGTCAAAATACCATAACTTGCAAAGATACACAAATGTGCACAAAGGTTTAAGAATTAAAGTTAAAACTAACCTTTTAATTCTTTGCTTAATAAACTCAGGTTCTATAAACTATTCCTATACCTTCTGACCTTCTGTAAACTATCTGATTTATTTTGACCCTGTTTGGCTGAGCCTACTAAAATTATGCAATATCCAAAAAAGATTGTTTCAAATTTAAAACAAATTTTCCTATTGACTTACAATTAAATATTCAGGATTTGCGAACTTCACTTAACGATTTAAAATACCAAAATGACAACTCAAAGACATTAACTTCCAAAGCTTCGAAATAAATTTACTGAAATACAGCATTTTGTATGCACTTGTCATATTGTATACTTTTCAGTTGATTGCTTCTAATTTTGATCTCGCAGTTTACGCTAATATCAGTAATTTTCCTAGTTTTGATATTCCGTATTCAATCAAATTTGAATTCTTGAATCTCCAAAGCTCACACAGCAGAAAGCAGTTATAATAGCTATATTACAGGAATGCATAGATGCGAAATGAATTTCCTATAAATAAAATCGCCAAGTAAAACCTCTTCAATTATTCATTCTAAGAAATCAAAATCAAAGGTTCTTAGCTTAAATTCTACAACAAAAAATTTGGAAGGAAACCTTAACTACTGTATATACATAATGCGTTTAGTTAAAAATTAAAATAATTGTTTCCAGATTCTCTCTATTAAAACTTCCAATTACTAAGCCCTCCTGTCGTTGTGGGAGATTGCTGATCTCCCACTAGAGCCACAGGTTGCACACATGACAGCAGCTTCTTCATCCGCGAAGAGGCCTAGTGCAATTCAAATCAAATTCCCATCACTGTAAAAATTACTGCTTATATAAACTTTAACTAGATACCAGAAGGCAAAACGAAGTTCGAATATTAACAGTTTATTCATCTTTCGTTCTCAATATCATGGCGCACTAATATTTTAAGACGTAATTGCTTTAATCGTCTACTGCCAGGAGCGCAGAGGACAAAATTAGGTACATTAAATGCTTCGATACTTTTTTTAACTCTACGTTTAACTTTCACATTTATCCTCAAACAAGAGGCCTGAGACACCCTGCGCGAACATTATTTCGTTTTATGTAATATTCGTCATTAAAAAAAAAAAAATCCTTAATTATCTTTTGCCAGTAGCGAAAATGATAAAAATTGGTCACATTAAATAATTTTTACTCTATTTATAACTTTCATATTTATCCTTGAACAAGAGACAACCTATATCGAACAAGATTTCTCTTATGTAATACTAGTCGTTAAAGAAAAAAATAATAATAACAAAAAACAAAGCAGTCGTGGAGTTTCAACCTGTTTTTAACTTGAAAAAATCTGTAGAATAAAACACACTATTTGGGTGCTATGACACAACAAACTGTACCAGTAAAAGGTGAAATTATACAAGGTTCACTAAACAGCTAAAATATAATTATGGTAATTAAAAATTCAACTGCTATTCTTACCTGAGGCTATAAAACGAACGAGCACTGTGGTCATCCGAGTCCCTGAATAGCTCAAAATAACGAGGCGTTTTCCTGAATCTTTCATTTTACGAAGCATTCTAAAATGACCAGCTATATTAGCTCACACTGTCGCGATTTTGTGTCATTCCATGCGGATGTCGAGTAATAGTATCCCTTCTATGGGCACGTTAAATCTACAACAATGGAGTGTTCGAGGTCAACCTACTCTCTCTTGTGTCTCTTCACATGGCTAGCTCGTCACACTCACCACTGCTTTCCCACTTCAAATCCAGTTGGCACATACCTGTACACTTGAAGCAGACCTACCAGTCTGGTTAGAACGCCCTCAAGCATTATTGAAGCTGTGAGATATCTTCGCCCACTTTCTACGCTGTGAAATGTAAATTTTTTTAGCAGAGGAGATGCAAATCATTGAACTAAGCACAAATATATGAACCCCGCCCTAACACCTCGGTTAGGGTAACCGCGACAGCAAATCTGTGCAGCCTTATTTGTTCTACAGCAAATAAGGTAGTTGGTTGGTTGGTTGTTGTTGTAGGGTTTTAGGCGCATTAGCAAATTAAGTCACATTGCACCGTATGTCTGTAAATTACGTGCGTTCTGTGGTCGATTTGCTGGACAAAAAACCCGAGTTTCCGGGAGAAAAACCATGTCACCCTCGCCTAAGACCAACTAAGTCAACTACACGAAAAAGACAAAAATTCCTCACTTCATTGATGGCACTCGAACTCGGGTCTTTTTCCACCCGATGGGGGGCGGTAATTATACCAACCTACGCGGGTAATTAATGTGGTAATCTGTAAGGTAATCTGTTGTGTAATCCTGACTCTGCTACGCATCTCATCTCGCAAAACATTACAGTGAGACCGAAGTGAACGAGATAATCGTGGTCTCACTTGGTTTTCAGATAAAGAAAATCTCGGATAACAGAAACCTATCTTTTTTTCTTTTGAATTGAGGTTTGGGGTTTATTTATTTATTACTTGGAATAGTTGTAATAAAAAGGACTTACGCACAGAGTAATTTTAATATAATGCTATTTTTTAAACTTTTATTAATTCATTTATTTTAATTAAAATAAAATAAAGCAAAAAGCGTTTCGGGTGTTATATTTCCCAAATTGCTAAAACTTTTAGATGATCATTGTCGATTACGTGTTATATAATATAGCATTATAAGTTTCGATGTGGGTGTTTGTTTATAGCATGTCTTTAAAAAAATATATATATATTTAACTTATACTTCAAAAATAAACATATCATTTTATCTTATTAGTCTACTTTAGGAATGAGTTTGATATCTAAGTTTAATAAACGCTGGGTGCAAACTAATAATAATTATTTTTTTTTTATTAAATCAACTCATTTCAAAATGACACCATCTTACTCTGGAACAGTCTGCAGTGAGTGATGATCTCTTGGCAAAAAAGTTGAAAATGCAAATTCTTTCAAGAGGTTGTCGACCGCTATCTCCAAAACCCTACATTAAAATAGTGTTTTTCATACACTTCTGGTGGAATTGCCTGTATGGAGCTGATGTGAAAAGACTGTAATTATTCACTGATTACCCTGCTGGAAATTCTCTCATTGCATCTACCGATACATTCAAGGACTTAGGTGTCTTATTTCGATCTGATCTTCATCCCTCCTCTTCCATCAATCTCATAAATCTTAGACTACAGAATTTCTCGGATTAATTATGCGTTCTTCCATGGATTTCAAGAGTGCAAAGTTATAATCCTTCTTTACATGCAATTTCCGGTGTTTGACTATTATGATATCATCTTGTCCCCACAACAACAATATCTATTTCAAAGGGTAGAGGTAGTTCAAATCAAATTCATCAAATACTTTTGCTTTCGAATTCACCTCATTTTTCACCCAAAAAACTATGAAACACTTTGCCACAGAGAAGCGTTCCTCTCTCTCTCTCTCTCTCTCTCTCTCTCTCTCTCTCTCTCTCTCTCTCTCTCTCTCTCTCTCTCTCTCTATAGGACATTTCCATGGGTGACTTTTTTATCTGCAACATCATGAACTGTATTATTGGTTCTCCATCTTTTCTTGAACAAATACGTTTCCTTATTGGCCGTGTGATCAAGCGCGAGAGTGCAGAAGTACACGCGCTTTGTTTGACCGTGGTACAAGTACGCTGGATCTTGGGTACTCCTGTGACCTTATGTGGTCGTCCCGGAGTATAAACAAAAAAATTATTTATTTATTTAATACCCCTTTCCCCCTCTTAATTTTCATCATCAAACTTATTTCTCAATGTCTGCTCTTTTGTACATTTACTTGTTAGTCCTTTGTTTCATTTTCAAATAGACAAGAACACAATTTTAAAAATCTTGATAATATTTTAATTCTTGAACTCTAATAACTGCTATTTACTTATTAAAAAGACTTTTCTTTTATTTTGTTGATTATAAAAAAATAATAATAAATAAAATATCGAAACGTGTTAAATGGCGTTATTGTATCCATTATGGGATATAATAACACCACTTATGGAAAGTCACGAAAGTTATGCTTGGTGTGCTGAAAATGAATACTGAAATACACTTTCACGTATTTCACTAAAGAATTTTGTAGTAATGCTATGTTCAACTTCCTGCATTCATTTAATTCTTTAAACAAGCTGTGACTCTCGTTCCACACTAAGAATTCAATTTCTTCCTCGTTTTTCACGATGAGTTTCCCGAAGGAAATGGTCACAGTGCTCTATTCTGGCTGAATTTATCACAGCGACCATCTTTTTTTATTTACTGACTAACTTGAGGTTTTTTGAAGTGCTTTTTTAAGTGTTCATCTGAAGTTCCCAGATGAATACTAAAACCTAAGCCCCAAAAAATGATAAAATTTATTTATTTTCTATCTCAGGTAGACCAACTATATAAATTGGCGTGCCCGACATGTATTTTAACTTAGAAAATGTGGATGGCGTTATTGCATCCAATCTCTGTCATCACACAAAATGTTCCACATTCTGGGGGGAAACCTTGCTGTCCTCGCTTGAGACCGATTAACTAATTCATGGAGTGAAAAAAAGTCCATAAAAACTTCGTGACGTCATTGACAGGATTCAAACACGGGTATTCTTATCTGTAAACCCCCTGGCTTTTTGGCTGTGAAGGGAAAAGTGCGACACTATTTAACCTTGTAATCAGTTACAATCAAATGTTGTTGCAATAAAAACTCTCTCTCTTTTCCAGTCGGTGCTACACGAAGACATTGTATTACACAAGAAAGCACACCATCGAAATAACTATCATTTTAGATCGAATTAATAATAATAAAGTCGCCATGTTTCTGGGGAGAAATTTATAGTTTTGTGTATGTGAAGAATTATGATAGTAACTTCAAAAGCTGTTGCAGGTGCAACACATTATTATTATTATTATTTATTGTAAACAAATTCTCTTGATGAAAATAAATTGTATTATTATTATTATTATTATTATTATGATTATTACTCCCTGATTGGGGGATTCCACTCCGTGACGGGTACTGCTAGCAAGAACACAGGGTGGTTGTTGTTATATCTGGTTGTTACTGTTGGTCGAGGAACTCTCTGAATATCCTACAGGTGTTCAGAATTGCGACTTTCTAGAGTTCCTTGTAGGTGTTCTCTGGGAGACCTATTGCTGCTAGGCTGCTATGTAGGGTCTTTGGCACCATACCGATGGTCGACACGATTATCGGGATGGTCGATACTTCTTGCATATGCCACATCTCCTTGACTTCATGTCTCAGGTTCGTGTACTTCCTAATTTTTTCCTCATGGGTTTTCTGGACATTGCTAGTGTTGGGCACCGCTATGTCAATCAGGTAGGTAGCCTTTTCCATCTTGTCCACAAGAGTTATGTCCGGCCTGTTGTGCGGGATAGTCTTATCCGTTATTATGGCGCGGTTCCAGTACAGCTTGTGGGTTCGTGTCTCTAGTACCGCCTGGGGTTCATACTTGTAGTATGGTACACTTTCTTTGGTCAACTGGTATTTCCTCGATAGCTTCTGACGTATTATCCTGGCTACCTGGTCGTGTCCATGAGTGTACTCAGTCTGGGTGATCACCTTGCAACCCGCGGTGATGTGTTGGATCGTTTCTGAGGCCAAGTGGCATCGTCGACATGTGTCCTCTGACATTCCGGGCTCCTTTGCGATGTATTTTCTATAATTTCTAGTGTTGATTATCTGGTCTTGGATGGCCAGCATGAATCCTTCAGTCTCGGGGAAGAGCGTCACGCTTGTGAGCAATGCATTGGAAGCAATGTTATCGATATGATTTTGATGGAGGTCATTGTAGTGTCTGCCATGGAGTGTCTTCTTTGCCCATCTTTCTAACTTCATTTCTTGTGCCGTCTGGGTGGGTGGGGTTCCTCGCTTAGGTTGAATGGGATATACCACTTATCTATCTACCTTATGGCCTGGTGGAGTGGTGCTGTGTTGTTCTCGAAGTAATCCTTCAGGTTAACTATCGCTGGTTTCTGTTGCTCTATCAGGTCTATCAGGCCCCTTCCTTCCTCTTTCCGAGCTATTGTTAGTCTCTGCCCTGCTGACTTCGGGTGGTGTTGGCGGCTCTTGGTCATCATTGTCTTTCGCATGAAACCTTCTAGCTCGGTGTTAGTCCAATCTATGACCCCGAAGGTGTATGTTAGTACTGGAGCTGCATAGATGTTTATGGCTTTAACTGTGTTCCCTCCGTTCAATTTTGCTTTCAGCAGGCTTCTGAGTCTCTGATGATATTTTTCGATCAGGCACCTCTTGATTTCCTTGTGCTCTAACTGCTGAGCCTGCATCATCCCTAGGTATTTGTAGGTCTCTCCTTCTGTCATAGCTTCGATCTCTTTACCAGTCAGCAGCTGGTAGTTTCGACCAACTAATTTTCCCTGGTGCAGTGTGTGGGTCTTGCATTTGTCTAGACCAAATTCCATCCTGATGTCCTTGCTGAATTCTTCAGTGATCCGGAGTAGTTGCTGGAGTTGCTTCTCGGTTGCCGCATAGAGCTTGATGTCATCCATGTATATCAGGTGGGTGAGGGTGTACAGTTTCTTTCTTCCTTCTTTGAGATTATATCCATACTTGCTGCCGTCAAGCATGGTTGATAGCGGGTTGAGTGCTAGACAGAACCACAGTGTGCTCAGAGCATTTCCCTGAAAGATTCCTCTTCTAATGGGGATTGGCCTGGTTCTGATGTTCTCGACCTTAATGGTGGTACTCCATTTCTCCATTGTTGCTCCTAGGAAGTTTGTCACTATCAGATTGACCTTGTAGATCTTCAGGGTCTCATAGCCTGCTATGAGGTACGGAGTCGAAGGCCTTGCGGTAATCGATGTAGGCCGTGTATAGGTTGCGGTGTTTCTTGAAGGCTTGCTCCATAACTGCGGCATCAATGATTAATTGCTCCTTGCATCCTTTGCTTCTCCGCTTGCATCCTTTGCTTCTCCGCTTGCATCCTTTCTGCTCTTCGGCCATTATGTTCTGACTCTCTAAGTGGTCTGATATCTTCTTGGTTATGCAGCTAGTCAGGATCTTGTACATCGTTGTGAGGCAGGTGATTGGCCTGTATTTCGCTGGGTTTCTTGTATCTTCGTCTTTAGGCTTCAGATATGTGACTCCTTTCGGTGAGAAACTTTGGAATTGACTCCGGGTGCCTTATCATTCGAGTGAACTGCTCTGCTAATTGCTTGTGTGTGCAGGTGAGCTTCTTGTACCAGTAGTTGTGGATATTATCAATTCCTGGGGTTCGTCAGTTGTGTGTGTGTTCCTGATCGACTGTTTTACTTCTTCTCGAATCTCCTACTCTCTCATCTCTTGCATGTCCTTGGTTTTCTTCCGTTCTACTTCTAACCAGGGTGCTCTGCTGTTATGTCTTACTTCACTGCTCCAGACACCAAAACTTCTCAATCGTCTTCTTCTCGGGTGGTCTGTTTCCTGCTTTCTCATCTTCACCCAGTTTCCTGTAGAAGGCTCTTTGGTTCTCATCGAAGATTCGGTTGTTTATTTTCCTCTGGGAGCTCTCTTTGTATCTGTAGTCTCTTGCTGGGTGCGAGGAGGTTCTGCTGCAATGTGTCCAAGTATTCTCCTATTCTCTGATTTCTGGTCTCATGTTTGCTGTGGATGCTGTTTCTCTTGAGGATGCTCTTCACCTTTCCAATCAATTTCTTACTTCTATTACTCTGTTAGTACTGGGTCAACTGACCTATCTTGATTCTTAATTTTTCTATCTTCTGCTAAAGTCTTCTTTCCCAAGCTGGCGGTTCCACCTGTTTTCGGTTCTTCTGCTGCTGGTCTCTCGTTTCTTTTCCATTAATCTTAGTAACTGCTATGGCAGCACAGTATACGGCTGTGTGGATAACCTCCAGCGTTGCACCATTGTTGTCAAGGTAATGTGGCATTATTTGCCGATTGAGGTGGTCGGCTTCTCTCCACAGGATTTTATTTGGCCTCTGCTTAGGTATCACGTGGGTTCTTGTGGGGTACATTCCTTCGAATTCTGTTAGGGCCTTTTTCCACTCGTCTTCTATTCTGGCTATCATGACTTCGTCTCTTTCCACTTCAGCTACTCTGGGTTGTATTTCTTCTTGCTGTTCCTCCTCTTGTTCCATAGTATGATGTTCCTCCTCTGGTTCCATATTGACCATATTCTTTGTGCTTTGTAGCAGATCGCTGACATCCTGCGTGATTTTTTTCAAGATGGCAGGAGCTATTAGATTCTTCGTGACGATGGTCCGTCTTTGGTCTGCTAATTGCTGTTCGGTGACCTGAATATCCAGATATCGTTCCAACCACTTGGTATGTAGTCACGACCTGTACATTGTCATATCGGTCTCTAGCCTGGTTATTTCATAGTATGCTCGCATGATGTACGTATTCATTTCAATGCTCCACTTCATGCGTTGCCGTTTTCTTCCTTCCTGGGTGGTCACTAGTGCAGTTGCGCAGGAAGCACTTCTAGTTGGTAGGTCTTGCCCTTCACTTGTGGTAGCCTTATGGGGGACAGTGCCACTTGCTCCACTGTCTTGCTCGGGAGATTGTCTCCAACTTTTCGAACTGACCCCTCTGCCTAAGGCCTGAACGTGAGTGACTTTATCCTGCGCCACACTCGATGCAGTATGAATACTATTCATACTATATCGCAGAGATATAGTATGAATACTATATCTCTGCGACATCATCCATCTATGGAGGTGGACTTTTAGCTTCGGCTTATGTCCACTGGTTTATTTAATTTATTTTTCGTTATCGCGAGTGACACTAGATGGCGCCACAGCCGTCACTCCGACCTTGGTGAAGGTAAGTCCAATGGGGTAACTTTCGCGATGTTTTCTTTTATCACCATTTTAATGTTATTATTATTATATCGGTCTCCCAGTATAATAGAGCCGCGTTCGCTTCCACTAGGGCGGGATTCGAGCCCGGGTCCATGGTCCATCAGGCTAGTAGTCCAGTGTCTTAACCACTGGGCCATCGCGTCCCCCTTCATTATTAATAAAAATTATTTATTATTTATTATTATTATTATTATTATTAGCCATATAGTGCAAGGAAGCCTGAGGCTTATTGCTGCACCAGCTAAAATAAATTTCCGAGTTACCCTGAGAGAGAGAGAAGGGAATCACGAAGAAAGAGAAGAATGATGATATCCAGCTCAAGACCCTGGGTGTCAACTGGTTCCAACGTTCTGACATTGCTAAACTCTCTTGGGTGTAAACAGTGGTGGTTTCAAATAGCAGTTCAATGGGCTAAAGCACCTCCCCCATGATAAAAATACCGGAGATTTTATTTTTTTTCCCCCTGCTGCATTATGATTCGTCCAAATTTGAAAGGAGAAAATGTAAAAAAAAAAAAAAAAAAAAAAGTCACCCAGAAAATTATTTCATCTACCCATGTGTATATTGTGTCTGTAAATTGCATGTATTCTCTGATCGATTTGTCTGCTTTGCTGGACGAAAAATCCCGGGTTATGGAAGAAAAACCTTACTATCTAGGCCTGAGACTGGCTAACTCAGCCACGAAGTGAAAAAAGGTTTCGAACCCGGGCCTTTTCCACCTGGTCTGGGGAGGACAGTGACGATACCACTGCGCTACCAGCGCAGACTGTTGTAGGTAATAAAAAAAGAAAAAAGAAAAAGCGAGAAAATGTAGGTAAAAAAAGGACAAAATATATATATATATCAAATATGGCACATTGCTTCAAACCTTCCTCTTCCCCCCTCAGCAAATCCTAAAACTGCCAGTGGACGTAAAGGTTTTAAGAACACATGTATAAAAACATCTGCTGCCGGTAGAACGATATCTGGTTTTATTATAGTTAGTTGACCGATATAAGAAAGAACTGTTCGTTCTGCTTCATTAAGACTGTCAAATTTTGTATAAATTCCAGTGTATTATTTCAACTACTCTCTCGCTAGTTTAGGGCCTGGGTGTCTTGAGAATAAGAACTAAAAAAAGATAAACAATAACTAAATGATTATTCTCATAACTTCTAAGTAACACTTCGAATATCTATTTATGTACGACTCTGCTTTCTGAGTTTTTTTCGAATGTGTGAATTTGCATTTCATTTTGTTAATATGTAAATTATATAGGAAACTGCAGCAAGATAAAATGCTCTGCAGGGTTCAGGTTCGCTTTAAAAGGATCCACGTGCTATATCGTGACTAGATGTGACTTGCCACGGGAAACTTGAAGACTGGAGCTAAGTGGACGCAAAGGGTGTGATAAGAAGATAAATGGCCTCATATTTGTTGAAGTTTTAAATTACAGTTCCAGTTTGAGTTTAGAAGAAATCAACTAGCGGTTATACTAAAGCCTTGTAAATCGTGAAAGTTTCGAAAACAAACAATTACACAAGAAAAAAAAAGTCAGATATCACATATCTTATTGCTGTGTTATTTGTCCGAAGTCAATGTTCGACTTGAAATTATCTTACATTTAGTTACCTTGCTAGTGTTCAAAGAAATTGCGAAGGATTGTGTATCGAAGTTTCCTTTGTGTGTTTCTACACAGATTTTCTAGATATTTATTGGAAGTTGAATTTTGTGTATTGCACATTTAGACCTTGGCAGAGTTCAGTAAACTTGAGTTTCAGGCATGTGCCAAGGGCCGTGCAATGGTACTTTTGGACTCGGATGCAAAAAGGAGTTAAGAGGCCTCGTTTATTTATGTTGAGAATTTGATGGTTCCATCGATTGGGGCCCCAAATCCGGGGGAGGCATCCAATGCACCCTCCATTTGCACGGCTTGCATGTGCCTATTCTTTTAACCTACACCTTCAGTTTGCTGTAATATTTTCAGAATAGTGCTTCAAAGGGAGAAAAAAATTTCAAAACTTCTGCGTATTCACTATGAATTAGATATGGGACTTCAGTGGAAATAATAAAATGAAAGTTCAACCAAAATTAATATTAACTTTGTGTGATCAGGTAGGATCTAAAACTGGTAACGATGAACTGATCCGGGCGAATGGAGCAGTTGCTTTAGGGCTCCAAAGTCGCGATGGAGTCTCCTCTTAACCCATTCAATTATTGTAAGGATTAAAGGTTTTTAACTTTTAATATTAATGTGTGCCATGACTCCAGACAACCTAAATCCAGTACTGAAGACAAGAATGTCAAACAAACGGTATCTATGAGTTAATAGTCTAGACCAGGAGTTCTTAACCAGCAGCCCCTGGACCACTTCAATGAGGTCCTCGGCCACAGAGAAGTATTTAAATTTCAGAATAATCTGATTTCTAGTGGTTAATGGCAACAATCAAGTTTAAATTTGTTTAGGTTTCTTTTATTTTCTTAAACTTGAAACACTCAGCACTAGTTAATAATAAAGAATCGTTATGCAACAAATCAAAAGTAACATATTGCATTGCATTATTGTCAGTCATCATCTCAGTCTTGTTCCAGTATTCTAATTCTGTCTCGTACTTACATTGTGCAATATAGAAGGGGAGAAGGAACCTATTTCTGATAGTAAGGTAAGCCCTAACTGGAATATTTTCATTGATAATTTCCTTTGGAATCGTATTTTTCTGTTCTTAAAATTTTAGTGACTTATGCGAATCGATAGTGAAACATTTTTAATCCCACTATTAACTTGGTTATTGCTACAAGGTACTAAAAAATAGCTAAAAGCAATAGCAATACTTATTGCTATAGCTCGCGCCTCATTTAATAATAGCTAATTAAATTTGCTCTCCTTTTTCCATAGCATTAGAGTTATAAGCAGTGCAGTATAAAAAATAATTCCTACGAGGAAAAGGAATTCTATTCATATATGAATACAAAAAAAAAAAAAAAAAAAAAAAAGAGAGAGAGAGAAAAGCAGACAGTAAACTCGATAGCCTCCTAGCAAAATCAGCACGATGGTATAATTCAATCAGCCGACATGGCGGTTGAGTTGAACTAGTATTTTGCAACTACCTTTAATATTGAAACCTCACTATTCCCCTTTGGCGCTAATGTGGTTTCTTTACTTTTGAAGCCACTTTGTTCCCCTTTGGCGCTAATGTGGTTTCTTTACTTTTGAAGCCACTTTGTTCCCCTTTGGCGCTAATGTGGTTTCTTTACTTTTGAAGCCACTTTGTGACAAAGGAGAATAGTGAAGCCGAGAGAAGGAAAAGTTCCAGGAGGCGGATGGTATGATGGCGGAAGGAAAGTCAGTGCGTTTAACATTACTATTGTTAATGAGATCATTATTATATTCAGGGATTGGACTGGAAAACTGTCAATGTCTCCGCACTTCAAAAGGAAGGAGCTAAAGAAGTGATGGGCAATTATGGATCAGTAATTTTGACTTTTGTGATATATGGACCAATGATTTTGACTTTTGGGGTTGTAACATTATGGAATTTATGATTAAAGACACAATACAGGACAATCTCTACTAGAATAGTATCCTAAACGGGCTTCAGCATGATTTCATAAGGGGAGAACTTGCCTGGCACATCCAGTATATTACTATTACAATTTTTATAAAGTAGTTGGAAGCGAGAAAAACTTTGGCATATACTGTACTTGATTTTAGTAAAGCTGACATTGTCGTTTGATACAGTTCCTCATGAGAAGTTATTGTATAAATTACAGCAGGTTGGGATAGCAGGGAAGATCTATCATTGGTTAAATGTTGGAAGACAAGAGGGGATGGTCATATAAGATATTATTCAGAGTAGACTGGAAGTTGAAAGTAGGTTCCTTCAGTGATCAGTTGTCAGATCGCTCTTGTTTATTATCTTCCTAAAGATAAGACTGATGAGAGATACCGAGGAAGCTGTCAAAGTTTGCTGATGATTTAAAGGTTGTGTTGGTGGTTAACGATAAGAATCAGTATATGCTGCTTTGAGAGAAGGTGGTCAAAGGGATATTGTATCCAGGTCAGGAAGTCGTATCTAAAGAATGATATAAAATTCTAGAGGAAGTTCAAAGAAAGGCGGCTAGATTGATAAAGAGCGCTAAGCATCTGTAGCCGAGTGATCAGGCGCGAGGGTGCATAAGTACACATGCCTTAAGTGACCGGGAATTTCAAGCCAGTTACTGCTAAATACGCTGCTGTTTCTTGTATTCTCTCTCTCTATCTTGTGAACTCCTCTGACCGTGTGACCGTCCCGGAGGAAAAACAGAAAATTTATTTATCTATTATCCCTATAGAACCAGCTTATAAGATGTGATCTTTCGAGCTTAGCAACTAGAAGCCCTGGGGGCAGAGAACTGATTTGATTGAAGCGTAATGTATCCAGTAATTGTATTCAGGCCTGAAGGCCGTATCTAGAGAATGATATAGAATTCTAGAGATGGTGCAAAGAAAGGCGGCTACATTGATAAAGAGAGTTAAGCATTATCACTGTAGGATAGGCTTAGAGGTGTGATCTTCCGAGCTTCGCAACTAGACACCTTGGGTGGGGGAGGCCTAGTTGATTGAAGCATATACGGGAGTAACAGTAGACTTGATGTTATAAAGTTTACCTTGTGAAAGTGTGCCGTGGAATACTGGAATAAGTTATCTACAAGCGTAGCCGAAGCGGACAGTTTGGTAAAATTCAAGAGAGAGAGAATTGGAAGAGCACTTTTTGACGTTAGAACTTATATCAGGAATAAAGATCCCTATCATTGATTTTTTCGAAACTTAGATACGTCTATTTTGCTTAAACACACGAAAAAGCACAAACAAAATACATCAAATACAAAATTTTGACTCTAATGCTAATATCCGAGAAATATTAAATTATTGCATCCAAGAAATAGCAAACATTTAAACCCCGTAGGAAACCATTGGCACGTTATGAGAGAAAATTACTGCAAAGAAGTCGTCTAACAAGATAACAACCACAAGAAAAAAAAAAAAAACATTATTCGTGTCTGCCGCCATTAACTAGGCAACGGTTACATCAAAAATCTCATAAACTCCATTTCAGATAGGGGCAAGGTCTTAATTGGTCTTAATCAAGGTCTTCTTCAAGGTCTTAATCAAGCCCTAGATGGATTAACAAAATATTAATAGTGTAAAAGAAAAAGAAAAAAAAAAAAAAAGTCGACTGCATTATGTCATAAATAACCCTAACCCCACTGTTGTTTGTGACATGAAGTCTGTAAATCTTTTTTATGAGTTTTTGTTTGTTTTTTTTTAGTTAAGTTAACATCATAACATTGGTCACTATGGAGAGATATGTAGCTATCATACACTATTTAGTCATTTTTGGTCGGTTTATAGAGAAAAGCCAGGCTACAGGTGCAATTTTAACATTTTCTAATGTTTGTTTTGCGAAAAATTTATAGTGACGTAATTTATGTCGGTTACTGTATTATTCTACTGTCCTTGATTATGCAGAAGAAGATGTCACAAGAAATTAGGAAGAAGATAATAAAGACATATATCTGGTCAGTGGCACTATATGAAGCAGGGACATGGATTCTGACAAAGAGAGACAAAAAGAGTTTTGAGGTCTTCGAGATGTGGTGTGACGCAGGATGGAAAAAATTAAATGGACTGAAAAAGTGTCAAATGTGGAAGTATTAAGACGTGTCTAAGAACAAAGGAAAATTTAGGTAGAATAAGATCAACTAGACTGAAATGGGTGGGCCACGTAATTGGACATGGTGGATTGATACTGGCTGCAATGGAGGGGACTGTGGAGGGAAACGCCTAGGCGTAAACCAAAAAGACCTCCATCGGGACGTTGCTGGATGAAGCAGGACTTCGAAAGTTTGAGGAACTAAAACAAACGGCACAAGAGAGACAAAGACGACGACAGCTCATCAGAGGAACTGACCAGTCACAAGATTGAATTACTGATAGTGATGATGACTATTATTCACCAAATGCAATAGGCCTAAATGAAATTAAAGCAAATGAATGAATGAATGATATAGCAAATCTTATGGACAACAAGCTTGTGAAACAACAGACTGAATACCAATGGAATGAACATACAAAATGGGTATAAAAAATAGACGGAGACGAAACAGACGTTCATGTCATATCAACTAGAAAACGATTGGGGACGATCACGAAATAAAAATGTACAAATGGATCTTGAATTGTCGGGTAACGACCTAGTAAGATAATGTTCACGACCGAGGGATATCGATAATTGTAGTGATCGAAGACAAGAGCTGTAGGTTCATAGTGCATTTTTATTATTATGTTTAAAAACCTGGAACAAATCACCGAAATTCGTAGTAATATGACTACATAAATATCCGTATCGTTAAAGTTATGGAAAGTCGGTTACGTCTATTTTGTTCAAGCACAAATAAACGTTTGAGCTATAAGTTTTTCTTCCACTTAACATTTTAACGAACTGTACCTACATTTTATGGTAAAAATTCAAAATATGACTAGGGCACAGGAGGAACTTTTTATATATCTAAAGGAAGTCATTCACTGATTGGCCTTATTTCTGAAACAGCACACAGTGAACAACTAGATGGTATCGCGATCTAGTTGTTAGGGACTATTATGTACAATAATATGAAAATATAAATTTCCCGTTCATGAAAGTTCACGGTCTCATTAGCGTAAATATGAAAATACTAAAAGATTGGCAGAAGAACTTTAAAAGGATCCCCTTTCATGTACTCCATGGCCTCCTTCTCGTGTAACTCATGAGTGCATTTGAAAGAAACATTGTTCTTGCGTGATGATACTTGCTAATTCACATCAACAAAATGACATGCCCCAAAGCACTCAATAATTAGACCTGAAATTCTTTTGGAGCATCTCCAAACACGTCATTTATGTCATAAGGCTTGCTTTTATGGTGAGCGAAATCGTTTTACTGAACTTTGACCTGAAAAACTATTAAAATTGCTTTGACGATTTTCATAAATTTTCATAAATAAATAAATTTCTTTTTATACTCGGATACAACCCCATGTTGACCATACTCGAGTTTTTCGTCCAGAAAATCAACCACAGAATACACACGATTTACAGACGTGTTATATACAGCAGACCTAAGTTTCTGATGCGCCTAAAACCCAGAACAACAGCATAAACTTTTTTAGCATACAAATATACTAGCGTCTCGGTTATCAGTGGGCTGTGTACGTTTTGTGAATAGCACTGGCTCGACAACGACGTAAACCTTTGGATCCTCATGTAGCGCACACTACTTGCACCACAGGATGACATGCCGCTGAATAATTATGCTGCCTAATGTACGGTAATAGTAGTAACGGAGTCATGTGATGCAAGGATGAAGGAAGCAAGCGTATGAGCTTATGTAGCATCAGCCAAAAAAAAAAAAAAACAATTTCACCCATCCATTCCTTCTAAAAGTTTGTCCAGTTCCTCCTTGAATTTAAGCTATCAACTTCCACAACGACAGATGGAAGTTTGTGATACCAGGAGTATCACATTTGCACGGCTAGTTGGCCTTCTGCAAGGAGCTTAAGAGAGGTTTCCAGCAGGACGAATTTGATATTTGTATGGTGAGTATTTGTTTAGAACAATAACGCTAAGAAAACCCACTTTTAAAAATGGACTAAAATTTCCTCTACGCATGGATTAGCAATCGTCGAATTGTAATTGTCGCAATTGTATGTACATAATCTGTTTTTTTCTTCATTATCTGTAATAACATTTCTTCAGTTCTGCAAATTACAGCGTTTACGGACCCTGCAATTTTTAAACCTAAAGTCTTTCTTCGTAAGAGTATCTTTAGTGCCACTAACTAATCTTTTTGATCTCTGCACCCGTTCTAACAGACCACATCATTCTTAAAATGAAGCTTCCAGAGCTTTATGCAGTACTTAAAATGCAGACCAACCTTATACAACTGGAATCACTTCCTTGTCTCTCATGACAAAATGCACTGTATGTAATGTATGTAAATTTTGTATTTTTTATGCAAATGATGTATTTGTACTCTTTGTTTTGTAAATTATTGTTTTTTTAAATTTTATATTTTGTATATAAATGATGTATTTAAATTTTTTTACTGATAATAAACTATGTGCGTGCTGTTATTAATGAGTCTGTGCAAATAAAACCAGCTACATTCAGGCCCATACATGATCTTACACTGTATTATACCTAGTTTGTTTGTTTGTTTTTTATAAACAATTAAACTTACACAATATCCTGTGTATAGTTGTATAACATGCTATGTGCGGTACTACTGAATAATTTTATTTTCAAAAAAGGCACGTATTAAAGGGCGGTGTGTAATAAGGAGATTCATCAACACGTTATATTGGATTATTCTTATACGCAATCTGCATTTTTCTCAAGTTTAATTCTAATTACTCGTAATATTCACACCACGACAAAACCTTTTATCACTCAGCAATATGTTACAGTACATTTACTAGAGTTGCGATCACTTTCCCATCAAAATGTAAGGGTGCGGCAACATATTGCTGAACAATAAAGATTTTATCGTGGTGTAAATAGTGGAAGTAATTAGAATCAATCTTCATTTCGCTGTTATAACTTAAATTTTGACATTTATCTAAAGGCTTTACCATTCTCGACATTAGGCTTCAAAGAATGGAAAAGGAGGAGCACGCGCTTCAAAGCTTTAGGTCAACAGCTGGAAAAGTCTGTGGTTGAATTCCGTTTAGATGTAATTTTTTGGGATTTTTTACATTGTGACTGGGTTGTCTCAGGCAAGGACGGGTGGCTTTTCCTTCCCCCTTAGTTTGGAAATTGTAGTTTTTCATTCATCGTGCAGATTACAAACACAGCCTTATTACACTGAAAAAAACATCTAAAAAGAGTATAATGGCTTTTGATGAACCATTGTCACCGGCATGTTTCGTGGAACCTTGGATGAATTATTAATTATTTTTATGAAAACAAAAATGCATTTCTGATATTTGGCCATAGGTGTTAAAATTTATAGTTCTGCTTCTGACTATACTACCCACCTCCTGAGACTGACTAACTCACCACAGTGTGAAATTTTTCTTCCGGGTTTGACAGTATTCGAATCCAGGACTTTACTAGATGCTGTGGAAAGATGGTGATCTTAACCAACGAGCTGCGCTAAATAGGTCAGCGTGAACGACATCTATCCAACTCCTTTTATCAATATCCGTCAGAATAATTTGACAGAGAAAAGTGAAGTTCTATAATGCTTCTTGACTTCCAAACAATTCATTAATAAAATAGTGGGAGAGTAAGTGGCACATCATCACGAGTTTGGGCTCTGGTGCATCCATAATTTATTCCTTATGCAATTTCACTTTTCCTTTTGAATCTCCTGAGCCCTGATGCTACTGGGGCTCGATATCACAATATGTGAATATGAGTGCGTGTACGTTTTAATTCAAATTAAATTTTAAACACTATCGATAAGCGGATACGTGAAAGTCTATGAGTAATTAATTCGATTATACGAGTAATTCGCGTGATTAGTAGTTTCATCGAAATGTGGGTTAACCGTTTTTTTTTTTTTTTTTTTTTTTTCTTTTCCTGCACTGCCCATAATTTAATATTATCTGGTCAAATATGAAGACGGCTGTTTAGATTCTAACTTAATGGGCATACAAGGGGCCTCCTAATTGAATGAACTGCTTGAAGTAATGCAGTCGCGTGTAAATGGAAAATTAACATACTCCCCTGTAGTTTCCGGCTAATTTTATGCACTTTTTACTTGGATGTGTTTGATACGCTTCGGCTAAGCCAATTTTTTTTCTCCAAAAGTATGTTGAGAGCAATTGCGTTTCTGTTTTCGTCTGGTAATTATGAGAAATTTCATTATAAATAGTTTTTGTTTCTTTTTTTTTTTTTTCTTTTCTTCTTCTTTTTTTTTTTTTTTCTTTTCTTCTTCTTTTTTTTTTTTTTCTTTTCTTCTTCTTTTTTTTTTCTTTTCTTCTTCTTCTTTTTTTTTTTTTTTTTTTTTTTTTGTTGGTAGTGTACAATATAGCTTTTATGAAAACAATGTACCATGTAGTTTAATCCATTTTGAAAATGGACTAAACTAAATGATTTAAAAAAAAACTTAAACATGATTTTTAAAAAAGAACTTAAAATAACGGTCTTTTTTTTAACTTAAAAACATGATTTTTAAAAAAGAACTTAAAATAACGGTTTTTTTTTTTACTTAAAAACATGATTTTTAAAAAAGAACTTAAAATAACGGTCTTTTTTAACTTAAAAACATGTTTTTTAGACACTCACTTTTCAACCACTACTCTTCTCCTGTGATGATCTGCTACTCTTTCAAGAAAATTCTCTCGTTGACTGTGAGTCGAACGGATGTTATTGCTTATATCACTTCATTTAGTACATAAGTTAACATATTTTATATAATTATTGGTCCTAAAGCATTGAAAAGTGGAATAAAAAGAAAACACGTTATTTTAACTATCATTAACAAGCTCGAAGTGACAGAACAACTTGAAAATTGTGTTCCTGGAAAAAAAATTGCTGAAGAATTTGGTATTGGCCAACAGACTGTGTCAGATATTAAAAAACAAAAAGAATCTATAAAGACATTAGCTTTAAAATTCGATGTGAAAAGTGATAAAAGCAGTGTATCAGATGCGTAGTTACCATGTAGGCAGACAAGGCAATTGCCTCCGGGCCCTTTAGGGTACCGGCGTCTTTGGCTGTGTTTTTGCAATTTTCATTAATTAAGTAGGGGCCCGAACATGTTCTTTGCCTCCGGGCCGGAAAAAGGGTAGCTACGCTACTGCAGTATATCAAATAGACAGACATTAAAAAAGCCAAAAGAAGTGTTGCTGAAGAAGCTGTATTTAAGTGGTATTCAGAACAACGATCAAGTGGCGTTAGAGTGGGACACCAGCGCCACCTAGAAATGTATAAAAAACAATACATTTATCCATCTATAGATGGATAAATGTATTGTCTTTTTATAGTTTTTAAGTAAAGGCTTTACAGTGATATATTTTTATTTATTTTCATCAGCACTACCTATATTTTATTTATTAAAATTTCCATTTATTTGTGTTCTAAGTTTTTGTTCTTTTAAGGCTATATCGGGATGACCTATATGGCAGAGTTTTCTTTAGCGCAAAAAGAAGTAAAAGGAAAAAAATTTATTCGATATTTATCACAATGAATGATTGTCATGCCTGCTACAGCACTCTTAATGGGCACATTTAAACTAATTATTTCACGTTTCATTCACGCACTTTCTCTTCATCCAACGAAAGAGAAATGAATTCAAGTCAGCTCTTCTACATGGTATTTTTGCTTGATTTATGCTGGCACGCTTCATGCCTCGGTACATCCAACATCCAGCTTGACATATGATATGGTTTGTTGGACTTCCTGGACAGCGCTGAATACTTATATATCTACTTCACACATATTCCCATATAACTTTCAGACCATAACAGGGATGCAATAGATCAGATTTCTCTGTCCCGGAAAGGCAGTTAAGCTGAAATCCCTGATTTCCCCGACTTGGGTTTGCACTACTTTAAAAAATACAAAAAAGTAAAAAAGTACTTTTACTAACTTAAAAAAAGTATAAAAGTAAAAAAAAAAAAGGGGGGGGGGGGAGAGGAAGGAATAAAGCTTTCATTAGTTAAAGAAACTTTAGACTTACGTATTCAATGGTGATACTTTATACCTACACATACATGACTTCTACTTCCATACTTCCTAGCCGTGCCAAAAGTATTCAAATAAAATTTCTCTTTTCTGAACAAAATGTATGAAAATTTTGACAGTGCTTTTTATAACCTGTCTAATGTTACGAACCACTTTCAGTTGAACATATTTTAGGCGGACCATCAATTTATTATTACGAATAAGAATAAATATACATATAATAAGCAGTTTTAGTATGAATTTGAAAGTTATTGATCAAAGAAAATTGTCTACTATAAAAATAAATAAAACTAGCCTTCGATTCTTTTTAATAAATCAAAGAGAAGTTTACTGATCTTTGATCAAAACATGGACCTAGAATTCTTGCCGATTACGAGTGATCTGCGGTCGATAAGTTAGGAAACTGCTCTAGAGGGCAACGTCTGGAACTGAGTGGTCTCATAGTAAACAGCAGCCCAAAATCGTGTTTATATGTAACCATGTTTTTTGCATTGACTCTAGTCGCGACTATTGCTAACCATCTTCTACTTTCTGGTCAGTGATTCAAATTTTAACAATTGGCACCTTCTGAGTCTGCGATTTGGTCACTTAGCTCATTGAAAAATATAAAGTAAAATTCAGGTACTATCATCAGGTATCACTAGTTGTTACTTCACTGTTACGTAGATCAGAAGGGCCAATGGTTTGACTGATGCATTAAACTAGATTTTTTTTGTTAGTTGTTGGCGCATCGGCTTCTGTGGCCATAATGCACCTCCCAAAGTTTTAGCCTTTTCCACTCTGATCCAAGCCCGATGTGGGATTTGAACCCGCGACCTTTGGGTTGCCAGGCAGGCACCTTACCCACCCGGCTAGCCCGGTGGGCGCATTAAACTAGAAAATCGACGTATGGATGGATTTATTGTGTACGTTGGGGTCTAGAGCTTTATACTAACAGTATTGGGAAATGTCTTATTAGTGGGAGGGAGTAAATAGCTATAGTCCAACCTTTGGTCTATGCTTATTTCCGAATTGGAAATTTGTGCATAATGGAGGCAAACGTTTCGTGGTATTTTCAGTAACAGCTGTCTTTGCAATATCATCAGGTGATGTTTAGGTGATGGTTCTTTGCGCTACCTTAGTAATTGATCTGTATGGATAATAACGGGACATCAAATATTGGCTGGCACCTACTAATCACAATAAACATAAATGTAAAATGCAACGGTAAAGTAGTAACGACAACAATCACTGATGAATTGGTAAGAATATACCACGAAACATCTGATATTCTAACATATAATAAACAGATATTCTAACGTTGATCGAAGTATTTTATTCCTCTTTTCACAAGTTTTATGTTACCGACATACCATGCCTCTCAAGCAACATCTAAGGGATTTACAGTTTATAAAGTAATTATTCCTAGAACTGTACAGTGTTGTTCAGTCAGGCTTTAAAAGAACGGGTTAGATAATTGGCTTGTGGACTTCTGTTATGGAGAACGTTTCAAAATATATTGATGAAGTAATGAAGCGAGAGAGCGCGCTTCTGGCAGCCTAATTAGTGATACCAATCATTAGATTCACTGAACACATTCAATAACCATGATGGAAAGCATTTACTGAAGTTATCCTGAATTAGATTTCTCAAAAACTCATTACTTAGTATAACACAAAGACATATCACGTGTATACGATATCTTTATAATGTTCAAGGTCATATAGTTTCAAGACTAATATACTGTAATTTTAATCCTAAGAATATGACCAACATTATAGCTAAATTTTAGTCTTTGTTACAACTATCTTACTAATCGATAGAGAAGTCTGTAATATTTTTAGTAACTTAGAGAAGGAGGTATTGGCAGCCGGAATTTTTGAAAATGTGATATAATTAAGATCGTAATATAATTAAAAATCCATTAGTTACAGTTTTTCGTGTTTTAATGAATTCATGACACAGATAATCATTTAGAGAACCATGTTAAAATGTTGGCATCTAATTAATTGGCCAAGAACATAATTTTTTTGTTAAATGCTTTCAAAACAATTGAAAGGAAACATAATATAAATAAAAAACATATTATTATAATATATATTAGTCTCAAAAAGTTACGCATACACTCCTTAAATACACATGAATATTCACAATTTAGGCAGTTAATTAACTCTTTCTAAATATTTTAGAAAGACAATGGTTAGGCCGCATAACGCTTCCCTAATAGAGAAGACTGTTGTTACTTATTCTCGGTGGATACCACCACCCAGACAGCACCGTTTCAAGGCTTGTTGACCTATCATCGGTGGCTGGGTATTGCAATCATGACAATCCAGTTGCGAAGTATTTCCACAATATGAGAGATGCCTAATGGAGTGCATAAGTATATACTTAAGTAAATATGTGGGTAAAGCATAGGATTAGAATTAGAAATGAACTAATGAATGTTCAATGTAGATACACAATATTTTGTTCGTAGTGAACTCGAAAGTAGTTGAAATGCATCGATAGGGTACTTACCGGCCCACCGATGATAGACCAACAGGCCTTGAAACGGTGCCGTCTGGGTGGTGGTGGTATCCACCGACAATAAGTAACAATTGCCTTCTATATTAGTGAAGATATAATTAAATTGATGCCATTTCAATTACTTTCTAGTTCCCTACGAACAAAATAGTGTGTATTTCACTGAATGTTCATTAGTGAGTTTCTAATTCGAGTTTCTAATTCCTATACTTTAGGCACATATTTGCTTACATATACACAGGGTGATTCAGGAGGAACAGTAAATATTTTGGGTTATAGTATCGATTATTCTGAGTAAAAAAGTTCATATAAACATGTGTCCAATTCTCAATGGATATGGAGGTAGAGCTGTTTGAAACTGGGGCGCACAGCTCCCTGAATCAGATGTGACCAAGAAGCAGTTATAACCTGACGCTGTTTGGTGTTAGAAGTGTTGCTAAGAACATCTTCACACATGCTCGATATGCCAATATGGTGTTTGTCTACGGGTTTTTGTGGTGGAAGTGGTACTGCTGCTTGTAGAGAATACCGTCGACGGTTTTCTAACCGCAGAATACAGGATTCAAGAACGTTTACATCAAACTGCGTGAGACTGGTACAGTTCCCAGAGCTCAAATTTCTGCTAAACGTGCAAATGAAAAAATGTGGATGAAATTCAACACATTCTTCAGTCGATAGAACATAGTCCTTCTATTAGCACACGAAGAATTTCTATCGGTGTTCCACAGACAAGAGTATGGCGAGCATTACTTGAGCACGGCTTGTATCTATTTCACATACAGCGGTTGCAATACCTTCAACCAGGAGACGACGCCCAGCGATTGAAATTTTGTCAGTGGGTATATGCTAATCGCCGATTAATTCTGTTCAGCGATTAGCATTAACATTAGCATTAGTAAAGGCATATGATGCAAGAAAGCAAGCTTATGCAGCATCAGCCAAAAAAAAAAAAAATGAACACCTTCCATTTCACCTCTCCGTTCGTTCGAAATACCTGTCCAGCTGAATCTTAAATTTATTTAGGCTATCAACTTCCACAACAAGGGATGGAAGTCTGTTCCACCAACCAACTACCCGCTGGCTAAAGGCAAATTTCCGCATATCTATCCTACATCAGTCTTTCCTCAATCTGAATTTATGCCCTCTCAGGTGATTATTCTGAGCAAGAAAAGTGATTATTCTGATCGATGAAGCTACTTTCACCAGTGACGGTATCAACAACACCCGTAACTCCCATAGGTGGTCAGACGAAAATCCACATGCCACTGTAGAAACAAATTTTCAACGTCGCTTCTCTGTGGTGCGGTATCATCGACAATCAGTTGATTGGGCCTGTTGTGTTATAAAATCGTCTTACAGGGCCGATTTACCTAGACTTTCTGCAAAACGAACTTCCACTACAATTGGAGGATGTTCTCTTCGCTACAAGGATTGGTATGTACTTTCAGCATGACGGAGCTCCTGCACATTGTACCCGTCTGGTGATACAATATCTAAATCGAACTTTCCCTGAACGATGGATCTGCCGCGGTGGTCCCGTTCATCGCTCACCAAGGTCTCCAGACCTCACTTCGTTAGATTTTTGTTTGTGGGGGTGGATGAAAAGCGCAGTATACAAAGAAAAGGTGAGTACAAGAGACGAATTACTCGCTCTTATTTTGGATACTGCTGCCCTCATAAAGGAACGCCAACACGACCTGAGAAGAAAAACACGGCATATTACTACAAGAGTTGCAAAGTGCATTGAGGTTGGCGGTGGGATTTTTGAATTTATCGTGAACTGTAAAAAATCTGTCAATTATTTGTGTTTTGTATCATTGGCTTGTAACCGGCTTATAAATACAAAAATAAGTCATTAATTGTTCTTTAATACCTCTCATAATGGCTTTGTGTGCGCCAGTTTCAAACAGCTATATCTCCGTTCCATTGAGAATTGGACACATGTTTATATGAACATTTTTACTCAGAATAATCGATACTATAACCTCTCAAAATATTACTGTTCCTCCTAAATCACCCTGTATACACAGTATATATATATATAAAGGCCCGTAAAAAGTAACATGCTGGTGTCATTGAGGAGACTCTATAGGTCTTTCCACCGCTCTGGGAAAGACGGTAATTTTACAAACGATGCTACCCACGATGCCTGAACGTGATGTTTTTCTTTACAGTCAATGATCACAGCAAAGACTTCTTTACTTATGTAAACTCTGGAAGGAAGAGGATGAATCAATTTTGTACACTCGTTATTGGTGTTTCTATTGTTGATGATCCAGCTCAAGTTGCTGACAAACTGAATGAGTATTTTGCATCAACAGTCACACATAAGGGATTCTTTAGGGTATGGGATGCTAGAAGTTTATTAAACCCTAACAGGGATCTAAATTATTTTGTAATAACTGAGAGGAAGGTGGTGAAAGAGAAATTGTGGAAGTTAAACATAAAAAAAAGCAACTCGGATGGATGGGATGTAACTATTTATATTAAGTGGGGAGCAAAGAAGTACGCAAACCCTTAGCTATAATTATGTTAGCATTCTTGGATTCAGGGGAGGTCCCCGCAGACTGCAGATGTGTAAATGTATCCCCAATTCGCAAAGGGGGATCAAAGGGTGACACCAGTAATTACAGACTTGTTATTTTAATTTCTGTTCCAGGGAAAATAATGGAGTCACTGGTAAAAGAAGAAATGCAGAATCATCTAGATATGGCTGCAGTTATACTTCGGACACAGCATGACTTTGTTAAGAGGAAATCTTTCTTGACCAATTTGTTTGGATTCCAGAATGTGGTCACAAAGGAACTGGATGAAAAAAATAATTTTGATATCATATTCTTGGATTTCAGGAAAGCTTTCGAAATTGTTGCACATAAAAGACAGCTGTACAAATTGGAGCAGTGTGGAATTAAGAGCAAGTTTCTGCTATGCATGCATAAAGGGATGGTTGAGTGGGAGAAGACAGAGAGTGGTAATCAATGGACAATGTTATTAGTGGAGTTCCGCAGGTTTCAGTATTGGGTCCATTGTTGTATTCTTTATTTATCAATGATATTGATGAAAGCACATCATACTTAATTTCTAATTTGCAGACGATAGAAAAGTTGGCAGGTTGGTTAACGACAGTAATTAGGGAGAGCTACTCCAACATGATATAGGAAAATTGGGCAGTTGGACTGAGAAATGGTAGTTGAAGTTTAACATTGACAAATGCAAGGTACTGCATATGGGCAGCAGTAATCCTAGAGTAACTTATGAACTGTGTGGTACTATATTCAAGGTAGAGGAAAATGAAAGAGACTTGGGGTAATTGTGCAGTTAGATATGAAGTTCTCTAGCAATGAAGACAGGCTTCCAGGTCAGCTTAGGGGGGGGGTTGTCAATGATATACAGGAATTTTGCAAGCAGGGGTCTTTTTCTTCTTTATCTTCGCCTTCTTCCCACGTTTATATGTGGTCGGCATTTTCGTCCTGAATTCTTTTCCTCCATTCAAGTCATTAGGCTGATAACAAACTCCTACTCTAATTTTTGCTTTCCCAGTGCTTACGTCACACCAAATTGACTCATCATTGCACTGTCCATCTATGCCAACTGGATGCACTTCTTTAGATTTTATGTATTTCTTAATTAACAACATAATCCGTCCTCCCTTCCTATCCTGCCTATCCTTCCTGTACACATTGTATTCCACAAATTCCATTTCTGCATTCTTTATATGTGTGACACCACGTCTCTGATATTCCAACAATATCCGTGTTGGATATCTTAACCAGAACTTCAAATTCATCAAATTTATTTACTATACTCTTTGCATTGGTGTACATGCAGATATACATGCTCCTGTTCTTACTCCTAGTTACTCTAACACAGCCCATGTATTTACTTGTTTCGTGACTCCCAGAAGTTCCCGAAATCCCCAGCAACTTGCTTTCCAGGCTGCTGCTCATTCCAATAGAAGCAGTGCAAGAATCATTTCCACCTCTGCCTGCAGCTACTGTTAACCTATTAGTCTGTGAATCCCCCCAAGCTAGCAGTTTTCTGACCTACCTAACAGTGCTCCGATAGCATCAGCAAATATTCTTGCGCATTTTTATTTAAGTGTATCCCACCCGTGTTGAAGCATTCTCTCCTATTAACAAGCACAGACCACGCTGAGAAAAATTCTTCCCCACGAGCCCTGCACAACCTCTCCAGGGCCGAATTGATTGACAAGACTCTCATCATATACTCCCTCCTATCGTATTGCTATGGTAGTGATCATACGTACATTGCTGGTTTCAAGAACATTCGTTAAAATTAGCGGGCTGCATTAATTTGTAGTGTGAGGAGAATATGGGAAACATCAAAAAAGCGACTTCTAAAGCCTTTTGACTAGCATAGTTGAGGTGTACTACTGCCACTGCAGCTTATGCGCTATTAAAGTCACATAGCGCACAAACACACCAGCATAGTGTGTCCTACAAGGACACACCGATCTGAGCGAATGCATGGATATGACTTTATGACATAAATTTAACAAACGATTATGATCATGCGATTGCCCAGTCGATATTATCACCGTCTTCCCCACACCGAATGGAAAAGACCTTGACTTTGAATGGTGTCATTGACGCGAGGAGTTTTTTGTGCTCTTTCACTACATGGCTGAATGAAGCTGCCTCATGCGAGGGTAGCATGATTTTTTTCTTCGGGAACTTGGGTTTCTCGTCCAGCAAATGAGAAGATCGACCTGAGAATACATGCAATTTACAAATATAATATACAAGGCGCTAAGTCGCTGATGCTCCTAAAATCCTACAACAAATAATTAGATATCTCTTCTATGTCAATGCCCAAATACCTCACATCCACTGTACTACATTTCCAAGAAAATACCTAATTACACGGCCATGATCGTCATAATAAGCAGGGGAGACTGGGGATTGAAGAGAAGGACCCTCATGTTGCTATATAAAACCATCTTTTCACCAGCTGTGTGCTGTGGTGCAGGCATATGGTTCCCTTGGGCTGTCATTGTTCCGTAATAAAGCAAAGCAGCATACAGTTCAACACAATATCTTACTCACTGTGACCAGAGCATGCCGCACAGTCAGTAATCGTTTTCTCCGTATCTTAGTAGGTACTCTCCTTCTGGACTTGGAGGCGGCCTTGCATACCACATAAAAGACTCTGCGCGGGTAGCAAAGTGGTATTGTCACAGTCCTCCGGGTGGAAAAGGTCTGGGTTCGCATCCGTCGATGACGCGAGGAACTTTTATGGGCGTTTTTCACTCCGTAGCTGAGTTATTCGGTCTCAGGAGTCGATAGCAAGGATTTTCCCGGGAAAAACTGGGGTTTTTCTTCCAGAAAAGCAGGGAAATCTACCAGAGCACATACGCAATGGATAGTTGAAAGTTACTTTCCAGGTGACCCTAATGTAATAGTTTAATACCGCATAAAGAGAGAAGTTCCGGTCACCATTTTGGATATAATGCGTGATTTTACTGATCCAGAAAAAGGAATGAAACTGATTTCTTCCAAGCTCTTCCAACCTTGGCAACGAGCTCGGGAGCAAACACCCAAAGGCGAGACAGCGAAAAGATTTTTTCCACAAGTTATAATCACTGCACCTAAACCTCCGCCGTGGTACTCACCAGACCTTCATGTCTCATTTGTCCTTACTGGTCATGGATCGTTCCGAGCCAAGCTGCAGGCCCTGGGTTTCACTAAATGCCCTCTCTGCCCTTGCGGTGATAACGAAGACTGCAATCACCTCATACAGTGAAACTTCTCCTAACGGACACCTCTCGTTAACGGACATCTCTCTACAACGGACATTTTCAAATTCCCCAACTCACCTCCATTGGTTTTAACGTGTTTTCAGCTTCTGTCTAGCGGACATTCTCTGTAACGGACGCGGACAGGCAATCTGCACTGTTTCGTTTAGATCAGCACTTAATTTGATCTCCCCATAACGGACAGCGGGCGAGTTCACGGCCCTTTTTCTAGGAACGTTTCTTCCACGTATTGCCTCAATCGTGTGTTTATTTTCTATTTCCAATTAATTTTATCAAGGTTTACGTCGCGGTTCTAAACCCTTTTTCAAGAATTTTAAGGCACATGTAAAACTTCTGATGAATTCGGTGTGTGCAGGGGGGGAGAATATGGTCGGCCTTTCGTCTTTTCAGTTTCAGTTTTGTTCAGTGTCGTGTGAAGTGCACAATGTCTTCTCGTAAACATTTAACTTTAAAAGATAAAGTCGAACTCATTAATGCGTATGATCGGCAAAAAAATAGTGTTCGCAATCTCGCTGCAAAATTCAAAATCGGGAAGACGCAGGTAAGCGACATCCTAAAGAAAAAAAATGAACTGCTCAAACAATTTTGGCAACACGGAAATAATCAGGTTCAAAAATCATTCCCGAAAACTGTTGGACTTCAAATTTGTCGCGCATGTGCTAAAAAAATTCCCATTAATGGGCCTATTATTAGGGAAAAAGCTTTGGAGGTTGCGAAATCTATGGGAGTAAATGAGTTCAAAGCTTCTGTGGGATGGCTAGACAAGTTCAAAACTCGGCATAAAATTTCTTGGAAAACCGTAAGTGGTGAAGGTGGATCTGTTGATACCTGGGTTGTAACAGAGTGGACCGTCAAATTGGAAGATTTATGTCGTGATTTTGAAGTTAAGGATATTTACAACTGTGACAAAACAGGGTTGTTTTTTAAAGCTCTTTCTGAAAAAACAATGAGTCTAAAAAACGAAAAGTGCCAGGGCGGAAAAATTTCTAAGGAACGCTTGACTGTACTATTATGTACAAATATGCTGGGAGACTTTGAACAACCTCTTGTTATAGGAAACCCACAAAATCCTCGTTGTTTCAAGGGCATAGAGTTGAATCTTTTGGATGTTGACTGGAAGTCTAATAAAAAAGTGTGGATGACACGAGATATCATGAGCGAATGGATAAGTCACTTTAACCAAAACATGATTCGTCAAAACAGAAAAATTATTCTTTTCATGGATAATGCTGCATCTCACCCGCATATTGAATTGTCCAACATTCAAATCATTTTTCTGCCACCAAACACATCTGCAGAGTGTCAGCCCTCGGATCAAGGGATAATAAAAAAATTGAAACTTCACTACAGAAAACGTGTTTTAAGACATCTCATTGCAAACATGAACGATGTAACATGTGCGAGTGACCTTGCAAAGAAAATCAGCATCCTAGATGCGATTCAATGGATTTCCTCTTCAGTAAACGCAATTAGAAAACAAACTGTCGGGAACTGTTTTGTAAAGTCTGGCTTCTCAAACGCAAAAATTGAAGTTGTGAACAGCAATGTGGAGTACCAAGGAGAACAAGAACTTCAACATCTATTGATAATGTACGATACTTCCGCTACAAGTGACCCTGGCTACAAAGATACAGAAGATGGTGCTCTAGATATCAACTACATTATCATCGATATTTTTCAAGAAGTTCCTCATGAGGATGTAGAAATGGAAGGAGGTCATTCTGTCGAAGAACATATTAACGACGAAACCCCGATGAAAATAGAAGAAGCGCTCATACAAATCAATCGTTTAAAAATGTTTTTCGCCGCTGAAGAAGATACTGAAGGACTTTCGTTGGTTTCTTCACTCCAAACAAATGTTGAAAACAAAATTATCAGCCGGAAGAAGGTGCAGAAGAAAATAAGTGATTACTGTATGCATTTTTCTTAAGATAAAGTCATAATATGCATAGCACAATTGCATGTATATTATTTACAAAAATATTGTGCAAAATCTGTATATATTTTAATTTAATTTTACATTAAACGTTTAACGATTTTTCTTTCTTTCTTTTTTTTTTTTTTTCTCCCTCAGACTTCTTGTTAGCGGACACTTCTCTCTAACGGACACATTTTCGTTCCCCATGGCTGTCCGTTAAAGGGAAGTTTCACTATATATGATTGCCCTTTTTATGATTTACCTAGATGTCTCCTAAATATCAGAACGAGAAATGTACCCTACGGGCAGGTACATCTCTACGTAACTGACGAAACTAACTACGAAGCCTTCACTACCTTTGCTCAGTCAGTATTTGAAATGCATCAAGCTCACTTACAGCAAGTTATACAGCGTACTCCCGTCTTGTAGTGGACCCCAAACTCAACTTACAGGACAGTTAAACTTGACCTTACATCTTCTGAATGGAACCAAACAAACTACCGACAGGATACTGATCATTGAGAGAACTAGAAGGGAATCACCAAGAAAGAGAAGAATGATGAGCTAGATATCATCATTCTTCTCTTTCTTGGTGATTCCCTTCTAGTTCTCTCTCTCTCTCTCAGGGTAACTCGGGGAATTTTTTTTTGGCTGGTGCAGCATAAGCCTCAGGCTTCCTTGCACCATATAGCTAATAATAATAATAATAATAATAATAATAATAATAATAATAATAATAATAATTACCCTACCAGAACAGGAATCTCTATCTATATTGATACAAGGAAATACTCTACAAACCTACCAACCTAGAAGGACTTCTTGACACGGGATACAAGAACTCTAAACAATCCTCGAGCTTCAATAATCTCTGTGCCTCCACTCATCCTCTGATATTTTAAGAAGATGACTCAAAATCCGAGCTCAGCAAGGGACACCGCTCACTGCACACAAATTCCACACGGCTGAGGAAGATTTAATTACTGACACTGGGCTCTTGCTTGGTGTGGGATCCACTCATCTGCTGGCGCCTCTACTTATTCGAGATGCGGGATTATATCTGCTAACCCTATCAGGATACGATCCACTTACCCCGAATACTCCTCCAGTGGTGGGACAGGTATTGCTGGCATTTGGCTTTGGAAAATGCGAGATCATGCCATTAAGTGACCTGACCTTGTGGGGCACCTGACCACAATCTTTCCTCCTTTATTGAGGCTGAGTGGGCTCCCTACCTCAGGAATCCCTTCTTTCTCCCTTACTTACTTTCCTTAATCTGGAGGACGCCTTCTTTCCTCATCCTCCCTCTGCCCCCTCATTCTTCTTCATTTACGTTTTATACATATACTATATATATATATATATATATATATATATATATATATGTATATATATATATATGTTAATACAATCTTTTATATATTATATTATTACATATACATATATATATATATATATATATATATATGTATATGTATAAAGCATAAGTAATATATATATTACTTTTTGGGTCCGCCCTGAGAAGCTCAGGCCACCTCCCCCAAAGTCAGTACAGCCAGAGTTCTCTCCCTACTGCCCTGGCCGAGCTCCTTGTGCCAGTGACAGTAACTACAGCCCGTGGTGCTCCACGAACCACAGCTAAGTGGCCAGATAAACAACATAACTCAACACTGACCTAACACGAACATACACTAACATACGCTATCCGGCCTTGAGAGAGTACTGTTTGCTACACAAGAAATCCAAACGCTGAGTTGAGGAGAACAACAAGTGCCGCTTATCAGATAACACTATGTTACTGTGTACCTACACCAACCCCCATTTTGCACAGTTCTATTAGCATATCCGTTATGAAAGCAAGCCTCATGGTAACATTATGTAGAAACCTATATGTATTTTATGTACGGCTGCTCCTGAAAGTGAGTTCAACTCCACCAACATTACTCAAATGATGAGAACTGTGTAAAAAGGCCAGATGTCAGTGTGATGTTTGTTCGTGAAGTCGTACACACGACCCTGCCATAACGAAGTGGGCCATCTATTGTACATAATGTCTTATCTGAATGGATATCAGCAATCCTGAACTACTGGAGGCCCTAACCAGTGGTACCAGCGACAAATTCTGAGCCAAAAGAGGCAGCCAAATTTTGTTCCTTAAGGGAGCCAAAAAAAAAAAAAAAAAAGGATACAGTAGCATGCTCTTCAGTCCAATGAAAAGTCAAGTCAGGTATCAATTCACGGGTTTCAATTGCAGTACCAAATCGAAGTAACCATCTCAGAGTAGTGATATCTAAGAAGATACAGTTAATCTATTCATAATGTAGCTGTTTCTGTTTTCTCATCTAGACTGTCACAATTCAAACCGAACAGACGAAACAGTAAGTTAACATCAGTGACCAATTCCAGAAGTGCAAGACAAAAATTTCCGTATCATTCCAGAAGAGAAATGTACATATAACAAAATGTCAGTTGGAGACAAGATTTTTGAGCATCCAACAAGACAACTATATGAAGATAAACAAAAGAGATAAGCGGCACACGTTTAGAATTCAGGATGACCACAGCAAGGTTTTCGTTTGTGAAAACTTGGTGTACAAATCTTTGAAGTGCTTGAAAACCGTCGAGATTTTCAAAGAAATTGGTTTCATTTCCAATAGCAACAAAAACTGTCATATTAGGGCCACCTAAGTGCTATCTTATCTGCCCATGTGTATTATGTCCATAAATTGCGTATGTTCTCTGGTCGATTGCCTGTTTTGTAGGAAGAAATACCCGAGTTTCCGGTGGAAATCTTTACTGTCCACGCCGGAGACCAACTAACACAGTAAAAAAAAAAAAAAATCTTCTGTGAAAAAAAAAAAAAAACTATTACATTATATTGGGGTCGACTGGAAATTGATTTTCGACTACCCATGCATATCGCGTCTGTAAATTGCGTGTGTTTTCCGATCGATTTGCCCGCTCTGCTGGACGAAATCCCAGGTTTTTCCAGGGGTAAAACCTTGCTATGTACGCCTGAGACCGACTAACTCAGATCGATCTCAGAACACACGCAATTTACAGACAATATACACGGAGCAACATGGCCTTAGTCGCCAATGCTCCCGAAACCCCACAACAACAACAGAATTATAACGACGAACAAATATTATAAATAAGAAAAAAACAGATGATACGAGAACAATATTGCTATTCACCACAGGTGCAAGATCAGAATTTAAAATTTCACATTCAAATAGTTTTGCTTTTAAAGAACTGTGCTGATTAGAATGTACATTAGCATAAAGACCAGGAGATATCCCAGTTTTTCCTGCATAGTAATGACAGTTAATTCAGCGAAGGATAGTTAGTAACTATACCTTTGGTAATTAATTAAGAGGTCATTCTAAGAGCGAATATTTTCTTACTTTACGTCGGTGTTCAGGTTAATAGTAATGCCAAGAAATTCATATCCATATATCATATACTGGGATTTCAGGAAAGCGTTTCATACTGTTGCACATGAAAGACTGCTGTACAAATTGGAGAGGTATAGCATTAAGGGTAAGTTGCTACAATGGATAAAGGGATGGTTGAGTGGGAGACGACAGAGATTGGTAATCGATGGACACTTCTCTTCGTGGACAAATGTTATTAGTGGAGTTCCCCAGGGTTAGGTGTTGGGCCCATTGTTGTTTTGTATATTTATCAATGATATTGATGAAGGTATATCGGGTTTAATGTCCAAGTTTGCAGATGATACTAAGGTTGGCAGGGTTGTTAACGACAGTAAAGACAGTATGCTACTCCAACTGGATCTAAATAAGTTGGGAAAATGGGCTGAGAAGTGGCAACTGAAGTTTAACCTTGACGAATGTAAAGTATTGTATATGGGTAGCAATAATCGAAGAGAAACGTACCAACTGTGTGGTACTACACTCAGGGAAGTGGAAAGTGAAAAGGACTTGGTGGTAATTGTGCAGTCAAATATGAAGTTCGCTGAGCAGTGCATATGGACTGTCAATGCAGGTCATGGAATCTTGTCAATGATATATAGAAATTTTGCTAGCAGGGACAGGGAGGTGATTATCCCATTATACATGGCAATGGTCAGGCCATACCACGAGTACTATGTACAGGTCTGGAGGCCTCATTTTAGGAAGGATGTAGAGTTCCTAGAACGAGTACAAAGAAGGGCAACAAGATTGGTGAGGAGAACAGTGGTGCTCTTACCAAGAAAGGCTTAAGTTCTGCAAATTGCAGCGCCTGGAGAGTAGGCACCTGCGAGGTGATGTGATTGAGGTGTATAAGGCCTTGAATGGGTTGAGCAAACTGAATGCTGGTGGGATTCTTCCTCTTGCTCAGACCAAGAACCTGAGGGGGCACTGTTTCAAATGAGGAAAGATAGTTGTAGAACAGATGTGCGGAAATTTGCCTTTTGCCAGCGAGTAGTTGATTGGTGGAACAGGCTTCCATCTTTTGTTGTGGGAGCAAATAGGCTAAATAAATTTAAGGCTGAGCTGGACAGGCATTTGGAACGAATGGAGGGGTGAAATGTGAGATTTTTTTTTTTGCTGATGCTGGATAAGCCTGCTTTCTTGCATCATATGTAAGGAAGCAAGAATTATTATGACACTAATGCTAATGTCAATGATAATGCTAAGAGGAAGAATGCCATCAACATTAAGCTTACTCGATGATTTCAAGACTGTAAACATGTCAATCAGATCTCCTTCTAGGTATCTGGTCTCCAGACACTGCAATTTGCGGAAATGAAGCGTTTCTTTGTAGGACCACCCTTTTGTTTCCTTCTTTGCACCCGTTACAGCAAATCTACATCCTTCCTAAAGTGAGGCCTCTAGACCTGTATACAATACTCATGATGCGGCTTAACCATGGCCTTGTACAAAGAAATAATCATATTTTTGTCTCTGCTAGCCAAGTTCCTGCATATCACTGATAAAACCTCATGAGCAGTCCTGGGAGCCTGTTTGCACTGCTCAGAGAACTTCATATCTGACTGAACGATTACCTCCAGGTCTTTTTCATTTTCCACTTTGCTGGGTGTAGTACCATACAGTGGTAGGAAATTTTAGAATTACTGCTACTTACATGCAGTACCTTGCATTTGTCAATTTTAACCATCAACTGCTGTTCCCAGCACATCTGCGTAATTTTTCTAGACCTTTATTGGAGTAGATTACTTGACTACAGTCCTTAACTAACCTGCCAACCTTTCTATTATCTGCAAACTGATATTAAGCCTGATATACCTTCATCAATATCATTAATAAATATTGAAAACAACAAGGGGCATAACACTGAACCCTTTGGACTCCACTAATAACGTTAGTCCACGAAGAGCAGTGCCCATTGATAACCACTCTCTGTTTCCCTCGAAACCATTCCTTTATCCATATCGCTAACTTGCCCTTAATGCTACGTAGCTCCAGTTTGTACAGCGGTCTTTTATGTGCAACAGTATCAAAAGCCTCCTAAAATTGAAGTATATGATATTAAAATTATATTTTGCATCAAGTTCTTTATCACTGCATCATAGAATCCAATCAAATTGGTCAGACACGATCTCCCCTTAACAAATCTGTACTGTGACTGACGTATAAAAGTACTCTTGTGTAGATGGTTCTGCATCATTTCTTTAATCAGTGACTCATTATTTTCCCTCAAACTGAAGTTTAGCTAACAGATCTATAATTACTCATGTCACTCTTTTGATCCCCTTCTGTGAATTGGGGATACATTCCCATATCTTTGAATTCAGGGTTGTCCCATTGGACTGGGCCCTACGCTGAATCCAAAAATGCTAACATAATTATGGCTAAGGGTTTGATTACTTCTTTTACTCCCTCCCTTAATATAAATAGATACATCCCATCCACCCCAGTTGCCTTTTCTATGTTAACTTCGACGATTTCTCTTCCACTTTACTCTCAATTATTACAAAATCATTTAGTTTCCCATTGCAGTTTCATAAACTTCGGGTTTCTCCTCCCCTAAAGAGATCATCATGTGTGAACGTAGATGCAAAATATCTATTCAGTTTATCAACAACCTGAACAGGATTATGAACAGTTAAACCGTTGATATCAAGTGGTCTAATTCATTCATATCATATCATTCCTTCTAGTGTTAATTCATATCATTCATTCTAGTGGATTCATTCCTTCTAATATGAATCCAATTCATTGATTCATTCCTTCTAATATGAATCCAATTCATTGATTCATATCATTCATTCTAGTGTTAATATAAGCACAGAAGTCTTAGCTGCTGTTCTTTGCATTCTTTGCCAGAGACTTTTCGCAATTTGCCTTAGTTTGCCTAATGTGCTTTGTGATTTAATTGCAGACTATCTTCCGCAGGCTTCATGTATCATCTGATAATTTATATTCATCCCACGCATTTTTCTTCTCTTCTACAAGTCCTATCAGTTCATACTACATCGATTTAGCCTGGAAGGTATCTCATAGTTGGTATGATAAGCCTAGTAGCTTCCACGATTACTTCCCTGAATGTTTCCCACTTAGAATTTGTTGTTTGTTACAGCGTCAGTTGGTCCTCACTGAATAGAATTTAAAAACTGTCTGAGACAATTGTAGTCATCCTTAAGAAAGCAAAAGCCCTTCATTTTACTTTTGACAGTAGGTATGGCTTTAAATCAATCTCACATCAGATCACTGTGAACACTTTCACCCGGTTGATCTGTTACCTGCGGATTATTAATGCATGCAGGATTGCTGCTGATAATCACATCCGGAGTATGACTACCAGCAGCAATTCTGCATGATGATGCTTCCTGTTAATGACCAACACACACAAGTTCAGCCAATATCTGGGAAGTTAAAACCCTCATGATAAGACATTTTTATGAATGTCCCACTCTGTTTCCCTGTATAGTTGTTTGTTATACTCATCACAGTCATTAGGATTATAACACACTCCTATTTTCATTTTCTTTATCCCAGCGCTTATGTCACATCAAACTGACTCAACATTGCACTGGCCACCCATGTCGGCTGGATCTACTGCCTTAGATTTAATATGCGTATTAATAAAGAGCATAATCCCACTCCCGTCTGCTTGTGTGCCCTTTTGTACATGTTTTATATTCAAATTCTGCATCCCTTATGTCTGAGTGGTACTAAGTCTATGATATCCCCACAATGTCTATATTTGATAACTTAATCAATATTTCAAATTCATCAAATATATTTACTATGCTCCTGGGATTAGTATACAGTACATAAAAATATATATGCACCAGTTGTTACACTTAGTTGCCCTAACACAGCTCATGTATTTAACTGTTCTGTAACGACTCACAGCATGTCTTCAAAATCCCCAACACGTTGCTTTCCAGGCTGGTTGCTGCTTATTCTAACAGAAGCAGTGCAAGAATCACTTTCACCTCTACCTCAGTTTCTGGTTAAGCTGTTAGTCTGTGTATCCCCCCAACCAGCAGGTTATCGACCCGCCTATCACTTCCTCGATATCATCAGGAAATATTCTGGCACCCCATCTCTGTACAAGCAATTTCTCCTATTAACAAGCACAGACCATGCTAAGAAAAATTCTACCACACGAGCTTTGCACATTCTCTCCATGGTGAAATTGATTGACAAGGCTCTGAACATGTATTGCCTACTATCGTGTCTATACAGAATTGCAGACCCTTCAAATTCAATCCTAACTCGCGACTTTTTCCGAACATTTCCCTGTACTTGTTAAGCAAGTCCTCAGATCTCCTACTCTAATATTATTAGCACCTTAGAAGACAATATCTTCTCTACAACGCCAACTACTTTTGCCCCTGGCAAACATACCCGGTCTTTTTCTACCTATCCTTCTTGCACAATATATTTCCACTTCCCTGATAATAGCTACCTCCTGTGGGACTATAACATTCTGCTTTGGGCATTACAGCTGTGTTGCCTGATGCACAAGTGTGAGCTCTGACGTTGATATGGGCAGTTGAGAGCTTGATGGGCCCCCAATTTAATCCTTCAAGGGCTTCCAACCTACTCTTCAAGCTCTCATAAACACTCACAGAATGCTGAGTTGGTGCTTAATTTATTCACACTCTTGTGAAGTACTAGTGCTTATGAATATTTCTAATGTAACTTTTCAGCATACCTTAATTTGAAGCCAGTGGCATAATGGGCATAGTCTCTCCTGCCCAGCAAAGATAAATGGAAGGCGTCCCATTGAGCTCATATCAGCTCAATATTATTATTATTATTTTAGGGTTGCCCGTAATTAAATACATTAACCCGTATTTGTGTCTGTAAATTGCGTATGTTCTATGGTCGATTTGCCTGTTTTGCTGGACGAAAACCCCCCAGTTTCTGGGGAGATAAACCTTGCTATCTACGCCTGAGGCTGACTAACTCAGCCACGGAGTGAAAAAAGCCCATTAAAGTTCCTCGCGTCATCGACTGGATTCGAACCCAGGCCTTTTCCACCCGGTGTGGGGAGGACGGTGACGATACCACTGTGCTACCCGCGCAGATATCAGCTCAATATATACAATTTAAAATCATGTGGGAGAAGAGATGAATTTCGGATTTTGCGATTTAGATTTTGTGGGGGAATCAAAATCTCAGCCACGCCATTGTCTGGTGCATATTAAATACTGTATTTTATCGATAAGCATTTCAGCTAATGTAAAAGGACTTTGCTGTTCCTTTTTTACCATGCAGTGATTTAAATGTGGGATTCAACAAATATTTTTGCTTGGTATATTAAAATAAATGAATGAATCTTCTGTCATACTCTAGAACGGCCATGTGGTGCCAGAGGAGTTTATAAATAGAGAGAATACAAAAACAGCACCATATTTATCAGTCCTCAAGCTAGAACTGTGGTCAACTTAAACGCATTTAGTATGTACCCTCAAGTTGATCACTCGCCTACAGCGGTTTTTTGCTTTCCTTATTTTTATTTTATTATATATATATATATATTTTTTAATGCATGTTTGTTTTTTTAACCAAAGCAACTAAAGCATCAGTTTACTGCGTCTGTGAATTGAGTATATTCTATGGGCGGTTCGCCTGAATTTCTTGGTGAATTTTCGGGTGAGAGAAGTGCAGATTTGACACTGTGATCGACTAACTCCGTCACAGTGTGAAAAGAGCTGATAGATATCTCCTATCAACTGAACAAGATGAGGATCCTGTCCTTTTTCCATATTGTGCGGAGGATAGTAAAAATGATATGTGTATTCTCTGGTCTTGTTGACAGTTTTTCTGGATGAAAAATTTGAGTTTCTGGAGCGAGACCGTGAAACCTATGCATCAGACTGATAAACTCAGCCATGGTGTTAAAAAAATGCATGCCTTGACTAACTGAAAATTGTATCTCCAAAATCATAAAGTTTGCTTTATTTATGATGTTGTTCCTAGACTTGCCTGAATTTATAGAAACATTGGAAGGCATGTATGCTTTTATCGAGAAACATTTTCACAGTTGAATATTATGTACAGTATATATAAAATACACCAGTAGTGGCATCTGAAATTTCAAATGAAATAGAAGTTATAATTTGGATTATATCCTAACTCATTTAGTAATGAGTTAGGATATAATGACACCTTTGTCTTATTAGACAAAATACTTTCCTGCAAAAGATGGCAGATTGATGAACTTGGTAACCCGGAAATGACGTTTGACCAATAACGCTGGTGACATGGCGCGTGTACTATGCAGCCGGATGATAGTCGCATTTCGAGTTAGTTAAGAGCACATCGGTGTCGGTAGGCGTACAAGTGGAAATATCACAGCTGTTATGTGTTGGAAGTGTCTAATTTGGAGCTTCGTGGACATATATATAATGATTAGTTAACGGTAAGTTTGCCTTATATCTCAGCGAATGACTTATAATATGTTATATTTGCTGGTACATGCATTTTTGATATGGTTTTTAAATGAAACGTGTTCGATTCACAGTACTGGATGGTCATTACACGATATTTGTTTACAAATATTATTGGACTTGAAACATAACGATGATGATATGCTGTTGGGTAATTGTAATTCAGTAATAACGTCAATATTGTATTCCTAAACAGAACTGTGTATCATACGTAATATTACTTTTCGAAGGTGCTTTAACCGCCCTGCGGTATCAAATATGTATATCTCATAAAACCGATATACCCTTCTAGTGGATTTTCTGGCAGAAAGAACTGAAAAATAACTTGTCAAGTTGATGGGGAAAAAAACAAAACAAAAACCTAATATTTTGGCCATGCTAGGACACCTTTTATAGACTTGTTATAGGAACGAAATTCATGAAGCACAAGTTTCTAGGTTAGTAATAGAAGCCGGTGTTAGAAGGGAGAAATTTAATGAATGTTATTTACCTTGGAATGAAAAAAAAAAAATAATAATAATAATAATAAAAGTTCAGAAGTTAAGGGAGGCTACTTCGATTCTCTACAGCAGACATTATCGATGCTATAAATAAAGACTCAAAAGAAACGAATTCGAAATTAAGAGTACAGTGTATGTCGAAAACCTTTCCTTCCATGCATCATGTTGCTAATACTAATTCATAATAGATTTTATTATTTGCAGCAAAAGGAGAAAACTCCCAATATTAAGAATATTCGTTCTTCTTTCGTCAGAATAAAACGCAATTCATTTAGAGGTATTCATATATTTATTAACTAACTTTAAAAGTGGAGGTATTAAAACATACTCTAGCCTAGTTCTTTCTTATTTTACAGAAAGTATAAATCACTATGCCATGCAGTTTTGTGGACATCTAAAGCGAAGTAATATTTTTAATCTTGGAATTATGCATTTCTCCCAAATCTTGTGTGTACTATTATGCGTTGCTGTCATATTTTTAAAGGTCATTCGAAGTCATAACTGTGCTATTCCTGAGTAAACAGTCCTTCATTCTCTCGCTCTTCCATTTTTTATTCAAGGTTAAGCAAACTCTTGTTTATCATGCTGATGGACTTGTATGAAATCAGTTAAGTTCATATAGCTGATGCATACAGTGACCAATAACAATGTGGAATATAGTGAACCCAACTGAATAAAAAAGAAATGTGTTGGGTTTCATTTCCAATAAACTGGAAGCCATTTTTTACTTATAAGAGGACTGGATGATGCTTTCAGAAAGAAATTGAATTCTACTTAATGTTTATATTTGTAATTTTTATACATTTATCCCTTCTGTATTCAACAGGCGAAGGTTTATAAAGTTGTTGGGCATTCATTTAAGTATGCAGTGGTCTAGTAAAAAGAAATTCAAAATGATCAAAATTTGAAAAGAGAGCACAGAGCTTATCCATCCTTACTTGGTTATCAGGCCAAAAAAAAAAAAACTTCACTCTATGCTCACTTTTAACAAATCTTCATATTTGTCCTTGGGATTGCCAGAGACCTGAAAAACTGTCTTCTGCTGTTATTCAGGTCTCTGGCAATCCCAAGGAAAAAAATAAATTTGATGCAGTTGGTCCAAAAAGTTTAACCTACAAAGTTTTGAATTTGGTTAAATTCTTTATATGCAAAGATTCTAGTAGATATCAATCCTCAGAAATTGACCATTCAATGACATCAGTGCTCTATCAGTAGTGAGAAATTTATATTGTTCCATAGCTAATATGTGATATTGTAAAATGTTCTGTAAATTAATTCTATAATTTTCAAATAGAGTAATTCATGCAGGGATTTTCCTTATAATTTTATAGCATTTAAAGTCTTGATATATTTGATGCTGTGTTGCTTATGGTGGCTAGGTCAAAAGAAGGGCAAAAAAAAAAACAAACAAACAAGAAGTTATTAAATTAAAATCCCAATTTACATTTTCAGCCTTGTGTGCTTAATCCATGATGAATCTTGTATTATTAAGGATTGCTACCTGAAAATGAAAGGGCCATTGAAATAATTTGTATTCGGTCTATAGACTAGAATAAATAACATTTATATTGAAGGTAACAAGGTATTTTTCAGGTTGTGCCCTAACTTTGACATCTTGTAATGTGACAGTTAAGGTTTTGTTTGATTTCTGCTTTATATAATGTGTTAGTTAGTTAGTTGTTTTGCATGATGACATCACTGGGACATGGTTTGCTAATAATAAAAGCACACTGTGAGTGTATACATGAAATCGATGATATTAAATAAGAAATTTTTTTTCTCCTGTTATCAGGTAATTTATAAGTAACATTTTTCACATTCCCAAACATGCATCTTACATACATATGTGTATATCCCTGTGCACCTTAATGTCTACAAACTTTAGTTCAGTTCTGCAAATTGCAACATCTGGAAACCAGGCACTTGTGAAGAGATCTGATTGTGTTTAAGGCTTTGAATGGACTGAGTAAGCTCAATGCTTATGAAATACTTCCTCTTGCTGTGGGTAGGTTGAGTAAATTTAGAGTATTAGACAGGAATGGACAGGTGATATGGAGAAATTTTTTTTTTTTTTTTTTTTTTGGCTGATGCTATATAAGCTTGCTTTCGTGCATCATTTGCTAAGAGTGATACTATTTCTATGCTGATTTGTGTAAATTACTTAGTCACATGGTTCAAGGAAACAATAGGCTTCTGCCACATCATCAAAAATTAATTAATAAACATATAATTAATGAAATAAAATAAACTACCTATCGATTTCCTCTGACATAGGTACCTAAACAGCTGACCATTGAATTTCCCCAGGTTGTCAGCCTCAGCTACTCATGGAGGCAACTTATTCCAGTAATTAAGTTTGCTGGCTAAATGAAAACTTCCTGCATTGCAGTCTAAACCTATTTCCCCTGTAATTTGAATTCCATAGTGAAAAGAAAGCCGAAAAATGTCCCTGCCCTTCCCAATCCGGATTGACTCATTCCCATAATTTTTGAATTCAGTTCATGAAGGTTGTTGGTCAAGATAACAGCAAAGTGGTTAACATAGTATTCTAATTGCAGTATTATGATTGCCTTATACAGTTCCTACTTTTTCCCCACTAGGAGAACATGTTAATCATATAATGCTTTATAAATTTAAGAGAGGGAATAATATAACTGCAACCACAAAAGGTATTCACTGCGTATTGTGAGGAAGTTCTAAATGTCTGGTAATACCAGTGGTGGTTTTAGAAGTTGCAGTCTTGTTAATATAATTTAGCTGATGAAGCACATTAGGCTGACCTGTTCAGTTTATTACCTGCCACATTCGAAGAAGATCCTGCTATATCTATTGTAGAACTGCCAAGACTCATTCTTTGACTCACTCTGTTGTTCATTACCACTTGTAATGGTTGTAAAAAAAGCGTTAATACATGTACTTGAAAAATGTGATCTGCACTAGATATTATTAGAGTTCAGGTAAACATTTACACTTAAGTGCATTCTTGTGAAGGGGCCATTTTTGAGTCCACTTCTTAATGGAGTTCAAAAATGATGTTTTATCACAATGTTAATTGTTACTGAAGTGGCTTAATGCTTTAGAATCTACTATAATATAGCAAACCATTTTTGGAAGGCTTTTAAGTGTGTTTGGTGGGATATTAAGGATGTTGCTTATTTGAATTGAATCCAGTAAAACCTTAACAGTAAGTCTGTTAACAGCAAGTAGTTTCAAAGTTTTACTGCTGGATTGCAATAAAATTTAAAAAAAATAAAATAAAAGTTCTGTTTATGCACCAACATAACCTCATAGGCCAGAGGAATTTGCAGCTAATCATTTTGACAAGTTTATTATTAACTTTATTTTTGTATTTCATATAGACTGTAACCATAGCCAACTAAAATGCTTATACTACAGCACTCCCATGATGACCACTCAGCTGTGTCAAGCCTGATATCCTTCTTTGACAAGGTGCAAAGTAGTAGTTCATCAGGAATATGTATGCCTTCATATTACTCAGATCACATAAAACAAAATTGAAGGATCTGGATATAAATAATCCCTTATATTAGCCATATTTTGCACTATCTGATTACCATTCTATTTTGGTGAAAAGGACATTCCATTATTTCAGTTAACAACATTACAAAAGAAGGTAACATTATATGGACAGAATAATTATATAATCTTCATTAATAACAAAGAAATTTCTTTGTTAGTCTGGGCACCTATGTAATAGTCAACTTTATAATTTTTTTTTTTTTAAATTCATAATATCCATCAGAGTGAATTCGCAAAGAGGTTGATGTGTGTGGTTTTAGAGATTGGACAAACATAGTAATGTTTCACGTGTGTACTGATATCTTTCAGCGAAAATATCAAAAATTTCTAGTTAAGTTCATTATAGAATTCATTGTTCAATGATCTCACTTCTTAGGAATTGAAGCAAATATAGAAGAACTTTTAATGTCTTTAAAACATATTGGCCAGTATAAGAGCATATAATTTAACATCTCTAATGCTATGTTGCATGTAAATAAACTAACAGACAATTTGGCCTCAGTAGCCTTTGTGTTTTTAAACTCAATACCAACAACAACATTGTTTGATGATGAAAAGTAATTTGATGGCTTCCTTAAATTATGTTTATATATTGGTACAAAATAATTTAAATTGCTTGATTCGAATTTCAGGGGAAAGAAGTTTTAACAATTAAGAATATTCTGTGTTTCAGACCTGTGATTCTCTCTGTTTCCTTGTGGCCTTTTTTTTGCACATGTTAAAGGATGAAAAAATGAGACTTGAATTGTTTAAAATATCTTCTAAGATTTTGAACTAGTTGAAGTTTTACTTTTTTTGTTACTAGGCACATTTTTCATTGTAGCTAGTGAAGTTTCAATTAGTTTTTATATTTCTTGAAGTGAAAAAGGATACTTTGCTATGTGGTTTAAAATTTTAATGAAGTTAAAAGAACAGCTGCTGTGTCAACTTATAGTTACATGTGGGAGAATTGGAATTTAGATGATAAAATAACTTTTTATAACAATTTGTAAATTACTGCCCATGCATTTTAGAACTTCCAGTGTTAAACACAAAAATTTTTTCTGGCACTTCATTTGTATAAAAAATTTGTAACGAATTATTTTAAAATTTATTTTGGTTTATTGTGTGTTATTTTTATCAACAGATCATTATACCTACTAACTATATTATTATTTGAAACCTCTGCAAAATTGCCTCAGCTAAAAGTGCATCTGCAGAAAATGTTTTCCTAGTATTAGTAGTGGCAGAATGATTCAAGAAAGCAAGCTTATATAGCATTGGACAAAAAAAAAACTTGCCCACTTTATTTGCCCAACCCTTCTAATAACTTTATCTAATCCTCTTTTTGTTTATTCAAACTATCCACTTCCACAATGTGAGATGGAAGCTTGTTCCCACAACCAGTTAGTTTTTGGCTGAAAACAAATTATTTTCACATCTATTCTGCAAGAATCCTGTTCCAACTTAAATTTATATCCTCTTGTGTGGGTGTCATCTGAGTAAGAGTAAGGATTATCATCATTTACGTTACTCAATTTATTTAAACCTTAAGCACTTCAATCAGGTCTCCTCACAATGCCCAGTTTTAGATGCTTCAATTAGCAGAACTGAAGTCATTCTTAGTAAGAGGCTTTGTGCCCTTGACTAATTTTGTTGCTCTTCTTTGCACCCATTCCAATAGATTGCATCCTTCTTAAAATGCTTCCAAAACCTGTATTAGTATTCAAGGTGCATCTTAACTTATGCAATAGGATAATTACCTCTTCATCCCTGCTGGCAAAATTCCTTTGTCATTGGTGGAGCTTCTGAGTTCTCCTTGCAGCCTGTCTGTGCCACTCAAACAACTTCAAGGGTTGAACTGAATAGTTACCCATGGGTCGTCTTAATTCTTCACTACTCTGATAGTACTACCTAAATGTTATTTTATTGGGATTATTACCACTCAAATTAGTAAATCAATTAAATTAGATGAACTTAGAAATATTAGTCGTAGAATTTTAACTTTAACAGGTAAGTGTGTTTTGAGGAAGTGAAATACTATATAGATTCAGTTGCATAAGAAAAAGTTGGTTTATCCAGTTAACTTTTAAGTCATTTCCATGCCATTAATATGGTACAGGATCATTCACTAAAAGTTGCCAGTGGCACTTCATGTGTTGCCTTCTTTACATTCACTTTTATGTAGCATATCCAAGGGTCAGTAGCAGAAATAATTTGTATGTTGTATCAATCTAGTCTATAAAGTAACATTTGTAAAAGGTTTTTAATTATGTTTTTCAAGATTATGGGGAGAAGAGTATTAAGTCATGTCCAAAAGATTCAAAAAAGCCACCTGACTTTTGCTTCATAATTAAAAGTATCTATCCAACCTCTATTTGTTTATCATAATCTACATACTGCCAGAGGGTACCAATCCTGGGGACCCTTTAATTTTACTGGACTGTAAACTTCAGCCACCCAGAAAGGCAATTTAGGCTTGTGGTAGACAATGTGCTAATCAAACAAACTTTCTGAGGACTAGTCTGTTAGTTTTCTCCTAATTAATAGTTTCCTAGTTTTCTGTCTCATTTCAATGTTAAAATTCTACCTATTCCATTCATTTTGTTGACCCACACCTGCAGTGCCTTATTCACCTCAGTCCATCCTAATCAGATCTTTCCTAATATGCATAGTTTCCAAGCCATGTAATCCACACCTTGGCACGCTTTTCATATGGACAACACCTTGCAGTATTGAAACTCCAAATTCTGCCCCTGCCCCATCTACAAGATTTCTGAATGCCCTGTGCATACTTACTGGAAACCTTACAATATTAGTTGCCAACCCCCATGGCTACAAACTTGGTGGTATGACAGTTTTGCCACTGACCCTTTGCTTTTATCACCAGATAAGTTGTCTGTATTTGGACCCTTTCAAGAAGTTCATTGTCTGTTTAATGAGGCCTCCAGGTCTGAACACAGTATTCCAAATGTGATCTTGCCATTGACTTCTGTAATGTATAGTAAAACATGAAGTCTGTATATTAATGCAGATAATTTCCAAAGTACTTTTGCTAGATGTTGATGTTTTTGCATGCAAGCACCTTTTAGAATTTAAAAAAAAAAATTAAATAGCCCAATATTCTTTTTAATCTTAAGGTCACATGTAATTTTAGCAGTCACATGCAGTATGAAATAACCTAGGTGTAGGGTGCATGTATTAATAAAAAAATAAATGTGGAAAATAATTTAAACAAGTGGTATGTGTAAGAGTGTAATCAAGTTAATTTCTTATATAAAATTTAAACAATTCACTTTATGTTACATCACTAATACATACTTTAAAAATTTAGAGAGAAAAAGTGACTATAAAGATAAATCAAAATATGGAATTATATTAACTTAGTAAATCTGCTAAAGAACTGAACCTTGCAGTATTGGATTAGAATTTTTTTAACCATAACAAGTAAAGTTTTTCTTATTAGACAGTTCAAGGGGAAACCCTTTTATATGTTGTATTAGTTGCCATTTTCTCTGCTCCGCCCCTTCAAGTTTATCACAAATCTATAATCCAATTTTATATGGTGTCTTAACAGTTTCTTCATGAACTTTTTTTTTTTCTTTTGTGCTGATTCCATGACATATGGAAAAACCTACTCACCTTATTACCCTAGTAATTAAATTAAGAATGCTGAAATAACTGAATTGTTTAGTTCAATTGTTTCAGTACAAGTTGTTTTTAATTACAGATGGTCTTTTTGGATGGAATGAGCTTAATCCTAGCTGATATTTCTATTCTTTGGCTGAGCATCAGCATAATTTTCAAGAAAAGCTAGTTTTAGTGAGTTATCACCTCATTCCATGTGAATGTGTAATTCAAATATAAACTTCTTCCCATGACTTTAAAGCTTTAAGAATTATTAGTATTTCTGTTTAATAATAATGCAATCTGATGTTTGCTCCTTATTTGTTTATATGACTTCAGTCAGCTATTTCAAGCAGTACAAATTTTTGTATTGTATATAAACTTCTCAATATTCTGATAATAGGTCCACATATAGTATTAAAAGTATCATCTGACATACCCTACATACTTCATCATGCATGGTTATTTGAGTGCTGTAGTTTTTTTATACTATACTTAGAAGTAATATGTCATTCATGCATGTAAGTATACACATTTTATTTTGGTCATGGTGTTATTTCTAGGATCATTTAACATCTCAGAATTCTTATCAGTGTACAATTCCAACTAGGCCCAGTTTATTGCTAAACTTTCATGAAATTATGCATATAGGGGCTCACATCTGGTGAGTATGAGCTTGGCACACCCAGGGTCCTGAACTGGATATCATCATTCTTCTCTTTCTTGGTGATTCCCTTTTACTTCTGACACACTCTCTCTCTCTCTCTCTCTCTCTCTCTCACGCACACGCACACGCACATTACAGCATAAGCCTCAGGTTTCCTTGTACTGTGTGGTTAATAATAATAATGTGCTATAAAATAATAATAATAATGTGCTATAAAGTTTAATTCTTTGTTGTTAATTCTGTACATGAAATGCAATAATGATAATTAGATAGTAGTAAGAGAGAGAAATTGCTAATACCAGTAAACATGTCAAGTTTGCTCATCTGTGTTATTTATGAAATCAAGAAATTTTACAGTACAGCTATTTGATAACTAGGATGTTATAAGGCCAGCATATATTGTTAATGTGGATAATCTTTTTTTTTTTTTTTTTTTTTGTAAAACATAATTTACCGAATTTTTTACCTTACGTTTTTGTAAACCCAAAGAATTTGTAACAAAAATATCAGTTAGAAAAGTATGAATGATTCAAAAAATAATTTCTTTGCAGTTCTGTGGAAAACCTTCATTTTCTTGCTTGTTCTTTTTCGCTTATTCACAACGTAATAGGAAATATATGTAGATGATAAGCAATAATGACCATGTGAAATATGCAAACTACATTCAGCATACATAAAATATATCACAGAAAAAATACAATTTCATTAGAAGTAGTTCTAATGAAAATGTATTTCTAATGAAATTCTATAAAAATATGAAAATTAGAAGTTTCCTCAGTTCTTACTAGTGTAAGAAACAGTATTATTAAAAGAAATGCTAGTATTGTATTCCTGCTATTATAAAGTGGTAAAATGGTATTTTTTTGTAATGAAATGTTTTCAGTATTTAATAATATTATTTTAGTAGTAGTAATTCACAAAGTTTAAATAATATGAAATATTTTTATATTTCATATTGCAGCACTCACTAAATTTTATTTGAAATTGTCACTTGTATATATTCCAGCTCTTTGATATATAAATGTCAGGTTGAAAAAACAAGAATTGTTTCACTTGAAAGAAGGTGGGGAAAAAAGAGTGAATCAATTGGAGCATGAATTACAGTGAAGCTTCTGTTCTGTACAAAAATGGAAATTCACTGTGAATTCGGAGTAATAATTAGATTTATTTCTGACTTCTTTTGTTTTATGTTCAGCCCGCCTTCTCTATGCAGTCTACAATAATTTAATAGAAAAACTTATGTACAGACTGTATAGAATTTTTAAAATGAATAGCACTCTGTTTTCCCTTTTTTTAAACAGATTTTGTTAAATAAACATGGTAATTTTATCTTACAGTTCATGGTTTAGACCAGGGGCTGTAAAATAGTTGACTGTAATCAACTAGCTGACACAAAGCATATTTTGGTTAGTCATGGTGCATTAAAATAAAATAATTTTATGAAAAATACTAATTCCAGAGATCTAATTAATTACTTAACTAATTTAGTTTTTAAGTTTACTTCAAATTTTTATGTTCCTACATATGTGTTTTTATAATAAAAAATTATAATAATTCTGTAACTAACATAATTTATTAAAAATGAAGATAAACTTGAAATAATTATAAGTTGACCTTGTGTATTTTTTAAAGTAGATCATATAGTATGAAAGGGTTCTGGTAATTAGTTTACATTGAACTTTAGTTTCCTGGGGATAATAGTGAGAATATAAAATTACTTGATAAAATACTATATGCAGAATAATCTTTTCTTTTCTTTTTTTTACAAGAACAAAAACTGTAGAAGATATTCTAAGAATATTTGGAGATTTTGGTTGGTTGATGTACTTTGCTATGCATGTCTTGTTTATTTTTTTAAACATTGTCTCTCTACCCTTATTTCTTTATTTTTGTCATGTTTTTCATTAGGTTTGAAAAAAAGGCCAGGATGAAATAATAAAAACAGATTTCAGTGAAAGAAAAAACTACTGGTTTTATTAGCATGAAAACAATCACACAAATTATTAATTGATATAACTGTTTTCTCTGAATCCAGTTTCCATGGAAAGGTGTATAAGTTTGTTCCTTAAGCAGTATTCGCTGTACATGCTGTTAATTAATGGTACCCATACATACCATTCACTTGATGTTGCGTGGAAGCAAACTTTGTGTAGCATCTTTCCTTAATTTGAAACTTCCTTTGCTTCCTTTATACAGGGTTATCAAATAAAAAAGATTTCAACAGACAGTTTGAATTTCTTTATATTTTGATATATTGGGCTGGCATTGGTAAGTTTGGTGTCATTAAATACATTTTATGTATTAAATACACTTTACGAAAGGCATCTCCGTAGCCAGGTGGGAAGGAGCAACAGTGCGTAGCACACGCGTCTTGATTAGACCGGGGTTCGAGCACGTCACCACCAAATACGGAGGATGCGGAAAGGTCGGGGAATGACCACCGCATATCCCGGAGCAATATGGCCTTAGTTGCTAATGCTCCTAAAAACCAAACCAACAACAACAAACACTTTACGATATGGTGTTTGAGTTTTTTTTTTAATCTATTAATAATGTATCCTAGCAGGAAAATTCTGTAAGCAAGATGGATATGCTACTGAACAGTTTTTTTTTTTTTTTTTTTTTTTTTTTTTGTGTGTGAAAGAGTTTTATCAGACTGGCAGTTTTGTTACATAGCGTGAGTTTAAAGTTGCAAACTCACAACTGCACTGCAGTTATGAGGTTAAGCGACATATAGTTTCAGAAAAGGGAGTGAACATGGAAGAAATGACCTGCCATTAAAATGGCAGGTCATTTCTAACTGATATCTTGGATGATATTAGATTGGGTGATCCAATAGTTGCTGGATCTGAATCCCTCTGCTTTTCTCCTGTGGGGATGTTCCTTTGGGAAGCTCTATTGGAATAAATTGCTTACTGTTGAAGAATTGAAGCTTAAATTACAGTTGTTGTTGAGGGAATTTGAGTAGTGAATAATTCTTGAAGATACTTGCACAATATTTATTAAATAAATATATATTAATAGCATAAAAATTACTGATTTATAGACTCTGTTACATTACATAAAAACATTTAAAATATAGTATGCTAATCTATCCTAACCTAAAGTGATGAGCATAAATTAAACCTTAAAATTCAAGAGCTTTTGGCATTATTTTTTCGTTATCACTTGTAACAATCCATTTGAATGGTGAGTATAAAATCAGTGTGTAGGAAATGCCTGAAATTATAGCTCAAGAAATCCATAAGAATTCGAAAAGTAAAAGGACAACAGAAATGGGGGTTGATTAAAATAAGAAAGTGAGGGAAGTATTGAAAATAATGCCAATATCCCCAGGTATTAACTTTCATGTTCATGGGTTAGAAAAGAAAGATTTAAAGAGGGGGGACACACAAAAGGGAAGAGCAGAGAATGGCAAGTTACATGGTGTTCAACTAATTTTTTACTCATTCCAAAGTGTTCCATTACTTAAAATAGTGATGTAGATAAATGACTGGTGTTAGAGTAGAATGAGAATTAAAGGATTCCAGCGATTATGTATTAGAAGGAAATTATTTGGAGCTGAAGATTTAAAACAGTAGTCCAACAAAGGAAAAAAGAAATTGTGCATCTCATCCTATACGACATTACTCTATTGCCAAATAACTACGTTGAGAATGACTGTGGGATAGAGGCCCCATTTAAAGATGATACCATTACCAAGTTGTGATTTGAAGGTACCAGCAGATAGCTGATATTACCCATGTGCTTTGAAAGGTTGGTGAAAAAAAATATCAAGAATGTATGTGGATAGAATTGTCTGATATTCTAATAGGCAAATGGACAAGTTGTGCAAGCTTGAGAGCAGAGATGAATGTGATATGACCAAGGCATACGATCTACTTTTAGTGCAAGCAAGCTGGAAGGGGTGCAAGAGTTAAAAAATTTCACGGCATAAAGATCATGTGATATAGTTAGATGTGCCAATAAATGCATTAGTATTAGCAAAAGCCTCAGCATCTGTACCAGCTGGGCTTGTACAGTTAGAAAATTTTGCTTGCTAGAGTTATGATCATTAAAATCACTGAGGAAAATTACTTCACTGCTTAGGAAAGTTAGATTGGAGAAAATAGTTTCAAAGATGGAAAGCTGAAGTGTTCCAAATGATTATTGAGTGGGAGGGTGTAAAGACAACAGATGGATTTGACATAATGAGGTAAAGAGATTTTGAGCTAGAGGAGATTAAAGAAAGAAGATTCCAGATTAGGAATGTTCTGAAAAGGAATATGATTGAACAAATGCATAAGTATCATCTTAAAAGCTGAAGGCATTATAAAGTGAATAATTTGGACAGATGGAATGAGTGGTTATCTAGGAAACTGATAATTGAGATTCTGTTAGGAAAAACAACTGGGGCTTAGCAGATATATGGATATCACTAAGATTAGAAATGAAATCAGCCAGTTATGTAGGACTGTGTCGAAAGACTTCTGAAGCCCATGAAAATTGTTGGACCTAATAATTTCTCATCTAGTGTTTTTTTTTTCAGTTGCTTTTTTAGTGGAATAGTACATAGTGAAAATCTAGGCACTTCAACCTGTTTAGATTGCAATCTGTTTTTGATTTTTTATAGGACCACAGATATTCAGAGACATTTTGTGCTACTTTATTTACCACTTCTTCAGTGAATTGCTGTCCTTATCAAGAAAATCTGAGAATAATCTGTAATCCTTTAAGGAATTTAAGACCAGTTTTGCACTGGTTGAAGGGTTTAACTTTTCATTCTTCTACAGTGCTTTTCAGTCGGTAGTCTAATTAGTTCCACTTATAAGACAAAAGGAATTGGTTAAGATTATTATTATTATTAGCCATATGATGCAAGGAAGCCAGAGGCTTATGCTGCACCAGCCAAAAAATTTCCCAAGTTACCCTGAGAGAGAGAGAGAGAGAGAGAGAGAGAGAGAGAGAGAGAGAATCACCAAGAAAGAAAGGATAATGATATCCAGCTCAGGACCCTGGGTTTGCCAAGCCCAACCACACCAGATGTGAGCCGCTAAGGTTCTTTAAACATGCTGCCAGAAAGGTATATGTTAGTCTTTGGAACTAGTTATCCTATTTAAAATTATTCTTTGTGCTTTTAATTGTAGATTGGCTTATGATAGTGGCCACCAGCCTCCGTAGCCGAGTGGGCAGGAGCGGGAGTGCAGTAGCATACGCTCTCAGAGTAGACCGGGGTTCAAGCCCCTGACTGCTGAATACGGTCAATCTGCCAACCCGCACTGGACCAACGTGGCCGATTATGGTCGATTTCCCTCGGCATGAATTGTTGAGGAGGCTTCCATCCTGCAGTGGGTTGATAATGGCTGCACTTAATTTTTTTTTTTTTTTTTTTTTATGATAGTGATTTCAGGTTAAGGCATTTTAGGTTAAATGTTAAATTTAGGTTAAATCTTAAAGGTTAAGACATTTTAGGTTAAATGTAAACATACTTAGATAATTCTCAAGAATTAGCTTAAAGTTTTATACTATTTTGGATTTAGTCATTTAGTTTATTAGCTGAGCAGGTGTACCTAATTAAATGCACTTCTAAATTTATTACTTCTCACAATAGTGAGAGATTGCCTGTCTAATAAAAACATTTAACTTAATTTAGCCAACTGCAAAATTAATTAAAAAATTTGCATTGTAATGGATAAAGTATAATACTTTTTTGATAGGTCTTTGATAGGTTATTCAGAAGTTGAATATGAACATTGTTAATTTTAATGGAACTCTTAATACTGCAGAACATGGGCATGCCTGTCTGCCTTTACGGTGGCTTTTGTAGAGCTGACAGGTAAACGTTGGGCAGAGTCAAAACTATAAATTCCGGGATCGTGGTCAAATTGCATAGCAGTTCCCACATGATGCTTAAAAACCATACGAGACCAGCCATTGATTCTTCTGATTCCTTATGTCTACCACAGTATGGTAGTTTTGGCAATGTTGTTATGATGATTAAATGAAATTACTTTGTGGTACATGGGGAGGCAGTTTACATTGCTGCTTTTGGCACCAGAATACCAGTGCCAAAAGCAGCAATGGAATCAGAATTAGGCTGTTTCGACACTACTTCATATCATCTCTTTATTAAAAAAAAAATCTACTGACCTATTATGCAATCATTTTTGTGATTCTATTAAACATTATAATGGCCTGTGAATTTACATTTTTTTTTTTGTATGGTGTTTTGATTCTAATAAGTGATTTAACATAATTCAGCTTATGTTGATATTGAAAATAGTCTTCATATTTTTCTGTCTCTACAAATTAGTATTGTACAAAAGAAAATTAATATAAATGAAATTATATTTTAATGCAATGAACATTTGTATCATAATGCACTATAATAATAATAGTAGTGCATAATAATCACTGTTCTTGTTAAAGGAAATACAAAAAAAACCTTACAAAAGAATAAATTTATGTGAAATGAATATTTGTCATTGTTTATCATGACTTTCATTGTGAAATCTCTTATCTTTTATTTTGAAAGCTACATTTTATTGCCTTTTCTTTTTTCAATTACTTCTGGAGCCTCCTTTTGTAACATCCAACATTAATTCTAGTATTATTAAAACGGAGCAATATGGCCTTAGTTGCTAATGCTCCTAAAAACCAAATAACAACAAACAACAACAACAGTATTATTAAATCTTTATTGCATTGCAATAACGACCCTTCATGACCAGCGATTTACATCAAAAACTGAATTAAGGCTAGAGGACTCGTATTGAAATCCTGAGTCTCTCAGCTTCTTGTGTAATTTGTTAAAATACTACATAAATTAAACATACAATTAAAAAATGAATTATTATAGTAAATTGGACTACTACAAAAGTATAAAGTATATGATAAAATTACAACATTTAAACAACATTTATAAAATGGTAACAGAAGATAATGAACACTGTCCATTTTGATTTCAAGTGATATCACAATGCTGTAAATCTTCTGTCCTACAATGTTATGCTTGCAATGATATCTTTTTATACTTTTTGTTACATATAAATTAATAGATCTACATCCATCTAGGTGGAGCCTATTATAGTTGCTGTGGAAAGGCTATGAGGGTTTGACATGGGATCCTCCAATAGCAGATGTCCCAGAAATCAGGAGAGCTGATGTAGCCTGTAATCAGTTTTATGGTGGTAGTTTGTCTTCTTTCTTCACCCTCTGATTTCATAGTTGTATAATTGAGGGTTTCTGTATTCTACCAACATTTTCTGGACTGAATGTTATGGAGTGTGGATGTGAAAGCTGATGACCAGATCTCTGAGCCATACAGGACAGAGGGATGAATCATCCTATAAACTTATTTAATGGAAGTTGTAGTCTTGAACATGAAGTAAATGCTGCTTTGCTATCCATCTCATTCTACACATTTTGATATGAACAGCTTCATGATGTCTGTGGAACTGTATCTTTGGTTCAAATATCACTCCTAGCTCTGTGTGGTGGTAGACCCTTGGGATTAAATAACTATTTAACATCACTGGAAGATATGGTTGGTTTGGCTTCAATGAAAAGATTACAGATTTTGAAGGATTTATTTGAATATCAAAGTTTAACAAATATTCAGTAAGATGCAGGAGTTTTAAATTGATGACGTCAGTGATTTGTTGGTGGTTTTCTGTTAAAATTTTTATATCATCTGCATAGCACAGTATGTCTGATCTATTGGCAATAAATGGGATGAGGATGGCTATGAAGAGTAAGGGTAAACTGGAAAGTATGCTATGTTATGGGGCACCAGTGGTTACTTTCCAAGTGAACTTGGACGTACTGACTTAAAGATGAAGGATTCTATTGGACTGAAGAGATCTTAAGAAAAAAATTACATTGCCTTTGATTAGATAGTATTTCTCACAGAGTGGAGGAGGCTAGAGATAATGACTGTGTCAAAAGCTGACTGAACATCCAGATAGATAACTGCGACCTCAGAAGTTTCTTGGGACACATTTAGCATTGAATTTGTTAGAGATTACCTCCAGAGTAACATACAGACTGTGTGGTACTACACTCAGGGTAGTGGAAAATGAAAAGGACAGGTAATTGTGTGGTCAGATATGAAGTTCTCTAACTAGTGTAGACAGGCTGCCAGAACAGATAACGGGATTTTGTCAATAATATACAGGAATTTTTGCTAGCAGAGATAATGAGGTGGTTAACTCATTATCTCCTAAAAACCCAATTTATTATTGGCTGTGGTCAGGCCATATCTTAACTACTGCATACAGCTCTTCAGACTTCATTTTAGGAAGGATGTAGAGCTGTTAGAACTGTTACAGAGAAGGGCACAAGACTGGTGAGGGAAAAAAAAAGGTGCTCTTTTCAAGGAAGGCTTCAAATTGCAGTGTTTGGAGGCTAGGCACCTATGAGATGATGTGATTAAGATGTTTAAGGCTTTGAATAGCTTGAGAAAACTCAGTGCTGATGGGATTCTTCCTCTTGCTTTGACTGTGCACATCAGGAGACATAGTTTCAAACTGAGGAAGGATGGTTGCAGAAAAGATGTGCAGAAGTTTGCCTTCAGCCAACAGGTGCTTGATTGCTGGAAGAAGCTTCCATCCGTTGTTGGAAGTGGATTGTTTGAATAAATTCAAGGACGAACATACATTTGGACAATATATTGGAGGGGATGGTTAGGTGAAATGGGAATATTTTTTTTTTTTTTTGGTTGATTCTTTATAAGTTTTCTTTCTTGAAAATTGCCACTACTAATAATGTTAGCCCAAGACAAGCATTGCCCATTAATAACCACTTGTCTTCTGCCACTCAGCCATCTCTTTATTTGCAGCAGGAACTTTTTCCTAATGCCACATGGTTCCAGTTTGTACAGCAATATTTTATGTGGCAAGAATGTGTTTGTTTCTAAGTCCATAAATTCATGATTGGACCCTGAGAATAGGAATAGTTACACAATCATTAACAACATGATTTGAAAATAAAAATTATTTCATGAAATATTGCTTTTTTTTTTTTTTGTGTGCTGTTTTTTAAATGCCATATAGTAAGTTGCTTCTGCACTTTCTGGCTGTTATAAATAAAATAAACAACAGTTATTTATTATACACCTTTTATAAATAATGGTCACTTTCCCATACCTTAAATGGCAATGGAAACTGATTGTTAGTGTTTGGAATTTTATTTCTACAGACTTGGCTTAAGTTATTGCATTCAGCATCATCAAAGTAGCTTCATTTATAAGTTTTGTTTCTTTTAAATTGCAAAAAATTGCTGAAGTGATTAAAATATAAATAAAATAATATGAAACAACCATAAAGTGTACCATGATTGATGTATATAAAACTTTATCTACAAGTAAATGCCAAATGTAAAGATTTCACTGCATTAACTTTATTTGTTAATATTTGTTTTTCTTTGGGAAAAGGGCGCCTCCGTAGCCAGGTGGGAAGGAGCAGCAGTGCGTAGCACACGCTTCTTGATTAGACCGGGGTTCGAGCCCGTCACCACCAAATACGGAGGATGCGGAAAGGTCAGGGAATGACCACCGCATATCCCGGAGCAATATGGCCTTAGTTGCTAATGCTCCTAAAAAAAAAAACCAATCTTTGGGAAAGGGGCAGTATAAGAATTCACTTCAGCTAGCCTTGGTACTAACAGAAATGATATATCTTTGAAACAGCAGCAACACTAATTAAATCTGTTTGCAGTTCTCAAACAACATCAATTTGAATTCTCATATGTTTAAATAACAAATGAAACAGAAGCCTTAGACTTTATTTCCATCTTTGCTATTTGGGAGGCTATAGTTACTGATCTCAGGTGGAAGGAATAAGATTTCCCCTGTGAATTATTCAGGTTTTTCATCCTGCATAGCATGCAAATCAGTCTCCAAACCCACACTTTTAGATAATACATAATTTTTTTTTTCCTTGTTTTGCCAGAATGACCACCAGCTCAGAGGAGTTTACAATAGATCAATCAATACAAATGTTAATCGTATTTAGTAGTCATGGGCTTAACCCCGGTTCACTCAGAGCATGTGCTACTGCACTCACGCTCCTGACCACTTGGCTACGTGGCACAGTATGGTCTAAATGTGACACAGTACTGTTTCTACGTGACACAGTATGGCAGAATTGGAATTTGGGGAGTACAATGTGTACAGAAAGGATAGACAGGACAGGAAGGGAGGAGGGGTTATGCTGTTAGCTAAGAAACACAAAATCTAAGGAAGTGCATCCAATTGATGTTGGTGGCAATGCAATGTTGAGTCTGTTTGGTATGACATAAGCACTGGGAAAGGAAAAATGAGAGTAGGTGTGTGTTATAGGCCTAATGAATCTGATGAGTATAATGAGCAATTGTGCAGAGAAATAGTGGGCTAGTAAACAAGAATGTCTTATAATGGGGGATTTTAATTTCCCAGAGATTGATTGGAATTTGTGGGTTGGTCACTCACACACTAGCAAGGCTTTTGTTGATTTATTGGATGATTGTTTTCTACAGCAGCATGTTCGGGAGGCAACTAGAGGGAGTAATACTCTTGACCTGATTATCAGTAGTGATTCTTCATGTTAAGAATCTGCAGATAAAAGGACCATCAGGTGGCAGTGAACAGTGTGTTGCAGCGGGATTTACTCAGAGGTAACTACCATCAGGGGTAAAGGGAAGGGCCTTTGCTTTCGTAAAGGTGACTATGGTGGTCTGAGACAGTATTTAAATTCTATACGGTGGAACCAACTGATGTTACCAACAGCAAATTCAAAATGGGAAGTATTCAAAGAAATAATCTTGGAAGCTACTAGGCTTTTCATACCAACTAAGAAATATTGTTCAAGGTTTAGGCCTAAATGTATGTCAGATGAACTAATGAGACATATGACAGAGAAGTAAAATGCATGGGATACATATAAATTAACGGGTGACAAAGAAGCCTATGATAGATATAAGCTGGTCTGTAACCAAGTCACAATGGAGGTTAGGCAGGCAAAGGCAGATTATGAGAAATCTCTGGCAAAGGATGCAAAGAAAAACAGCAAAGAGTTCTTTGCTTATGTAAACTATAGAAGGAAGGGGATGAATCAGATTGGTCCACTTGATATCAATGGTTCAACTGTTGGTGATCCTTCTCAGGTAGCTAACAAACTAAATGAATATTTTGCATCTACATTTGCACATGAAGAGTTATTCAGGGAGGGGAATGCCAGAGTTGTATTAAACTCTGGCAGTAAGCTAGATACCTATAATAATTGAGAGTAAATGGAGGAGAAATTGTTGAAGATAAACATAAGAAAGGCACCTGGGGTGGACGGAAACTATTCAGTTATATTAAAGGAGGCAGCAAAGAAAGTAAGCAAACCCTTAGCCGTAATTATGAGAGCTTCTTTGGACTCAGGGGAGGTACCCATGGACTGAAAATGTGCAAATGTGACCCCAATCCACAAAGGAGGATCAAAGAGAGATACAGGTAATTACAGACCTATAAGTTTAATTTCTGTTCAGGGAAATTAATGGAGGCACTGGTTAAAGAGGCATTGCAGGATCATCTAGACAAGACTTCAATAGCTTGGACACAGCATGGGTTTGTTAAGGGGAAGTCTTGTCTGACCAATTTTGATTGGATACTATGATGTAGTCACAAAGGAACTGGGTGCAAAGAATAATTTTGATATCATACATTTGGATCTTAGAAAGGCTTTTGATACTGTTGTGCATGGAAGACTGCTGCACAAATTGGAGCAGTGTGGCATTGGAGGCAAATTGCTGCTATGGATAAAGGGATGGTTGAGTGGGAGAAGACAGAGGTAATAAATGGACACTGCTCTTCGTGGACTAATGTTATTAGTTGAGTCACCCATAGTTCAGTGTTGGGTCCATTGTTGTTTTCTGTATTTATAAATGATATTGATGATGGTATATCAGGCTTAATGTCCAATTTTGCAGACGATACGAAGGTTGGCAGGGTTGTTAATGACAGTACGTTGCTGCAACAGGATCTAGAAAAGTTGAGTAGATGGGCTGAGAGGTGGCAACTGAAGTTTAACATTGACAAATATAAAGTACTGCATGTGGGGAAGCAGTAACCTCAGAGTAACGTATCAACTGTGTGGTACAACACTAACAGAGGTAGAGTGAAAAGGCCATGGGGATAATTGTGCAGGCAGATATTAAGTTTTCTGAGCAGTGCACACAGTCTGCAAGAGTAGCTCATGGTGTGTTGTCAATGATATATAGGAATTTTTCTAGCAGGGATAAGGAGGTGATTATCCCCTTGTATAAAACAATGGTCAGGCCACACCTTGAGTACTGTATACATGTCCGGAGGCCTCATTTTAAGAAGGATGTAGAGCTGTTGGAACAAGTACAGAGAAGGGCAACAAGATTAGTGAATGAAATAAAGGGTTTCTCTTACAAAGAAAGGCTTAAGTTTTGTAAATTAGTGTCTGGAGACTAGGCACCTGTGAGGTGATCTGATTGAGGTGTATAAGCCTTGAATGGTTTGAGCATGCTCAATGCTGATGAGGTTCTTCCTTTTGCTCAGAATAATCGTCTGAGAGGGCATAAATTCAAATTGAGGAAAGACAGTTGTAGGATAGATGTGTGGAGGTTTGTCTTTAGCCAGCGGGTGGTTGATTGCTGGAACAAACTTCCATCTGTCGTTGTAGAAGTTGATAGCTTAAACAGTTTCAAGGCAGAACTAGACAAACATTTGGAGTGGGTGAATGAGTGAAATGAGAAGGGTGTTTTTTTTTTTTTTTGGCTGATGCTATATAAGCTTGCATCATGTGCCGTTGCTAAAATACCAACAAATTACTATTATTTGCATCTCAGAGTATTAACTAAAATTCTAACTACTCATCCTGCCTTATCTCTACCAAACAGGGACTTGTGGTTTAGCATGGCTGTGATTGCTGTTCTTCCACACTGGGTGTCTCAAGTTTAAATCCTGTCCTGATAGTAAGGGGTTTCATTCCCATTTGTAGGCAAGTAAGCATATATGTACAAAGTGCCTATTGTCTTCACCATATTTGTCTGTATGTAATAATAGTTCACTCTTTTAGAAATATTTGTCAAGACATCCCATTCATTAAAATCAGACCAATAGAAATCTAGCAATTAGTATTTCTTTCTCCATCCATCCTGCATGTTATGCAGGATGGATGGACCACATGTAATAACTCTATTCCCGATGGATATAATTTCGTGAAATATTGTATTTGGCTCTTTAAGAATGATTTGCCGAGCCTTCCCAAATTTCATTTATAATTGGACTGATAGAGAACTGTCATTTATCCTTTTCTTTTTTTTTCTTTTTCATACATATCACATTTTCTGACAGGAGAAATGAATGAGCAATATGGCAGATGTATAAAAATTAAATGATTTTGTTTCACATCTAAAAGTCATTGCTTTTTGCTAATTTGTTGTTATAAATTGTGAGTTATTACTATTTGCTAATCTACCTAAAACATAATGCACTGCATATTAATTCCTTTATATCATTTCTTAGTTAATTGGTGCCAGAAGCTTTTTGTGTGCTCTTCTTCCCAATGGAACTTAGGTTTTTTTAATCCTGCAAAACAGGCAAACTGACCATAGTGTGTGTGCGTACACACACACACACACACACACACACACACACACACACACACACACACACACACACACACACACACACACACACACACACACACACACACACACACACACAACCTATAGGCATGATATATTGATGCCTTGGATAAGCCTTAGTTTGTAAGCATAATTCTAAGACCTGACTCTGTTCAGTGTTCTTTATTTCAACAGTGATCCAATGTTCACTCAAACCATGCAGTTCTTGCCAGCATCACCTTTGCTATGTGTAGTTTTGCGTTATCCTGATGCAGTTATTAGAAACCCCCCAAAAGAAGGATTTCTTAGTTTTATGACTTTGGAATTTTTCTTAAGGATAAAATATTTCTCATTATTGGTCATTCCTTTCTTTAAAAAAAAAAAAAAAAAAATTCCATTTTGGTCACAAAAAAGATGGCAGACATTACTTTTTGAAGACTTGGAATTATCGCTTTTTTCTTTATTGGCAAGGTGTTTCATGCCCATTCCATGGACTGGCATTCTGTTTTAGGATCGTGATGGTGTAGCCATGTTTTATGACAGTTTATAATATTTTAAAAACGTCTCAATCTGTATGTTGAAAGGTCTCAAGCAGATTGATACAGATCTTCATCATTAATGGTTTCATTTCATGTGTGAGTTAATGGTTCTACCAAAAACATTTTCCTATTGCCTTCTGTGTCTCTAATATTTCATAGGCTTCCTTTTTGTATTCAAAGTACTGTATACTCTCTCTCTCTGAGAGATTGTTAGCATATGTCAGACTTGATTATTTTTCAGTATAAACTGTTCATTTTTCAGTGATGCTTCCTGATCTAAGTTAGTCATTAATAACAAAATCGCCCTTTTTGAAATGTTTTAACAATCTGTGGACATTGCACCTGAATTGCCTTGTCCATAAACTGAAAGCAGTTTTCTTTGGATTGAAGTGGCAAAATGACTGAATGTTCAGTGATGGGCCATTGTAAATACTATGCATCTTTTTGATCAGTCATATATTACACCTGTAAAAAAAAAAAAGTAGATTATAATATTTACTTGTAACTAGTATACTCACCTTCCCCTTTGAATCTGTAAGTTATCTGTTCCTACGAGGTAAGGTGGAAGCTTGTTTCAAAAACTGTAAATTCTCTGAATAAAACCAACTTTCATTCTGTTCGGTCTGAAATTATCATTCCTTAATTGGAATCTAATAGTTTGGCTATATTGTCTTAGAGAATGGAAATGTGTCCCTATTTTGGTGACACAGTGGCATATGCACTGTTCCTTTATATAGCATTAGCAAATGATGCAAGAAAGCAAGCTTTATACAGCAACAGCCAAAAAAAAAAAATGAACACCTTCCATTTCACCTGTTCATTCCCTCCAATAGTTTATCTAGTTCTTCCTTGAATTTACTTAAACTATCAACTTCCACAACAACAGATGGAAGTTTGTTCCAACAATCAAATGCCCACGGACTAAAGGCAAATTTCTGCACATCTATTCTGAAACTGGCTTTCCTCAATTTGAATTTGTGCTCCCTCGTGTGTGGTCTGGGCTAGAGGAAAAATCCCATCAGCATTGAGCTTGCTTAGTCTGTTCAAAGCGTTAAACAGTCGGATCATCTCACAGGTATCTAGTCTCCAGACACTGCAATTTGCAGAACTGAAGCCTTTCTTGGTAAGAGACCCAGCCATTTCTCAGCCCATTTGCCTAACTTTTCTAGATCCTGTTGCAGTAGCATACCATCATTACTGTCATTAACCACCTTGCCAACTTTTGTATCGTCTGCATACTTGGACATTAAGCCTGATATGCCTTCATCTATCATTGATAATTATAGAAAACAACAATATACCAAACCCTGGGGACTCCACTAATAATATTAGCCCATGAGGAACAATGTCCATTGATTACCACTGTCTTCTCCCACCCAACCATCCCTTTATCCATAGCAGCAATCTGCCCTTAGTGCTACAGTGCTCCAATTTTTATAGCAGTCTTTTATGTGCAACAGTATCAAAAGCTTTCCTGAAATCCAAGTATATGATATTAAAATTATTTTTTGCGTTCATTTTCTTTGTGACAACATTGTAGTATTTAATCAAATTGGTCAAACAAGGTTTCCTCTTAACAAAACCATGCTATGTCTGAAGTATAATTGCAGCCTCATCTAGATGATCCTGCATTACTTATTTTACCAGTGACTCCATTATTTTTCCTGGAACAGAAATTAAACTAACAAGTCTGTAATTACTCGTGTCATCCTTTGATCCCCCTTTGTGAATTGGGGATACATTTGCACATCTCCAGTCTGCGGGACTTCCCCTGAATCCAAGGATGCTAACATAATTAATGTTAAGGGTTGGCTTACTTCTTTGCTGTGCCTCCCTTAATATAATTGGATAGATCCCATTCACCCCAGGTGCCTTTCTTATGTTTAACTTCATTTTCTTTCACTTTCCTCTCGGTTATTATAAAATTTAGCTCCCAGTTAGTTTGATAAACTTATAGCATCCCCATCCCTAAAGAATTCCTCATGTGTGAATGTAGATGCAGAATACTTATTCAGTTTGTCAGCAACCTGAGCAGCATTATCAATAAGCAATCCATTAATATCGAGTGCGCAAATTTGATTCATCCCCTTCCTTCTAGACTTTACATAAGTAAAGAAGTCTTTGCTGTTTTTCTTTGTATCCTTTGCCAAGGATTTTGTATAATCTGCCTTTGCTTGCCTGACCTTCTTTGTGACTTGATTACAGACTAGTTTATATCTACTAAAGGCTTCCTTGTCACCTGATAATTTATATGCATCCCATGCACTTTTTTTCTCTGTTACGAGTTTCATCAGTTCATCTGACATCCATTATTTCTTAGTGGTATGAAAAGGCTAGCAGCTTCTATGATTAATTCCTTGAATGCTTTTCCTTTAGAATTTTCTGATGGTAACATCATCAGTTAGATAAATTCTCTACTACTGTATAGAATTTAAAACTGTCTGAAACCACTGTAGTCACCTTTACAAAAGGAAAAACCCCTCCCTTTACCCTTGATGGTAGTTGCATCTTTAAGTAAATCCCAAATAAATACACTGTGATCACTGTCACCTAGTGGTTCTTTTATCTGCAGATTCTTTTAATGCATGCATAATCTCTGCTGATAATCAGATCAAGAGTATTACTCCCTCTTACTGCATCTCTAACATTATTGTATATATGATAACATAATGGATTTTCTACTTGTCATTTGTTTGGGGGCAGGAGAAAAAGATCAGGATACAGCTTCAAATCTTTTTTGGAAGTAGATAAATTTTTAAAGGCTTTTTCAGTTGATGTTGTTATTGAGTAGTGATAGGCAAAACAAGTCATTTGGCTAATTCGACTTATTCAATTCATTAAAGAAAAGTGACTTCAGTCATTTAATCACATTGAAATAAGTCTAGCAGTAAGCTACAGAATCTTGAAATAACTGGGAGTAAAGTGGAGGAGAAACTGTTGAAGATAAACACAAGAAAGGCACCCGGGGTGGATGGGATCTATCCAGTTATATTAAAGGAGGCAGCAAAGGAAGTAAGCAAACCCTTAGCCATAGTTATGAGAGCTTCCTTGGACTCAGGGGAGGTACCCATGGACTGGAAATGTGCAAATGTGACCCCAATTCACAAAGGAGGATCAAAGGCTGAAACAAGTAATTATAGACCTGTGAGCTTAACTTCTGTTCCAGGAAAATTAATGGAGGCACTGGTTAAAGAAGCACTGCAGGATCATTTAGACAAGACTTCAGTTATAGCTCAGACACAGCATGGTTTTGTTAAGGGGAAGTCTTGCCTGACCAACTTGATTGGATACTATGATGCAGTCACAAAAGAGCTGGATGCAGGGAATAACTTTGATATTATATACTTGGATCTTAGAAAGGCTTTTGATACTGTTGCACATGGAAGACTGCTACACAAATTGGAGCAGTGTGACATTGGAGGCAAATTGCTGCTATGGATAAAGGGGTGGTTGAGGGGGAGAAGACAGAGTGGTAATCAATGGACACTGCTCATCGTGGACTGATGTTATTAGTGGAGTCCCTCAGGGCTCAGTGTTGGGTCCATTGTTGTTTTCTGTATTTATAAATGATATTGATGATGGTATATCAAGCTTAATGTCCAAGTTTGCAGATGATACAAAGGTTGGCAGGGTTGTCATGGACACTACTGACACTATGCTGCTGCAACAGGATCTGGAAAGGTTGAGCAGATGGGCTGAGAGGTGGCAAATGAAGTTTAACATTGACAAATGTAAAGTACTACACATGGGAAACAGCAACCCCAGAGCAACGTATCAACTCTGTGGTACTACACTGACAGTGGTAGAGAATGAAAGGGACTTGGGGGTGGTTGTGCAGGCAGATATGAAGTTCTCTGAGCAGTGCAAACGGGCTGCAAGAGTAGCTCATGGAGTATTGTCAATGATATACAGGAATTTTTCCAGCAGGGATAAGGAGGTGATTATTCCATTGTATAAGGCAATGGTCAGGCCACACCTAGAGTACTGTATACAGGTCTGGAGGCCTCATTTCAAGAAGGATGTAGAGCTGCTGGAACGAGTACAGAGAAGGGCAACAAGATTAGTGAATGGAACAAAGGGGTGCTCTTACGAAGAAAGGCTTAAGTTTTGCAAATTACAGTGTCTGGAGACTAGGCACCAGCGAGGTGTTCTGATAGAGGTGTATAAAGCCTTGAATGGTTTAAGCATGCTCAATGCTGATGGGATTCTTCCTCTAGCTCAGAAAAATCACCTGAGAGGGCATAAATTCAAATTGAGGAAAGACAGATGTAGGATAGACGTGCGGAAATTTGCCTTTAGCCAGCGGGTGGTTGGTTGGTGGAACAGACTGCCATCCCTTGTTGTGGAAGTTGATTAGCCTAAATAAGTTTAAGGCTCAGCTGGACAGGTATTTTGAACGAACAGAGGGGTGAAGTGGGTTTTTTTTTTTTTTTTTTTGGCTGATGCTGCATAAGCTTGCTTTCTTGCATCAAATGCCTCTACTAATGCTAATGCTAAAAGTCATCATTCAGCATATTAGTACTGACCATTGAATGAGAAAGTTAACAGAATAGTTGAGTCATTGAATGCCCATGAAATTCTGTACCTAACATGCCCAAGGAAATTATAAGTAATTTTATGTAAATGAAGGATTCTGTGTAACAAACTGATAAAAATTGTTAGAGGATATACAAATTAAGTGGTAGTACGAGGGGTTTCCGAAAAGTAAGGTAACATATTTTTTTTCTTAATAATGGAACAGAAATTAAAAGTCATGAAAGGGAATGAGATGAAACATGGTGGACAGAAAGACCCATTAATAATGTTCAAAAAGACCACCAGTGTAGTGTTGCGGTACTGTCGCCTCACAGCAGATTCCAGTTGCAAAATGGCGACTACCATGTGAGTGTGATCCAAAACAGGAGTTTGTGAAGTTATTCCCTTTTGCAAGCAAAAGGGTTCTTCACCAAACAACATTCACTGTGAACTGGTTGCTGTGTATGGCAAAAAGGTGATTACAAAGAAGCAGGTGTGTTTTTGGTACAATGAATTTGAAGCGGGCCGTGTTGACATTGAAGATTGACATTGGGTGAGCGGGCCTTCGTCGAGCAAGACAGAAGACACCATTTCACGCATTAAGGGCATCATCCTTGAAAACAGGCGAGTGAACTTGAGTAAGTAGACTGTTCACGAAATTGTTCACGATGTCCTTGGCTTTTGAAAGGTGGCTGCCGCTGGGTGCCCCGACAATTGTCGGAGGAGGACAAAGCAAAATGCATGGGGATGTGTCTGGAGAACCTGTTGCGATACAGCTACGGAGAGGATTTTCTCACTCGCATGGTCATAGCAGACGAAACGTGGGATCATCACTTTACCCCAGAGAGCAAACAAGACTCCATGACCTGGAAACATCCACAATCTCCTGTGTGCAAAAAATTCAAAACTGTTCCCAGTGTCCAAAAGTCATGGCCACAGTGTTCTGGGATCGGCAGGGCGTTCTGTTGGTGGATTTCTTGCCGAAGGGAGGAATGATCAATGCGCAGCTTTACTGTGCAAAGTTGGAAAAACTGAAAGCCAACATTTGATGCAAACGACCAGGACTCTTGACAAGCAGCATGATTTTGTTGCACGACAACGCAACTCCACACACTGCCCACACCACTCGCGAATGGTTGTGCTGTAATCATTGGGAAACTCTGTCACATTCCCCCTACAGCCCAGACTCAGTGCCTTCAGACTTCCATTTCTTCTTCCCTCTGGAAAAACACCTTTCAGGAAAGCATTTCACCACGGTTGAGGAAGTTCATCGGGCGATGCAATGTTGGTTATTGCGTGTGGGCACGGACTTCTTCAGTACTGGTATTAATAAACTGATCCATCATTGGGACAAGTGCATCAATAAAACTGGAGACTTTGTGGAGAAGTAGTGCATGTTCACTTATTTCTTGGTGTGTAATTTCAACTTCGTATTATTAAACATCATCAAGAGAAAAAAATGTTACCTTACTTTTCGGAAACCCATTGTATATAACAGAGCTAGCTATGGGCTCAATATGTTCTACTAAGATGTTTTTTTTATGATCTTTGCTTCCTTGTATCATTTGCCAATATTAATACTAAATGAAATAACTGGGTGTAGGGCTTGTGGTGTATGGCACTCTGGGTTCAGGGTAAATAATAAGTATACTATTTACTGACCCATTGTCTGCCTGCTTAGTAATGAGCATCATTGAATGAAAATTATTTATTTGGTTGTTTCTGAAACACCCAAATGAATAGGCAATTAAAGTTGGATTCCTACTGTTCTGTTCCTTCTGGAAGCCGATTGAAACCTACCGAATAATTGGATTTTTTAGAATAACAGAATACTCATTTGGTAATCCATTCAGTCAATTGCTTCTATCATTAGCCACTAACCTCTGTATGCTCCTCCTCCTCTTAGCTATGGATTATTCTTGGAGCAACCTTGCTGAGATCAGGGATACTGTTTGTTGTGCCCTTGCAAATTTAATTGGTTATTCCCGAGGTCAATTTCATTTTTCATATTTTTTGCAGGGAAGAACAGTATAAGAAAATAAAACATCTGAAAATATCTTAAAATACTTTTAATATAATATTATTATAAATAGGAATAGTGCAAAATTTGTTGTAATCCCCTCATAGATTAGCCTTTGCATATATCCCATTTATTGCAGATTTTTTTTTCCAAATTTTTTTTTATCTGTATCTGGAAACTTGTCAGTCTATGAATTTCATTGCACATTTATTTTATTAATTTTTAATTATTCACACAATACAGGGAAAAATCTAAATGTTTTGTTTTATTTCTCGTGCATTGATTATGATGCACGAAGAAGAAAAAATATTGCAATAAAATTACGCAATTTTCAAAAATATAAAAATAAATTGCACAGTCAGTAAATATGATACAGGGAGAGACTAAAGAACACAAACAATATGAATAATATAAAAATTTTAGAAAAAGGTTTAAATATATTTTTTATAATATTCAAACTAAGAAATATGATCAACCTGCTGCACTTTTTGGTGATGACCCACACTTCTTTTGAAAATTTTCGATCATCTAAAACTGAAGTTGCAATTACACAAAATAATCTGTGGATTAATTTAAAAACCTTGGGATAAATGATTTTGTTTTCTTTTCACCAAGCTGAGATTTTCTGTTTGCACAAGGTGCAACAGGAGAATCAAATTCCTGTCAAATTATTGTATAATTGGAGCACTTGTATACTGGTTGTTGATTATCAGGGCAAAGGGCAGTTAGGTGGCTATGGTTCTTTTCAATAACATGTGCTATTTGATTATTGATAATTTGAGGCACTAAATTGAGTCACTCACTACCATCATTGGTATGTAGCCCATCTCAAGTAAAAGGAATGGGCTGGGCATGTGTGTTATTGTTGGTTTTCAGTCCACACAACATTGCAGATCAGTCTAAACATACACTTGTGCAAATATGATACACAATAAAGATCATATAAAATGGTACCCTCTGACTAAAGTAGACAAAAACTACTTTACCTTATGCAGGTGACTGCATAAGTATTTAATTGAAAGGTTTTTAATAATTTGTTGTTTATATAATGTAATCACTGGAGCATAGCCATCAGCCAAACTATTGATAAACAGTATTTAAAAAAAAAAACATACAGAAATTGCTAGATTTCTGTACAGTAATTTCTCAGTTTCTGCTTTTCATTTATGCCTTTTTAATTTAATATGGTTGAACATGTCTCGATAAATTGAGGTGTTACCTATTGTTCTTATGTATTGTGCCTAGTCCTTGCTTTTTTGCAGTTAGCAATGAAGTAGTGGCAGTTGACCACATGGCAAGTGCATGGTGTATGTATTTTATTGAATTTATGTATTTTATTCATTTATTGATTTTGAAAGTTTAGCTAAAAATAGCTAAGGATCATGCCTGAGGCAATAGTGACTGGTGTATACATTGTGAGAATGAGCCCATATGCTGCCACAAAAAGTTCAGCCCATTATTTTCTGTTGTTATTAATATACAAGTTTCAAATAAAACAGTTGTAATGAAGTTATAAACTGCTCTGGCACCAGCCATACAGTGTATGAATGGCAATTTATTACATAGAGAGTGTAGGAAGGGACATTAAGTTCTGCTTAGATGGTTGCCTGCTGCATACAATTTTATTATTTATACATAATTTTTGTTATAAATAACTTTCTGTTGTAAATTGAAAGGTTATATTTTTCTGTGTTTTTAACAGAAGAATATAAAATTGCTTTATCCTTTGTCTTAGGTTTAACAAAATAAAAGTTTAAAAGAAAACATGAAAGAAAAAATTGAAAAAAAAAATTTAACAATGAATTTATCTACAGAACTGATAAACTGGCAGCAATTATTCCTTATTTTGTGTTACTGAATTAAGAAATAATTGCTTCCAGTGTGTATCAGTTTTGTAGATAACTTTGTTCTCTACACATTTGGTATGTATTTAGAATATGAAAATAATTTTAACTACTGGATAGGTATTTTATGAGTAACCATCTATAATAATATATTATTTAGCAGTTCAAGCCTGTGCACCAGCAGTCCTCCCCCACCCTTTTCTGTTATTTTTATGAGAAATTAGTTCTTAATTTATATTCTTTGAATTTACGTGGCACACTTTTCAGGCGTACATGTATTGTATAAATTGCAAAATGTCTGTATTTGATATCAAAAATGTTTCATAACTGGGAAATGAGGAAATAACCTGCAAACTGTCAAACTTTTGACGTTCATTTCGCTCAAGGGCAAGATAATGAATATTAATGCAAAATACATCTAGATAAACATTATCAAGAATACATCATATTTTTGTATGTAGTAGTAGTAGTGGCATGTGATGCAAGTGTATGAGATTAAGCAGCATCAGCCAAAAAAAAAAAAAAAAAAAAATTGCACCATTCCCTCCAAATGCCTGTCCAGTTCCTCCTTAAATTTATTTAACCTATCAACTTCCACAAAGACAGATGGAAGTTTGTTCCAGCAATTAATCACCTGCTGGCTAAAGGAAAATTTCTGCACATCTATTCTACATCTGTCTTTTCTTAATTTGAATTTATGCCCCCTTAGGTTCGTAATCTGAACAAGTGGAAGGATCCCATCAGAATTCAGCGTGCTCAACCCATTCAAGGCCTTATACACCTCAATCAGATCACTGTGCAGGTGTCTAGTCTCCAGCCACTGCAATTTGCAGAACTTAGCCTCTCTTGGTAAGAGGATCCCTTCATTCCCCTCACCAATGTTATTGCCCTTCTCTGTACACACTCAAGCAAATTTACATCCTTCCTAAAATGAGGCCTCCAGACCTGTATGCAGTACTCAAGCGTGGCCTGACCATTGCCTTATACAGAGGGACAATCACCTCCTTTTTCTTTGCTAGCAAAATTTCTATATATCATTGACAAAACCCCACGACCTGCCCTGGCTGCCTGTCTGCATTGCTCAGAAAACTTCATATCTGACTGCACAATTACTCCCAGGTCTTTTTCATTTTCTACCACCTTAAGTGTAGTACCACACAGTTGGTACGTTTCTCAGGGGTTACTTCTACCCATATGCAGTACTTTGCATTTGTCAAGGTTAAACTTCAGTTGCCCCACTTCTTAGCCCATCTGTCCAAATTATCTAGATCCTGTTGCAATAGCATACTGCCATTACTGTCATTAACAACCCTGCCAACATTTGTATCATCTGCAAACTTCGACACTAAGCCTGATATACCTTCATCAATATCATTGATAAATATACAAAACAACATAGGACCCAACACCGAACCCTGTGGGACTCCACTAATAACATTAGTCCACGAAGAGCAGCACCCATTAATTACCACCCTCTGTCTTCTCCCACTCAACCATCCTTTTATCCATTGTAGCAACTTACCCTTAATACCAGGGGTGGGCAACATCCGGCCCGCGACGATGTTGAATCTGGCCCCCTCAGTAAATGCATAAATATAGAAAATCCATACCTGACTACACTCGCCGTAAACGTTCGGCTTAATTCGGTTCAATCGGGAATCGCGGCCTGTACAACAGTAACCAAGTGATTCTACGCAGCGTCAAAGAGTTATTTCCTAATTATTATTGTAGCATCGATCGAACGAAGTTCCTTTGGGTTTGACTTCTTATTGAAAAAAATTAATACTGGTGCGAGATATTTTGTTTTATGCCTTTTCTAATTATTACAATTTTTAATTTAATATAATTTATAGCCCATAAAATGAGCCAATTAAAAAAAAAAGGGAAAATTGATGCCGAATGCCGCATTTTCAATGATAATTGGACATTCAGATATTTTTTTTAAAAATACATTAATAATTTGGTAATTCAAGTAATATAACATTTTTTTTAGGTTCTGTTTTTTTTTTTATTAAATCGTTCAATCTATTCCGGCCCACATCATGATGCGAAAATTTCATTCGGCCCACTGACGAAAAAAGTTGCCCAGCCCTGCTTAATACCATTCTGCTCCAATTTGTACAATAGTCTTCCATGCGAAACAGTGTCAATAGCTTTCCAGAAATCCAAATATATATGATATCAAAATTATTTTTTGCATCCAGTTCCTTTGTAACCACATCATAATATCCTATCAAATTTGTCAGACAAGACTTTCCCTTAACAAACCCATGCTGTGTCTGAATTATTGCTGCAGTCTTGTCTAGATGATCCTGCAATGCATCTTTAACCAGTGACTCCATTATTTTACCTGGAACAGAAGTTAAACTAACTGGTCTGTAATTACTCGTGTCACCCTTCGATCCCCCTTTGTGAATTGGGGATACATTTGCACATCTTCAGTCCGTGGGGACCTCCCCTGAGTCCAAGGAAGCTCCCATAATTATGGCTAAGGGTTTCCTTAGTTGCTTTGCTGCCTCCTTTAATATAACTGGATAGATCCCATCCACCCCAGGTGCCTTTCTTATGTTTAACTTCAACAATTTCTCCTCCACTTTGCTCTCAGTTATTACAAAATCATTAAGCAACCTGCTACAATTTGATAACCTTCTGCCATTTTCAAACCTTAATAATTCCTCATGTGTGAATGTAGATGCAAAATACTCATTCAGTTTGTTTGCTATCTGAGCAGGATCATCAACAGTCGAACCATCGATATCAAGTGGACCAATCAGATTTATCCCCTTCGTTTTACAGTTTATATAACTAAAGAAATCCTTGCTGTTTTTCTTAGCATCTTTTGCCAAAGATTTCTTGTAATCTGCCTTCGCCTGCCTAACCTCCTTTGTGACCTGATTACAGACCAGCTTATATCTGCCATAGGCTTCTGAGTCACTTGATAATTTATATGCATCCCATGCATTTTTCTTCTGTCACGAGTCTCATTAGTTCATGTGATAACCATTTAGGCCTAAACCTTGAACAATATTTTTTAATAGGTATGAAACGTTTAGTAGCATCCACGATTAATTCCTTGAATGCTTCCCACTTAGAATTTACTGTTGGTAACATCGTCAGTTGATCCCACTGTACAGAATTTAAAAACTGTCTGAGACTTTTATGAAAGCAAAAACCCTTTCCTTAACCCCTAATGGTAATTATATCTTTAAGTAAATCCCACATCAGTACACTGTGATCACTGCCACCTAGTGGTTCCTTTATCTGCAAATTCTTAATACACGAATGATCACTGCTGATAACCAGATCAAGAGTATTACCCTCTCTGGTTGCCTCTTGAACATGCTGCTGCAGAAAACAATCCTCCAATAAATCCACAAAATTCTTACTAGTATGTGAGTGACCAACCCACAAGTTCCAGTCAATATCTGGGAAGTTAAAATCCCCCATTATAAGACATTTTGATTTACTAGCCCATTCTATTTCTCTGTAAAATTGTTCATTGTACTCATTCGAGTCATTAGGCCTAAAACACACTCCTACTCTTATTTTTGCTTTCACAGTGCTTATGTCACACCAAACTGACTCAACAGTGCACTGTTCATCTATATCAACTGGATGCACTTCTTTTGATGTTACATTTTTCTTAACAGCATAACGCCTCCTCCCTTCCTATCCTGTCTATCCTTTCTGTACACATTGTACTCCCCAAATTCCAGTTCTGCATTCCTTATATCTGTGTGACACCATGTCTCTGCTATCCCAACAATATCCGCCTTTGATGTCTTGACCAACACTTCAAATTCATCAAATTTATTTACTATACTTCTAGCATTAGTATACATGCAAGTATACATGTACCTATTCTTATTATTAGTTACCCTAACACATCCCATATACCCACCTGTTTCACGATGACTGCTATCAGTCCCTGAAACCCCCAGTGCCCCTCGCTCCAGGTCGCTACTTATTCTAATAGAGGTTGTGCAAGAATCACCTTCGGCTCTGCCTGCGTCTACTTTTAACCTTTTAGTCTGTGAATCTCCCCAAGCTAACAGTTTTCCGAATCGCCTAACACTGCCTCGATAGCATCAGCAAATATTCTTGCACCCTTTCTATTTAAGTGTATGCCGTCCCTGTAGAAGCAGTCTCTCCTGTTAACAAGCACAGACCACGCTGAAAAAAATTCTACCCCCGAGCCTTGCACATTCCTTCCAGGGCCGAATTGATTGACAAGGCTCTCATGTATTCCCTCCTATCGTGTATGGGCAGAATTGCAGACACTCAAATTTAACCCTGACTCACGACTTTTTTGCAACATTGACCTGTACTTGTTCAGTAAATCTGCAGATCTCCTACTCTTAATGTCATTGGTGCCAATGTACAACAATATCACCTTTTGTGCCCTTAAAAGATGATATATGCTTTACAGCATCATCAACTTTTGCCCCTGGCAGACATACCCTGGTCCTGTTCCATCTATCCTTTTTACACAATATATTCCCCTTCTCCCTGACAATAGAGTCACCAACAATAACTAGTTCCTTTGTGACCAGCGCATTCTGCCCTGGAGATTGCCGCTGTGTTGCCTGATGCCCAGGAGTGAGCGCTGACGTTGAGTTGGGCAGCTGAGAGCTTGACGAGCCCTTCATATTAATTTCTTCGAGGGCATCTACCCTACACCTCAAGCATCTCGTAGATGCCCAGTAGAACGCTGAGTTGATGCCTAATTTCTAGACACTCTCTGCACCTGGCACACATAAAGACATCAAGACATCCTCCTTGGCTAGATCATGTTCTGTTCCAGAGAGTTCGGCAAACATTTCACAAATTGCACATTTTTTTTAGGCTGTGATGCATTGGAGAATTGCCCCCCTCAGTTCTCCCCCGAGTCACAGCACTCCTGGCACTTTGTGCCCGTTGCTTTGCTGCTCTAGTCTGGGCATGATATTTTAAATTAATAAGATCAATAAATTTAATTAATTGTCAATACTACGCTATCTAATAGAATTCTAAATGCAGTGATGCGTATTATGCTATATAATTATACGTTAGAGCTGCCTGGTTACCACAATTAAAAATTTGAATTCCCTACTACTCCATACAAAAACAATGGCTGCAAGATTCGAATGAAATAATGGTCATACGTATATTAAGTAGTAATCTACAAAAACTCTTTATCTAAATTAAAAATAAAAATAACCAGCGTAACTATAAGACTACGTATAAAGTACAATATAAAATAACAATTAGGTAAATAAAAAGGCAAACACATCCCTTTTTTTTTCAGCATGTAATTCTTTGTTTTCACAAGAATTCTTGTGAAAACAAAGGCAGTTTAACCCTTAAGCAGTTGCCTAGAGTAGAGAAGAGAAATTTGGGAGACTATAAAAAAAAAAAAAAAAAAAAAAAATTAACTATTTGTGAAACTGATGTAAGTAAATAAAATGCTTTTGTAGTGGGAAATTAAAAGTGTAACTGAACCTGGCATATACAGGGTAGCCATAATAAAGTATCCCTATTCAGGGCTCTCTGTAGCTCTAAGTGTAATGCCACCAAAGTTAGTAAGTAAACTATTCATGGGGGGAAGGATCCCATGAAAAAAAAAATAGTTTCAAACCCTGCTGATGGGGGGGGGGGTTATGTGGCACTGTACAAGAGGAAAAACATGAAAAAATACCAACAAATCAATAAGACAAACCTTAATAAAATTGTCAATTTTTATTTGTACTTTCAAAAAAAAAAAACCCAGAAAGAAACTGAATTGCACTAAAGTTTTAAATCCAAACTAAAAAATAAGACACCTAAGAGAGCAGAAAATTTGCATAAATCTGAGTTAATTTAATTTTCCCAACAGCAGAGCTATAAAGGCACAACACAAAGATAGCAAGCATATTCTTTAAGTTTACTGTTAACAATGAGTCTTGCTCTTCTGTGTTAATGGATGCAATGCAGCAGCCACTCTGCATGAATTTAGACCCTGTAAGAACTTATGTCAAGGTCCTTTATCAGCTGTGGCAGTTAAAAGGATGATTAATAAATTTGAGGAAACTGGGTCCTTTGTTGTTAAGCCTGGAAGAGGAAGGAAGCCTGTTTCACCTCAGGTAGCAGAGGAAGTTGCAATGGATATCGTCGACCGATCCATGGATACAGCTACTGGAACTAGTAGCAGTGCACAGGGACATCCAATTGCAAGGCAATTAGATGTCCCTGTGCACTAAATTTTTCACACCGTGGAATATGGGACATCCAATTGCGAGGCAATTGAATGTCCCATATTCCATTGTGTGGAAAATTCTTCGGAAACTAATCCACTATTATCCATACAAGATTAGTCACCAGCAGCAGCTGCAAAGAGATGATCCTGAAAAATGAATGTCATTTGCTCTAACGTTTTTGGCCAGAATGGAAGTGGATGATGCCTGGCCATGGAACATTCTTTGGTGAGATCAGGCCCATTTTTACCTCGATGGGACTGTCAACACTCAAAACTGCTGAATATGGGCTTCAGAAGCACTGTATGCTATTCAGCAGATTTCATTGCACTCGCCGAAAATCACCATCTGGTGTGGTGTGACTTCAAATTTCATCCTAGGGCCATACTTTTTCAAGGAATTGCACCCAGCAGGAGCAGCAACCTGTTGCATAAGCTCATACACTTGCTTTCTTGCATCACATGCCACTACTACTACTACATCAAAAACCAACTCCATCATCAGCAACATCATCAACCATCAGGAGTACACAGTGAGTTTGGAGCTGTGAAACCATTTCCTCTGGCAGTTTAGTTCAGTTTCTTTCAGTTTTTTTTGCAAAGAGCACAAATATTTGTAATTTCATTAAGGTTTGTCTTGGTTATTTATATGTTGGTACTTTGTCATGTCTTTCCTCTTGTACAGTGCCATATTATCCCCTATTGGCAGATTTTGGAACTAATTTTTTTTTTCATGGGATCCTTCTCTTGAATAGTTTACTTACTAATTTTGGTGGCATTCTGCTTATTACTTAGAGCTACAGAGAGCTCTGAATAGGGATACTTTAATTATGGCCATCCTGTACATGGAATATTATATATGCCAGGTTCATTTACAATTTTATATATACAGTATACAGTTTTTACACTTCTTATACAGTAAATCCATTCACTAGGTGGTAGATGACTCATCAACCGGTGAAATACCACCACTTTGCTTATTGGAAGCTTGAAGTGGTGGAACCCATGTTTAGTCTCCAGAGCTAAGTTCCAGTCATCCCTTCCCCATCTCTTCCATCATGCGGTATGACTGATGACTTTGGAGGTTATGATGAACATCATGGCGAGATCCAATCTTCCTTACATTTCAAGGGTACAGCTCTAAAACGGTGTTAGCAGGCCGGCCACTAGTTAGTACACCAGACCAAACCTATTGGTAACTCTCTAGGAGGCTTCCGGACCAGCTAGTGTATAATCTTGCTACCTCTACTCTGCAGCTAGTGACTGGATGGAGTCACAGTAGTGTATATGCGGGGGAAATTGTCGAGGCCACATTATGTCAAAGATCTGGGTATATTCTTACTGTGCGTTCTTAAGTAAGAAGTATATTCTTACTTACACCATATCCAAAAATTTCATTACTTCATACAGCATGCCCCCCCCCCCACACTTTTTCTCACTATTGAATACACAGTGAATTTTCAAACTAATAGAGTAAGCTTATCTGCAAAAAGATCTAAACCTCCCAAACACTTCCTAGTTCATTTCACAAATATACATGGTCTCAATTCTAATCTCAACGATGTCCATATCCACTTGCAGTCTGCCAAACCCCCATGTACTTTTTCTGACCGAATCTCAGTTATCGGCTGATTCAACTGCTGCTCATCTTAGTTGCCAAAATTATTCGCTCTATGATTCCTTTCGCCTCATAGGTAGTACTTGTGCATATGTCTGCTCTGATATTCCCTGTCAGAGACTTGGTAATATGGAATCACCCTGTTTTCAATCTTCTCTGGCTTAATCTCTCTACGTTATTGTGTCAAATTCATTTGTTGTCTCTATTGTTCTCCCAACTCCGCTAATCACTTGGAGCTCTTAGACTTCTCTTTGCAACTTGACTTTCTCAAGTCCAACCTTCCTAACAGTGAGGTAATTTTTCTTGGTGGTTTCAATGTCCACAACTCCAGCTGGCTTCCGTTCTCTAGTCACACTGACCCTTCTGGTCAAGATGCTGAGGCTTTTGCAATTACTAATGACCTTGCACAGTTTGATCATTTACGTACAAGAATCCCGGACAATCCATACAGCCAACACTCTTGATCTTTTTCTCACAAACAACCCTTCTAAGTACACGGTCGAAGTGAGTGGTCCTTTAGGCACCTCAGATCACAACTTGGTGATTGTCTCTTCTCCAATGGAGTCTTTATCTCATGGCTATTCCCAACCTCGTAATTTTTGGTATTACAAGAATGCAAAATGGGATGACCTGCGAGATTTCTTTTCCTTGGTCAGATTACTGTTTCAAAACTTCTGATGTCAATGTTTGCTCAGATTGTGTCAGTGAAATTATTCTTGCAGGAATGGAATCCTTTATTCCACAATCCACTTTAAAATCTCGTCCTTTATCTAAACCTTGGTTTTCCAATAAATGTGCTAAGGCTGTTCAAGAGAAGAATGCTGCATATCGTAATTGGCTTGTTGCCAATTCTTCAGTTTAATTTTCTGCCTGCACCAAAGCTCACAACAATTACAAAGCAGTTATTAATCAGTCCAAACTAGATTTTGAACAGGCTAGGAGTAGAAACTTGCTTCTTGCCCTAATGATAGCCGAGCATTCTGGTCTCTTGCCAAAGCTACTGGCCGCAACTTTTGCCCGTCTCTGCTCCTACCTCTGTCAAAACCAGATGGTTCTGTTGTCACTTCAGCGAAGAATAAAGCTGACCTGCTAGCACCCCATTTTTCTTCCAACTCGTGTATCAATGATCTTGGTAAAACACCTCCCACCATTCTCACATGCTCCATTCAGTGCCTCCTGTGGTCTTCCGTCAAAAGGATGTGAGAAGTATTTTGATGAATCTTGATGCCAAGAAAGCTCCAGGTCCTGATGGTATTTCTCCACTTGTTCTCAAAACCTGTGCTCCTGAAATTATCCCTGTTCTTTGCCGCCTTTTTTCACTTTCTTATTCCAAAGGTGTTTTTCCTTCTGCTTGGAAATTTGCCCATATCCAGCCAGTTCCTAAAAAGGGTGACAAATCCCTCCCATCCAATTATCGTCCCATTGCAATTACTTCTACTCTTTCTAAAGTAATGGAGAAATCAATTAACTGCCAACTCTTAAACTACCTAGAAACCTTCCGTCTGATCAACGATCGCCAGTATGGATTCCGTCAGTGTCGATCCACTGGTGATATTCTGGCTTATGTTACCCATTTATGGACAAATTCAATGGAAAAGTTCGGTGAAACACAAGTAGTTGCTCTTGACATCTCAAAGGCTTTCGATCATGTTTGTCATAAAGGTCTTCTAAACAAGCTTCCATCTTATGGTTTGCCAACTGTTTTTTGTAATTGGCTATCCGATTTTCTCTCTGATCGCTCACTGAGGGTGATGGTAGATGGCTCTGTCTTCTAATGTCTTGACTAATGCTGGTGTCCCCCAAGGTTCAGTTCTTTCCCCCACTCTTTTGTTTTTTTCTTGTATATTAATGACCTTGCATTGACTGTAAATCCTATCCATAGTTTTGCTGATGATAGCACATTGCATTCCACTTTCCATTTTGAGAAACCTTGCCCTGCTCAATCAGCTTAAATATCCGCTATCAATTCTTTAAATGGCGATATCCAGATAATTCTCCAGTGGGACAAAGACAACTTAGTTAGATTTCAATCCTTCTAAAACTCAATCTTGTCTTATCTCAAAAAAAGGATTCTTCTACTCCTATGCTTGTCTTTATTGACACTGATTTCTAGGCAAGATGATATATCTCTTTTGGGGATAACCCTGACTTCTAATCTCTCTTGGCGCAAGCACATTAGAAATATTGCTTCCTGTGCATCTAAAAAAACTTCTCTTTCACTCTCGGCGTTACTTTTCTTCTAAACAGCTGTTCACTCTGTACAAATCGCAAATCCGCCCCACCATGGAATATTGTTCCCACATCCTGGGTGGTGCCCCCAAAACCTTTCTCAGGCTTCTAGATTCCATTCAGAAGAGGGAAGTTATGTTAATGACTCATCTCTAACAGAGTCTCTCCACTCGCTGTCTCATAGATGTATTGTTTCTGCTGCATGCCTTTTCTACAGATACTTCCATGGGCACTGTTCTTCTGAATTGGCTTCAATAATTTTCCGCTCTCTCTTTCAAAAACAGTCCGAACACGTGCCACCACCAGCCAACATCCATTTACTGTCCAACTTCAAACTCACAGAACCAACTTTTCATCTTCGTCGTTTATTCATTCAACTGCCCTTTTCTGAAACAACCTTCCTTCACATGTATTTCCCGAAAATTACAGTCTACTGAAGTTCAATTCTAATGTCAACAAATATTTTCTGTTGACACACACACATATATATATGGACTTACTGTAACTGTACTTAAGCTGAAAGCATGGAAAGTGGACTTGTAACATGCATTTATTTTAGTACATTTCTAGTGAAAAGTGTAGAGCATATTGAATATATAAATGGGAATATGCAGCTGTCATCTTTCATGCAAAATAAATCTGTAATTATGGAGTGGGGGTAAGTAATAAGTTGCAAACAAATGTAGCACCATGGCTACTAAATGATTGATTGCGAGTTTTCAGCAGTACCATACATTCCACGATGGTGTAAACCACTGTTTTCTGTTTGCGGAAGCATCCTAGTTCACTCCAAACAAAAGCATTTAAGGCTGTCCTATTTGGGAAGGTAATGGTGACTTTTCTGGGATTGTCCTAGCATTCTTCTTGTGCATTTTAAATATCTGGGTATACCACAAATATTGTATGATATTAAACACTTTTGAAAGAACGTGACTCAATTTGGAGAAAACAGCGTAGGCTATTGAGATTTGCCATACTAGTGTTACATGGCAATGCAAGGCCACATAGAGCACAGGTAACCCAAGGGATCATTAATAATATGGGATGTGAATTTCTTGATAATCCATCCTCCCAATCTGATCTTCCATTTGTTTTGGTCCATTTAAAAGCAGATGGTAAATTTATTTTCTGCAGTGCAAAAATTAGAAATTATGTATGCTGCTGGTTATAAGAGCAACTGAATATTTTTATTACTTGGTGGGTTTCCAGAATTTGATTAAGCAGTGGGACAAGCATATAAGTTTATTTTGGTGATTGTGCTGAAAAATAAATGCTATGTTCAGATCAGTTTTCATACCTTCTTTGTGATTTGCCTTGTGATATAAACATAGAAATTGTGGATGCAGCCTGGTTCACCCCTACCAAAATGTTTAATGCTGTACTGACTGTTGGGAAAGTAATGGTGGCTTTTCTGGAATTGTCATGTATAAATTTTCAAAAGTTGATTGTGGAAGGGTAAAAGGCTGAGGATTTGCATAGGGTGCCTAATAATATTTTGCCAACCCTGAATGGGGGAACTTTAAGATAGAAAGCTTGGAAAGTTGATAGAAAGTTTAGAAGCTGTTTGGCTCCTCCCAGTGACGAACTAGGCAAATTGTCTTACCAGTGACAGCACTTCAGGTGTGCAGCATAACTATCATTAGGAATATGTATAATAAAGTAAGGGGAACACATTGAAATGCATTTGTATATAATTAGCATGACTTCTTTTGCAGGTGCCTCCATAGCCAGGCGGGTAGGAGCAGCAGTGCGTAGCACACGCTTCTTAATTAGACCGGGGTTCGAGCCCATGACCACCAAATACAGAGGATGCAGAAAGGTCAGTGAATGACTACCGCATATCCCCGGAGCAATATGGCCTTAGTTGCTAATGCTCCTAAAAACCAAATAACAAACAAACTTCTTTTACATTTGCTATGGCATAGACTAAAGCTGGCAAATCATTTAGATAACTGGTCGAGTGGGTGACTGTTTTTAAAGTGACATATGGATGTCACTTCAGTTGTGAGCCGACCGGGCTAGCCGAGTGGGTAAAGTACCTGCCCGGCAACCCAAAGGTCGCGGGTTCGATTCCCGCCTCGGGCTTGGATCAAAGTACTGCAAAAACCTTGGGAGGTGCAATATGGCCACAGAAGCCGATGCGCCAACAACTACCAAAATCAAAAAAAAAAAAAAAAAATCACTTCATTTGTAAGTTCATTTCTTATATCCAATTTCATATATGTATAACAGCTACAAGGTGATGTGTAATAGAGCCACAGAAAAGGTTCGACAGGCAAAGGCAGTTTATGAGAAATCACTAGCAAACAGAGCAAAGAGGGGGGATAAAGAATTCTTCACATATATAAATGCCAAGAAGAGCAGGACAAACCAGATCGGACCTTTATGTAAGGGAAAGGGGATAGTAATAAATACACCAGCTGCCGTTGCAGATGAACTCAACAGTTATTTTGCATCAATATTTACAAATGAAAAGCCTTTTGTGGCAAAGGGAAATTGTGGGAGCGAAGTTAAAAAATATGTAATTAATGATATTGAAATTTCGCAAGATTATTTAATGAAAAAACTTTCGAGCCTACAGACCAGTAAGGCTCCTGGAGTTGATGGAATATACCCTATAATCTTAAGAGAGGCAGCAAGCGAGTGCATTGAACCATTGAGGCTAATTATGCGAGCATCATTAGACTCTGGGGAGATTCCCTTGGATTGGAAAAGTGCAAATGTATCTCCCATACATAAGGGTGGCTCTAAAAGTGAAGTTGGAAATTATCGACCTGTCAGTCTGACTTCAGTAGTAGGGAAAATCATGGAGGCAGTGATCAAGGGTGGAATTCAGGATCATTTGGATCGAATTGAAATTCTCAAGGATACTCAGCATGGTTTCGTAAAGGGAAAATCATGTTTAACAAATCTGGTTCGCTATTTCGAAAGGGTCACTCACGAGCTGGATTTAGGGAATAATTTCGACATTGTTTATTTAGATTTCAGCAAAGCTTTTGACTCAGTCCCACATGAGCGGTTGCTTTATAAGCTGGAACAGGTTGGAATCACTGGGAAAATCCTTAGATGGATAGAAGGATGGCTTCAGGGCAGGAGGCAGAGGGTTGTGATAAATGGCTATTCCTCAGATTGGGTTGATGTAAGAAGTGGGGTTCCCCAAGGATCAGTATTAGGACCACTGTTGTTTTTAATTTTCATAAACGACATTGATGAAGGGATAGAGGGCGTGATGTCTAAATTTGCAGATGATGTTAAAATTGGGAGAGTAGTTAATGATCACTGTCAAGCTGAGCTTCTTCAGAGAGACCTAGATAGACTTCAGGAATGGTCAGAAAAATGGCAGCTGTGCTTTAATCCAACAAAGTGTATGGTATTACACCTGGGAAACAGTAATCCCAAAAAAACTTATTCACTTGGTGGAGTTCAACTAAAGCCAGTACTGGAGGAAAGGGACTTGGGTGTTACGATACGGTCAGACATGAAATTCTCTGAGCATTGTAAACAGGTTGCAAGGAAGGCCCATGGTGTCCTATCGATGATCTATCGAACTTTTGCAAGTAGAGATAGGGACGTGATAATCCCATTATATAAGGCTTATGTTAGACCACACTTGGAATACTGTGTTCAAGTATGGAGACCGCACCTGAAGAAAGACATCGAGCTTCTTGAAAGGGTGCAAAGAAGGGTAACTCGCCTGGTGAGATCGGCAAAAGGGCGTCCTTATGAAGAAAGACTTCGAATATGTGGGTTGCAGAGTTTGGAAACTAGACACCTTAGAGGAGATTTGATTGAGGTGTTTAAGGCTCTGAGAGGCATCAGTAAAATGAATGAGGACAAAATTTTCAAGATTATAAATGATGCTAGAACTAGGGGACATAAATTCAAGTTACGGGGGGAAATGTTTAGATTGGATTGCAGGAAGTTCTATTTTAGCCAGCGAGTTATAAATTACTGGAATAAGTTGCCTTCATGGGTGGTAGAGGCCGACAGTTTGGGGAAATTCAAAGGTCATCTGGATAGTACTTTCGGGTAAGGGAAGCACATAGGATGATAGGTTTAATTTCCTTTTTATTTTATTTTTTTTATTTATTAATTATTATTATTTAGTTATTTATTTATTATTATTATTTATTTTTTTGTTTTTATCATTGTTTTGTTCGGATTTTTTTTTTTTTTTTTTTTTTTTTTGGCTGGTGCAGCATAAGCCATAGGCTTTCTTGCACCATGCGGCCGTTACTAATACTAATATTTCATGAATGAGGAGGTAGAATCGAATTGTCCAAATCTAGCAACCTCGAGACCTGATCCTTTCCACATTTTGGAATTTTCAGACATTTGTATTGCAGTATAGTAAATGCACAGTGCACTAAAAATAAAATTATTTCTCTTTCCAAAATATAACCCCATCTGGTGAGTATGGGCTTGGCACACCCAGGGTACTGAGCTGGATATCATTATTCTTTTCTTTCTTGGTGATTCCTTCTACTTCTGTCTCTCTCTCTCTCTCTCTCTCTCTCTCTCTCTCTCTCTCTCTCTCTCTCTCTCTCTCTCTCAGGGTAACTCTGGAATTTTTTTTTTGGCTGGTGCAGCATAAGCTTCAGGTTTCCTTGCACCATGTAACTAATAATAATAATATGGCATACTATATATAGTATATTTTAGAAGGAGAAAGGGAAAAGCAAAGTATTTCTTTTAATAAATTAAATGTTATCCCAATTTCAAATATTTTTGACAACTTTTTTTTTTTAAAAAACCCAAAACACAATAGGTATTAAAACCTATAGTACAGTTCCAGTTATTTGGGACACATTGGGACTAGTTCATTTTGGCCCGATTAAGCGGCTGCCCCAATTATGCGAAGTTTCACGTAAATAGTTAAAAATACAGCTTTACGATTGATTTTCTGTAAGATCAAATCACATTACGATGGACTCACCATAGTAAAATACCGATCACTATACAATCTGTAGTAAGTGCCGGTCATTGTGATCATGTTTGTGAATTGAAGTTTAATTCTATTAAACAACGATTCTAATTAGCAAAAATTGGAGGAATATTATCCACAGGCTATAAAAGTAAAGATATACTATATTAAGTACAATTTTACACTTTATTACGTTACCAATTAAAAAATTAAATGATACGTTAAAATAGGAAGAATATTTTCCACAGGTTAGCAAAATAAAAATGAATTTACACTTACGTGCATAGCTTAATTAATACATACTGTAATATGTACCTTCTAACTAGTTGACATTTCTGTTCACTGACATTTGTGGGTGGGGGTTAAAATTTAAAACAGTAAAAAAGATAAGCAATCAATAACAAAGAACACGGCACACACAACTTGCAAGTAACACGATACGCACAAGTGAGAACGGAGTAACAAGTTACGAAGCTTAAAAAATAGGAATGAAGAGCAGATTCTGAAAGTTAATTTTTTTATATGATTGAAGCACATAAAAACAATTAGCAGTCCCCAATAAACAGGGGACTGCTAATTGTTTTTATTGTTTAATGGTTGTGACCTTCAGAAATCCAACTGAACCACATGGTATGGTCAGAGACAATCATAGGATAATCTAGAGTGCTGCAGTCTCCTGCCCCGATTAAACGGCATGTTGTCCCAATTAAGCGAAGTAAACTGTGGCTATTTTCTCGATTGGATTCTGTTCTTTAAGATTTGTCCCAAATAAACGGCTGCCCCGATTAACTGGTGGCCCAAATAACTGAAATCTACTGTACTTAGTACTGTGCATGGGTTGGAGGGTGAGAAGATGAAAGAAGATACTTGTTGACATTAGACTTGAACTTCTGTAAATTGTAATTTTCAGGAAATACGTATGAAAGAAGGTTATTCTAGAAAATCTAAGTTGAAGGAATAAGTGAGGACAAAGAAAGGTTGGTTCTGTGTGTTTCAAGTTGGGCAGTAAAAGGATATTGACTGGTTGTGGCACATCTTCTTTGGAAGAGAGAGCGGGAATTATAGAAGCCAATTCAGAAGAACAGTGCCCATAGAAGTATCTATAGAAAAGGCATTCAGCAGCAACAGAACATCTATAAAACAGAGTGGAGAGACTCTGTTAGAGATGAGCATTAATTAATTAATTTAACTGCCCTTTTTTGGATGGCATCTAGGAGCCGCCTGAGAGAGGTTTGGGGGGGCACCACCCCAGATGTGAGAACAATATCCCATGGTAGGGTGGATTTGAGATTTGTGCAGAGTGAATAGCTGTTTGGAAGAAAAGTAGTGCTGAGGGAAAATGAGAAAGCCAATTTTTTAGATGTAGATAAAGCAATATTTGTAATGTGCTTAAGCCAAGAGATTACAAATCAGAGTAATCCCCAATAGAAATACAGGTAACCCTCGAATAACACGGTAGTTTGGTTCCTACAAAATCTCATGTAATGCGAAACAGTGTTATATGGGACTAAGAACCGGGACAAAAGGGGGGGGGTTACGTTCCAAAAGCTAACAAAAATACACCATTTTTTATAACTATTGGAAACTTAATTTTTATTGTAATAATAACTTAATATTTTAACTATTATTTTTATAATAGTAGTAACTTAAATAGTAATAATGAACAAACGTCTTACCTTACAAACAGTGATACTTGTATGTCAGTACATTCATTTAATTTTCTTCCTCTTCACCGCTGCTAAGCACAATCTCTTCTGCAGCATTCAGGTTTCGTATACCTTCTGCTCTCTTCAAAAGTCACGAATTGCATACTTTGAAGTCAATTTTTTATGGTCTCAAACAAGCACAAGATCAATACCACAGAACCCAGGGATCTCCAAACAAAATACAGTGGACCTCCGCTTAGATATAAAACAAGAATTTAACTTTATTACCTTACCGATTAACAAAGTTAAATAATAAGTGAAAATTGGAAGAATATTTCCCAGTTAGCAAAATAAAAATAAATTTACACTTATGTACATAGCTTAATTTTTATGTACTGTAATATGTACATACTAACTAATTGATATTTCTGTTCTCTGACTTTTTTTTTTGGTTTGATTGTAATATTTAAAACAGTAAAAATGATAAGCAATTAATAACAAAGAACACAATACACACAAGTGAAATACGGCGTAATGAGTTTCTGAACATTTATTTATATGATTGAATATTTCATGGAAGGGGAAACACATTTCACCATAATAACGTGAAAATCCACAGAATTCGGCTATTGTTACTATAGCAAATGCAAGACGATCGAGTTTACTACCTGTTTATAATTGATTAAACTAACAGAAAAGACCTATAAGCTAGAAACTGCAAATTGTTTTTATTGTTTTATGGTCATGACCTCCAGAAATGTGCTTTAGAAAAATACATGTATCACAAAGACGATGACTACCGAGTCAATATCAGGGATTCACAAAAAGGAAAGGAAACATTGAAAATTACAACTAACATCATAGCAGGATTTTCCCGGCATAAAAGATCAAAAATACAGTGTTATGCGAGATTTCCCGCAATTCTCAAACTGTGTTATATAAGTACCATGTTGTGAGAGAATTGCCGCAATTTATCAATCATGTTAGAGCGAAACAGTGTTGTAGAAGTACTGTATTATATGGGGGGGGGGGGTTGCCTGTATATGATCTTGCCTAAAAATCAGAGTGTCATCAAAGATAAGCATTTATATCTTATCTTTGATAAGCATCAAAGATAAGAATCCTTTTTGCAAGATATAAGACAGGACTGGGTTTTAGAAATTGAAATCAACTAAGTTATCATTGCCCCACTGGAGAATTACCTGGAGATCAGCATTTAAGGAATTGGTAGTAGATATTTGAAAAGTTGAAGCTGATTGAGCGGGGCAAGGTTTCTCAAAATGGAAAGCGGAATGCAAGGTGCTATCATCGGCAAAACTATGGATAGGATTTCCAGTCAATGGAAGGTCATTAATATACAAGAGAGAAAGTGGGAGAAAGAACTGAATTGTGGGGGACACCAGCATTAGTGGAGAAGTTAGAAGACAGAGAACCATCTACCATCACCCTCAGTGAGCAATCAGAGAGAGAACTGGATAACCAATTACAAAAAACAGTTGGCAACCCATAAGATGGAAGCTTGTTTAGAAGACCTTTATGCCAAACACGATCAAAAGCCTTTGAGATGTCAGCAACTATTTGTGTTTCACCAAACTTTTCCATTGAATTTGTCCATAAATGAGTAACATAAGCCAGAATATCACAAGTGGGTCGACACTGGAATTCATACTGGCGATCGTTGATCAGATGGAAGGTTTCTAGGTAGTTTAAGAGTTTATGGTTAAATGATGATATCTCCATTACTTTAGAAAGAGTAGAATTAATTGCAATAGGACGATAATTGGATTGGAAGGATTTGTCACCCTTTTTAGGAACTGGCTGGATATGAGCAAATTTCCAAGCAGAAGGAAAAACACCTTTGGAATAAGAAAGTGAAAAAAGGCGGCAAAGAACAGGGATAGTTTCAGGAGCACAGGTTTTGAGATTGCGCGCCTCCGTTTTGAGATTGCGAGGTGGGAAGGAGCAGCAGTGCATAGCACACACTTCTTGATTAGACCGGGGTTCGAGCCCATCACCACCAAATACGGAGGATGCGGAAAGGTCAGGGAATGACCACCACACATCCCGGAGCAATATGGCCTTAGTTGCTAATGCTCCTAAAATCCAAAATAACAAATAACAGGTTTGGAGAACAAGTGGAGAAATAACATCAGGACCTGGAGCTTTCTTGGCATCAAGATTTGTCAAAATCCTTCTGACATCCTTTTGACGGAAGACCACAGGAGGCATTGAATGGAGCGTGTTGGGAATGGTGGGAGATGTTTTACCAAGATCATTAATACATGAGTTGGAAGAAAATGGGATGCTAGCAGGTCAGCTTTATCCTTGGCTTAAGTGACAACAGAACCATCTGGTTTAGACAGCGGTGGGAACAGATGTAGCAAAAGTTGCAGAAAGAGACCAGAATGCTCTCTTGCAAAAGACCAGAACGCTCAGCTACCATTTGGACAAGAAGCAAGTTTTTTACTTCTAGCATGTTCGAAATCTAGTTTGGACTGATTAATAACTGCTTTACAATTGTTGCGAGCTTTGATCTAGGCAGAAAATGAACCTGGAGATTTGGATACAAGCCAATTACAATATGTGACATTCTTCTCTTGAATAGGCTTAGTACATTTGTTGGAAAAAAACAAGGTTTAGATAAGACGAGATTTTAATGTAGAGTGTGGAGTAAAGGATTCTATCCCTACAAGAATAATTTCACTGACATGATCTGAGCAAATGTTGACAGCAGTTCTGAAACAGTAATCAGACCAAGGAAAAGAAATCACTGAAATCGTCCCACTTTGCATACTTGTAATGCCAAATGATATGCGGTTGAGAATGGCTCCATTGGAGAAGTGTAGTTATGACCTGAGGTGCCTAGAGGACCACTCGCCTCGACCATGTACTTAGAAGGGTTGTTTGTGAGTAAAATATCAAGCCTGTTGGCTGTATGGTTAGGATTGTCCAGTATTCTGGTAGGTAAATGAACAATCTGTGTGAGGTCATTAGTAATTGCAAAAGCCTCAGCATCTTGACCAGCTAATTCCTTGTGACTAGAAAACAAATAAGCTGGAGCTGTGAACTTTCAAATCACCGAGGAAAATTACCCCACTGTTAGGAAAGCTGGACTGGTGAAAGTTAAGTTTCAAAGAGTTCCAACTGTTAACAGGAGAGACTGCTTCTACAGGGATGGGATACACTTAAATAGAAAGGGTGCAAGAATATTTGCTGATTGGGGGGATAGAAGGACTAATAGATTAACAGTAGCCACTGGCAAAGGTGAAAGTGCCTCTTGCACTGCTTCTATTGGAATGGGCAGCAGCCTGGAAAACAAGATGCAGGATATTTCAGAGACTGCTGGCAGTCATTGTGGTACAAGTAAACACATGGGTTGTGTTAGGGTAGCTAAGAATAGGAACAGGTGCATGAATACTTGCGTGTACACCAATGCTAGGAGTTTGGTAAATAAATTTGATGAATTTGAGGTATTGCTCAAAACATCAAAGGCAGATATTGTTGGGATATCAGAGACGTGGTTCACACAGATATAAGAAATGCAGAACTGGAATTTGGGGAGTACAATGTGTACAGAAAGGATAGGAAGGGAGGAGGGGTTATGCTATTAGTTAAGAAACATAAAATCCAAGAAAGTGAAGCCAGTCAACATTGCTGGACAGTGCAGTGTCGAGTCAGTTTGATGTGACATAAGCATTGAGAGATCAAAATTGAGAGTAGGAGTGTGCTACAGGCCTAATGACTCTGATGAGTATAATAAGAAACTGTACAGGGAAATAGTGGGCCAGTAAATCAGAGTCTTATAATGGGGGATTTTAATTTCCCAGATATTGACTGGAATTTGTGGGTTGGTTACTCATTTGTGGATTTATTGGATGATTGTTTTCTACATCAGCATGTTTGGGAGGCAACTAGAGGGAGTAATACTCTTGATCTGATTATCAGTAGTGATTCTTCATGCATTAAGAATCTGCAGAAAAAGGAACCACTAGGTGGTAGTGATCACAGTGTGCTGAAGTGGGATCTACTCAAAGAGGTAACTACCTTCAGGGGTAAAGGGAAGGGTTTTTGCTTTCGTAAAGGTGACTATGATGGTCTGAGACAGTATTTAAGTTCTATACAGTGGGACCAACTGATGATGTTACCAACAGCAAATTCAAAATGGGAAGCATTCAAAGAACTTACGTTAGAAGCTACTAGGCTTTACATACCAACTAAGAAATATTGTTCAAGGTTTAGGCCTAAATGGATGTCAGATAAACTAATGAGATATATGGCAGAGAAGAAAAATGCATGGGATACATATAAATTAATGGGTGACATGGGAGCCTATGATAGATATAAGCTAGTCTGTAACCAAGTCACAAAGGAGATTAGGCAGGCAAAGGCAGATTATGAGAAATCCTTGGCAAAGGATGCAAAGAAAAACAGAAAAGAGTTCTTTACCTATGTAAACTTTAGAAGGAAAGGGATGAATCAGATTGGTCCACAGGATATTGATGGTTCAACAGTTGATCCTGCTCAGGTGGCTAACAAACTAAATGAGTATTTTGCATCTACATTCACACATGAGGAGTTATTCAGTTAGAGGAATGCCAGAGGTGAAGTAAACTCTGGCAGTGAGCTAGATGATTTTATAACTGAGAGGAAAGTGGAGAAGAAATTGTTGAGGATAAACATAAAAAAGGCACATGGTGTGGATGGGATCTATCCAGTTATATTAAAGAAGGCAGCAAAGGAAGTAAGCGAACTCTTAGCCATAATTATGAGAGCTTCTTTGGACTCAGGAGAGGTACCCATAGACTGGAGATGTGCAAATGTGACCCTAATTCACAAAGTTGGGTCAAAGGCTGACACAAGTAATTATAGACCTGTGAGTTTAACTTGTGTTCCAGGAAAATTAATGGAGGCACTGGATAAAGAAGCAATGCAGGATCATCTAGACAAGACTTCAGTTATAGCTCGGACACAGCATGGTTTTGTTAAGGGAAAGTCTTGCCTGACCAATTTGATTGGATACTATGATGCAGTCACAAAAGCACTGGATGCAGGGAATAACTTTGATATTATATATTTGGATCTTAGAAAGGCTTTTGATACTGTTACACATGGAAGACTGCTGCACAAATTGGAGCAGTGTGGCATTGGAGGCAAATTGCTGCTATGGATAAAGGGATGGTTGAGGGGGAGAAGACAGATAGTGGTAATCAATGGACACTGCTCATCATGGACTAATGTTATTAGTGGAGTCCCTCAGGGTTCAGTGTTGGGTCCATTGTTTTCTGTATTTATAAATGATATTGATGATGGTATATCAAGCTTAATGTCCAAGTTTGCAGACGATACAAAGGTTGGCAGGGTTGTTAAGGACACTACTGATGCTATGCTGCTGCTGCAACAGGATCTGGAAAGGTTGAGTAGATGGGCTAAGAGGTGGCAAATGAAGTTTAACATTGACAAATGTAAAGTACTAAATGAGGGAAACGGTAACCCCAGAGCAACGTATCAACTCTGTGGTGCTAAACTGACAGTGTTAGAGAATGAAAAGGACCTGGGGGTAATTGTGCAGGCAGATATGAAGTTTTCTGAGCAGTGCAGATCAGCTGCAAGGGTAGCTCATGGTGTCTTGTCAATGATATACAGGAATGTTTCTAGCAGGGATAAGGAGGTGATTATTCCTGTGTATAAGGCAATGGTCATGCCACACCTTGAGTACTGTATACAGGTCTGGAGGCCTCACTTCAAGAAGGATGTAGAGCTGGTGGAACGAGTACAGAGAAGGGCAACAAGATTAGTGAATGGAACAAAGGGTTGCATTCCAAATTCTCATAGGAGATTATTTTGTTGAATCAACCAATAACTGAGATTCTATCAGGAAAAGTATGTGAGGTTTGGCAGACTGTAATTGGAAATGGACATCATTGAGATTAGAACTGACACCATGTATATTCATGTAATGAATGAGGAAGTGGTTGGAAGATCTAGATCTTTTTGCAAATATTAGTTTGACAATTCATGGTGTATTCAGTAGTAAGAAAAGGTCGGGGGTACATGCTGGATGAAATAATGAAATTTTTGGATATGGCGTACACATGGTAAGAATATACCGAGATCCTTGACATAATGTAGCTTCTACAATACTCCCGCATACACATTACTTGGACTCCATCCAGTCACTATCTGGCAGAGTAGAGGTAGCAAGATTATACATTAGCTGATCCAGAAGCCTCCTAGAGAGTTACCAATAGGTTCGGTCCAGTATACTAACTAGCGGCTGGCCTGCAAACACTGTTTTAGAGCTGTACCCTTGAAATATAAGGAAGATTGGATCTTGCCATGATGTCCATCATAACCTCAGAAGTCATCAGTCACACTGCAGATGGAAGAGATGGGGAAGAGTTGACCGGAACTTAGCTCTGGAGCCTAAACATGGGTTCCACCGCTTCAAGCGTCCTATAAGCAAAGTGGTGGTATTCACTGATTGATGAGTCATCTACCGCCTAGTATTGCCTGGTAACAGAGAGGGGTGGCATTCCTATGTGTGGTGTGGTCACCACACCTCTACCCCTGCTTATGTTGGTTTGCATCTGGGTGGTCACCACACCTCTACCCCTGCTTATGTTGGTTTGCATTTGGGTGGTCACCCACAATGGCCACCACCCAGATGGTGGGACTGTTAGTAATCCCCATGTGCAAGTCCTGAAATACGGCTGGGTGCCGTACTTCAGGACTTGCACATGGGGATTACTAACAGTCCCACCATCATGAAGGTGCAAGCAGAGGATTTGGCTGGCACAGACCATCTGGACTTCGCTGAAATTAGGTCCACTTGATTTGAGTATCACCCGAATATCAGTTCGATCAGCATTTTAGTCTCCTAGGTAGCAAGCACAGCATGGCATATCTGAGAGAACTTCTGCGACACTCAAGGACTAAGTTATGTTTATATATAATGTTCTGTAATTGTAGTGTATAATAATGGATAATGTTCTATAATTTTCTGTAATTCTAGCATATGAGAAAACACAAATGTATGAAATTTTTGTGCCCATGTTATGTACAAATGACAAGCTGAGTTGCTTAACTTGTTTACAAATAGCAATTAGACAATTGCATGACATAATATTTTTTGATATTGTTAGAATGTAGTGAAAACATTTCTGGCTCTAAAGTGATATCTTTACCTTTTATAATCAATTCTAATTTTTATTGTGCACATTGGAAAGGCTGTTTCCATATCTATTTCAAGTTATTCCATATCTAGTTAACATGACTAATTACAGACCTGTTAGCTTAATGTCTGTTTCAGGGAAAATAATAGGATCACTGGTTAAAGAAGTAATGCAGGACTATCTGGACAGGTATGCAGTTATAATGCAATCACAGCATAGATTTGTTAAGGGGTGGTCTTGTCTAACCAAACTTATAATCCAGTAACCAAGGAACTGGATGCAAAAAATAATTTTGACATCATATACTTGGATTTCAGTAAGGCTTTTGATACTGTTTCACCTAAAAGACTGTTGTACAAACTGGAGCAATGTGGCATTAAGGTCAAGTTACTGCTATGGATAAAAGTATTCCACTCTGTCATAAACAGTGTCCTTTTATTATCACTCTGTCGTAATCAATGGACATTGCTCTTTGTGGACTAATATTATTAGTGGAATTCCCCAGTGTTGGGTCCATTGTTGTTTTCAATAATCATACCCCCATCAGTGATATTGATGAGGGTATATCAGGCTTAATGTCTAAGTTTGTGGTTGATACAAAGGTTAGCAGGGTGGTTAACGACAGTCATCAAGGAGCTACTGCAACAAGATCTAGGAAAATTGGGTCAATGGGCTGAGAAATGGCAGTTGAAGTTTAATATTGACAAATGCACGGTACTACATATGGGTAGCAGTAACTTTTCAACTGTGTGGTACTACAACCATTCTGAAAAATAAAAAAGACCTGGGGGTAATTGAAGACATGAAAGAGATATGAGAAAGTTAGATATGAAATTCTCTGAGCAGTGTAGACATGCTCCCAGGACAGCTCATGGGGTTTTGTCAATGATATGCAAAAACTTTGCTAGCAGTGATAAAGAGGCAATTATCCCTTTGTATAAGGGCATGATTAGGCTGCATCTTGAGTACTGTATACAGGTCTGAAGGCCTTATTTTAACGAAGGATGTAGATCTGCTGGCACCGGTGCAGGGAGGGGCAACCAGATTGGCGAAGAGAACAAAGTGTGCTCTTACATAGAAAGGCTTCAATTCTGTAAATTGCAGCATCTTGAGACCAGGCACTTATTGGGAGATCTGATTGAGGTGTTAAAGCCATGAATGGATTGAGTAAGCTGAATGTTAATGGCATTCTTCCACTTGCTGAGACTACACACATGAGGGGGCATAACTTCAATTTGAGGAAGGATGGTTGCATGGTAGATGTGCAGAAATTTGCTTTCAGCCAGCTGGTGGTTGATTGTTGGAACAGGCTTCCACCTGTTGTTGTAGAAGTGGATGGGTTGAATAAATTCAAGGAAAAACTAGACAAATGCTTGGAGGGTACAGATGGGTGAACTGTGTAGTTTTTTTTTTTTTGCTGATACTATATAAGCTTGCTTTCATGCATTATTTACCATTACTACTAGTTCTTTGTCTGCTCATTTACAGAAATGAATGGCCAGCCAAAGAACTACATATGAAATTTTATATTTGGATTCTGCCTGAAATTTTATATTTGGATCTTTTAGAAATATTTGTCAAGCCATTTTAAATTTCATTAAAATCGGATATTATTTATTTATTTATTTATTGTACTAGGCGGTCCCAGACAGCTTTCTTGGCATTCCCGCCACTAATCACAACACTATAAAGATATTTGCAGACTTATATCACTAATTCCCGCCCCATTACAAGATATTAAAGTTCTGCACAACTAAGACATTTAAGAGCTGCAGTTCATATAAAATGAATTTGGAGTCCCTGCTACGGAAAGTAGCTAGTGAGAAATTGCCGCCAGTGCATGCAATTTCAATGTAATGTCCAGTCTGAGAAAGAAAAAGTATTTTTAATAAATTAAATATTGCCCGGAAAGCTGAATTCCATGGAAGTATTCTCCAAAGTAAATTGCATTCAGGCCAGAAAAGTATTCTCATCAGTAAATTGTAGTCAGAAGATGAACACAGATCTATTGCAAATGCATCATCTTCATAAGCGTTGAAATATGCTTAATTAGAGGTTGACGTTTCCACTCGACTCGTCCAGTATATCGACTTAAAAGACGAATCAGTGATGAAATGCACAACCTGAATCGCCTACCCTCGTCGAGTACTTAGACTTGAAATACCACTCAGGAAAGCACCTGTCCTCGAAAGCGCAAATACTCTGACTTGATATACCACCTGTCCTCGAATACTTCGCCGTGAAAGAGCAGTCAGTGAAATGTGGACTAACCAGGGATGTTTGTTTGTTTGGCCTATTTGTACTAGTCCTGTTGAATCATTAGTGATTATCTAGCAGCTGCCAAAACTCGTGCTGCAGTATCAGGAACCGCATCACACAGCTGTTGTCCGCGGCACAAGGAACCGCCTTGCTGAAATCTAATGATCGACAAATGCAACAGCTCACCTTAGTTCATGCTGTTGTAGGAACTGGTGACACCTTGGAATTGTAATTTCATTATGATTTAGCCGGAGTATCAACTCATGCAGCAAGGATCATTCAAGAAAATTTTATAGCTGTCACGGCATGGTTGAAATTGTTTTCAATATGATGTTGCATTGTTCACGTTTCAAAGAAGAAATAGTCGCCTACTACTGTAAGAGGACAAAGATAAATCCTCAATTATTATTGTCATACATATCACATAAGCTATCCATATACTGTATACCGTATATTGCAGCCGAAGCACTGCATTTTGTTTGTTGTCGTGATCTGATTGAATGGTCAGATTCACGGATGCTCAGAAACGACATGTTCTCGGTTCGCGCATAAGTCAATGACTTTTTTTTTTTTTTAACCCAATTAGGCGGGTTTATTTTAGTTGCGGAAAGCATCTGTTGTTTTCATGTCCGTCCGTCCGCACGTAATAATTCGAAATATAAAAATCATCATAGATCTAATGGGTGCATTTCGTAACATTTTTATATTTGGCTCATTTAGAAAGATGTTGATCTATCTCAGATTTCATTAAAATTCGAAACAATAGAAAGAGGCCCAAAAATTATTTCTTTTCCTAGTTCATATGCGTGTAATAACTCGACTCTCACTGAATGGATTCAATGCCGGATTAAGGCACGGGCTAACAGGAACTTGCCCGGGGCGTCATTATTTAATTAAGGGGCGCCAAATTTTACAAATCATAATATATATATATATATATATATATATATATATATATATATATATATATATATATATCCTTAATAAAGGGGGCGCCGAAAAATCTTTCTGCCTGGGTCGCGAAAATACCTTGGTCTGGCACTGAATGGATTTTTATGGAAATGTTGGCTATTTTAGCACGATTTGTCGAGCTTTCACAAATTAATAAAATGGAAATAGTATAAATCCGGAAATTATTATTATTTTTTTCTAGCATGTCACATACTCTATCCGTATATTGTAACTGGATGCGATGGATATTATTTTCCGCATTAGAAGAATGAATGGGCAATATGGCCGATGCTGTGATAAGTCGTTGCTTTTTTGCTAGTTATTTATTTTTTGTTAAAGGTCATGATTTTACTATTTTCCAACGCGCCTGAAATATAACGCTCTGTGTACATTAACTTTTTTCTTTTTTTTTAAATCAGGTTTTATTACATAGATAAATTCCAAATTGTTTTAACACAGCAGGAACAATATCGTTGTAATACGTTTTTATTGTAATTACCGGGAACAAAAAACAAAACTGTATTACGAAGCTTGTTGATAGCATACTACTTTTGTTTGATTTATTAAATCACAGAGCCTGAAATACGTGTTGCATGCGCTGTGATTACAAAGTACAGTATTACAAAACGTGGAGTGAATATTACAGGTATGTGCAAGGAAGTGAAAACAATTACTTTTATTTATATAGTATTATTTAATCAATTAGTAATTATTAACAAGATTAGTTATTTACCTTTTTTACTTGGGTTAATCATAAAAAAAGAAAAAAATCGATTAATTTAAGAAATAAAAATCGCACTCTCCTGAAATGTAACGCAATGCGAACATTAACTAACTTGTTACTATCCACTTTAAAATACTATCAAAAAATAAAAGGAAACAACTTAGTTTTTTAAGTCGAAGTAGAAATTGATTTGTTTTTGCAATAATAAATAAATTAATATAGCATATATATACATACAGTCCCTCAAGAGTTGGTATTTTCCCCCCTACAAATATGAATTTTTGTTTGCGCCACTGATTCCACTTTCAGTTATTTGGAACGATCTTTATTTGTTCATAGACATTTCCTGGAAATTACAAGCCTGCAAGGTTGTCAGATAATATTGTCTTTATGCGCTACTAGATACTCTAGTTTCCGATAACGTTTTTTTCTTGGATTACTTTATAAATAAAGTTGGCTCCTGATTATCTAGTGTGTTTGAGAAATACATTTTCCCGGATAATCCTCAAAATGAAAGAACTCTCAAATGTGACAAAAATTTAATTTATTTATTTATAAAAGTATACCACAGCGTGAAAAGATTTGACATAAAATTTAATCCACACATATTAATTTTAGTGTAAAGGAAAACAAAGTTCGCTTTCAAATTTCAAACATCTTTGTCAGCGAAAGCGGCAACTCCATGACGTTCCACATAGTCGAGTAGTCGCGCATTAGAGTTGACACCTTAGCACCCTGTTCATGTTTATTGATAAGCTGAAGTTTTTGTTCAATCGAAAAAACAACCCTTTTCAGTTTTAACCCCGGTTGCGCATGATGGACGTAAATTAAAAAAAAAAAAAAAAAAATCGGAGAAGAATACGTTAAAAATATATGGTACTAAATACGAAACAGCATTATGGTTGTATTAACCTTCCAGTAGCGTAGTTAGAAATTCTGTCCCATTCCCCCGTGCTCTTTAAAAAACCATGCTTAGTCTTTGGGCCCATAACATTCCTCTGTCTCCTGCCCGTCCCTCGGAGACCGGGACAGCATTACACAGCTACTTTAAAAAAGCGCTTTTCTGTACGTATTTCATTCTCTCACTGAACTTTCAAGTTGAGCCAGGATACTGCTTACAACTAGAGCTTTTGAATACAGTAAAAAAAAAAAAAAAAAAAAAAAAACCGATTTATTGACAGCTTTCTGAACTTTCGAATGCCTAATGGAGATTCTAACGCTTTAGACTTTGGGCATAAAGTTTCCATGTTCCTCTCATTTAGATAATGGTTCCACATGCCAGTGACACATGATTCCCTACTTTTATTTATTTTTTTAACACCTTTCTCTCAAACTGCTGTGCTAGTTGACTGAAGTTTTCGGGGGAAAAAGTGAGTTTCTCGCTTGTATTTGATCATTTAATGTTTTTATTTCGTCGTTGACGACTGGTTGAAAGAGTATACCCACATTTTTCACCCCAACTTTATAGGCTATCATTTTTTAGTTTTTTTCTAAACATCGATTCACTCCTCCACTTTGTGTGCGCCACTGTTCTAGACATCTAAATAGGAACGATCCCCATGATCGTTATAAAGTATTTTTTTATCAGTTTATTATTATGATGTACTGTGATGGAATGGCGGTCCACTCGATGTTGCGGTTGGAATTTTTTGGTACATCGCTGATTCGGATTCTAACTGAGAATCCATAAATTAGAGGTAGTAGTAGTGGTGGCATGTGATGCAAGAAAGCAAGTGTATGAGCTTATGCAGCATCAGCCAAAAAAAATCAACCATTCCCTCCAAATGCCTGTCCAGTTTCTCCTTAAATTTATTCAACCTATCAACTTCCACAACGACAGATGGAAGTTTGTTCCAGCAATTAACCACCCGCTGGCTAAAGGCAAATTTCCGCACATCTATTCTACATCTGTCCTTTCTTAATTTGAATTTATGCCCCCTTAGGTTCGTAATCTGAACAAGTGGAAGGATCCCATCAGAATTCAGCGTGCTCAACCCATTCAAGGCCTTGTACACCTCAATCAGATCACCGCGCAGGTGCCTAGTCTCCAGCCACTGCAATTTGCAGAACTTAAGCCTCTCTTTGTAAGAGGATCCCTCCTTTCCCCTCACCAATCTTGTTGCCCTTCTCTGTACACGCTCAAGTAAATCTACATCCTTCCTAAAATGAGGCCTCCAGACCTGTACGCAGTACTCAAGGCGTGGCCTGACCATTGCCTTATACAGAGGGAAATTCACCTCCTCTTCCCTGCTAGCAAAATTCGTATATATCATTGACAAAACCCCATGACTGCCTAGGCAGCCTGTCTGCATTGCTCAGAAAACTTCATATCTGACTGTACAATTACTCTCAGGTCTTTTTCATTTTCTACCACACAGTTGGTACGTTTCTCTGGGGTTACTTCTACCCATATGCAGTACTTTGCATTTGTCAAGGTTAAACTTCAGTTGCCACTTCTTAGCCCATCTGCCCAAATTATCTAGATCCTGTTGCAGTACCACACTGCCATTGCTGTCATTAACAACCCTGTCAACCTTTGTATCATCTGCAAACTTCGACATTAAGCCTGATAAACCTTCATCAATATCATTGATAAATATACAAAACAACAGTGGACCCAACACCGAACCCTGTGGGACTCCACTAATAATATTAGTCCACGAAGAGCAGCACCCATTTATTACCACCCTCTGTCTTCTCCCACTTAACCATCCTTTTATCCATTGTAGCAACTTATCCTTAATACCATTCTGCTCCAATTTGTACAATAGTCTTCCATGCGCAACAGTGTCAAAAGCTTTCCTGAAATCCAAGTATATGATATCAAAATTATTTTTTGGATCCAGTTCCTTTGTAACCACATCGTAATATCCTATCAAATTTGTCAGACAAGACTTTCCCTTAACAAACCCATGCTGTGTCTGAATTATTGCTGCAGTCTTGTTTGGACGATCCTGCATTGCATCTTTAACCAGTGACTCCATTATTTTACTCGGAACAGAAGTTAAACTAACTGGTCTGTAATTACTCATGTCACCCTTCGATCCCCTGTGAATTGAGGATACATTTGCGCATCTCCAGTCCGTGGGAACCTCCCCTGAGTTCAAGGATGCTCTCATAATTATGGCTAAGGGTTTGCTTAGTTGCTTTGCCGCCTCCTTTAATATAACTGGATAGATCCCATCCACCCCAGGTGCTTTTCTTATGTTTAACTTCAACAATTTCTCCTTCACTCTGCTCTCAGTTATTACAAAATCATTAAGTATCCTGCTACAATTTAATAACCTTCTGTAATTTTGAAACCTTAATAATTCGTCATGTGGGAATGTAGATGCAAAATACTCATCCAGTTTGTTTGCTATCTGAGCAGGATCATCAACAGTCGAACCATCGATGTCAAGGTATCGTCGTAAAATGTGGCAAGTACCCAGTGTTGTTGTTTTTTGTAACAGACAAATTGTTATTGTTCTGTCTATGCTGATTTCGTCCAGATGTTTCCTTGAACCTTTTGGAATGGCCCCCAGTGCTCCAGTCTCTACTGGGATAACAGTTGCTTTCTTCTCCCAGAGACGCTGGACTTCAGTTTTAGATCCCGATTTTTTGTAATTTTTCGATTTCTTTTTCTTCAGTTTTGCTGTCTCCTGGGATCGCTACATCGATCATTGTAATGTACTTCTTTTAAACCACACTGTTGTCACGGGGGATAATTTGTTATAAATATTTATATACTTGCGTCATCCCAAAGTAATGTACACTGCGCACGTCTCCACACTAATACGCCTGCGCGACTTACGTATATCAGAGTAATAATTTGAACTTTAACATCAACATTAAGTAAGTTTGAAACAGAGTTCTTGGACAAATGTTTGTGTAGAGGATTTTAAAAATGGATGGTGATTTTGCTTCAGCTCAGATTACAGTTTCAGATCAAAGATCGTTTATCAAAATTATAAATTTGTGGTCGAACGCTGACACAATTTTATGAATTGTTGCGGGAAGTATGTGGTGAGTCAAAAATAGATCGTAGCAAGATTTCACGTTGGTCTCAAAGGTTCCTTCAAGGTCAGACCAGTGCTGAAGACGCTCAGGTAGACCAGGAGAATCTACGGACAACACTACGGTAGTCTGTAATAGTACACGCTTACAGATACAGTATAATGAAAATATTTTTTATCTGAATGCCTGCAGGGCCGAGAAAATTGGGAATTACTAAGGTGTTAATATGGTAAATTTAAGGTTTCAATATTAAGGAATAGAAATAGGGAGGTTATAAATGTGTGTTAAATGGAAACAAGAAGTAACGAGTAGTACAAAAAGGGTGAACTGAGAGTAGACAAGACAGTGACTCGTACTAGGGAAGGAGTGGTCATTTTCAAACAAGAGAGAAAGGGATTATTCGGAGCGAACAATGGGACAGCGAGATACAGGTAATTAGGGAACGCTTTGATGTAAGCCGCATCGGACATACGTCGGGACAGTCTGGCGTTTTCGTCAAGAAAACAGAGCCACTGTGGCGGATTTTAGGTAAGTTGGCAACATTTTAGCAAGGAAAGTGTAAACAGGAAAATAACTACTTTTGGAGGCGCTCGGCACACATTAAAGAGTTTTTTTTTTATTGCTGTAGTGTGAAAATAAACAGGAAGACAAGAAAATTACAATACAGGGGTTTTGTTTGTTCACGAAGGAGGGAGTTGTAAGTTTTTTTTGTTTTTTTTTTTTTTAGCAAATAGGAAGGAGGGAAAAATTAAGCATAATATTTGGATTGGTTGAAAGTCCCGTGAGAGGAGTTACAAACTTAAGGGGGAAAAAAGTGGTTCGGAAGAGTTTTCTTAGAGGTGTGGGAGTTTGAGTTCGGTGTTCGGAATTCGTGGAAGCAAGAGGAGGTGAGGACATGGAGAGTTAGTTTTAAAGTTGGAGTTTGGAAACAGAGAAGTGTGAGAGATCTGAGTTGGCCAGTCGTCAGGAGGTTGGCGTGTCTAGTAACGATCACATACTGTATTTCTGAAGAAATTTCATATAGGAAACTACATGTGTCTAGATCCGGCCCGTCGAGAATGAGCCAAGTACGCAGGTATGTGGAAAGAGTCTAGTCGTTGGTTGATCGACTTTTCTAGCGACGTAATCACATGTTGTATTTCTGAAGTTAAATCGTGTAGGAATCTACAGATGTGTCTAGATCCGGTCCCGTCGAGAATGAGTCAGGTGTGACGATATGCGAGTCGAGAAATCTACGTAGATGTCCAGTCCAAGAGCCCCAGAAGGAGAGATAGGCCGCCAGAAAGATTTGAAACGGATGTAAGAAGCCTGTCTGCCACGAAAAAAAAATATATATAATAATAAAATAAAATAAAAAACCAGTGTGCAAAAAGAATGGAAGTAGCGGCCCATTTCGGAATAAGTGTTTTTTTTTATTGAACCCCAAACTCATAGATTTATAAGCTAAACTCTGTGAGAAATTGGCAGTTTCTTTCAAAGAAAATCCTTTTTGTAATGTACAATTAAGTTATTAACTGGGTTAAAATAATAGATTAAGTTAATGACGATGAAATGATGTAAGGGTACTAAAGGGATAAAGAAGTAAAAGAAAAAATAATAGAATAAATCATAGGCGTAGTAGGAAGAGAATATGGCAGCTTATATTATTATTCTAGACAATGTGTTAACAGATGATAATAAAACAGATAAGATTCTAGGTAATGTGTAAAAGGAAGAAAATTTTATTTTATTGAGAAACCTTGAGAGAAAAGGAGAACCCTAACGTGTACAGTATTAAGTACACGTGCCTTGAGTGACCGGGGTTCAAGCCCGTGACTACTGAATACGGTGCTGTTTCTTGTATTCTGTCTATCTTGTGAACTCCTCTGACCGTTTGGTCGTCCCGGAGTATAAACAGAAAATTTATTTATTTATTAGAACGAAAGTAACAAAGTTGCTTGTGGGTGAGGTTGTAGTAAGCACCACTGGTGTAAGGTGAAAATAGTAATTGATTTGATAGAAATAAGTGATTTGTAGTAAGTACTGCTGATGTAAGGTGATGCAAATAGTAATTAATTTGATAGACATTGGTGATTTTGTAGTGAGTATGAGAAAACTGATGTAAAGTGATGTGTACGCCTGTAAAGGAAGAGAAGCTCCTTTTCCTAAGCAATACTTGGAATTTATTAATTTTGTGTGAGAGATTACCAATAAGAAAAAAGGAAAGGAAGGGTTGTGTTAACGAACGCAAATTATGTATATAACAGTATACAGTATTATATATTTGAGGAAATATTTTGTAATAGTTGTGTGTGATATGGTGAATTTTCTTGTATCATAGTTACTATATTATGCCGCAACAACATTCCAGGGGTGCCACGTAATTTGGGTTTAAGTTACTAAACTTATTATTACTTTTTTTAATTTATATGTTTATTTCATTATAAAAAGGCGTACAGTATCTTTTTAATTTTGTGGTGATCTGTAATTGATGTTTACTGGTACCTCCTATATAAAGAATAACATTATTATATACTGTATACATATAATTTGCATTATGAAATGTAATTTTTATAATTATATTATTGTAATAACTCCACATAAATATTATTGTAATATATATATATATATATATATATATATATATATACTGTATATTATTACAATAGGAGTTGTAATTTCTTACAATTCTTAGGAGAAAATAAAGATAATAATAATATATATGCAGACAGCGAATCGGATCTAACAGGCAGAAAATTGAGTAGGGGTGCCGCAAAATAAAATAAATTACTTAGGGGTGCCGTTATTAAAAAAAGGTTGAAAACCACTGATCTACGCTCTACAGGTTACACGTTTGCTCTCCGATAAACAACAGGCAAAGTGTAAATAAATTGCAACTTAGTTACTCCCACGTTACCGACATAGGTGAATTTTTAAAACGCAGTGTTGCCAATTGTTAAGAGACATGGACATGAGACTTTGAACCTAAAATGAAGTCATAATCGGCTCAGTGGAAGCATTCATCTTCACCACACCTCTCTAAATGTCGCTAGAAACAATCAAAGGTTTAAAAAATGGTCATGTCTTACGATTATGAGGATATTATTGTTGCCGATCATGTGCCACTTGGAAGATCAGTAACTGGAGACTACTTTACAATGCTTCGTCAGAAATTATTATTATCTGTTTATTTATGTTTATTTATCCACAAAAAGCGGACCACTCCGGGACAGCTATGTGTACCAGGAGGGTACGCTATTTACAATCTGATGTACGAGATACCGCATCTACAATGGGTTACAAGTAGAGTACATGCGGACTCGACCGAAAAAGTTACACGGAATTTTGCTTAACTGAAATTAACCGCTTTCGTGTATTAATTTTGGGATAACCTTCGCATATTTATTCTGGATTGTATGATGTCATTTTTTCATATACGTGAGGTGAGTCATTTTTTTTTCTTTTTTAACAGTAACCAGTATTTTATATAAATCTCCGGCGCGAAGACTATATGTACAGTACTTATCATATAGTAGATTCTTGATATCCTGTTCATAAGTCTTTTGGTTGCTGTTGGCTGTCATGATGAAAACCACCGAATGCTTCCAAAAATATGAAAATCACAAGGTGACCAGTCCTAATTGTGTGGAGGATACTCAATAATTTTTGATTGTAGCTTTACTTATAGTGGGGGGGAAGTAAACTTTCCTCTGTAGATAACTTTCTTTGTAATTATCTTAAGTTTAATGATATTGGCACGTCGCAGATGGAACTTTGAAGCTTTCTACGTTAATTTGTGAGCGCACTGGGTCGACGAACAACATGTGATGACGTTTCCATTGTATGCTGCGCTGCTGCTTCCCTGGTTCATTGAGTTTCAGCCGTACCCTATACCAGTGCTTTCCTTTTTTTTTTTTTTTTGCACACAAACACACTATTGTGCATGTCAAAAATAATTCGACACCCACTAGAATTGTGTAAATTTTGTAATTATTATAGCCATCTCATCCCTTTGCCCGTTTAGAGGTAAATGCAACTTCCTTTGTTTCGGGCCAAACATTAAACAAGAGTAAATGTGGGGGGGGGGGGGGGTGCGGCACAAAGCAGAAGCTTAACCAAGACGGGAAATCAACAAGTCAGTTATCAGCATCAACGAGAAAGAACGTGTCCAGACTTACGGTCTCTGAGTAACGAAGTAGGCAAAGAAATGTAATTTTTTTCGTGCATTATTGATTAATTATTTTAATCAATTAATTACATCGTATATGAAGTGAAAGGAAATCGGAGGTGAAAAGTGCTGAAATTTGGCAACGCTCTTTAGGATATGACGTGGCACCCACTTTGGAAAGCTCTTGTCTCTCTACGATCTTAGAATTTATTTCCTTTCACTTCATATCGCGTTAGGTGCCGTAAACAGAATAATTTTACTGTCTTAGCTTGAAATTGGCTGACTGCATGAATTCATGCAATTTATGGCGGTATTCGAACCCTACCCTACCCTCTACCAAACAAGTTACGTGGCGAAGCCATCATACTATTACACATAACTACTTGTTTAAAGTAGCGTAATCAGTTCCCAAATTTAAATTTCTAAACATTGGAGATCAGAGCTGTTGTTTCGGACTGGAATATAATGTTTAAAAATCGCTTTACAAAATTTATGAACAGCTCCGAAGTGAAAATTGGTCCATTGAGAAACTGAAACTTCGACAGACGTGATGAGTAAGCACCTTTTATTTAAATTAATGTAACTTAAGTGCTTAGAACTTATTCGCGGCAGTATAATTTATACGTCATATAAATACCATTAACGTTATTTTACGGAATTGCTTTTAGATGAGTATCAGGTAATTCGTGCTAATAAAAATTAAGGAGCTTTCTCTTTATCAGTCTTTGCACGATAATCGATGAGGCATTCCCTTCATATTTGCCGAACTATGATAAATCGACTTGTTTTGATATGCGATTTTTCGTCGTGCAATGCATTAGAAGTTAATTAACGCAGAACAGACTTAATTATCTTGGCAAGTTGTATCTAACGAGCTACACAAGCAATTTGTGGGATGATGATGATGATCTGATTTTTATCAGACGTGTAAAATGGGAAGTGGATACGGGGTGAAAAGGTCTTCGGATGGATAATTGTGCTCAGAACGAAGAAATAGATGTGCATAGCTAACGCAGTTCTTTATCAGTGACTTGTTTTATTTTAATAAAAACCTAGAAAAACCACTTTAAAAAGAACTAAACACTTCAAAGTGTTTAGAATATTCAGATGTATTAGGGAAATAGTTAAGAACTACTGGTCTAAATCTTATCTGTACCATGAATACAGATAAGAAGATTTAGACCAGTGATTGTTAACCATTTTCCCAATACATCTGAAACTGTCGTTATACCTTCGCTCCGTTTTAAAATTGACTGTGGATTAATGGAAGCGATGCTTATGAGGATGCTCAACTTATGAGTATCCTTATGAGTTGATCATCCCAGATTGGGCCACTTATAACTTGCACCACCTACACGATCAATCATATCACTTTGTGTTATGTAGAAGACAATAGATTCATTTAGACCAGCGGTTCCCAAACTACTGAGATCTACGACCCTTTCAAAAATCAAGAGTTCACGGACCCCTCAAAAATCAAAAAACGTTTGCGGGCCCTTGTGTATTTATGAACACTGGGTTTTCTGAAAACAAAATTCAAAGTTTAACGTTTAAAACAACTGAACTTCATTCTTATTTTTATATAAATATATAATAATAACTTTATTTATCACCAATTTGTAATACATAGAACGAATAATTTGACCAGTTCCAGAGGGTCCGTTTCGTGGATCCCCTGGAAGTGGTCTACGAACCCCCAGGGGGCCGCGGATTTAGACGGTTCTAAATCCGCGGATTTAGGAAAAGCTGATTTAGACGGTTCACAGTGAGTGATTCCGCTGTCGGTTGTTGTTTCTTATTACAAGGTGGCGGAATTTAAGTTGACCATGTGAAAGGGGTGTTAGGGTTGAAAACATTATTCGTGTATATAAAAGTGTCTGCAGATGAACTTCGTAGTTTTAGATTCATTATGTACTTTTTCAGACTTTAGACGTATATTTTGACATTCTAAAATTTGCAATATATATTTTTTGAGCGAGTTTGACTGTATGGCAGAGAAATCTTTCCCGTTTACTGTGCCCATTTTTTTTTTTTTTTTTTTTTTTTTTTGCAATGCGGGGACAGTTTGCCCCGCATTGCAAACTGTCCCGAATTGGACATGTAGCCTCCATACTTTTAATAGTAGACATAATGCAAATCATTTGCATTATGTTTTCCGGGAACCAATGGTACAACGGAAAGAGTTTTTTCGATAGTAAATAAGCTGTGGATGTCAACAAAAGATACTACAAAGATACTACAAGTTAAGTGCAATTTTGCTAATTCTAGTGAAGAATTTTAAGAAGAAATACAAATAACACCCCAGGGGCTCACATCTGGTGAGTATGGGCTTGGCACAACCTGGGTCCTGAGCTGGATATCATCATTCTTCTCTTTCTTGGTGATTCTCCCCCCCCCCCCCCGGGAATTTTCTTTGGCTGGTGCAACATAAGCCTCAGGCTTCCTTGCAGCATATGGCTAATAATGAAGAATTATTAAGAAAAATTCACTAGTGGAAAAATATATTTAATTATATTATTTAATCTCTCTCTTGTTTTTATTGTTAAAAGAAGTATGTATTTGTATTATTATTTCACAAAAAACCTAACCTTTTTTTTTCACTAAACAAAAATGAAAATTGATTAAAAGCACGATCTCTAAGTTTTTTTTTTTTTTTTTTTTTGCCTTCTGATTACAATTATTTTTCTCAGTTCACCTCTTTCAAGAAACCTTCTATTCATTACGTAGCGTAACACAAGGGGTACCGTATAATGAATTTCAGCCTTTCTGTGAAAAATAAAAATAAAATATATATATATATATATATATATATATATAATTTTTTATATCTTTTCATATATATATATTTTATATCTTTTCATATATATATATATATATATGAAAATAAAGATAACGGCAGCTGGCATCAGATAAGGGTAGGCAAATTTGGATATGGTTCAAAAAAGGGAGAGTAGAGCAAAAATGCAATTAAATCTGATGTCAGCAAAGTAAAAGTTGATACGTGATCAGGTATTTTATCAGGGGACTGCACCTGACAATTCATCAAAGGACTGCGTTTCTATACTTGCCCTTCTCTTACTCACCTTTGGGCAAATATAGAAACGCAGTCCTTTGATGCATGGTCAGGTTGTAGTTCCCTGATCGGCGCCTCCGTGGGCAGGAGCAGCAGTGCGTAGCACACGCTTCTTGATTAGACCGGGGTTCGAGCCCGTGACCACCAAATACGGAGGATGCGGAAAGGTCAGGGAATGACCTTTCCGCATCCCCCGTATTTGGTCCCTGACCTTCCGAGGAAAGGTCATTCCCTGAGGAAATGACCAAATGACCTCAAAAGGTCATTCCCTCATATCCTCGGAGCAATTTGGCCTTAGTTGCTAATGCTCCTAAAAAAACCAAATAACAACAGTCCTCCAATGAAATACCTGATCATGTATCAACTTTTACTTTTGCTGATATCAAATTTAATTGCATTTTTGCTCTACTCCCCATTTTTTTAACCATATCCAAATTTGCCCACTATTATCTGATGACAGCTGCCGTTACCTTTTATTTTCATGTAATCAATTTCATTTTACAGGTCACCACCTTTTTATTATTTATTTTATTCATATTTAAGCAGCTTTTGGTTTTCCGTAACTCATATTTATTACAATATAGAAGATATATATACATTTGCATCCTTTTCTGTTGCTTTGCGCGCTTTGGTGCATTTGACATATCTAGTTCATTTTATCTTCCCACTATTTCTACAGATTTTAATTCATTGGTATTATATTTGATATTTTATATCTATTTAAGAATTAGCTATCTGCTGCTTTGTGCGATGCTATTCTTTAAATTACAGCCACTTCTCTTTCTTATCTTTAGATAGTCTTGTTTGTTACACCTTCGGCCATTTGCTTACTTTAATTTTTCTGTTCTTTTACTTGTGGCATTATGTGCGACTTGCACTTCCATCTTTACATTAACTGCATTTGTTATATTCGATCTATATCAATCTGTTTATCTCCACGTTTTCTCTTGGTTTTAACTCACTGGTATTATATTTGATTTTATATTTAATTTAAAAAGATCTACCTACCTTTATATATAAAGGTAGGTAGATAGTGTCAAAGTGCTAACATAACTATAATCGCGAAGAAGAAAGATGATAATAATAAGTAATTAGAAATACTTAATGCCGTGTGTCCTGTGATTTCAGTGCCTTCATCCGGGGCCAGCCGCCAAAATCAAAGGAAAAAACGACAAGAAGGCTTCCGTTTCTGACATCAAACATATGCAGTACGTGGTACACATGGGGTTCAGTATTGAAGGTCAGGGTTAAAATTTAAATTTAAGCCGTATGGCGTACGTATATTTAATTCCTGACAGAGGCAGAATGCAAAGATTAAGAAGGTAGGATACTTACTGAGCTCGAGTAGGTATTTAATCGTGGAGAAGGTCTGTACTGCAGTGGTATTTCTGTGAAGGTGATAAAACTGCAGGTTTTATCACTGCAGGTGATAAAAAGTATAGTGTAAATCTGTGAAGTATTTCTGGTATAAGATAGCGACCCCATGTGTAAGAAATCGAAAGTTAAGGAAATAATTAAATTAAAATAAAATAAATTACGCTGGCCACCCTGCGTGTCATCAGTTAGAAACTAAGTCAGATTAAATTAAATTTCGAATATATAATGGAGGTAGTTATTAAACACGAACTAATGCGTCCCAGGGTAGAAAGGAGTAAAAAGCTTGCAAAGTAGAGTTAAATAGTCGCTAAACTTTGTTTTTAGGCGAGAACAGTGTTTATAGCAGAAAAGGAGCATCTCGTAAATTGCGTTCGATAAACTAATAGCTCACGAGAAATAAAAATATAGAAAGGCAGGGAAGCATAAAGAATACGGAAGAATACACAAATAGATCTCCCTCTAGCAGTTAAGTGTTTCTATTCCCGTTCCAATAGCAGTACACTGAACATAGTTCTGTGAGCATACTCCAGTGTTTAAGCTAGTTGTGTGGTATATAAAATGAAAAAAAAAAATAATAATAATAATATTATACTCCGTGGTTAGCCAATCGGTGGGTACAAGTTTTCTATGTTTGTAAGACACCGTACACAAACACACTAGGCTTGTACATTATGTACAAGCAGCTATAGAATATAGCTGCTTGTACTGATATTCTATAGCCTAGTAGATATAGAATATCAGTTAGCCATGATATTATTGATATCAGTGGTGTAATTAATCAACTTTTTATATTCGATGATGAGTGCTTTTTTGATATGGTAATAAAGGTAGGTTGTTGGAAACTGGTTGTATAGAAGCATTTGTAGAGGTTTCTGATATTGTTAACTATCAATGAACTATTGCTATTGCATATAGTGGCTATTCTGATACATTGAGAGAGAATGATATTAGCATGCATCTTTTTTTTTTTTGGAGATATTAAAATGTCAATGCGTGTAGTTAAAGTTTGAAGTTGAAGGCTTCCCGTTTATGTTGACTGTGGTATGAGGATTATTAAGACCAATATCTAAATCAAGGTAATTGACTGCCAGGTTTTTATAATTGATTTTTTCCAAGGTGAGTTCTTCTGGATATATATATTGGCATGATCTTGTAGGAAACTGGGGCAATTTGCTACAAATAAATCGTCAATGTACCTAAACAAAAAGATTTTCGGAGGCAATGAGGTTTCATACCAGTACAGGTATAGATTTGCAATGATGCAACTTGTAGGGGTACCTATTGTTTGTAGGTAAACCGTTTTTCCATTAAAAATGTAATTATTGGTAATCATTGTAATTAAATGTAATTATTAATTTCTTAAAAAAGATATATATGCACACACACGCTATATATTTTTTAAAGAAGTTTGATATTTTATAAGTTTAGTTCAAGGAAAAAGTATTTAATTTGTATTTTGCATGTGAATATTTTTATATATAAAAAATGTGTATATTGTTTCTAAGGGAGTGGGGTTGAAAAATCCCCTCCATAGATGTCCCGCATTGGAATGCTAAGGATCTGGTCACTTTAATTATAATGCATTTATGTCATGCAGTTCTTCAGAGCGTTATCAGTTGAACGATAATCGATGCGGTTGGAGGAATTCGAGCATCGTGTCCCCATCGACCATATACGAAAAGTTAGTCGGTAGATTGGGAAACCGTGTTGAGACTTCTCTAACTCCTTGGCCATCCCGGAGTGTAAACAGAATTTTTTTTAAAATTTTATTTATACAATGCCAGCTTCCCGACCCGACATCAGTCAAACTCATTACAATATTGAACGGTCCATTGATAATGAAAGTATAGAAATTGAAATCTTTTAAATATACGATGTGGGTAACTATGTCAAGCAGTATTTTATCTATTACAGTATGTCAAATTATTAGAGTATCGAAGCAACGCAGGTAGAGAAATCACAAAGGATGATAAATTACCGGGTCTCTCCCCAGTTTAAGAACACCCGACTTGCGACCATTCTACATGCAAATTATAAGCATTCAGATAATCAGTATGTCTCTACGAATATTTATTATTTTCCCCCCATGATCATGTAAAAAATGAAAAAGTCTGCTGTATCGACTTTGAATAAGAAACTAAGATGCGCGTTGAGTGACTGTGGTTCAAGTCCACTTGAGTACTAAATGCTGCGACATTCCTGTATTTTTTTATATATTGTGGGAACTCCTCCGACTTTGTTCTTTCTGGAGTATAAACAGAAAATTTATTATTTTTTATTATTATTTTTTTTTTTCAATAACGAATTGGTCTTCTGACGAAAGCCGTTTATGGTTCAGCTTGTCTATTATTCTTCTCGTTCCTTCAGCCAGTAGGAGAATGTATAGATAGTTTAGCATTCGTACTTAAAATCCATTGTAGCACCAGTTCTTCTTGATACTGGCCACAGTGATTGTAAAACGAATCGCAGTTCCACTTCACAGGAGATAGGGTGACTTGTAAAATACTAGTCGCCAGGCCAGATTTCCGAGCATTGGTCTTCACCATGTTGTCTCTTGTATTAAACAGTTCTATTTCCAGTGGACGGATCTTCGTGAAATTTTATATTTGACTCTTTTAGAAAGATTTGTCGAACCTTATTTCGTTAAAATCTGACAAACAGAAACCCGGAAATTGTTTATATTTTCATAGATATCCATATTTATTTATATATTATAGCCGAATATTGCTTCAGTCCGCTGTTTAAAAAATGAAGGGCAATATGGCGGATGCAGAGAAACGAAAAAAAAAATTTTTTCAGCACTGCTACTTGCGAAAGTGGTTGCTTCTGTAGGTGAGTGGTCAAGCGCGATGGTAGGTAGGCTTTTGATACTGTTGCACATGGAAGACTGCTGCACAAATTGGAGCAGTGTGGCATTGGAGGCTCTTTTAGAAAGATTTGTCGAACCTTATTTCGTTAAAATCTGACAAACAGAAACCCGGAAATTGTTTATATTTTCATAGATATCCATATTTATTTATATATTATAGCCGAATATTGCTTCAGTCCGCTGTTTAAAAAATGAAGGGCAATATGGCGGATGCAGAGAAACGAAAAAAATTTTTTTCAGCACTGCTACTTGCGAAAGTGGTTGCTTCTGTAGGTGAGTGGTCAAGCGCGATGGTAGGTAGGCTTTTGATACTGTTGCACATGGAAGACTGCTGCACAAATTGGAGCAGTGTGGCATTGGAGGCAAATTGCTGCTATGGATAAAGGGATGGTTGAGGGGGAGAAGACAGAGAGTGGTAATCAATGAGCACTGCTCATCGTGGACTAATGTTATTAGTGGAATCCCTCGGGGTTCAGTTTTGGGTCCATTGTTGTTTTCTGTATTTATAAATGATATTGATGATGGTATATCAAGCTTAATGTCCAAGTTTTCAGACGATACAAAGGTTGGCATGGTTGTTAAAGACACTACTGACAGTACAAAAGTGCACTCTTTGAGCGGCCATTTTAAGTTCGCATGACTATTAAATACTGTACAGTAGAATGTTCTTATATTCTCTCTCTTATGAACCCCTCTGACCTTAAGTGATCGTCCTGGTATTATTATACAGGTTTTTTTTTTTTTCCCCTTTTTTATGAGCCTTTATTTTTGTTATCACTTAACTACATATATAAATAATATTACTGTTTGTTTATTTTATTAATCACAGAAGATGTCATGTCTTACTTTTGTTAAGATTTTAAAAAAATGCTTTTATATATTATTAGCTAATTAATTGAACAGTTAATTACTTAACTTTTCTCATCTATTAATCACAGGAAAAAATCGATTAGTGCAAAGAAGCCCTAGTTTTTGCCGAACTAACCAAAAAGTAAAGAATAATATAAATTACTTTAAACAATAAAATATCTATATTTCGATGGCATTCATCAAGGGAACCTACGGGTACTGAAATTACAAATTCTCGAATGGTCCAGTATGGTAGTTTACGCCACTGGAACTTACCTTTTTGGAAATTAATTCTCGGGTTAATCCGTAAAGGAGCGTTTCACAAAGATGAACTATATCCGAGATGAATTCAGTGTAAGAAGCTAGAAAAGAACGGATGTAGTCCTCTGTACATATTTAAGTAAACCCATAAAAAGAAACGGATTTATGTTGGTTATTCGGTGTTGCTAACTTATGATGTTTTTCGCATTAAAGCTTTTCTCTTTTCTTCTTCAGTATTCAGATGAATTTCTGGCGATATTCACGATTCGGTAGTTTAATCTATTTTGTAACTATTCTTAGCATTGCAGTGGTAGTTCGTTTGCCCTTTTAGAATAGTCATAATGGCATTATGAAGGATTTACTATTCCCGTGACCTTGAAAAACGCATTAAGGCGAATGAATACTTTCCTGTGAGTAACGCTGATGAAGCAGAAAACGTGTTCCATAGTTTTTTTTTTTTTTTTTTTTACGGAGAGAATTAGCCTCAAAATACTGTATCGAAGACTGGATACTCATCGTTAACTTCGGCTACGTTCATTACTCTTGCTGGCAAGAAACGGGCAGAGAAAGAAGCAAATGTTTTTGATAAATCTTGTTTCTTCCCTCCTCTTACAGCTTGTAGTATTAAAATTGAGATATTTATTCACTTTTTTTTTTTTTTTTTTCAAAATAAGAAATCGTAAAACTGTTCATAATTTAGCATAGAAAGGCAGTACGCATCACTAGAATTGGAATTGGAACACTATTCTGGTCGTAAGTTATTATTTTTAATCGAGCTCAAAGCGCTGTCTGTTTAAACTTGGGAGAAGAGAAAAAAAAAGAACGTTAAGATTGTCGTTGCCGATTATAAGATCAAGCAGTCCTCCGTGACAATATAGTGGTTTTACCACTTTTCACTTGTTTGCAGAGGTCTGGATTGAAGTCCCGTCGACGACCTGGAGGAATTTTTAAAGTCCTCTTCAATGGAGGCTATAGTTAGCTGACTCAGGGGGTGGGAGTAGGATTTTTCGGGCTGTCCACATGCAAATCTGCCCGTGAACTTACCTAGAGACAGAATACACACGTGAGGATATGGGTAATGCCCAGATACAGTTAATATAATAATATTTATTATAATATAAGATCAAGCATATTCCTAATTGTTTTGCCCTAATTTTATAAACCAACGAATTAATACATAATGTTTGTATTTTGGATAAACTTTTGACAGAGGCTGTGGTGCTAAGACCTAAGGTGTGTGAACTCAAAAGATGCATTGCCAGTTGTTATACAATTTCCCTGGTTATACAATTTCACTACAAATCCCACCAAATACTGAGGATGCGGAAAGGTCAGGGAATGACCACTGCATATCCCCGGAGCAAAATGGCCTTAGTTGCTAATGCTCCTAAAAACCAAATAACAACAACACTACAAATCAAGACAAAAGTCAACTTTTGGCTTTGTTTTTAGAAAAACATCATTCGTTTCCAGTCCCGTAAAACGAAAATTTTCCTTCTTTATTAGTACTAACCTTACTCAGGATGAAGTTTTGAAAGCTTGTCTCCGAAGTCGCGCAACATAGGTGAAATGTAATATCTTGACAAACATTTTGTTTCTGTTCAGTTCATATGTTAACTTAGAGACGATTTTCGAATATTACACCAATTGCTTCTAAATACTTCCTGATTCTAAGGATACACAACGCAAATTCAAATATGATTTTCTGCTCTAATTCTGAAATTTCTTGGATGATCTTGATATACAATCTTGATTTCAAGTGACCGCAGAGGAAGGAATGAAGTGGTATCGGATCCAGCAGTCGTGGTGCCCATTCAAATGTCCGTGTCTTCCAATCCATTATATATTTGGAAACTCTTCGTCATTGAACCGTTATACGCTAAGTGTGAATGTGGCGGTACCCAGTCCTGCTAAAAGAACATAGCAATGAATTTCTATAATGCAATCTCCTTCAAGGAATTCCTGCAACGTAGCCGATATGTTTTATCTATGCCATAACTTAGCCGATATGGCATAGATAAAATCATCTATGCCAATCTTTTTTAGATCATTCGAACAAGGTGAGATCGACCTCCTACTTTTCGTCATGGGTATATACATTTATAGCTTCCTCAACATCCAGAAAGTCCTGTATTTGCAATACCTTATAATACTATAGTACTGTGAGGAATTTTTAGAAATGCTCCGACTGCTCGCAAAAAGAGAGGAAAAAACTGCTGCATCCCTTTCTGTAGGTATTTCCGTGAAAATACCCATAGTATTTACTCTATTTCCGTCACTTTCTTTTAATGCGGTTAGAATACTTGCAGCAATAATCACAATCTTTATTCCAGCATAAAACAGCAGGTTCCTTTTTAAGTTTATTCTTCATCCAGATCTAAGGTTTCCAGGTGTCTACCTTTGACTGGGTACACACGAAATTTTCCTCTTGTGTACCCGGTATTTTTATGGAAACCATCTGACAAGCTTATCAATTTTGTCGTAATTGAGGCCAATGCGCGAAATTAGAAGCTGAGAATAAACGAAACTGGAAGCGTTGAATATTTGATCCCGCTAGTTGTTTGTCAGGTTTTTCTGGCAACTCTATTCAGATCTGAATTCATGCGCAGTAATAATAGTATTTTTAATTCAACAGACTTTCGTGTTTGGGATTGAAAAAGAAAACGGTTCCGATGGGCTGGTGCTCACCTCCTTATAGTATCCAGTTGCGTATTATTCATATTTTGAGTAACACGCTGATAAATTATTACTTTTTATTAGTTATACGTTTGTGTCATGAATGCACTGTATATACTTCTGTTCAGTGCGTATAATGAAATAATTTATTTTAAAATAAGCATTTTTAATAAAAAAAAAATTTCTTCTATATTGGGCAGGAAACCTTGAGCGATCTTTACCTCAACTTACGCTTCAAGATTTCACAATTATATAGTTAAAAAGGATTTTTTTTTTTTTTTATATGGAAGCGTACCTTGAAAAATATTAAACCCGAAAAATGTTCATTTCTTTTCCCCCTTTTGTCCAGTTGTCGTGTTAGTTGAAGACTAGGTTCATGACAGGAATATAGTAGAGGTAGTCTCTCTCTCTCTCTCTCTCACACACACACCTCTTTTCGTGAATCATTGCGGTAATGGTTTATTACTATTGCATATGACATCTTGTGTGTGTGTATATATATATATATCTGATAATTAAAATAAATATGATATTTAAATAAAATCATCAGCCAGTGGTACGGCCATAATGCAGAGCGAAATGAAACGCAAAATAATATAAAATAAACAAACAGGGAAGGGAAAGTAGAGATAATAGGACAAAAAGGTAGTCGATAATCCCCTGTATAATTTAGTCAATTAAGTCATTAAACCCAATTAATAAAAAGCGATATAAATTTCAATAATGCCAATTGTAAATAATTTAGCGGTACCGCCCTTGAAGGTACCAGTTCCAAAAGACGTGAAATATCACCAAAAAAGGGTTAAAGAAACTACCAAAAAACTAAAATATCAAAATAATAGACTGACCATCATGCCCCATATCGACAGAGGACCACGAGGCCAATAATGGTCATGGAATCGCTGCATTTCAATCGTCATACAAATCATCGCAAAGGCAGAAATATCGAAGAACCAAACCACCCCTCCATTCTCCGATAGGTCAACCAATGCAGAGGATTTACATGGCGGTGGTCCTTATGCAGCGAAAAATAATCTATAGAACAGAGAGCACTCTTGATCAGAGCCACACCACTGACATAATGCAAGCTTAACCAGCTTATATAATAGAAAGGAAAAGATATATATATATATATATATCACAGTATGTATAGCGTTATCAGAAATTGTTTTTTTTAAAAAAAACAATCCCTTCTTAGTGACACATCACTTATTTTGCAGCATTCTAGTTCACCGCCACTGATCTTACTCACTCTTAAACGTACATTGGTTGTAAAAGTCGCATTACCTGGCTTATCTTTAATTCTACTGCTTTCATTTTGTAAGAGAAAAACCTGATTTACACACCTTTCCTTTTTATTTACATAAGAGCAGAATTTCTTGTCCATCTATTTTCCATCTGCAGTCTTATTACTGATAGTACTTGTTATATCAGTTGTCTTCCCTTAAAAATATGTAACTGTTCCAAGCTTTCTTCTTAGTTGTATCGAACTCATCAGGCCGTGGTCATCCATTTTATTTATGCTTTATTTTCCTTGTTTTAAAAATTTCCTGTAATTAGTTTGCATTTAATTGTGTATTAAATGGTTAGAGTACACGAAGTATCCTCCTCCCACACACACCAAAGTTTAATTCCTTTCCATTTTAAACTTTCCAACTAGTTGTTCCAAACCTTTTCTTACTGAAGTCACACTTGAAGCTAAAGACATTTTTTCATAACACACTTTTTTTTTTTTTTGTGTTTTTTTTTGGTAGTTGTTGGCGCATCGGCTTCTGTGGCCATAATGCACCTCCCAAGGTTTTTGCAGTACTTTGATCCAAGCCCGAGGCGGGATTCGAACCCGCGACCTTTGGGTTGCCAGACAGGCACTTTACCCACCCGGCTAGACCGGTCGGCTAACACACAAGTAGTAATTGCTATTGAACTAGTGGAGTTTTTCCTAATGTGGTGGCATACTGATTTGGAACCACTGTCCTAAACTACCGAGATTTCCATGGACACAACCCTATTTCTAGTCACTATTGTTACGGCCCATATTCATGATTGGGTTCTTGATGAGAACTAGAGTAAGAATATCGCAATTCCATTCAGTTGGAAAAAAAAAAAAAAAAAAAATCAGTGAACTACTGAGTGCCGGGCACTCAGGATGAAGGGTCTGTAGTCACGAATGGTCGTTAGTGTAGTATCTCAAATAGTGAGCTTTATGGTAACTGAAAAAAGTTTATAGTACCCCGGCTTGGACTAAAACTGTGGAACTAACGAAAACGTTGTCTGTTTGAGTCTTTCCAGTTGTTGTAAACGACTTCTTCCTGGAGAAGCGATTAAAGTCTTGGGGGAGAAGCGACTGGCAGGTGAGGACCGTGCAAGACTCAGCACAGGCGCCTCAACACTGGTTCTCTGAGTACCTCCTTGCCGGGACAACTCCAGCTTTTAAAATTGTTAAAAAATACTTCTCGTCGCAAAATTTATAAATGATGTTTATAGAATTATTAACTAACTATTTTAGCAACCTTTTTGTCACCAAAATTACTTAGTACAAAGAATCGCGTTATCGAAGTGCAATAAAAAATTGGTTTTTTAATTTTAACGCAAAAAGTAAATGATAGATTTCAATCGGTACAGCTTTCCCTTGATCGAGCATCGAATAACGCATAGCTAATGTAATTTTTAAATTTTTAGCTCCATTAACAACGGAAATAGAGAGGGGGGGACTTAAATTTCTCACATTTTCCTGTCTGGCGTCACCATTTTTAATTAAAAAAATATTTTAAAATATTTTAAACCTACTCGTTGAGCCCTTTCCAGTGGTGTATAATAAGCTATAGGTTGTCGACAACAGTTCTCCCCACACATTTTACCCCCTATTTCTCAGACAAATTTTTGTCAACAACGATCAATATGGCGTTATGTTGGCCCACATGATGTACAAACCCATGCACAATTTCAAGTCAATAGGTTGAGTGGTTCCAGAGATACAATGCTGTGACAGACAGACAGCCGAGTGATATAAGTGTCCTTCGTTAGACTACGGACCCTAAAAAGGAGGGAACCTCTACTTCCACTGAGTAGCCGACACGCAAGTTCCAGTCAATAAGTTAAGGTTTGCTATAACAGGACATGATCCACTCCTCACTATAAATCACTTCTGATAGTGTAAGGAAAACAGGTCTCTGTGTTAGTTTTGTGAAATTTTAGTTTATTGCAGGACTGAAAGATCCACATAGGGACTGACAGCCCCTGTGTAGATCTTTTAGTGTTACAGTGTGCTGCAGCTCCGATCCTGAGGACAGGATCCAGAACGAATCCGTAACGTAGCCAGAGTCAAATTTAGTTTTGTTTATTTGACAGCGTATATATGATTGATATGCCAGATTAATCTTGCAATAAAGCAAAATAAACCTTTACAAACCTCACTTGTTGATTGAATGTTTTCCCAACATAGAATATACCGTATGCAGTATAATTTAAGTAATGCCTTTTCCAAACTATGATAAATACTATTGAGTCTCATCCATGCTGATTTAAAAAAAAAATTCGCCCTCCCGCGTGAATCTTGCAAGAGGGTTGCGTTTGATAAGAAGCAAGACTCCTTCTGAAGTTTAGTTATTAATGGGTAGTGCTCTCATGTACACACCCTCTTGTTGTTTCTGGGTTAGATTTCACACCCAAATTCATTATTTTTAACGTAACTAACCACATTCTTTCAACAGGATTCCATCTTTCTCGACCAGATCTTCACTTCGTCATGTTTAATGTCGTTGGTACCCACATGAATGTACTTAGTTTCTCTCACAACTGAATGACTCATTTTGACATTGATTTCCCTACTTGAATTTAATTTGTATGATTATTGTAGACTATCATCTCTTTCAATTCTTGCAGTCGTTGACTAGGATAGGCTCCATTCATTAGAAGCCTTCCAAGCTTAACTTGGGACGTCTGCTTGCCCTTTGTGGACGATGAAGTGTTACTTGACTGCGTCCAGTGACCTTCGAGTACTTGCTGCTACTTGACAAATGTTGATTATCAATTATTTGTTTAAAGAAAGTGAAAGTAGAAAGAAAGGCGGAGATGCTCTTGGCTACCTCGATTAATTCAATAACTATGCTGCAGGTGGCATTTCCGGACTATTCATTATACTTGGCAGTGGGCCACCTTTTTCTGGCACATTTTAATAAGATTATTTTTAATAATTTGACATCCTTTCATATTATTTCCTTCTTACGGTCAGTTACTTGAGCACGACGAATTTCTGTTTAATGTACAATAACTCAAAGTACATTGATACATTTTGAAATCTATGCGATTTTATTAATATCTTAACCACAAATTCTCTCCCCGGACTAGACAAGTTTATGTACACTGGTGTGAAAAACTTAAGGACCAATACTATTTCTAAAGGTTACAAGCACAATCTTTACTTAAGATACTCTTTACTGATGAGAGTAGATTCAGTCTCAGCAGCGATTCTGGACGTCAGCTAATCTGGCGAAAGGTTAGCACTCTGTATCACCCCGCAAACATCACTGAAAGGGATCGATATGGCGGTCGAGGTGTTCTCGTCTGGGGGGACGTTATCTTGGATTAACGTACACAACTCCAGATACTGGAAGGCGGTACTGTAACCGGTGCACGCTACTGTACTGAAGTAATCCTTCCCCATGTGCGTCTGTTCCGAGGTGCCATTGGCCCCGAGTTCGTGTTTATGGATGATAACGCCACACCCATCGCACTGCAACTATTGATATGCTTTTGGAAAGTGAGGACATTGTTCGTATGGATTGGCCTGTCCGTTTTACCGATCTAAATCCCATCGAACACATATGGGACACTTTGGGGAGACGCCTAGTGGCACGTCCACACCCACCAGAAAATGTTCAACAGCTGAAGATGCCGCTGACAGAGGAATAGACGATGTCACCGCAAGAACGTATCAACAACATTGTTCTAAGTATGGACAGGCGGTGCAACGCCTGCATCGACATTAGGGGTGGTCATATCTCCTACTGAGGACCACCTCTTCCCTTTGTTCCATCTTTGGTGATGCATCTGTATCATGGCAGCCAGTGCTATGTTGCCATTTTTGAATAAAGTCCTTCTGTACCGTTTTGTTTTCGTTGTTGTGTCGGTGTTGTTTCCTTCATTTCTGTACCCCACGAGGTTCCTTTGGTATGCTTTTCCCATATCTAGGCCACTCCTATGAGAAGCTACAGGTGAAAACCTGACTGGTCCTTAAATTTTGCACACCAGTGTATATGTTACCGGTGAAGTGTAGAATCTAGGTAATCTGTATGTTTGGAGTCTATATATATATATATATATATATATATATATATATATTACCGAAAAAGTATAATCTTTATTATGATATATTAACCTCAGGGGCTCATCTGGTGAGTATGGGCTTGGCACACCCAGGGTCCTGAGCTGGATATCATCATTATTCTCTTACATGGTTATCTCTCTCTCTCTCTCTCTCTGGGTAATTCAGATTTTTTTTTTTTTTTGCTGGTGCAGTATAAGCCTCAGGCTTCATTGCACCATTATAGCTAATAATAATAAATAATTCAAAAGTACGATTCCCTGCCTTTAGTTACAGAAATTATTTAATGTGAGAGTAAGACAAAAATATTATTGATATCTGGCCCTCGTGTGTACACAGGATGACTAGAGGAATTTTATCGTCCTTTTTCACAACTTGGCTGAGTTAGTCGGTCTCAGGTGAGGTTAGCATGGTTTTTTGTCTCGCAAACAGAAAATTGACTACAGTTTAAAAACAGTATTATGGAGCAATATGGCCCTAGTCGCAAAACCCAATAACAACAACTTAAATTATTGTTTTTAAGCTATCATTTAAGTACTTTCTTTATATGAATGTAATCCTCTGTGATTTTACTGTTATGTACTCTTCAGTTGTATTTGGAGTTCAGATATTTATTTGTAGTACAGTATATTTATGGTAAAGTTTACAATAATATTTGTAAACAAAGGAAATTGTTTCCTTTCTTTCTACTTTAGATTTTTCTAAATATGCATCCTTCTATAGGCGGTCTGATTTATAATGAACAGTAAAATTGAGTTGTAAGAATTATTTTTTTTCTTGCAGTTTCTTCGGGCATTCTGCTGGGTTTCTGTCGGTGTAGCTACAGCTATTTCGTGGTTGAACGAACACTGTCGTTCAGTTTCTTTTGATAATAAATATTTTTGCAGAACACATTCCACTTGCTTTTGTCGGGACATCTGCAGGTAATCCATGGTCGTGTGGATAGCGCGATTCGCTTTGTTGGCAAGTGGCTCCACATAATTACTTTGATTAGTTTTATTCTTCCGTTTAAAGCTGAGATAATTGAACATAACTCCTATGAAGAGGAAAAGAGCTTCAGAATCTGTGAAATTTGAGGCCAGAAATATCAGGAGCGAGCGCGCGCTATATGACAGGAAAGTTATTTGACAAGATATGAGTTATAAGAAAGATGATGAAATTTTAACTTACTCGAAAATTTTAGTGAGATTTCTTACGACGAATAAGACACTTAGTTTATGATCCGCTTATTAGAGAAACCATATATAAATATTTTTGGTTTTCTGGCGATTTTTTCACTTTTCTACTTTCCAGTAGAAAGCTCCTCGTAACACAGTTTCCGTAAAGAGGTAAGCCTTTACATACCTCATTTAAAGACTTCTTGGGCGATATATATATATATATATATATTCAAAAATATCTACAATTCATTGGCCTTGGAAGTAAATAATTCGAAATCAGCTTCAATTACAAAAAGGAAAACCGTATATACTATTAACATATATATTTGTGCAACCAAATTCGAACCAGTTGACCATCTTGATGTTGGCCTGGTGTGGGATGGAGACCTTCCACCATCATTTTATGCCCCACAAGGCATATCTGGTCTTGTAGGAGGCCATAACCCTAATGCTATTGCCCAATACATTTAGAGGTGCTTTTATCCATTCCACTCAATGCTTCTGTCATCTGGGTCCTAAGATTGAATAGTGGATTTATCTTGAGATCGGTACGTACTTTAGAATGTTGGGCTGCTCAGCAAAGAACATGAAGACATTTGTATTTAATAAAGAACCCTTACACACACTCTCTCTCTCTCTCTCTCTCTCTCTCTCTCTCTCTCTCTCTCTGTGATCCCTGAATTATGACCACCCCATCCGTAATGGATATGTCGCATAGCTCTCAGTATAAAAAGCCTGAACAGCTTCCTACGCTAGAGCAGTGGTAATTGCATCTGGTCGTGCATGTCAGTGTATTAAAGTATTAAATACAAAATAGCACTTATGGGCAGTAACGTAGCTACCCTTTTTCGGGTGCGGAGGCAAAGAACATGTTCGGCCCCTACTTAATTAATAAAAAATGCAAAAAGAAGAGGCAGCCAAAGACTCCGGGTCCCTGAAGGCCCCCGGAGGTAATTGCCTTGCCTGCCTACATGGTAGCTACGCCACTGCTTATGGGGACATAATAAAGATATCACGGAGTTTCAAAAGGGCATGATTGCGGGAGCTCGTGCCGTTTACAATGTTTCCACATTGTAAACGGCATGTCTTGTCGGTTGTTCACTGCCCACTGTGGTTAAGGTATACAAAGAATGGTGTCGAATGGATCAAACAACCTCCCGCCGACAGAACTGTAAAGGATTACACAAACTTGACGTTCATTGTGAGCGAAGGGTACAGGGCGTTGTACGGGCTCAACGTCAGGTCACTGCGATACTTGACATCGCAATACAATATAGAGAATGTATTGAGAACAATATCCAAAATGACGATGCGCCGCACGCTCAGACGTATGGGGTTTCACAGCAGACGACCCAAGAGAGACCTTCTCACCACTGGTCATCGACGGTGAATGCTGTGGTGTCAGCAAACTGATTGGACACTGGAAGACTGGAAACGAGTGTGCTGGTCGGATGAGTCCAAATACTTGATGCAACACGCCAGCAGACTCTTCTTGTGTGGTTCAAGTAGCACAAGTCCATGGATCTATCGTGCATGGTGCCCACTGTCCAGGCAGGTGGCGGTGGTTGCTTAATATGGAACCTATTTTGTATTTTTCTGGCAATATAGGACAGTATATAACTTTATGGACCAACGTTTCACTGGTGAGGTTTATCGGCAGCTCGTAGGAAACCATGTGCACCCTGTCATGTTGCATTTATTCCCGGACAGAAACGGGATCTTCCAAGACGGTAATGCGCTGTGTCATCGGGTTCGCACCGTGGGCGCGTGATTCGAGGAACACAGTGAAGATACCACCCATCTTGATTGGCTTCCAAATTCGCCTGACCTCGATCAACCTGGACCTGTAGGATGTTTGGAACGGAAAAGTGAGGCGTATGGACACGCAACCGTCATCTATTCCGACAATATGGAAAGCCTTGCAGGCACCATGGCTGCAGATTCCTACGGACGTCTTCAGACATCTAGTGGAATCAATGCCTAGGCGAATAGCGGCTGTTATCCGTGCGAAGAATTTTTATGGGCTTTTTTTTTTTTTTTTTTTTTTTACAATGGGGTTTATCCTGTCAGAAGCTCGGGTTTTCGGGTCGACCGCAGAGTACACTTAATTTACAGATGCAGTATGTTGACGCTTCATAGCAATAGTTGCTGTGTCGCTTAATACACACCCCCACTTCAGTTTCCTCGTGTGTAGCGCAGTTAGTAAGATCGCTTGCCTCCCCACACCGGATGGAAAAGACATGAGTTCGAGGAATGACGTGAGGAATTTTTATGAGCTTTTTTTACGACGTGGCTGAGTTAGTCAGTCTCATTCGAGGGTAGGATAGTTTTTTCTCCCAGAAAGTCGAGTTTTTCGTACAGAAAACAGAATTTACAGACAATACACGGAGCTATATGGCCTTAGTCGCCGATGTTCCTAAACCCTACTGCACTGCGCTTTACAGTTTAACTTAATTATCGACTTAAGACGAAGGCTGGTAGATTCAGCAGTGATGCATCATTATAAATAAAAACAGTAATAACGATTAGTTAACATAGCTTTCCAAAGTGAATGTTGTAAAATTCAAAATTTAAAAATTTTAATATGATATTAGCATAGAATTCCTGGGGAACCATTGGAATGCATCTCATACACACATCATAGCATAGGTTTCACTATGACTTCCTTTTACTGCGTATATTTTTAATATTATTGATTAAAATATAGTAAAAGTTCAGTAATTCGGTTTTTGGTGAATGCATAGTGTCGGTTGGATACATTACTGTGATATTGTAGGTTCCTGCCCTGTACAACGAAATGCCACAACGTGAAGTTAAATTTCTTAGTCACATCAGTGTATACACTAAATTATTTCCTTTGTCTTAATTTTAAAATAATACCTTCTGTCACTGAAAACTCATTACTCACTCTACTTTTCTATTAAAGATTGTTGAAAATCCAAAAGCCATACTCCATCATAAATACATGACTGTATTCGAATTTTTCTAGTTTTATTCAAATATCCAGTTTCTGTTTTAAGGTTAAAATGACACGTCTGCGTTTTTCACAAATTTCTGGTCTTTTTGGGATACCATAACAAATGGACGGATTACGATTATGACGATAGAAATGAGTAACTGATACTTTAATGGCGGCGGCTATGCGTGCGAGAAAGAGAAAGAGAGAGAGGGAGAGGGGGGGGGGGAACCTCTGCCCTGGTGTTCACTTTTGATGTAATGTAAACCATAAATACACATTTTCTAATTTTTAAACATTTCCCAAAGTTAATTTTTTAATATAAATTATTGCTTGTAAAACATTTGTTTTCATTTAATGCATTTTATAGTGTTTAATTAAGTAATTCAAAGTTTCTTTACTGTTGAGTAAATAGGTATGTTTTTTTTTTTTTAATATAATATTCTTAAAATGCTCCAGTTGCATGAGCTTTCGAGATGGATGGATACCGGATAGCTGGACTTTTATTGTACAATTATTGCACAATAGATTAAAAATGGACTACATTTATTCCTTCACATGCTTCATTTCTTCACTTTTTATTATTATTTTTTTTTTATTCTAATAACCGACGTAACTGGATTCAAGTTAGGCTCGGTTAAGCTTGTGCCTAGTACCTCTCGTTCTCTTTCATTAGCATGTTTTTCGTTGGTTCAAAACAAAAGAAGTTGCATTTACCATCGACTTAAAGATAAGAAACAAAAGGGGTGGTGTGGCGAATCATTATAAAATTCTAGATGGAGCTACCTTCGTGAAAAAAAGTTTTTGGAAGGCACTGAGCTGAGAAATAAAAGTGTACACCTTATCAGTATTGATTGCGTTATTTATCTTAGTTTCTTTTTCTTCCTCCGGCTTAAATAGGCTAGTTTTCTATAAAAATGCAAATTCTTTCTATGAGCCATTAACTACTTCAGGATTGACAATTTTGTGGAAAAGAATCGGTGTAAAATTTGATCTAATTTACTTGAAATCATAATGATTTACCTAAGTGTAGGCTATACTGTATATAACAAATGACAGCTTTTCGCGTTATCGCATTTTGCTCTGTATCATATCAAGTCCATTTTAAGCACCATAAATAGAAATACCGATTTGTAGCTTTAAAGAAATTCCCAAAAGCAGATACTGAGAATCGTTTTTATCCTTTATTATCATTGCTGGTTTCCGTGGAAGGATGTGCCATCATAACGATTGATCCGCGTAAAAATGTGCGTAAGATTGGTTTTACAATGAAGCCCTTGACCATAATGCGCTCTTGGAAGATTTTTTTATTATTATTTAAAGTATTCTTCTGGAAGTATCTGAAGGGTTATTATTAATGCGATTGATGGAAAATGACAACAGGCATTTCGAATAAATATGGATTATTGTGTTTGGAAGTGGCTACGTGGCTCTGAAGGTTTTAAGCAAAACGAATTGCCCATTATAATTCGGTGATCGTGGAACAATTTTTAGTGGCGTCTGTATAATAGTGAATCGTTGTGATAAAATATGTAACGTTACCTAAATGGCTTGTGATTTGTTTTACGAACGCTTTAGTAGAGTAATCACTAACGCTTTCTTTTCTTCTCTTCTTTTTTCAGCCATTTCGGTAAAATAAGCAAAGAATTATTTAACAGACAGTACCTTAAGATTAGTTGCACAAATACAAGGATTTGTTAACTAAGAAACTCCCAGTTTCAATATACATGTATATATATAAATTATTATTATTATTTTTTTTTTTTTTTCAGGCTTGTAAATTTAACGAACAGAAATGCATACAGTTAAGATTTTTTTGCAAGAACTCTTGTAAATTGGTTGTCAGGTTGTGGCAGGAGTTGTTGGCCTGGCGAACAATTTTCATATGATGGAAATTTTCATTACACATTTTTTCCCTCCCGGAAAAAAAAAAATTCCCCCCTTCCTATATATCTACAGTTGATCTTGGGGACACGTTTCAAATTAACTGTCTATTTTCCATCAGAATTGTTATAATTTGGTATCCTACGAGCAGTAAGCTGTAAACATTTCTTGCTTTTCTTCCAGTTGTGAATAATTAATAGATCTTCCGTTAATGAACTTTATTTTCGGGGTTCCATAATCATTACTAAAATCCTTGACATCCCGTATAATCGGATTTCCGTTCTTCGTTTCAGATGCATAGAGTATCACTAGCTTTTGAATTGTGCCTGCAATTTGCTGATTTTCTTGTCCGTTGTCTGCATTCAACGGTTAGGCCCGCATTTTAGTATTCGGGAGTAGAAAACTGCCTACGGGTTAGAAACACGTAACTAAGATTCTGATGTCTTTTCTAAATCAAGTGCTTTACGCAGAAAGACTGTAGCCTCTTTTCTAATTTTTACATTCCACTAGGAAACGTTATAATTATAAAATATAATTAGTTTTATTCGTTTGGCATTTATTCAAATATATGTAAATTGTATGTATATACATGTATAATGTATATACATACACCATCATTATACATGTATATACATACATAAGACCATGTATGTATATACATGTATAATGATGGTGATTTACTATTTAAAGACTTCACCTTTTATTAAGCTGTATGCAGAACTGAATTTTTGACAGTAATCCAGGGAACTTTTTTTAATGAAGAAATAAGAAAAAAAGGAATTCTCTGTGCACTCATTTTTAGTAATTTACGAAGGATTTGCGATGGTGAGACAGATGCCCAGGAATCGGGTATAGCTGATGAGAGGGCCCATATAGAGTTGTGCGTCCCCTCTCAAATAGGGGTAACAGAGCTTATATATATGATTACAGGTCCATAAAAAATATTTCGAATAACTGCTGATGATGAGCTTTAGAAAGTTATTTGAAAAATAGTTTATATTTTTTATTGTTTCAGAATAATTTGAACATAAGAAAAGTAACATGAGTCACAATGAAGGAGAGGATTAAAATTGTAAAGTGGCATGCGAAATATGAAAATGCTGCAGAAGTTGCACGCCAGTTCAAGAAGTTCTTTGCATATAAACCACTGGCAATAAAGATCATCGAGCAAATTGTGAAGAAGATTAAGGTTGAAGTGATAATAGTACACAATTTATTAAAATCTGATAGACCTTGTATCTCAAAGACAGGGCCGGCTTCAGTGGCGATCAACAATGCGGCCGCACAGGGCGCCAAAATTAGGCGGCGCAAAATGTCCCCGCAAATTCACTGATTTGCTGTAAATCTCAAGTTGCGATATGAAGTCAGTCTTATGTTCCCATTCAAGCAATTCGAGCAAAATTTTCCTCAATAATATATTTAATTATATTCTTCAGGGGCTCTCATACATTGTTTATTTTTTTAAAATAAAAAAGTAGGTATTTTTCAGTTTAAAGTAAAAACATAATGCATAAACTTAATAGGAAGTTGAAGAGGGCGCACCAAAAAATCTTGCACAGGGCGCTGATAGACATGGGTCCGGTTTTGCTCCAAGACATCTGCCAGTTTTGAACTTGTAAGAGAGGATATTGAAAGAAATCCGAAAAAAGTCTCAAAGAAAGCGAAGTTCGGAACTTAAGATAACAAAAACAAGCTTAATTGGAATTATAAAGGAACTTAAATACAAGGTCTATTATCTCACGTAGCTACCAAGTTGGTATGAGGAATACCCACATAGCAGATTGGAATTTGCCGAACGGGTGTTGGCCATCAGTGGTAGAAATCCAGATATTGTTGACAATGTATGTTAATTATTCTTTTAACAACTCCAATTTATTCTTTAACTAGGATTAAAAAGCTCCTGGCTTTTTTAACAGCCTGGACTGAAATTTGGACAGGATGTACTTCAGACTTTTTTTAATTTATTTAATACTCTGTGATTGCTTTTTTGGGCATTCTTAAAGGTTAAACATCAGCAGTCAATAGAGAATTTGAGAACAATTTCTGAGGAATTTGCTTTGCTGCGTGTCGTTGTGCGCCTAAAAGACAATTCTGTACAGGCTAAAATGACGGCCAGTATTGAACAGACGTTGTATTTTTAAGTTTATGTATGCCCCTTCTATTGTACTAAAATTAATTAAAATTATATTTAAAATAGTGTTGATTTACAGTCAGACATGTTACTTATGGACCACCCTGTACTTTATTTTCGCATTGGCTAGGAAAAGCTTTGGACGCACATTGTAAGTCAGAGGAAAGTTTTTAATATTTTGAAGGTTCCGTTTCTTTGCTTTATGTGGAACTCTCTGGCTATCAGTCAGACCAGTAGTCTGACTGATAGCCAGAGGCCACTTCTCATTCGTTTAAGGATAGGCCACTTCTCATTCGTTTGGAGAGGTCTGGGTTCGAATCCCGTCGGAAGTGGGATGAATTCTTATGAAGCATTTGCTTCGTGGTTATCTAACCGATCTGAAGCGAGAGAAAGATCGGTTAACTGCGTGTAAATATACACATAAGCACAGCTATGTGGATACAATACACGCGATAAAAGGGCCGTGTGATTTAAGTTTAATTCAAAGTTACACCACAGTTTGGAGCGGCTCTCTTATCAATCGTTGCGACCCTGCTACTAGGTAATGTTGAAATCTGCATAATCTCTTGGAAGCAAATGCAACTGATAGTTGGGTTTGTTCACTATGAAGACGAACTTCGTCAAAAGTAACCAAGAGTTCAGGAGACCTTCCCTTGATTGCTGAACTCTGAACTGCTCGTACGGTAGATCGGTTGGGTAAAACTGTTTGAATAATACAGTAAATGGCGAATAGGCTCTTGGCCTTGCTGTATTCCTTTTATCCTAATTATATTTTTGGCCATAGTCCAAGATGCTGAGAGTATTATCACTTTAAGGAATATCTTGATAGTCTCAACTTGGTCCAACGCACTTTAATACACTTTCCAGTAATTTAATTGCATTGGGTTATTGTTGCCATTAAAACCGATGTATAAATTCCCCATACATTTATTTCCAGGGAGTTACTGTTGTGGATTTTTTTTTTTTTTTTTTATAATCAAAAAATGGAAGTTGGGCTTACATAATCCTTTACTCGTACTTTTCCGGTGTCAAGTAAATTCTGTTTACTCATTAATTTTCTGTGCATAGTTTGTTAGGCACCCAGCATATTTAGCAACCATCTTCAACAGTCATCAGATTTGGAAAAAATAAAAATAGACGAAAAATTTCGGAATTTTCTCTGCTCTTCTATCGATTTCTACTTAGCGAAAGAACAGTTGTGGCGTCTTGATTACCAACACAGAGTGGATAGCTTGTAAGTTTGCTTGTCATGGCTGAAAGCGTTAACCTAACAAATGCAGGAGGTCGTGTTGCACGTTTTATTGCAGCAAGACATTAAAAAGCTGGCATGCTTAAGCCATTATTTCTTCCTTACCCTCTCTACCCCCTTCCCTATCAGCTTTGCACATTAGATATGCTAATCTCGCTTTCTGGATATTTACTTGGAGACATTTAAGTAATTCAGATCTTAAAATATCGTGGAATTTCAAAAATGTGTGGTGGTCTTCATTATAGTTATTATAACGTAATTCAGTTTCTTGAAATTAGGCTTGGAAAATATTTATTATATTATGCTAGCTTAAAATAACCGGCAAAGAAGTATCGTTTGGTAGCCACGGGACAGACTGATGCCACAGTTTTCCAATGGTGTAAGAAGTCACCCAGGGACGGTGGTCCAATCAGGAACTGCCATGTATACGTCAGGCACACACACAGGTCATCAGTAAGGTTAGCGTTGGTGGTGTCGAACCCTCCGTGGCAATAGAGTAGTTTCGCCACGTAGTACGCATTTGGAGCAGTCTGGGATCGAATTCCGATCTCAGGCGGAAGGAATAGGGTTCTCCTTGAGTTATTATGGGGTTTTCAGTCGCAAAACATGCGTATCTACCCGTGAACACACACAGACATAATAACACAGCATAGTGTTACTGAGGATGCTAATACGCTATGTAAATAAGAATAACCGTCATTGGTGTCAACGCCATACCGTGAGATCATTATCAGAAGTGTGTGAGCTACTTTGGTAACGTCCTCTTGGGTAGCACAGTTGGTATAATCATCATCCTCCCCACTCCGGGTGTAAAAGACCTAAGTTCAAATCCCGTCAATGACGCAAGGAATTTTTATATATTTATTATTATTTATTTATTTTTTTTCTCTCTCAAAGCGTGGCTGAGTTAGTCGGTCTCAGGCGAGGGTATCGTGGTTTTTTCTCCCGGAAACTAGTGTCGTCTAGAAAACTGTCCACAGAACACACGCAATTTACAGAAATATTATATACTACACAATATGGCCTAAGTTACTGATGCACCTAAAACCTTACAACAACAACTTGGGAAACAGAATGGTCGTGTTGAGATTGTCTTGTGCAGTATATCGCTAAAATAACAACTCGAATAAACACTAAAGTTTTTTTTTTTTTTTTTTTTAATTAAAATCGAAATAGTACTTCCTCTGCGTGTTGGTTAAAATATCTCAACCATTTTCCGTCAAACTTTTGAATTTCAGTAAATATTTGAATTGACACTTCATAGAAGTTAAAATTAACTTTGATGTCATATGGGGAAGATGGTAGGATACACCCAGGTTCCTATACGTGTACACCATTTTTCTATTGATACTCATTGTGTTTGTCTGCGCTGGCTTAAATTCTGTCAACATTTCAAGGCTTTTCACCTTCCCCTTTTGATATCTTAATCCTCATCCCACCTCTAGAGATTCTGTATTACGTAGATTGGAAGAGGCAACCACGCTGCAGACCCCTCAGATGTCAGTATTCCGTATCATAAATAGGAGGGAGATATTAAGGTTATTAAATAACGAAATGGAAGTTATAAAGGGACATAAAGGTTATAGTTTGGAATATCCTCCAAAATTTTGTCTGTAATGCTTAACTTTTATTTTGAAATTTTTACACCAAACTGTATATCTGTGACTTCCTTATGTGGTATAATACTAAAGAATTAAATTATTAGAATAGTTAATCGAAATGACTTGTAGGTTACGGGCGGCAACCAGATTTAGAAACTGGTATCAAATTGATTGCAAACTTGGGGCCCTGCCTTCTGTAACCTTGGGAAGTGTGTCAAATGATTGCTTTGAAAAGTTGAAACTAGTACACATACTTTGTTGTCCAAGTAATACAAGTGTGATAGATTTCGGAGGGAACAAAATGATGTATTTAATTTTCATGCATGAAAATATATTTTCATTCAGAAAAGGAATGTTTCTTTATACATAATTGAAGCTATTTTGAAGAAGTATGCGTTTCTTTTTATGATAATGGATGTTGGTTGATTTGCTGTTATTTCAGAGCAAAGGCTAAGAAGTGTACCATAGCAGTCATTGAAAAAAAAAAAAAAATCCTCACCTTGAAATTAAATTTGTTTTGGAAGTCTGATTTAATTTTTTTTTCATGAGTTCCCGAGAGCCAGGGATAACATTAGAGAAGGCGAAACGACATCTAAAGAAGTCCTAGAAGCAAAAATTTACCAGAGCAAAGGCGCACCTGTTTCAATCTTCAATGACCAATTTATTTAACTCGTTAATTATATTCCCTGTGGTGCGTTTTCTTATGTAATGTTATTGCAGCTAGCAAAAATTATTATAATGCTGTGCATCACACCTGGGTCCTCCAGTAGTGCTTTGGCCTCTTATAACTTGTTTTTAGAAATCTTGGTTCAAAACTCGTCGGCGATTGGAAGAACTGTAGTTGGCCTACCTATCAGGTTGATAGGACAGGACTCTCCTGTACCTTATTCCTGGTTTTTCAGCTGTGCAACATGTAAATTGGCACGTGGTATTTTTAATTTAAAAATACCACGTACCATAGCACGTGGTATTTTTAATGTACACAAACTATATGAACTGTGGAGTAGTCGAGGTAACAAAAATAACTCAAGAATCCACACTGTGTGGTAAAGACCTGGGTTTCAATTCTGTCTCGAAAGAAGAAACGTTCATCGATTTTATTCGCAACCTTGACCGAGTTTTTGGTGAGGGTAGATTTTTTTTCCTGGCTTAATCCCCCCGAAACTTGGTTTCCCCCCTTCGGAAAAAAAAGTAAACCGATCACAGGATATATGCAATTTGTGCACCCCTCATGACCTATAGATGTCCCAGCGCAAATTAAAATCATCAATAAGAAAAATATTTCCAAAAAGCTGTTAAAATGGTCAATCTTTGACATAATGAATTATATAATAAATATATTACTCCTTTATGGAAGATTATCTGACAGGAACCCAAACGGGTAGCAGTCGATAACCGAAAATTGGCTACTCTAGAGAAACCTAAGAACAATGAAATTGCATTTTTTCCTCCTCACAGCCTTAAAAGAGTAAAATGAGCCCAACAGCTCATTATTGTACACAAATTCATACCTTTTACGCGTGGTTCATCTTATTTTTGTAGAATCAACATTTATTTTTATATATTTTTTTTTATTTTAGTTTTTCTGCGTTTGAACAATACTAACCATTTCAGGAATTAGCTTTCTTTTAAATGTATTCTAAACACCCGTCCTCTCTTTCTCATGCATTTGTGCATCTGTTTAAATAGTTTACTACAGAAATTGAATAACTGCTTTTTGTTTCCCTGTTTTGTTTAAGGAAAAATATGCATATCTTATAAAAAATATGAGTAAAATAAATAAATAATATATATGCATTAAATGGTATTAATAACATTCGCTGCTACCGAAAGATGTCTCGTAGCAATCGCTGCCATTGTAGTCAGCTACATTTATGTTCATGATAAATCCAAGTTTCTCGCTCGAATTAAACTGTAAGAGCAAAGATAAGATCAATTAACCGTGAGGGAATGAGCGAGCCGTTAATTGATCTTACCTTTACCATGGTAATCGTGCCACACCTGAAAAGAGATGGTGCGAATAGAATTTAGAATTAAATTATACGAGGATCCTTGCTTATTTTGTTGTATAACTGTATAAAAGAATTGTAATGGAAAAACCTTTCAGCGATATTAAAATTAAATTTCAGTTGCAATAGTGGAGTTGACAGAACCGCGATTACTAATTGTCAGTTACTGCAAGTTGAACTATAATCTTCAAAAATCAAACTGTTAATTCAGTTTTTCCTGCCAAGTAGCATTTATTAATCAGCCCTTTTTGAATTTCACTGACGTGATAATTATTCATACTGGAAAGTTTGCTTCTGCATTTAATGTGCGGATCAACATGAAATGCATTATTTTTGCCTGTTTTAAAGGGTAGTAGCAGCAATGGGAAAAAAAGTAATGCTACAAGTGTCTTCGTAAATTCCTATTTCCGTTAAATATGGTGTTTCACAACTTTAGAACTATTAGTAAATTAATAAGAGGAGTTTACCTCAATATAGTACGTGGAACACTTCCGTATGATACCCTCCAGAAATTAAAACGGAAAAAACGAAAAAATCGACAACTTACCGGTATATTAAAGTAAAATATAAATAATTAAAGTAAAATATAAATAATTAAAGTAAAATATAAATAATTAAATAATCAATCGATACACATAATTATGCATTTATCAATTATCAATATACAATCGATACACACAATTATGGGAGATTTTTTGAATGGCTTGGTACAAAATTACATTAAATCTACACTAAGGTACTCGGCCCAAAGTTACCATATTTCTTTCCTAAAATATTGCCTTCAAAACAACATCGTTCCGAAGTTTGCCAGGGTAAATTTAAATCAAAAAATTTCAGGCATAAAACAACTATCACTGGCGACATCACGTAATATTGTTAAGCTTGCCTTAAAATCTCGATATTCGGATAAACAAAAATACCTTTCCCAGGTTAGGAAGCTTCGCGATAAATTAAAAAATTATCTACATCCGAACGATTGGTCTGTATTGAAGACCTCCATAGATTTGCGACGGGAAGCACAAGCCTCAGAAATAAAAAACAGACACGTTAATAAGTTGCAAACATTATCGAATAGTTCAAGACACGTTCATGCGAATTCTAACACATTGTCGCGAGCTTGCGACCAAGTTCACACGAGTTGGGTGACATCCCCCCCACAGACACATAACGCACTACCACAGAATATGTCGGCTAGTTCACGAACACCCCCTCACCCAGTATCCAACGAACCGACATATCAACAGGTTACAAATCTTTCCTCGTGTACACTATCGCAGGACCAGATTTCACTTTTATCCAAAGGATTAAATTATAATTTACCACCTCGAAAGCTGCCAAAAAAACAATGCGTAATTGATTTTGAATTTGGACTTCGTAGTGTTCCACAAAAAGATGTATTTATTCAACAAGTTAACCAAGTAGTGAATAACATAAAAGAAACACGACTTCCTAAATTGAATACACATGACAGTTCAGCTTTACGAGAACTTCGAGAAAATAAGGACATTATTATACAGAGGGCAGATAAAGGAGATACAGTGGTAATACTAGATAAACATGATTATATTAATAAGTTAGATTCAGTTGTATCTGATAGCTCCACTTATTGTGAAGTGGACCCGACACTGTTTACCAATTTGGTAAATCAATACAATAAAACGTTAACCACATATCGTAAAAACGACTACATTACTATGGTTCAGTTGAAGGAATTGAAGTCCAGAACATACAATATTCCTGCACTTTTTGGTCAGGTAAAATTACACAAACCTGGATTTCCGATTCGACCTATTGTTTCCTACAGGAACTCGGCATTTTCAGCCTTAGCCACACATGTATATAACATTATAAAACCTTTTAGACAGGTTATACAATTTGGGATTAAGAATTACGATACATTATTTAATAATCTTAAAGACTGTAGACTCGGCGACAATGACAATTTATTCTCATTAGATGTTACATCATTATATACGAATGTAAACGTTGAATACACATTAGATATTATTTGGGATATGTTAAATAAAAACTCGACACCGATTAATTATACGAAGCTGCCTATAAAGGAGATTTTTCACTTAATTAAACTATTAGTTGAGGCTAACTACATCACCTTTCGAGACAAGGTGTACAAACAAATTTTTGGATTACCAATGGGTTTGAGCCTGAGTGGCTTAATGTCAGAGATCTATCTCTCAACGATTGAGCAGATACATTTGACACCTTTTCGTCCCCGTATCACATACTATGGGAGGTATTTAGACGATGTTCTAGTTATTACCGATAGTAGTACTATCCAAGATATTTTACATTCGTTTAACAATATTCATTCTAGACTCAAATTTACACTGGAAAGGGAAGATACGGATACTAAGTCATTAAACTTTCTAAATTTCACGCTTACCCGGGACTCGAACAAAATACAATTTAGCATCTATCGAAAACCCACAAACACCGGTATGCTTCTACATTATAATAGCTACCACCCGTTCACCTACAAAAGATCGATTATCTTTAATCAATTTCTAAATGCCTATAAATATTCAACGACGGATTCTGCTTTAGACTCAGAAATACAAATATTAACTAGCAGATTCTTGAACAGGGGTTATCCCATTAACACAATAAATCGAATTAGGGTACAAGCTAAGGATAGGATACAAAATACTGCACCAATCAACAATAGTAATATCAAAAAATACTTTATTTCTGTCCCATATGTTGAACAGTGGCACAAACAGCTTAACAGATTCTTTAAAGATACCGAATTTAAAATTATAGCTAGGCCTATACGGAAGTTACACACTATACTGAACAATCGCTCGGTTCTTTCGGCGTTCGCAACACAAATTAATGATCTAGTATACAACATTTCTTGCGGTGATTGCGACTCGTCTTATCAGGGTTCCACGCGGTTTTCTCTTAATATCCGTGTAAATCAACACGAAGCCTCTGTTCGTGCTTCTCGTTCAGCAGCGTCAGAATTAGCCTTTCATGCCATTAACGAAAAACATACTTTTTTATTTAACGAGGCCAAAATACTTAACGTTCAACGTAATTATACGCGACTATTAATTGCAGAAACCGTTGAAATTAAATTACACGAGAATTCTGTTAATGTTCGGCGGCCATATTTGATCTCCGATGCGTGGACCTTTACGCGCATGCGCGAAGACACAATCACTATTTAAGTTGCAGGTTTAGCCTGATTCGGTAATTTTCATTCCTGTGATCACGACAGTCGGTCGAAAAGCATTGTCAGCTTCAGGAAGGAAAATCGTTTTGAATATTTTCGTTAGATTCTTTTAATTGCGTTAATTTGAATTTTAATTGTTTTGAATTGATTTTGAATTGTGTTAAATTGATTATTTAATTATTTATATTTTACTTTAATTATTTATATTTTACTTTAATATACCGGTAAGTTGTCGATTTTTTCGTTTTTTCCGTTTTAATTTCTGGAGGGTATCATACGGAAGTGTTCCACGTACTATATTGAGGTAAACTCCTCTTATTAATTTACTAATATTATTATCAACGTAGAACATATTGAGTATTACAGCTCTGATTCATACTATCTAAACAACTTTAGAACATAACGGAACCTGGTTGGGATGGATGGGAAGAGGAAATTATGCAGGTATTAAAAGGAAAGCACAAGATAGAAGAATGGCGTCATTGGAGCCCTGAACCTGCCTGTGGGCAGAGAACTTGCTTCAAGAAGAACGGAACCAGGGAAACTGTCGTCGAGTAAAGCCCCATTGGTCGATTCCTGTACAATATAATGTTAATTCAGAAATTGACCAATAGCAACTTTACTCAGTGATATTTATCTATGATGATGTTAGGATTAAAGTTACAATGAACAGAATTCGTCTATCATAATCCGGGTCGGATTACTGAGTAGGCTGGTTACGCTGCCGCCAACGGTGTCAGCCAGTTTTTTAACGACCGAATTGGCGTAAGTAGACCTCACGCCAACAACCACCACCACCAGATTGCTTTTGTTATTCTTTTGGAGATAGTAAAGTACCGTATTTTCCAGAAATAACGATGCAGTGAATTTCTAAAGCAAGAAAAATTGTGTTTATTTAATAATGGGGTTATTACAAAAGAAATCACGTTTATAATGTGCTGAAAGTGATATCCTTTTTTTTTTTTATTAAAAAAGAGCTTGACTTGGAAAATAGTCATGTTAACAGTCTCAAGTTGTATCACACAAATTAACTGCACGGTTACTTTTGGGATGTCGTATATAATAAATAGTAATAGTGTTTTTCTAAGATTTTTAGCAATGGATTGTTGCCGAACCAGTGACACCATTGACCACATACTAGGAAAGCATAAATTGAGTTGAGGAGCAAAAAATGGAAATTGGCAAATTCGTTAGCTGTTAAGCTAATAAGCTTTTAACTTTAAGGCTTTAACTTTAGCATTGGATAGATGAGGGAGTAAGCGTTGGGGAAATAAATAACAAAGTACACTGTCCTCCCAAGAGTATTTGGAATTCCTGGTTTCGTAGACTATTGGACTTGCCCGGATAAACAAGTGGCTCAGAGAGTGTATAAGGAAGCCATGTGAACCATGCAAGTTAGTCATACCCGAGAGGGGTGCGATTGTCGGATATCACTTTCTTTTCGATTTGTGCAATTGTTGACAGCCTACATCATACAAAGTTGCATGTCTCTGATGCTATCATAAATGGACACGTGATGGTTCGTTCACCGCCGTCCAGCAATGCACAGGAAGAGCACGGAAGCTCACTCCATCATACCAAAAGGTATTCAGAAGGGTAATACGACAATCTCGTCAGGCAATCCCGAAAACAGTCAACCAGGGGTTAAGGTCTGAACTAGGCTGTAGATGTAGCTCCACATCCTTGGTTTTCACGAGAGAGCAGCGACGCATAAAGCAAACATCACCACCGCAATTAGCGGTCCCGCTTGCATGATGCAATGAACTTCTTAATTGATACATAGAACAACAGAAATCGGTTCAATGAAGTGACGAATCTCCCTAAATCCTATCCGTTCAGATGGGTGGGTGTTGAAAATGCCTGGAGAACGTCTGCTGCTGGACTGCATTGTGCCAACAGTGAAGTTCGGAGGTGGTGTGGGGAATCATGAACGCCAATCCTACCTTAACATTCTGAATAATTCCATGTCCCTTACGGTTTGACAGTTCTTTGGTACAGATCATGTTTTTATTTTCAACAGGATAATTCCCCATGGCATACCGCCAGTGGTATTCAAGGATGTTTCATACACATCAACATGCAAAAGTAGGAATGGCCAGCGCAGAGTTCAATTTGAACTGTACAGAACAGCTATGGATTGAACGGGAACGTCGTGTGTCACTGTTTTGCAGGGGAATGGAGGACTATACCCAGTGCACTCGATCGTTCATTGGTGGAAAGACTCCTCTGGAGGGTGGAGTGTGAAATATCGGCAAAGAGAGACCGCTATTGAAGTGAGTGGCAGTGGCGTCAGTGTGAAACCGACGTGAGTGCTGATACTTTTTGGAGGGTGTTGTATCATACCATCAACGTGTCGCCGAAAATCTTCCAGCGTGCCACCTGGCGGCACGACTGAATAGGGTTTCTGATGCCTACTTTAAGCACTAATGATATGTTTTTGAAATAACTTTCATTTTACTCAATTTGTTTTCAGTTTTAATGTTTTAATACTGTAAATTTCAATCCTACCTCTTTATTATTTAATAAAATATATAAATAAATAAATAAATTCTTTATTGCTAATAAGTACAGGACATGTACTAGAGACAATAATACTCAACACGGCGACATGACCAGGAGTTTTACATTATAAATGAAATTAATTGGCAAAAAAAAAAAAAAAACCGTTACATGGAATTATGAGTTACAAACATGTAAATTATAATAATGAAAAATGAGGACTAAACGTCATATGGAGGAAATTATCCTAGTTCCACAGATGGAATCCACTCGAGGAGCATGTGACGGTATTTGTAGTCGGTAGCTAATTTCTGAAGGTCGACTCCAAGACGGAGCAGTGCCTGAATTTTGGGGAGTGTTTGGGCAGGTAGGAACCAACTACACAGTTTCAACCGGTTGTTGAAAAAAACCGGTAGTTTATATATATATATATATATATATATATATATATATAATTTGATTAAAGCAATTCACAGTACTTGAAGATGATTTATTTCTCGGAGTCTGTGATCTTTGGTGATTGATTTCTAAAGTTGAATGCCGGTTTCTGAAACATGGAATTGACTGACTACGCCTTTAATGTTGTTGTTATTCCGTAATTGTCTCTTCAAATTCTACGACAGTGATTCTCAATCTTTTTCATTCAAGTCACACTTGAAGTTAAAGAATGCATATTCACTGCACACCTAAATAGTTTTTGCCATTGACCTCTGGAGTTTTCCCTAATTTTGCGGCCCAACCAATGTGCCGGGCACACTGTTTGAGAACCGCTGTTCTTACGACTTACTGTGCAGTCTCCGTATTTGGTGATGCTATATCAATTTACTTGCTTCTGTTAGTGTTAACGCATCTGTTGTTATTGATTTAATTCCTATTACTGTGTACATTTTTTTAGCCGGTTGGCTGTCCAGGTGTGATTCTTCAATTTCGGTAGTTTTACTAATAAAATGATTTGCCATTTTCCGTCAATAAAATTGACGGAAAATGGCAGGAGTAGCTCACTCTTCATTGTCCTAAGAATTAATATAACCTTAATCAAATATTCTTGTACTCCTTAGTTAACGCTCGTCTTGCGATGTTATTGAAAACTGTTAATAGGATAAATGTTCCGATGAATAGTACTAATGATATTCTATTTTAGAGATAGTAAATCTAATTATTGATCTGGTAGTTTTATATATTAGTTAAAGCACTACGCTATTAACATTTTACCCTTCTAGCCTACTTGCTGTACAGGGGGTGAACCTTGTGTTAATAAACTGATAGTAAATAAATAAAAAAATAAAAATTTCGAAGCAGTGATGTGAAATTGAACATAGTATAATAAAAGTCTGCCAATAGATGGCACCACTAAAACATATGCGATCCCTATGCCAACCACTTGTATCACGCTGTAGGTCAGATACTAGAAATTAACTTCCATCATTCTGTACTATTAAATTTATGTATGGAGCTCATTAAATAGAATCCACTGATTTACTTCACTGCTGCAGTTATGTGTTTTAAGGAAAATTAAAATCCCTTTGGATTTTTTCGAATTTGTACTGAACATGACCCGACATATCTGAATTCTTGATACCATATTAGAAGCAGTTTAAAAAGAAGCTTATTGTTTCAAATAATAGACACTAAAAGTTTTTTTTTGACCAGTTTGATAATGCTAAATATAATGGATTTGCAATACTTCGGCCGACCGGGCTAGCCGGGTGGGTAAAGTGCCTGCCTGGCAACCCAAAGGTCGCGGTTCGATTCCCGCCTCGGGCTTGGATCAAAGTACTGCAAAAACCTTGGGAGGTGCATTATGGCCACAGAAGCCTATGCGCCAACAACTACAAAAAAAAAAAAAAAAAAAGAAGCAATACTTCGATGGACAAAACAGCGCAACATCTAACAAAACATCAGTACTTGTTGTGACCATCTTTTATCACTATAACGCCACGCTCGAAATCCAGTCTTTAATTGTAATAAGTCGAATTAATGGTATTACACCATTAATTAGTACAATTAATATTCAAACGCAAGTATGTCTAGAAGTTCCGTAGTTCTAAGGCGTTTTGTACGCTTATCACATGCTGGAATATACAAGTTGTTCAATTAACCATCGAATCTTTATTGCATTGCGGTAATGCGACCTTTCAATTCCTGCCAATAGCCAGGAATTTTACCTAAAAAGCCGAATAATTAAGGCTAGAGGGCTCGCATCGAAATCCTGAGTATCTAGGTTTCTTGTGTAATTTGTCAAAAAAAAAAAAAAAGAAAAAAGAAAATAATAACTTAAAGCCACTTCTAGCATTTAGATATGCGTACTATTGTTTCACTAGTTTGTATATTCCTTCATTTTATCTTTCAGTTTTTTTTTTTTTTTTTTTTTTTTCGGAATTGTTCTTCGACAGCTGTTTTGGCTTCAGCTTCCGAAACGAAATGGCATCCTTTTAAAAGTTTTGAAAGCAATTAAAAAGACGAAAGTTACACTGTGATAAGTGTCAATTGCAGGAGGCAAACAAGCGAACGCAGGATGTTTGAGTGCCTCTCATCGCATCTTTTTGAAACAAGCACCAAGTCCAGTTGGCAACGTGTAGGTGCACATTATCATGAAGCTGGACGATACCTTCTGCAGTTGTCCTGGCCGCTTCATTTAATGCCGAGGTGCAGACGGTTTATAAGTTAAAGCATAGCAGTCCGAGTTAACGGTGACATCAGGTTCTTTAAAGCCTAACAGCAAAAAGAATGGTCTAAGAAAACATTTGCCATAACTTTTCCTAAGAAATATGGAATCGAAAGTTTTTCGTTTTTGGTGAATAAGGGTGCGTTCGCTGTTTTCTTGATCACTGTACGACAACGGTTTTTGAATATCGTCCTTCACCATGCACAGCTATCATTTTGTCATGAATTTGTGGTTCTTACCCTTTAGCAGTTAAAAGTAGAATCACTGCACTTTGATATGAAAAATTACAAGAGACTGTAAAAAGAGCACTCAACTAACATGCGTCGAACATATTTTAATTGAACAATTCTCGTAAATATTCAAATATTGCCGAGGGCGTTGCTTCAGCGATATCTCTTTCCCATTCGTATTTTTCTCCATCCCTTTTAAACGAAACTTATGTTATGTGTAATTATCCCTGTCTTGATGATCCTGCACTATGAGCTTCATAATTTTTCCTGTCAGAGAAGTCAAACTTGACAGGTATTTAGTTAGGTATTTCATTCTCACTCTGCAAGTCGGAGATATATTTGTGTCTTCGGTCCCATGCAGTTTAGAGATGCATAAATGATTCGGTTCATGGGTCGTCCTTGAACTTGGGACTTTAATGAATTTAAGAATATTGCCTTCATTACTCTAATAAGTGTGATGACCTTCCTTGATGTTGCTTTCAATACAAGTCAATAAATCCCATGGACTACTTACTGGGTTCTTCCTCGCTTTTAAGGTCGAAGATTGGCGCTGAGCTACTGATAACTAACAAGCCCACAATTTAAATAAGATTTGCCACAATGACTAAACAAAGAATATACGGAAATTGTCATTATTATTAAATGCAATATTTTATAAATAATATAAAATTTGTATTATATATGTCCAAGTGGAATTTTAAGTGGAAAAAGTATATCATCGGAATAGTTGAAAAAAAGTAAGTTGAAGCACTTTGTTAAAAATTATTTGAGCTCACAGCTGTCATATATACATTATGGGAGGCTTAACTCCAAATAAATTTATTAAGATGTTTTGGAACAGTTTGGTGACAAGTGCTTTTCCTTATTCTAAGATATAAAACCAAGTTGCTCAATATAAGTATGAAGAGATATCACTACAGATGTCTCTTCACACGGATCAATTTTCTTTTTATTAAACATAAGGAGGGGATGACTTTCATATTTCTCTCTAGTAGCAGATTTAAAAATTTTGGGGCCCAAGCAGAATACTTTTTTTGGAGGGCTTATGATATGATATAAAAACCCTTATGATATAAAAACATTATTTATATTCCTAGTTGGACAAAGTAACACTGAAATGTCTAATGAAATAACCTCGAGAAAACCCTAATCAAAAGCAGCTGCTAATCCTGTAGACAGTCTCGATTCCAGAAAGCACTAATTTCATATAGGATATTGTGCTTTCAGATCGAAGGATCACTAAAATACACCTTGAGCTAATGTGTTAGGAATATCATATGGAAGAGTTGATGACATTCTAACGTGAAGATTTTCATCATGATGATTTACTAAACTTTGATTACATGAAAGAAAGGATCAGTTGCTCACAACGATACACGTTTAGTTATAACTAAACATGTGTATGGCAGATTTGTGACTATAAAAAAAAACCTTTATCACTGACGCAGAACCATTGTCAAAGCAGTGCCATGTCTGTTTTCCCTCCTTCAAATTTAGTTTCGAACAGTCAAATCAGAAGAACTTTGTTGGTGGAATGGCGGAATTCCTTGAAAAAGGTCATTCTATGACAGGAGAGCACTCTCTAACCAAATAAGACAACTTCTTAGAAAAAAATAAAAAAGATGTGGATTGTTTACCAAATGGATTCCGTTTCATAGAACAACGTACTCTCTCACAAGTTCCACATTAAAATGACCAAAGTAACTTTGTGGCTTCAAATTATTTCTCCATTCCCTTAAAACTAAAATTATCTGAAAAGAATCAAATTTGTCAGTCATTTTATTACTGAACTTTGGCTCGCAATACATGTGGAGTTCTACAGAGAAGGGATACTAATGCATGAAAAATCGCTGTGGAAAGAAAAAAGTCTGACGTTAGATGAGATTATTTCGAAAAATAAATATTGTTACTGCTACTTTCTTTCATGATTAGGCCGCGAACGTATCGATCAACCCACGTACTAGAACAATGTATCACGGAATAGCCTTTGCTTTAACGGTTGTAAATAACCTTATGTTTTCTCTATCTGCTATCCGTTGATATTTGCTCTTCTTTGCGTGGCTCTTGCTTTTCATACGAGCTTCCATATTTCCTACTACCTATACCCCATTTTTCTTCTGTTTATTAACTAGCAAAAAATTGCCATTTTCTAACCGCCACTGATTTCAAGAAGCACCGTTAACTACATTTTTTCCTCCTCATCAGTTTTTGCCGTCAAATTACAAATAGGTGACATGGTTCATCACCTTGTTATGTATTTATAAATGACTTTATAATAAAATAAAATTGACCATTATAACTTTATGCAATCAGTATTTATTAATAATTTGTTAATCAGTCTTGTAAAAAAAATTGTGTAACTAGGAATTAATAATTTATCATCTGTTTTCCCACCAGTTAATTTTGTTTACCGTTTTAATTATCTTATAGCCTGTGCTTCATATTTCATTTCATTTTCTTTGGAAATATATCTTAAAAGGGGTTAATGATTTTTAATTTCCGTAAACACGGTTAATGTTTGAAAAAGAAATTTAATAGTTTTTAACAGAATTAATTTAATTTTATTTTTTAATTCGATTATTTGCCTTTCTCGATTACTTATCAAAAAAAAAAAAAAAAAAACTCGTTGATCTTGGAAGCCCCTAAATTGCATGGTCATACCTTGATACTGTATAATGTAGTGATTGATTTTATTGCAGTCACAAGAGTACCTGGTTTTCTTAAAAGATATATGAATAATAATCCGATGGAACTAAAACAAATTACAAGATCTCATCTGTACCAGTTTTATTTTAAAGTGTTCTGTTTTTTATTTATTTATTTAAAACTCACAGTTCACCTATCAGCTATTTGTTGCGAGGATAAATCTCTACAGAATCACTCTTAAATCTCTTCAGCCTTTCGAAAAGTTGTATAAGCAACACGGCACTGCAGAATTATATCGATCTTCGTTGTCATTAGGAAATGCGTTATTTGAAATGTAGATTTTCTCTTTTGTAAAACGGCAAATTTGGGCGCGATAATTCTGCCGAATAAAATACAGCAGTAAAAGATTCAAAATGGGTTGAACAAGAAAGAGGAGGACTTAATAATATGGAATTAAGATATGTGCAGCTTTCATTACTTTTTCTCTGTCCATTTTATTTATCTTATTTTGGTGTATTTTTTCCCTTTTGGTTCTGTTAGTCATTAGTTCCATTTAATACACCTCACAGATAGTGAATACTGTACTTAAGAAAATTAGTTTCTTTAATTAAGTCCGACATAACTCATAACTAAAAGAAAAAAAGGTGGGGGGGGGGGGACGCCCGTTGATTTAAGGTTAGAAAGACGTGCTTCCTATTTTGAAGCTTTTGAAAGTGATCTTACAGTTTGTTTAAAAGATTAAAGTATTCCAGCTGTTTTTTTTTAATGATGTAGTGAGCTATTGTGTATTCCAGTTCACACTTGGCCTTTCCACGTGAAATGCATCGTGAATATTTTAACAAAAAATCGCTATTCAACTTTAAATTAAAGATAATTAAAAGAAATTTATAAAATTAAGTAAAATACAGACTATAATACTAACATACCAGGTTTAGTTTGTTTTTGAACTTCAAGGCAGATGATAAAACTGGTTCCCTCGTGTGTCGATACTAGGGATTTACAGTAAATCCTTTCCAATAAGATTTGTGTGTTCTGTCAAGTGTTTTATTTTGTGTATTGCCGTCACGGAGATGGCTGGAAGCTCATTCACCAGTTTTCTCATCTTCCGTTTCTTCGAACGTAACTTTTGATCTCGAGCATCGTGTGCTGCAACTTAATAGAACGTCTGTCTGGTTTCAGTAACCATTTTTTACTTCTCGGATTACACTTGGACACAACGGCAATGTTAAACACACAATAAAATTGGAACTTTACTGTAAGTTAAAAAAAAAAAAAAAAGTTGTCGTCCCTAAAATATACTGTATAGTTGTTTTTTCCTTCTGCGAAAATCTTGTCATTATTTATCGAAATAATTTTTAACGTATGATGATTTAAAATATATTTTTGACATAGCTAAAAGGTACGGACTGTACTTTTTAAAATGTTTATATTCAGTATTTTTTCTTTACGTTCAATTTGCGTGTTTAAGATTTGGGATAGGATCGGAATACAAAGGCGACATTCATTAATTTTAAAAACCGACTTCAGAAGTCCTTAATTTAACTGGCTTGGTATGCACGCGTATATCTAGAGATTCTCAGCAAAGAATCCTACGAGTGAAAACCGATAGAAGTAAGTGATAAATTAATGTTGCAGATATACTTTGACTTTTACGGTAAAAAAAAAAAAAAAAAAATGCAGTAGCAGGTACATAATGTGTCCTGTGTCGCTAGCATATTTAACGTGTTTTGCATTTAAGAGTCATCGGCAGGCGTTCAAAACGTTTTAATTTTCAGATATTAATAAAATTCATGGATTTATTTACAATGTTTTACAATATAACAATGTTTTTAATTTTATTAATCATAATTACATATCGGTTATTGAAAGTATTGGTCTGTGATGACTTATCTTCCTTCATGGATTAGGCGATCCGCCTGTTCCGATCTCGAAGAGGTCTGCCCATCTTTTCTTTGGTCTTCCTCTGTCTCTTTTTTCTTTTGCTCTATATGTATAAGCTAATTTAGGGAATATATTGTCTTCCATTCTTTCTACATGTTCTTTCCATCTTTGTCTATATTCTATAATTTTTCCATTAATTGAGTAAATCTTTAATTCCTTTCTAATATTTACGTTTGGTATTTTATCTAGTTTTTGTACATCCTTTAACATATCTTAAAAATTTCATTTTTGCAGCTTGTCTTCTATTAATGTTTCTTTGTGTTGGTATTGTCATTACTTTGTAAAATTTCAATTATGTTTCTTTTCTTCTTAGCCAGAGTTCTTTTTATTGTTCCACATATATTTTGAAATTTCGCCAATTTCTGGTTCATATCTTCTTCGACATCATATATTATATCACATCCTAGATGTTTTACTTGTTCTAATATTTTATTATCTATAACTATTTTTGTTCTCACCGTATTTTTCCCTTTAAAAGCCATTGTTCTAGTTTTCATCGTTGATATTTTAACTTTATATTCTTCTGTTATTTGGTTTAATTTTAAATAATGCTTTTTGTAAATTATCTTCACTATCTTGAATAATTACTTGATCATCTGAAAATAACAGTGTATTAATCCTATTCTTTTTATTTAAATATATACCTGTATTAATTTCTTCTTTCCATTTACATATCATATCCTCGCTATATATGTTAAACAGCGTTGGTGACAGGCTACATCCCTGTCTAACTCCTTGATTTATTATACTTTCTTCTGTTAATTTATTACCTGTATATATTACTATTTTTGTTCCTTGATATAAACTCTGTATTATTTTTGTAAGATGCTTTGGGTATCCTCTATTACTCATCTCTGTAATTCTTTGTATCATTTCTATTTCCTTTTTTAAATATTGAAATAGTAGTAGTAGTAGTGGTGGCATGTGATGCAAGAAAGCAAGTGTATGAGCTTATGCAGCATCAGCCAAAAAAAAAAAAAAAAAAAAAAAATCACACCATCCCCTCCAAATGCCTGTCCAGTTCCTCCTTAAATTTATTTAACCTGTCAACTTCCACAACGACAGATGGAAGTTTGTTCCGGCAATTAACCACCCGCTGGCTAAAGGCAAATTTCCGCACATCTATTCTACATCTGTCTTTTCTTAATTTGAATTTATGCCCCCTTAGGTTCGTAATCTGAACAAGTGGAAGGATCCCATAATCTTTGCTATCTTCCATTCTTCTGGTATTTTATATTGTTCCCAACATTTATTAAATAAATTTAGTATCCTGTCTTTTAAAAAAACTTCCTCCATACTTGATCAGTTCTACATTTATACCATCCATTCCTACTGCTTTCCTATTTTTTGTAGCTTTCAATGCCTTTTCCAATTCTTCCTTCGTTATTGGATCTATGTTACTAATCGGGTCTAACTGTATCTCTTCTGTTTGATATGTTGGGTCTTTCCACAATTCTTCATAATGTTTTTTCCATTGTTCTTCCTTTATTATATTTATTCTTGAAGTGTCTTTCTCTGTGCTATTCAAGTGTTTCATCATTTTATATGCCAAATTGTCTTCCATGAACATCATGTTCTGTTGTGCTTATAAATCTATCCCATAACTCTGCTTTAGCCTTCCTTATTATATCTTTAGTTTTATTGCGTTCTTGTTTATATATTTCTTCATTCTCACTTGTCCTGTTCTGTATATATTTAAGATATTTATCTTGTTTATCTTGCACTGCTTTAGCTATTTCTTCATTCCATATTTTTACCCCCCTCTTCTTATAGTTTTTCCTGAATTATCCTAGTGTCTCTTTTGCTATCTTTTGAATTATATTTCGTATATTATTCCATTCTTCTTCTATTTGTTCTGTGTCCGATGTTTTACTTATTTCGTCTCTAATCCTTTTTTCATATAAATTTTGTATACTTTCTTCTTGAAGTAGATATACTTTATAACCAAACTCCTCCTTCCCCTGTTTAATAGCTTTTCTCCTCTTCCATTTAGCCTATAACTCTATTTTTGAAGCCACTAAAAAATGATCTGAATTAATATCATATCCTCTAAATACCCTAGTATCTCGACATTGTTTTGCTAATTTTTGGTTTACTGTTACATAGTCCATTATTGATTGAGTACTCCTTGCCGACCATGTATATTTATGTATATCACGTTTTCTAAAAAATGTATTTATCTTTAAATTATTAAATGTTGCAAAATCTCTTAATTTATATCCATTTCCATTTACTTTATTTTCTCCATAACATCCCACAATATTTTTTATTGGCTTATTCCCTACCCGAGCATTATAATCTCCCAAAATAACTACATGGTCCTTTTTTATATTCTTATCTAGTTCTTTTTATAACTCTAAATAAAATTGATCTAATTCTTTCTCTTTTCCATCTTCTGGAGCATAAATTCTAATGATACATAAATAGCCTCTGTCTAATTTAAATCTTTAAATCTTACTATTATTATTCTATTATTTATAAATGTGTAGCTCTGTATTTTGGTTTTCCATTTCCGATCTATTAATATTGCTCCCCCCTCCACTAGCTCTTTCCTTTCATTTTCCCTGTGATGACTAAAGTAGGATATATAATTTTTACATTGAAGAGATTTTAGTTAACGACTAAATACACCATCTATAGTTGTTCCATTACGTGTAGTATTTATCCAAAGATCTAATGACATGTCCGAGTTGAAGAATGTTTTCATAAATGTGCAGAACTCTTTTCCAGCCTCAAGAGTTTAATTGTAAAGGAAAAAAGTATATTCAATCTGAAAATACCAGGTGACTTGAAACCAGATGCGTTTTCAAATTAACGCATTTCCCAATTTCCGAAAGTGGTTTTTTTTTTTTTTTTTTATCTTAACTTAAAACCTTAATAAAATATTTCTGTTTCTAAAATCCTTAGCTTTCCAACGATATACAGTAATATATCCACATTATCCCGTTTATTACGTGAGAAACTTTCCTTGATCACATGTTCATATTTTCCACTATCCTGGAAAAACTACTGCAATTTTAAGAAGTTTGATAGTTTTTCCTTTAGTATAGAGCTAAGATGAAGCCCCGTGCAAAATTTCATTAAATTTGTTCCAGTAGAAGATAAATTAAACTGGAATAAATTTTCGTAACGCTTTTGGCATGACTGTTTTTCGTTACAAGATTTTTTGGAATAACGCCAGTAAAAACGTTTTTAACGTCAAAAAAAGTTATCAGTTTCATAATTTAACGTTACTGTAGCTAAGTATTATGTGGCGTGAAATTTCAAATCTCAAATCATGTATTTTTATTTGCCTGTACGTTGTATAGCTGTACTGTATAGTATTATTAGCACTTGCTGGTTTAGAAACAAAAGTTTTGTTCTTGAAAGTAAATGTAGTTTTATTTTTCTTTGAACTTGGAAAGTGATGTTGAATATTCTTTCAAATATGGTTGTAGTGAAGTGGTACCTGACGGAGAGAACTTTTAGTCACTCCATTGCCCTAAACCGAATCGTCTTCCCACACCCTTCTGATTTCTTTCTCGTATTCATTGTGGTTTATAACCTATTCAGCTGTTTCATCGTGGCATCAGAGCAAATTGTACTCATAAAATTACTTGAAATTTTGAATGTATTCATGTCTGATTCTTCCTTCATGAGCCGGAATTAAACCGTTTCAAAATCTGTTTTATGTCGCAATGAAAATGATCCGCCTTCCCTGATATCTCAATATCAAAATCTGTCAGAAACAAAAACCTACATTGACTTTCGCTTTTCATATAACTAAGATTCCTGACAGTTTTTCGTTTTGCTTTTTTAAAACTCATCAAATTTTAGTATTGAAGTAATTCCCGGTAGAATACATTACTTCAATTGAATTCGATTTTATTTGAATTATACCATGCCGTTAATAGGCGGTGTCCCCTATAAAATAATATAATGTTGATTTTTTTTTTTTTGAGCACCTGCTGATGCACTTTGTACGTATGGTTGCGTTTATCAAAGTAAGAAGTTCCTCTCGTTTCATGTTCAAAACCACTAAATACGGTAATATTCTTGTTTCTGTTTTGTCAACAATTCTAATCCTACGCGGCCTTCCTGAATTATAAAGAAAAAAATATTTTCATTTGTTGCTATATAATGTTATTGTTCTGTAATTTTACTAATTAGTTAGACTACATTCTATAAGGATTAACACTATAGTTGGAGAAGGATGTTACGTGGTGGTTTTCCATGGAATCTATAAAGGTCTATAATTTCTATAATGACCGCTCTTATACCACGTGAATATTCAGATAGTTTTAGCTATTAACTAAATCAATATACATTAAGGTAATGTTTCGGGAAGCTTGCCAGAACTCATCCTCAGACCATACATAAGCTGTTTTTTAAGGGCAGAAAGAAAAAAAGAATAAACCAAATTACTATTTTGTTAAAATTAATATTAACTTCTAGTGGATAATTACTGCATACGATTTATGTATAGAACATTATAATTATTTATTACATTATATATTATTTGTTTTTACCTATTCTATTCGGGTAACAATTTCTGATTAACATCAGTTTCAATTTATTTTATTTATCCTGGTAATTATATTACTCAAATTGAATATTTGAATTTTTCAAAGAGGCCTTTCGGCGTTTCCCATTGGGTTTCCAAAATTTTGATATCATGTTAGCAGCGCATAGTCTTCACTCTGATTTTCCTTTCACTGGTGAGGTACTGTTCAGTTTAAATTATAATACAACTATTAATTAATACCTGAAAAAGTAATCCCAATTATTTCATCATACTCTGTACCTGGTGAGCTCTAAGCACTTTCCTTCTCTCTGAAAACTTATAAATGTTGTACTCCACTTCAGTCCTTAAGCTTGCGCGCATCTTTCCCCTCTTGCTCTTGTTTACAGGTCTTTGGCCCGGGAAAAAAAAAAAAATAAATATGTTGCGTACCGTTGCATTGACCAGGAATTCTATCCATAGCTTTGCCGATGATAGCACATTGCATTCCATCTTCCAGTTTAAGAAACCTACCCTGCACAAACAGCTTCAAATTCTCGAACGTTCACTACCAATTTCTTAAATGCTGATCTCCAGGTGGGGCAAATATAACTTAGTTGATTTCAGTCCTTCTAAAACTCAGTCCTGTTTTACATCTCGCAAAAAGAATTCTTCCGCTGCAGTGCTTATCTTTGATGATACACTGATTTCTAGGCAAGGTCATATCTCTATTGGGATTATCTCGACTTACTTTTCTTCCGAACAGCTGTTCACTTTGTACAAATAGCAAATATGCCCTACCATGGAATATTGTTCCCACATCTGTGGCTGTGTCCCCAAAACCTCTCTAGGGCTTCTTAATTCCATCCAAAAGAGGGCACTTAGGTTAATTAATGGCTGTCTCTAACAGTCTCTCTCCACTCTGTCAAGCAGAAACAGGTGAACACTTTAATATTAAGGGCAGATGTTAATGCACAGTTCACGAGTAGTCAGGAGGTCAAAGAAGTGGTATTAAATGCCTTAAAGGATGATTTTAAGGAAATTAAAGTGAGAAACCTGCGAACAATACGAAATAAAGGTGTTTTGATAGAAACACCTTTCCGACAATAAAGACGATTTGAGCAAAATAATAGGTTCAGAGACTTTAGTTAGTAAGGGTATTAATTATGATAAGTTGAAAACAAATAATCCTTCCGTACTGGTGTATGATATACCCAAGGATATTACGAGGGATGAAATAGTTGAGGACTTATATGTAAAGAATTTGAAGGACTATGGTTACGATCTCGAAAAAACAGAAAAGAGTTCTTTACCTATTTAAACTCAAGAAGGAAAGGGATGAATCAGATTGTTCCACTGGATATTGATGGTTCAACAGTTGAGGATCCTGCTCAGGTGGCTAACAATCTAAACGAGTATTTTGCATCTACATTCACGCATGAGGAGTTATTCAGGAAGGAGAATGATGTAGGTAAAGTTTGTTTGTTTGTTTTAAGAATTCTTGGCGCAAGAGCTACTGCGGCTAAAATGCGCCTGTGTAGGTAAAGTAAACATTGGCAGTGAGCTGGATGATTTTGTAATAACTGAGAGGAAAGTGGAGGAGAGATTGTTGAGGATAAACATAAAAAAGGCACCTGGGGTGGATGGGATCTATCCAGTTATATTAAAGGAGGCAGCAAAGGAAGTAAGCAAACCCCTAGCCATAATTATGAGAGCTTCTTTGGACTCAGAGGAGGTACCCATAGACTGGAGATGTGCAAATGTAACCCCAATTCACAAAGGAGGATCAAAGGCTGACACAAGTAATTATAGACCTGTTAGTTTAACTTCTGTTCCAGGTAAATTAATGGAGGCACTGGTTAAAGAAGCACTGCAGGATCATCTAGACAAGAATTCAGTTATAGCTCAGACGCAGCATGGTTTTGTTAAGGGCAGGTCTTGCCTGACCAATTTGATTGGATACTGTGGTGTAGTCACAAAAGAACTTAGATGCAGGGAATAACTTTGATATATATTTGGATATGTACACGTGCCTTGAGTGGCCGGGGTTCAAGCCCGTGACTACTGAATACGGTGCTGTTTCTTGTATTCTGTCTATCTTGTGAACTCCTCTGACCGTTTGGTCGTCCCGGAGTATAAACAGAAAATTTATTTTATTTAAACGGTAATCCTTGGGGACTACTGTATAAGTTGACCATTACTAAAAAGATAGAGCAGGATGCATTTCACACAGTAATAGTAGATGGTAGGGAAACAGTTAGTTGGGAGACAACTATTAAATTTGTCATAGACAAACTCTTTTCCGAGGATTGTGTAAGTAATGATACTCTTGAACAGTGTGAGATAAGAGTAGATGATAGAGATTATGTCAACGATGAGGATATCTCTCTTTTTACAGCAGAGGAGTTACTTGTAGTCAGTAAACAGATAAATGTTGATAAGACTCCGGGGATTGATTTAATTGAGAACAACAGTATCAGTAAGTTATTAGAGATATACCCTCCAGTTCTGCATAACAAATGTCTATTGGAAAGCACGTTTTCTGGAAATGTGCCCTTCTGAAATTGTTGCAAAAACCAGGTAAAGAAAAAACAAGCCTCAGGAGCTTTCGACCAATATCGCTGTTACCTAACCTAGACAAGTTTTTTTGAGAGATTGATTTTCCAGCGATTAAGTGAATTCATGAATTTACACCACATTGAGTTGCCATTTCAGTATGGTTTTAGAAAATCCAAATCTACTGAGGACGCGATTTAGTGCTTTATGTTAAAAATGCAGACAGTAAATATGTTCTTGCTCTGTTCATTGACTGCAGGAGCTTTTGATTCAGTCTGGCACGAGAGTATTCTTTACTCGTTAAGAACAGCTCCATTGTCCAGGATAAATATACCGGGTTGTAATAAGCTATTTAACTTAAAGGCAGGAGCGGATTAAGGTCGGTTGAGGCCCTCAACAGGATAAGTGAGAAGAAAATAATGGGTCCCTTAAAAAAAAGAGAGAGACAGGGAAAATAAAAATACATGTTAACCATTTTTTTAAATAAATAAAAAATATTATTACTATTAATGTTTTATTTCCAATAAAATTTGAATATAATATATGTATAATATAATTAATAATAGCATAATAATAATCAAAAAGTTCTGAACTAATATGTTCAACTAATTTGTTGGGGTTTTGCGTGGGCCCTTCAGAAGTCGGCGCCCGGTGCGCCCGCCGTTAAATCCGCCTCTGCTTAAAGGCAGATAATTGTAAGGACACAGCATTTAACTTATAGGAAATTAGGGTCTAGGGGATGCCCACAGGGATCTGTGTTGGGTCCCTTATTTTGGAATTTGGTTCTGAATCAATGGCTTAAATTGAGAGGTAACTCAAGAAGGGATAATGGCGAGAAGGATGCAATGGTTCTTCAGAGTCTAATCATGGCCTACTGTAAATAAATTAAGTTTCAGAAGAAAAAACAGTCATGATGTTAGTTAAAGGTCACCTTGATATCAATCGACCACCAAAAATTTTGTTAAATTGTAAGCAAATAAATTTGTTACCCAAACTAAGTATCTAGGCGTTTTATTAGATTCTAGGTTAACTTTTGTTCCACATCTGAATTATTTGATGAATAAAATTAAGCGTTTTAGTACAGCAGTAATACGAATTTCTAGATCAGAGTGGGGGTTACGTAGATCAGTTTTAAATCTTTATTATACGGCAGTTTTTCTGCCAATAGTGACTTATGTATCATCAGTGTTGGTAACTTGTTTGAATAAGATTAAGTTTAAAGCCAAGTTAAATTCTGTGCAAAGAACAATGCTTTGGTAATTCAGAGGACTTGCAGAACAGTGTCAACAAATGCCCTGCAGGTATTATCGGGCCACATGCCGTTAGATCTTTTTATAATATATAGAGCTTTCTGTTACCATATTAGGAAGCATAATAATTTCACGTGCTTAAACATTGTGTGTGACCTTAACATTCACCCTAAGGTTGAAAAGAAAAGAATATATGCGAAGTTAATGGAAATCTGGCAAGCCAGATGGATGGATAGTATTACTGGTGCGGTCACCAGACATTTTATTTCAAATGTTTCTTTTTCATGTTTTAAACTGAAGAAGTGGTTTTTTTCCTAGTATGTAGACTTCTTTTTTGTTAACAGGGCATGGTTCTTTGAATAGTAAATTATATTATTTTGGATTAAAGTCAAACCCTTATTGTGTATGTGGTGTTGAAGAAACTTGATGCCATGTATTGTATGATTGTTTGTTGTATGAGAATTACAGAGCTCAATTAAAGAATGTAATTAGTGATTTTGAGATATGGAAATTAAAATAACTACTTGTCAGATTATAAGTTTGTTGCTTTTCAAAGGTTTGCTATTTCTGTATTTCTAAAAAGAAGACAGTTATCAGCCCTGAATATTTGTAAACTAATAGCTGTTTACTGTATAGATTTTTTTTCCTCTCTCCCCCCATCCTATTCTTATCCTATTTTTTTATTTATTTAGTTTATTATTACTTTTTTTTTTTTTGCTGCTGGCACTGTGGAAATTAACATAGTGCGGGATAAATTGCCAGGGTGAGATTTAGCTGGGGGGGGGGCGTAGAGCTGTTTCCCCCCTACCATCCTGTTTTTTTTTTTTTTAGTACAGTATTTATTTATTATTATTTATTTTTTTGTTGTGTTTGCTGGTACTATGTAAGTAACTAAGTGCGGGATTGTGGACCAGGAAGGGTTTTTATTTATTTATTTTTCTTTTTTTTTTTTTTTTCTCTCAGCCCATAGGAGTAGGAAGCTTTGATTCCTGAATACCTGTGCGGGGAGGAGAGATTTATTAGTTTATTTATTAATATATATATATATATATTTATTTTTTTTTTGTAAATGTTATTTTTTACTAGGGTTTTTTTTTTTTTTTTTCTTCTGGCTCCCAAGCTTGGGCGGCTTGGGGGTTTGATTGCTGGCGTCCTCTGGTCTAGCACTTCTACCAGAGGGTGCGGGAATTTTGTGCGGTCACCACAGACAGTACAGTAGACCTAGGCCCAGCTCCACGTTCATAAGGACGAGCATCAGGTAGCAGTTATTCTAGGTGATGACTGCTCTCTGGTGGCTGGGTATCCTGTATAAGGATAATAAAATCAGGGATATTAGGTGGATTTGGACAAATGTCTAGGGGCCACCAAAGACAGTAATAATAAATAATCTCCACTCTGTCTCATAGACGTTCTGTTTCTGCTGCACACCTTTTATATAAATATTTCCGTGGGCATTGTCCTTTTGAATTTGCTTCTATAATTCCTGCTTTCTCTTCCAAACCAAATCCGAACACGTGCTGCAACCAGTGAATATCCTTTTACTGTCCAACTTGAACTTCATACGTATTTCCTGAAAATTACAATCTACAGAAATTCAAGGCTAATGTCAACAAGTATCTTCTTTCATCTTTTCTTTCATCCTTAAACTAACGCACGGTGCAGTACTAAGTACTATATATACAGTGCTTTTTTTGGGACGGTATGGCGTACCGGCACCTTTATTAACAGTGACGTGTGACATTTGGATGCAGTGCACTTCGAAATTTGTAATATTCCGTAATTTTTTTAACATGTTTACATACTATTCAAATAAGCTTAAAATAATTTAACTAAACTTACATTTTTCACTGTCTATTTTTAAGATATTTTCTACATAAAACTGTATAACCATTTTTATAATTCTAAATTATTCAGTCGGACCTCTGTTTAATAATGTCCTTTTAAGCGATTTATTTTGAATTCCCCTTGAAAGTTACATTTAAAATACTTTCCGTTGAGCAAAGAAAATTTTTCATATAGTGAACGGAAAATTAACTCGGTACGCACTGTTCGCATTTCTGGCCTTCAGGCAATTTAGACAATTAGTGCTGCTGTGCGAATTAAGAGAGCTAAAGGGATTACCATTCTACAACTTAGTGGTACCTGGTAAAACCTATCCGACCACTTGTCCCACATATGGAGAAGTCGCGCTGGTCAACAGTGAGCAGATCAAGGGGTTTTCCCAATGGGCTCTGGTCCACCTTCTACTGGCGCCTCCGTAGCCAGGTGGGCAGGAGCAACAGTGCGTAGCACACGCTCCTTGATTAGACCGGGGTTCGAGCCCTTGACCACCAAATACAGAGGATGCGGAAAGGTCAGGCAATGACCACCGCATATCCTTGGAGCAATATGGCCTTAGTTGCTAATGCTCCTAAAAACCAAAATAACAATACCTACTGCTCCTAAAAACCAAAATAACAATACCTACTGCAGTGGTGTTCAAACTTTTCCCGTACAGGGACCATTTTCAAAAAAAAAAAAAAAAAAAAATTCAAAGTTAGATTTCTTTATGCTGTTTTAGTTGACTTTCCGGGCGGGCCGTAGGTTGGACACCGCTGTGAATCAACTGTAAGTGCCCCGTTCGAGAATTAGGAGAGAGTGATTTTCTTTTACCCCGAAAAATAATCTGTTCTTTCGAGGAAGTGCGTTATCGACATTTTTCCGTAAATTTTCCCTATCTCTGTTTACATGGTCACAGTACCTGAATATCCGAATGACACTGACATTTTGGACAGTTTCAAGAAAAAAAAGAAAAGAAAAAATTCAAATTTAAGAACTTATGACAACATCGATGACGAGAGAAGAAAAACGAGGACAACGAAAACTTCTAAATATGAATTGTTGCCATTTGGTGAAAATGAAATTAGAAAATTGTCAATTACAGTTAAATGAAAGAGATGCAATTTGTGGATTTCGGGAATACCTAATTGAAAAGATGGTTTCGGAAGAATTGAATCATTTGATGGACGCTCTGAGTACGATACTAATTTCATCGAGTCAATGTGAACGAGGATTTTCACAAATGAATCTGATCGTGAGCCCAACAAGAGCTTCGTTGAAGACAAAAACAGTTTCTTCACTACTGTTTCTTAAAATTGTAGGCCTCCGCTGACCCGCTTCGATTCAGCAAATATGTCGATTCGTCCCCCATTTCCGTCGCTAATGGAGCTAAAAATTTAAAAATCAGATTAGCTATGCGTTATTCGATGCTTATCAAGGGAAAACTACAACTATTCCCATTGAAATCTATCATTTACTTTTTGTGTTAAAAAAAAAAAATATATTGCACTTCGATAGCGCACTTCTTTGTACTAAGTAACTCTCCTTTTCGTGACAAAAAGGTTGCTAAATAGTTAATAAATGGCCTCCGTAGCCGAGTGGTCAGGAGCGGGAGTAGCACTACGTTCCTTGAGTAGACCGGGGTTCAAGCCCCTGACTGCTAAATACTGTCGATCTGCCAACCAGCGTGGCAGATTATGGTCCATTTCCCTCAACATGAATTGTTGAGGAGGCTTCCATCCTGCAGTAGGTTGATAATGGCTGCAGTTTTTTTTTTTTTTTAATTTTAGTTAATAAATTACCTTTATAGGTCATTTATAAATTTTACGACAAGAAGTATTTTCCAGTGTTGAGGCGGCGGTGGTGGGTAGGCACCTGCGCGAAGTCTTGCACGGCCCTCACCTGCCAGTCGCTTCTCCCCCAAGAGTTTAGTCGCTTCTCCAGGAAGAAGTCTGAGTCGCTTCTCCCATCCTTGCCATTGACAACTGGAAAGACTCAAATAGACAACGTTTTCGTTAGTTCCTCAGTTTTAGGTCAAGCCGGGGTATTCGAAACTTTTTTTCAGTTACCATAAAGCCCTCTATTTGAGATATTACACCCATTAGTGACTACGGACCCTTCATCCTGAGTGCCCGGAACTCAGTAGTTGACCGATTTATTTACTTATTTTACTCACATTTTACTTATTTTTTTTATATACTTGAATAATAAATTTATGCTTAATAAACTGTTAATGTACTAAATTTGTTGTTCTTAATCCAAATTACCACTAAAGTAACAATATCAGGGGAAAAAAAAAAAAAAAAATTCAGAGTACTTTTCATATCCTTTTAATTTTCAATTTTTCCTGATAGCAAAGAATGAGTACCGGCACCTATTCTTTTACAAAAAAAAAAAAAAAAAAAAAAAAGCACTGTATAATATATATATCGTCACTGGGTTCAGGTGTTAACAGTGACTATCTACTCACCGAGCAGGTCCAAGTCAGGATGGAAACCATTGGATAGTGGCAAACATATGGTAATAGCAGCATACTTTTCCATTGGAGAAACACACACACACACACACACACACACACACACACACACACACACACACACACACACTATATATATATATATATATATATATATATAGTGTGTTGCCCCGAGTTGCCATTGTATTGTATATATATATATATATATATATATATATACAATACAATGGCAACTCGGGGCGAAGTGCTTCCACAATATGAATCGATGCACTAAGTAGCAAACCCAGTTTGCTCAAAACTGTGTACAGAAAGAGGCTAAGCACGAATTTTATTATTAACACGATATGCACAAATCGTGCTAATAATAAAAACACTTCTACACTAAATGATCGAAATACAAAAACATTATATATCCAAATACCCAGTAAAACTTGGCAAACTAATTATCTCTTAGCTGAGTGTCTGAATCCCCTTTATCATATTGTCATCATTTGCCAAAATCCACTGACTTCCCATTTAATTTGAAGGAATGGATGGTGCAATGGGAAGTGTGTGTGTGTGTGTGTGTGTGTGTGTGTGTGTGTGTGTGTGTGTGTGTGTGTGTGTGTGTGTGTGTGTGTGTGTGTGTTGACTGGTGCTGTATAAGTTTGCTTTCTTTTGTAATATGCCTCTGCCAATGTTAACTACACAATTTGTACATTTATACAGTTAAATTAGCGATTTGTTTATTTTAACAAAATTAAAATTGATGACCATTTAATACTATAAGCACTGATATTTTAAACATCATCATCATCCATTTTCAATTGGCGCCTCCGTAGCCAGTTGGGAAGGAGCAGCAGTGCGTAGCACACGCTTCTTGATTAGACCGGGGTTCGAGCCCGTCACCACCAAACACGGAGAATGCGGAAAAGTCAGGGAATGACCACCAAATATTCCCGGAGCAATATGGCCTTAGTTGCTAATGCTCCTAAAAACCTAATAACATCACATCACATCACCATTTTCAATCCACTGCAGGATGAAGGCCTCTCCAGCAACTTTCCAGTTCCTTCTGTTTTGAGCACTGGACATCCATTTACTACCCACAAACTCATGAATTTCATCTATCCATCTCCGCCTTTGTCTTCCAGGTTTTCTTCTAGCTCCTCTTGGATACCATTCTGTTATTTTCTTAGTCCATCTGTCATCATGTCTTCGAGCTATGTGTCCTGCCCAAGACCATTTTAGTTCTTTAGTTTTGATAAAAATGTCCTTTACTTAAGTTTGTTGCCTAATCCATGTGTTTCTCTTCTTATCTAACAGTCTGATTCCCAATATGATTCGTTCCATTCTTCGCTGTGTAGTTCTCAGCTTCTCTTCCATTCTTTTGGTGAGTGCCCAAGTTTCACTTCCATAAGTCATGATGGGGAGTATACATTGGTTCATTATTTTACGTTTCAGACAAACTGGAATATTGCTCTTCAGTATGTGACTATATTTCCTGAATGCTATCCATCCAAAATTTATTCTTCTCTTGACTTCCAGCCATTTATCATTATTACAGCTAATGACTTGTCCCAGATAAGTATATGACTCCACCTTTTCAATTACTGCTCCTTCAATCATTATTTCCCTTTCTGTGGTATACTTGTTCATCATTACTTTTGTTTTAGTCATATTCATCTTTAGTCCAAAATCCTTACTAGCTGTGCATAACTGATTAAGATTTTCCTCTAATTCTTTGGCATCATGGCTTATGACCACAATGTCATCTGCAAATCGTAAATGGTTTAGGTACTCTCCGTTCACACTGACTCCTTTCTGCGACCAGTCTAATCTTCTGAAAGCTTCCTCAAGGACAGCAGTAAACAGCTTCGGAGATATTGTCTCTCCTTGTCGAACTCCTTTCTCAATTTTAAATTTCCTACTGTCTTTGTCTAGTCTTAATAAAGGATGTAGCACTCTCGTATATTTTCTTCAAAATCATAATATATGGGGTATCAATGGCTTGTCTTTCCTGATTTTAAACATACTTCTATTATTATATCTTTATTGTTCATTATTAGAAGATATATTAAATTTCATTACAAATTTAATAAACAAATACCCATTATTTCTAAACAGACCAGCGGGTTTAAATATGCAGTGTTTAGGTGTATTTTAGAGGAGAAAGTATCTAATAGACTAGTAAAATTATACCGGCTGACCATTTGGAAACCGCTTGTCCACAATGCGAACCTTTCCTAGGATTTTTCATTTCGTAGGCCCCTCGAATTAACTGGTTATTTTTCGCCTTGAAAAACTGATATGACGGTCTTCAGAAAAACAGTATATACAAAATGCGCATCACAGTTATGCAGATCTCACCAAGCTTCACGTAGTTAACTGCTCACTCCTCCATTTTGAAATGGTTCATGATGTGCATATTTTATAGACATCGTTTTCATTTCTAGGCTTTTTTTTTTTTTTAAGCTTTCACAACAAAATTTCTCTTAACTTTTGAGCCTTCTGCTAGCAGAAGCATCAAAACTTATTTCATTCATTATTCGTTCTCCAGCCACGGAAAAGGAAGAAGAAAACATATGAGAAGCTTGAAATTTGTATAGCAGGATTTCCTGTATCACCGAGCACGTCTACTGCACTCTCCGTTACTAAGTTTCATTGACTATGTGTTATGGAGTCGTAATTGAAACCGCCACAGTTGTTGGGTTATTGCTTGACTAGTTATTCCATCGGATGAAAGAAAATCAAACATTCAGAGTCAGGAAATGGCCTTTTTTTTGTTGCTCTGGCGAATGCTGTGGCAGTTTAGCGTACAGCATACTATTTCTCGTGCCCATTAGGCATTTTCTACAGATTTCTTTTGAGATGGTTACTACCGACACATTTAAGATGAAGCATGTAAGAAAATGTCCATAATTTGAAATTCTACGGAATTATCGTTTGGATCATTTTTATAATAATAGAATAGAGTTTTCAAACTGTGCCAGTGTTTTCCAATTGTAGTGTTAATCCTGGCTTCATACAGTGCTGCATGAAGGCACGATGATATCGCAATTCGCATGCATTTTATATTGCATTACCAAATTACTATATCTGCTGATTCTGAGACATTACATCCATATCATGGAGAGAACAAAAAAAAAAAAAAAAAAAAAAAAAACACCACAGTCGCAACTACCGCATATGTTATCTGCTTATGGAGGTAGACTTTGGATACCTTTAGACTTTTAGTTTATAGAATTTTGATTATCTGTACAATCTGCTAGTAGCTGATCGTACACTAAGAAAGCGCCCTCGTGGGTAGCATAGTTGGTAGGATCGTCGTCTTCCCCACACCGGGAGGAAAAGACCTGGATTCGAATTCCATCGATGACGGGAAGAATTTTAATGGTCTTTTTCACAACGTGGCTGAGTTAGTCGGTCTCAGGCGAGTGTAGCATGGTTTTTCCTCCCGGAAACTCGATTTCTTCCAGCAAATAGAAAATCGACCTTAAAACACACGCAATTTACCGATAATATACATGGAGCAACATGGCCTTATTTGCCGATGCCCCTAAAACTCAACAGCACTAAGAAAGATCCTGATTAATTGTCAGCGGTAATTCATTCTTGATTCTGAGGACGTGATGGGTGACTACGAGATCTGTTGAATTATTGTTCCGGTTTACATAGAGAAAGAACTACTGCCCCTTTAAGGATTGCATAACGAAACACCCATAATTTAGTTTTTCCAAACACTAAGCCACTGTTTCTCAATTGTGTTTTTTTTTGTTTTTTTTTTGCATTCACGGACCATATAGTCTATTTCCGCATGTCATTGGAAACAAATTCATCTGGGTGTATTTCTGTGTATTAGTAACTGGAATTTTTTCCCATTCCGCGGACTAGCAGTGGTCCGCAGATAACTCTTTAACAGCTGTTGCTTTATGAGGCCCCGGCAAGCCATAGCTTATGCGAAACTTGTACAGAATGTTATTCAGTAATTGTATAATAGCTTAACTATTGTTTTCAAGTTTGGTTGTTCTTAAAAAGATATATAATAGCACACTTTTTCAGAAAGGGAAATGAGTGATCAGAAAATCCAGAGTGGAATCGTGGATTTAGATTAGAATCACGGATTTAGATAGCTTCATATACCAAGCCATTCGATGAAGTTTAATTATGGATCCCACACGAGGGGGGGGGGGAGAACTCATTGTGTCCGCTACTTATATTTTTTATTTATTCATTTTATTTATTATTATTCACTACAAGTTGTCCTTTTGACTTAATTTATTCATAGGATTTGAACGTTTGGCATCATCATCAGACTTCAGTTGCTTTGCTTTTTCTTCTACACAGTTATTTGAAATGTTGACATGTGTGTATATGTATAGGGCGGCACCTAGAACGTCTGTTCAACTCCGCCTCGTGTCTCTGTGAAGAACAATATCACTACAAATGCAGAGATATGTGTGTGTATTCTGTGTGTGTTCTGTTTATACTTATGTTCTAGCCACTTGGCTACCCAAAAGCATCAGTCACCTGGACAGATGATTCTGGGTACTCGTCCACACCACGGGAAGGTAGACCAGTTCCATTAGAGTACGTAATGTCTCAAGAGAGACTCTGACCTACCTGACGTTGCCAAAAGATGGGCCAGATTCCTCCGGGGGCCCATTCCAGAGGGAAAAAAAAGGAGCGAGAGAGGGGGAAAAATAATAATAAAAAAAAACATTAGTGCAAAAAAAAAAAGACACGTTGAGATAAAAAAAAAAAAAATAAAATAGTAAATAAATAAAAAAAGAATAATAATAAACAAATAGTAAAAAAAATAATAATAATAAATAACAGAGTGGTGCTGGTCGACAAAAAAGAAAAAAAAAAAGTAGTCTTCGATAAGTACTCTTGTATCCAGGATAATTCAGATGTTGTATAGTTTTCAAGTTTGGTTGTTTTGAGAACTGGTGACCTTTAGGATCAGTGCAGTGACAATTCTTGCGTACCTGAACCATAGAAGAAAATATATTGAATTTTGATGCAATTATGCTGAAGGCGCCTCCGTAGCCAGGTGGGAAAGAGCAGCAGTGCGTAGTACACGCTTCTTGATTAGACCGGGGTTCGAGCCCGTTACCACCAAATACGGACGATGATAAAAGGTCAGGGAATGACCACCTCACATTCCCGGAGCAATATGGCCTTAGCTAATGCTCCTAAAAACCAAATAACAACAATTATGTTGAATTCATGAGCAGCTCAGCACTGCGCAGAAATTTCTGAGTGTTCCCTGAAAGTACATGTTTTTTCATCCGGATAGCAGAGAAGCAAACTATTGTCCCGCTTACACAGGTGTATTTGGTGGATTGTTTTCTTTCGCTACTCCGGCGTTGATTCTCTTTCTGCGAGCAAACACCTCTGAGGCAAAGAGCTGAGAGATGGTTCTTATTCTGCAGAAGCATTTCCTCCCGCCCTGGAGAGAGAGATCTGGAACGCCAGTTCGGAGCTTCACTCTAAGATCGTTGTAGATTGCACAGTTAAAGAGCAGCTGACTTCAATCTTTTGTATTCCCGCAGCTGCAGAGATCGGTGTGATGCAAGCGAAACTGATAGTTTTTGATTGAGAGAGACATGTCCAGTTACCAGAGTACCAGAAAGAAAGTTTCCATAGTTAAAGGAGTACCAGGTTTTAACCGATTTAGTAAGAAGGTCACATCAGGCAGGAATTTTCTTAGGAACTGGCTGGATATGAGCAAATTTCGAAGAAGAAGAAAAAACACCTTTGGAATAAGAAAGTGAAAAAAAGTCAGCAAAGAATAGGAGTAAGTTCAGGAGCGCAGGTTTTGAGAACAAGTGGATACTGTATTTCTTTATTCTTGCAGAAAAACTATATATACACGTAGTAGTAGTAGTATAGAACTTAAACATAAGTTAACAGTTTAATATAATGCCGCTGTATAATCTTTACCTTGGTTTGTTGGTTAAAATAGGGCTCATTTTAAATATGACCTGGTCGATTCTTGTTGATTGCAGATTACCTGGATAAGAAATTTCCTTTGGGAACTTGGATAGCTTGAAGATACCTTGTGCATCAGTCATACGTGCCATTAACTGAGCAATGGTCAGATTGTTTCTGATGCTAATTTGCTTTCTTGGCGTCAAAATGTAGTTTTTTTTTTTTTTTTTTATGAAAACCCCAAACATGAAAGGTATCAAAACCTATAGTACTTAGTACCGTGCATGGGTTGAAGGAGAAGTATGGGGGGAGGGGGATTCCGGAAACTTTGCTCTGGAGACTAAACATGGGTTTCACCACTTCAAGCCTCCAATAAGCAAAGTGGTGGTATTTCACCGGTTGATGCAAGTCATCTACCACCTATAGGAGTCAGGATTTTATTTATTTTATTTTTTTTTTCTGAGCGTTGTTGTATATGACTTATACTACAAAATACATTATAGAAAAATCTTCCTAATGAAACTCGCAACCCAAATCTTCACTTATCCGAAACGAAATTAAACTGTAATAACTTCGTTGTAGAGAGAAAGCACAAGGAGATTGAAACAGTATAACCGTGGTTGTCATAAATACATCACCTTTTAATGTATTCTTTTGGCAAGAAAATTTAGTTTTTCCTTTCGTACGCAACCTGATGTACGAGTTGTTTTGTATGTATTTCTTTAATGTAACAGATATTGGAGTGCCTATTACGTTTGTCTTTTCATTATTTGATATCACACAAGAGAATCTACTACAACCTCTTTCAAGCTATTTTCAGAGGGGGGGATGGCTTATCGGTATATGCACATATTTTGTCATGGTCTGTGGGGGGGGGGTTTCAATGCTGTATATATATATATAATTTATATTTAGATTTATTCCCCTATTTATTACTCCCCACTTGCGTGTCTGACTTTCAACTTCACAGAAGACTTCAGGTTTTGGGGGGGGGGGAACTTCTAGATGTATATTATTCCCTTCGGATGGGCTTGTGTCCAGTACAACAAATAATTACACAAATGTTATACATAAAAACAAGTTTATTATGCATATTTACAGTTAAATCATAACAAATCTCATTAAGAATAGAATTTCACTGTTTCAACACCAAGGTACTTACAACATATCCAGTCTCTTCCTATCTAACAGGCTCTTTTACAGAATTTTTTTTTTTATCTCACCTTTCTCATTACGCATACACAGGTTAAATAGTTACACTCTTTATATGCTCACCTTATTTCTGCTCCTATTACAACACAATCAAATCATACCTCATAGGTGTCAATAACATTTTTTATCATTAAAGTTAAATATATCATTGATCATATTACTTTTATGTATCATCATAACTACCAATTTATTCTTTAATTCCCTATTCCTCTTTCTTATATATTTCTTTAACCATTGTCAGTTACAGAACTTGATCACCAAAATACAATGTTACATTCAAACACACCTTTTAAGGGTTGGCAATATACATAAATTTTATCTCCACACATTTAATATTTCTATTTTTACTACAATTCCTTCCGTTCACTTTCTCATCTACATTACTATCCTACTTATTCCAAATTACTGCCTAAACCAACCATAATTGCCTTAGAGTAGATTTTGCTCCTATTAGGTTCACCCATCTAATCTTATCTTTATCATTAAATTCCCCAATATCGTATTACAGTCCTTTCACTAGTATTTAACTTACAGTATTTTCAAAATAACTTTCTCTTACTTAATTTCTATGGTCAGGTGTCTTCATAAGGGCCTTCTATCCTATCCTTATCCAGAGCTGCTATCTTCCGCCATCCAGGGCAACATCTTACAGCTTCCAGGGCATCATCATAAGGCGTTCGCAACTGCTACTCCGCTTTCAGGATCTGCTACTTTGCCTGTAAGGACGGCTACCTTCTGTTCAAGGGTTGTTACTTTGCCTTTCAAGACTATTTCAGGATGTTATCGCCTTCCTCGGTGGACTGGGTCTTCTAAGGGAATCTTCCTTTCTCATTCTCACTGTTTGCAGAACTCCCTTTAACTACCCCCTTCACGTTCATCTCCTAATTTCTCACTCACTTACATTACTGATAACCTCACGTCGATTTTTTTCGTCGGCTATTTCTTCATCTTTCAAGCAACTCTTCCCGACTCACCCTTTCACTAGCACCGCTCAAAAAGTTCTCCCCTCTCCTTCTCTTCCTTTTTCACTCTCCATCCACAATTTGCCCCGGAGTTTTCCACGCCTCCCCACAGTGTTTTCTTCCAATCACTCTTTCTTTTTCATTTTTCTCTTTTCATTTGTTGGAAGGCCTAGTTCAGCCTGCCCCGTAGCACGTGATTCTCTATACCCCTTTCTTTACAACCTGTTGACATCCGTTGTGTTCTTTGATGTCGGCCGAATACTCCAAAACAACTCTTCCTGTCTCATAACAGCTTGTCTCTATTGCACTCAAAAAAACCACAAAACGTGACACTGGATACCATAGCGTCTATTTTTAGAAACTAATGTGTGCTGTTCAGAATACGTTTCCGGTGTGTGACCCCTCATAAACCTTAAGTTGTTTGTTTGCTATAGACCCCATGCAGGTTTGCCATAGTTTATCCTTGTATATACCCTAGTATAACGGAAGTTAAGGCTGGACACTGCCCTCATTTCTACTGCTATTTAATTTTTATAACTCCTTCCAGAATAATTCTTATTTCTGTTTGCGATGTTACCACCTTATTCTACTAGCGGCAGGATCCAAAAAAAAAAAAAAGGAAAAACCCATTTCTAAAGTCTTTATAAAAAAATTTATTTATTTATTTTTTTTTTTTCCCCTTTTTTGTAAGATTTTCGGATCTTACAGGTCCATGTCTAAGAAACCCTGTTGTTAATCCTAGTAAAATGTTTTCTCAGTGCACTTTAGTTACCGAATCAATTACAAATAGGAATTCTGAGAGAGAGAGAGAGAGAGAGAGAGAGAAAGAGAGAGAGAGAAGGAAAAAACAACAGTAGTAACTGTTCCCTACCTCGTTACAGATATGTTCTGTAATACTTATGAGAATCCCGGTTACACTGATCAGGAAAAAAAGGGTCACGTTTCTGACATTTGACAACGTTCGAAAATGAAGTTGTTGCTTGTACGATGTCACATTCCTCGTAACACGGTTATGCTGTTGTGTTTTTTTTTTTTTTTTTTTGGCTTCTCACTTCAGTGGAGTCTTCAGGAAGTTCAAGTTGGCTATTGGCTGAATCTGCTGACAAAGAATAAAAAGGAAAAATGCAATTCTAAATTGAAAAATCTCCGTGTTTTTTTTTTTTTTTCATTAAGAAAAAAAAATTGCCTTGTGAAACTTTACAGGGTAATATTTGGAGTTTCACATAGGTTGCGTATATATATCCGTACATGTATATTTTAATAATGTATTAATTATATGCGTACTTAATTCCTCTTCAGCAGTATCCAGTTTCCTATTTTTTTTTTTTTTTTAATTTTTTTCATGTTTAAACGGAGTTCATCCTTCTGACGAACTCTAGTTTAAACGTGACTACATGCAATTTGCACGATATGTACAAATCTGCCGCCTTTATTTCTGAGGCAAGTACATTATCCACTGGACCAATCCGGCAGTTCGGATTAACATTTTGGCTTAATGCTAGAGACGATTGTTCTGTAGAAATTATAGTGATCAGAGCTGTTGTATTATCCAATAATAATAACGAATTCCCCTTGAATAATTTAGGCTATGTACATAACCTTCAAAAACCGGAATTTGCTAGGTCCCGAAGATTCTACAATTATGAGGTTTTACTGCATAACATGTGTAAGACCGTCTTGATGACAGCGTGATTGTACCAAGGTTCGTGCCGCTCTCTTTATACAGTACTTCATGTTTTCATTTTTGATACGCTGATGGAAGACAGAAGGTAACATGACCATTATAAGCCAGGTAACCGCCAGCGTATATCGACAGTTGAAGTGGACACAGTAAAAAAACGCCACGTTGTGGAAAAAAAAAATCCGTAAAAATTCCTCGCGTCACGTCGTTGAAGGGTTCGAACTGAAACCTTTTCCATACGCGGAGGATACATTCTAAACAATGTTGACATACTGTACCAGCATTATGACCAGCTTTGGGATAGGTGCCCTATTGTATAAGCATGACAAAGCTCCATTTCACAAAGTACAGTTAATATAATGGTGGGTTAAAGAAGAGGATAATGTGGTGAAACTACTATTTTCAGCCAAAATCTAAATACTGATTGAAGATATTTGGGACGTTTTGGAACAATTGAGAGCCAGAAAAACATTTTAGTTGAAGCAGAGAACTAGGCACTGCTCATACGAGAATAGTGGAGCGGGAGGGTTATTGGTGTTATTAAAGCCTGTGGGAATCATATATTGTTATTATATGTGTAATATAACCCAAGCACTAACTTTATATTTTTCCTTCATATATAGTGTTGACTTTTGTTCAACTTTTTTTTTCCATCACGCTTTGGGCTATTAGTTTATACGAGGGCAGGGGTGCCTATTTCTAACCTAATTTCTCCTCCTGCTGTTAGCTAAACTGCTATACCATTGTCTGTGACCACAACACACATAACTCTAGCAAGAACCACTTCTTTTTCTTACTTTCCTAGTTCCGAAAGTCCACGTTGAAGTTTCTTGTTGGTCGTCATACATTTTGACATTGAGAGTAATAGGCTTTTCATATGATGATATCTTGAAGATGGATTTCCATATCAGTCACATTTGAATTTATTGGTGGTTTTTGCTGCCCGATTTGTGTTTTCATTTCCGAATATTCAAGAATAGGCTGGAATCTAGCAGAATTCAAAGCATGTTGCCTTCCTTGCAGCTGAATCAATTCGGATCTGATTTGTTTTCAGCAGGGGATGATAGTGTTTCATTTTATACTGGATGATAAAGCTTAGAGTCGGAATAAATTATGTGCTTTCTCCTGGTTTGAGAATATAAGTGCTTAATAGTCAAGTAGTTAGAAACAAAAGGTTCCACTGAGAAATTGCTGACCTCTGGTTGAGAAGCAAAAACAGTGAAAGCATTTAAGAACGTTGCAAGCAACTACTGTTTTGTTAGGATTACGCAAACATATAACGCTTCGAGAAACGGACTGGTTGTCGTATGGTAGGCCGCCTTAGCCTAGTGGTCAGGCGCACGGGTGCATAAGTACACGTGCCTTGAGTGACCGGGGTTCAAGCCCGTGAATGCTGAATACGATGCTGTTTCTTGTATTCTGTCTATCTTGTGAACTCCTCTGACCGTTTGGTCGTCCTGGAGTATAAACAGAAAATTTATTTATTTTTTATATGTTTATTTGTATGCAGAACTGGAAGTGGAACTGAGTTAGCATTATGATGTAAGTACAGGTCAGAAAATGATGTGTAATTTGAAAATCTTAAATTCTTTTTAGATCTCACAACTCGGAGTGCATAAACTAATAACAATAAAAGTAGTGTAATTTAAAAATCTTTTAAGTTAAATTCTAATAAAATTGTGTAATTAATAAAAAAAAAAAAAAACATGTGAAACAAACACAGATACATACTTTACTCATGCTCAGGTCCATAGCAAGTTAAAATAGTTACGTATGCTATAAAATTCTATATAAATATATTCACATCTGTTTCACGCGGTGGTAACATCGGTTTAACGAGGCCCGGATTATCGAGACTTTATTACAATATTGTCTTAACACTTCCCCCGGTCCACATCAAATTTGCTCACGGCGCACCGTTTCAGAAACTACAGTGAAGCACGAAAATGAAGGATTATGTGTATTTGAACTGCTGATGCCCTATTTTGAAGCTGTTCTGTAGAACATCATTTACATACAAATGATGTCTGGAGCCTCAATTTGTGTTCATGCGACAATGACTTTTTTTTTTTTTTTTTACCTTTCCACATGAGTAATTAAAGAATTTAATGCGAATTAATAGAAAAGTGCGCATTATGGTTACTGTGGATCTCGTGAAAGCTACGAGTATTTCATTATACAAAAATAGCCTAACTGGGTGTATGAGTTGAACAATAGTGTAGTGTGCGTTTCCATGGTGATTCACTATAGGTTGCCAACTAAAAAGTCAAGTAGACGACAGGCACCCTTAGATCTCTCAACGAAAGTGTAGTCTAACTGCTGTTGAAGGAAGTAGCATTTAATTCACTGCTCACAGACTGCTGGGTGCGTGTAGCCTGTAGCTGTTTATCTTGTATTAAATCCCTTATAAGTGTTCTATATAGTTGGTGGGGTTGCAGTTTTAAACAGTTGCGATGGAAGAAAAGATATGCACTTGAAATAGTTTGTGTAGCGTTTGTCTGAAACTTCTTTCTGGACCAACTGTAAATTTCAAAAAATTCTCTCGTATCCACCGTTGATCAGTACTGTAGTGTGCAGTCATCATCATCAGCCATTTTCAATCCACTGCAGGATGAAGGCCTCTCCAGCATTCGTGTGCTGGAGGGTTTGGTCTTTATCTCTTCACGCTGACCAGGCGTCTTGAAGAGAACCACTCTACACGTTCGTTGCCGCCTAAGTGACGTAACAGGGCTTGCCATCGAGAAGGTGTGCATGAGTGGATTTTAGGGAAGCAGGCCAACCGGACTTCTAAATCGTCTGTAATAGAAAGATATTGGATCCATCAGTGTTTTAGACTGAGTGTCTGATAACACACAGAATACCTGTTCCCCTCTAAGCCCCAGTGTGCAGTACTACCGCACAAATCAGTAGTAGTGACGTCTCAGATGATAAAAAAAAAAAAGGCCAAACCTGGGACAACAAACTAAAAGTAAAAAAGATGGGGAGTGTGTTAAGGTAGTAAAGAGTACAAAATTATTTAGTATGAACTATGCTTATAGCAATATTACCGGTGCTAATAAAATTAGGAAGTTTGAACTCTTGGTTAGGAAAACTACCGTTCAATGTAATAGGACTAACCGAAATTTAATGTCACCCGGATATAAGGAATAATGAGTTTTGCTGTTCATGATCAATATATTTAGGAAGGATAGTCTTGTTACTTGTAAAAAGTAGCTGTGTAAGACAAGAGTATTCTCAGATTAGGAACTAACATAATCGAGCACTGAGTTTGGGTAGTAAGGGAGTAAAAATGAGAGTGGAAACATCAATTTATTCCTGGGAAATAACTCCAGTTATTTAAAATTAAAGGAGGAAGATAGGGAATTAGGGTTGCGCTCGAGGTAGATATGACGTTCTCCGTGCAGAATGACAAGGCCGAACCACGGTTATCGTTGGTGTTTGCCACCCGCGAAAGAAAGAAAGGAAAGAAAAGGCGTCCCCCATTATTTACTAACTCACACCTTTCAGAACCTTAAATACCACTGTCAGGTTCCTGTGCAGCCATCTGGTCTCGAGACTTCCTAACCCACAAAACTGAAGCCTCTGTAGGAATACGTTTTTTTATGCAATTTGACCTTGCTCCTCCTCACTGCACTTATTCCATGAGATGCACATCCTTCCCGAAATGAGTTCCACAAACCCGTATACTGTACCCAAAATGCGGCTTTACATAATTAAACAATGGTCCATTTTTTCCTACTATCAAAATCCCTTTACATTATAGATAAAATATCATGTGTTGTTCTGGATTTTTGAAAGAACATGTCGGATTGTAAAATCACTCCTAAGTCTTTATCATTATCAACTATTTTAAGTTTATTGCTTCCCAAATGATAAGACAGTTTGAAATTACGATCACCTTATATTTATCACTGCACTGTTATTGTTCAGACCAACTGAATAGTTTTAGCCTTGTTGAAGTAGCATACCTTGGTCACTTTCGTTTGCCACCTTGACTTTTGTATCATTACCACACTTTAATATCAAACATTTTTTACCTTTATCAGTCTTTTTAACAAATATCAAAAGATAAGGGACTAGGTAGTGAATCGATAGTACCCCACTCGTGACCCCAGGTATGCTCAGAACAGTAGCCGCTTAACATTTTAACTAAGCTTTTATCTATCGCAATTAGTATCTTCTCACGAAAATCATTATTCCAATTTATACAATAGCAATTAATTAGTAAAAATAATAAATACACGAGCCATAATACTTTACGAATTTTAAATACACTATTAGGACAGTCAATGAAAATACACTACCGTATTCTTCGTTCATAATAGTGAATTGCAATAAAGGGCATCGATTTAATTGTATCTCATATTGTGATTACCTTCACAACGAGTTATTATGTATTGCACTACCTCGAATAAGTAACGCTTTACCAATGGAGAAGACTATTGTTACTTATTCTCAGCGGATACCACCACCACATACGACACCGTTTCAAGGCTTGTTGACCTATCGTCGGTGGGTCGGCAGGTACCCTGGTATTGCAATCATGCCAACCCAGTTATGAAGTATAACTCCACAATATGAGAGATCTCTTATATTGTGGAGACCCAACTGTAAATCTCCGGGGCTCCATCTCCTACTGGATAGCACTGTCCACAAACTATTGAGCAGAATGGGACTGAAAGCCTGTCGTCCCAGAAGAAGCCATTAGTTTGAAATCGGAGTTGGTTTTAGCAGCCGAACAAATGTTATTTTCTCAGGCGAATTTAATCTTCGTGTTCTGATGATGCACCGTATTAGTTTGTCAGTGGGTGAAAATTTGAGTGATCCATCTTGATTGTTTTCAAGTAACAGTGAATTTTTGTGCAGTAAGGTGGTGTGTAGATGCATCTCTATCGAGTTATCTTGTTAATGGGACCACTTCCACATGCTTCCCACCTCCGTAGCCAGGTGGGAAGGAGCAGCAGTGGTAGCACACGCTTCTTGATTAGACTGATTTTTGAGCCCGTCATCACCAAATACGGAGGATGCGGAAAGGTCAGGGAATGACCACCGCATATTCCCGGAGCAATATGGCCTTAGTTGCTAATGCTCCTAAACACCAAATAACTAACAAACAAACTTCCACAGGCAGTGAATGCAAATACTTTGTTCTGTTTTCCTGCTGTCATCACTTCTGCCAGTTGGATAACTGGCGGAAGTGATGACAGGAAAAGCGAATAAAGTATACAAAACATCTTGCTTACTACACAGAAACATTGCATTTTTCAAGAACCTCATGTCATTGCACGAAAAGTAAACATTTTTATTATTATTATTATTATTATTATTAGCCATATGGTACAAGGAAGCCTGAAGCTTATGCTGCACCAGCCAAAAAAAAAAAAAAAAAATTCCCCAGTTACCCCCGTGTGTGTGTGTGAGAGAGAGAGAGAGAGAGAGAGAGAGAGAGAGAGAGAGAGGGGTATCACCAAGAAAGAGAAGAATGATGATTTTTTTTTTGTATTCCTTTATCATTTTCTAGCAGTGTTATATAAATTATTTGTTCTTGGTCGAAGGTTGTGTTTGTGTCAGGCTACGAAAATACTTCATATTTAAAATAATCTGCTGACAGTCGTGATCTGAAACCAGGGATGTGATTTAATGTTATATGTAAAGGAGGGCCCTCGAAAACACTGCATACAAATATCGCAGGGAAGAATTAAAAAAAAAAAAAAAAACTTGGCCAGCTGCACCTGTATTACTACTTTATTTTTGATTGTAATCCCAATATAAAACATTTACTTAATACTGTAATGGTTTCGTTGTGGCAATCCTTTATGAATAGTGTACGTAAAAGTCGTTTTTTTTTTCTTTTTTTTTTTTTTCAATATATAGTCTATCAGTTCGCATTGTTTTGTCATCAAAATGATTATTAGACTGTAGTTGTAATGACTTTTTAATAGAAATTTCCAAATTTTTGTTGGGCATTTCGATTTTTCTTCTTTTTACCTTTTTTTTTTTTTTTACCTGCTATATACAGGGTCATTATAAAGTCCTTGTGCAGTTTTAAATTTTTATAACTTCCGTTGTATACATGATAAAATCAATCTGTAAAGAGGGGGTAAGGGAAAGAATTTATTACAGTTTTACATACATTTATTCTTGGGATTGTTAATTCTCAACATGTCCACTATCATTACTTGTACTAACTGAGATACGATTCCGAAGTTCTGCAAATACGTTTTGCAGCTGATTTTCAGTAATACCATGAATCACATTAGTTATTAGTCCGAAGATCGTCCAAATAGCGAGGTTTTGTTGAATAAACAATAGTCTTAACATGTCCCCATAGAAAAAAAATCCAATAGGTTCAAATCTAGTGAGCGTGGTGGCAAAGAGATCGGTCCACCTCTTCCAATCCATCTGTTCGGAAAATTTTCATTCAGAAACTGCCTAACACTGAGAGCAAAGTGACAAGGTGCACTATCTTGCTGAAACACTGTATGACCTATAAGTCCTAAACATGTTAATTCAGGAATAAAGTAATTTTGCAACATTTCCCAATAACTCTCACTATTAACAACCCGTCTTTGGCCTTCCAGGTCATGTTTTATCACTGACGGAACCTGTTCCTTTAAACCTTTTCATCCAGTTAGTTATGGAATTCCTGTGTGGTGCATCTTTGTAATGGGTTCTAAATATTTTTTGTACTGCGATTACAGACTTTAACTCGGCCAACCACAGCACACAATTTACTTTCTCTTCTGTTGAAGCCATTTGGTCAAGCCTAATTCTGCAAAAAAAAAAAAAAATAAATAAATAATAATAATAAATTTTTTGCTAAACTACAATAAAATAAATGAATCACTCGTAGTACATACAATCCGTAATAAACGTTAGAAATGTAATTTAGTGAAGTTTAGTATAAACTTCACTAAATTATTACTACATTTCTAACGTTTATTACAGATTGATTTTATCATGTACAGAACGGAAGTTATGAAAATTTAAAACTGCACAAGAACTTTATAACGACCCTGTATAAGAGATTTTTATATTGATCGGCCTTGGGCTGTGGATTACATACCTAAGAAGTATACCACTTCATGCTTTTGAATTTAAACTTAAGATAGCATATATGTCCATATTCACTATAGGTTTCCAGACATCTTTTACTATTGATACCATCCGTGCAACAGTCTCATCACTCTACGTCCGCTCATTTTACCATCCTCCGAGACAGTGGCCTACCTACCTGCCGTGATGTGCGCTTCCCTTCCAATGTGCACGTGACAGAAGCCTTAATTACAAGTGGTGGACAGAATCGCCCGAAGACAGGGGGACCTTGTAATATTTATGGCAGCGAGAGGTAAGTGTTGCTGTACACTGTGCAACTGATCATTTTTAAATGCCAGTGGATTTCGATTTTCTAAAATACTGCGGAAGCTGAAAAATTGAAGTTGCTCAATTTTGCGTGTTAATATCACACAAACACCAACTAAGCAGACAGATAACTTTTAGCTACAATATATTGCGAAAGTAATGTTTCAGAGCACCTTTTAATGATTATTTAATAACGTGGGTCCACTTTGGCTGTAATTACAGACAATACCTTCGTCAGTAGAAGTCGAACTAATTTTTGATAGTTGGATAAGAAGAGAAACACATGGATTAGGTAGCAAACTCAAGTAAAGGACATTTTTATCGTAACTAAAAAACTGAAATGGACTTGGGCAGGACACATAGCTCGAAGACATGACTACAGGTTGACTAAGAAAATAACAGAATTGTACCCAAGAGGAGCTAAAAGAAAACCAGGAATACAACAACGGAGATGGACAGATGAAATTCAAGAGTTCGTGGGCAGTAAATGGATAGCCATTGCACAAAACAGAAGGAACTGGAAAGTTGCTGGAGAGGCCTTCATCGTGCAGTGGATTGAAAATGGCTGATGATGAATTCAAACCAAGGTACTATAGGCTGTGGGGCATGACATGATTCATTGTCATGCAGAAACAGAAAGAACCCTTCCCAAGTTACTGCCACATTGTGGGAAGAACGGAATTGTCTGGAATGTCATTGTACCGCATTGTATTCATTTTTCCAGAACGACGACCAATAGTTCAAGCATAAATGACGAGAAACCACCTCAAACGGTAACCGTACCACCGCCAAACATCACAGTTGGGACAACACTGGTAAGACCTCGCGGTAGCACAGTGCATATCAGAACCGGCTACCTCACACAGCCCGGGTGGAAATGGTCCAGTTCGATTCCCGTCAATAACGCGAGGGAATTGTGGTTTTTTGTTTTTTTTCCCCCTTCAAGGAAACTTGGGTTTTTCGTCCAGCAAACAGGCAAATCGAACACAGAACACGCAATTTACAGACACTATATACAGCTCAATATGGTCTAAGTCGTTGACATGTCTAAAACCCTACAACAACACTGTGATAACTAAGATTCTCTGGTATCCTCCAGGTCCAAACATAACCATCAAATCTGAAAACCGCGTACTGCGATTCGCCACTCTATAACACAGCGTTCCAGGTTTGGAAAGCTGTGTTACCGTGATTGCCGCGAGCGTTGTGTAGTTCATTTCGGTTGCAAGTGATCACAGTAATATGATAATACCAGTTATACAGGGCATTTTTCAGAGTAGACGTAGCTGAGTATTTTCAGAGGACCATACAATTGATTCTCCGCAGCTTCAGTGGGCTCTCAGTAAATTCTTTGTGGCTGTTACTGAACGGCTTGTCTGTTAGTCCCTCGAAGTGTAAAGTAATCGCTTTCTCATCTTGCGGATCCTCGCAACTAATAAATATAGAAACATTAACTCTGTGGTTATAGAAAGGTGTGACCAAGTCAACCCATTGGGGATACTCTTCTCTAGTAGCGCTAAATTTAATGTTGGCGTCCTTAAAATCATTAGCAAAGCATTTAAAACATTGGGATTTATCCAAAGGAACACCTATAAGTTCAAAAACTATAGATACGCTATTATTTTATATGAAACCATAGTACTGCCAAACCTTGAATTTACTTAACAAGATAGGAGCAGTCCAAAAAACATTTCGTCCGCTATATCTGATTCCGTAACCTTCTATTTTATCACTCAGTATACTATGAATCGTTGTGTGGTTACTTGCATGTGACACCTTTAAGCACCAGAATAATTATTGCTGGCATACCGTTCTTTCCAAAGTAATCACTGGAACCTACGAAGCAATTGATATCCTAAGCCAAATAAACTTACGTGTTCCTCCTAGACAAGTGGGAATCTCACGCTGTTTCGCCCTGACTCTGTCAACATTGACTCTGTGAAGTTCAGTCCATTAAACAGAATTACCAGATTAGCAAATGACTCTCTCTGATAAACTTTTTTTTGACAATTCTCAATCTCTGATGAACTCCATCCACGAGTATGCCTCATCTCTTGGATTGCAGTGATTACTTCTCATTTAACCATTGCAGTTTTTTATTTAATTTTTTTTTAAAACTGTATTTTTCTTTTCCTTTATCGACGTTAACGTTTTTACTGGTGTTATTTCAAAAAATTTGTAACGAAAAACCATCATGCGAAAAGCGTTACGGAAGTGAAGTCATCTTCAACTTCCGCCAGAAGCGAATTATTATAACTTGTATTGTTGCAATCATACTTGTATGATGGCAGTTTTATTAATATCTGAAAATTAAAACGTTTTTAATGCCTGCCGATGACTTAAATGTAAAACAAGTTAAATATGCTGGCGGCAGGACACAGAATTTTTTTTTTTTTTTTTTTCTATTATTATTTCTTCTACCATTAATTAAACTTACTGTATACTTCTTTATTGGTAATATATCGGCTTAACTTTAACTTATATGGGTAAATAAATTTTCTGTTTATACTCCGGCATGACAACCAAGTCAGCTTTCATCATCATCATTGCCTTTCTTCCCACATGCCATATCATTTCCTCTTTCTCTTCCCGTGGTTCATCAGATATCTGTCAATTATAACACTGACATTTTTTGCAAAATGGCTTTTAAAGAAAAAAAAAATAATAATAATATATATATATATATATATATATATTGAAAAAAAAAAAAGAAAAAATAAATCGTCAGTACAAATATTTATTGTATTTAGTAGTCACGGGCTTGAACCCTGGTCACTCAAGGAACGGTAGCAATAACCGAAGAGAAACGTACCAACTGTGTGGTACTACACTCAGGGAAGTGGAAAGTGAAAAAGACCTGGGGGTAATTGTGCAGTCAAATATGAAGTTCGCTGAGAAATGCAGACTGGCTGCCAGGGCAGGTCATGGAGTCTTGTCAACGATATATAGGAATTTTGCTAGCAGGGACAGGGAAGTGATTATCCCGTTATACAAGGCAATGGTCAGGCCGCACCTAGAGTACTGTGTACAGGTCTGGAGGCCTCATTTTAGGAAGGATGTAGAGTTGCTAGAACGAATACAAAGAAGGGCAACAAGATTGGTGAGGGGAACAAAGGGGTGCTCTTAATAAGAAAGGCTTAAGGTCTGCAAATTGCAGCGCCTGGAGGGTAGGTATCTGCGAGGTAATCTAATTGAGGTGTATAAGGCCTTGAATGGGTTGAGCAAGCTGAATTCTGATGGGATTCTTCCTCTTGCTCAGACTAAGAACCTGAGGTGCCACAGTTTCAAATTGAGGAAAGACAGTTGCAGAATAGACGTGCGGAAATTTGTCTTTAGCCAGTGGATAGTTGATTGGTGGAATAGACTTCCATCTTTTGTTGTGGAAGCTGATAGCTTAAATAAATTTAAGGCTGAGCTGGACTGGCATTTAGAACGAATGGAGGGGTGAAGTGGGAGGTTTTTTTTTTTTTTTTTTTTTGCTGAAGCTGCATAAGCCTGCTTTCTTGCATCGTAAGCCGAGTGGTCAGGAGCGAGAGTGCATAGCATGCGTTCCTTGAGTGGACCTGGGTTCAAACCCCTAACTACTAAATACGATAAATATTTGTATTGACGATTTATTGTAAACTCTACTGACTTGGTTGTCGTGCTGGAGTATAAACAGAATTTTTTTTTTTTTTTTTTTTTTTTTAATCTAATGTGCTGATTAGTGATGTTTCTAACGAAGGGAAGCGAATAAACAAGCTTAAATAACTTCAAGGAGTGTGTTATGGTAGAAAATTATATATATATATATTTAATTTTTTTTTTATTTATTAAACTTGGCAGTCCCAGTCAGTTTTATTGGGAACCCTGCCACCTCTATAAAATACGGTACAAATAATTTATGTAATATAATGCATACTGCCACTATTTGGTTAAAATCCCTGGCACATGGAGCCTGACCAGGGATCTGCTATCTGTGTACTGATGATGCCAAAAAAAAAAAAAGAAATAGAGAAGTGTTCGTGTTCTGATATGTACATTCCTGATAAGTCCACTAGTTGCATTTACATCGTTGCATCACAAGGGGATGCTTTAAGATGAATAGTTGGTATCATAGAGTAGGAAATAACAGTCCATCTTGATGATGGTTGCAGCGATACAAAAAAAAAAAAAAAAAAATACTACAAGGGAATCATTGCATCACAATGAGTTACAAAAGAGAACATGCACTTTTTATGGAACACAGCAGAAATCGCCGTTCATGTTTGTTTTCCAGTGCCCTCAACGAAAGTGTGACATCAGTTGATTATACAGTGCAGAGACTGGGGACACGAATTCGCTGACCGTAACATCACAAGGAACGCGTTGCGTCGTTAGGCTTAGACAAAGTTCATCTTTGGGATGATCCGAAATATCAATTTTCTTATCCTACCATGCTCATCGCAACTTCAGTAAAAGCTTAGTAAGCTGTCCATTGTAGAAGAATGCTTGGGCTAGTGCATACAGTATTATCAGGAGTGTTGTAAATAAAATGTGTGAATCTGCACTGCTTAGGACAACTAATGCTGACATAATAGGGCTAACGGAAACGTGGTGTCACCTAGAAATAGGAAACTTTGAGTTTCACTATGGTATATTAAGATATTTAAGGATGATAAAAGGTGTGGGGTTATTCTTCTTATCAAAAGCAGCTTAAGCGCGACAAAAGCTTTCCCAGATTCAGAAGTTACATGTGCTAGTATAGAATCTGTTGGTGGGTAAGTCGGAAGAAAAGATATGAGAATGGGAATAACCCGCAAGACTGGAGCCGCTATATGCGGTTGGAATGTATGAGCAAAGTGAATATCTTATTATGGGTGATTTCAATTTTCCCCTTATTAGTTGGAGAAAATGGGAGGGAAACTCACCATGGGGAACAAACTTTTTTTTTTATATCCGCTAGATGATTATTATTTATATTAGCGTGTTAGTACTAGGTGGTAAGAAAATTCTAGACCTGTTCACCCAGTAGCGGATTAAGATCGGTTGAGGCCCCGGGCGCAGAAGAAAATATTGGGCCCCTTAATAAAAAGAGAGACAGGGAAAATAAAAATACATGTTAACCATTTTTTTAAATAAAAAAAATATTATGTACTATTAATGTTTTATTTCCAATAAAATTTCAATATAATATATGTATAATATAATTAATAATAACATAATAATAATCACAAAGTTTTGAACTAATAGTTGAACATATTAGTTCAACTAATTTGTTGGGGTTTTGCGTATAAAGTCGGTGTTTTGCGTGGGCCCTTCAGAAGTTGGGGCCCAGGGCGCGCGCCCGGTGCGCCCGCCGTTAAATCCGCCTCTGTCAGTTCACCCACACAATAGATGACATCATAGGTTCACAGTATATGAACCATTAGCAGGGAGTTCAGTACGGAGCTGTAAGTTGGATGATGGGGGGAGAGAGAGAGAGAGAGAGAGAGAGCAGTAGTAAAAGTGGATTTTAATTTCAAGAAAGGAGGACTATAAGAGTTTAAGATACTACTTGGCCTCTATCAGTTGGGCAGATCGTACAGGAAGTGTTAATACATTAGAATCATGAAACACTTCTAAAGCAATAGTCATAGAAACCGCGAATACAGGTAGTTCTCGACTTTACGAGTTAATTCGTTCCCAGCGCGTGCTCGTAAAGCAGGAATTATTTCCCATAGACATAAGGTTAAAAATAGGGGTTACGTTCTCAATAATGAAATTAGCTAGCTATTTAATTTGTTTAACAATGATTGATTTATCCAAAGAAATGAAAACGTAGCCTGTAAAATCAAGCAAATTATAATAATAGAGAAATTATTTACGACTTACAATATTAAAGAATGTTTATTCTTCATCATCATTAGCTCGGCACTCGTTAGTTTGTTGCACAAGGAGTCGTCTTCTTCAGAAATGTTTCAAGAGGCGTTTGTTTCCAAGATAATCTTCTCTTTTAATTATAAATTCCACGATTGCATGCATAAGCATTTTTTAACGGCACAAACAAATTGCAACTAACATGATTCGCGTGCAGTAACAAGTTTACGAAGCTTTAAAAAAAGAAATGAAGAGAATATTCTGAAAATGTATTTGTTTTTTATACGATTGAAGATTTCAGTGAAGGGGAACACATTTCACAATTCCACAGCTATCGGTATTTTCGCAAATGCAAGAAGATCAAGTTTATAATTGCATGCAGTAACAGAAAAGCCCAATAAACGGGAAAGTGCAAATTGTTTTTGTTTTATGGTCGTGACCTCCAGAAATGTGCTTTAGAAAAATATCACAAACGTGTTTAAAATTGATTCTTATACCGGAACATACGATAACGATGAAAGTATAGTGCATTTTAATGATTTTAATTGGTATCTAATACAATTTACAAACCACGCTCACGATCTTTTATATGGCCTTAAGGTCGCTCGTGACCTTAAAAATTACATTTTAGACAGCTTAGTTATACGGCGAAAATTTCGACTTCCGAGATCTTGAAACGAATTATCAAAAAACAGTGTGTTATTGGGTTCATATTACGATATTTTCACAATACGATGTTGTCTCTGGAACTGTTTAATATCGAAAACGGGGTACACTGTATTGTATAGCTACACACGTGGTTTGAAATTCAGTATTTAAGAATGTTTAACATTAATATTTTTGCAATTAATGTTCATATTTTCGATTTTGTTAATACTTGGAAAAAAACCCCTCGTAAACCCGGTAACTCGTAAAGCGAGAACTGCCTGTATATCATTAAGAAAATATAGCACGAGGAGGATGCCGAGATGGATGAATACAGAGCTGGCTAGTCAAATGCACAAAAAATATAGGGGACTTTGAGTTTCACTATGGTTCACAAGGATGCAACTACAAAGCAATAAAAAGTACCAACAACAGAAATGTTGATTATGAGATTAAAGAACGGGAACAAGAAGTTTTTCACGTAATAGGTGCAGGAAAGTCTTAGAAAATCCAGCTGATGTTGCGGGTTAATGGAACAGGTGTTTCGTATCGACATTTACAGACGAAATGCAGTTAATAGTGAAGAGAAACTGGGAGTGTACTTTGGCAGCATGAAATTGGCGATTTTGAAATTACAAAGGGCTTTATCAGATTGGCATCGTATTGTGAAGGCATTCACAATATGATGCCATTTCACCTACTTCGGTGATTTACTACGAACTAAAACGATGCTTGGAATTAACTTGATTTGTTGAGTCTGAGGCTTTCAGCGCTAAATCCTCTTTAGTATAAACATTTTGATAAGTAATATGAAGTGACATATTGCAATTGTTTTCATCGATATCCATAACTGGATAGTGTCGACCACGTGAAGCACAGTAATGCCCATGCCGTTAAGTTGTTCTGATGTCCATCTGTCAACTGTTCTGAATTACTTAGTGGATTGTTGCTCTGAATTATTTTAATTGTGACTTTTTAAGATATATTGGAGCTCACCCTTCCAACTTGGTAATGAATATTTGGTAAGGAGTTTAATGAACAGAATGTTAAGCAATTAGAAATCCTGAGTTTAAAAATGTTTCCTATAAGCAGAGTGAACTACAGTATTTATAAATTCTGAAATAGCACTTAAAAATGATCTTTAACTTATGTATGTTCCATCTTTTCATTTTTATTTGTGTAGTAAATATTTCATACCCTTAGGTCATTTTCCCTTCTAAGAAGTTCTGAACCTTCGGTCCCTTGAAAAACTTCCTATGCGGGTTCTATTGTAATACCAAAAGAACTGGAATTACAGGAAAGAGATTTGTAATATAGGATTGCTGGGAATATTAAACGCAGAAATTAAATACATATTTTAAGTGTGTTACTGACTGTCACTGGGAACGTTCTGTTCCCTCCAGAGATTGATTTAAGAAATTTAGACTGTATTGTAGGAAGCTTTCGCCGGCGAATTGTTAAACACTGGAAAAAGTTGTCAGCATGGATGGTTGAGGCTGACAGTTGGGAGAAATTCAAAGGTTAGCTGGGTAGGTGCCCACATGAGGAGGGAATCACATGATCATATATTTATTTATTTTGGTTAGTTCAGGAAAAGCCTGTGGTTATGTTGACGTGTGATTAATACTGTACTATATAATGCGGTGCATGATGGGAACAGTGCTTTGTAATTACGGCCAAACATATGTATATTATTAGGGATTAATTTTCACACAGTGGAAATGGCTCGGTTAGTAAAACAATATGTAATCACAATTCACTTGTATCTTAAACCAATTATTTTCCGTAACATCACATGTAGGTAATACATGTGACGTTACGGATTACAGGTAGGTAAGTATAAACTACTGCAGTGTTTCTCAAAGGGTGTGCCGCGTCACATTAGTGTGCCGCAAAATCTTCCAAGTGTGCCACGAAATCTTAAAAAAACACTAGCGTCGTTTTTATTTTAACATCATTGTCCGAATATTTTATTTTGGTTGTAAGAATTGTTTGCATAACACAGATATACAAGTATAAATAAAAAAAATTGTTAATATTATTTTTCGTTTATTTATTTAATTTAGAAATTTCTTCTTCTATGACTACGTAGGTGTGCCGCGAAATTTTTCTCCTTTGGAAAATGTGCCACGAGAGTAAAAAGATTGAGAAACACTGAACTACTGTATACCGGATTCTTAAATTTTGTGAACAGTGTGTCTGTCCCTGTGGTTGTTTTTATATCTTGTGTAAGCTCGTGCACCCCCTGGGGCTTTGTTTTATCTAAATGTTTGGAAATAGAAATTGCCTTTTTTAATTTGTTAAAATTAGTGTTTATTGTTAATTGTGAAAAGTCGTAAGGCCGATCAAAACGTACCCACTGCTCACATATCGAATACTGTACACTTTTTTTTTTTTTTTTTTTTTTGGCTGGTGCAGCATTAGCCTCAGGCTTCCTTGCACTATATGGCTAATAATAATAAAATAATAATCCACCTTGACGCAGATTATACTGCTGCTACTGATGTCTAGATATATGGTGCTATAGTTATTTCTGATTTTACTGATAATCTAGGATTTAATAAGAGCCGTTTAACTTGGTTTTCATCCAAGGATGCAACTACTTTCTTTGCACTCTTGCAGCGTTAACTATTCCGAGGGTTTTTTTTTTTTTTTTTACCACTTACTGCATTGATGAATTAAAGATAAATAGAAATCGTAATTCTTTTCGTTTCGGATAAGGGTTTAACCTCTAACATTGCATACTATTCCAAATTTATTTTTGCTTTGATCTCGTTATAAAATACTTTTTGTCCTTTTAAATCGTGATTTCAGTATATTACGATATTATGCAGTGCCACGAATTTTAACTTATATATATATAAATTGATTTTTAATTAAAAATATTTACTTAAATTTCATTCATTATTAAATTTCTTTCATAATTAAATTCTCTAGGATTCACTATTTAGCTTTTTTGTTATGTAACTTTTGTGCTTAGGCAAAAATGAATGTTGTGGGTGCAGCTCAATTAATTGTTAAAATTAAACTATAAAAGAAGTTTTTAATGAATAATTGTGAGGTTTCATTATGGCTATCTGGGAGCTTTGCTCATAGTTTATATGCTGCCAGTAATGTTATTAGGCAAATCTTAAGCAGTGTTATCTTTGGATCTCTAAGGTTCAGGCACTCATCACAGTTTGGAGTGGTCTTTTTGGCTTTGATCTGGCACCAAGATTTCTTGCTAGAGCACAGTCAGTGCTCTCTGCATCAGTGAATGGCCAGCCCTTTCTTGTGGATTGTGATAATTGTTAAACTTTTTTTGACCTTGGTAGTAGTGAGAGGAAGGGAAATTAGAGAACCTATGAGAGGTTCCCCAATTTCTCCTACATATGGGAAGCAGTAATCCCAGAGTAACGTATCAACTCTGTGGTACCACACTGACAGTGGTAGAGAATGAAAAGGACCTGGGGTAATTGTGCAGGCAGATATGAAGTTTCTTGAGCAGTGCAGATGGTCTGCAAGAGTAGCTCATGGTGTCTTGTCAATGATATGCAGGAATTTTTCTAGCAGGGATAAGGAGGTGATTATCCCCTTGTATAAGGCAATGGTCAGCCACACCTTGAGTATGTATACAGGTCTGGAGGCCTCATTTTAAGAAGGATGTAGAGCTGTTGGAACGAGTACAGAGAAGAGCAACAAGATTAGTGAATGGAACAAAGGGTTGCTCTTACGAAGAAAGGTTGAAGTTTTGCAAATTACAGTGTTTGGAGACTAGGCACTTGCGAGGTGATCTGATTGAGGTGTATAAAGCTTTGAATGGTTTGAGCATGCTCAATGCTGATGGAATTCTTCCTCTTGCTCAGAATAAATCGCCTGAGAGGGCATAAATTAAAATTGAGGAAAGACTGTTGTTGGATAGATGTGTGGAAGTTTGCCTTTAGCCAGCAGGTGGTTGATTGCTGGAACAAACTTCCATCTGTCTTTGTAGAAGTTGATAGCTTAAATAGATTCAAAGCAAAACTTGACAAATATTTGGAGCAAGTAGATGGGTGAAATAAGGGGTTTTTTTTTTTTGGCTGATGCTATATAAGCTTGCTTTCTTGCGTCATGTGCCAATGCTAATGCTAAAAGGGACTACGAGAATAGAGGAAGAGCCCTGGAAAGAGAGGATAATATGATTTGAAAAAGTTTGATGTTGATTTTAATCTAATTTAGTGATGCCTCAGTTTGCAATACAAAGCTATTTCTGATTCCTAATGTGGCCAAAACGTAGGAATCAGTTTTAATTATCTTGCTGGGTTTTATTCCTTGATGTATCCAATAGTATCTGCATCTTTTCATCCTTGATTCTTCAGTTAATCAAATTCAGGTATATAATTAAATCAAGAGCAAACATGTAAAGCTATGCAAGCTATATAAAGTCATTGTACACATCAGGCATAGCCTTTTTCTGACATGGCTTTGAGCAAACTGGGTTTTCTACTTAGTGCATTGATCTTGTATTGTGGAGGCACTTTGCCGTGAGTTGCCTTCATACTACACTATAAATAAAAAGCCTTGCTCTGATGAAAAAGTATATTGCTTTCTATTTAAAGTGTATGCCACTACCCAGATCTAGGTTTCAATATCCTATTTGGGATTCCATCAGGGCAAGTAGGCATTGTGTAAAGGCCTCAACAACCCAGTGACGAGATATATCCACAATATGTGAGATTGCCCAGTAAATGAAGTAGACAATTAAGTCTGGGCAAAGTATCAAGTTAGAGAAGTAATATAAAGTTATTGTACATGTTGGACATAGCCCCTTTCTGAACGTAGGTTTTTGCAAACCCAGTTTGCTCAACTCATTTCACAATAAATTTCATTTATTGTGAAAGTGACACTCATACTTCAGTGGGTATGAGGGTACTTTTCCTTGGGTGAGAGGTTTTGCATTTGTACTGCTGGGGGTGTATTGCTTTGTTTCTTTCTTTCTTTTATTTTGATTTTTCGGGTATTCTGCTACCTGAATACTAATATAGTATGAATACTATATTGGTATTCAGATAGCAGAATCCCACCTTTATAAGTGTAATCATAATTTTAGCATTAATTTTCTGCATTAGTTTCATTGTATATTTAGTGTTTCTTTTTCTACATTAGTCTTGGAAACACAACGATGTCTAACTGTCTTTATAATGTTGCTTAAATATGTACACTCCCCTAAAAGTTTGGAATCACAGCATATATGACAACAGTTTAGTTAATTTTTTTTAAATTAGCTGTGGCAATGTAAAAAAAAAAAAAAAAACACACACAAAGTATTTTAAGATTTTTCATTAAGCATTGAAAAATTTACAGCAAAAAATATTAAAATGATTAATATTAACAACTATACAGAGTTTTTATTAAAATATCCTCCATGACAGTTTATCACTGCCTTACACAGAAGTGGCATTCTGGTGATTAATTTTTATAATAGTGTCTTGACTAACGTAATTGGACAGAACAATCTGCAAAGTTCCCTATAAATTTTGTAGGAAGACTTTTGTGAAGTCTTCCCATCCTCAGAAGACTTTGTTTGGTTATGTTAGTCAAGACTCTAGATGATCCCATAAAAGCCCTATTGGGTTTGTCAGGCAGTTGGGGGGCAACTACACTATAATTTTTTTTAGGCTGAGTGTCTGATAACACACAGGATAACACACTAACAGAAGATATATTGTGAATGATGTTACCGTCCTGAATAAGGTAAATGTTGGAAGTGATCACAGAATTGTAAGATGTACACTTGATATAGATGTAGGAAAGGAAAAAACTGACTCGAGTAAATAATACAAAGGTCTTTGAGATAACAGAGGAGGAGAAAAAGCAGTATGTACTGGAACTTAAAAACAAGTTTGAGCTTCTGCAGACTGCTCAGGACCAAGATATCGATGAGGAATATTACAACTTTCTGAAAGTGATAAAGCCCAAGAAACCTATAGGAAAACAGAAATCCAAAGAAGAAAAAATTAGTCAAGAAACACTTGTCATGATGAACTGAAGACGACAAATGAAGAGCAAGAAAAACACTGACAGGAAGAAAATTGAGTATACTGAGTTATGCAAAGCCATTAGAAAGAGACTCAGAGAGGACATAAGAAGATTTAACACAAGAAAAGTAGAACAAGCATTAAGGGAAAACAAAGGATTTAAATCAGCAGCCATGAGCAGTAATACAGAAAGACAAATGATACTGAAATTGAAGAATAGCGATGGTGTACTTATAAACAGCAGAGAAAGCATAATTCAAATAGCAGAAGACTACTATAGAGAATTATACAAGGAGCGAGGGAATGATACCAGCATTGGGGAAGATGGATTGCAAAGTAGCAACACATATGACATACCCGATATTCTTCCTGATGAGGTAGAACATGTATTGAAGAAAATGAAGAATCGGAAAGCCCCGGGGGAAGATGAAGTTACTGTAGAGTTGTTAAAATTGGGAGGAAGAGACATAACACAAAAACTGGCAAGGCTCTTCATAAAGTGCCTAAGCAGTGGAATAATGCAATCATACTTTTGCTGCATAAGAAAGGAGATAAATCAGAAATTGGAAATTATAGACCAATTAGCTGGTTATCTTACATCTACAAGTTGTTCACAAGGGTCATTACTAACAGATTAGAAAGAATACTTGATGAGAATCAACCGAAAGAGCAAGCTGGCTTTAGGACAGGATTCTCAACTATGGATCACCTTCACGTAATATCACATCTAATGGAGAAAGCAAATGAATATAAAACACCATTATGCCTGGCATTTGTGGATTATGAAAAGGCATAGATACTCCATATATTATGATTTTGAAGAAAATATATGAGAGTGCTAGCTCCTTTATTAGACTAGACAAAGACAGTAGCAAATTTAAAATCGAGAAAGGAGTTCAACAAGGAGACACAATATCTCCGAAGCTGTTTACTGCTGCCCTTGAGGAAGCTTTCAGAGGATTAGACTGGTCACAGAAAGGAGTCAATGTGAACGGAGAGTACCTAAACCATTTACGATTTGCAGATGACATTGTAGTTATAAGCCACGATCCCAAAGAATTAGAGGAAAATCTTAATCAGTTATGCACAGTTAGTAAGGATTTTGGACTAAAGATGAATATGGCTAAAACAAAAGTAATGATGAACAAGTATGCCACGGAAAGGGAAATAATGATTGAAGGAGCAGTAATTGAAAAGGTGGAGTCATATACTTATCTGGGACAAGTCATTAGCTGTAATAATGATAAATGGCTGGAAGTCAAGAGAAGAATAAATTTTGGATGGATAGCATTCAGGAAATATAATCACATACTGAAGAGCAATATCCCAGTTTGTCTGAAACGTAAAATAATGAATCAATGTATACTCCCCACCATGACTTATGCAAGTGAAACTTGGGCACTCACCAAAAGAATGGAAGAGAAGCTAAGAACTACACAGCGAAGAATGGAACAAATTATATTGGGAATCAGACTGTTAGATAAGAAGAGAAACACATGGATTAGGCAGCAAACTCAAGTAAAGGACATTCTTATCAAAACTAAAGAACTAAAATGGTCTTGGCCAGGACACATAGCTCGAAGACATGATGACAGATGGACTAAGAAAATAACAGAATGGTATCCAAGAGGAGCTAGAAGAAAACCTGGAAGACAAAGTCAGAGATGGATAGATGAAATTCATGAGTTTCTGGGTAGTAAATGGATGGCCAGTGCTCAAAACGGAAGGAACTGGAAAGTTGCTGGAGAGTCCTTCATCCTGCAGTGGATTGAAAATGGCTGATGATGATGACACCATAATTTGCAATCCCCCTATCCCACGGCCTCCTGTTGTTTAGTTGCTAGAAAGCTTGCACAAATTAGAGCTGTGCTTCAGGTCATTATCTTGTGTAATGTAAAATTTCTTTCACAAAGTTGAAGTCCAGAGGATATTGCATTATGTTCAAGAATGTTTTTATAACCTTTTCTTAAAATTCCTTCAATTCTGATGTTGCCACTTACTCCAGAAAAACAGAAGACACCAGATCATGATGGAACCACCACTGTTTGACTGTAGGCAGTAAAGAGTGTGGTACCATTTCATTTTTCAGTTGTTCATCTCACACAAACTGTTTGGATCCAAAAATTTCAAATTTGTATTTATCTGTATATTTTTATATTCTTCATTTGTATAATCTTGATGGTTCTTAGCTGAAACAAACTGTTTCTTTTGATTTTTTGGTTTGAATAAGGGTTTTTGGACTGCTACATGACTATGAAGTCCTGCTTGTTTAAGATAAAGTTCTACATTGGATGCAGTCATGGGAGTTTCTCTCTTCCTATTGAACTCATCATGGATTTCAGGTGCAGTAAATTGTTGGTTGCATTTAAAATCAGTATCTTGTTCTTCCCTTGTTACATGCGGTTTGTCCTTTAAACTTCCAGTCTCTTTGAATTGTCAAATTGTAGTTTGTACTAATTTAAATGAAACACCTAGTTTTTTACCAATACTTCTCTCAGAGTAATTTTATACAGAGTTATAATAGCACTTTTTTTTTCAACGCTCAGTTCCATGTTTATCACAAAACACCCAAAACTTACACCAAACACTCTTTCTGAATGAAGGACATTTGATTTTATAAATTACAATTCTTACTCCTCCATTTATATTATTGCAAAATACTCTAGAATTGTCTACAAATTTCTATAATGTTAAAACAAGGCCAGCAGGCAGCCTGCCAGATAATTTTCATACTACTGACTACATCAGTGGGAAATCATTCACTAGCTGCACTAGGCACAATAAATAACAAGAAATATAATACTAGACCAGCTGTACTTCCCTGAATCTCCACCACTCCTTCCCTTCTTCGAACCGAACACTCTGCAGATGAAAGTAATTGATTTACAGTGCAACAATGAGTTGAAACTCATTCACACCACAACATCAAAAATCAACTTTTACAACCCCTATGTGACAGCAGAAAAGTATCCCAAATTAAGATTTTTTGCACAAAAAATTGAGCCCCCCTTCGGATCTACATATGTTTGTGAAACTTTCTTTTCAAAAATGAAATTTATTAAACGTAAATCTCGAGCTTCAATAACAGATGAAAATCTGGAAAATCAGTTAATGTGCATTTTTTTTTTTTTATGCAGCAGCATATACCCAAAGTGAATTGGAAAGAATAGAACAGCCTGCAGTACAAATTGGTCTGATCCTCACAGAATACCAGAAAACTATTTTAAAAGGAGATATGGATAAAATATACAATTATAAATAGATAATTTTATTATATGACATGATTACCAAACTTATCTGGGTATTTCTTGTAGGTTATGTCTATCTATTTTAACACAAGATTTGGGAATGTGTTACATTACAGCCAAGTTTGTGTCCCACATCCTAACTGATCACAGGGTGTGGCAAGTTCTTGTATGTCAGGATCTTTGGCACTGTGCTACTGCTGACCTACACTTGTTTCTCCCATCATTATTGGTGAAAAATTGTGGGTGTATGGCTGTGACCCAGAAGCAAAGGCCTGCCTTTCCCAAGACTCAAAAAAAAAAAAAATAAATAAATAAAAAAGCACGGCAATCTCAATGAAATAACGAAGCATGTGCTTATGTTATTGAGCATGATTATTTTATTTATTCATGCTTATCTTATTACTCATTATGAATTTTTCCTGCATGGTCAAACAGTAAATCAGGAATACCATAAAACAGTTTTATTTTATTTTTTTATTTCCATAAAACATTTTTAAAAATGTCTTATGGAAATTGTATGATGCTTTTTGAAGAAAACAGTCAGAAAAGTGGGCTTTTGGGAATTTCAACTTGCATCATGACCACACCTCTGCACAATTTGTGCTTTCCATTGAAGAATTTGTTGTGCAGCATTTTAGCACTATGGTCCCTTCCCCCATTCACTATATCCACAGAAGCTTATGTATGTGCCATCACACACACACACACACACACACACACACACACACACAATATTCACTGCATTTAGTTGCCTGTAATGTTCCTTCAAGCTTAAAGCCCCCTTGGAAGATCACAGACTTACAATGACTAAGGAAATCATTCAGAATTTGGCACCAGAACTATTAACAATTCCAAAAGAAGCCCATCGGGAATTTCATTCCAGAAGTTGCAAAAGCATTTGAATGAATAAATGTATGCAGTGTCAAGGAGTTCAATCTGAATAGCCGGTTAGCTTCATTTCCAAATATTAGTTCAGGCCCTGAACTTTTTATTCATACTTCATAGTTAATATGAAGGAAAATACTTATTTGATACATTCAACAGTTTCAGTTTATCATTGAACTGACCCCACCCCAACAAGTAATATAAACTGGAACTGTTATGAGATTTGTAAAAGCATTTTACAGCAATGCAGAATCTGAAATAACATCATGAGACTTTTAAAGCACTTTGCAATAATGTATTAATTGGAAGTGATGCCATATATTTGATGGAGGAATTCATGGGGGGGGGGGAATATTTTCAAGTAAACATTCAAGTGATTACTTAAGTTATGACATAGGTAATATCTTACTGGAGTAGCTTTTATAAGCAAGATTAAATGATTGGATATGAATAAAAGTGCGTGCAGCTGTGAATAAAAACTATCTGCCCTAGCCTGTTTTTTGACATAATTATGCCAACTGTTTCTCTAAGGAGCAGGGTACAGTTCTATTGAATTAGCTATGTGAAAGAAGAAAGTAAAAAAATTATGGTTTAAGTGAAAGTGAAGATTTCAGTGAAAATTCCCCGCATTTAATTTTGCTTTTAATGTTAAATTAAAAATGTAGTGTTCTTTCAAATTTTAAAAAATATTCCATCTTAGAAATGTGTTAAAGATTTACACATTAGATAATGATATACTTTTGTTTGAACTAATTATGTGTGTTATTTTTTAAAATTTAATTATTATTATTATTTTTTTTCAGATGTGCAGACTTGTTTTCCTTCCATCACCAATCTGTTCAGTCCAAAAAAAAAAAGCCAAAGATGATCAATTTCAAATCATGCAGCAACAAATTGCATAGTTTTTAAAACAATTCTTAGGAAAATCTGTACATGCCAATGATGTGTTGTATATATGGTTATTCTAAACTAGAAAATTAATTGTATCCACATACACGCTTAAACTGTAATTTTCAATGTCGGAAAGGTAACATAAGCATAAGCTTTCTCCTGTTGAAGCAGTTAATAATGCGGCGGATAAGACTGCACACATGTAAAATAATATTGGCTACATCTCTGGTGTGGCTGATGGTAGGAGTTGGTCTTCTTATGTATTATACTGACTGTATAGGAAATACTGGCTGTGATAGAACTGGAAGGATGAGAAGAGCTATGAAACTTGATGATGAAGTGCCTTTTACAAAATCGCCAAAAGCCCCTAGGGGATTCTTTAAAGTCTGGAATCCAGTAGGTGAGAACTTTTTGTTTTTTCCTGTAAAAAAAAAAAAAATATATGCATGTAAAGTTCTGTTGTGCCATGTTGTGTGTGTGTGTGTGTGCCTCAATCACCAATTAGAACTTTCTTTGTTGCAGTTTTGCTTACAGTAATTTTGCCTTCAATATACCATAGGAACCATAAACTAAGTTAATATAAAAATATGTAGGTTTTTTTTGACGTACATATTAATCTGTATATAAGAAAACATAATAATCAAGTTTTATTGTGGAGCCTCAATTTACATTGCAACAAATGTTGCTGAGCATTCCTCTGTTCTATAACAGCTCTAATTCAAGTAATGAAATTATGAATAGTGGAGGAAAGCAGATCTTGGGTCACATTCATTATCTATTTGGATTGTTCTCTTTATTCATGTAACATCTTTTGGGCCTAGATACAGCCTTTTTCACATAATTCCTTAACAGTAATCTTTTATAGTAATATGAAGGAAAGCTTATTTATTTGACATAATAATTATGTCAAATAATATATATATATATATATATATATATATATATATATACACACACACACACACACACACACACACACACTGATAATTCTTCTACCAAAATGATCTTTTAATAATGCAATAATTCTTATAAATAAATATATATATATATATATATTGATAAAAAAGTAAAGAAAGTTAAAACGACAATAACTGTAACTAATATGTAAATAATATTTGAGTCAATGCAGTTGCAAGCAATCATGCAATACACCCATAATGTCTATAATATTAAGGATAATATAAAGAACCATTAGAATAAGCAAATCAATCCAGTAATAATACCATCAGGGACCTAAGAAAACGCAAAAAAAAAAAAAAAAAAAATATATATATTATTATCGCTTTTTACCGACAATCTAGATGACTTCAACTGGGGCCAACCACCCAGAATGAAGGCAAAAACCGACAAGAGGTTCTCTGTTTCTGTGATGATCAATATATGCTAAGTAATTTAAATCTAAACCAAATATAAACCAGTATAGGCCGAATGTAAATTGAAAGATGATAATAAAAGTTAAGAAAATTTAGAAATATTAGAATCAAAGGTAAGAAATATAAGTAAAATATAAAAGTAAGCATATATTAATCATCGTTGACCCGACAGAGAACGTAATTTAATGATTAAAATAAGATTAAATATATAATACATATTACATATTGACCGTATCTAGGACATAATGTAATAGTCGTCAAAATAATATGTGGTGCCCCCTATGTGATGGATACGGTAAAAATAAATAATTAAATTAACGCATAGAGAAACATGCAGATAGTAAGAAGAAAAACTAAAGGAGTAGGAATAATAGAACCTGAACTCCACAAAGGCGAAAAATAGTAGTATAGATAAGAAATAGTTTCTCCTACGTCCTCGGATTGCCCTAATAATTTCGGAGAAATAAAAATAAAGGGTGTAGGACAGTTTAAAGACATTACAAGATATAAGTTGTGGCTTGGGTATGCCCGGGATCGCAAACCCGTTCCTATAGTAGGACCCTGAGCTGAATTTGCATGTTATCTCAGCGTGAACATAAGTAAATTTAAATGAATTTAATTATATATTAACTATATATTTAAAAAAAAAAATGATACACTCTAATTTGCAAGCCGGTGGGTACAAGTTTTCTACGCCGTAAGACACCAAGAATGCAAAGTGTATCCTATTTACATATATACATGGCACTAAATATAACGATTATATTGAAAATTATATTAAAACAATAGGTTCAGAAAACAAATTTTTGAAATTAATTATGTTTATCGCTTTCCTGAAATGATATTTTAGGTAAGCGATAGGGAAATTATTATTGATCAACCTGCCGTACAACGCTGTTAAGCCCGCTGAACAATTTTTATTACTATTGCAGATATGAGCAATCCTTAGACATTGCGATAAAATTATATTAGCATGCACTGATTTTGATATATTAGATTTCCAATTTGTAAGGCTGACTACGTTAAAATTAAATGCATCTCTTTTATTATATATGTTTACGTCTATATTATTATTATGGAATATTTCTATATGAAGATCCAGATAATTTGCTATAGTATCGGAACTATTAGTTTTTTCCAATACAAGTTCTACTGGATATAATTTACTGTAATCCTGGACAAAATGTGGACAATTAAAAACACATATCATCTACGTATCTATATATAAGTAGGTTATCTTGGAATTCTCTTTCTGTATAATGTAGATAAAGGTTTGCGTTTATGCTTGATGCTGGACTTCCCATAGGGGTGCCAGTCACTTGTAGGTATAACGATGTTCCATCATATACATAATTATTAAAGTTGCATAATTTTATTAGAGAATCCCAATAGGTTAAATCAACCTTTATGGCATTTTTATTTTCTAAATATAGTTTCTGGAGGACGACTTAAGTTATCAAGATTAATGCTCGTAAATAGACTGTTAAAGTCAAATGTTTTGTATTTGATGAATATTGTTATTTTTTAGAGCATTTATAATAGGTAAGTTATTATTTATTATAATAGTTTTATTTAAGTTATTTAATATAATTTTAAGTAGCTTTTCTAACGTTTTTCAGGGAAATTTAACATCACTATCTCTACATGATGTTATGAATCTAAAAGCAATCGGTGTTTTATGAAATTTGGGTATGCCATATATAAATGGATAATTTAGGTTATTATACTTTAACTTTAATTTTTTATGCAATGAAATTAATTTTTTGATTATTATATTAGAGGAAGATGTTATCTGTTTATATGTATGGCTAGACTGTAGTTCATTTTTTAAAATTTCTATATAATATGATTTACATATGATTGCATAATTACAAGCAGCTTTGTCAACGGGAGTAATTACAAAATGTTCATGTATATCTTTGAGCTGCCTATTTATTAATTTGGTATTATATAGATTATCCTGTATGAATTTCAATTGATTATATTTGCTAGATATGATATTAAGCATTGTAAATAACCACATGTGGTATGCTTCAACCGGTATATTATGGTTGTATGCTGATCTTATGCAGTATTTAAGTAAATCTAGATATAACAATTTTTTAAAGTTAGATTTATTAATAGGTAAATTAGGTCGAAATTTAAAACCCAGTGATAAAATATCTCTAAGTTCGGGATATGGGATTATATCTAAATTGCCGGTTATAATGTGATTATGGTTAGGATCCACGTATCTATGAAATGAAGGTTTGTGGCAAACACGTGCTATAGTATCGGAACTAATAGTTCCGATACTATAGCAAATTATCTGGATCTTCATATAGAAATATTCCATAATAATAATATAGACGTAAACATATATAATAAAAGAGATGCATTTAATTTTAACGTAGTCAGCCTTACAAATTGGAAATCTAATATATCAAAATCAGTGCATGCTAATATAATTTTATCGCAATGTCTAAGGATTGCTCATATCTGCAATAGTAATAAAAATTGTTCAGCGGGCTTAACAGCGTTGTACGGCAGGTTGATCAATAATAATTTCCCTATCGCTTACCTAAAATATCATTTCAGGAAAGCGATAAACATAATTAATTTCAAAAATTTGTTTTCTGAACCTATTGTTTTAATATAATTTTCAATATAATCGTTATATTTAGTGCCATGTATATATGTAAATAGGATACACTTTGCATTCTTGGTGTCTTACGGCATAGAAAACTTGTACCCACCGGCTTGCAAATTAGTGTATCATTTTTTTTTTTTTTTTTTTTTTTTTTTTTTAATATATAGTTAATATATAGTTAAATTCATTTAAATTTACTTATGTTCACGCTGAGATAACATGCAAATTCAGCTCAGGGTCCTACTATAGGAACGGGTTTGCGATCCCGGGCATACCCGAGCCACAACTTATATCTTGTAATGTCTTTAAACTGTCCTACACTCTTTATTTTTATTTCTCCGAAATTATTAGGGCAATCCGAGGACGTAGGAGAAACTATTTCTTATCTATACTACTATTTTTCGCCTTTGTGGAGTTCAGGTTCTATTATTCCTACTCCTTTAGTTTTTCTTCTTACTGTCTGCATGTTTCTCTATGCGTTAATTTAATTATTTATTTTTACCATATCCATCACATAGGGGGCACCACATATTATTTTGACGACTATTACATTATGTCCTAGATACGGTCAATATGTAGTGTGTATTATATATTTAATCTTATTTTAATCATTACATTACGTTCTCTGTCGGGTCAACGATGATTAATATATGCTTACTTTTATATTTTACTTATATTTCTTACCTTTGATTCTAATATTTCTAAATTTTCTTAACTTTTATTATCATCTTTCAATTTACATTCAGCCTATACTGGTTTATATTTGGTTTAGATTTAAATTACTTAGCATATATTGATCATCACAGAAACAGAGAACCTCTTGTTGTTTTTTGCCTTCATTCTGGGTGGTTGGCCCCAGTTGAAGTCATCTAGATTGTCGGTAAAAAGCGATAATTTTTTTTTTTGCGTTTTCTTAGGTCCCTGATGGTATTATTATTGGATTGATTTGCTTATTCTAATGGTTCTTTATATTACCCTTAATATTATATATATATATATATATATATATATATATATATATATATATATATATATATATATAAAATCATTTATTGCCATCCAATAAAGTAAAGGCAAATACCTCAGTACAGCCAAGCTAGAGAGATCTACATAAATTAAGTGATAATAATAACAACATATGAAATAGGTAAATATGGCTTTAACTAAGGAATACAGTAAAATACAGGTAGTTCCCGACTTTACGAGTTAATTCGTTCCTAGTACACACCTGTAAAGCAAAAACTCATAAAGTGGGAATTTATTTCCCATAGATGTAATGTTAAAAACAGGGGTTACGTTCTCAACAATGAAATTTTATCATAGTAATGTTAAATAAAGGTCAACAAAATAATAGTTTATGCTTAAACAATGATTTATCCAAAGAAATGAAATCAAGCAAATTATAATAATAAAGAAATGTTATGTGTCATACAAATGTTAAAGAATGTTTATTCATCATCATTGACTAAATGCACACTCCTTGATGGTTCCTTACTTGTTGATCATTCATCACTCATTGTTGGTTCAACACTCGGCTTGGCACTCATTGTTTGTTTGTTGGAAGCACATGGAAGTCGTCTTCTCCTTCAGAAATACTTCAAGTGTCGATTGTTTCCAAGACAGTCTTCTCTTTTCTTTATAAATTTCACGATAGCATTTCGCACAAAGATCTTTAACAGTAGTTCTGGCTGCATGTTTGCTTATGATCTCATTTTTTTTCCCCAATATTATTCCTCTTCCTTGTTTCTTTTTATTAACATTGCCCTCCGTAGCATTACTTAGTTTTGGCATACTGTACAGTATTAATAAGTGGGATAAATTTGAAATAAGACAAGACAGTGAAAATGAAGAGCAATACATTACTCTTTGTAACATCAGTGTGGTAACTACTTTATGTTATGTGAGTCAGTGAGATGCTCTCATCTACCTGAACAAACAGATGCACACAGTAGTACTGTATTGTATAGCTACATGAGTTGTGTGAAATGCCTTATTTATGCATGCTTAGCATTTATGTATTGGCAGTTAATGATCATATTTTCAATTTTGTTGATACTTAATACTTAAAAAAAAAAAAAAAAAAAAAAAAAAACATCTTAAATCCAAGAACTCATAAAGTGAAAACTTGTAAAGCTGGAACTGCCTGTTTAACAAGCCCAATGAAACTGGAGATAAGAAGTCTTCAAAAGTTAAAAATTTGATGTGTGTGAATCTGAAATGCTTTTTCTGTACACCTTTCATGAATCCAGACATCTGGGTCAAGATCAAATTAGGGGGATAGCTTAATGGAAGTTATTGATAAAAATGAAGAATCAGATCTGTTTATTTTGGAGTTTAGACTGAAGAGACAGAGTGTGGAATTTGCTACTGAAGAAAGTCCCAGATATTAAGGACATTACTTTGGCCAGTGATCAGAGTTACAAAACACTGAATCACTTTGTATTTCCAGCAAACAGTACTGTTGATGTCGAGATGACAAAATAAGCATGTTCAAGCTTGGCATTTACCATCTGTTTAGAAAATATTTGGCTGACATGATAGGCTGAAGGGCAGTTTCAAGGTGAAAGACCAGATTAGTGCTGCATATAACGAGTGAGGTAGGATATAGGTGGCAAAATATTTCCATGTAGTATTTAGATTTTGAATGACAGCAGGTTTCACTTCATAAACCAAAATGTTGTTAGAGTGGTATAAGTTGTGAATAATTTATGGTTTGGCCAATGTCAGCAGTGATTTCTTTCTGTATTAAGGGATTTCCTTTGTTTATTATCACTAATAGATTCAGCCTGTTTAGACTTTGATATAAATTAATGGATACTCAGGCGCCTCCGTAGTCAGGCAGGAAGGAGCAGCAGTGCGTAGCATTAGCATTAGTAGAGGCATTTGATGCAAGAAAGCAAGCTTATGCAGCATCAGCCAAAAAAAAAAAAAAAAAAAAAAACCCACTTCCACTTCACCCCTCTGTTCGTTCAAAATACCTGTCCAGCTGAGCCTTAAACTTATTTAGGCTATCAACCTCCACCACAAGGGATGGAAGTCTGTTCCACCAACCAACCACCCGCTGGCTAAAGGCAAATTTCCGCACGTCTATCCTACATCTGTCTTTCCTCAATTTGAATTTATGCCCTCTCAGGTGATTTTTCTGAGCTAGAGGAAGAATCCCATCAGCATTGAGCATGCTTAAACCATTCAAGGCTTTATACACCTCTATCAGATCACCTCGCTGGTGCCTAGTCTCCAGACACTGTAATTTGCAAAACTTAAGCCTTTCTTCGTAAGAGCACCCCTTTGTTCCATTCACTAATCTTGTTGCCCTTCTCTGTACTCGTTCCAGCAGCTCTACATCCTTCTTGAAATGAGGCCTCCAGACCTGTATACAGTACTCTAGGTGTGGCCTGACCATCGCCTTATACAATGGAATAATCACCTCCTTATCCCTGCTGGAAAAATTCCTGTATATCATTGACAATACTCCATGAGCTACTCTTGCAGCCCTTCTGCACTGCTCAGAGAACTTCATATCTGCCTGCACAACCACCCCCAAGTCCCTTTCATTCTCTACCACTGTCAGTGTAGTACCACAGAGTTGATACGTTGCTCTGGGGTTGCTGTTTCCCATGTGTAGTACTTTACATTTATCAATGTTAAACTTCATTTGCCACCTCTCAGCCCATCTGCTCAACCTTTCCAGGTCCTGTTGCAGCAGCATAGTGTCAGTAGTGTCCTTGACAACCCTGCCAACCTTTGTATCGTCTGCAAACTTGGACATTAAGCCCGATATACCATCATCAATATCATTTATAAATACAGAAAACAATAATGGACCCAACACTGAGCCCTGAGGGACTCCACTAATAACATCAGTCCACGATGAGCAGTGTCCATTGATTACCACTCTCTGTCTTCTCCCCCTCAACCACCCCTTTATCCATAGCAGCAATTTGCCTCCAATGTCACACTGCTCCAATTTGTGTAGCAGTCTTCCATGTGCAACAGTATCAAAAGCCTTTCTAAGATCCAAGTATATAATATCAAAGTTATTCCCTGCATCCAGTTCTTTTGTGACTGCATCATAGTATCCAATCAAGTTGGTCAGGCAAGACTTCCCCTTAACAAAACCATGCTGTGTCTGAGCTATAACTGAAGTCTTGTCTAAATGATCCTGCAGTGCTTCTTTAACCAGTGCCTTCATTAATTTTCCTGGAACAGAAGTTAAGCTCACAGGTCTATAATTACTTGTGTCAGCCTTTGATCCTCCTTTGTGAATTGGGGTCACATTTGCACATTTCCAGTCTATGGGTACCTCCCCTGAGTCCAAGGAAGCTCTCATAATTATGGCTAAGGGTTTGCTTACTTCCTTTGCTGCCTCCTTTAATATAACTGGATAGATCCCATCCACCCCGGGTGCCTTTCTTGTGTTTATCTTCAACAGTTTCTCCTCCACTTTACTCCCAGTTATTTCAAGATTCTGTAGCTTACTGCTAGAGTTGAATACACCTCTGGCATTCCCCTCGCTGAATAACTCCTCATGTGTGAATGTCGATGCAAAATATTCATTTAGTTTGTTAGCTACCTGAGCAGGATCATCAACACTTGACCCATCAATATCAAGTGGACCAATCTGATTCACCCCCTTCCTTCTAGAGTTTACATAAGTAAAGAACTCTTTGCTGTTTTTCTTTGCATCCCTTGCCAAGGATTTCTCGTAATCTGCCTTCGCCTGCCTAACCTCCTTTGTAACTTGGTTGCATATCAACTTGTATCTATCATAGGCTTCTGTGTCATGTGTTAATTTGTATGTATCTCATGCATTTTTCTTCTCTGCCATATGCCTCATTAGTTCATCCGACATCCATTTTGGCCTAAACCTTGAACAATATTTCTTAGTTGGTATGTAAAGCCTAGTAGCTTCCAAGATAAGTTCTTTGAATGCTTCCCATTTTGAATTTGCTGTTGGTAACATCATCAGTTGGTCCCACTGTATAGAATTTAAATACTGTCTCAGTCCATCGTAGTCGCCTTTACGGAAGCAATAACCCTTCCCTTTACCCCTAATGGTAGTTACCTCTTTGAGTAAATCCCACTTCAGCACACTGTGATCACTGCCACCTAGTGGTTCATTTATCTGCAGATTCTTAATGCATGAAGAATCACTGCTGATAATCAAATCAAGAGTATTACTCCCTCTAGTTGCCTCCCGAACATGCTGATGTAGAAAACAATCATCCAATAAATCCACAAAAGTCCTGCTAGTGTGTGAGTAACCAGCCCCCAAATTCCAGTCAATATCTGGGAAATTAAAATCTCCCATTATAAGACACTCTGATTTACTGGCCCACTCTATTTCCCTGTACAGTTCCTTATTATACTCATCAGAGTCATTAGGCCTATAGCACACTCCTACTCTCAATTTTGATCTCCCAATGTTTATGTCACACCAAACTGACTCCACACTGCACTGTCCAGCGATGTCGACTGGCTTCACTTCCTTGGTTTTTATGTGTTTCTTAACTAATAACATAACCCCTCCTCCCTTTCTATCCTGTCTATCCTTTCTGTAGACGTTTTACTCCCCAAATTCCAGTTCTGCATCCCTTATATCTGTGTGACACCACGTCTCTGATATCCCAACAATATCTGCCTTCGATGTTTTGAGCAATACCTCAAATTCATCAAATTTATTTACTAAACTCCTAGCATTGGTGTACATGCAAGTATACCTGCACCTGTTTCTATTCTTAGCTACCCTAACACAACCCATGTGTTTACTTGTACCGCAATGGCTCCCAGCAGTCTCTGAAATACCATGCATCTTGTTTTTCAGGCTTCTGCTCATTCTAATAGAAGCAGTGCAAGAATCTTTCACCTCTGCCAGTGGCTACTGTCAATCTATTGGTCTTTGTCTCCCCCCAAGCTAGCAGTTTTCCGACCCACCTAACACTGCCTCGATAGCATCAGCAAATATTCTTGCACCCTTTCTATTTAAGTGTATCCCATCCCTGTAGAAGCAATCTCTCCTGTTAACAAGTACAGTCCAGGCTGAAAAAAATTCTACCCCTTGAGTCTTGCACAATCTTTCCAGGGCCGAATTGATCGACAAGGCTCTCATCATATACTCCCTCCTATCGTGTCTGGGCAGAATTGCAGACACTTTCAAATTCAACCCTAATTCTCGGCTTTTGTTCAACAGTGACCTGTACTTGTTAAGTAATTCTGCCGGTCTCCTACTCTTAATATTATTAGTAGCACACGCTTCTTGATTAGACCGGGGTTCGAGCCTGTCACCACCAAATACGGAGGATGCGGAAAGGTCAAGGAATGACCACCGCATATCCCAGAGCAATATGGCCTTAGTTGCTAATGCTCCTAAAAACCAAATAGCAACATCACCATTATCATCACTACTATCCACATGCTTATCTTGTTTTTCAACTACCTGTAATGTAGTCAAAATGTCCCTGATATTTATTTTGATATTCTTCAATATAAATCTATACAGATCATGTCTTTTTAGATTTGCATTGAATGAAAAATAAACTTGACATTGTAAGCATTCTGTTTTTAAATTTATGATTAAAAATGTGCCCAAAGTTTTAATATCTGAGTATATTTCTGAAGTCTCCACAAATATATTATTTGTCCTGTCTTATCTTTATTATAGAACTCCAAAAAAATCCATCTGATTGGCCAGGCGAGATGGGAAAAGCTGTAGTTATTTCTAAAGAAGAAGAAGCACTCAAAAATGAAAAGTTCAAATTAAATCAATTTAACCTTTTAGCTAGTGACCGAATAGCTCTAAACCGATCTCTGGTAGATGTACGTATGGATGGGTAAGGCTCTGTAAATATTATTTAATTATTTAATTTAGCAGAAGCTATATTAAATATAGCTTCTGTTATTAGGAATAAATTTAGTAAATTGAGGCTTGTCTTGTTCTGTATGTTTATGCAGCTAGCAGACTTTTGACTGCCATTAGTAAACAAGTTTCCTAAATGCACTTGTTTGTATGGATTATATCACCAAGAGGCTATTCTGGTATTTGTTTGAGATATGAACCACAGTTATGGCAGTCTGTTTCAAAACTTACCAATCTTTCATAATAACTGGTTGTGTTAGTGCATATATTTGATGGCATGTGAATAATAAAGCAGTTCTGTGTGGATTGCTATAAAATCTAGTAATATAAATCTTTTATATAAAGATGTTAAAACTTCTAGTATTTAATTATAGCAAAAGCTTTATAAGGCCATAGAAATGAATTTAGCAAATCGAGAACTACTTTAGGAACTCAAGTAGTATAACTCTCAGTATTCACAAGTCGTCTTGAATTTTTTATGATACTGTCATAATTCATACCACCTGCTATCTGACAAGAACAACCTCAAAGAGCGATCTTTAAAGTATTTCAGCAGTTATGATTGTTGCCCTTCGATGCCAGTTGGAAAAGACTTGGGTTCAAATTCTGTCAAGATTGGAGGAATTTTACATATTGGCACAGTTTAACCCCCCCCCCTCTCCCAGATAAGTTTATCAGCTAGCAAACCAGCACTGATGACAATACACTGATGCCTCATAGCCTTAGTTGCTTTGGCAAAAAAAAAAAAAATAAATAAATAATAATAGGCTGTTTTAGCAGCATTATACGTCTCATATAATTAACAAAGCTTTTCAGTGATGTTGTTTGCTTAAAAGTAACACATTTTTAATTAACTCGTGGATTGAAGTTAATTCTACTTGCCATTAGCAACAGATAAAAATAAATCTTTGCTCTCCTGCAAGCAAAGTGCGACTTACTGCAAAAAATGCTAATCATTACCGCTACAAATAAAATAACTTTTTCTTATGTGTGTTCAGATATTTTTAAAATTATTCCTGTAACTTTTTGATCCTACCCTGTATTTATTTCTCTTATAAAATTGTATTTGATATATTATTGCAGTCGTTGGATTAATGTGTGTGTATTATGTGAACCCACAAACAAGTTTTAAAACCAGTAGTGATTAGCACTGTGTATAAGTTGAAGGTTGGGAAGACAGAAGATATTTGTTGACATTAGACTTGAAAATATGTGAACTACAGTATTTCAGCAAATACATGGGAAGGAAGGTTGTTCCACAAAATAGAAATGGAAGGCATAAATGAGGAAGATGAAAAGTTGGTTCTTTGTGCTTGGAGTTGTACAGTGAACAAATGCTGACTGCAGCACATCTTAAAACTGGTTTGGAAGAGAGTGGAAGAATTACAGATTCCAATTCAGAAGAACTGTGCCCATGGAAGTATCTGTAGAAACAGCATGCAAAAGAAACTGAATGTTTTTGAGACAGAGTGGAGAGACTTTACAAAAGATGGGTCATTAATTAACCTGACTGCCCTCTTTTGAATCAAGTCAAGAAGCTTGAGAGAGGTTTCGGAGGCACCACTCCAGATGTGGAAACAATATATCCTTGGCAACACATTTGAGATTTGTACAGAATGAGTAGTTGTTTAGAAGAAAAGTAATGCCAAGAGTGAAAAAAAAAAAAAAAAAAAAAAAAACAGGGTTGTTTTGATTTTATTTAAAAAAAAAAAAAAAAAAATAGAAAAGTTTATAGAAACTGGAGATGTCAGGTCTAGTAAAATTAGAAGTTTAAAATGAGTGAGCCCAAAATTCTTTCTGTACACCTTTAAGCCACTCACCAGACATTACCATTTCTGCAAATTTATATGTAGATATATATGCAGTTTTTTTGTTTTTTTTTAATCTTTTCAGATTACTTTCTCTAAGAAGACAATCTACAGATTTTTATGAGCAATCGTTCTTAATATATATATAAAAAAAATCCAGTTATAATAGAAGCTGAAATATATCAGACATTTTAATATTTCATCTACTGAAGATGAGTTTTATTAGACTGCAATATTATCCATGCTTATTGTAAGCTTAATGTGGTGAAACCCGTTTTTAGTTTCCAGAGAAAAGCTGGGGCAACCCTTTTCTTACATCTTGTAGTATGAGTGATGCTTTTTGAGGTTATGATAGTTATTATATTCCTTACATTTTTGAAGATACAGCTCTAAAATAGTGTTCAGAGGCTGGCTGCTAAATAGTTTAACTTAACTTGTTGGTAACTCTCTGGAGGCTTCCAGATCAGCTAATGTATAATATTCCTGCCTCTATTAAACCAGATAATGACCGGAGCGAGTCCAAATAGTGTGTACGTGAGAAATATTGTCAAGGTTACGTTATATCAAGGAGCTGGGTATATTCTTGCTGTGTGTACACCATATCCAAAAATTTTATTAATTCATTCATGCCCCCCCCTCCCCTGCTTTTACAGATAAACTTGTACCTGCCTACATAGAAAAGGTTAAGTTGGCAAAGGCAGATTATGAGAAATTGCTGCAAAGAGAACAAAGTACAGGGAATTCTTCATATATGTGAATACTAAGAAGAGAAGAATGACTCAGATTGGACCCTTGAGCGATGGGCTTGGGAAAGTCTCAACTAACGCAGTTGTGGGTGAATAGAATAGGTATTTTGTATTAATATTTATGGAAGAAAGGCCTTCGTAGGGAAGGGAAACAAGTTTTCAGAAAAACTTTTCTGAAAAGTGAATAAGGCCCCTGGAGTTGATGGCATATATCCACTAATTTTGATAGAGGCGACAAGAGAGTGCATTAAACCATTATGGTTAATAATGAAGGAATCACTGGACTCAGTAGAGATTCCCTTGGATTGGAGAAGTGCCAGTGTATTGCCAATACATAAAGGCAATTCTAAAAGTGGAGTGGGAACTGCTGACCACTCAGTCTGACTTCAGTGCTAGTGAAAATCATGTAATCAGAGAGTGCAGTACAGGATCATTTGGATATAAATGAAATACAGAATTGTTTTGTAAATTTAAAATCATGTTTAACAAACCTGTTTAGCTTTTTTGATAGAAATTCATGAACTGGATGTAGGAAATAATTTTGACATTGTTTATTTGGATTTCAGCGATGCATTTGACTCAGTCCCACTCGAGAACTTACTCTATATGCTGAATTGTGTCAGAATTAGAGAAAGAGCATTATGATTAATGGCTATTCTTTATATTGGGTCAATGTAGAAAATGGGGCTCCCTTAGGATCAGCACTGGAATCATTGTTGTTTTTGATTTTATTAAATGATGTTATTCCGAATTAAACACAACATGGTTTTGTTAAGGGAAAATCGTATTTAACTAACATAGTAGGCTATTTTGACATTTGGATTTTAGCAAGGCATTTGACTCGGGCCCTCATGAAAGGTTACTGTATAAGCTTGAATATGTTGGGATTATTGGAAAAATTCTAAGATGGATTGCTGGGTGGCTGCAGGGTAGAGAAGGTTGTGATTAATGGATGTTCTTCAGATTGGTGTGAAATCAGAATTATTGGCTCCCAAGGATTGGTTCTTGGACCACTGTTGTTTATGATTTTAATAAACGACATTGACAAAGGAATGGAAGGCGTGATGTCAAAATTTGCAGACAATGTCGTAAAGATTGATAGAGTAGTTGATGATTAGTACCAAGCAGCACATCCTTCAAGACAACTTGAACAGGCTGGAAGAAAGGTCAGAAAAGTGACAACTGTGTTTTAATGCCAGGTCTTACACTTGGGGAATAGCAACCCCAAAATAAATTATACAAATGGTGGGGTTGAATTAAAAGCAGTAGAGAAAGAAAGGGATCTGGGAGTTATAATATGGGCAGATACGAAGTTTTCTGAGCAGTATAAACAGGCAGCCAGGAAAGTGCACGGTGTCCTATTATGATTTATCGAAGTCATAGACCACAATTGGAATACTGTGCTCAGATATGGAGACCTCATCTGAAAAAAAAAAGACATTGAGCTTCTTGAAAGGGTCCATAGATGAACGACTTGCATGGTGAGATCAGGAAAAGGGCGAAAATATGACTAAAGACTCCGATTGTGTGGACATAGTTTGGCAACCAGGTACCTCAGGGGTGACCTGATTGAAATTTATAAGGCTCTGAGAGGGATTATTAAAATGAATTAAGGCAAAATTTTTGTTGTTTTAAAGAATTTCATGACTAGGTCATATAAATTTAGATTAAAGAGGAAGAGAGACTAGATTGTAGGAAGTTTTTTTTTTAGCTAGTGAGTTAGTGATTGCTGGAACAGGTTGCCTTTGCAAGTAGTTAAGGATGAGAGTTTGAATAAATTCAGAGGTCAACAACTGGATAGTTACCTATGTGAGAAGGGAAGTAAATGATTTGTATGTTATTTACTTTTTTTTTTTTTTTTAGTGCAGCAAAAACCTGTGGCTTCCCTGCCACAGGTTTTTGATGTGGCTTTTTTCCTGCGCTATATGGCTGTTATTATTAACAGAGGGATAAAGAGCATTTAACAATAAGCTTTAAGCAGCACTTCTTCTGGATGACATAGACTTCAGGAATGGTTAGAAAAGTGGCAGCTTTTCTAACCATCTCATTTTTAACCTTAATACAGCATTTTGCTGCATTAAGTTTTAATGCAGAAAAATGCAAGAGCTTACACTTGGAGAATGGCAACCCCAAAATAATTTATACTTTTTGTGTGGCTGAATTAAAAACAGTAAAGGAAGGAAGGGATTTGGGAGCTGTGATACAGCTAGATACGAAGCTCTCTGAGCAGTGCAGGTGATATGGATTTGTCATACATTGTCTTGTAGAGATATCATAATACCACTGTGCAAGACAGTTGTAAGACTGCACTTGAAACACTGTTTCAGTATGGACACTGCACCTAAACTATGATGTTATGCTTCTTGAAAGGGTTCAAAGATGAGCAATGCACTTGGTAGGATTGGCAGGCAAACAGGCATCCATATAAGGAACAACTTCAGATATGTTGGCTGCAGAATTTAGTAACAAGGCACCTTAGAGGAAAACTGACTGAGGTATAAGAGACTCTGAGGAGAGAAAGTAAAATGAATGTGAATGATATTTTCACTGTTATAAATGATTCCAGAACTAGGGGCCATAATTTCAAATTACAAGGGAAGAGGTTTATACTGGATTACAGGAAGTTTTCTTTAAGCCAGCAAGTTGTTGATTACTTAACTAAGTTGCCTTCACTGCTGGTTGAGGCTGACAGCGTGAGGTGACTGAAAGGAAGTCAGTTGGAGTGTATCTACAGCAGGAGGGAGTCAAATAGGTGGATTTTTTTATTATTTTATTTTATTCTTTTGTATTGTATTTATTTTATTTTGTTCTGTTATTTTATTATTTATTTATTTTATTTTATTTATTATTTGTATTTATTTATTTTTTTGTTGGTGCTGCAAACCCCTCAGACTTTCTTGCACCATATTAGCATTAGTAGAGGCATATGATGCAAGAATACAAGCTTATGCAGCATCAGCCAAAAAAAAAAAAAAAAAAAACACACACACCCATTTTCACCCCTCCATTCGTTCAAAATACCTGTCCAGCTGAGCCCTTAAATTTATTTAGGCTATCAACTTCCACAACAAGGGATGGAAGTTTGTTCCACCAACCAACTACCCGCTGGCTAAAGGCAAATTTCCACACATCTATCCTACATCTGTCTTTCCTCAATTTGAATTTATACCCTCTCAGGTGATTATTCTGAGGAAGAATCCCATCAGCATTGAGCATGCTCAAACCATTCAAGCACTGTAATTTGCAAAACTTAAGCCTTTCTTCATAAGAGCAACCCTTTGTTCCATTCACTAATCTTGTTTCCCTTCTCTGTACTCGTTCCAGCAGCTCTATATCCTTCTTGAAATGAGGCCTCCAGACCTGTATACAGTACTCAAAGTGTGGCCTGACCATTGCCTTATACAAGGGAATAATCACCTCCTTATCCCTGCTAGAAAAATTCCTGTATCTCATTGACAAGATACCATGAGCTACTCTTGCAATCCGTCTGCACTGCTCAGAGAACTTCATATCTGCCTGCACAATTACCCCCAGGTCCTTTTCATTCTCTACCACTGTCAGTGTAGTACCACAGAGTTGATACGTTACTCTGGGATTACTGTTTCCCATATGTAGTACTTTACATTTGTTAAATTAAACTTCATTCGCCACCTCTCAGCCCATCTGCTCTGCTCAACCTTTCCAGATACTGTTACAGTAGCATCCTTAACAACCCTGCCAACCTTTGTATCATCTGCAAACTTGGACATTAAGCTTGATATACCATCATCAATATGATTAATACTAAATTTACTTAATCTATTAAATGCATCATGAATAGTCAAGTTAATAGAACAGTCGTATTTGTGAAAAGATCTAAACCTTCCAAACACTTCCTCACTCATTTCACAAATATACATGGTCTCAGTTCCAATCTTAATAAATGTTAATTTCTGCCTAAAATCTGCCAAGCCCCACTTACATTTTCTGACAGTCTTAATTATTGACTGCTTTAGCCACTACCCATCTTAGTTACCCTAACTATATGCTCTGATTCATTTCACTTCAAAGGTTGTACCTGTGCATGTGTCTTCTCTGACATTCCATATCAGAGACCTCCTTATTTGGAATCTCCTCTGGCTTAAAATATCTCTGTCCCATTCTGTCAAATTCAACTCTGTTCATTTCCTTTACTTTCTCCAGTCTAACTTTCCTAACAGTTAGGTAGTTTTTCTTGGTGATTTTAAATGTACAACTCCAGGAGGCTCCAATTTTCTAGTTACATGAATCCAGCTGGTTGAAATGCCAGTGCTTTTGCAGTTACTAATGACTTTGCTTAGCTTGTTCATTTGCTGGAATAAACTTTCATCTGTTGTTGTGGAAGTTGATAGCTTAAATAAATTCAAAGAGGAACTGGACAAACATTTAGAGGGAATGGTTGTGTGATCTAAAAAATGAGTGAAAGGAACTGTGGAGTGAGCAGTGCCAATTTGAACAGTGCACCAAACTTGAATGAAAAAGTTATTAATCTATTTTCAACAAATAAAAGCCAAAGAATGGATTTTATTTTTAAATAAAATTTCAAAATTATCGAAGTCTGTTAATGGTAAGTGTCCAGTTAATGTTTAGTAGTATTTTTAACTTGCTTATTATTATTATTACCATCTATGTCTACATTTCTTATAATCAAGGCAATTCAATGTAACTTTTAAGAAGGCAGCACCCCATACATCAGAGTCACGAGCCGCCACTGCTCACAACAAGATAAATTTCATCTTCACCACTGGTTCCCTTGTTATCACACTATTTTTAATCAAATAAATTACAAAAATGTTGATCCACTAGTTATTCCTGCTTCCTGAAGGCCAAAATAGCATTGGCTATTTTATAATTTTGAAATTATAATGTTATACACCAAATAGAACCCACATTGAATAATTTTTCTACTCTTTTGTTAGGGAATTGTTTCATAATAATAGAATAGCAATTGCTTAAAAATTGCTATTCTATTATTGTTTCATTTAAAGATGAGACAGATGCTGTCTCACCTTTAAAATAAATGATAAATAGCCATTTTTTAAAGCAGTACCATGCCGAGGCAACTCACAATAAAGGCAAAATTCATTCTGCTGTCAGCATTAAGACAATTACATTTATTAGGCACTTTTTAAATCCTGTCTGCCACAAATCAGAGAGAGAGAGAGAGAGAGAGAGAGAGAGAGAGAGGGGGCGAGAGAGAGAGAGAGAGAGAGAGAGAGAGAGAGAGGGGGCGAGAGAGAGAGAGAGAGATGGTCTTAAGTCCAGAAGTGACTGTTTCGGCAAACATATAGATGGGTACCTGGACAGTTACGGGTTACTTGAGCATTCTAGTTGGTAAAGTCCCAGATAAAAGCTTTAAATTATAAATTAGCTTTCAGAAGACTTGTTATTTTTTAAAAATTTGTCTTTATTTTCTTCCAAAAAGAGGTAATTGACTAGGATACCAGAGTTGGTATTTGGTCCCCTAATTAAGCTATCTAGCCAGTATGTCAGTTGTCTGTTCATGGGCTGATTTTTATTGTATAATTATACAATAATATTATTGTATAATAATATCACAGCTTAATGGAATTATTCATATGGAAAGAAAAACTTCTTCCACCTGAGATTGACTAATTATAGTCCTGATTGTGAAGAGGCTTCTGAAGAAATTTCTCCAGTCTATGACAGGATTAGTACCAAACAAGTTAAGTTATAAATGCCTTTTTTTGGAGATTGAGCATATTTTAAATTCTTATCTCTTCTTTTTCATCAGTTTTTAGTACCTAAATATCCAAGCACTGTGATCACTAGTAATGAAGTTCGTTACTGGTGATCACAAGAGTTTCAGGAATAGTTTCCAGTTATTTTTCTTACCCTTTGGCTAGAATAGTGGCTATGATTGCTGCCTTCCATGCCACTTGAAAAATGCCTGAGTCAGGATTTTTATGGGTGGTTATTTTTATGGGCTTTTTTTTTTAATCCTGTGGTGAAGTAAGTTGTTCTTGAATGAGGGTTTCTAAGGTTTTTTCCCCCCCTCAGAAACTTGAATTTGGTTTTTTTCCCCTTTCAGAAAAGCAAGCAGATTAACCATAAAATGCATGCAATTTACAAACATTATATACCAATCGTTCATGGCCTCGGGTAGGCTGCCTTAGTGCTATAACTAAAACAGTCAGCCAGTTGTTTTTCTCCATGATATTGATGATTCCAGTAAACATGTTCACCATGAACAGGATCAGTTCACAGTTTGCTTGACTCCCTCAGTCTCTTTTTTCACAATTGCGTGATTGACTCTACATAAAATATATTAGTAATTTAATATCCTTTTTGCTCAAACACACAAAATCACTTGAATGACTAATGTCAGAGACCTCAAACAATAATTGAAAAATTAGTCCAAATAAATTATTCATTATGAAATGTTTGGATATCATATTTTAAACTTGATCATGTGAAATGTTCTATTTCAAACAAGATTTTAAATTATAAAAAAAAGTCAAAAGCAGTTTTTTACACTCACTTTTGTAAACTGAATAATGTAATATTGTTAAAGTATTTTTTTTAAAATTGATGCTTCCAATTTGAAATATCAGTGACAGAATTGCTTATATAGAAATTTTTTGTATAGATGTAAGAAGAAAGACTATCCTAAACATCTTCCTACAACTAGTATTGTAATTGTATTTCATAATGAAGCTTGGTCCACATTACTGAGAACAGTCCATAGTGTTATTAGAATGTCTCCCAGAGCTTTATTAGAAGAAATAATCCTTGTAGATGATTCTAGTGAACGAGGTTTGTGAAAACAAAATCTTATTTTTTAAAATGTGTGTTAATACTCTACAGAACATTGGTATTTATATAGTATGTTGTGAATTTTACTTTTATTGACAAAATCATACATATGAATATAAAAATTAATTTAAATTATTTCCATGTTGTTCAAATTTATATGCAGTACTTATGCATGACTTTTTCCACAGCTGTCTAAACTATTCAGCTTTTGCGAGGTATTCTCTCTCTCTCTCTCTCTCTCTCTCTCTCTCTCAGGATTAGCATAAAATAACTTCCCATAGAAAATAAAAAATTTGGTAAATAGCAGCTGTTTATATTATTTCAAGGGAATGCAAAACATTGTAAAATCTGTTTTGATTCAAAGTATCCATGATCTCAGTTATGAGGTAGAACATGCATTGAAGAAAATGAAGAATCAAAAAAGTCCCAGGTGGTTACTGTAGAGTTGTTAAAATTAGGAGGAAGAGACATGACACAGAAACTGGCAAGACACTTCACAAAATACATTAGGAAAGGTGTGTGATGCCTAAGGAGTAGAATAATGCAATCACAATTTTGCTGCATAAGAAAGGAGGGAAATCAGAAATTATAGACCATTTGGCTTGTTGTCCCACATTACAAGTTCAAAAGGGTCGTTACTAACAGATTAGAAAGAGTATTTGATGAGAATCAACTGAAAGAGCAAGCTGGCTTTAGGACAGAATTCTCAACTATGGATCACCTTCACATAATATCACAGCTTAATGGAGAAAGCAAATAAATATAAAATGACATTATATTTATTAAAATTATATTTATATTAAAAAAAAAATTGTTTGATTTGTTGATTTGTGAAACCCCCAGGGGCTCACATCTGGTGAGTATGAATTGGCACACCCAGGGTCCTGAGCTGGATATCATCATTCTTCTCTTTCTTGGTGATTCCCTTCTATTTCTGACTCTCTCTCTCTCTCTCTCTCTCTCTCTCTCTCTCTCTCTCTCTCTCTCTCTCTCTCTCTCTCTCTCTCTCTCTCTCTCAGGAGGGGCAACTCAAATTTTTTTTTGGTTTGGTGCAGCAAAAGCCTCAGGCTTCCTTGCACCATATGGCTAATAATAATAACGTAAAGGCATTAGACTCCATACAACATAAGGCAATGTTTTTGGCTAATTTTGTAAATTCCTAAAATCAAGGATGGAGAGGCAAAATTTAAATTGAGGAAGGATGGTTTCAGGGCAGAATTTAAATTGAGGAAGGATGGTTTCAGGGCAGATGTGCAGAAATTTGCTTTTAGCCAGAGGGTGGTTGATTGTTGGAACAAACTGCCATCTGGTGTTTTAGAGGTGGGTGGTTTGAATAAAATCAAGGAAGAACTAGATAAACTGTTAGACGGGATGGAGAGGTGAAAGGGAAAGCTTTCCTTTTTTTCCCCCATTTCTTTTGACTGATTCTGTATAAGCTTGTTTTCTTGCATCATTTTCTGCTACTACTAATAATACTACTCTTTGTCAGTGTAAAGAGGATGTTCCTGAAAATATATTTGAGTGCTTAAACAAATGCAAACATTTTTACGAACAGTATACTCTAAAGTCCAGTGTACAACAAAATATTACCTAATATTTTACAAAATATATAATTCTGATTGTATTAATATTATGTGCATGAAAAAATAATCATTTCTTTATATGTATGTATGTATTAAAAATAGTGTTTTTAAAATGTTAGAAAATTTTTTTATTCCTAACTTATTTCTGATTTATTTTGCATTGTGAAAAGGTCATTTTTCTTTATAACAAAATATCTGTCTGATTAATTTTTTTCAAGCGAACAGTTCAATTTCATTAGCAGTCCAACTGTTCCACAGAAATATTGGATTAGTATTTTTGTTATAAATCTGATAATTATCTGTAATTTGTTTTAGATTATCTTGGTAAACAGTTGGTGGATTATGTTGGCAATCTAGATGTTCCAGTAAAAGTGAGTAGAATGTAATTTTTTTTTTTTTATTATATTTGTATTTTAGATTCAAGAATTGAATTTGATGTGCCTTTTTTAATTTTCTTTTAACAAACATAATTTTTTATGTTACAGAAAAATTTTGTATTTTATAATTGTTTATTTTAGGAATAAGTTGTGAGTGCAGTATGATTATAATTATTCATTTTTTACACATTTACAGAGGAAAACTAATTGATAGAAATCATTCATAGACATAAAGATGGTGCAGTATTTGGTAAACAGCTTGTCTGATCCATCCGTCATTGCTTGAGCTCTGCTAATATCATAACCTTGGTAGCTGATGTTCTTTGAAATTTTTTGTGGTGAGGAGATCCATCATGATGCTACTCGTGAACTATTCTTTGATCCTTGGATCACGGAAAAGAATCTTAAGTTTCATCCATGTTATTTGGTTGTTCTTTATATTATTCCCATTGCAAAATTCCTTCTGACATTAGTAAGTTGTTTTATAGCAATTCAAAGTTATTATTTTTACTAAAATCTATTCACTGTGGTAGAACAGACCAGTTTTGGAAAAACTGGTTTGGTTCCTGTTCTGTAATTTGTGGTAGGTTTATGATTTTTTTTTTTTTTTTTTTACAAAATGTGAGAAGCATTGTGAATAAATTAGTAACTCGTTGATATTATATTACTTTATACGTTTGATTTTATTGGGATTGTTGAAACCTGACTGTATGCTTATAGTGGTATTGTTTCTGCTGCTGGTAACTTAACTATTGGTCGCCCACTTGAATCATTCCAGTGGTAGTAATTGTGGCATTTTACTTATAGTCTATTGAGTAATTTTTCATATCAGGAAGAGTTTTCTCAAATGAATGAGGCTTTGATAGGATGGTAGTTGGATGTAATTACACTAATCTTCAGTTACTTATTATTGGGATGTATTGTCTTCCTTCAATTACTGGTATTGTTTAAAATAGTGTGATTTTGCAGGTTTTTAGTATTCTTGAAGTTTCTCACTCCCCAAGGAATGGTGCAAGATCGAACTGTGTTTATTCAAACATTGTAAAGTGCCAGGTTAAACTATTCTCTTCTCCCATTCTCTTCACATTAACAAGTGTACCCACTATAGAATATTCTCATTGGGTACCATAGTTTTCTCAGCAGTACGTAGGGTCGAATCTAGTATTTTTCATGATGAGGGTTTATTTGCCTAAGTATGTTAATTCCCTTGTTGCCATTCCTTTGGCGCTTTTTCCAGGTCAGTTTGTTATGTGATTCCTATAGAGCTTACCTGGTGTTGGATGTTACAGTGGATTTCATATCATATTCGTAGGATTTCTTAGTTTAGTAAGCCTTTGTCGAATTTGGTCTTTCACATTTGCTTAAATTAAAGCAGTATTCATGTAGATCTTATAAGAGAGTTAACTGTGATGAAAATTAATAGAAAAGGGTAGAATTTTTAGTAGAATTAGAAAAAGGTTTAGAATTTTTTTTCTCAGAACTGGTTCCATTCCCCACCCACCGAGAATTTTAATTTAGATGAGTGTATTAACCTTGATGTAAAACTGAAAGTATTCTGCAGTTGATTTTAGTGTTGGTTTCTTTTTCTATTTTTCTGACATAGGTCAGAAAATCAGTTGTGGTAGTTATTAACTCTAAGAGATTGTTCAGCTGTTGATACTGTTATGTAGCCAGGACTACTGGTTTTATATTTTTGATTTCTTTTTATACTTTTATACTGACTATTCAACTGGATTATTTTCCATCTGTTCCTGTTCCAAAAATGCTTTGCCCCCACATGGTTTCATATCACAGACCAATATTGGTGTACTTTCTATTTTTAAAAGTTTTTTACATATTGATATTAGATTAAAGATACATCACAAAAATGTGCTTCACACCCTTACACCTCCAGTAATCTGTACTGTTGGTGCACAGTAGGATGGTTCCAGGCCCTTGTAGTTTGCTTTCATCAGTGCTGAAAAGCATAAATCAGAACTCATTGCCCCCCATCCTTTCTTTTTTTGTAACCAATAAAGCAGTATTTTTTAGTTAGTGTGTGAGATATGAAGGTCTCTTACACCCATAGGGCATTTTTTGTTGAGTTCTTTATATAGTGTGGGCACTTGATGCCTTTTGTAGTGTTCTCACATTGAATTGGGAGGTTAACATTCCAGCATTTGGTAACAATTACACTTGATCATCAGTTTCAGATGATGCCTCCATAGCCAGGTGGGCAGGAGCAGCAGTGCGTAGCACACACTTCTTGATTAGACTGGGGTTCGAGCCCATGATCACCAAATACGGAGGATGCGGAAAGGTCAGGGAATGACCACTGCATATCCCTGGAGCAATATGGTCTTAGTTGCTAATGCTCCTAAAAACCAAATAACAACATCAGCTTCGGATGTCAAGCACCTTGCTTTATCACCTTAAATTTTCATCTACAGTTGCTTGACCTCACTCTTATTCAACAACACACACACACACACACACACACACACACACACACACACACACACACACACACACACACACACACACACAACATTGTGTCAACAGTTCTCTTCCTGCATCGGAAAACCCTGTCAGCAAAACTTGCCAAAGCAGGTAATTCTGATTTTCAAGGAATTTTGTTAAGTCACATTGATCATATATTCATATATTCTAGTTAACAGTTGAAGCTCAGCTCTTAAATCTACATAATAATTACATTGAAAAATTAGATGTTGGACAGTCTCCGGAAAGCCGCATTTGCACATTGGAAAGACAGCTAAACCCGAAGAAAATAACTTTGAGTTTAAACTGTCATGTCCAGACAACAAAAAGGTCAAGTTTGAACCATGACAATTGGTACTTATTAAATTTGGCCACATTTGGCCTAAACAAAAATGTAACTGTTCCTGTAAAGGCATTTGATTATTTGTTTTGCCATTCTCCCATAAATTGATTCCTTATTCTAGATATGTCATCCTTTGTAGAGAGGTTTAAATTGATATAATACTTATTAAGTACCACAGGCAGCTCCTTCCTTCTGTGATACTGTAAGTAGTTGAAGATAACCTCATACTTAATTGGTCATTTACCAGACAAAACCTGAATTGTCGAAGTGGATATTGTCCGGCAAGATCTAGATGTAGCTATAAGAAAGAACCTTTGTGCCTGTGTTAAGTATCTATTTACCAATGATCTACTTATGCTGGAGCCCCATGCACCTGCAGCATAACATACTATAGGAATAAAAATACTCTTACAATATTGTTTTAAGTGTGGAAGATTTTATACCCCTTGAACCCTTTGTAATTTTGATCGACTTGCCGGTCAGAGTTTTAACCTTTTTTTTCTATTTTTGTCCACTCTACCCATAACTAACATTGTTTCATTTTTATAATTGAAATTTCAAGCTTTAACTTGTGTGTCTGACACAAATCATTTGCACGAGTTTCAAGTTCAAGTCTAGAATCTCCAAGAACAAAGTCATTGGCATATGCCACCTTTATAATTCTGTCACATTCATTAGCCAGCCACCCATCAAGGACCACGTTCCAACAGATAGGTCCAAGAATGGATCCCTGGGGGCAGCTGCAGGTCACCAGTCTCGTAACAGAACTAAATCCATGTGAGACAACAAGAAACCTATTTTGGAAATTAGTTATAAGACAATATAAGAGCACAGAGACCCTTCTGAAACCTCACCAGAACGCTCTACAACCAAGCAGTGTCAAAGGCCTCACGAAGAGGCCGAGGATATATTTACTAGAAGAAGTTGAAACTGAATCCATAATATACTTTATGGCATCCACAGTGGATTTACCCTTTGTGAAGCCAAATCGATTCTGTACCTGTAAGTTTTTATTGCTATAGTATTTTGTGAATCTTTCTACAATTAATTTTTCCAGTACCTTGCCAAGGACTGGAAGCAAAGCAATGGGATGATACAAGGAAGCCTGATTAGCTGGTTTATCCGGACTTTTTCAAAAGAATTTAGAGATTTGCTTTCTTCCAAGAAATAAGGAAGGATCCTTCACCAAGACAAGTGTTAAATAAATTTAGGAATAATTGGGGACACTTTGCCCAAACTCGTTTCAAAATAGTTACTTCCATTAGATCAAGATCAGGACATTTACATCTCTCATTGAACACGCCACAGAGCCAACTTCATTTAGCAAAAAATCCTCCTCAAAATCAGGTTCTTTATACATTAAGTGGTCCATTCTGTGAAGGGTTTGCTCAGAACTCTCAGGTATGGTAACATCTTGTTTAATAAAATCATCCAGAATTGCATTTATGTAATCCTCCCATGAAAGTGTTTCAGAATTGTCAGGCTTTAAGACAGATGAAAAGATTTCATCCGGATGGATCTTCTCAACAACAAGCTTATAAGCTAATCCTAAAGGTTTTTTTATCTAAAGTCTGTTTGATCAGGCAATTCCAAGCCAATCTCTTTTCTCTATATACAATTAAAGTACATATTTCTAGCCAATTTATAATTTGTAAGCCTTATGCATCTTCTGAGGTAAATATTTACCCAGTTTATTTCAACTAATAAATTCTATAATTTTTACTCTATCCACAGAGCTGAATTCAGTATAGCTGGAGCCAGAACTGTTTTCTTTAATTTTCCCACTGCAAATTTCAGAAATTTCTATTCATTATCAAAACAACAAAAATGTACCATCAATTGTGCATTTTTTTAAGCCTTTTTCAGTTATTTTTTTTCACCCCCATCCTAACTAGCCTAATGCTCATGAAACACAATACTCTGTTCATTTGTTTTTTAGATGAGCATGCTCCTCTGTTTACAAAAGGGAGTTATTTTTACACTGCACTGTGAACGCTTCTTTGGCATTGCATCATAGTTTTTCGTAAAGTGTTATCAAGAAGGCAAGGAAAAAAAATGCACGCAACTGTTTGTTGGCATAAGAAAAAAACAAAAGAATCGCAACAATTGTTTTTGAAAAAGGAAAAAGACTGTATTCCTTTCTTCAATATGTATTGTATCTACTAACACAAAACCAAGAAAATTCATCTATTGGAAGCCACACTGGAAACAGAAGAAACTGGTGTAAAAACTAATTACTACAATGTGCATTTAATAATAATAAAAAAAGTTTGCTTTATTGTAATTGTTTTTAGGGAACAATATCAGTACAGCACGTTTTCTGGATATATATTTGATCTTCTAATGAAATTTCAAGAAAATATTTCTATTGATAGTTGTGTTATAAACTTTTAAAACTGTTGTACAAAAGAAAAAAAAATCATCTGCTATGAATGTTTTTTTTTTTTTTTTTTGTTTTTTGAAACATGTATTGTTATCATTTTATGTATCATTAGCATTCTTTATATTGTCAACAATATAAAGCATTGTTTATATTGTCAACAATATAAAGAATGCTACGCCTACTGGTGGATTGTTCAAAATATATTGTTATTATTTTTTTATTGTTAGAAAATATTTCAATGTTTCCTTGGTATGCATTTGATGTTATCACGAAGGGAGAAATTCTTTTTATTACACAAGCCAAGAAAAATTCATCATCCAGTGTCATATGCTGTTATGAAGTCTGCATTTCCTGTTTTGAGCTGCAATAAAAAGATATACCCTATTGAAAAATAAATTTACTCCCTATTTCTTCTGTTTTACTGTGGGAAGGTTATTTCACGCAATCAAGCCTGTGACTGCAAAATGCAGTGCTGTTTCTTGTATTCTCTCTATCTTGTGAACTCCTCTGACTGTGTGGTCGTCCCAGAGTATAAACAGAATTTGTTTGTTTGACTGCTGTCCAGATGGCACTATTTATCAACTCTTTTATTGTCTTCTAATTTACATTGTGTTCAGATGATCTGCTTTGGGAAAATGGAAAGTGCTTACATCAATTAGGAGCAAAAACCATTTATATTCCCACACCATAACGAATTACTTTAGGTACAATAAAGTACTACTGATTGATTTTACCACAAGGAACTTTCCACAATAAAACATCTGTACAAGGCGAAAACGTCTGGTCACTCGAAAGCAACCATAGTCATTTACTTTTAAGGACAAGCTGTACAGCGATGTTTGAAATTTATAATGCAGCTCACTTGCCAATATTTCCAGAGGGATTATTGACAAGTACATGCTAGAAGCAGAAAATGTTCTCCACTACCCACACAATAGCAAATTATTTTATAACTTATAACGCAGCTATCGATAGAAATATTTTCTGGAAATTTTGTTAGAAGATAAAATATACATCCAGAAAATGTGTTGTACTGATTTTGTTGCCTACAACAATTACAGTAAAGCAATAAAGCAAAATATTGTAATGAAGCAATAATGTGCAATTGCGTCTTATCCAAGAAACAGTTGCATGCATTCCCCCCCCTGTATCAGGATGACTAATGTCGGCTTCAGTGTAATTCATGGTTCTGTGTAAGTTGATTTGCTTTAGCATGCAGTGACGTACACACGTGGTAAATTCAAACAAATGCAGTGACGCATTCTATAATCAAGGTCAATGCCTACTAATAATTTAAAAAATGCATACTTGATCTTACATTTTTGCTGTTTTTGCATTAATTAATAGTTTTTTCTGAAATTTAAAGTTGGGAAATCAAAGAAAGCACTTCTGTTTATGTATATTGAGAGTTTCAATTTTGTAGATTCAGTAGAAATTATAGAAATAATTAGTTTATTTCAGGGGGCAATTTTCAAATTAGGCTTAAAAACGAGGGGACCGATTTGGGTGTAGAAAGGACAAATCAAATTATTATATTAGGGCCACCCATTATTTCTAATATATACCCATATATGTATTTTGTCTGTAAATTGCGTGTGTTCTCTGGTTGATTTGCCTGTGTTTGCTGGATGAAAAAACCCCAGTTTCTGGGGGAAAACCTTGCTATCTATGCCTGAGACCAACTAACTCAGCTACAGAGTGAAAAAAGCCCATTAAAGTTCTTCACGTCATCGACAGGATTTGAACCCAGGCCTTTTCCACCCAGTGTGGGGAGGATGGTGACGATACCACTGTGCTACCTGCGCAGACTGTGTAGAAAGGACATTTCATTCATTTGAGTGAGCTTTCATCCCAAGTTGCCACCTGCGCAGACGATGTAGAAAGGATGTGTGTGTGTGTGTGTGTGTGTGTGTGTGTGTGTGTGTGTGTGTGTGTGTGTGTGTGTGTACTGGTTCAGGGTGGTTCCCAGGCAAATGCCCATCTCCACCTAAATCATTTAAAACAGAAAATCTGTAAAGTGGATCTGATAAATAAAAAGATAGCTAAGAAATAAGAAGACAAAACATATTTTTGAAAAGAGAAGTAAAGTAAAAAAAAAAAAAAAAAATTTAAGTTAAGTTCATAATCTAAGCTAAGTTAAGTGTATAAACAAGAAATTTTGAATAGGAATGAATAAAAGTAAATATAAGAGAGATGTTTGTGAATGTAGTATGTTGTTTATGTCAGGTCACTTTGCCATCAGAAAGGCAGCTGAACTCTTCAACTGCAATCTGATGCCCGTCCCTGGCACGTGGAGCCGGACCTGGTTCTGTCTTTAAAAGCTGAAGCGCCAAAGCGCAATTAAACACTCAACAGAGAGAGTGCTAGACCGTTGAGTGCCAGCTGTCCGCACAAATCCAAGAACTGAACAACAGCCGAACAAAAAAAAAAAAAAAAAAAACCACTTAAGTGGTCCATGCCCAGGAGCCCCAGACCCGACCAAAAGCTTCCAGGTCTGAAGCTCCCAAGCCCTGATGCAATCAATGAAGATTCTGGTTGTAGACGGCCAATTCAATGTCCGTGAGGTTTCGTATGATAGATCTTTTAGGGAACACAGCATTTGCATACTCTTGTAAGGCCTGAAAGTTGTTAACTCCTTGCACCAATCTATGTACGTTATCTTCATTAAAATTAGCTATCTGTTTTCCCAAAAGACACCGTTCAGCATTATAATAAGGACAAGAGAACAAAATATGCTGCCAAGTCTCTACCGCTCCACAAGAACACCATGGATCCGGCTCCAACCCTCGAGAATACAGTTTATCTCTGATCGACCCATGACCTGTTAGCAAAAAACTGGTATACATAGACGGATAGAACCACGACGACACCGGTTTAGTAATGGCAAAATCTGCCACAGGAATGATCTTCCTGGTTATCTCTCCCACCTCTGAAGAACTCCACCGTGCTCTCCATATTCCGACCAACCCAGTCCAAATTCGAAGTTTCTCCTCTTTAACTGTAGCTGTAAGATTCAATGACATCCCTAGATATTGTGCAGGAATACCTTTCCGCATCGCATACATCATTCCTCTATAGACCACATATAAATCCAGAGGTAACAATCCAGTAATCACCTGAAGTGCCACCGTAGACACAGTCCGTGGTGCATACAAATAAGTCAGTATCATAGAACGTTGCAACGACATTAACTTACGTTGGATTCTGGCCTTGAACACATCCGCAATCCATACACCGGCAGCATAAGCAATAATTGGTAAAAAGATCGTCTTGTAATATAAACTCTTAGTTTTTTTACTAAGACCCCATTCTCTTCTTGAAATTCGTACAACTGAGTAAATAAACTTCTTTATTTTGTCATTCAAATGTGCAACATGTAAATGGAACCTCATCCTATTATCCAGTATCACCCCCAAGTACTTAATGTTGGACACAAAAGGAATTTGCCTTCTGTTTAACACTACTCTAGGGCCGACCGGGCTAGCCGAGTGGGTAAAGTACCTGCCCGGCAACCCAAAGGTCGCGGGTTCGATTCCCGCCTCGGGCTTGGATCAAAGTACTGCAAAAACCTTGGGAGGTGCAATATGGCCACAGAAGCCGATGCGCCAATAACTACCAAATCAAAAAAAAAAAAAACTACTCTAGGTGGGCGGTTATAATTAAAATGATTTTTAAATACCATGAATTTAGTTTTTGTGGATGAAATTTTCAACTTGTTCCAGGCAGCCCAATCAGCAAGCTCCACCAAAACTTCCTGTATTCTATGCTCCAACACAATTCTAGATCCACCCGGGACCCCCACAATCAAATCATCCGCGTACGCCACACGGAAACAACTTATAGCTAGAGACTTCTGCAACCACTGATCCAGTACGGCATTCCAAAAAATTGGACCAGCACTGATCCCTGTGGACATCCTTGGCCTACATAATAGCTATACATTAGGTGCTTCGCGCATACCTTTACCAATCTATCTCTAAAATATGAACGTATTACTCCATATAAATACCGGTCACAGCCAGACCTCCTCAAAACACTCAGAACACTCTCCCACCACACGGAGTCAAAAGCACCTTCAAAATCTACAAACATAACCAAAACATATTTCTCGGAAGAGGACTTCACATGATTAATTAATGTCAATATTGCCTCCTCGGTCGAATGACCCTTCTTGAAGCCAAACTGAAAATTCGATACAGCATTACCAACAGTCAGGACGTCAACTATTCTAGAAAGCAATAACCTCTCGAACAGCTTACCGAGGTTTGATAAAAGCAAAATTGGCCTATAAGCTCGAGGATCATCACGAGGCTTACTGGGCTTGTGTAGAATCTTGAGAAGAGCCACTTTCCACGATCTCGGGAACACTCGCTCCAACAAACATTTATTATACATTTTGAGCAATACATCTGGGCAGACCTCAAAAAACTTCAACACAATTTTATTTTCTAACAGATCCAACCCTGGACATTTTTTAGTGTTCAACCTCGCGGTGGCTACCCCCAGCTCAAACAACGAAAACAAACTTATCTCCGATGAACCATCATACACCAGATTACTCAGACGTATTCTGGCCTGATCAACTGTATCCGACTCCAACACATCCTCAGGAAAAAGTTCCCCAACTATCCGTTGAACAGTACTAAACCAATCATCAGTTTCCACCCCTTCGGTCACCACAGGACAGACAGGACAGAAATAAGTGGTGGAGTTATATTCTTGGTTAAGAAACCTTTAAAATTTAAGGTGGTGCACCCAGTTGACATGGATAGCCAGTGCAGTGTTGAGTCAGTTTGGTGTGTTTATAGGGCAAATGACTGATGAATATAACAAACAATTATATGAACAAATAAAGTGGGCCAGTAAATCAGAATATCTTATAGTGGGGAATTTTAACTTCCCAGTTATTGAGTGAAACTTATGGGTTGGTCACTCACATAGTAGCACGACTGTGTCAGCAACTAATACTATAGATCTGATTATCAGCAGGGACTCCTCATGCATTAAGAATATCCAGATAAAGTAACCACCAGGTGGCAGTGATTGCAATATATTGATGTGGGATCTTCTTGAAGTTATAACTTCTGTCAAGGGTAAAGGGAAAAGATTTTGCTTTTGTAAAGGTGACTACAGCAGTTTTAAACAAATTTTTAAATGTTCTTCAGTAGAGCCAACTGATAATATTACCAACTGCAAATTCTAAATGGGAAGCATTCAGGGAATAATCATAGAATCTACTAAGCTTTTTATGCCATCTAAGAGATGCTGTGTAAGGTTTAGACAGGACACAAAAATCTACAGTAACCAAACTAGCCTGCAGTAAAGTCAAGTCACTAATATCAGGGATGTCCAAAAAAAGCAAGCACGGCTTAAAATATCCCAATACATCTTCTGCAGTAAAGCCTGTTTCACATAATGAAGGCTTACCTATATGCGATTCCTTAAAATCAAAACTGTGGAATGAATGTAGCAAGATTCTTCTTATGCAGACTCTGCTGGACCATCCACTTTAATAGATTTGGACTACTAATCAGAAAATTATAACACACCACACTTAATTAAGCAAGGAGAGTTGAATAACTTAAAATAAATTAATAATCTTAGAATAATATGAATGATCTCTATGAAGTTTTTTGTTTTGTTGTTTATTTTATTTTATTTCTTTGGCTGCTGTATAAGTTTGCATCATTTGCTAATACAGGCAACCCCCGTATAACGTGGTACTTCCACAACACGGTTTCGCTCTAACACGATTGATAAATTGCAGCAATCCTCACACAACATGGTAGTTGTATACAACATGGTTTCGCTCTAACACGGTTAGAGAATTTTGGTAAACCTCGTGTGACGGGTATTTTTGTGCGAGGAAAACCCTGCTATTATGTTGAGTGTAAATTTTTAACATTTCCACTCTTTTTGAATCCCCACTGTTCACTCACTAGTCAAAACAGATATTATTGAGAAATCCCTGTATTTTATTTTGTTGGGAGATCCCCGTGTTACGTTCTGTGTTGTTGAACTTGTGGAAAAATCTAGATTTCAAAGTTTTATCACTATTGGATAGCACACCAGGCCATCCAAAAGATTTACGTCATCCACCTACCACCACATTTGTACCTATGTTCCTACCACCACAGTTGTACTGTACTAGGTTAATACAACTTCTTTCATTCAGCCATAAGATCAAGGCATTATATCCACCTTTAAAACTATTACATCATAAAATCGTTATAAAGGATTTTGAAAAAAATTTGATTCTGAATATATTGAAGTAATGGAGGCATGGAAACATTTCTCAATTGTGGACTATATCAGAATCATAGCTTTATTGTTGAAAGAAATAAAACCGTCAATGTTAAATGCATGTGTAAAATTGTATGGCCAGAGTCAGTTCATTCAGGAAATATGGTCAAATAGGCAGAAAACAGAATCGGTGCAATAGTAGAACTTTCTACATCGGTAGGAGGGGAAGGTTTTGATATGACTACTGAAGCCCTCATGGGTAGCACAGTTGATAGAATCGCCCGCCACTCCATTCAAGAACTGAGTTCGAATCCCGTTGATGATGGAAGGAATTTTTATTCGTATTTTTCACACCGTGGAAACCAAGTGACTGAGTTAGTCAGGCGAGGGTAACATGATTTTTTCTCCCAGAAACTAGTGTTTTTCGTTCAACAAAACAGAAAATTGACCTCAAGACACACGTAATTTATAGACAATAAACACATAGTAATATGGCCTTAGTTGCCGATGCTCTTAAAAAAATAAAAATAGATATGATAACTGAAGGTGTTCAAGAATTACTAGTAGAAAAAGAGGCTGGCAAACTGATTTGGTGGAAATGGCATTGGAGGTAAAGCCAAATCAATTCAGAGGATGATAGTGCAGATGAAAATTCTAAACTTCCAAATTTTACACCAAAAAGCATACGGGATGGCATAAAGTTAGCCGAGCAATTAGAATCTTATTTTTTGAATGCAGATTCTTGAATGAAAGGAGCCCAAAGTTCAAAAGGGCTTCAAAAATGCTTATTTCTATACAATGAAATTCACAAAGATTTATCAAACAAAAGCAAACAAACCCAGATTATTCATATTTTAAAGGAGCAGAAAATGCACAAAATATAGAATGGTGTATTTTTGTTAGTTTTGTTAACGAAAGGGTGTATTTTTGTTACTGTTTGGAATGTAACCCCCATTTTTGTACTTCTTCTTAGTCCCGTATAACACTGTTTTGCACAACACAACATTTTATAGGAACCTAACTACCATGTTAGCAATTAGCATTAGTAGAGGCATTTGATGCAAAAAAGCAAGCTTATGCAGCATCAGCCAAAAAAAAAAAAAAAACCACTTCCTCTAATACCTGTCCAGCTGAGCCTTAAACTTATTTAGGCTATCAACTTCCACAAGGGGTGGAAGTCTGTTCCACCAACCAACCACCCGCTGGTTAAAGCCAAATTTCCGCACGTCTATCCTACATCTGTCTTTCCTCAATTTGAATTTATGCCCACTCAGGTGATTATTCTGAGTGAGAGGAAGAATCCCATCAGCATTGAGCATGCTCAAACTATTCAAGGCCTTATACACCTCTATCAGATCACCTCACTGGTGCCTAGTCTCCAGACACTGTAATTTGCAAAACTTGAGCCTTTCTTCGTAAGAGCACCCCTTTGTTCCATTCACTAATCTTGTTGCCCTTCTCTGTACTCGTTCCAGCAGCTCTACTTCCTTCTTGAAATGAGGCCTCCAGACCTGTATACAGTACTCTAGGTGTGGCCTGACCATTGCCTTATACAAGGGAATAATCACCTCCTTATCCCTGCTAGAAAAATTCCTATATATCATTGACAATATACCATGAGCTACTCTTGCAGCCCGTCTGCACTGCTCAGAGAACTTCATATCTGCCTGCACAACCACCCCCAGGTCCCTTTCATTCTCTACCACTGTCAGTGTAGTACCACAGAGTTGAAACGTTGCTCTGGGGTTGCTGTTTCCCATGTGTAGTACTTTACATTTGTCAATGTTAAACTTCATTTGCCACCTCTCAGCCCATCTGCTCAACCTTTCCAGATCCTGTTGCAGCAGCATAGTGTCAGTAGTGTCCTTGACAACCCTGCCTACCTTTGTATCGTCTGCAAACTTCGACATTAAGCTTGATATACCCTCATCAATATCATTTATGAATACAGAAAACAATAATGGACCCAACACTGAGCCCCGAGGGACTCCACTAATAACATTAGTCCATGATGAGCAGTGTCCATTGATTACCACTCTCTGTCTTCTCCCCCTCAGCCACCCCTTTATCCACAGCAGCAATTTGCCTCCAGTGCCACACTGCTCCAATTTGTGCAGCAGTCTTCCATGTGCAACAGTATCAAAAGCCTTTCTAAGATCCAAGTATATAATATCAAAGTTATTCCCTGCATCCAGTTCCTTTGTGACTGCATCATAGTATCCAATCAAATTGGTCAGGCATGACTTCCCCTTAACAAAACCATGCTGTGTCCCAGCTATAGCTGAAGTCTTGTCTAAATGATCCTGCAGTGCTTCTTTAACTAGTGCCTTCATTAATTTTCCTGGAACAGAAGTTAAGCTCACAGGTCTATAATTACTTGTGTCAGCCTTTGATCCTCCTTTGTGAATTGGGGTGACATTTGCACATCTCCAGTCTGTGGGTACCTCCCCTGAGTCCAAGGAAGCTCTCATAATTATGGCTAAGGGTTTGCTTACTTCCTTTGCTGCCTCCTCTAATATAACTGGATAGATCCCATCCACCCCGGATGCCTTTCTTGTGTTTATCTTTAACAATTTCTCCTCCACTTTACTCTCAGTTATTACAAGATTCTCTAGCTTACTGCTAGAGTTGAATACATCTCTGGCTTTCCCCTCACTAAATAACTCCTCGAATGTGAATGTCGATGCAAAATATTCATTTAGTTTGTTAGCTACCTGAGCAGGATCATCAACAGTTGACCCATCGATATCAAGTGGACCAATCTGATTCATCCCCTTCCTTCTAGAGTTTACATAAGTAAAGAACTCTTTGCATCCCGTGCCAAAGATTTCTCGTAATCTGCCTTCACCTGCCTAACCTCATTTGTAACTTGGTTACAGATCAACTTGTATCTATCATAGGCTTCTGTGTCATGTGTTAATTTGTATGTATCCCATGCATGTTTCTTCTCTGCCATATGCCTCATCAGTTCATCTGGCATCCATTTAGGCCTAAACCTTGAACAGTATTTCTTAGTTGGTATGTAAAGCCTAGTAGCTTCCAAGATAAGTTCTTCGAATGCTTCCCATTTTGCATTCGCTGTTGGTAACATCATCAGTTGGTCCCACTGTATAGAATTTAAATACTGTCTCAGTCCATCGTAGTCGCCTTTATGAAAGCAATAACCCTTCCCTTTACCCCTAATGGTAGTTACCTCTTTGAGTAAATCCACTTCAGCACACTGTGATCACTGCCACCTAGTGGTTCATTTATCTGCAGATTCTTAATGCATGAAGAATCACTGCTAATAATCAAATCAAGAGTATTCCTCCCGCTAATTGCCTCCCGAACATGCTGATGTAGAAAACAATCATCCAATAAATCCACAAAAGCCCTGCTAGTGTGTGAGTGACCAGCCCCCAAATTCCAGTCAGTATCTGGGAAATTAAAATCCCCCATTATAAGACTCTCTGATTTACTGGCCCACTCTATTTCCCTGTACAGTGTCTTATTATACTCATCAGAGTCATTAGGCCTATAGCACACTCCTACTCTCAATTTTGATCTCCCAATGCTTATGTCACACCAAACTGACTCGACACTGCACTGTCCAGCGATGTCCACTGGCTTCACTTCCTTGGATTTTATGTATTTCTTAACTAATAGCATAACCCCTCCTCCCTTCCTATCCAGTCTATCCTTTCTGTAGACGTTTTACTCCCCAAATTCCAGTTCTGCATTCCTTATATCTGTGTGACACCACGTCTCTGATATCCCAACAATATCTGCCTTTTATGTTTTGAGCAATACCTCAAATTCATCAAATTTATTTACTAAACTCCTAGCATTGGTTTAGATGCAAGTATACATGCACCTATTTCTATTCTTAGCTACCCTAACACAACCCATGTGTTTACTTGTACCGCAATGACTCCCGGCAGTTTCTGAAATATCCTGCATCTTGTTTTTCAGGCTTCTGCTCATTCCAATAGAAGCAGTGCAAGAATCTCTTTCACCTCTGCCAGTGGCTACTGTTAATGTATTCGTCTTTGTCTCCCCCCAAGCTAGCAGTTTTCCGACCCACCTAACACTGCCTCGATAGATCAGCAAATATTCTTGCACCCTTTCTATTTAAGTGTATCCCATCCCTGTAGAAGCAGTCTCTCCTGTTAACAAGTACAGTCCAGGCTGAAAAAAATTCTACCCCTTGAGCCTTGCACAATCTTTCCAGGGCCGAATTGATCGACAAGGCTCTCATCATATACTCCCTCGTATCGTGTCTGGGCAGAATTGCAGACACTTTCAAATTGAACCCTATTTCACGGCTTTTTTTCAACAGTGACCTGTACTTGTTAAGCAATTCTGCCCGTCTGCTACTCTTGATATCATTAGTGCCAACGTGTACAACTATATCACCTTTTGTGCCCTTAAAAGATGATATCTGCTCTACAACGTCATCAACCTTTGCCCCTGGCAGACATACCCTGGTCCTGTTCCACCTATCCTTTTTACAAAGCATGTTCCCCGTTTCCTGACAATAGTCACCAACAACTACTAGTTCCTTTGGGACCAGTGCATTCTGCCTTGGGGATTGCAGCCGACCGGGCTATCCGAGTGGGTAAAGTACCTGCCCGGTAACCCAAAGGTCGCGGGTTCGATTCCCGTCTCGGGCTTGGATCAAAGTACTGCAAAAACCTTGGGAGGTGCAATATGGCCACAGAAGCCGATACGCCAACAACTATCAAATCAAAAAAAAAAAAAATCTTGGGGATTGCCGCTGTGTTGTGCGACGACCAAGTGCAAGCTCTGGCATTGATGTGGGCAGCTGAGAGCTTGATGGGCCCCTCAATTTAGTTCCTTCGAGGGCATCCACCCTGTTCTTCAAGCTCTCATATAGGCCCATAAGAATGCTGAGTTGTTGCCTGATTTCGATACACTCCTTGCATCGCACACACACAAACACACCCCCCTTGGCAATATCATGTCCCGTACCTGAATGCTCCACAAACATCATGCAAGCTGTGCATTTTAGAAGGCTGTGATTCAGAAGGCAACTGCCCCCCTCAGTTCTCCTCTGTACCACAGCACTTCCATTAGCTTGAACCTTTTGTTTTGCTGCTCTGGTCTGAGTCGTGATTTCTTTTAATTTAAATAAAATTTCAATTTCAGTTTATAACCCTAACTTATCTCCCAACACAGTTATAACGGGATATATATTTTTTAGTGTCAAGTATTAATTATCTCAGAGTTCCCTTTATATAACTTCCGTATCAGTTATGTATTAATTAATTATGTTACGTTTGTAATCTAAGTCGGTATATGTATTTAGTTAAAAGTACAGTTTAAATGCCAACGAAGTTCAACAAGTTTAATAGATTTTACAGATCACTGAAAGTATTATAACCTATCTATACTAATGCTATCTAGGTTCGATATATAACGATCGTATGACAAAGACAAAGGCGGGAAGTTACGAACGGTAATCTATGGACACTTAAGTATTAATTAACTTTCAAATCTCGCTGTCTCAATTCAGAATAAACTAATGATCCTTACTAGGTCTATAAGCTACTTACAAAAAATAATTTGATGTAAACAATATTCAATAAGCAGCTAAATATGGCTAAAAAAAACTTGTTGTTCAGTGGAGTTGTGACTTGTAACACGTGGATACCCTTACCAATACTTTTATGTAATTGAAAGGCCGAGTAAAGAATAAATACACCAAATTAATCAGAAAATCACAAAATAATGCTATACTACTAAATTTAAATCAAAAGTTTTAGAAAAACAATAATTTCAAATCAATAAATAATAAAAAATCCACAGTGGCTTTGAACACATCGGGCCCCTACTAGCCTCGTCCCTCGTTATATGAGGGTTACCTGTACTAATATTAACATCTTACTCTTGGACTGTATGCAATAATCTATGCCAAATGTTTTGCATAGATTGTTGCATGTATCTCAAATTACCATGGTTCTAATAAAGTGGCCAGGCAGTATGCAAACACCCAATAGCTTGATTGACACCAGCATTCGATCAGTATAAAACCATTAATCAGATGCAAGCTTCATGTAGTTTGATGAACATAAAATAGTCCAGTGATGCATGAGATGTGTGAAAGTGTTTCTATCCCCCCCCCACTAACTTTGTATTTTGCAGCAGTAGCTGTGACTAACTGTTGATATTTATTTTTAATTTTGTTCTGTTTTGTGTATGTAAAAAATCAAGATTAAACTTATTCCTCCTGTTTCTTTATCCATTACAGGTTTTGAGGACAAAAAAGAGATCTGGGCTAATACGAGCTCGCCTGCTTGGAGCTGCTATTACTAAAGGACAGGTAATAACATTTCTTGATGCACACTGTGAGTGTACCCAGGGATGGCTGGAACCTTTGTTAGCAAGGGTTGCTGATGACAGGTATGGTGTTCTGCCGTTTACTCTACCTTTTTTTTTTTAATTAAATGTTAATTTTAACTCTTCTTAATCTATAATTTTAATGCTAAGAAAAGGTATAAAGACTGTTTGAAAGTTCCAGATGTTAAGGTTACACTAAGTGTTAAGTCTTGTTGATTATTTTACTGGTAACTTGGTTCAGATATTAGCAGTGTGTATATATATATATATATATATATATATATATATATATATATATATATATATATATTAATAGTTATATTAGTGATAAAAGGAAAGCAAGAAATAAAGCAAAGCAAGAAAGTTAAAAGACAATAACTAATATTTATGGGTTAATGCAGTTGCAAGCAATCATGCAATACACCCACAATGTCTATAGAATATCATTAGAAAAAGTAAATCAATCCAATAATAAGAATACCATCAAGGACTTAAGAAAACGCAAAAAAAAAAAAAAAAAAAAATTATTATTATCGCTTTTTACCGACAATCTAGATGACTTCAACTGGGGCCAACCACCCAGAATGAAGGCAAAAAACGACAAGAAGTTCTCTGTTTCTGTGATGATCAATATATGCTAAGTAATTTAAATCTAAACCAAATATAAACCAGTATAGGCCGAACATAAATCGAATATAAATAAATCGAATGAAGATAATTAATTAAGAAAAATTTTGAAATATTAGAATCAAAGGTAAGAAATATAAGTAAAATATAAATGTAAGCATATATTAATCATCGTTGACCCGACAGAGAACGTAATTTAAGGATTAAAACAAGATTAAATATATAATACATACTACATTTGACCGTATCTAGGACATAATGTAATAGTCGTCAAAATAAGATATAAGTTGTGGCTCGGGCATACTCGAGCCACAACTTATATCTTGTAATGCCTTTAAGCTGTCCTACACTCTTTATTTTTATTTCTCCGAAATTATTAGGGCAATCCGAGGACGTAGGAGAAACTATTTCTTATCTATACCACTATTTTTCGCCTTTGTGGAGTTCAGGTTCTATTTTTCCTACTCCTTTAGTTTTTCTTCTTACTATCTGCATGTTTCTCTTTGCGTTAATTTAATTTAATTATTTATTTTTACCGTATCCATCACATAGGGGGCACCACATATTATTTTGACGACTATTACATTATGTCCTAGATACGGTCAAATGTAGTATGTATTATATATTTAATCTTGTTTTAATCCTTAAATTACGTTCTCTGTCGGGTCAACGATGATTAATATATGCTTACATTTATATTTTACTTATATTTCTTACCTTTGATTCTAATATTTCAAAATTTTTCTTAATTAATTATCTTCATTCGATTTATTTATATTCGATTTATGTTCGGCCTATACTGGTTTATAATTGGTTTAGATTTAAATTACTTAGCATATATTGATCATCACAGAAACAGAGAACTTCTTGTCGTTTTTTGCCTTCATTCTGGGTGGTTAGCCCCAGTTGAAGTCATCTAGATTGTCGGTAAAAAGCGATAATAATAATTTTTTTTTTTTTTTTGCGTTTTCTTAAGTCCTTGATGGTATTCTTATTATTGGATTGATTTACTTTTTCTAATGATATTCTATATATATATATATATATATATAATTTACTTATTTATAATATAGAAATGCTGTTGTGAGTGAAGGAAGCTTGGGGACCTTACTGGCAGGAGAGAATATGGCTCCCCAGTTTGCAAGCATCAAAATCCTCTTAAAATGCAGGAATGAGGAAGAGAGAAAGATCTTAAATAGGAACATGGAATATAAAGACTGGAGAAACCTAAAACATGAGATGGAAATGAAAGGAATGCACATTATAGGGCTAAGTGAAGTAGTATGCTGGGAAGGCTGTAGAGGCATAAAAAAACTGTATATTTTAGTGAGGATGAAGTACACAGAGGTAGGAATTGCAGGAAGCAAGATTAGTGTAAATTTCCAAAAATTAGTATTCCAGATATTCCTATTTTAGGACAGTATCTTCTTGCTTCCTCCCCCCCAGTATAGTTCTATATTTTAAACTTGCACATTTGGTGTTCGCTAGGTATTGTTTGAAGAGACAAAAGTTTCAAACAGGTAATGATACTTTGTTCACTGCTTTCATGAATATCAGATATTCACTGTCACAACATAGTAGAGAAAAATGTTGCTGATTAGATTAGCATGTGTCTTGTAGCTTGTGGACTGTTATTTTTATGACATTAGCTCATTTTATTATTTTCAAAATGGAATGCCTAAAAGCCATTTCACTCACAGTTGAGTGTATATTCATTACCCTGATGTTTTACTTGAACTATAGTTCCATTTGTATATCTTAACACTGCATTGGTGGCACAGGACCAGTGCGGTTCCTCTTGAAAATAATGAGCCTGCATTAACTATTTGTCAAAGATAAAAAGCTGTGAATTGAATTTTTTTTTTTTTTTTTTTTTTTTACATCCCTAAATATAAACAAATTTTTACTTGCTATCATTTTTTTTTTTATTGTTTTCTAGAGGTTTTTTTTTTTTTTTTATACAGCAGATTTCACAGCTGCAGTTTCCAGCACAACAATCCTTATCTGTGCAACAAGATGCATCAAGATGCATGAATTGACTCGTCAACAAGATGAGTTAATTCATGCTAGACACCACATTTCTCTAATTTTTACTTGTAACACTAGTGTGTGAACCTAACAGGTACCATGCTACAAAGCTCAGCATTATGCATTTGTTTTTAGTTCTAGTTACAACTAGACCTCACATAATGCGAATTCGATTAATGTGTTTTTCAATTACTGCTATTTGAAAAAATTATACCACTTTACTTTACTCAATGCAAATTTCCAGTTAACGCGATCTTTTTTTATGTGATAGTTGAAAATGATTCGAATCGTGCTAAGCAGCCAATAAACAAGCGTTTGTTTAACAATAAACAAGCAGCCAATAAACAAGCGTTTGTTTAACAATAAACAAGCAGCCAATAAACAAGCCCGCTGCCTGCCGCAGTGTATTCCTTCAACCATTGGAAGCAAACGTGTTACTTGCTTGTCGTTTGCTAATAAAGTCACATGTAGATACATTTAAAAATTCTGATTTTCTACCCCTGTTAATTATGGATAAAAGAAAGAGTGAAAAACAATGTGATTGCAATAAAAAAAAAATGAAAAGTTATTACTTTAGCTGAAAAACTCGAAGTTATTAAAAAACATGAAAGTGGTGCAAACCATTCGAAAATTGCAAGAGATCTAGGATACAGCGAGTCTACGGTATGAACTGTCTTGAGCCATAAAGACGGATATAAAGAGAAAGGTAAAGTTTCATCAACTTCTTTTGTTTTACAAAATACCAGAAATAGAACTTCAATAATGATTGAAATTGAAAGTCTTTTATCATTTTGGATAGAAGATCATCAAAAATTAATTCCATTATCTAAGGAAAATATTCAGAGCAAAGCTATTAACATTTTTACTAAGCTCAAAGAAACAAAATATCAAGGGGAGACTGAAACGTTTGTTGCTAGTTCAGGGTGGTTTGAACGTTTCAAAAATCAAGCAGGACTGCATAATGTTAAAGTAACGGGGGAAGCAGCCAAATTTCCTGCAGAATTGCAAAAAAATCAATTAGGATGGTGAATACCACGATCCCCAAATATTTAATGCAGACAAAATGGACCTATTTTGGAAACAAATGCCAACTAAAACTTATTTGGCTGTAAATGAAGCATCACAACCTGGGTATAAAGTCTCAAAAGAATGAGACTTTATTGAGATTGATGAGGAGATAATGCTGAAAGTGATTTTAAATTGAAGTCTGTGCTTGTGTACTGTACACAAAATCCTAGGGCTTTAAAAGGATACAGCCATCGAACACTTCCAGTCATTTTGCATTCAAATAAAAAAGCATGGATGACCAAATCCCTATTTGAAATTTACGGAAATAGCAAGCCTCGAAAGTTGCAATTGTCCAACAGTTTGAAGCCTATTGCAAGAAAAATAATCTTGCTTTTAGATAATGCACCTGGACATCCTTCTGCACTTGGCGACTTAAATAAAAATGTGAAAGTTGTTTTTTTACCTGTGAATATGACTTCATTATTGCAACCCATGGACCAAGGGACAATTGCGACTTTCAAGGCTTGCTATTTCCGTAGAACATTTGTACAGGCACTTGAAGCTACAACAGGAGACAATGCAATTTCTGTACCGGAATTTTGGAAAAAATATAACATATGAGTGAGCATTGAAAACATTCATACAGCATGGGAAGAAGTGACAGCCAGCAATATGAGCAAGGATGTAGCTCAAAAAGTTGTTAAAGACATAACTACTATTGGTAATGACCTTGGTTTCAAAAGCTTGGATACAGCTAACATTCAAGAATCACTGAATTTGCATTCAGAACAGCTAAGTGACAATGATCTCCTTCAATTAGAGGAACAGCATGCGTACGAAGAAGCTGAAGAAAAAGAGTGTGAGCCAGATGAAAATGTTACCTCAATGGAAAGAACTAGGTGAAATCTTTCATATAGCAGAGAACCCCAAAAAAAAAAAAAAAAGGTAATGGATGTTGATCCTAACATCGAAAGAAGCGTGTTATTTCACCAGGGTCTAGAGAAGCTTATTGTCAGCTATCAGAAATTATATGTTGAAAAAAAAAGCCAAAACTGTTCAAACGACTGTGTTCCAATTTTTTCGTAGCAAATAGTTAGTTTCTTCAATATGTATTTTATGCAATAAACATTTAATTCTGTAATTATTTTTATTATCTTTTACATGGTATACAGTTAAAAAGTTATTTAACAGGTATTTTTAAAATTCTTTATGGACATTCCTGAAGGTCACTGACCAATTATAATTTTTCCTATTGATTGTTTGTTATATTCGATTAACGTGTTTCCGTTTTGTGCGATATGCTCGCGGGAAGAATTAATCGCGTTAATTGAGGCCAGCCTGTATTTAGAACACTTTAACATGATCTGTCGACATAATCTATCCATGTGAATATTGTCAATGATTTTAATTCTGTACTAGTCACATGAGGTTGATTCAACCCTGCCAATATTTCAGAAATATGTGCTTCATCTACTCTGCCCACGCAGCTGAAACTCCTAATACCTGTTGTTAAATGTTTTCTGTGAATTTTCTGCAGAAAATTCCAGAAATATCTGTTAATTATCGCACAGTTAGAAAAAAAATTCATGATTAAGTTAAACTTAATTATATGCATGTGTTGATTGATATATGTCATGAAGAGTTATTGATAGTAATCCGGCTTTACTGCCGCATGCATTTCATCCAATCAGTAATGCCCTCTGGCTTCATGATATTGATGCATCATCTGGAATCAAACTGTTTACTTGCACACTTCACAATTCATGCAGTGAGCTGTCCTGTTACGGACAGGTTCTTCTCGAATCAACGCTTAGGTTGAACGCATGATTTTTAAATTTACATTTGCTTGGTGACAAGTCTAAAGGGAGTTTTAATTTTCAAAAATTAATTAAACATATATGCTTTTAATATAGAACATTTTTTTTTTTATATTTGTCCAGAAAAGATTGAATATATTGATGTCATTAAAAAATTAACAATTTTTAATTTTGATTTTTTTTTTTTCTTTTTCCAAATTTTCCAATTTTTTGTGCACATGGAGGAATTTAAATTATTCAGTGACTGCTGATGGGGTTAATGGTCTTACATGAGGTATTTTTGAATGATTCATTTGAAAGAGCCTTAGGCTGGATTCATTTAGAAAGGAATTTTAGATTGGATTCATTTGAATCCAGTCTTAAACTACCTTCCTGCAATTTTAATTTATGGCCACTAGTTATGGAATCATTTATAACAATGAAAATTTTGCCTTCATTCATTTTACTATCCCCTTTCAGAACCTCATAGACCTTAATCAGGTCCATTCTATGGTCCCTAGTTTCCAAGCTCTGTTGCCCACAAATTCGGAGTCTTTCCTCATATGGGCACTCTTTTGTGGATCGTACCAATTGAGTTACTGTCTTTGGACTCTTTCAAGAAGCTCACTGTCTTTCTTTTTGGGTATGGTCTCCTTACTGGCCACTTCTCTAACTGAAATCTTAAATTGCCTTATTTACTTACCTACCTTGCATTTAACTGTACTTAAACATAGCTGCTGCTTTTCTGACCATTCTTGAAGTTTATCCAAGTTGCCCTGAAGGTGCACTGTTGGGTGTTGATCAGTAATCACTCTCCTGACCTTCACATCATCTCCAAATTTTGACAATATGCCCTCTATCCCTTTGTCAATGCCATATATGAAAATCAGAAACAACAGTGGTCCTAGAACCAATTCTTGGGGACCCCACTAATGTTAAACCAGGCTCAAGAGTAATCTGCAGAGTGATTGTTGGGCCAAGGGCCATTAATTATGGTCCTCAGTGCCCCCTGCTCTACAGCCACCCTGTGATCCACCTTAGGATCTTTTCTGTGATCCCAACATGTTCTGGCTTACACAGTAATATGTTGTGCAGAACTGAGTTAGATGCCTTGCTAAAATCCAAATAAACGATGTCAAAATTATTTCCTATATTCTGACAATGAGTGATTGTAAAAATAGTTAAGAGTTAGCTATATATGATTTTCCTTAACAAAACTGTGCTGTGTATCCTTCAAAATTCCATATCTGTATATATATCCCTACATTGCACTCTTGATCATTGACACCATGATTTTCGCTATCACTGAAGTTTGACTGAGTAGTCTGTAGATATTCACTTTACTCTTAGAACTGCTTTGGTGTATTAGTGATACGTTGGCACATCTGCAGTGCAAAGGAATTTCTCTTGGGGCTAAAGATGTCCTCAGAATTAACCTTAATTGTTCAATGCACTCTCTTGCTGCCTTCCTCAAAATTACTGGGTATATGCCATCACCTCCAGGAGAAAATAATGTATTGATTTGTAAGATTTTCTGAGATTTATTCTATCTCATTAATCTTTAATTAAATAATTAATTAATAATATCAACACAGTAATTATCAACAAAGTACTTAAAAACTTTGTTGTTAAAAACAAACATGTAATCTGAAATATGCTTCCTTTTTAACTGATATTTTTCAAACAAGAACAGAATAGAAAAATATTTTTAAATGGAATATTTTTTTGCCTAACAGAATATTATTGTATGTTTCAGAACTCGTGTAGTATGCCCAATCATTGATGTTATAAGTGACGAAACTTTTGAGTATATTCCTGCTTCTGATATGACATGGGGAGGATTCAACTGGAAGTTAAATTTTCGGTGGTATAGGGTTCCACAAAGAGAGGTAGATCGTCGTGGTGGTGACAGAACACTTCCTCTTAGGTATTTGTTTTTAAAGAGAATTCAATGTCATATTGCTCTCTGGTTTTTTCTGTGTTATAATTAACAATAAGTCTATTTGAATATTTGTTCTGATGTTCTGATAATGTTTGTGCTGAATTTGTTTTCTGTAGTATTTCAATAGTAAAATAAAACTAAATTCTCTTAGCCAAAATTAGAAGGTATAAGTTGAGATGTGCTACTTTATAGTGAATAGTAGTGAATTTTTAACATCCCAACTGCAGAGTACATTACAACATGAAAAAAAAAAAAAAAATATATATATATATATATATATATATATATGTATATATATATATATATATTTTTTTTTTTTTAATTTAAATTTTAAATAACATACACATCCAATAATAGTGGAGTACAGCAGCTGCTATTTATTCTCTGCCATTTTTGAAATGCTGTCTTTACTTTTCATATTTATTGTGGTGTATTTTTATACTGTTTCTTTCGTTTGCTTATACTGTCAAGTTTGTTCATTTTCTGAACTTTCACACAACACCAAAAAAGATTGTTTTTAAACCATAATGGACAAACCACATTTAATATTTAAAACTTTCCATACTGCCGTGTTATAATAATCTTAATTTTTCATTTCGAGTACTAAATTATCCTCTCAGAAGTATTTGGATGCCACTCTAAAGGTAATAAGAAATAGCAACTGGGTGTATGATTAGGAACATATATAAAAGAGTGTAGGAAACACCAGAGGAGGGCAGAGGAGAGAGAGAGAAAACAATAGCAGCAGTATGAGTTGTAGTAAGAGGCTTGGAGTTCCAAAGAGGTATGGTTATTGGTTGATCAGTGTCAGTAATTTGTCATTGCATACTACAGAAGACTATCTTTCAGTGTGAGCAGTAAGTGAAACGAAAAGTTTGAAGACTAAGGGCAATAGAGCAGTTACATCACAATCTGGTAGGCCAAGAAAATAAATGATAGAGAGGTAAGCTCCGAAAGGTGGTTGCATCATTTCCTTTAGGTATCTCTACAAAGTCTGATATCTGAGCTCTAAATTTCTAGTAGGATGGGGTGTGCATGCATGCGTGCTCTGCTGATTAGCTCAATGAAACACAAACAGGTGCTATTTAGAGTGTTGTATAGCCCATTATTTATGCACTTCTTAGAACAGCGGAAAGAGGTTCTATAGTTTTTTTTTTTATGTGAACCCCAAACACGAGAGGTATTAGAACCTATAGTACTTAGTACCGTGCTTGGGTTTGAGGTTAAGAAGACGAAAGAAGATATTTGTTGACATTGGACTTGAACTTCTGTAGATTGTAATTTTCAGGAAATATGTATGAAGGAAGGTTGTTCCAGAAAACGGCAGTTGAATGAATAAATGAGGAAGATGAAAAGTTGGTTCTGTGGGTTTGAAGTTGGACAGTAAATGGATGTTGGCTGGTGGCGGCACGTGTTCGGACTGTTTTGAAAGAGAGAGCAGGAATTATAGAAGCCAATTCAGAAGAACAGTGCCCATGGAAGTATCTGTAGAAGAGGCATGCAGCAGAAACAGTGCGTCTATGAGAAAGCGAGTGGAGAGACTCTGTTAGAGATGAATCATTAATTAACCTAACTGCCCTCTTCTGAATGGAATCAAGAAGCCGGAGAGAGGTTTTGGGGGTACCACCCCAGATATGGGAACAATATTCCATGGCAGGGCGAATTTGCGATTTATACAGAGTGAGAAGCTGTTTGGAAGAAAAGTAACACCGAGAGCGAAAGAGAAAACCAAGTTTTTTAGATGCAGAGGAAGCAATATTTGTAATGTGCTTATGCCAAGAGAGATTAGAAGTCAGGGTAATCCCCAAAAGAGATATCATTTTGCCTAGAAATCGGAGTGTCACTAAAGATAAGTATAGGAGCAGAAGAATCCTTTTTGCGAGATATAAGACAAGACTGAGTTTTAGAAGGGTTGAAATCAACTAAGTTGTCTTTGCCCCACTGGAGAATTACCTGAAGATCTGCATTTAAGGAATTGGTAGCAGATTTTCGAGAAGTTGAAGCAGATTGAGCAGGACAAGGTTTCTCAAAATGGAAAGTTGAATGCAATGTGCTATCATCGGCAAAACTATGGATAGGATTTTCAGTCAATGGAAGAAGGTCATTGATATACAAGAGGAAAAGAGTGGGGGAAAGAACTGAACCTTGGGGGACACCGGCATTAGTGGAGAAGTTAGAAGACAGAGAGCCATCTACCATCACCCTCAGTGAGCGATCAGAGAGAAAACTGGATAACCAATTACTAAAAACAGTTGGCAAACCATAAGATGGAAGCTTGTTTAGAAGACCTTTATGCCAAACACGATCAAAAGCCTTTGAGATGTCAAGAGCAACTACTTGTGTTTCACCGAACCTTTCCATTGAATTAGTCCATAAATGGGTAACATAAGCCAGAATATCTCCAGTGGATCGACACTGACGGAATCCATACTGGTGATCGTTGATCAGACGGAAGGTTTCTAGGTAGTTTAAGAATTGGCGGTTAATTGATTTCTCCATTACTTTAGAAAGAGTAGAAGTAATTGCAATGGGATGATAATTGGATGGGAGGGATTTGTCACCCTTTTTAGGAACTGGCTGGATATGAGCAAATTTCCAAGCAGAAGGAAAAACACCTTTGGAATAAAAAATTGAAAAAAGGCGGCAAAGAATAGGAGTAAGTTCAGGAGCACAGGTTTTGAGAACAAGTGGAGAAATACCATCAGGACCTGGAGCTTTCTTAGCATCAAGATTCATCAAAATCCTTCTGATATCCTTTTGACGGAAGACCACAGGAGGCATTGAATGGAGCGTGTTGGGAATGGTGGGAGGTGTTTTACCAAGATCATTAATACGTGAGCTGGAAGAAAAATGGGATGCTAGCAGGTCAGCTTTATCCTTGGCTAAAGTGGCAACAGAACCATCTGGTTTGGACAGAGGTGGGAGCAAAGATGGGCAAAAGTTGCGGCCAATAGCTTTGGCAAGAGACCAGAATGCTCGGCTACCATTAGGGCAAGAAGCAAGTTTTCTACTCTTAGCCTGTTCAAACTCTAGTTTGGACTGGTTAATAACTGCTTTACATCTGTTGCGAGCTTTAGTGTAGGCAGAAAATGAAACTGAAGAATTAGAAACAAGCCAATTACGATATGCAACATTCTTCTCTTGGACAGCCTTAGCACATTTATTGGAAAACCAAGGTTTAGATAAGGACGAGATTTTAAAGTGGAGTGTGGGATAAAGGATTCCATTCCTGCAAGAATAATTTCACTGACACGATCTGAGCAAACGTTGACATCAGAAGTTTTGAAACAGTAATCCGACCAAGGAAAAGAAGAAAAGAAGTCTCGCAGGTCATCCCATTTTGCATTCTTGTAATGCCAAACAACACGTGGTTGGGAATAGCCATGAGATAAAGGTTCCATTGGAGAAGAGACAATCACCAAGTTGTGATCTGAAGTGCCTAAAGGACCTCTCACTTTGACTGTGTACTTAGAAGGGTTGTTTGTGAGAAAAAGATCAAGCGTATTGGCTGTATGATTAGGATTGTCCGGTATTCTTGTAGGTAAATGGACAATCTGTGCTAGGTCATTAGTAATTGCAAAAGCCTCAGCATCTCGACCTGCTGGGTCGGTGTGACTAGAAAACGGAAGCCAGCTGGAGTTGTGAACATTAAAATCACCAAGTAAAATTACTTCACTGTTAGGAAAGTTGGACTGGAGAAAGTCAAGTTGCAAAGAGAGGAAGTCAAAGAGCTCCAAGTGATTAGTGGAGTTGGGAGAACGGTAGAGACAACAGATGAATTTGACACAATGAGGTAGAGAGATTTTAAGCTAGAGAAGATCAAAGAGAGGAGATTCCAAATTGCCAAGTCTCTGACAGGGAATATCAGAACGGACATATGCACAAGTACCACCTTTGAGGCGAAAGGAATGATACAGCGAATAATTTGGGCATCTGAGATGAGCAGTAGATGAATCAACCGATAACTGAGATTCTGTCAGAAAAAGTACATGGGGTTTGGCAGACTGCAAGTGGAAATGGACATTGTTGAGATTAGAATTGAGACCACGTATATTTGTGAAATGAATTAGGAAGTCCTTGGGAGGTTTAGATCTTTTCGCAGATAAGCTTGCTCTATTAGTTTGACAATTCATGGTGTATTCAATAGTAAGAAAAAGTAGGTGGGACATGCTGTATGAAGTAATGAAATTTTTGGATATGGTGTACATGTGGTAAGAATATACCCAGATCCTTGACATAACGTGGCCTCGACAATGCTCCCCGCATACACACTACTCGGACTCCCTCCAGTCACTATCTGGCAGAGTAGAGGCAGCAAGATTATACACTAGCTGAACCGGAAGCTTCCTAGAGAGTTACCAATAGGTTCAGTCCGGTGTACTAACTACCGGCTGGCCTGCGAACACCGTTTTAGAGCTGTACCCTCGAAATGTAAGGAATATTGGATCTTGCCACGACGTTCATCATAACCTCAAAAGTCATCAATCATACTGCATGATGGAAGAGATAGGGAAAGGTTGACTGGAACTTAGCCCTAGAGACTAAACATGGGTTCCACCATTTCAAGCCTCCAATGAGCAAAGTGGTGGTATTTCACCAGTTGATGACAGTCGTCTACCACCTAGTACTGCCTGGTAACATAGAGGGGCGGCGTTCCTCCATGTGGTGTGGGCGCCACACCTCGACCCCTGCTTACGTTGGTTCACACCTGGGTGGTCACCCACCATGTACTTGTGCATGGAGGTTATACCCAGGATTACTAACAGTCCCACCATTGTGAAGGTGCAAGCAGAGGATTTGGCTGTCACAGACCGTCCGGACTTCGCCGAAATTGGGTCCACTTGACTTGAGTGTCACCCGAATATCAGTTCCATCAGCGTTTTATGCTCCCAGATAGCAAGTACAGCTTGTCTGGCATATCTGAGAGAATGTCTGTGACAACCTCAAGGACCAAAATTTGAACGCCCGAACAGGAACATGAACCCTGGTCCGTTAGGTTAAAAGCCTATAGTGCACAAGTCTTGCTGAAAATTGTTCCAATTCAATAGTTGACTTGGGGTATAGGAATGCCCGGAGAATGCTGCTGCTTTCTGAATTGCATTATCCCAATAGTTAAGGTTTTAGGAGAAAGTATCATTGGATGTTTTTTTTTTTTTGTTTTTTTTTTTTTTTATCAGAAAGCATCAAAACCCTCAGTGCTGTGTCATATATTTATATTTTGGACAACTATCTGGCAGGTAAGCTTTTCTAATACTGTTGGTACCCAACTTGTCATATTCTAGAAAATTAATGCTCTGTCCCAGTAGAATTTTGATGCACTATAGCTTCCGTTGCTGATGTGCCAACAAAACCAAAATCAAACAATCTGTTCCACAAAGCCAAAATAAGATTTCAAAATATAAGAGCGATGAAGCCCAGTTTTTTCTACTTTAAGTAATATTGTTAAAATATAAGATAGATTATTATACCTTTTTTTTTAGGAAATTTCTTCACCAATGATCATCAAATTGATCCAGTTAATATAATATAATATAAAAGACCTAAGTTTATAACACGGAAATATCCTTATTAAGAGATTAAAATTATGCGGTTTTTTATAAAATTAATCTTGTCTTTAATTCCCATTGTCTACTTACTGCTACCAAGGAAGAGCAAAGCATAGCCAATGTACACCAATCTACCCCAAACTAAACCCAATAGTAAAGATAGATTAGAAACAGAAGACAATTGTCAAACTATATTAAAATATTTTTGTCTAGACTTCTTTATACATGACGAGGTATTTCGGTTATGAACTGTGCTCACAAGAAGTAAAGTGATAATTTAAACAATATCCCTTATACTTTAAAATTAGTGCAGTGCGACAAGATTATTTGCATTAACCAATGTGAATCGCGCTATTCACACATGCGCGTAAAGGCTCACAAGTCCGAAATAGCATTAGCATTAGTAGAGGTATATGATGCAAGAAAGCAAGCTTATGCAGCATCAGCCAAAAAAAAAAAAAAAAAAAACACTTCCATTTCACCCCTCTGTTCGTTCGAATTACCTATCCAGCTAAACCTTAAATTTATTTAGGCTATCAACTTCCACAACAAGGGATGGAAGTCTGTTCCACCAACCAACTACCCGCTGGCTAAAGGCAAATTTCTGCATATCTATCCTACATCTGTTTTTCCTCAATCTGAATTTATGCCCTCTCAGGTAATTATTCTGAGCAAGAGGAAGAATCCCATCAGCATTGAGCATGCTCAAACCATTCAAGGCTTTATACAACTCTATCAGATCACCGTGCCAGTGCCTAGTCTCCAGACACTGTAATTTGCAAAACTTAAATCTTTCTTCATAAGAGCAACCCTTTGTTCCATTCACTAATCTTGTTGCTCTTTGCTGTACTCGTTCCAGCAGCTTTACATCCTTCTTGAAATGAGGCCTCCAGACCTGTATACAGTACTCAAGATGTGGCCTGACCATTGCCTTATACAAGGGAATAATCACCTCCTTATCCCTGCTAGAAAAATTCCTGTATATCATTGACAAGACACCATGAGTTACTCTTGCAGCCTGTCTGCACTGCTCAGAGAACTTCATATCTGCCTGCACAATTACCCCAGGTCCTTTTCATTCTCTACCACTGTCAGTGTAGTACTACAGAGTTGATACGTTGCTCTGGGGTTGCTGTTTCCCATATGTAGTACTTTACATTTGTCAATGTTAAACTTCATTTGCCACCTCTCAAGTCATCTGCTCAACCTTTCCAGATCCTGTTGCAGCAGCAGCATAACATCAGTAGTGTCCTTAACAACCCTGCCAACCTTTGTATCATCTGCAAACTTGGACATTAAGCTTGATATACCATCATCAATATCATTTATAAATACAGAAAACAACAATGGACCCAACACTGAACCCTGAGGGACTCCATTAATAACATTAGTCCACGATGAGCAGTGTCCATTGATTACCACTCTGTCTTCTCCCCCTCAACCATCACTTTATCCATAGCAGCAATTTTCCTCCAATGCCACACTGCTCCAATTTGTGCAGCAGTCTTCCATGTGTAACAGTACCAAAAGCCTTTCTAAGATCCTAATATATAATATCAAAGTTACTCCCTGCATCCAGTTCTTTTGTGACTGCATCATAGTATCCAATCAAATTGGTCAGGCAAGACTTTCCCTTAACAAAACCATGCTGTGTCCGAGCTATAACTGAAGTCTTGTATAGATGATCCTGCATTGCTTCTTTAACCAGTGCCTCCATTAATTTTCCTGGAACAGAAGTTAAACTCACAGGTCTATAATTACTTGTGTCAGCCTTTGATCCTCCTTTGTGAATTTGGGTCACATTTGCACATCTCCAGTCTATGGGTACCTCCCCTGAGTCCAAAGAAGCTCTCATAATTATGGCTAAGGGTTTGCTTACTTTCTTTGCTGCCGCCTTTAATATAACTGGATAGATCCTATCCACCCCAGGTGCCTTTTTTATGTTTATCTTCAACAATTTCTCCTCCACTTCCCTCTCGGTTATTACAAAATCATCTAGCTCACTGTCAGAGTTTACTTCACCTCTGGCATTCCCCTTCCCGAATAACTCCTCATGTGTGAATGTAGATGCAAAATACTCATTTAGTTTGTTAGCCACCTGAGCAGGATCCTCAACTGTTGAACCATCAATATCCGGTGGACCAATCTGATTCATCCCTTTCCTTCTAGAGTTTACAGAGGTAAAGAACTCTTTTCTGTTTTTCTTTGCATCCTTTGCCAAGGATTTCTCATAATCTGCCTAATCTCCTTTGTGACTTGGTTACAGACCAGCTTATATCTATCATAGGCTTCCATGTCACCCATTAATTTATATGTATCCCATGCATTTTTCTTCTCTGCCATATGCCTCATTAGTTCATCTGAGATCCATTTAGGCCTAAACCTTGAACAATATTTCTTAGTTGGTATGTAAAGCCTAGTAGCTTCCAGATAAGTTCTTTGAATCCTTCCCATTTTGAATTTGCTGTTAGTAACATCATCAGTTGATCCCACCGTATAGAATTTAAATACTGTTTCAGACCATCGTAGTCGCCTTTACGAAAGCAAAAACCCTTCCCCAAAAACCCCTGATGGTAGTTACCTCTTTGAGTAAATCCCACTTCAGCACACTGTGATCACTGCCACCTAGTGGTTCCTTTATCTGCAGATTCTTAATGAAGAATCACTACTGATAATCAGATCAAGAGTATTACTCCCTCTGGTTGCCTCCCGAACATGCTGATGTAGAAAACAATCATCCAATAAATCCACAAAAGCCTTGCTAGTGTATGAGTGACCAACCCACAAATTCCAGTCAATATCTGGGAAATTAAAATCCCCCATTATAAGACTCCCTGATTTACTGGCCCACTCTATTTCCCTGTACAGTTTCTTATTATACTCATCAGAGTCATTAGGCCTATAGCACACTCCTACTCTTAATTTTGATCTCCCAATGCTTATGTCACACCAAACTGACTCGACACTGCACTGTTCAGCGATGTCGACTGGCTTCACTTCCTTGGATTTATGTTTTTCTTAACTAATAGCATAACCCCTCCTCCCTTTCTATCCTCTCTATCCTCTCTGTACACATTGTACTCCCCAAATTTCAGTTTTGCATTCCTTATATCTGTGTGACACCACGTCTCTGATATTCCAACAATATCTGCCTTTGATGTTTTGAGCAATACCTCAAATTCATCAAATTTATTTACCAAACTCTTAGCATTGGTGTACATGCAAGTATACATGCACCTGTTTTTATTCTTAGCTACCCTAACACAACCCATGTGTTTACTTGTACTGCAATGACTCCCAGCAGTCTCTGAAATATCCTGCATCTTGTTTTCCAAGCTGCTGCTCATTCCAATAGAAGCAGTGCGAGAATCACTTTTCACCTCTGCCTAACAGTGCCTTGATAGCATCAGCAAATATTCTTGCACCCTTTCTATTTAAGTGTATCCCATCCCTGTAGAAGCAGTCTCTCCTGTTAACAAGTATAGAGCAGGCTGAAAAAAATTCTATCCCTTGAGCCTTGCACAATCTTTCCAGGGCCAAATTGATCGACTAGTCTCTCATCATATACTCCCTCCCATCGTGTCCGGGCAGAATTGCAGACACTTTCAAATTCAATCCTAATTCATGGCTTTTTTTTCAACAGTGACCTGTACTTGTTAAGTAATTCTGCCGGTCTTCTACTCTTATTATCATTAGTGGCAACGTGTACAACTATATCACCTTTTGTGCCCTTAAAAGATGATATCCGCTCTACAATGTCATCAACCTTTGACCCTGGTCCTGTTCCACCTATCCTTTTCACAAAGCATGTTCCCCGTTTCCCTGACAATAGTGACCAACAACTACTAGTTCCTGTGGGACCAGTGCATTCTGCTTTGGGGTTGCTGCTGTGTTGCGTGATGACCAAGGTCAAGCTCTGGCATTGATGTGGGCAGCTGAGAGCTTGATGGGCCCCTCAATTTAGATTCTTCAAGGGCATCCATCCTGTCCTTCAAGCTCTCATATAGGCCCATAATAACGCTGAGTTGTCACCTGATTTCCTTACATCGCGCACACACAAAGACATTTCCCCATGGCAATATGTCCCGTACCTGATTTCTCCACAAACATCATGCAAGCAGTGCATTTTAAAGGGCTGTGATTCAGAGGGCAACTGCCCCCTTCTCAGTTCTCCCCTGAGCCACATCATCCCATTAGCTTAAGCCTTTTGCTTTGCTGCTCTGGTCTGATTTCAATTTAATTTCAATAAAATTTCAATTTCAGTACAAAATTATAACCCTAAACTTGTATTCCAACACAGTTATAACGCCACATATATTTTTCAGTATCGAGTATTATCTACAAGTTCCATTTATATAACTTCCATATCAAGTTATGTATTAATTAATTATGTTATGTTTGTAATCTAAGTCGTTATATGTATTTAGTTAAAAAGTACAATTTAATTGACAATGAAGTTTAACAAGAGTAATATATTTTACTGATTAATCGACTATATTATATACTATACTAAGCTTACGCTATCTAGTTTGGTATATAACGTTGTATCGTATAACAGTGGCGGCAACTTACGAACGGTAAATCTACAGACACTTAAGAATTAATTAACTTCCAAATCTCGCTGTCTCAATTCAGAATAAACTAAGGATCCTAACTAGGTCTATAAGCTAATTATAGAAAATAATTTGATATAACAATTGGTCAATAAAGCAGCTAAATATGGCTAAAAACTTCTCGTTCAGTGGAGACTTCTCTATTCCAGGAGCACTAAAAAACTTCGCCTGCACAAGGCTACTCTCGTTCTCAATTTTGTATGGTTTCCGCACATTTATAGAATTACAGTTTAGTTTCATTTCAAGTGTTTCAGCTATTAACAGTTTTATGTATTCATTTTGTGTATTAATTACTTTAGCCTCGTTAAAAAGAAAAACATGGTTCTCTTGGATGGCGTGAAAGGAAAGTTCAAATGTACCTGTCCTTTTTGCCCTCAGAGATGCCTGGTGCTGTTGTAAATGCATCAAAAGATAATTTTGGGTAGAACCGATGTAAAAGGATTTGCATTCTCCACAAGCAATGTTATAGACTGTATTGATTCGCTCCATATTACAGACTGAGGTTGGTTTCCTCACCCCCAGTATTGTCTGGAGTTTACTTGTCGGTTGTGCAACTATTTTGAATTCTGTATTTTTAAAAATTTTAATAAACTGTTCATACTATTATACATAAGGAACTTTAATAAAATATTTATGTGTAGTGTTCTTACTAAGCTGAACTGATTCAGATTTTGGTTTTGCCTGTCACTGAATATTCCTAATTATACATAGTGTATATCCCCTGTTTAAAAATCTTGTAAGTTCCCTGAGTTCGTCATTGAGAGTTTCTTGTGTAGAACTGCATCTGTAAGTATTATAAAATTGGTTAAAAATGATATTCCTTTTATACGTAAAAGGTTTTTTTTTCTCATCATTGACTCTTGTTAATGTAAAGTTAAGAAAATTTATAGAGTTCTCACCTGGTTTTTCCTTTTCCAAACTGAATTTAAGTCTTGTGTGTATATTATTAAAAGAACACATAAGATTATTTACGTTGTCTTCATGTGAAATACAGGATATCATCTAAGTAACTACCATAAAATGTTAACCCAGGAATATAAGGATTTAAGTGTAATTGCTCGATAGAGTTAAGATAACCCTTTTACAGAGTTCTACACAAGAAACTCTTAATGACGAACACAGGGAACTTACAATAAGATTTTAAAGAGGGGATATACACTAGGTATAATTAGGAACATTCAGTGACAGGTGAAACAAAAATCCAAATTGGTTCCTCCTAGTAAGAACACTACACATAAATATTTTATTAAAGTTCCTTATGTACAACAATGGTATGAACAGTTTATTAACATTTTTAAAAATACAGAATTCAAAATAGTTGCACAACTATTTTGAATTCTGTATTTGTAAAGTTGACAAGTAAACTCCAGACAATATCGAGGGCAAAGGAAACCAACCTCAGTCTCTAACATGGAGCAAACCAATATAGTCTTCAGTCCTTGAGGTTGTCACAGACATTCTCTCAGATATGCCAGATAAGCTGTACTTGCTACCTGTGAGTCTAAAACTAAAAGTTAAACTTTTAGTTTTAGTTATAATGATGGAACTGATATTTGGGTAACACTCAAGCCAAGTGGACCCAATTTCGGCGAAGTCCGGACGGTCTGTGACAGCCAAATCCTCTGCTTGCACCTTCACGATGGTGGGACTGTTAGTAATCCTGGATATAACCTCCATGCACAAGTACATGGTGGGTGACCATCCAGATGTGAATGAACGTAAGCAGCGGTAGAGGTGTGACGCCCACACCACATGGAGGAATGCCGCCCCTTTATGTTACCAGGCAGTACTAGGTGGTAGATGACTCTCATCAACCGGTGCAATACCACCATTTTGCTTATTGGAGGCTTGAAGTGGTGGAACCCATGTTTAGTCTCTAGAGCTAAGTTCTGGTCAACCCTTTCCCATCTCTTCCATCATGCAGTATGATTGACTTTTGAGGTTATGATGAACATCCCTTTGAGTACTGCGTACAGGTCTGAAGGCCTCATTTTTAGGAAGGATGTCGATTTGCTTGAGCGTGTATAGAGAAGGGCAACAAGATTGGTGAGGGGAGTGAAGGGATCCTCTTACCAAGAGAGGCTAAAGTTCTGCAAATTGCAGTGGCTGCAGACTAGGCACCTGCGTGGTGATCTGATTGAGGTGTATAAGGCCTTGAATGGGTTGAGCACACTGAATTCTGATGGGATCCTTCCACTTGTTCAGATTACGACCCTAAGGGGGCATAAATTCAAATTAAGAAAAGACGGATGTAGAATAGATGTGCGGAAATTTGCCTTTAGCCAGCGGGTGGTTAATTGCTGGAACAAATTGTCGTGGAAGTTGATAGGTTGAATAAATTTAAGGAGGAACTGGACAGGCATTTGGAGGGAATGGTGTTTTTTTTTTTTTTTTTGGCTGATGCTACATAAGCTCATACACTTGCTTTCTTGCATCATATGCCACTACTACTACATTGCTTGTGGGGAATGCAACTCTTTTTACATCGGTTCTACCCAAAATTATCTTTCGATGCATTTACAACGACACCGGGCATTTGTGAGGGTGAAAAGGACAGGTGCATCTGAACTTTCCTTTCACGCCATCCAGGAAAACCATGTTTTTCTTTTTAATGAGGCTAAATTAATTAATACACAATGAATACATAAAACTGTTAATAGCTGAAACATTTGAAATGAAACTAAACGGTACTAATTTTAAAGTATAAGAGAGTGGATATTGTTTAAATTATTACTTTACTTGTGAGCACGGTTCATAACCGAAATACCTTGTCATGTATAAAGAAGTCTAGTCAAAAATATTTTAATATAGCATTAGCAAAGGCACATGATGCAAGAAAGCAAGCTTATATAGCATCAGTCAAAAAAAAAAAAAAAAAAAAACCCCTTATTTCACCCATCTACTCGCTCCAAATGTTTGTCAAGTTTTGCTTTGAATCTATTTAAGCTATCAACTTCTACAAAGACAGATGGAAGTTTGTTCCAGCAATCAACCACCTGCTGGCTAAAGGCAAACTTCCGCACATCTGTCCAACAACAGTCTTTCCTCAATTTTAATTTATGCCCTCTCAGGCGATTTATTCTGAGCAAGAGGAAGAATCCCATCAGCATTGAGCTTGCTCAAACCATTCAAGGCTTTATACACTTCAATCAGATCACCTCACAGGTGCCTAGTCTCCAGACACTGTAATTTGCAAAACTTAAGCCTTTCTTCGTAAGAGCAACCCTTTGTTCCATTCACTAATCTTGTTGCACTTCTCTGTACTCGTTCCAACATCTCTACATCCTTCTTAAAATGAGGCCTCCAGACCTGTATACAGTACTCAAGGTACTGTATACAGGTCTGGACCATTGCCTTATACAAGGGAATAATCACCTCCTTATCCCTGCTAGAAAAATTCCTGTATATCATTGACAAGACACCTTGAGCTATTCTTGCAGACCATTTGCACTGCTCAGAAAACTTCATATCTGCCTGCACAATTACACCCAGGTTCTTTTCATTCTCTACCACTGTCAGTGTGGTACCACAGAGTTCATACTTTACTCTGGGATTACTGCTTCCTATATGTAGTACTTTACATTTGTCAGTGATAAACTTCATTTGCCGCCTCTCAGCCCATCTGCTTAACTTTTCTAGATCCTGTTGCAGCAGTGTACTGTCATTAGTGTCATTAATAACCCTACCAACCTTTGTATTGTCTGCAAACTTGGACATTAAGTCTGATATACCATCATCAGTATCATTTATAAATACAGAAAACAACAATGGACCCAACACTGAACCCTGAGGGACTCCACTAATAACATTAGTCCACAAAGAGCAGTGTCCATTGATTACCACTCTTGTCTTCTCCCACTCAACCATCCCTTTATCCATAGCAGCAATTTTCCTCCAATGCCACACTGCTCCAATTTGTGCAGCAGTTTTCCATGTGCAACAGTATCAAAGGCTTTTCTAAGGTCCAAATATATGATATCAAAGTTATTCTTTACATCCAGTTCCTTTGTGACTACATCATAGTATCCAATCAAATTAGCCAGACAAGACTTCCCCTTAACAAACCCATGCTGTGTCCGAGCTATAACTGAAGTCTTGTCTAGATGATCCCGCAGTGCTTCTTTAACCAGTGCCTCCATTAATTTCCCTGGAACAGAAGTTAAACTAACAGGTCTGTAATTACCTGTCTCTCCCTTTGATCCTCCTTTGTGGATTGGGGTCACATTTGCACATCTCCAGTCCATGGGTACCTCCCCTGAATCCAGGGAAGCTCTCATAATTATGGCTAAGGGTTTCCTTACTTCCTTTGCCGCCTCCTTTAATATAACTGGATAGATTCCATCCACCCTAAGTGCCTTCCTTGTGTTTACCTTCAGCAATTTCTCCTCCACTTTACTCTCAGTTATTACAAGATTATCTAGCTTACTGCCAGAGTTGAATACATCTCTGGCATTCCCCCTCCCTGAATAATTCCTCATGTATAATGTCAATGCAAAATATTCATTTAGATTGTTAGCTACCTGAACAGGATCATCAACGGTTGAACCATTGATATCAAGTGGACCAATCTGGTTCATCCCCTTCCTTCTAGAGTTTACATAAGTAAAGAACTCTTTGCTGTTTTTCTTTGCATCCTTTGCCAAAAATTTCTCGTAATCTGCCTTCGCCTGCCTAACCTCCTTTGTAACTTGGTTACAGACCAGCCTGTATCTATCATAAGCTTCTGTGTCACGTGTTAATTTATATGTATCCCATGAAACTAGGATAGTTTGACAATTGTCTTCTGTTTCTAGTCTATCATTGCTGTTTGGGTTTAGTTTGTTTTAGATTGGTGTACATGGGCTATACTTTGCTCTTCCTTGGTTGCAGTAAGTAGACAATGGGAATTGAAGACAAGATTAGTTTTATAAAAAAAAATGCATAATTTTACAATCTTTTAATGAGGATATTTTTGCATTATTAACTTAGATCTTTTATATTATATTATATTAACAGGATCAGTTTGATGTGAGCATCAGGTGAAGAAATTTCCTACAAAAAGGTATGATCTATCTTATTTTAACAAAGCCAAACATATGCTTCTGGTTTGAGGAAAAGGTTTCACAATTGGCTTAGCTGTTGCAGAGTCCAGATCTGATTCCAACAGAATATGTAACAAAACTATCAAGGTGTAACAGAGGTATAAGTATGGATGGATAGCAGTTGTGGCCTATGTGTTTAAAAAGACTGAGGTTTACTGTGGTTTGTACAAGAAGCAAGTTTCCTATTTTTGGACTTTTTAAAATTGATTTTGCATTTATTATTAACTTGTTTTTGACTATTCCAAGCTTTAAAGTAGGCAGAAGATTAAGCTGAAGATTTTAATTGAAGCCAATTGCGATATACTTTATAGTGAACAATTAGAAATCCGAGGTTATATTTCTTCCCGTGTGGGACAGAACTGTATGTATAGCTTAACTTTTATAGTTTTATGAAATTCTTCCCTCTTCATTCTAATTGTGGTGAGAAGGAGGATATGTACAAAGCTTAATATTTGCAGGTCTCTTGTCAGTAATGACTTTGTACATTGTTTTTTAAGAATTATAGTTTGCAGTTTTAATTCATAAATTTTTTTTTTGTTTTTTAATTTAATACCTGGCTTCCTACCAAATCAATGAAGTGACATTTACTATGGAAAAGGCTGTATTGGGAAGTGACAGGAAATTTCCATATTCTGGAAATATATTTGATAATGTAAATGTCCGAAATCTTGTAAATCCTGGGATTTACCAATTCACTTTGGTAAAAGCCTGAAATTTCCATTATCTGACCGAAGTGCTATGTATATTAGGCTCTCTGAACATAGTGAATAACTCTGCAGGGATAAGAAATATATCTCCTCTGTTCCCTTTTTTTTTTTTTTTTTTTATTAAAAAAGTGAATGAACCAGGATATTATTTTATTACTTCTCTTCATGGCACTCTCTAATTATTACTTCTGTGATACTTAAACAAGGACATAAGGGAGGATATATTCCCTATCCCTGAAAGATTATTGGTAACAATGTGAAAAGGGAAGCAGTGATAATTTTCTGGTTCATTCATTTTCCAATTTTTAAAAAAGGACATAGGGAGGATATACTCCTCTCCTTGCAACATTATCTATTACATATTCACTATATTCCAAAAAAAAGTGAATATGCTACCTGGACCATCTTGCAGGGAGAGGAAATATAATCCCCCTCCCCCATGCTCTTGTTTAAAAGTTAAGAAAATGAATGAATGAACCATTGATGTGGAATATTTAGTTAAGAATATTAACAAATTTCAGATAGGAAAATTTGGCAATTAAAAGAAATTTATTTAATTTTGTTAAAGTTATTGATCACTCATTTAGACGAGTAGTTCTTGATTTTCATGGTCTGCTGTCTCAGATTTTATTTTTTGCAGATCTTCCTCTAAAAACAACAATTTATATAAATTACAGGGTTTGAAAACATATCATTGGTAAATGAGCTTCAGAAAATTTTAATATTTTATCATTATTCTTTTCTATGTTTGTTGACTAAAATTCTTATTTTAATGTACATGCAGAACTCCCACAATGGCAGGGGGACTATTTTCAATCGACCGTGATTATTTTGAAGAGCTAGGAAAATATGACGAAGGCATGGATATTTGGGGAGGTGAAAATTTGGAGCTTTCATTTAGGGTAGGTTATATATTTAAATGCTTTACTCTTGCTCTGTTTTCTTAATACATTGTAAATGTTAATATTTCTTAAAAATTAAAACTTTAATTTAAATCTGTCTTACATGTAGTCTGTTGTAGGCACACTTCCTTAACTCTAAGGAATGTAGAGAAACAGTGGAATTTAGAATTTGTCCATTACCCATCTGTGATTTGTATTGAATAACCGTAACATTTAAAAAACTAAAATTGTCTTGTGTTCATGTCTTAATACAGGTTTGTGCAGATTAACCGTGAAACTAAATTATATGCCAAGGCATGATTGTAAATTTGCAAATAAAATGATAAGCAACATTTTAAAAGCATAAAGTTTATTGAACATGATAAAATATCACATTTTATAGATTTAATATGGTAATCTTGCATTTAAACAGCATGATCCAGTTCTACCTTTGTCAGTAGATGGTGTAACTGCCTTGTTTAATTTTGCAATGTATCAATACCATACTCTTCATTATATAGATTTATCTGAAGAATGACTTTCTTTAAAAAAAAAAAAAAAAAAAGGGGGAGAAAATAAAATAGAATCATAACATATTACATATAATTGTATTAAAACAATATATTGGAATCTATATCTGCAATAAAGCCTCTGAGGTTGGGATTATTCATACCACCAATTTTAAACACACACACCAACCGTTTATGACTGATTGAATAATGAAATAAAATAAAATAAAATGATAGAAAAGACTGTAAAATAATATTTGCAAAAAACTTTTAATTATTTACAAAAAACTAAACTATAACAAAAGTAAAAAAGTTAAAATGCATTAAAATATAAATATAAAAGCGATAAAAAGACAATAAAAAACACTACTAGAGCTTTCGGAGGTGTCTTCCTCCTTCCTCAGTAATAGTGAGACTTAAACGACACATCCTTAAATACCAGGTTCACGGCACACGTGGATGACCAGGCGCATACTCAGCATTCCTTTCACTTGTACCAGAACCGGAAGTGGTCTGGACATGTGGAAAATTAAAACGTTTATCTCTTGTCAAAACCACCGCCTCAAAAAGGGGGTGAAGCCTAACTCCCCTGTCTCTGTTTATACTATTGTTACCAGAGAATCCAATCCACAGACTTTCCAGCCACTTGCGGTCCCAGAATCTATGCGCCCGGTCAAGGATGACAGCGTTGTCGGGGGAGATCTGGTGTTGTTTTTCCCAATAGTGCTCGGCAATGACGGATTTATTGAGCTCTGCGGTCCGTATCGCTCGTGAATGTTCCCCCCCCTCACGAGCGATACGGACCGCAGAGCTCAACCTGGTATTTAAGGATGTGTAGTTTAAGTCTCACTATTACTGAGGAAGACACCTCCGAAAGCTGTAGTAGTGTTTTTTATTGTCTTTTTATCGCTTTTATATTTATATTTTAATGCATTTTAACTTTTTTACTTTTGTTATAGTTTAGTTTTTTGTAAATAATTAAAAGTTTTTTGCAAATATTATTTTACAGTCTTTTCTGTCATTTTATTTTATTTTATTTCATTATTCAATCAGTCATAAACGGTTGGTGTGTGTGTTTAAAATTGGTGGTATGAATAATCCCAACCTCAGAGGCCTTATTGCAGATATAGTTAATGTTTATGGCCATACAGTTTTGCGGCACATCCGAAGGTTCCAGAGATGTAGCATAGCTGAGTCCAAACAGCAACAGCACTTAAGGTTTGCCTACCGTTGCAGGGATCATAATCTTATGCCACATGGATTTAGGATCAAGGCACCATTTAAAGATGCCTGTTTGTCCAGGATTATCACATGGTATCAAAAGAAGGTTTTGAATACATGGATTCAGAAACTTCATGATGACTTGAGACATAGTAGGAGATTGATTGATGTAGCATTAGGTGATATTAGTAGTAGATTGTCCCCCCCTACACCTGATAGGTGTGAAGAGGTTAGTTCTGGAGAGGACGAATAGGATTACCTATTCATATAAACAGAGACATATTAGGAAGTTTCACACGTTATTAGAGGAGCAGTCCACTGTATTTAGGGGTAGCGACCATTCCAACTTTATTCAGAATTTAAGTGGCAAATCGTTAACCCAAGAACAAGAGAGACTATTGGCTCTTGGACCTAAGTTTGCATTGCTACCCCCTAAACCTCCAATTACCGAAACATCTATGGGTATTGAGAGGGAAATTAGCAAGTTACCTGAACATATTGCTAATCAAATTCGTGTTAAAGCTGTCGCCATCCTGGGCCAAGCAAAAACGATTGCTCCAAATCTTACCCCGAAACAGAAGAAAGCACTAGAAGAACTTAAACGGGACGAAGATATTATAATCCTACCAGCAGATAAAGGCAGATCAACTGTGGTATTAAACAAAGAAGATTACCACAAGAAAGCGTTAGACTTATTAGGTGATAATTGTACTTATAAGATTGTCCACAGAAACCCCTTGGCTAGCTTAGAACAGCGTGTAAATAAGATGCTACTTTCCTGGCTAAGAATGGAAAAGATTCCAAAGGACAAGTATTGGTCCATGCATGCAACAGGGTGTCGACTGCCCAGATTTTATGGGTTACCTAAGACACACAAGGAGAATGTTCCATTACGGCCCATAGTTTCCTTCATTGGTAGCCCTACGTATGCTTTATCAAAATATCTGGCGCAGGTGATTTCCCCGGTTGTGAGGCGGTCCGCGTTGGTCATTGGAGACAGTGCGGAATTTGTGAACTTTGTAAGGAGTCAAGAAATAGGGGAGGACGAGATGATGATGTCATTAGATGTTATATCATTATTTACGTGTATCCCCATAGCACATGGGGTAGAATGTGTAAGGTTGGCTTTACAAAAGGATAATACTTTAAGTGCTAGATCCCACCTAAACATAGAAGATATATGTGGTGCTGTTGAATTATGTATTTCTAGTACAACCTTGGTTTTCCAAGGAGTGATGTATAAACAGGTTCACGGTACAGCCATGGGTTCTCCAATCAGCACCATTGTTGCAAATCTGGCTATGGAGGAATTTGAGAATAGGGTTTTCGCAAGATTGGAGTTCCCTATGCGTAAGTGGAAACAATATGTTGATGACACGTTTACTATTGTAAAGAAGGGGAGAGAGGAAGATGTGGTCTCGTTTCTCAATGGTTTCTCTCCCTTTATAAAATTTACCTCGGAGGTAGAAATAGATGGTACCCTCCCATTTCTGGACATAATGGTATATAGGGAAGGCCCCAGACTTAGAACTAAGGTTTTTAGGACACCAATGTGTAGGGGCCAGTACACACATTATAGGACGGCACAGACTGTCCAACATAAAAATAGTGTGGCCAGAGCACTTTTGGGTAGGGTGAGAACACATTGCAGTACCCCTGAGGAGGGGGAGAAGGAAATTAGGCAAATCACGGCGGATCTTATGAGGTGCGGTTACCCCCAGAGGGTCATTGATGAATACAACAGAGAGGAAGAGCCCAATCGGGTAGTTCCGCCTGTACCGCTTACCACAATGTATGTTCCCTACTATCCGGGCCTGTCAGATTGCATTGCGAGGATGCTTCGCGACTTTCAGACACGCTGTGTGCAGCTTCCGGGCCGGAGGTTGCACACAGTAGTGTCACAGGTCAAAGACCCCATTACTAGGGATTCTAGTAGTGGGTTCGTATATGAGATCACATGCCCGGAGTGTGGGGAATGTTACGTGGGGGAGACAGGACGGCGTCTCAAGGACGTCTGGGGGAACATTCACGAGCGATACGGACCACAGAGCTCAATAAATCCACCATTGCCGAGCACTATTGGGAAAAACAACACCAGATCTCCCCCGACAACGCTGTCATCCTTGCCCGGTCAAGGATGACAACGCTGTCATCCTTGACCGGGCGCATAGATTCTGGGACCGTAAGTGGCTGGAAAGTCTGTGGATTGGATCCTCTGGTAACAATAGTATAAACAGAGACAGGGGAGTTAGGCTTCACCCCCTTTTTGAGGCGGTGGTTTTGACAAGAGATAAACGTTTTAATTTTCCACGTGTCCAGACCACTTCCGGTTCTGGTACAAGTGAAAGGAATGCTGAGTATGTGCCTGGTCATCCACATGTGCCGTGAACCTGGTATTTAAGGATGTGTTGTTTAAGTCTCACTATTACTGAGGAAGGAGGAAGACACCTCCGAAAGCTCTAGTAGTGTTTTTTATTGTCTTTTTATCGCTTTTATATTTATATTTTAATGCATTTTAACTTTTTTACTTTTGTTATAGTTTAGTTTTTTGTAAATAATTAAAAGTTTTTTGCAAATATTATTTTACAGTCTTTTCTGTCATTTTATTTTATTTTATTTCATTATTCAATCAGTCATAAACGGTTGGCGTGTGTGTTTAAAATTGGTGGTATTGGAATCTACATGCAAATACTTAGAGATGCATGTGTTGCAATGTATTATTATTATCATGCATAATCATGTAATTATGCATGATAATATATTATTATTAAATTAATATAATAATAAAAATATTGTAACTTGTAAATGCTGCTATAATCCATAATTCTCACTAATGCCTGTGAGGCGCTTGGAAAAAACATTCATTTTTAAAAAGGTTTCTAAACATAAAAAGATTCTCTTCAGTTTGCATTTTACATGCATCTACATGCTTTCTTATTCTTAGTGTGGACATAGCATTCTGTGGATCAGTGAAGTTTGTTTGGTGAATGGTGATGGAGTGCTGTTATACTCCATTCACTATTTGATTGATATTTGCATACACCAGAAATAATCCATAGAAATAATGTGGCTGTTTGGTAGAATGTAGTGCAGCATCAGTGCATCCAGCATGGCTCTCCTTCTGTCTGCAACCTCTACCAGGAAACACCTGAATTGCATTCAGTACCACTGAAGACCCAGTGCCCATTGTGGCACTGCTCTCTGTGGTACTTCTGTGAAAAAACTTTATCCCATTAATTTTAATGATAGTGGACTTGCCATTCTCGACTATGCCACCAATCTCTCTGAATACGGTTTTCATTCTTTGCAACAAAAATTTGACTAATCAGTGGTAGCTGCTATTTGCAGGAAATCAGCCTCGTGTTCAATTACATCAGGTTATTACAAAATTATGCTTATTGATTTTGTAATAAGAGCAAAATGGAGGAGAAATTGTCGAAGTTAAACATAAGAAAGGCACCTGGGGTGGATGGGATCTATCCAGTTATATTAAAGGAGGAGGAAAAGGAAGTAAGCAAACCCTTGCCATAATTATGAGAGAATCTTTAGACTCAGGGGAGGTCCTCACTGACTGGAGATGTGCAAATGTATCCCAAATTCACAAAGGGGGATCGAAGGGTGACATGAGTAATTACAGACCAGTTAGCTTAACTTCTGTTCCGGGTAAAATAATGGAGTCACTGGTTAAAGATGCATTGCAGGATCATCTAGACAAGACTGCAGCATTAATTCAGACACAGCATGGGTTTGTTTATTAAGGGAAAGTCTTGTCTGACAAATTTGATAGGATATTATGATGTGATTACAAAGGAACTGGATGCAAAAAATAATTTTGATATCATATATTTGGATTTCAGGAAAGCTTTTGACACTGTTGCGCATGGAAGACTATTGCACAAATTGGAGCAGAATGGTATTAAGGGTAAGTTGCTACAATGGATAAAAGGATGGTTGAGTGGGGAAAGGCAGAGGGTGGTAATCAATGAGTGCTGCTCTTAGTGGACTAATATTATTGGTAGAGTCCCACAGAGTTTGGTGTTGGGTCCACTGTTGTTTTGTATATTTATCAATGATATTGATGAAGGTATATCAGGCTTAGTGTCGAAGTTTGCAGATGATACAAAGGTTGGCAGGGTTGTTAATGACAGCAATGGCAGTGTGCTACTGCAACAGGATCTAGAAAATTTGGGCAGATGGGCTGAGAAGTGGCAACTGAAGTTTAACCTTGACAAATGCAAAGTACTGCATATGAGTAGAAGTAACCCCAGAGAAGCGTACCAACTGTGTGGTACTACACTTAAGGTGGTAGAAAATGAAAAAGACATGGGAGTAATTGTGCAGTCAGATATGAAGTTTTCTGAGCAATGCAGACAGGCTGCCAGGGCAGGTCATGGGGTTTTGTCAATGATAAATAGGAATTTTGCTAGCAGGGAAAAGGAGGTGATTGTCCCTCTGTATAAGGCAATGGTCAGGCCACGCCTTGAGTACTGCGTACAGGTCTGGAGGCCTCATTTTAAGAAGGATGTAGATTTACTTGAGCGTGTACAGAGAAGGGCAACAAGATTGGTGAGGGTAATGAAGGGATCCTCTTACCAAGAGAGGCTTAAGTTCTGCAAATTTCAGTGGCTGGAGACTAAGCACCTGTGCAGTGATCTGATTGAGGTGTATAAGGCCTTGAATGGGTTGAATACACTGAATTCTGATGGGATTCTTCCACTTGTTCAGATTACAAACCTAAGGGGACATAAATTCAAATTAAGGAAAGACAGATGTAGAGTAGACGTGTGGAAATTTGCCTTTAGCCAGCGGGTGGTTAATTGCTGGACCAAACTTCCATCTGTTGTTGTGGAAGTTGATAGGTTAAATAAATTTAAGGAGGAACTGGACAAACATTTAGAGGGAATGGTTGTGTGAATTTTTTTTTTTTTTTTTTTTTTTTGGCTGATGCTGCATAAGCTTATACACTTGCTTTCTTGCATCACATGCCACTAGTACTACATGCTGAGGTATGTCAAGTACCCAACAGTAAATCACAAGTACAGTCTCCTGCAATGTTAGAAAGCTGCCAGCAAAGAAGGAATTATGTCAAACGTTTCTCCTAATATATACTGCATTTTCATCTCATACTGTCCTTTGTTTCAGCCATACTTATTTAACTAACCTGTTTGTTCTCAATTGGACAAAGTTGACAGTTTATAATTAATCGCATCCATGCCAACCATCTAAAATCCATTTTCATATTTTGTTTCACACAAGATGAAATCCTCCACTTTACTTCTTGAATATCTGTGACTGGCAGCAATTCTTTATATAGCACAATTAGTTTAACTGTCTCCCTGTCATGATGATTAAGTGATATAAGCATCTAGCATTTCCCTTTGTTTTCATATTGATAGAAACACTTAGATATGTGGCGCCTCCGTAGCCAGGTGGGAAGGAGCAGCAGTGCGTAGCACACGCTTCTTGATTAGACCAGGGTTCGAGCCTGTCACCACCAAATATGGAGGATGTGGAAAGGTCAGGGAATGACCACCGCATATCCCGGAGCAATATGGCCTTAGTTGCTAATGCTCGTAAAAAACCAAATAACTAACTAACTAACTAACATATGTAATGAGATGTTTTTTAATTATGTAACATTAAAAATATATAATTATGGTGAAAGGTTACATTTATATTTTATGTTAATATACACTAAAACATAATTATAACGATTATAATTAAAGGTTCATATTTAAGTTTTTCTGTGAAAACAGAAAAAAAGATAAACACCTGATGCTTATATCTCTTTAATCATTGTTATTAACATGTATAATTAGTGATCATTGTGGCAGGAAGATAAATAGTTAAAGAAATTGTACTGATTAAAGAATTGCCACCAGTCTGGATACGCGGGAAGTAAAGTGGGGAATTTCAAGATTTGCGTGAAATAGTTTCAAATGGTTGACATGGCATTTAATTATAAATAATAATCAGTTGTGTCCAATGTACATCAAACTGAGTTTGTATTAGTAGTGCAGCAGCACCAGCCAAAAAAAAAAACCCATGTGTCTGACTATACATGCCCTCATATAATTTAATATTTTGTTTAGCTCTTAGAGAGGATGAACAAGTTGTTGTTTGTTGTTATTTAGTTTTTAGGAGCATTAGCAACTAAGGCCATATTGCTCTGGGGATATGCGGTGGTCATTCCCTGATTTTTCCGCATCCTCCATATTTGGTGGGCACGGGCTCAAACCCCGGTCTAATCAAGAAGCGCGTGCTACGCACTGCTGCTCTTGCCCACCTGGCTATGGAGGCGCCGATGAACAAGTAATGTGGGAAGTGTGTTTTTTTTTTTTTTTTTCTTCTTCTCTCTGTCTCTTTTTTTTTCTGTTGCTGTATAAGCTTGCTTCTTTGCACATCGTTTTCCACTGTTAATATTAATAGTTTCTGCAAGTTGGATACAGCAGACTATGGGCATCTCTCACTTAGCACTCTTAATTGGGCCCATGAAAACAGAGTGCTAAGTGAATCCGCATTAAGCAGGGGGTGATTCATTCATAGACTATTATAGTCTGAAATTATTTACATTATGTAAATAAATTTAACTTGTTGGCATGACCCATATTTATGGTTGATTTTAAGGTACCATTTCTCTATACAACAATATTAAATGTAGCAGAAATATTTAAAGCTTTAAATATAAAATTTAAGTGCATAAATCATGTGATAAAACATAAATATAGTATATGTTCAATGAAATGCAAGGACAATTACTTTAAAATTATGCAGTTTTGTATATATACTGGACTCACATTATTTATAATAGCATCTTGTGATACTGTTGAATTTTTAAATTCGGGATGGCGCTACATTTAGTGCCATCCCAAATTTAAAATCACTTGATCTGTTTGAGGCCATTTTAAAACAAAGAGAAGTTGAAACTCCCTACATGATAAGCAAAAATCAATCACTCAGATACAAAATGCACATAAACTATATGTAAACCAAAACTAAACTGAAAACAGCATCAGCATTTTTGAGCAGTGCTACTAAGTACTGCGCAGCACAAAGTACTCCGAGTACTACTCAAAGTACTAATTAGAATCCCCAAGTGAGCTCTCTCATTTCAATAACACCACCGGGCAGGGTGATGTATAAAGCAAATATTTTTGTTATATGCAGGAAAGAATGCAGTGACTACATTGATATATTTTCTGCCTATAGCATTGAATAACCATAGTGTTTTACAGCTATGGACATAAGAAACTTCTGCCACAGAAAAATTAACACAGAAATGTCAATAAACAGATATGTTTCAAATTTTCTTCTTGTTTTAAACTGGAATTCCTTTGCTGCATTTTTGGTTTGACTGAATTATCGGCCATTTTCTTTCAAAATTGGTTGAAATCAGAGAATACAGCTTTGAAGGCAAGTGCTGTGAATTGCTGTTGATTAGAAAATTTAAGAGATTATGATAATTTTATTTTATTTATTTATTTTTTTTTTTTCAACAGAACCTCTCAGGCAGCCAGACACCTCCTAATGGTAACCCCTCCAAGGCATTTGGAGTAAATAGTGCTATTCTGGGAAAACAGAGTGCAGCTCTGGAGAAGAGTATCAAAATATACAGAGTGCTGAGTAAAGCATGCTACACAATTCTAATTAATCATCTACGTGATGTCTGTCTCAAAGCCAATTCTACACGTTGTTTCGTGCAATACTTGAAATCCTCCAATATAGTATTAGTAGTGGCAAATGATGCAAGAAGGCAAGCTTATATGTCTGCTGTATAAGTTTATGTATAATCAACTTCCCAAATAGCTCTGACTAGCAACAATTCTTCATTCGGCACAGTTTCTTTAATTGTGTTAATTAAATAAGTACCCCAACAAAATGGACAGTAAGAGGTGGAAACTGTTGTACATGTAATGTTAAGACAAGTGTTCAAATACCACAGAGGATGTCATCATTTGAGTTGATTATTGACAATTTTGCAAAATGCATAATTTAAACTTGGTGAAATATAAATTCATATAACTTAAAATATCTGAATACAGGGGAGCTGGCCTCTCAACCTTGGGGTAAGGAAATTGCTCATCCAGTGCTCCAAGTTTCCATCCCTATGAGGAGGATTACTTATTATTTGGCATTAAGGCTCTTTTTAAAAACTTGTTGAATTTTTGAAATAGATTATCTTCAATACACTCTCTCTTTCAAGATGCTCTTTTAAATCTACATAACTATTGCAATGAAGCATGACGTGAGGAGCCAGAAAAAGATCCAGATGATTCAGCCAAGACCTCAAATCAGGTTGGTCTGGACTATAGAAAACAAATTCAATCCAAACTGTAACCATGATCTAAGCCTGTAGTCTATTGAAAGAAGGAAGGTAAATCTTTCTTTTTCAAAGTATCTTGCCATATTGACATCAGCTCATTGTTGGTATGCCTCTGCTCAGATGGTACGCTTGCCCCATCAACTGGGCATGATCTTATACACACAGTCTCCGTGGAGAGATTTCTTCTAACACCTTAAACCAAGCCAGCCTGGATCACAAATAGATCTGCTAGCAAGTTACTGGTTATTACACTCAAGGCATCCCTGGATACCATTTGGCAAGGCCAAGTTGTTATGCTCAGAAGTGTGAAATGCTAAGCAGACAAAATATCTTGACTGCACTATTAACAATTCTTGTACACCAGTCTCCAGAGGCATAAGTCATGATATGGAGAAATAAATATTCATAGAGCAGGTTTGGTGACCTACCCTCAACTTCCATTCTGATATGACAGCCCTCCAAAGCCTAGCATACAAGATCATAATCTTGTGCACATTCTAAGAGAAAAATCTCCATTTCTTACAAGAGGTGGCTGAGTCAAACTAAGACAAGCTTTCAACAGTACATCCACCATCTTGGACTTTGAGACAACTAGCTTTGATGACACCATTTGAAAAGCTGTCCCAGAATAGTTGCAACTCTGTCTTCCATTTGTTTTCTGCTGCTCTGGCTACATACTAAAAAGACCAGGTCATCTCCACTCCCTTCGTATTACACTCCAGAGCCATATTAAATGATACTCAACATTGTGGGCATGAACGTAAACCCTTAGAGATGTCCAAGCTCCACGAAGTGTATACCTCCTCAACAAATCTGGTCCTCACAACAGTGTTTCTGTCTGAGAAATGATCTCTTGAGATGGAATATAAATCTCTGGGACAAAGAGCAATTCTAGCTCTGCATAGGATACTGTCCTACCAGGGCATTGAATGCACCCTTGAAGTCTATGAATAAAACCAGGATATCTGCCTCAAATATTCATGCACAGTTTATAACTTTGTAGACTGCATCTCTGTTCTTCCCTCTTCGGCCCATATTGCTTTTCAGAGATTAGGTTCATACTTAAAAATTGCTTGAATATAAAGCATTCAAAACTTTTCCAAAATAAATATTTCTTAGAATCAACCATCCATGAACTTACATGCATAAATCTTTTTTCCATCACTAGAAATATGAATGCCTTTTATAAAGGTATTCACAGTTGGTAGTATTTGGTATCTATGTAGTTTGAGACTAGAAAATGAAAATGGAGATGATAAAACTGCTGGGTAGGTATTATGTTTAAAATTTTGGAAAGCTGGAAATCCCAAAAATAAACTTTCAGGACACCAGGATGAAATACTGAAAACTGGGATGACTGGATACCCTACATTGGGATAAGGGTATGGTTCAGTGGCAAGAAACAGTAGTTATTAATGGAAACTGCTTTTCAGGAGCTGATATAATTAAAGAAATCCCTCCGGGTTCATTATTAGGGCCCTTGCTGCTTTCAGTATTTATTAACGATATTGATGAAGGCATATCAAGTTTACTGATGATACAGAGGTTAACAGGGCAGTTAATAAGAGTAATCAGAATATGCTATTCCACTTCCACCAACACCTGGATACGTTAAGCAGATGGTCTGAAAAGTGGAAATCGACATTGATAAATGCAAGGTACTATATTTGGATAGCAGCATTTCTAGATTTACATACCAATTGGGTGGTTTTATATTGATAAATTCAAGGTACTACATTTGAGTAGCAGTAATCACAGATTTATACCAATTGGGTGGTATCGCATTCAAGATAGCAGAAAATGAAAGAGACCTAGGGATAATTTTACAGTTTGACATGAAGCAGTGCAGACAGGCTGTTACGAACTCATAAGATTCTGTCAGTGATATATAGGAATTTTTCCGGCAGGGGCAATGGTTAGGCTGCATCTTAAATCTTCATTTTAAGAAGGATATAGATCTTTTGAAATTGTGCAGAGAAGCACAACAAGATTAAAAACACAGAAGGGTACTCTTACCCAGAAAGACTTGTTCTGTAAATTGCAACATATGGAAATTAGATGTGTGTGAGGAGTCCTGATTGAAGTGCTTAAGGCTTTAAATGGATTGAGTAAATTAAGTGCTAATGGCATCCTTACCCTTTTTCTGAAACACACACACAAGGGAACATAAATTTAAATTGGAAAAGATGTTTGCAGGATGGATGTGTGAAAATTTGCTTGTTTGGTTGATGCTGTATATAAGGTTGCTTCCTTTCATCATTTTGCTACTAATACTGAAATATGGTTGCCATTTCTGTAGAAGCAATGGCTGAAACCTACAGAATTTCCTTCTAAATAAAATTTTATTTCAGAAAGAAGGAAGGAGCTTACCATGGGCTCTCTTTCCCACTTATTTAACATCCTATGTACTTAGCATTAGCATTAGTAGAGGCATTTGATGCAAGAAAGCAAGCTTATGCAGCATCAGCCAAAAAAAAAAAAAAAAAAAAAAAAGCCCACTTCCACTTCACCCCTCTGTTCGTTCAAAATACCTGTCCAGCTGAGCCTTAAACTTATTTAGGCTATCAACCTCCACCACAAGGGATGGAAGTCTGTTCCACCAACCAACCACCCGCTGGCTAAAGGCAAATTTCCGCACGTCTACTTTTAAATCATCAGCAAACTTTAACAGTTTTCCCTGTATAACCCCTCATAAATTTCATTGAGGAGGATCAGAAACAAAAGGGAACTCCAACAGTGAATCCTGAAGAATCTCACCTTGCTCTTTTTTGCTCCAGCCCCTGATCTACTTAATGAACTCAGTAATCCCAGCATACTCCCATACTCCAGTTTGTGCAGTAGTTTCTCTCTGGAGGCCTTAATCTTTGATTCCCCAGTGAGGGACTGCTAAAATTACTTTACTAAAATCAAGCTGTACAGTGTAAAAATTGTTTCCTGCATTTCAATGCTTTATTACTTCATCATAGTAAATCACTTTGTCAGGCAAGACTTACTCAAATCTGCACCATTGATCCCGTTATGATTTCATTCTTGTCAAGATTGAATTGAAAAGACTGTATTACATCCTTAACACCACCAATTCCCACTATAGAAGTCAAACTCACTGGTCTGTAGTTACCCATTTCCAACTTAGACCCTCCTTTATGAATGTGCAAGACTGCAATTTTCCAGTCCAAAAGAATCATCCCAGAATCAAGTGATCTCAGTAACATTCCTAATGTAATAGTGCCACATTCTTTAATATAATTGGATGCAGCCTATCCACTAATCTATTCCTGGCAGGCTTTCCCTTGTTCAGTATGATTAGTTTTTCTGTTGGACACTTCAATAGATTCCCATTGTTTCAGATTTCATTAGCTTAGCAAATATGGATATTAGAAGCATCATGAGTATTGTCTGTGAACACCTGGAAGTGCTTTCTTGAATCATCTATGAGAAAAAGGTGCCTCCGTAGCCAGGTGGGAAGGAGCAGCAGTGTGTAGCACACGCTTCTTGATTAGACCAGAGTTCGAGCCCATTACCACCAAATACGGAGGATGCGGAAAGGTCAGGAAATGACCACTGCATATCCCGGAGCAATATGGCCTTAGTTGCTAATGCTCCTAAAAACCAAATAAATAACAAATAATAATAATAATAATCTATGAGAAAAGAAGACCCGTAATCAAGGAATTAGTGAATTATCAGTCCATTAGTGGAAAGCCCAAATTTAGACATCGAAAAGGAAAAACTGATTGAACTCTTCCTAGATTTAGAATTAAACTCATTCTTTAATTCAATAAAAACATAACTCAGTTTTGGGTAAAAGTAAAGGTGGGGTAACCAGCGCTCCACAAAAAAGCAATGAAGATTCTCCCCCTCCCCTTTTTTTTCCCAACCATATTCTTATGCAAATCACTTCACAACCATGAAAATAATAAAATCAAAACAAAGGAATCGGCCGGTTACTGTTTTGGCCCCTATGTATTCAAGAACTGAAAAGTTAGTGAGTGAGAAAAAAAATAAACAACCACATTGTGATTATCCTCTGCTTCTTAAATTTTGAACTTGGCTGCTCCCTAAAAGAAGTCAGGTGGCACAAGACCAGATGAAAGTGGAGGCCAGAGCTCTTTCAAAATGATGCAGTATGTGAAAACTTCTTTCAATAATTTCAGCGTGTGCGTGCGCCATGGCACTTTCTTGTTGGAAACATGCATTCTGTATTTGATATTATTTAACTATGTGACAAATAGGTATAAAATTTCTGAAGTTGTTGCCTCAAAAGATGAGATGAATGATATTTTCTTGAAATCACAACCCAAATGATGATTTTGTATGCATAAAGGTATGCCCTGTATTTTATGGAGATTTTCTGAACACCACAGGTACATGTTTTATGAATTTATATATTTGGATAGGTGGAACTAGGCCTCGTATATGTAAAAGTTTGTCAAAAATATCCTCTCTGTATTGTGCAATAAAATTCTTAAACTATCAACAGTAAGTTTCTTTTGGTGTTCCTCCTTTAACAGTTTTTTTAGTTGACCTCTAGCTTAAACTAGTCTGTTGCACTAATTTTCTGTGTGATTTTGATGAGCCTTGCAGTATTTGATCTCTAATGTCATCCAACTTAGCCTGTTTTTCTTGTTTATCTTCTAATTTTCTTGCCTTCGACTTCTGTAAACATCATGTGCAGAACTGGTTTTGTAAAATTTTCCCACTAAATCTTGGAAAGTATTAGTGAGGTGATCTTACACCTGGAAACCATTCCTGGAACTTTTGCTTAATTTCTTCTGTGTATTTATCACTTTTTTTATGATTATATATGTATTTATTATTTTTTTTTATTATTATAGTATAAAATACTATAATCACCATTTTTAAAGAAACTCCACTAAAAAATATCTTTGCACTATTGTCAACATTTTGAAAAACATAACACAACAAATGACATGCAAGAGACATGCTGTTTAGTGGCTGTAGGCTGACTGACATTACAGAAGTATTTTATAACTGCTACTGTACTATTTAAAAATATATTATTTCTGTTGCTTGATTTGATGATAAAAAACATTAATGAATGTGAAAAAATTTCATTATTTTATACGCGGAGATGGGGGAAACCCCTGCTGCCGTTTGACCCGAAAACATTTTACACTTTATTTTATTATATTTTTTGTTGGTTGAAGAATTTAACAAATGCCAAAAAAATTTTTTAAATTATATAATTAATTTGCCTCTCCACATACATTTTTGGGTTGAGAAACAATGATGTAGAAAAGAATAATATACAGGGTGTCTCAAAAATATTAGTGCAAACGTTTAGGGGAGGTAGGTAACATCTAAAGGAATGTGAATCACATAGGAATCCATAATCGGAAATGTCACCTTAAGTCGGTACATGGTGCTGTTCATCAGTTCGCAAGAGGGAAAATTTCTGGTTTACTCATTCAAGCAGTAGTCGCCGCACGAAGAGCATGCATCGATATACAAACTGTGAGCTGGCAGACATGCACCTAGTGTATGGATTAGTAGAGGGCAATGGACGAGCCGCTCAACGAATTTATGGAGAATGCTTCCCAGACAGACATGTACCAGACCACCGTTTGTTTGCATGTGTGCATCAACATTTGTGCGATTATGGGTCATTTAGAGGTAACAGGAGTAGTGCGGGCAGACCACATTCGACGTGAACTCCCGCCATGGAAGAAAGTGTGTTGAATGCTGTCCAGAATAATCCTACTACCAGCACACGTGCCATTGCCTCTGCCTTAGGAGTGTCTCGTTGCAGTGTACAGCATGTCTGGCACCACAATTGCTTACACCCCTTTCATCTCCAAAGGGTTCAGTTACTGCTCCCCCAAAATCATCCTGCAGTAGTTTCTCCAAGCAAGTGTTCAAGACTTCAATTTTCCAGTCTATATTTTGTTCATGGATGAGGCTTATTTCACTTGGGAAGGCTTATTCAATCAGCACAATGCTCATGTGTGGACTCACGACAACCCACACGGTGTGTGCCCCCATGCGGCACATTGCTTCGCAGTAAATGCAGGTATGGTCGGTGACTGCTTAGTCGGCCCATACCTGTTACCATCCCGCATGAACTCTGCTAAATATCGGATCTTTCTTGAGCAAGTTCTACCAGGGTTACTTGACGATGTTCCAGCAAATGTGAGGCGCAACATTTGGTTTCAACATGACGGGATGCCTGCCCATTATGGAAGGTGTGTTCGTGACCATTTGAACAGGCATTTTGGGCATCGATGGATTGGCTGTGGTGGACCCGTTGCCTGGCCCCCCCACGCTCACCTGATTTATCGAGCCTTGATTTCTTTCTGTGGGGGGGCCCTCAAATCTATTGTATATGAATCGCCTGTGGAGACGGAAATGGATCTCGTGGCAAGACTCGTCTGCACTGCTGCTACTGTCAAAGAAACTCCAGGTGTGTTCGACCGTGCCCGCCAATCCATGCTGCGTCGGTGTCATTCATGCATGCATCGCGTCTCATGGTGGAATCTTCAAGATGTTGTAACATCATGAAATGCATCCATCTCGTATTCCATTGTTAATGTTATGTCAAATAAATGTTTGCCACTAATTACTGTCTTGTGTCATTTCTGCTTCTTGTGCCTCTGCTACTACTTTCCCATGACGTTTCTGGTTCCTATGCGATTCACATTCCTTTAGATGTTGTTACCTACCTCCCCTAAATGTTTGTACCAATATTTTTGAGACACCCTGTACAAAGGATGAAAAAAAAAATTATACATAAATGAAAGGGAAATTAAATAATATGAACAAATTTGGGAGGGGGGGGGGTTACATACACACATTTGAAACTTTTTGTTTCAAATACAATTCATTTTAATTATAAATAATATTGTATAAATAACTTTTTTTACAGATATGGATGTGTGGAGGAACACTAGAAATAGTTACGTGCTCTCATGTTGGTCATGTATTTCGTAAATCTACTCCATATACATTTCCTGGAGGCACAAGTAAAATTGTCAATCACAACAATGCTAGATTAGCAGAAGTTTGGTTAGATGAATGGAAGGAATTTTACTATGCTATTAATCCAGGCCAGTGTTTCTTATTTATATAATTCAATATAAAAAGTTTAAAATGTATTGGTAACATATTTAATATGATCCCAATTTAAAGTGATATCTCTTTATTTATTTAATTATGGCTTATTTTAAATTCACCATGAAATGTGGAGGAAGGGGCAAGGAGAGAAAATGTATGAATTAAATACAATAGCACATCTCCAAATGTGGTTTATCTTTTTTCTTTTTTTTTTTTTTTTTGATTATTCATGGAAAATATTTAAAGGTCATGCTTTGTCCATCATAAGTCAGGTGCTCTTCAAAATTTGCTTTCCACCACATTTCTGCACCAATAGGCAGAATCTTATTATAATAAAATATAAATGTACAGACTCTAATTCAGTCATGAGAGTAAAATAAATATGGGCACCATTTATTTTTAAATTATTATTTCTGTGTTTTTTTTTTCTCCATAGTGACTTTAATGCTAAAGGTATTGAAATCTATAGTATCATGAGTACTGTGTGGAGGCTGAAGGTCTAAAAAACAGAAGATACTCGAATTCCCATAACTTGTAATTTTTTAGGAAACACACATAAAGGAAGATTGTTCCAAAGAACAAAAGTAGAAGGGATAAAATACAATAAGGAAAAGTTAATTTGGTCACATTTCCTGGAGGCACAAGTAAAATTGTCAATCACAACAATGCTAGATTAGCAGAAGTAATTCAGACTAATTAAAAAAAAAGTGCAGTTATAAATGCTAATTCAGAAGAACAGTGCCCATACAAATGAAACTGGACATTTTTGTGTTGACAATCAGTGGACTTCATTTGTGAGTGAAGAATAATTAACATGACAGGCCTCTTTTGGATGGTCTTAGATTTTAAGAGATTTTGGAATTGCTACCTCAGATATGTTAGTTAGAAACATTCCATGATAGGGTAGATTTGTGCTGGAGCAACAGTCTCTCTCTCTCTCTCTCTCTCTCTCTCTCTCTCTCTCTCTCTCTCTCTCGAAGTATATATATATATATATATATATATATATAGAGGACTTGGTTTTTAAAAGGATTGAAGTTAACTGAGCTTTTTTTTTTTTCCCATTGGAGAATTATCAAGAGATTAGCATTTAAGGAACTGAAATGGATGTTCAAAAAGTTAACTGTTTGAGCAGAGTTTAAACTGGAATATAGCATACCATTATCAGCAAAACTATGGATTTCATTTCCAGTCAATGAAAGGTCAATACATAGGTGTGGGGGGGGGGATAAGTAGGTGAAAGAAACAGAATCTTGCGGAACTCCGGCATAAGTTGAGAAGTTAAAAAGACAAAGAGCAATCTGTCTATATATAGTGAGCAAGCTGAGAGAAATCTGACTTGCTGGTTGCAAGCCGTTCCATGAGATAATGCTTATTTAGATCTTTATGAAAAATGTCATATCAAGAGCAACTATTTTTAGTTTTTCCAAAGTTCATGGAATTTATCTGAAGATGACTAATATAAGCCCAGGTATCATCAGTGGATCGAAACTGATGGAATTCATATTAATAGTTGTTAAGTTAGTGGTGAGACAATAATTGGAAGAGAGGAATTTGTATATTGTAAATTAGTGTTTTATTTTTAGCACTAACATATGTTTTAATTTATTTTATTATTTACAAATTACACAACCTATAGGAAGGTGCCCTCCTAACGTTTTCATGCACACATTGAGTAATAAGGAAAAATTTAAACTTTTAATTATTGATATTGTATAATCAATAACTAAATGCAAACAATATATGATATGTATCTTATTATATATGAGATGCATACATATATAATTTTTATATATTGATAAAAATATATTTTTAATAATAATATAAGGTAATATTGATTAAAAAAAAAAAGTTTAAAAGTGAGCCCTACATTTATACTCAACATATCTTAAGCCAAATTGGTGGTCAGCGACTACACGTACGTGCGTGTGTGTGTGTGCGTGCGCGCACACACACACACATACACACACACACAAATTGGGGATCACAGAAATGTGCAAACAATGTTTATGTAAATATTTATGTCATACATACTTCATGATGTAAGTTGTGATCAGTGTATGTTGAAAATGTTCCAAGTAACTCCAGAGTGAACAGTAATTGGGGCTTTCTTGGAACATGGCACATCAAAAGTAAGCTACTGTAAGCATATAGGAATGCTTTTGTTACCATTATGGATGGTGTGCACTGGTAGTAACTTTAGTGTGGTATGGTCCCCAGCAACCTAGATTACACATATGCTTTTTGATTTGTAATAGCGCACCAGTATTCATCTCCAGTCACTGCATATTCTAAGAGGGCATCTCCTTCATGCTCATTCTGTCCAAGAAGCATGAAATGCACACTAAATTGTCATTCCATTCATTGAATGAAATTGTATGCTGAAATAAATTAGAACACAATGATATGAAGGTTTGTATGCAGAAACTGGTATAAATATCTCCAATCTCTTTCTGTTAACTGTGTAGCAGACTTTGTCCTAATAGGACAATAGCCAAATATGGCTATGGGGGTATGCATACTAAATAAATTGCAAAATTGTAATATCATTAACAAAAATGCATTGAGCCCTTTGATTAATCATTTTCACAAGTAAATTTCGGGATATGCTGGGCTCATGCAGTATATTCTCTATGCCAAAGGTGCATGGGTCTGCAGTAGTGAATTTTCTGGCTACAGATAGCGAATTTCTGTGGCAGTGTGCTCTGTGTATTGAACATTTACAAAATTTTGAAGTTTTGTGAAAATCAACACTTTTTAAATATTAATTTATCCTTGTTTTGACTTGGTTTTCTAACATTAGCATGTACCCGATGTTAGATGCATTTAAAGGCAATTTCGCAAATATGGCAAAATATGTCCACTGCTTTCTAGTCCATCATCCAAATATGAATGAATTTGATCTGGCATCTTGATCACAGATTGATGAGAGGTGGAGGGGATTAGGCAGAGTCAAATTCATGCACAGAAGATGAATGGCAGGTGTACTCCAGGCATATATATACAGTCAAGGAGGAAGGAATTGACACATTCATAGAAACTTTACAGGTAGTTTATAGGCAGTAGGATGATGATTTTGGCTGCATCCAGAGACTATCCAAACCAGCATGTGGTGCAAAGTTTTTTTTTTTTTTTTTTTTTTTCCAGGCACTTTACCCACCCGGCTAGCCCGGTCGATGAGCAAAGTTGTGTGACCTTTATAGTACTTACTGGTAGAAGAGTTGCAGCCTTCAGATTATCCTAATTGTTTTGATTACTACAGAAAGATGATCTACTGTAGACTATTGGGCCACATTTTTTCATTTTAAAATTATTATTTTGATGGCAGAGAGGATTATTGCTCACATGCATATAATTTATTTGTTTGTAGAAGCACAAGCCAGTTTACATGTTTTGTGAGCAGAAACCCAGAATAATTGGGGTGGGGGGGGGTTATCCTGCATCCTGTCTAAGATCAGTTAACCAAAACCTCAATTGAAGAGTGACATCAGGTAATGTTTGAGCTGGCATTTTAGGAGAATATATCATTTGGCTGTGTTTACTACACTGCCGCTAATAAGCCTAGATATCTTTCTAACAGCGCTTCCGTAGCCAGGTGGGAAGGAGCAGCAGTGCGTAGCACACGCTTCTTGATTAGACCAGGGTTCGAGCCCGTCACCACCAAATACGGAGGATCCAGAAATGTCAGGGAATGACCACCGCATATCCCAGAGCAATATGGCCTTAGTTGCTAATGCTCCTAAAAAAAAAAATCATTCTAACTGAAGTGTTACTAATACTGATGGAAGGTGTTCTGTTGATGGTTCATCAAGACTGCTCTAGTTTCAACATGAGGGTGCACCTGCACATTTTGGTTCAAAGGTGTATGGGTGCACTGTTATGAAACCAGCACAGTTTTTTTGAATAAGATTCTCAGGAAAATGGTTAGGATGTGTTGGTGATTGCAATGCTCTACCATGGCCACTTATGTCTCCTGGTCTTAATTCTCTGGGTTTTTTCCTTTTGGCGATATTTAAAGTTAATATTCGTTTCAGCACCCCATAATTTGGTGGAACTTGTGAAATACGTGTAGCAATTTTAATCCTTGACAAAAATACATTGCCATGCAACCAAGTCAGTATTCTTAGACACCTCTGCCTGCTGTGGTGTTGTGTTATTCAAGGTTCTAACATTGAGAACACTTGTAGGAATGTAGTAGATTTTCCCAGCCTTCATCAGGTGTTTCATTCTTGCAGTCCTTTTTGTTTTTAATAAAAGGCATGGTTTGAAGATGGTATCCAGTTCCTTTGTTACTCCTACACCTTAATTCTGTTGTAAAACATAATGTCTAGTCTTTTGTATGTCCAACCATCTTCAAAATGAAAATGGTTGGACACGTTGCAGAGTTTGAAAGGATACACATTGTATAGTAGGTATTGGTGTCCTAATCCCGATTAAACATTGTGCTGGCCTACAGCTTTGCCCAAGTAATGTCATAAAAGTTTTGCATTATATCTTGGAAATGAAGCCCTTAATCCAAATGTTCCCCCAGAGTGTTTTCACCTTATTTTGATTCAAGCATTCAGCCTGTTAGGTTGTGTGTGTGTGTGTGTACGCGCGCGCACACACACACACACACACACACACACACTCTGTATACAAACTGTGGAGTCAGGAACTGAAGCCTGCTTTTCCCATAACTCTTAAGTTTTCCAGTTGTGGATAGCTTTTAATCTCCATAATTGACAATATCTTGCTGTAACAGTACAATGTATGAGGTCTTGAAGCTCTTTGCAATTCTGTTTGCTTATCTGTGCTAATTCCATAAGAATAGAATATACGCAGACCTTAGTCTGCAAATGTTCTGTTTTCAGCTTATCTGATGTATCAATTCTGCCTACAGTGCATGTGTTATAAATGTTAGTTTCAATCAGGGGCTGTAATTATCAAATCTCAGGCTGAGGGAATATAACTTTCCCATGCGAGCTTTTCAGTATTTTTCAGCCTGCACAACATGCTGACCTATTAATGTGTGTGCGCGCGCGCGCACACACACACACACACACACACACACACGCGCGCACACACACTGCTCAATATGGCTTTAGATTCTGATGCACTAGATAAATAACTCAGCAACTCTGCTTTGCAGAATAAAAAGTTTAATTGCATGGTGTCTGAGATTAGCTCAATCAACATTACACTGTTTCATTATACAAATACAGTCAAACTTCCCTATAATGAATTCAATAAATCCAGCGAAAAAATTTGTTATAGAGAAATTTCGTTATACAGAGTATCTTTTTTATTAGAAATTTTTATCTAATTAGAAAATGAAAACGAATCTACATTTATTTTTAATATATTTTATTAAATATATTTTAATAAAATATTTAATATATTTTATTAAAATATATTCAAAAACATACTTATTTAAATTACGTTTACACAATTTTCGCTGGTAAGTATCACAAATTAAAAAATTGGTAATTTTCATTTGCACAGTACAATTAAAAAATGTCTGATTCTCAAAGAAAACCTCAAATTTATTCAGAGCATTAAAAACAGTATCAGGAACATTTTCACAAAACTGTAGACCCAGACAAACTGTTTTAAAAGCGTAAATCATTTCTTTGCGAGTTGACTTTTCTACGGGTTGTTCTGATGCATCTTCAGAGTCATCATTAATTTCTTTGTGATCATGGTCACATCTGACACTGTTCAGCAGTATTTCATCTTGATTTGAATGTTCTGTTGTAGTCAAATCTTGATCTATGTAAAATAACTATCCAGTGTTATTTCATTTTCGATGTTTCCGGACGATTCTAATAATATCCAAGTTTTTCAGTTGTGAAAGGGGCAGTTCATCTTGTTTGTCCAGTTGTTTGACTTCTGTATTCAATGCAAATCCCGCTTTTGAAAAACAATTTTGAATAGTGTATTCAGTGACATCATTTGTCCAAACTTTTGCCAGTTTAGAGATGCAATCTGTAAGGTTAATTGTAACCTCCAAGTTTCTATTTTCTGATAACGCATTGACAATCTTCATTATTATTCTCTTTCGATAATGAAATTTAAAATTTTTAATAATGCCTTGGTCCATTGGCTGGAGTTTTGGTGTTACATTCGTGGTAAAAACAACAACTTCACACTTAAGTTTGGCAGAAATACTGGCAGGATGTGCCGGACAGTTGTCAGTCCGGCACATCCTGCACCAACACGATTTTTTTTTTCTTTTGTTATACGCTTGTCTAGTTTTAATATCCATTCTTCAAAAATATCACTTGTCATCCATGCTTTTTTATTAAAGACGTAGTCAACTTCCAAAGATTTTGTGCCTCTAAAAAACATCTTGTGTTTTTTGATTTTCCGATGACTAAAAGTCTTAATTTTTCACTTCCTGTCATATTTACAACAACTAGCACAGTGATTCTTTCTTTGCTTTGTTTTCTGCCAAAACATTTATCATCCTTAAAAACAAGTGTTCTATTCGGTAAACATTTAAAGAATAAACCCATTTTGTCAGCATTAAAAACATCCTTAGGTCCATATTCTTCCAAAATCTTCTTTAAGGTGTTGTTCCTCCAACTGTTGTAATCTTCTTTGCTTACATTAACACTTTCTCCACAAATAACCTTTTCCACAATTCTGTGGCACTTCTTAAATTTATCTAACCATCCAGTGCTCGCATTAAATTCTGTATGTCCAAGGGACTGTGCAACTTTCAGAGCTTGTTGCTTAATTATTGGACCAAATATTGGTATATTCTTTTCAGGTATCATTTGCACTCATTTTAGAACAGCTTTATCAACATCTTTGTATATACACAACTTAATTCGCTTCTTGTCTGCTCTTCCTTCAATTGCATTTAAAATTGATTCTCAATTTTTTTGAAATCATAGATAAACTGCTTGCAGGTATGCCATATTTCTCTGCAATATCTTTTTTTTTAAAACCCTGGTCAGTATCATGAAGAATCTTTACTTTATCATTAATACTTAAACACTTTCTCTTCGACATTGTTTCCACAACTGTAAAAATTACTCGACTGCAGCTCTTGCTGATACATACACTGCAAACATCACTGCGCTGGCCATATAGTGAATTGTTAGTACCGCCTACTCAATGATGTTCGCTTGCCAATTCAATAGTATCATGTGACCTTTCCTATCAATCACTTTGAAGAAATATGACTTTGTGAATTTCTTTTATTCTGCTTTCATTCATATATACACGAAAGAAAATTTATGGTTAATGTATGTTACTTTTCAGACAAAAAAAAAAAAAATACAAGAGCATATAGCCTGTGATTGATGACAAATTGTTCTAAAAGAATGAAATTTAAAAAAAAAAAAAAAAAAAAATTCATGAAACCATCTACTGGAAGTCCAGTTAGATGAGAACGGACATATCATATAATTATTGACAGGAAGGTAACATGGTACGGTTGAGGTGAGAAGCGAATGTCACTCAGTAGGCGTTACTAAAAACTGACTATGGAAGCATTCTATGTATTTTCCGCTGCAGCATGCTAAAGATTTACTGCAGCGAATTTTGTTTTCCCTTTAGCCAACATCAATTTACAAAACTACCTTACTTATTGTAGTTTATGACCACTTTTAAGAAAACCCATTTGGTTTTATAACTGTAAAAAAAATGAAACAAAGACTCTCCTATGGACGTCAATGTCCACAAGTGTTCACTAAAAGGATGATTAATTCCAGATGCTAATGAGCAATTTCGGAGGGAAGGAGGCCGTATATTTGAGCAGCTGTTTAGCAGTAAATGCTTGAAAATCTTCAAAAATGCTTTTACTAATTTTTTTTAAAAATTCATTATAGAGAGACTAACACTTCACTATATGGGGTTTCAAGGTGCAATGTTTTGCGAATTCGTATATAGAGAAATTCGTTTAATAGAAGTTCGCAATAGAGAAGTTCCACTGTATATGGCACTGGGTTTTTAATCCACTTGGAGGGATAAACCATTGAACTTTTGAAACTTTTTTTCTTCCAATTTGACAGAAGAAAAACTAGATATTTTTGTCAAGCAACCTTTGCTGGAGGCTAACTAATTCAGTCATAGTAAAAAGAAAGCCCAAAAATGTCACTGCTTTCTCCAATCCAGATTGACTCAATCCCACGGTTTTCAATCCTGGGTCAAAAATGGTCATTGAAAAAGTCAGCAGTAAAAGTGTTAAGTAAAAATTATTGGAAAAAGCTCATCCATGCATAGGCAGAATTCAAACCTCTAAGCATTTGATTTAGTATACACACATTATTGATTAAAAATGTATTCTTACCACTAAGTTAATTTTATCTGTTAGTGGTGACAACATTTTTGAAGGTTTGTCATCAGTAACAGATAAAAGTAATGACACAAGCCAAAATGAAGTTAAATTTAGTATTTCTCTTTATTTTAGCTTGTGGCATATTAGATATTTATCTGGATTTGAACTCCCAGTAATATCTTAGGTTATTACCAAATTTTTAGGTTTACTTTTGGCAGGTGTGGTAGACCTTTTGTAACTATATTGTAATCTGACATTATTGCTTTTTATAATAACAGGGGCCAAACAAGCAGATGTTGGTGATGTTACACCACGTAAGAACCTTAGAAACAATTTGAAGTGTAAATCGTTTAGATGGTACCTTGAAAATATATATCCAGAATCACAGATGCCACTTGATTATTATTATTTAGGAGAGGTTGGTATTTCATATAGTTTAATTGCAATATTTAACTGTTGTATTTGTAGATAATGCTTCAAATCATGTTGAATAATTAACTTAGTAGAAGAGGTAAGTCTCAGATACTTGTGTTTTGAGCCTTACCTCTTGATCTGCATGGTTTGACAAACTTGAAGAAAATGAAATAAATTAAAAAAAATTAATTTGTGATTTGCTTTGGGATCAGTGTGTAGTTTACTCATTGGGCTCATAAATATTAGTGAAATTAAAATAATATTTAATGAAAATTACTCTATATATTTGATGAAAAAACATTGCTTGGAAGTATAGAATAATTAAAAGAACACTATTCTACATTTAGAAAAATATCTAACATTGATAACATTGAAAAATATCTAACACTCAAGTATACTCTAGGTAACTATGCTACTGAGCATTACCATGCCCATTTTGACATTAGCATGCTTTTGGCCAAGGAATGGCAGTATATGTTCAAACTCCTAAGAAAAACTGATTATACTTTTTTGAAGAAGAGGAATTTTACTCTCAAAAATAGGCCTCTGAAATGATGATGCATTCCCTTAAGATCTGTAAACAAGGTGGACACATACTGCATTTCAAAATATCAAGTAAACTATTGAAGAGACATTAGAATTATATTTTGCTTTATGGTTCTGTTGATAGAGGAGCAAAACAGGTATCTAATGAAGAAGCAGAAAACTTTGATAAGACATATGATGGTTCAGGGAATTTTTACTGAGAATGCTCTTTGAGGTTGCAGGAAGGAGTTGTGGAGGTATATAAGAAATATGAGGTATATTTACAGTTCCTAATTCACTTATAATAATTATGCAGAACTCAGATATTTTGATAATTATTCTCTCTTCTTCTTCGTCAGTATGTCAGTCTGCAAGATGCTAGCTTTCTCAGCTTGCTGAACTTGGAATCTTCTGGATTTTGCTTAGGAGAGAGCTGCAGAAAAGCAGTAGTTATATTGCAATGTCAGATTTGCTAATTGTCTGTTTGGCAGCTTTTAATATGTCACCTTGGCAACACTATATCGAATACAATATTATATAGTCAGCAAAATTAACTACTTCTTTTAGAACTTGGTGAATTCTGCTTTCAGTAATCCTACCATATATGCTGCATATAGAGGGTAGGCTTTTGAGGCCAGATGAGTTCCCAGACTTAATTCCTTCAAGGGAAATGACCCTTTTTTCAAGAACTCAAATTGATCCATGTTCTCCGTCTTCAAACTTTCCCAGTATATTTGGCGTGTCTAGAAGGTGCTCCAAATTCAGAATTGGAATGTATTTGTTATTTATGATCTAAACCAATTTCTAGGTCAGTAATTTTTGCCTGAATGCTTTCTGGAAAAAAAAAATTTTGCTTTGTAGCACAAGCTGATCTAACTTTTTCAACATGGAAAAAGATGAATATGACAGCCTTTGACGAAAATAAGGATTGTATACAATGCTCTTAGAATTCAACCAACAAAGAAATTAAGGTACATACCCTCAAATATGGATAATTATGTAAGTACAGAAGTGTGTATAATTGGGATAATAATTTTAGTAATATCTAAATATCACTAAAACTGTACTTTTTTTTAATAAAGGGGGATCCATCATTCCCTTTCAAATTGTGATTTATAGATGCTTGCATTGATAACTACTGAAATAGCCTTTCTTTGTATTTCAGATAAAAAATGTACAGACAGGAAACTGTTTGGATACATTTGGCCGGAAGAGTGGAGAAAATGTAGCCATGGGTTCTTGTCATGGATTGGGAGGCAATCAGGTAACCATATTTTATACTCCTTGGTAAAAAAAAAAAAAAAAAAAAAAAAATCTGAATGTAAATACAAGTAGTCCTCACATGACAATGATACATTCCTAGAAATAATGACTTTATATGAAACAGTTTTATGTGGAAGATAACCCACACAGCGATATTGTGCTAACAACTCATAATGTTAATTACAATACAGTATATATAGTAATATTATAAAATTATAGAAATAATAAATTTGTGAATAAAAAATTTTAAAAATAAGAAAGTATTTGAAGATATAAAAATCAGGAAACATTGTAGACAAGACCACAGTATTTGGTGATCACCAAACTCAGTCTTCTTTTTACTATAGAAAGTTACATTGACCTTGTGGTCTGCTGCAGACTAGGCTATTAGAAGGGATATTTTTCCAACAGCATGTGAAGTGTGATCTAAAAGTTTGAGGACTGATTTCTTATTTTGAAATTGCATCATTGTAGAGTTACGAATTCTTGCGACGCATTCAATGACTCTTCTAGACACAGTAATATGTGATTTGCCCATTTATCTGCAGTCAATCTGAATTAGCTCACAGTGAATAGGTATTTTATGTGTTTCATTGCATTTTAAAATGTGATTTTACTGAGTAGTAATTTTGTTTCAAATCAGTGAAAGGTACAAAAGAAATTCCCGAAAATGTTAAAAAACCTCTTTTGGAAAATGTACTATGTGATGTTCAAAGACTTTTCAGTGGTTCTCAGAGTTTAAAAAGTACCATTTGTCCATTGAATATGATCCTCACTCTGGCTGCCCTTCACCATCAAAAACCTGTAATTTAATTATTTGTAGTCTGATCAGGAGTACTATGAATGTCAATTGTGAACACCAACTATGAACATCAAAGACGACATAAAAAGATTTAACACAAGAAAAGTAGAACAAGCATTAACTAAGTTCACCTCATAATGGTGACATTGTACCAAGATGGTGATGAATTGTTTCCAAATGACAGTACTGCAGCCCACAGGACATGCAAATTGTGCAGAATGGTATGCAGAGCATTTTTTCAGCAATAAGCAGTTGGATTTTGCTTAGGCACATCAAGAATCTGTGGGATCTGAGATAGGGTTCAAAAACAAAAGAATATGCTCTCAAACTGAAATGGAATAACCTCTTGTGAGAACCTCTTGTTACCCATATATAGAGGTTTGAGTGTTTGTTTCCCATTGGAGATCACAGGAATTCTTAAAAGTCTCCTCAGTTATAGCTATAGTTAGCCATACTCTGGCAGAGGAAGTATAGAAATTTTACCCCATGAGTTATTCTAGATTTTTCTGCCTACAAAACATGCAACAAAAGACTATGGACTGAACTAGTGCAGTATAGTTAGCAGCCAGTGAAGTACAAGAATTATACATTACTGAGAATAAAAAAATAAGTGCAGCTAACTGAATCCATGCCATGCAGGATTGCCACTGTTACTCTTATTAAAAAGTGAATGTATATGCTATTAGATACATTCTGTAATATTTTGGTAGTGCAGTGTATATTGTTGTTAGCTTAAGAAAAATGCTTTTTACTTAGCCAGTTAACTAGCTTGTTCTAGAAAAAAGAAAGTAAAGCATGATGGTACTGGATAAGTTGTACAGTAATAAATTTACATTAATTATATTAACTGTATAACAACAAGCAAATACTAAATTTTATAAAACTGTTCCCTTCCCGTTTCTTTGAGTCTTAACACCATTTGAAGCTGTGAAAATCTTCATTCTTTGTTGTGTTAAATATTGTATGTTATTCTCATTTTCTACATAATTGTGAAATACAGACAATATTAAAAATGACACATATGAAAGCAGCACTAATTTGACAAATCCTTAAAATAAAAAAAACATTAATTTACCTAGATTAACAATGTTTTATCTTTAACATAATATGCTCTTTGGATCACATATCCATTATAACAGCAATTGTGTGCACTTTTTTTTATATAGAGGAACCGGACAAGGAAAATATTGTCTGAATGAGAAGTCTTTGTATATACAGTGGATTCCGATTATTTGGGCCACCGGTTAATCGGGGCAGCTGTTTATTTGGGGTGAATCTTAAAAAACAGAAACCAATTGAGAAAATAGCCAAGGTTTACTTCGCTTAATTGGGACAGCATGCCGCTGTTTAATCGGGGCAGGAGACCGCATCACTGGAGATTACCTTATGATTGTCTCCGACAGTACTACGTGGTTTGGTTGAAATTCTTGGAGGTCACAACCATAAAACAATTAGCAGTCACCTGTTAGCATTAGTAGAGGCATTTGATGCAAGAATGCAAGCTTATGCAGCATCAGCCAAAAAAAAAAAATAAAATAAATAAATAAATAAAAAATAACCACTTCCACTTCACCCCTCTGTTCGTTCAAAATACCTGTCCAGCTGAGCCTTAAACTTATTTAGGCTATCAACTTCCACGACAAGGGATGGAAGTCTGTTCCACCCACTGGCTAAAGGCAAATTTCCGCACGTCTATCCTACATCTGTCTTTCCTCAATTTGAATTTATGCCCTCTCAGGTGATTATTCTGAGCAAGAGGAAGAATCCCATCAGCATTGAGCATGCTCAAACCATTCAAGGCTTTATACACCTCTATCAGATCACCTCGCTGGTGCCTAGTCTCCAGACACTAATTTTCAAAACTTAAGCCTTTCTTCGTAAGAGCACCCCTTTGTTCCATTCACTAATCTTGTTGTCCTTCTCTGTACTCGTTCCAGCAGCTCTACATCCTTCTTGAAATGAGGCCTCCAGACCTGTATACAGTACTCTAGGTGTGGCCTGACCATTGCCTTATACAAGGGAATAATCACCTCCTTATCCCTGCTATAAAAATTCCTATATATCATTCACAATATGCCATGAGCTACCCTTGCAGCCTTCTGCACTGCTCAGAGAACTTCATATCTGCCTGCACAACCACCCCCAGGTCCCTTTCATTCTCTACCACTGTCAGTGTAGTACCACCGAGTTGATACGTTGCTCTGGGGTTGCTGTTTCCCATATATAGTACTTTACATTTGTCAATGTTAAACTTCATTTGCCACCTCTCAGCCCATCTGCTCAACCTTTCCAGATCCTGTTGCAGCAGCGTAGTGTCAGTAGTGTCCTTGACAACCCTGCCAACCTTCGTATCGTCTGCAAACTTGGACATTAAGCTTGACATACCATCATCAATATCATTTATAAATAGAGAAAACAATAATGGACCCAATACTGAACCCTGAGGGACTCCACTAATAACATTAGTCCACGATGAGCAGTGTCCATTGATTACCACTCGTGTCTTCTGCCCCTCAACCACCCCTTTATCCATAGCAGCAATTTGCCTCCAATGCCACACTGCTCCAATTTGTGCAGCAGTCTTCCATGTGCAACAGTATCAAAAGCCTTTCTAAGATACAAGTATATAATATCAAAGTTATTCCCTGCATCCAGTTCCTTTGTGACTGCATCATAGTATCCATTCAAATTGGTCAGGCATGACTTCCCCTTAACAAAACCATGCTGTGTCCCAACTATAGCTGAAGTCTTGTCTAAATGATCCTGCAGTGCTTCTTTAACTAGTGCCTCCATTAATTTTCCTGGAACAGAAGTTAAACTCACAGGTCTATAATTACTTGTGTCAGCCTTTGATCCTTCTTTGTGAATTGGTGTGACATTTGCACATCTCCAGTCTGTGGGTACCTCCCCTGAGTCCAAGGAAGCTCTCATAATTATAGCTAAGGGTTTGCTTACTTCCTTTGCTGCCTCCTCTAATATACCTGGATAGATCCCATCCACCCCGGATGCCTTTCTTGTGTTTATCTTTAACAATTTCTCCTCCACTTTATTCTCAGTTATTACAAGGTTCTCTAGCTTACTGCTAGAGTTGAATACACCTCGGGCATTCCCCTCGCTGAATAACTCCTCATGTGTGAATGTCGATGCAAATATTCATTTAGTTTGTTAGCTACCTGAGCAGGATCATCAACAGTTGACCCATCAATATCAAGTGGACCAATCTGATTCATCAGATTGGTCCACTTGATATCGATGGGTCAACTGTTATAGAGTTTACATAAGTAAATAACTCTTTGCTGTTTTTCTTTGCATCCCTTGCCAAAGATTTCTCGTAATCTGCCTTCGCCTGCCTAACCTCCTTTGTAACTTGTTTACAGATCAACTTGTATCTATCATAGGCTTCTGTGTCACGTGTTAATTTGTATGTATCCCATGCATTTTTCTTCTCTGCCATATGTCTCATTAGTTCATCTGACATCCATTTAGGCCTAAACCTTGAACAATATTTCTTAGTTGGTATGTAAAGCCTAGTAGCTTCCAAGATAAGTTCTTTGAATGCTTCCCATTTTGAATTTGCTGTTGGTAACATCATCAGTTGGTCCCACTGCATAGAATTTTTAAATACTGTCACAGATCAACTTGTATCTATCATAGGCTTCTGTGTCACGTGTTAATTTGTATGTATCCCATGCATTTTTCTTCTCTGCCATATGTCTCATTAGTTCATCTGACATCCATTTAGGCCTAAACCTTGAACAATATTTCTTAGTTGGTATGTAAAGCCTAGTAGCTTCCAAGATAAGTTCTTTGAATGCTTCCCATTTTGAATTTGCTGTTGGTAACATCATCAGTTGGTCCCACTGCATAGAATTTTTAAATACTGTCTCAGTCGATCATAGTCGCCTTTACGAAAGCAATAACCCTTCCCTTTTCCCCTAATGGTATTTACCTCTTTGAGTAAATCCCACTTCAGCACACTGTGATCACTGCTACCTAGTGGTTCATTTATCTGCAGATTCTTAATGCATGAAGAATCACTACTGATAATCAAATCAAGAGTATTACTCCCTCTAGTTGCCTCCCGAACATGCTGATGTAGAAAAAAATCATCCAATAAATCCACAAAAGCCTTGCTAGTGTGTGAGTGACCAGCCCCCAAATTCCAGTCAATATCTGGGAAATTAAAATCCCCCATTATAAGACTCTCTGATTTACTGGACCACTCTATTTCCCTGTACAGTTTCTTATTATAATCATCAGAGTCATTAGGCCTATAGCACACTCCTACTCTCAATTTTGATCTCCCAATGCTTATGTCACACTAAAGTGACTCGACACTGCGTACGTATTAATTATTCCGATCATCACGTATATTCTTCCGATTTTCACGTATTTTTAATTGGTAAGGTAATAAAGGGTAAATTTCTGCTTAATATATCTTTGCTTTTATAGCCTGTGGATAATATTCCTCCTATTTTCGCTAATTAGAAATACTGTTTAATAGAATTAAAATTCAGTTCACAAACGTGATCACAATGACAGGCGCTCACTGCACAGGCCCCTCCGTAGCCAGGTGGGAAGGAGCAGCAATGCGTGCGTGCTCACTGCACATCGTATAGCGAACAGTACTTTACTATGGTGACTGCATCGTAACGTGATTTGATTGTACAGTGAACCAATTGTTAAAAGGGGGAGGGTACATTGTATTTTTAACTATTTACGCGAAACTTCGGATAATTGGGGCAGCCGCGTAATCGGGCCAAAATGCACTAGTCCTGATGTGTCCCAAATAACCGGAATGGACTGTATATGGCATTGATCTCTCAGGTTGTTTGACTGTCACAACAAATTACCTTCGTGCTGCATTATATAACATTATACTTCTCTTTAGGTAGGTAATACCTACTTAAAGAGAAGTATAATGTTATTTACAATGGCACTAATGCAATTTGTGAATTACATAACTTTAGACACCAACACCATGTAAAATACTTGTATTTTCAGACAAGCTTTGTCTGGCCTGTATAAAGAGTGCTTGCAATTTCTTTTATAATGAATAACGTTTTCTTTTAACTTTTGACATTTGACTTTTTATTTGAAACATTAGGTAACATCAGTTAAAGCGATTAAGAGATATATGCAGTTTTCAGATTATTTTGATACCTGCATGAAATATAATCCCAAAACCATTACTACTTTGGTAGCTTTCTTTGATAGACATGAGGCTTAATGTCCTAATTCTTTAAATGTGCTTCTTTGGTTAAACTTTAGTTTGATATCTTTTTAATCTAGGTTTTTGCTTACACTAAACGTCAGCAAATAATGTCAGATGACAGTTGTCTGGATTCGGCTTCCCCAAAAGGTCCAGTAAAGCTAATACGTTGCCATGGGATGGGAGGAAATCAGTTATGGACTTATAACAAAGATGTAAGTGTGACCACATTTCTAGCTGGATTTATACAGTAAAATGTTATAATGTAATGGAAAGTCTGTTAATTAATAATAACTCATTCAAAAAATGAGTTTAATAACTTTAATTAAGCTTAATCATTTTCAGCTGTTATCTCATTGTATAATATTAAGAGTAATTTTTTAAATGTATTTTGATAAAATGCTTTATTTTTTTCATCTACAGTTCTACACTATGGGAGTATATAGTGTAGAACTATAGTTCTACACTGCAGTTTACAAAAAATGAAAGGGTGGGGGGAGGGTTAATTCAACCACATTTGGGAATCAGTTTCTGTACATTTTGCTATTCCTGCAAAATGCTTTTGCAGGGTAACTGTTTAATTCTGAATATCAGTATAGTTGACGATCTTGTTCTCCCTCATCCAATTTTTTTTTTTTTTTTTTTTTGTCCAGATTTTTAATGTTCCATTCAGAACACCGCTCTGAAGATTGATAAAACAGAATCTTCAAAGTATATTTCTAAAATTGGCCATTTAGATGTGATCTCATTTTTCCAGAAATAATGAATGATGAAAATATGCTGTCATAAACAAAAGAATATGCCAGATCTAAAGGTCACTCTCAAACTTTTATTCATAAATTTTCTGAGCTGTACTTGTTTCATTTATTACCATCTCCAAGTTTTCTTGCTTTATAACTTTTTTTAGTTATCCTAAAGTTGGATAACTGACAGTTTCAACTGCCTGAAATTGTCAGTTCCAGCCAGACTGTAAAACTAGTGATTAAAAACAAAATGATTTTTAGCTTAAACTCTGCACACCATTAATTAATTATATTAATGGTGTGCATAAAATTGTTCATTATAGAGTAAAGTTTACTATTAAATAAAAGTATTAGTTCTGTTAGGGGGATCCACATCGTGTCATACCCCATTTGATAGCTGATATGATAGAACAGGGGTGGTCAACTTAATTTGTTACTACATTTTTTTTTTCAAAATGTGCCACGATCTACCATCTCAAGAATTAATCAACACATATTGAGGCACCTCCGTAGCCAGGTGGGCAGGAGTAGCAGTGCATAGCACAGGCTTCTTGATTAGACAGGGGTTCGAGCCCGTGACCACCAAATACAGAGGATGCGGAAAAGGTCAGGGAATGACCACCGCATATTCCCGGAGCAATATGGCCTTAGTTGCTAATGCTCCTAAAAAACTAAACAACAACAACACATATTGAAAAATGTTGTTTTTAAAATTTAATACAATTCAGAATTCTTATTTTAAATTCATACGTATTTCAATTTTTAATTTATTTGAAGTTTGTGTCTTCGTGTTATCTGCCAAGCTTTCAAACTCGGGGATATACTGCAACCATAAAGAATCTTCTGTATGCAAGTCTGTAAGAGTAGAGCAATGCTTTGTCTTTGTTTGTTTCAAATACGAAAAGGCCGATTCACATAGGTATGTGGAACCAAACAAGAATTTAAAAATTCACTGCATTTTTTTTTTTTTTTTTTATATATATATATATATATATATATATATATATATATATATATATATATATTTGGGTACTTTTCTCGGCAAAGGTATTTCCAAAAGTCTTTTTCTGATGAGCTGGCTTTTAGGAAGATATCGTTTCACAATGTAATAATTTCATTTTCAAGTAATATCTTTTCCGTGTGAAAAATCTCAGTGTTTTTTTTTTTTCTGCAATTTGTCTCGTATCTAAGTCGACATTAAATGGATAAGAAATATATTTAACGATGTCTTCAATTGTTTTAAAATTACCGAATCTGGTTTCAAAATCATCCACAACTTTCAATTTCAGAAACATATTTCTCACCATTACATTCAAAAACAGGATATTTTTGCAAAGGACCTTGCATATTTGCAAAATGATCAAATTCTTTTTCTTTTAGATCATTAGCCATTGCCAAAAATTAATTTTTTTATTATGCATAAATACTATTAATCATGTCACCCACATTTTTATTTTTTCCTCGTAATTCCAAATTCAGATTACTTAATTCAGTGGTTCGACTGTTGATGATCCTGCTCAGATAGCAAACAAACTGAATGAGTATTTTGCATCTACATTCACACGAGGAGTTATTAAGGTTTGAAAATGGCAGAAGGTTATCAAATTGTAGCAGGGTGCTTATTAATTTTGTAATAACTGAGAGCAAAGTGGAGGAGAAATTGTTGAAGTTAAACATAAGAAAGGCACCTGTGGTGGATGGGATCTATCCAGTTATATTAAAGGATGCGGCAAAGCAACTAAGCAAACCATTAGCCATAATTATGAGGGCATCCTTGGACTCAGGGGAGGTCCCCACAGACTGGAGATGTGCAAATGTATCCCCAATTCACAAAGGGGGATCGAAGGGTGGCACGAGTAATTACAGACCAGTTAGTTTAACTTCTGTTCCAGGTAAAATAATGGAGTCACTGGTTAAAGATGCATTGCAGGATCATCTAGACAAGACTGCAGCAATAATTCAGACACAGCATGGGTTTGTTAAGGGAAAGTCTTGTCTGACAAATTTGATAGGATGATGTGGTTACAAAGGAACTGTATGCAAAACATACTTTTGATATCATATTTGGATTTCAGGAAAGCTTTTGACACTGTTGTGCATTGAAGACTATTGTACAAATTGGAGCAGAATAGTATTAAAGGTAAGTTGCTACAATGGATAAAAGGATGGTTGAGTAAGAGAAGACAGAGGGTGGTAATCAATGGGTGCTGCTCTTTGTGGACTAATGTTATTAGTGGAGTCCCACAGGGTTCGGTGGCGCCTCCGTAGCCAGGTGGGAAGGAGCAGCAGCAGTGTGTAGCACACGCTTCTTGATTAGACCGGGGTTCGAGCCCGTCACCACCAAATACGAAGGATGCGGAAAGGTCAGGGAATGACCACCGCATATCCCGGAGCAATATGGCCTTAGTTGCTAATGCTCCTAAAAACCAAATAACAATCAACAATCAATCAATCAGGGTTCGGTGTTGGGTCCACTGTTGTTTTGTATATTTATCAATGATATTGATGAAGGTATATCAGGCTTAGTGTCGAAGTTTGCAGATGATACAAAGGTTTGCAGGGTTGTTAATGACAGTAATGGCAGTGTGCTACTGCAACAGGATCTAGAAATTTTGGGCAGATGGGCTAAGAAGTGGCAACTGAAGTTTAACCTTGACAAATGCAAAGTACTGCATATGGGTAGAAATAACCCCAGAGAAACATACCAACTGTGTGGTAGATAATGTACAAGACCTGGGAGTAATTGTGCAGTCAGATATGAAGTTTTCTGAGCAATGCAGACAGGCTGCCAGGCCAGGTCATGGGGTTTTGTCAATGATATATAGGAATTTTGCTAGCAGGGAAAAGGTGATTGTCCCTCTGTATAAGGCAATGGTCCGGCCACGCCTTGAGTACTTCGTACAGGTCTGGAGGCCTCATTTTAGGAAGGATGTCGATTTGCTTGAGCATGTACAGAGAAGGGCAACAAGATTGGTGAGGGGAATGAAGGGATCCTCTTACCAAGAGAGGCTAAAGTTCTGCAAATTGCAGTGGCTGGAGACTAGGCACCTGCGTGGTGATCTGATCGAGGTGTATAAGGCCTTCAATGGGTTGAGCACGCTGAATTCTGATGGGATCCTTCCACTTGTTCGAACCTTAGGGGGCATAAATTCAAATTAGTAAAGACAGATGTAGAATAGATGTGTGGAAATTTTCCCTTAGCCAGTGGGTGGTTAATTGCGGGAACAAACTTCTATCTGTTGTTATGCAAGTTGATAGGTTATATTAATTTAAAGAGGAACTGGACAGGCATTTGGAGGGAATGGTGTTTTTTTTTTTTTTTTTTGTCTGGCTGATGCTGCATAAGCTCATACACTTGCTTTCTTGAATCACATGTTACTACTACTACTTGTCTTTGCCTGCTTTTTTGCTTCATAAAAGAGTAACTATAATCTTATCTGGTTTAAAGGCATTACAATATGGTTGAAATAGGCACAGTCACTTTTCAACCTGCCTATGAGAAAGATTGGTGTGAATCCTTTTATACAAAATAAATGGATACAAGTTTTAAATAAACTTCTTTCCATTTATATATGGATACAAGTTTAGAAAAAATAAAAATTATTTTTAGTTTCTGCATTCCTCCTTTCTAAATTGCCAAAATTTTTCTTGTCTTAAACCTTTTACTTTGTTGGTTTTGTTAATTTCTGCTCTCTGTGTGATATGTAGCCACCAATTATCTTTTACTAAATTGTCAGCCGACCGGGCTAGCCGAGTGGGTAAAGTACCTACCCGGCAACCCAAAGGTCGCGGGTTCGATTCCCGCCTCGGGCTTGGATCAAAGTACTGCAAAAACCTTGGGAGGTGCAATATGGCCACAGAAGCCGATGCGCCAACAACTATCAAAATCAAAAAAAAAAAAAAATCACTAAATTGTCACATACAGGTAAATGTCATTCACCTGATTGTCTCATATACTGAACTGCTATGCACTGAATTGTTGCATACACCAAACTGTCTTGTACTGAACTGTCATACAATGAATTGTGTTGCAACAAATTGACATAGACCCAAAGGCATGACCACACTTGAAATATTGTATCCATGTCTGGAGATCGCACCTAAAGAAAAATATAGAACTTCTAGAGAGGGTTCAAAGAGAGGTTACTTGATTGGCGGCGCCTCCGTAGCCAGGTGGGAAGGAGCAGCAGCATGTAGCACACGCTTCTTGTTAGACCGGCCCCGGGTGCCAAGCGAATCCGAGGTCAAGCGTATCTAGTGCGAATCAAACAGTGATCTTTCTGAGAGAGAAAAGTTCTTTTTAAGTTATATCGTTTTGTATAAGCAGTTTATTTATCATAAATAAGTTCCGCACTTGTAAAGTATCAAGTAAGGACAGAGAAAGGAAATCCACCTTTCTTTTTATTATATATATTATATATTCTTTACTAACAACTAACCTTTCTAACCACTTGGCCTCCTTGCGGCACTGCTCCTGCCTCCCCGTGGCGGGGCCGGAAACCTTGGCAGAAAAGTCCTCTTGCCATGGGCAAAAAGGAGCAAAAATGGCAAATATAGACCAAAATGACATAATTAATGACAACCCAAAGAGATTGAAGACAGATCGGATGGAGCAACCCTGCCCATCTTTCTTAATCTTTCACTCTCTAAGTAACCAGCCTATGAGCAAATTGTCTCCCTTTGTTATACAGAAACATCTGGAGGGTATAGCAGGATCTCCCAAGACGGTGAAGAGACTGCAATCAGGAGACTTACTTATAGAAACCATGAATCAAAGACATTCTGAAAAGCTTCTACAACTAACAAGCTTTGCTGGAATTCCTGTAAAAATATCACCTCACGCAACCCTAAATTCATCTAAGGGTGTCATATCGAGTTGGGATTTATAAAATGTTACCGAAGAAGAAATAACCCAAGAATTGCAGGGAAAGAACGTAATTGAAGCGAAAAGAATAATGATTAAAAAAGATAATCAACTGACACCGACAAGAAATATTATTCTCACCTTCAATACGCCAAACTTACCCTCCTCTGTAAAAGCAGGTTATTTATTTTGTCGCATTTGCCCATACATTCCCAACCCTTTAAGGTGTTATAAATGCCAAAAGTATGGGCATTCTCAAACTGTATGTAGAGGAATTCCTGTCTGCCCCAACTGTGGATCCTCAGACCATATACAAAATGACTGTACTGCTACAAAAATGACATGTACAAATTGCAAAGGCGACCATCCTGCATATTCGAAGATATGAGGTATGTTGAGGGTCTAGCGGCTCCTGGGATTTCTCCCATCTCCGCGAATGTTCTATGTATTGGTGACAGTACCCTGTCAAAGCCAGAGATTTAGAAGTGTGTGGGTCATGAGTAGTGTTATATGTTGTGCCCATTGTTTATCCGGCTTATTGGCCGCCAGGCCCCTAATGGGACCAGACGTTGTCCATACCTCGCCACGTGGAGGCTAGCCGGGTGTTACCATCGAGTCAATTGTACTCTGGCTGGTCCTGCCACTTACTTTCCTGGGATTTTAGTGGCTAGGACCTAAAATAAAATTGGAACGACCGCGGTTGATTTTAAATCACTTACATTAAAGCACTAATATGGGGTTGACGCTGAAAGCCTGTTTCTGAAGTGCCTAAAAGGTTGGGCGAAATTTTTTGGTGTATTTAAATTTGGACGTGTAGGGCTATACGCTGTGCAAGAAAAAGTGCTGGGAGGGGAGAATAAAGGCTGGTGGGTGAAATAGGAAGAAGAGGGTCGATAGGGTAGGTGACCCCCAATTTTTCAGTGGGGCATGCCCATGCCCCACCAGAGGGAAGAAATGGTGTGGCAGGGAAGAGAGGCGACAGCAAGCCGTCACCTCCCACCCCTGCCGGGTGTGGGAGTAAAAGAATTGCACTGCACAAGAGAGTGCAGAGCATAGAGCCAATATGGCTCCGTTGAGGCAGCAACTTGGAGTTCTCTATCTTCGTTGGTCTTCTCTGTCATTGGTAGCCATATTTTTCCTCAGCTATGAACACTGGTCAGGTCCATTGTTGGTCTGTTAGCTATGGCTGTGGTTCTCTTCATCATGGGAAGATCCGCAGCTCCATGGGGTTATTCTTGCGATCGCTGGTTTTAGATGATTAGTAGTAAGCAGGTTCCTGGGCGAGGTTCTCCTTGAGTCCTCTCCACGCATGTTCTGTATTTTTTTTTTTTTTTTTTTTTTTTTTTACCTTCTGTAGATGGCTATCAATGTTTTACGCCTACCAAATAGTTTTTGGGCATATTCCTTTAGCTCCCTGTATTCCTCAAGTGAGTCCAATAGATGTGAGTCCAAGTTCTTGGGGAGGTAGTGTATTGCAGTGATCAGTCTGCACCCGAGATCCTCATAATGGGTGCAATCATACATAATGTGCTCCCAGCACTCAAGCTCCCCACAGGCACATCTCGGATCCACCTCAATCCCCAGCGCTGCCAGCTTGGCTGTAAAGGCCCCGTGACCAGTCACTAAATAGGTGGTGTATAAGCCAGGTTGAAACCAAGTTGGGGGACTGGGGTACATCCTGTCGATGTTCGGAATGAATTTCCTGGTGATATTTCCCTTATTTGAGTTGGCCCAGCGCTCCTGCCAAACTTGCATCAGGTGTTTTTGCAGCCTTGTCTTTTCATTTTTTTGTGGTGCATTAACGTCCACGGTATAGCCATGGTATGTACAAGATATTCCTTTCTCTATGTGGTAGTTCATTCCCCTACGCATGATCTCTAAGTCAAGGGGAAGAGCTCCGGCCAAGACCTGCAGCGCGTGGGTACTGGTTGTCCTACAAGCACGTGTAACTGTCAGTAGGATTGTTCTTTGCGTTGCATCAAGGATGCGTCGGTTTACTACAGTTCTTGTTTTGGAAAACCATATTGCTGAGGCGTAAGTGATGATCGGTAGGAAGGTTGTTTTATAAAACAATGACAGGGTGCGTGGTTTAACCCCCAGTCCCGCCTGACGATCCTAGCCACCAATCCAGAGTATCTTTTGATTTTGGCTCTGATATAAGTTAGATGGTGTTTAAAAGTAAGATTACCATCCAGTATAACTCCTAAATATTTTAACTGGGTCACTAATTTTATTGTGGTAGGTCCCACCTTTATTTGTGGCGGTCTACGTATATCAAGCTTGCCTTTTAGCAGGACAGAGGACGTCCTTGTTGTTGATATCGTCAGGCAGTGGGTTCTGGTCCAGTTTTGCAATATCAGCATTGCCTGATTGGCCTTTTCCTCTAGCTGGGCCCGGCTATCTGCAGCAATGGTGAGGACCAAATCATCAGCAAAGGCCTGGGAGCGCACATCACCAAGGTGCAAAGCCAAGAACCCATCCAAAACCATATTCCACAGGAGCGGCCCCAGAACAGAACCCTGGGGACAGCCCCTGTGGACATCACGATTCACTCTACCATAAGGTGCTTCCACGATGATGCGTCTCTCGGAGAGATAAGACCTAATTATGGAATATAAGTTGATCGGCACATGTGCCAGCCTTAGTCTTGCCAGTACGCTCGGCCACCAAATGGTGTCGAACGCCCCAGCGAAGTCAACAGAGATGGCTAGAAGATATTTATTATTGCAGTTTGCTGCTGATTCCGATAGGCTACGCAAGGCTTCCACAGTAGACGAATATGTGAAAAGTGGAAAACCGAGAAAAAAATAGTAAAATACAAGGTTGAAAACAAAGTCAGTTACCAAGCAAGAAAACTAGTCGCACCAACTATAAACCAGAATATTACCTATGCAAATGCTGTAAAAAAATATCAAGCAGTCTCCGTTCAAACCGATGTCACAGTCCCCACTAATAAATCAATTTCTGATTGGGCCAGACATATCCTCTCTGAGATGCAACCAACTGTACGCAAGCAACAATCCAAGACCACAGACCAAGCAAATAATACACCTCTGACAATACCAGCGGTAATTCCTCCACCAGTGATTGCTACCACATCTTGTATTACAAACACAGATACTGTGAAAAATATTCAGGACACAACCATGGACACAGTTGGCACATCTATACAGGAAGATCCTATTTTAGAAATACATGCTGAAGAAGAAGAAATGGACACGGGTCGGCCAGTCTTCCAAAAAAAAGACAAACAGAAATTGGAACGCCATAAACCAGTCACTTTCAAAAAGCAGTCAGAATCAGCTCCATCAACTAAACACAGATAATGCCTTGTATTTTACAATGGAACTGCAGAGGTTTTCGTTGCAATACAGACGATATCCAAGATCTAATAAATCGGTTTTCACCAGTAGCCCTTTGTCTTCAGGAAACTTACTTAACTTTGCAAATATCTCCATCGATAAAAAACTATTGCCTTTTTCGAAGGGATCGTAATACAACAAATGCTGTCCATGGTGGTGTCACAATCCTGATAAATTCAAAGATCCCAACTAAACATATTCCACTTCAAACTGAAATAGAAGCTGTTGCTGTGCGTATAATGCTCCATATTGAAATAACATTAGTATCAATCTACTTACAGCCAAACCATACCTACTGTTTAAAAGATCTTGAAGATCTCCTTATACAGTTACCTCCACCTCTCTGTATTTTAGGGGACTTCAATGGGCACCACCCCTTATGGGGCGATCCTAAATTAGATAGACGAGGTCGACTCATTGAGAGCCTAATAGAGGCCGTAAACCTCATCATACTCAATACTGGCACACACACTCGCGTTCAGCTCCCAAATGGACATACCTCAGCCATAGATCTCTCCATTTGTTCTCCATTACTGGTCCCGACCATTGAGTGGTATGTCTTAAATGATCCAATGGGTAGTGATCACTTCCCAATCGTATGCAACCTGTTAATAGCACAGCCTCCTCCAGCTGAACCCTGCAGAAAATGGAAATTTGCCCGAGCAAACTGGGCAAAATTCCGGTCATCAATATCTTTTGATGAGGAAAAAATCCGTCTCCAACCTATCGATAATGTGACAGAATACATCACATCACATCTCCTAAATGTGGCTAAAGACACAATACCACTCTCAAATCCCTCGGTTCGTAAACATCATAATTATTGGTGGAATGAGCAATGCACAAAAGCCAAAAAAGCAAAAAATAAAGCCTGGAATTTGTTTCGGCAAAATCCAACAACACCCAATCTAATAAATTATAAAATGTCAAAGGCAAAAGCACGTTTCATACAAAGGCAAGCCAAGAAAGAATCCTGGATCCGTTTTGCATCAAGCATTAACAAAAACACTGACACCAAAATAATATGGAAAAAAATTAGACAGCTTTCTGGTAAGTTTCCTACTGTGCCTTCACCAATATTGTCCTGTAATGGGCAAGATCTATCTAGTCCTTTAGATATCGCAAATGCTTTGGGCAACACATTTGCTGAAATCTCAGCGGCAGCAGCTTATACTCCACCTTTCCAGAGAATTAAAAACACTGCGGAACAGCACTCTATTAATTTCCAACCTGCCCTCCTTCTGCCGTATAACAAACCCCTACAATATTCCGAACTCTTGCATGTGATCGGAACAGCCCACAATGGTGCTGCCGGACCAGATGGAATCTATTACGTCATGCTACAACATCTTGATGACAAAGCTTTGCATCTCCTTCTGCTCTTTTACAATCGTATTTTTCTAGAAAACGTCTATTCAACTTCTTGGCATCATTCTACTGTTTTGGCATTCCTAAAACCTGGAAAAGATCCAACCAATCCCCTTAGCTATAGACCAATATCCCTCTCAAGCTGCCTCAGCAAAATTCTAGAAAAAATTGTCCACTGTCGACTCGTCTGGATCATTGAGTCTGAACAGTTAATGAGCAATAGTCAGTATGGCTTTCGTCAAAACAGGTCATGCTTGGACCTTATGGTGAAGGCTGAATTTGCCATTCGTAATGCCTTTATTAAGCATGAACATCTAGTAATGGTTTCCATAGATATAGAGAAGGCTTTTGATACTACCTGGTGGTATGGCATACTAAGAGATCTTTACTCTCTTGGTCTGCGGGGCAACCTTCCTATATTTATAAAGCATTTTCTACACACTAGATCGTTTCAAGTACGATACCAACATGCCCTCTCTACAACTTTCATTCAGGAAGAAGGTGTTCCACAGGGATCAGTACTGAGTGCCACTCTTTTTGCTCTAAGAATAGATTCTATCACTAAACAACTTCCAAATACTGTAGAAACTTACCTTTATGCAGATGACCTTTCCATCTCCTGTCATTCCCAAAATATGAGATCTATTGAACGACAGCTTCAGATATCATTAAATAAAATACAGCAATGGGCCAGTCTTAACGGCTATAGGCTTTCGCAGCAGAAAACAATTGCTATCCATTTTTGTAGACAACGCAAACTTCATCTGGATCCTGAACTTTACATCTCTAATATCTCCATCCCAGTCACTAGTAACATTAGATTTCTAGGTTTAATCATGGACAACAAGCTAAATTTCTTAGAGCACATTAAAAAAGTACGTACTGCCTGCTTAAAAAAGATAAACATACTCAGAGCCTTATCTGCACAAACGTGGGGTGCAGATTGTACCTCCCTTCTTCAATTATACAGGGCGTTAATCAGATCTCGTCTTGATTATGGAGCTCCCATTTATGACTCTGCCAGAAAGAGTGCATTACACTGGCTTGATCCAGTACAACACAGTGCACTGAGGATTGCACTTGGCGCATTCAGAACATCGCCAGCACATAGCCTTTACATTGATGCTCACGAGCCGCCACTATCTTTACGTAGGAAATTGCTATTGCTAAAGTATTCTGTCAAGATACAAAGTTGTGCTTCGCATCCCATTCAACCTTATCTTTTCAATCCACCATTAGAAAATCTGTATAGAAATAAACCTAGCATAGGAAAACCAGCTGGTCATCGCCTTCTTGAACTACTGCAGGTTTGGAATATATCCATCCATTCCGTACAACAAGTAGCCACTTGTACTCAACCACCATGGGTTCAACCTCCTATACCAACCTGTGACACTTACCTCTGTCAGTGGGGGAAGAATGTTTTGCAATCATCAAATATCAGACAAGTTCATGCTGTTCACACTCAAAAGTATGTTGATTTTTTACCAATATACACAGATGGCTCTAAATCCAATTCAAAAGTTGGAGCAGCTGCAGTGTTTCCGAATACAGTTGTATCAGCAGCCCTTCCTCCTGAATTCAGTATCTTCTCAGCTGAATTATTCGCAATTAAACTAGCTTTAAAAAATCTCCCTTCTGACTGCTCTTTAAAATCAGTAATTTACACTGATTCCCTCAGCTCAATCAAGGCTTTGTGTAGTTCCTCAGATAAATTTCACCCTGTTATAAATGAGATTAGAAAATTATTACTAAAGATAAAAGAACATCACCAACTGGTCACCTTCTGCTGGATACCAGCACATTCTGGTATTTTAGGCAATGAACAGGCTGATAAAGCTGCAAAAAACCCAACCAGCTTAGATTTAACCAATATCCCTGTTCCAGCCTCAGACTGTGCACTAATGATTCATGCTGCATGCCTATCAGAATGGACAGCACTATGGCATTCCCAAACGAATAATAAACTCTTACAGATTAAACAGGTTCCGAAAATCTGGCTCTCCAGTGTCCGGACATCAAGACGGGAAGAAGTAATTCTTTCAAGAGCAAGAATAGGTCATACCTACCTGACCCATCTTCATTTACTCACAGGAGATGATCCACCACAGTGTCCACATTGTTCTCTAAATTTGACAGTGAAACACATTCTCATTGAATGTCCATACTATAAACAAAACAGAAATACAATCTTTGGTTAACCCTCGAAAACCAATAACTCTAGAGAATATCATTGGTGACAATGCAAACATTCCGGAATTTTTTAACTTTCTGAAACAAATTGGAGTTTTTAGTCATTTCTGATTACTGCCCTTTCTGACGTGACAAGAATTTCTTATATATTATTACAATAAAAGAATAGGCGCATTATAGCCAAAGCAGCTTATGCGCCATAAAACCCCCACAACAACAATCTTGTTAGACCGCGGTTCGAGCCCGTCACCACCAAATACAGAGGATGCGGAAAGGTCAGGGAATGACCACCACATATTCCGAAGCAATATGGCCTTAGTTGCTAATGCTCCAAATAACAAAACAAAAAAACAAAAACAAACTTGATTGGTGAAGAGCACTTATCACAATTTTTTATAATCTGTAGCAGCCAACTCAGAACTGATCTATGCCAGTTCTGAGTTTTCTGCTATGCTCTGAAGACAACCCCTTTTAAACTGTTTCCACATAGGAACAGCTTTGAAGATGTGGTCTTCAGAGCTTAGTAACTAGACATCTTAGGAGGGATTTGATTGAAGTGTTTAAACCATAAAGGGAATAATAAAATGTGAAAGGAATATTCTCACTGGTGAGTATAGTACAAGAATCAGAGGGCATAACTATAAAATTTTAGGTAAAGAACAATGGAATAGATATTTATGGAGTTTACCTTTGGGCATATTGTGGAACATTGGAATAAGTTGCCTGTGGTTGGTCAAGGCAGACTTTTCCAAAATTCAGGGAATTGGATAGGCACTTATTGGTGATGGGAATTATGTGAGGGTTTTTTTTTTTTTTTGCAAAATAAGTTCACTTCCTTACTTTATATGGCATTTTAATACTAATTAAACATGGTAACTGCACTATATTTTAAAATTATTAAAAGGGAAATAAATTAGCATTAGTTATTTTAATTTTGTTATTTAATCCTGTTTTGCATTTTTCTTTTATTAAAAATAAATACTTTTAAAAATATGTATAAACAAACAATTGTATTTTACTTATTTTAGAGCCAGACTATCAAGCATACAAACACAGGGAAATGTTTAGATAAACCAGATGATAGAGAAGTTTCTTTACCAGTTTTGAAAGACTGTGATGGACGTGACTCCCAGAAATGGATAATGCAAGGAAGATTCAAGTGGCAAGCATCATAACATGCCAAATTACTTTCTCGCCTTCATCCTTTGAACAGTGCTCATTTATCATTCAGTTGAAATAAAGTGGTGGGTCCGTCAGCCATTAGACTTTAGGCATGGTCTTCCATTACAACTGTATAAGCAGGATTGCTGCCAAAGTGGTGCTTTTGATTTGTAAAAAAATGGTTTTTCATCAACAACAAGACATTAAAATATTCACCCCTCTCCTCCATTTCCTTACTCTCTCTCTCTCTCTCTCTCTCTCTCCTCCACAATTGTGCCTTCAAAATATGAACAGTGACTTCTTCAATAAATTGAACATTAGTAGGGCAGGACAAGATGAGAGAGAGAAAGGTGTTGACAGTATTAAAACATTCCACTTATTAAGCTGTTTAAAATTGTTAATGATGTTCCTGTATATTAGAGGTTTTGGGAAGGTTGTGATATTTTGAGTAATACAGTGGGAAAATTTTGTTGTTTTTGTTGTTTCTGGGAATGGGATATGTCTACAGTTGCCAATAATAAGTTTATGTTAGTCACTATTGCTCATACCTTTTTCAAATATAGTCTTTTTCAGCAGAAAAGAGAAAATATGGTTTAGGATATTATCAAAGAAAATGTGTATGAATAGTCCAATCAATATGGAGTGATTTATTTTTATTTTTTTATCCCAAACCTTTGTTAAGAAATTTGATTGTTGTACCAATTTGAATGAGTATTTGACACTCAGTATTCCTTGTGTTGAAAACTAGATATTACACTTGATTGGAATTAACATTTGTTCTTAAAAGTTTGTAAAAGACTTTTTTTTTTTTTTTTTTTAAAGTATAACAGTGTTTTCAGCATTATTCCTTTGAGGCTAACCATAAAGATAAGATAGGGACCATTACAGCTTAAAAAAGATTTCTTTTCATTTTTTATTGTATTTTTTGCTGTAATTTATTTGAAATTGCTATTTTCTAAGAAGTTAAGGGAGTCCATTGAAATTTATATTATTAAAAAAAAAAAAAAAAACGTACACCATAATTTACAGTGTATGGAGCATTTTTTTTTTTTTTTTTTTTAGCTTGTTTAAACTATCATGTGGTAAAGTATCTGTTGACTAATTAGAAGTGTCACCTATCAGACAGAATGAATTTATTTTTAATTTTATAAAATTTTTATATAAGTGTTTTGGGAGGGCAATTTTTATGATAAATCTTGACCCAATTCCACCTTGAACTTTTGTGAGGGCATGAGCAAAATATAATCTGTGATGCCATAAAATAATTACACCAATAAATACTTATTGCTGCTGATATTTTTATGCACTTGTAAATCATTAGATGTATTAACAAAATCTGCATGTATTAAATATATTTTTAATTTAATATCACAGAAACAAAATCATAACTAACTCAATCACGAGACCATCACTGGAATTGAGACAAAGGTTGGTGTAAACAAAATCACTTAGGGAAAATCTATTACTGTTAAAAGTATTTTCAGTTAACTATTAAAAAAAAAAGTTGTCATAATCGTATTAGATTAAAAATCCATAGAGCTATATATCTAATTCTGGTAAATGTTGCTGAAGTGAAGTTATTAATTTTTATAGGAATTTGGACATAGAAAGAAATTAAAATTATAAGGAATAATAGTTCAGATTGTTTGAATATATACAAGTTTACATATAATGAAAATATTTACATCCTCTGAGATTTCATATGTTTGGTATATAATCAGAGATGACTGGTATAAAACAGATGTTGATGTGCTTATCTGTTTTAGGATTATGCTCAATGAGATATATATGCATACATGGTGAGTCAGAAGTTTGACCCAAATAAATTCCCCAAGAAATAGAGTAATGGGAAGTGACTTTAGACTAAATTGGTAGGCACATTCTGATTTATCCTAAAATATTGTTTCTTAAAAATAGGGGGGATCTCCCCCCCCCCCTTTTTTTTCTCTTCTCCTGGATAAATTTGTTATCCAGAAATGCCATGTTACTTACTTCACTTAAAGAAATGGAAAATTATGCACTAGAACATCAATATTTTCCTAAAATGTTTTATAAAATCATCAGAATTCTCTGTATTTTGGTTGTTTTACTGCCATAATTGTTGTAGAAACAAAATCACGTAAAGGACGAGCACTCTGTGTGTAACAAATTCTGTGGCATACTCGTCAATGAATTGTGTTGATATTCTTAATTCGATTCTATAAGAGAAATTCCTAACATAAATTAATGAATGATTTTTTTGTAGAAATATTAATAATACTGAGAACATTGGAAATTCAACATGTCAAGGTGTTTCTTAACAGTGTTTATAAGTGGGTAGCTTGGTGTTTTCTGTATGTATTTTTGCAGTTTAGTAAGACAGTGCATTATATTCCCACAAGGATGGTTCAAAAAAAGTAATAGCAATCAGATAGCAAATTAGGAATTTTTTTAAAATTAATGTTAAATATATTCTGCTCTTTTCATTACAATATTTCCAACATTATGCAAGCATCTTTATTCCCTCCAAGACTTCTTTACTCTGCATGTCTAGTTAGGTTTACATCACTTGGTTATCATTATAAAATCATGCCGTTTCAAATGGTTTAAGGAGCCAAATGTGAATGATAATGGGATGGTCTAAAATTTCAAATTCAAGTTTTGCAATGATATCAGTAGTTTTTTGTTGACTGGCTTTGTCATGCAGCAATGAAACTTCTTTACTCAGCATATCACATCTTTTTTGTTCTAATACTACTTTTATCCATTTATAAACTCTTCTTTCAGTAATACATGCTTCATCAAAATGCTGTTTCATCCTCTTATAAATTTCTGATGGTTAACATTAAATTAAATGAATTTTGTTCCTCCAACAATGAATTTAAAAATTAATTTCTGAGGGCTGCTTGAATTAATTACTCCATGTGTGGTTAATTTTTATAATTAAATATCTAGTTGATTTTTAATTATAAAAATCCCAATAAGTACTTCTTAATGGCCATGAAATTTAACTATAAATAAATTGCCATTACTTTTTTGATTATCATTGCATGTTTATATATGTGCAAAGTGCAAAACAAATTTTAAACACACTTGCTGTTCACAAGTGAGTATTAGATCTAATGAAAGTGCAGGAAGGTGTTTTGAGAATAATTTACATCAGAGTTGCCTACTTAATTATAAAAAACTGATATGATTTGAGTTGTGCCTTAAATTTAAATGAAAACTTAAAAAAAAATACTCTAATGTTCACAGAAAATTCAGTAAAATGCCTCTAATATAAAAAATCTGTAAAATATATTTCTTTTTGAAGGGCACAGTATACACGCTGAATTACATAATGAAATCAGCATTTGCACTGTGCCAACAAAGAATCCTTTTTTTTATGTAATGTAGCTAAAAAGTGTTTTTTTGTTAACACTGTGTAGATTATTGGTTTCATTATGTATGATATAGTAGAATACCTTCAAATTAATGTCATTGTAACTTCTTACTCATAATCATTTTTACTACACATTTTGATATTGCTTTTTTTTGCTGTTTATATTAGAAAACCTCATGCATAATAACTGAAGTAAATATGCTTTTTTCCTATGCTTTTGGCAAGTCACAAACACGCTAGTAAAGTGAGACAAAATCATCTAATTCATAACAGATTTACTCCAATTTCATAGTTCTAATCATAAACATTTTATGTAAAATAAAACAACAGAATGAATTAGATTTCTCAAAAGTAGTATTATAAATCATTTAAGCCTTTAATTAGTATATAGTAAGTATTGCAAACTTTTCTGTTTTGGTAGAATACAAGAGTATTAGTTTATCGTAAATAAACTATTTACCTTAAAAATTTTCTGTACTTCTCTAAATGAATTTGGAAAGAATTCCTTTTTTTATTGTAGTGTATGTAATCTACTTTGTGTCCCATATACTGTAAAATATGGTTGCCTTGCTCTCCAAAAGTGTATCATTCTCATGAGCTACCTTTTAAGTTAAACTATTTCAAGCAAAATAAGCTTTAATTACAAAAAATTGATCACTTTATCGCAAAAGAATTCAGATTAAACTTCATTTAAAGAACACTGAAAAATTTTGGAATTTAATTTGGTTGAAGAACTGCAATTCTCTGTTAAATTAAGTAGAAAATAAAACTAAAGTTTATTGTGATTCTACTCTATTAAATGTTCACTGAACAACTTTAATAGTGATATATCTCTATAGTTTTTCCTAACATGATATAATTTAACTTATTTATCTGAGTAAAAACAATTGAATTCTAAATTGTTCGTATTTAGAAAGAAAAAATTTCTTAATAAAAATATTCAAGAAAAAAATTGGTTGGTTGGTTGGTTGCTTTAACAATAGTGTATTATTATAGAAATGCCTGGTTCAATTAAAAAATAAAAATATATGTGATATTCTCAATATTTATATAAAATTAGTAGTTCAGGTGAATCATTAGAGATGTTAAAATGTATTTAATTGTAGAGAATCACTTCTGTAAAAGAAAGTGGTTCACTGATCAGAGCTGTAGAGAACTCTTTTCTTATTTTAGAGAATCCATAAGTATAAACATGCATGTGTGATATCAATTACTTCACCAGTCAATAAAAAGCAGAAATAATACAGTCCTGTTGGTGCAATTTGATCTTCAAAGTATTTCTGAGAAGTGTCCACATAGAATTCTGGAATAAGTAAAAACTTAGCAATAAAGGTATTTGCATCAGTTTAAAATTGTATACAGGAGTTCACAGATTTTTGTTTTTAAGCAAGTACAGTATTAGTAAATTTGTACTAAGTTAGCTTTAATTTATTTTCTCCTTTTAATATATTTTTTTAACAAATACTATCTATATAAAAATAAAGCAGCATAAATTATTTAAATATAAAATGGAATAATATGAAAGCATTTTAATGAAGAATATTTATTAACCCTCTAGCAAGCATGGTTGGTGTGTTTTTGTAAACTAAAGAAAAAAGATAAATTACAAACTTAAAAATGAAAAATATCTATAAGAATTACCATCTATTATTAAAAATATCTATTAATAAGAATTGGTGTAAATTTTAGTTATTCACCTAGTATATGATATCCAGTTTCACTCTGTGTTTGATTAATTTTTTAATTGAAAAACTATAGCTATAAAAAATTCCTTATGTTTGTGTACATAATGCACCAATCCTGTGTTGATTTTCAGTAGAACATGGTTTTTCTCTCACTCTACATCACTGTGTTTGAAGTGAATTAACCAAGTTTTTTTTAGATAAGACTGCTATTACAAAAAAAAAAAAATATTTGTTTTTATTTATCATGAATGTCATGTAACATACACCACATACTTGCTCTTGTTGTTTGTGTGTGTATGTGTGCATGCATGTCTACTAAAGGATCAGTGTTTAGTAAAATAAATGTGATGAGTCTTAATCACCTCATTGACATATTTCATACCTTTAAATTATTAAAATCAGATACTTAGTAAAATTAATTTTATTCTATACCTGCTTACCATAAAGTTAGTCTTGTGATACATAGCATTTGTTTTTAATAGGTTTACTTACATAATGACATTCAGAAGTTGAATTAGGTTGTTTCACAGTTATGGTTAAATAAATATAAATTTCCATTTATACCCTGAATAGCCAAGGCCAGAAGAGTTTTCAAATTTGTTGTAGTTGTTTTTATTACAGCTGATTTACCAGCATAACAGTTAACATTGGGCTGTGCACTTTTCTGTGGAAGCATACAGGTTCGATCTCACAATGTGCAAATTTGCATCCCTTTATGTTACCCCCAGGACTATAGCCAGCCCAAATAGCAGGTAACTCTTCTAAAAATTTCTCCTAAAAGATTTCTCTGCATTAATAAACTAATTTATTCAATGCATTTATTATATAAACTGTTTTACTCTAGGTATTTGATTTATCCTATATATTTTTTTTTCTATAAAAATTTCATAATTGCTTCAGTTCCATTCCCAGTAATGATGCTGAAATGTCAGTACATTGCAGTGTTTTCATACATATGAATTCTCATGCAGTTAATCTTATAATCCAAATAAAAAAAAAAGGAGAGAATTTGAATTAGTTTGGTCCATTTATTTTTACTTTCCCTTTAAAAAAAACTGTTTTCAGCAAACCAAAATAAGGAAAAGTTTCATCTATTGAATTCTGCTATGCAGAAATACTGCTTAGATTGTCTGTCTTGTGTTATTCTAAAAGGAATTCTCTTCTAGACTTTAATTTTTCTGTAATATCTATTTAAAAATAAAAGAAGTTTTAAGCATTTGCTATTCATTTTTTAGTCAAATAAAAGAATCCAAAATTTTTATATAATTATCTAAAGCTATTGTTTCATTATGTATTAAATTATTCTTTCCTTATGTAAAATTACCATACTGTTCCAAATATAGATGACCTTAATATTAAATACATTGTTCTTCATTCAGAACAATATAGTGTAATAAAAAATTAAAGCAAAGAACTTCATAAATTACACCTGTATAGTGTTCTGATAGATTGATTGATATTATTGTGCAGAAAATATTTTGTTCCCTGTACAGTGTCATAATTTTTAACATAGTTTATATAGAAAAAAACACTAAGTCCATATGTTAGTTTTGCAAAGTTTGGATGTGCCTTTTTCTTCAGTAATCAACATTACAATTATTCCATGTTATTTACATTCCAAAGTATGTATTAATTTTGAATAGAATATAATTAGTGGGCTGAATAATTTAAAATGACCATGATAACACTATTCCTGAAGCAATGGCTAGACTGTTAAAACTGGAGAATATTGTTTTACATTTAATTTTACGTTGAGTGACCTGTTTAGAGTTCTCTGGCTTATTCAGTTTAACAGCAGTTGTTTTGGAACGTATTGTGAAAGCTTGACAGTTAGAATGGTCAGTTAAATTTCAAATGAAGCATGGTTTCTCAGCATAATTAGTTTAATTTTATAGACAGGTATCCTGCCTCGGGCTTGGATCAAAGTAGAAAATGCAAAAACTTTGGGAGGTGCATTATGGCCACAGAATCCAATGCGCTAACAAAAAAAAAAAAAAAAAAGAAGCAAGACAGTCATAAGGAGGTTAATCAGGTGCGAATCCAGTAGCATCAGTGGACTGGTGTGCAACAGTGTCTGGCATTAATGCCAAAAGATGAAATAAATATGATGAAATAAACAAATGAAATAAATATGGTCGGTCAGTTATAGAAAAGCAGAAACCTCCATTCTCTCCCTCATAAAGTTTACAGTTTGGTAGATAGAAAGAATAAGAAATAGATAGTAGAAAGATATCAGAAGGAGAAGAAAGACCGTAAACCAGATAATTCTTTCCAGGGTTGCCATACTCACATCAATATCCGAGTCTTGTTATCATCTGTGTATACTTTTTAGGAATGTGCAGTCTAATTTTCATTTACAAACACTTGGGTAAAACTAAAAGGTCTGTTAATATAGCCAGAATAATTTTCAATTAATGGGAGAATACTGCAATTACTCGGCGCCTCCGTAGCCAGGTGGACAAGAGCAGCGGTGTGTAGCACACGCTTCTTGATCAGACTGGCGTTTGAGCCCATGACCACCAAATACGGATGATGCGGAAAGGTCAGGAAATGACCACCGATATCCGCGGAGCAATATGGCCTTAGTTGCTAATGCTCCTAAAACCCAAATAACAACAACTGCAATTACTAACTTTCAGGAAGTTCATATTTTGAAAATTTGCTACAAAAGATGAAAGTGGTGTTTTATAGGATAGCAGAATCTTCCATTCCATTGAAACCTAATAGTTTGGGAGGTGAAAAAATTTGAAGTATATAGCGGAAAGAAAGCTGAAGTGAAAATGCAAAGGTAAAATACAGAATTCAAGCAATCCAAGTCTCATCCCAATAGCTGGGTCACTAGGTAGCAGTGTGTAGTGTCTCGAAGATATTAACAAATGGTAATACAGTAAACCCTCGGACTAATAGGGGAGAAGGGGTGTCTGTTAAATCGAATGTAACCTGGGGAAGGTATTTTTTATTGTTCTTAATGTAAAAAAAAAAAAAAAAAAGCTTTGATACAATATACAGTACTGTACAATATAAAATTATGTTGCAATTTGGCCTTTGATTTACGGATATCAGAAACTGTTTTTTTAACGCCGTAAATTTCATAAATACATGCTACTGAGATGCCTTGTTCTAATTTTTCAATTAGCTCTAATTTCTATGCCACATTTAAGTTCACATGCTTTCTTTTAACTCCTCTATCACTTGATGACATTTTAAATTTTAAGGATTGCAAAATTATTTAATAAATAAAGTCAATTCAGAAGTCACAGAAACACTCTGTATACAATCTGGCGGATTACCCATTAAGGCAATGAGGCACGTGCCTAGGGGCCCCAGGCTTTGGGGGCCCCAAGCCAAGACATTTTCCTATAGTGTTATAAAATAGATTGTTTTCAGTAAACATCATAAAAATCTTGATTAATTTAAGCGAAAATTTAAGCAAAAAATTCAAAAGTACAAAATTTCATTTATTTGCCACCTAACTTGTATTTATTTTTTTATTCTTTTTTTTTATTATTATTATTTTTTGGGGGCCTCCCAAGTATAATTTGCCTAGGGCCCCAACTATCCTTAATCTGCCACTGCAGACAGAGACCGAAACAAAGCGAGTCGGTAGACCTGCAGTTTAGTGTCCTGAGTCACGTTCAGCCCGCAAGCCACCACCTGCTCTTGTCTGTTATCGTATCCGAATCTGGGAAAACAGCTATTTGAACACGTTTTAAGAAAGAATAAAAAACAATTTCTTGACTACAATTTCCTGAATTTGATTATAAAAATAAAAGTAGGTAATTATCAAAACAATAATGGAAATAATTAATTATTATTAATTTTTAATTAATAATAACACTGAAGTTTTGTATAACCTAAAAAAATAATATGGTCAAGATTAATATATACATTACTGTATTGTTATTTGTCCGATCCATTAAATCCGAAATCTGTTATATCAGGGTCCTTTAAATCGAAGGTTTACTGTATGTTAAAATACTGGAAAAAACTATGCACATAGGTAACTATTTTCTATCTTTTCAAGAAGTTACAACTGATAATTTCCCGTGGAATATAGTATTGTGATTGCCAAACTTTTTAGAGACTACCGATTGTGTTGTTGTAAAGTACTCTATGTACATAAGTATATCTTGCCTCTTTTAACATTAATGTAAGACAAAAAAAAAAAAAACTTTTATACCAGTGCATACTAGCCTGATGTTACTAGATTGTTGCACCTGATGCAGTCCTTATGACTTCCTAGCTGTGAAATTACACTTTTAGCATATAAAAAATGCACTTCTATCATAATATATATTCTGTATTCTGTCTTTTGTACTAAATATTCTGTTAAGCCATCATGTTAGGATAACTGATAATAGTAACAATATTTTTCAACCTGGAAAATATTTTTGCTTTGCTTTTTCCAATTATGGAAGTATTTGGTAGAGAAAACTTTAGTGTTATTAAAGGAGCAGTGAGATTTTCCTTTCCTTCATTACTCCTCTACAAAATTGGCTTTACAGATTAATAGTGCTTATCTACTGGTAGCATTACTAGTGAAAAACAAAAAATCTAGCACTCCAAGTAAGCATTATTAACCATACAAAAGTAGTGCTTGCTTTCCATGTTACAGGCGAACTAATCAGGTGTCAGATTAAATATGATATTGAAGCCTAATTACAAAATGAATTGGGAACAGTTTTTCAAAACAAATCACCTTACATTCAGGACAGTATGGTAATCACTTAAGAATAATATTTCAAGTTTCTAGCAAAAGTGCTCTTAAATCACTCTGCTCCTCACTTTATTTCTTCTTTCTTCATAAAATCCTTTCCTTTGATGTGTATTTGTTTATTTTGAGAATAGCATAAAATCAGGAATTTGAATTTATTCTATCAAAGAGCAAGCTCCATGGTGGTTGGTGATAGCTATAACAAATTTTATATATGCATACATGAAAGATACATACTTTAAATGTAATAAATAAATTGTTCAAATTAAACTTTATGATGCAAATACAAAACATTTTCATTTGAGTGTCCTTATCTAAAGTGCTTTTCTTTCCTCTGGGAGACTGCTTTGATATTTTAGTCTTTTTTTTTTTTTTAATTTTTATGTTTATAGAAATTACAAACAGAAAATGAAATTATTATAAATTATAATACTAAAGAAAAAATTGTTTGTCAATTAATTGCAAAGTTTTCTAATATATATATTTCATTTTTACCCTTCATTTAAAACATTCCACTAATGTAATTTTTACTTTTTTTGTACAAGCATTCATTATATTGATTAATGTACCCTTTCATAATTCGAACATTCCATCTGAATGAACACATATATAAAACTGTTAAAAATAGTTAATAAATTTAATATGTCATGGCTCTTCCAAGGATTCTTGGATTGCTCATTAGGAGCCTGTTGTTAATTTTATTTTCATTAAATTCTAATCATTGAGAATAATGTTAATTTATATAAAATGATTAGAATTTAACAATGAAAAGGTTTTGCCATTGATCATTATTGTTGCATTGTATGTAATTGCATTATTTGGAGAACATAACTGCTACTCTGGACTAAAATATTAGAGTAGTTAAATGTGTTTCCAAGAAGGAAAAAAAAAATGCTCAGGAGTTTTTGGTAGCGATGTACATTTTATTTGCTAGCAGAAAATAATAAAAAATAAAAGATACATTTTATTTTATTAAGGCTTTGAGATTATAAAATATTTTTTAATGGAATTGTGTAATGCTAGCTTTTTTGTTTATTGCCTTAGAATATGTATTTTCATAAAAAAGTTATTATTTTAGCATCCGTAATTCTTTTAAATTTTCCCATCTCTTCTGAAAGCCCAGCTTTAACTTTGGTAAAGATGATATAAAATGTGAATTAATTAAGCTTTGTAAGGCTTCCAAATGAAGTGTGAAGTGATAAATTTTTGTCTTTGAATATAATTCTGGTGGCTGTTCCTACTTCTTGACTTTGTATCATATAAGAAAAGTGCAGGGAGATGTAATTGGCAAATTATAGAGCTATTGAGACTATCAAAAGGTGGGCACTTTATCTTTAATGTTTACTTTTTATGCCTTCACCTTTAATTTCTGAGAGTAACTTCATTTTTTGCTGCTTATACCATAATTATAAATTGAATTTGAAGTAATATCTATATACGCAGAATCATACTGATTTTTGTTACTGCATTTTGTTGTATTTAGTTATATACATTGTTTATAGTGTGATGTAATCATAAGTAACATCCACTTTCATTTTGTACTACATACAAAATGAAAGTAGATGTTACTCAGAACTACTTTCAAAGTTCCCTTTAAAAATAGTTTTGAGTTTTACAGTAACAAGCAAAAAATGTTGCTCATTGTTCATCAGAAGTCCAACAGTACTGATTTTGGTATGCAAATTTTAAATACTAAAATGCTAGTACCATGATTGCAATGTCTTTATCTATAGTGAATGCATCTTTCCTCCCATGTGGTTTATAACTCAGCCAGTTAGAAAGTTAGAAGATCCTTATTATTAAAGTTGATGCCAAGTTATTTTATCATTGCATCTATTTGCAGTTGTTTTTTAATAAAATTTAGCATATGGTTTGCAATTTTCCCACTCTTTATTTATATTGGGCAAAATTTTAATGTAATATACTAAATACCAGAAAAAAACTACAAAATGAATAGGAGATTATCTTCTTGCTTGTCATTCCACATTGCCCATGAAATGAAGATATCAAAAACTATCCATATTTCAAGTATTTAATACATTTTAATGTAAACAGCCTGTTAAAAAAATGATCATGAATGTTTGTGTTCTTAAACTGTTATGTTGAAATAAAATTTGCATGTTGTCTTGTCTCACTTTTTATTTATGATATTCAAAATTTGCTTTTACATTTAAGATATGATCAGATTAAACAAATAACAATTGGAATATGGCAACTGCAGTGGATATAATATCAGCTTTACTGCTTATTGATATGGGAATTAAATCGAGAGTAAGTATGCAAAAAATCTGCATAGTGACATGAAAATTAATTCTACAATGATAAATATCACTTGCATAACAAAAACAGTATGCTGAATCAACTGGGTAAGAAATGGTCAGTTTGTGGATGTTAGTAATTTACAGACACATCAGAATGTGACCCAAGTGCTTAGAGTATTACAAAAGTAATCAGTAGAATAGAATACTAATGAGGCCTACCTATCACATCCTCACCAAGAGATGACTGCTGATTTGGCTTTGTTTGTTGGAACCAACAAGTGAATGCTGAGTTCTCTACCACCTGCAGAAAGACTCATCTCTGTTAAATGGGCTTTGTCTGCTGACTAACATTGATGGTTGCAATTTATTTATAAATGATCATAGCCAAGTGGTCAGCTGGAAGTACTGTTAGTCATGCTGCATATCCAAATCTACACCATACCATAAAATATAGTAATGTAAGTGGACATCCCAGAGGATAAAGAGAAAATTATAGGCACACAACCAGGAATTGAGCTTAAGAAGATGGTGATTGAACCACTGGAGCCCACGAAGAGACCTTGCTCCACTGGGACAAACTGAAGAGAAATATTGCTGCTTGATCACCTTAATGCTCCAGTAGGTTCAACTTGCAATTTAATCTTTTAATCGTCTGGTAGAAACAGCATCAATATTGAGGGAATGAAATGGTGGTCTTGGACAACACAGTGCATTCAGAAAGAAGTCACTGGCGGGTATAGATAATGGTTCCCAGAGATTAGTACATTTGTATGTCACAAAAACAAAGGAGGATTTGTTTTATTTGGTAATGCCTTATTTTGTGGGATGCAGCTATTGGGTAGCATACTGAATGAAGAGAGTACTTAACAGATTGTTTTTGCTTTTCTGATTGCCCTAAATAAGTATACATGGGGGAGAGAGAGATATTGCTACTTCCCTGCCACCTGGAAGAAATGCTGGAGAATGTCTAGCAAAAAAGTAACCAGAAATTCTCTGCAGTTGGCATTGCTCAAGCATTTTGCGATTGTCATTATAAATTTAAAGAACTGCTCAATAGGCAGAAACAGTTAAGGGTTATACCACAGGAACTACAGCACTTAGCATTAGTAGAGGCATATGATGCAAGAAAGCAAGCTTACGCAGCATCAGCCAAAAAATAAAAATAAAATAAAAAATGCTCCCATTTCACCCCTCCGTTTGTTCCAAATACCTGTCCAGCTCACCCTTAAATTTATTTAGACTATCAACTTCCACAACAAAGGAAGTACTTATAATACTATGAGCATTGTAATGCATTATAGTTGGCCCACAAGTATATTTGAATTCTGCATGTGTGATATGGAAAGGGACATGTTGGTATAGTATGGAGATGGCAGGGGTTTTTGGGTCACAGCGGTATCGGAATCACTGCGTCTCCGTAGCCAGGTGGGAAGGAGCAGCAGTGCGTAGCACATGCTTTTTGATTAGACCGGGGTTTGAGCCCATCACCATACAGGGGATGCGGGAAGGTCAGGGAATGACCACCGCATATCCCAAAGCAATATGGCCTTAGTTGCTAATGCTCCTAAAAACCAAATAACTGGAATCACTACTTTCCTGAAAATTAGAACAGACATGTTGCACAAAAAAACTTATAGCAATCTAAGAAATCTAATTAATTTTAACTTTGTATATTGCACATTTTACTCAAACCTGAGAAAGTCTAAAAAATGCTAAGCTACAATTAGGGACTTATTAGGAAGCTGTCGAACTTTCTGGTTCTTTGAGAATGCCGTGGCAGTTGAGTAAGGAATTGACTAGTATAATGGAGGAAAATAGTACAGCATGGTGCAGGTATAGACTGCTGAAAAGCTCTGAAGCATATGTGTGGTTTAGTCAAAAAGTTATAATAGACTTGCATATAAACTAAATACACATTCACACAAAATGCACAACTTGAGCAGTAATTCATTTGTCACCATAAAAGCAGTTCTAGAACTGTTTCTATGTGGATAGCACAGAAAACACCTTGAGATGCATCAATAACCGCTTGTTTCCTGCAGAAGTAACATCCTCGTAAATGCTTCCATTTTCCAGAAAATAAAATATATGGTTAAGGGGTCAGGTGGGTAAAGGGGATGTAATGCAGCCCGGGTATTCAGGTGGGTAAAGGGGATGTAATGAGTTCCTGTTGCATGAGATAGGTGAAATGCAAGTGCATTGTCATGCAGCAGCTTCCAATGTTGTTTTTGCTGACACCATTCTGGGTGCTTTTGCTGAAATGCCTATACATATCTCCTTTTTCATAGGTGGTACCTTGAGGAATAAATTCATAATGCCAATACCATTTGTAGTCTTTGATCTTCTCTGGCTTAAAATCTCTCTACCTCATTGTGACAAATTCATCTGTTGTCTCTACCGTTCTCCCAACTCCACTAATCACTTGGAGCTCTTTCACTTCCTCTCTTTGCAACTTGACTTTCTCCAGTCCAACTTTCCTAACAGGGAGGTAATTTTCCTTGGTGATTTTAACGTTCACAACTCCAGCTGGCTTCTGTTTTCTAGTCATACCGACCCAGCAGGTCGAGATGCTGAAGCTTTTGCAATTACTAATGACCTAGCACAGATTGTTCATTTACCTACAAGAATACCGGACAATCCTAATCATACAGCCAATACAAACAACCCTTCTAAGTACGCGGTTGAAGTGAGAGGTCCTTTAGGCACTTCAGATCACAACTTGGTGATTCTCTTTCCAATGGAACCTTTATCTCATGGGTATTCCCAACCTCGTATTGTTTGGCATTACAAGAATGCAAAATGGGATGACCTGCGAGACTTCTTTTCCTTGGTCTGATTACTGTTTCAAAACTTCTGATGTCAACGTTTGCTCAGATCGTGTCAGTGAAATTATTCTTGCAGGAATGGAATCCTTTATCCCACACTCCACTTTAAAATCTCGTCCCTTATCTAAACCTTGGTTTTCCAATAAATGTGCTAAGGCTGTCCAAGAGAAGAATGTTGCATATCGTAATTGGCTTGTTTCTAATTCTTCAGTTTCATTTTCTTCCTATACCAAAGCTCGCAACAATTGTAAAGCAGTTATTAATCAGTCCAAACTAGAGTTTGAACAGGCTAAGAGTAGAAAACTTGCTTCTTGCCCTAATGGTAGCCGAGCATTCTGGTTTCTTGCCAAAGCTATTGGCCGCAACTTTTGCCCATCTTTGCTCCCACCTCTGTCCAAACCAGATGGTTCTGTTGTCACTTCAGCTAAGGATAAAGCTGACCTGCTAGCATCCCATTTTTCTTCCAGCTCTTGTATTAATGATCTTGGTAAAACACCTCCCACCATTCCTAACACGCTCCATTCAATGCCTCCTGTGGTCTTCCGTCAAAAGATATCAGAAGGATTTTGATGAATCTTGATGCTAAGAAAGCTCCAGGTCCTGATGGTATTTCTCCAGTTGTTCTCAAAACCTGTGCTTCTGAACTTACTCCTATTCTTTGCCGCCTTTTTTCACTTTCTTATTCCAAAGGTGTTTTTCCTTCTGCTTGGAAATTTGCTCATATCCAGCCCGTTCCTAAAAAGGGTGACAAATCCCTCCCATCCAATTATCGTCCCATTGCAATTACTTCTACTCTTTCTAAAGTAATGGAGAAATCAATTAACCACCAACTCTTAAACTACCTAGAAACCTTCCGTCTGATCAACGATCGCCAGTATGGATTCCGTCAGTGTCGATCCACTGGTGATATTCTGGCTTATGTTACCCATTTATGGACTAATTCAATGGAAAGGTTCGGTGAAACACAAGTAGTTGCTCTTGACATCTCAAAGGCCTTTGATCGTGTTTGGCATAAAGGTCTTCTAAACAAGCTTCCATCTTATGGTTTGCCAACTGTTTTTAGTAATTGGTTATCCAGTTTTCTCTCTGATCGCTCACTGAGGGTGATGGTAGATGGCTCTCTGTCTTCTAACTTCTCTACTAATACCGCTCTCCTCCAAGGTTCAGTTCTTTCCCCCCACTCTTTTCCTCTTGTATATCAATGACCTTCTTCCATTGACTGGAAATCCTATCCATAGTTTTGCCAATGATAGCACATTGCATTCAACTTTCCATTTTGAGAAACCTTGTCCTGCTCAATCAGCTTCAAGTTCTCGAAAATCTGCTGCCAATTCCTTAAATGCCAATCTTCAGGTAATTTTCCAGTGGGGCAAAGACAACTTAGTTGATTTCAACCCTTCTAAAACGCAGTCTTGTCTTATATCTTGCGAAAAGGATTCTTCTGCTCCTATGGTTATCTTTAGTGACACTCAGATTTCTAGGCAAAATGATATATCTCTTTTGGGGATTACCCTGACTTCTATTCTCTCTTGGCACAAGCACATTACAAATATTGCTTCCTCTGCATCTAAAAAACTTGGTTTTCTCTTTTGCTCTCGGCGTTACTTTTCTTCCAAACAGCTGCTCGCTCTGTATAAATCGCAAATCCGCCCTGCCATGGAATATTGTTCCCACATCTGGGGTGGTGCCCCCAAAACCTCTCTCAAGCTTCTTAATTCCATTCAGAAGAGGGCAGTTAAGTTAATTAATGAATCATCTCTAACAGAGTCTCTCCACTCGCTTTCTCATAGACGCACAGTTTCTGCTGCATGCCTCTTCTACAGATACTTCCATGGGCACTGTTCTTCTGAATTGGCTTCTATAATTCCCGCTCTCTCTTTCAAAACAGCCCGAACACGTGTCGCCACCAGCCAACATCCATTTACTGTCCAACTTCAAACCCGCAGAACCAACTTTTCATCTTCCTCATTTATTCATTCAACTGCCGTTTTCTGGAACAACTTTCCTTCATACGTATTTCCTGAAAATTATAATCTACAGAAGTTCAAGTCCAATATCAACAAATATATTCTTTCGTCTTCTCAACCTCCTACCCAAGCACGGTACTAAGTACTATAGGTTCTAATACCTCTTGTGTTTGGGGTTCACATAAAAAAAAAAAAAAAGTCAAAATTTTTAATGTCACTTTGTCTTTTAACATCTTAAGCCAAAATTTTTTCAATTGTGATAAATATTTCCAAGTCAATATTCATACTTTGATCTTGCTTCAATGGCAACTGTTAACCAATGTTAACATCTTTAAAATACAACAAATTTTCTATATCAAGATCTTTTGGCGTTTAATAATAAATCTTTACATATTTCACAATTGTTGCTCTTTAAAATTCTGGCTGGGTAACCCGAGACATATGCCAATATATTTTCATCATATATGTCCAAATTTATCCATATCCTCACAATACCTGGTCGATTCTGACTCTTTCATTTTGTCAGTGAGACTTTGGCTATGACTTGACTTAATTCAGAAACTCAGTATTTGGTCGAGCAAATCTGATAAGGTTTTCCCTTTCAGTGCTTGTAAAACACCAATAAAAATGGGATCCACACAGTGGAGCATTATTATATACTAATGAAGCATACTTATCTTGATGTTGAATACTATCATATTTACCAACTGCTTTCAGCCTGTCAGTAAGCCTGCAAAAATAAAACAAAAAGTCAAAACTAGGGATGATAAAAAAAAAAAAAGTGCCGGAATGGCATATTCATAGAACTGCACATTTTGGAAGGGAAGAGTGAACTCCCATCCGTACCATGTCGTTATATCTATAAATTTATATAATTTAATTATTCCATAAACTTCGATTAATATCAATACACTATTCATATTAATTCATGTAATAAGTTATGAATTAGCTGTTCATTAAACATTTCATTAAAGATTTCCTGGTTCTATCAATTATGAAAAATTACCTTAAATGTTCTTTCGGAAATTGGTACAATCACACTCCAGATTTATCGCACACGAAACACTTATTTCTGTGCATGATATCGGCAGATTATTATAATAATAGTAGAAAAAAAATACACAAATAATTATAATAGTAAAAAAAAAGCTATGTAAAACAAAATTTCTATGCTCAACAAACACTATTCTACTTGAAAGACAGTAGCAACTTTATTAGCGTTGGGCATGCGCGTTACTTGTGGGTTTTGATGCCCACGTAGTTTCATGTTCTTAAATTGAGGGCATTGGGAGTAATTGAGCAAGTGTCCACTCTGTATCTTACTACTCTATGGTGTTTCCTGCATAAAGATTAAATAAAATGTTATACTGTGTACACTGCTTGTTTAAATTGGCCTAGCCAAAAGGAAAGTATGCTTTGGGCTCTGGATATCTGGTGTAACAGATATCAATGTAGATAAGAAATGATATTAATTCAGCAGTATTTACTTGCAACAATGCAGTGCATATTAATGAACAAGCGGCAAGATGCAAGCATGAACAGTTGACATGGTAGCACCTCTTACGACTATGCAGGTCAAGGAAGCATGTCCACTTCACCTAAGCCAGGCGCCTCCGCAGCCAGGTGGGAAGGAGCAGCAGTGCGTAGCACACGCTTCTTGATTACACCGGGGTTCGAGCCCGTCACTACCAAATACGGAGGATGCGGAAAGGTTAAGGAATGACCACCGCATATCCTGGAGCAATATGGCCTTAGTTGCTAATGCTACTATAAACCAAAACAACAACAACAATTCACCTAAGCCCTGCCAGGATTGACAGCAGTATATGAAAGCCAAAAACATTTGGGGAGGAGTGTAGACAGGAGATAAAAAATGTCCTAGGATGGCTTCAAATAATGGCTTGCTGTCAATGACATACTAAATCCCTTTCAGGTAGCACAATAGTTATCACTACCCTTCCACACCAGGTGAAAAAGGCCCGTGTCTGATTTATGTCAATGATATGAGTAATTTTATAGGCTTTTTTTCACAATATGGCTGAATTAGTTGGTCTCAGGCTAGGATCACGTGATGTTTTCCACCTGGAAACTCATGTTTCTATCCATCAAACAAGCACTCTCACACATGATATTCCAAACATCATGTGTGTGAGTGATATTACATTAAAAACATGATATTGCATTACAAACATAATATATTGATATCTTTCACAAATATTTTCAATGAAGATATATTATTCCTAATTAACACTTTTCTGTGTTGTTTTAGGTGCATCATATATGTGATGTTGGTAAATTGTGTTTTCTGTGATCGATTTGCTTCTCTTTTTTGCTGGATAAAAAACCAGTTTACAGGCGGGAAAAACCATGCTACTCTTGCTTGAAACTGAATAACTCAGCCAAGTTGTGAAAAAGGCTCATAAAGGTTCCTTTCATCATGGACAGCATTTGAACTGTGGTCTTTTCCACCCAATGGGGGAGGACTATGATTTTACCAACTGTGCTGCCCATGAGGACTTTGTTCCCTGTAGATTGGTTCAATAACATAAGGAGAAAATGTGAGGTTATGCCAACGGCCCAAGAATGGCTAAATGTACCTGTATTAAAATAGTTTTTCCTAAAGAATTGTCAGTGTACAAAAATGTTAAATTGTTTCTATGCAAAAAATAGTTTGTAGGATAACCCCACTGTTATCTGAATGGCTATGTTAACAAGCAGAAAATGCATATATGGACCACAGAAAACCTTCATGAAATAATCAACTCAGTTATGCATCTAGAAATGCACAGTATAGTGTGCTGTTTCAACTTGCTGTATCATTGAGATATCATTATCATTAATGTCACTATCATTAACAATTTATTCCCTTCCTCCAAAGCAAGGGTTTTCAATCTGTGTTCTATCGTACCTTAGGAGAGTTCTCCAAAGGGAGCTCAGGAATTCACAAATGTTTTGCTTTTGATTTTTTTTTAAATTGTACATATTTATATTGTTTTCAAATACAGTATATAGGAGTGCCACAAAAAAAAAAATTTGATTGATAGAAGGGTTCCATTACCCAAAAACAGTTAAAAAGCACTGTTCAAGGCATGGTCAGCGTAATAAGCTATGATCATCCTATTAGAAAAGAAAAGGTTGTCTTAACTCAACCTTTTTTAACAGGATGAGACTTGACCACCTACAGCAAATGCAATTTCTTAGTAGGCATATTTGTACATTCAAGATTTTTAATAAATTTCTTGCATGTTGCTGATATCATAAGTATATTTAAATTGTGTATTGTATGACTCTTTGCCTGTTTTTTCTGTAATTTCCTGCTGAATTTACAGGAAAAGGGGAGGAACTGCAACCTTACCAAAGGTACTCTGTCGGTGTGAAGAAAGCAGATAATTTTTGCCATCTTGACTGGCAGAAATTCTGCATGGTATGCAGCAATCATTCATACCCATCCATATGCTACTCTAGTCCCCACTAGGGTTGGATATGGATGGGAGGTGTTCATTCTACTCTCCAGATCTTAATTCATGCAATTCCTTTTTATAGAGCTTTCTTTTTTCTTTGACATTCTGAAGTCTGTTTAGCACAAAGTTCCAAAGCTTAAGCATGAATGTTTAGCAGCTGTGAACAGCATGAGTAAAACTCTGACCTTTAATCTTTCCAAAGATGATTATGGATGTTAATGATGCACATAATCAATGTTTTCATGTGATTTCTGCTATACTAAGGCTTCTTGAATTCAGAGATGGAAAAGCCTTTGATGTCCCTATTCCCAAACATGTATTGGGACATTCCAGCCCTCAGAAGTATCTATTAATTCTAGAGCTGAATGCAGTACTGCTTAAAAGTACAATATAAAGAACACACATACTCAATGACAGTTAAATGAAACAACAAAGGAAACAGCTCCCTTTGCAGGAGCCAAGGTGTAATAGTAGGTTGTGACATAGTGGAGGAGGATATATCCATTTGGCAGATACTCGAGTGGGACAACTAAAATTGACTGTTGGGAACTTAGCATGTCAATAGAAGATAGGTGATATAATCAATCACCTATAGTCACATAAACCACCATTAATGGTCTCAGAGCATGTTGATAGCCAAAATGAATAGAGAGATGAAATCCCAAAGACTCCCTTAATGAGCTGACTTGAGAAATGCTTGACAGAACTGGGATAAGGGGACATACACCCAATATAAAAAAACTACACAATGAGTTACCACAGTTCCTTATAAATTGAAGGCATCTCCCAGCTGTGCATATCACGTTATTCTCATGCTGTGAATTACATATGACAGTGGCAGAACATGATGTGGAATGATGAATTGTACTATGCAGTCCATCAAGAAGTGGCCCTTGGAGGCTGACAGCACTAGTGGGAAAGCAGACTCTGGTTCAATAGTGAAGAAAATGTGCATGAGGAGGCAATAAATAGATGGAAAAATAAATATACTTAAAGACAAAGTATGTCACATACTATATAAAATTATAACACACCAATGTCACATACAGTTTAAATTGTAAAACCTGCAGTAGTAGCCAAGGGGGGGGGGAAAGTAGTATCACACAAATAAATCAGCTGGTTACATCAGGTAACTATGCTGGCCAGAGAATGGGACTTCCACAGCCAATCAAAGCAATGAAAACATTTTGTACAGGTATGCTTACACTTGTTTAAAGATTATCTTGCAACCAAGGCATAGGATACTGCTATAGTAGTGGGGAAACCCCCATTACTATTTGCTCTAAGAACAAAACAAAACAAAACAAAAAAAAAAGAAGTCCATACACTTTCCTCTTACTAACTGCATTATTTTTGGTACAGTCATATTTGTGAGTTTAGTGGTTTAGGATCCTGATGTGTTTGTTAGCTTTAGATGTACTCAGCACATACTTCTGCTCAATTTATTATGTTTTATAGATTTTATATTATGTTATTCACAGGGCTTAACTAATATGGTTGCCACAGTTACTAAGAAAGGTGGCTTGACAACCAGTATTTTAAAGGCCAGTCCAGCGGCTGTAGGCTGAACTGCCAACTCTTCGTTTTATGATTTTTTTTATTGTTTTATTGGTGTGACATAAGCATTGGGAGATCAAAATTGAGAGTAGGAGTGTGCTATAGGCCTAATGACTCTGATGAGTATAATAAGATATTGTACAGGGAAATAGAGTGGGCCAGTAAATCAGAGAGTCTTATAATGGGGGATTTTAATTTCCCAGATATTGATTGGAATTTGTGGATTGGTCACTCACACACTAGCAAAGCTTTTGTGGATTTATTGGATGATTGTTTTCTACATCAGCATGTTTGGGAGGCAACTAGAGGGAGTAATACTCTTGATTTGATTATCAGTAGTGATTCTTCATGCATTAAGAATCTGCAGATAAAGGAACCACTAGGTGGCAGTGATCACAGTGTGCTGAAGTGGGATTTACTCAAAGAGGTAACTACCATCAAGGGAAAAGGGAAGGGTTACTGCTGTCATAAAGGTGACTATGATGGTCTGAGACAGTATTTAAATTCTATACAGTGGGACCAACTGATGATGTTACCAACAGCAAATTCAAAATGGGAAGCATTCAAAGAACTTATCTTGGAAGCTACTAGGCTTTACATACAACTAAGAAATATTGTTCAAGGTTTAGGCCTAAATGGATGTCAGATGAACTAATGAGACATATGGCAGAGAAGAAAAATGCATGGGATACATATAAATTAACACATGACACAGAAGCCTATGATAGATATAAGTTGATCTGTAACCAAGTTACAAATGAGGTTAGGCAGGTGAAGGCAGATTACGAGAAATCTTTGGCAAGGGATGCAAAGAGTTCTTTACTTATGTAAACTCTAGAAGGAAGGGGATGAATCAGATTGGTCCACTTGATATCGATGGTTCTACTGTTGATGATCCTGCTCAGGTAGCTAACAAACTAAATGAATATTTTGCATCGACATTCACACATGAGGAGTTATTCAGCGATGGGAATGCAAGAGGTGTATGCAATTCTGGCAGTAAGCTAGATAATCTTGTAATAACTTAGAGTAAAGTGAAGGAGAAATTATTGAAGATAAATACAAGAAAGGCACCTGTGGTGGATGGGATCTATCCAGTTATATTAAAGGAGGCAGCAAAGGAAGTAAGCAAACCCTTAGCCATAATTATGAGAGCTTCCTTAGACTCAGGGGAGGTACCCATAGACTGGAGATGTGCAAATGTGAGCCCAATTCACAAAGTAGGATCAAAGTAATTTGTGCTGACACAAGTAATTATAGACCTGTGAAGTTAACTTCTGTTCCAGAAAAATTAATGGAGGCACTGGTTAAAGAAGCACTGCAGTATCATCCTAGACAAGACTTCAGTTATAGCTTGGACACAGCATGGTTTTGTTAGAGGGAAGTCTTGCCTGACCAATTTGATTGGATACTATGATGCAGTTACAAAAGAACTGGATGCAGGGAATAACTTTGATATTATATACTTGGATCTTAGAAAGGCTTTTGATACTGTTGTACATGGAAGACTGCTGCACAAATTGGAGCAGTGTGGCATTGGAGGAAAATTGCTGCTATGGATAAAGGGGTGGTTGAGGGGGAGAAGACAGAGTGGTAATCAATGGACACTGCTCATCGTGGACTAATGTTATTAGAGGACTCCTTCAGGGTTCAGTGTTGGGTCCATTGTTTTCTGTATTTATAAATAATATTGATTATGGTATATCAAGCTTAATGTCCAAGTTTGTAGACGATACAAAGGTTGGCAGGGTTGTTAAGGACACTACTGATGCTATGCTGCTGCAACAGGATCTGGAAAGGTTGAGCAGATGGGCTGAGAGGTGGCAAATGAAGAGGTGGGAAACAGCAACCCCAGAGCAATGTATCAACTCTGTGGTACTATACTGACAGCGGTAGAGAATGAAAAGGACCTTGGGGTAATTGTGCAGGCAGATATGAAGTTCTCTGAGCAGTGCAGATGGGCTGCAAGAGTAGCTCATGGTGTCTTGTCAATGATATACAGGAATTTTTCTAGCACGGATAAGGAGGTGATTATTCCCTTATATAAGGCAATGGTCAGGCCACACCTAGAGTACTGTATACAGGTCTGGAGGCCTCATTTCAAGAAGGATGTAGAGCTGCAGGAACTAGTACACAGAAGGGCAACAAGATTAGTGAATGGAACAAAGGGTTGCTCTTACGAAGAAAGGCTTAAGTTTTGCAAATTACAGTGTCTGGAGACTAGGCACCGGCAAGGTGTATAATGCCTTGAGTGGTTTGAGCATACTCAATGCTGATGGGATTCTTTCTCTTGCTCAGAATAATCACCTGAGAGGGCATAAATTCAAATTGAGGAAAGATAGATGTGCAGAAATTTGCCTTTAGCCAGTGGGTAGTTGGTTGACAGACTTCCATCCCTTATCGTGGAAGTTGATAGCCTAAATAAATTTAAGGCTCAGCTGGACAGATATTTCCAACGAACAGAAGGTGAAGTGGAAGTTTTTTTTTTTTTTGACCGATGCTCCATAAGCTTGCTTTCTTGCATCATATGCCTCTACTAATGCTAATGACTGCTGTAGCCTTTAAGTTGCAAAGATGTGACTTTTGATAAGGGTTTTTTTTTTTTTAAGAAAACCCCAAACATGAGGTATTATATATAACCTATAGTACTTTGTACCATGCATGGGTTGGAGGTTGAGAAGATGAAAGAAGATATTAATACGTATGAAGGAAGGTTATTCCAGAAAATGGCAGTTGAATGAATAAACGAGGAAGATAAAAAATTGGTTCTGTGTGTTTGAAGTTGGACAGTAAATGGATGTTGGCAGCATGTGTTTGGACTGTTTTGAAAGAGAGAGCGGGAATTATAGAAGCCAATTCAGAAGAACAGTGCCCATGGAAGTATCTGTAGAAGGCATGCAGCAGAAACTGTACATCTATGAGACAGAGAGTGGAGAGACCCTGTACTTAGAAGGGTTGTTTGTGAGAAAATGATCAGGCATGTTGGCTGTATGGTTAGGATTGTCTAGTATTCTAGTAAGTAAATGAACAATCTGTGCGAGGTCATTAGTAATTGCAAAAGCCTCAGCATCTCAACCAGCTGGGTCCATGTGACTAGAAAATGGAAGCCAGCTGGAGTTGTGAACATCACCAAGGAAAATTACCTCACTGTTAGGAAAGTTGGACTGCAGAAATTCAAGTTGCAAAGAGGAAGTCAAAGAGCTCCAAGTGATTAGTGAAGTTGGGAGAACGGTAGAGACAACAGATGAATTTGACACAATGAGGTAGAGAGATTTAAACCAGAGAAAATCGAAAAGAGGAGATTCCAAATTACCAAGTCTCTGACAGAGAATATTGGAACGGACATATGCACAAGTACCACCTTTCTTTATAATCATACAGCAAATAATCTGGACAACTGAGATGAGCAGTGGTTGAATCTGATTACTGAGATTCTGTCAGAAAAAGCACATTGGGTTTGGCTGTAAGTGGAAATGGACATCATTGAGATTAGAACTGAGACATATATTTGTGAAACAAGGAGTGTTTTGGTGGTTTAGATATTTTTGCAGATAAGTTTACTCTATTAGTTTGACAATTCATTTTTTATTCAGTAGTAAAAAAGTGCTGGGGGAGAGGGACATGCTGTATGAAATAATGAAATTTTTGGATACGGCGTACACACAGTAAGAATATACCCAGATCCTTGACATAATGTAGCCTCGACAATTTCCCCCGCATACACACTACTCGGACTCCCTCCAGTCACTATCTGGCAGAGTAGAGGCAGCAAGGTTATACACTAGCTGATCCGGAAGACTCTTAGAGAGTTACCAATAGGTTCGGTTCGTACTAACTAGCAGCTGGCCTGACGGCAGGTTCGTACTAACTAGCAGCTGGCCTGACGGCAGGTTCGTACTAACTAGCAGCTGGCCTGCGAACACTGTTTTAGAGCTGTACCCTTTAAATGTAAGGAAGTTTGGATCTCACCATGGTGTTCATCATAACCTCAAAAGACATAAATCATACTGCATGATAGAAGAGATGGGAAGTGTTGACTGGAACAGTGCTGGAGACTAAACATGGGTTCCACCACTTTAAGCCTCCAATAAGCAAAGTGGTGATATTACACCAGTTGATGAGAGTCACCTACACAGAGGGGCGGCATTCCTCCAAGAAGTGTGGGCGGCACACCTCGACCCCTGCTTACGTTGATTCGTGCCTGTGCACACTGTGGTAACCCACAGCGTGCTTGCACATGGGGTGGGGTTATACAATTACTAACAGTTCCACCATCGTGAAGGTGCAAGCAGAGGATTTGGCTGTCACAGACCATCCAGACTTCCGAAATTGGTTCCACTTGACTTAATCATCATCTGAATATCAGTTCCATCAGCATTTTAGACTCCCAGGTAGCAAGCACAGCTTGTCTGGCGAATCTGAGAGAATGCCTGCAACAGCCTCAAGAACCAGACAAGATACAAGGAGATGGACCATTAGTAAGGATGGTAAACTATTGGCAGCATTATTTTATGGAATCTTATTAGTTGATTGATAAAGAAAATAGCTCAGTCAATCATATCTGGCTTTTGTTAAGATAGCTCAAGAATTAAAGTTACCTGGAGAGCATTTTGTAATTAATTTTTTATTCAACATTGAAAACATTTTGTCCTTTTTTAACTGATCACAGGAAAAATAAAATATTCAACAGTTCATTCATGAAAACATACCATTTCATTTCATGGAGCTTTATTTGTTGGCTCCCCAAAGCACAACCTTTGTTTATAGTACAGAAGTTATGGTTTATCGTGTATACTGGCTGTAGCAGTGTGTGTTTAGGCTAATTTGCATGTTGTGTGGGCAGAAAACCCAAGAATAATCCTGTATGGAAAATCCTTATTTCGTGCACTTGAGATGGGCTAACTGCAGCCCAAACCAAAAAGGGTTTTCAGAATTTCTTTGATCTTCAATATGATTTAAACTCAGACATTTCCAAATAATAAACACAAGGAAGGCGATATTCAGCCTTAAGTATGATGCAGCCAAGCAGTATGATGTTCAGCCTTAATGTAGGCAGCTTATAGTTCCCCTGTATGTAAATTGCACACATTTACAAAACAGTAGTTACAAAAACACCCGCATAAATTTCAGTAATACTTATTAACATACAATGTACTTTTAATACTTTAGTGAATGATAAATGTGTTAACAAGAAGAGTATAATTTAACAAGGTTTATAGCCATATTGTAAATTGTACCTTTAAAATGTTTTTTTTTTGTTTTGCATTTACCTGTACAATTATACTTGCAATTACATTCTTTACACACTGAGTATATCTTGTGGTAATCTTCATAACAAATGTTTCCTCGTATCTTAACCCATTAAAGTGTCAAGATGCACTGATTGGAAAACATTGATATAGATCAGGGGATGAGAATCAGCAGCTCCAGACACACAAAACCACAGGTTCTCATTCCATATGGAAGTGAAATAAAAATAGATATTTTCACTCAATTATTGACATAATTAAGCACAAAATTATCATAAGCAGCTATCTGCTGTTGAGTTATTTGTTGTGTTTTATTTCATTTTGAACAATCCTGTATAAAAACATTTTCGTAATTTGCAACATGCAAATCTTAATCATCCTTAACCATCTGTTATGGTAGTATACTTAATACTTTAACAGAGAGTATACCCAATTCCTCCCATTTTGTGTAGTCTTATTTAGAACTAATTCTTTTTTTGTGATGTCTTAAGATTTCCTACCAATGATACTTAAAATTTGGGAGAGATTTTTGATGTTGAATGTCATTTTAAGTAAATGCAGAGTGAATTGAAAAAACTTCTACATACACATTGACTAATTGATCTGGCAGCAAAAAAAAAATATTTATTAGCCAGCAGTTTTGTTTCAATACACTTTTCAACAGACAATGATCAAATTCAATGAGGTATTAATTCAAGTGATAATATAAAAATAAGTATGATAAAGGGATAAAATATTTCTCTCCTAAAAAAAATATACTTCTTATACAAACATATTTTGATTATCATTTTATTATGAATTGAATGCATTAGTAAACAGTAAACTTTTTATTGAAAAAAATTAAATGATCTTGTTTATTTTATGTAAAAATACTCTCATGTTATTCTTTTAAAAATACAGTATGCACCAAAATATAATAAAATTCAATGTTCCAAGCGACAAAACTTTGTGTATGAAACAGTTTAAAAGCTATCATTTTTAATTAGATATATTGTTTCATATTACAGATGTAGCACACTTTATATCAAATATATGAAGAGTATGCCACATCATTCATACCTTGGATGTTTACAGAAATGTTCACTCAGAAAAGTACCTGATGGCTGACTCAATTTGAAAATGGCAATGACTTTAGTTTTCAAAATTATTTCCAGATACTTCTTTATAATGGACATGTTAATGTTTAGTTTTACAGGACTCCGCTTTGCTGAAGATGATGACAGAGACCATTAACAGCTAATCAACGTTATTTAAAAATGGCATTTATTTTAGATGTTAGATTCCCTATGCTCTCATGATGTAGAATTTTCTAGGTAATTATTTCATTATTCCATGATCACTTCATTTTTGGAACTTAAGATTTTCCACACCCTCTCTTTCAAGCTCTATCATCACTTGATGTCTAATCTGTAGAGCATACCATTTCTTGAACTATCCAAAAAATTTAAATAAAGCATCAAGCTAAGGAACTTAAGTTTTTTTAACTGTTGTTAAGGATTATTATTCTGCAAAATGTTTATTATAAAGTAAGTAGATTCAAGCTGTCCTGAGAGTCATGGTTAACATGTGGAGTGGTAAATAGTATAAAATTTCTTCAGTTTCAAGTTGTTTCCTCAATACTTTCTAATTACTTTTAATAAATACTTTCAGTGAATGTGGAAAATTTTTAATATACTTTACTTTGGTACATACTGTAGTTCATAAAAAATTTTTAAGATCATTATTCATTTTACACATTCCTTGTTCAATAACATTCAATGCTCAGTGGAATTGTTATAAACCTTTGTGGAGTATGCAGGGCTCATATTATATGCAAGGAAATTTAGTTTTCATGGAAGAACGCATTTTAACGGAAGAAAGATGTTAAATCAAAAATCTGTTTTAAGTAATCTCCTGGCAGTTGTGTAAAATAATCATATACAAGATACTACCTTTAAAATGAGGTAGTATTACCACTTTTGAGGACCTTATTCAATAGTGCTTTTTTTTTTTTTTATTCCTTTAAGAGAAATAGTGGTAAAAAATTACCTTGGAGAGAACAGTGTGCTATTCCTCAGTTAGCAGAATGATTTTCAAGCAACAGATTAAATAATGTCATTCTAAAGCTAGCCTGCAAAGCATTAGCTTTACTTTTTAATTATTAATTTTTTTCAATCTATTTTAGTTGTGTTTTTCACAAGAAAAAAATTCTTGTTTTGTTGTCTGTTATGTTATAAGTACAAATTCTTACATAGAAACAAATTTTATAATACTGCCAACTTAATAGTACAGTTCTGTGGTTTTTTTTTTTTTTTTTGCTTCTGATGCCAGTAATCTTCTGCATGTGCATAAGTATTAGATCTAACAGTGAAAAGTTGTTAGATCTGAAAGAATATCTCATATTTGTAGGTATAGTTTTTTATTATTAATTTTTATTTGTTGTCCACTGAGGAAGTGTAGCAGGATCATTGCTACAATGTGAATTTTGTTGCTGTTCTATTATTGCTATATGCTACATAATGTAATAGGAAAAATAGGGAGAAATGTAGATTTGATAAATCATTAAATATCCTGTGAGCTCTGTGTTGCTATTAATCATTCATGTCTTCATTCCATAAGAATAGATCTAAAGGTAATTAAGTATTGATTTAATGTTTTTATTACTAGCAGAATTTCTAAATATACTTTTATATTGCATAGAATGCTTCAAATGTAGAGCATTATATAATCAGAAATTGCTTTTACTCAGGAAATGCCTTTTGTAAAAACTGATCCAGTACAAAAGGAAATGCCTTTTGTAAAAATTGCTCCATGAATTATTACAGAAATAATTGTATATTTAAAATTTAATGATTCAGTAGATATAACACAACAGAATAATCCACATTAGACATAGAAAGCTGTTCAGAAGTCCATTATGGAAAGAGTGTCTTTCAGATCTTAATTACAACTTGTTATAAGAAATAAATTAAATGAAGCATTAATTAATAAAATAATGTAATCAGATGGAGTTAAACAACAGGAATGAAATCTTTCTCAATTTCATATTATATAATTAGCTAATTTAAATTCATTTAAACCACAAGTGTAACAAATATTAAATAACTTAAATATTTCTTTTTTGGCTAAATTCCATGAATGAAAGTTATAATTTGAGCTATGTAGACAAACTAATTTAATCCACTGAGCACTGTTAACAGGTCGTAATGTGAACAAGTTTAATGCAATACAGGAAGAGAAAGATATTCTGCCTATTGATATAGAATATCTGAATGAATAATCCCTTTTTAAATGTATTACAGAAAGCATAATGAGGTGGAATAATTAAATCAAGACATTACATAATGATTATAAAAATGAAGCATGCCAGATTTATATATAATGTTCTCACCACATGTGTAAAGTGCTACTGAATTATTTACAGTGTACAGTTATCACAAATATATATAGAAGGTTTATTATCTATTATTAACAGCAGAATAACAGTTTTAAAATTTTGATTGTACATCACTTTTGGAAGCCTTAATTACACATTCATTGCTTGAAACCACAATAATGCAAGTTGAAATGTTCTTTTTTTTAGTTAGCCAGCATGTATACACCAAGTCCAATAACATGTAAAAACACATTACAACATCATATGCTATGCTGTAATTTTACCTGGATTTGGCATGTATATGTATGAGTATACTTTTTTCTTGGATGAGAAAAGTGTTTGGGAAATTTGATTTAAAAGAGGTGTATGAAGAATATTATAATGGTCACTTTCAATACAGATTATCAAAAACAAAAAGTGGCTATTAACTACCCAAATGGCCAATGGTGCCATGACCCAACGTTAAGATTAAACACATCTAGAATTCTTCAAACAGTTGTTCATAATTTAGCTTTATCTGACTGCTTTTTCTGTATGTTTTTTTTCTTTTTTTTTTTTTAAATACAAACTGAGTATTTTTTTTTTATACATCTTACATTTTTCACACAATACACTTTTTTTTTTTTTTACCGACTATAAACAAAACATGAATTAAACACGTTTTTCTGGTCTAATCACTCCAAAACCTTGTGGAATGATGTCTACAGAGGAATTGAAAATACAGAGTTCTCTTGTTCAATTCAAGACAATTTAACAATTTTTGCTAAGTAAACAAGCATTAAGATGTTTAAACAAGCATTATGATAGTTTTAAGATTTTTATATCACAACCTTCAAAACAGAACTTCTAATAAATAAATAAATGATTGTATAGGCACTGAACGTTAAGTGGAAGTGTCAACTGACCTTTACTTCACTCATTTAATTTATGGATTTCTCAAATCACTGTATTTTCTCAATTTTGAGAAAATACAATAATATTCCCATTTTTTATTAATGTAAAGATATTAATGCTAAATGTAAAGATATTAATGCTAATTTATAGATAAGTAATATGTTCATACACTACCTGTTTAATTTTTTTATCATTATTGCTATTACATTATAGAATGATTAACTGTCAAAGTATGCTCCTGTTTGGCAGAGCCTTAAAATCACTAGTTTTAATATTACTTATCAAACAGGCAACTGCTCTTCAACTTAGTTGGCAAATGTTATGCAGCCATTCCTCTGAGGCTTGCTTATTTATGTATGAACAGCTTTTTTTCAACCATTAAGTACAAATGTGTCAGGCTGTTAGCTTCTATGATTTACAATAACAAAAAGCTAACAGCCTGACACATCTCAAATCATTCCATGGAGGGTGAAAAATATTCACCTTGTTTTAGTTACCTCCTCTTCTAACAGTGGTCTTCCTCAAATACCATGTTATTGTACTAACATTGGCTTCTTCAAACTCAGACCATCCAAAGGATGGCTTGGGTATATTTTATTTTTTGTATGATCTACTTCAATGGGATTGTTGGATGGACTATAAAGATATGAGGCAGCAAAATATTTAAAATTTTTGTATACATATAACTAACAGTTACTGGGCATCACCATCAGTTTTGTGTATACCTAAGTGTCTTATAAAAAATCCACAAGGGTTAAATGAATATTAAGTTATGCTATTTTAACTGTAATCAGTGGTGAAACAAAAATGTGTCAAAAGTGAAAAGGATTTCTGTTACTCTATATATTAGATTTTTCAAAAATTTACTCACTGAATGAGGAATTCCAACTGATTTAGTAATTTTGGGATTTTATTTTTAACTTTGCATCATTTGTAAACTCATGTGACTTTGTATTTTTGACAATGTGTATTTGGATATCAGCTATTTGTGTATTTCTTTTTATTTAAATGCAATAGAGGATACTTGTATTTTAAAATCAGAGTGTTGCTATTATAATCTCTGGAAATGGAAGTGAATTTTGTTGATAACATGAATATTCAAAAATTTAAAAGCATAAGATAATCATAGTTGCATTGGACATTCAGGTAGTTAAAACAGTATGGAACTATCAAAACATTTAAATTATATATAAATACATTGCATTTTCTATGTTTTGTGGATACTAGTAGAAGCAAAATAAGTATTTTATGACTATAGAGGACCAAAAATTTTATACCTTCCTGCTTTCACTGCCTTAATGCCTCTGGCAAACTTTTCTGCTTAAGTAATTATGGACCAACTTATGTTAAGAATCATCAGCTAACAACCACAATTTTCCAGATAAAGATTCAAATTTTAATTAGTAATAAGCAAACATGAAGCAAAGCTATCCTGCCACTCTTACAGCTTAATTTCTCATTGAGTAACAAAACTCTGCAATCAAGCCATAAAAGTTTGCTCAAGGCCATAATAAACAAAGAAAGCAGAAGATAGTTTTTTTATTGTTGTATTTCTGCATCCTGAATTTTCTCTCCATTTCAACCATATAAACAGGAGAGGGATGGTATGAGAGAAAATGGAGCTCCAACTTGTTAAGAAAATATTTTACTACAGAAGAGATTATTTTGTAAAATATACAAAAATGTGATTTGCTGAAAAGGCAGGAAAATATTTTTCCTAATACTTCATGTATGATATATATATATATATAAAAATTACCAATATTAGAAGGGAAAAGCAGTCTAAATTCCATATGAAAAGATGAAGTAATTCAAGTCTTATTGAAACTATCACTGTAATACATAAGGGTCTTCACTGGATACGTTTTAGGAAAGGCTAAAACTGTGCTCAAATTATCCACATAAATCAAAGATGTATCTAAGATTCTTAGAAATCTTCAATAATACTTTGTATAAAGAAAACTTATTGCTCGTATTTTAGCAATATTCCAGTATGGCAATTACTGGAATAAAGCCAACAGACTTAACAACAGGAGATCCATTAATAAGAAGTGACCAAACTAGAGCAATCAAATGTAAATGCAACACTGGCCAACTTTGCAGGATATACTGAAAATGTTATTGATTTAATAATCAAAGCAAGTTAGAGTTTCCCCACCCCTCCAATCCATAGAGATAATTTGGAAAATAGATTTCACCCTCTTACTGTTGTCATTTTGCTAGTATAATTTAAGACACAGCTATGAAAACAGCAGTTTTTGACAACAGCCAAAATTTTTAAAAATTATTTATTGTTATTATCATAATTTTATTACCAATTAGAATCAACTCCGTACAGGCTAACCAGCTAGGAGCAAGTATATATGCTGAAAAATTGCTGATTTTTCTAGTGCACATTACTGATTTTTAAAATGAATTTTTTAAAAAATAATATTAAAATAATTTATAATTATTTAAAAACACGAAACATTGTATCCTATTAAATAATTTTTAAACTATTTTAAATTATAAAAATTAATTCTGTCCTATTATAATTCAAATTAATTTATTAGAACTGATTTGAATTTTATCAATTCATATTCACTCAAAACATATTCAAGTTTTTATATTTGCATACTGTTAATTTCCTGACTTTTAGATATATCAACTGAGCACAGTTGGCATTACACGATGGAAAAGAAACAGTAAGCAATGCTAGGCATGAAACTTAAGATAGCCTCTCAGCAGAGAAAAAACTTCTTACAGAATAAATTTAGGAAAAGAAAATTTTTATAAAAAATTTCATTAAATTAGGCTAAATGAATCAAGGCAAACTCAAAGTTATGTATATACATACACACAAATATCTTTTTTTTTATGTGTTATTATGATACAATATATTTTATACACTTTGGAGAAATGAAAATATCAGAATTTGATTGACAACTGGTGTTTCTCACTTATTTCATCTGAAACTTGGAAGGAGAAGTGGAGATATATATATATATATTGCTAATATTGCAACATATTAAGAAATATGGTAAATTTTTATTTACATATCTTAAAAAAGTAAAGCTGAAAGGATATTCAAAACAAAATGTCATCCCAAATACTACCTCATCACAATTATAAAAGTATTCTCAAATTTCTTCTTGGCTAGTGAATACAAATAATGCTTCATTTCAACTTGCCTGAGATATTCATTATCTTCAAATAAGCACAGCCACCCATAAGTGGTAGACTAGGTTATTGCTTTTATGTTCCAAAACTACAACTACAAGCAGCACCATCAACAATGATAATTTAATCTTCTAAACTATAATCAATGCTTTTAATGGTTGAATAATAAGTTCTACATCACAAGAGAAGCAACCTTGGTTACAACTTAAGATTATTATCAATATAACAAAGTGCATGTATGAAAATAGATTTTAACATTGTTGCATTTGTGAAGTGGTGCTTTTCAATTTACAAACAGCTCAATCTTTTTTTTCCATAAAAAGAAAGTATGAAGATACTAATATATTTCTGCATTAATTACATTAATACAGGTAGAGAAATATTACAGGGAAAGAAGTGCATTGCATATGCAGCACATGATATTATGAAAACTGATTACATCAGTAAATATAAACTGTCATGGGTAAATTGTAATCACAAAAAACTTAAAGCATATCTGCTTTTAAAAAAAAGTTTTTTTTCTATGAAATGGAATACCTTAAATTTACAGAGTTTACCAAACATAAAGAAAGAAAGGAGAAATTTTGATTTCTTCAATCAATTCAAAATGCAGTGTATTAACTGTTAATTTACACAGGTCAATTGCTCCTTAAATTAACATGAAACAATTCTTAGTGGGCCTGATGAAAAACGCAATACGTTCTGAACTTATATGAGGTAGTGAGGTAGAGATGATATAAATTCTTTTACAAATAACTACTTTTCATATAGGAATATGTTATAATAAATTAGCAATCCACTGCTTATCTCCATAAAATTATCTCAATTCAACAAGAGCAACCTTTGAAGGTGTGCATAAAACTGTTCATCTGGGCATATTTAAATTTGAACAATTAGAATATTGCGTTATTGTGACAGTATCTGATGGTCTTTCAATATCCTTACTTGACATACAATAATATTCATGAAATTTAACTTGACATGTTTGTTCTTTAGCTATTTATTTTTCTTGGTGAGGACCAATAAGAAAAAACAATCACAATGATACTACCTAATCTAATTTCCCCAAACCAGCAGTGTTCCAAATTTCAGCTGCAAGGTATTACTCTCAATGGCAGAGACAATATGGCAAAATATATATTAACAGTTACTAAAACTAATCTTATTTATGACATTTAATTTTCTCTGCTTCCTTTTTTTTTCATTACTTTTGCTTGCAGGATTAATGTTACATTTTTAGACTTTTCGCTCTATTATTATTATCTGATTTTTGGCACCCTAAAACTAATGTGCATAACTTTGCAGCTACTTAAAATCAATACATTCCTTCCAGATTTAAATAAATCAAACTGTGATTATCATATCTTTTAACGCTTTTACTGAAAAACTGCTCCTTATATAGTATTTATAATAACCTCCACTTATAAGATTTTTTAGACAACTGAATTCTTTACTGAATTCAACTTAATTAGCATAAAGCAATTTAGCAGTGTCTTATCAGCGCATAGTAATTATTGAACATGTGCTGCATGTTACCTAAAAATTAACTTACAAGCTGTTTTAACAGCTTGTAAGTTAATTTTTGTTGTGAATTTAATTTAACAAATTAAATTCACTACACTACAATAATGAGATGTAATTTCAAACACTTTATAGGAAGAAACAACAAAAAAACACTGCTTTCCAGTACAATTTACCCATGACTATTAAAAAAAAAAACTAAATGTGATCATGTTTATTAATGTGAAGGCAGTTCAGTATAGTCTGGAAGGCACCATGCTATTTTGGTAATCAGTCTAGTCTTTTCATTTGTAAATAAATATGATGACCTATTCAAAGAAGCTCTAAAATGTTTAAGTAAAATGATCATAAACTGTAGCATTCTACACAAAGATGTATGATTGTCAGCTAATATAAGAGAAGACAATACAACTGTATGAAGTCATATGAATATCTAAACAAGATAAATAGAATTATGAGCCAATTACATAATGCAGAAGATTATCTCAAAGACTGTACACAGATGGCAGCTTCTTTGATGTAAGTTAATTTCTTACAAAAACAAAAAACACCATTTTGGCAGTGAGAGTTCTGCCCAATGTTTCTTCTAACTTGTTAGATACATCAAATCCAAATCTCTTTATCGGTTTCTTTGCAAGTATACATATATTATTTTTGTCTCTCTGATACATCTTTTATATATACATGCACATATCTTGACTAGATTTCTTAACAATCACAAAGAGTGAAATTAACAATAGCTTTTGAGGAACAATTAAAATATGCATTGCATTTTTTGTTTAATCTTTTACAGATTAAAATCAATATAAATATACATATATAATTATGTGCTTGTAAATAAACCTTAACAGGATAGTAAAAATATTAAAGGTAATATATACAGCAAATATAAAAACCTTTACACAGAAATTCATGCAACGTTCAATAAATAGCGGTGAAGAAATACAAACTGTAATGATGTTACTATATACATGGAGGGATAGGGGGGAAAGAAAACTTCACTTGATGTCACGTTATATGCACAGCAGCATATACTCATTAAAAAATGATTCACATGTTTCATTTTCTTTATTTGCAGTGATGACAATACAAGCTATAATTCACACACATATATATACACAAACACATAAGCTAGAATTAGAATGGGAGCAATATAAAAATATGTCCATCAGTGTGGCTTAGTAAATATATATATATAATATATATATTTTCACAGGTCCTTTTCACTGTATGAAAAATATTTAAAAAGTACATATAAAAATTGTTTCAAGAATGTCCGAATCAGTTTTAATACTACTCAGAAATAAATTTTATATTATTGTAGAAGCTATGCTGAAGAGAAAAATCCTTACTTTAAAACTATTAATTTATAAAATTACTGAAACAATTTCAACTGATAAAATCAGTCAATTTTGGTAATTTTCAATTCGTATTTTACAAAGTGACCTAATATCTTTTATACTTTCAAGGAGATAAAATTTCACAAGTATTTTCTCTTCAATTCTTAAAAACACTGAATGGATAGGGTAATACTATGGAATGATTAATTCTTACAGGAATGTTAAATAAACAAACCTGAAGAGAAAATAACTTTTCATGTATGGAATGCACGCGGTGGAGATTCTAGCTATAACATGTTTATAAATGCTTTTAAACAGACAAAAGCATACATCAACCAACACCTCTCTTCCTAACACACCTAAAATCTTGTACAATATATACATTCCTTAAAACTGCACATATTCCTTTAATACAAGGAAGAGAATAAAGACAATACCTGCATATCTCAAAAGATTGTATACCATTTAAAACCACAACCTCTCAAGTCAGTAAATCTCACTTATCATTTACTGGGAATAAAGAAGACACTGTGTCACGCCTTGGTTCCTTCAGTGGTTTCATCTTCTGAAGGACATGGCGAGCATATTCAGAATTAAGTAATCCTGCTTCACGAAGTTGCTGTTCCAATCTAATACGAGGATCTCGAGAAGCCTAAAATATACAAAACAGAAATTTTAAAATGGAAATAAGTTTTGTAAAAAGGTTTATCTAAAATAACTATTATGAATTTTAGACAATTTTATTGTTATGAAAGGTGGAGATTAAAAAATGAGTATATGTATTAAATAAAAAAAAAAAAAAAATTGAGCAGATACATTAATGTGGCACATGATAGTGGTTTTAAAATTTACTTAGATTTGTTCTGCAGTTTGTTTTTAAAAACTTGCAACAATGTGATGTTGGCTATATATTCTCTTCATATTATCTGTCACAGATCAAGATGTATCATTCCTACTTTATCATATAGCAATGCAATTGATCGTTTTGCTATGCAATTAAGTACAATTATATTAATTGTACTTATTTGTAAACAATTAATAAAATTAGAATATTTCATCATCACAGAACTTCTTTGTCGAATAAATTATAAACAGAATAATTGATAAAATTTATTACAGTTTAAATATCAGCCTTTCAATATTAGTAAAGGCTAAAAGACAAAGCTTTCTCTGCATCAGCCAGTTAAAAGAAAATTGTGTATATAATACTTTTCCCACTTCCAGAAGGTAACAACTCAGTAGCCCTTGTCAACTGTAACTAGTCAGGAAGGCAATTTATTCTAGTGTTTGACAACACTCTAACCAAAAGTAAACTTTCTGAGGTCCCAATCTATTTGTTTTCCACACAAGAGTTTATATATTTATGCCCCCCCCCCCATGATTTTTATGTTCCCTTCCCATGTGAAGAATCCACTGTAATTCAATTTTCTTCCTCTCCTCTCAGTTTTCCCTCACCCAAAAAGATGCAAAGTTTCCAAGCTCTATAAACCATACTTTAATAATTTCGCCTCATATGGACATTCCTTTACTATTCTCATTGAGTAAGTCTTTGAACCATTTCAAGAATGCTAATGTGGCCTCCATAATTAACTCAACACAATATTCCAAGTGTGATTTCACCATGGCCTTGTATAATGAAACTATAACCTCCTTCTCCACAGAAAGTGCAATATGGCTGTTGAAGCCCTTGCACCATTAAACCTTGTGTCCTCCTTCTGGGACTCATGATTGGCTGTCACTTTCCTCACAAGGAAAGTGAGAGCCAATCATGAGTCCCAGAAGAAGAACACCTCACGTATATATAACATCAACTACAAAAGTCTGCATGGAGTGCCACTTCTCAATCAGATCCTCCCTAGAATGTCGAGTTGTGAAATTTTGCAGTCTGACTTCTAAGCCCCCACACTCTGACCAAAAGGTTTTTTAGCCTGGAGGCTAAACCTAAAAAATAGACATTTTTTAGTTTTAGCCTCCAGGCCTCAATACAATATTCCAGGTGTGAAGTCACCATCATCTTATATAGAGGAATAATGACATCCTTTTCCTTACTTGCAGTGGTCCAATAAATCATTTACAGGACACCACATGCCTTCTTAGCAAACTGTTTACTCTGCATGCTAAATATCACAATTTAATGTAATGTCCTAAATCCATTTCATCATGAAGTTACCATTTAACTATCCCTTACCCAAGTCTACAAGTTATCTGGAGATTTCTTTTCCTAGATGAAACACCACATTAGTATTAGTAGGGGCAAATGATGCAAGAAAGCAAACTTAAAAGCATTAGAAAAAAAATATTTCCTTATCACCTGTTCATTCCCTCTAACAGTTAGTCTATTCTTCTTTAAATTTATTCAAACTACCCATTTCTACAGCACCAGATGGAAGTTTATTCCAACAGTCAACTACCCACTGGATGAAGAAAAATTTCTACACATCTATCCTAAACTATCCTTCCTCAGTTTGAAGTTATGTCTCCATCATGTGAGCAAAAGGAAGGATACCATTGGCAACGAGCTTCCTCAATTCACTCAACGCCTTAAATATCTCAATCAGGTCCCCTCACAGGTGCCTAGTTTACAGATGCTGCAATTTTCAGAACTGAAACCTTTTGTAAGAGTACTCTTTTTGTTCTCCTCTGTACCCATTCCAAGTGATCCACATCCTTCCTAAAATGAGGCTTCCAGACTTGTATGCAGTACTCAAGATGTGGGATAACCATTGCTTTATACAATGGGATAATCACCTCTTTATTCCTACTGGAAAAATTCAAACCCATGAGTTGTCCTGGCAGCCTGTCTGCACTGTTTAGAGAACTTCATATCTGAGTGCACAAATACCCCCCAAGTCTTTTTCATTATCTTTTTGTGGTTTAGGACTTTCATTAGTGTGATCAACCTTGGGCCAAAGTTTTCTCAAAGGTTTAGTAAATGTTGGACTGGGAATTTTGTTCCATGCTAGTATTATACTGTAAATGCATCTGTGATATTGAGGACTTTTAATAATTCTATAAGACCTATATTTTTCTCTTATTTTTTCAAAAACTGAACTCAGAAACTTTTGTCTATGCCGTCTCCTTTAAACATTCCATTCCACTTTTGGTGTATAGACTGGATTAAGAATGTTACATCTGGTCATAAAAACATAGCCTTCATATCTTCCTCACAACTGAGATGAAAAGAAATGCAGGGAGCAGCAAAATGATCCATTTTTTCTAACATAAAATGTCATGATAGAATTTTTTCTATCATGACATTTTTTTTAACATCCAAGACAACCATCACTAGTTGTAAAACTTTCTGCATCATCAGTCTTTTGATGTATGAAGCAGCATAAGGCTTTTGCTTTGATGATGCTTTTATAGGTTTGCTGATTGGCATTCCATACTTTCTTTCTTGCATAAACCACAGCCATAATGCATTGTTTACTAATCTCTAATTTTGGTTTCTTTAATGTACATGAGAACAACTTAATAGTTTTTAAAATCATCCTAAATTTTTTATGATTTTGTCCCAGTTGTTCACAGGTTTTTTTTTATGAAAACCTCAAACATAAAATGTATTAGAACATATAGTACTTATGCCACAAGTGGGAGAAGACTGAGAAGACGGAAGATATTTGTTGACATCAGACTTGAATTTTTGTAGATTATAATTTTCAGGAAATACATGTGAAATAGAAGTTGAAGGGTTAAATGAGGAAGAAGAAAAGTTGGTTCTGTGAGTTTGAAGATGGACAGTAAATGGATGTTGATTGGTTGCAGCAGGTGTTTGGACTGGTAAAAAAGCAAGAAAGAAACTGTAGATGCCAATCTATAGTTTCTTTCTTGCATTTTTTTTGCTTTTTTCGGTGATGAAAAAATGGATGCCAATAACTGTAGATGCCAATTCAGAAGAACAGTTCCCATTGAAGTATCTATTGAAAAGGCATGTAGCAGCAACAAAACATCTGGAGGATGGAAAGTGAAGAGACTCTGTAAGAGATGGATAATTAATTAACCAAACTTCTCTTTTGAATGGAGTCTAGAAGCCTGAGAGAGGTTGTAGGTGTACCACTCCAGATGTGGGAACAATATTCCATAGTAGCAGTAGTAGGGTGGATTTGAGATTTGTACAGAGTGACTTGATTAGAAGAAAAGTAATGTCAAGAATGAAAGAGAAAACCCAGGTTTTGAGATGCAGAGGAAGTGATATTTGTGATGTTCTTATGCCAAGAGAGAGAGATTAGAAGTAAGGGTAATCCTTAATAGAGATATGTGGTTTTGTCTAGAAAGCTGAATGTCATTGAAGATTATCACTGAATGTCATAGTGTCATTGTCACTGAATGTCATAGGGCAGTAGATTTCTTTTTACGAGTTATAAGATAGGACTGAAATTAACTAAGTTATATTTGCCCCACTGGAGAATTAAATGAAGGTCAGCATTTAAGGAATTGGTGGCAGATGTTGAAGATGATAAAGCTGTTTGTGCAGGGCAAGGTTTCTCAAATTGGAAGGAAGAATGCAATCTTGCTATGACCAGAAAAACTATGGTACATCATTAATATACAAGAAGAAAGGAGTGGGAGAAAGAACTGAACTTTGGGAAACACCAGTACTAGTGAAAAAATTAGAGAGCCATCAACTGCAATGAGAGGTCAGAGAGAAAACTGGATACCCAATTGCAAAAAATGGTCAGCAATCCATATGACAGAAGCTTGATTAGAAGACGTTTATGCCAAACATATCAAAAGCCTTTGAAATATCAAGAGCAACTGCTTGAGTTTCACTAAACTTTTCCATTAAATTCATCTGTAGATGGGTAACATAAGCCAGTATATCGCCAGTGGATCGACATTGACGAAATCCATATTGGTGATCATTGATCATATGGTGGTTAATGGATTTCTCCATTACTTTATAAAGAGTAGAAGTAAGTGCAATGGGATGATAACTGGATGGGAGGGATTTGTCACCCTCCCTGGCGATATAGAACAGGAGTAAGCTCAGGAGCAGGTTTTGAGAACAAGTGGAGAAATATCTCAAGACCTGACATGTTCTTGGCACCAAAATTCTTCTGAAATAATTTTGATGAAAGACCACAGGAGGCACTGCCCGACTTACGGAAATTCAACTTTACGTAAGTTTTTGCTGGCCGGTGCAAACTTAAAAAAATCGTGGAAACATATTTTGTATCCTGTATGAATAAATGGAGGTATCGTGAAAATATCGTAATGTGAACACAATAACATATATATTTTTTTTTGTTTCCTTTTTTTGTAATTCGTTCCAAGTAGTTGGAAGTTGAAAATTTTGCTATATTACTAAGCTATTTATCTCTCTAAAAGGTCATATTTATAATGGAAATTGCACTACCCTTCCATCATTATCATATGTTCCCATTATAAGAATCAATTTGAACGCTTTTGTGATATTTTTCTAAAACACATTTTTGGAGGTCATGACCATAAAACAATAAAAACAATTTACATAAAAACACATGCCCACCACCAATCATTTCATCGTTTGATTTCGGCTCCAGACTGATAACACCTACCATCTGTTTACCGAGTGAGCAGCGCTAGAGGTCGGTGTCAGGAGTTCATTCGAGGTGAGCGGACGCGCTTCGTCAGGGCTCCTCAGTTAAGTGGATTGGATTACTGTTGATTAGTGCTTTTAAATATTTGATTTATTTAGATATTATTGGATTATTTTGTTATAGGTTTTCCTGTAACAGTTTGATTTTTATAATATTATAGATATAATTTTTTAAAGTTAATTTTCATTGATATTTAGCTAATTTTATAATGGTAGTTACGAGATCTGCCTTAAACACGTCACAGGATATCGTGACTCATACGGAAATAGCTGATGGCGATTTATGGGTGAGTCATGATTTAATCTGTTGCAGAACCTGTGGAATGTTTTCCAAGGTTGACCTGGTGACTAATCATAGCTCACCTGGGGATTCTTTTCTTTGTGATCAATGTAAGGAGTGCACTGATCTTAAATTACAATTTGGTGCACTGATGGAACAATTTGAGTAACTGAAAAAAAGGGTGCTTGCCCTCGAGAATAATGCATCTGGGAGCTCGTCAGGGACTCAAGACTCCAGCAATCTACCAAGTGATGCACACCCGATTCGGGCCTCAAAACAGAAAAACCAAGTGCAAACTACTCTGGTTAAAAAGGGCATTGTTTTATTAGGAGACTCCATTGTCAGGGAAACGGGGAATATTTTTTGTAATAGGGATAGGTGGAGTAGAACCAGGGTATGTCTGCCGGAAGCAACTAGTAATGATGTCACCAACAGATTGTCAGATTTTAAGAGGGGGTAAAGAGAATATTATTATTCATGTGGGGGCTAATGACATTAAACATACACGATCTGACGATTTGTTGGAAAAATACAGGACCATGCTGAGGAAATGCCGCGAGCTAGGCCACAATGTCTCTGTGTCTGCAATTCTGCCCAGACACGATAGGAAGGATTATATGTTAAAAGCCTTGGGGATTAACTCAAGACTTGAAGTATTAGGGAGGAAATTTCTATCAGCGTGGCCCACACTTGTAGGTAGAAGGAATTTGTTTTGTAGAGACAGGATACACTTAAACAAAGGTGGTGCAAAAGTTTTTGCCAGTATTATTGAGGATACCTTAAAGGTTCTGGGAAACTGCTGACACGCGTTTATCTGATAATATTGGTCAAAGTAACTCTTGCACATACCTCAAGAGTTCTTATCTGTTACCCCAACTGGACATATTATCTAGATGTACCGGGGGCAGAAATGTTTCAAGTGAGCGGGTAGCTAATGTCACGGAAGAAAGCCTAAAAAACTTCAAGGGTTGTGTTAGGGTAGTTAAATATACAAGAACAGTAAGTCTTAATTGTTTATATAGTAATGTTAAAAGTGTCGTAAATAAATTGGGCGAATTCGAACTGCTAGTTAAAACAAGTAACGTGGACATAATATGGCTTAAGGAGACGTGGTGCCACCTGGAAATTGGGGATGATGAGTTTCAGTACGGCTTGTATAATGTATTTAGGAAGGATAGGATAGACGGAAGGGGTGGTGAGTTAATGCTTCTTATCAGAAGCAGCCTGAGTGCGACAATAGCTTTCCCAGATTCAGACGTTTCACATGCTAGTATAGAATCTGTATGGTGTGTGATAGTTGGAAACAAAGGTCTAATGCAAGTAGGAGTAATCTACAGACCAGGTGATTGTGAAGATTATAACAAAAGCCTCTACATGCAAATGGAATGGGCAAGTAAGTGTCAATGTCTTATTATGGATGATTTCAATTTGCCTCTAATTGATTGGAGTAAATGGAAAGGAAACTCAACATGGGGAACAAAATTTTTAAATCATCTAGATGACTGTTATTTATATCAACATGTCAGGGAAAGTACTAGAGAAAAGAATATCCTAGACCTCATCATCACCCATGAATCAGATGACATAACAGAGCTGACAGTAGAGGAACCAGTAGCAGGAAGTGATCACGGAGTTCTACGGTGGATGATGATGAGAGAGGTAGCAGCAGTAAAAGGCAAAGGAATGGGTTTTAATTTCAGAAAAGGAAATTACGATGCCTTAAGGTACTACATGGCCACTATTAACTGGGTAGATATCGCACAGAGAATGAATACATTTGAACTGTGGTATGCTTTTAAAACATTAATCACAGATGCCTTGAATGCGTATTTACCATTAAAAAAAAATACTCCACGAGGAGGGTTCCAAGTTGGATGAATAGTGAAGTTGCCACATTACTTGAGCAGAAATAGGTGGCATGGAAAGATTACAGAGCAATAAAAAGTACTGAAGCCTATAACAGCTACAAGATGATCCGTAATAGAGCCACAGAAAAGGTTCAACAGGCAAAGGCAGTTTATGAGAAATCACAAGCAAACAGAGCAAAGGGGGGGGGGGGAATAAGGAATTCTTCACATATATAAATGCCAAGAAGAGCAGGACAAACCAGATCAGACCTTTACGTAAGGGAAAGGGGATAGTATTAAATACACCAGCTGCCATTGCAGATGAACCCAACAGTTATTTTGCATCGATATTTACAAATGAAAAGCCTTTTGTGGCAATGGGAAATTGTGGGAGCGAAGTTAAAAAATATGTAATTAATGATATTGAAATTTCGCAAGATTATTTAATGAAAAAACTTTTGAGCCTACAGACCAGTAAGGCTCCTGGAGTTGATGGAATATACCCTATAATCTTAAGAGAGGCAGCAAGCGAGTGCATTGAACCATTGAGGCTAATTATGCGAGCATCACTAGACTCTGGGGAGATTTGCTTGGATTGGAAAAGTGCAAATGTATCTCCCATACATAAGGGTGGCTCTAAGAGTGAAGTGGGAAATTATCAGTCAGTCTGACTTCAGTGGTAGGGAAAATCATGGAGGCAATGATCAAGGGTGGAATTCAGGATCATTTGGATCGAATTGAAATTCTCAAGGATACTCAGCATGGTTTTGTAAAGGGAAAATCATGTTTAACAAATCTGGTTCGCTATTTTGAAAGGGTTACTCACGACTTGGACTTAAGGAATAATTTCGACATTGTTTATTTAGATTTCAGCAAAGCTTTTGACTCAGTCCCACATGAGCGGTTGCTTTATAAGCTGGAACAGGTTGGAATCACTGGGAAAACCCTTAGATGGATAGCAGGATGGCTTCGGGGCAGGAGGCAGAGGGTTGTGATAAATGGCTATTCCTCACATTGGGTTGATGTAAGAAGTGGGGTTCCCCAAGGATCAGCATTAGGACCACTGTTGTTTTTAATTTTCATAAACGACGTCAACGAAGGGATAGAGGGTGTGATATCTAAATTTGCAGATGATGTTAAATTTGGTAGAATAGTTATTGATCACTGTCAAGCTGAGCTTCTTCAGAGAGACCTAGATAGACTTCAGGAATGGACAGAAAAATGGCAGCTTTGCTTTAATCCAACAAAGTGGATTAAACACCTGGGAAACAGTAATCCCAAAAAAACTTATTCACTTGGTGGAGTTCAACCAAACCCAGTAATGGAGGAAAGGGCCTTGGGTGTTACGATACAGTCAAACATGAAATTCTCTGAGCATTGTTTTGTTCGTTATTTGGTTTTTAGGAGCATTAGCAACTAAGGCCATATTGCTCCGGGATATGCGGTGGTCATTCCCTGACCTTTCCGCATCCTCCGTATTTGGTGGTGACGGGCTCGAACCCCAGTCTAATCAAGAAGTGTGTGCTATGCACTGCTGCTCCTTCCCACCTGGCTACGGAGGAGCCTACTTTTTCAAGTAGAGATAGGGACATGATAATCCCATATATAAGGCTTTTGTTAGACCACACTTGGAATATTGTGTTCAAGTATGGAGACTGCACCTAAAGAAAGACATCGAGCTTCTTGAAAGGGTGCAAAATGGGTAACTCGCCTGGTGAGATTGGCAAAAGGGCATCCTTATGAAGAAAGACTTCGAATATATGGGTTGCAGAATTTGGAAACTAGACACCTTACAGGAGATTTGATTGAGGTGTTTAAGGCTCTGAGAGGCATCAGTAAAATTAATGAGGATGAAATTTTCAAGATTATAAATGATGCTAGAACTAGGGTACATAAATTCAAGTTATGGGGGGAAATGTTTAGACTGGATTGCAGGAAGTTTTATTTTAGCCAGTGAGTTATAAATTACTGGAATAAGTTGCCTACATGGGTGGTAGAGGCTGACAGTTTGGGGAAATTCAAAGCGCATACGATGATAGGTTTAATTTCCTGTTCTTTTATTAATTATTATTATTTATTTATTTATTTTTTATCATTGTTTTATTTGAGTTTTTTTTTTTTTTTTTGGCTAGTGCAGCATAAGCCATAGGCTTTCTTGCACCATGCGGCCATTACTAATACTAATACTAACTAATTTTCCGTGTGATTTATCTGACGTTTCTCGTCGTTCTCGTGTTGACTTTCTTTACCTTAGCCAAAAATTTACATGCCTCACATAAGACCACCACTCAATCCCATTTGAAAGGCATTAGTAATTATATGCAAGTGCATGAACCAAACAAGTCATTTCAATTTGGTACTCCACTTAAATCACTAGTTAACATTGAGTGGCCACTTTATTAGGCATACCTATCTAATAGTGATTAGGTCTCTCTTTATGCCTCAGAACAGCTTAGATTTATTGTGGCATGGACTCAATATGGTATCAAAAAGCATGCCACAGGGATGCTAGTCCATGATGACTTGATCAATTCATTCCCACAGTTACTGCAAATTTGACATTTGAAGATCCTTACTCTAAAGAACTCGTTGTACCTTGTCCCACAGATGCTGAACTAGATTGAGCATCATTCGGTCTGCTGTAGTGGCCTAGAGAGGCCACCACAGTAGACCGAATTTACTCTCACATTCCTGGAATCACTTCTGTACAACTTTGGCTTTATGATATGGTGGATTATCCTGTTCAAAAAACCCATTCACAGATGACTGGGTTCTGTGAATGGGTTACTGAAGGAGTGCATCATTTCATAAAAAAAACAGGTGCACCTAATAATGCAGAACAATTTGGACAGGCATGCAATTATACTGTAATCACGGCATGGATTTGTCAAGGAGTGGTCTTGTCTAACCAATCTGATAGGTTGCTATGATGCAGTGACCAAGGAACTGGAAGCAAAATATAATTTTGACATCATATACTTAGATTTCAGAAAGGCTTTTAATCCTGTTGCACATAAAAGGCTGCTGTACAAACTGGAGCAAATGTGGCGTTAAGTTCAAGTTACTGCTATGGATAAAGGGATGGTTAAGTGGAAGAAGACAGAGTGGTTATCAACGAGCACTGCTCTTCATGGACTAATGTTATTAGTGGAGTCCCCCAGGGTTCAGTGCTGCATCCATTGATTTTTACAATATTATTCAATGATACTGATGAAGATATATCAGGCTTAATGTCTAGTTTGCAGATGATACAAAGGTTGGCAGGGTGGTTAACAACAGTCATCAGGGTGAGCTTCTGCAACAAGATCTAGGAAAATTGGGTCAATGGGATGAGAAATGGCATTTGAAGTTTAACACTGACAAATGAAAAGTACTGCACATGGGTAGCAGTAACACCAGAGTAACTTAAAAATTGTGTGGTACGACACTCAGGGTACTAGAGAATGAAAAAGACATGGAGGTAATTGTGCAGTCAGACATGTTGCAAGGATACCTCATGGGGTTTTGTTAATGATATACAGATATATAGAGCAGGGATAAGATCCCTTTGCATAAGGCCATGGTCAGGTTACATCTTAAGTCTTAAGTACATGGGTCTGGAGGCATCATTTTAGGAAGGATGTAAATTTGCTGGAACAGGTAAGCAGATTAGTAAAGGGAACAAAAGGGTACTCTTACCTAGAAAGGCTTCAGTTCTTTAAATTGCAGTGTCTCGAGAGCAGTCACCTGCAGGGAGATCTGATCGATGTGTTTAAAGTCTTGACTGGACTGAAGTAAGCTGAATGTTAATGGTATTCTTCCACTTGCTGAGACCACACACGAGGGGCATAAATTCAAGTTGAGGAAGGATGGTTTCAGGATAGATGTGCAGAAGTTTGCCTTCAGCCAGCGGGTAGCAGAATGTTGGAACAGGCTTCCATCTGTTGTTGTGGAAGTAGATGGGCTAAATAAATTCAAGGGAGAACTAGACGTCTTGGAGGGTATAGATGGTGGTTTCTTTTGGCTGATGCTATCTATATAAGCTTGCTTTCTTGCATCATTTGCCATTACTGCTACTACATCTTTGATATTCTGAGTGTCCCTTGCACTTCTTAGTCTGAAATCTCAGGAAACTAGGTGGCAGGTCTGATACCTGGTCTGCCTCCACAGGGCAAAGTGCGGGCAACGTCGGGCCTCAGCAGAGGTCTGGCAGCTAAATGGCCAGAAGAACAATGGTACATGACATCGCACACACTTTTAAATCTCTGGCCTTTACAGTGTACTGTATCACACAACAATATAAATTACGTGGAGATGGGGGGGAAGGGGAACCCCTGGTGCCACTTGACCCTAAACACACTTTACACTTTAGTATAAAACAAGAATGCAAAGCAGGAATGCCAGCAAAAATTTCTAAAACCTGTCATATTTATAGATCTTCAATTTCTGGATTAAATGCACTGGACCTTGTAGGAGTTTTCTGTGGCACAGCCACCTAAATACCTGAAACACATGTTCATGACCGATAAGGCTGGGTGCCAGTTCAGTCAATAGTTGATGCAATTTTAAGGCCAAGAAAACAAGCCAGCATCATTCCTTCCCACTTTCCCCTTTCTTGAAATCAGTGGTGGCTTGTGACTCTGATGTTTGGGGGGTGCTACGTCTTAAAGTTACATTAAATTACCTTGGTTATAAGACACGTAAACATATATAGTAATAATAATAAGCAAGTTAAAAATACTATAAAACATTAACTAGACATTTACCATTAACAGACTTGAACTTTTATTTAAAACCAAAATCCATTCTTCGGTTTTTATTTGTTGAAAATAGATTAATAACTTTTTAATTCAAGTTTGGTGCGCTGTTGACCAAGCTTTTCTCTATTGAAAGCATTGCTTGAGCATTTAGCCTTTCCTGATTCATAGTGCTCCTTAAAAATGTTTTTATTCTTTTTAATGTCGAATGGCAATGTTCGGGTTCTGAAGTAGTCATCGGAATGGTCAAAAGAACTTTTATGAGTTTTGTAAGTTCACCAAGAACTTCAGCTGGATTATTTTCTGAGATAAATCTCAGCAAGTCAGTTAATTTGCAATAACTGTGTAGATCATGTCTGCTATAGAAAACTTGTAATTCCATAAGAAGTTTTTCTCTTTCAGTCATGGGATATGCCTCAGTAGTCTCCCATACCTCTTCCATGGGTATTTTCGTATGAAAAATAACAAAGTTCTTGTTAAACAATTTAGCAGCAATTAATTGCTTTGTAAAAGATTATCTCTCACCTATTTCAACACTTATATAGTTGCATACTTCCTCTGCTTCAATCGTGAGTGTTTTTGAAGGATTTTCACAGTACATTTAATTCCTGATTTTTAGAATAGCATTCTTAAAGTTTCCTATATATTCATGTATTTTAACTGCCTCAATTTCTCGAGATTGCATTTGATTATAAATAACTTCCACATGAGGCATTATCTGATGGAAACGTTCTAACCAGAACTCGAATTTTTCATTACTCAAGATGTGCAAAATTCCAGTTGCTTCTGAAATTGTTTTATCTGCATTTGCTGTCGCTTGTAGTTCCTCCATGCACTTTTTTAGGGATTCGAAATTTTCATAAATGCTGTTCACGGTGCTATATTGAAGTTCCATCTTGTAGGGGAAGGTCGGGCACAACATGGCTGTCCATATGCTTTCTGAGAACAGAGAGAAGTTGTGGTGATCTCAAGAAAAATGTTGGTATCAACATGAAATTCGAAAAGAATATTCTTGAATCTCGGGTACTACTTGCTGCATTTCTCATCATCAGGTTCAGTCGGTGTGCATAGGTGAATAAAATGTGCATTTTTGTACACTTCTTTTATTTTAGCCTGAACTCCCCCTTTCTTTCCTTTCATCATACTTGCGCCATCAAATATCTGAGCAACCATTTTTTGAGTATTTCCTTCGAGGATTATGTTTAACTGATCTAGAATGCACTTCGATATTCCGTCTGCTGTTTGGTTTTCTAGAGTGAAAAACCCCAAAAATGATAGAAAATGTCTCTATTCAGTTCATATCTCAGAACGATTACCATTTGTATATGTTCTGAAACATCTGTTGTGTCATCAGCCATGACAACTATGAATGAAACTTCTTTAATTTCTCTTTTTATTTCATCCCAGCATATTTGCAGCAAACAGTCAAGAATATCATTCTGAATAGTTTTTGAAATGCCTTTAAATGTTGCATTACTTTCTAAATGATTCTTTAAATTGGAATCTAATGTACAGGCAAAATTTATTAATCCTCTGAATGCACCTAGATTTTTAGAAACTTTTTTTCGTCATGTACAAGTAAAGGAATTTCAAACTGTCCACAAAATTTAATGCAGTCTATTATTTTAGATAATACCTCATGATTCTTGGTAATTTTTCTGTTATGTTTGCAGATCGAAAGTCTGTAGGCCTCACTAAGTTGTTCTTTAATATTTACGCTTCCTAAAAACGATAGTGAAATCACATAATCATGTTTCTTCGAACTCTCATGTTTTAATTTTTTATTTCATTCTGTTTATGTTTGTAGAGCCATTTTTTTTTGTCCACGTTAAGTCAACTCTGAACATTAAACAAGGAAAACAAAACAATGCATTTTTAACTTCACAACCACAAAGCCAACTTTTCCTTTGGTGCCATCCAGTTTTAAAACTGCGAATATATTTCTTATTATTACTTATTCCCCGCTGAACAATTTGAATCTTTGGTGTGGGGGCGGACTTCTTTTTTAATCGCATTTTTTTTCTTGGAGAGATAATTGTGAAAAACTAAGTTGCTGAAGTTTATTCACTGTCACACAATTTACTTCATGGGAAAACATGGAGGCCATGATCGAATCAAATTTCACAAAATCGTGTGTTGCAGAAATAACGTTTTACTTACACATCATCTCATAATATATATCTTCAACTTACCAAGTTCAAGCTCAATTTGCAATTATTAACACTGATATTTAGTTACTTAATGGGAATTCAAGCAAATAACAAAAAGACACCGACATTGTGGGTAGCCACAATGTCGGTGTCTTTGATTCGTTTCACCTATAAAAAATGTATATTGGTAAGTTGCCAATGGCAACCAACTACCAGATATTCAATGGAATGCAAAATGTGTCACTGCCTGGTGCACAGTGAGGCCTACGGTTAATTAAACTTCAAAGTTGGAAACGATTTCGTGTTTTTATTCGTTTATTATTGAAATGATTACTGGAAATAAGAGGATGCACATACTATATGCGGGTCCTGTTAATAAAAATATCCATTGCGTTGCATTGTTCTTCACAAAATTTTATATAACTCTGTTCACTGTATATCTAGATTTAAATGGCTGGGGATGCTGCAATGCCTATGGACGAGCCACCCCTGCTTGGAATCTCTCAGTGCCCTTCCAAGACAGCTGAAGCCTGCTGTTCAGCAACCAATGGGAGATGTAATGCATACAGATAACTTATTTTCTGTATTATATCCAGGAAAAAAATTTCAATGGGATGTACACAGTTGCATTATAAGCTTCAAAAGTTAAGGGGATAAAAAAAATATCCTATGCCCAAGGTTATGTTAAGGTTTTCAAATTTATACATAAAAAAAAACAAAAAACTATTGCTCTCAGAAAGCTGTTTTATCTTTATAGGACATACAGTATTACTGATCAAGAAAGAGGGGGGCATAAGAAATATCAGTTACAGCTTCTTTGCATGCATGGGGGAAAAAAAACTGAAAAATTTACATCCTGCATGTGAGAGCAACACTCAATCCCACTTGAAAGGCATTAGCAATTAGCTCCATTTAAATCACTTCTTTACACTGAGTGGTCACTTTATTAGGTATAACTATCTAACAGTGAGGAGGTCTCTCTTTATGGTTCTAAACAGCTTGAATTTATCATGGCATGGACTCAATGAGGTACCAAAAAGAATGTCATAGGTATGCTGGTTCGTGTTGACATGATCAATTCATTCCCACAGTTGTTGCAAATTTGACATTTGCAGATATTCCTTATATCTCAAGGATATGGCTCTAAAATGGTATTTGCAGGCCGGCCACTAGGTAGTCCACTGGACTGAACCTTTCGGTAACTCTCTAGGATGCTTCCAGATTAGTTGATGTATAATCTTGCAGCCTCTACTCTGCCAGATAGTTACTGGAGGGAGTCACAGTACTGTATATGAGGGGAGGAAAATTGCCGAGGCCACGTTATGTCAAAGAGCTGGGTATAATCTTACATGTGTAGGTCATATCCAAAATTTTCATTACTTCGTACAGCATGTCCTTGCCCCCTTTTCTTACTTCTGAAAACACCATGAATTGTCAAACTAATAGACCAAACTTATTTGCGAAAAGATATAAACCTCCTAAACACTCCTCATTCATTCATTTCAAAAACATACGTGGTCTCAGTACTAATCTCAATTCTGTCCATTTCCACTTACAGTCTGCCAAACCTAATGTACTTTTTCTGATAGAATTCCAGTTACCAGTTGATTCAACCACTGCTCATCTCAGTTGTCCAAATTACAAATTATTTGCTGCATGATTCCTTTCGCTTCAAAAGTGGCACTTGCACACATGCCCATTCTGATATTCCTTGGTAGAGACTTAACAATTTGGAATATCAATCTCCTCTGGCTTAAAATCTCTCCACTACATTCTGTCAAATTGATCTGTTGCCTCTATTGTTTTCCCAACTCCACTAATCACTTCGAACTCTCTGAAACTTGACTTTTTACAGTCCAACTTTCCTAACAGTGAGGTAATTTTCCTTGGTGATTTTAATGTTCACAACTCTAGCTAGCTTCCATTTTCTAGTCACACGGACCTAGCTGGTTGAGATGCTGAGTCTTTTGCAATTACCAATGAACTCTCAAAGGTTGTTCATGTATCTACCAAAATACCAGACAATCCTAACTACGAAGCCAACATGCTGGATCTCTTTCTCATAAATCTGTTGCCTCTATTGTTTTCCCAACTCCACTAATCACTTTGAACTCTTTGAAACTTGACTTTTTACAGTCCAACTTTCCTAACAGTGAGGTAATTTTCCTTGGTGATTTTAATGTTCACAACTCTAGCTAGCTTCCATTTTCTAGTCACACGGACCTAGCTGGTCAAGATGCTGAGTCTTTTGCAATTACCAATGAACTCTCAAAGGTTGTTCATGTATCTACCAAAATACCAGACAATCCTAACCACGCAGCCATCATGCTGGATCTCTTTCTCATAAACAACCCTTCTAAGTACATGGTCGAGGTGAGTGGTCCTCTAGGCACCTCAGATCACAACTTGGTGATGGTCTCTTCTTCAATGGAGCCTTTCTATCGTGGCCATTCTCAACCTTGTGTTTGGCATTACAAGAATGCAAAATGGAATGATTTGCTAGATTTATTTTCTTCTTTTTCTTGGTTGGATTACTGCTTCAAGTTCTTGTAGGGATGAAATCCTTTATTCCATACTCCACCTTAAAATCTCATCCTTTCTGTAAACCTGGGTTTTCCAATAAATGTTCTAAGGCTGTGCAAGAGAGGAACGTTGCATATCGCAACTGGCTTGTTTCCAAATCTTCAGGTTCATTTTCTGCCTACACCAAAGCTCGCAACATTTGTAAAGCAGTTATGAATCAGTCCAAACTAGATTTTGAACAGGCTAAGAGTAGAAAACTTGCTTCTTGACCTAATGGTAGCCAAGCATTCTGGTCTCTTGCCAAAGTGATTGGCCGCAACTTTTGCCCAGCTCTGTTCCCACCTCTGGCAAAACCAGATGGTTCTATTGCCACTTCAAACCAAAGATAAAGCTGACCTGCTAGCATCCTATTTTTCTTCCAACTTGTGTATTGATGACCTTGGCAAACTACCTCCCACCATTCTCAGTATACTCCATTCAGTGCCACCTGTCAAAACGATGTCAGAAGGATCTTGATCAATCTTGATCACTCAATGTCTGTGTCCACTTCTGCATATTCTTTGAAGCTTAAGTTTTCCTGTAAGTTTAGGCGATGATGCACATGCTCAAATATTTCTTCTCTATTATTGGGCTGTTCTTCGTAATTATTAGAGGAAGAAAATTACGAAGAACAGCCCAATAATAGAGAAGAAATATTTGAGCATGTGCATCATCGCCTAAACTTACAGGAAAACTTAAGCTTCAAAGAATATGCAGAAGTGGACACAGACATTGAGTGATCAAGATTAATCAAGATCCTTCTGACATCGTTTTGACAGGTGGCACTGAATGGAGTATACTGAGAATGGTGGGAGGTAGTTTGCCAAGGTCATCAATACACAAGTTGGAAGAAAAATAGGATGCTAGCAGGTCAGCTTTATCTTTGGTTTGAAGTGGCAATAGAACTTTTTGAAGTGCAAATATGTGGCACTTCAAACCTTTTTGAAGGTTTGAAGTGCAAATATGTGGCAATAGAACCATCTGGTTTTGCCAGAGGTGGGAACAGAGCTGGGCAAAAGTTGCGGCCAATCACTTTGGCAAGAGACCAGAATGCTTGGCTACCATTAGGTCAAGAAGCAAGTTTTCTACTCTTAGCCTGTTCAAAATCTAGTTTGGACTGATTCATAACTGCTTTACAAATGTTGCGAGCTTTGGTGTAGGCAGAAAATGAACCTGAAGATTTGGAAACAAGCCAGTTGCGATATGCAACGTTCCTCTCTTGCACAGCCTTAGAACATTTATTGGAAAACCCAGGTTTACAGAAAGGATGAGATTTTAAGGTGGAGTATGGAATAAAGGATTTCATCCCTACAAGAACTTGAAGCAGTAATCCAACCAAGAAAAAGAAGAAAATAAATGCTTCAAATATGCTTCAAATATCACCAACTGCTTCAAATATGCTGCAGTTGGTGATCACTTTTTCAACTTCATCCCATGCAGAAACACACAACTACACTGCATGTAAGATGTCAATTTTGCATTGAATTTTGCTTTCAAGACATGGCACAATTTTGTTTAACAGCATTCTTTGGTAATTTTTCTTAAAACACTGGATTACACCTTGATCAGATAGCTGAAGAACTGACATCATGTTTGGTGGTAGGAACTGAACAGTGAGTGCACGTAGTTCATTTGCTTGACAATGACAGGTGCAGTTATCAACAAACAGCAAAATTTTTCTATTCTTCTCCCTCATCCTGCGATCTAAGTCTCTGATTCATTCTTCGTAGACGTGTGATGTAATCCATGCCTTTTGGTTTGCTTGCTACATAGTCAGTAATGTCTTCACATCTTTAAAGCATTGAGAAGGCTCCCAATGATTGAAAGAGGAAGCTTCTCTGTGTCAAACATGTCTGCCGCTAGATGGTAATCTGTTGTTTGGCCTTTTTTCTGCCACTACATTTCTTACCTTTAATTTTGTGTTTTATCCAGTAGCAATTTTTAAAAAAAAAAAAAAAAAAGAGTCCAGTTTCATCAGCATTGAAGATGTCATTATAGTCGTACGTCAGCAAAACATTTTTTAAATGATTTTCCTTCCATTCCTTTGTAGCATCAATGTCCATGGGTGCACTTTCGCCACACACATTTTTGAAATACAGGCCATGACAAATCTTCTGGAACCATCCATCTGAACTTAAATTCTTCAATATCCATTCGATGCCATTGATGGTAATATTTTAAAAGCTAAGGCTTTTAAAATATTACCATCTAAGGGAACGTTTTTTGCATGCATCATCATTAGCCATTCTAAAAGTACCTTTTCAAGATCCAGATACTTTGCCTTTCATGCTCAAATCCTACATGGTGCAGCAGATTTATTTAACTTTCAATCTTTTTCCAATCTGTCAGAATAGGGAACACAGTATTAGTATTAGTAACGGCCGCATGGTGCAAGAAAGCCTATGGCTTATGCTGCATCAGCCAAAAAAAAAAAAAAAAAAATCCCAAACAAAACAACGATAAAAAAAAAAAAAAAAAGGAAATTAAACCTATCATCCTATGCACTTCCCTTACCCGAAAGTACTATCCAGATGACCTTTGAATTTCCCCAAACTGTCGGCCTCTACCACCCATGAAGGCAACTTATTCCAGTAATTTATAACTCGCTGGCTAAAATAAAACTTCCTGCAGTCCAATCTAAACATTTCTCCCTGTAACTTGAATTTATGTCCCCTAGTTCTAGCATCATTTATAATCTTGAAAATTTTGTCCTCATTAATTTTACTGATGCTTCTCAGAGCCTTAAACACCTCAATCAAATCTCCTCTAAGGTGTCTAGTTTCCAAACTCTGCAACCCACATATTCAAAGTCTTTCTTCATAAGGATGCCCTTTAGCTGATCTCACCAGGCGAGTTACCCTTCTTTGCACCCTTTCAAGAAGCTCGATGTCTTTTTTTAGGTGCGGTCTCCATACTTGAACACAGTATTCCAAGTGTGGTCTAACATAAGCCTTATATAATGGGATTATCACGTCCCTATCTCTACTTGCAAAAGTTGGATAGATCATCGATAGGGCACAATGGGCCTTCCTTGCAACCTGTTTACAATGCTCAGAGAATTTCATGTCTGACCGTATCGTAACACCCAAGTCCCTTTCCTCCAGTACTGGGTTTAGTTGAACTCCACCAAGTGAATAAGTTTTTTGGGTATTACTGTTTCCCAGGTGTAATACTTTACACTTTGTTGGATTAAAGCACAGCTGCCATTTTTCTGACCATTCCTGAAGTCTATCTAGGTCTCTCTGAAGAAGCTCAGCTTGACAGTGATCATTAACTACTCTACCAATTTTAACATCATCTGCAAATTTAGACATCATGCCCTCTATCCCTTCATCAATGTCATTTATGAAAATTAAAAACAACAGTGGTCCTAATATTAATCCTTGGGGAACCCCACTTCTTACATCAACCCAATCTGAGGAATAGCCATTTATCACAACCCTCTGCCTCCTGCCCTGAAGCCATCCTTCTATCCATCTAAGGATTTTCCCAGTGATTCCAACCTGTTCCAGCTTATAAAGCAACTGCTCATGTGGGACTGAGTCAAAAGCTTTGGTGAAATCTAAATAAACAATGTCGAAATTATTCCCTAAATCCAGCTCGTGAGTGACCCTTTCGAAATAGTGAACCAGATTTGTTAAACATGATTTTCCCTTTACAAAACCATGCTGAGTATCCTTGAGAATTTCAATTCGATCCAAATGATCCTGAATTCCACCCTTGATCATTGCCTCCATGATTTTCCCTACTACTGAGGTCAGACTGACAGGTCAATAATTTCCAACTTCACTTTTAGAGCCACCCTTATGTATGGGAGATACATTTGCACTTTTCCAATCCAAGCGAATCTCCCCAGAGTCTAGTGATGCTCGCATAATTAGCCTCAATGGTTCAATGCACTCGCTTGCTGCCTCTCTTAAGATTATAGGCTATATTCCATCAACTCCAGGAGCCTTACTGGTCTGTAGGCTCAAAAGTTTTTTCATTAAATAATCTTGCGAAATTTCAATATCATTAATTACATATTTTTTAACTTCGCTCCCACAATTTCCCATTGCCACAAAAGGCTTTTCATTTGTAAATATCGATGCAAAATAACTGTTGGGTTCATCTGCAACGGCAGCTGGTGTATTTATTACTATCCCCTTTCCCTTACTTAAAGGTCTGATCTGGTTTGTCCTGCTCTTCTTGGCATTTATATATGTGAAGAATTCTTTATCCCCCATCTTTGCTCTGTTTGCTAGTGATTTCTCATACACTGCCTTTGCCTGTCGAACCTTTTCTGTGGCTCTATTACACATCACCTTGTAGCTGTTATAGGCTTCAGTACTTTTTATTGCTCTGTAACCTTTCCATGCCACCTTTTTCTGCTCAAGTAATGTGGCAACTTCACTATTAATCCAACTTGGATCCCTTCTCGTGGAGTATTTTTTTTTAATGGTATATACGCATTCAAGGCATCTGTGATTAATGTTTTAAAAGTGTACCACAGTTAAATTGTATTTATTCTCTGCGCAATATCTACCCAGTTAATAGAGGCCATGTAGTACCTTAATGCATCGTAATTTCCTTTTCTGAAATTAAAACCCATTCCTTTGCCTTTTACTTCTGATACCTCGCTCGTCATCCACTGTAGAACTCCGTGTCACTTCCTGCTACTGGTTCCTCTACTGTCAGCCCTGTTATGTCATCTGATTCATGTGTGATGATGAGGTCTAGGATATTCTTTTCTCTAGTACTTTCCCTGACATGTTGATACAAATAACAGTCATCTAGCTGATTTAAAAATTTTGTTCCCCATGTCGAGTTTCCTTCCCATTTACTCCAATCAATTAGAGGCAAATTGAAATCATCCATAATAAGGCATTGACGCTTACTTGCCCATTCCATTTGCATGTAGAGGCTTTTGTCATAATCTTCACAATCACCTGGTCTGTAGATTACTCCTACTCGCATTATACCTTTGTTTCCAACTATCTCACACCATACAGACTCTATACTAGCATGTGAAATGTCTGAATCCGGGAAAGCTATCGTCGCACTCAGGCTGCTTCTGATAAGAAGCATTACCCCACCACCCCTTCTATCTACCCTATCCTTCCTAAATACATTATACAAGCCTTACTGAAACTCATCATCCCCAATTTCCGGGTGGCACCACGTCTCTGTAAGCCCTATTATGTCCGCGTTACTTGTTTTAACCAGCAGTTCGAATTCGCTCATTTTATTGACGACACTTCTAACGTTACTGTATAAACAATTAAGATGTACTGTTCTTGTATATTTAACAACCCTAACACAACCCTTGAAGTTTTTTAGGCTCTCTTCCCTGATATTAGCTACCTGCTCACGTGAAACGTCTTTGTCCTCAGAACATCTAGATAATACGTCCAGTTGGGGTAACAGATAAGAACTCTTAAGATATGTGCAAGAGTTACATTGACCAATATTATCAGATAAACGTGTGTCAGTATTACCCACATCCCCCCTAACTAGCAGTTTCCCAGAACCTTTAAGGTATCCTCAATAATACTGGCAAAAACTTTTGCACCACCTTTGTACTCTTAGGAATGCTGAACTGTTTGGCAATGTCAGTCATAAAATGTACACCATTATCTACAGCTTGCAAAATCCAAATTTTATCTACGATTTGCAAAGCCATTTGCTTTCTTGGAGCCAATAAACATACACTCTAACTAATGAAATTAACTTCTAGCTGATATTCATTTCATTACCACACTGTGAGAAAAGAGCATAGGAAAACTTAACAAATGATTTCTCATGGTCAGGCTGTAAGCTTGTCAATTATCTCAGTATATTTGAAGCATTCTGTCACTTTTAAACATGAATATTTTAATAAAAAAGTGAACATTCAGATTAAGAGGTAGAAATTTATGGTCATTAGAGAAATCCTTTTATTTTCAATGTCGTTATATTGAATGTAAAATAGCATTAGGTTAATGAGAAATTGGCCGGGACAAAGCATATAGGACGATATAACCTGTTTGGAAGTTAAAAAGAACTTCAACTGCATTTATATTTTGGGGATTACTCTGACTTCTAATCTCGCTTGGCAGAAGCACTTTACAAATATTGCTTCCTCTGCATCTAAAAAAACTGTATTTTCTCTTTTGCTCTCAGCATTACTTTTCTTCCAAACAGTTATCCACTCTGTACCAATTGCAAATCCACCCTACCGCAGATTGATCCCACCAAAACCTCTCTCAGGCTTCTAGATTCCATTCAAAAGAGAACAGTTGGGTTAATTAATGGCCCATCTCTAAAGAGTCTCTCCACTCTCTGCCTCATAGACTTCTGTTTCTGCTGCATGCCTTTTCTATAGATACTTCCATGGGCACTGTTCTTCTGAATCGGTTTCTATAATTCCGCTCTCTTTTCAAAAGCAGGCTGAACACATGCTGCAACCAGTCAACATTCTTTTACTGTCCAACTTCAAACTCATAGGACCAACATTCCTTCTTCCTCATTTATTCATTCAACTTCTATTTTTGGGATGGCGCAGTATAACCGTAGTTGTTTTTGTGCCAATAAAATCAAAATCAATCAATCTATTTTCTGGAACAACTTTCCTTCATACATATTTCCTAATAATTACAATCACAAAAGTTCAAGTCTAATGTCAGCAAATATCTTCTTTCATCTTCTCAATCTTCAACCCATGCATGGTACAATGTACTATAGGTTCTAATAACTCTTGTGTTTTGGGACTTCATAAAAAAAAATGGTGCTGCTCGGGCTGAAGATATCTCCATGATAACATACTCATTATATTGTGCTGTGAATGAGACAATGTTCACAGTTCAGCAGATTACTCACAAGTTGTACCTGAAAAATGACTTACTTAAAGAACATCTGCAGAATTGAAAAACCACAAAACACACTGAATAATTTTATTATGGCAACCATCCTATACTCTACGTGTGTGGTGATTGCTCTAATAAAATTTCTCCAACCGGATTGATCACACTCACTTCTACAGCACTTATGATTATCCTTCATGGTAGTATAGCAGTTTTTCCACTTGTTAGGAAACTGGATTTGACCCAATTGAAGAGGCTTTGAAAAGGCCTCTTCAATTGGTGCTGTAGTTAGCTGATCTCACTCAGAGATTGCAGGGTTTCCCCCACATTATTCTGAATTTTTCAGCCCACACAACATGCCAATCAATCCATATTTACACAGACATAATACACATAGCACAATATAGCCTTAGATACTATTGTGCCATACAGACAGCACAACAGAAACCAACCATGAAAGCTTTTCTTCCCTCAGTTGAGAGAATAGCAGCTGCTTTTTGGCCCACAGAGCTCAGACCTCCATGCTAACATTGGCACCAATTTCCTCTAGAAATCAGCACCCAAAACTGCAATCTGCATGACAAATTCATCTCTTAGGCAGCAAAAAAGTCTGCATCATAGGTAACAAAATGGCTACAAATGTAGTAAAATTTCATATCAGTCAGAGACAAACTGGACAATAGCCAACGTCTTCATTAGATGATTGACCCAGAAACATTAGAACTTCAAATGGAAAACCTATTTGCCAAACTTTAGATTCTCGTAAAGATCAAGACAAACAACTCCTTATGTGGACTTCCTTCAGGACAGAAACAGAGATTGAATAACATTTCAATAGTCATCTGGCCCCAGAGAACACCTGTAATAACCTATTATGAGAATTTAAAGAACTATTCCACCAAAGAAATATAGGAAAAACCCAATTGATTCTAAGTCAGCATGATGCTGATGTTTCTGGAAGAAACATCACAGGCATCATGATATCAACAGAGAATCAGGAAACCAAGGCAACCAATCAGAAGCATGAGTTATCCAAGCCAAGATTTCAGGCCAATCTTCTTGTGGCTAGAGCTATGATACCCTCTGCAGGACAGCCTGCCGAGTATGAATGATGAGAATGATGAATGACAAAGTTTGCACAAATGCAAATTTTGTCTTCATTGTTCACACAAAGTGTGTGGAATAATGACAAGTTGTGCTGTTTTCTCCCAAACATTTTGAGTATCAAAATAAACCAAATGACCTACTCACTTTACTCTCAGACTAGCAATGCAATTCATTATTATTGTAGAAACTTGACTTGAAATGACATGAACTTGTCTAATTCAGGAAGAATAGGATATCATACTCTGACAGCAAAGCACCAAAAATAATATTAAAAAAGAGGAGAAAGGAGAGGTGACATCTTGTCAATACCCTTGAACCAAACTTTTAAAACAGTGGTGCAACTTTGAAAGTCTACAGTGTTTTCTCATGTCAAAGCAAATTATTTCAGTTGTGGTAGTGTACCCTCTTGTTATTGGTTACTGATGATGCAATTGCAAACTTTTTCACTTGGAGAGCTGCAAATGCTGGTAATAACAAAAATATCAACATGCTCAGAGATTTAATTTCTCCTGGCTTCAGATGCTGAAGATGTGGAAAAGATTAAGATCAGGGCTACTTGCCTTACAGTTTGTCTGCCCTGCAGGAAAGAGGAGAGACTACGCAGAAGTTAAACTTATGGGTTTATAACTATCCCTATCATTTTTTAGAATCGCCTTTGTAAACCTGAGAGAGACATATGCACATCTACAATTTGTGGGATGTCACTGAGTTTAGAGATGCCCATCATAACAGTTTGTAATGATGTAACAAACCTAGAACAATAACTCTCAAAAAGTATAAAATGATGAGTAGCTTCTGAAATTACTTTTTTGAATAATTTTCACGTAACATTGATAATTGTTATATTCGTCAACTCTTCTCCATTAAACAGAACTCATATAATGCCTAGGCCATCACTTTCACTGTTAAACTTAAATCTCCATTCCATTCTTTTATTCCTTTAATTTTTATGCATTAATACATCATGATAACTACAATTCATACTTTTCTCCTGAACTGGCAAAAATATTCGCATTGTTGTGTTTGTGTAAATGATAAACATGTTGAACACATTTTGTAACAGTTCCTTATGGCCGGGATCTTTGTATCTTCAGAATCTGGTTCCAGTTATCAGAAAATTCTTTACTGGAAATGGAAACAGCTTAGCAGATCTCAAATTCTAAAGTTTGGCTCAAGTCTAATACAAAATACAAGAAACTCCTCTTTGCTGATTTAAAACTCACATTAAACATTTAAGCCATCTATTTAATGTTTATGTTATTCTTCTGACCTCAATCATAAAGATAAAATTTGCAGTACAAGTTTGCTATTAACACATTCACTGTGTCTGACACATATAAACATAAAAGAACTACAAGTAATGTTCCATTATGCACATAAACATTTAAAAAAAGCACTCAAGCTATGCCAGTACACAAAATTAACAACTGTTCAATTCTGTCAGCACACTGATTGGACTCTAGGCTATTAGCAGAAGTGCTTGGTTTTTGTTTATAGGTTGGTATGGTTTTATCTGTTTTTTGCTTGTGTTAAGGTTAGTTTAGTTCACGGAATACATTTTTAGTAAAATTCTGAGGTTTGTTTTGATTTACTGCTCAGCCAAAAATTAAGTGTTTTGCTTTTAGCTATGTATTCCAGACTTTTACTTTTCAACCATTATTTACAAATTTTTGGAATGCTTAGGATTTTCAATTTTTTTTTCTCAACATTCCAAAAATTAAGGTACACTGAATGTACACTCTTAAATACAGGCAGAAATGAATACATTAATTGATATTATGAATACTTAATAAATACATACAAATAAAAGGTAAAATAATTCAGATCAATATTTAAAAACAGAAAAATTAATAGAAACTAAGATGTCAGTTACTAGAAAAAATAGCCCTGAGTACATGGTATATTCATAATGAAATAATATTGTACCAATCAGCAAACTGCTTAAAAAATAACGTAATCTGAGAATTGTATAGATAAAAGTGCTAAAAACTGTATACAATGAACTAAAATAAAATACACGAAACCAATATAAAACCTTATGAGATGCTTTCAAGGCATTGTGCCTTTTTTTTTTGTCAACTCAAAATAAGAAACACAACAGTAGTAAAACATATTGACAGAAGCATATGTACAGACATCTTCCGGCACAGTTCATCGTTGGAGAAGGGAAAAAAAAGTGAGAAACAAAAAAGGGGTGGCAGGATGTGAAAGAGGATGAGGACATTACTCACCAGGCCCTGCAAAAGCAGTGCAGTGGAAATTGGCAATGCAATTAGACTGCTATTTCTCATCACACTGTAAAATAACAGCCTCCATAATAGGATCCATGCAAGTTCCACCACTGTGATTAATGGTGAAACCTGTTGTAACTATATGGAGGGTTTCCATCCACCTGAGATGGCGGGAGTCGTGAATGCAGTCTAACACCTCAACATTGGAATGTGGATTATAATTAAGATGTCCATTCCCAAAGTGCTCTGCAATGGCTGAGCTAGTAACATCGGGGCCCCCAAATAGCCCCCCCTCATGCTCTGAGATACGATCACAGAGTCTACATTTAGTTTTCCCAATGTAAAGCATCCTATACTTTGAGTACATAGTACAATAAACCACATTGGCACAGTGTAGTAAACGGATTGTTGCCTTAACTTTAGAAAGCATCAATTGCAATTTTCTGCCAGGGAGTTGCATACAGCCAATGCGGTACTGGTGGAATATCTTGGGAAGATGTGCTGACATGCCCGGATAGTGAGGGATATAGGCTGTAGCAATGCATCCATCATCCCGACCAGAATGGGAAAGAGAGCCATCATATAATTGAAATTTATCTAGAACATGGGGGGGGGGGGTATCCACATCTGGCAAAATCCGGCCTAACCCTAAGAATCTAAGTCTCTCTCTATCAACAACATCAGTACAATGTGACCAAGCACAGTTAAACAATGCTCTAACTGTGTGAAAAAGATGTCCTGGGGCATGTGCTGACTTATAGTTAGTAAATTGCCCCTGTTGCATGGACTTCCTATAGGCTGAGGTGACCAAATGGTGGCTGTCATGGTGAACCAAGATATCCAAAAACGGAAGAGCAATGTCCGCTTCCAATTTCATAGTAAATGAAACATATGGTGATAAAGAGTTGAGATAGCAAAGGAGCAATTCCTCTGACCCTCAGAGAACGATTGCAGATACATCTCCACGTATCTCTGTCAGTGTCTGTTAGGAATAGACAAACCCACAAATATGCTCTTATCCAGAGCTTCCTTAGTGATATTGGCTATGGCAGCACTGACCAGAGCAACCATAACAGTACCTTGAATTTGTCTATATAACAAGTCACCAAACACGATCACACTACCAGATAAACATTCAAAGCATTTCATATATCATTAATAGAGAGCAAGGTTGTACCATTCAGTGTGGTATCCCTCTCCAAAAACTGCCTGACAAAAGCAATCCCAGGTTGTATGGGAATAGATGTAAACAGGGAGACCATATCAAAGGAGTCCAAGACTTCACCTTCCAAAATATTTTTTGGAAGGTGAAGTCTTGGCAATTTGCGGGTTTGTTTATTCCTATCAGACGCTGATGGAGATACGTAGATGATGTATCTGCAGTCATTCCCCATGGGTCAGAGGAGTTGCTCCTTCGCTATCTCAACTCTTTATCACCATATGTTTCATTTACTATGGAATTGGAAGTGGGCGGTGCTCTTCTGTTTTTGGATATCTTGGTTTGCCGTGATGGCCAGCATTTGGTCACCTCAGTCTATAGGAAGCCCATGTGGCAGGGGAAATTTACCAACTATAAGTCAGCACATGCACCAGGATCCCCCCCCCCCCAATGTTCTAGATAAATTTCAGTTATATGATGGGTCTGTTTCCCATTCTGGTCGGGATAATGGATGCATTGCTACAACCTATATCCCCCCCCCCACTATCCGGGCATGTCAGCATGTCTTCCCAGGATATTGCACCAGTACTGTATTGGCTGTGTGCAACTCCCTGGCAGAAAATTGCAATCGATGGTTTCTAAAATTAAGCCAACGATACCTTTACTACAATGTGTCAATGTGGTTTATTGTATTACATGTAGGATGCATTACATTGGGAAAACTAAACACAGACTCTTGGAGCATGGGGGCTATCTGGGGGTTGATTTACTAGCTCAGCCATTGTGGAGCAGTTTGGATCCTATTATAGAGGCTGTTATTTTAAAGTGTGATGAGAAATGGCAGTCAAATTGTATTGCCAATTCCCACTGCACTGGGTTTGCAGGGTCTGGCAAGTAATGTACTCCTCCTCTTTCACATCCTGCCACCCCTTTCTGTTTTTCACTTTTTTTTTTTTTTCTTCTCCCTCCCCCCCCCTTCTGCCAATCAGGATCCACACCGGAAGATGTTTGTGCATGTGCAAGGCTATGCTTCTGTCAATATTGCACCAATATGGTGCAATTTGGTCAATATGTTAACCAACTGTCGCGTTTCTTATTTTGATTTGACAAAGAGGCACAATGCCTTGAAAACTTCTCATAAGGTTTTATATTGGTTTTGTGTATTTTATTTTAGTTCGTTGTATAGTTTTTTGGTGATTTTATTTATAAAATTCTCAGTTTTTAATTTTTATTTTATATGTACATGTATATGTAATTAAATTCTCAGATTAAAGTTATTTATTTTTAAACAGTATGCTGGTTGGTACAATATTTTTCATTAAGATGTCAGTTACAGATCCATGTACTTAGTTGATTATGTTGATAAATAAATAAATAATAAAAAAGTTCATTTACATAAATCATCATATCAATTCAATTTCTCCAGAATGGTCATGAAATAATTTTAAAAGCAACAGATTTCCATTTTCTAAACATTTTTTTTTGGAATTTAACTGTCCTTTTGACTATGAAAGGTAACTTATTATTGATAACTATAAAACATTAATTTTTTTATTTAATTGGGTGCTATTCCTGATGCTTGTTCATTACAGACATCAATATGTGCATTTTCTAGCATGAATAGAAAATACCAATTTTTTTCCATAAAAACAAGTTTTTAAATGTTTAGAAAACTTTAATCTAAATATCCTTCTAATTAGTTTTTTGCATGGAAATTATGAAAATTATCAAGAAGTTATTAAATATATATCTTAGTGGCTTTAAATTTTAATGAACAGATAGATTTAATCATGAAAATGATCAACATGGCAATGCTCCTCTCTCAAAAGTGGTCTATATTTCATAGTTAATGCATCTACTTGATGAAACTTTGAAATAAAATATTTAATTTTTAATAATTAAGCTTGATCCCCCTCACTATTCTGCCATGTTTCTATTAGAAAATGGACAATACTATATTTGAATATAAATGAACCAAAAACTTGTATGATAATCATAGCCATGATGATCATTTGGTAAATTAAATTGATTACATGTATATTTTATATATAAAAATATATATACATATATCTGTGTGAGTGTGTTAGGGTAATATAAAAGAAATCGTTTATCTTCACAAAGTGACAATAAATAAATATCAAATGACTTATCAATTATGCAGAATCAAACTTTCAAACTTCTGGTTGGGTATTAAATATTTGCCATTCAACTTTTACCAATACAAGTGCATTATTTTTAGGACCCAGGCATAGCTACACAGCTGCATTCAATTTTTCATAACATAATACAGATATAAATGAGATGCATCACAGTTTTTCATGTCTACATACACACCAAAAGGAAGTAAAATCCTTGTATCAAACCAGCATTACATAATAATAACAGTCACTAACATTAACATTGTCATGGCATTATTTGGGAATGATATAATGCTAATGAAACAGTGAATAAATAAAGTTATGTAAATTTATGTTTCTAATATACCATTATATCATTCTATTTCTAATTGGAAAAAAAAAAAAAAAAAAAACTTGAAAAAGTATTGGAAAAAGAATGCTGTTTTGAAGCAAGAGTAACAAATTTGTTACCTTACTATTGCTGTAGTTCAAACTATAAGCAAAATATAAATTAATATTACTGTGATGATCATATGATAGAAACAACATAATCATATAAAAATTCTCATAATTGATTTAAGCTGATCATCTTGGATTATCATTATAAATTTAATCTTGGAGTTAGCATTAGTAGAGGCATATGATGCAAGAAAGAAAGCTTATATAGAATCAGACAAAAAAAAAAAATAATAAATAAATAAAAAACCTTCCCATTTCACCCATCCTTCATTCTAAATGCTTCTCTAGTTCTGCGTTGAATTTAAGTTTTCGACCTCCACTATGACAGATAGAAGTTTGTTCCAACTATCAACCACCCGCTGGCTAAGGGCAAATTTCCATACATCTATTCTACAATTGTCTTTCCTTAATTTGAATTTGCATCCTCTCAGGTGAGTAATCTGAGCAAGAGGAAGAATCCCATCAGCACTGAGCTCAAACAATTCAAGGCCTTAGACACCTCAATTAGATCACCTCGCAGGTTCCTAGTCTCCAGATGCTGCAATTTGCAGAACTTAAGTCTTTCTTGGTAAGAGCAACCCTTTGTTCCACTCACCAATCTTGTCACCCTTCTCTGTACTCATTCCACCAGCTCTACATCCTTCTTAAAATGAGGCCTCCAGACCTGTATACAGTACTCAAGGTGCAGCCTGACCACTACCTTATACAAGGGGATAATCACCTCCTTGTCTCTGCTAGCAAAATTCCTATATATCATTGACAAGACTCCATGACCTGCTCTGGCAGCCCGTCTGCACTGCTCAGAGAACTTCATATCTGGCTACACAATTACCTCAGGTCCTTTTCATTCTCTACTACCCTGTTGGTATGTTACTCTGGAGTTACTGCTACCCATATGCAGTACTTTACATATGTCAATGTTAAACTTCAGTTGCCACCTCTAAGTCCATCTGCCCAACTTTTCTAGATCGTGTTAGCATTAGTAGAGGCATTTGATGCAAGAAAGCAAGCTTACGCAGCATCAGCCAAAAAAAAATAAAAAAATAAAATAAAAAAATAAATAAAAAATAAAATAATAAATAAATAAATAAAAAATAACCACTTCCACTTCACCCCTCTGTTCGTTCGAAATACCTGTCCAGCTGAGCCTTAAACTTATTTAGGCTATCAACTTCCACGACAAGGGATGGAAGTCTATTCCACCAACCAACCACCCGCTGGCTAAAGGCAAATTTCCTCACGTCTAAAAACTGCAAATTTCTACTGCTGCAAATTTCCTGTTGCAGTAGTATACTATCATTACTGTCATTAACAACCCTGCCAACCTTCGTATCATCTGCAGACTTAGACATTAACCCTGATATACCTTCACCAATATCATTGATAAATATAGAAAACAACACTGGGCCCAACTCCGAACCCTGGGGGACTCTGCTAATAACATTAGTCCAAGAAGAACAGTGTCCTGATTACCACTCTGTCTTCTTCCACTCAAGCATCCTTCCTTTTATCTATTTAGCAACTTGCCCTTAATGCCATACTGCTCCAATTTGTACAGTAGTCTTCCATATGCAACAGTATCAAAAGCTTTCCTAAAATTCAAGTATATGATATCAGAATTATTTTTTGCATCCAGTTCCTTTGTGACCACATCATAGTATCCAATTAAATTTGTCAGATAAGACTTTCCCTTAACAAATTCATGTTATGTCTGAGCTATAACTGCAGTCTTGTCTAGATGATCCTGCAGTGCTTCTTTAACTGAGTTTGTAAAGATGCTCTTGGACAGGATGCAAGCATTTTAATCAATAAATGCAGCATGATTAAAAAATATTATTGAAAAATTGCATGTTACTGAACAAAAAAAGTAGTTTTTGAAAAATTGCAAGTTTCATTCTGCTTCTACATGTAGAAGTTTGTTAACCATTCTGTCCATGTTCCACCGCAGTGCACATTTGAAGTGCATTTATTTCACCATGATTTCAGTGTGAAAAATGTCAAATTTGGAACATTGTGCAAACATAAAATTTTCCCAACTCTTAGGAAAATCTTCTAAAAGAGAGAAAATGATGCATCAGTTTATGGAGAGGATTCTTTGTTTCATATAACATGTTGGAATGGCATCAAAAATTCAAAGAGGGAAGAGAAAGTTTAGCCAATTATGACTGTGCTGGAAGATCTTTAACTGCTTGTACATCTGAAAAAACTGAAACTGCTAGATGACATGCATCGGAACTGCTGTGTAATTGTTGATAATCTTGAAGAAACTTTAAATATTTCACATGGAAGCTGTCATATAAGATTTTTATGCAATGATTTGACATGCATCAGGTTACTCTGCAAGTGGTACCTAATATACTTACTAATAATCAATGCAATGAGCAGATGACAATTGGAAGCGATCTTATAAAGGCACTCATAATGATCCATTGTTCCTGGAGTCCATCACTGCCAGGGATGAACCTTGGTGCTTTTCAACAACTTAGAAGCAAAGCATAACATGGAAATCATCTGTCATGATCAAAAAAAATTTCAGCAAGACAGGTAGAAAGGAAAAGTGAATTTGAACTTTTGGAACTATGTACCATGAATTCATTCCTCAAGGTGCCACTGCAAATAAAGTAAGATACATACATCAGCTGTGTGAGGCAATTCAACATCCAGAACAGTGGAAGATTGGAAGTTGAGATAATGCACTCACACACTACTCATTTCTATTGCAACAAGAGCTTGCTAAACATAGAACTGTTCTGTTACCATATTCCCCTCACTTTCCTGACCTCTTGCGGCACAATTTTTTAAAATTTTATATACTGTGGAAGACCATCGCTTCCACAGTGAACAAAAAGTTACTGATGAAATTCAAGGTGCTCTTCCAACTTCCCAGCCAGAACAGTTCCAATACTGTTTACCAGCAATTGTATCTAGGGCAGCAAAAGTGCACTACTGCTCTAGGAGAGCAGTCTGAAAGTGGCTGTGTCGAGATTTAGCTATGCTTAATACGAATCAAGAAGTTTTTGACTGTACCAAGTATATGTTTATATTCTTGTAAAAACTTAAATGATTTCAGACTATTTAGTAATATATCTCTCCATTTAAAAAAATTAAGGCCCTCAAGGAAGCAATAAGAACTTTCTTTTGTTTGTACTTCCTATTTTTACAACATATACACTTCACTTCATCTGCTATCATTATTTGGCATTTACTAAAAACTGATCAGACTACTCTTTATGGAATACCCTATACACACATACACACATATATATATATATATATATAGAAACACACATATAAAAATAATTACTGGGAATCACCACAAAATAAACTATTAAATTTTAATAATCATGGTCATTTTACAGCACCTAGACTGTTTTCTTCATGGTTGGAATTTTTCCTGACTGTAGCTTCAGAACTCCTGCTCTTTTCTGGAAAACAGAAAAACAGTTTTGTTCATAGAACATTAGTATTTGAATCTGTGACCATGATGAAGTGACCATGACCAGTAATTTTAGGGTTAGCCAGAGTTCATGGAGTTTATTTTGCTGTAATTTCCAAATTTTTAGGTAAATACATTTATATAAAATGACATGTGTACACTAACAGCAGTCTTAATTATTTTGTGTATTTCTAATTTTGGATTATATACATAAAATGAATAATGTATGCATAAACTATTTATGCAACAGAAAATATCAAGAGCAATGAACTAAAGTAAAATAAAGCATTATGATAAAGCAAGCCTTTATCTCACACATACAAAGAAGAACAAAAAAGAAAGAAAAAAAAACAGGTGCACATGCACAGTGACAACAATCACTACCTGCTCATCAAAGTAGGAATGGATCTCATACAATGACTTCAGATAGATCTGATTTGTAGCTTCTTTACGTGCCTGTGATGATACAGTATCTTGTTTCAGTCGCTCTGGATCTCGATCTACGTTTACTTGTACCTGGTGATTTGTAAAAGTAATTATGCAAACTATGGCTAACTAACTAGCAAGCTGGTTGTAAACAAAAGAAACAAAAAAGTGCTCAAAAATCATTACTAAAAGAATTGAATATTGTAAATGAATTTAGATGATTTTCATTTTTAATTCTGACGTGATAAGTGAATTAAAATAAACTGCTTGAAATAAATTGCTTTAGCAAAACTAAGTTGCAATATATCACATGCACATATAATTGCAAGCACTGCATGCAGAGTTCAGCAACTATAAATTTGAGCTAATTCATTTGATTTTATGCAGCATGAACAAAACTAGTGAATTTTTAAATAAAATTTTAATCAGTATATATGTAAAGGGGAGTAAGGAAGATAAGCATAATGAATTGAGTATAACTCTACAAAAAACGATTTTTAAATGTGTACAATTTCTTATTTTAATGCTGCTGTTAATCTCTAATCAAGGTTAGGTGGTTGGTGTAAATCAGTTACATGTATCAATTCTACGTTTTCGGTGTTCATAGAAGTTCATAATATTTACTAATATTCATATAAAATATTGAATATAAATACTCTCATTTATTTATATATGAATTTTACATTATTGCACAGAAAAAACTTTCTTCATCTAAAGGGCAGTTTTTAAAACAAAGGGGCTTAAATATAAATTTTTTTTAAATATATCAAACTGAAAGAAAACAAACAAAAATGAAACTCAGCAATTGTTTTAATTAAATATCTAAAAATGAAATAATGTGAAGCATTACATCTCAGTAAATTAGCTGAAGGATTTTTACTGATATATATATAATATATACAATCTTACACGTACTGACCACAATTAGAAACCTATCATAGGATACATTTTATCATAAATGTAGGATAATACCACATGGTAAAAATTGTAAACCTCACACACACTGCTTGATAAAAGATTCATATCTATGAACTAAAGGTGCATGCAATTTCAAGTTGGAAATAAAAAAGTGATAAAACTGAGTTACACAAAGGGAAAGGGGTTAATTATTGGTGGATGGCTATTTGGTGTAATAATTTACACACATGGCAGTTACTGAAATGTCTACAGCTAGCATTTCAGAGGTATATAATGATTATATTAAAATTACAAAGTCCTTAATTATATATGACTCACTTATTTGACCATGTAGTCTAAGAAATGAGTCATATAAAATTAAATGAATGAATGATAGAGTAAAAATTTAAATTAACTAAAAATAAATTCTACAAGAAAGCAAGTATCTTCTGTAAAGTTCATCATTATGCAAGTTTTAAAAAAATGCTCTTATGAACAGCTGAAAAATGATGGCAGCTTGAATATAAAACTTTCTAGTAATATTTCATCATCAGCCAATTTAAAAAATGATTTGAGCAGGTGAAGTAACTATAATGAAATGTGCATAATTTCTATGATATTTTCTGTTTCAGTAAGAGGCAGAAAGAATTTCACATTGCTTAGATTCCTTACTGAATAAACTTCCAGTGGTGTAACTTCATGCAATAAGCAAATAACTTGTGACTAAATGGAAGCTTACAAGATAATACGACAATAAATTTAAAGCTTAGTTTAGCTATAATTACTTGTAAAACCTAAGTCATGGTAAAAAGTTCACCAATTTGCATTTGAAATACTGATTTTTTTTTTTAAATTTAAAATGAGTGGCGTAAAAGGAAATGCAGAAATTAACCCGTGCATTAGTCTTCTGTATCTATGAGTTTGTAATTTACTTTTGTTCTTAAAAATGGCAAGATTAAGTTGAAGCTATTACCTTTTCAGTTTCTAGAGTAATATTATAGTCTTATTATAGTCTATATCACATCTACCCTAACAATTAAATAGGAAATGTTACTGCTGTGAATCTTAATGCAGAACAGTATCATTGTTAAAGAATGTATTCAATTTGAAATGAGATGAAAGGACTAATTTAATACATGTTAATAAAACTTTTTTAAATGGTGAGCTAGTTGGCAGTCGTAGGGTAAAAACTAGGGTAAAATTTTGGAATTGGTGAAAGACTTGTGGAATTTGCAGAATCTCAAGGAATGTCAGTAATGTACACTTTTTTTTTCAAGAAAAGGATGAACAGAAAGTGGACATGGAAGAGCCAAAATGGATTAAGATCTAATAAAATCAACTTCATCCTCACTAAGAGAAGATATATTGTGAATGATGTTATCATCCTGAACAAGGTAAATGTTGGAAGTGATCACAGAATGGCAAGATGCACACGATATAGATGTAAGAAAAGAAAGGAAAAAAGTGATTCGAGTAAATAATATGAAGGTCTTTGAGATAACAGAAGTGGAGAAAAAGCAGTATGTACTGGAACTTAGGAACAAGTTTGAGCTTCTGCAGACCTTTCAGGACCAAGATATTAACAAGGAATACAACAACTTTCTGAAAGTGATGAAGTCCAAGAAACCTACAGGTAAAAAGAAATCTAAAGAAGAAAAAATTAGTCAAGAAATAATTGTCATGATGAAGAGCAAGATAAACACTGACAAGGACAAAACTGGGTATACTGAGTTATGCAAAGCCATTAGAAAGAGGCACAGAGAGGACGTAAGCAGATAACACAAGCATGAAAAGTAGAACAAGCATTAAGAGAAAACAAAGGACTTAAATCAGCAGTCATGAGCAGTAATACAGAAAGACAAATGATGCTGAATCTGAAGAACAGTGATGGTGCACTTATAAATAGCAGAGAAGGTATAATTCAAATAGCAGAAGGCTAATATAAAGTATCATATAAGGAGCAAGAGAATGATGCCAGCAGTGGAGAAGATGGATCACAAATTAGCAACACATACAACATATACCCAATATCCTTCCTGATGAGGTAGAACATGCATTGAAGAAAATTAAGAATCAGAAAGCCCCAGGTGAAGATGAAGTTACTGTAGGGTTGTTAAAATTAGGAGGAAGAGACATGACACAGAAACTGGCAAGACTTTTCACAAAATACATTAGAAAAGCCATGATGCCTAAGGAGTGGAATAATGGAATCATAATTTTGTTGCATAAGAAAGGAGATAAACCATAAATTGGAAATCTTAGACCAATTAGCTTGTTGTCCCACATCTACAAATTGTTCACAAGGGTGATTAGAAAGAATACTTGATGAGAATCAACCGAAAGAGCAAGCTGGCTTTAGGACAGGATTGTCAACTATGGATCTCTTTCACATATCACGGTAATGGAGAAAACAAATGAATATAAAATGCCATTATGCCTGGCATTTGTGGATTATGAAAAGGCATTTGATGCCATACAGCATAAGGGCATTGTTTCAGGGCACTGGACAGACAAGGCATACAAATCCCATTACATTATGATTTTGAAGAAAATATATGAGAATGCTACCTCCTTTATTAGACTAGACAAAGACAGTAGCAAATTTATAACTGAGAAAGGAGTTCAACAAGGCGAGACAATATCTCTGAAGTTGTTTACTGCTTCCCTTGAGGAAGCTTTCAGAAGATTGGACTGGTTGCAGGAAGGAGTCAATGTGGATGGTGAGTATCTAAACCATGATTTGCAGATGACATTGTGATCATAAGCCACAATTCTGAAGAATTAGAGGAAAATCTTAATCAGTTATGCAGAGTTAGTAAGGATTTTGGACTAAAGATGAATATGGATAAAACAAAAGTAATGATGAACAAGTATGCCACAGAAAGGGATATAATGATTGAAGGCAGAGTCATACTTATCTGGAAAAGTGATTAGCTGTAAGAATGATAAATGGCTGGAAGTCAAGAGAAAAATAAATTTTGGATGGATAGCATTCAGGAAATATAGTCACATACTGAGGAGCAATATCTCAATTTGTCTGAAATGTAAAATAATGAACCAATGTATACTCTCCACCATGACTTATGGAAGTGAAACTTGGACATTCACCAAAAGAATGGAAGAGAAGCTGAAAACTACACAGCAAAGAATGGAACAAAGTATATTAGGAATCAGACTGCTGGATAAGAAGAGTAATGCATGGATTAGGCAGCAAATTCAAGTAAAGGACATTCTTATCAAAACTAAAGAACTGAAATGGACTTGAGCAGGATGCAAGCTCGAAGACATGATGATAGATGGAGGAGCTAAAAGAAAGACAACAAAAACCTGGAAGACAACAATGAAGATGGACAGATGAAATTCCAGAGTTCGTGAGCTGGAAATGGATGGTCATTGCACAAAACAGAAGAAACTGGAAAGTTTCTGGAGAGGCATTCATCCTCCAGTGGATTGAAAATGGCATGGCTGTGCCTAAAACAGTAATTAAATTGAATATTTGTTAATATATAACTGAACTGTGTGTGGAGAATTTTTCTTGGAGCAGAAATGAGATAATTGTTTGATGTCATTAGGTGTGATTGTCATGAATACACAAAGTTATCTCTTAAGTAAGTAATGCATGTTGTTGATGTGAAATTTATATCCACATCTGTGTGCATATATACCACATTGTATGAAATAATTACATAAATGTTTCTGATGACTGAAAATATAATTTGTTGATATCTTAGCTGCAGTGGAAACTTTGTACTCAGCAAATTTCATAAGCAGAGTGATGATTTGAAGTTAATTCCCCTGGGGGATTAGCCAATTGACTTTGTACCTCAGGTTCCTAACAGCCTAAACCTATCCCTGGATGCCTTGTATTATGCAATTTTTGGAATGGTTTAGTAATTTAGTTTGAATTCATATAATATATTTTTTAAGGGGATAAAAAAAAACTCTGGATGAAACTGAAGCCAAACAACTTTATCTGAGAATACTGTTATGGCAAAAGATTCATTTAGTATTACTGAGAGGATGTTCCTTAAATTTGCATGTTATAAGGGTTACCATTCATTGCTGCATATACAGACATCATTTGTGCACTGCATCCAACTTAATTTTGTTATGCTGGATGAAATCTCTCTCTCTCTCCAATTATAAATCAAACTGTTTATCCAAACATAGCTAATGGTCAATTTTCAATAATCTGAAAATCCACATCATAGTAAAACAGGCATTTTTTATAATTTGTTGATTCTTATGAACACTGATGGAGAGCAAACTAAAGCCAATTCTTATATGACATAATAACAAAAGTAGCACTTTTTTAAAAACTTTAATGTGAATTTCTTAAAAAAATTAAGGAAAATTTTGGGGACTGTCATATGCATCAAGGAATGCCAGATTATTCATAATATGGTTACACATTATACATCATGAAGAAATATACAGAATTAAAGAGGTTATAGTTAATAAATAGCATTGGATTTTAATACCTGATGCAACTTTTAGTAATTGCTTGAAGTTACAACAAAATCATGATATTAAAATTGACACAGGCCTTATACACATATATGTATAATATTTGCATGTGTGGGCTCAGTGGAATATTTACATATACACAAAGCATGATCAAAAATTATGGGGTCTGACATTGTATCTTGAAACTGAAATTTCAAAGAGTTATGACTTGCACAATATGTTCAATGACTCATATAAACATAGTAACACGTGAATCACCTATTTATCTGTGGTCAGTTTGAATTAGCACATGTTAAATAGGTATTTTATGCTTTATCACATTTTAAAATGAGTGACTTTACTGCACAGCAAATTTGAATAATTTAAAATTAGAGAAAAGTGCAACAGAAACCTATAAAACATTAAAAAAGCTTTTGGAGAAGATACCAAATGCTTATAAATCATTAGGAGATAGAGAAACCTACAACAGATATAAGCTAGTTTGCAATCAAGTCACAAAGTGGGTCAAGTCACAAGCTAAGGCAGATTTCCAGAAGTCTCTGGCAAGAACTTTCTTTATGTAAAGATTAGAAGGAAAAGGATTTTTTGCATAGATAGATATTTTGCATCTATGTTCACACATGAGGAATTTTTTAGTGATAGGCTTGCCAGAAATATATCAAATTAGAGGGAGCTAAATGATTTTTGTTATAAATGAGAGGAAAGTGGAAGAGAAATTGTTGAAGCTAAATGTAAATAAGAAAACTGGGGTGGATTAGATCTGTCCAGTTATATTCAGGGGCAGCAAAAGAGGTCAGTAAACCTCTAGCCATAATTATAAGATCATCCTTGGATTCAAGGAAGGTCCACATGGACTGGAGATGTGAATATATACCCCTAATTCACAAAGGGAAATCAAATGGTGACATGAATAATTACCTGTCAGCTTAACATCTGTTCCAGGAAAAACAACGGAGTCAGTGGTTAAAGCAGTAATGCAGAACTGATTGGATACTATGACATACTATCAAAGGAACTGGATGCATAAACAATTTTGACATCATATATTTAGATTTCAGATAAGCTTTTGATACTGTTCCACATGAAAGACCAATATAGAAAGTGGAACAGTGTGGCATTGGAGCAAGTTACTGCTATGGATAAAGAGAATGTATGAGAGGGAGAAGACAGACAGTGGTTACCATTGTGCTCTGCTCTTCTTGTACTAATGTTTTTAGTGGAGCCCTACAGGGTTCAGTGCTGAGCCCATTGTTGTTTTCAATATTTATTAATGATACTTATGAAGGCATAACAGGCTTAAAGTTTAAAGATTAAAATAAGACAGATTAAAGCTTACAGATTAAATAGTTTATGCCTTTAAGTTTACAGATACAAAAGTTGGCAAGGTGGTTAATGATAGTAATGATTTAGAAACATCATTACTGCAACAAGATTTAGAAAAATTAGGTGGGCTAACAAGTGGCAATTGAAGTTTAACACTGACAAATTCAACGTGCTGCATGTGGGTAGTACTAATACCAGAATAATATACTAAGTGTGTTGTACTTAAGTGTGTCCACACTCAAGGCAATGAAGAATGAAAAAAGACGCAGGGTGCAATTGTGCAGCCAGACATGAAGTCCTCTGAGCAGTGCAGACTGGTTGCCAGGATAGCTTGTGTGATTTTGTCAATGATATACAGGAATTTTCACAGTAGGAATGGGGGGGGGGGATTATCTCATTGGATAATGCATAGTAATTTAGGACACAACTTGAGTACTGCATACAGGTCTGTAGCTTCATTTTAGGGAGGATGTAGGATGTTGATCTGTTGGAATAGGTGCAGAGAAGGGTAATAAGATTAGTGAGAGGAACAAAAGGATACTCTTACCAAGAAAGGCTTCAGTTCTGAAAATTGCAGCATCTGGAAACTAGGCCCCTGTGAGGATATCTGATTGAAGTTTATTTACTATCAACTTTTATTTGCAATATAATTTATTGTATCATGGGCTTGAAGAAATTCTGTCAAGCCTGAGGAATTTTGGTCTCAAATCATTTAATTTTTTTAAAAATTCTTTAAATGTTATTTTTTGAACAAAAAATATAATGAAAAACTGGTTGTAAAACTTATTTTTAAACTTGAAATTGTGTTTTCACCATATATGCTTAAAAGATATTCTACAGGATATCTCTGCAGCATTTATGTGCTTATGAAAATATTTATAAAAACACTGTTAAATTAATAATTAAAATATATATATTATTTATTCTTACCACCATCATACTGTCAAGATTATGAATACATTAAGAAATGCCTGACTGCCTTTATTGCAGACATTTCCATGGTATCATGAAAGATTAAGATGTGCCTGTCAATGTTTAATTTTAGGGTTATCTGCTATAGCACATGGGAAACAAACAACAACAACAAAAAAAAAAAAAAACCCTGGTTAAATCTGATAAGTGTGAGGAAGTACACAGAGTGCTTTTCAAGGAATTCTTGAATGGAAAGCACTAAGTATTTAGGGACACTGTCATGATCAAAGCTTCAGTTCCCTGAAGCCCACTTTTCTGGCCATATTCTCTTAACATTCACCTTTGAAATGTTTTGTAGAATCCCAATTTGATTGAGATTGTGTTACTGTTTTGTAACTTGAAGAAGACAGAGTTTTCCACTGAGAGGATTATGCCTTTATTTCTGGGTCATAGCCCAAGAATTTTTCTTCTTTGCCAATGAGTCTATCAGTTCATCTGACATCCATTCAGGTCTAAAACTTGAAGAGTATCTCTTGGTATAAAAAGCCTAGTAGCTTCTATGATTACTTTCCTGAATGCTTCCCATTTAGAATTTGCTGTTGGTAACATTATCAGTTGGTTCCACTGAATAGATTTTAAAAACAGTCTGAGACCATTGTAGTTGCCTTTACAAAAGCCCCTCCCTTTGCTCTTGACAGCAATTACAACTTTAAATAAATTCTGCATCAGTACACTGTGATAACTGCCATCAAGTGGTTCTTTTACCTGCAGATTCTTAATGCACTCCAGATAATCAGATCAAGGGTATGCCTTTCCTTGTTTCCTTGTTGTTAGACATCTTAATGTAAACATCTGCACCCCTCTAGAAGTAATTTTTCTAACCTGTGATGTTCATTTTTATTATAAACTCATAGCATCCTCAACCCAAGTCACATGAAAGGGCACACTGTGTACATGGAATGCCTAATACTAAAATCTGATTTTTTTTTATAGGCATGCTTCTCAAATTCCAACAAAATTGGATGCAAATCAGAAGTAAAAAAATATGCTGAAGGAATATTAAAATCCACAGTCTTGTACCTTTGTGTTAAAGCAACTCTATGAAGCTAGCTGTGTGTATAGTGTTTTAGAGCAAGTGTTGTATTTTTCAAATGATCACTTTGCAACCAGGGAACAACAATTGAAGAAAGCTGATGTAGGGTAACACATCACTTTTAAAATTAAGAATAAAGTTAGTGGTAGCCATCCTGCTTTCACCTGCAGAGCATCATTGGACACTATTCCACAAGCCATTGTTGTTTTTAGTAACACTGAATGTTGAATTGCAAACAACTTTCTCACATTTCCTTTTTTATAGTGCACAGTCAATCTACAGATGAGATCTGTTACTCACTACTGCCAAAAAGACAATATCATAAAATAGGTCTAACACTCTACCTTTTAGAGTAGACCCAGTCACCAAGTCCTTTCTCATTACCTTAGCAATAAGTCCAACAAATTGATGGATTTTCTCTCTGATGTAATTAATATGGGAGATGAAATGCAAATGTATATTTGCACATGTAAATACTTAATTGTTTTTAAACACTGTAAGTGAACATCACTAATCACCATCACTGGGTTTCGATTAACCAATAAGTACCCCTTCAAAAGGGTAGTTTTGCTTTTTTTGCTAGATATAGTTAGTCTATGTATACTTGACCACTGGCTTAGCTCTGCTAGCACCCATTCGATGTCTCCTCTAGTTGCAATTGAGAATTGCCTTGCACCAGCAAGACTAGGTCATCTATACAGGCAATCACTGACACACCTTCAAATTCTTGCAACAACCAATCATTTAACACCAAATTCCACATAAGTGGGCCAGAGACTGATCATCCCTGTGGACACCCACTTACAACTAACCTACTTATACTCCCTGCTGTTACAGAAGTAGTTCCTTATTACAGAAAAGATCTGAAGACTGCATCACAAGAACACTGTCCCACAGCATCATATTACAGAACAGTGATTTCGCACACAAGCAACAATTCTATTTGATGGCAGCCTTTCATAGATCTTTCCTACTGAACTGAGAAATACAAATGGATGATATGAATTCATTCGATTCAATAATGGTGACTTTATTATAAATTTTAATAGAGCCTCTTTCCAAGGGGATGGAAATGTTCCCTCCTTGAGGCACACATTGAACATACCCAACAAAGGAATTATTAAAAAATTATATGTGAAGCATTAAAAAATACTGGCAGCTTGAACATGAGACAGTAATGTCACATCATCAGCCAGTTTAAAAATAAACAGCTAAGGCAAATGTAATGAAATGTGCATGCATCTTGCAACGTGTTCTAGTTACTTCCATATTGAAGAAACTCCATTGATGTATTGTTCGTTAAGCAAATCTGGTGTTTTCTGTTCATACTACTTTATTGCAATAAATTCATATGCAAATAACTTGTGAATGGATGGAAGTTCACTGAGTACAACTTAATCCATTCTTAAAGCATGCTAAGTGACAGGACTGAAAGCTTGTTTTAGTTATAACTACTCACAGAATGAACACAACAAATTTATGTGCTTTCTTATGTATTTTCCATCATATCCATTTTAACATTGACTTGAAGTACTATATATAATAATATTATCTTATCCTGATGCTTGTTAAATAATGCATCCAATTTGGAAAAAGATGGATATTATTTTAATAAAATGTAACACTGAAATGCTTTAAGGGCTTAAGCCTCATGCTGTGAGAGAATTTGACAATGTACAAGTTAGTGTGAATGCATCATATTAGTACACAGCAAAAAACTCTAAATTTGAAAAATTTGCAAGAACCGCATCGTTTAAGTTAAATCTCATATTGTGAATACCTTCACAACGAGTTGTCATGATATTGCACTACTCTGAATAAGTAACACTTCACCTAAGGAGAAGACTATTGTTATTTATTCTCATTCTCTATGCCATTCTTGCAAATTTTGAGTTTTTGTGGGTACTAACATGATGTATTCGCACTAACTTGTACATTGTCAAATTCTCTCACAGCATGAGGCTTAAGCCCTTAAAGCATTTCAGTCTAAATTTATCTTATACACCATCAGGCATCTCTCATATTATGGAGTTATACTTCATAACTGTTTTGTCATTATTGCATCACCAGGGTACCTACCTACCCACCAAAGAAGGGCCAAATAGCCCCGAAAAGGTGCCGTCTGGGTGGTGGTGGTATCCACTGAGAATAAGTCTTCTCCTTAGGTGAAGTGTTACTTATTTGAAGTAGTGCAATATCATGGCAACTCGTTGTGAAGGTATTCACAATATGAGATTTAACTTAAATGATGCCGTTCTTGCAAATTTAGAGTTTTTGCTGTGTACTAAAAATGTAACACGGATATTAATTTAATATCTGTGTTACAAAAACTTGTTGATAATGACAAGTTTTCAGTGGTAAAGTAAAACTATAAACTGTATGTTAGTTTAAGCTACTACTTGATAAATTAACTGTTTGGGACATTGTATTTTTTAAAAAATATTTGCTTTTTACTTCTTGAATAAATCTTAAAATAATGAAAGCCTTTACCAGTTTAATAATTTTTTAAAATTGGTAAAGTTTAAAAAATTATTTTTAATAACTTTTTTTTTTTTGTTAACTTGAAGTAATTTCTAAAAATTGCATCAGGTATATAATGGCTAAAAATCTAATGAACAAAGAACACAAGTAGGAAGGGAAATTTTTTACTAGCAGCAATAAGGTCAGGAGCATTTTCAAGAATTATCAATGGCAACGAACATTCCGTTCTGCTACAACTGAGTGCCACTTTCAAAAGTAGTAAGAACATTCTCATCTTCAACCAAATCATACAAAGGGCTTTGCAGTTTTTGCTCCACCTACAAATCTCTTGTCACAACAGCAAACACACAAGAAAGACTTTTGCAACTCTTTTGAATATTTTTTTAGACATTTTAAACATTACTAAAAGGGCTGTAGACAAATGTAAGGTGCTGTAATCTAATAACAAATTACTTCTGTTTTGCACATTTCTGCACAGACAACAGATACCTGCAAACTTCTCTAATTTTCCCCCGAGACTTACAGAAAATCATATCATTTATGGTTTTGAGGAATATTTACTTTCCTCCCAGATTTCAGCCAGGTTTATAATATATATTTTTCAAAGATGGACCTACTGAATTTATCAATATGGGTTTTGAGGCCCATTAGCTGGTTTTGCTCTTCTTTAGTAGAGTATATGCAGTGAATCTCTGGTACAGTATTCTGAATCAGTGCCCATGGCATGATGCAGTGTGAATCACACAGAAAAAACATTAAAATCAGCCATATGTGATCTACTATGTGATTTGGATTTCATGTCCTTGAGGTTGTCACAGACATTCTGTCAGCTATGCCAGACAAGCTGTTCTTGCTACCTGGGAATCTAAAACGCTGATGGAACTGATATTCGGGTGACACTCAAGTCAAAGTGGACCCAATTTCGGCGAAGTCCAGACGGTCTATGACAGCCAAATCCTCTGCTTGCACCTTCACGATGGTGGGACTGTTAGTAATCCTGGGTATAACCTTCATGCAGAAGTACATGGTGGGTGACCACCCAGGTGTGAACCAACATAAGCAGGGGTCGAGGTGTGGCGCCCACACCACATGGAGGAACGCCGCCCCTCTATGTTACCAGGCAGTAGATGACTCTCATCAACCGGTGAAATACCACCACTTTGCTTATTGGAGGCTTGAAGTGGTGGAACCCATGTTTAGTCTCTAGAGCTAAGTTCCAGCCAACCCTTCCCTATCTCTTCCATCATGCAGTATGATTGATGATTTTTGAGGTTATGATGAATGTCGTGGCGAGATCCAATATTCCTTACATTTCGAGGGTACAGCTCTAAAACGGTGTTCGCAGGCCGGCCGCTAGTTAGTACACCGGACCGAACCTATTGGTAACTCTCTAGGAAGCTTCCGGATCAGCTAGTGTATAATCTTGCTACCTCTACTCTGCCAGATAGTGACTGGAGGGAGTCCGAGTAGTGTGTATGCGGGGAGCATTGTCGAGGCCACGTTATGTCAAAGATCTGGGTATATTCTTACCACATGTACGCCATATCCAAAAATTTCATTACTTCATACAGCATGTCCCACCCACTTTTTCTTACTATTGAATACACCATGAATTGTCAAAATAATAGAGCAAGCTTATCTGCGAAAAGATCTAAACCTCCCAAGGACTTTCTAATTCATTTCACAAATATACGTGGTCTCAATTCTAATCTCAACGATGTCCATTTCCACTTGCAGTCTTCCAAACCCCATGTACTTTTTCTGACTGAATCTCAGTTATCAGTTGATTCAACTACTGCTCATCTCAGATGTCCAAATTATTTGCTGTATGATTCCTTTCGCCTCAAAGGTGGTACTTGTGCATATGTCCGTTCTGATATCCCCTGTCAGAGACTTGGCAATTTGGAATCTCCTCTCTTTGATCTTCTCTAGCTTAAAATCTCTCTACCTCATTGTGTAAAATTCATCTGTTGTCTCTACCGTTCTCCCAACTCCACTAATCACTTGGAGCTCTTTGACTTCCTCTCTTTGCAACTTGACTTTCTCCAGTCCAACTTTCCTAACAGTGAGGTAATTTTCCTTGGTGATTTTAATGTTCAACACTCCAGCTGGCTTCCGTTTTCTAGTCACACCGACCCAGCAGGTCGAGATGCTGAGGCTTTTGCAATTACTAATGACCTAGCACAGATTGTTCATTTACTTACAAGAATACCGGACAATCCTAATCACACAGCCAATACGCTTGATCTTTTTCTCACAAACAACCCTTCTAAGTACGCGGTTGAAGTGAGAGGTCCTTTAGGCACTTCAGATCACAACTTGGTGATTGTCTCTTCTCCAATGGAACCTTTATCTCATGCCTATTCCCAACCTCGTATTGTTTGGCATTACAAGAATGCAAAATGGGATGACCTGCGAGACTTCTTTTCTTCTTTTCCTTGGTCTGATTACTGTTTCAAAACTTCTGATGTCAACGTTTGCTCAGATCGTGTCAGTGAAATTATTCTTGCAGGAATGGAATCCTTTATCCCACACTCCACTTTAAAATCTCGCCCTTTATCTAAACCTTGGTTTTCCAATAAATGTGCTAAGGCTGTCCAAGAGAAGAACGTTGCATATCGTAATTGGCTTGTTTCTAATTCTTCAGTTTCATTTTCTGCCTACACCAAAGCTCGCAACAATTGTAAGGCAGTTATTAATCAGTCCAAACTAGAGTTTGAACAGGCTAAGAGTAGAAAATTTGCTTCTTGCCCTAATGGTAGCCGAGCATTCTAGTCTCTTGCCAAAGCTATTGGCCGCAACTTTTGCCCATCCTGCTCCCACCTCTGTCCAAACCAGATGGTTCTGTTGTCACTTCAGCCAACGATAAAGCTGACCTGCTAGCATCCCATTTTTCTTCGAGCTCATGTATTAATGATCTTGGTAAAACACCTCCCACCATTCCTAACACGCTCCATTCAATGCCTCCTGTGGTCTTCCGTCAAAAGGATATCAGAAGGATTTTGATGAATCTTGATGCTAAGAAAGCTCCAGGTCCTGATGGTATTTCTCCACTTGTTCTCAAAACCTGTGCTCCTGAACTTACTCCTATTCTTTGCCGCCTTTTTTCACTTTCTTATTCCAAAGGTGTTTTTCCTTCTGCTTGGAAATTTGCTCATATCCAGCCAGTTCCTAAAAAGGGTGACAAATTCCTCCCATCCAATTATCGTCCCATTGCAATTACTTCTACTCTTTCTAAAGTAATGGAGAAATCAATTAACCGCCAACTCTTAAACTACCTAGAAACCTTCCGTCTGATCAACGATCGCCAGTATGGATTCCGTCAGTGTCGATCCACTGGTGATATTCTGGCTTATGTTACCCATTTATGGACTAATTCAATGGAAAGGTTCGGTGAAACACAAGTAGTTGCTCTTGACATCTCAAAGGCTTTTGATCGTGTTTGGCATAAAGGTCTTCTAAACAAGCTTCCATCTTATGGTTTGCCAACTGTTTTTAGTAATTGGTTATCCAGTTTTCTCTCTGATCGCTCACTGAGGGTGATGGTAGATGGCTCTCTGTCTTCTAACTTCTCCACTAATGCCGGTGTCCCCCAAGGTTCAGTTCTTTCCCCCACTCTTTTCCTCTTGTATATCAATGACCTTCTTCCATTGACTGGAAATCTTATCCATAGTTTTGCCGATGATAGCACACTGCATTCAACTTTCCATTTTGAGAAACCTTGTCCTGCTCAATTAGCTTCAAGTTCTCGAAAATCTGCTGCCAATTCCTTAAATGCCGATCTTCAGGTAATTCTCCAGTGGGGCAAAGACAACTTAGTTGATTTCAGCCCTTCTAAACTCAGTCTTGTCTTATATCTCGCAAAAAGGATTCTTCTGCTCCTATGCTTATCTTTAGTGACACTCCGATTTCTAGGCAAAATGATATATCTCTTTTGGGGATTACCCTGACTTCTAATCTCTCTTGGCACAAGCACATTACAAATATTGCTTCCTCTGCATCTAAAAAACTTGGTTTTCTCTTTCGCTCTCGACGTTACTTTTCTTCCAAACAGCTGCTCACTCTGTATAAATCGCAAATCCGCCCTGCCATGGAATATTGTTCCCACATCTGGGGTGGTGCCCCCAAAACCTCTCTCAGGCTTCTTGATTCAATTTCAGAAGAGGGCAGTTAGGTTAATTAATGATTCATCTCTAACAGAGTCTCTCCACTCGCTTTCTCATAGACGTACTGTTTCTGCTGCATGCCTCTTCTACAGATACTTCCATGGGCACTGTTCTTCTGAATTGGCTTCTATAATTCCCGCTCTCTCTTTCAAAACAGTCCGAACACGTGCCGCCACCAGCTAACATCCATTTACTGTCCAAGTATTTCCTGAAAATTACAATCTACAGAAGTTCAAGTCCAATATCAACAAATATCTTCTTTCGTCTTCTCAACCTCCAACCCAAGCACGGTACTAAGTACTATAGGTTATAATACCTCTCGTGTTTGGGGTTCTCATAAAAAAAAAAAAAAAAAAAAATGTATCAGACATTAGCAGGTCACTATATTTAAAGTGATTTGTAGCTTTGTATATTTGTTGGTTGTTTCTGAAATGGTTTAGGTTAATTCTCCTAATTATTTACTCTTAAAAAAGACATTGGGAACATGTAGCTTACCTGAGGACTGATTTCTTTTCTGAGTATTATTTTCTCCAATTTTATTGCATGTCAGATACCTATTCATCTGGCTGGATCAGGAAAATGGGAATAAGCAAATAAAATTTAATTTATAATTAAAAGAAGAACAGTGGGCTCGCTAGGCATAGTAGTGTAATGTTTCATGAAATAATAAAGTGCACTGATCACAGTTTGCCATACTTGCATTAAACCTTTGATGGAGATGACCATGTGAAAATACTGGTGGGCAATGCAGGATGATATTGCATCTCAATACAGTCTCCAAAAACCTCACTGTACATATTTTCTGAAAAAACTGTTCCCCATAGCTTTCTTTTCATGCTTATGCTTGACTTTCTTGTAGTCTTTCATTAAGTGCCAGAATTTTGTAATGGTAATCTGTCTAGTTTAGAACTGTGCATTACCGTTTGTTAGTTGAGTGATTAACAATTTTTCTTGAGTTACCAGAGCCTGCTTAATGTTCAGCAGGTACTGACAGCACAAGGTTTACTGAGGGATGAGAACTATGGCCATCATGGCATGGACATTGTTTGCTATATCTTTTGGTAACTTCTGGATACCTGCTTTGATCCCCATGGTGATAGCTGCTGTAGGAGGGTGTGGATAAGTCACTGTGAACTTCAACATTTACCCAAAAAAAAAAAAAAAAATATTTTGAGGGGGACTGTGGGTGGGAGATATTCCTGCACAGGACCTCAGAATTCCACATACACATCTGCAATTAGGGTTTGCTAATGCAATCACTGTGTGTAAACAAAACAGTAGTCTTTAACATAGATGGATATTAGAGTGCAAGGCTCTAATATTAGTTTCAATTCTAGACCTCCCAATGAAAATGGTTCAACAAATTAAGGTATCCCCCCTCTCATTACCATTCTACCTCTCTGTAATTGTAATCTTAGAAAGGAGGTTAGACTTAGAATAATGAAGGACCTAAACTAGGGTGGCAACATCAATAGGCATAGGTTGCATATCACTTAAACCTTGGGATAGAGTCAAGGATGTGAGAAGAAGACAGATGCTGAAGAATAATTTCTTTTTTTCTGACTACTTTAGTGACATCCAAGCATATTATTTCACCAAGGTTCCTATTCACAGAAAGACTTTTCAAAAGAATTGTTGAGAATATATAATGAAAAACATGAAGAGCAAGCGTCCTAGAAAAAAAAAGTACAAAAACAGTGTGTTAGTGCTTTTCCTTAACTTTTTGTAAGTAATGAAATTGTGAAAAATTAAATGTTGGTAGATTAAATACTGGATAAAGCTTAAACAGGTGAAAAAATATATACTGTATAGATGGCCTAAAAGTGAGAAAATAATAGAAAAAAAATTTAGTAACTGGGAAAGCTGACTCAATACAAAATATAATTTTTATAATGATGAACCCAAACAAGACTGTTGAAACCTACAGTACTCTAGTAATATGAATGCTCATAATGTGCATTCACAACCCTAACTTTCTTAATATGTTATTTGTAGTGTATACAATAGAAGCACTCTTAACCGACCTCACTTAACCAACACTTCCTCTTTAAACATAAAACAAAGAGCAATTTTTGTGGCAGATGCATCAGGCATGTCTGCCATTGTGCTGGTTTTGTTTTCAGCAAGGTACTGGTTATGAATGCTGAAACTAACACTTCAGCATGCTGAAGCAAAGGTCAACAATAGTAAACATTTGCACAAGACTTGGCAAGTTCTTTTCACATTCAATTGAAAGTAAATAATAATTGTTCACTTCAAAAACTACTCAAATAAAGTTTGACTGAAAAGTTTCAGCCATTAATATTGCACCAACAATTAATGCACAATAGTTATTTTGGAGAGGGATCTGTCAGGTCCCTTGTGGATGCTGCTAGTTTAATTGAAAGCCCGAAGTATGAAAGTAGTTCTGTATCATTTCTAGCTAATGGCTGATTTTAATGTTTTTTCTGTCTGATGCACACTGCATTGTGCCATGGGCACAATGGTTCAGAATACTTACAGTGAATGGGCTAGTATAAGATTCTTGCACCTGTCTGTTCAACTGTATGCTTCCAGTGAGATCAGCTGTGTGTTTGTTCCAAACTGTTTGCACCAGTAAAATTATTTATTGTAATTACAGTATATGTAATTTAATTAAATATTTTGTAAATTAATGAAATACAGGTGAGAAAAAAGAAAAAGTTTTTGTTTCTATGAAAAGACTTGATAAAGTTATTTGCTAAGAAAAATTGCTGTTGAATTAGTTGTGGATGAGACAACTATGGGACTGGGGGAAAAAACAAACAAACAAACAAACATAAAAATCTAGGATTTCAGATTCAGTTTACTTCACAAGGGTGATTAAGTTCTTGCTTGACTTTAAAGAAATAAAAATTAAAGAGAGTAGGTGATGCATTATGGCTGTTGCAAGAAAGACAACATGAACCTCTAACGAGCAGACCCATACTCAAAGAAAAGGACATGGCCCTACATCAAAAGACTGAAGGAACAAGATGTTTTACAGAATGTGATGGATGGGCAAATTGGATGTTGGAAAAACGTCATGGTACATCTCCCTGATAATACTCAACACATGATTTCAATGCTTTGAGTATTATCAGGAATAAATTATCCACTGATCAGACTGCTGCTCAAGAATTTACAGATTTAAGGCCATTTATCAACAGGAAAAACTGATTGGAGAACAGCTCTACAATATGGCCTAAACATGGTACATCTCCCTGGTCAAATTATAAAATGTTACCTACAAAAATGATTAAAAAAAAAAAAAAGACAGCAATGCAACTGGAACTCATAATTTGCTGTTTTTGTTGGTAAATCAGCTAATCCTAGAGCTTTTCAAATATAAATTGTCTGTTACCATTTCAATACCACTCACAAAAATCAGCATGAATGGACTCTGCATTATTCAAAGAATGTTTTTTCATAAATTTTTATCTTAGTGAAGAAACACGTGAAAAAAATAAACTTGCTTGAAAAGGCCATTCACTTTTTCCAGTTGTGAGGAATTTGAAGAGGACATAAAGGCTGGTTTTTACCAATCAATCTAACATCCTTGATCCAGCCTAAAAATCAAGGGGTTCTAGAATAGAACTTTGGCCTAAGGCCAAATGCTAATGAATGTCCTGAACTACAAGGAGGTAATGAAAAATATAGTTTAATAACCGATTTCAAGCATATGGAAGGTTTCAAAGATTTACAGCAAAAAGATATACAACAAAGGCCAGTTGATGGCAGTTTGTTGGAAAATGAAGTTACGGATGATGCAGAAATCATACAAGCTATAGCATTAGCATTAGTAGAGGCATTTGATGCAAGAAAGCAAGCTTATGCAGCATCAGCCAAAAAAAAAATTCACCACTTTACCTCTCTGTTCGTTCGAAATACCTGTCCAGCTGAGCCTTAAACTTATTTAGGCTATCAACTTCCACGACAAGGAATGGAAGTCTGTTCCACCAACCAACCATCCGCTGGCTAAAGACAAATTTCTGCACGTCTATCCTACATCTGTCTTTCCTCAATTTGAATTTATGCCCTCTCAGGTGATTATTCTGAGCAAGAGGAAGAATCCCATCAGCACTGAGCATGCTCAAACCATTCAAGGCTTTATACACCTCTTATACACACAAACACTTAGATCTAAATATGAAGAAGAGATTGGATCAAATTCAGTGCCAAAAATTTCTCATGCAGAAGTTAGCATTAGCATTAGTAGAGGCATTTAATGCAAGAAAGCAAGCTTATGCAGCATCAGACAAAAAAAAAAAAAAAAAAACCACTTCCACTTCATCCCTCTGTTCGTTCAAAATACCTGTCCAGCTAAGCCTTAAACTTATTTAGGCTATCAACTTCCACGACAAGGGATGGAAGTCTGTTCCACCAACCAACCACCCACTGGCTAAAGGCAAATTTCCGCACGTCTATCCTACATCTGTCTTTCCTCAATTTGAATTTATGCCCTCTCAGGTGATTATTCTGAGCGAGAGGAAGAATCCCATCAGCATTGAGCATGCTCAAACCATTCAAGGCTTTATACACCTCTATCAGATCACCTCACTGGTGCCTAGTCTCCAGACACTGTAATTTGCAAAACTTAAGCCTTTCTTCGTAAGAGCACCCCTTTGTTCCATTCACTAATCTTGTTGCCCTTCTCTGTACTCATTCCAGCAGCTCTATATCCTTCGTGAAATGAGGCTTCCAGACCTGTATACAGTACTCTAGGTGTGGCCTGACCATGGCCTTATACAAGGGAATAATCACCTCCTTATCCCTGGTAGAAAAATTCCTATATATCATTGACAATACACCATGAAATGTGCAGATGGGCTACTCTTGCAGCCCGTCTGCACTGCTCAGAGAACTTCATATCTGCCTGCACAACCACCCCCAGGTCCCTTTCATTCTCTACCACTGCCAGTGTAGTACCACAGAGTTGATACGTTGCTCTGGGGTTGCTGTTTCCCATGTGTAGTACTTTACATTTGTCAATGTTAAACTTCATTTGCCACCTCTCAGCCCATCTGCTCAACCTTTCCAGATCCTGTTGCAGTAGCATAGTGTCAGTAGTGTCCTTGACAACCCTGCCTACCTTTGTATCATCTGCAAACTACGACATTAAGCTTGATATACCATCATCAATATCATTTATAAATACAGAAAACAATAATGGACCCAACACTGAGCCCTGAGGGACTCCACGACGAGCAGTGTCCATTGATTACCACTCTGTCTTCTCCCCCTCAACCACCCCTTTATCCACAGCAGCAATTTGCCTCCAATGCCACACTGCTCCAATTTGTACAGCAGTCTTCCATGTGCAACAGTATCAAAAGCTTTTCTAAGATCCAAGTATATAATATCAAAGTTATTCCCTGCATCCAGTTCCTTTGTGACTGCATCATAGTATCCAATCAAATTGGTCAGGCAAGACTTCCCCTTAACAAAACCATGCTGTGTACGAGCTATAACTGAAGTCTTGTCTAAACGATCCTGCAGTGCTTCTTTAACTAGTGCCTCCATTAATTTTCCTGGAACAGAAGTTAAACTCACAGGTCTATAATTACTTGTGTCAGCCTTTGATCCTCCTTTGTGAATTGGGGTCACATTTGCACATCTCCAGTTCATGGGTACCTCCCCTGAGTCCAAGGAAGCTCTCATAATTATGGCTAAGGGTTTGCTTACTTCCTCTGCTGCCTCCTTTAATATAACTGGATAGATCCCATCCACCCCGGGTGCCTTTCTTGTGTTTATCTTCAACAGTTTCTCCTCCACTTTACTCCCAGTTATTTCAAGATTCTGTAGCTTACTGCTAGAGTTGCATACACCTCTGGCTTTCCCCTCGCTAAATAACTCCTCATGTGTGAATGTTGATGCAAAATATTCATTTAGTTTGTTAGCTACCTGAGCAGGATCATCAACAGTTGACCCATCGATATCAAGTGAACCAATCTACTTCATCCCCTTCCTTCTAGTTTACATAAGTAAAGAACTCTTTGCTGTTTTTCTTTGCATCCCTTGCCAAAGATTTCTCGTAATCTGCCTTCGCCTGCCTAACCTCCTTTGTAACTTGGTTACAGATCAACTTGTATCTATCATAGGCTTCTGTGTCATGTGTTAATTTGTATGTATCCCATGCATGTTTCTTCTCTGCCATATGCCTCATTAGTTCATCTGACATCCATTTTGGCCTAAACCTTGAACAATATTTCTTAGTTGGTATGTAAAGCCTAGTAACTTCAAAGATAAGTTCTTTGAATGCTTCGCATTTTGCATTTGCTGTTGGTAACATCATCAGTTGGGCCCACTGTATAGAATTTAAATACTGTCTAAGTCCATCGTAGTTGCCTTTACGAAAGCAATAACCCTTCCCTTTACCCCTAATGGTAGTTACCTCTTTGAGTAAATCTCACTTCAGCACACTGTGAAGTGGGATTTATTTATCTGCAGATTCTTAATGCATGAAGAATCACTGCTGATAATCAAATCAAGAGTATTCCTCCCTCTAGTTGCCTCCCGAACATGCTGATGTAGAAAACAATCATCCAATAAATCCACAAAAGCCTTGCTAGTGTGTGAGTGACCAGCCCCCAAATTCCAGTCAATATCTGGGAAATTAAAATCTCCCATTATAAGACTCTGATTTACTGGCTCACTCTATTTCCCTGTACAGTTACTTATTATACTCATCAGAGTCATTAGGCCTATAGCACACTCCTACTCTCAATTTTGATCTCCCAATGCTTATGTCACACCAAACTGACTCGACACTGCACTGTCCAGTGAGTCCACTGGCTTCACTTCCTTGGATTTTATGTATTTCTTAACTAATAGCATAACCCCTCCCCCCTTCCTATCCAGTCTATCCTTTCTGTAGACGTTGCACTCCCCAAATTCCAGTTTTGCATTCCTTATATCTGTGTGACACCACGTCTCTGATATCCCAACAATATCTGCCTTTGATGTTTTGAGCAATACCTCAAATTCATCAAATTTATTTACTAAACTCCTAGCATTGGTGTACACGCAACTATACATGCACCTATTTCTATTCTTAGCTACCCTAACACAACCCATGTTTACTTGTACCGCAATGACTCCCAGCAGTCTCTGAAATATCATGCATCTTGTTTTTCAGGCTTCTGCTCATTCCAATAGAGGCAGTGCAAGAATCTCTTTCACCTCTGCCAGTGGCTACTGTTAAGCTATTCGTCTTTGTCTCCCCCCAAGCTAGCAGTTTTCCGACCCACCTAACACTGCCTCGATAGCATCAGCAAATATTCTTGCACCCTTTCTATTTAAGTATATCCCATCCTTGTAGAAGCAATCTCTCCTGTTAACAAGTACAGTCCGGGCTGAAAAAAATTCTACCCCTTGAGCCTTGCACAATCTTTCCAGGGCCGAATTGATCGACAAGGCTCTCATCATATACTCCCTCCTATCGTGTCTGGGCAGAATTGCAGACACTTTCAAATTCAACCTTATTTCACGGTTTTTTTTCAACAGTGACCTGTACTTATTAAGCAATTCTGCCGGTCTCCTACTCTTGATATCATTAGTGCCAACGTGTACAACTATATCACCTTTTGTGCCCTTAAAAGATGATATCTGATCAGTTAAAAAAAAAAGGACCTAGATGCAGTTTTACATTATACTGAACAAGAGCATTTCATCATCATCTAAACAATCAAAAATTACTGATTTTATGTAAATGAATGTACATATTTTAAAGTGAAAATATAATTAAATAACAATGATAAAAATAAAACAATAAAAATAATAAAATCATTCAAAATTAAAAGTTTTTTTTAAAGATTCTCTGCTTCAACCAACTTTTTTTTTATAGACCAACTAATGGTTGGTTCTAACTGGATCAGATAATGCTCTTTGTGTTTATAGGGATAAGTAAAAGGTTTATTGCTTTTATAAAGTTGAAAACAAGCATTATCTGATCATGTTCACTCAGAATATTTTGAAATTTTCAATTCAATGTTGTTGAATTGAAAATTCAACATCATTGAATTGTAGGTGCAAACTTCCAACAGTTTGTTGGAAGTTTGCACCTGCCATTGGACTTGGCTACTGTTGTATATTTTTCATTGTTGTCAGATGGTATTTTGAACAGTCAGTTATGCATTGCTACTTTGGCTGCTGCTTTGTTTCCTGGTATTCCCACATAGTCTGGTATCCAGTGCAGTTTAATACAGTTTTGGCTTGCTACATCTGTTATTATCTGTAAAATATGGTGCAGTGTTTTGGGTGGCTCTTGTTGTTTATATGTTGAAATGTTGGATAATACTGTAGAAAAAGTGGAGAAAGAGATAGCGGATTGCATGAAGCCATTGAAAGCTTCATGCAGATTACTTTATAATAGGGTTGTTTATTTCAATCACATAAAGTGAAATTGAAATACTATACCATTATAAAATTAAAATATAATTTTTGTACTGGAAATAGTAATTTTTTGATACAGGTCAACCATTACTAATCCGGTTCCACCGCTAATTCGAACATGTGGCTCACACCTGATGAGTATGGGCTTGGCGCACCCAGGGTCCTCAGCTGGATAACATCATTCTTCTCTTTCTTGGTGATTTTTCTCTCTCTCTCTCTCTCTCTCTCTCTCTCTCTCTCTCTCTCTCTCTCTCTCTCTCAGGGTAACTGGGAATTTTTTTTTTTTTTTTGGCTGGTGCAGAATAAGCCTCGGGCTTCCTTGCACCATATGGCTATTAATAATAATTTCTGCAAATGTGATTTCAAATTTCCAGGGTCGGCGCACCGCCCTGCCACTATTGTTTTGGTGGCGTTGGTTGCAGCATCAGCTGTTGGCGCGAACTCGTAAACACTGGCAAGCCATTCCCACTTGTTTTTCTGCATTTATTATTATTATAACCTCTCACATTTGGCCACAGCCATGGTTCCAATGTATAAAGGAAGTGCCTCTCATGGTGTAAAGCGCAAACACCGTACATAACAGATAAAGTTAACTACTGAAAAAAACTTGACAGCGGCGAGTCTGTGAGAAGTTTAACTCTGCTTAATTGTAAATTCCAGCAATTTCTCTCAGTTCCTCTTATCTTAGTAAGAAAATTATTATTATTAATAATTTTATTTTAGCCATTCCTTTTTAGATTTTTTTTTTTTACAACACACATACAAACTTGTGGAAAAACACAACACAATATGGATAATACAGCGCGCTAACGAACTATTCACAAAATCTCTAACAATACTGACAAACTTATTGCGATGTTTGAGAGTTTATTTTATCATAATTAGTTTTATTGCAGCGCTTGACGCGTGTGCGATAAACTAATCACAAACGACCTTCATATGTATGCCGTAATAGCGTCACATGTATGTGGCCGACACGGCTTCACAAGAAGTAAAGTAACTAACATATGTGGCCACATATATATGCAACATAAAAAAAAGACTTTTTTTTTTTAATATTTTAAGCGAAAAAATGAAACACTGACATTGCAATATTTATTTTAGAATTAGTAATCAAATTATTTCCTAGATATTTTTGTCCCCTGGGGAATTTTTTTCTTAAACTAGCTTGGCAGTCAACGTGTTAAAGGTAGGAGGAGGTGGTTAGCTGTTGGGTAAAATGTGTGCTAAAATAACCACCGGTGACCTGGCACCCCACAGGTCCCAACGCTGTCGGATTAGTGATGGTCGGCCTGTATTTTATTTTTTAAGAAGGTTTAGTAGAGAAGAATTCTGAAGTATTTAATTAATTTACTGGAATAAGAGGAAATTATATTATTATACAATTTATTTAGCAATAAATTGCTATGATTCAGATTTCTGTGTTGAAATCCATCTTATGGAGTGGATTTTTGGTTTAGGATAAGATGGATATCAACACTGATACAGAGGCAGACTGGCAATAAGATTTACGGGGGGGGGGAAATCCCAGTGGGCTGGAGGAGGCCAGTGTGATTTTGGCCATAAACACTAGTATGAGGCTGCTACAAGTTTTTCTCAGTTAAGAATTTTTGACCCAGTCCACATCTGAAACATGAGACAGATTTTAACACATAAATCCAAAACATTATTATTAGCCATATGGTGCAAGGAAGCCTGAGGCTTTTGCTGCACCAGCCAAAAAAAAAAAATCTAATTTACCCTAAGAGAGAGAGAAAGAAGTAGAACGAAATCACCAAGGAAGAGAAGAATGATGATATCCAGCTCAGGACCCTGGCTGTGCCAAGCCCATGCTCACCAGATATGACAGATTTCAATACAGAAATCCAAAACAGCCAATTTATTCAGTTGTTGGGACTGTTTGGGCCTATTGTAATAAACTAATCAAATACTTCATATGATACAGTATTTTTACTAAGCCTACTTAGTTGTAATTCTATGTAACCTTCTTCTCAAGTTTAATTTACTACCTAAGTGGTTGTGCAGGCTGATTTTTGCACATCAAGATCTAAAGCCTAACACAGCTGCATGTTATATTCATAAATACAGCAGTTTAGTTGGAAAAAAAGAAAAAAAAAAGAAAATGTAAATGAAACATTTATAACATCTCCAACTTATATGTTCTAACTTAGCAGCTTAAAATGCAAATATCAACAGAAACTATGTGGAAACAACTTGTGTTTCCACATAGTCTCCATTGAAAATGCCTAAATTAAATTTGTAATAAGTAAGGATAAGGATAATAAGTAAGGCTAGTACTGCATTAAATTAACATGTACTGTAAAGTACCTTTTGTCATCCTTCATTTGATTTTACTAAATAATGCCTTTCAGAAATCACATAAAGCCTTCAGTCTGTTTTTGGCTAGGATGGAGGTGGATGGCATGTGAACTTATAAACCAATGTGGCTCATTTCTGGCTAAGTAGCTCTGTAAGTACCCATAATTAGCTAATTTCATCTACAAGTGTTATTGGTGAAGTTTCTCTCCAATGTCCAGTGCCACAATATATATATATATATATTATTTTTTTTAACGATCCTATTTTGGTTGGGGAAAAGTTGGCCCTATTTTTATTAAATTAGGACAAACTTGTTTAACAATTTTTATAAAATTTTTTTTATTTTTTAAAATATTTTTTATTGTTAAAATTAAAGTATCCCTATATAGAGGGCTCTGGAGCAAGTTCTAAGGCTCATACTGAAGAGAAATTTGGACAACAGGTACAATAAAGAATGCGCTTGCCATTTATTGGGGGAAAAAAAAATTAGTTACAAAATTTGTCACTATATGGCACTGTGGCAATACAAATCACTTGAACAGTGCTACAATTGTTCAATGAATCCTCCATTTTGGTCAACAACAGTTTCCATTCGAAGAACAGCATTTTCTACAGCAGAACGTAACATGTCAACTAGAATAGCCAGCACATGAAGTCTAATTCTGTCCTTCAGATCTGCCAGTTTTACATCCTTCCCGATACACTTGGTTCTTCAAAAACCCTACAACCTAAGGTTGCATGGGGTGAGGTCTGATGATTAGGGTGGTCAAGATGTCTGGAAACAACAGCTGATGACCAGTTCGTCTGTAAAGTGTTGCCTTAACAATCTTTGGACACAACGGTGGATGTGGGGTGGCTCACCATCTTGCATGAATATGGTATCCTGAAGGCATCCACGTTGTTGCAGCTCTGGTATTGTGAAATATACCAACATTTCATAATACTGCTGTCCAGTGATGGAACAGATGTGGGGTCCAGTCGGTGTTACCTGCTGAAAAAAATATGGCCCAATCATGAATGTGGCCGTAAATCCACACCACATTGTCACTTTTGGAGAATGCAACAGGGCCTCTTGGATAACTCGAGGGTTTTCTGTTGCCAAAATGTGACAGTTGTGCATATTCACTTGTCCATTTAAGCAGAAGTGGGCTTCATCATTCCAAAGGATGTTCCATGGCCAAGTGATATCCACTGTCATTAACCCCAGAAACTGAAGTTTGTTTGTTTGTTATTTGGTTTTTAGGAGCATTAGCAACTAAGGCCATATTGCTCTGGGGGATATGCGGTGGTCATTCCCTGACCTTTCCGCATCCTCCGTATTTGGTGGTCATGGGCTTGAACCCTGGTCTAATCAAGAAAGGTGTGCTACGCACTGCTTCTCCTACCCACCTGGCTATGGAAGCACCGCAGAAACTGAAGTGCGTATGTGAAATGAATATCTGCATCGCCATGCTTTAGCTGCTGTAGCATGTGCATCTTATAAAGATAGTACCGCAACACCTGATGCATTACTAGCCTTACAGTGGAATATGGCATGACCACTTCAGGAGAAACAGCTGGCACACTTGCACTACCACATGGAGATTGACTTGATAAATCCACGACAGCCATAGAAACATCTTCAACACGAGAGGAGTCCACTCGTTTTCGACCTCTTCCTGGTTGAACACCAAGATGTCCTGTTGCTTCAAATTTCGCAATCATTTTGTGGACAGCACAAACAGTCACAGGTCCACGCCTTATGCACTTCTGATGCTGGAATTCTCTGATAGCCACAGCTGGATTGTTGCTGTTCTCATAGTACAGCTTCACTAATAGTGCCTTTTCCTGCAATGTTATTGGCATTGCTGCTGCTGTAGTGCAGGCAAACATCTATTGTATGATTTTGAAGAGACTGCTTTGCTTTTATACAGTATAGTAGAGCTGAGTATTGCCACTAAGTTATTGCTATTTAGTAGTTAAGAGCCATACAGTGACACAGCGCCATAGAGTGACAAATTTTGTAACTAATTTTTTTTTTCCAATAAATGCCGAGTGCATTCTTTATTGTACCTGTTGTCCAAATTTCTCTTCAGTGCGAGTCTTAGAACTCGCTCCAGAGCTACATAGGGATACTTTAATTTTAACAACCCTGTATATAAGAAATATTTAATAAATTTCTACAATATTCGAGAATATTCGTAAAAGGAGAAGAGCCCTGATGTGGTAGAACATTGTAGGTGATTCCAGAATATTCTAGAAAGTGTGAGTACTGTTTCAATAATATAGAAGATTGTAGATTGATTCTAGAGTGTTTTGCAATAATATAAATTAAAGAGTAAAAGCTGTAACTTATAAAATCAAACACCTGTCATTCAGAAAGAGTGTTTTGCGTGTTTCGTGATAAACATGGCAAGAAATAAGGAACCAAGTGTTGAAAAAAGAAGTGCTATTATAACTCCGTGTAAAGAAAGTTATTCCATGAGAAGTATTGGCAAAAAAATAGGTGTTTCATTTAAAGTTGTACAAACTACCATTCAAGGAAACTGGCAGTTTAAAAGATAAAACACGATCAGGACAACCACATGCAATAATGGAAGCACAAGATAATGCCATAACACTGATTTTCTAAATTCTAAATGTAACTGATGACTTACTGCACCTGAAGGCTGAGCTAAGTTCAAGAAGAACAAAAAAACTTCAGTGTCAACATCCACTGCAAAACTTCGTCTTAAGCAGGACATCTTAGTCACATGGTCCACACACACACACAGTAAGCTTTCTTGTTTTGCTATCTTAGATTTCTTTCATATTCTAGAATTCTTTCATTTTTCACGGCATGATTCTATCGGCACGATCTTAGCTTTTTGGCTTAACGTTATTTATTTATTTATTTTTATTTTATATTCTATTCTTTAATTCTTCCTTTTGGTCTCTGTTGGGTCGGATATGATGTATACATATACTTTAATGTGTACATCATAACAGAAACAGAGACCTGGCTTATTGCAGTGGCTCCTATGATTTTCGCTGCCGACCCCCCGATGAAGTAGTTAAAGTCCTAGGAACAACGGCGTTTGGTACTTACATTAATTATGCTTATGTTAATTGTATTTTATTTCAGTTACACCTGACAGTGCAGCTCCCCTACCTAATACACTGATAATAACATTTTTGTCTATATATATATATATATATAGGATATTTGCCAGTAGCATGGCAAATCAGTAGAGTGAAAAAGAACTTAGCCAAATAAAATTAATACATATACATTGTATAAACATATACCAAATAAAATACGTATACATCATCATTTCCTACTATTTTTGCTTATTTATTTTTAATATATATTTTTATTAATTTCTATCTCTCTATTTAAATTTTTGGATTAATTGGATGATATATATATATATATATATATATATATATTATGTGAGGTAAAAGTTTTTCGCTGCCGACCCCCCGATGAAGTAGTTAAAGTCCTAGGAACAACGGTGTTTGGTACTTACATTAATTATGCTTATGTTAATTGTATTTTATTTCAGTTACACCTATTATTTCAGTTATTGCCGTACTACTGGCTGATGTTTTTATTTTAAATATCATATTTATTTTAATTATCAGATATATATATATATATATATATATATATATATATATATATATATATATATACACGTGCCATGCTATACTATATATACACCTGCCAACTTTTTAAACTTTGCTGAAAGACTTCTGGATGTATTTTTATGGTTTTCTAACAAGTGTACTTTTCTTTTGGATTTCATATATAAATTGTTCAACAGTTTGGATACATAATCACAACCCCCCAATCAAATGGCAAGGAGAGGGGAGGTTTACATATATCCCCATCAAGGTTGTGGTCTTTCAGGTTGTCGCAGACATTCTCAGATATGCCAGACAAGCCGTGCTTGCTACCTGGGAGTCTAAAATGCTGATGGAACTGATATTCGGGTGACGCTCAAGTCAAGTGGACCCAATTTCGGCAAAGTCCGGACGGTCTGTGACAGCCAAATCCTCTGCTTGCACCTTCATGATGGGTGCCTCCATAGAAGTGGCAGTGTATAGCACACGCTTCTTGATTAGACAGGGGTTCGAACCCGTGATCACCAAATACAGAGGATGCGGAAAGGTCAGGGAATGACCACCGCATATCCCTGGAACAATATGGCCTTAGTTGCTAATGCTCATAAAAACCAAATAACAAACAAACCTTCATGATGGTGGGACTGTTAGTAATCTCGGGTATAACCCCCCATGCGCAAGCACACTGTGGGTGACCACCTGAGTGTGAACCAATATAAGCAGGGGTAGAGGTGTGGCACCCACACCACATGGAGGAATGCCACCCCTCTGTGTTACAGGCAATACTAGGTGGTAGATGACTTTCATCAATTGGTGCAATACCATCACTTTGCTTATTGGAGGCTTGAAGTGGAGGAACCCATGTTTAGTCTCCAGAGCTAAGTTCCAGTCAACCCTTTCCCATCTCTTCCATCATGCAGTATGATTGATGTCTTTTGAGGTTATGATGAACACCATGGCAAGATCAAAACTTCCTTAATTTTGAGGGTACAGCTCTAAAACGATGTTCGCAGGCCAGCCATTTGTTAGTACACCGGACCGAACCTATTGGTAACTGTCTAGGAGGCTTCTGGCCGACCGGGCTAGCTGGGTGGGTAAAGTGCCTGCCTGGCAACCCAAAGGTCGTGGGTTCGAATCCCGCCTCGGGCTTGGATCAAAGTACTGCAAAAACCTTGGGAGGTGCATTATGGCCACAGGAGCTGATGCGCCAACAACTACCAAAAAAAAAAAAGGAGGCTTCCGGATCAGCTAGTGTATAATCTTCCTACCTATACTCTGCCACATAGTGACTGGAGGGAGTCCGAGTAGTGTGTATGCGGGGGCATTGTTGGGGCCATGTTATATCAAAGATCTGGGTATATTCTTACCATGTATTATATATATAATATCAGTGTAGATACACCATGTTTACCCATAAATTAAACTACTTATGTAGTGTGAAAGGCATCATTTTTAATTGTATCTCATATTGTGGCTACCTTCACAACAAGATACCAGGTATTATGCTGCTTCGAATATGTAATGCTTCTTTAGTAGAGAAGACTAATGTTATTTATTCTCAGTGGATACCACCACCCAGATGGCACCGTTTCAAAGCTGTTGGCCTATCATCAGTGGGTGGGCAGGTATCCAGATAATGCAAACATGCCATCACAGTTGTGAAGTGATTCCACAACATGAGAGATGCCAAATGGTGAACAGAATGATACAACATTTGAAGATTAAATGCACAAGGCATAATATGATATGGGTTTAAATTAACTTAAACAGTGTAAAGTTAATTTAAACAGTGTAAACACCATAGTTTACCCATAAATTAAACTACTTGCATAATGTGAAAGGCATATTTTTTAATTGTATATCATATACACCGATATTATATAGTTAATTTAAACCCATATCATATTATGCCTTGTGCATTTAATCTTTAAATATTGTATCATTCTTACCATGTATATGCCTATCCAAAAATTTCATTACTTCACACAGCATTTCCCCCCCCCATTTTTTCTTACTATTGAATACACCATGAATTGTCAAACTAATAGAGCAAACTTATCTGCAAAAAGATCTAAACCTCCCAAACACTTCCTGGTTCATTTCACAAATATATGTGTCTCGGTTCTAATTTCAACAACATCCACTTCCACTTACAGTCTGTCAAACCCCACATACTTTTTCTGACAGAATCCCAGTTATCGGTTGATTCAACAACTGCTCATCTCAGTTGCCCAAACTATTTGCCTCAAAGGTGGTACTTGTGCACATGTCCATTCTGATAGTCCTTAGTAATTTTGAATCTCCTCTTTTCGATCTTCTCTGGCTTAAGATCTATCTACCTCATTCTGTCAAATTTATCTGTTATTTCTACCGTTCTCCCAACTCCACTAATCACTTAGAAATCTTTAACTTCCTCTCTTTGCAACTTGACTTTCTCCAGTCCAACTTTCCTAACAGTTAAGTAATTTTCCTTGGTGATTTTAATGTTCACAACTCCAGCTGGCTTCCATTTTTTAGTCACACAGACCCAGCTGGTCGAGATGCTGAGGTTTTTGCTATTACTAATGACCTCGCACAGATTGTTCATTCACCTACCAAAATAATGGACAATCCTAACCATACAGCCAACACGCTTGATCTTTTTCTCACAAACAAGCCTAAGTATACAGTCGAAGTGAGTCAAAGTCCTTTAGGCACCTCATATCATCTTTTAAGGGCACAAAAGGTGATATAGTTGTACACGTTGGCACTAATAATATTAAGAGTAGGAGACCGGCAGAATTACTTAACAAGTACAGGTCACTGTTGAGCAAAAGCCGAGAATTAGGGTTGAATTTGAAAGTGTCTGCAATTCTGCCCAGACACGATAGGAGGGAGTATATGATGAGAGCCTTGTCGATCAATTCGGCCCTGGAAAGATTGTGCAAGGCTCAAGGGGTAGAATTTTTTTCAGCTGGACTGTACTTGTTAACAGGAGAGATTGCTTCTACAGGGATGGGATACACTTAAATAGAAAGGGTGCAAGAATATTTGCTGATGCTATCGAGGCATTGTTAGGTGGGTCGGAAAACTGCTAGCTTGGGGGGAGACAAAGACCAATAGATCGACAGTAGCCACTGGCAGAGGTGAAAGAGATTCTTGCACTGCTTCTATTAGAATGAGAAGCCTGAAAAACAAGATGCATGATATTTCAGAGACTGCTGGGAGCCATTGCGGTACAAGTAAACACATGGGTTGTGTTAGGGTAGCTAAGAATAGAAACAGGTGCAGGTATACTTGCGTGTACACCAATGCTAGGAGTTTAGTAAATAAATTTGATGAATTTGAGGTATTGCTCAAAACATCAAAGGCAGATATTGTTGGGATATCAGAGACGTGGTGTCACACAGATATAAGGGATGCAGAACTGCAATTTGGGGAGTACAACGTCTACAGAAAGGATAGACAGGATAGGAAGGGGGGGAGGGGTTATGCTATTAGTTAAGAAACACATAAAAACCAAGGAAGTGAAGCCAGTCAACATCGCTGGACAGTGCAGTGTTGAGTCAGTTTGGTGTGACATAAGCATTGGGAGATCAAAATTGAGAGTAGGAGTGTGCTATAGGCCTAATGACTCTGATGAGTATAATAAGAAACTGTACAGGGAAATAGAGTGGGCCAGTAAATCAGAGAGTCTTATAATGGGAGATTTTAATTTCCCAGATATTGACTGGAATTTGGGGGCTGGTCACTCACACACTAGCAGGGCTTTTGTGGATTTATTGGATGATTGTTTTCTACATCCGCATGTTCGGGAGGCAACTAGAGGGAGGAATACTCTTGATTTGATTATCAGCAGTGATCCTTCATGCATTAAGAATCTGCAGATAAATGAATCCCACTTCACAGTGTGCTGAAGTGGGATTTACTCAAAGAGGTAACTACCATTAGGGGTAAAGGGAAGGGTTATTGCTTTCGTAAAGGCGACTACGATGGACTGAGACAGTATTTAAATTCTACACAGTAGAACCAACTGATGATGTTACCAACAGCAAATTCAAAATGGGAAGCATTCAAAGAACTTATCTTGGAAGCTACTAGGCTTTACATACCAACTAAGAAATATTGTTCAAGGTTTAGGCCCAAAATGGATGTCAGATGAACTAATGAGGCATATGGCAGAGAAGAAAAATGCATGGGATACTTACAAATTAACACATGACACAGAAGCCTATGATAGATACAAGTTGATATGCAACCAAGTTACAAAGGAGGTTAGGCAGGTGAAGGCAGATTACGAGAAATCTTTGGCAAGGGATGCAAAGAAAAACAGCAAAGAGTTCTTTACTTATGTAAACTCTAGAAGGAAGGGGATGAATCAGATTGGTCCACTTGATATTGATGGGTTCACTGTTGATGATCCTGCTCAGGTAGCTAACAAACTAAATGAATATTTTGCATCGACATTCACACATGAGGAGTTATTCAGCGAGGGGAATGCCAGAGGTGTATTCAACTCTAGCAGTAAGCTACAGAATCTTGAAATAACTGGGAGTAAAGTGGAGGAGAAACTGTTGAAGATAAACACAAGAAAGGCACCCGGGGTGGATGGGATCTATCCAGTTATATTAAAGGAGGCAGCAAAGGAAGTAAGCAAACCCTTAGCCATAATTATGAGGGCTTCCTTGGACTCAGGGGAGGTACCCATAGACTGGAAATGTGCAAATGTGACCCCAATTCACAAAGGAGGATCAAAGGCTGACACAAGTAATTATAGATCTGTGAGCTTAACTTCTGTTCCAGGAAAAGTAATGGAGGCACTGGTTAAAGAAGCACTGCAGGATCATTTAGACAAGACTTCAGTTATAGCTCGGACACAGCATGGTTTTGTTAAGGGGAAGTCTTGCCCGACCAATTTGATTGGATACTATGATATATTCACAAAGGAACTGGATGCAGGGAATAGCTTTGATATTATATACTTGGATCTTAGAAAGGCTTTTGATACTGTTGCACATGGAAGACTGCTACACAAATTGGAGCAGTGTGACATGGGAGGCAAATTGCTGCTATGGATAAAGGGGTGGTTGAGGGGGAGAAGACAGAGAGTGGTAATCAATGGACAATGCTCATCGTGGACTAATGTTATTAGTGGAGTCCCTCAGGGCTCAGTGTTGGGTCCATTATTGTTTTCTGTATTTATAAATGATATTGATGATGGTATATCAAGCTTAATGTCCAAGTTTGCAGACGATACAAAGGTTGGCAGGGTTGTCAAGGACACTACTGACATTATGCTACTGCAACAGGATCTGGAAAGGTTGAGCAGATGGGCTGAGAGGTGGCATATGAAGTTTAACATTGACAAATGTAAAGTACTACACATGGGAAACAGCAACCCCAGAGCAACGTATCAGCTCTGTGGTACTACACTGACAGTGGTAGAGAATGAAAGGGACTTGGGGGTGGTTGTGCAGGCGGATATGAAGTTCTCTGAGCAGTGCAGATGGGCTGCAAGAGTAGCTCATGGAGTATTGTCAATGATATATAGGAATTTTTCTAGCAGGGATAAGGAGGTGATTATTCCCTTGTATAAGGCAATGGTCAGGCCACACCTAGAGTACTGTATACAGGTCTGGAGGCCTCATTTCAAGAAGGATGTAGAGCTGCTGGAGCGAGTACAGAGAAGGGCAACAAGATTAGTGAATGGAACAAAGGGGTGCTCTTACGAAGAAAGGCTTAAGTTTTGCAAATTACAGTGTCTGGAGACTAGGCACCAGCGAGGTGATCTGATAGAGGTGTATAAAGCCTTGAATGGTTTGAGCATGCTCAATTCTGATGGGATTCTTCCTCTAGCTCAGAAAAATCACCTGAGAGGGCATAAATTCAAATTGAGGAAAGACAGATGTAGGATAGATGTGCGGAAATTTGCCTTTAGCCAGCGGGTGGTTGGTTGGTGGAACAGACTTCAATCCCTTGTAGTGGAGGTTGATAGCCTAAATAAGTTTAAGGCTCAGCTGGACGGGTATTTTGAACGAACAGAGGGATGAAGTGGAAGTGGGTTTTTTTTTTTTTTTTTTTGGCTGATGCTGCATAAGCTTGCTTTCTTGTATCAAATGCCTCTACTAATGCTAATATCACAACTTGGTGATTGTCTTCTCCAATGGAGCCTTTATCTTATGGCATAACAGTGACCTGTACTTACTTAGCAAGTACAGGTCACTGTTGAAAAAAAGCCGTGAATTAGGGTTGAACTTGAAAGTGTCTGCAATTCTGCCCAGACACGATAGGAGGGAGTATATGATGAGAGCCTTGTCGATCAATTCGGCCCTGGAGGGATTGTGCAAGGCTCAAGGGGTAGAATTTTTTTCAGCCTGGACTGTACTTGTTAACAGGAGAGATTGCTTCTACAGGGATGGGATACACTTAAATAGAAAGGGTGCAAGAATTTTTGCTGATGCTGTCGAGGCAGTGTTAGGTGGGTCGGAAAACTGCTAGTTGGGGGGGATACAAGGACTAATAGATTAACAGTAGCCACTGGCAGAGGTGGAAGTGATTCTTGCACTGCTTCTATTCAAATGAGCAGAAGTCTGAAAAACAAGATGCAGGATATTTCAGAGACTGCTGGTAGTCATTGCGGTACAAGTAAACACATGGGTTGTGTTAGGGTAGCTAAGAATAGAAACAGGTGCATGTATACCTGCGTGTACACCAATGCTAGGAGTTTGGTAAATAAATTTGATGAATTTGAGGTATTGCTCAAAACATCAAAGGCAGATATTGTTGGGATATCAGAGACGTGGTGTCACACAGATATAAGTAATGCGGAACTGGAATTTGGGGAATACAATGTGTATAGAAAGGATAGACAGGACAGGAGGGGAGGAGGGGTTATGCTATTAATTAAGAAACACATAAAGTCCAAGGAAGTGAAGCCAGTCGACATCGATGGACAGGGCAGTGTCGAGTCAGTTTGGTGCGACATAAGCATAGGGAAATCAAAATTGAGAGTAGGAGTGTGCTATAGGCCTAATGACTCTGATGAGTATAATAAGATATTGTACAGGGAAATAGAGTGGGCCAGTAAATCTGAGAGTCTTATAATGGGGGACTTTAATTTCCCAGATATTGACTGGAATTTGTGGGTTGGTCACTCGCACACTAGCAAGGCTTTTGTGGATTTATTGGATGATTGTTTTCTACATCAGCATGTTCGTGAGGCAACAAGAGGGAGCAATACTCTTGATCTGATTATCAGTAGTGATTCTTCATGCATTAAGAACCTGCAGATAAATGAACCACTAGGTGGCAGTGATCACAGTGTGTTGAAGTGGGATTTACTCAAGGAGGTAACTACCATCAGAGGTAAAGGGAAGGGTTTTTGTTTTCGTAAAGGCGACTATGATGGTCTGAGACAGTATTTAAATTCTATACAGTGGGACCAACTGATGATGTTACCAACAGCAAACTCAAAATGGGAAGCATTCAAGGAACTAATCTTGGAGGCTACCAGGCTTTACATACCAACTAAGAAATATTGTTCAAGGTTTAGGCCTAAATGGTTGTCAGATGAGCTAATGAGACATGTGGCAGAGAAGAAAAATGCATGGGATACATACAAATTAATGGGTGACATGGAAGCCTATGATAGATATAAGTTGGTCTGTAACCAAGTCACAAAGGAGATTAGGCAGGCAAAGGCAGACTATGAAAAATCCTTGGCAAAGGATGCAAAGAAAAACAGAAAAGAGTTTTTTACATACTTGAACTCGAAAAGGAAAGGGATGAATCAGATTGGTCCACTGGATATTGATGGTTCAACAGTTGAGGATCCTGCTCAGGTGGCTAACAATCTAAACGAGTATTTTGCATCTACATTCACGCATGAGGAGTTATTCAGGAAGGAGAATGATGTAGGTAAAGTAAACATTGGCAGTGAGCTGGATGATTTTGTAATAACTGAGAGGAAAGTGGAGGAGAGATTGTTGAGGATAAACATAAAAAAGGCACCTGGGGTGGATGGGATCTATCCAGTTATATTAAAGGAGGCAGCAAAGGAAGTATGCAAACCCCTAGCCATAATTATGAGAGCTTCTTTGGACTCAGGGGAGGTGCCCATAGACTGGAGATGTGCAAATGTAACCCCAATTCACAAAGGAGGATCAAAGGCTGACACAAGTAATTATAGACCTGTTAGTTTAACTTCTGTTCCAGGTAAATTAATGGAGGCACTGGTTAAAGAAGCACTGCAGGATCATCTAGACAAGAATTCAGTTATAGCTCAGACGCAGCATGGTTTTGTTAAGGGCAGGTCTTGCCTGACCAATTTGATTGGATACTATGATGTAGTCACAAAAGAACTGGATGCAGGGAATAACTTTGATATTATATATTTGGATCTTAGAAAGGCTTTTGATACTGTTGCACATGGAAGACTGCTGCACAAATTGGAGCAGTGTGGCATTGGAGGCAAATTGCTGCTATGGATAAGGGGATGGTTGAGTGGCAGAAGACAGAGAGTGGTAATCAATGGACACTGCTCAACGTGGACTAATGTTATTAGTGGAGTTCCTCAAGGTTCAGTGTTGGGTCCGTTGTTGTTTTCGCTGTTTATGAATGATATTGATGATGGGATATCAAGTTTAATGTCCAAGTTTGCAGATGATACAAAGGTTGGCAGGGTCGTTAAGGACAATACTGACGCTATGCTGCTGCAACAGGATCTGGAAAGGTTGAACAGATGGGCTGAGAGGTGGCAAATGAGGTTTAACATCGACAAATGTAAAGTGCTGCATATGGGAAACAGTAACCCCAGAGCAACGTATCAACTCTGCGGTACTACACTGACAGTGGTGGAGAATGAAAAGGACCTGGGGGTAATTGTGCAGGCAGATATGAAGTTCTCTGAGCAGTGCAGACGAGCTGCAAGAGTAGCGCATGGTGTCTTGTCAATGATATACAGGAATTTTTCTAGCAGGGATAAGGAGGTGATTATTCCCTTGTATAAGGCAATGGTAAGGCCACATCTTGAGTACTGTATACAGGTCTGGAGGCCTCATTTCAAGAAGGATGTAGAGCTGCTGGAACGGGTACAGAGAAGGGCAACAAGATTAGTAAATGGAACAAAGGGTTGCTCTTACGAAGAAAGGCTTAAGTTTTGCAAATTACAGAGTCTGGAGACTAGGCACCGGCGAGGTGATCTGATAGAGGTGTATAAGGCTTTGAATGGTTTGAGCATGCTCAATGCCAATGGGATTCTTCATCTTTCTCAGAATAATCACCTCAGAGGGCATAAATTCAAATTGAGGAAGGACGGATGTCGGATAGATGTGCGGAAATTTGCCTTTGGCCAGCGGGTGGTTGGTTGGTGGAACCGACTTCCATCACTTGTTGTTGAAGTTGATAGCCTAAACAAATTTAAAGCTCAACTGGACAGGTATTTCGAACGAACGGAGGGGTGAAATGGGAGTGGGTGTTTTTTTTTTTTTTTTTTTTTTTGGCTGATGCTGAGTAAGCTTGCTTTCTTGCATCATATGCCTCTGCTAATGCTAATGCTAATGCTAATGCTATTCCCAACCTCGGGTTGTTTGGCATTACAAGAATGCAAAATGGGATTATCTGTGCGATTTCTTTTCTTCTTTTCCTTGGTCAGATTACTGTTTCAAAACTTCTGATGTCAACGTTTGCTCAGATCGTGTCAGTGAAACTATTCTTGTAGGAATGGAATCCTTTATTCTGCACTCCACTTTAAAATCTTGTCCTTTATCTCAACCTTCGTTTTTCAATAAATATGCTAAGACTGTTCAAGAGAAAAATGTTGCATATCGTAATTGGCTTGTTTCCTATTCTTCAGTTTCATTTTCTGCCTACACTGAAGCTCGCAACAATTGTAAAGCAGATATTAATCAGGCGAAGAATAGAAAAGTTGCTTCTTACCCTAATGGTAGCAGAGCACTCTGGTCTCTTGCCAAAGCTATTGTCCGCAACTTTTGTCCATCTCTGCTCCCACCTCTGTCAAAACCAGATGGTTCTATTGTCACTTCAGCCAAGGATAAAGCTGACCTGCTAGCATCCTATTTTTCTTCAACTCATGTATTAATGATCTTGGTAAAACACCTCCCACCATTTCCAGCATGCTCTATTCAATGCGTCCTGTGGACTTCCATCAAAAGGATGTCAGAAGGATTTTGATGAATCTTGATGCTAAGAAAGCTCCAGATCCTGATAGTATTTCTCCACGTGTTCTCAAAACCTGTGCTCCTAAACTTACTCCTGTTCTTAGCCACCTTTTTTTACTTTCTTATTCCAAAGATGTTTTTCCTTCTGCTTGGAAATTTTCCCATATCGAGCCAGTTCCTAAATAGAGTGACAAATCCCTCCCATCCAATTATCGTCCTATTGCAATTATTTCTACTCTTTCTAAAGTAATGGAGAAATCAATTAACCATCAACTCTTAAACTATCTAGAAACCTTCTATCTGATCAATGATCACTAGGATGGATTCTGTCGGTGTCAATCCATAGGTGATATTCTCACTTACGTTACCCATTTATGGACAAATTCAATGGAAAAGTTCAGTGAAACACAAGCAGTTGCTCTTGACATCTCAAAGGCTTTCGATCGTGTTTGGCACAAAGACCTTCTAAACAAGCTTCCATCTTATGGTTTTCCAACTGTTTTTTGTAATTGGTTATCCAGTTTTCTCTCTGACCACTCACTGCAGGTGATGGTAGATGGCTCTCTGTCTTCTAACTTCTCGATTAATGCTGGTGTACCCCAAGGTTCTGTTCTTTCCCCCCACTCTTTTCCTCTTGTATATTAATGACCTTCTTCCATTGACTGGAAATTCTATCCATAGTTTTACTGATGATAGCACATTGTATTCCATTTTCCAGTTTGAGAAAACTTGCCCTGCTCAATCAGCTTTAATTTCTCAAATATCTGCTATCAATTCCTTAAATGCCGATCTCCAGTGGGGCAAAGACAACTTTGCTGATTGAAATCAGCAAAGTTGTCTTTGCCCCACTTGTCTACGTCTGCTTCTTCTAAGGATTCTTCTGCTCCTATGCTTATCTTTGGTGACACTTCGATTTCTAGACAAGATGATATATCTCTTTTGGAGATTACCCTGACTTCTAATCTTTCTTGGCACATTACAAATATTGCTTCCTCTGCATCTAAAAAACTTGGTTTTCTCTTTTGCTCTTGGCGTTACTTTTCTTCCAAACCACAAATCCACCCTACTATGAAATATTGTTCCCATATCTGGGGCGGTGCCCCAAAACCGCTTTCAGGCTTCTAGATTCCATTCAGAAGAGGGCAGTAATGTTAATTAATGACTCATCTCTAACAGAGGCTCTCCACTCTCTGTCTCATAGATGTACTGTTTCTACTGCAGGCCTTTTCTACAGATACTTCCATGGGCACTGTTCTTCTGAATTGGCTTCTATAATTCCCGCTTTCTCTTTCAAAACAGTCCGAACACATGCTGCCACCAGCCAACATCCATTTACTGTCCAACTTCAAACTCACAGTACCAACTATTCACTTTTGCTCTTGGCGTTACTTTTCTTCCAAACCACAAATCCACCCTACTATGAAATATTGTTCCCATATCTGGGGCGGTGCCCCAAAACCGCTTTCAGGCTTCTAGATTCCATTCAGAAGAGGGCAGTAAGGTTAATTAATGACTCATCTCTAACAGAGGCTCTCCACTCTCTGTCTCATAGACGTACTGTTTCTACTGCAGGCCTTTTCTACAGATACTTCCATGGGCACTGTTCTTCTGAATTGGCTTCTATAATTCCCGCTTTCTCTTTCAAAACAGTCCGAACACATGCTGCCACCAGCTAACATCCATTTACTGTCCAACTTCAAACTCACAGTACCAACTATTCATCTTCCTTGTTTATTCATTTAACTGTTGTTTTCTGAACCTTCCTTCATACGTATTTCCTGAAAATTACAGTCTACAGAAGTTCAAGTCTAATGTCAACAAATACCTTCTTTCGTCTTCTCAACCTCCAACCCATGCATGTGCTAAGTACTATAAGTTCTAATCCCTCTCATGTTTGGGATTTTCATGAAAAAAAAAATAAAAATAATAAAAGATTTTGGAATATGGGATAGTGGCATAGTAATAAGGACAGTCACAAATTTGATATTTTAGTAAATTTTTTTTTTTTGCTTAGATATTTTTCATTGAGGATGAAGGGCCAGTAACTCAATTACAATATATAAAATTAAAAATACTTGGAGACCCACTCAGAAGAAGTAGGATGAACAAAAATTTAATAACATCCTGCAAGGAATAATACATAACATTAATGCAAAAGGAACACATAACTGATTGGTACCTGAATGCAAGAATTGGCAGTATATCCATACCCAGATATATAATTTGGTACAAGCTGGGAAATAGAAAAGGGATAGGAGATGGAAAAAAACAGATAATAGATCTGTTTATTCCAACTGTTTAATAACAGTTGGAATGTTAGAGCCATTAATGGCAAGGAAAACAGAAGAATTGAAAAAAAAAAAAAAAATATATATATATATATATATACACATAGGGTGTTTCAAAAATAATTTAAAGATGAACTGTACAGACTACAATATACAAAAAAAAGCCTAGTAAACATGGGTCCTTAAGTGAATCGTTTTCGAGATATTACACATTTCTAGTTGGGATCAACCCCTGACAAGGTGAACTGTACAGAGTTGGGATCTGCCACTGTGTTTGTTTAGGTTAGGTTATGCTCATTCTCTCCCTTTCCCCTCTCTCAATGCTCTGAGTTGTAGCAGGCAATACTAGTACTTGTCAAAGGATAGTCAACAAAGAGTACTTAAATCCTATGGATTTTTGTATCTGGGGTCATATAAAAAGCTTGGTGTACACTTCTGACATTAACACAGTTGAGGAATTGCAGCATCAGGTTGGAGCCTTTCAGAAATCAGAAATAATCCAGGAATGCCTGAGAGGATTTGCAACTTAAAGCAGAGAAGACTACAAAGCTACATACAGATGCAAGGACAGCATTTTGAACCCTGTAACATGTAACACGTGTAAAATCCTGTGGCATTGAAACCAAAAATTAAAAATGTATTATCTTATGTTTAATAAAACCACCCTTAGCAAAGGATTCACAGCTTTTTGCTAAATAGTGTTCCCATAGTCAGTGGCAGATCTTAACAGAAAATGTGCATTATCTCGAAAATGGTTCATTTGTGGCCCGATGTTCACTGGGACTTTTTTTTGCTTATTTTAGTTTGTACTTTTCACCTTTAAATTATTGACCATCATTTATATATATAAAGTGAAAATATATAAACCCCAGGGGCTCACATCTGGTGAGTATGGGCTTGACACACCCAGGGTCCTGAGCTGGATATCATCATTTTTCTTTTTCTTGGTGATTTTTTTCTCTCTCTCTCTCTCTCTCTCTCTCTCTCTCTCTCTCTCCGGGTAATTGAGAAAAATTTTTTTTTGGCTGGTGCAGCATAAGCCTCAAGCTTCCTTTACCATATGGCTAATAATAATAATGAAACTGAACCCATAAACAACTGGATAAAAAACAGAAGAGTAAAATGAAATGAACATAACTGAATAGAAAACACAAAATTAGTAAAAAAAAAAAAAAACTAGCCACCAAACAGCAAGAGATCTAAGACGACTAAAATCATGATGGATAACTGAATGGATGCAAATTTAATGAGGAAAGGAAGGAGAAGACATTTTTCAAATATGCATATGTGCTAGATTTTATTTATTAATGTAGATTTCAAAGCTGCTGTTAGGCTATTCTGCTCATGGGATGAGCACAGTAGCCTAACAGCATGGTGAACATATATCATTTATATTATATTTATCTGTATAAGCTTCAATTTTTCCATCTTGGTGGAAAATGATGGATTGACGTATTGTTTTCTGAGAGAGAGAGAATACAAATAACACATTGGAGAACTCATATAACTGTTTCTTTAAAATTCAAATTCAAAATCATTTCTGCACCTTGAAATATACCCCATTATACACAGTGCAGCAAATGGAAAATGAGACTGATGCTAGAAAAAAAAATAATGATTCCATGTACAAATGAACTAACTTTGGGTTATTCAAAGTAACTTCCTCCTGTGTCCACACACTGCATGCAATGAACAAGAAGTGACTGGAATGACTGGTGGAAGGCTGCGACTAGTATAAATGGCTGGTTAAACCTTCTCATCACAGCTTTTTGAATGGTGTTGACATTATGAAAATAACAGACTTTCAGTGTTTCAAAAATAATTTAAAGGTGAACTGTACAGACTACAATATACAAAAAAAAGCCAGTGGTGCTTTGAGCTTTGGGAACAAAAAGAAGCCGCATGAGACTAAGTTTGGTGAATACAGTGGGTGTGTAAGTATGCAGACTTTTTTTGCTAGTCAAAAACTCCCAAACACAAGAGCCTTGTGGCTTGGGAGTGGTGTTGTGCAAGAGGAACCTACTGAAGCCATACACAATGGATTCTCTGCAATAAACATTTCAAAGCATCCACACAGTAGGTAGCAGTAATGCTTTGGCCAGTGGACATGAACTCTTTATGCACATTCCTTTGCTATTGTAGAAGTGAGCGTGGTTTTGATTTTTTGACCTTCCTTGAACTTTTTTTTTAGCTTCGAGAGAGTTTGCCAACTTCCACTCCATACTTTGTTGCAGGGTTGTACTGAAAACACCACGTCTCATCACTATAACAATCAAATTCAGAAAGTTTGGTTTTCTTGCAGCAGCCTCAATGATTTCTCTGCAGTGATTCAAATCCGTCGTTGATTATCTGTTAATGAATGTAGAAAAACCACACAGAGATCTTCATTTTTTTCAAATCCTGGATAATCATTTGTCAAATGGTTTCCTTATTAACACAAATCTTCTAAAGTCATTTGGAGCATTGTACATCAGTCATTGGTAATGATTTCTTGCATCTTTTCAATCAACTCTGGTGCTCAAACAGTTTTTGATGGGCCCGGTTATTAGTTGTCTTCCAGTGATTCTCTTTCATGGACAAAACATTTATGCCACTCGAACACACATGCAAGAAACAGACAATTCTCTCCATAAATTTGCTTCATCATTTGAAATGTTTTTGTGCCATTTTCACCCAGTAGAACACAAAACTTGATGTTTGCTCTTTGTTCTATTGTTTCTCCACAACAGACACATGCAGTTCTTTTTCTCACACACACGTTCTAGCATGGCAGCAATTAATGTTGATTTGACTACGATGCTCAAGGAACAATCACTCTTTCATCTGATGTTTACTTCTAGTAGATGGCAGCATAACAGCACTCGTCTCAATAACATCAGCCTCATTTTCCAATTGTTACACTGTGTATGTGTGTCCATTAACACTGTTTGGGTTAATTATAATATTAATCAATTTCCTGACACGTCGGATTTGATTTTATCAACCTTAAGCACTACAGGTAAGGAGAGTAATTAAATTATCTATATTTGACTGTTTTTAAATTTTTCTATTGGTATAATTAATGCAACCTGACAAATCAGCCTAACTTACACTAAGCATATAGATTATTTCAATTCCCATTAAAATTGGTTTTTGCAAAACTTTTTTGAAGCCACTTTTTCGTTTCTTTCAGCTGAAAGGTGATCTGCATTAAAAGTTATATAATTTTACAGTAAATTTTATTTGGCAAATTTTATGCAAAAACTTTTTACACATTAAAAAAACAGCAATTTTCACAATCAAATGGTGGTTTTTTCTTTTTTTTTTTTTTGAATTTTGCAATTTCTAAAGTTAGGTATATATATCAGATTAAAAGCACAATGCATTCAATTAAAGGATCCAATTTATGAACTAATTCTCAGGTATGCGTGTTGTTCATTAAATTATGAAAATATTGTGCACATTTTGAAAATAAGAAACTGAAATATATAAAACACTGATTTATATTGAAAAATAACTACAGCATACTAATATGAAACTTTTCAGTTTTAATCAATTATAATATTGATAATTTTTAAAAGATTAATTAATTCATTTTAAAAAAACAAAATGGTGCATCCATCACAACAAAACAAAAAACATATTTCACAAAAGAAAAAAAAAACTACAATGCACAATATAGCAATTCACTGAGGATAATGTGATCACATTTTAAGAAAAATAGCTTATATAGTAGAATTTCATTAAAACAAACTTATTTATATTAAATTCTCATTTATATGAAGCACATATTGTTCCCTTGCTAAAGAATAGGCTTTTCTATCCTTTAGAAAGGGAACTGTTTGGTTACTATATATTAAAGTCCATTTTTATCCCATGAAAAATAAATTACATTATTATGCAGGATTAATATAAAAGCTTGGTAAAATCCTGTTTTGTTCCACCACCAAGTTATGTGTTTTCTTGAAAGATGCCATAAACTAATTAGAATTTATTTTTTCATAAATGAAGCCAATTTGTGATAGCCACAACATAAAAATGCTCTGAAAAAAAAAAAAACCATTAATCAACTTTCATGTGATTATGGGGTTAACAGAAGTACTTGGTTTATGGTCAAAAAATTTCAGTTTTGGTTACTGAGAGTGGAGAATGGCTTCAGAAAAAGGAATTATTATAAACTGCTGTACAGCATGTTCTGCTGAGAGAATTAAGCTGAAGAAAATAGACCTGTTATTTTATCACCAGTACCATGAGTTTTATGCAACACTGAAGTAAGGCATTAAATACAAAATCAAGAGAGCATGAAGAGACTGCCTAGTAAGGAACTTGCCACAACACAGCAGGAGTGAACAATTTACAACCAAAATAGAATGATTTAGATGCTATATGCTCTAAGATGTGAATTTTGTAAAGGGTATAGGACACGTGAATGTGGTTATGCTTGCAATTTTTCCATAACAGCAGGAACTGCAAACACAACTTAGGTAAATCACTTCAACAAAATGCTTTTTTTTAACATCTGATTATTTTGTGCTATACTGATAAACAAAAGCAAGGCCTTCTTATCTGCTATGAGTTAAATTTGCTTAATTTTAATTAAAATTATTTCAGTCATGGTATATAACAACAGACTGGAGCACATACTGGAGTACAGCAAAATGCCTGTGACTTAGAGTCTGTTAATTGTGGATTTACTGTATATTGTTTCTTTTCTCTAGTAAATAAAAGAAAATCTGAATGAAATATTTATTATTCTTATTATTGTCAGATAAGGCTTAAGTTAGATATATATAATTAATAATAATGATGGAACAAAAAAAATTAATAATATATTGTGCTGGTTTATAGATCCAGAACACTGCTATAACAGCAGAAATAATGAAACCGCAACCATAATGAAATATAGACAAATATATTAGATAAGCATACGGAGTAGGGGTGCTGACATGCCAGGTGCAGCTACAATGGAAAAAATTATTAAACGGTTCCTGAAAAATAAAAGCAGATTACATAAAATTAAATTAAATAAATAAATAACTGAGTAGTACTATAGACACTACTTAATGCTACTGTTATATATATATATATAAATAACAGTAGTACTTATGCTATAGATCCTAAGATTTTAACTACATCATCAAGGGCTGGCAGCCAAAACCAAAGGAAATAACAGCAAAAAAGCAGGAGCAGACAATAAGTGAGTAAACGTATATATCATATGTTGTGGTTATGAGTGTGTACATGTTGAGACAGTTCAGTATTTCCTTCCTGTGTCTGAAAACTATGGACTGCCAAATCACTAGACGATTATGTCTTATCTTCACTAACACTGATATCTCTATAATTTTTTCTACCTATAATAAGTTAGGAGCCCCTTTTAATAAATATAAAGAGACCCGCATTTACGACACTAAAGACATCAACAACATAGTTTATTTAATCAAATATCAACCTGACTGTAATGCATGCTATGTCGGGAGCACTACTAATAAATTTGGATCATCCACCATCGCAAACACACTTGCCTACTACCACATCCATAGTTTTCAGACACAGCAAGGAAATACTGAACTGTCTTAACATGTACACACTCATAACCACAACCCCTCAGTTGATACCGCAACAACCATCATCAAATTAAATTCAAATTATAAACTCCTTCTATACAAAACCCTCATAATAGAATGGTATTGTCTCAACACCGATCTTGACGTCTTAAACACAAAACTTACGGTTACCTTGTCTACCATTTGGAATCTCATGCAAATTACATTACATGTCCAGCATAACATTTCGGGTAGTTACAATCTAGAGCAATCCTTTTGCTCTTCTTTTTAACGGCAACTGAAGATGAACCCATCGAAAGTCTGTCGTTCTCGAGTATTGGCCTTAATCCTTTTTAAATTTTAATTTCAGATAACTAGAGGACGATATGGTGCACACTTCCTCCTCTGGGCTAAGTTTTTTGATTACTCTTTTAAACCACGCCTTCCTTACCACGATCTTTAAACACCGTTTTTAGTTTAACCAATGATTTTTCACACTACTATTTTATGATTCATATAACCATAATGGATTATTGAGGTGAGTGCCATCTCTTTATTAAGCTTTGACTAAATGCATATTTCTCATCCCAGCTGGATATAACACCTTTGGATGTATTTAGGGTTGCATGTGGAGAAACCTTTACTGGAATTCCAGCAAAGTTTGTAAGATTTAGTAGTTTCTCCGAATGTCCACGGTTTACTGTCTCCACTAGTAGGTCCCCTGATTGCAGTCTTAGGAGATCCTGCAAGACTTCCAAGTGTTTCTGGATAAGGAACAGAGAGAGCTTAGTGAGGGCTGATTTTCAAGAGAGTGCATTATAAGAAATGCAGGAAAATCTGTCACTGAGGAAGTGGTTTTCAACCTCTTGGGTTGCAACGTGTCATGTTCAATATCTAACTCTGGCCAAGAGCTTGTCGGCTCTAGAGGCAGAAACACATTTTGATCCATGTTTGCTCCTTTTGGCCCTTGGCAGATTAGCTTTTCTGTCAAAGTTTCCGGCCCCACTACGGGGAGGCAGGAGCAGTGGCTGGTGTGACCAAGCATAAAGTAATAGAAGTACGAAAAATAAAGAAAGGTGCCTTTCCTTTCTTGCTCTGTACAAGTGCTTTTGTAACAAGGGCTGTTAATAAATGAATAGATTTATTAACGTCAAGAACGTAAAATAACTATAAATTGCTTTTGGGAAATCACAGTAATAGCACAGAGAAATTGCTCGTTCACAATCGCTTGGCACCCGGGGCCAAGATTACATATAATAATGATAAGCTGTGCTCCTGACATCAAGTTTTTCATGTATAATGTCATAAAATGTTGTCACTCTTAACATTTTTCATCTGTAGTTCAACTGCTAAAGTATTATTTTGCAATAACTGTATATGTACAGAAATTGCAAAATAAAAAATTATTAAAACCCACCCTCCTCACTGCTTTTGCTGAATGTGTGCATTACATTCATGTATTATACTGGAGGCATGCTTGTGCTTAGTGATGATAATCAATTTTTTTGAAAAAATATACCCAATGTACTTTGTAATAGTACTAGACTTCTGCCTCTCCCTATAACATTCAATTGACTGATCCAAGTCCCTATTAACATGCAAACTTTGGCTTACTATGGGATCCTTCTCTCCAATAACTGACTGCACTTCATCAATTAAAAATTCATCCTAATTTCTTTGTTGTAATTTTATTAGTGATCTATCCTTCACAGTCTTTTTTCCTTATCTTCCAAAGTTTCTTTCATCCTTTCCAATTCAAGTCTTCATTTGATAGAATTTTCACTATGCAGTTTAACAACTATCACACCTTCTTCCTGAAACCTCATTGAAGCTTACATCTTATGAAAGTTTAACAATGCTCATTACTACAGCTATTCATCAAAGCCTTGGAAACCATATACACCTTCTGACCATATTTTCTGCCACACTAAATTCAATATTAAACATTTGATTTCACTCCAAGATTCTCCATTCTTGTTAAAGATATACACGACATCATAAACAAATGTTGTTGCCATCAACAATGAAGTCTTGTTGTCAGTGGCAACACAATTTATGATTTGCTTATCCCCAACACACAAGTCTTTTTTCCAACATACATAACATTGTAATTTCACCAGAATGCTTGAATCCTCTGGGCAAATGGTTTCCTTTAAATAATTTGTCTTAAATGTGTAGATTGTGCCTTGACCCATAGATTAGATCATGGCTGTTGTACTTTTTGGAAAAATTTAATTCTAATGTTATTGGACTTCTCCTTTAAGTTGATTGGGTGTCCAAGGGCACTGATTACAAGCAACAATGCTTTGCATACAATATTATTATCTTTGCAATAGTTCTCTACAGAAAGGAAGAGGTAAGAAGTAAACCAATTTGGTTTACTTCTTACCCTGGTCTAATTAAGAAGCATGTGCTACGCACTGCTGCTCCTGCCCACCTGGCTACGGAGGCACCACATGGGGATATTTGACTTAGAGGCTTGTCTGAGAAAGAACAAAGTATGAGGAATGTTGGTATCTCCTCTTGAGGGTTTGTTTTCAACCTCTTGGGTTGAGAGAAGTCATTTTCGGTGTCTTTGGTAGGTAGTCTTGAGCTCAATGGCTCTAAAGTTGGAAGTATATTGTTATCCATCTTTGCTCCTTTCAGCCCTGGGAGAATGAATTTCTTCTCCCAGGTTACTGGCCCCATCACAGGGAGGCAGGGGCAGTACCTAGAGTGACCAACCAGTATAAAAGTTAGTAAGTTAGTTTAAAGGAAAAAAAGAAAGGTGGTTTTCCCTTTCTGAAATTTACTTACAATTTGTAAGACTAGTTTACTATTACTTAATGAGAACATAAAAAAACTTTAACAAATGAACAAAACTGTAGTCTTGAGAAAACGCTCTAGAAAATCACTCAGGGAATCGCTTGATCACTATAATGCTTGGCACCCGGGACCAAATCCACTCAGGTATAGTGGCATTCGGAAAGACACTAGCAGATCCTACATATGATTCCGGCTTTGAGCCGTCTGTGTAAACTGACATGTCAGAATTTTCAGCTCAGTGTGCTGAATAGAACTGCAGGTAGACAGATGGAGTATCTAACTCCCCCCCCCCATCAAGTTTTTAAGGGAAAAGTTGCATGCCAGAACATGAGCATGTCACAGTGGAAGAAGCTGCTTTGGTGATTGGACAACCTTGTCTACCTTGATGTTAAGTTCTTGGAGTAGCTCTTGGGGATGAATACAGTAAGGACAATTGGCAGTCTGAAGCACAGTGTACAAACCTTACCATTGTGGCTCAAAAATGGATGGCCACATAGGATGCTCTGGCAGGGAGTTCAGTATTAAAGCATACTTTAAAGACAACTGCTTACGTCAAAGTGATGATGATAGTTCATTTGTTTCTATGTAGAGGCTTTGGACAGGAGATGTTCGAAATGCTCCAGTAGCAATATGGATAGCCCGATGGTGAATAGGGGTCCAGCCGTCAAAATACACTGTTCTGGATGATGTATATACCTGGGACCTATAACCAAGTATAGAATGCATAAGTGATAGTTGACTTGTAGTAAAGTGCATTAGTTCGCACCCCAAGATCTATACAGAAGAGAGAGAGAGAGAGCATGGAGAATGTTCAAGCTTCTTGTGCAGTCTGTACGAAGTTAATGGATGTGTTATACAAACATCAACTTTTGATCAAATACAAGTTCCAAGAATTTTGTGTCCATCAATATTGGGATGTCATTCCAGCCTCAATTCAGGTTCAGGATGACAATTACACTTACAACAAATATGTATGCAAACGGCCCTTTGTGGTGAGAACCTGAATACATTTTTGGTTTTTTTTTTTTAGGAGCATTAACAACTAAGGCCATATTGCTCTGGGCATATGCGGTGGTCGTTCCCTGACCTTTCCGTATCCTCCATATTTGGTGGTCACGGGCTCGAACCCCGGTCTAATCAATAAGCGTGTGCTGCTCCTGTCCACCTGGCTATGGAGGTGCCCCTGAATCCATTAGCAAGTGCTTGGGAATTAAGGCAATCAATGGTCTGTTGCAGTTATCTTTCAATAACCCTCATGTAGTATGACTGAGAGAATATGCTAAAGTCATCAACATATAGGGTGCTGTTTACAGTTGGAGGAAGTTGTTCTGTGATGAAATTTACTTTGATGGCAAAAAACGTGGCACAATGCTGATCCTTGTGGTACTCTTTGCAAAAGGGATGAGAGAGTGAGGATCCCACACGAACTTGGAAAGACTGATTGCCTAAAGATTTGTTTAATAAAAACAGGGAGGTGCCATCTAAGACAGAGACTCTACAAATCTTTTAAGATGCCAAATCTCCAAGTTATGTTATATGCTTTCTCCATATCAACAAATACAGACGCAAGATGTTCACAATTTAAGAAAGCATCCTATATGGATGTTTCCAGTCTAATAAGATGGTCCAGAGTGGACTGGTTCCTTCAGAAGCTGCAGTGGATGCTGGAGAGAAGGTCATTTAATTCTAAATACAATATTAAACAAAAATTAACCATTCTCTCCAGGATTTTGCACAGACAGCTAGTCAGAGTGATAGGATGATAATTAATAGGGATTTTAGGATCCTTTCCTGGCTTTGCAAAGGCAAGAACGATTTCCATGCACCAGGCATCCAGAAACTGCTCTTCAATAAAGATTCTGTTATATAGGAGCAGGTGATCCATAGATTTTGGTGAAAGGTGCTCAATTATTTCATAATAGATACCATCTGGTCCAACAGCATTCAATAGCTGATGGTAGGGGAGCAGGAGTGCAGTAGCAAACGCTCTTTGAGTAGACTGGGGTTCAAGCCCCTGACTGCTAAATATGGTCGATCTGCAAACCTGCACTAGACCAGCATGGCAGATTATGGTCCATTTCCTTCAACATGAATCATTGAGGAGGCTTCCATCCTGTAGTAGATTGATAATGGCTGTAGTTTACCTTTACCAACAGCACTTGCCTTAGAAAGAGTGAGAGCTGTTTTTAGTTCCTGAATAGTGAATGACCCATTGTAGGGATAAAGGCCCTTTCATATATGAAATCAAGTGCCTGTTTTCACTTTTATGTTTCAGGACCAGGAACTCTGGGGAATAAAAAGATATTGCAGAGATGTTAGAAAATGTTTCCCCAAGAGCACTGGCTATTTCAATTGGCTCTGCAATAGTGCATCCATTATATTCTAGGATCGACGAAGGGCAAGATGTATATTTTCCCTTCATTTTCTGGATTTTTTTCCAGGCCACCTTAGTACTAGTGGAATGGGTAACTGATGATGTGAAACGAATCTACGATTCCTTTTGACTCTGATGGTGGATGTAGCGTGCTTTGGCTCACACTTTTAAAGGCTATAAAGGTTTGCCGTGGTAAGATATCATTCGAATATCCCCCCAAGCTTTGCTTTTAGCATTTTTTGCTGCTGTGCATTCTGCATTCCACCATGGTTTAGGAAAAGGTGGAAACTAGGTGGATGTTTTTGGAATTGCAATAGCAGCTGCATGGACGATATTTTTTCTGAAATATATGTAACTGCATCACTGATAGGCTCCTGACTGACTACAGTGATGTCAAAGTTTGCCAAATGGTGAAAGCCATTCCAGTCAGCCTGGTCACCCACTGGGGTGATCTTCCACCGGGGTAATCTAACAGGAAAACATGGTTGCCCATTATTTAAGGTGGTTATCACAGAGAAGTGATCACTTCCATATGGGTTCTCCTCCACCTCCCAAGTAAGCAAAGGAAGGAGAGAAGGGGAGCAGATAGAAAGATCAATGGCAAAAAACATATGCATAGGTGTGGAAGAAGGTGTTTGTTCTGACATTTAGGACAGAGAGGTCATTGTTACTGAGCATATGCTCTATGACTTGTTCCCTTCCACTAATATTAGCATTACCCTTACCCCGCAGGGTGTTATGTCCATTAAAATCTCCAAGAAGTAAGAATGGGAGGCAACTGTATTACAAGATCATTAAAGTTTTTCTGAGACATGTCAGCCCCAGGTGACAAATAAATAGAGCACACTGTTAACAAAAATCCCACTGTAAGGCAAATTGCAACAGCCTCTATGCTGGTTGTAGGTAGCAAAGGCTGAAATGAGGTCTGGTTGCCCACAAAGATAGCCAATCCTCCACGAGTAGGACCATCTGCAATTCTGTCCTTATGAAAAATTGTGATGTTGCACATGGTAGGGTCATCATTTTCTTTTATATAAGTCCCATGCAAGCAAAAGCAAACTGGCTTGATGTCATCAGTATTTTGCTGGAATCCACGACAATTCCACTGTAGGAATTTAGCCATTATTTTGACTTGGTGGGTCTATCAGGTGGCTTCTGAAGTGCCGAGGGCTTACTTTTCTCAGTTTTCGATTTATTTCTTTTTGGGAAATATGGACATTGTTTTGTGTCCATTTCCTCCTCTGCTAAGAGTTCCACGGCTGAAACATCTGATACTTCCTTCTCCTTGATACCCATTTTTTTTCTTGGGAACTAGGGGGTATTTCAGGCTACTTATTCTTTTCTCTAGCAGTAAATTCTTTTGTTACTGGTGGAGCATAGGAAGGCACCAATATGGGAGTAGTAGCTGATTGATCTTTATGTGGGTTTTTGTAAGCTTAACAGGAAGCTTGCGACAGGAGTGAATGAATCTTTTAGTGGTATAGTCATTTCTGTTTGGGTTCCAATGGAATGTCTTCCTGTTACATTCTGAGCTTAGGTAGTTTGTTTATGTTCATGGGTTTCACCGCTTTTCTTGCTTCCTGATATATGTTCAGCTCTGCTTTAAATCTTTCAATTTCTTTTTCTTCTTTCCACCTCTGCCATTCTCATGAGTAAGCAGGGTGCTCTCCTTGGCAATTAATGCATGATGGTTTTGAAGCTAAACATGATGTGGTTTCGTGGTCCTTTTGCAGTACAGCGAGTGCATGCAAGGGCTTTAGGTAAGGCCGTTTGTGAGTGTCAGTATTTCTGGCACTTAAAGCACCAAAAAGGATTTGGGACATATGGATGCACTGGAAAGTTAATATAGCCAGCTTTGATCTCATTAAGAAGCATTCGTGAATATGAAGATGATATTTTGTTTGGGGACAAGTTTCCCATCCCTCCACATGAATATTCATTTTGCAGCTGTCATTCCTCAGAGTCTTAATTCAGAACAGATTTCCTCTTCAGACAGTTCCACAAGATCCTATTCAGCGATAACACCATGGGACAAATCAGTGTCTTGAAGTAACAGTGATCAACATTCCCCCCATAGATGTAGTTCAGAAGAGCTGTTCTGAATGTTTGTCACTTCTGGTCTCTACAAGAATGTCACCTAAGTGAAGCCATTTGACATATTTAGGAGAGCCTGCCAATACTTCCAAATCCTTCTGGATAGAGAAGGGTGACATTTTTCCTAAAGACTTCTCACTAGTAGAGGGAATTATCAGGTAACGAGGTGTTGTACCTGATATAACTTCTATTTTTCTATTTTTTTTAACAGAAGTGACATTATCTGGGTCAACATTTAAGTTTGTAGATAGGGACTGGTTTAGAGCCTGAGAAGAAATTACTTTATCAGGATTAATGGAGATTTTGTTTTGGTTCAATATCTGGGCTCCCCAGACCATGGAGCCCAAACCTACTATCCAGCAAGCAAAAAATGCACTCAAGGTGGAATGGTAGGACTATCCAGAAACTATACCTGCACCGCCACCAGCCTGAATCCTGTCCCCCAGGCCATGAGGATAGGGGAATGGCATTGACACAGTTGACCCTTGCAGGCAAACCCACTGCCAATTAATCCTGGCCAAGCCATCCAGGCACACCCATCTTGTTGAAGTAGGGGTCAAAGTGGTGCATTGAAGCTGGGCCAATCAACCACCAGGATCCCTGATCCAAATTTCTATGGGTTGCAGCACACGGCAAACATGCCAGATTCCTATGGTGTTAGCCTAGAACAGGGGTGGCAAACCGATGACATGCATACCCAAAGTGGCACGCGTATAATTTTTTTGGGCACGTGGAATTCAGAGCGTCCCAAAAAAACTTCAAACTTCATGCAGTGATTTGTTTGAAATCGGAGTGGTGAGATATACTGACAAAATTGTGAAACAAAATTAAGAAAAAAATTTGTATATTTCACATTTATTCAGAACATAAGTTATTGGTAAAGTTATGTGAGATATATTATCCACATTCAGTATTTAGTGTAGCCTCCTTCATTGTCAATTATGGTTTGTATGTGGCATGGTGATTGGAGATTATTCTTCATTAATTCCTATAAATTCTTATAAATATTTTAATTGCTATTTGCCCTTTACAGATTGTTTAGAATGTCAGCTCAACCAGAAAAGAAACACAAACGTTCAAATGAAGAGGGGAGTAGCAGAGAACTTCAAGAATCTTGGAGTGAAAAATTTGGTATGATTAAGAAGGATAATAAAGCATTATGCATTTTGTGTTCTGAAACGAGAGGATAGTTTTTTAAAATATTTAGCTAATTTTGGCACGCAATTTAGCCAATTTTGTGTTCTGGGCATGCAAGGGTAGTTTTTTAAAAGATTCAACTAATTTTGACATGTACCCTTAAAAAGGTTTGCTACCCTTGGCCTAGAACTTAGGCTGTGGGATCCCTGTGATGCCAATCTGGAGGACTAGAAGCATCACTGGGAAGTCCCCTCACCACATCAAGGGTGTGTAATCTAGAACTTAATCTCAAGATTAAGTAAGTTTCAGTTTAATTCCGTTAGTGCAATAGTTGTAGTGATGTGTAAATTAATCTTAAGGTTGAGATTAAGTAAAATCAATTAATAAACAAGATTCATAAAATCTAAAAACTTTAATCACTGATAGTCGCAACTGCCATCATGAATATCAGTAATTATAAATTTAGTGATAAGCAGATATACATGTAATAATGCATTTTCATCATCACTGATTCTAAATGTTACATAAATAATCAGGGAGTAAAACATTCTAAGGCAGGCTCTGAAATGAAGAGACTGAAATAAAAGGACAAAAGGTATTAAAAGAATTTTTTGCTTTTCTAACACATATTGGTCCACTATAAGACAGCTTTAGTAACATTACTGACCCCCCAGATGAATGGCTGATGAGCTAAATGCATCAATATTTATATGTAAGCATTCTTTTAGGCTGCTCGACAGTAATATTAGCATAGATAACATTATTGAGAATTACCAATCACGTTATTGAGAATTACCAATCACGTGATCACTGAAAATGGATCAATAGGGAAATTATCATCAGTAAGATACTGCAAAATCTCCATCTATTATAATGTACACATTTCTGGACTCAGGTGATGCCCCAGCATACTGGAGATGTTCAAATGTCTACAGTTTACAAAGGTGGTTCTAAATTTAATTCTGGGCACAATGGTGGCACCAATCCCAAAATACACAACAAAACACCATTGGCAAGGAAAACTGTGGAACCCATAATTAAAGATGTACTGCAAGATTACCTGGACAGAAATGGAATTTGATAATAAACACAGCATGGTTTGTTAAAGGGAAATCATGTCTAACTATTCTAATATAAACTATTATGAGGCTGCCACTAAAGAATTGAATACAAAGAATAATTCTATATAATTTTGCATAGTATATTTAGACTTTAGTAAGGCTTTTGATACCATCCCCCATGAATGCCTTTTCCTAAACTGGAACAATATGCTATTGGTGGGAAGGCAATATGATGGATAAAAGGTTGGGTAAGTGATAGGAGACGGAATGTGGCTTCCACAGGGTTCAGTACTAGATCCTTTACTGTCTCTGACATTTGTTAATGACTGTGATGAAGGCATAACAAATTTAATGTTAATGTTTTCTGACCAAGGCTTTATGCAATAGAATAATTACCTCTTTTCTTCTCCTAACAAAATACAAAAGTTGGGAAGGCAGTAATGAAGTCAGATCAGTCAGTTGGTCTGGAAAATGGCAGTTAAAGTGCAATAGTGGGAAATGTAAGATTCTGCACTTGGATTAACAGTAATTCTAGATTATCTTATCACTAGGGAAGCAACAAAATTAGGACAGTTGACAATGAAAAAGACTTTAGAGTAATTCTATAATGCAACAAGTTCTCTCAACAGTGCAGACAGACTGCTTGAACAGAACATGCTATATAATCTTTAATGTACAGGAATTTTGTTAGGAGGGGAAAAGAGGTAATTATTCCATTGCATAAAGCCTTGGTTAGTCAATATCCTAAGTATTATAAACAGGTATGAAACTGGAATCCCCAGTATAGAAAGGATGTGGATCTGGTGGAAAAAAAATACAGCAAAGAGCAACAAGCTTATTGATGTAAAGAAGACTTCAGTTTTGTGAGTTGCAAAGTCTTAAGACAGATGTCTGCAATGGTGACTTGACTTATATTTCAGGCTTTGAAAGGCTTTGTATAATTCACTAATGAGAAATGTCTTTTCTTTCTTTGGAGACACAAACTAGCAGACATGCACTTAAATTAATTTGCAATAAATTACTAATCTTGTAGAATTTGGAGAAGAACAAACTAATTTTGGAGAGCTTACGTAAATTTATCCTTGGCTGAAGTGACAACAGAACCATCTGGTTTTCACAGATGTAGAGATACCTCGATGGAACTAGATTGATATTTTTATTATTTTTTTTTTTTTTAAAGGCTGATGCTGAATAAGCCTGGTTTTCCTTGCATTAGTTGCTTTAATTAATACTGATAATAATCTACAGGGTGGTAAAAGCATCTCCTTTATCTTATTTTTGTCAGTGTGTTCAATTTCCATTAAATAATTTAAATTTTAAAAGAGATTTATATAATTATCATTCCAAGAAACCATGACAGCTTTCTAAAAGCATGTGCACTCCTTAGGAGTACAGACTTACTATTTAGAAAAAATAAGTTCCAGGGCTGCACAAAACCAAAGTTATGGAATGTAGTTAAGGCATCTTTGCATTTAGTAACCTTTGCAGCTCTTACAGGAAAAGTATCCTGGTTCTAATTCAGCTGTGTAAGCAGCACTCAGACTGGCTTACTTTTATTCAAAGCACAGTGATTTGTGTTCTCTTCCTCATTTGCTATGCAGAAATAAAAAATGGTAATTTTCCTCTACAGAATTTAAATATAAAGATACATAAAGGTATATAAAGGTCTTGGCACTCTACTTGAATTCATATTTTGTGAGGTATTCCTTTTATTTATAACAGTATTTTGCTTGGGGAATTGATTAATCTAGTCAATTTAAAAATTTTTACTAACAGTTTTGTTATTTCACTTGTCTCACTGATGAAATATGGCAGAATAATTCTCCTAAGTGTTACATTCTGCTTAATGTTATTATTATGATGAATACAGTGCATGAAAAAGACCTACTTTCCAGAGGTTTGTAATCAGTGGTAATGTCTCACTTTTTTTTTTAAGTGCAGATAATGCCTTATTCCTTTTGCATTTGTTCCATTCATAAACTTTTCTTTCAGCAATACATGCTTCATCATATTGTCAATTTATTCTACTATGGTGTTCTGAAAATTTTACTCCTTCAGTATTTAAAATAACAAATTAATGCATACTATTTGATATCAGCCACACATGACATGAATGATTTAGCAACTATTTGTGCCATATACAGAAAACTTAAAATGGCATGTCAAATATTTCATTTAGATGTTCAACTAATGAATTGAAATAAAATAAAATAAAAGCTCTTTAATTCATTAATTTGAACTACAAATAAATTGCTGTTTATTTGTTGAATTACTATTGTAGTTTAAAAGGTTATAACGGTCTGTTAATTAATACTACTTGCTAATTTTAGGAGTAATAATTTTATAATTAAGTTTCACAAGTCTAAAACTGTTAGTTTTATGAATGATTTTTAAGAAGTACAGTTGTATATCAATTAAAAAATAAATAACTAAATCAAATAAATTTTAAAATGCTCATTTTACTTTTATCACTGGTGAATGAAGTACCAAATTTATAGTTATATCATGAAAAATAATCCCTCAGCCAAATGCAACATTGTAACATTAAGGATGTATTATTTTTATGTCCATAATTAATCTCTATATAATGAATTTGGCAAATTTTATGCAAAATTTCACATTAAATACAGTGATTTTCACAACCAGAAATACTTTTTTTTTTTTGAAAATAAAACAATGAAAGTATCCATTTGAAACGTTTTATTACCTGCTTACGAAGACTTGCAACACGTTGCTGTCTTAATTTCTCTTCCTGCCTAAGTTTTATTAGTCGTTCCCGTCGCTCTCTCTGATGTTGGTAAAACAACTCAGTACGGTAACGCACTCTGTATTAAGAATTTTACCTCTTTAGTAAAATGATAACATAAACGTAAAGCATTAATAAAAACATACTTCCAACAGTTCCCCAAAATATCCAGATAAATTTATAAGTAAATCTGCAGCTGAGAAAGAAAGAAAAATAAACTGCTCTACTATATATATATATATATACTAAAAAATAAGGATTATTTCTTTCTGTTGTATTACAATTAGTAACCATCATCATCATCATCTAAAGCTGTTGCACCTAGTGAGTGGGTCAGCCCTTCTGGAATAATAACCTTCCATTCACTATTTGATCCCATGCTATCCTATTTCCTGTTAAATCTTGTGCTTTTGTCAGAGTAAGCACTCTTTCCTCTAATGCTTTGCTGACACTATCAATCCACCTTCCTCATAGTCTGCCTCTAGGCCCACTGGTTTTTGCTTCAGGTATCCATGTAGCTAATCTCCCTATCCCCATCTTTTCTACATATTCATTTCACTTACCTTTGATTGGATATTTGTTACACCCCAAGATTTTTTCTTATTTTGTCATTTGTAATGCAGTCTTAACATTCCTTCCATCTGTTTGTTCCATTTATTTTTCTTGAAACTCTCATTTCTGAAATTCTAGATCAATTCCTTTATTTCTTACTCTGCTCTTAGCTCCATAAGTTAAAATTGGTTTAAAAACTGTTATAAGCAGCTAATATAATCTTTTGGCAAATTTCACTTTTGCTGAAAATGAATTTGTTTAATTTCTACACTCCCCGTGACTTATCCTGTTGTTTATTTCCATGTCTAATCTTTGATCTTCATTAAAGACTGTTCCTATATACATAAAATTTTCCTTGTCTTTCCCAACTTAATTGCTTTGTATTACCATAGTGATGAGATAATAACCTTATCACAATGGCCTGGCAACCTTGACATTACCAGCTGGCATGCAGTGGTAGTTCTGCACTGAATCCACAAATGAAACAAATTCTAGTCATTATACACTTGCCAAATTCCAGTGTGTCCTGGAATCTAGAAGAATTTCATTGATTGGTAAGTTGCACAGCAAATCACCCCAAGGTCAGATTTGTTTCATAACAGGAAGAGAGGGGGGAAGAGAAAAACACAGTGTAGTGCAGTTACTGCACTCATCAATATTAAAGTTTTCCAAAATAGCTATAAAACTGCCACTTCCATTCACTGTTGCATTCACCTTGGATAAAACTTTCATAGTCAAATGTCCTCTATTAATCAGACACCCTCTATTGTAACAGAGCATGTCTGAGTGGATGCTTAATGGCCTGACTTGCATTTTCATTATATTGTGCACTGGAATCCAGGGCAGACCACAATTCTTGAAATTTTGCTGATTAGCATTTTCCATCATGTTGTATCACCCAGGATCATGAGTGACAGAACATGATGTAAACAAGTCTCCACTCTCCCATTCTGTTTAATAACAGGATGAGAGAGTGGAAAGTTGTGTTGTAGGGCAGTTACTGCACTCAAGGTAACTGTTTAAATTAAACAGTTTCCTATTTCCTATTGGGTAATAGGAAAAACAGTGATATGATCTAGAGCTACTTTAATTGCACAAAACTTAATAGTATATACACTGCATTCAGTTGGGAGTGGTGTAGAGATGGTGAAAGTAGCAAAAACTGCTGCTTGCTGCAGCTAAAGCTGTGCCTGTTTTAGACTCATCAGCATATTTGTATACAATGGGAATTTATTGATATGTGTGCCACATGCATCGTTAAATGTGTCTGCTATAGAGTGCTTTCCCCATTTACAAAAATGGAGAGGGTGCTGTTATATTGGGGAAACTAAACGCAGGTTAGTCAATTGAATTTCTGAGCATGAGGGAGCTATACAACAAGCTGATTTTGGCATCTCAGCCATTTCTGAGCATTATTGGAGTGAGCGGCACTTTAATTATGACCTCCAGTCTAACGTTTAAATTCTGGATTAAGCTCATGATACATACTATCTGCCATGAATAGAGAGACCTTTCATATAGCAACAGTGGGTACCCCCATTAATCGTAGAGCTGGACCCGCATTCATCCTATTATGGAGGCAGCAAGTTAACAATAGGGATGCTACTTATTACAGTAACAACACAGAGTCTGATGGTTAACATCTATTGTTCTTACTTCTCCTTCCCTCCTCTTTCCCCTTTTCCTTTTTATTCCATTATGCTTGATGCACAGGTATTGATTGTTCACACATGCATATGATTTTCCTTTGTAATATATATATATATTTAGTTCATGTCCTTGATCTTTATCAAGCTGAAGAAGAGGCTCGCCACCTCGAAAGCTTCTTATATACAGTGCATGTATGTTTTAGTGCTTTTATCCAGTTGGTTTATCTTATAATTTAATTGTATATAAGCTTGTTTTATTTTATTATATTTAGTCAGTGATTTCAAATTCTTTAAAATACTTTAATTTTATCTAATCACTAATTTTGTATCATTGCTTATTTTAATAAACCATTTGAAGTCAGTAGAAGCAATATTTCGTGACTATGGAGAGGGTCTGGTTCACAAGATTCGCGAAACGCATTGTTAATGTGCACATTCTAATGCCACATTAGCTCTTGAAGTCTTATTCGAGCAGGTTTATTTTCTTAAGGCATATTGTTAAAGGTCACCATTGTTATTTATTATGATAGTGTGAAAATCAGCTAGTGTAACCAATTATGTTTGCAATTTTTTTTAAAGTATGTATTGACATATTTGTAGAGTTTTTATGACATTATCCATTAAGGGGAAAAAATGAGAAATAGTGAGGTGGGAATATCCATCTCACATGCCCATTTGTGCTGCAATATGAAAGCAAATTTCCCATAAAGAGAAAATTTAAATTATCTATTTAAATTTTTCTAATGAGATATGATTATATATTTTATTTAATAGTTACATAATATTTTTCTAAAACTTCTGAATTCCTGACTGACATAAATCTTAATTTCACAAAATATAAATATCACATAAAACACTCTTTACCTCTCTCTGTCATATTTTGAACGTTCTTTAGCAATCCGTCTCATTTCATCTAAACGACGCTGAAGAGTTTCTTCACTTTCCTTTTGCAAGCGAAGGCGATCCTCATAATATGCTCGTAAACGCTGTCGGGCTACTTCTCTTCTGTATTCTTCTTTAGCTGCTTGGCGCTGTTGTACTACTCTAAGAGCCATCTTTCTTTGTGCATCTAACTCTGCTTGCTGTAATCTTTCTGTTTCCTTCTCCTTTCTCCAATGTTCTATCTATTAATTAAAGGATCAACAAAAATGCAAAGTAGATTGGTATGGAGTGTAAACAGATTCGTATTAATTTTTTTTTTCTGATATGTTATATTATATATATATTACAAAATTTTACCAATTGTAAGATGAATATAAAACTTAACTTAAACAGTGATTGTCATTAATCAGAAAGCTATCAGATGGCATTTTCTGGTATTTGATGCTATTACTGCAAGGTGTGTTCCTGTTCTTCCCCTCCCTTTTCTTCCTATTCGAGGGCCACGAAACTGGTCTCAACACATATAGGCCTGATGTAGCCCAGTGGTCAGGAGCGAGAGTGCATAGCATGCGTTCCTTGAGTTAACCAGGGGTTCAAGCTCGTGACCACTAAATACGATAAATATTTGTATTGATGATTTATTGTAAACTCTACTGACTTGGTTGTCGTGCCGGAGTATAAACAGAAAATTTATTTATTTATTTTATTTTGTATAATTAAAGTCTTATTACTACAAGTATTAGTCATATAGACATAGTAAATATCTATTATGGTAAATAAGGAAGCCATAGGCTTTTGCTGCACCAGCCAAAATAAATAATAATAATAATCAATAAAAAAATAAAAATAAGAAAAAAATAAACTAACCATGTGTTTCTCTACTGACATAAGTAAATACCCATTTGACCTTTGAATCTATATCACTGCTATTATTGCTACATGAGTAGTTGCGGTAATGGCCTAGTTGCCGTTACCTCAACTACTCATGCAGCAGTAATAGAATAGAGGTAATTTATTCCAGTAATTACCAATTCACTGACTAAAAGAAAATCTTCTACAATCCAGTCTAAACTTCTTTCCCCATAAACTCGATTTATGATGCCCTAGTTCAAGGATCATTTATAACAGTGAAAATTTCACTTTCATTCATTTTACTATTCCCGGTTAGAGCATTATAGACCTTAATCCAGTTCCCACTAAGATGACTGGTTGCCAAGCTCTGTAGCATGCATATTAAAAGTATTTCCTTGTATGGACACCCTCTGCAGATCTTACCAAGCAAGATGCTCTCCTTCTGACCCTTTCAAGAAAATGTCTTTTTTTAGGTGCGGTCATACTTGGGTAGAGTATTCCAAATGCAATCTTATAATTACCAATAGGATACATGGGCCTTTCTTCCCACTTGTCTACACTGCTTATAGAAACTCATGTCTGCCTGTATCATAACTCCCAAATCTTTTTCTTCCTTCACTGTTTATGTCTGAGAAATTAAAACTTTTCTGCATTATGCTTTTCTGCTATTACTGTTGCTCCTATGACAGAGCTTGGGCTTAGGCTCTTTCAGAAATGACTAAATTTGTCCACAAGTCAACTAAAGTAACTAATTTCATTTTTAATCACAAAACATTACCCAGTGGGCAAATCCGTTATGCATTAAAAACTCACAGGAAGTGTTGTGACTGGTTTCAGAACTTTCCACAATGAAGTAGAAGAAAGCAGAAGTAATATCAACACCATATAGTGGTAACTGAATGCACATTCGTATCTACATAGTCTCCACATTTTATATAATAGAATTAATGTATAAACTTTTATTTGAGATAGATAGGCTGTACGATCTTAATATAAGTAATAACTGATCCGTTATGCATTAAAAACTCAAAGAAAGTGTTGTGACTGGTTTCAGAATTTTCAACAATGGGCAGTAGGGGAAAGCAGAAGTAATATCAACATCATATAGTGGTACCTGAACTTGCATTCGTATCTACATAGTTTCCACATTTTACATAATATAATTAATGTACAAACTTTTTTTTATTTGTAATAAATAGGCCGCGCAATCTTAATTTAAGTAATTGTTGTTGTTATTTGGTTTTTAGGAGCATTAGCAACTAAGGCCATATTGCTCCGGGGATATGCTGTGGTCATTCCCTGACCTTTCTGCATCCTCCGTATTTGGTGGTCACGGGCTCGAACCCTGCCTAATCAAGAAGCATGTGCTACGTACTGCTGCTCCTGGCTACGGAGGCACCAATATAAGTAATAACTGACAGGTAAGTTAGTGCAAGTGCATCATTTCTCCATGCAGCCAGCTATTAAGTAACTAGGAATTGGCATCATTAAGTACATCTCATATTGTGAATATCTTCACAACGAGTTACCATGATATTGCACTATCTAAAATAAGTAACTGCTGTACAATTATAACTGTATATTTCGACCTGCTTGGCAAGGATAGTTTTATATGCTGCCACTGAACTGAACCTCTACCCAAGTTGTTTGCAATGATAATTTGATTCAATGCACAACATAATACAATCAATTACTCAAAGTATGAAGAATTACTGATAACAAAAATGGCACTACTATTTTATGAAAATATATATTTCTAAGCAGTTTTATGGTGTAAATTCCTGTTCAGACAATGGTCAATCTATGGAAGAAAACAGAGTTTCCTTCAAAACTAAGAGAATAAGTAGCACCAAGGATGTGGCAGGGAAGGTGACTTAGTTTCTGATAAGGGAAAAACTTCAGATATACTGAGGATGCTGTGTTTTGCAAATTTAAAGTTGAGACCTTGGTTCCACTTTTCTTTGTGAATGGCTTTATGAATGACCTTTTTTTCATAACAGGGCATTGTCCCACAAGAAAAAGCTTAACCCAGCAGTGGTGTTGCTCTGAAATATAAATCCCATGCTAACTCTTAGTTGCAGATTAAAAGCTGCAACTTTTTCTATTCTCCTAAATATAGACACACTTTTACTTAACCTGTTTTGAAGTAATTTTCTATGGTTTTTGTGGAGTAATTGGGTGAAAGAACCTATCAGGTACCACACCTATTGGAAATCGGTGTTCAACAGGATCAGCAAAGAGTGGCATATTAAATGTGCTGTATTCACGCTAAGTCAATTTTGTCAGTTTAAACAGATTGCCCTTCTGTTAAAATTCAAGCGATTTTTATATTTATGAATCATTTTCTGATCACATACCAATTCTAAGAGATATGTGTGTTTTTTTTTAATGAAAACCCCAAACACTAGGGGTATTTAGAACCTATAGTACTTACACCATGCATGGGTTGTAGGTCGAGAAGAAAGAAGATACTCGAACTTCTATACATTGTAATTTTCAATCAAAAATGAAAGAGCAATAAAGCCCAATATGTCCTATTATTATTAATCTTAAATTACAAGAGAAAACCTCATACCTTTATTGTAGGACTGTAATCGCACTCAACACTCAATCGCATATAAATGTATTCTATTGTGAATTAGTGTACCATGTTAATTAAATTGATTTATGGTTTTTAAGAAAGCTACGTATTAAAATCACCATGTATTCAATACTCATATCCAACCTAGCACATCGAGAAGATTCGCGGAAAGTCGACAGCCAGCAACCAATAACGTATGCTAATATGAGAATTGAAATCATCTTGATAATCTTGACACCACGAAATAAATATACATCAATTTACAGATAATTGAAACTTTAAAGTTGTCTAAAACTTCCTGAAAATCTGGTTACCACGAGTTAACTATACATCAATTTACAAATAACACTACCTGACAAAATTTTTTTTTTATCATACCTCTGGAATGAAAGTTGGTTATTCTGAACAAAATTAATGTCCTGATTATGAAAATATCAATCTTACTTCTGTCACATCTACATCAAAAGATATACGCATTTTTTAAATTCCTTGTTTTTATACAATATCAGCATACATGGTTGTAATTATTACACATGATATATGTTACTTAGACATGTTTCCCACTCAATGATTTCCTTTTATACTCCAGATTGCTTTCCTGTTTAAGGAACCAACAGTAATCTCCCATCATGGCAGAGTCCTAGTGACCTTGGTATCATTTTTACATTGAGATACATCCTGGTGGAAGCACTCTCCTTGTTCATCACTGACATCTGCTAATTTTTCAGGAAAGAAATCCAAATAGGAATGAAGGAAATGCATTTTCAATGATTCGGCACCCCATGTTCTCGTAACATTTCAGCAAGTTTGTCACCAGTTGCTCATAGTTCTCTTCTTTTCTCTTTCTGAGGAATCCATGAGGAATACCACAGCCTTGAAAGATCTCCATGCAGTCAGTTCAACATCATTCAGGTTTCTTTGAAATTCTTCATCTTTTACGAGGCTTCTTATTTGAGGACCTATAAAAATTCCTTCCTTCAGCTTTGCATGAGATAAATTTGGAAACATTTTCAGTAAATAAGCAAATCCCCAGCTTTCTTTATCCAGTGCCTTAGTGAAATTCTTAACCAGTCTTGATGTGGCTTGAAATTGTCTTGAAATTCTTGATGTGTAAAGGGGGAAGAAAACTTTTTGTGGATCAAAAGGTTTTTCTTTATTACACTGCTTTTGCTGGGAATATATTCATCTCTCTTGTCCCAGTGGCTGTTGCACGACTATCTCACAAACACAGGAAACAACAGTATTTAGTGAAACCACCTTGCAACCCAACAAGCAGTCTAATCACTTTGAGATCGCCAAAAATATTCTAACCATAATCATTGTAACATATAGCAGCAAGAATCTGGGACATACTATCGTAAGTTTATTTCAGGCCAACAGCATGAACAAGAGGAATTGATAGTAAAGTATTTCCATTATGAAGCAATACTGCTTTCAAACTTAGCTTTGACGCATCAATGAACAAATGCCATTCAGAGGTACTGTGATCAATGTTCAGTTCGTGCATAAGACCAACGACATCTTTGCAGACACACATGTTGTTTTCCATTGAAAACTCTTCATTTCGCTTATGGTATATTGTAATGTTTGTACCTTTGGCGAGTAAGTTCCACTGTTGTAGTCTGGATCTGAGTAATTCAGCCTTCTCTTTGGATAAGCCCAAGTCTCTGATCAAGTGGGCCTTTTCTTTTTCTGGCTTGTAGTCCAAATCATGTGAAGTGCATGGTTCTGCGACATCTGGTAAAACAATTCCTTCTGTACCTTCGTCACTACTTCCAATCTCCCAAGATTTTGGTGACACAGGTACTGGCAGTTCTTTACCGTGTGGCACTGGCCTAATTTGGATATATGGATAGGATATTTGGATATTTGATGCAGTGCTTGCTCTTTTTGGAAATATCTTTTAATTTGTGTCATGCAGAAATAGCAGTCATCGAAATGATTCTTGGGCTCACGCCACACCATAGGGACGGCAAAAGGTAATGCTCTCCCATAGCTTGCCATATAACCACAGTCTTAAGTTCGTTGTACAAGTAATACAATGGATATGTGGAGCCCAATTTTTTCTTGGTCACTGATCTTGCAGCCGAAGTACAATGAATATGCAACTTTTGTGACATTGTATATTTTCTTTCTCTGAGTTTTTGGGGTTAACTATCCACAAACATAGCAGAAGTTGTCTGTGTGATTGACGCAAGTTCTGTGCTTCGTCTTCTCCATTTTAACAATGCATTAACCTAAAAACAGTAAAAGCAATTGGTAAATTTGAACAGAAGGTGAATTCTTGTAGCGTAGTTTATCATACGCTAGATATTGAACAGCTGAATGGTGTAATAAAATTAATAAAAATAAAGACTTGTCTGGAAAAGCGCATCAAAATCAAAATACACTGCATTGCAAGAACAGTAATGATGTACTTGCTTAACTTTTAACCCAAAAACAAAACCAACCAAAAGTTAATAAGTTTAAAAATTGTAATTCAAACAGTAATGATATCTTTGTATAGAATCCAATTATCTATCTATATCTTAAAACTTCCTTTTTAAGATATAGATAGATAATTAGATTATGTGATATGTGATAGGAAATTTTTATGATTGATTTTAAATTCTATACATAAAAACTTGACCAGAAACAACCATTGATTTGCTGGAGATAAAATTCATGCTGGGTAGTGTAATTTAAGCTTTAAAATTGTCTAAAACTTCCTTTAAGGGACTAAACTTATTTGGATCATTTCCATGTTCACAAGAAGTCAAAATTATATTTATGATGTATATTTATTTCATGGTGTCAAGATTATTTCAATTCTCATATTAGCATATGTTATTGGTTGATTTAGGGGGTTGATGGCTGGCAACTTTCCATGAATCTTCGACGCACTAGGTTGGATATGAGTATTGAATACCTGATGATTTTAATACGTAGCTTTTTTAAAAATCATAAATTGATTTAATGCTATGCTAATTCACATAAGAATACATCGTGGTATGCTAATTCACATAAGAATACATTTATATGCGATTGAGTGTTGAGAGAATTACAGTCCTACAATAAAGGTATGAGGTTTTCTCTTATAATTTAAGATTGTAATTTTCAGGAAATATATATGAAGGAAGGTTGTTCCAAAAAATGGAAGTTAAATGAATAAATAAGAAAGAAGAAAAGTCGGTTCTGCGAGTTTAAAGTTGGACAGTAAAAGAATGTTGATTGGTTGTGGCATGTGATCAGACGGCTTTGGAAGAGAGGGCTGGAATTACAGAAGCCAATTCAGAAGAACAGTTGCTCGTGGAAGTATCTACAGAAGAGGCATGCAGCAGAAACAAAACATCTTGAGACAGAGTGGAGAGACTGTTAGAGATGAGTCATTAATTAACCTAACTGGCCTCTTTTGAATGGAATCTAGAAGCCTGAGAGAAGTTTTGGGAGCACCACCCCACATGTCTGAACAATATTCCATGGTAGGGCTAATTTGTGATTTGTACATATCGAACAGATCTTTGGAAGAAAAGTAACGTCGAGAGTGAAAGAGAAAACTCAGTTTTTTAGTTGCAGAGGAAGCAATATTTGTAATGTGCTTATTTATGCCAAGAGACATTTGAAGTCAGAGTAATCCCCAATAGAGATATATGATCTTGCCTAGAAATCAGAGTGTCATCAAAGATAAGCATAGCAGCAGAAAATCCTTTTTTGAGATATGACAGGACTGAGTTTTAGAAGGATTAAAATCAACTAAGTTATCTTTGCTCCACTGAAGAATTAGTGGAGATCAGCATTTAAGGAATTAGTAGTGAATATTTGAGAAGTTGCAGCTGTTTGTGCTTGGCAAGGTTTTTAAAACTAGAAGGTGGAATGCAATGTGCTATCATCAGCAAAACTATGGATATACGATTTCTGGTCAATGGAAGAACATTAATATACAATAGGAAAAGAGTGGGAGAAAGAACTGAACCTTGGGGAACAGCAGCATTACTGGAGAAGTAAGAAGCCAGCCATCTACCATCACCTGCAGTGAGCAGTCAGAGAGGAAACTGGATACCCAATTACAAAAAACAGTTGGTAAACCATAAGACAGAAGCTTATTTAGAAGACTTATGCCAAACATGATCAAACGCCTTTGAAATGTCAAAAGCAATGCCTTTGAAAAGGGCATTGCTTTTGACTTTTGACATCTCAAACTCAAGCATTTCAAAAGCCTTTCAAATGCTTGAGTTTCACCAAACTTTTCCATTGAATCTGTCTGTGGATGGGTAACATAAGGCAGAATATTACCAGTGGATCAACACTGATGGAATCCATACTGGTGATTGTTGATCAGAAGGAAGGTTTTTGGATAGTTTATAAGAGTTTGTGATTAATTAATTTTGTCATTAATTTAGAAAGAGTAGAAATAAGTGCAGTGGGATGATAATTGTATGGGCGGGATTTTTGCCCTTTTTAGGAACTGACTGGATATGAGCAAATTTCCAAGCAGAAGAAAAAACACCTTTGGAACAAGAAAGTGACAAAAGGAGACACAGAACAGGAGTAAGTTCAGGAGCAGAAGTTTTAGGAACAAGTGGAGAAATACCAACAATATTGATCAAAATCCTTCTGACATCATTTTGACAGAAGGCATTGAATGGAGTGTACTCGGAATGGTGGGACTTGGTTTACCAAGATCATCAATACATGAGTTGGAAGAAAAACAGGATGCTAATAGGTCAGCTTTATCTTTGGCTGAAGTGGCAACAGAACCATCCTGGTTTTGACAGAGGTGGTAACAAAGATGGGCTAAAATTGTGGCCAATAGCTTTGCCAAGAGACTAGAATGCTACAGCATTAGTAAAGGCACCTGATGCAAGAAAGCAAGCTTATATAGCATCAGCTAAAAAAAAAAAAAAAAAAGCCTTCTAATTTCACCCATCCACTCACTCCAAATGTGTGTCTAGTTCTGCCTTGAATCTATTTAAGCTATCAACTTCAACAACAACAGATGGAAGTTTGTTCCAGCAAAACAAGAATATATGAACAAAGTTTGCATTTACCCACTAGCTAAATGCAAACTTCCACACATCTATCTTACAACTGTCTTTCCTCAATTTGAATTTATGCTCTCTCAGGTGATTATTCTGAGCAAGAGGAAAAATCCCATCAGCATTGAGCATACACAAACCATTCAAGGCTTTATACACTGAAATCAGATCACCTCACAGGTGCCTAGTCTCCAGACACTGTAATTTGCAAAACTTAAGCCTTTCTTCGTAAGAGTAACCCTTTGTTCTGTTCACTAATCTTGTTGCCCTTCTCTGCACTTGCTCCACATCCTTCCTAAAATGAGGCCTCCAGACCTGTATACAGTACTCAAGGTGTGGCCTGACCATTGCCTTATACAAGGGGATAATCACCTCCTTTTCCCTTCTAGAAAAATTCCTGTATATCATTGACAAGACACCATGAGCTACTCTTGAAGACCGTCTGCAATTATTTGGCTCGGCTACCATTTGGACAAGAAGCAAGTGTTCTACTCTTAGTCTGATCAAAATCTAGTTTGGATTGATTAATAACTGCTTTACAATTGTTGCAAGCTTTAGAGTAGGCAGAAAATGAACTGGAGATTTGGAAACAAGCCAATTATGATATGCAAAATTCCTCTCTTGAGCAGCCTTAGAACATTTATTGGAAAATCAAGGTTTAGAGAAAGGATGGGATTTTCAGGTGGAGTGTGGAATAAAGGATTTTATATCTAAAAGAATAACTTTACTGACATGATCTGAGAAAATGTTGACACCAGATTTCAAACAGTAATCCAAACAGGGAAAACAAGAAAAAAAAATTTCACAGATTGTCCCATTTTGCATTCTTGTAATGCCAAACAACATGAGTTTGAGAATGGCCATGAGAGAAAGACTCCATTGGAGAAGAGACCATCACCAAGTTGTGATCTGAGGTGCCCAGAGGATCACTCACTTTGACCATGTACTTAAGAGTGTTTATGAGAAAAAGATCCAGCATGTTGGCTACATAGTTAGGATTTCTGGTATTCTCGTAACTGAACAATCTGTGTGAGGTAATAAGAAATTGCAAAAGCCTTAGTATCTCGCCCAGCTGGGTGTGTGTGACTTGAAAATGGAAGTCAGCTGGAGTTGTGAACATTAAAATCACCAAGGAAAATTACTTCACTGTTAGGAAACTTGGACTAGAGAAAGTCAAGTTTTAAAGTGACTAAGTCATAGAGTTCCAAGTAATTAGTGGTGTTAGGAGAACAACAGATGAATTTGACAGAATGTGGTAGAGAGATTTTAGGCCAGAGAAGATCAAAAAGAGGAGATTCCAAATTACTAAGTATCTGACAGGGAATATATCAACAAAGGGGTGTGCTTACAAAGAAAGGCTGAAGTTCTGTAAGTTGCAGCATCTGGAGACTAGGCACCTGCGAGGTGATTTGATTGAGGTGTATAATGCCTTGAATGGTTTGAGCAGGCTCAATGCTGATGGGAAACTTCTGCTTGCTCAGACTAAGAACCTGAGGGGACATAGATTCAAATTGAGGAAAGACAGTTGTAGAATTGATGTGTGGAAGTTTGCCTTTAGCCAGCGGATAGTTGATTGCTGGAACAGACTTCCATCTGTTGTGGAAGTTGTCTAGTTCAGCCTTAAATAAATTTAAGGCTGAACTAGACAAACATTTGAAGTGAATGGATGGGCGAAATTGGAAGGTTTTTTTTATTTTTGGCTGATGTTGTATAAGCTTGCTTTCTTGCATCATATGCCTCAACTAATGCTAATATCAGAATGGACATATGCACAATTACCACCTTTGAAGTGAGAGTAATCATACAGTAAATAATTTGGAAAACTGAGATGAGCAGTTGTTGCATCAACTGATAACTGGGATTCTGTCAGAAAAAGTACATGGGGTTTGGCAGACTGTAAGTGAAAATGGACATTATTGAGACTGGGACCACATATATTTGAGAAAGATAAGAGGAAGTGTTTGGGAAGTTTATATCTTTTCTCATATAAGTTTGTTCTGTTATTTTGACAATTCATGGTGTATTCAGAAGTAAGAAAAGGTGGCAAGGACATGCTGTATGAAGTAATGAAATTTTTATATATGGCGTACACATGGTAAGAATATACCCAGCTACTTGACATTACATGGCCTCAACAATGCCCCCTGCATACACACTTACTCTGACTCCCTCCAGTAGAGTAGAAGCAGTGAGATTATACACTAGCTAATCCAGAAGCCTCCTAGAGAGTTACCAGTAGCTCTGGTCCAGTGAACTATCTGGTGGCCGGCCTATGAAAACTGTTTTAGATCTGTACTCTCGAAATGTAAAGAAGATTGGACCTCACCATGATGCCCATCATAACTTCAAAAGACATCAACCATACTGCATGATGGAAGAAATGGGAGGGTTGCTGGAACTTTGCTCTGGTGACTAAACATGTATTCCACCACTTCATGCCTCCATAGCTTATAATAAATATAAGTAGAATTTAAAGTACATAGCATATAAATTTTACAGACATTTCCATAAAAACAAACAAAAAAAAAAAAAAAACTGTCATTTTTTGTAACAATGGTGAGGAAAGCTCAAAGTGTTTAAGAAAATGACAGAAAACTAAGCTAACATTGACTTGTTCAGTGAAAAGAACTGCTAAAAAAAGTTCCAATTAACTAAAATAGTAGTAGTAGTAGCAGCAGCAGCAGCAGCAGCAATAGTAGTAATGGCAAATGATGCAAGAAAGCAAGCTTATATAGCATCAGCCAAAAAAAAAACAAAAAAAAACCATTTCGCCTATCCATACCCTCCAAGAATTTGTCTAGTTCTCCCTTGAATTTATTCAGCCCATCCACTTCCATAACAACAGATGGAAGCCTGTTCCAACAATCAACTACCCGCTGGCTGAAGGCAAGCTTCCATATAACTTGAATTTATGCCCCCTCATGTGTGTAGTCTCAGCAAATGAAAGATACCATTAACATTCAGCTTACTCAATACAAGCAATTTGAATTCATTTGAAAGCATATCAAAATTATTTAAATAGAGCTGTATGGATTCAGAAATACTAAAGCTGCTGAAACTTTCTCTTCTGCTTTTAAAATACCAATAATCCATCTCAAATCTACTATTTTTCACTGAATATATTCTATAATATTTCCATTTACCAACCTTTTGCCGGAGCTGCTCACACTGTGTTCTTTGACGAAGTGACTCCTGCCTGGTCATCTGATGTGCTTCGTAAGTTTGTTGTGATTGTGATACCTCTGCTACAGCTCTTAGAAGCCAACTCCAACGTTCACGAACCCAATCTTCCAATAATTTACTGTGACGTTCAAGTTGATATCGGTGGTTCTGGTACCATGTTTCATAAGACATCTGCAAAAGAACTATTTAGTAAGCTTATATACATGATGACTGTTTGTTGCAATTTCCTATTGTTTTTTACTATAACACTTTAATAAGAATTTCTATTCATAATCTATTCACTGTATAGCTAACCTTTCACTGCAATTTAACATTACTAAAATGTCAGTATTAAAATTCAGAATACAATGTAAACCTAAACAGGAAAAATGAATCTGAGTTTCATGATTTTGAACAAGCCACCAACAAAGAAAAACGCAAACAGGGAGTGCAATGATGAATATCTGAAAATGGGATTTACCGGACCAGCAACCCTCTTACCAATTCCCTGTAATTGTCTGTTACATAATTCTGAAAAAGCTTTTACGGTATTTTGAAACTAAGTACAATCTCTGGTAAAATCTCTGGTCAAACAATAGAGTTTTTTAAAACAAGCACAGAATAATGCTTTAATCAATGGCTTTTGTTAAGGGCAGAGAAGACACCAAAACTTCAGAGACATCATTCAAAGTTGCACTCTTCGTAGCAAAAACAGGTAAAAGTAACACTATTGCTGAAGAGTTTATAAAGCTAACCAAAATAGTTAATTACAAATATTATGCTTGGAGAGAAGCAAGCTATCAACAAAACTCCTTTGTCAAATGACACTGTGCAACGATGCATAGAAGCGTGAAGGAATGATTACTGTCCATGTGAGTGAAAGCAAATATTCCACTTTACAGCTGGGAAAAATTGCTGATGTGTAGAGTATGAATTACCTCTTGGCCTATGTGCAGTACATACACTGTGCTGCCACTTTATTAGGTACACCTACCTAGTAGCATGTTGAGCCTCCTTTAGCTTTCAAAAGAGCCTGAATTTATGTAGGCATGGATTGAACAAGATGCTGAAAATGTTGTGCAGGAATGGAGTACCATGCAGACATGAGTGTGTCATGTGTCACGCAGTTCCTTGACATTCAACGGAGGTGAACCCTGCAGTGAACAACCCTTTCCAGCTCATCCCAAAGATGTTCAATAGGATTGAGATCCGTGGACTGAGCGGGCCACTGCAGCAAAGAAAAGTCATTGTCACATTCCTGGAACCATTCCATAGTGATTCGAGATTTGTGCACCAGCACATTATCCTGCTGGAAGTAACCATCTGACTGAGGATAAACTGTCAACATGAATGGATGCACTTGGTCAGCAACGATGTTTAGGGATGATGTGGCATTCAGACATGAATATATGGGTAACAATGGACCCGACGTGTGCCAAGAAAACATTCCCTACACCATAACACTGCCCCCACCACCTTGGACTTTAGTCGCCAGACATGACAAATCCATGGATTCATGTTGTTTTCACCAAATTCTGAGCTTTCCATCAACATGATGCACAAGGAACTTCGACTTGTCAGACCAAGCAACTGTTTTCCAATCCTCGATAGTCCAGTGCTGGTGTTGCTGTGTCCACAGAAGGCGTACTCTCTTGTTCTTCACTGATAACAAAAGTACACGATGTGGCAGTCAGCTGTTGTAGCCCATTCGCAACAAAGTGCGACTAGTTGTCCGTTGCGATATTTTGTTCTGCGCACCAAGGTTGTATTCTGACGCGATGTGTGACATTGTGGCCTGTATGTTTGCTTGCACAATTCTAGCCATCCTCCTCTGACCTCTCTCCTCAATGACCACAACCCTGGACTTTTCAAAGGAACACACCGACCTGGATCGTGCAGTTTACTGCCACCAAGCCATGTTGGCGAACAAAATCGAGCACCTGACTCGATTACTTTAAACCCAAACCCAGGGAAGAGGGGAGACACCCTGTCCCCCCCTCTCTCCGCCGACCCTCCTTTTCCTTCTGGTGAGGCATGGACATGCCTCACTGACCACCTGGGGACATCTACTCTGTCGCCTCCATACTTCTACCTTTACCCCCCAGCCTTCTGCCTCTCCTCCCCCACTATCTATACACGATGTAAACGCCCTACATCCTAAATTAATCAAATCAAAAATAATTTTCGCCCAGTCTCGGCCTATCATATCCACTGCCCTGCTCTTGCCGTTTGAATGCATGGACGCTATGCGCTGTATGCAAACATTCAAAAATAAATTACAACTGCATGTGTATATATATATATATACACACTTATATATCTTCAATTTTTTTTTTTTTTTTAGGTCCTAGCTGCTGAAATCTCAGGAAATTAAGCAGCAGGACCTGCCAGAGTAACTTAAGTCAAGTGAGTTCCTGGTCTGCCTCCACGGGGCGAAAGTGGGGCAACGTTGGGCCTCAATAGGGGTCCAGCGGCTAAATGACCAGATGAACAACGGTACACGACACCACACAAATACAATTTCCACACACTTTTAAATCTCTGGCTTTTCCAGTCAACTGGTTCACCCACAATGTAAACTACGCGGAGATGGGGGAAACCCCTGGTGCCGTTGGACCCTAAACACACTTTAACTTTCACTTTCTCCTCAACAAGCAATTTTCTTCCACGGGAGTGCCGTTGTTGTTGTTTTTGGTTTTTAGGAGCATTAGCAACTAAGGCCATATTAGCAACTAAGGCCACATTCAATTTTTTTTTTTTTTTTAGGTCCTAGCTGCTGAAATCTCAGGAAATTAAGCAGCAGGACCTGCCAGAGTAACTTAAGTCAAGTGAGTTCCTGGTCTGCCTCCACGGGGCGAAAGTGGGGCAACGTTGGGCCTCAATAGGGGTCCAGCGGCTAAATGACCAGATGAACAACGGTACACGACACCACACAAATACAATTTCCACACACTTTTAAATCTCTGGCTTTTCCAGTCAACTGGTTCACCCACAATGTAAACTACGCGGAGATGGGGGAAACCCCTGGTGCCGTTGGACCCTAAACACACTTTAACTTTCACTTTCTCCTCAACAAGCAATTTTCTTCCACGGGAGTGCCGTTGTTGTTGTTTTTGGTTTTTAGGAGCATTAGCAACTAAGGCCATATTGCTCTGGGAATATGCGGTGGTCATTCCCTGACCTTTCCGCATCCTCCGTATTTGGTGGTGACGGGCTCGAACCCTGGTCTAATCAAGAAGAGTGTGCTACGCACTGCTGCTCCTTCCCACCTGGCTACGGAGGATGTTTTCTGTTCATTGCACCATTCTCGATACACCCTTGAAACTGTGGTGCGTGAAAAGTTCAGGAGAACTGCCGTTTCAGAGATGCTTTTTCCAGCACGTCTTGCACTTACTACCATGCCACGTTTGAAGTCCGTATGTTGTTGTTATTGGGTTTAAAGACACAAGGGCATCTGAGGCCAAATTGTGTCTATTCATCGTTTAATTGCATGACCCTATCTTTATAGTTGCTAAATTATATACTTTTGTATAGGCCAATACATTTTAAGTATATTAAAAGTTCTTCAATATTTGCATTGTTTCCTCCTAGGATATGAGATAAATCAGGTGATACGTTAAGCCTGGAAACTGATTGAAAAGTGTTTGACCAGATGGTTGAATGCAAGGGACAATCAAGCAGAAAATGGCGGACCGTAAGCCGACTGTTACAGGATGAACACTGAGGTGGGATTTCTCCCAATAGCAAGTGGAGATGGGTATGATGTGTATGTCCAATTCGTAGTCTTGGCAACACCACTTCCTCACGTCTGTTTGGTCTGAAGCAAGAGAGCCACAGCTTTGGTTCTTGTTTTATTTGGTAAAGTTTGCTGTTAGTATTCCTTTTCCATATCTGTGACCAGTTGTGGTAACAAGCTTTATGAATAACAGGTTTGTAATCAGTGTATGGAACCTGAGGATGTTGTGAGAGAGTGGGTTGAGGATGTTTAGCGGCAAAGTCTGCACTTTCATTTCCCGGAATGCCAGAATGGCCAGGGATCCAGCAAAAGCAGATTGACTGATTGGACACACTACAGGAAAATAGTTGGAAATGAATTTCTTTCAATGTAGGATGAGAAGAGGAGAAATTCTTCCTTATGGCATTGATAGCACTGAGGGAATCCGTGTAAATTATTGCGGGTGAGATGCAAAGTTCAATAATCTTACTAAGTGCTAACTTGATGGCATAAAGTTCAGTAGTGAAGACACTGCATGAAAAAGGTAGTGTGGCTGAAATTGTAGGAAAAACAGGCTGCAGCACCTACCATACTATCAGTTTTGGACCCATCAGTATATATTTTACAGAAATCGGAGTTAAGAGTAGCATGAGCTGAGTGCAACTGTCTCATGTTATTGGGAGATATGACATTCTTCCCCCACTGGAGAAAATGTGTATCATGTGAGGCACAAACATACGTCCAAGGTGGAATATGTGCAGTTGTGTTCTGAAAAATATCAGCTAAATCAATGTTCCAACTTAGAATAAGATCTTTGATCCTGAGAGAAGCAGGTCGATTTTCATGTGGCTTATTCTCATAAAAGGAATCCCACCGAGTGTGATAAAGATACTCCCAACTGGGGTGCGATGGAAGACTCTGGATCTTAGAAGCATAGAAAAGCAATAATGTTTTTCTACAAAGATGTAATGGAGGTTCGTGGGCTTCGATATAAAGACTTTGCATGGGAGAAGTCCTGAATGCGCCCAGAGCAGTCCTCAGGGCACTGTGCTGGAAAGGCGTCTCCGTAGCCAGGTGGGAAGGAGCAGCAGTGCGTAGCACATGCTTCTTGATTAGACCGGGGTTCGAGCCCGTCACCACCAAATAGGGAGGATGCGGAAAGGTCAAGGGAATGACCACCGCATATTCCCAGAGCAATATGGCCTTAGTTGCTAATGCTCCTAAAAACCAAACAACAACAAAAACTGTGCTGGATGACATTCAGCCGATCTAATGTGCTTTTCCTAGCTGAGTCATATACGGGAGAACCATAATCTAAGCGTGAACGGATCAGAGATTTGTAGAGGTGAAGTAAGGAGTACCAATCAGCTCCCCACGACATGGATGAGACTGATCGAAGCATGTTCAACTGTTTTAGACAAGTAGTTCGTAGATATGTGATATGTGCTTGGAAGTTAAGCTTACTATCTAATATCAGACCGAGAAATCTGATGCTGTTTACTACTGGTATTGGACAATTGTTTAGCCGTAATTCAGGATGGTGGTGGACAGCACGTTTCTTACAAAAGTGAATGGTGGTAGACTTTTGTTCAGCTAGTCGATATCTGTTGCGTGACATCCAGGATTCAATTCTGTTAATGGCAAGTTGGAGTTGACGCTCAATGGTGTTCATGCTTTGCGATTGGCAGGAGATGGCAAGGTCATCCGCGTACATATAAGCCTCCACAGTTTTGGGGATGTCTCTAGTTATGCTGTTGACTCGAATTGCAAATAACGTTGCGCTGAGTATAGATCCCTGTGGTACTCCTTCTTCCTGAATATGGGGTGTAGACAGTACGTTCTGATAGCGGACCTGAAAAGAGTGGTGGCGCAAGAAATTCTGAATTATCTGAGGGAGATGACCCCTTAGTCCTAGGTGATAAAGGTCCATAATAATACCATGTCGCCAGGTAGTATCAAATGCCTTTTCAATATCTAAATTGACCATGACTAGATGTTGCTTCATGACAAACGCATTGCGAATATTCGATTCAGCTTTGATAAGGCCATCAAGAGTGGATCTGTTCTTATGAAAGCCACTCTGATGATCTGTTAAAAGGTTCTCTGCTTCTAAGATCCAGGTAAGCCTCGTATGTATCATTCTTTCAAAAATTTTCCCCATGCAGCTTGTGAGAGATATTGGCCTATAATTGTTAACCAAAGAAGGGTCTTTGCCTTGTTTTGGTATGGCAAGTATGAGAGAATGACGCCAGGAAAGCGGATAGGCATTTTCTGAGAAGATTCGATTATAGAAAATTAATAGGGTATTCCTCTTCAAGTAATTGTTTTAGCATGATGTAATGTACGTCGTCTGGGCCGGCAGCACTATTTGAAGATTTATTTAAGGATTCTTTGAGTTCTGTTATATTAAATGGTTGATTGTATGAAAGTGAGAGCCGTGCGGAAAAGTTAATTTTGCGGCGTTCTGCATCTGCCTTGATGCGCTGAAAGGAGATCGAGTAGGAAGCAGAAGCAGATATTGTAGAGAATGATTCGCTAGCGCATTGGCGATTTCCTTAGGTGCCGATAGATCTTTCCCATTCCAACAGAATATTGGAGAGGGTGGTCGAGTGAATTTTCCATTTAATGCTTTAATTCTTCTCCAAATGAATCGTAGGTCAGTGTCTTTGGTGATAGTTGAGGCAAATGAGACCCACGAGTCACGTTTGGCTTTTCTCCTAATCTGCCTTGCTTTGGCTTTAAGTCTTTTGTATTCTATTAGATTATTGGTTGTCGGAAACTTACGGAATTTGTTCCAAGCACGGTTTTTCTCACGCTTGGCATTAGAACAATCTGTATTCCACCAGTTGTTATGGTGGGAGTACTTGTGAGGTTGTGACTTCGGGATTGAATTTTTTGCTGCATTTAGTATCTGATTGGTAATGTAGTTAGTTACGTCTTCAATTGGATGTTGCTGAACATAACTCCTGTCTAACTGGACCTGGGTACAGTAGCTCTCCCAGTTTGCCTTCTTGAACTTCCAGGTGGATCGGACCTCGAGATTTGCAGTTACCCGTGTTTGTAATGAGCAAAGGATTGGAAAGTGATCACTGTTTAAAGGATTGTTTAGCACTGACCATGACATACTTGGGAGAATTGCTGGTGAGCAGATAGACAAGTCTATTGCAGAAGTAGATCCTGTAGATAGGTTAATATAAGTGGGAGATCCAGAATTTAGTATAGTTAGGTTGTTATTATTCATGAATGTTTCGATTAATTTGCCTCTTGTGTCAATCGCAGGCGACCCCCATAATGGATGGTGGCCATTAAAGTCACCAAAAAGGCAGATTGGAGATGGTAGTTGCATAACCAAATTACCAAGTTCTGTATTTGAAAATGGTTGAGAAGGGGAAATATATATAGAAGTTAGGGTAATTGATATACTGATTGAAATACGTGCTGCCACAGCTTCTAGACTAGTTTGTAACTGAATTTGCCTGGACGGTATGTTTGATTTTATAAGCACAGCTACTCCTCCGCGAGCAGGAGACTCCGAAATCCTGTCTTTTCTATATATTGTATAATTTGTAAATTTTGGTGAAGCTTCAGATGATAAGAAAGTTTCTTGTAGACATACTCCTATCGGATTGTATTGAATCAGTAAATCTTTTATGTCATCAGAATTGCTTCTTAGTCCTCTGTAGTTCCACTGTATGATATTAGACATTATTTGAGTTTAGTTGTGTTCGATTGTTCTGACTGTTTTTTAGAAGTGGAGCATTTCGATCTGTCTTGCTTTATTTTATCTTTTTTCGGGAAATAGGGGCGAACAGAATCCATGGTGTCATTTGCATGGAGTTCCAAAATGAGCTCCCCATTATCTGAATGCTCATCTACTTCCATACTGTTGGTGGGAGTTTCCATTTTTTTTGAACCTGTGTCAGATTTCCTTTGCTCTGTGTCATATGGGACCGATTCAGTATCACTAGGGATACTGATTGGGGTATTTGTAGCTTCGCTAGTTTTATTTTGAGGATTTTCTTTTTTTGAATTTGAAAGAGTAGATTTAAGCCAATTAGTCATTGAGGTATTAGGCGGAATTGATACATCTGTTTGTGCTCCAGTAGATACATAGTTTCTAGTGCGAGCAGCGTAGGTTCGACTGCTAGGCATGCTTAACATAACTTGCCTACGTGCCTCAGGAAAAGTAACTTTATTTTCTATTTTATATTTTTGGATTTTTTTCCCTGTAATCCATAATTCGCAAGATTTGGAAAAGGCAGGGTGACTTCCCTTGCAGTTTGGACACGCAGCGGTTGCGGCCGAGCAATCAGCTTGAGTATGTTCTTTAGCTCCGCAGATGGGATAAATGGGGTCACCTCTACATGCCTGCTGTGAATGACCATATTTCTGGCATTTGAAGCAACGAACAGGATTCAGAATATATGGTCTAATACGACAATTCAAATAGCCAGCTTTGATTGAGGATGGTAAGTCTGGAGTACTGAATGCTAAAATGATGGTTCTAGTTGGAGTTAGATTCCCATCTTTTTTACTCATGATTCTTTTTACACTTGTTACCTTTTGACTACTAAGTTCTTGGAGTAGTTCTTCTTCGGAGACTGTAATTAGGTCCTACTCACTGATCACACCTCTTGATGAATTTAAGGTTCTGTGGGGAGTAACTGATACTGTTAGCCCCCCAAATGATGTTGTATTTAACAGCCGCTCAGAATGTTTTGAGGTGGCTGTTTCGATCAGGAGGTCTCCAGATTGTAGTCGCTTCACCATTTTTGGTGACCCTGCAATAGACTCTAAACACTTTTGTATCAAGAATGGTGATAACTTGCCTACAGGTTGGGCAGATAACGAATGTATCACCAAGAAATTCGGTATCTCATTTGGACATTTTGCTTCCGTTCAAAGCCTTTTTGGGTGAACACAGTCATGGTCAATGTCGGGAGTCTCTTGTCTTGAGCTCAATGGCTCTAAAGGGGGATAACTATTTGTATCCATGTTAGCTCCTTTTGGCCCTGGGGGTTTACCTTTACCACCCAGATTACTGGCCCCGCCACGGGGAGGCAGGAGCAGTGCTGCTTGTGGCCAAGCGTATAGGTTAATATAGTTAGTAGGAGTACTAAATTAAAGAAAAAGGTTCTTTCCTTCTTCTGGGCTCACTTCTTAGTGTTTTTAAGAAAATGAAGCTACTTAACGAAAAGGTTTAATAAGTAAGGGAGAAAGCAAAATAGAACCTAGTCGCTTACCAAAAAAACGCTCTTTAAACGCACGAGAATCGCTTGGCCACGGAAATGCTTGGCACCCGGGGCCTCGAAGTCCATAAGATCACTACTTTTCCCCATTCTTGCTACAGTTTGTACGCTTAACTGATACTAGAAAGGTTATTCTGCTGCTGCATTTATATCCACAACTGTGGTCATGTGACTTGCAATGCTGTGGGACAAACCATTTGTGTGCACAGCAGGGGTGTACCTAATAAAGTGGCAGCACAGTATATATGAGAGAGGGGTTTTGACAGATAGGCAGAACAAAAAGTTTCTTTTTGTTCTGGCTATTGCTGGAAACCCATGCCACAGGAGAAGTGATTTTCTGTTTAGTTAATGATTATTTTGCGAGCCATGCTATGGACTGGAAAGAGTGCACTGAGATCAGCATACTGATGGAGTGGCAGCTATGTGTGCAGTAAAGAAGGGCATTGCTATACATATAAAAAGAGGTCGCTCTTTGATGAAAATCCACATATTGCTCTATTCCCAGAGAATAGTTAGTGGTGAAAAACATGCCTCCTGATCTTGGTTCAGTATTGAAGCAAATAGTGAAATTATGAATATAATCAAACTGCAGCCATTGAGTATGTGTCTTTTCAGTATGCTGTGCAAAGCAATGGGCAGAAGCACAGGGTTTCGTTTCTCTAAACTGAAGTACTCTGACTGGCAGGGGGAGGGAGGGAGAAGGTGCTCATGAGAGTTTTTGAACTGGGAGATAAGATAAAAACTTTTCTTCATGACACTGTTAATGTTAGTAAAGACCTTTTCCATGATTTCAAATGTAATGCTCAAGTGACATATTTCAGCTATGTATTCGGTACCTTGAACTTCAGGGTCAAAATATCACGAATTTTAATGTAAAGGATAAGATATCAGGATTTCTTCAGAAGACCAAACTGTAGTACAAATGGCTTGATTGCTGTGTGAGATTTGACTGACTCTTTCCCAACATAATTTTCTTCATTCATCAGAGAAATAAATCAATGATGTATTATTGATTTTAAAAAAAGCACATTAAAAAAAAAAAGAAATATTGCAACAGAATATGAGGGAACACTTTCCAGGGCCAGAAGCAACCAAAGAATGGTTTAGGAATCCATTTTCTGCTCACTTTCAAAGTGAAACATTCAGTTTTCTAACTTGTGAGTGAGTGTGATATGCTTATGAATTTACTGTCTGACATTATGCTGAAAGCAGTTTTCAGTGAGAAATCTCTAGAATTTCCTGGTCAATGTTCAGTCTGAATATCCAGAATTATCTGACAAAGTCATCAAACACTTCTTGCCATTATGAGTTTGAATTTTCAAATTTAGCAGAAATCAAGGGTAAGAAAAGGAACTGACTGACTGGATATGGAACCTCACCTATAGCTCAAAATGTTCCTCATTGAGCTGGATACAGATAACCCAGTGCAAGGTTTCAAACAAAATCATTATTCTTACTGAAAATGAAACAATTATTAATAAGTATTATATGTTGTAATAAAATAATTTAAGTTAAAAATCCAGTGTACAGAAAAAAAAAGTAGTAGGCTGTGAAACACACATGCGCGCGCACGCACGCACACGCACACACACACACACAAGTTGCACTAGTGACAGGGTTAAAAATGATATACTTGTATATGCAAAGGAATATAAAAAATATTTTCTTAATAAACATTTTCTGCCAAACTACTCACCAACTGTCCCAAAGTTTTCTGTAGAAATGTTCTTCTAAGTCTATCAAATAAAAGCACCCTCCTCTCTACCATATCTGAAGGATACTGATCTAAGATATGTTGAAACATTAAACTCTCAGCATCTGTCCATCCACTTGGACTAAGCCTAAACAAAGAGAAAAATTAAAGTAATACTTTAATGTATAATAGCTTATTTTGAGACTTGCTGGTCTAACATTAGTTAACAGGTGATGAAGCAGTTCTATGTGGTTTGATAGAAATTAAAAAGAAATTTATCCTTCTATTTCATAGGCTATATAGCCTTTGATACATTAAAATAACTGAAGTTTCAGTTTCTTTATACTGCATGTAAGTTGCAGGTAACTTATAACTTGCAGGTAACTTAATTATTTTTGAAAAATTAAGAAGTTATGCATATAACTTCTTAATTTTTCAAAAATTTTCAGTAATTTTCCAATGAGGACCATCATCCTCCCACCCTAAATAGAAGAGAAATCAGTAAGTGTGGTGAGCAATTGGTGAGAAATTTGCAGGTGGTAGATGACTCATCAACCGGTGCAATACCACCACTTTGCTTATTGGAGGCTTGAAGTGGTGAAACCCATGTTTAGTCTCTAGAGCAGAGTTTCTGGCAAACCCCCCCCCCCCCCTTACTTCTCTTTCAACCCACGCATGGTACTAAGTACTATAGGTTTTGATACCTTTCGTGTTTGGGGTTTTCATAAAAAAAAAAAAAAAAAAAAAAAATCGGCAAACAGGCTATCATAATGGTGTCTTGTATTTTAAATAAATAATAGAATAGCTGAAAAGTCATTATTTTATTTGTTTAAAAGTAGTGTATCTCAAGACAATTCAGAGAAAAGAATATTTGTTCTGTTGGGGTTGCAACAGTTCAGCAGGGGTTGCAAGATAATAGGCACAATAATCTCCTAATGATGACTTATAATGCCAATTCTTGTCACTTATTTACGACTTGCAAAACATCTCTTTATACCTATTCTAGTTATTACTAGAGTATTATGACCATAACATTTACCACTACTGTTGAAGACTGTCAACTGCTAAACAGACAAAAATATAGTCCCTTCAATTTATTAACATATTTCATAAAGCACATACATTTTGCTATATTAAAATAATCTGAGTTTTAAATCAGTTTACTTTACATCAATAAATTTTTAAATAAAAGAAATTTAATTTACAGCTAATGAGAAGTCCAGACTTGTTTTCATTTATGGTCATCTTTCATGGTAGCAAAATGAAAATGGGAAGCATTTTTATTGTCTTAACAAACAAGAAAGGTGAGCAATGTACAGGGTCCACCTATATGACAGGAATTGGGGTATGCCACAGCAACAAGGCCTAGAGAAATTAGGAAGATCAGCCGAGAAATGGCAATTGAGGCTTAACATTGATAACTGCAAGGTACTTGATAATTGCACTTGGGTAGCAGTAACAATCTCAGAAGAATAAACAAATGGATGAACCACACTCATGGTGATGGAAAATAAAAAAGATCTAGGGGTAACTGTACAGTCAAACATGAGGTTTGCTGAGAAGTGCAGACAGGCTGCTACGACAGCTCATGAGATTCTGTCAATGATATACAGGGATTTTACCAGCAGTGATAAGGAGATGATTATCCTGCTGCATAAGGCAAGATTTAGGCCACAGTTTTAATTCATCCTTTCTAAAATGTGGGAGCCACATTTTAGAAAGGATTTTGGAACAAAGAAGAGCAATAAAATTAATTAGGACATTTCTGTTAGCATAAAAAAAAAAAAAAAAAATACTCAAGTTCTGTAAATTTGGATCTCTGTAAACTAGACACCTGTGAGGAAACCTGAATGAAGTACAGCAGACTCTCGATTTACCAGGATCGGATTAACCGGGACACTTCAAGACTCCAAATTAAAAAAATTAAACCAGAAATCATAAAATTCAAGTAATAACTAGAATAGGTATAAACAGATGTTTTACAAGTCGTAAATAAATGACAAGAAGTGGTGTTATGAGTCGTCATTAGGAGATTATTGTGCCTATTATCTTGCAATCCCTGCTGGCTTCAACACCCATCACTCAACCCCTGCTGGCTTCACACCCATTACTCAAAAAAAAAAAAAAAAAAAAAAAGAGAGACCAAATGTTTAGTTTGTTTTAGTGTGTCGTGTTGATTGTTGTGTTCCATCACACCATAAAAGGACAAATTTTGCTTTGTTATTTATGTCAGGAATGTCAGAATTTTTTTTTTTTATAGTAACTATTTTTTTTTTTATAGTAACTATTTTTTTTTTTTTTTTTTTGTTTAGAAATCGCAAAAATGATTGGCAAATGTAGGAGAATTAAACAAAAACTTGAAAATATTCAAAAGTTTGAAAACTGTGCATCCGTTAAAGCTCTAAAGAACCATTATAATGTTGGTGACCAAACCATACGTGTCATTTTAAAAAATAAAGGAAAGCTATTAGATTTAAAATCGACATCATAAAAAATAAAGGGAAGCATTATATTGGGCATGTGAGTAGTACGTGGTAAGTTTTTCCGGTTTTTTATCTATCGCCATACTTTTTACGTAGGTTGCTGAACATTTTTTGATACAGCAAGTCCCCGACTTACGTAGCTTTGGACTTACATTACGTTATAATTTTTTTTATATGACTGAAGATTTCAAGTGAAGGGCGAAACACATTTCACCATAATGTAACAACTCACAGAATTCCAGCTATTGGTATTATCACAAATGCAATAAGATCAAGTTTACTACCAGTTTATAATTAATTGCACTAACAGAAAAGCCCAGTAACCCGGAAAGTGCAAATTGTTTTTATTGTTTTATGGCAGTGACCTCCAGAAATGTGCTTTAGTAAAATGTGAGCTTGCGTGGAGTGATAATAGTGAGTTTTCGCCTTAACCCTGTGAAGTTCTTTTCAGAAAATTTCATTTTGACCGTTATCATGGTGCCGACTAAGAGAATAAATGACAGCGGTACTAGTAAGTCTATCAAGAAAATGAAAGCGATCCAGTTTGATCAGAAAATTAAAATAATAAGGATGTATGAAAATGGCCAAACATTAACAAATATCGTGCAGCATTCGGATTTGTCAGTTGCAATGGTGAACAAAATAAAGGAGAAAGACAGAATATGAGAAGCGGTGAAGCGATCAGCACCAATGAGTTCAACTATAATAACCAAGGCTACGAAATACAAATCAGTTTTTACAGTACAATAACATGCATTTTTTCTTCCTTTTATGTTTTCTTTTCTTATGTGCCACTCTGGCTACTTCACCGCTGTCCCAAGATAAAGTTTTTAATTGAACTAATTAAAAATATATAACTATTTTTCTTCATTCTTCTGAGGATATTATGCGTTTTTTGTAATTTTGGCATATCAGGGATATAGTAACAATATTTTTTTAGTCATTCCCGAGTTCTGTAAAACTCAACTTACGTAAGAAGTCTGAGAATGTATCTCTTACGTATGTCGGGAACTTACTGTATTTTTGGATTAACTGGGAAATCAATTACCCGGGAATTTTTTTTTACCATCTATCCTGGAAAATCGAGAGTCTACTGTATTCATGGCTTTAAATGGGTTGAATAAACTAAATGCTGATGGCATTCTTAGTCTTTCTCAAACACTGCAGACAAAGGGACTAAATTTATATTGAAAAGGATGTTGCACAACAGAGGTGCTAAAATTTGCTTTCAGCCAGATAGCAAATGAACATTGGAACAAACTTCCATCTGGCATTGTGAAAGTAGTTAGTTTGAATAAATTTAACCTTGTGGTGGGCATATATGACCAAAATGTTCTATTGTGGTCATTAAATATAAATAAAAAAATTATCTACCGGTGTGAAATCACGTTGATTTTAGTATTCCTCAATTATTGCATTTCTTTTGATTTGCATCATTAATTGTTTTGTTAATATAGAAGTTTGGCCATAAACAAATAAAATAACATATTTTCATTATACTTACTGTTTGCAATCATTCAAAACATGAATTTAAAATTAGTGGGGTCTTTCTGTCCAATTCTGGCAGTATACTATCATCATGTGCTTCAGGAGCAACTCAAATTGTTGCCATGCAACTGCTTACATAAAAAATTTGAGTACCAGTAATGAAGAATGCATTAGTTCATTTTCACAAGTTCTACTTCTCTATTAATCTTAGCAGTGTAGGCTTCTTCTCCCCATGGCAACAAATTATGCCACACCCTTATAAGTTATTCCTAAAGGTGTTATTTAAAAAAAGAAATTAAATATATCTTTTCAATATATAAAAATGGTTTATTCATCATTGTGTTTACAACAGATTGAAAATGTAGGGTAGTATCCAAATATAAATAATTCTGAATTTATTGCCAAAAAGATATTTAAAACAGTACTTGAGGGATGACGTATCCCATAGTGTAACAGCCATTGCATGCATGCCACAGGAGTTAAGGACGGTTCAGACAAATTATTAGAGAAGATGGAAGGTTTAGACAAATTATTAGGGAAAATGGTAGGTTACTTTTTTTTTTTTGGCTGATGGTGTATAAGTTTAAAACACTCCGATAGTTGGTCACATCCTACCCAAGCATCATGAGTTACACACAACTATAAATATGCTCGTAGACCTTTGAGGAGACAGTCGTATGACTGTGAAGTTATTTGTTATTTTGGTTTTTAGGAGCATTAGCAACTAAGGCCATATTGCTCCGGGATATGCGGTGGTCATTCCCTGACCTTGCCGCATCCTCCGTATTTGGTGGTGACGGGCTCGAACCCCGGTCTAATCAAGAAGCGTGTACTACGCGCTGCTGCTCCTTCCCACCTGGCTACGGAGGCGCCGTATGACTGTGAAAGCAAAAGCTGCAATCAAGGGAGTTAACAAACTTCCAGTGTCAAATGATGCGGCCCACACAAGCAATCAGTCTGTATGTAACAATTCAACAACACTGAAGATTTCTAAGTCGACAATTGGTGATGTGATCTGTAAATGAAAGCAGACTGGTGCTGAAACCAACATGAAATGACATGGGAAACTTCCAAAACTGAAGGAATGTGCCAGGAGAGCCCTGCATATTTTAAGGTTGTTTAAAAGATGCTTGTTTGTTTGTTTGTTTTAGAGTTTTATGGCGCATTAGCATCTAAGGCTATAATGCGCCAAGTCAATTTAAAAGATGCCCAATGTTGTACCCTGCAGAGTCACTTCCAGTACTAGCACTGGCAGCAAGCAGCTTTTGATTTGATGTTTTTTTATTATTATTATTATGAAAAGTCACCAATTATGGGATATAGCTTGGACTCACTATCTTACTGCCATTTGTAGCAATTACTACCTACATTCCATCACTACCTCCTCTTCTTTCACTATCTGTGCAATTTCACTGTTGTTTTTGTTTCTCCACAATCACATTTTTTTGCTATACTGCTATTGGAAAACATTTCTGAATATTGCAGATTCATTAAAGGAAGTAACCTCAACATCACAGCTTCGTTAAGGGAATGCACATGTATGATCAGCACAACTCAGGATGAAGATTATGTTCTATGACAAAAGATGCAAGTAAACATTCAGCATGTATGACATCATTGTCAGCAGAAGTGCAACATCCATTTTTGCATTTTTTCAATGCACTACACTGTTGTTATTCTTATTTGTTTACAAATGTCTGATTACATTGCATTTCCTGCTGCTTTAAATTGAACAATTGCATGTACATATGGTAGACACAGCAAGTGTGTTTACTTTTTTCAGATTTTTGAATATGTGGAAAATCTTCCACATATTCTAAAATTGCACTTGGATATATATCTGTTATACATCTTTTGAAATTTTATGTTGTATTTCTTTGGCATCTAACTGAAAGACACTGTTAATTAGCTTCAAACTATACAAATACTATGAAATGAGTGTGCACAACAGAGAACAACACTATTATCCTGTGTCTCTATTTTGAAACAAAAGTTATCACAGCACACCTGACAGCCAATTCACTAATAAAATAATCAGAAATATGCAAAATTAAAAAGAAAAAAAATTACTGGCCTAAGGGATGAGAGGTGTATCTAATGTGCTGTGCAGTGGAACAGCTGTGGCCCACACATCACTTGCTGATGCCCCATCACAAGTAAATGTGCCCAGTGTGGAAGCCTCATTTCCAACTACACTGTGAGTATAAATTTGTAGGGGGATGGTGCATACTCAACATAAGGCTCTAGCATCCTGCTGCATGAAAGGGTTTGTACAAGCTGGTGGGACAGCACATGGTCTGAGGGGGAAATATGTTTGGATAGAAGACCCTGGGTAGTATGGGAAGACAGCCACCTGTTTATGGTGGCAATACTATTCAGTTAATATTCAATATAAATACATTAAATATTAATCCATCCAAAGATCTTAATGAGTAATGGAAGGTTTGTTATTTGAAAATTGATTTTTGTGTTCATAGGCAATACAAAGCATCTAATGGTAAACAGCTGCTGGCTATTTACCATTAGTGTGCAAATATTGGCTTAAACTTTGCTATGCTGTTCTGATAGATTAATAATATGATATATTAAGAGTATTTAGGATATCAAAAATTGGCAAATAAATTAAACTCATATTATATATGAGTTATATATATATTCTAAGAATGTACCAAAAAAAAAAAACTTACTGTTTATCTGTTGATCTTTCAAGATCCCTGATTCTAGTACTGTATGAATCATCCAACTTTGTTAATTCTCGCATCAAATTTTCTTTTACATGAGGATCAGGACACCATAAATCACGAAATTCTTTTGGAATTGTATGTGGTAAATGTTTCTCATCTCCAAGATGAACTTGTGCTTAAAACAATAAAAAAAAAAAAAAAAAAAAGAGACATTCAAATATATCATTAAATTACCTCAAAAATTTATTGCATTTTTTCCCTGAATGTATTCCATATTAATTAGGAAAGGTGGGTGGGGGTTAAACAGCAAAAATCAACTTCAGGTTTCATAAACATACACATTTTGATCATAATTCCATATGTCAAGAAAAGAAAATTCCATAACAACAGAAAACTTGTAACACTTATCAGTCAAAATGATAAAACAAAACACACACAGAACCTTTCAAATGGAAGATTAACATCTGAAAAATAAAATTCAAAAATATGTAAATCATGCCTATGAAATTAACAAATATTTAAATATAACTAGTACAGATGGAACTTTATCAATATACATTTGACCAATTAGAGATGCATTTTGCATGCCAACCAAAACACTTAAATACTTCCAATTCTCTAACTAAAGCTGGAATGCAGAATTTTGTACAGAAATTCTGAAGGTTTTAATTTTTTGATAGATAAGTTAAATGTTTAGGAAGCTAAAATAATTTGTTTAGGGCAATATCCTCATGTTTATAAGTAGTTGCAAAATTGGCATCATTTAAGTATATCTCATATTGTGAATGCCTTCACGAGTTACCATGGTATTGCACTACCTCAAATAAGTAATGCTTCTCTAATAGAGAAGGCTACTGTTACTTATTCTTGGCAGATTACTACCATGCAGAGCTTATTGGCTCTTCACTGGTGGGTGGGCAGGTACCTTGGTGTTGCAATGATGACAACCCAGTTGTGAAGTATAACTCCGCAATATGAGAGATGCCTGATGGTGTACAGTAATTGAAAATTATATAATTTGTTTAGGGCAATAGCCTCAGGTTATGACTAACGAACGTATAGATTTGTGCTATAGCATCATGTTTATACGTAGCCAACTACTAAGTAGTTAAAAAATTGGCATCATTTAAGTATACATCTCATATATAGCTCTGAAACGGTGCTGTCTGGGTGGTGGCATCCACCGAGAATAAGTAACAAGTCTTCTCTATTAGAGAAGCATTACTTATTCGAGGTAGTGCAATACCATGGCAACTTGTTGTGATGGCATTCACAATATGAGATATACTTAAATTATGCCAATTTTTTTTGTAACTACTTAGTAGTTAGCTACGTATAAACATGATGCTATAGCACAAACCTATACGTATGTTTGGGAAGCTTGTTGATATTAGACTTGAATTTTTTAAGTGGTAATTTTCAGAAAATACACATCAAGTATAACTTTTCAAGGATTGGAGTACAAAGAATAAATGAATAAGATTAAAGGTTAAGTTAATGAGTCTGAAAGTTAACTGTGAAAAGATGCAGGCTGGTTGAAGAAGAAAGAAGCAGAAATAAACATACCAGCACAAAAAAACAGTGCTCCTGGCAATACTTGTAGAAAAGGCATACATCAGAAACTAAATATCTGTGATAAGGAATAGAGTAAATTTGTGTGTGTAGAAAGATGGTCATTGAGAAGTAAGGAGGCACTATCATAAAACATGTCGGAATATTATTCTATAGTAGGATAGATTTTAGATTAAAACAGAGTTAACAGCTATTTAGAAGAATATAATGTCAAAAGAAAAAGAGATTACCTAGCTTTTTTTTTGGAAATAGAGTTAGCAATAATTTGTGCCAAGTAAGTGTAAAGTTAAGCTAAACCAAGTAAAGAAATTGTCTTCGTCTATAAATCTGCTATTAAAGATGAACAGTGAAGTAGATTTTCTGAAGGAGGGGGAGGTAGAGATTGAGTTTAAAAAGGATTGAAGTCAAATAAGTTCTCTACTCCACAGTGGAAAATGGCTTGGAGAATTAGCATTTAATAAACCTGTACTAGACATTCATGTAGCTGCTGCAATTGCCTGTGCAGTGCAAGGATTTTGAACAAAGTGGAATGTAGCATACTGTCATGAAAAATTATGGATAGAATTGATATTGAAGGAATACAAGAAGAAAAAGATATGGTTAAAAAACAGAACTTTGAGAAATGGAAAAATTTGAGAGCCTTCAATGCCAAACCTTATGAAATGCCTTTGAAATATCTAGTAAAATTGCTTCAATTTTTTCTAAACCTTTTTTATATATTCAATATTAAAATGCGCAATAAACAGCTGAATCACATTGCCTAAAAATAAGTCACCTTCATGATAAAATGATTAAAAAAAAAATCTAATTCATGCATTTAAAAAACTTCTTATTAAAGGAGTCCCTTTAATAAAACTAAATTATTCTTCTTGTGAAGAGATCAGCTACCAAATATTTCAATGCCATTATTAAGCTGGAACAACTAAAAGTGTGTTATTTTCAAGTTGATATTAGTATTAATAGACAACTTGATGTCTATTTTCCGGCCTTAAAAATATAATAAAACAAGAGTCACCCGTTTTCCATTCAGATATCTGTCCAAGTAAGTAATTTTACTTAGGACAGATATCTTAACTTTCTAACTTGATTTAATTTTATGAATTTTATTTTGTTTGCATTTTTTCCCCCAGTAGCTTAATGAGATGTGGAAATCATGCCAAAATTAAGGTTTCCCATTTCTGTAGCCTAGAAGCCACTATACTCAACCATCCATGACAGTAGTAAAAAAAGCACAAAATATGCTGGTGCCTTAAAAACTTCAGAACCCATAAACATTATTGAATATTGAACAAATGTATCAATATTCAGGCTATTGAAAGCCTATTTTTAATGAAATTATAATAATTTCTGTCATTTCTTGGATGTAAGTAAGATTAGTAAGCATTGATGGCTGTTTCAATGCTCACTAAGTTACATGTAACAGTTTCACAAAATTTATTTCAGGTTTGTTAATCAAGTTTTCTGGTTGCATCAAAATCCAGAAAAAGAGAAGGTTAAAGAAGGTAAAGAGGTTATTCAGGATGCAGAAAGATGCATTCTATTTTCAGGTCTTTCTCCCACTCTTTTTGGTTCCCCAGTTCAATTTTCTTAAAAAAAAAAAAAAAAATTGCAATTCAGCTTTTTCAAAGGCTTTCTCTATGTTTGGTATAAGATAATCTATATCAGTGTTTCTCAATCTTTTTACTCTCGTGGCACATTTTCCAAAGAAGAAAAATTTCGCGGCACACCTACGTAGTCATAGAAGAAGAAATTTCTAAATTTCACGGCACACTTGGAAAATTTTGCGGCACACCCTTTGAGAAACACTGATCTATATGCTGCCATAATTTGGTAGCAGAGACAGCTCAACTTGATGATTCTGAATGATAAAATATGCTGTAATCTGAATTTGTGGACATTCTGATTGCCCAGCATATGAAGAAACTGAAAACAAACCACACTGGATCCTTTTACTATTAAATTTTCTTCCTCTCTTCGATGATTACTTTCATGGTGTAAGGTTTACACAACATGACACAGGCTATATGAAAAGCAGAAATAATGCACACTTACTCTGCACTGTGAAAAAAAAAATTACACTGGTATATTTTTTTTTATACAAATAGGTGAACCAATTTTAATTTTTAAATACAATTTTTGAGTGTTGATTCCAAATCTGTAATTGATTTTGTTCAATTATGTTAATTTTTTTGCACAAAATGAAAAATAAATAATGTATCACCTATTGCAAAATATATACGTATTTCAAAAACATTGCGCAGACAGTTTACAGTACAGAGTATTAAGAAAAATGATAACATATTTGGCCACTCAGTCATCTCACTTAATCAATACATTTGAAGGTTCAACAGTTTCTTTTGCCCGTGGATGACTGTGTGCTTTTCTGAAACTCCTTTGTTCTCATCATTGGTCCTTCTTTTCAAACACCAATGAACCTCCACATTCATATTACAACCTAATTTTTTGAAACTAGTAAGCATAGTGTTGACAATCTTCTCATTGTCCTTTGATTTATAAATCCCTAAAAAAAGATACCAAATAGATGCATTTATTCAGTAAGGAACAAAAATAGCTATTTTTGTTCCATTTTCATTGTTGAATGCTAACCAAGCTTCCACTTCTTTCTGAGATACAGAATTTGTGACATTACAAGATGTGGCTATAAAGCTGGTATAATAAAAAGAACACAATGTGAAGAAGCTCAAAAATGATCTTATTTTTACTCAAATTAATCACCAACTGACTGAATATAATTACTACACCATTCTAAAAGTTTCTAAAAAGAGTCAGCGAAGGTATCCAAAGAGATCTTCGATGATTACTTTCTTTATATTTTTCTTTATATCCTCAACATCCCGAAATCTCTTTCCTTTGAGAGCAGTTTTCACCTTGGGAAAGAAGTCCACTGATATTAGATCAGGAGAGTAGGGTGGATTAGTTGATCTGTACAATGCCATATTTCATCAGAAACGTCACAACAAGTTATTGTTATTGTTTGTTATTTGGTTTTTTTTAGGAGCATTAGCAACTAAGGCCATATTGCTCCGGGAATATGCGGTGGTCATTTCCTAACCTTTCCGCATCCTCCATACAGGCTCTAACCCCGGTCTAATAAAGAAGCATGTGCTACACACTGCTGCTCCTTCCCACCTGGCTACAGAGGTGCCTATCACAACAAGTACTGAATGGGCAGGGGTATTGTTGTGCAACAAGAACCAGCTGCCTTTCTCTCAAAATTGCTGAAACAATACTGAAATACCCAACAATCATCTCCAGTGACAACACAATCCAGGAAATTAGAATTGTTTTGATAAGACTGGATGAAGTCTTTGCTGCTTCTGCTCATCTGTGATGCAGTTGGCATATATTTTTCACAGACCTTCCTTTTCCTTAAATCTTCATCAGAATTTGATGAATCATTTCAGTATTCATATCCAACTGATCAGCCCTCATTCTGAAAGTCAAACGATGATAGCTTGCCACAATTTTCTGAATGACTTACATTTCATCACCATAAACAGTTTTTAACATTTCATATGTCTCTGTTGCAGATTTTTCTAGTTTAAAGCAAAATTTTATATTAGTTCTTTGCTCCACTGCAAAATTGTGACACAGAACATTAATGCTACTAATGAAACTGGTTGCTACTTACAACCTGTCAGCCTGCTGGACAATCTCTGAACCACTATCTATTGGAGGAAGTTTGACTACAACATACCCCCTCCGTTTATTTTCAAATTCATTGAACATGACTGCAAGACCACCAGTTTGGGAACTCTACTGCCACGCCTTGTACATTGCAGTAGCTCTCCAATTTATGGTCTATTAAAAACAAGCATGGAATATAGCAGTATCTCAGGAAATTTTGAAACTATATACCAAAAAATCTATATAAAATATGCTTCTCACTGGTGGTGCTCCCAAAACCTCTCACACTGCTACAGTCTTTTCTGTACATACTTCCATGGGCACTATTCTTCTTGGTATCTGTATTTCCCCCCCCACTCTCTTCCAAGCCAGTCCACACATGTGCCACAATATAGCTGAACATTGGATTAAAAATGAGTGTCAAAAAAAAAAAAGATCAATTTTGTACCATGAGGTGAAAATTCTATCGATGAACCACTTGTCTCTCTAATCAAAGGCTATAGAAAGGGTGTATACGAGGGGGGGGGTGCTCTTTTTTTTTTTTTCTTCATGTAAACCTCATAAACCTCAAATCCAAATTAGCTATTGTGTACGCCGATATTGAAGTTGCTTTTGACAGCCTAGATGTCACTGCCCTTCTCAGTCTTCTGTAATTCTTCAGGATTAATGGAGACCTACTAGCTTTCTTCACTGCCTTATTGAGGAATAGAAGTGTCCACCTCACAATGAAGAAGACCCACTTTACAAGAAAAATCAATGCAGGAGTCCCACAAGGTGGCGTCCTGTCGGGCCTTCTTTTCTCAGCCATTCTAATTCCTTTCTTGCGTCCCCATGATGATGCTTTAATATATGCCGACGATATAAAGTTTCTTACCTTAATCCTACCGTCTGCAAACCCAATGGCAATTAAGTCTTCAATCACAGAGAACTTGATTGCTCTTTCAACTTACTTGAAGATGTTGGGGTTATACCTTAATCCTTCAAAATCTGCAATAATGATTTACTCCTTGAAACAGCAACCAACAGTAATTCAACCATCAGTTTTGGATACTCTCATCCCAGTGGTTACCTGCCATAAGGACCTCGGTGTCTATTTTGATCCGAAGCTGAAATTTAATGTTCACACAGAATACCTCTGGAAGTGATTTAACACCCTATGCTGGAGAGCAAAGCAACACTTACTTCATTCCAACGATGCCGCAACCACTACCAGATATCTTCAAGCCACTGTTTACGCTGCTGAAATTTGGGCATCTGCGTCACCCTCAAAAAACTTCAAAAACCGGTGTTCTTGTGTGAATACTGGACCCTGAAATGGGCCACAAATAAGCATCGCCAACCCCCTCAATTGAGAACAATTGACATGGCTGAGCAGCTAAATGTACCCAGGCTCCTGAGGTTAATTGACAGCAGGCATTTAATGACTACATTAAAAATGTACATAGGAATGATAAATGCCCCAAACATCTGGGATTTCTGTCAGTGGCACAATCCTCTGCCATCCTTGAAGTCAGACCTCACACTAATCCTCAAATACAACCAGTTGAAACTGTGCAGTCAGTTCCTACCTGCCCAGGCACTCCGAAATTCAGGCACTGCTCCGTCTTGGAGTCAATCTACAGAAAATGGCTACCGACTACAAATACCGTCACATGCTCCTCGAGTGGATTGCATCTGTTGAACTGGGATAAATTCTTCCAAACTGGGTTGCGGCGTTCAGTTCCTCTTTATATTTTCCTATTATTATAATTTCATTTTTACACGTTTAATTTTGTGTAACTCAATTTCCCATGTAACCGTAATTTTTTACCAATTTAATCACATATATAATGTAAAACTCCTGGCCATGTCGCTGTGATGAGAATTATTGTTCCTAGTACATGTACCATACTTAGCAGCAATAAAGAAGTTTATTTATTATTACAGATACTTTTCTATAGATACCTAATATACCCAAATGTTATGTTTGCACATATCATATGAAACTCAAGAATATTAACTATGATCTATGTGAATATTCCTCTTTTTTATGTTCTTCAATAAAAAAGTTATAAGCCTTCAAAGTTGTTTCATTTCCTTGCAGCCCTGTACATGTGAAGGAAAGCTGTTCCAGAAAACAGAAGTAGAAAGAATTAAAGGAGGAAGCGGAAAACTTGGTTCTGTGAGTTTGGAGTTGGTCTGTGAATAGATGCTGGCAGCTATCGGCACATGTGTGGACTGGTTTGGAAGAGGGCAGGGGAAATACAGATGCCAAGAAGACTGGTGCCCACTAAAGTATCTATAGAAAAGGTGAGCAGCAAAAACTAAACACCTATGAGACAGAATGAAAAAACTGCTCTCTTTTGAATGGAAACTAGCAGCTTGAGAGAGAGGTTTGGGGAACACCGTCCCAAACTTGGGAACAGTATTCCATAGTACAGCAGATTTGAGTAGTTGTTTAGAAGAAAAGTAATGTTGAGGAATACAAAAACAAAACAAAACAAACAAAGTAGGTTTTTGGATACAGCGGAAGCAATATTTGGATTATCTGATATGGATTACTCTGACTTCTAATCTTTTTTTGGCACAAGCACATCACAAATATTGCTTCTTCTGTATCCAAAAACCTGGGGTTTTTTTTTGTTTTTTTTTGCTCTCAGTATTACTTTTCTTCTAAACTTTTTTTTTCTTCTTTTCATCACAAAAGATCACAAATGATCTTTTGTGACAATGATATTGCAAAGACAGCTGGAAAGTGTTTATGTATTATTCTTATTATTATTTACTATATAAAATTATATCTAAGTTTGATTTATTAAAACTTTTAACTCAACAAAAAAATTTAAGAATTCCATAATAATAACCCTTAGTTACTGTCTTTGCAGTCACCAAAGAAGTGGTATGAAAATACCACAAAAAGTTTGACTCCATTATGTACATATTTCCAATTCAGAAATAAACATGATAATAATACCAACATAGGTTTTGAGTGATCTATTATCTTCAAACAACACAGTAAATGCATCATGCTGCTCAAAGGAATACCTTGAATTTTTCTGGGGGTGAATATGGATGTTTCTATCTGTATGCTGGATCTCTTTGACTCTGGCTCAAAGTAATTCCATGCTTAGTCAGCAGCTACAATCTTGTGCTGGAAATAATTTCTGTTTTACTTATTCTTAACTCACCTCCATTTCATTTATTACTGTTTTTCCTGCAGCATATCCACATATAGCTATTTTTGTTCCTTACTGAATAAATGCATAGTGGGTATCTTGAATTAAAAAAAAATGATGATACACACCATTCCTACTGATGTTTAAATCTTCTGCTATGACTTGTTCGCATATAATACTGCTTTCAGAGGGTTGATATCATACATAACCACGGTGAGCAATATGCTCATATATGATGCACTAAACTGCAGTATATATCCTTAAGTTGATGGTTCATCTGTTGTGGAACTGTCCACATCAGTTCACTACACTTGTTTTGGAAACACACAAATTGCTAAAAACTACCTGCATCCTGCACAGAACTGTTAGGTAAGGGCATGCTGATCCTATTTGGATGGACTGCAGAATCTGACACTGTAATTTATAAACTTTCATAGAATATGGAGTTTAAATACAGCATGTTTTTATAGAGCATGCTAGTCCTGTTTGAATGGTGGTGTATCTGATAATACATAATTTATGATCTTTTGTGGATTATGCAATTAATTAATCACCTGTTCTCAAATAAAGTACACAAATAAATGATAGTGGCCTAACTTGATATTGCATTATCCACAGTGCCATATTATAAACTCTGACAGGATATCTATTAAGTGTACCTTATATTTAAATGTACATTATTTAAGATACATTAAATAAAAATATCCTTCTTACCATCCTTTACCTCAATCTCTATATTGTGCTGATCGTGTGACAGTTCACGAACTACCTCATGAAAACCAGCCCAGAGTGTTTTCATTTCATCCTCTATTTGAACATGCTGAATCTTGCTTTCCTCTGTAATTTCTTCCTCCCCTTCATGTTGCTGTAGCCAGTCACGAATGTCTTCTCTAATAAAATAATAATTAATTGACTAATACAAAACTTTTATAAACAATTTTATATAAACAGTTTATAAAATATAAATTAATATAAAATTATATATATAACTTTAAAATACAAAATAAAAATTACTTTTCATACATTGTATAATGATATATTAGAAAAGAATTTTGAACATCAGTTAAATTACATATAAAAGTAAGTACAATAAGAATTTTATGCAGTAGTTGAAATATATTACATGCTCTAGCTGATTGAAATAAAATACAGGTAAAGTGCAACAATTTTATTTTAAAGTCAAAATCCTCCACCCAACACATCAGAAAAAATTATGTAGTTAAAATATAAGATGATACAATTTTATTCTTTAAAATGTTACCCAGCAAGTGCAAAAAAATTTTCCTCGAGAAACCTTTAAAACCACTTAAAATCTGTTTTTATCACCACAGCATCACCTCCATAAACTGTAGCGAACATTGTGTTTCTGTAATTGACTTTAAATTAACAATAAGTTTGCACACTGTTCAAATTTCATCCCTTTCAGTAACACACAACAAATGAGAAAAATCAGTGTTGGCTCAAGGCAGCTTTCTTGCTAGACTGCTATATAACAGTGAGTTAAAACTTGGTATGTGCATTCTCTAAAGATGTCATTATAAGCCCTACCCACAATCTTTTAGCTATCACTAAGTGTTACTGAATTATAAGATCACTCACCAAACTTTATGATCAAACCTTAAATATGTGTGAATGTAAGTTATTTTTCCGAAAAACATAGCATCAGCTGGTATATATAACTATAACTATTTATGAATTACAGATACTTACCTGACATACCAAAGAGGATCGACAATACTTTCCCTAAAATATGCACGGTCTTCCTCTAAATCCAAGACAAGGTTCAAGCTATCTGCAAGATGCATTTCACTGTCATTACACAGTTGACTGAACTGTGTTAAATGATGATAAATCTCCCTTTGTAATCGATCTTCAAGATACCTCAAATGCATATGTTCTTGTTCCCAAATTACTTTATGTTGGAAAAGAAATGCAGCTTCTTTCTTCTGTTGTGAAAGACTTTTAATATGTTCAGCTTCCTCTAATATACGACCTGATACCTTCTTGGCTGCAGCAAGAGCCTGGATTTTATCATACTCCAGAGGCTTTAGGTAATGAAGTGATGTGTCGGACAGCTTTGTTCTTGGCATGCCTATGGTATTAAAAATATAATATAATACCCAATGCAGAATTTGAAAGACTGAAATATGCTTAAATCAATGAAAAAGAACACATTGAATTGAAAGAATTTATTAATGCACAGGCAAAGCTATAATGATAACTGGTCACAGAACTAAATACTATAAACAACATAAAGCAAGCAAATGCTTAAAGCTTGACTATTTTCATGAGGTAATCAAGCTGGAAGAATTCCTTTGTATAGATGATTTAACTTCCTTTTATGTTTGGATATCTCTAACACAAAAATAAATAAACATAAAAAACAGAACAAAGCCTCTATCCCTTGTAGAACAATTTGGAGGGGTTATAAAAAATACATATGGTTAGGTTATTGGGAGAAACCAAATCCTCAACATGGTTCAGTGATCACCAGCATAATCCTAAAAGATGTCAAATCCTCCATGGTGACAGTTTTGATAAAAACATACTGATTGGCTAAAGTTGGAGTTATGTGAAAGGTGGGAGGGTGGAAGCCATAAATGTTTCCTAAATAGTTATAACAAAAGACAAATGGATTCCAAATAAACCATGCATCTCAACCTGTCATGGTTCTTGTAGAGTACACTTCTATATAAGACATATTCCAGATCTAATCAGCTCATCTGTGAGTTAGGCTCACTTCTAATTACTTGACTATTGTTTGCAGCATAAAAGGTCTCATCATCCCGAAACCTCCAGTCCCCCATTAGCTAAATTCTTTATGATAGATCTAAAGAAATCAGAATTGAAACAGGAACAGCTAAAGTCAGAAGGTATGAACAAGGTGCTCTGATTCTAGTTATCCAGATCACTTCTGCTTCCACAACCAAATTGATAACTTTTGCCCAGATATTTAATCCAAGCATGAAACAAAAGATGGATCTAATTCCTTTCTTGGATGTCTCCATTCAGCAATAAACTCTCTCTTCACTAGAATCTGTATGGTGTGAGATAGTTGGAAGTAAAGATATGAGGTTGGGAGTAATTTACAGCCCAGGTGTTTGTGAAGATTATGATGACAGCCTCTACATGCAAATGGAATGGGCAAGTAAGAGTGAATGTCTTCTTATGGGTGATTTTACTTTGCCTCTAACTGATTGGGGCAAATGGGAAGGAAACTTGAGGACATGGGGGACAATTTTTAAATCAACTAGATTGTTATTTGTATCAACATGGCAGGGAAGGCACTAGGAAAAAAAATATTCTAAACTTAATCATCACCCATGAACCAGATGACATAATATGGCTGACAGCAAGAACGTGGTTGATGAAGAGAGAAGTAGCAGTGGATGATGAAGAGAGAAGTAGCAGTAGTTAAAAGCAAAGGAATGGTTATAATTTCAGGAAAAGAAATTACGATGGCTAAAGGTGCTACATGGCCTCTATTAACTGGGTAGATATCTCACAGACAGCAAATACAATTGAATTATGGTATACCTTTAAAACATTAATCACAGAAACCTTGAATGTGTATATACCATTAAAAAAATTCTCCACGAGGAAGATTCCAAGTTGGATGAATAATGAAGTTGCCAGAAAAAGACAGCTTGAAAAGGAAAAAGATATGGAAAAGTTACAGAGCAATAAAAAGTACTGAAGCCTATAATGATTACAAATTGATCTGTAATATCTGTAGTGCTACAGAAAAGGTCAGTCTGGCAAAGGCAGGTGCACTATGATCTCAGATGTCAATTCACCAATAAACACCAAAACAACCGACTAATCTGGCAAATGCAGATTATGAGAAATCTCTGGCAAAGAGCGGGGATAAGAAATTCTTCACATATATAAATGCAAAGAAGAGAAGGCCAAACCAGATCAGATCCTTATGAAATGGACGTGGGATAGTATCAGATACCCCAGATGAATGCAACAGTTATCTTGCATTAATATTAGAGAAGAAAAACCCATTATGTCAATGGGAAATTATGGGTATGAAGTAGAAAAATATGTAATTAATGATATTGAAATTTCACAATTATTTATGAAAAAACTTTCAAGCGTACAGGCGAGTAAGGCTCCAGGGGTTGATGGCATATACCCTATAATTTTAAGTGAGGTGGCAAGTGGGTGCGCTGAACCATTGAGGCTAATTATGCGAGCATCACTGGAACTGGACTGGAAAAGAGCCAATGTATCGCCAATACACAAAGGTGGTTCTAAGAGTGAAGCGGGAAATTACTGAGCAGTCAGTCTAAATTCAGTAGTACAGAAAATCATGGAGGCAATGATTAGGGGTGGAATTGAGGATCATTTAGATAGAAATGGAATTCTGAAGGATACAGAGCATGGTTTTGTAAAGGGAAAATCATGTTTAACAAATCTAGTTAGCTATTTTTACAGGGTCACGTGAGCTGGATTTAGGGAATAATTTCAATATTGTTTATTTAGATTTCAGCAAAGCATTTGACTCAATCTCACATGAGCAATTACTTTATACACTGGAATAACAAGGAAAATCCTTAGATGGATACCAGGATGGCTTCAGAGTAGGAGGCAGAGGGTTGTGATAAATGGTTATTCCTCAGATTGGGTTAATGTAAGAAGTGGAGTTCCCCAAGGATCAGTATTGCGACAACTGTTGCTTTTGATTTTCTTTCTTTTTTTGTTTTAGTTAGTTGTTGGCGCATCGGCTTCTATGGCCATAATGCACCTCCCAAGATTTTTGCAGTACTCTGATCCAAGCTAGGTGGGATTCGAACCCGCGACCTTTGGGTTGCCAGGCAGGCACTTTACCCACCCGGCTAGCCCGGTCAGCTTGATTTTCTTAAATGACATCAATGAAGCGATAGAGGGTGTGATGACTAAATTTGCAGATTATGGAAAAGATTGGTAGAGTAGTTAATGATCACCAGTTAATGATCATTGTCAAGCAGAGCGTCTTCAGTGTGACCTAGACAGACTTCAAGAATGGTCAGAAAAGTGGCAGCTATGCTTTAATTCAGCAAAATGCAAGATCTTACACCTGGGGAATAGCAACTCCAAAATAACTTATACACTTGGTAGAGTTGAAGCAAAGTGAATAGTGGAAGAAAGGAACTTGGGAGTTACAATACAGTCAAACATGAAGTTTTCTGAGCATTGTAGACAGGTTGTAGACTATCGATGATTTATCGAACATTTGCTAGTAGAGATAAGGCTGTCATAATCCCATTATATAAGGCTATTGTTAGACCACACTTGGAATACTGTGTTTAAGTATGGAGACTGCACCTAAAAAAGACATTGAGCTTCTTGAAAGGGTCCAGAGACACCTGGTGAGATCGGCAAAAGGGGGTCCATATGAGGAAAGACTGAATATGTGGTTAATTCTAGAACTAGGGGCTATTTTTTTTTTTTGAGATCGGCAAAAGGGGGTCCATATGAGGAAAGAATGAATATGTGGTTAATTCTAGAACTAGGGGCTATTTTTTTTTTTTTTTGGCTGGTGCAGCATAAACCTTAAGCTTCCTTGCACCATATGGCTAATACTAATACTAAATAATTCAGTGAACAGCAGTTGCTGCTTTTTTTGTTTACAGGCCAGGTAATAATAAATTAAAATAAATATCGATAAAAAACAGAGAAGAAACAGAAAAAGATAAGGGAGGAAGGGAAAAATACTGTATGTTTAAGCTGAAGTGTTATAGCCATCAACAGCAGATTTTTGGGGATTTCATAGAATGGAAAAGAAGTGTACTGGATATATTAGCCAATAGAACCAAATACCATTCATTCAACCCCCCCCCCAGTCATCCTACATAGATCACTGCATATTCAAAACAGACAAGCCAATCAGCAAAACGCATCTTTCTCCTGAGGCCACGATGGTATCACAGTCTGTCTGACTCTGGGAAACTGTTACTATTGAGAATATACAGCCCCTACAGATATCTCACTCAGACTAATCTCAATCTTCCTGTACCTTTGTAGCTGTCCATCAAGTTGTTCCATAGAGGTGAATGTGTCCTAGGTATTGTATGGTATTCTCCCCTCTGTGTATGGTACTTACCTATGTATGGTATTCTCCCCTCTGCTTAGCTTTTTCTATTCTCTGTTCTTTTCTTTTTAATTAAATTTCTTTTATTATTTGGCCTGTACACAAAAAAGTGGCAAGTACTATTCAATAAATCATTTAAAATAAATAGTTCCTCTACTCAAGAAAGTGGAGAAACAACTTGTTAGAAAAGCATTCAAATTCCACTGGGGGGGGGGAAGAGTAGTATTTTCCAGCCTGCACAAATTGTTGATCAACCTGTGAACACATGCTTGTACAGATAAACACTGGTACAATACAGGTGCTGATGAACTGCAAAACTAATAATTGCAAAACTAATGAACTGCAAAACTAATTCACTGGGAAAGGGAAAGGAGGATCTACTGAAACCTCAATTAATGGCATGTCAGGGTTAACATTTGTACCCTTTTCAATAGGATCTGTGAGAGACATTTAACATTTGCATGGGAAGAAACATGATAAGAGAGACAGCAAACGATAAAACTCCTTTAAACAGTTAGAATAATATACAAAGGCAGCAAAAAGTAAAAAATGTAACCTATTTATTTAGTAATGCCATATCCTAAACAAAATAAATAAATCAGAGTAGTTCACCAAGTCTTCTAAAGCTGATATTGTACAACACAAAGAGGATAGGGTGGTTATGCACTTAACAGAAATGGATTAAAAGCAATTATGTTGTTACAGTCTGATCAAGTCCAGATGATTGTAGGATCAATGTGGTGCAAATGTCTGGTGATAAGGTAAAGCTGATAGTCTGGGGATACTATAGGCTTAATAACCATGGGGATATGATAAAAATTTATTTAGCAACTTGAATAAGAAAGCAAGGGTGAATGCTTTATTATGGGTGACTTTAACTTATTCCTTGCCGACTAGAATTTGTCATCAAGCAGGGCCAGTTTTTAAGTTTTGGACAACCATACTTACATAAGAGAAAGCACAAAATTCACAAATATTCTAGACCATCTTCACCGAGGATTCAAGTGTTTTAAAGGTGTAACAGCACACAACTATAAGTGGGTTGTGACTAAAATGTCATATAAAGGGTAGTGACCACAAAAATTTCAGTGGTGAAAGGCAAAGTAGGTCAGAATATTTTTTTTGTTTTATTTAAGAAATTTTATTACTAGAAAGTCAATAATTTAAAACTCTATAAATATAATGGCATATACATATAACATAAACTTAGTGTAATACATATTACTGCATTCAGGTATCTATCACTTTAGTGTAGTATTCTTAAATTAAACTGAATTTAAATGACAATCATGCCTCAGACTAGATCAGCAAAGCAACAGCCTCAAAGTAGTAGGAGTGCTGTGGCTCAGGGGAGAACCGAAGTGGGAGTTCTATGAATCACAGCCTTATGAAATGTGCTTTTTGAGCAATGTTTGCAGATTCTCAGAAATGGCACACGATACAGCCAAGGGAATGTCTTTGTGATTTCAGTGCAAAGCGCATGAGGAAATTAGATGCAAAATCAGCATTCTGATGGGCATTTATGAGGGCTTGAAGAACACTGGATATCCTCAAAGGATTTAAAATGGAAGCCCATCATGCTGAGAGCTTGATAGTCCCCTTTTTTAATGGCATTGAGTTTGGCTGAGAGCCTTCACTTGTGGGGCTCTGGCCCAACTCAATGCCAGAGCCCTCACTTGTGCATCAGACAACACAGTGGTAATCCACAAGGCAGAATGTGTTGGACCACAGGAAGTAGTTATTGTCGGTGACTATAATGTCAGGGAAACAGGAAATATATTATGCAAAAAGGATAGATGGAATACAACCATGGTGTGTCTGCCAGGGAGGCAAAAGTTGATGCAGATATCATCTATTAAGGGCACAAAAGTTGTTCACGTTGGCACTGATGATATTAAGAGTAGATCAGAGGACTTCCTTAAGAAACACAGGGCAACTTTGGAAAAAAGTTGCAAGTCACGATTAAATCCGAAGGTGTCTGCAATCCCACCCAGAAAAAATAGGAGAGAGAACATATTCAGAGCCTTATCAATCAAATCGACCCTAGAGAGACTGCAAGGCTCATAAGGTAGAATTTTTCTCAGAGTGTTCTGTGCTAGTTAACATGAGAGAAATTATTTCTACCAGGCTGGGATACGCTTAAATAAAAAGGTGTAAGAATACTTGATGATGCTATCGAGGCAATGTTAGGTGGGTTGGAAAACTGCTAGCTTGAGGGGATTTACAGACTAATAGATTAACAATAGCTGCGGGCAGAGGTGAAAGTCTTGCACTGCTTCTATTGGAACTTTGCAGCAGCCTGGAAAGCAAAGTGCTGGGGATTTCAAGGACTGCTGAGAGTCATCATGAAACAAGTATATACATGGGTTGTTTGGGTAACTAATAGTAACTACACGTGCATATATATTTGTGTGTACACCAATGCTAGGAGTATATATAGTAAATAAATTTGAAGTATTGATTAATTCATTGAATGCTGACATTGTGGGGATATTGGAGACATGATGTCACTCAGACAAAATGGATGAAGAATTTGAATGTGGGAGACAATGTGTACACAAAATACAAACAACACATCAGGTGGGGCCAGGGGTTATGCTCTTAGTTAAGAAGCATATTAAATCTAATATAGTTCATCCAGCCAACATGGGTAGCCATGGGTGCAAAGTTGAGTCAGTCTGGTGTGACATAAGCACTGCGAAAACAAAAATGATAGTAACAGTAGTGGCAAATGATGGAAGAAAGCAAACTTATATAACATCAGCAAAAAAAAAAAAAAAAAAAACACTACACACTTCTCCCATCCATACCATCCAAGAATTTATCTAGTCCTTCATTGAATTTATTCAAACCATCCACTTCCACAACAACTGATGGAAGCCTGTTCCAACAATCAACCACCCACTGGCTGAGGGCAAATTTTGCACATATATTCTGCAACCTTCCTTTCTCAACTTAAATTTATACCTTCTCATGTACATAGTCTCAGCATAAGGAAGAATGCCATTCACATTCAGCTTACTCAAACCATTCAAGGCCTTAATCACCTCAATCAGATCCCCTGCAGGTGTCTATTCTCCAATCTTGGTTCCCTTCTCTGCACCCATTCCAGCAGATCTACATATTTCCTAAAGTGTGGCCTCCAGACCTGTATACAATACTCAAGATGTGGCCTAACCATGGCCTTGTACAAAGGGATAATATCCCCTTCTTATCCCTGTAGGAGAGTGTTATAGGCCTAATGATTGTAATGGGTATAACAAACAACTATACAGAGAAATGGAGTAGGCCAATAAGTCAGAATGTCTTATAATGGGGATTTTAACTTTCCAGATATTAATTGGAACTTTAGTCAGTCACACTCTAGCAAGACTTTTATTGGTTCACTGTTTTCTACATAGCATGTTAGACAGGCAACATGAGAAAGCAATACTCTTGAACTGATTATCAGCAGTTATTCTTCATGCATTATGAATCTAGGTAAAAGATCCTCTGGGTGGCAGTGATCACTATGAGCTGATGTGGGTTAAAGACACAACTACTGTCAAGGGTAAAGGGAAGGAGTTTTTCTTTCCTAAGGTTGATTACAGTTGTCTCAGATAATTTTTAAATTCTATATAGTGGGACCATCTGATGATGTTACCAACAGTAAATTCTAAACGGGAAGCATTCTGGGAAGTAACTGCTGACATTACTAAGCTTTTAATACCAACTAAAAAATACTGTTCCAGGCTTACTCCTAAATGGATGTTAGATGGAACTGATGAGACATGTGGTAGAGAAGAAAAATACATGGAATGCATATAAATTATCAGGTGATACAGAAGCCTATGGAAGATATAAACTAGTCTGTAATAAAGTCACAAATGAGATTAAGCAAGCTATGGCAGATTTTGAGAAGTCTCTGGCAAAAACTTCTTTACTTGTATTAACAGTAGAAGGAAGGGATTGAATCATATTGGTCTACTTTATGTTGACGATCCTACTTAGGTTGCTGACAAAAGGAATAGGTATTCTGCATCTACATTCACACATCAGCTCTTCAGGGAGAGGAAATGCCAGAAGTTCATGAAAATCTAATAGCGAGATAAATGATTTTGTGATAACTGATAGAAAAGTGGAAGGGAAATTGAGGCTTAGTATAAAAAAGGACAACTGGGCTGGATGGATCAATCCAATTATATTAAAGGAAGCAGCAAAGGAGTTAAGCAAACCCTTAGTCATAATTATGAGAGCATCTTTAGATTCAGGGGACTCCAGACCCTATGAACTGAAATGTGCAAATATATCCCCAATTCACAAAGGGAGATTGAAAGGTAAAATGAATAATTACAGACTGTTAGCTTAACTTCTGTTCCAGGGAGAATAATGGTCTCTGGCTCAAAAAGTAATGAGACCATCTAGAAAAGAATGCAATTATATTGTAGTCACAGCATGGATTAAAGGGCATTCTTGTCTGATCAATCTGATTGGGTACTATGATGCAGGAACAAAGGAACTGTATTCAGAAAATAAATTTGATATCATATACTTGGATTTCAGGAAAGCTTTTGATACTGCTGTACGAATAAAAGTCGCACAAAAGACTGCTGTATGTGGAGCATTGTGCCATTAAGAGCAAGTTACTGCTCTGGATAAAGGGATAGCTGAGCAGGAGAAGACAGAGAATGGCTATTAAAGGACAATGCTCTTCATGGACTAACGTTATTAGAGGAGTTCCCCAGGGTTCAGTGCTGGGCCCATTGTTGTTTTCTATATTTATTAATGATACTGATGAAGGTATATCATATATCAGACTTAATGTCTAAGTTTGCAGATGATACAAAGGTTGGCAGGGTGGTTAATGACAGTAGTCAGGACAAGATACTGCATCATGATCTAAAAAAATTAGAGCAGTTGAAGTTTAACACTGACGAATGCAAGGTGCTGCATATGGTTAGCAGTAATCCCAGTTTAATGTACCAGGAACTGTGTGGTACTAGACTCAGGGTAATGGAATATGAAAAAGACCTTGGGGGTAATTGTGCAGTCAGATAGGAGGTTCTCTGAGCAATGCAGACAGGCTGCCTGGATAACTCATGGGGTTTTGTCAATGATATATAGGAACTTTGCTAGCAAGGATAAGAAAGTGATTATCCCATTATTGCACATAAAAGACTGCTGTACAAGGCAATGTTTAGGCAGCATCTGGAGTACTGCATACAGGTCTGGAGGCCTCATTTTAGGAAGGTTGTAGATCTGCTGGAATGGGTGCAGAGAAGGGCAATGAGATTGCAGAAGGGAACAAAAGGATGCTCTTACCAAGAAAGGCTTCAGTTCTGCAAATTGCAGTGTCTGGAGACTAGGCAACTAGGAAGTGATCTGATTGAGGTGTCTAAGGCTTTGAATGGATTGTGCATACTCAATGCTGATGGCATTCCTTCTCTTGCTCAGACTACACACATAAATGGGCATAAATTCAAATTGAGGAAGGATAGTTGCAAGATAGATATATGGAGGTTTACCTCCACCCAGTGTGTGGTTGATTGTTGGGACAAACTTCAATCTCTTGTTGTAGTGGAAGTTGTAGTTCGAATAAATTCTAGGAAGAACTACACAAATTATTGGAGGGGATGGACAGGTGATGTGGAAAGTTTTTTTTTTTTTTGTGCTGATGCTTTATAAGTTTTCTTTCTTGCATCACATGCCACTAATAATAATAATGAGAAGGATTCAACTTTTAATGTGGGGGACTATAGTAGTTTGAGGATCCTCTTAGTCCTCATCAATTGGGATGGCAATTTCAGGATGCTGAATGCAAATGATCTTTGGGATTCGCTGAAGGGAAAAAATATTTTGGAAGCTACAAATATATTTGTTTCAGTAGTGAAGTTTCATAAAAGTCACACAGGAAAGGTGGCAGATCTTATATAGCTAAAGCAAGAAGCATGAGAGTTGAAATTTTGTACAGAATTGGCATTAACATTGTTAAATATGAGCACCATAAGCAGACATTAACAGTTACTGATCAGTAAGAAAAGTGAAAAGAGAGCTAAGAATGAAGACAAGGTACAGGTCACCCCCAGGTCTGAAATGGTGAAATCATAAGACAATCCAAGTCTGGAGTTTCAAATGAGTTGAACAGGTATTTTGGATACGTTTTTAAAAGTGAAAGCACACCTGAACCAGAAGGAAATAGAGAAGAACGATTAGATCACTGCAAGATTAGTGATATAAATATCTCCAAAAAAGTGCTTAACAGAAAACTATTGAGGCTGAGAGAGGGTAAGGATTCTAGGATGGTAGGATGCATCCAGTTATATTAAAGAATGTGGCAAAGGAATGCATCATGCCATCAAAAATGCTAATAAGATGAGCACCAAATTCTGGGGAGATTCTTCTGGTAAATCTAATGTTGCATGTATTTGAAGCATTCATTCCATGACATAAATTAGTGTTTTTATTTCTATTACTATATTCTGCTTATTTTGCAACCACATGCTAGTTACACACACTAGCCTTGTTTACAAACACTTAATTTATTTATTCATTCTATTTTAGATTAAGTACATCTATTTTCATTTTTTATTCATTTGCATTATGCTTGTATTTCAGTATTAAATTTCAAACACCCATATTTTAGTCTCATCCCACATTCACTTTATAATTATATATATAAGAGTAGTTATATTTTTCTATTCAGACTTCAGTAAACCACTATGGAAAGCATAATCTACATCATCATTAAAATATAATTCTGTGTTAAATAATCGTTAAGATAATTCAGGCGTTAGATCATTTGAATCATATGGTTATTAATAGTTATATTCATTATATATAAACACAGACACTCACTAATGCTCATGATTTGGAATTGCTAATTCCATAACCTGTAATTATTCATTTGCATTTCAGTTTATGTTGACTCTTAAATTATGTAAAAGAAACATCACTTGGATTTTCCTAAAAAAAAAAAAAAGTAATGTCTTCTTGGAAGATTTCTTACTTAGAAATAATTATGGAAAAAAAAAAAAAAAAAGTTTAGAAAACATATGCAAAGCAATCAAAATTTTAACCACAATCTTCATACTTATGTTTTATGTAGAGAAATATACTTTGTTGAAAACATGAAAGGTGGTGCACAAAGAATGACATGCAAGTATTCGTGCATGCCTTGAAAACTAATGCAATATGAATATTTAATATCAAGTCAATGTCCTAATTTTCCTAGTAGAATCATTTTTATTTAATGTGAAGTCCTTGACTTCATAAGAACAATGATATTTGGGAAATAAAAAAAGAATATTTCATTCTAAAAAAAGTAACCAATTAATTAACTTATGATTCTGTATGCAGTAGATGATGAGGCACCAGGCTTAAACCATTTGCTGGAACTGGATGCCGTTCACTAAGAAGGTCACATTTTAAATAGTCAATGCTAACACAGAAGTAAGACTTATTTATGAGTACTGTATTCAAAATAATTAAACATTTGTCTTGACTTAGACCAAACACATTACTAAGCAAACATTTCAGCAAATGACTAGAACAGTTCAAATTGAGGCAACTAAGTTTGGCTCAAGTACACTGCATTATCACTTTGATATTTGTTATATCAATAGAATCGATTCATTTTGTTTATTTACTACTGAATATTTGAATTAGAATAGTGACTGTCCGTGGAATCCAAAATTATTAGTAAATTAATCATTATACCTAAAGTTACCAACAACTTACCTGGTATATGATAAACAAGTTAACTAACATACAAAGTACATTTTAAGCGCATTAGCATTAGTAATGGTATATAATGCAAGAAAGCAAACTTTTACAGAATCAGACAAAAAAAAAAAAATGCCATATCATTTCACTTATTCATTCCCTGGAGAGAATAAATAAGTGAAATGATATTTTGTCTAGTCCTTCCTTGAATTTATTACAATAATCAACAACTAACTGGCTAAAGGCAAACTTCTGCACATCTATCACAACCATCATTCCTCAATTTAATTTTATGGTCCTTCATTTGTGTAGTGTGAGCAAGAGGAAGAATCCCAGCACTGAGCTTGCTCAATCCATTCAAATCCTGAAACACCTCAATCAGATCACATCACAGGTTCCTAACCTCCAGATGTTACAATTTGCAGAACTGAATCTCATTGCCCTTCTCTGTACTAGTTTCAGCAGCTCTACATTCTTCCTAAAATGAAATGAGACTTTCAGACCTGTATGCAGTACCAAAGGTGTGGCCTGACCATTGCCTTATACAATGGAATTTCTGTATATCATTTAAAAAAATCCCATGAGCTGTCCTGGAAGCCTGTCTGCAGTGCTCTCAAAACTTCATATCTAACTGCACAAATATCCTAAGTCTTTTTCAATCTCCACTACCCTGAGTGTAGTACTACACAGTTGGTACATTATGTTGGTACATTATACTGCAATCAATTTGCATTTGTCAATGTTAAACTTCAGTTGCCATTTCTCAGCCCATCTGCGTAACTTTTCTAGATCCTATGTCAAAGCGTCACATAAAGTGGATTAATTTGATTCAACCCTTCCTTCTACTGTTAATATAAGTAAAGAAGTCTTTGATGCTTTTCTTTGCCAGACACTTCTAGTAATCTACCTTAGTTTGCCTAATCTCCTTTGTGACTTTGTTAAAGACTACTTTATATCTACCATAGATTTATGTTTCACCTGATAATTTATATGCATCCGATGTATTTTTCTTTATTGCCACATGCCTCATCAGGTTAGTTGGTATTAGAAGCTTAGTAATGTCTATAGTCACTTCCCAGAATGCTTCCCATTTAGAATTTGCTGTTGGTCATCATCAGACAGTCTCACTGTATAGAATTTAAAAACTGGCTGAGGCCAATGTAGTCAACCTTAGGAAAGCAAAAAACCTTCCCTTTACCCTAGTTAAGTCTGTAAGTAAATCCCACATCAGCACACAATGATCACTGCAACCCAAAGGATCTTTTACCTAGATTCATGATGCATGAAGAATCACTGCTGATAATCAGCTCAAGATTATTGCTTTCTGTTGTTGCCTCTCTAACATGCTGTGTAGAAAACAGCAAACCAATAAATCCACAAAAGTCTTGCTAGAGTGCGGCTGACTAAACCCAAAGTCCCAATTAATATCTGGAAAGTTAAAATCCCCATTATATGACATTGAGTTATTGGTCTACTTCATTTCTTTGTATAGTTGTTTGTTATACCCATTAAGCCTATAACACCCTCCTACTCTCATTTTTGCTGTCCTCTGTTCCCGTGCCTATGTCACACCAAACTGTCTCAACATCACTGGTCACACATATTAGCTGGATGCACTGCCTTATATTTCATTTGCTTCTTAACTAAGAGCATAATCTTTCCACTCCCCTCCTATCCTGTTTGTCTGTCCTTTCTGTACACATTATATTCAAATTCTGAATCCCTTATATCTCAGTAACACCAACATCTCTCATATCTTAACAATGTCAGAATTTGATGTCTTGACCAACACTTCAAATTTATTTACTGCTCTTAGGAGTGGTGTATATGCACCTGTTATTACTCTTGGTTACCATAACACAGCTCACGTATTTATTTGTTTCATGATGACTTCCGGCAGCCCTTGAAATCCCGGCACCCTGCTTTCCAGGCTACTGCTCATTCCAATAGAAGCAGTGCAAGAATCACTTTCATCACTGCCTCTTGCTATTGTTAATATATTAGTCCATGTATCCCCCCCCCCAAAAAGCTAGCAGTTTTCCAAACTAACTAACATTTCCTTGATATCATCAAAAAATATTCTTGCACCCTTTATATTTAAGTGTATCCCATCCCTGCAAGGAGTCACTACTGTTAAGATGCACAGGCCACACTGAGAAAAATTCTACCTCATGAGCCTTACACAATCTTTCCAAGGCTGAACTGATTCATACAGCTCTCATCTTGTACTCCCTCCTATCATGTATAGGCAGAATTGCAGACACTTTCAAATTTGACCATAACTCATGACCTTTTTCAATATTGCCCTATATCTTGTTAAGTCTATGGATTTCCTACTCTTAGTGTCATTAGCACAAGAAAAAAAAAAAAAAAAAAGTACAACAATATCACCTTTTGTGCCCTGAAAAGATGATATCTGCTCTACAACACCAGCAACTTTTGCCTCTGGCAGACATGCACAATATATTTCCCTTTTCCCTGACAACAGCTAGCAGGACAACAGCATTCTTCCTTAGGGGTTGTCATTGTGTTGTCTGATGACCAAGTGCAAGCTCTGGTTTTGATGTGAGAAGCTAAGAGCTTAATAGGCCTCCTAATTTAAGTCCTTCGAGGGCATACACCCTGTTCTTCAAGCTCTTCAAGGGGAGACCTCCCCTGAATCTAAGGATGCTCTCATAATTATGGCTAAGAGTCTGCTTATTTCCCTCGCTACCTCCTTCAATATAAATGGATAGATTCCATCCACTCCAGGTACCTTTTTTTTATATTTAACTTCAACAACTTCTGCACTTTGCTGTCCATTATTGTAAAATCATTTAAGTTCCTGTTAGAGTTTAGTAAACTTCTGTTCTCCCCTTCCTTACAGAATTCCTCATGTGTGAATAGATGCACAATACTCATTCAGTTTGTCAGCTATCTGAGCAGGATCATCAACAGTTGAACCATCAATATCAAGTGTACCAATCTGATTCATCCCCTTCCTTCTAGGATTTACATAAGTAAAGAAGTCTGTTGTTTTTCTTTGCATCCTTTGCCAAGTTTCTCGTAATCAGCCTTTGCTTGCCTGACCTCCTTTGTGACTTGATTACAGACTAGCAAAAGCTTCTGTGTCACCTGATAATTTATATGCATCCTATGCAGTTTCTTCTCTTGGCAGAGAAGAAACTGCATAGGATGCATGTCAGTTCATCTGACAACCATTTAGGTCTAAATCTTGAACAGTATTTCTTAGTTGGTATGAAAAGCCTAGTTGCTTCCAAGACTAATTCCTTGTAGGCTTTCCATTTTGAATTCACTGTTTTGAACATCATCAGCTGGTCCCATTGTATAGAACTTAAAAAATCTTTGAGACCACTGTAGTCACCTTTACGAACACAAAAACCCTTCCCTTTACCCCTGATGGTAGTTACATTGTTTTGTAAATCCCACATCAGTACACTGTGATCACTGCCACCTAGTGGTTCTTTTATCTGTAAATTCTTAATGCATTAATAATCACAGCTGATAATCAGATCAAGAGTGTTACTCCCTCTGGTTGCTTCTCTAACATGCTGCTGTAGAAAACAATCATCCAATAAATCCACAAAAGTCTTGCTAGCATGAGAGTGACCATCCCACAAGTTCCAGTCAATATCTGGAAAGTTAAAATCCTCTGTTACAAGACGTTCTGATTTATTAGGCCACTATTTCTCTGCACAACTGTTCATTGTACTCATCAGTCACTAGGACTATAACTCACTTCTACTCTCATTTTCCCTTTCCCAGTTTTCCCAGTGCTATGTCACACCAACCTGACTCAACATTGCACTGTCCACCAATGTCAACTGGATGCACTTCCTTAGATTTTATGTGTTTCTTAACTAACAGCATAACTCCTCCTCCCTTCCTATCCTTTCTGTACACATTGTACTCCCCAAATTCCAATTCTGCTCTGCTTATATCTATGTGACACCATGTCTCTGATATCGCAACAATATCTGCCTTTGATATCTTGACCAGCACTTCAAATTCATCAAATGCATTTACTATACTCTTAGCATTGGTGTACATGCACGTATACATGCACCTGTTCTTACTCTTAGTTACCCTAACACAGCCCATGTATTTACTTGTTCCATGATGACTCCCTGCAGTTCTTGAAATCCCCAGAAACTTGCTCTGTAGGCTGCTTCTCATTCCAATAGAAGCAGTGCAAGAATCACTTTTGCCTCTGCCTGCAGCTGCTGTTAATCCTTTAGTCTGTGAATTCCCCAAACTAGCAGTTTTCTGACCCACCTAACACTGTCCCAATCAAGAACTGAAAACCCATAGCTACAGTCTGCAGATGATACTTTACTCTCAAATTTGACCAGCTATCAATTTTCACATGAACTGAACAGTTGTCAAAGATCAATAACATTTTTAATATCAATGAATGATCCATGCAGATTTATTTACTCTTCCAAACAATGGCAAATTGTCTACGCAGACATTTTTAAATTGTTTAGGCTTATTAGACTTTCCAATCACAATTAGAATTTCCATCTGGAATAAAACCCCTCTTTTTAGAAAGTTTGCACTTTTATGTTTGTTGCCTTTTATTTAGTTTGGGAATTATTGGCACATTAGGAATTAAACCAAAATGCTCCAAAACCAGGTCATGTAAAAGATAACAATTAAAAAGATTTCACTGACCTAATGAATTAGGTTACTATGTCAAAATGTATAATGATAAAAATACATAAAAAAAGCTATAGCAGAAATAAAAGTAATTTTAAATAAAAACTAAAAATTTTAAATAAAAGTAAAAATTTTAATGATTTTAAATAACTAAAAACAGTTGACATGTGGTCATTGTTGAATAAAATCTGACTGTTTTTTTTTTTGCTTGTTATTTGGTTTTTAGGAGCATTAGCAACTAAGGCCATATTGCTCCAGGGATATGCAGTGGTCATTCCCTGACCTTTCCGCATCCTCCATATTTGGTGGTCACAGGCTCAAACCCCGGTCTAATCAAGAAGAATGTGCTACGCACTGCTGCTCCTGCCCGCCTGGCTATGGAGGCACCACAAAACTGACAGTGTACTGGACTCAGTCAGATGACTAAAAGCAGTAAAATATAAAACATGTTCATGGTCACCTTTTGTTGCTGATGCCTCATCACTAGGAGCAGACACCCACACACTACTTTCATTTTGAAGTTGTGAATGAGTGGATTATGAGTTTGAGTCCAAATACTGACACAAAAAATGCACAACTCCTTGTGAACTGTGGCATCCAAAATCTAGTTGCCCTTAATTCAATACATATATGATCACAATAGTTATATAAACTCTTCTGGCTTCAAATACCTTGGAGAATAAATAGATTTTTTTAAAGTTTTTTTAAGAAATTAACTGATTCTTGAATTAAAGCACCTGAAACACAGGCTTGTAAGTCTCAATTTATAGAACAGTAAAGTAAATTGCTAATGCAAGGTAAAGTTGTATCATTTATTGTTGGTTTTTCTATATAACACATTGCTTTCAATCAGCTTGAGATTTTCCCATTTTCTTTTCCTCACTGTTGAATTTGGTTATTTCTTAATATTGCTGGTCTTTTTTCTTATTCTAAAAGCTTCTGCAACCTTTCTTTCACCTTCTGCAACCTTGTCTTCTAAAAAAATTATCATTTCTACCTTTCTTTCAGTATTATTTTTTTAATTACTTAGCAGCTTGACTAATATTAAAATGTACAATTTCTAAAAATACATGGGAGGGCAGAGCTAAAGGTGGAAGAGTAAGAGAACAGAAGGTGGAGACATATACTTCCCAATAACAGGAGTTTTGTTTCAATAAAGAGGCAAATCATTGTCCACATATTTACTACATATGCAATTAACACTCTACCAACCACCAAAACAAACTGTTAGAAAATTTTGCAGTAGGCAGCAGAATTCCAAATAATATTAACAGCATTTTCTACTACATGGTTTATTTAAACTACATATAGTTTTATTTTAATTAGAGAATTTTTATCTCAGAATAATTACTTTCAGGACACCTTGTATATATATAAATTCTCTAAGTTGTTCTTTTAGTGGCATGGTGTGCCGATAAATTGAAACAGAGAATAGTAAGGAAATTAAACATTACAATCTGCATTGAGTAAAATCTGTCTTTAATTTCTTAGAGGAATACAAATTATTCTGACATTTTATGATATTTTCTGTACCATCTGAAACTGAAACCTTGAAGTTAGTGTTTTTTTTTTTTTTTTTTAAGAATTAGAGACCAAACCGGCCTCCATAGCCGAGTGGTCATGTGCGGGAGTGCAGTAGCACACGCTCTTTGAGTAGACCGGGGTTCAAGCCTCTGACTGCTAAATACAGTCGATCTGCCAAACCCACACTGGACCAGCGTGGCAGATTATGATCCATTTCCCTCAGCATGAATTGTTGAGGAGGCTTCCGTCCTGCAATGGGTTGATAAGGGCTGCAGTTTTTTTTTTTTTTTTTTTTTTATATCATATTATAACATTAATGGTTAAATTAATAAATTATGAATTTTGATACCCATTAACCTGTTCTTTTCCAGAGTATGTATAAATTAGCATTTTATTTTATGTATGGGAGCATTTATATGTAAATTTGTTTTTAAGGCTTTTCATATACAATTCAAATAAACTGTCTGTCAACATATACTCAAGCTGTCAGTCATTGTTTTCCCATTCAGATTTAAAACAGCTGAAATTCTCTGAAATTCAGATCTAGAAATTACTGCAAGGGAGTTAAATTACAAATAAATAAAGGATAATAAGGATGCTACTGCATTTAAAAATAATAACCATGAATTTTTTTATGAATTTTTAAAAAAAATTCTGATTTGATCTTTTGTAGTAACCTCAATCTAATGCTAAATGGTTGGGTCACATAAATAAGAAATTAATATTTAAAAGGCATTTAGGTATATTTTCATTTTGACAATTTTTTTTAAACAATTTTCTAAAGAAAAAAAAAAAAAATAGAAAAAAAAATTCATTCCATAGTTTAGCACCACTAAACACCCATAAACACAGACAATAGACATGAACTTGGCACACTCACATATGAAAGGGTTAATAATAATTACATATTTCATGTTTATATAGTACCTTAAATCTAGTTCCAAATTTCATTACAAATAACACTTTTCAAAATTTAAAGATTATTTAAATTAATTACATTATGAAAAAATAGTTCAGAAAATATATGGAAGACAATCAAATGTTTCCACAATCTTTGTACTTTTCAGATGTCACTGATTATTACCTTTTATTAGGAGAGAAAATTTAAAGCTTATCATTGCAAATGATAAAGGAAAACATCATGGGACAATCAAAATGTTTCAGCAACTACAGTAACAACTTATGGAAGTTTTTTTCTTTTTCTTTATAAATTGTTAATTATATAATTATGAACACGAACTTCAAATTTTCATAAACTTTCAGCTAATTTTTTCAGCTAGTATAAATATTTTTAAATTTCAAATATTTAGACAAATTAATCCTTATTCTATAAAACATATTCATACATCACTGATTATTACCTTTTATTAGGAAAGAGAATTACAAATAATGTAGAAATAAATCACTCTTTGCTCTTTATAAGTTCCCAAGTAAGGTACTTATAAAGAGCAGATATTTTACATACTCAAATTACTACATGTATATAATCACTGTGCTACACCTGCAAGGGTATACCAGAGGCACCATTCAGAATTGCACATGGGGCACTAAAGCGCTTCATGCCTTCCATGATAACAACAATGAATACACCTGTTGTTCACCTGACATCAATTCAGGTCTAAACCTTGAATGGTATCTCTCAGTTGATATAAAAAGCCTGGTTACTTCCATGAACATGAAATCCAAGAAGAATTTACTGTTGGTAACGTCATCCGTTAGTCCCACTGAACAGAATTTAAAACTGAGATCATTATAGTCACATTTACAAAAGCAAAAGTCCTTCCCTTCACCCTTGACAGTAGTTAAATCTTTAAGTAAATCCCATATCAGTACACTGTGATCACTGCCACCCAGTGGTTCTTTTATCTGCAGATTCTTAATGCATGAAGAATTGTTGCTGATAATCAGATCAAGAGTACTGCTTTCTCTTCTAATATGGTCATTAATAAATCTGCAAAAATCCTGCTACCGTGTGAGTGCTCAACTCACAAGTTCCGGTCAATATCTGGAAAGTTAAAATCCTGCACTGTACGGTATTCTGATTTACTGGCCTCTCTATTTGTCTGTATAGTTGTTCATTATACTCATTATAATAATTAGGCATGTAACACACTCTTACTCTCATTTGTTTTTCCAGTGTTTATGTCATACCAAACTTACTTTTATTATCTTTGCACTGTTTTTAATGTTGTTTGTTATTTGGTTTTTAGGAGCATTAGCAACTAAGGCCATATTGCTCTGGGGATATGTGGTGGTCATTCCCTGACCTTTCTGCATTCTCTGTATTTGGTGGGCACGGGCTCGAATCCCGGTCTAATCAAGAAGTGTGTGCTATGCACTGCTGCTCCTGCCCATCTGGCTACGGAGGCGCCACTGTTTTTAATGGATGTTGTTGGGGGAAGGAGAAGAAAGAGAGAAGGGGAATAATAAGCTAAAGAAGGCTTTTATTTAAATGGGGTGGAAAGAGGTAACAGCCTTCAAAAAATTCAAAACATCTCACTAATGATGAGAAGTAGTAAATGAAAGTGGAACTTTAATCTAACATAGAAAAATCCAGAAATGTTGTTCTGGAAAACACTGAACTTTCCACAACCCTTTAGTGAAAAGGACTCTTCGAAAAGTCAGTCAGTCAGTGTAATTTAAAAGTGGAATTTTTAACAATTTTTAAAAGTGGAATTAATCTAGATTTGAAAAAGATTTTTTTTCAAATCTAGATTAATTACTTTCTACCTTATGACAACCAGGGATGGAGCGGTGCACTTCTGCTTCCTTGCGCTTATCTTAAATTCCATTAAATTAACTAATTTTTTATCCTGCCTTAATTCATTAATTTATTTAATAATTAATTAATTTAATTATTCCACCTTAAATTTAGCCATCAGTCTCTTCATAAAACTATTGCAGATTATATTCAAGGTAAGTACTGTACATTAAGCATTTGCTATTTTAATACTTATTGTAAAAAAAGGCAATTTAGTTATTCTTTACTCATGAGTGATATGAACTGGTTGTATTTTCTGGATTATGGAATCAAGGAAATCAAAAGTTCACAATGAAGGTAAGGTTTTCAAAGTTTACAAGAAGATTGAATTCAAAATTCCTTACCAGCAAGACTTAAAAAAAAAAAAAAAAAAAAAAAAAAAAATCACCTGAAAACAAATGATCACAGAAATTGGTAGCATTTACAGCAAGCATTCTCACTTATGAACTATTCAAAAAATAAATACTCTTCCCAAATCACAAAAAAGGGCACTTGTGTGTTATGTTATACATTTCTTCTTCTGGTTTCAAAGCAGCAATGTCCAAAGTCAAAAATCAAACTGATTATGCTGATTTTAGACTACATCATGTTACAAATATTAGTGATATGCTTTGTTTTTTTCTTTGAAAAAATAAAATTGAAATCAAAACAGATTTTATTATCCTTGCATGTTTTCTAATAGTATTCTACAGCAGGTAATATTTTCTTTATTTTTTTATTTTCTTTAAACAACAGTCTTGTTATCCAAAAAAATCATTCCCCTTACTGCCTTAAAGTCAAGAAGGAAGCAAAAATGAAAGCAAATGAAAGCTCTAGAGAAAATTAGTACTTATTTATTAAACTTAAATTTTTACTCCAAAATGGAGCCTTAAAGAATTTCCTACAGCTATACTTCTACAATGAAAAAGTAATTAATAATGCAAATGATAGGTTCTTACCATATAAGGATACTAAAAGTTTCATAATTTTTGAAAATTCACACAGGTTTTTATGGGTTGGTTGATGCTGTACATCCGACATACCTGCTCAAAGGTTAAACTAAAGATTAAGCATAACATTTACACTGAAAGGATAGAATTCACGGGATACCTGGTTCCATAATGTTCATCCACTAGCAGGAGTGAATGCTATGCTGTCACCCCTCTCACTAGTGGATGAACCCACTGATTGGCAGGTTTGTTGTTTGTTATTTGGTTTTTAGGAGCATTAGCAACTAAGACCATATTGCTCCGGGGATATGCGGTGGTCATTCCCTGACCTTTCCGCATCCTCCGTATTTGGTGGTCATGGGCTCGAACCCAGGTCTAATCAAGAAGCGTGTGCTACACACTGCTGCTCCTGCTCACCTGGCTATGGAGGCGCCCGATTGGCAGGTATATAGGTACACTGCATCACTGCATTCATGTAGACCAGCGTTTCCCAAACGCGGGACCGTAGACCAGTTCTAGGGGCTCCGCAAAATGTTCAGAATGTATCAAGTAATGTGTTTATTTTCTTAAAAATATACTGATAGATTCACAATGAATTTCGTTATAGAACATTACTTATTCTTGATGATACAATTAGTATATATAATTCTATACATATTTCAAATTATTCATTCTATATATATATATATATATATATATAGAGAGAGAGAGAGAGAGAGAGAGAGAGAGAGAGAGAGTTGTTGACAAATAAAGTTATTATTATATATCTGTATAAAAATAAGAATAAAGCTGAGTTGTTTCACACATAAAACTTTGAATTTTCTTTTCAGAAAGCACAGTGTTCAAACATATACCACTTCCTCCACGTTGTGGAGGCTAAGAAGTGGCAACTGAAGTTTAACCTTGACAAATGCAAAGTACTGCATATGGGTAGAAGTAACCCCAGAGAAACGTACCAACTGTGTGGTACTACACTTAAGGTGGTAGAAAATGAAAAATACCTGGGAGTAATTGTGCAGTCAGATATGAAATTTTCTGAGCAAAACAGACAGGCTGCAAGGGCAGGTCATGGGGTTTTGTTAATGATATATAAGAATTTTGCTAGCAGGGAAAAGGAGGTGATTGTCCCTCTGTATAAGGCAATGGTCAGGCCGCGCCTTGAGTACTGCATACAGGTCTGGAGGCCTCATTTTAGGAGGGATGTAGATTTACTTGAGCATGTACAGAGAAGGGGAACAAGATTGGTGAGGGGAATGAAGGGATCCTCTTACCAAGAGAGGCTTAAGTTCTGCAAATTGCAGTGGCTGGAGACTAGGCACCTGCGCAGTGATCTGATTGAGGTATATAAGGCCTTGAATGGGTTGAGCACGCTGAATTCTGATGGGATCCTTCCACTTGTTCAGATTACGAACCTAAGGGAACACAAATTCAAATTAAGAAAGGACAGATGTAGAATAGATGTGCGGAAATTTGCCTTTAACCAGCGGGTGGTTAATTGCTGGAACAAACTTCCATCTGTCGTTGTGGAGGTTGATAGGCTGAATAAATTTAAGGAGGAACTGGACAGGCATTTGGAGGGAATGGTGCGATTTTTTTTTTTTTTTTTTTTTGGCTGATGCTGCATAAGCTCATACACTTGCTTTCTTGCATCACATGCCACTACTACTGCTACTATATATATATGTACACACACAAACATATCCATATATATATATATATATATATATATATATATATATGCATATGTTTGTGTATGTGTGTATATATGTAGGGTTCCGCAAACTTGTTTTTATTTTTGAAGGGGTCTGTAAATCTCAGTAGTTTGGGAACCACTGGCACAGGCAATCATTCGATGTCATTATGGATAAATGTTATGAATTAATAGACTTTGAAAGAGGGATGACAGCGAGTGCCCAATGCATGGGTCACTCTATTGCAGAGGTGGTACAGAAATTGCACTATTCCCATTCAACAGTATCAAGAGTGTATCGGGAATACATCATTTCTGGAATAACAACCCATCGTGGACAGCACTGTGGGCGGAGAAAGGTGGTAGATGAACGTGGCTGTCGATGTCTGTATTGCATTGTTTCAGCCAACCGGAGAGCGACAGTGACACAAATCACTGCTGACTTCAACGAGGGAGGTGCCAGAAATGTCATCACCAAGACCATCAGGCGATCATTAGCCACAATAGGTTATGGGAGCCGCCAACCCACCAAAGTCCCATTGCTAACACTACGACACAGGACTCTATACCTCAGCTGGGCGAAAGAACATCAGCACTCAACCTTGGATGATTGGAGATGGGTCTCCTGGTCCGATGAGTCCCGTTTCCAGTTATTTCGAGCAGATGGAAGGGTGCATATCTGGTGGACACCGCACAAAGCTATGCACCTATCATGTCAACAAGGAACTGTTCAGGCAGGTGGACAGTCAGTAATGGTGTGGGGCATGTTCGACTGGTACACATTGGGACCTCTGGTACGTCTAGACACAACTCTGAATGGTCCAGGTTATGTGTTCATCCTTGCAGACAATCTGCATTCCTTCATGGCATCGTGCACCAACAGGACAATGCACCTCCCCACAGAGCTGTGGTGACTAGAACATGGTTCGAAGAGAATTCTGCAGATTTTACCACCAATGATTGGCTTTCCGTTTCACCAGACATGAACCCTGTGGAGTATCTTTGGGATGTTGTGGAAAGCTTTGGATCCTCCAACCCAGGAATGCAACAGAATTATGGACAGCAGTGCAGCAAGCATGGACGGAAATACCTGTGGAATGCTTTTGTGAACTAGTGGACTCAATGCCACGCCACATAACTACCCTTATCCAGGAAAAAAAAAAAAGGTGGGCCTACCCTTTACTAGGTAGATATCCCATTATTTCGGTCCACTCAGTGTACATGTTATTATGATAATCTTAGAATTTTGTTTGTTTTCTGTTTTGTCTCAAAAAAATAGTGGTTATCAAAATTCTATGCTCAAATAAAATTTAACAATTATATCAATATAGTAAATGTACCCATGTGCTTTTTTTTTTAATCTGTTAGTCATGTGTCCTGTGTCCAGGACACACGACTGTTACTGTCTATTTTTCTAAATCCTTGTTGTGTAATATTTAGTTATTCCCAACAAATTAAGAAACCCTACAAGGCAGAATATTTAGGAACTCTTAATCACTGGCAGCAGAAGCAATTAACCCACTTTCAAAATGCCTTCCCAATAACAGCTACAATAGTTGTATACATTGGATCCATTGTAGGGTATCTGTATACAAAAAAAAATAGAATATACTAATAACAATGTATGTATGTGTTTTGTTCCTTTATAATAAAAATGAGTGATACTAATTTTTTTAATGTATTTCATATATCAACAAAAATCTCCATATTAGAAAGTGGTTTATATTAATACTGATTTCTCCCATGAAATTTGTGCTATTTCACCATCATAAAAAACAACAATGACATTCTGTAACCTAAGTCAAAAAAGTTACTGGTAATCTCAAAATTAGATAAAGAATCTGTATTAATAAAATAAAATAAAATCCAAATAGCTTTACAGAGTATATACATACAAATTAAAATGCATATTTGTTAAGTGAAAATTGGTGCCGATTCAAAGGCTCACACACATATGTGCTGTAAACTATTCTACTATTGCATATGTTATGTGCAGTAGGTGCAATAATGTTCACCTGTAAACCTTAACATTTTCCTCTTCTGTAAAGAAGCCTTTCGTGGAGAAGCTGCTTCTGGAGAAGTCTTCAATGGAGAAGTCTTCTTTGGAGACACCGTAGCTTGCTCCACTGGCTCTCTTCTACCTTAAGTAATATGGTGGTAATATTTAGAAGTTTGTCTGATAGCTTAATGCCATTGTTGTGAAAACCATTTTTCATATTATTCAAATGCTCGTATTTCAATATTCCACCACAGTAGCCATATCAAATTTATTTAAAATACCCATATGAATATAGGGTTGTGTTTAATTGATATATATATACAAAAAAAAAAAAAAAATCAAAAGAAAACACTGCTTCTCAGTTTTTCATATATATACTTTGAAAAGGGATTTGTAAATAAAATGGAGGTAAAAATTAACATTTTAATTATTCAAAATATGCATAATTATACATATGCTCGAATAATAATACATGCATAAAGAAATGGTAAGGACTGGACAAATATTCTCCCATTTTTCCTGACATGCTAAAATGCTATTTAGTGTGTATGTGCTTGCATGTATGTAATAATTTCAAGAGAGTTTGGGATCTTATATCTATTAAAGTACTTATTGGAAAGAGTAAAATTTTGGAATATTCATATATTAGGCATTTACTACAGATACCTGGTTTGAATAATTTTATAGTTTGGGTTTATGCCACTAAGTGCAGGATAACATTATTAGAACAAATAAACAGTCGTGAAAAATGAATGAAACAAAGTTATGAAAAATTATAACAAAAAAACATAAATGAATATCAAAAAAAAAGTTTATTACCAGAATAAATGTTAACCTTCCTTCAGTACTGATTACCACCAATGTCTACAACACATTGCATATGCTGATCACTGGTGAAACAGCTGATAGAAGAATTTTTTCTGAGATGTTTGTTACCTCTTTAATTAAAGCCACTTTCAATTATGGTACTTTATGGAGTCTCCTGTATAAACTGAACTTTAAGTATACCCATAAAAAGAAATTCAATGATGCTGTGTCAAGCAAATGTAGATACACGTGCATAGTAAGCGACAGAATATTCCCTCTCCAGAAAAAATATTCATTAAGCATCTGCTTGACTTGTCAGCTAATGTGCAACCTGTGGCCCCAAATTTCTTTATCAAACACTTGTTTGTTTGTTTGGTTTTTAGGAGCATTAGCAAATAAGGCCATATTGCTCCGGGGATATGCGGTGGTCATCCCTGACCTTTCCGCATCCTCCATATTTGGTGGCTCATGGGCTTGAACCCCAGTCTAATCAAGAAGCATGTGCTACGCACTGCTGCTCCTGCCCAGGAGGCGCCTCAAACACTTGTGGAACATAGACCAGAATGGAGATTATGCACATATCAGTATGATATGTACATAATCTCCTTATGTACATATCAGTATGATATGTACATAATGTGCTTCACTATTGCACCCCATCAGTGGATAAATTCAGTGATTCATCACTGTGGATAAATGAGTACTTTTTGCAAATGTTAATAAAGTCATCCTACACCTGGTGGTGCAAAAATCAAACTATGCAATTATGCAAATTAACTTTGGATTTTTCAGGTATACAGATAATATAGAAACACTCCAATCTTTCCAACAAATACTTGCAGAGATATGCCTCAAATCCTAGACCTTATTTAATAATCAGCCTGTACATTAGCACCAAAATAAGCTCAGGTGTAGATTATGTACAGAGAATTTTGAAGCAAACCTTAAAGGGAATAATGCTACTTCATAAAAGAAATTTTTAAAGTTATTGGAATAAAAAAAGGTATGGGATGAGAGAGCTTTGAAATGCCAGATCATTCATATGAAATTATGAATTATCTGGCATTTCAAAGCAATCTAAAGGAGGTAACTGAGGGACTTCATCTGGTAATAGGTGCAGATGAAGCCACTAACCTTTCTATAAGTGAGTTTTCAAAGCATGTGGTGCGGTTTTGATAAGAATGAGCTCTGTGGTGTGAGTATGTTTATTATATTTTGAAGTTTTGTAACAATTAAAATACGCATGCTTTTAAATATAATTTTTATTTTTTATTTTAACTTGATTGTCCATCATTAAAATTGCCAAAAATAAAATTGTCAAAAATAAAATGAAATAAAATTGTCAAAAATAAAATGAAACCAGTATAAAAAAAAAAGAGAAAATCATAAAAAAATTGTAAAAATAAAAAGTAGTCATTACTTTTCTTAAGCAATAACATCTTCTTCATCTATTTGTATATCACTTAATTCAATTTATTAAACTTCCAAATCTAAATTCCAGAGAATTTCAGTTTCTGTAAGCCAAAATTGGACAACAGTGGCAGAGGTGCAATGTCCTCATCTAATTTTCAAAGCTACATTTGTGCCGCCACATATTAAAACCATGTATACGGCGAGAAGATATTTATCTATGGAAGATACTATCTCACTCCAAAAACAAGAAAGAAATCAACACCTCCTACTAAGATGACACTCACCAACCTGAACTCATTAACAGGGATACTACCAGCATTTCAACACCTTATGCAATGATCCAAAGCCTACACATGCCAAATTCTGGATTAAATCTGGATCAGATCACCAGAACTTTCATAAAAGCCTGAGGTTAATTTAAATCAGTAAATCATAAATGCAAATAACTTAATGTAAATATAAACAATTTCTATCTGTGTAAATTATATTATGTATTTGAATCATAATAACAATGCAAACAGTAATGTGAATTTCTAAAGATCTTATATTATGTCAATCCTCATACAGTATTGAAACTACAGATTCTACATTCCTCCACTCCCCCATGAGGTTCACAAACAGGCCTCCTGTGCTCTTTGGGAATCAATTCAACACAGCCTTCCAGGCCCTCTGTGGTGGCAGGCCTTACATTATGGTAGTTTTGCAACTGTCTCTATATATTTATATTTCAATATATTTAATATCAGTAAGATTTTAAATATCTTGAGAATTTAGATAAAACTTTGTTTTATATAATCAAGTATCTGTACACTTCTTAGCTATTGGCTAGACAGGGGTGAACCCATAATGTACAAACAGATAGTAATAAAAATAATATTATTATTAATTGGAAACACAGATAAGAGATAGCAGTATGAACTAGAAAACTTTAAAGGCAATTTGTAGATGGGTTACAATAACTTGTTATCTGACATAACTACAAAGCCATGATAAAAGAAGCTCTGTAATATTTTATAGTATTATGTATGCACAAAGTACATATACAGGGTCATTATAAAGTTCTTGTGCAGTTTTAAATTTTCATAACTTCCATTCTATATGATAAAATCAATCTGTAAAATGTTAGAATGTAATTTAGTGAAGTTCAATATGTACTACGAGTGATTCATTTATTTCATTGTAGTTCAGCAAAAATTTTATTATTATTATTTTTTTTTGCAGAATTCGGCTTGACCAAATGGCTTTAATAGAAGAGAAAGTAAATTGTGTGCTGTGGTTGGCCGAGTTAAAGTCTGTAACTGCAGTACAAAAAAGATTTATAACCCATTACAATGAAGATGCAGCACACAGGAATTCCATAACTAACTGGATGAAAAAGTTAAAAGAAACAGGTTCCATCAATGATAAACCATGATCTAGAAGGCCAAGGATGGGTTGTTAATAGTGAGAGTTATTTGGAAATGCTGCAGAATTACTTTATTCCTGAACTAACGTGTTTAGGACTTATAGGTGATAGTGTTTCAGCTTCTCTCAGTGTTAGGCAGTTTCCGAATGAAAATTTTCCTAACAGATGCATTGGAAGAGGTGGACTGATCTCTTGGCCACCACGTCCAACAGATTTGAGCACACTGGATTTTTTTCTATGGGGACATGTTAAAACTATGTTTATTCAACAAAACCTCGCTCTTTAGATGGTCTTCGACCTAGGATAACTAATGTGATTCAGGGTATTACTGAAAATCAACTGCAAAACGTATTTGTAGAATAAATGTATGTAAAACTGTAATAAATTCTTTCCCTTACCCTTTTTACGGATTGATTTTATCATGTATAGAACAGAAGTTATGAAAATTTAAAACTGCACAAGGACTTTATAATGACCCTGTATAATAGTATATATACAAAGAGCAACAGTGAACAACTGAATCAAAGGAAAAATGCAGGTCAGCATAAACAACAACCTCCTCCTACACTTCTACTACCACTGCGTTCTGCCAACATCTAAATGATTCATACTCATTCAGAGTATGAATCATTCAGAGTATGATTCATACTCTGAATGATTTAAACAGAATTTCCATTCAACTGAAATCTAAGAACATTCATTTGGAGCTCCTGTAGTAGCATTTATTTTCCAGTATATGCATACCACACATTCAAATCTGCATGCTACTAAGAAGAATGCAAAATCAATTTTTAACTGAGTTCTGTATCTAGCTGCCAGAATAATGAAGTATTAACAACCTTCTTGCTGTATGACTGTTCCAATAAACAGAAACTTTAAATAACTGTAAAAATCAGCGGGTCACCAAAGGATCTATTGTAAATTAATGTACTCAATAGTCAAACAGGAAGTTTCTAAGGACATCCAAGTGCTTACTGGTTAGAAAATTTAACTGATTAAAGGGAGGTCAAGAATTCTTGGAACTTTTGAGAGTGATACTAAGAATCTTTAGTGTATCACCAATTTGACTTGGTTTTTTTTTTTTTTTTTTTTTAAATAAAATTACACTGCCAGTCGAAAAATCAGTAGGTATCTTGCTTAATATTAATTGCTGATTAACAACATCTGTCACCTCATTATAGCAAATAGCAGCCTTCCAAGCTTATTAAAAGCATTATTATTAAATTAAAAATAAATAATGCAATTCCACATGAAAAGATGAAGCTAAGAGTAGAAAACTTGCTTTTTGTCCAAATGGCAGTTGAACAGTCTAGTCTCTTGCAAAAACTATTAGCTGCAACTTTAGTCCATCTCTATTCCCACCTCTGTCAAAGCTGGATGGCTCTATTGCCACCTCAGGTAAAGATGAAGCTAGCATCCCACTTTTATTCTAACAAATGTATTGATGAGCTTGGTAAACCACCTCTTACCATTCCTGGTATTATACTCTATTGTGTTCTGTCAAAAAAATGTCAGAAGAATTTGAACAGTCTTGATGCCAAGAAAGTGCCAGGTCCTGATGATATTTCCCCACTTGTTCTCAAAACTTGTGCTCCTGGGTCTACTCCTGTTCTTTGTTGCCTTTTTATACTTTCTTATTCAACCTGTGTTTTCTCTTCTGCTTGGAAATTTGCTCATATACAGCCAGTTCCTAAAAAGGGTGACAAATTCCCCCTATCCAATTATCGTCCCATTGCACTTATATCTACTGTTTCAAAAGTAATGAAGAAATCCATGAACCGCCAACTCCTAAACTATCTAGAAACCTTCGATCTGATCAATTATAGCCAGTATAGATTCTGTCAGCATCAATTCGCTAGTGATATACTAGCTTATGTTACCCATCTATGGAAAAGTTTGGCAAAACTCAATCAGTTGCTCTTGACATTTCAAAGGCTTATGATTGGGTTTGGCACAAAGGACTTCTAAATAAGCCTCCATCTTATGGTTTACCAACTGTTTTTTATAATAGTTTTCTCTCTGCCTGCTCACTGAGGGTGATGGTAGATGGCTCTCTGTCTTCTAACTTCCCCACTAATGCAGGTATTCCAAAGGTTCAGTTCTTACTCCCACTCTTTTCCCCTTGGACATTAATGACCTTTTTCCGTTGACCAGAAATCCTATCCAGAATTTTGCTGATGATAACATATTGTATTCTACCTTCTAGTTTGAGAAACTTTGCCCTGCACAAGCAGCTTTAACTTCTTGATATACAAACCAATTCTCTAAATGCTGATCTCCAAGTAAATCTCCAGTGGGGGTAAAGATAACTTAGCTGATTTTAGCATTAGTAGAGGCATATGATGCAAGAAAGCAAACTTATGCAGCATCAGCCAAAAAAAACCCTTCCAATTCACCCCTCCATTCGTTCGAAATACCTGTCCAGCTCAGCCTTAAATTTATTTAAGCTATCAACTTCCACAACAAGGGATGGAAGTCTGTTCTAACAACCAACTACCTGCTGGCTAAAGACAAATTTCTTCACATATATCCTACATCCGTCCTTCCTCAATTTGAATTAATGCCCTCTCAGGTGATTATTCTGAGCAAGAGGCAGTATACCATCAGCATTGAGCATGATCAAACCATTCAAGGCTTTGTACACCTCTATCAGATCACCTCGCCGGTGCCTAGTCTCCAGACACTGTAATTTGCAAAACTTAAGCCTTTCTTCGTAAGAGCAACCCTTCGTTCCGTTCACTAATCTTGTTGCCTTTCACTGTACTCGTTCCAGCTGCTCTACATCCTTCTTGAAATAAGGCCTCCAGACCTGTATACAGTACTCAAGGTGCGGCCTGACCATTGCCTTATACAAGGGAATGATCACCTCCCTATCCCTGCTAGAAAAATTCCTGTATATCATTGATAAGACACCATGAGCTACTCTTGCAGCCCATCTGCACTGCTCAGAGAACTTCATATCTGCCTGCACAATTACCCCCAGGTCCTTTTCATTCTCTACCACTGTCAGTGTAGTACCACAGAGTTGATACGTTGCTCTGGGGTTGCTGTTTCCCATATGTAGTACTTTACATTTGTCAATGTTAAACTTCGTTTGCCACCTCTCAGCCCATCTGCTCAACCTTTCCAGATCCTGTTGCAGCAGCATAGCGTCAGTAGCATCCTTAACAACCCTGCCAACCTTTGTATCGTCTGCAAACTTGGACATTAAGCTTAATATACTATCATCAATATTATTTATAAATACAGAAAACAACAACGGACCCATCACTGAACCCTGAGGGACTCCACTAATAACATTAGTCCACGATGAGCAGTGTCCATTAATTACCACTCTCTGTCTTCTGCCATTCAACCATCCCTTTATCCATAGCAACAATTTGCCGCCAATGCCACACTGCTCCAATTTGTGCAGCAGTCTTCCATGTGCAACAGTATCAAAAGCCTTTCTAAGATCCAAATATATAATATCTAAGTTTATTCCCTGCATCCATTTCTTTTGTGACTACATCATAGTATCCAATCAAATTGGTCAGGCAAGACCTTCCCTTAACAAAACCATGCTGTGTCTGAGCTATAACTGAATTCTTGTCAAGATGATCCTGCAGTGCTTCTTTAACCAGTGCTTCCATTAATTTTCCTGGAACAGAAGTTAAACTCACAGGTCTATAATTACTTGTGTCAGCCTTTGATCCTCCTTTGTGAATTGGGGTTACATTTGCACATCTCCAGTCTGTGAGTACCTCACCTGAGTCCAAGGAAGCTCTCATAATTATGGCTAACTGATTGCTTACTTCCTTTGCTGCCTCCTTTAATACAGGGTGTTTCAGTTAAACGTTTCAGAACTTCTAAGAGGAGTAGGGTACATCCTGACAACTCGAAATCATATAGCAATGTGGGGTCGGAAATGCTTTCCTGAAGCGGTGTTGTACACAGAAGCACCATAAAAAGAAAAGAGACCGTAAGTGAAAAATCATTTTAATAATACATGAAAAGAAGCAAAAGGTACATGGATTAAAGTAAGTGTTCGAAGTTTCTTCCACGGGCTACAATGCACGCCTCACATCTCCGACGCATGGACATCCGAACATTCTGGAATACTCCAGGCGAATTTCGAATTTCTTCGGCAGCTACTGCGATTCTTGCAACCAGCTCCTCAGCATTGTCAACAGGGGTGTCATAAACTAGCGATTTCATATGACCCCAGAAATAAAAATCAAGACATGATAGGTCGGGTGACCGAGCAGGCCAACGCACGGGACCACCACGTCCGATCCACTGTTGACCAAATGTGACATCCACGTAGTTACGAACATCTCCGCTATAAAGGGCAGGGGCTCCATCGTGTTGGAACCACATTGTCTGTTGCGTCGATGCAGAAATCTGTTCATCTCTCAAAAGTTGTTCCAATACTTGCTGCAGAAAGATCAAGTAGATAGGTCCGGTTAGACGACACGGTAACAGGTAAGGTCCGATGAGGTGATCTCCCATAATACTGGCCCATACATTGACCGAAAATCGAATCTGTGCTGCACGACGTCGTATTGCATGCGGGTTCTCGACTGCCCAGATATGGTCGTTATGCGTGTTGAAAATTCCTTCCCTTGTGAAGGATGCCTCATCGGAAAACAACACTTCAGCAGGAAAAAGGGGATTTGTAGCACATTTTCCAAGGTACCACTGTGCGAAAGCAATACGAGGTTGAAGAAACTTCGAACACTTACTTTAATCCATGTACCTTTTGCTTCTTTTCATGTATTATTAAAATGATTTTTCACTTACGGTCTCTTTTCTTTTTATGGTGCTTCTGTGTACAACACTGCTTCAGGAAAGCATTTCCGACCCCACATTGCTATATGATTTCGAGTTGTCAGGATGTACCCTACTCCTCTTAGAAGTTCTGAAATGTTTAACTGAAACACCCTGTATAACTGGATAGATCCCATCCACCCCGGGTGCCTTTCTTGTATTTATCTTCAACAATTTCTCCTCCACTTTACTCTCAATTATTACAAGATCATCTAGCTCACTGCCAGAGTTTACTTCATCTATGGCATTCCCCTTCCTGAATAACTCCTCATGTGTGAATGTAGATGCAAAATATTGATTTAGTTTGTTAGCTACCTGAGCAGGATCATGAACAGTTGAATCATCGATATCAAGTGGACCAATCTGATTTATACCCTTCTTTCTAGAGTTTACATAAGTAAAGAACTCCTTGCTGTTTTTCTTTGCATCCCTTGACAAAGATTTCTCATAATCTGCCTTCGCCTGCCTAACCTCCATTGTAACTTGGTTACAGATCAACTTATATATATCATAGGCTTCTGTGTCACATGTTAATTTATATGTATCCCATGCATTTTTCTTCTCTGCCATATGCCTCATTAGTTCATCTGACATCCATTTAGGCCTGAACCTTGAACAATATTTCTTAATTGGTATGTAAAGCCTAGTAGCTTCCAAGATAAGTTCTTTGAATGTTTCCCATTTTGAGTTTGATGTTGGTAACATCATCAGTTGGTCCCACTGTATAGAATTTAAATACTGTCTCAGATCATTGTAGTCGCCTTTACGAAAGCAATAACCCTTCCCTTTACCCCTGATGGTAGTTACCTCCTTGAGTAAATCCCACTTCAGCACACTGTGACCACTGCCACCTAGTGGTTCCTGTATCTGCAGATTCTTAATGCATGAAGTATCACTACTGATAATCAAATCAAGAGTATTGCTCCCTCTAGTTGCCTCCGGAACATGCTGATTTAGAAAACAATCATCCAATAAATCCACAAAAGCCTTGCTAGTGTGTAAGTGACCAACCCACAAATTCCAGTCAATATCTGGGAAATTAAAATCCCACATTATAAGACTCTCTGATTTACTGGCCCACTCTATTTCCCTGTACAGTTTCTTATTATACTCATCAGAGTCATTAGGCCTATAGCACACTCCTGCTCTCAATTTTGATCTCCCAATGCTTATGTCACACCAAACTGACTCGACACTGCACTGTCCAGCCTTGGATTTTATGTGTTTCTTAACTAATAGCATAACCCCTCCTCCCTTCCTATTCTGTCTATCCTTTCTGTAGACGTTGTACTCCCCAAATTCCAGTTCTGCATTACTTATATCTGTGTGACACCACATCTCTTATATCCCAACAATATCCGCCTTTGATGCTTTGAGCAATACCTCAAATTCATCAAATTTATTTACCAAACTCCTAGCATTGGTGTACACGCAAGTATACATGCACCTGTTCTTTTTCTTAGCTACCCTAACAAAATTACAACAGTACTGAGTTTTAGAAGGATTTCAATCCTTCTAAAACTCAGTACTGTTTTATATCTTGCAAAAAGGATTTTTCTGCTCCTATGCTTATCTTCAATGCCATTCAGATTTCCAGACAAGATCGCATATCCCTGTTAGGGATTACTGACTTATAATCTCTCTTAGCATAAACACATCCCAAATATTCCTCATCTGCATCTAAAAAACTGGGTTTTTTTTCTCTTGCTCTTGGCATTACTTTTCTTCTAAACAGCTACTTCCTGTACAAATCCCAAATCTGCCCTACATGGAATATTGTTCCTACATCTGGAGCAATGCCACATTAACAATTCTGAGCCTTCTAGACTCCATAGAAAAAGGGCAGTCAGGTTAATTAATGACCCATTTCTTGGAAAGTCTGTCTGTCTGTCTCTCACTCTTTGTACTTTCTGTCTCACAGATGTTCTGTTTCTGCTGCATGCCTTTTCTATAGCTGGGCACTGTTCTTCTGAATTGGCTTCTATAATCCCCCCCCCTCTTACAAACCAGTCCAAACATGTGCTGCAACCAGTCAGCATCCTTTTAATGTTCAACTTCAAACCCACAGAACTAACTTTTCTTCTTCCTCATTTATTCCTTCAATTTCTGTTTTCCAGCACAATCTCCCTTCAAACACATTTCTTGAAATTTATAGTCTAATGTCAAATGTGTCATCTCTAATCTTTTAACCTTCAACCCATGCATGGTACTAAATACTAAAGATTTCATACTTTTTGTGCTTAGGGTTTTCATTAAAAAAAATTAAACAAAACAAACATTTTATAGCAACAAATACCTAATATCTGTAGCAGAACCAGCCTGAGTGCAATGAAAGCTTTCCCGGATTAAGACGTTTCATATGCTAGTATAGAATCTGTATGGTGTGAGATAGTTGGAAGCACTAAATGTTTCCTAAATAGTTATAACAAAAGACAAATTGCCTCCAAATAAACCATGCATCTTAACGACTCATGGTTCTTATATACAGTTGACTTCTACAAATATACAAGACATATTCCAGATCTAATCAGCTTATCTATCAGTTAAGCTCAATTCTAATTCCTTTGCTATTGTTTCCAACATAAAAGAGCTCATCATCACAAAAACTCCAGCCTCACCAGAGAACAAAGAAATCAGAATTGAAATTGAAACAGGCTCAAGTCAGAGGTGCTCAGATTCTAGTTATCCAGATGAATTCTGCTTCAACAACCAAACCGATAACCTTTGCCTAGATATTTAATCCAAGCATGAAACAAAAGATGGATTTCATTCCTTTCTTGGATGTTCTCCATTCAGCAATAAATTCTCTCCTCACTAGAATCTGTATGGTGTGAGATAGTTGGAAGCAAAAGTATAATGAGAGTGGGAGTAATCTACAGGCCAGGTGTTTGTGAAGATTATGATGACAGCCTCTACATGCAAATGGAATGGGCAAGTAAGCATGAATGTCTTATTATGGGTGATTTTACTTTGCCTCTAATTGATTGGGGCAAAGGGGAAGGAAACTCGACATGGGAGGACAAAATTTTTAAATCAACTAGCTGATTGTTATTTGTATCAACATGTCTGAGGACAGCTTTTGAAGAGTTGGAGAAAGAAGAAAAGGGTTGGGTAGAAAGTAAATGAAAATAAAAAGAAGTTTATGATTAAAGGTGGGAGGGAGAGAAAAAGTACCCAACAAATCTGGCAAACAGTGAAGCATAGTTTCAACAGAACAGAATCCTTCAAATATCTGGGAGCTATGATTCAACATGATAGTAGCAACACCCAAGAAATTCAGGCTCATCTTAATGCTGGTAACAGATGCTATTCTTCCCTGCAGAAACACTTTCGATCAAAACTGCTCTCTAGAAGAACGAAAATAGTGTTATACAAAACAGTGGTACGACCTGTCATGACTTATGCTAGTGAAACATGGGTGCTTAAAAAGAAGGATGAAAAATCTTTAAATGTGTGGGAAAGGAAGATATTAAGGAAATTCTTTGGCCCCATAAAAGAACTGGATATAGTAGGAGTGATAAAGAGCTCAAGACTTAGATGGGCAGGCCACGTGATACGAATGGAGGAAAACAGATGGCCAAGGAACGCAATGGAAAGGCATCTGGGAGGAAGAAGACTGAGAGGAAGACCGAGAAGGAGGTGAGTGGATGACATAGAGAACGACCTATGACAACTTAGGGTGAGACGATGTAGAACAATGGCCAGAGAAAGAGACAGCTGGAGGAAAATCATTGAGGAGGCCAAGGACCGTAGCACCACGGAGTAAGTAAGTATATCAGGGAAAATACTAGGGAAAAGAATATTCTAAACTTGATCATCATCCATGAACCAGATGACATAATAGGGCTGACAGTACAGGAACCAGTGGCAGGAAGTGATCACTGAGTTCTATGGTGGATGATGAAGAGAGAAGTAGCAGTAGTTAAAGGCAAAGGAATGGGTTATAATTGCACGAAAGGAAATTATGGTGGCTTAAGGTGCTAGATGGCCTCTATTAACTAGATAGATATCTCACAGAGAGTAAATACAATTGAATTATGGTACACCTTTAAAACACTAATCACAGAAGCCTTGAATGCATATAAACCATTAAAAAAATTCTCCAAGAGGAGAATTCCAAGTTGGATGAATAATGAAGATGCCACATTACTTGAGCAGAAAAAAACAGCAGGGAAGAGTTACAGGGCAATAAAAAGTACTGAAGCCTATGACAGCTATAAATTGATCTGTAATAGTGCCACAGAAAAAGGTTAGGCTGGCAAAGGCAGATTATGAAAAATCATTGGCAAAGAGTGGGGAAAAGGAATTCTTCACATATAGAAATGCAAAGAAGAGAAGGACAAACCAGATCGGACTTTTATGTAATGGACGTGGGATAGTATTAGATACCCCAGCTGATGTTACAGATGCACTCGACAGTTACTTTGCATCGATATTTACAGAAGAAAAACTATGTCAAAAAGAAATTATTGGAGTGAAATTGAAAAATAAGTAATTAATGATATTGAAATTTCACATGATTATTCAATGAAAAAAACTTTTGAGCCAACAGGTGAGTAAGGCTCCTAGGGTTGATGGCATATACCCTATAATTTTAAGGAAGGTGACAAGTGGATGCATTGAACCATTGAGGCTAATTATGAGAGCATCACTGGACAGGAGAGATTCCATTGGATTGGAAAAGTGCCAACATATCTGCAATACATAAGGGGGGAGGTTCTAAGAGTGTAGTGGAAAGTTACCGACTGGTCAGTCTAATTTCGGTAGTAAGGAAAATCATGGAAGCAATGATCAAGGGTAGAATTCAGGATCATTTAGATACAAATGGAATTCTGAAGGATAGGCAGCAAGGTTTGTAAAGGGAAAATCATGTTTAACAAATCTGATTGGCTATTTTGACAGGGTCACTCATAAGGTGGATTTAGGGAATAATTACAACACTTTTTTAGATTTAAGCAAAACATTTGACTCAGTCCCACATGAGGAATTACTTTATATGCTGGAACAAGTTGGAATCACAGGGAAATCCTTATATGGATACCATGATGGCTTCAGGGCAGGGGGGGCAGAGAGTTGTGATAAATGGTTATTCCTCAGATTGGGTTAATGTAAGAAGTGGGTTCCCCAGGAATTTGGGACCACTGTTGTTTTTGATATTCTTAAATGACAGTGGTGAAGGGATTGAGGGTGTGATGTCTAAATTTTCAGATGACATAAAGATTGGTAAAGTAGTTAATGACCACTGTCAAGCAGAGCTTCTTCAGAGTGATCTAGACAGACTTCAGGAATGGTCAGAAAAGCAACAGCTTTGCTTTAACACAGCAAAGTGCAAGGTCTTACACCTGGGGAACAGTAACTCAAAAATAACTTATATACTTTGTGGAGTTGAACTAAAGTCAACTCCACAAGTGGAAGAAAGGGGCTTGGGAGTTACAATACGGTCATACATGAGGTTCTCCAAGAATTGTAGACAGGTTGCAAGGAAGGACCGTGATGTCCTATCGATAATTTATCGAACATTTGCTAGTAGAGATAAGGACTTCATAATCCCATTATACAAGGCTATTGTGAGACCACACTTGGAATACTGTATTCAAGTATGGCGAGTGCACCTAAAAAAAAGGCACTGAGCTTCTTGAAATGGTCCAAAAACAGGTAACTCGCTTGGTGAGATCGGCAAAAGGGTATCCATATAAGGAAAGACTTCGAATAAGTGGGTTGCACAGCTTGGAAACTAGGTACTTTAGAGGAGAATTGATGGAGGTGTTTAAGGTTTTGAGAGACAAAAGTAAAATGAATGAGGACAAAATTTTCATGGTTATAAATGATTCTAGAACTAGGGGCCATAAATTCAAGTTATGGGGGGGGGGATCAGGAAAATTAGACTGGCCAGTATTGCAGGAAGTTTTATTTTAGCCAGTGAGTTACTGGAACATGTTACATACATGGGTGGTAGAGGCTGACAGTTAGGGGAAATTCAAAGGTCAGCTGGGTAGTTACCTATGGAAGCAGAGAAATGCATAGGTTGTTTATTTCCTTTTCTTTTATTGTTTATTAATTATTTATTCTATTTAATTTTTTATTATTACTATTTTACTCTTTTTTTTTTTCTTTTTTTCTGGCTGGTTCAGTATAAGCCTTAGGCTTCCTTGCAACATATGGCCATTACTAATACTAAACTAAATTGTTTGGTGAGAAACTACTCAGGTAAGACTGTGTGTATAGTTAGGAGTTCAGAGATAAAGTGAGGAATGACAATTAATCTTGAACTAACTAGTGGCAAAACTACAATACTACCAGGTCCACAACCACAGGGAGGCTGACAGTTAGGGGAAATTCAAAGGTCAGCTAGGTAGTTACCTATGGAAGCAGAGAAATGCATAGGTTGTTTATTTCCTTTTCTTTTATTGTTTATTAATTATTTATTCTATTTAATTTTTTATTATTACTATTTTACTCTTTTTTTTTTCTTTTTTTCTGGCTGGTTCAGTATAAGCCTTAGGCTTCCTTGCAACATATGGCCATTACTAATACTAAACTAAATTGTTTGGTGAGAAACTACTCAGGTAAGACTGTGTGTATAGTTAGGAGTTCAGAGATAAAGTGAGGAATGACAATTAATCTTGAACTAACTAGTGGCAAAACTACAATACTACCAGGTCCACAACCACAGGGAAGTCCCGAGCGTCAAAGTCTCAGAACTTGCAGTTCACTTTTTCTTCTCAGAATTTGCAGTTAGAGTCAGTTTCACACTTCCGACCCACACTGATTGATTTTGTGGATTACGATTAATTGAAAAATGCACAGAACAAAATGCTTGACAAACCCAGCTGGAAAATACCCCCCCTTCAAAAAAATTTCCTAAACTGCACAAGTCTGCTGATAAATTATTATGCTGATGTTCCCTTCAAGGCAGCAGCTGCTGCTAGCTATACAATTCATGTTAGTGTTATAACAAAACTACTGGGCTAAGTGGAATTGGGTACTATTATAAATGAGTATTATAGTAAAATAGTGTTAAGCATGGATTGCCTATACTTTCAGACCACTTGCACAGTCTTTATAAATGCGAAAATTAAAATCAAAAGAAAAACATACCTGGAATCAGGCCTTTGCTTTTTTTATCCACTGTTACAACTTTATGTTAGACTACACAGAAAAAGACTGCCCCATTTTCACATCAGAAAGACTATTTATAAAAGCAAAACACTGAATTAAATACCATAATAGTAATTTCCAAAATACTGATTTAAAATGTAAATATATTCATATTCATATGAAAATTCACATCGTGTGATTCATATTCACATGATGTGAATCTTCAATTCATTTTTATCGTTCTTCAATTAATTTTTATCAGTAACTATTATAGTGCAACAGAGAGCAACTTACATGAGATATATTAGCAACCTTTTTATACTGAATTTTCTATGAAAAAAAAAAAGCAAAAGAAATATGAATTTATATATCTCCGTTAAAAGAGAACATGAAAAACAAGTAAAATAAATCCTAATAAGAAATTAAATGACACTGCACTTCATGTAAATTTTAAAGGCAAAAAATGAATGATCAAGTTTATTGAAACAAGCTGAAAAGAAAACTTTACAGAAAACATTCCAATAACCCAACCATTTAGAGGCCAATTTTGACGGCATTTTGAAATTCTTGTATGGATATCATTTTCAAATCCAGAGGAAGGAAGTACCCATGCTATTTTTAATTGGTTATGCAATAATTATGAAACTGTCATTGTAGAGTAATAAAATAAACCAAATGAGTAGTTACAACAAACACGATACAGTTTTATGAATTAAGGAAAGAACACTAGTTACAACAAACCGCATGTTTTGTGTGTGTGTGTGTTCATTCAGAAGCAATTTATTATCCAGAGGAAGGAAGTACCCATGCTATTTTTAATTGGTTATGCAATAATTATGAAACTGTCATTGTAGAGTAATAAAATAAACCAAATGAGTAGTTACAACAAACATGATACAGTTTTATGAATTAAGGAAAGAACACTAGTTACAACAAACCGCATGTTTTGTGTGTGTGTGTGTGTGTTCATTCAGAAGCAAATTATGTGGATTGAGTGCTAATGCAATTAATAAAATGATTCTAAGAAACTTAAGATAATGGAAATGATCTTAGTAACGGTTCACTTCATTTAAAGGTCTAGTTATGTCAAATGCTACGTAGTTTATCTCAATTGTCAGAGAAAATAAATAAATATAAATAAAAAATATCAAAAAAAAAAAAAAAACATATATATATATATATATATATATATATATACACACAGATATATAGGCGCTTCCGTAGCCGGGTGGGAAGGAGCAGCAGAGTGTTCCACATGCTTCTTGATTAGACCAGGGTTCGAGCCCGTCGCCACCAAATACGGAGGATGCGGAAAGGTCAGGGAATGACCACCGCATATCCCAGAGCAATATGGCCTTAGTTGCTAATGCTCAAAAAAAAAAAAAAAAAAACAACAACAGATATATATATATATATATTATAATATATGCTTTTCTTGTAACTAGTATGCTTTCCTAATTCATTTAATTTCTTTAACTCGCAAAATTGTACAGTGTTTGTTGTAACTAGCCCTCATTCAGCTTATTTTTGTTGACAATGACAATTTCATAATTATTGAATTGATTGAAAATAGTGCAGCATATCTACACAACTTATTTTTCTTCATAATTCACACAATTTCTTTAATTTTAAAAACAGTGCAGCATTATATCACCAGTTCTTACCATCACCTTATTTGTGATTGTAAGATATATGAAGATCTGGAAAGGAAGATGCTTGATATAATGGGTGTAGAAGAGTTTAGACCAAGTAAGGTCTAAACCTTTTTGCTTCAATTGGTAATTATATTTGCTTCAAGTAATTTGTGAGAAATATTTTTATAAGAAGGTATATTGCTTCTTAGGCGTCTAAAATTCTGATGGAGCTGATATTCAGGTAACACTTGAGTCAAGTGGAAAAAATTTTGACAAAGTATAATAATTCTGCGACAACCAAATCCTCTGCTTTCAACTTTGTGATGGTGGGAATGTTAGAAACTGTGGGTAAAATTCCAGTGCAAGTCCTGAAATATGGCACCTAGTATACTGGAGGTTAGCACACAGGTGTAAGCCAACATAAGCAGGAATTGAGGTGTGGCTGCCACACAGAGGAATGCCATCCCTCTGCATCACCAGACAATACTAGGTGGTAGATGAATCTCATCAACCAGTGCAATACCTCCACTTTGCCTAAAGGAAAACTGAAGTAGGGTCGAAGTCTAGTGTCCTCACCACACCGAGGAATACTACCCCTCTGTGTTACCAAGGAAATTAGGAGGTAGACGAGTCTCATTAACTGATGCAATACCAGCACTTTGCTTATTGGAGGCTTGAAATGGTGAAACCCCATGTTTAGTCTCTGGGACTCATGTCTTTTGAGGTTATGATGGGCATTGCGGTCAGATACAAACCTTCTTACATTTCAAGGGTACAACTCTAAAATGTTGTTTGCAGGCTGGCCGCTAGAAGTCCACTGGACCGAACCTATTCATAACTCTCTAGGAAGCGTCTGGATCCACTAGCATATAATTTTTCTAACTTTACTCTACCAGATAGCGACTGGAGGGAGTCTGAGTAGTATGTGGGGGGAACATTATGAAAGCCAAGTTATGTCAAGTTGCTGGGTATATTCTTCCTGTGTGTGTGTGTGAGTTATCCAAAAATTTCATTACTTCAAACAACATGTCCTCCCCACTTTACCTTAATACTGAATACATTATGAATAGTCAAATTAATAGAACAAAACTTATCTGCAAAAAGATCTAAACCTCCCACACACTTCCTTGTTCATTTCACAACTATATGTGGTCTCAGTTCCAATCTCAATGATGTCCATTTCCACTTACAGTCTGCCAAGCCCCACTTACTTTTTCTGGCAGAATACCAATTATCGATTTGTGATTTTTTATGGTTTTTGCAGATTAAGTGAGTGTGAGAACCTGTAAGTTGACCAACCACCTCTTGCAAATATTAACGTGTTGGTTCACCTGGCAGATGACCCACCACAAAATTATGAATTACATGTTTGCTTATAGTTTCATGCTACTTGTTTTTACTACTCCATTAGTTCAATAAACACCTAAAATACATAGTTTCAAATTTTATGCTATGAAACATACCACATTTGAAAGAAATTTTGAAAATGGAAGTGAATAATAGTATGTAATATATATTTAAGTTAAAGTTAATTTTTTTTTACTTTAATTTAAAAACCCTAAATTTAGAATTGTTTTTAAGTTAAATTACTCTGAAAAAATAAGCTAGCACAACCTCTTATAAACTTGTTAATTTCCAACATTTGTATTAATAGTAACAACTATCATCTATAAATTTATGAAAGGGCACCATTCATACACACTGAGTGATCACTGAATTATGACCACCAACTTAATACTTCGTAGGTCCTCCCCTTTTGCCCTCAGTACAGCAGCTATCCAACGTGGCATTGATTCAACAAGATGTCAGAAGCATTTGGGAGGTATGACCAACCAAGATGTGCGTAATGCGCACAGCAATGCAGGTATGGAGGTGATTGGTGAATCCAGACGCCTGATATATGGGCATCTGGATTTATATGGGATTGATATCAGGGGAGTTCGGAGGCCAATCGATATGCTGGAAGTCAGAACTGTGTTCCTCAAACTATTCCTGCACAAGTGCCTGATGACTCGGTGCATTGTCATCTTGGAAGACACCATCGCCGTTCAGGAAAAGGTGTAATATAGTGGGGTGTACAAAGTTAGCAAGCAGTTGACGATAGTGGAGACCACTGATATGTTGTCACATGCACCAGGGGGTCCAAGTTTCTGCCAGTGAAACATGCCCCACACCATACAACCGCCTCCACCGGCCTGCACTTTTGATACCATGCATTACAGATCAAGAGCCTCATGTTATTGATGCCAAATCCACACACGACCATCCACGGTGTGGAGTAAATAATGTGACTCATTCGACCAGCACACCTTCTTCCAGTCTTCTAACATCAAACTTGCATGCTCTTTGCACCAGGCGAGTCTTTTACGCCGATGAACCTTGGTGGATGCCGTAGGGGTAGTCTGCTGGTATAGCCAATACGTGTGAGAGCATGCGATGCATGGACATGCCAGACATTGTTCCGAGTTGGCCCATGTTGTACTGGGTAGTCAACTCCTCAAAAGTGCTGTGCCTGTTTGCCTTTACAAGTCGTCGAACCCTGTGCTCACCTCTAATATAAACCTTTCACTGACCTTTGCAGTTTGCGTCAGGTCGTTGTTTGACCATTTTGATGCTAGTCCTTGTACACTTTAACTACGGCAGCTCTCGAACACCCCACCAATTCAGCCGTTTGGGAAATCGAGGCACCAGCTCATCAAGCATACACAATCTGTCCTCCATCAAAGTTAAATAAATCCTTCCTTTTAACCATCACGCTCTGAATTTTACTACCTACTGAACCACTGACACCTTATCTGTGTATCTGTGCTACATGGGTAGACTAACTGCGCATTCTCATACTTCACATGGTCAACGGGTCGCATTCAGTTTTCATAATAGTGGTCATAATTCAGTGATCACTCAGTCTATAAATTTTTAATTTTTTAAAAGTATTTGATTTTTTTTATGTAAACCCCAAACACGAGAGCTATTAGAACCTATAGTACTTAGTACCGTGCTTGGGTTGGAGATTGAGAAGATGAAAGAAGATATTTGTTGATATTGGACTTGAAATTCTGTAGACTGTAATTTTCAGGAAATATGTATGAAGGAAGGTTATTCCAGAAAACAGCAGTTGAATGAATAAATGAGGAAGATGAAAAGTTGGTTCTGTGAGTTTGAAGTTGGACAGTAAATGGATGTTGGATGGTGGCGGCACGTGTTCGGACTGTTTTGAAAGAGAGAGCGGGAATTATAGAAGACAATTCAGAAGAACAGTGCCCATGGAAGTATCTGTAGAAGAGGCATGCAGCAGAAACAGTACGTCTATGAGACAGTGAGTGGAGAGACTCTGTTAGAAATGAATCATTAATTAACCTAACTGCCCTCTTCTGAATGGAATCAAGAAGCCTGAGAGAGGTTTTGGGGCACCACCCCAGATGTGGGAACAATATTCCATGGCTGGGCGGATTTGCGATTTATACAGAGTGAGCAGCTGTTTGGAAGAAAAGTAACGCTGAGAGCGAAAGAGAAAACCAAGTTTTTTAGATGCAGAGGAAGCAATATTTGTAATGTGCTTGTGCCAAAAGAGAGATTAGAAGTCAGGGTAATCCCCAAAGGAGATATATCATTTTGCCTAGAAATCGGAGTGTCACTAAAGATAAGCATAGGAGCAGAAGAATCCTTTTTGCGAGATATAAGACAAGACTGAGTTTTAGAAGGGTTGAAATCAACTAAGTTGTCTTTGCCCCACTGGAGAATTACCAGAAGATCGGCATTTAAGGAATTGGTAGCAGATTTTCGAGAAGTTTGAGCTGATTGAACAGGGGGCAAGGTTTCTCAAAATGGAAAGTGGAATGTAATGTGCTATCATCGGCAAAACTATAGATAGGATTTCCACTCAATGGAAGAAGGTCATTAATATACAAGACGAAAAGAGTGGGCGAAAGAACTGAACCTTGGGGTACACTGGCATTAGTGTAGAAGTTAGAAGACAGAGAGCCATCTACCATCATCTTCAGTGAGCGATCAGAGAGAAAACTGGATAACCAACTACTAAAAGCAGTTGGCAAACCATAAGATGGAATATCCTGAAAGAGGCCTCTGAGGTCGGGAAAACTCATGTCTAAGAATATATAAATTCATACACCGACCATTGAATAAAATTTAAAATTTAATATGACTACAATCTTTACACAAAAATATTTACAATAAACTATTACGGAATGCTAAAAACTGTAATAAAAGATCATTTACAATAAAATTTGCTAAAATATAAAACATTAAAAGCGCTAAAAACCTGAAGCTTTCGGGAGCATCAGCTCCCTTCTTCAACAGTGATATGACTTCCAGCAACATCTCCTTAAGTAGCAGGCTCACGATTGAACCACGTGGTATTTCTCCACGTGGTTCAATCAGCACATGGTCAGAACTGGAAGCGGAAATGTCTCGGGAACGTGGCAAAGAAAATCGTTCATCCGACCTTAATATAATTGTTTCGAAGATAGGATTAATACGTATACCTCTATCTCTATTCATTGTATTCCTACTGGATGAACTAATCCGTAAACCCTCGAGCCATTTACGCTCCCAGTATCCATGTGCACGATCCAAAATAATAGCGTCCTCCGGGGAGATTTGATGCTGCTTCTCCCAAAAATGTTCGGCCACAGCAGCAGACTTGTAGTAGAGAGTTTGTGAATTTTGTGGGGAATTTGACTATAAATGATGATGAGAGCATGATCTCTTTTGACGTTATATCTTTATTTACATGTATTCCTATTAGTCATGCAGTATATTGTGTAAAAATGGCATTGACCAGGGATGCCTCCCTTGGTAACAGATCACTTCTCGGTGTGGAAGACATTTGCACCGGGGTAGAATTATGTCTAGCTAGTACTACCATGTTGTTTCAAGGAACTATGTATAAGCAGGTTCGCGGTACTGCCATGGGTTCACCCATTAGTGCCACCGTGGCCAATCTGGCCATGGAGGAGTTGGAAAGTAGGGTTTTTAGTGGGTGTTCTTTCCTATTAGGAATTGGAGAAGATATGTTGATGATACCTTTGCCCTGGTCCAGAAGGGGAGGGAGGATGATGCCTTTTGCTGGCTTAATAGCTTCTCCCAATTTATACAATTTACCCAATTTATTTATACAATAATTGATCTCCAGGGTGGGTTTTAGACTTAAGACGTCAGTTTTTAAAAAACCCATGTGTAGAGGTCAATACACCCATTTCAATTCAGCACAAGCTGGACAATATAAGAATAGTGTTGCAAAAGCTTTATTTGACAGAGTAAGATCACACTGTACCACTTCTGAGGATAAAGAAAAAGAAATTAATCGTGTCACGGCAGAACTTAGAAAGTGCGGATACCCCCAGAGGATCCTGGATAGATATAGTAGAGGAGTGTCCGAACGTAGGGAGTCGTTCGTTCCGGTAGCCACCGCATACATCCCCTACTATCCGGGCCTTATTGAACATCTAGCAAGAATTTTACGGGGTTATGGGACACGCTGTGCACAGCTTCCTGGGCGGAGGTTGTGCACAGCTGTGTCTCAGGTCAAAGACCGCGTACCAAAAGATCTTAGTAGTGGAGTGGTTTATAGAATAGAATACCCGGATTGTGGGGAGTGTTATGTGGGGGAAACAAAACGACGGCTCAGGGATTGTCTGGGGGAACATTTAAATGCCATAAGAACCGCTGAATACAACAAGTCTGCTGTGGCCAAACATTTTTGGGAGAAGCAGCATCAAATCTCCCTGGAGGATGCTATTATTTTGGATCGTGCACATGGATACTGGGAGCGTAAATGGCTCGAGGGTTTACGGATTAGTTCATCCAGTAGGAATACAATGAATAGAGATAGAGGTATACGTATTAATCCTATCTTCGAAACAATTATATTAAGGTCGGATGAACGATTTTCTTTGCCACGTTCCCGAGACATTTCCGCTTCCAGTTCCATGTGCCGATTGAACCACGTGGAGAAATACCACGTGTGGAGGTACCGTGAGCCTGCTACTTAAGGAGATGTTGCTGGAAGTCATATCACTGTTGAAGAAGGGAGCTGATGCTCCCGAAAGCTTCAGGTTTTTAGCGCTTTTAATGTTTTATATTTTAGCAAATTTTATTGTAAATGATCTTTTATTACAGTTTTTAGCATTCCGTAATAGTTTATTGTAAATATTTTTGTGTAAAGATTGTAGTCATATTAAATTTTAAATTTTATTCAATGGTCGGTGTATGAATTTATATATTCTTAGACATAAGATGGAAGCTTGTTTAGAAGACCTTTAGGCCAAACATGATCGAAAGCCTTTGAGATATCAAGAGCAACTACTTGTGTTTCACTGAACCTTTACATTGAATTATTCCATAAATGGGTAACATAAGCCAGAATATCACCATTGGATCGACATTGACGGAATCCATACTGGCGATCGTTGATCAGATGGAAGGTTTCTAGGTAGTTTAAGAGTTGGCGGTTAATTGATTTCTCCATTACTTTACAAAGAGTAGAAGTAATTGCAATGGGACGATAATTGGATGGGAGGGATTTGTCACCCTTTTTAGGAACTGGCTGGATATGAGCAAATTTCCAAGCAGAAGGAAAAACACCTTTGGAATAAGAAAGTGAAAAAAGGCGGCAAAGAATAGGAGTAGGTTCAGGAGCACAGGTTTTGAGAACAAGTGGAGATATACCATCGGGACCTGGAGCTTTCTTAGCATCAAGATTCGTCAAAATCCTTCTGACATCCTTTTGACAGAAGACCATAGGAGGCATTGAATGGAGTGTGTTGGGAATGGTGGGAGGTGTTTTACCAAGATCATTAATACATGAGTTGGAAGTAAAATGGGATGATAGCAGGTCAGCTTTATCCTTGGCTGAAGTGACAACAGAACCATCTGGTTTGGACAGAGGTGGGAGCAGAGATGGGCAAAAGTTGTGGCCAATAGCTTTGGCAAGAGACCAGAATGCTCAGCTACCAAGGGCAAGAAGCAAGTTTTCTACTCTTAGCCTGTTCAAACTCTAGTTTGGACTGATTAATAACTGCTTTACACTCGTTGCGAGCTTTGGTGTAGGCAGAAAATGAAACTGGAGTATTAGAAACAAGCCAATTACGATATGCAACATTATTAACATTCTTTTCTTGAACAGCCTTAGTACATTTATTGGAAAATCAAGGTTTATTTAAAGGACGAGATTTTAAAGTGGAGTGTGGGATAAAGGATTCCATTCCTGCAAGAATAATTTCACTCACATGATCTGAGCAAAAGATGACATCAGAAGTTTTGAAACAGTAATCCGACCAAGGAAAAGAAATCTCACAGGTCATCCCATTTTGCATTCTTGTAAGGCCAAACAACACGAGGTTGGGAATAGCCATGAGATAAAGGTTCCATTGGAGAAGAGACAATCACCAAGTTGTGATCTGAAGTGCCTAAAGGACCTCTCACATCAACTGTGTACTTAGAAGGGTTGTTTGTGAGAAAAAGATCAAGCGTATTGGCTGTATGATTAGGATTGTCCGGTATTCTTGTAGGTAAATGAACAATCTGTGCAAGGTCATTAGTAATTGCAAAAGCCTCAGCATCTCAACCAGCTGGGTCAGTGTACAAGTACACAAAAAAAGCAAAAATATATGCACACGTTTAAAATTTCAAGAGCTTAACAATGTTTTAAACTGGAAAAATGGAAGAGTTTAATAGATTTATGTTTATATTTTATGTACAAAATGTTTTTTTTTTAATTTTCATCGGCATTAATATTTGCTTTTTTTTTTAAATAAAAGGTGTTAAACTTTTTTAAATAATTTTATTTTTTAATAAAAAAGGTTGCATAAAATGCATATTGCATTTCATTAAGAAAAGATGAAATATTGGTAATCTCAAAGCAGAATGCAAAAATGTCAAATTGTTTTCCAGAAGTTAAAAGGAAAGTCTGGTCGCCTATCAGGGGGCCGCCACTGTTTTTGCTACATTTTAAGTACCATGACTGGGTTAACTGAGAAGATATAAGGGACTATAATATTGGATCATCTATAACTTACCACATGAAAGCACAGAGACAAACTTAAAATTTTATGTAGAACACAATTGGAAAATTGCATTTTGATTTTTATCCCCTAATATTATATACATATATCATACACATATCAAGATTAAATATATGCTAAAATATAACCACCTCATGCATGTTTCACTTATTTAAGGCAAATTTATTTTTATTATATGCATTCAAATATTTATGTTATATTACAATTTAAAATAGGTAAGCCCCGTGCATACCAAATTACCAGAATTAACTGTAATATGTTAACTAAACTTTGTATACAGCAAATGAAAGATTCTTACTATCACTGCTTATCTGCACTAAGTTGTAATTATACAAACTTACTTTATAATCCACATGTTCACAAAATTCAGCAGAAAATTACATTCATTTGGTGCCTTTCACAAGGTGTTTCTGATGATTTGAATCTTTATGGAATTTATTTACAGAAGTTATATCGATATTTGCATTTTGCTGCCTTTCTTTGCTTTATTGATATCCTAGCAAAAATATTTTAAAACACACTGAATCAGTAATATGTAATCAATAGCAAACTCATTTATAAAAAATGAAGCCACTGCCATAAATATTTCAAATTCTTTTCATAAAATCCTTATCAAATTTGAAGAATGAGAAATCTTGTTTAATCTTGATTCAAAGTGGTAATTATTCTGAAATGGCAATTGAAGTTTAACATTGAAAAGCAAGGCCTATGGGTAGCAGTAATCCCAGATTAACATATTATGTGCACTACACTCAAGGTAGTAGAAAATGAAGACCTAGAGTAATTGTGCAGTGAGATATAAAATTCTCCAACCAGTACAGACAGGCTGCCAGGACAGCTCATGGGGTTTTGTCAATGATATACAGGAACGTTGCTAGCAGGGATAAAGATGTGATTATTCAATAGTAAAAGACAATGGCTGCTAGACAACATCTTGAGTGGTGCAGAGAATGGCAACAAGACTGGCGAAGGGAACAAAAGGGTGCTCTTATCAAGAAAGGTTTCAGTTCTGCAAATTGCAACATCTGGAGAGTGGGCACCTAGAAGATGATCTGATTAATGTGTTTAAGGCTTTGAATGGTCGAGCAAGCTCAATGCTGATGGCATTCTTTCTCTTGCTCAGACTATTACATATGAGTGGGCATAAATTCAAATTGAGGAAGGATATTCACAGGGTAGATGTGTGAAAGTATTCCTTCAGCCAGCAGGTAGTTGACTGTCGGAACAAACTTCCATCTGTTGTGGAAGTTTTTTTGTTTTGCTGATGCTGTTTTTAATGTAACGGAGGAGGAGGGATACAAATAGGTATAATCTAAAAATTACCTTGAAACAGGTTTAAAAGGCTGTCATGCAACTAACTAAATGGGATTTAGTTTTTGCTTTAAACTTTTACCATGTAATAGCGTTCTAGTATGCAGTACAGCAAAGATTCTTATTAGAGTTTTGCATTAATTTCGGAAATTTTCCTTTTAAATAGTTAAAATCATTGCTTTCTCTTTGTGCAATGCTTTTCCAAAATTTCTGATAGCCCAGCTTTATATGTAATGAAGGAAAGAAGTACCAACCAAGGATCCACCAATAGTACACATCTGATATTGCTTTTTAAAGAGGGTGGGGGATCCTTGTGCTAACCAACCCTTGACAGCACAGCACTCAACTATCCCATAAGTAGAGGAAATGGCAATATTTGCTAAATCTACACTGCAATTCAAGAATGATGTTCTTAAGACTATCATGTAAGTTACAGTCATGTATTCCTTTGATTATTCATTCAATATTCAGGACATACATTAGGAATCTTTTATTTGCAGGTTTTATTATTATTATTAGCAATATGGTACAAGGAAGCCTGAGGCTTATGCTGCACCAGCCAAAAAAAAAAAATTCCCGAGTTATCCCCTGTGTGTGTATGTGTGTGTGAGAGAGAGAGAGAGAGAGAGAGAGAGAGAGAGAGAGAGAGAGAGAGAGAGAGAGAGAGAAAGGCATCACCAAAAAAGAGAATGATGATATCCAGCTCAGAACCCTGGGTTTGCCAAGCCCATACTCACCAGATGTGAGCCCCCGGGGTTAAGAGTATGATTCTGTTATGTAATAAAACAGCCTTTAAAGTTTTTTGGATGAATCAATAAAGTTGTCAAAGATCAGCTTTTGTTTTCAAATCCCAATTCTTCCATCAGCCCAGTTACATCCAGGTACACACATAAAATGTCAATTTTCTTTTTGTTTCACTTTCTAAATACAAAATTTTTTGTACCATCAGCTAGAAAATGCCATTCTTACAGTCTTTATTCTGTTCATCTGGAACCAGTTTCACTACAAAGCAGCATTTGGATATTGTATTTTATTTATGCTGCTCATCAAAAAACTTGAAATCTTTTGAAGATAGAAATGGCAGTCTTCATTATGACAGGTTGGTGCATTCCATGCCATGGAAACAATACACTCTTCTATCCTTTCATTCATTTATTGTTACATTGCACAATGTATGGTGCGCCCAACTTTGATCTTAAACTCCCATGTGGCATCCAAAGTAAGGATAATAAGCAACTTGAACCACTTTTGCTATATGACTAATGTAGTCATTGGTAGAAATTGTCCACACACAAAAAAACTTGACCAATGCATTCACAGCAATCATAGTGTCATTTCACCATACCGTTCTTCAGTTTAAACAAAGAAAAATAAAGATAAAACATGCAATTGGCCTCAAATGTGTACAGTGGTGATTGAAACGCACAAATCTGTTATAACAAGTTCTCATAACAGATGACATAATTATAAGTCATCCCCTCTACTCCTCTTATTCAATTTCATTCAAAAGTGATGCTTCTGAAAATCAGTTTCTCCCCCACCCAAAAAAAAAAAAGCTATGATGTGCTACAAGATTTACATGTCCAGGTTCAGAATTAATTCAGTTGGTTTTCCTTTTACTTTACTTTGTTGACATGTATTATCATTCCTGAAAATTCTCAATATCCATTTCTTTTTTCATATTTCCCTTGGAAATGTCAAGGTTGATTCTTATATCTATTTTGGTTTTGCAGGGGTGGTCACAGAAATTACAACAGAAAGGCTCTCTGTGGTTAGGAATCATGGTGAATATGTTGTTGTTATTTGGTTTTTAGGAGCATTAGCAACTAAGGCCATATTGCTCCGGGATATGCGGTGGTCATTCCCTGACCTTTCCGCATCCTCCGTATTTGGTGGTGACGGGCTCGAATCCCGGTCTAATCAAGAAGCGTGTGCTACGCACTGCTGCTCCTTCCCACCTGGCTACGGAGGTGCCCATGGTGAATGTGATCAACAACTTGGACATTGTACTGGCCTATAACTATAGTAAAAATTATGATCTAATCTTTAAGGAATCAATGTTATTCTTTCTTGTTTTTTTTTCTTCAGAAGATGCACACTGAAGAAGGAACAGCACAGATTCCCAAAAGCTTCATAATTCAAATCTTTTCTATAATCATGGGATGCTACATCTGTGTTGTTAATTTAATTTAGCATTTTTTGAGTTTTATATAGATCAGAGTTTTTGATATGCCTTTATTAATTGATCCCCTAGTTTTTAAAATATGTTATTCTGTTGATGATGTGTGTTATTACACAAGTAGGAGCAAGGTGAAATGATAAAATGGCAAACACTCTGTATTTGGTAAATAAAATATATACTGCAAATAAATATTATGATGCAAGTAACAGTTAACTCATTGCTACACTGATTTGAAAAAAAAAAAGCAACAGCTTTTTATTGGCCGGAGGCCAAGTGTTGAAGAGATCTCTGAAGCAAAGGTGCTTCACAAGTACCGATATCATTCTTGACGGTATTCTAATTTGGTTTAGTACTGGAAGCAGTGATCTGAGGAATGTTATTGTTTGGGGGCTCATTGGAACTACTGGAGTTTTTCATGGTTTTCTATGGGAGTGCTTTCTTTTCATGATGTGATAAATAAAGTAAGATAATCAGTCTGATTTTGATGTTGCCTCTGGTCCAGTTCTTAAAGGGTGGGGGAAAAAATGGTTGAAGGTGATACACTTTTTTGAATTGTGGATGCACATGATGTGCATCCACAATTTCTGGGTTTTTGTAACCAAAACTGTCTTCCAAGATACTGTATTCGGCTTGTCCCATATGTGTTATTTATACCGTGTTGTATTTGGAAGTTATCTTGTAAATAGTGCCTTTGATTTGGCAAATGCCCAACACAAAAATAGAGCACTCTCATGATGAAGGTGCATGGGCAGTTGGGTGGGTGAAGAATTCAAGAGCTGCTTAAGTTCATGGATTTCTGTATGGTTCTAGTATTATATTTCTTGGCTATTCTTGCTTAGGGAAGAGCAGCTGTTGTCGCTTCAAGGATACTGGAGTGGGAGGGGAATCTAGAAGTTCATGGGTTTGTTGATAATTCTCTCTGAACTATTTTAGATATTTTTTTGTTGGAAAAAGTTGTTCTGATATGGTTAGTTTTTCAGGCAGTCCCAATCATTTCAAGCATGGAGAGCCAACAAGGTGTGGCTCCTAACATTAGTATCAACCACACGTGCAAGAAAGCTATGATTTTTCACCAAGCAAGAATATTCTTGCCCTTAATTCTTTCTATAGCATGCTGATATAAATAACAATTGTCTATTTGCTTTAATTTCATTTCCTGCTCAAATCAGGACAGACTGAAACCTGCCATGGCAAGACACTTGCACTGCTTGCCTGTTTTCCATCTGTATATAGAGGTTCTTGTTATAATCCCTCCCCACCCTCATATTCCTTTTGCTTCATAATACCTCAAACTACAGACTCAATGATGCATTAGTTCCAAATCTGGGACCACTTTATATATATAACCCCAAACATGCTCTTATTATGACAGTCTACTTTTGACAAGTAGCATGAACAGTGTCAGATTAAGGCATGGGCTAGTAGGGCATTTGCCCAGGCACCATTCTTTAAGGGGTGCCAAAATCAGAATAACAATGAGGCAAGAAATATATAGGGTGTTTCAAAAGTGATGGTCAATAATTTAAAGATGAACTGTACAGACTATAATATGTTAAAAAAAGCCTAGTAAACATGGGTCCTTAAGTGAATCATTTTCAAGATATTGCACATTTCTAGTTGGGATCCACCATTGACAAGGTGAACTGTACAGAGTTGGGATCCACCACTGACTTGTTTGTTTATGTTAGGTTATACTCATCTCCCTTTCCCCTCTCTCAATGCTCTAAGACGTAACAGGCATACCAGTGCTTGTCAAAGGATAGTCAACATGGAAAGAGGTTACAGCAATGAAGAGTATGCAGACGTGCACTTCGTATACGGTAAAGACAACGGCAGTGCGCTGAGGTGCACACGTTTATACCAAGAAGCATTTCCCCGCAGAAGACAGCCCAACAGGTGCACATTCATCAGTGTACATCAACGCCTTAGAGAACATGGGTGCTTCACACATGGAGTACGAGCCAGTAGGCCCAGAAGCATAACACCTGATGTTGAGGAAAGGGTGTTAGAAAGAACAGAACAAAATCCAGGAATTTTGACAAGGAGGATTGCTCTGCAAGAGCATGTACTGAGTCATAGCAGTGTGTGGCAAATTTTACATTGCCAATTACTGTACAAGATCTCAGCAATACAGACTACCCTCCCGGAGTGAACTTCTGCCAGTGGATGCAACAACAGTGTGTCCCGAACCCCAATTTTTAAACATTTTCTTCACTGACAAAGCTGGGTTTACTTGTGATGGTATTTTTAATTTTCATAACTGTCACATTTGGTCCGACGAAAATCCTAATGCAATTCATGAGTCATGACATCAGCAACGTTTCTTGTTGAATATCTGGGCAGGACTACTAGGAGACCATCTAATTGGACCACACTTTCTGCCAAACAGGGGAGCTGTACCTTCAGTTCCTGCAGAATGTTCTTACAGACCTCCTTGATGATGATAACGTTCTGCTTCAGCAACACCAGAACATGTGGTTTATGCATGATGGTGCATTGGCACATTTTGCTCAAGTTGTGACTTGGTATCTAACTAGAAGGTATGGTCAACTGTGAATAGGTAGAGGTGAGCCCTAATGTGGCCTCCCAGATCACCAGACTTAAATCCTATGGATTTTTGTATCTGGGGTCATGTAAAAAGCTTGGTGTACACTTCTGACATTAACACAGTTGAGAAATTGCAGCGTTGGGTTGAAGGAGCCGTTCAGCAAATCAGAAATGACCCAGGAATGCCTGAGAGGATTCGCAACTCAATGCAGAGAAGACTACAAAGCTGCAGACGGATGCAAGGACAGCATTTTGAACACCTTTTGTAACATCTGTAAAATCCTGTGGTGTTGAAACCAATAATTAAAAATGTATTATCTTATGTTTAATAAAACCAAACTTAGCAAAGGACAAAGGATTCACAGCTTTTTTGCTAAACTAGTGCTCCCATAGTCAGTGGCAGATCTCAACAGAAAATGTGCATTACCTCAAAAACGGTTCATTTGCAGCCCGATGTTCACTGGGACTTATTTTTTTTTTGCTTATTTTAGTTTGTACTTTTCACTTTAAATTATTGACCATTTTTGAAACGCCCTGTATATATCCTTATTAAAAGGTGCCAAAAAATCCTTCTGCCCAGGGAACAAAAATACATTGGTCTGGCTCTGAGCACGAACACACCCTCTTCAAACATCTTATGTCTATCCTTCCTAAATAGTGTATATGGTATACTAAAATACATAATGTAAATATTTCTGTGTGATATTGGGTTTCTGATAGTCCTATTATGTCAAGTGTTAATTGTGCTAAGAGTTCTTTCTCATGTTATTAGTAATTACTTAAAAATGCTATCAACAGTATCAAGATTAAGTACTTTTACACTGTTCACTAGCTAACACATCCCTCAGAATTATTTATGCTTGTAGCTCTTACTTCAGCTTATAATTTATTTGAATAATTTATAATTTGAATTCAATAAATAAATGTCAGGAAGCAATCCGTTTCTATGTTAGGAGAATATTGAAGGAGAATATTAGGTGAAATAAATCAAAGCTATCCCTACTTTAGGAGGTCCACTGGGTTAGTCAAAAGGGAACACCAAAACCATTTAACATGTAACCTTCCACTAGCCTTCAAAACATTAAGCACCTTTCCAAAATTTATTTTGTTGTTTCAACCTAATGTAGCTCTGAGGGAAACTAGTAACAGCCAGCTGAAACATCAGCTTTTGTTGTTTTTATATTGTAATATTAATTTATTATGTTATTTAATCAGTTATTTTATTTATTAAATACAGTGCAAGTGCCATGTCATCATTTATCATTTTTATTCTTATTATTTGCCTAAAAACAATTTCCCATCCAATTTGTTTATAACTGCAGTACCACCACTTTGCTTATTGGAGGTTAAAGTGGTGAAACCCATGTTTAATCTCTAGAGCAAAGTTTCCGGCATCCCCTCCCCCATACTTCTCCCTCAATCCATGCACGGTACTAAGTACTATAGGTTTTGATACCTTTCATGTTTGGGGATTTCATAAAAAAATAAAAAATAACTTGAAACTGGCAATGCTGTGTTCATTAGCAATTTGTATTACTTAACTCCGCTGACACCCATGGAGTCATTCTGATAGCATTTTCCCCCCTTTAATTCTGTTTTCTAAAACTATTGTCATCTAGCTGTAGTTCAATTAAAAGATTTTCTTACATTCCACAAAAAGATTTTTTTCTTGGTTTCTCTATTAAAATTTGAGACATCTACTACTGAATAGGATTAAAACCTTGCCCCGTGTGCCTCTGAATCTTTTATTGATGTATGAATAGACGGCTTGGTTTGGGTTAGCAGTTATTAATTGCCGAGGTTTCCAATATGTTCATAAAAATCTGGGAGTAAAACAGACAAACGATTGCTTATATTCACTTTTGTTGATATGATTTTCCTATAAGAAAAATATTGCCAGTCCTGCTGTTAGGTCAATAAGATATGTCTTCTTATTGGGAAGGAGAAAGGCCTAGTTCTAGATTTTGACTGACTTAAGTTATTCCTTTCAGTTCGGGAGGTAAAAATTAGTGGTAGTTAAATTTTAGCTAACCAACTGGCTGTGATCTGACTTAGGACCATACTGAGAAAACATCCCATGGGCTCTGATCACATTTTTGAATATAAATAATTTGTGACTTATGGTTTTAGAACTGTTCTACTGTATTTTTTTTTTTTTAAGCATCATTGTTCATCACAAAGATACCAGGGGAAAAAGAAAAAAAAAAAAGAATAGAATCTATATGTTTCTGCTTCAAGCAAGAAGTGATCCTAATTTGATATACAAATTTTACATTAGCTATTAGATGTTCTTTTGTTGGCTTCAGACATATTTCTGGATTTTTGTTACACGTTTTTGGAACAAAAAAGGCAAACAAAGAGGATGTTCACTCAGCTATTATAAAGCTGTGAACTGATTTCCCTTAACTATAATCTCTCTTCCTGCAGGAGAATGAGCTTGAGGTGAATGAAAAAGAAAATTATTTGAAAACAAGTGTCTGATGGAAAGTTTTCATTATACTCATCTTAACATGGGAGTGATAACATAAAAAAAAAAAAGTGTATATGTTCAGTTACTCATCCTCAACAAAACTTAGTCACCAGTGTTTTTTGTTTTTTTTTAAACCCAAGTGGAAGGGGATTGCTATACAGTCCCATTCCACCTGGATGAAATAACTGTTTTATGTCTACAGAAAATTTAGGAAAGTTTAATTCAAACCAGCTATGTCTGACAGCCTTACAACATATTACAATTCAGTTAAAGACTACTTTGCATTTTTTCATTTGTGAATGAGTCTAACTTTAATGAGGAAGTATGCATAAATCATTTGTTTATAACTCTAGGACTTGCCATCTGCTTTTTTTTTTTTTTTTTGTTAGGAGCATTAGCAACTAAGGCCATATTGCTCAGGGGATATGTAGTGGTCATTTCCTGACCTTTCTGCATCCTCCGTATTTGGTGGTCACTGGCTCGAACCCCAGTCTAATCAAGAAGCGTCTGCTACGCACTGCTGCTCCTACCCACGGATGCACCCCTTGCCATCTGCAAGGACTTATCAAAATAGGCACTTCTCTTCAAATTTTCAGGCCATTTCAGTATATGTTTTGATAGTGTGTAACGTTTCTCTCTGAGCCTTTGTTTAGTGTAGCTCCAAACAATAAGGCTGATTTACATTTGACCTTCAGTGGCAGTAAGCTTGGAAAATATTATAATCTAGTTCACTGTTCTTGGTCAAATCATAAAAACATGATATATCCACTGAAAGAAATGCAAGTAATAATAATAATAATAAAAAAAAAAGAAACATAAATCTCTTGACTTGCCAAAACAAATTCCTTTTCAACTTAATATAATTGGCATATATGGAACTGTACACCTTTGTATTCTGAACTTTTAATTTAGCAAGATAAAGGTTACACTATAATATAACATGACATGTTATTGTTCAATAGCTACGGAGGCAACCCGACAGGTTGCCTAGGTGTTAGACGTCTGTGATTTAGCTCCGGCTTTATGGTAATTTTTAAGTGTTTTTAAATGGTATATTTGTAAAATGTGTGCACCGCTATGTTCCTTAAATAATTAGCTACAGCCTGGATGGATTTTATGAAATCTTCATAAAGATAAGTACTATTTATTTACATATATGTTTTGATAGTGTGTAACGTTTCTCTCTGAGCCTTTGTTTAGCGTAGCTCCAAACAATAACGCTGATTTACATTTGACCTGGAGTGCTTTCTTTGTCATACAACTGATTTGTGACCTTGGCACTGTTCTTATTTGGGTAAAGTCATGCAGCCCTCTAGCAATTTAGTAGTTAGTCACACCCACGTCCCAACTGTCGTTTTGTCACTTCTGATGTACCTCTACACTATGAGTTTTGTCTTGCTTCTCAAGCTGAATATCTTCAATTGAGCTCCTGAGAAGCACAAGTGATCAACAGGGATATCCCAAAACACTGCAAACTTTTCAGATTGATGCCTAATAGTGCTACAGACTTGTGACGGATGTCATTCCTCAGCTTTTGACCTGCTTTATCTAGTGGAATATCTAACATCTCCATAATCCGACCAAACTCGATTATCCACATCCAGCATGAGTGACGCAGAATTTGAGGTCACTGCTGTTAACCAAGACAGGCAGGCCATGCCTGCCCCTTCCACACCCGAGATAAAACCAAACCAAAATGAGGTAACAAAAGAGACTGATGACACGAGGCCTTCTGCCTCTAAGAAAAGAAACCAGAAGCCAACTTTTCCCAGATCGGACAGACAGACTAGGAGCACTAGTGAGCCTAAGAATGCTCAGACGATTGCTCTGACACCTACTGATATCCAGGATAAGGAAAATAAACAGCAAGAGGCTAGCCCCGTACTTGATCCCACTCTTCCAGAGCAAATCTTGGCTCTTAGAGCTCAACTAGAAACCCTGATGGCAAAATCGAATAACAGAATTACCACAGGTCTGCGTGGCTGTTATTTGGTTTTTTAGGAGCATTAGCAACTAAGGCCATATTGCTCCGGGAATATGCGGTGGTCATTCCCTTGACCTTTCCGCATCCTCCGTATTTGGTGGTGACGGGCTCGAACCCCGGTCTAATCAAGAAGCGTGTGCTAGCACTGCTGCTCCTTCCCACCTGGCTACGGAGGCGCCAGGTCTGCGTGGCAAAATAGTTAATATCTGGACCAAGATGGAAACCACACTGCCCAACTCCCACATCGAGCAGGAAAAGGTAAAGGCAAAATTGGAGGCTATCCTCCTAGATAGGGCAAAACAAATGCCACAGCGTGCCCTATCCTATGCCGACACACTGAGAAAGCCGGCTGACAAGCTGCCAGTCCCTGCCAAACAAACCGCACCAAAGAAAAGACCACTAATCCAACAACCCAACATAGTGATTGTGAAACCTGCATCTGAAGACTCTCCGAAAACCAGCAAGGGAGTTAAAACAACTGTAGTCACGAAATTGAAGGAAGATTTAAGGACCACCAAGATTAAATCCATTCGAAAAATCCGGACAGTCGGAGTCATTATAGAGACAGAAATGCAAGAGGAAGCTGCTAAAATTCTAGAGAATCCATGGATACAGGCGCTTAGGCTAGTTGCAGAGAAACCCAAGAGAAAGCAACCAGCGATCATCATTTTTGACGTTGGCAAAGATATTACTCCGGAGATATTCAAAGAAGAAATATACCATAGAAATCTCCAGACTAATTTCCCAAACGCGGAAGAAGAGAGCATGATCATGCTAAAATACAAAACAAAATCAAGAAATGGGGGAGCTACTAACTGGGTAGTAGAGCTTTCTCCCCCTGCTTGGCAAAAGATCTCCATGCAAAACAGAGTTTACATAGAATGGGGAAGCCACAGCTTTAAAGAGCATGTAGCAGTCCCCAAATGTTTTAAATGCTGCCGGTATGGACATACCACACACACACGTGCCCAGGCAACATCAACATGTGGGCATTGCGCAGAGAAAAGACATGAGTACAATACATGCACCAACAAATCAGCCAAGCCTGTCTGTGCAAACTGCAAGGCTCAGAATATGAATCATAACCACTCCATATGGAACAGTAAGTGCCCGGTCTACTTAAAACAAAAGAGTATTTACCAAATAAGAACTGACTATGGGTACCCTGCATAAACGTTTTAATACAAGAGAAATCAAGTTTATTCAAATCAATGCACGGAGGGCTCGTGCTGTGGTAGACCAAATTCAGATTAAGGCCGATGAAACTAATACAGATGTAATTCTATTACAAGAGCCATATACAAACAATAAAAAAGTGAGAGGATATCCATTCTCCTACAAAATAATTCAAATGGAAGGAGAGCCACCGTGGGCAGCAATCGCTGTTTGGAATCCCGAGATCACAGTAATGAAGTTCACATCTCTGCTTGACCTGTGCTCAGCTCTTGATCCCCCCCCCCCTTGAGATTTTTATGTCATTTCTCTATATTGCAGACCCGGAGAAGATGTATTGCCAGCCATTAGATACTTGGAAACAGCTCTGGTGCAACTACCGACAGCAAGACTACTAATTAGTGCAGATGTCAATTGCCATTCAAGACTTTGGCATAGCAACACTGAAGACCAACGGGGAACAGGGAATGGACAGCACCTGGAAGAATTTTTGGCTAATTCCACTCTTACAGTCCTCAACCTGCCCCACAATCTTCCTACATTCTCCAACACCCTGTGGGAGACTTCCTTAGATGTAACCCTTGCTATCAGATCAATGGCAGGCTGCCTCCAGAACTGGGTGGTCCAGGAGGTTTGGACCACCTCCGATCACCGGGCCATTACCTTTGAAATGAAGTGCTTCATTGCCTACATTCCGATCCAACAACTGATGACACAGAGATATGCGGGTGATAAGGTAGACTGGGCCCTCTTTCAAAAGACCCTGTGCGATCTTTTCCACCAGTTACCAGCAGATGATCCTAGGATCATCTGCTGGTAACTGGTGGAAGAGATCAGCAGATGATCCTAGGCTAAATGACCCTAACCTACATCAGCAAACTGTCACCAACCTCATTACCAGTGAGTGTAATGAAGAAGAAAAATCTAAACCAGGTGCTGTCCCCTGGTGGTCCGCAGAGTTAGAGAATCTTCAACAGGAGGTGAACCAGAAGAGGAAAATCTTCCAGTGTGCCAGATCTTGGCCTGCCAATAAGGTTGAAGAATTAAGACAACAATATAGAAACATCCGAAATGAGTACACTGCTCTAATTAGAAAAAGAAAACAAAAATCATGGGAAGATCTTGTCACCTCAGTTGGAAATCAAAACCCCTGGGGGGTGGTATATAAGGTTACCACCAACAAACTCCCAAGAGGAGAAGTTATCCCATCAACCATAACACCAACAGGAAGTATGACAAACACCTGGACCAGCTCGATAAATAATATTCTTGATGCAATCTTTTAAGCAGCCAGCAATGGTAACAACCCCCACAGCGGCTCTTGCTAAGCAGAGAAAATGATGACTACAGCACGGAAACAACGGAACCACCATTTAGTCTGGAGGAACTTAACTTAGCAGCAGCAAGAATTAGGACACGTAAGTCACCTGGTCTGGACAAACTCGAGCCAGAAATTGTTAAGAAACTAACTGAATATACCCCAAACCCTATCTTGGACCTCTTTAACCGCTGTCTCCAAGTAGGATATGTCCCAAGTGAATGGAAAGTAGCAAGTGTATGCTTGATCCTAAAAGTCCAAATAAGCAGCCAGATAGACCAGACTCCTACCACCCAATTGCTCTTCTCTCCTGCCTTAGCAAACTTTTTGAACATCTCCTACATCGCAGAATAACAACTCATTATGTCAATGCCAATCTCCAGTCACAAAACCAGTATGGCTTCAGGAAGGGACGGTCAGCTGTGGACGCCCTGGATAATATCATCACAACCGCCAAAAGCTTTACCAAGAAATATTTCCTTGCAATCTCAATTGATTTCGCTGGGGAGTTTGACTCACTCTGGTGGTCAAGCGTCCTGGGTAGACTTCGAGCCACAAACCTGCCCCAAAACCTATATCTTTGCATCCACAACTATCTCTCGAACTGCAGCATAACTGTCAGAACACCATACAACCAGATCACCCGACCAATCAACAGGGGCTGCCCACAGGAGTCCGTGCTGGGGCCCCTCTTCTGGAACATCATCCTAGACAAATTCCACTCTGCCAACCTAGCAAACGTCAATACTCAGGCATATGCAGATGATCTGGTCCTTACCCTGGAAGACGATAACAGAGCACAGCTTGAAGATATAGGAAACAGAGCACTTGCTACCCTACAGAATTGGGCTAATGAGCACAACCTCCAGATATCACCGGACAAAACCTGCTCCATACTTCTTAAAGGAACGCTGGACATCCGGAGACCTCCACAACTAAAAATACAGGGCAGAACTGTCAAGCTTGCCACTGAAATGAAGTATCTAGGCATAATCCTGGACAAGAACCTATCTTTTACCCCTCATCTGACATATCTACGTAAAAAGATCCATAATTACACCTCGCTAGTAAACAGAGTTTTTCGCTGCGACTGGGGATTGAAGAAAACTCTTTCCATATACTACAGAGCCATCTTCGTACCAATAATCACATACACAGCAGGAATCTGGTACACGAAGACCATAACAGCAGTCAATTACAGAAAGCTTGAAACAATACAATGAGCAATGCTACTGACCATCACCAGGGTTGTGTGCACGGTCAGCACCCATGCCATTCAGGTACTGGCTGGTGTGCTACCCCTGGACCTTGAGGTCGTCAGATGCGGGTTGCTATATCACCTCTCTAAGGGCAAAGCATTATCAATCATGGATTACACAACAGACCCAGCTAAAGTAGAGAAAAAAACGCCTAGCCCACTACCTACAACAAACCTGGCAATCCAGGTGGACCAACTCCTCTAAAGGAGATATTGCGAGAAAGTTCATTCCCAACACTAGTAGGGTTTATCCGGAAATGCCGAAATGGTTCTCCCTCGGCCACATTCTTCTTAACTGGCCATGGGCCCATCAAAGGGAAATTACAAGCACTAGGCATTATTGATGACCCCCCCCTATGCCACTGTGGTTGCTCGGAAAGCTGGAGCCACTTAATGTATGACTGCAAGCTCTATGAGGACTTAAGATGTACTCTCTTCACCAAAATCCACTATCTTCCAAAAGACCGCGAACAGCACGTCCTTGAAAATGCCAAAGACTACACTGCCTTCACGCACTTTGCTCAAGAATTGTTCACCTGACATAGGGCACTTCCACGGACACAAACTTAAAAACTGTACAGTACCACTCACAACTCACGATGCAGCTTTGAATCACTGACTGGAGCCTTGATTGAGAGAGAAGTTCCATAAACATACAGCAGAAGATAAGGAAACTGACACACTCAAACCCCATCAAGTGCCATCTGACGATTCGAACTAGGTGCCTAACCTAGTTCCCTATAAATCCCCTTTCCTGGGCGGGGAGAAATCCGGGTTTCTGTCCCCTACCCTCCTCTGCCTCCCCTTCTCCTGGTGGGCCCTAGGCCTGCCCCACTGACTTTTTTTGGGGTCGCCTTCTCTATCATCCCCATACCTCTTTCTGTCTTTTTCCCCCCAGTCTTCAGCCTCCCCTCCCCACTCTGCCTAAACTGTCAGCATACACCCCACACAATGTCAAAATTCAACAACATCCAAAATTAAACTGCATTAATATAAAACCCTTCCAGCCTTACTTTTTCAGTGTTTTTTGCCACCCCCCCCCCCTTTTTTTATTTATTATTTAGTTTTAGGTCCTAGCCCAGTGGTTTTCAACCTTTTTTTTTAATAACGGCACTCTAAGCCGTAAACTAAATTACCCTAAGTAATTTAGTTTATGGCACCCCTACCATACTGTACACCGTTTTATAATGAAATAAACATATAAATTTTAAAAAATAATAAGTTTAAGTTACTTAAAACCCAAATTACGTAGCACCCCTGGAATGTTGTTGCAACACCCTAAGGTGCCACGCCACTCTGGTTGAAAACCACTGTCCTAGCCACTGAAATCTCAGGAAATTAGGTGGCAGAACCTGGCAGAGTGAAAATTTAAAATTACTGGGTACCTGGTCTGCCTCTAGGAGGCATAGTGTGGATAACATTGGGCCCCAGCAGCTAAATGGCCAGAAGAACAATGATACACAACACTACACTTACAAAATATATAAACTTTTATATCTCTGGCCTTTACAGTGAACTGTTACACCTACAACGAAAGCAACACAGAGATGGGGGAAATCCCTGGTGCCGTTAGACACGAACATACTATATGTTCAATAGCTATATTTAACATGAAGAATTCAGTAAAGAAGATATTTATGCCACTAAATGGTTATATCTGATGTTCAGTAAAAAAAAAAAAAAAAAGAAAGCAATTATTTCATTTAGAAAATGAAGGTTTTGTTAATAAACAGTCATACAAATACTATTCAGAAGATATTATATTTGTGTTTCATCACTAACTGATTATATTGCCACCGTTTCAAATATTATTTTAAGATCTTTGTCTTAAATCTTATTCTTTGAAAATATTGAGCTATTAACTGCAACAACAGTAAAGAAATCTAGGGTCACTGCTTCACTATTACTTTGGGACAAAGGTTTCTATATACTGTAGGTTAAGTTGTATACATGCATATACTGTATGTATTGCACAATAAAGCTCTTTCTCTATATATATTCGTGTTATAGAATTGGGCCTCACAGGGACCAACAGAACAGAACAGTTGTTACAACATAGTTAAATATGGCGAACATATGCTGAAAATTTGGTACTGATCCAAGTTTTCTTATTTAAACAATACCTGTAGCATCTGAAGTATAATTTCATTTACACAGATTACTTTGAAGAAAGGAGAGATGCTATGAAATCAGAGTTGGGTCTAACAGAACATAACCAAAAATTTGGTGTGTCTGATACCAAATTTTGTTTTGAATATCCAAACATCTGAAACAGAAACAAAAATTCATTTGTATGTGTGTTAGGAAACTCGATCCCCCCCCCCCCTACTTGTCTGATTTTAACTAAATCTGGGATGGCTTGATTATAAAATTTTCATGAAAATCCATCCAGGATTACAGTTATTACGACATCGTTAAATATGGTGAATACATTAATCTTTTTTGCAATTGCATACATGCCAAAAATTATACTGTCTTCAACTTTCCCGATATAATTGGATGAAAAAAACTGGTAAATTACTAATCTCTTCTCTTTCTTAAAAAAAAAAAAAATGCATGATTTATTTGCAAATTTTAATCTGAGATGCCAAGGCTTGCAACTTTTCCTAAGGTGAATAGATGAGAAGTTTTTCTTAAGGCTCTATAACCAAATGAGCAAGTAAAATCACTACATTTTCAATTTCAACAATATTATTCAATCATTTGGTGAAGAAGCTCATGCTCATAAAAATGCATTTCATTTATTGCCATTACTTATTAAAAATATATTGTTGTCAAAGCCACAGTATATCATAAATACGTATATTCTTTCTATGTGTACACAATTATCCAAAATTTTCATTAAAATTTCTGCCAAACCACACTTTTTCTGACAGAGACTCGATTATCGATTACTACAACCATTACTCATTTCAGTTACCATACTATTCACTCTACAATTCCTTTTACTTCACAGGTGGTACTTGTGAAGATGCCCACTCTGATATTCCTTGTCAGAGAATTTCTAAATTGGAATCTGCTCTGGCTTAAAATCTCTATCCCATTCTGTCAAATTCATCTGTTGCCGACTATCATTCACACAACTCCACTAATCACACAGAATTTTGGCTTCCTTTCTTTGAAACTTGACTTTCTCCAGTCTAAGTGCAGATATATAGTGAGGTAATTTTTCTTGGTGATTTTAATGTTCACAACTCCAGTCTGTTTGAGATGCCAAGGCTTTTGTAATTACTAATGACCTCCCACAGCTTTATTCATTTAGCTACTAGGATACAGACAATCTTAACCGCATACTCAATGCTCCATCTTTTTCTCAATAACAATCATTTAAAGTACATGGTCGACGTCACTGGTGCTCTAGGCACGTTAGATCACAACTTTGGTCTCTTCTCCAATGGAGCCTCTCTCTCTCTCTCTCGGGCATTCTCGGCCTCACACTGTTTGGAAGGAATATGAAATGTATAATTTATTATTTTCCTTGATTGGATTACTGTTTTAAACTTCTGATGCCAATGTTTGCCCAGATCATGATAGTGAAATTATTTTTGTAGGGTCCGTTATTCTCCATTCCACCCTACAACCTTGTTCCTATTACAGCTTTCTAATAAATAAGCTAAGATTGTTCAACATCACAATCAGCTTGTATCCAAACCTTCAAATTCATTTTCTGAATATAGTCAAGCTTGCAACAATTGTTAAACAGTTAATAATCAAACCAAACTCAATTTAACACACGCTAAGAGTTGCACTTTTCCAAATGGTAGTCAAGCATTCTGGTCTCCTGCCAAAGTTATTGGCAGAAACTTTCCATAAACATTCCCACCTCAGTTACAACCTGATGGTTTTATTACATACTCAGCCAAAAAAAAAAAAAAAAAAAAAAAAGCAGACTTATTCGATTCCTACTTTTCTTCTAACTCTTGTTTTTATGATATTGGTAAATCATCTCCTATCATACCCAAAACACTCCACTCAACGTCTCCCATGATCTTCCAACAGAAGAATGTTCTGGAAGAATTCTGAATAATCTAAATACCAAGAAAGCTCCAAGTTCTACTGACATTTTTCCACTTGGTCTTTTAAACAGCTCCATTTTATGGACTGCCAACTATTTTTTGCAATTGGGTATCCAGTTTTCTCTCTGAGTGCTCAATGTAACAGTTATGTTAGACAGTGTTCTGTCTTCTAACCTTTTCATTAATGTTGGTGTTCTCCAATACTTTGTTCTTTCTCCCACTTTTCCTCTTATACATTAAAAATCTTCTTCCACTGACTGGAAATCTTCCATAGTTTTAGTGATAATAGCAAACTACATTCCATCTTCCAGTTTGAGAAATCTAGCCCTGCGACAAAAAGCCTCAATTTCTTGAATATCCACTACCAATTTTTTTTTTTTTTTTTTGTTGGTTGTTGGCGCATCAGCTTCTATGGCCATATTGCACTCCCAAAGTTTTTGCATTTTACTGTGATCCAAGGCCGAGGCGGGAATCGAACCCGTGACCTTTGGGTTGCCAGGTAGGCACTTTACCTACCTGGCTAGCCCGGTCGGTCCCACTACCAATTCCTTAAATGCTCATCTCCAGGTAATTCTCCAATGGGGTGATGAAAACTTAACTTCAATCATTCTAAAATCTCAGTCATGTTTTATTTCTCGCAAACAAGATTCCACTGCTCTTATGATTATTTTCAATGGCACCGATTTCTACACATGATCACATATCTCCATTAGGGATTACCCTGACTTCTTATCTCTCTACTGGTATAAACATCATAATATTGCTGCCTGAACTTCAAAGAAACTGGGTTTTCTTTTTGGTATTACTTTTCTTATACACAACTGTGTACAAATCTCAAATCTGCCCCACCATGGAATATCATTCCCACATCTGAGGTTGTTCACCCAAACTTCTCCTAGGCTTTTAGACTCCATTTAAAAGGTGGCATTCAGATTATTAATGACCCATCTCTTCCAAAGTCTGTCCTCTCTCTCTTTCTCATAGGCATTCTGTTTCTGCTACATGCCTTTTATATAGATATTTCCATGGGCACTGTTCTGAATTGGCATCTGTAGTTCCCCTACTCTCTTCTAAACCAGTCCAAACAGTTTGTTATTTGGTTTTTTTAGGAGCATTAGCAACTAAGGCCATATTGCTCCGGGATATGCGGTGGTCATTCCCTGACTTTTCCGCATCCTCCGTATTTCGTGGTGACGGGCTCGAACCCTGGTCTAATCAAGAAGAATGTGCTACGCACTGCTGCTCCTTCCCACCTGGCTACGGAGGCACCAGTCCAAACAGTCAGCATCCATTAGCTGTCCACCTTCAAAATTCCCAGAATCAACCTCTCCTCTTCCTCATTTATCACTTCTGCTTTCTGAAACAACTTTCCTTCACATGTATTTCCTAAAAACTACAATGTACAGTAATTCAAGTGTAATGTTAAGAAGTATTCTTTTCAGCCTTCAATCCATTCATTGTACCACGTACAATTGGTTCTAATACCTTTCGTATTTGGAGTTTTCATAAAAAAAAAATTAACCCAGGACTACTTTACAAATTTTTGTTAGGGTAGGGTTTTAGGCACTTACTTAAAACATACTGAGCCTTCATATATTATTTCTGTACAAGTGTGGGCTTCCTGGCCAATTTACACGTTGTGAAGACTGATGAACCCAGAATAATTCATGAGGGGGAACTCTACTCCCTCTTCCTGAGATTAGCTAACTACAGCCTTGATAAAAGTTGATTTTAGAAATACCTTCAGTTATCGGAGATCAAATCCTGACCTCTTCGAATGAATGAAAAGTGGTGACACCACTACACTAGTCAACAATACCACTGAGGATACTTTCCAGAAGCCCAATTCTGTAACAATGTCAGTTTTTACACAATTTATCTACATCCATTAAAGCAGAATATTCTGCTTACTGTTAATTGCCATTACCTTCAGCTCCTCAACAAACAAACATTAAAGCTTTTAATACCCCAACCTAAACTGTTTCTACAGCCTTTCAATATGATTCTTGTGTAAAATATTTAGCCCATTTTATATGATAATTTTACACATGGATCATCTTGAAAATCTAATGATAAGTATTCTTCATGCTTCACTCTTTCATATTAATATATGTTGAAAGAATGTTTATTTATATTTCTGCATCCGTATCAATTCAACATTAAATATGTATTTTATTGTAGTGTTTTGACAGCATTTATAGTTGCAATTTAAACAACCACAAAAAATAAATTGCACCAGGAATTCTAATGAAGGGAAATTTTTATTCATTATAAAATTTACAATATACATTTTTAAAAATTAGATGCACGTGAAGATCCTTGTAATGAAAAATACTTCTCAGAAAAGAATCTTTAAAAAGTATTTTTCAGATTCTCATATACATTTTTTAAATAAAACAAATTTAAAGAGTTCCCAAAACTTTGTAAAAAGTTTCTCAAACTTTATCTACCTGAAAAGTAATAGTAGTTTATTATACTAGAATTAGTTATTATTCATTTATGCTCACATAAAAACTAAGAATTGGACAGTTCTCTTCCAAATTTATGTAAGTTCACACACCAAAAATTAGCTAGGTGTTATGGCCAATGAAAGTTTGCATTACTTTGATGAAGCATAGCAACTGCTCAACATAGCAACAATTACTATGGAAACCAATGTCAGAAAATGGGTCAGGTGAAGATCCATAAAATTGAGAAGCTCTGATTTCTTAGAAAAGAAGGTCTTGGATGACACCTTTTTTTGCTAAAACAAACTAGTTCCAATGAATGAATGTGGACTCAATTTAGTTAAAAACTGTTTTTACTGTCAGAACTTCCAAGAACATTTGTTTTTAAACATTCCTGTAAGTTCAGAATCATTTATTTATAGTAATAAAAAAAAAAAAAAAAAAAAAATGCTTTATCAACCATTAATACAAATGTACATTTTATATCCCATAACCAAATAGCAATATAACATAGTAATATCTAGAACACACACACAACTATTGTTTTGTATGCATTAATTTTTAATTAAGTATTTATGAAATAGTAATTACAAATCAGAGTTCCTTTTAACATAGGTTGAAAAATATTTATTTACATTTCTGCATACTAAGTAACAAACTAAACCACAATTAATGTGCAATAGTCATCACCACATGAGGAAACACTGTAATGATTAATAAAGAAAATGTTTCTCCAAGAGATGTGTTTTTTTTTTTTTTTTAATCAAATCATTAGAATTTCACTATTGTGTAATGAAGGAATTAAATATATAATATAATCAAATTTTATGAAATTTTGAGAGAGAGAAAAAGGCTAAGCTAATTTTTACAGATGTACAAACATGGCAGCTATGTGAATGAAAATAAATTGATGGAAAAATCTGATTCAGACAGGTTTTGCAATTTGATGAAATATTAAAACCACCCTGCTATATAGTAAAATAAGAAGCAAGAAAAGAGAATTTAATTTTTCCAAAAATAAGGTAACATACCTCAAATAAAGAAAGATTAATTACTTCGAGGAATTAATCAAAGATATCAGAGAAATGAAGAACTAGAGGCTGGACTCCTCTTTCAGTCTTAGTCCTATCATTTACTCTGAATATGCAAAATCCACTCTTACAAGAAAATTTCTCATCACTATTCTAAACTGGGCTTTTCAAATATATTTTCAGGTTGTTAAAATTAAGAATAAGGTATATGGACATCATGAAAGGACTGGCTATGCTTTCTATTAACCAAAACTTTTATTAAGGTACATAAATTGCAAAACTAATTTTAGTGTAATTTAAATAAAAGGCTGTAGGTTTTAAACAATTGAGATCTTGAACTGAAAATCTGTTCTACACATTTCAGTAATTTTATGCCAACACAAAAGAACATAGAATCCTACTTATCTCTGTAACAAATTCTGAAATATTTCGCACCTAAATAGTACAATATTTTCCATTTCTTGCCAATAACTAATTAAAAGAACATTTAAGTAGTAAAAGATTTTTAAAAATCCCTTCAATTTCATTTAATTATATTATTCCAATAAAGGTGTGTCTGTGTTCCAACTAAATTTCAAAAGTTAAGCAATGCATTTCAAAAACCCCATTAACCAAAGCTGGCCACTATTTCCTAAAGAGAGTAATTTTTGCTATGTAATTATCAATCTATTTATCTTACTTTAATTCTTTCAAAAGTAATAGCAAAATTATTAAGACTTTTGTCTTATTTCTTTTAAATAAAGAGCTTTTATCCCATACTCATCTTTGATGACACTCAGATTTCTCAATACGATCACAGTTTTGTGGATATTCTCTCTCTTAATATACCCAAACTTAAGATCTGTTCAATTAAGAATCAATAGACTCCACTGATTCTAGGATATAGATTCTATTGTCATTATCACAGATAATTTTGCATATTACTCATTTATGGATATAATTTTTGCAGAAACTCAAGTGCATATTACTCATTTATGGATATAATTTTTGCAGAAACACAAGTGGCTGCACACTCTGTCTACTCACTGCACATACATATGTGGGTGGCTGTTTTATCTTCAAAATGTTTCCCCTCTTGTATATAAATGACCTTCCATCTGATAGTATGAACCAGAGCAGTAATGCTCAATATGTTCTATGTTGATATCAATATTTGTAAAAGAATAAGAGAAGTTTACTGCAATATGATACTCTACAGAAATTAAAACGAAAACAATTAAAAATAAAAAATCTTACATTACAGTAAAAAATAATCAAAATCAATTGAACACAATTAAAAATAAATTTAACGCAATTAAAAATTAATAAAAACTAATTAAAAAAGTGTTTAATAAAAAAATTGCAAAACGATTTTCCTCACTGAAGCTAACAACTCTTTCGACTGTATGTTGTGATCACAGGAATGAAAATTACTGAATAGGGGTGAACATGAATAGAAAATAGGAATGAAAATTACCTTATTCGGTAATTTTCATTGCAGTATCACGACATATGGTCGAAAAGCGTTGTTAGCTTCAGGAAGGAAAACTGTTTTGCAATATTTTGTTAAATTCTTTTAACTAATTTTTAATTATTTTACTTTAATGTTAGATTTTCAATTTTTTAATTGTTTTCATTTTAATTTCTGTAGAGTATCATACGGAAGTGTTCTATATATATCATATTGAAGTAAACTTCTCTTATTCTTTTACAAATGACCTTCCACCATATGTGAAGAAATCCAGCCCACAGTTTTGCTGACAATACATTACACTACATGATTTTCTTTTTAACAAAGCTTAAATTGCATAATCAACCAAAACTTTTCAAATATCTACCACCTCTAGTTTCTTAATCTAATTTCTACTCCAGTCTACAAAAGGCAATGGATAATTTATTTAACCATTTGCTAGAAAAACTTCCATTTCTTAATAAATAATACCTAGATCAATAAAGAAGATGGGGTTTCTCTAGATCCTTATTAGATTACGTGTTAAGAGTATTGTGTTGCATATAACTGCATAGATTGGAATGGGTTATTTTGGATAAGAACCAGGCCACCTAAAGCCAATGAGATATCAGTACACAGTGCTTGTAAACTGTCTTCTATGGTCAAGACATTACGTAGTTCACAAAGTCCACAAGGAAAATGCGAAATATGAAAGTTACAAATGGAATGTCTTAAAAATGCCAAGATTCCACCTGAGGTTGCAAGGTGGTTATAGACTAGATATCTTTGCTCCATAGTGAGGGTGTCCACAGAAACTTGAAATGACAATTCACTAACATTCCATTGCTTTCCATACATATTTTGAATAATTCTTACTGTCATATAAAAAATGAGGACTGGTCATTTTGCTTGTCACATTAAAGCATTTCAATTCCCTTATATACTATCATTATGGGAGGCAAACAGCAATATGTTTTATAAAAACAGTTCTCCTTCACTCCTCTTAAACATCCACTTCACTCCTAACACACACGTCGATCAAATTACATTATTTCATTGATAATGTCATAGATATTTATATAATGTATAGATATAGGTAAACTTACAAAATAAGAAGAAAAAAGTCTAAGTACTTAACCAGTGGAAGATATTTCATTTACAAAAAATTAAAATGGCGAACCTGATTTGTACCTCCACTAATATATATCAGCTGTTTGCAGTCAATTTTTATGCAATTTATACTCATACAGATTTTTGTGTTTACTCATGATACATATCTCACTGCAATTTAGGGAAGTAGATATAACACTGATCTGTTGTATTACCTGTTTTTTTTTGTTAGTTGTTGGTGCATCAGCTTCTGTGGCCATAATGCACCTCCCAAAGTTTTTGCGCTACTCTGATCCAAGGTGGGATTTGGACTCATGACCTTTGGATTGCCAGGCAGGTACTTTACCCACCCAGCGTATTACCTGTAAATAATATGTTTGCATGTGCTAATAGATGGCAGTAATGTTGGGATTAACATGTTCAATGTTGTCAACTTGCCTCCCACCTCTCTTTCAATAATAGCCATACAGTGCAAGGAAGCCAGAGGCTTTTGCTGCACTGGATGAAAAAAAAAAGTAGATAAGAAAATAGAAATTTGCTTCCCTCCTCACATAACTATCCAGTTGACCTTTGAATTTATTCAAACTGTCAGCCTAACTACCAGTGAAGGCAAGCAGAAGCATCTGAATAATCTTGACAATTTCTGCTATATGTGTAGATGTTTACAAAAAAGTCTACAGTATTACTAAACAAGCATATTCTCTAAACTTGTTGCAAGATTAGCAATCAAAGAAAAAATTGGGCTCCACATATTACCTGCACCACAAATCTGAGGATGTGATTAACTGGAAAAATAATTTTAATACAGTGGATCTTCACTTTACGATAATATTCGTTCCAGAGATACCATCTTATCGTGAAAATATCGTAATGTAAACCCAATAACGTTTTTTGGTAATTCGGTCCAAGCCTCGGAAGTTGAAATTTTCACTATATAACTAAGCTATTTATCTCTCTGAAATGTAATTTTTATAATGGAAATTGTACATATTGATTAAAGCACAACAAAAAAAAAATAACTTCAACTAAAGGATGCAAAAAAAAAAACATGCGGCCAACGCATTTACAAACACTGTTATTGGCTGAGAGGAAAGATGACATGGTAGTGTCGGAGACAATCATAAACCCATCGTAAAGTGAAATAAGTAGATGCCGGTTAACATGATTACTGGTTGGTAGAATCAGCCCTTTATATAATCTATTTCAAAAAACAATTCAAATCATTAAAATGCATTTCACTTTCATCGTTATCAAAGGTTCAGTTATAAGAATCAATTTTGAACGCATTTGTGATATTTTTCTAAAGCACATTTCTGGAGGTCACAACCAAAAAACAAAAATAATTGGCAGTTTCCAGTTTATTGGGCTTTTCTGTTAGTGCAATCTATTATAAACAGGTAGTAAACTCTTATTACTGCATTTGTGATAATACCAATAACTAGAATTCTGTGGGTTTTACGTTATTATGATGAAATGTGTTTCCTCTTCACTGAAATATTCAATCATATAAAAAACAAATAAATTTTCAGAATCTTCTCTTAATTCCTATTTTTTAAGAAAACTTCATAAACTTGTTACTCCGTATCTCACGTGTGCACCATTTTAGTTGTAATTTGTGCATGCCGTGTTCTTTGTTACTGATCACTTATCTTTTTACTGCTTTAAATTTTACAACCCCCCCCCCAAAAGTCAGAAATGAAGTTCTTGTTGAACTTCACTGTCAATTAAATTGTACTTTTAATTAAATACATATGACGTAGATTTTACGAACGTAACATAATTAATTAATATATAACTTGATACGGAACTTATTTAAAGAAACTCGAAGATAATACTTGACACTTAAAAAAAAAAAAAATATATATATATATATATATATATATACATATATATACATATAGAGTTACAACTGCGTTGGGATACAAGTTTAGGGTTGAAATTTTGTACTGAAATTGAAATTTTATAGAAATTGAATCGGAATCATGACTCAGACCAGAGCAGCAAAGCAAAAGGCACAAGCTAATGGGAGTGCTGTGGCTCAGGGGAGAACTGAGGAGGGCAGCTGCCCTCTGAATCACAGCCTTTTAAAATGCACTGCTTGCTTGATGTTTGTGGAGCAATCAGGTACGGGACATGATATTGCCAAGGGGGATGTCTTTGTGAGTGCATGATGTAAGGAGTGTGAGGAAATGAGGCAACAACTCAACGTTGTTATGGGCCTATATGAGAGCTTGAAGGAGAGGGTGGATGCCCTCGAAGGATCTAAATTGAGGGGCCCATCAAGCTCTCAGCTGCCCACATCAACGGCAGACCTTGCACTTGATCACCATGCAAAATAACGGCAACCCCCAAGGCAGAATGCGCTGGTCCAACAGGAACTAGTAGTTGTTGGTGACTACCGTCAGGGAAACATGCTATGTAAAAAGGATAGGTGGAACAAGACAAGGGTATGTCTGCCAAGTGCAAAGGTTGATGACATTGTAGAGCAGATATCATCTTTTAAGGACACAAAGAGAGATATTGTTGTACACGTTGGCACTAATGATATTAAGAGTAGGAGACCGGCAGAATTACTTAACAGGTACAAGTCACTGTTGAAAAAAAGCCGTGAATTAGGATTGAATTTGAAAGTGTCTGCAATTCTGCCCAGACATGATATGAGGGAGTATATAATGAGAGCCTTGTTGATCCATTTGGCCCTGGAAAGACTGTGCAAGCTCAAGGGGTAGAATTTTTTTCAGCCTGTTCTGTACTTGTTAACAGGAGAGACTGCTTCTACAGGGATGGGATACACTTAAATAGAAAGGGTGCAAGAATATTTGCTGATGCTATCGAGGCAATGTTAGGTGGGTCGGAAAACTGCTAACTTGGGGGATACAAGGACTAACAGATTAACAGTAGCCACTGCCAGAAGTGAAAGTGATTCTTGCACGGCTTATATTGAAATGAGCAGCAGCCTGGAAAACAAGATGCAGGGTATTTCAGAGACTGCTGGGCGTCATTGCGGTACAAGTAAACACATAGGTTGTGTTAGGGTAGCTAAGAATAGGAACAGGTGCAGGTATACTTGCATGTACACCAATGACAAGAGTTTGGTAAATAAATTTGATGAATTTGAGGTATTGCTCAGAACATCAAAGGAAGATATTGTTGGGATATCAGAGATGTAGTGTCACACAGATATAAGAAATGCAGAACTGGAATTTGGGGAGTACAATGTGTACAGGAAGGATAGACAAGATAGGAAGGCAGGAGGGGTTATACTATTAGTTAAGGAACAAAATCCAAGGAAGTGAAGCTAGTTGACATCACTGGACAGTGCAGTGTCCAGTCAGTTTGGTGTGACATAAGCGTTGGGAGATCAAAATTGAGAGCAGGAGTGTGCTATAGGCCTAATGACTCTGATGAATATAATAAGGAACTGTACAGGAGTGGGCCAGTAAATCAGAGAGTCTTATAATAGGGGGTTTTAATTTTCAAGATATTGACTGGAATTTGGGGGCTGGTCACTCACACACTAGCAAGGCTTTTGTGGATTTATTGGATGATTGTTTTCTACATCAGCATGTTCGGGAGGCAACTAGAGGGAGTAATACTCTTGATCTAATTATCAGTATGATTCTTCATGTAGTAAGAATCTGCAGATAAAGGAACCACTAGGTGGCAGTGATCACAGTGTGCTGAAGTGGGATTTACTCAAAGAGGTATCTACCATCAGGGGTAAAGGGAAGGGTTTTTGCTTTCGTAAAGATGACTACGGTGCTCTGAGACAGTATTTAAATTCTGTACGGTGGAACCAACTGATGATGTTACCAACAGCAAATTCAAAATGGGAAGTATTCAAAGAATTTATCTTGGAAGCTACTAGGCTCTACACACCAACTAAGAAATATTGTTCAAGGTTTACGCCTAAATGGATGTCAGATGAACTAATGAGACGTGGCAGAGAAGAAAAATGCATGGGATACATATAAATTAATAGGTAACATGCAAGCCTATGATAGATATAAGCTGGTCTGTAACCAAGTCACAAAGGAGATTAGGCAGGCAAAGGCAGATTATGAGAAATCCTTGGCAAAGTATGCAAAGAAAAACAACAAAGAATTCTTTACCTATGTAAACTCTAGAAGGAAAGGGATGAATCAGATTGGTCCACTGGATATTGATGGTTCAAATGTTGATGATCCTGCTCAGGTGGTTAACAAACTAAATAAGTATTTTGCATCTACATTCACCCATGAGGAGTTAATCAGGGAGGGGAATGCCAGAGGTGAGTTAAATTCTGGCAGTGGGCTGGATGTTTTTTAATAACTGAGAGGAAAGTGGAGTAGAAATTGAAGATAAACATAAAAAAGGCACACGGGGTGGATGGGATCTATGCAGTTATATTAAAGAAGGCAGCAAAGAAAGTAAGCAAACCCTTAGCCATAATTATGAGAGCTTCTTTGGACTCAGGGGAGATACCCATGGACTGGAGATGTGCAAATGTGACCCCAATTCTCAAAGGTGGATCAAAGGGCAACAAAAGTAATTATAGACCTGTTAGTTTAACTTCTGTTCCAGGAAAATTAATGGAGGCACTGATTAAAGAAGCACTGCAGGATCATCTAGACAAGACTTCAGTTATAGCTTGGACACAGCATGGTTTTATTAAGGGAAAGACTTGCCTGACCAATTTGACTGGATACTATGATGTGGTCACAAAGGAACTGGATGCAGGGAATAACTTTGATATTATATATTTGGATCTTAGAAAGGCTTTTGATACTGTTGCACATGGAAGACTTCTGCACAAATTGGAGCAGTGTGGCATTGGAGGCAAATTGCTGCTATGGAGAAAAGGATGGTTGAGTGGGAGAAGACAGTGGTAATCAATGGACACTGCTCATCATGGACTAATGTTATTAGTGGAGTCCCTCAGGGTTCAGTATTGAGTCCATTGTTGTTTTCTGTATTTATACAGAAATGATAATGATGGTATATCAAGCTTAATGTCCAAGTTTGCAGGGTTATTAAGGACACTAATGACAGTACACTGCTGCAACAGGATCTAGAAAAGTTGAGCAGATGGACTGAGAGGTGGCAAATGAAGTTTAACATTGAAAAATGTAAAGTACTACATATGGGAAGCAGCAACCCCAGAGTGACGTAGCAACTCTGTGGTACTACACTGACAGTGGTAGAGAATGAAAGGGACCTGGGGGTGGTTGTGCAGGCAGATATGAAGTTTTCTGAGCAGTGCAGACAGTCTGCAAGAGTAGCTCATAGTGTCTTGTCAATGATATACAGGAATATTTCTAGCAGGGATAAGGAGGTGATTATCCCCTTATATAAGGCAATGGTCAGGCCACACCTTGAGTACTGTATACAGGTCTGGAGGCCTCATTTTAAGAAGGATGTAGAGCTGTTGGAATGAGTACAGAGAAGGGCAACAAGATTAGTGAATGGAACAAGGGGTTGCTCTTATGAAGAAAGGCTTAAATTTTGCAAATTACAGTGTCTGGAGACTAGGCACCTGCGAGGTGATCTGATTGAGGTGTATAAAGCCTTGAGCATGCTCAATGCTGATGGAATTCTTCCTCTTGCTCAGAATAATCATTTGAGAGGGCATAAATTCAATTTGAGGAAAGACAGATGTAGGATAGATGTGCGGAAGTTTGCCTTTAGCCAGCAGGTGGTTGGTTGGTTGGTGGAACAGACTTTCATCCTTTGTTGTGGAAGTTGATAGCCTAAATAAATTTAAGGCTGAGCTGGACAGGTACTTGGAACGAATGGAGGGGTGAAATGGGAGCATTTTTTTTTTTTTTTGTCTGATGCTGCATAAGTCTGCTTTCTTGCATCATATGCCTCAACTAATGCTAAATAACGTGATTTGATCATACAGTGAACCAATCGTAAAGCGGGGTCCACCGTATGCCTTTTGCTGTTCCTATGGTGTAGCAACAGCTGTGCAACCACGTTGACATTCGCTATTTCAAAATCAGAATCGAAAAAAAAAAAAAAAAAAAAAAAAAAAAAAGCAAGTACAGCATCAAATACCCTAACATATCATCTGCAATAAAGCCTGTTCCACATGATGAATACCTACTGATAGCAAATAACCCCAAAATCATGGTGTAAAGCAATGATGAATATAGCTCAAAGATTCTTTTGCAAACTTTGCTAGACCATCCACTTCAACAGATCTGGATTAGCAACCAGAAAATTATAACATGCTGCATTTAAGTAAGAAGAGCTGAATGACTTAGTTCTTGATTTAAACTTCTCTAAAGAACAAGCAGAACGCCTTGGTTCTAGGTTACAGTGGAATATACTTGAAGCAGAGAAACTAAAATGTATCGAAAGCATCAGTCATTTCAAAATATTTTGTTATAGAAGATGGTATGTTTCTGTAAAGATATTAGTGGTCATCTGAATGAACTGGACATTAAACTGAATCCTAATGAAAAACATAAATTTACAAATTCCTCAAAATTAAGTTTATAAAGCAGTTTTTATACAGCAATGGGAATGCATTTCCATTGCTGAAAGTATATTCAAGATCCTGAGTGCAATAAAGTACCACAACTTTGCTTAGAATGTATAGATTACTAACTGATCTACTGGGATGTTTCACAAAATATCCTTGTTTCTTTTGTTTGGAATAGTTGCATAATAGAAAGACATTATATTGTGCAGTACTTGGAAAAGAGAGAGGAATTTTTACCAGTAATATAAAATAAGCTACACTAGTTGAAAAAAAAAGGCTCTTCCACCTTTGCATAAATATTGTATTACTGAAGAATTTTATTCAAGTCCTGGATAAAGAAGGGAGGGAGTGGATTCTGCTACCTAAGGGAAGTGTTAAAACTGAAAGAAAGAAGTTTAACTGGGCTTCAAAAAAAAAAAAAAAAACTCCTTAAAGATTATGTATTTGAAACAATGCTATAGGATACAGAAGTAAAAGCTTGGCAACTGCTTAAAGCAGTTGTACATGGATTTCTTGGAAGGAAAGAAGATAATTATGACTCTCTGGTGTCAACTTAACAGCAATGTTATAAATGCATAGGCTGCCGAATGTCTTTGAAAATTAATTTTCTTCATTCCCATCTCAGTTTTCCCCCCCCTCAAAATTCAGGAGATGTAAGTGATGAGCAAGGGGAATGATTTCATCAGGACATATCCAAGATGGAAAAGCAGTACCATGGTAACTGGGATACTGCCACGAGAGGGTTCGTTTGTTATTTGGTTTTTAGGAGCATTAGCAATTAAGGCCATATTGCTCCGGGGATATGTGGTGGTCATTCCCTGACCTTTCCGCATCCTCCGTATTTGGTGGTCACAGGCTCGAACCCCAGTCTAATCAAGAAGTGTGCACTAAGCACTGCTGCTCCTGCCCACGGAGGCACCACCACAAGAGGGATTACTGATGGTTTCTTAAAAGGGAAAACAATATGAACTATAAGAACTGAGTGGCACACATTTCTAAACAGAATAGATAAATTTAACATTAATAAATCCAAAGTACTGTATATGGGTAGTAGTAACTCCAGAGTAATGTACCAGCTGTGTGATACTGCACTCAGGGTGTGGAAAATGAAAGATACCTGGGGGTAATTGTGCAGTCAGATATGAAGCTCTCTAAGCAATGCAAACAGACTGCTGGGACAGCTGATGGGGTTTTGTCAATGATATACAGGAATTATGCTAGCAGGGATAAGGAGGTGATCACACTGGTCAGCAAAAAACCCCCCATTTTTTTCACTCCCTGATAAAATTAAGGGTGATTTTTGTAGAGTTGATGTTGCTGAATTCAAATATGGTAATCATATTGCTGTAATATCCACCAATTTTAAGGGAGAAGGGATGAAAGTCAAAAACTAAGTTTCTAGTAAAAAAAAGATTTGCTATATTTTAAGAAAATGTTACATAACGTATTAAACAATGAGTCTATTAAACTTTATTCTATTTACAAAAATGTTAATCTGATAACAAAACTTATTTTTTGCCTTTTATAATTGTCCCGTACAAGATTCCAACAGTAGTCTGCCAACATTTGAATTCCATTTTCCCTGGTATCTTTTTCCATTTGAGAAATATCTTGGTGAAACCTTTCATCGTGTTCATCGGAGACCACTCCCAAGTTTTCAGGAGAAAAGTCTAAATGGTAATGTAGGAAATGGAGCTTTAATAACATGTTGCATCTTAAATTAGATCATCCACAATTTCACTGTAATTTTGTGATTTCTATTTGCCTAAAAAGTTCAGGCAGACATTTTTGAATACCTTCCAGGCTCTATTTCAGTAGCATTCAATTTTTTAATGAATTACTCACCTTGGAATAGCAGTTTGATTTGAGGACCTCAAATATTCCCTCTTTTATCTTGACCTCAAACAAGAAAATCCTTTTTTGTCCATCACTTTCACAAATATTTTTTTTTTTATCAAACCTAGCTTGATGTGCAATGAAAGTAAATAGATTTTTGACTCGTCCACCAAGGAGGATGTGCAACATTTTTCTGGCCCGGTGTAGTTTCTGAACAGTCTGGCCATTTTTTTTTAAACTCTGTAGTGGCAATCCTTCATTCGGCTGTCCCACTTGCATAAAAGCAGCAATATTTAGTGTATCCACCTTGCAACCCAGTCAACAAAACCACCACTTTTGGGTTGGCAAATATATTCCATTTGTATTCTTGATAGCATATTTTTTGCAAAAGAGCGTGTAGGTTCTCATATGTTTCCTTCGTGTGAACTGCATGGGCCAATGGTATAGGTGGATACTTATTTCCATTATGGAGTAAAACTGCTTTCAAACCGACTTTGGATGAATCAATGAAAAGCCTCCACTGCTCCAGATGTAACTCTCATTAATTCCTGGACACTGTTACAATATATCAAAGTGCCATCCACAGAGTAATAAGTCATTATGTTAGATTGCCTCTTTTTATAAAAAGACACCTTGACACCCTTTTCAAGAAGATTCCAACTGCTGAAGCCATGATCCTAGTAATTGAACCTTGGTTTCGAAGAGGTTCAAATCTCTGACCATACTGTTCAATTTTGTCTGAGTGATTAGATGCAGCTTTGCAGTATCACAAGTTGAAAAGCCTTGACCTGTACTCATTCTGGGTTCTGCATCTTCTAGTGACTCCTTTTCGAATCCTGAATCAGAGTCAAGTTCTTAAGTTTCTAGATGCGTTGGCACTGGCATTGTATCATCATGAGGAACTATCCTTAGAGCAGAAGGTAGGTTGGGATACTCTACTTTATTTTTGGACCCAGAAAAACAAGAAATATTGGTCACGCAAAAGTAACAATCATTTATGTAGTCTTGAGGTACCTGCCATATCTCCGGAACAACAAAAGGCATTGATTTATGACTACTTCTAAGCCAACCTGTTAATGTCCTTGAACATGAGCTACAGGAAACCTTTGGAGCCCATACTTCACCTTGATTTCCAAACTTACGTCCAAAAGAGTTCATAGGCTTTTCTCACAAGTTGTGACAGTGGCTTCCACTGTGATTTTAATACCACTTCTCTGCAAATGTAGCAAAAGAACTTGACATATTTCATATATAGGTGAGGTACGCACACATAAGAACACAATTAAGAAATTGTAGATTATTTCTAATTTAAACACAGTTCACAATTTACACTAATGCACACAAAACTTATTTACAAACACTAATTCACTAAAACACTTGCTCGCCACGTTCTCTCTGAAACACACACTTTTTTGAAATATGAAAATGCTTGCTTGGTGCAGAACCCACTCGTATATATACATACCGGTAGAGAAGTTTCTAGAAGGCTTACAATGTTTCTAGAGAACTATGTTGAAAATTCTAAAACTGTCCAGAAACATCCCAACCTTTCTTCTGCATGTAACAACATTCTAGAATATTCTCGAATGTTGCAGAAAGCTCCCGAATGCTCTAGAAAACACCCAAATGTTCTAGGGAAAAAAAAATAAATAGATAAAACAGATGGAAAAGATGATTAAACCAACTACAGGTCTTAGTTTTCGGTCATTAACTTACGATATTTGAAAACTTGAGGGTGATGAGAATTTTTTCAGTACATATGAGTTTTTGAACATATTTCCTATGAGAATCTGTCAAAATTATTTCAGGGAGGAAATTGATGCTGACCAGTGTTATCCCATTGTATAAGGCAGTGGTTTTCAACCAGGGTGCTGCTGCACACTAGGGTGCCATATCTTTTGGGTTTAAGTTAGTTAACTTTTTTTTTTTTTAAATTTATTTCATTATAAAAATGGTGTACAGTATCCATTGTACCATATCGTTTTAATTTTGTAGTGATCTATAATTGATATTTATTTAGTACCTATATATAAAGAATAAAATTATTATATAAGTATATATAATTTGTATTATTAATTGTAATTTTGTTTCTAATTATATTATTGTAGTAACTATCACATAACATATATTTTTTAAATACACACACACACAGAATCGGATTATTAAAAGGTCTAAAACCACTGTGTTAGGTATTTCTTTTGGCCAGGGGCGCCGTGAAAAAATTACTGGGACACTAAGGGCGCCATGAACCGAGAAAGGTTGGGAACCTCTGGTATAAGGTAATGGTTAAGCTACATCTTGAGTGCTGCACACAGGTCTGGAGGCTTCATTTCAGGAAGATGTGGAACTACTGGAACAAGTACACAAAGGGCAATGAGATTGACGAGGGGATCAAAGGGGTGCTCTCACCAAGAAAGTCTTCAGTTCTGCAAATTTCAGCATCTAGGGACTAGGCATTTGCAATATGATCTGAATGAGGTGTTTAAGACTTTGAATGGATTGAGCAAGCTCAATGCTGATGGGATTCTTCTTCTTGCTCAGACCACACACAAATGAGGGCATAAATTCAAATGGGGAAGGGCGGTTGCAGAATAGATGTGCAGAAGTTTGTCTTCAGCCAACGAGTGGTAGATTGTTGGAACAAACTTCTATCTGTTGTGGAAGTTGATAGTTTAGATAAATTCAAGGAAGAATTAGACAAACTATTGGAGGGAATGAATAGGTGAAATGGGAAGTGTTGTGTTTTTGGCTGATAATGTATAAGCTTGCTTTCTTGCATCATTTGCCACTGCTAATGCATGTAGTACATCGTACACTGGTGTGCAAAACTTAAGGACCAGCACTATTTCTAAAGATTACAACTTCAAAATCTTAAGGTACTCTTTACTGATGAGAGTAGATTCAGTCTCAGCAGCGATTCTGGACATCAGCTAATCTGTCGAGAGGTTGGCACACGGTATCACCCCGCTAACATCACTGAAAGGTGTTATCTCGGATGGATGTACACAGCTCCAGATACTGGAAGGTGGTACTGTAACCAGTGCACGCTACTGTACTGAGGTAATCCTTCCCCATGTGTGTCTGTTCCGAGGTGCCATTGGCCCCGAGTTCATGTTTATGGATGATAACGCCATACCCCATCGCACTGCAGCTGTTGATATGCATTTGGAAAGTGAGGGCATTGTTCGTATGGATTGGCCTGCCCGTTTTCCAATCTAAATCCCATCGAACACATATGGGATGCTCTGGGGAGACGCATAGTGGCACGTCCACCAGAAAATGAAGATGGTGCTGACAGAGAAATGGACGGATGTTACCACAAGAACTTATCAACACTGTTCTAGGTATGGACAGGAGGTGCAAAGCCTGCATCGACATTAGGGGTGGCCATATCTCATACTGAGGACCATCTTGGAAGAAATCTCTTCCTTTTGTTCCATCTTTGGCAGTGATGCATCTGTATCATGGCAGCCAGTGCTATGTTTCCATTTTTGAATAAAGTCCCTCTGTACCATTTTGTTTCCGTTGTTGTGTCGGTGTTGTTTCCTTCATCATTTCTGTACCTCACGAGGTTTCTTTGGCATGCTTTTTCCATATTCAGGCCACTCCTATGAGAAGCTGCAGGTGAAAACCTGACTGGTCCTTAAATTTTGCACACCGGTGTATGTTTGATTAAAGTATTTTAAAATGAATGAGTCATTATGAAGGTAGAATAACTATTGCTAAATTGGTTGTTCACTGAGTTACTAAAATTTTGGTATTTTGAAATCAGTGGATCAATTTCCTTCAGAATCTGCAACTTCTGCTCCAGAGGTACAAAAGTTTTGTTTTTTTTTTCTTTGTTGATTAGTGTTACATTTAATACTTGACATCCCATTGTTACTCCAGCTGATTACTTTGCAGTTTGTTTATTATCTTTAGCCTAAGTATCAATCAAGCAGCACTGAAATTTGGATAACCTCGTATCAAGTCACTGGTCCCTGAAAAGGCAATTTCTTGCCATCTCTTCAAAGACTAGTAACTTAACTTATTCTATGGACATAAAAAATATTAATCAGTATAACATTCTTACATAGAAAGATAATTCATATATTTACAAAATACATGATGAAAACTGGCTTTTCCAATACAATCCAAATATTTAATTTTCTGTAAGGGCATCTTCACACACTCTGTAAACCAGAAGTTAAAATAATTGCAAGAAACTAAAATTAACGATGAAGAGGACAAAACTTAAATGCCATGAAATTCTAATGAATGAATAACATGGCAAACCAACAAAATTTCTAAGCACAAAAGAATACTTTATTGATCTGACATCTGTTTACAAGAATGCTTATAAAAGCAATAAAATATAGAAATGATCTGCAAGATCAAATTTGGTTTAGTGTTCTGTTGCCTAAATAAAAAATATAAGAATAACTTTTCTTATATATCTCAAGTAATTCCATTATCACCACAATCAATAACCAGCAGTTAAAAAAAAAAAATCCATCTGTACCCAACTATGACCTAAGGGGCTAGACAAATGGCCAACTTAATGATATCTGTTTTATTGCAGCCAATAACACCAATTAACAGACTGTGCATTTTCTAAGGCAACATATGGACTCGATCACAAAACGTACATAACAGTAACCAAGCACAACAAGAGCAGAAACTACAAGCTGGTTAAAAATTTGATTAAATAGTACAGAAGATTAGAGCAGAGAATTTTCACAAAGCTACACTGTACCTACCCTTGGACTTTTTCCAACGAGATTTGAATAGCATGTTTGAGTTTGAGGAACATTTTTATCAGACCATTTAAGCACTGGAGAAGAGGTAATCAGGTTAAGGCAAGATAATGAATGACTACATTTGTTTTCAGTTTGTTTCCAACTTTTATGTTAAAAGCTATTAACAGGGAACCTATTCAGAATGGTCCAAGTTAAAAGGGGAAGGGGTGGCACATGACAGAATCAGTTAAACTACAACTCCAATAATGGCTATACATAAGAGAATTTCATAATGTTATTACATTTTATACTTAATGCAACATAATATATACACTGATGAGCCAAAACATTTTATGACCAGCGAGTTATGCAAATTGAAGCAATTGCAGGTGAACTACGGCGAGTGTGTGGGTTGGGACACAGTATAAAAAAAAAACACCTGATGCTGAGCTCCATTAATCAGTTACTCTTGTTCCTAGGCACCTCCGTAGCCAGGAGCAGGAGTGCGTAGCACATGCTCCTTGATTAGACCGGGGTTCGAGCCCGTGAGCCACCAAATAAGGAGGATGCGGAAAGGTCAGGGAATGACCACCGCACATCCCCAGAGCAATATGGCCTTAGTTGCTAATGCTCCTAAAAACCAAATAACAGCAACAACTCTTGTTCTTCAGATGGGAAAGGCAGTGGACTTAAGCGATTTTGACAAAGGACAAGTTGTAATGGCCAGACGACTGGGTCAGAGCATATTTGAAATGGTACGGCTGGTTGAGTGCTCACAGTCAGCCGTGGTTAGTACCTACTGAAAGTGGTCCGAGGAGGAAAACCCACGAACCGCCGACGAGGTGTTGGATGACCATGGCTCATCAAGGCGAGCAAAGGCTCTCCCAGATGGTATGTGGCAACTGTGGCACAACTCACTGATAATTGGAATGATGGTGTATAGTGTGTTTAGGGTATAATGGCACCAGGGGGTTCCCCCATCTCCACATAGTTTACATTGTCATGTGATACAATACACTCTACAGGCCAGAGATTTAAAAGTGTATGGATATTGTGGTGTGGTATCGTGTACCGTTGTTCTTCTGGCCATTTAGCCGCTGAGACCCTGGTCTACCTCCAAACTAAGCCCCGTGGAAGCAGACCAGGTACACCAGTAATTTGTTTTTCTCTGGCAGGCCCTGCCACCACCTAATTTCCTGAGATTTCAGTGGCTAGGGCCTATAAAAAAAAATAAAATTGGGGAGATAACACTAGAATTGGAAAAGCCTGGTTAACGTGGTTTAATTTTGTCAAATTTAAATTTGGACGTGTGGGACATGCACTAGTGTACAGACAGAATAGGGGAGAGACACTAGAATTGGAAAAGCCTGGTTAACGTGGTTTAATTTTGTCAAATTTAAATTTGGACGTGTGGGACATGCACTAGTGTACAGACAGAATAGGGGAGAGAGAGACTGAAGGCTGAGGGGAAAAGTCAGAAGTATGGAGACGAAAGAGAAGATGACCCCAATGATTTCCAGTGGGGCATGTCCATGCCCCACCAGGAGAAAGTGGGGAAGGAAGGAGACAATCGTCCCCTCCCATCCCCCACCAGGAGAGGGAAAGAAAGTGGGTAAGACTAGGTGCCCTACCCAGATCATCAACTGGTGAGGTGGCAGCTAAGCTGCATTCAAAGTCTTGTTTGGAGATTGTCCATTTCGGTGATTACCTTGTCTTATCTTGGTAGGAAGAAGATGAAACTTCAGTCTTGGCTTCAGCCGGCAAAGTGGGTTTCACAAGGTGTCCAGTCTAGGCTGCCAACTGACAAGGCGGCAGCATAGCTGTGGTCTGATTGGAGAGTTAGTTTCATTATTTGTCATCTTATCGTGATAAGAGGGGAAGATGAGACAGTTTTGGCTTCAACCAGCACAGTTAGTTACACACAGTTTTGGTCCTGATGGGAGAGTGTCTAGTTTAGTGTTTTTTACATCAGATCTTTGTAGAGGAAACGAAGAGTCTGTTCAGTTTTGTGATCCGATTTTTTTTTTTTTTTTTTTTTTTCGATAACAGGATAGTGGTTGTTTCTTCAGTTTTTCTGTTCAGGCTGGGGTTCGTAGTGATGAGGTTGTTCTGGTCATGCTAAGTGGTTGCCAAGTTTCTTGGTTGTAGTAGGGCTCTGTGCCTTGTGAACAAGTCCTGAGCAAACTTTGTGAATGGTTTGTAGTTCTGTTCATCATCAAGTAGGCAGTGTTCCTGGGATTGTAGAGCTGAGTGATGAGAAGGGCTCAGAGATCTTCATACAGATGGCAGTCGAACATCAAGTGGTCCCAAGTTTCTTGGGAGCCACAGACACAGAGGGTTGTTTTTGATGCCTAGCATGGTGAGTTTGCTGCAGATGGTGCCATGTCCAGTTAGAAGATAGGCAGTTTGTAGCCCTGGTGAAAACCAGGCCAGGGACTTGGGAATATTTTGTCAATGCTCGGTATAAATTTTGGTTATTTCTCCTTTGGTGGAGGTTGTCCACCTTTCCTGCCAAATAAGTTGTAGCTAGGTCAGAAGTCTTCTTTTCTCGCTGGGTCTGCTAATTAATGGATCTGTTGTATGGTCAATATAGGTAGCAAGTTTCTCCCTACTGAGTTGGTAGAGCATTCCAACATGCGTGACCTCCAGGTCAAGGGCTAACACCCTTGCCTGATTCTGCAGTGCATGCGTACTAACCGTGTGACACGCCCTGGTCTGTTAAGAAGAATTGGCCTGTGGATGGACTCCAATTTTCTCTTATTGACTACGGTGAAGGCCTTGTGAAACCACGCCCCACAGGTGTGATTCCTAGGTGCTTTAGTTCAGTGACAAGTTTAACTGTAATGCCATGGACCTTGATCTGTGGTGGTTTTGTTGGCACCAGGGAGCCTTTTGGTAAGATGGACTGAGATTTTGTGAGGTGGTGGAGTCTTACCCAGTTCATAAGGGTGAGGGCACGATCTGCATAGGTTTCAAGTTGAGCCCTTGAGTCAGCAGCCAACATTAATGACAGATCATCTGCATAGGCCTGAGTACGGACCTCCCAAAAGTCCATACCCAGGAACTCATTCAGGACATAGATCCAAAAACAGAGCACTGGGGGACAACCTCAATAGATTTTTCTCTTCACTTTGCAATAAGATGCCTGGACTACTACACTACTGTTTGTCTCAACCACGAATCTCACAGGAGTTAAAGGATCTGCTGGTTACGTGTTGGTACCACATACCATAGGACATTTAGAAATCTTGTAGCATCCATGCCTCATGGGTATGAGCTGTTTTGGCTGCATGTGGAGGACCAACATCATATTAAGTGTAAAATAACACATGTGTTATTTTACACTTACTAATATGATGTTGGCTCATCAATGTATACATAAAGGGAATCATCTTAATACAATAGCACAAGTAGATTATAAAGCCTTGAATACCTGCTTAAGTAAGTAAAAGAAATTAATTTTGGTCCAATAATTTCTTAGTGGTTTCTGTTAAGACAATTTTCAAAATCCAGGGTGGGGGAATCAATACCATGATTATTTGTATACATGTTCAACAGGTGAAACTATCGAGTGTAATGATTACATTAGCTATCAGAGTGAGTGTAAGATCTAATGTACATGGGGTAGGGGGAGAGATCTGAATGCCAACCTTACAATGCTATCTCAACAGGAAAGAGAAAATCACTGATTCAATAAGAGTTTTACAACATGGGCTTTAGGAACATTACAAGAACTTCCTTTGGTAAAAGGAAGAGGGAGAAGCAGTCTTTTTGTAAGTTACACATATATAAGATCTTACATTTGAAGAATGGCAAACCCAAAATAACCTTATATACTTGGTGGGAGAGAATTAAAAAAGTAGATGAAGAAAGGAATTTGGAGGTTACGTGAGTAAACTTGAAAATTTCTATGTGCACTATATGCAAATGGCAAGGCAGCCATGGTGTCCTATCAGTGAGTTATTTTACACTTACTTGTAGGGATAGGAAGGCCATAATTACACTGTATGAGCTTTGAGATGTTAAATGAATGAGGGTGAAATTTTCATAGTTTCATAACCAGAACTAGGGGGCATTAGCATTAGCCAAGGCTAATGATGCAAGAAAACAAGCTTATATGCATCAGCCAAAAAAAAAAAAAAACCTCCCAATTTCATCAACAGATGGAAGCTTAATAAAAGAGGCCTACGGAATAGAGATGCACTGCCAGGATGGCAGTGCATCTCTATTCCAACTGCCATTCAAGTATTTTAATCCGATGAAGGCTGCCATGCCACCCAGCCGAAAGCTTATTTATGTATTGTAGTTTAATGCTCTGTGCAACAAAATAAAATTTTTTCGCAAGATGGAAGCTTATTTCTCACAAAAAAAAAAGATGTGAGAGTGTACTGATCCAAACAGTACTCATCTTTGATGAAACACAGATTTCCAGTAAGATCAACTATCTCTATTTGGGATTACCTTAACTTTTAATCTCACCTAGCATAAGCACATCATAAATATAAATTCCTCTGAAAAAAAAAAAAAAAAAAAAGTTTCCTTTCTCTTTCGGTGGTACTTTTTCCTAAACTTCTCGCTCTGTAACAATCTCAAATCTGTCCTACCACGGAATATTGTTTCCAGATATTAAGTGGGGCTAAAACATCTCTCAAGTTTCTAGACGAGGCCGATCAGGTTAATTAATGCATTGTTTCTTAAAAGCTCACCACTGTCTCTTAGATTCCGCTGCATCTTCTGCAGGTACTTCTATGGACACTAGCCTTCTCAATTGGCATTTGTTATTCCTCTACTCTCTTCCAAACCACTCGGCATGAACATGTGCCATAACCAGTCAAGATCTATTCACTGTCCAACTCCAAACCGACAGAACCAACTTTTCCTCTTTCTCATTTATCCCTTCTTCCACTCTCTACAACAACCTTCCTTCACATGTATTTCCTGAAAATTACAATTTACAGAAATTCATGACATGTACCTTCTATCTTTGACCTATCCAGAGGATGGGGGTGGAGGCTGAGAAGATCTAGTATGATTACTAAATCATTCATTGCAAACTTTCATAAACTGGGTTTGTTTGTTTGGAGATTTCATTAAAAAAAAAAAAAACAGACAAACCCAGTTCATGAAAGTTTGTGATGAATGATTCTGCCCCCCCCCACTGTAGAGGGTGGAATGGATTGTAAAGAGGTCAACCCACTATGATAATAAAGTCTAGTCAAATTCAAGAAATGCCCACTATTTGGCTTTAACTGCTAAATGGAACCAAAGCCTGTTTTGCTATAACTTAGGATTTATGAGGCCAAGGAAGATCTGTATCAACTGAAACCATATAAGACAGTCTTTGCTAAAGAGTATATTGTCCTCCAAGCAATGGTTTTTGTTGCATGGAGGGTAATATACTCTTCAGAAAAGATGGATTTCCATAACAGAACTTAGTGACATATCACCACATGTCATTAAGTTCTGTTAGCAATATGGTAGCAAATCATCCAGTCATGGTTGAATACAGAACACACGGCAACCCTTTCCTTGTGCAAGAATAGTATTACTTTGGGGCATGGGGACTGGACAGATTTACATACCAATGGATGCAATACAAGATCTGACCTTCCACGACGATAAAAATACATAACATTAAAAACATTTTGTGTTAGTCAGTATTGACATCTCTTCACTCCTTAAAACCTTGCAAGCTTCCAACTACTACTACTACTGCAAAAACCCTCCCCAAAAACAGACATTTTGTTAATGAACTGTTCAACTAACCTACTGGCAACAAATACCAAAAAACATATACTAAATAAAAATCAGATATTTTGATTCTTGTTATGCAAGTTTCTTGAATATCTACTGAACAGAAAATTGAGATAAATATTCTAAATATACATGATAAATTACATTCTAATATTAACTTTAGCAAAAAAAAAAACCCACTTGTGGCCATTTTATGGTTTTATTGATTGATCAAACAAGTAACTTGTTAACCAGTACATCTGAAGGATATTCAATCCTAGGGAAAGCATATTTTCTGAATTTCAAAAATGCTAACAGAATTATCAATGCAAAACTGCCCTCTTTCCAGTCATGTGCTGGAGCCAGTTCACAGTTCATTAGATATTTCCCAATACCTCCCACCACTTACACCTCTAAAAAAATAAAATCCACTTCAATGATTTGAAAAAGTTTGTTAACATAACTCCCAACTCCCAAAGTGTATGATCACTAGTGTTGCAATTCTCTATCAGTAGATGTCACCTCTTAGGAGCACAAAAGGTGATATTGTTGTATACATTGGCACTACTGCCATTAAGAGGAGGTCTGAAAACTTACTCAACAAGTACAGGGCAATGTTTAAAAAAAAGTTGTCAGTTAGTGTTAAATTTGAAAGTATCTAAATTCAGCCATGGAGAGATTGTGCAAAACTCGTGTGGTAGAATTTTTCTCAGTGTGGTCTGTGCTTGTTAACAAGTGAGTATTTCTATAGGGATGGGATACACATAAATAGAAAGGGCACAAGAATATTTGCTGATGCTATGGAGGCAATGTTATGTGGGTGAGAAACTGCTAGCTTTTGGGGGGGGGGGGAGAAATACGCAGTAATAGATTAACAATAGCTGCAAGCAGAGGTGAAAGTAATTCTTGAACTGCTTCTATTGGAATGTGCAGCAGACTGGTAAACAAGGTGACGGCGATTTCAAGGCCTGCTGTGAGTCATCATGGCTGTGTTAGGGTAACTAAGAGTAAGGCAACAAGATTGGTGAGGGGAATGAAGGGATCCTCTTATCAAGAGAGGCTAAGTTCTGCAAATTGCAGAGGCTAGAGACAAGGCACCTACAAGGTGATCTGATTGAGGTGTATAAGGCGTTGAATGGGTTGAGCACGCTGAATTCTGATGGGATTCTTCCACTTGTTCAGATTACAAACCTAAGGGGGCATATAAATTCAGGCTGAGGAAAGACAGTTGTAGAATAGATGTACGGTAATTTGCCTTTAGTCAGCGAGTGGTTAATTTTTTTTTTTTTTTTATGTGAACCCCAAACACGAGAGGTACTAGAACCTATAGTACTTAGTACCGTGATTGGGTTGGAGGTTGAGAAGACGAAAGAAGATATTTGTTGACGTTGGACTTAACTTCTGTAGATTGTAATTTTCAGGAAATATGTATGAAGGAAGGTTGTTCCAGAAAACAGCAGTTGAATGAATAAACGAGGAAGATGAAAAGTTGGTTCTGTGGGTTTGAAGTTGGACAGTAAATGTATGTTGGCTCATGGCGGCACGTTTTCGGACTGGTTTGAAAGAGAGAGCCGGAATTATAGAAGCCAATTCAGAAGAACAGTGCCCATGGAAGTATCTGTAGAAGAGGCATGCAGCAGAAACATTACGTCTATGAGAAAGCGAGTGGAGAGATTCTGTTAGAGATGAATCATTAATTAACCTAACTGCCCTCTTCTGAATGGAATCAAGAAGCCTAAGAGAGGTTTTGGGGGCACCACCGCAGATGTGGGAACAATATTCCATGGCAGGGCGGATTTGCGATTTATACAGAGTGAGCAGCTGTTTGGAAGAAAAGTAACGTCGAGAGCGAAAGAGAAAACCAAGTTTTTTAGATGCAGAGGAAGCAATATTTGTAATGTGCTTGTATCAAGAGAGATTAGAAGGCAAAGGTAATCCCCAAAAGAGATATATCATTTTGCCTAGAAATCAGAGTGTCACTAAAGATAAGCATAGGAGCAGAAGAATCCTTTTTGCGAGATATAAGACAAGACTAAGTTTTAGAAGGGTTGAAATGAACTAAGTTGTCTTTGCCCCACTGGAGAATTACCTGAAGATTGGCATTTAAGAAGTTGAAGCTGATTGAGCAGGATAAGGTTTCTCAAAATGGAATGCAATGTGCTATCATCGGGAAAACTATGGATAGGATTTCCAGTCAATGGAGGAAGGTCATAATATACAACAGGAAAAGAGTGGGCGAAAGAAATGAACCTTGGGGGACACCGGCATTAGTGGAGAAGTTAGAAGACAGAGCCATCTACCATCACTCTCAGTGAGCGATCAGAGAGAAAACTGGATAACCAATTACTAAAAACAGTTGGCAAACCATAAGATGGAAGCTTGTTTAGAAGACCTTTATGCCAAACACGATCAAAAGCCTTTGAGATGTCAAGAGCAACTACTTGTGTTTCACCGAACCTTTCCATTGAATTAGTCCATAAATGGGTAACATAAGCCAGAATATCTCCAGTGGATCGACACTGACGGAATCCATACTGGTGATCGTTGTTCAGACGGAAGGTTTCTAGGTAGTTTAAGAGTTGGCGGTTAATTGATTTCTCCATTCCTTTAGAAAGAGTAGAAGTAATTGCAATGGGACGATAATTGGATGGGAGGGATTTGTCACCCTTTTTAGGAACTGGCTGGATATGAGCAAATTTCCAAGCAGAAGGAAAAACACCTTTGGAATAAGAAAGTGAAAAAAGGCGGCAAAGAATAGGAGTAAGTTCAGGAGCACAGGTTTTGAGAACAAGTGGAGAAATACCATCAGGACCTGGAGCTTTCTTAGCATCAAGATTCATTAAAATCCTTCTGATATTCTTTTTTTTATTATTATTATTATTCTTAACCATATGGTATGAAGAAGCCTGAGGCTTATGCTGCACCAGCCAAAATAAAAAAAAAATTCCCGAGTTATCCCCCTGTGTGTGTGTGTGTGAGAGAGAGAGAGAGAGAGTAGAAAGGCATCAACAAGAAAGAGAAGAATGATGATATCCAGCTCAGGACCCTGTGTTTGCCAAGCCCATACTCACCAGATGTGAGCCCCGGGGTTATGATGGAAGACCACAGGAGGCACTGAATGGAGCGTGTTGGGAATGGCAGGAGGTGTTTTACCAAGATCATTAATACATGAGCTGGAAGAAAAATGGGATGCTAGCAGGTCAGCTTTATCCTTGGCTGAAGTGACAACAGAACCATCTGGTTTGGACAGAGGTGGGAGCAGAGATGGGCAAAAGTTGCGGCCAATAGCTTTGGCAAGAGACCAGAATGCTCGGCTACCATTAGGGCAAGAAGCAAGTTTTCTACTCTTAGCCTGTTCAAACTCTAGTTTGGACTGATTAATAACTGCTTTACAATTGTTACGAGCTTTTGTGTAGCCAGAAAATGAAACTGAAGAATTAGAAACAAACCAATTACGATATGCAACATTCTTCTCTTGAACAGCCTTAGCACATTTATTGGAAAACCAAGGTTTAGATAAAGGATGAGATTTTAAAGTGGAGTGTGGGATAAAGGATTCCATTCCTGCAACAATAATTTCACTGACACGATCTCAGCAAACATTGACATCAGAAGTTTTGAAACAGTAATCCGACCATGGAAAAGAATAAAAGAAGTCTCGCAGGTCATCCCATTTTGCATTCTTGTAATGCCAAACAACACGAGGTTGTGAATAGCTATGAGATAAAGATTCCATTGGAGAAGAGACAATCATAAAGTTGTGATCTGAAGTGCCCAAAAGGACCTCTCACTTCGACCATGTACTTAGGATTGTTTGTGGGAAAAAGATCAAGCGTATTGGCTATATGATTAGGATTGTCTGGTATTCTTGTAGGTAAATGAACAATCTGTGCTAGGTCATTAGTAATTGCAAAAGCTTCAGCATCCTGACCTGCTGGGCCGGTGTAACTAGAAAACGGAAGCCAGCTGGAGTTGTGAACATTAAAATCACCAAGGAAAATTACCTCACTGTTAGGAAAGTTGGATTGGAGAAAGTCAAGTTGCAAAGAGAGGAAGTCAAAGAGCTCCAAGTGATTAGTGGAGTTGGGAGAACGGTAGAGACAACAGATGAATCTGAGACAATGAGATAGAGAGATTTTAAGCCAGAGAAGATCAAAGAGAGGAGATTCCAAATTGCCAAGTCTCTAACAGGGAATATCAGAATGGACATATGCACAAGTACCACCTTTGAGGCAAAAGGAATCATACAGCAAATAATTTGGGCATCTAAGATGAGCAGTGGTGGAATCAACCGATAACTGAGATTCTGTCGAAAAAGTACATGGGGTTTGGCAGACTGCAAGTGGTAATGGACATCGTTGAGATTAGAATTGAGACCACGTATATTTGTGAAATGAATTAGGAAGTGCTTGGGAGGTTTAGATCTTTTCGCAGATAAGCTTGCTCTATTAGTTTGACAATTCATGGTGTATTCAATAGTAAGTGGGTGGGACATACTGTATGAAGTAATGAAATTTTTGGATATGGCGTACACGTGGTAAGAATATACCCAGATCCTTGACATAACATGGCCTCGACAATGCTCCCCGCATACACACTACTCGGACTCCCTCCAGTCACTATCTGGCAGAGTAGAGGTAGCAAGATTATACACTAGCTGATCCGGAAGCCTCCTAGAGAGTTACCAATAGGTTCGGTCCGGTGTACTAACTAGCGGCCGGCCTGCGAACACCATTTTAGAGCTGTACCCTCGAAATGTAAGGAATATTGGATCTCGCCATGACGTTCATCCTAACCTCAAAAGTCATCAATCATACTGCATGATGGAAGAGATAGGGAAGGGTTGACCGGAACTTAGCTCTAGAGACTAAACATGGATTCCACCACTTCAAGCCTCCAATAAGCAAAGTGGTGGTATTTCACCGGTTGATGAGAGTCATCTACCACCTAGTACTGCCTGGTAACATAGAGGGGTGGCGTTCCTCCATGTGGTGTGGGTGCCACACCTCGACCCCTGCTTACGTTGGTTCACACCTGGGTGGTCACCCACCACGTACTTGTGCATGGAGGTTATACCCAGGATTACTAACAGTCCCACCATCGTGAAGGTGCAAGCAGAGGATTTGGCTGTCACAGACCATCCAGACTTCACCGAAATAGGGTCCACTTGACTTGAGTGTCACCCGAATATCAGTTCCATCAGAGTTTTAGACTCCCAGCTAGCTTATGTCTGTGACAGCCTCAAGGACGAATTGCTGGAAAAAACTTCCATCTGTCATTGTGGAAGTTTATAGCTTAAATAAATTCAAGGATGAACTGGACAAACATTTAGAGAGAGTGGTTGTGTGAATTTTTTATTATTTTTTTTTTGCTGATGCTAGATAAGCTCATACGCTTTCATCACATGCCTCTATTACTACAATTAAGATCATATGTACGTATACTTGCATATACACCAAAGCTAGGAGCAGAGTAAAGTTGATGAATTTGAAGTGCTGGTCAAGTCGTCATCATGCAGATATCATAGGGATAGCAGACAGGTAATGTCACTAGGATATGCACGATGCAGAATTTGAATATAAGGTATACAGAAAGGACAGGAGGGGAGAAAAGTCATGCCCTTAGTTAAGTGTATAAAATCAAATACAGTCCATCCAATCCATATGAGTGGGCAATGCAATGTTGAGTCAGTTTGGTGAGACATAAGCACTTTGAAAACAAAAATGAGAACAGAAGTGTGTTATAGACCTAATGCTTGCAATGAATAACTGTAGAGAGAAATAGTGGGCCAGTAAACTGGAATGTCTTATAATGGGCGATTTTAACTTTCCAGATATTGACTTGTGGGGTAGTCACTTGCACACTAGCAAGACTTTTGAGGATATACTGGACAACTGTTTTCTACAGCAGCATGTTAGAGAGAGCAGTATTCTTGATCTGATTATCAGCAGTGATTCATCACACATTAAGAATCTGCAGACAAAAAAACCACTAGGTGGCAGTGATCACACCGTAGTGATGTGCAATTTTCTTAAAGAAGTAACTATCATGAAGGACAAAGGGAAGGGTTTCTGCTTTTGATTTAGTGATGGCCATAATCGATTATGGCCACCACTAAATACAGGTAAGTTGACAAACTATGGTACTGGTGTCAAAGGCTGTCCCAAATGGCAATTATGGGATTATATATTTCTTTTTCATTTAATCATCCTAACAAGGCATGCTTTTTTTTTTTTTTTTTTTTGGTAGTTGTTGGCGCATAGGCTTCTGTGGCCATAATGCACCTCCCAAGGTTTTTGCAGTACTTTGATCCAAGCCCGAGGCGGGAATCGAACCCGCGACCTTTGGGTTGCCAGGAAGGCACTTTACCCACCCGGCTAGCCCGGTTGGCCAAGGCATGCTTGTGCACAAATTTAACTGACAGTTGGATAGCAACAACTTAACACACAGCTCCTCTCCCAAAGTTCCAATGCCTGAATTAACTTGTCATATCACCCCTGAAGGGCTGAGAAAACCTGATCTAGGGCTAAATTTGGCCTAAGAACAATAAGATTTCATCTTCTGTATTGAAATGGCTGACATTTTTTAAAATATAAAAAAAAAAAAAAAAAAATCTGAAAACAGCTCTAACAAGTAAATTTTAACCTGTTAAGAAACAAATTAAGTTTTATTGAGGGATTTTCTAATTTTCAAATAAAGAACATTCTGTCTATCTGAAGAAAAACTTTTCTTGGCGGGTCCGAGTTATTGCTGAGTAAGGCAGGAGAAAAAATTTAGTTAAAAAATATCTGATGCCCACTAATGAAAGTAGGCATCAAATATTAATATTAGCTATAGGTGCAAGGAAGCCCGAGGCTTATGCTGCACCAGCCAAAAAAAAATTCCCGAGTTACCCTAAGAGAGAGTCAAAAGGGAATCGTCAAGAAAGAGAAGAATGATGATATCCAGCTCAGGACCCTGAGCATGCCAAGCCCATACTCACCAGATGTAAGCCCCTGGGGTTTATCCAAGTTCTTTACAGTGTATGTGAAATGCACAGCCATAATGCCAATGAATGATCTTTTTTGTCACTTAAAAATAATGAAAATTCAAAAAATATTATTTAAACTTATTAGTAATATAAGGGTTGCTTAATAGTTAGAATTATAATCAAGCCGGAAATTATCCTCCAGTCTAAGCACAGAAATCTAAATTCCTGTGCAAATGTTGATTTAACAATGCCAAGCTAATAGCAAAAAAACAAGTTAAGCTTTTTTAAATTAGCACAGAGGCATCTGGCACCATAATGAATGTGTATAGTGTCTATAAACTGCAACCACTCAGTGGATTCAAACCAAGACCTTCCCACTTCATTGCAAAGCTCCTAACAATCATGGTAATATCACCAACAACAAAAAAGTCAGGGCATATTCGGCGTCAAAAATACAATTGAAATTGGAATATATACACACGCGCGCACACACTTTTTTCGCGCAACTAAGCCGGCAATTATAACACAGTGGCATAATTTAATTAAAGCACACGACAATCATATCAAGCGTGGATATCTCAATATTAAATTAAGCATCCCAAAAGTTCAATAAATAACTTCAATAACTGGACATGGTAAATAATAGTTTAAGTGAGAGTTTCATAAACGTTACACTAACCTATTTATTTTAATGAAATAATAAAAGAAAGACTTATGCTTTTAAGAAAAAATGAATAAGGTCTCAAAGAAGTTCATAACATCGCTATCAGCTCGATATAATAACGACACATGGACCAGTTTACGAAATATTTATTACTACCCGTAACTGCAAGCAGCAATGTGAACAGTTTTCCTTGAACATACTTCAAAATCACCTTGTAATAATCACTACCTCAAACACTTGAAAGAAGTACGTTGTAATTCTAATTAACTCAAATTAAAATAATATTTTATCTTTGAATCAAAAAACCATGATATTTGAGTGAATTTCAATAATCTCAATGTTTCGCATATGGAAAAAGGGATAGAGCTAATATACAATGAGATTCACATTTATCTCATATTCCGATAGCGTCATGGAATAATGAACACAATTTTTAAACTATTAAAGTAATCTAAAATGGTATATAACATACACAAACCTGTATAATATCGTCTAAACCAACAGGCAGTAAATAAGTGATAACTTATAACAATTAATATACACCGGGGTATCAGTACAAGACCAGGACACGAACAAATCTGATCACTAGTGGTGAGACTTGATAAGAGTGAGGCAACTAGGTCTAACTGTTCGCGTTACAGTAAAACAGTCTCATTCTCTCACGCTAGCAAAATGTGGGCTAATAACTGATTCACAGAACAGGGTGGGGTTTCATACCCATACATCTAAGACATTACCACTTCACAAAAATCGATACAATTACAGGTACTCTTGATACGCCTACTCTCCTACCCTACTTTTCAGAGACACGCACATCGGAATCCGACTACTAAATCAGTAACATTTTAATGAAGTTAGAAACTTCTATTGCTGCACGTAAATCCAAGGGAGAAGATCTAACACACTTGAATTACGCATATTACTGCACCTTACCGTCGATATCGTTTTCGCATGCATGTTTTTGCTCTTTTAGAAATGTTTATATTTAACATATTATAGGACCAGAACGTAAACGTTTCACTGGACGGAACATTACAGGAAGAAAATCAGTATTAAAAGCGAGACAAAAAAATTACTCTATGCTTCTAGGGAATATTTTCATACGAATCTTCTCCATTAATTAATATTTTCATTGTTTCAAATCTGAAATTAAAAAGTTTAATCAAAATTAAGTGTAACACTTCTCAGCCAACTACTCCATCATACTAGTTCAATATTTCAGCACCAAGTGTTGTAAATGTTAAGTAGATTTGTGCGCATAACCATAATAAAATTTCCTAATTTGCGCAGCGGTACTGCCGCGCCACCTAACAGTAAAGAATTTATCACGACAGAGAGAGACCTCTTGTGAGACATTTTGTTTTCAGTGTATGGTGAATAACAGTGTACGGTATGTATTTTACGTGATTTTCATTTTATTAATTTTGATTACTTCAATTTATAAATCACGTATCTGGAACATCTACATAAATGTTAATTATCGGAGGATCGTTTTGAACGGATTTTAAATGCGATTTTTTTAGGAAAATAATGAAAATCATGAGTGATGCCAACCCTAACAAAGTAAAATGAAACGTTGATAACCGTAATTGAAGGCGCTTTCTTTTCGTTTTTCAGTGTGGCGATGAGGGCGCCACTAATGTGTGGAGGGGACTTCGCGGAGTGTTTTTGCCCTTTTGTGGCGGTTGTGCTTGAAGTTAATTTGTAATTTGTGTTATAAATTCGAAAAGTTAATATGACAACAGATGTATACACTTTGGTTTAATATCTGTTACATTAAACAAGTGGGAACAAAGAGCAAGCAGTGATAAGACAAAGCTGAAATTGTGCTGTCGAACTTAAAATTTTATACATTAGAATTTTGTCGTCATGGCGCGTAAACTTCGTTTGGGTTATTCTAAGCCTAACATGGCGATTATTGGTTACGTTGCTCATAATAAGCGAAAAGTCAGCTTGTCATTTATTCTACTCTTGTGTGATAAAAACTGAGTATACAAGATGTAAACCGCTTACAGATCGATATTAGTTGTCCAGAGAGCAGTGTAGTATTCGTAATAAAGAAGTGAACCTTATTCCGAAAACTTAACACATTTTTTGGCATAGAAATATAGCGTTGCATAGTTTCACTAGGTTGCAGATACATTGTTATTGGACTCCAGTAGTAATTATTTTTTCTGAAGTTGGCCATGTTTACATTTTGTGTTTGAATTAGTTGGTTAAAAGAGGTAGGGTCAAAACACTTTATCGGCCTAGACCCTGAAAATTGCTAATAAATTCGAAATATCTCAAAGTGCTGTAACTAAAGTTAGGTGCTATTTACTGTGTGCAATGTATAATCTGTTTATATTCACTTGTATGTATTATAGTTTATACTATAACTTGTTCTCTCCCCAGTTGCTTGCTTCGTTTACATTGTAATACCATATAATGGTCAGTGACCTTTCTTATATCGCGGCAGAAGCTGATGCTTTTCCTTTTGAAAATTCCGTTTTCTAATGTTTCCTGAAAAGAAGTTTTCTGGAAAACCAGAATTATCCTGATAAATTCTCATTAGAGAAATTAAGTGAATCCACATTGATGATATATATGCCAATCGGTTAAACTTTGAATTAAATGTAGCCATCATGCTACATTTAATTGGTAAAGGACCTTATTGTAGAAATTTCGTTAATATTTAAATATAGTGCCGAGGGAGGAGATTTCATAAAGTGGCATCAGCTGAACAATTGAAAAACATCAAAAAGTTAATGTATCTGTTACACTGAAGTGTTTTTTATTATAAGATGTAACTGTTTCTATTTATTAAATATTTTAATAATTAATAAAATGCAAATTGCATTTTATTAATTATGATTTTCAAAGTTTATTCTGTATTCCTCATCATTTGAAAAACTTTGTAATTTTTTTTTCTTCTCTCTAGTTCGAACCAGAGGGGCATAGTGTAATTTTCAGAAAAAAAATACACAACTGAGTATAGTGTGCAGTTGTATATTCATCCATCCACTCATCAGTAAGCATTCACATTAAAACAGTTTGAAAACTTATATGACAACACTTACATGTGTTTTATTGACTTAGGCTAAAAATTAATTTCTCCTAATCAATAGTAAATAAAAACAGAAAATGCCATAATTTTGAGGTACAACAGCAATGGGTAAAGATGCATGAGAGAATATATGATCCCATTCTTGAATTTTACAAGAATAGTGGCAAAAAAAAAAAAAAACTTCAGTTTGTTAGATGGCAGATTGATGATGTACCTTTTGACTTCCTAGAACCAAAGTTGAAATTTTAACCCCACTGAAAGAGCAGTGGTACACTAACATTGCTTTCTCATCTGTGATGTGGCTTACCCAACAATCCAGTGATTTTTAAATGTGTTATTAATAACCTAAAATCAGCCATCTTACTAAAAAAAAAATTAGTTCTGAAAGCACTCTAAAGCATTTAGGGCATAAGCCTCAAGCTATGGGGGAGTCTAGACTATGTACATTAAAACAGTTTGAAAACTTATATGACAACACTTACATGTCTTGTTTTGACTTAGGCTAAAAATTAATTTCTCCTAATCAATAGTAAATAAAAACAGAAAATTACATCATTTTGAGAGTCTAGACTAATATTCTGATTTATCCAGATAAGCTATGTATTTCTGATGTACTTGCACTATATTTATACATAGTTCTGAAAGAACTTTAATGATGCTTTTCACATAATTTTAATTGTAGTGATGGCAGTGCAGCTTGCTAATTAGTAGTTGGTATCACTGTTGCTTTAGTATTAACATGTCTGTTTATTGCATTTACAAGTATACTCACTTAAGAAATGGTACATTTTTTGACAAAGGAATGGCAATAACTACTTTAAGATCAGAACTTTTATCTTTTTGAAGGGAAAGAATGATGCTCTCAAAAAACAGATGTAAAGGTTTATGCATGTGCAGATAGTGAGTAGACTTGAAGATGTATTAGAATATTTTCCAGTGATAGTGGAGTAAGTCAGAAATTTAGTGAAGAAACTAAAATATTGGCAATTTTTAACATAAGTGGTCTGGGACATTTTCAGTAGACTGTCAAATCACATTATATAACACCATAAAATGAATCAACCCCCCCCCCCCTTTTTTATTAGTAAGATGTTATTCTTTTGTATAGTGTTGAAATCTGTGTTTTCATGACTGGCTTTGATAAAAGAAATAAATATTACTTTGTAAATAGTTTTTCCCCCCTTTTCTCAAAATACAGTGTAAATAATTTTAGCTTAACTGTAATAAATAAAAAAACTTGAGATCATTCATTAATGCTAGAATTGCCAAATTTTGATAGTTAAAATTTTCAGTTGCTCTAGGTTTTTTGAATTCTGGTCTTAGATAGCTGTTATTTTATGACTTTTAATGAAATGATTATATCAATACATAAATTATTTCATCATTATTTTAAAAGTTAGATGCTATCATTCCTAAAACTGGGATGATTTACAATATAGACAAGCAAATTGGTATATGTTTAGTTCAAGTTTTGAGTTAAATGTTACACAATTGCTTCTTCTCACTCACATTTTGACGGTAATACAATACTTCATGTAACTGCCAAGGCAACATCTTCAGATCAGTTCAATTTAACACTGTATCCAAAAAATTTCTACCCAAAAAACTACAGCAGTTATCAGAAACTCTGAAATTAATTGTAACCTTTGATTTCTAATATAAATTATAAATATCAATCTCAAGTTGAAGAATATGGCATAGATTCAGGAAGTCAAAATGGTTTTGAAACATCCTAGATGTCTAGTAACTCTTTACATAAATAAAATACTACTAAAAGCATTTAAGCAGCTAGCACACTTTAAAAACTTCGTGATTCTAAAGGGAAAAGGTCAGGTTACCTCCACTTCGGGAGGGTTTCAAGCTCCCTTGGGATTCAACTTCTACTCCAGACTGATAACACCCACCGTCTGTTTACTGAGCGAGCAACAATACAAATGCCGTTATGGCAAAGTACTTTTACCGTTAAATTTTCATCAAACTTTTGCAGGCTTTCTTTACCTTAGCTGTTAATTCTTCTGGAAAAAGTATCACAGTGTTCAAATACCGCACTGGTGAAGTAGAAGCATGTACCAACTGTGTGGTACTACACTCAGGGTAGTGGAGAATGAAAAAGATCTGGGGGTAATTGTACAGTCCGATATGAAGTTTTCTGGGCAGTGCAGACAGCCTTCCAGAACAGCTCATGGAGTCTTGTCAATGATATGCAGAAATTTTGCTAGCAGGGATAAGGATATGATTATCCCTTTGTATAATGCGTCAGGGCACACCTCCCTAAGTACTGCATACAAGTCTGGAGGCCTCATTTTAGGAAGGATATAGAGCTGCTGGAACAAGTACAGAGAAGGGCAGCAAGATTGGTGAGGGGAACAAAGGGTTGCTCTTACCAAGAAAGGAAAGTTCTGCATGTTTCAGCATCTGGGGACTGGGCACCTGTGAGGTGATCTGATTGAGGTGTACAAGGCCTTGAATGGTTTGAGCAAGCTCAATGCTAATGGGATTATTCCTCTTGCTCAGATTATGCACCTGAGGAAGCATAAATTCAAATTGAAGAAAGATAGTTGTAGAATGGATGTGTAGATGTTTGTCATTAGCCAATGGGTGTTTGATTGCTGGAACAAACTTCTGTTTGTTGTTGATAGCTTAAATTCAAGGAAGAACTGGATAGACTTTTGGAGCGAATGGATGAGGGAAGTGGATTTTTTGTTTTGGCTGATCTTGTATATGCTTGCTTTCTTGCATCATATGACTCTACTAATGCCAATGCTAATAACTTTAAAACAGTGATTGGGGTATCAGTGTAAGAGTTAGATGATTTTATTGCTATTAATGCATGTGAAGCGTATGCACTTGGAGAAATATATTACAGTAAACCCTCGCTAATCTGGTTACAGTTAATCCGGATAGAAATATGAAAAATTCTGTTCATAGTGGAATACTTTGAAAGACATGGAATTTAGGAAGGCAGACGAGTCACTCTTGACTGTGCAGAGAGATGGACCATGCATATGAGTTCTAAAGATTTGAAAAGTGAAAAAAAAGAAAACACGTTACTTTAACTATCATTAACAAGCTCAAAGTGATAGAACAACTTGAAAATTGTGTTTCTAGAAAAGAAAGTGCTGAAGAATTTGGTATTGACTAATAGACTGTGTTAGATATTAAAAAACAAAAAATTGATAAATATGAATTTTCTTTAAAATTCAATGTGGGAAGTGATAAAAGTAGTTATCAAATAGAGAGAGACATTAAAAAAGTGTTGCTAGAAGAAGCTGTATTTAAGTGGTATTCACAGCAACAATCAAGTGGCTATAGTTTTTAAATAGAGACTTTACAGTGATATTTTTTATTTATTTTCATCAGAACTACCTCTATTTTATTTATTAAATTTTCCATTTATTTGTGTTCTAAGTTTTTGTTATTCTTTGAAGACTATCTTTTGCTTCACGAATCCGGATTATCGCTTAATCTGGATGGCCTCTTACCCCAATTAATCCAGATTAGTGTGGGTTTACTGTAACTAGAATTTTTTTTTTTTTACATTTGTGGACAACAACAAATATAAAATTTAGAAATTACTAAAAGGCATGTGCAAACATAGCCAACATATTGTTGATCCTGCACCAGAACCACAAATCTGCAAAAAGATGTTTTAAGAAAAATGCATTTATTATTATTATTATTAGCCATATGGTGCAAGGAAGCCTGGGGCTTGTTTGCACCAGTCAAATTTTTTTTCTGAGTTACCCAGAGAGTGAGAGAACGAAAACACGAGTCAGAAGTAGAACACTAAGAAAGGTAAGAATGATGATATCCAGCTCAGGACCCTGGATGTACCAAGCCCGTGCTCACCAGATGTGAACTCCTGGGGTTAAAGGCCCAAGATTAAAACTTACACCATTCTGTGTAAATATCATGCAATACGATGACTTTTATATTTCTTGCCAAACAATTTAAAGATTTTTTGACTGGAAAAATCAAGTTTTTTTAACTAAATGTTTGTTTTATAAGTACCTTCCAGAGATGCTGTTTTTAATCCATATTGGTAATTTAAGATTGCCATTATGTAGGGGCTTAAAAAGCACTTTGCAGTTTTAGTGCTGTGAAGTTTGAAATTTTTGTTAGATTCATAAAGAATGGAAAAGGTGGGGAAAAAAATTTTTTGAACACTTTTGTTGGGCACAAATGAATAATTTATTAATAAAACAAGGTTAGAATAACATTTACATAAAAATAAATGAAAAATTTATGAATAACATACAAGTTGGTATAAATTAATTTTCAATATTTTCATCATATTCTGATTCTTCACTTAAATCCGGTGCTGGTAAATTATCCCCTAATTCTACTGATGCTTTTAAATAGAATTTGTGATACTTCTTTGGTGTTGTCAAATCTTGGCACATTTTCATTAAATCATTAAGATTTGCTTGAGATAGACAAAGTTCCTCCTTATAGGCTTTGGGAAAGTTAGGTTGCTCATTGCTAGGTCTTTTTAAGTTTACTGTTATAAATTCATCTTTGTAGTTTGTTTTGTAAAACATTGTGACATGCCCATCCTGTCCTTTTTTGGAATTCAAGGCAGCAGACATTTCTCCAAGGAACAGTGCCTTTAAGTTTTTTGGTGAGAAAATCATAATCAGAAAATACATGCACATCGAAGCCATAAGTGACAAGTCACTATTGTCATTGGAGGATACATAATTTTTATCGTCGTCTGAAACTTCAAAGGCATTCAAGGGGTCGCAATCTTCGTCTTCTAAATCAGATTCCATTTGAAGTGAGGAACACATTGCAAGAATTTTTTGTGTTCTTGTACTCTATTCCAAATTTTACTTTTGACTGCAAAAATGAGTTGTTACAAAGGACAACTAAACAGTAATACTGATTGGCAAACAGACAAACCCGTATATGTAACAGCATGCACAGACTGGCTTTCAACTATACATGCCAAAAATATGAAAGGGGCACTTTTGCAAATTGCCAAACTAATGAAAATGCCACATTCATGAATCTGCATGGTGAGAAGTGTTTTTTTTTTTTTTTTTCACAGATAAGTGAAAATGCATGTAACATTTTCAACCACTTGGTCTTGAAATATACATACGTGACTGGCAGGGTGTAGTTCATTAAGAAACAACCTCAAGATTGCATTTAGGTAAAAAGTGCCAAATTTGCACATTCATGGTTTTGGCATGGTGCTGATATGTACAGTGATGGACAAAAAAACTGCATCACTTGTGAATTTTGCAAATAATGTATTGTGGGTTGCAGAAATGTTTGAAATGCATTTGTTAGATGGGATATATATCTCTGTGAATGAAAAAATCCCAAAAGGTAAAATGCATAATTAATGGTAATATGAGAAATCATGCAAATGGCAATCATGACAACCAAACATACATTTTATTGCATTTACATGTACAAACTGAAATGACTAGTTAACGTAATAGTATTATGTACTATAAATCAGCAAAATAAGTCCTCAATATTTTGTTGTTCCTCCTCAAGCTGCAATTACAGCCTTGCAACGATCTGGCATGGAGGTAATCAACTTCTGGATATACGGTTTGCCAAATTTCGTGGTACCACACCCTTACAGTGCTCTCCTGCAGCTGAGTCTTACTTGTTGGCTTCTTCTGAGCAATTTTAGATGATATTATGTACCAGCAATTTTCAATAGGGTTCAAATGTGGACTGTGCTGGACCAGTCCAACACTGTAATGCCAGCATTTCTGAGGTATGACTGCACCTTAAGGGAGAAGATTGGTGTATGTTTTAAGCCTTGTAAGACAAGAAGACAAACTCATCATTAAATCTTCACTGTTAAGAAAGTTGGACTGGAGAAAGTCAAGTTGCAAAGCGAGGAAGTCAAAGAGCTCCAAGTGATTAGTGGAGTTGGGAGAATGGTAGAGACAGTAGATGAATTTGACAGAATGAGGTAGAGAGATTTTAAGGCAGAGAAGATTGAAAAGAGGAGATTCCAAATTACCAAGTCTCTGATCGAGAATATCGGAACAGACATATGCACAAGTACTACCTTTGAGGCAAAAGGAATCATACAACGAATAATTTGGCCAAGTGAGATGAGCAGTAGTTGAATCAACCGATAATTTGAGATTCTGTCAGAAAAGGTACATGGGATTTGGTAGACTGCAAGTGGAAATGGACATCGTTGTGATTAGAATTGAGACCACGTATATTTGTAAAATGAACTAGGAAGTGTTTGGGCGGTTCTTTTCGCAGATAAACTTACTCTATTAGTTTGACAATTCATGGTGTATTCAATAGTAAGAAAAAGTGGGGGAACATGCTGTATGAAGTAATGAAATTTTTGGATATGGTGTACACATGGTAAGAATATACCCAGATCCTTGACATAGTGTGGCCTCGACAATGCCTCCCGCATATACACTACTCGAACTCCCTCCAGTCACTATCCAGCAGAGTAGAGGTAGCAAGATTATACACTAGCTGATCTGGAAGCCTCCTAAAGAGTTACCAATAGGTTTGGTCCCGTGTACTAACTAGTGGCTGCCTGTGAATACTGTTTTAGAGCTGTGCCCTTGAAATGTAAGGAAGATTGGATCTCGCCATGATGTCCATCATAAAGTCATCAGTCATACTGCATGATGGAAGAGATGGGGAAGGGTTGACCGGAACTTAGCTCTGGAGACTAAACATGGGTTCCACCACTTCAAGCCTCCAATAAGCAAAGTGGTGGTATTGCACCGGTTGATGAGAGTCATCTACCACCTAATATTGCCTAATAACACAGAGGGGCGGCATTCCTCCATTTGGTGTGGGTGCTGCACCTTGACCCCTGCTTACGTTGGTTCACACCTGGGTGGTCACCCACAGTGTGCTTGTGCATGGGGTTATTCCCAGGGTTGCTAAAAGTCCCACCATCGTTAAGGTGCAAGCAGAGGATTTGGCTGTCACAGACCATCCCAATTCTGCCAGAATTGGGTCCACTTGACTTGAGTGCCACCTGAATATCAGTTCCATCGGTGTTTTAGACTCCCAGGTAGCAAGTACAACTTGTCTGGCCTATCTGAGGGAATGTCTGTGACAACCTCAAGGACCAACCAGATCAATAACTTTATTCTTTGATTTGAGAAATTTTTCGACATCATCAATCAGGTTAATAAAATGATACTTTGAATTTACTAAGCTACCTTACTGCAGTATACTTTATGAAATCAGAATACCTGGCATTATCATCTTGCAAAAGCTGTTTTGAGAAGCCTTTGCTGCAATGCCACGGCTCGTATAGAATTTACTGTTTTTGTCACAGTATCCCTAATATGCTTAAATGGAAGAACTTTAGTGTAGAGAACTTCTTGGTGTATAACACTGATATGAAATTAATACAGGAAATGATTTATCATCCTTACATGATGCAATAAATCCACTCTTGTTGCCAAGAATAGCTGGAGCTCCATCAGTTGTAATTGAGGACAACTTATTTAAGGCACATATGTCATAGAAACAAAATTCTTAAATACTTGGTAAATATCCTTTCCTCTTGTTCTTTCTTTGATTGTAGAACTGTTAACATTTTCTCTTTGGCCATGTCTTTGAAAAAACTGAGGTGTTACTGGATTGCCAACACAAATTCCCACTTCCAGCAAACTTATCATACTGTACAAACAAACACATTGTGGCAACAACTATGAATTATGAGATATTAATTTTTTATTTGGTGTTTAACAGACACCAAGCAAGCAAAAGCATCTATTTTCCTTTCAGGCAACTGACATTCCCATGTGGAATCTGAGAGGCCAGTGTGAACTGTCTAACCAGGATTGCCAACATGAATTCCTACTCCCCACTTCCAGCAATCTTATCACACTGTACAAACAAACACATTGTGGCAACCAGAGTTGCACAGTTTTTTGGGTGGCATCCGCACACACATACGTACATTCCTGACATAGCATCATGTGCCCATTGAAGAGCATTAATGCATGCGGATCCAGATGCCATACTATGAATTATGAGTTATTAATTTTTTATTTGGTGTTTAACAGACACCAAGCAAGCAAAAGCATATATTTTCCTTTCAGGCAACTGACATTCCCATGTGGAATCTGAGAGGCCAGTGTGAACTGTCTAACCTTTGTCATAGGGCTTTGGTTTCACAGGCTAAATAATGTGAACAGCTCACAAAAATAAAGCCATTCATGTTGCTTGTGCCAGATTTCACACAAGAATCTCTGTTTTGACTTGGAGGATGAGCACCCTTGAAAATATGATTAAAACTTTATTATTATTGGTTTCTCTTGTTTATTTGTGTTTTAATTTTGTAATTGAGTTTAGCAAATGAAAAATAGAAGACAATGTTGTTATCACATTCAGGTTGAAGTCTGGAAGGAAGGAACAATTATAGAATAGATATGCAGAAATTTGCCTTTTTAGCCAGTGGGTGGTGGTTAATTGCTGGAACAAACTTCCATCTGTTGTTGTGGAAGTTTATAGCTTAAATAAATTCAAGGAGGAAATGGACAAACATTTAGAGGGAATGGATGTGTGAAATTTTTTTTTTTTTTTTTTTTGGCTGATGCTGCATAAGCTCATACGCTTGCTTTCTTCCATCACTTGCCTACATTACTACTACTAACTTCTAGAAAGAATTTAAAGGGTATCCAGATTGGTGAGGGATACTAATAAATGTCCATATGGAAAATGGCTTAACAATTGCAGAATGAAAAGTTTGGCAACTAGACATCTGGGGTGACCTGGTGGAGGTATATAAGATCCTGAAGGAAATCAGTAAAATGAATGAGGGAAGTATCTTTTTACTGGCAAAAGTGAGTACAACCAGAGAGGCACAAATACAAAATTTTTGGGAATAAAGAAGGCTGGATCACATGAAATTTTCTTTCGGGCAGCATGTCATGTCGTAGACCATTGGAACAAATTGTCTGTAGTTGGTGGTCTAGTTTGGTCATGGTCAAATCGAAATTGGATAGGCATGCATGAATGATAGATTTTTTTTTTGGCAGATACAGAAAAAAGCTTACTTCGTTGCATTATTCAGCCATTATAATACTGATTAAGAGCACACCACTTTCAATTTAGTAAAAAAAAAATAATTTTTTTTATAATTAAAACAATAGACAGTGTCTCACAGACACTGCACAAGCATTTCATTTAGGGCTAGAGTAATGGAGGATTAATGTACTGTAACTCTTGGTTCCAGTGTTGCCAGATTTAGCAAAACCACAACCAAAATTTGATGCTGATGTGTCACTGTAAATTTCAAAATCACATTTTCTGCTGAGGGTGACAAAATACATTTTACACAAACTTGCATAACAGAAACACCATTGAGCCAATTTGAACATGTTAGTGATTGTTAGAACCAGGAAAAACCATGCTAAGCAGCTACTGAATCCTTTTGATTGGTTAGAGGATATTATTTGAGTTAAATTGTCTCATTTCTGTTTTCCAACACCTATGCACTTGTATACCAGGTATCTACAATTACAGTATTCCAGTTAAGAGCTGTCCAGAGTGCGATATAATAAAGGAAACCAAATTTGGCAGTATATTCATTGGAGGATGCAGAAGAGAATTTATTACCAGCTGAAAGTTGTGCAGTGAACAATTTATACATCCCAGGAAGGTGTGAGATGCTTTCCGCAGATGACAATACTGTAATGTTAGGAGTAGAGCACATCTCACCTTACCAAAAGTTGTTTGTGAAGTTCCAATACTGGAATGGAAGCAATGCAACAGCAGCAGTTTAGGATTGCAAGCATTGTGAGCACCAGCAATGAGGCCCAGTAACATCTGGTGGCATCAGAAAAATGATTGCATGGTTTGAGGAGACAGTAAGTTTTGAAATGGAGCCATTAACAATGCAAACTTCTCAACCAAGAATTGGTTGAGAAGTTTGCATTGTTAATGGCTCCCTTTCAAAATCTTTCTAGATCTTAATCTTTAATCTTTCTAGATCTTGTTGCAGTAGCATTTCCTGATTACTATCATTAACCACCTTGTCAAACTTTGTATCATCAGCAAACTTAGACATTAAGCCTGCTATACCTTTATCAGTATCTTTAATAAATATGAAAACAACAGTGAACCTAACCCTGAATCCTGGCAGACTCTACTAATAAGCGTGCAAGAAGAGCAGTACTCACTGATAACTACTCTGCCTTCTCCGACTCGCCCCATCCCTTTATCCATAGTAGTAACTTATCTGTAATATGACACTGCTCCAATTTTATAGCAGGCTTTTATGAGAAACGGTAAAAAAAAATTTCTGAAATCTAAGTATATGATGTCAAAATTATATTTTTGCATCCAGTTACTATGTCACAGTATCCAATCAGGAATTATTGCTAGACCTTGGTCGATCTAATTACACTTCACCCTTTGATCCTCCTTTGTAAATGAGGATACATCTGCACCCAGTGGCAATGGATCTTCTACACATTCCCCATGCAATGCAGAAATCTCCTTAGAGCAACTAGGTCACTGTATGTTGTGATTCATGCCTATCTTCATTATCAGTCCATTTTTTCCAAAAAGGCTATCCTTCTGGATGGTACCAAACTGTGCTATTAATGTAGCAGTCACCACCAAATATATCAAGGCATACATTAGTGACTTGCCATTCCACAGCTACAGCAGTGAGGATGCCTGGAAACAACAGTGTTTACAAGTTAGAGCCTCCACATATCACGAGATCTGTACAAGAACTACTATATAGCATTTTACCACTCGTGGTAACCTCAGTCTCATTCTTTGTGACTTCTAGCTCCGGGGGACTACCTGAAGGACAGTGTGCGCGGCACTGTCCTTCAGGTAGTCCTAAACGATAGCACTACACACCATGTTGAAAACATCATTGCCAATATGTTTTATGTTCTGTAGTTGATTATGGCATTATAATGTAAAACTCCTGGCCATGTCGCCGTGATGAGTATTATTGTCTCCAGTACATGTTCTGTACTTATCAGCAATAAAGAATTTATTTATTTATTTATTACTCAATAGTGGTTGCACTGAGATGTATGATTCTTGGATTCAGTGTTGCCACTTAGAACAGGAAATGCTGTACTGGTAATGTCACGGTGATGTGCTCAATAAGTGTAACTACATTATGTACATTGTCAACAAAGCTGTTACACAAAAATGCCATTAAAGTGGCAGTGTAACTGTACTAGCATTATTGGAGTGTGCTTCATTTTAATTGCATGCACAAATCATATAACATATTAACTGCTCACAAAACATTTCCTGCTGGTGATTTTTTTTTTTTTTTTTGTGTGTGTGTGTGTGCGCGCACGCACAATTCTTTTCCACATTCTCTGGAGAATATACTTGCCAAAATGCACTTGGTTGCATCATCTTCAAGCACACTTCCCCCCCCCCCCCTTTTTTTTTTTTTTTTTTTTTTCAAGTCTTCGACAATAGTGGAATGCCTGGTATCCTTGCTGATGTGAAGCTGGTCTGCTATCATTCAGAGGGACAAGCAACAATCGTCCATTAACAGCTGCTGAACTTTTTTGATGGTTGAGTCCATACAAGACAGTTGTGGGTGACCACTCCGCACATCGCCCTTTGCATGTTTCCACCCTTCATACAACTGTCCATGCCAGCAAAAACTGTTGGATCATGATAATGCTTCATATCCATAAGCTGCACTCACCATTGCAACCATGGGCGTCCACAGAAAATTTTCCATGGGGGGCAAAGCTTGTAGACAAATAATTACATCAATAAATTTTTATTTAATTTTTTAAATAATTATTTAATTAAACAAGTAGATTATAAAATACAGTATTGCATCAATACAAAAACACATACATAATGTATATAAATTCACAATATAAGGAAACAAGAATTAATGTATATATATATAACAGTTTTTTTTAGTTAATTATAATACCAACTAGATAAATTGGAGAATTTAGCATAAAAGTATTAGGAATGCAAACTATACTCATTTCTGTTTGCCAGATGGTAAACAGAAACAGATAGCTTCAGCTAATTATTGATGGGATATATTGAGTGGAGCTAGCCTTAACGTTCCATTCAATGTATCCATATATCTATAATTAGCTGTATTATCATTTTAATTTTACTATTTTATATTTTATTTTGTGTTTATTTATAGGGTACAACAAAGAACTCCAACTTAGGTTACCTAAACTTGGCCCTTTGAACTAATGAGTATAGTTTGCACCCCTAATACATTTATGCTAAATTCTCCAGTTTATCTAGTTGGTATTACAATTAACTAAAAAATTGTTATATACAGACAGATGTAATGTACAATCATAAATTTGATGGCATTAATCTGTTCTGTCACTCTTTCTCCTTTTCTATTTCTTATATTCTTTTACATAACTTCATATATATAAAGATAATAATAATTTCAATAATCACGTATCGTATAAGAATTGAATTCTCCATCAATCGCTTGCAAACTTATTGATGACATTTTCAATAAATTTCTTCTTTACCACTTCCTCTTCTAGTTTCTTCCTGTGCACACTAATCATACATAAACCTTATAGGCGAGTTTCTGAGATAGTGGACACATTAGCCATGTTTTCACATGTTTCAAGGTACTGAAACTTCTCTCAATGATACAGGTCATAACAGGTAATGTCATACCAATAGTTATTGCCAAATAGAAATTAATAGACACAAATACATAGTCACAATGATCCAAACCTTATGGTAAAGTTTGGGGAATATCAGTCAATGAACCAAAAACAGGAACTCTGTTTTATTGCTGCAATAGATGAAACACGTGTTCTATGGTTATCCCGCCAAGAGCCGAAACCGGCCAACCCGTAATAAAATTTTAAGGTAGACAAAGCTTCCCATTGTCGAGGGTGTAAGGTTATACATCTCAATCACTTTTACGATTATAATTTGTGTTGAATTTTTTACTCGATCCCAGGGAGGTTCAAGTGCCCTGTTTGCCCCCCCCCCCCCTCTGCGGACCCCCATGCTTGCAACTGTTTCAGTTATTTTATTGCCACTGTTTGTTCAGTCCTTGAATCCATGACTAATTTTACTGTGCCAATTTAAACACAACTTTCCAGTAGAACACCTTTGTGCACGCTAACGAAACTTGGCACAGAGCCAGTTTAGACTTGATAGTGAATAGTTTCAACAGTTGCCATTGTATGGTGCTAGTAGTTTTAAAAAAATCAGTCCTGAAACTTTTCAGACACACCTTATAGTTTGCAAGACTGCTTAACTCATAGTTTTTTTTGTTCTATGGGAATTTCTGAACCCATTTAGGAGTACATATGTAGATCTTCATTTTTTTTTTTTTTTTTTGTGTGGACTTGCAGAGTTCATACTTAGTTCCATGTTTTGAAGGTTACTTCAAAAAATGTCTCTGTTGCTGTATGAATTATCTTAAAATTTTTCTAGTACATACTGCCACCTCTTATCCCAGTTTCTAGCTAATTTTAGATTCAAATTTATAATAGATGGCAACACTGAAATATCTTTGAAAATTGGAGATCACACCTTTGACATCGATTGTCTGATTTGAGCAAGAGCCAAAATTAAAGAATCTCTGTGGAATTCAGATCCAGAATTTAATAAATCTGAATTAAGTAATACATAGATATAGAGAATATTATTGCATCAAAAAAGTAATGATGGGTTTTATTTATTAATTTTTTTCAAAATTCTAATATGATTTTTGATAGTAATTTTACTCTAATGTTGGTCAATAGAGTCAGAATAAGAACACCTTAAAATTTTGTAAGGACAATTTTATTTAAAAATTAAAATTTTTACAAATATCAAAATGCCAAAAAATCACTGCAGAAGTAACCACTTAAAAAAAATTCACTGGGGGTATCCACATGCTGCAGACTTGCTGTTGAAAGGATTACAGAGTAGACATTTCCCACAAGTATTGTTTAAGGGATCATTAGCTCTTTTATTCTTTGTATTTACATACCTGTAGAACTCCTTGCCTCCCCTTTTCTGAGCTAGTGATTTCTCTTATCTTTCTTGTTCCATACCAGCTAGTTCCTTATTCATCCACCTAACATGCCACTTCTATTGATGCATTCTTCAAACGTGGTGGAAAAATCCATCTAGTTTGAATATAATTCAGAAAGAAAGAAAGGTCTCTTTAAAAGGGAAAGAAAGGTTAGGTTGTTACAGTTCACATAATAGGTTACTTATCATGCTAGGCATTCCAAAAATGCTAGTAGTATATGAAACTAAAATAGAACCTTGTAAATTCAGCATCCTTGCAGATATAGCACATTTGAGATTTTTGAAAAATGATGGTCTTTTGGAGGGTTATGCTAATAGTGAAAGTATTTAGGGGTAATTTGTTCTGATCTCTATAATCACTACAGAATGATATCACTACATTATGCCGAAATGTTAACCCATACTGACAGTTAGTCCAGTGGGTAATGTACTTGCCTAAGAAATAAAGGTTGCAGGTTTGAATGCAGCCTCTAGTATGAGAGTTGCTATTGGCCAATATTTTTTAGTACATTGTATAAATAGTGTAATATGATTTCAGCAATTGAATTGCTTTAAAAACTCAATACATACTACTGTACTATTAAGTACTATACTGTGAACAAAAATTGTGAAATTTTAGTAAAAAAAAATGAAAAGAAATTTGCAATGTATAAAATTGAATGATTTTATACATTGCAAATATATAGTAACAGTGATATACAATTTATCTAGGAATTATGGAAAGAAATTTATGTTTGGAAATTATTAATGGAATGGTGCATAAATTTGGCAATTGCAGTGCTTTTTATATATACAGGCATACCTCGAATAACGAATAGGATGCGTTCCACGAAATTACTTCATTAAGCGAAACTTCGTTTTCAGAGGTAAAAATACTATGGCCAGAATACGGATACGTTCCTACGTAAAGAAAATGAAAAGCTTTTTTTTCGAACAAAGAAAAGTTTTATTAAATAAACAGTCAACTTACATACAAAGTGAAATCACATTTTAAAATATTAGCATTAGCATTAGTAGAGGCATATGATGCAAGAAAGCAAGCTTATTCAGCATCAGCCAAAAAAAAAAAAAAAAAAAAAAACAACCACTACTCCCATTTCACCCCTCAATTCGTTCGAAATACCTGTCCAACTGAGCCTTAAATTTGTTTAGGCTATCAACTTCAACAACAAGCGATGGAAGTCTATTCCACAAACCAACTGGCTAAAGGCGAATTTCCGCACATCTATCCGACATCCGTCCTTCCTCAATTTGAATTTATGCCCTCTCAGGTGATTATTCTGAGCAAGAGGAAGAATCCCATCGGCATTGAGCATGCTCAAGCCATTCAAAGCCTTGTACACCTCTATCAGATCACCTCGGCGATGCCTAGTCTCCAGGCTCTGTAATTTGCAAAACTTAAGCCTTTCTTCGTAAGAGCAACCCTTTGTTCCATTCACTAATCTTGTTGCCCTTCTCTGTACTCGTTCCAGCAGCTCTACATCCTTCTTGAAATGAGGCCTCCAGACCTGTATACAGTACTCAAGGTGTGGCCTGACCAATGCCTTATACAAGGGAATAATCACATCCCTGTCCCTGCTAGAAAAATTCCTGTATATCATTGACAAGACACCATGAGCTACTCTTGCAGCTCGTCTGCACTGCTCAGAGAACTTCATATCTGCCTGCACAATTACCCCCAGGTCCTTTTCATTCTCTACCACTGTCAGCGTAGTACCACAGAGTTGATACGTTGATCTTGGGTTACTGTTTCCCATATGTAGTACTTTACATTTGTCAATGTTAAACTTCATTTGCCACCTCTCAGCCCATCTGCTCAACCTTTCCAGATCCTGTTGCAGCAGCATAGTATCAGTAGTGTCCTTAACAACCCTGCCAACCTTTGTATCGTCTGCAAACTTGGACATTAAGCCTGATACACCATCATCAATATCATTTATAAATACAGAAAACAACAATGGACCCAACACTGAACCCTGAGGAACTCCACTAATAACATTAGTCCACGTTGAGCAGGGTCCATTGATTACCACTCTCTGTCTTCTGCCACTCAACCATCCCTTTATCCATAGCAGCAATTTGCCTCGAATGCCACACTTCTCCAATTTGTGCAGCAGTCTTCCATGCGCAACAGTATCAAAAGCCTTTCTAAGATCCAAATATATAATATCAAAGTTATTCCCTGCATCCAGTTCTTTTGTGACTACATCATAGTATCCAATCAAATTGGTCAGACAAGACCTGCCCTTAACAAACCCATGCTGTGTCTGAGCTATAACTGAATTCTTGTCCAGATGATCCTGCAGTGCTTCTTTAACCAGTGCCTCCATTAATTTTCCTGGAACCGAAGTTAAACTAACAGGTCTATAATTACTTGTGTCAGCCTTTGATCCTCCTTTGTGAATTGGGGTTACATTTGCACATCTCCAGTCCATGGGTACCTCCCCTGAGTCCAAAGAAGCTCTCATAATTATGGCTAGGGGTTTGCTTACTTCCTTTGCTGCCTCCTTTAATATAACTGGATAGATCCCATCCACCCCGGGTGCCTTTTTTATGTTTATCCTCAACAATTTCTCCTCCACTTTCCTCTCAGTTATTAGAAAATCATCTAGCTCACTGCCAATGTTTACTTCACCTACGACATTCCCCTTCCTGAATAACTCCTCATGTGTGAATGTAGATGCAAAATACTCGTTTAGATTGTTAGCCACCTGAGCTGGATCCTCAACTGTTGAACCATCAACATCCAGTGGACCAATCTGATTCATCCCTTTCCTTCTTGAGTTTAAATAGGTAAAGAACTCTTTTCTGTTTTTCTTTGCATCCTTTGCCAAGGATTTCTCATAATCTGCCTTTGCCTGCCTAATCTCCTTTGTGACTTGGTTACAGACCAACTTATATCTCTCATAGGCTTCCACGTCACCCATTAATTTGTATGTATCCCATGCATTTTGCTTCTCTGCCATATGTCTCATTAGTTCATCTGACAACCATTTAGGCCTGAACCTTGAACAATATTTCTTGGTTGGTATGTAAAGCCTGGTAGCTTCCAAGATTAGTTCCTTGAATGCTTCCCATTTTGAATTTGCTGTTGGTAACATCATCAGTTGGTCCCACTGTATAGAATTTAAATACTGTCTCAGACCATCATAGTCGCCTTTACGAAAGCAAAAACCCTTCCCTTTACCTCTGATGGTAGTTACCTCCTTGAGTAAATCCCACTTCAGCACACTGTGATCACTGCCACCCAGTGGTTCATTTATCTGCAGATTCCTAATGCATGAAGAATCACTACTGATAATCAGATCAAGAATATTACTCCCTCTAGTTGCCTCCCGAACATGCTCATTTAGAAAACAGTCATCCAATAAATCCACAAAAGCCTTGCTAGTGTGTGAGTGACCAACCCACAAATTCCAGTCAATATCTGGGAAATTAAAATCCCCCATTATAAGACTCTCTGATTTACTGGCCCATTCTATTTCCCTGTACAGTATCTTATTATACTCATCAGAGTCATTAGGCCTATAGCACACTCCTACTCTCAATTTTGATTTACCTATGCTTATGTCACACCAAACTGACTCAACACTGCACTGTCCAGCGATGTCAACTGGCTTCACTTCCTTGGATTTTATGTGTTTTTTTAACTAATAGCATAACCCCTCCTCCCTTCCTATCCTGTCTATCCTTTCTGTAGACGTTGTACTCCCCAAATTCCAGTTCTGCATTCCTTATATCTGTGTGACACCACGTCTCTGATATCCCAACAATATCTGCCTTTGATGTTTTGAGTAATACCTCAAATTCATCAAATTTATTTACTAAACTCCTAGCATTAGTGTACACGCAAGTATACATGCACCTGTTTCTATTCTTAGCTACCCTAACACAACCCATGTGTTTACTTGTACCGCAATGACATCCAGCAGTCTCTGAAATATCCTGCATCTTGTTTTTCAGGCTTCTGCTCATTCCAATAGAAGCAGTGCAAGAATCTCTTTCACCTATGCCAGTGGCTACTGTTAATCCATTAGTCTTTGTCTCCCCCCAAGCTAGCAGTTTTCCGACCCACCTAACACTGCCTCGATAGCATCAGCAAATATTCTTGCACCCTTTCTATTTAAGTGTATCCCATCCCTGTAGAAGCAATCTCTCCTGTTAACAAGTACAGTCCAGGCTGAAAAAAATTCTACCCCTTCAGCCTTGCACAATCTTTCCAGGGCCGAATTGATCGACAAGGCTCTCATCATATACTCCCTCCTATCGTGTCTGGGCAGAATTGCAGACACTTTCAAATTCAACCCTACTTCACGGCTTTTTTTCAACAGTGACCTGTACTTGTTAAGTAATTCCGCTGGTCTCCTACTCTTAATATCATTAGTAATATGAGTACTACTCTTAATATCATTAGTAATCAAATATGAGTCTAAAGTTGATTGTTTATGCTCTTTTTCTCTTTCATTTAACAATTGCCTATACGGAGTTATTGCATTTAACACTGATCGCTTAAAAAATAACACTTCTTCCTAAATCAGGATCATTTTCACTAAAAAAATTTTAAACGTTTTCAATGTCATTTAAGCACCTTTTTAAATCTTTGGTTGTTAACACTTTTTCGGCGGGAACTACTTTTACTTCGTCTTCATTATCTTTGTCTTCATTGCTAACAAGGTTTTCTAAATCTTCCACTGAAAAACCATCATCTTCTGCATTCAATAAATTTCTAACATCCTCTTCATCGACATTTTCGAAACCTATTGATTGAGCCATCTGGATAACTTCATTTCTAATTTCTTGGATGTTATTTTCTTCTTTTAGTACAACTTCTGGCTATATTTTGCACCAAACTCCATTTAAGCATTTCTTAGTGCCTTCTTTCCAAGAACTATCAATGTTTTCAATTGCGTTTTTAATGGTGTAGTTTTTCCAAAAAGTTTTAACTGTCATTTCCTCTTTATCCTGGCGCTTCCGTAGCCAGGTGGGAAGGAGCAGCAGTGCGTAGCACACGCTTCTTGATTAAACCGGGGTTCGAGCCCGTCACCACCAAATACGGAGGATGCGGAAAGGTCAGGGAATGACCACCGCATATCCCGGAGCAATATGGCCTTAGTTGCTAATGCTCCTTAAAAAAAAAATCAAACAACAAACTCTTTATCCTCTAGTTCAGTTAAACTGCTTAATGCTCGACGCAGATAATAAGCTTTAAATGATGCTATTACTCCCTGATCCAATGGTGGAATCAGGGAAGTTGTGTTTGCTGGAAGAAACACAACTTTGACAGGAATGCATGTGTCCAACGTGTTAAGATCAGTAGGATGTCCCAGAGCAATGTCTAACAACAAAAGAGCTTTTTCTTCAAAGTTGTTTTTTTTTTTGACAATACCGTTTTACTTCAGGACAAAAGTGGTTAACAAACCAATCAGTAAATAACTCCTTGGTAACCCACGCTTTTCTATTTGCTTTCCATATTACAGGTAAATTCATTTTTATGTTACCTTTTAACGCCCTCGGATTTTCTGAATGGTAAACTAATAACAATTTTAATTTATAATCGCCAGAGGCATTTGATCCAAAGAGTAACGTTAAACGGTCTTTGGCTGCTTTGAACCCAGCAGCTGATTTTTCTTCAATAGAAATGAAGCTTTTTGTTGGTAGCCGTTTCCAGAACAAACCGCTTTCGTCAACACTGAACACCAAATTTGGGGGGAAATTTTCACGTTCAATTATTTCGTTTAGTTTTTCTGGAAACTTATTTGCAGCTTCTCCTGTTAATTTTACACTATGAATCCTGGCCCGTTTTTTAAATTTCTCGAACCAACCACGAGAAGCCCCAAAGGTTTCCGTAATTTCTTCAGTTTGTTTAGATTTCGGGTGATTAAAGTGGAATATTTTTTTTATGTTAAATGGGGCTTGAAATTGCCGACTTCGTTATAGCGAAGCTTCGTTAACCGAGGTATGCCTGTATATATATATATTAAGTCCAGCGAGCCTGTTTTCCCTTTACCTTTTTTTTGGTTGACTACCCTTGGAGAAATATTCAAAAAGTTAAAAAAATTTTGAGGTTCTACTGTACTGTATATAGGCTTTAATAGACTAAGTTAGAACAGTTTCCAGATATGTAAGGACAATCACTCACTCTGCATAGTAGTATTTATTAGTGCTATATGTACCAGGTCTAACTGACAGAATGAAAAATATGCAAATTTTTCTTTATACTTTCAGTATAAATAAAATTATTTAAGTAATTTTTCTCACTGAAGAAGATATCAATACAGATATTGATTTACATGAGTGTTTTTATTATCATTACCTTCAGTAGTAAGTTTGCCCAACTACATTAATATTCTCTTATATAGAATTGTTTTAAAAGTAGAAGTTTTCAAACTGTGTTCTACAGAATCTTGCAGTTCTCAAAAGGAATCTCATGGGTTCTGCAGATGTTTTATTGCTTTTTAATATATATATATATATTTTTTTTTTATGAAAACCCCAAACACGAAAGGTATCAAAACCTATAGTACTTAGTACCGTGCATGGGTTGAAGTAGAAGTATGGGGGGGTGGTGCTGGAAACTTTGCTCTAGAGACTAAACATGGGTTTCACCACTTCAAGCCTCCAATAAGCAAAGTGGTGGTATTTCACTGGTTGATCAAAGTCATCTACCACCTACTGGGGTTTCACAAAAAAAAAAAACTGTGAAAAGATTACTATCAGTACACAATCTTTATTTTTTCTCTTGCTAATGTCATTTAATTTGTATGGTATGCTAATCAGGTTTTATGATAGTTTTTTTTTTTTTTTTAACATGCAGTAAGTGTATTCACTTTTCAATGTTTTCAATTGTGTGTAAATTGGTGCTGAGCTGAAAGGGAACAGATTTTCAGATCAAATTTGAAAAAAGAAAAAGATTTATCACTTTATGCTGCAGTAGCGATATGCTCTACAGCAGTGGTTCTTAACTTTTTTTGCCCCATTGTACCCTTTTCCCATTATGTCAGATGTCATTTCCCCCTTTCCAAGATTGTCTGACTCAAAAGGTGCATTCCAAAAAGATAAAAAAGTGAAATATTTATCTTTATTTTTAATGTTAATATGAAGATTGATGCAATAAAGCGTCATATGTTTAAGAGTGTAAATATTCTACATAATATTGGTGTAAATACACCATAGAAATCTTAAATGAAAAAACTATGTTTGTAGTTTGAAGGGGCATCATTTTATCTGTATCTCATATTGTGCTCCTCCTTCACGAGTTGCCATCGGTGGGTGGGCAGGCACCCTGGTATTGCAGACATGACAATCCAGTTGTAAAGATAATCACAACTGGATTGTCATATCTGCAATACCAGGGTGCCTGCCCACCCACCGATGAAGGTCCAACAAGCCTTGAAACTGTGCTGTCTGGGTGGTGGTGAAGCATTACTTATTCGAGGTAGTGCAATACATGGGAACTCGTTGTGAAGGAGGAGCACAATATGAGATCAGATAAAATGATGCCCCTTTAAACTACAAACGTAGTTTTTTCGTTTAAGATTTTTCTATGGTGTATTTACACAAATATTATATAGCTTTATTTTTAATTTAATATGTGACATCCAATAAAGTGTGATGTCCTGTAGATTATGTACAATCTGTAGAATTGTAGTTTGTAGAAAGATCGATATTCCAGCAGTTTGAGTCTATCAATCTGTGGTCTCTCCCGAAACCCTAAAATTCCCCCCTGGTTGAGAAGCTTGCTCTACAACAATGTGTGTTCAAACCTTGTTTGACTGCTGAATCCTTTTGCAAATTCAAATTTTCTGTGGAACTCTATCTCTTAACTGAGAGTAAGGTGGAGAAGAAATTGTTGAAGATAAACAAAGGCACCTGGGGTGGATGGAATCTATCCAGTTATATTAAAGGAGGTGGCAAAGGAAGTAAGCAAACCCTTAGCCATAATTATGAGAGCTTCCCTGGACTCAGGGGAGGTACCCATGGACTGGAGATGTGCAAATGTGACCCAATTCCACAAAGGAGGATCAAAGGGCAACACAAATAATTATAGACTTATTTGTTTAACTTCTGTTCCAGGGAAATTAATGGAGGCACTGGTTAAAGAAGCATTGCAGGATCATCTAGACAAGACTTCAGTTATAGCTCGGACACAGCATGGGTTTGTTAAGGGGAAGTCTTATCTGACTAATTTGATTGGATACTATGATGTAGTCACAAAGGAACTGGATCCAAAGAATAACTTTGATATCATATATTTGGATCTTAGAAAAGCCTTTGATACTGTTGCACATGGAAGACTGCTGCACAGATTGGAGTAGTGTGGCATTGGAGGCAAATTGCTGCTATGGATAAAGGGATGGTTGAGTGGGAGAAGATAGAGAGTGGATCAATGGACACTGCTATTCTTGGACTAATGTTATTAGTGGAGTCTCTCAGGGTTCAGTGTTGGGTCCATTGTTGTTTTCTGTATTTATAAATGATACTGATGATGGTATATCAGGCTTAATGTCCAAGTTTGCAGACGATACAAAGGTTGGCAGGGTTGTGAATGACACTAATAACAGTACACTGCAGCAACAGGATCTAGAAAGATTGAGCAGATAGGCTGAGAGGTGGCAAATGAAGTTTAACATTGACAAATGTAAAGTACTACATATGGGAAGCAGTAATCCCAGAGTAACGTATCAACTCTGTGGTACCACACTGACAGTGGTAGAGAATGAAAAGGACCTGGTGGTAATTGTGCAGGCAGATATGAAGTTTTCTGAGCAGTGGAGACGGTCTGCAAGAGTAGCTCATGGTGTCTTGTCAACGATATACAGGAATTTTTCTAGCAGGGATAAGGAGGTGATTATTCCCTTATATAAGGCAGTGGTCAGGCCACACCTTGAGTACTGTATATAGGTCTGAAGGCCTCATTATAAGAAGATTGTAGAGCTGTTGGAACGAGTACAGAGAAGGGCAACAAGATTAGTGAATGGAACAAAGGGTTGCTCTTACGAAGAAAGGCTTAAGTTTTGCAAAGTACAGTGTCTGGAGACTAGGCACCTGCGAGGTGATCTGATTGAGGTATATAAAGCCTTGAACGGTTTGAGCATTCTCAATGTTGATGGGATTCTTCCTCCTGCTCAGAATAATCGCCTGAGAGGGCATAAATTCAAATTGAGGAAAGACGGTTGTAGGATAGATGTGCGGAAGTTTGCCTTTAGCCAGCGGGTGGTTGATTGGTGGAATAAACTTCCATCTGTCATAGAAGTTGATAGCTTAAATAGATTGAAGGCAGAACTTGACAAACATTTGGAGCGAGTGGATGGGTGAAATAAGGGGGGTTTTTTGGCTAATGCTAAATAAGCTTGCTTTCTTGCATCATGTACCTTTGCTAATGCTAATCTCTACAATGATAATATGATATGCAAATGAAAAAAAAAAGTAATAAAAACTTCACAGAACACTTTCAGAACTTCATGGTTCCACAGAAAACAGGTTGAAAATGAGTGCCTGATAAACAAACCAGAATTTTATTATCTTTAGATGTGATTAATATTCATTTTTATTGAAATCATTTGTATCAAATGATTTTTTTTTTTTTTTTTCATTTACAGTTCAACAATAAAAAATATGAAGCCTTGAAGAATTAACAGTTTACAGCATTTTAAGGTGATGGACAGTTCTTTAAATAATGCCTTTTTTGAATTATCAGTTGTTAAGAACAGATTTGCACTCCAGGCCAGCCAGTCTTAAGGTTAGCATCATTACCATGGAGAATTAATTTTTTAATAATTTATAGACTAAAACTATAGATGTAAAAATGTATCTATCTTCATAATTTTTATTTATTTTTTGGTTTGGTACACTGCATTTAAACAATTCTTTGTAACATTTGCATCGAATTATCTGATATAAAGATGGTGAGAGTACACTGTTGAACAGGCGCCTCCGTAGCCAGGTGGGAAGGAGCAGTAGTGCGTGGCACACGCTTCTTGATTAGACCGGGGTTCGAGCCCGTCACCACCAAATACGGAGGATGCGGAAAGGTCCGGGAATGACCACCGCATATCCCGGAGCAATATGGCCTTAGTTGCTAATGCTCCTAAAAAAAAAAAAAAAAACAAAACCAAACACTGTTGAACAAATGGTGACTGCATTAATGTATTTATTACACTAGTTCTATTTTAATAGAAGCTAGGATTCACCAGCTTTAATGGCAGATTGTGGATGTACCAAATATTTATATACATTAAGGTTTTATATTTGCTCCTATTAACCCTCTGTCACTTGGGCCCCTAAATGCCACACAGTTGCATTTAGGGGTCCATACTGACTCATTTCTAAAATTGGGTGGTTATGTGATGACTGTCATGTCTCTTTTCCCTTGATGTCAATTTTCCTTTGAAGGTTAGATAATTTGGAACAGGTGATTTAGAAGTTCAAAAAATTAGACATCTTGAGGGTATTATTGGCTCCATTGTAGAGTTCGGATCATCATATGCTTCTTCTTTATATTGCGCCATATGAAGGGAAGATCTCTCTCTACACTTCATATAGCGCTTCATTGATATGATTATCAATGAAGTGTAGATCTCTCTCTCTCTCTGATGACAAACTCTGTTATTGAATTATACTATCAACCACTCATTCAGCTTGAAAATATTTATCTACTCCAGACCGTAAGGATTTATGCTTATATATTAATGAATGTTAATGAATCCCCCCCCCTTCCCTAGCATGTGCTCTTTCTCTTCAAGGATGGGAATTAATGGAGTCACTGGTTAAAATAAGTAATGCAGGACCATCTAGACAGGAATGCAGTTATACTACAGTCACAGCATGGATTTGTTAAGAGGTTATCTTGTCTGACCAGTCTTATTGGATACACTGACACAGTAACAAATAAACTGGATGCAAAAAAAATTTCAATATCATATACTGGGTGGTTATAAAATAAGTTTCCCTGTTCAAGAGACCCTAGTGTCAAAACAGTTAGAGTTAGCACTGTGTAAATTGGTGGGGGTGTCATTTAGGGTATGGGGAAGCGATTTGTAGAAGGAAAAAAAATTAGTTCAAATTTCTGCCACCAAGGAAAATGGCGCAGCACATATATAAAAGTTGTCATTTACTTCAAGATATGCTGCTTACGCAAATGACATCCTGTTAGATAAAAGCAGAAAGGCCAACACCACCGTCAATAACCATTATGGCTCTTACAAAAAAGGGACATGCTCTTCTAGTAAAACTGTTCTGCCAGAATAATAGGAACACTAATGTAGCACTACGTGAATATTGAAAACTTAAAGGTTTGTGTAAAAGACCTTTGATGTCAGCAGGGCTTCGAAAACTAATAAAGAAATTTGAAGTGACCCTGGAAGTTAGGTATAATGACCATGTATCGGAATGGAGGTAGTGGATGGAGTGGCGGTTGCAATGGCCTCCAGGTCAGAATGCGAAACACTGCCAGTCAGTAGTTCCAGGGGTGTGTCAAGAGACTTGAACCTTCCTTGGTCTACGTAAAGTGCTTTGAATAATTTTACTCTGGTTCCCATACAAGATTCACGTAGTGCAAGAACTAAAGTCTTGTGACAGCAACAACGAATAGACTTTGCCCTATGATTTCTGGCTCATATGGATCTTGACGCTGAATGGGCTTGAATGACCTTGTGGTCTGATGAGGCACATTTTACTCTTCATGGGGCTGTAAATGCACAAAACTGCTGAATATGGGGACCTTCTCATCCATCTGCTATGCATGAAAGACTAATACAAAGTCCATATGTTACAGTATAGTGTGGATTCACAGCAGAGTTTGTAATTGGACCATTTTTCTTTGAAGAGTATACATTCGTGGCCCTGTAAGGTGTATGGTAACTAGTGCACAGTACTGCACTCTACTAAGAGATCACATTGTTTCCATTCTGCAAGAAAGGCAATGCTTGGAGACATAGTCTTCATGCAAGATGGTGTCTCTTCCCGCATTGGTTGACAAGTGAAGGAACTGCTCCGTTCAACATACAGAAATAATCACATTATTTCTAGAGACTTTCCACAGTTCTGGCCAGCCCGATTACAGATCTTAATCCCTGTGATTTCTGGCTATGGGGATACCTGAAAGACAGAGTTTACCATGGTGGCATACAGACGCTTGTCTGTTTGAAAGCAAGTTGTTGTTGTTATTATTTGGTTTTTAGGAGCATTAGCAACTAAGGCCATATTGCTCCGGGAATATGCAGTGGTCATTCCCTGACCTTTCCGTATTTGGTTTTGACGGGCTCGAACCCCGGTCTAATCAAGAAGCGTGTGCTACGCACTGCTGCTCCTTCCCACCTAGCTATGGAGGTGCCCCTTGAAAGCAAGCATTAACTAGCATGTAGCCAACATCCCCAGTGAGATGCTATGCAAAACTATGTCTCGCACAGTTCTCCATTTTCAGAATGTCATCTCAAGTGAAGGAAATCGCATAGAACAATATCTGTAGATTTCTAAGTCTGATATTAAAATCTAATCCCAAGTTAAGTGTTCCATCTGATGTTTCAGTGCCAATTTCTCACCTGGTGGCAGAATTTTAAACTAATTTTTTCTTCTACAGATTGTTTCCCCATACCCTAAATGACATACTAACCGTTTTGACACTAGGGTCTCCTGAATAGGGAAACTTATTTTATAACCACCCAGTACTTAGATTTCAGAAAAGCTTTTGCTACTGGTTCACATAAAAGACTGCTATAAAAATTGGAACAGTGTGACGTTAAGGGCAGTTTGCTGCTATGGATAAAGGGATGATTGTGTGGAAGAATACAGAGAGTGATTATCAGTGAGTATGCTCTTCTTGGAATAATATTATTAGCAGAGTCCTCTAGGTTTCAGTGCTGAGCCCATTGTTGTTTTCTATATTTATTAACAATATTTGATGAAGGCATATCAGGTGTTATGTCTAAGTTTGCAGATAATACAAAGGTTGACAGAGTAGTTAACCACAATGATCAGGCTATGCTACTGCAACAAGATCCTGGAAATTTGGCTGAGAAGTGGCAGTTGAAGTTTAATATTGACAAATGCAAAGTGTATGGGGGAGCAGTAATCCCAGATTAATGTACAACTGTGTCCCCAAACTCAGGGTATTGGAGAATGAAAAAAACCCAGGTAATTATGCAGTCGGACATTAACATCTGTGAGCTTGTTTCAGATGGGCTGCTATTTTGCCATCAGGGGTGTATAAGGCAATGGTCAGGCCACATCTTGGGTACTGTATACACATCTGTGGTGTTATTTTAGAAATGATGTGGATCTGTTGGAATGGGTGCATGGAAGAGTAGTAAAAGATTAATGAGAGGAAAAAAGGGTACTCCTACCAGGAACAGCTTCAGTTCTGCAAACTGTGTTGCCCAAGACTAGGAACCTGTTTGGAGATCTGACTGAGATTTAAGGTTTCAAATGAATTGTGTAAGCTCTGTACTGATGGAGCCTTCCGTGTGCTCAGACAACTACACATACAGGGCATAAATTCAAGCTGAAGGACGGTGGTTGCAGGTAGATGTTTGGAAATTTGCCATCAGCTAGTGAGTGGTCAATTGTTGGAACAAACTCTCGTCTGATATTGCAGAATGTAGCATCTTTACTGGGTAACATCTTTTTTCCGATGTTATCACATTCACTGTCTCAGTACTATACCAATCTCTCTTTACAACAACTAAGGCCATAATGCACCCCCTTTGGGAGGTGCATTACGGCCACAGAAGTCGATGCGCCAACAACTAACAAAAAAAAAAAAAAAAAAACATGCTAAATCATCTCACTGAGAAATGCAACTTGTCTCCTCTTTAATAAATAATAAATTTCCATTTATTCTGTAGTCAGTCAACGTTAGAGGAGTACAAATTCTTTGTGACTGTGTGCATATTTAATTATTACTAGGGATAGCTGAATTTTCCATGCCACAATTCAGAGTTGACCATGCATTTTTTGTGGCAGCATACAAGCCCAAACCCACAGCCTTACTTGTGGCCACAAACCCTTACCGCTGGACCACAGCTGGCCCAAAATAAATTCATAAGGCGGATATCCAGAATTCAACTGAGGCCTCCAATCTGCACTCAGATGCTCTACCACTGATTCAGACCAACAAGCAACAAACTTCTTTGGATTAAAAGAATCTCCAGTCTTGGCCATTCAGATTGCAGTCTAATCTAAGGGAAGCGATCACCATTACAAGGCCATTAGGTCATACACACCTTACTAACTTATACCTCCTTCTGCTTCAGATCCACCTTTTTGTTCTAATTGTCATATTCAACCCAATCTGTCATATCATAATTGATTATTGGTTTTACAATAGAGCATGGCAGACCACATTTTGATTAAAGAATGCAGCCTAAACTGGCCCTACTTTGAAGTTAATCTTGAATGATTAACGATAATCTTGATCTGATGTAGATGCAGTGTTCACTTTCTTAAAAAAAAGGTATAGTACTATGCAGTGTCTGATGCTAAAACATAACCTATATGTTTGACTTCTGATAACACCTGTTATTTCCACCTTTGTTTTGGCCCTAGGTTACCATTGTGCTGTAACACCTCTAACAACAGTAATGACATTCATAATTTTAAAAATGTGCTTAAGCCACTCCCATCAGTTTTAATCATATTGTTATGAACACTTTCTTTAAGATCATAAAGTTGATAGAAGAATAATAATACTATAATATTATTTAAAGTGAAGTAAGTGATTTTTGATTGCATCTTCATTAAGTTAAAGTGCAAGTGATTAGTTTATTGTATGAAACTTGTGAAAAATTAAATTTTATGATCATACTCAGAACATGGTGGTGGTGGTGGGCAAGCCAGTATGATTAATTAATGTGAGAAAAAAAAAAAAAAGTAAACTGCAGTCATTATCAACCCACTGCAGGATGGAAGCCTCCTCAACAATTCATGTTGAGGGAAATGGACCATAATCTACTACGCCGGTCGAGTGCGGGTTGGCAGATCGACCGTATTTAGCAGTTAGGGGCTTTAACCCCAGTCTACTCAAGGAGCATGTGCTACTGCACTTCCGCTCCTGACCACTTGGCTACGGAGGCCTTCACACACACCTAATAATAATTAGATCACTAAGTCACGAGACTGACATTCTCTCGAGTATGACAAGCTGTGTAGTGTAGACATCACACCTTGTGATGTCCACACTACACAGAAGAATGCTGCCCCTCTGTGTTACCAGGCAATACTAGGTGGTAGATAACTGTCATCAACCGGTGCAATGCCACCACTTTGTTTATTGGAAGCTTGAAGTGGTGAAACCCATGTTTCACCACTTCAAGCTTCCCTCCAGAGAAAAGGTCTGGCAACCTCTATCTCCTCCATCATGCAGTGTCATTGCTGTGTTTTGAAGTTATGATGGATATCATCATAACATCCAATCTTCCTTACATTTTGAGGGTATAGCTGTAATACTGTTGATAACTCTCTAGGAGGCATCTGGATCAGCTAGTGTGTAATCTTGCCGACTCTACTCTGTTAGATAGTGACCGGAGAGAGTACGAGTAGTGTATATGTGGGGGACATTATTGAAGCCAAGTTATAAGGAGCTGGGTATGTTCTTGCGGTGTGCATGCAATATCCAAAAATTTCATTACTTCATACAACATGTCCTCCCCACTTTATGTTACTACTGAATACATCATGAATTGTCAAACTAATAGAACAAACTTATCAGCGAAAAGATCTAAACCTCCTAAACACTTCCTTGTTCGTTTCACAAATATACGTGAGCTCAATTATGTCCATTTCCACTTACAGTCTGCCAAGCCCCACTTTTTTCTGGCAGAACCCCAATTATCAGTTCATTCAACAACTGCTCATCTCAGTTGTACAGATACTAATTATTTGTTGTATTAATTCCTTTTGCTTCAAAGGTGGTACTTGTGCATATATCTGCTCGGGTATTTCCTGTTAGAGACTTAGTAATTTGGAATCTCTTTTCTGGCTTAAAATCTCTCTTCCCCTATTCTGTCAAATTCATCTATTGCCTCTGTCATTCTCCCAACTCCATCACTTGGAACTCTTGACTTTCTCCAGTCCAACTTTCCTAAGAGTGAGGTAATTTTACTTGGCAATTTAACATTCACAACTCCATCTGGCTCCCATTTTCTAGTCTCATGGACCAAGCTGGTCAAGATGCTGAGTCTTTTGCAATTACAAATGACTTTGCATAGATTTTTCATTTACATACCAAACAATCCTAACCACACAGCAAACACTCTTGATCTTTTTCTCACAAACAATCCTTCCAAGTACACAGTCGAGGTGAGTGGTCTTCTAGGCACCTCAGATTAATGGAGCCTTTATCTCATAGCCATTTTTAACCTTGTGTTGTCTGGTGTTACAAGAATGCAAAATGGAATGATCTGCAAGATTTCTGTTCTTCTTTTCCTTGGTTGGATTACTTTTTTAAGTCAACTGATGTCAATGTTTGCACAGATTGTGTCAGTAAAATTATTCTTATAGAGGTGAAATCCTTTATTCCACACTCTACCTTAAACTCTTGTTCTTTATCTAAACCTAGGTTTTCCAATAAATGTGCTAAGGCAGATAACAATGTTGCATATTGCAGTTGGCTTTGCATCCAAATCTCTCGAGTTCATTTTCTGCCTACACCAAAGCTTGCAACAATTGTAAAGTAGTTATTAATCAGTCCAAATTAGATTTTCAACATGCTAAGGGTAGAAAACATGCTTCTTGTCCAAATGGTAGCTGAGCATTCTGGTCATGCTGAAGCTATTGACCATAACTTTTGCCCATCTCTACTCTCGCCACTGTTAAAACCCAATGGTTTTAACAGTTGTGAGTTTAAACCCAAGTGCTGGTCGAGTCATCAATGCAGATGTTGTAGAAATATCAGAGATGTGGTGTCACTCAGTATAAGGGATGCAGAATTTGAATGGGGGAGTACAATATATACAGAAAAGAGAGACGAGGGGGAGGTTATGCTCTTAGTTAAGAAGCATATGTGTATTTTAGTGCAATTGCATCATTTATACACAGCTAAATATAGATTAGCAAATTTGCAATAGCGGCATTGTTTAAGTTACATCTCATATTGGGAATACCTCCACGACGTTGCCATGACATTGCACTACTTTGAATAAGTAAGGCTTCACCCGAAGGAGAAGACTGTTGTTACTTATTCTCAGTGGATACCACCACCCAGACAGTACCTTTTTGAAATATGGTATGGGATAATAGTTCTCGTTATCCTCATACTATCCCTATTAGACTAAGAAAAGCAATAAAGATGTAGGAAGGTGATAGTAGGAGAGGTAGAGGAAGGAAATGCCGTAGAAGGAAGACAGTTAAGGGCTATTTGGCCCTTCTTCAGTGGGTGGGTAGGTACCCAAGTGATGTAATGATGGCAAAAAAAGTTGTGAAGTATATCTTCACAACTTGATGTCTGATGGTGTATGATATAAATTAAGACTCTAATGCATTAGGGCTTAAAGCCTCAAGCTGCGAAAGAGATTAAACTATGTGTATTTTAGTGCAATGTCATGGCAACTCGTCGTGAAGGTATTCACAATATGAGATGTAACTTAAACGATGCCGCTATTGCAAATTTGCTAATCTATATTTAGCTGTGTATAAATGATGCAGTTGCACTAAAATACACATAGTCTAATCTCTTTCGCAGCTTGAGGCTTTAAGCCCTAATGCATTAGAGTCTTAACTTATATCATACACCATCAGTCATCTTTCATATTGTGAAGATATACTTCACAACTGTTTTGCCATTATTACATCACTCGGGTACCTACCCACCCACCGAAGAAATGCCAGATAGCCCTGAAACGGCACCAGGGGGAGCCTGATGATGTCCGGAGTTTCCAAGAATAGGTAACAACAGCCTTCTCCACTGGGGAAGCGTTGCCTATTCGAGGAGTTACTTTCCCTTTCATTCTTCTACACCGTTTCTTTTCCTCTTCCACTCCTACTATTACTTTCCCTCTACCTTTTTGCTTTTCTAAGTCTAATAGGGACAAATGGATAGTCGAGTTATTATCTCACAAATACAAAATAGCCCTGAAACGGTGCCGTCTGAGAATAAGTAACAACAGTCTTCTCCTTCAGGTGAAGCGTTACTTATTCGAAGTAGTGCAATGTCATGGCAACTCGTTGTGAAGGTATTCACAATATGAGATGTAACTTAAATGATGCCACTATTGCAAATTTGCTATTCTATATTTAGCTGTGTATAAATGATGCAATTGCACTAAAATACACATAGTCTAATCTCTTAAGAAGCATATAAAATCTAAGGCAGTGTATCCAGTTGACATGGATAGCCAGTGCAATGTTGAATCAGTTTGGTGTGACTTAAGCACTGGGAAAACAAAAATGATAAGAGTAGTGTGTTATAGGCCTAATGTCTGTGATGAATACAATGAACAATTATCCAGAGAAATAGTGTGCCATTAAATCAGAATGTCTTATAATGAGGGATTTTAACTTTCAGATATTGACTGCAACTTGTGATTGGCCACTCAAACATCTACAAGACTTTTATGGATTTATTGGATGACTGTTTTCTACTGCAGCATGTTAGAGAGGCAACAGGAGAGAGAGAGAGAGCGAGCGAGAGCAATATTCTTGATCTGATTATGAGCATTGTTTCTTCGTGTATCAAGATTCTGCAGACAAAAGAACTACTATGGGAATAGTGTTCACAGTGTGTTGATGTGGGATGGTAGTTACATCTGTATTACTACACAGATGTAACTACCATCGAGGGTAAAGAGAATGGTTTTTGCTTTTGTAAAGGACATTACAATGGTCTCAGACAGTTTTTAAATTTTATAGAGTGGGACCAACTAATGTTACCAACAAAAAAATCCTACGTGTGATGCATTCAGCGAAATAATCATAGAAGCTACTAGGCTTTTAATATCAACCAAGAAATTCTGTTGAAGGCTTAGATTGAAATGGATGTTAGATGAACTATTGAGACATGTGGCAGAGAAGAAAAATGCATGGGATATGTATGATTTGTATCAAGTGATATAGGAGGTTAGGCAATTGAAGGCAAATTATGAGAAATCTGGTAAACGATGCAAAGAAAAACAACAAAGACTTCTTTACTTCTGTTGACACTAAAAGGAAGGGAGGTGCAATATGGCCTAAGTAGCTTTTGCGCCAGAAAATACCACAACAACTACAACAAAAGGAAGGGAATAAATCAAATTGGTCCACTTGATATTGATGGTTCGATTGTAGATCTTTCTGCTCGGATTGCTGACAAACTAAATGAGTATTTTGCATCTACATTCACACACGAGGAATGCCAAAAGTTTATCAAACTCTAACAGGGAGCTAAATGATTTTATAATTAACTGAGAGTAAAGTGGAAGATAAATTTAAACATAAAAAAAAGGCACATAGAGTGGATGGCATTTAACCATTTATGTTAAAGGTGGCAGCAAAGGACGAAAGCAAGGCCAGAGCCATAATTATGAGACATATTTCGATTGAGGATAGGCATCTGTGTACTGGAGTTGTGCAAATGTACCCCCTATTCATAAAGGGTGACATGATTAATTACAGGCCTGTTAGCTTAACTTCTGTTCCAGGGAAAATAATGGGAGTTGTTGGTTGATGATGTTACCAACAGAAAATTTTAAATGGGAAGCATTCAAGGAATTAATCTTGAAAGCTAATAGGCTTTTCATACCAGCTAAGAAATACTGTTCAAAGTTTAGGCCTATGGACATCAGGTGAACTAATGAGACTCGTGGCAGAGAAGAAAAATGCATGGGATTCATATAAATTATCAGGTGATACCGAAGCCTATGGTAGATATAAGCTAGTCCATAATCAAGTCACAAAGTCGATTAGGCAGGCGAAGACAGATTATGAGAAATCTTTGGCAAAGGATGCAAAGAAAAAAGCAAAGACTTCTTTACTTATATAAACTCCAGAAGGAAGGGGATGAATCAGGTTGGTCCACTTGATATCGATGGTTCAAGTGTTGATGATTCTGCTCAGATAACTGACAAACTGAACGAGTATTTGGTATCTACATTCACACTTGAGGAAATCTGTAAGGTACTGGAGGACAGAAGCTTATTAAACTCTGATTTTGTAATAATTGAGAGCAAAGTGGAGGAGAAATTGTTGAAGTTAAACATAATAAAGGCACCTGGGGTAGATGGGATCTGTCCAGTTAATATTAAAGGAGGCGGCAAAAGAAGTAAGCAAACCCTTGGCCATAATTATCATAGCATCCTTGCACTCAGGGAAGTTACCCACGGACTGGAGATGTGCAAATGTATCCCCAATTCAATAAGGGGGATCAAAGGTGACACGTGTAATTACAGACCTGTTAGTTTAACTTCTGTTCTGGAGAAAATAATGGAGTCACTGGTTAAAGAAGCATTGCAGGATCACGACAAGACTGCAGTAATAATTCAGACACATCACGAGTTTGTTAAGGGGAAGTCTTATCTGAGCAATTTGATTGGATGCTATGATGTGGTCACAAAGGAACTGGATACAAAAAATAATTTTGATATCGTATACTTGGATTTCAGGAAAGCTTTTGATACTGTTGCACATGGAAGATTGCTGTACAAATTGGAGCAGTATGGCATTAAGGGCAAGTTGCTACAATGGATGAAAGGGTGGCTGAGTGGGAGACGATAGAGAGTGATAATCAATGGACACTACTCTTCATGGACTAATCATATTAGTTGAGTCCTCTAGGATTTGCTGTTGGGCCCATTGTTGTTTTGTGTATTTATCAATGATATTGATGAAGGTATATCAGGCTGAATGTCCAAGTTTACAGATGATACAAAGGTTTGCAGGGTTGTTAATGACAGTATGCTACTGCAACAGGATCTAGAAAAGCTGGGCAGATGGGCTGAGAAGTGGCAACTGAAGTTTAACATTGACAAATGCAAAGTACTGCATATGGGTAGAAGTAACCCCAGAGAAATGTACCAACTGTGTGGTACTATGCTCAGGGAAGTGGAGAGTAAAAAAGACTTGGGGGTAATTATGCAGCCATATATGAAGTTTTCAGAGCAGTGTAGACCAGCTGCAAGAGTAGCTAATGAGGTTTTGTCAATGATATACAGGAATTTTGCCGGAAGGATAAGGAGATGATTATCCCCTTGTATAAGTAAATGGTCAGGCCACACCTTGAGTGTTGTATACAGGTCTGAAAGCCTCATTTTACGAAGGATGTAGGGCTGCTAGAACAAGTACAGAAGAGGGCAACAAGATTGATGAGTGGAACAAAGAGTTTCTCTTAACTAGAAAGGCTAAAGCTCTACAAATTGCAGTGCAGTGTCTGATGACTAGACACCAGCAAGATGAATCTGATTGAGGTGTATAAGGCCTTGAATGGTTTTGAGCAAGCTCAATGCTGATGGGATTCTTCCTCTTGCCCAGATTATGCACCTGAGAGGGTGTTCATTCAATTTGAAGAGTCAATTGCAGAATAGATGTGCAGAAATTTGCCTTTAGCCAATGCGTGGTTGTTTGTTGGAACAAGCTTCCGTTTCATTCCAAGGGTTTGTGATTTTGACAAACCTTTGGAGTGAATGGGTGGTTGAAATGGGAAAAGCTTTTTTTTGGGCTGATGCTGTATAAACTTGCTGTCTTGCACCATATATTCCTCTTTTAATGCTAATGCTAAAGAAGCTTCAAAGATGTTGGTTAAACTGTTAGCCATTGTAATGACATTCTTAGATTCAGGAATACCACCTGCAATTTGGAGTAATTACAGAAATGTAAGTTTAACATCTATGTCAGAGAAAATAATTGAATCAAAAGTTCAAAAGTTAATGCAAATCATCTTGACAGGAGTGGGGCCATGAGACAATAACAGCATGGATTCATTGCAGAGGACTAGATGCAAAGAATAGTTTTATCATTATATACTTTGATTTCAGTAAAGCCTTTGATATTGTTCTTCATGTTCAATTGTATAAATTGGGGCCACATGGCATTAGGGGAAAATTACTACTATGGATAAAGGGATTGCTAAGTCATAGGAGACAAAGAGTTGTTATATATGGACTAATGCAGTGGTGCCCAACGTTTTCCTGTACAGGGATGGCCCCTGTGCAGGAAAACGTTAGATTTGTTTCGCTGGCTGCACCGAGTGATTCGAGAAAAATTAATGTGTTACATTTTTCATATCTTGTTACGTCTAAAAGGAAGTTCCTATTTTCATGTTACCATTTTTTATTTTCAGGCTATATATAAAAAATGAAAATTCCAAACACTTTTATGTTCAACAAAGATATGTCAGTCATTTATTTTTAAGATTTTATTAAATTATAAAATATTACTTACTTTTGTCTTTTTTTAAAAATAAGTTACTTTTGCTTTTAAATGCTCCCTTTAGAAAATTTACAACCTGAAAAGAATCACTGCTTTTCAATGGTAAGATGAATAAATAAATATAATGATACACCTAAAATTGAAAATATTCAAAAAATTTATTAAGTACAATACACATTTACTGAAGAAAACTTAACATTTAATGAGAAAATTTAAAATACTGTTTTAGTTCAATTTCCATGCAGACCATATCCAGGCCGTTGGTTGGCCACCACTGGACTAATGTGATAAGTATGGTTCCACGTGGGTCATTTTTGGATCCCTTAGTGTTTTTAATATTTACTATTGATATTGACACAGTGGTTAATGACAGGAATCACAGTATGATACTTAAGGGGATCTAGATAAACTGAGCAGATGGGCTGGAAAATGCCAATTGGGGTTTAACAGTGAATGAATTGAAAGAATTTTTTTTAATTATTATTATTATTGCTGTGTAAGTTTTATTTCCTTGCATCATATTGCCATTACTAAACTCTTCATATCATATTTATGTAAGTGAATTTGCTGTCTCTGGTGTGATGTACCTGAATGAACTGTATAAACCAGTGACTTGACATAGCTCTAGAAAGCAAAGTCTAGTGGATTTAAAACTGTCAGTTTCAGATGAAATTGTTTAGTAGTAGTGGAAAATGATGCAAGAAAGCAAGCTTATATAGCATTGACAAAAAAAAAATACTACACACTTCACCCATCCATACCCTCCTAGAATTTCTCTAGTTCTTCATTGAATCTATTCAAACTATCCACTTCCAGAACAACAGATGGAAGCCTGTTCCAACCAACTGCTAACTGGGGGCAAACTTCCACATATCTATCCTGCAGCTATCCTCCCTACTTAAATTTATGCCCTTCTTGTGTGTAGTCTCAGAAAGAGGAAGCATGCCATTCAAGGACTTAAACACCTCAATCAGATCACCCCACAGATGCCTAGTCTTGAAACACTGCAATTTGCATTACTAAAGCCTTTCTAGGTAAGAGTACCCTTTTGTTCCCTTCACCAATCCAGTGGCCCTTCTCTGCACTCTTTCCAGCACATCTACATCTTTCCTGAAGTGAGGCCTCTAGACATGTATATAATTCTCAAGATGTGACCTAACCATGGCCTTGCACAAAGGGATAATTACCTTATCCTTGCTAGCAAAATTTCTGTATAATATTGGCAAAATCACATGAGCTATTCTGGCAGCATGACTGAAGTGCTCAGAGAATTGCATGTATGACTGCACAATTACCTGCAGGTGTCTTTCATTTTTCACAATCCTAAGTGTAGTACTACACAGTTGATAAGTTACTCTGGGATTACTGCTATCCAGATGCAGTACCTTGCATTTGTCAATGTTAAAACTTCAACTGCCATTTCTCTTATTGACCCAATTTTCTTAGATCATGTTGCAGTAGCTTACCCTGATTACTGTTAACCTGTTAACCACGTTGCCAACCTTTGTATCATCTCAAACTTTGACATTAACCTGATATACCTTCATCTGTATCATTAATAAATATTAAAAACATCATTTGCCAGCACTGAACTCTGGGGACTCCACTCCACTGATATGAGGACTAGTACAAAAGTAATGCAAGTAAGTGCAGACGGTCTGCAAGAGTAGCTCATGGTGTCTTGTCAATGATATACAGGAATTTTTCTAGCAGGGATAAGGAGTTGATTATCCCCTTGTATAAGGCAATGGTCAGACCACACCTTGAGTACTGTATACCGGTCTATGGGCCTCGTTTTAAGAAGGATGTAGAGCTGTTGGAACGAGTACAGAGAAGGGCAACAAGATTAGTGAATGGAACAAAGGGTTGCTCTTACGAAGGAAGGATTAAGTTTTGCAAATTACAGTGTCTGGAGGCTAGTCACCAGCGAGGTGATCTGATTGAGGTGTATAAAGCCTTGAATGGTTTGAGCATGCTCAATGCTGATGGGATTCTTCCTCTTGCTCAGAATAATCACCTGAGATGGCATAAATTCAAATTGAGGAAAGACGGTTGTAGGATGGATGTGCGTGAGTTTACCTTTAGCCAGCGGGCGGTTGATTGCTGAAACAAATTTCCATCGGTCATTGTAGAAGTTGGTAGCTTAAATAGATTCAAGACAGAACTTGGCAAACATTTGGAGTGAGTGGATGGGCGAAATAACGTTTTTTTTTTTTTTTTTTTTTTGGCTGATGCTATATAAGCTTGCTTTCTTGCATCACGTACCTTTGCTAATGCTAAATTTGGTGCCGTGGATCATTTCGCATGTCACTGAGTGGTCACTGGAGGTCTTATGAGTGTAGCACACACAGATAGTTCAAAGTGGTGGATGTTACAGATATACTTACCATACAAAGAGTGGTAATTGAATTTCTTACCAATGAAGAAGTGACACCTGTTGAAATGTATACGTGTCTCAAAAATGTTTATGGTGACAATACTGTAGATGTGAGTACAGTTAGATATTGGTTAAGAGTGGGGGAAGTAACATTGTTGGCGAGCCCCAAAGCGACTGGCCAGTGACAACATACAACAATAGCCAGATTGATGTGCTGATCAAAGAAGACCACCACATCACAACATGCGAATTGTGCAATGCAGTAAGTATAGAGAAACTTGCTGTGATTTGTGCCTGGTGGGGCCCAAAAATGCTGACACATGAGCACAAAGAAGCCTGAAAATTCATCTGTACAGAACTTCTCCAGCACTACAAGAGTGAAGGAGAGGTTTTTCTTTCACACATAGTCACAAATGACAAAACCTGGGTCCACCATTATGACCCTGAAACGAAGAGACAGTCGATGGAGTGGCACCATCAAAATTCACCACACAAGAAGTTATTGTTATTTTTGGTTTTTAGGCGCATTAGCAACTAAGGCCATATTGCTCCAGGGATATGCAGTGGTAATTCCCTGACCTTTCCGCATCCTCCATATTTGGTAGTGATGGGCTCAAACCCTGGTCTAATCAAGAAGCGTGTGCTACGCACTGCTGCTCCTTCCCACCTGGCTACGGAGGTGCCTTGAAGAAGTTCAAAAGACAGCCTTCTGCTGGTAAAGTCATAGCGACATTGTTTTGGGACAAAGATGGGATCTTGTTGTGGACTTCTTGGAGCATGGCATGACAATCAACTCAGATCGATATGTGGAAACATTGAAAAGTTGAAACCTGCATCTGCCGAGTTTGACCGGACAAAAACCTTAATGAGGTTCTTCTCCATGACAATGCATGACCCCACACCATTCTGCACACAATGGAGGCCATTGCAAAACTGGGGTGCACTGTTCTTCCTCACCCTTTTCGTAGCCCAGATCTTGCACTTTCTGACTATCACCTCTTCGGCCTGCTGAAGGATGCACTCTGTGGAACCCATTTTCCGGATGATGAATGGCTCATGCACATTGTTCACAAAGCCCTCCAGAGCAAGAGACTTTTACAGGATTGGAATACAGCATCTGGCTCAGAGATGATGGAAGTGCACAGAAATTGATGGTGACTATGAAAAAATAACATGTGTTTATTAATGATTGAGGATTAATTGATGTAAAAGACAGGTGATGACGAGTTCCACTACGTAACATATTCAGGTTAGATAGAAGGGTTGAAGGCATCATGCTTCTCAAAAACAGTCCTAGTTCAAAAAGAGCTTTTGCTGAGTCTGAAGTTACATCCACTGGCATAGAATCTGTGTGGTGCTAGTTAGTTGGAAGCAAAGGAACAATGAGACTGGGAGTAATCTAGAGACCAGAAGATTGTGAAGAATATGACGAGAGTCTTTACATGCAGATGGGATGGGCAAGCAAGTGTCTGTGTCTTATTATGGTTGACTTTAATCTGCTCCAGATTGATTGGAATAAGTGGGGGGGAAACTCACAATAGGAGAAAAAACTTTTTAAAATAAACTAGATGATATTCTTGACCTCGTCATTACTAATGAATCAGATGACATCACAGGGCTCAAAGTATGAGAACCATTGTCAGGAAGTGATAATACACTCATCATATGGAAGATGAAGAAAGGTGTTGCAATAGTTAAAGGTAACAGCACTGATTTTAACTTCGGAAGAGGGGACTTTGACAGTTTAAGGCACTATGTGGCATCTATGAATTGGTTGGATTGACTAGGGATGGCTAATACATTCGAATTATGGAATGCTTTTAAAGCAAAAATCACAGAAGCCACAAACACATACATACCTTTAAGAAAATATTGCAGGAGGATGCCAAAATAGATGACTGCAGAACTGGCTGGTCAGATAGAGCAGAAAAAGATTGCATGGGACAGTTGCGGAGTAATGAAATTTATTGAAGCCTACAACAGGTACAAGTTGATCTGTAATAGTATCACAAATAAGGCAGGAAGGCCAAGGCTGCATATGATACAGCATTAGCTAAGAGAGCAGAGAATGAGGACGAGGGATTTTTCATGTTAAAGAAGCAATGCAGGATCATCTAGACAAGACTGCAGTTATAGTTCAGACACAGCATAGGTTTGTTAAGAGAAAACCTTGTCTGACCAATTTTATTGGATACTATGATGTGGTCACAAAGGAACTAGATGTAAAAAATAATTTTGATATCATATACTTTGATTTATCATATACATAGGAGCCTTTATATAGTGTATATAATATACATAGTGTATGTATATGATATACACTATCATATACATAGAAGACTTCTATATAAATTGGAGCAGTATGGCATTAAGGGAAAGTTGCTTCTATGGATAAAAGGATGGTTGAGTGGAAGAAAGACAGTAAGTGGTAATCAATGGACACTGCTCTTCATGGACTGATGTTATTAGTGAAGTTCCCCCCATGGTTCTGTGTTGGGACTATTGTTGTTTTCTATATCTATCAATGATATTGATGTAGGTGAAACAGACTAAATGTCCAAATTTGCAGATGATACAAAGATTAGTAGGGTTGTCAATGACAGTATGCAGCTGCAACAGGATCTAGAAAAGTTAGGCAGATGTGGCAACTGAAGTTTAACATTGACAAATGGAAAGTACTGCATATGGGTAGCAGTAACCCCAGAGTAATGTACCAACTGTGCAGTACTACATTCAGGATAGTGAAGAATGAAAAAGACCTGGGTGTAATTGTGCCCTCGGATTAGAAGTTTTCAGAGCAGTGCAGACAGGCTGCCAGAGCTGCTCATGGGAGTCTTGTCAATGATATATAGAAACTTGTGCTAGCGGGGATAAGGAGTTGATTATCCCTTTGTATCAGACAATGGTTAGGCCACACCTTGAGTACTGTGTGCAAGTTTGGAAGCCTAATTTTAGAAAGGATGTAGAGTTGCTAGAACAAGTACAGAGAAGGGCAAGATTGGTGAGGGGAACAAAGGGGTGCTCTTACCATGATAAACTGGAAGGGGTAGTTGGTAGCCAGATGAATTAGACTATGAATAATAAACTCAGAATCTGGAGACTAGGCACTTGTGGAGTGATCTGATTGAGGTTTTTGAATGGTTTGGGCAAGCTCAGTGCTGATGAGTTTCTTCCTCTTTCTTTCTTCCTTTGCACTTGGGGGGGGGGAGTCATAAATTCAGATTGAGGAAAGATAGTTGTAGAATGGATGTGTGGATGTTTGCCTTTAGCTAATGGGTGTTTGATTGCTGTAACAATTTATTTAAGCTATCAACTTCCATCTGTCGTGGAAGTTGATAGCTTAAATAAATTCGAGGAAGAAATGGACAAACTTCTGGTGCGAATGGATAAGTGAATGGGAAGCGGTTTTTTTGCTTATGCTCTATGAGCTTGCCTTCTTGCATCATATGCCACTACTAATGCTAATGTAAGTGAATACAACAAAGAAGAAAGCTAATGAGATCAGTCCCTTATGCACTTGGTGTAGGAAAGTCTTAGATAACCCAGCTTATGTTGCGGATGAATTCAATAGGTACTTTGCATCCATTTTTACTGGCGAAAGTCGCTTCATGCTAAGAAGAGGCTTTTTGAGTGAGGCTGAGCGATATGAAATTAGTGATGTTGTAATTACAGATGATTGATTATTAGAAAAACTTTTGATCGTAAAGGCAAGTAAGGCTCCCATAGTTGATGGCATATACCCTGTAGTTTTTGGGGGAGAGCATGAGCGAGTATATTGAATTATTGAGGTTAATTTTGAGGTGATCTTTGGACTCCGGAGATTCCTTTGGATTGGAGAAGTGCCAGCGTATCACCAATACATGAAAGCTGTTCTAAGAGTGAAGTTGGTGACTACAGACCACTTGGTCAGACTTACTTCAGTGGTAGGAAAAATCTTAGAGGCAGTGATTAAGAGTGATCATATCTATAAGGCAGTGATCATGTCTATCTAAATGTCCCTGTAACGTTAGGAGTAGTGTCCCTCAAGGATCGGTTTGTGGAACACTTGTTTCTCATTTTCATAAATGACATTGATGACGGGATAGAAGGCATGATGTCAAAATTTGCAGTTGATGTAAAGATTGACAGAGTTGTTAATGATCGTTGCCAGGCAACATTCCATAAGAATGACTTGAACAGACTTCAAAGATGGTCAGAGAAGTGACAGCTGCGTTTTAATGCTGCTAAATGCAAGGTCTTACACTTGGGGAATAGCAACCCACATACACTTTGTGGAGTTGAATTAAAAATAATGGAGGAGGAAAGGAATCTGGAAGTTACAGTACAGGCAGCTAGGAAAGCACATGGTGTCCTATCGATGATTTATCAAACATTATCCTGTAGAGATAGAGAAGTCATAATCTCACTGTATGAGGCAATTGTAAGACCACATTTGGAATACTGTGTTCAAGTATGGAGACCTCATCTGAAAAAAGACATTGAGTTTCTTGAAAGGGTGCAGGCAAGCCAAATGCTGAGATTGGCAGAAGGGTAACATATGAGGAAAGACACCAGTTGGTGTCTTTCCTAATATGGTTATCCTTCACCTGGTCGCCAAGCTCTGTATTACCATGTGATACAGAGCTTGCCAACTAGGCACCTCAGAGATGACCTGATTTGGGTTTAAGGCTTTGAGAGAAATTAGTAAAATGAATGAAGGTGGAATTCTCACTGTTAGCAAAATTCCAGAACTAGTGGTCATAAATTCAAATTACAGGGGTTGTGGTTTAGATTAGATTGTAGGACGTTTTCTTTTAGCCAGTGAGTTGTTGATTGCTGGAACAAGTTGCCCTCGTAGGTAACTGAGGCTAACAGTTTGAATAAATTCAAAGGTCAACCTCATAGTTACTTGTGTGAGGAAGGAATCATATATTTTGTATTTTCTTGTCTGTCTGTCCATCCGTCCATTGCAGCAAAATCCTGTGCCTTCCTTGCACTGTTGGCAAATACTATTACTACTGTTACTATTATGCTCATCACTTTTCGTTAGTGTGAGAACTTAATTGTTTGTTCAACGTGACATGGACAAATAAATTTATTTTATCTTCATAATTAGCAGGCATGTACAAACACCCTGTAACCAATAGCTATAATTCATTCACCCTGTATGTTATAATTTGGCTGTTTTTACCAGTTTTGTGTATTTTTCAGAAAATTCTTTTTTTTTCAAGGGGAGTTTTTCCATATGTAAAGCCTGAAATTGAGGGGAAGAGTTTATAATGGAAGATAAGTGGGGAAAATGCATACAAGTCAAGAAATTTTAAACAACAAAAAGTGGGATAAATTATATAAATCCTAATTAATAAAACATCATTTTCAGTTCAACAGAGTCAAAAAAATAAAATTTTTACCAAAAAAAAATCAGTTTATGTCAGAGCCACACAGCAGTGTTTTTTTTTTTTTTTTTTTTTTTTTCATTTAACATTGCAAGCAGGAGGGTTAACCATGTCTCAAGAAGAAGCTGCTAAATGAATTACATTTCTTATTGCAAATGATGATTAAAACTATGGAAATATTATTAGGATTCAATTTACTTTCACATGGATGTGCATCAGACTTGTCCAAAATCGCATGGTTCATCGTATGCCATTATTAGCTGAATTGGTATGTGTGTGAATACCATCAACTAATCTTATCTTTGTTCTGCTTCTTAAATGCACTTGTATCCCTTTCCTCGGGTATCAGTGCTGAACTTGGTAAACATCGGCATAGCAAACTGGTTTCATTAGCATTGTGCAAATGGTCTGGATCTGTATATCTATATATTCAAGGTGTTCACAAACTCATCATCTGATTTTGATTCAACTGCCACATCTAACCCTTGCATATTATTTCATGTTTTCAAGCATGTAAGCCAACTAACCAAAAAGTCGTAAGACTCGGTGAGTTCCATTTTTATTTAAAGAAAAGTCCTTAGCCCCTCTCTGTTAGCTTTGGACCAAGCTCGATGCACCTTCTAAAGATTTGATCTTAAATTATTCCTGTAAAACCTTATCCAAGTTATCTAGCCAGGGTTTGCATATGCCTTATGAAAAGGGTTGTCTTTTTTTATTATTATTATTATGTTGTTGTTGTTGTTATTGTTATTTGGTTTTTAGGAGCATTAGCAACTAAGGCCATATTGCTCCGGGGATATGCGGTGGTCATTCCCTGACCTTTCTGCATCCTCCGTATTTGGTGGGCACGGGCTCGAACCCCGGTCTTATCAAGAAGCGTGTGCTATGCCCTGGTGCTCCTGCCCACCTGGCTACGGAGGCGCCTATTATTATTATCTTTTATATATTGGAGTTGGAAGCAAGCAAATTTCATTGTAACTCTTGTGGCTATGCCATAATATCACAGTTGTGGATAAACAGACATTATATTCTTTTGAGAGTTTTTAGGTGGTCATTAGTACTGCATGCATTTGTTTCACATACTTGGTGAATTGGGTAAGCATTATGCTATATAAACAGAGTATTTCACCTGTTGAAATAATACTTGATATATGAGACCACCAATTGACATGATGCATGTAATAACACTGAGGGTAAGTGAGCACTACTGCTAGCCACTTTTAAATTAACATTAACATAAAACTAATGAGAAGTGCATTAAATAAAAATAATAATTAAATAAATTTAGATATTACAGATAAGTGAATTTGTATCCATATAAAATTGGATCAGATATTACATAAAATAATATTTAATATAAAGTTTTATTACTATATTTTTCAAAAAACAACAGTATGATTACTGGTTTGACTGACTTATCTCTGTCCCTCAAGATTAGTCACATTTTTGGAACTGCACCACTTTAGGTTAGGAGGAGGTGATCTGCTGTATGCTAGGATGAAAATTGGTCTATTGTTATTATGAATTATCTTAAGACTAAGTAATATGTTTTTTAATTTCTCCAAGTTAATTTTTGTATATATTAGTGAGGAAATACGAGCCAAATTTTTTCCATAATTTTGTCAGCAAAGAGTACTTGACTATCCCTTAAAATTCATATTGGGTTCATCTGACCCACATATGCACATATACATTTGAGGAATACAAATATGTCAGTCAGACGTATTTGTATTCCTCAGTGTGAAATAGAATTGGCAAAAGTTTGTGATGCTTATAAGGTAATGCAAATTAGGTAATGGAATAGATAGATAATTTCCCTAGAAATTTAGTTTTTAGTTCAAATCATGTTAAAGAAGTGTTATGGAATATGTACAGTATTTCAAAAAAAAAAGACACAAATCTTTTAAACCCTTTAGGATAGACATTTGTTTGACACATTTTTAATACTTATATTGTGGCTACTACTAATAGCTTTTCTTGAAAATTTTTTATCAGATCAAGCACAAAATATCAGATTATTTTTTGAATAGCAGATTTTCATAGTATCTTCAATACTACAAAATACTGGGATACTATGAAAATGTCTATTCAAGAAATAATTCATTATGAGCATGCAGTTTTAACTGTGACATACACATATAACACATTAAACTAGCAACATTTGAACATTGAAAGGTCTTGCATTCCAGAGGTACCTGAAATCTAGTTGCATGGTAAACCAAAAAAGTTTCAATGTATTTTCAGTATTTTCAATGTAAAAAATTTCACACATCACAATTTCAAAAAAAAAAAAAGAAAAAGAAAAAGTTATTTGAAACTATTGGGTAATGGATGATATTTTTTTCTGCTCCTCTATTTTTCATCCAGAAAACATTATTACCTTACTGTTAGTTAAGCTTGTTGGCATTTCATAGATGACCCAACATGTTTTTAGATAATTTTTAGCTGGGCTATTTTTTATAGCTGATCCTTTTTTGCTCAGCAATTAATGGAGATTGCTCAAATTTTCAACACTGAAATGAAAGAAAACACTTCGCTTTTGAAGTTATATTGAGTTTAGTTGTGTGGATAGATGGTTGAAGAGTACGAAAATTGCTAGTGTGTAAGTGCCCCACGCAAGTTCAGAGGTCAGCTAACCTAATAAATTATTATAATTGTGTCTTTAATGAGTTGCGTGTGGGAAATACAATTTCACATAATTTATTTGAACTTTAGCAAAGCCACAGCTGACACTCAGTTCCACATGATGACTATAGGACAGGAGGCAAAGATTTGATTAATGTTTAATCTTTGGAATGGGCTAGGATTAGGAGTGGAATCTCTCTGGGATTGGTGGTGAGACCATCCCTGTTTCTGATTTTCTTAAATGGTATTGACAAAGGGATATGGCACAGTGTCAAAATTGTAGATGTGAAGATTGAGAAGGTGATTAATGGCAGGCAGTCCTCCTTTGTAATGACTTGGATTGTCTTCAAGGATGGTCGGATAAGTATCAGCTGTGTTTTCGTGCTGTAAAATATTAATGCAACAAGCAGGTCCATGCTGCCTATCGATGCTATCAAATAATTTCTCGTAGAGATATGGGAGTTATAACTTATTGTATAAGTCATTTGTGGGACTGCACTTGGAATAATATGTTCATGTATGGAGAGCATACATACCTAAAAAAAAAAAAAAGACACCAGTCTTCTTTTCGGCTGCTCAGAATCCAAAACAGTCCAGATTTATTGTGGCGTGAACCAAAAGGGGTGTTAAAAGTGTGCTGGTCATGTTGACATAACTGCTTTCCACAGCTGTTTCAAATTCAAGTTGGTTAGTTTGTCATGAAGAGATGTGCCTGGTTGGAAACAATTTACAGATAACCTGTAGCATCCAAATGTTGTTCCACCGGTGTCAAGAGAGTCCAATGTGCACCACAAAAACACTGCCCCCCACCAACTTGCATTGTTGCCACCTGGCAGGGCGAGTCCATGGACTCTTGCTGTTTTCTATATATTCTGTTCTTCCCATCAGCACAAAGCAGTAAGAACCACAATTCATAAGACCTGGGAAAGTTTTTTTCACTCCTCCAGTATAACTGTACCTTCTTATTTTTTGCTAACAGGAGTGGAACCCAGTTCAGTTGTTAGTTTCAATACTCCATCCATGATAGGGTACAATGAGTTGCACATTCTGAAATGCCTCTTTTGTTATCATTGTTGTACTGGGTTATTTGACTGACTGTAACCTTGCTGTTACTCTGCACAAGTCTTCAGCTTGTTGGTCTCTTGCATTGAGCTGTTTCCGACCACAGGATTGTCATTGGCCGGATGTTATTTGGTTATTGGACCAATCCTAATACACTCTAGACACAGTTATATGTGAAAATCTCAAAAGGAGTTTCCAAGATGCTCATTATGGTACATCTGTTGCCAGTTACGACGCCATTTCAAAGTCACTTGAATCTTTCATCTTGCACTGAATTACACAAATACAGCATCCCTGTATATCTGCCCACCTGCTTTTTATCGCATGGTATAAACAGATGATGCTGTTACTGAAAAAGCACTCCATTTCATGAAAAGGAGTGTACTTAAATATAGTGGCAACTCAGTGTATATTACAGGAAAATTGTGATAAATAAGAAAATTAAGAGCCTTGATAAGTGGCAGACAAGAAAAGGATTTCATTTCGAATCACAGCTTATTCTTACTTCTTCAGGAAGAATAAGCTGTGATTCTGTAAGTTGGTTGGTTGGGTACTAAATGTTACATGTTTTTCTTGGAATGAGGAGATGGTATTGCATTTCTTAGTTGCCATACTAATCAGTCTCTGTGGAATTGATTGAATGGTATTACCCTGATTACTCCTGACATGTTCTGCATTACATTCCTGATTCCAGGATACTGGATTTTATGTGGAGCTTGCAGTCTGTTTGGATAAAAACCTCTTATCACAGAATTATGTATGGGGGTTGATTTAAGTTCCCTATATATTTTATTTTTGAATAGAAATAGCCAGTGGTCTAATGTATATATTCCTTATTATTCCTGTCAATTACTGTCGTGGGGGGGGGGGATGATTAAGTGTATTGTGTAACTTTTTTAAAAATTCTCTGTTTTAGTGATTATATTTTCGGGGGAGATTACAGATGTTTTAAGGTCAAAACAATGGTTTCAGGAGAATTCCCTCTCCACTTTGTCGCCCAGTCTGATGTCTTTGTCACACTCCTCAATACACTTCCCCCACCCACAATTGATCAGTTTGTGTGTTGGACGCATTCAAAAAGGAGATTTGATATACTGCTCCTCTGGTGACTGAATTTTTATTTTGAATATATTATTCTAACTGAATACATTATTCTAAGCCAAAAAGAGCAAAATTTCTTGTCTTGTTTAAGGGTTTCTGGTCAAACACCAGTATATCAGAAATGATTATATCTCTTGTCTTAAATGGGAATAAAACAATTAACATATAGATTTTTCTGTATGATATTGCTAAATGAAAGCAAATCAGACTTTCTTAAACAAGTTAAATTTGTTTTATTGTTAAAATATTTTAATTGATATAAAATAAACTTTTATTTTACAGGACATGTGGGTTGCACTGTTTACTTGTTTTTTGAGTGATTTGCATGACCAATGTCCCACTATACTAAAATTCTAGAATAATTTTGAAAAACTATTTTAGTTATATTTTAAATTTTTATGTAATACCATTTATGCCTTCTTTTCATAGTAATGAACCTTTGGTCACAATGGTGGGAAAACAAAATAGTTCACACCATCCCAAGAAGAAATTAAGTGCCCAAAAGAGTAAAAATGAAGATTGTTCCAAAGGTACTAGATAATTTTTTTATTTTAATTATGACATAAAAGCTTTAACATTTAAAAATCCGAAATTTGATTAAACACAATCTGATATTTTTTATTCACATATTTTAGATTTGGATTGTATTGTGATTTCCAAGTGTTATATTTCATTAAGATAATTTTGTTACTTGTTCATGTTAAGTTTATTTGTTATACTTAAATCTAAGTTCCATTTATGTTAGGATAATGCCATTAATTTTCTTTTTTGAAGCAGTGTGTCCCTGTACCCCTTGTTTCCAAACATACAAACAATCAAGAACACTAAAAGCTGCTGTCATAGTATGAAGATATTTTTATATATTCATACCATGACACCAGCTTCAGTTCAGAATAGTTACACAATTGTTCAGATGTTGTGTCTCAAAGACATAAAAAAATCAATAAAACAAACCAATCCAAATGGTGAAACTGACTGAAATGGCTACTGCTATACATTTTGTGGAATGAACATAAATTTCTGTAATTTTAGTTGCATTCTATAGTTTTCAGTGTTGTCCATTACTCCAAACAGAAATTCTCAGAATCCAAATGCTAGCCCAATGACAGAACTCAGTGAGTTCAGAAATTTCACCATTTTAATTTAGATATTGGGACTGATAGGATCAAAAATTTGTAAAATGTTATACCAACCAACCAACCAATAAATATAATTTAACATTTATCACCTGTTAAAATGTATTTTCTCTAACTTATAATGTTATCCTGGAATGTCTTCAAATCAAATTGTCAGATCCACTTTCCTCACAGTGGAACCTGCAGTAACTATGGTTTGGTAGCTGGTGTCCAGCTATCAAACTACAGTTCCTGCAGATCTACCAAATGAATTAATCACTCATCTCTAACAGAGTCCCTCCACTCGCTGTTTCATAGACGTACTGTTTCTGCTGCATGCCTTTTCTGCAGATAGTTCCGTGGGCACTGTTCTTCTGAATTGGCTTCTATAATTTCCGCTGTCTCTTTCAAAACAGTCCGAACACTTGCTGCCAACATCCATTTATTGTCCAACTTCAAACTCACAGAACCAACTTTTCATCTTCCTCATTTATTCATACAACTGCCATTTTCTGGAACAACCTTCCTTCATACGTATTTCCTGAAAATTGCAGCCTTCAGAAGTTCAAGTCTAATGTCAACAAATATCTTTTTTTGTCTTCTCAAGCACGGTACTAAGTACTATAGGTTCTAATACCTCTCATGTTTGGGGTTTTCATAAAAAAAACCTCTGTCTCTTAATAGCATCATTGGTAAAGAAGCAAATCTCTGAATTCTTTCTCTGTTTAAAACAAACTCAAATGTATGACTGTTTCTAACTGCTCCCCATGCACTTATCATAAGTGACTCATTTAATATGTGAGGCGCAATATGGCCTAAGTAGCCCTTGTGCCAAAAAATACCACAACAATTATAACATTAGCCCACATAGAAGTGTCCATTGATTACCACTCTGTCTTCTCTCACTCAACCATCCCTTTATCCCTAGCAGCAACTTGCCCTTAATGCCATACTGCTCCAATTTGTACAGCAGTCTTTTATGTACAAAAGTAAAAAAACCTTCCTAAAATCCGTGTATATGATATCAAAATTATTTTTTTACTCCAGTTCCTTTGTGACCACATCGTAATATTAGACCGGGGTTCTAGCCCGTGACCACCAAATACGGAGGATGCGGAAAGGTCAGGGAATGACCACCGCATATCCCGGAGCAATATGGCCTTAGTTGCTAATGCTCCTAAAAACCAAATAACAAACAAACATCGTAATATCCAGTCAGTAATAACCCATTGCTTCTTTAATCAGTGACTCCATTATTTTCCCCAGAACAGAAGTTAATAAAACAGGTCTGTAATTACTCATGTTACCCTTTGATCCCCTTTATGAATTGGGGATACATTTGCACATATCAAGTCTGCTTGGTTCTCCCTGAATCCAAGGATATTCTCATAATTATGGCTAGAGGTTTGCTTACTTCCTTCGCTGTCTCTCTTAATATAATTTTTACCCCTGGCTTAGTGTCGTGAAGGGTTTTGTAAAGTCAGAGCACTTGCATGTACCTTTGCACCTTACAATAAAGATCATATTTATTTAAATGGATACATCCCATCCACCCTAAGTGCATTTCTTATGTTTAACTTCAGCAATATCTCTTCCACTTTCCTCTCAGTTATTACCAAATCATTTAGCTTCCTCTTAGAGTTTGATAAACATGTGCCCTCCACTTCCTAAAGAATTCTCATGTGTGAATGTAGATGCAAAGTACTCATCAAGTTTGTCAGCTACCTGAGCAGGATCTTCAACAGTCGAACCATTGATATTAAGTGGTCCATTCTGATTCATCCCCTTACTTCTTCAAGAATTTACATATGAAGATTTTGCTGTTTTTCTTTGCATCCTTTGCCAAAGATTTCTTGTGATTAGCTTTTGCTTGCCTAAACTCCTTTGTGACTTGATTACAGGCTAGCTTATATCTACCATGGGTTACTGTGTTGCCTGATAATTTATATGCATCCATGCATATAAATTATTGGGTGACACAGAAGCTATAAGGTATTCTCTGCCACGAGTCTCATTAGTTCATCTTACATCCATTTAGGCCTAAACCTTGATCAGTATTTCTTAGTTGGTATGAAAAGCCTAGTAGCTCCCAAGATTAATTCCTTGGCTTCCCAATTAGAATTTGCTGTTGGTAACATCATCAGTTGGTCCCACAACATAGAATTTAAAAACTGTCTGAGATCACCATAGTCACCTTTAAAATAAATAAATAAATAAATTTGTGGCCATTATCAATTCACCTCAACACATCATATTGAGGGAAATGGATCATAACCTGCCACACTGGTGCAGTGAGGGTTTATAGATCGACGTATTTAGCAGTTAGGGGCTTGTATCCCAGTCTACTCATAGAGCATGTGGAACTGCACACTCTGACCACTCGGCTATGAGAGTCACCTTTACGAAAGAAAAAACCTTTCCTTTACCCCTGATGGTAGTTACGTCTAAAGTAAATACCACATCATTACCCTGTGATCACTGCCACCTCGTGGTTCCTTTGCAGATTCTTAATGCATGAATAATCACTGCTGATACTCAGATCAAGAGCATTACTTCCTCTGGTTGCCTTTCGAATGTGTTGCTGTAGAAAACGGCCATCCAATAAATCCACAAAAGTCTTGCTAGTTTGTGTGTGATCAAAATCCACAAATTCCAGTCAATATCTGGAAAGTTAAAATCCCCCATTATATAAGACATTCTGATTTACTGGCCCATTGTATTTCTCTGTACAGTTGTTTGTTGTATTCATAAGAGTCATTAGGCCTATGACACTCCTCTCATTTTTGCTTTCCCGGTGTTTATGTCACACCAAATTGACTCAACATTGCAATGGTCACTCATGTCAACTGGTTGCACTGCCTTAGATTTTTATGTTTCCTAACTAATAGCCTAACCCTTCCTATCCTTTCTGTATGCATTGTACTTCCCAAATTCAAATTCTGCATTCCTTTTATCTGTGTAACACCACATCTCTGATATCCCAACAATATCTGCCTTTAAGTCCTTGACCAGCACCTCAAATTCATCGAATTTATTTACTGTACTCCTAGCATTGATGTACATGCAAGTATACATGCACCTGTTCTTACCCTTATTTACCCTAACACAGCCCAGCATTTATTTGTTTGTATATTCAAATCTGTTTGTCATATTCTTATTTAAATTCACCTGGCAAATCAGAATACCACCATGTTTGTGGTAACCCTGTAATGTTCACATTTTTTAACTTACCAATAACTGAAACATCAAATTTATTAACTGCACTCCTGGCATTCACAAGATCTACCTTTTTATATTTATTGTGACTCAAACACATCCTATGTAGTTGCTTACTGTGGTATTAGGAATTTTTCCTGTTGATTTAGGTACCTATTAATTTAAAATATTGCTGTGATCACTGCATCTTTCCATTACAGGGCATCTCTTTTTCCTTTGAGACCTCATTCAAAACTTCTTGAGATGTGTGTGAACATTATCTTGAGTTAATCTTCAAAGCTTTCCAGCATAAAATCCCTCCTATCATTTCTGAATAGAACTGCAGAAACAAATACATTGTGACCTAACCTGTGGTCTTTTCTTAGTATTCCTTTTTTGTATCCAGCAAATCATCAGTACATATGCAACTAGTGTCATTAGTTCCCACATGAATAGTGATGTTCTCTTTATCCTCCTTATAAACTAATAACATATTGTTAATGTCGTCAATTTGAGCTCCTGGCTGACATCCTGATTATAGTTCACCTAATTTTATTGCAAAAATTGTTGTCCTTTTCCCTGACAATAGAGTTCCCCTTGCAAAATCGTCAACCAATAAAGTTCCCTAATGAAAACATTTGCCTTTTGTCAAGAACTTATCTAAGGCTGATGCACCTTAGAGGTACTAGTAAAAACTTTATTTCAACTTTACTAGCACCTTAGAGCTACTAGTAAAGTTGAAATAAAATCAGTGCTAACCAGTACAGCCCCAGTATGTAAATTCACACTATGAGTTCTTAAAAGAGTTGTGTGAAATTCTTAAGAGGAATAGAACTGGAGGAAGTAAGTTATTTCACTAATTATTTAGTAAATTCTAGTCTAGCATCATATACACTAGTGACTAAGGGACATGGAAGGAATTTTTCCCTGTGTGTCTTTGATACCTCCAAAAATATGTGGCAGCTCAAAAGAGCTTTGTTAGTCTCTTTATTATCAAGAAGTGTGCAATTTTATTTTTATACTCCCTTCTATCTGTTTTGTAGGAATTTTTTAAAGATTGTTGTAGGTGTTGGAATCCAGCAGAATAGTTTGCACTTTTTTTTTTTGTAGGTAATGATCACTGTCTAGAGTCATATCCCGAGTCCTTTCTGTCATCTTATGAAATATGAATAGACAGATCAGCTTGTCAGTTATGAAGAGCTATTCTTATGTTTAAATAATAGCTAATAATTATTCTTTTTTTTTATATATGAGAATATCAATGGATAAAATCTTTCATTCCTTGATCCTAGATATTCTGAAAACTAGAATAAAAGTTGAAACAAAAATAAATGTGTGGTAAATTGCTTTGTGTAGGGAGAAAAATTTGAGACTTTTATTCAGAATTATTTGCTCAACAATTTTTCCCCTGTTGAGACAACAGTGTCTGTTGCCCCCAGGGGAAAAGTTTATATTTAAAAAATAGTTGTCTTTGACTGACTGATGATGCAATAATTGCAAAAGCTAAGGATTAGCTGTCGACTGTGGATTTTATAGTTTTATTTTATTTTTTTACATCTTAAATTTCACTTTATGAATTAGAATAACCAAAGATGTATCTTTATTACTTAATGGCTTTTTTTTTTTTTTTTAATTTTACCTTAATTTTATCATTTAAGGAATTATAATCCCAAAAATACATCCTTAGGAATTAGACATCAGTTTGCATAGAGATATGTGAAATGAGAAGGGACTATGAAACAGAGACAAATGGTTTAGTACAGTTAAATGCGGGGTACATGGTTGGAAATATAACACCATTAAAAAAATTGCTTGTCATCAGGAATATGTGCAGCTCCATGAATTAAGAGCTCAGATACCTGTATTTTCCTGGATGCTTTCTGCCTTCTGGATGTATAAGTAATTGGAATGCAAAACTCATTGCAAATGTATTTTCAGAGGCACGTTTAGGGAAGATCATTTTCAGTCCCCTCTTTTGATATCCTCTTACCACCTAGGAATTTTAGTACCTTATTCCAAAACACTCCCTATATTTACAAGCACTGTGTTACCAACGGTACAGAAGTATCGGGAGACATTAATAGAAAAGACAGTTATTTATAAAATCAGATTTTAATACATTATTAGGGCATCTGATATATAGTATGTTTTCTTTAAGGAACATTTTCTGCCTGTTTATGATATGCTAATGAATATATTTGGCCAATAAAACGGTAGTTAATTGGATAAGTGATGTAGCCCTCCATGGATTAGGCCCTATCCCCTCCCTTTTACCACAAATGTAAGGTCCTACAGTAGGCCTGTTGGGTTCTGAGCAGGCCAGTTCATCATACCATCATTTTCCCAAATCAAGTCATCACTCTTCTGTGACTAGTTCCTCCAAGTATGACACCATTGCACCTATTACTGTGCATTTACTGATGACATGTTTGAAGATAGTAGCCCATACATGGAACCCCTCTTAATGTAGCACTGCTTGCAATATGCACACTGATAACTGCTCTTATAGTACCAGATTTTCTTGGTAATTCACTGAAAATTTTGGATGCGATTTTTCTGCAAACCATGGCCAACCATTTGGAGATCTCTTTTTATCAAAATATGCAATATTCCTGGTCATTGTTCACCTTTGGGATTGTCAGCTCTCTTCCTAAAGGAGCACTGTATACAAGTGGAGGGAAGCTGGCAGTACTATTGAGAATGTTGAGAAGCACTGGAATCTGTTTTTCACTAATTCCTGCTCTGTACATCATTCCAACACTGATCATGTTTAAATTTGCTAAGCAAGTTTTCACTGGCATTCAGATTGTACATTACATCTTCTACAATATAGTGGAACCTTGATTGTTGGTGTTATATTTTGTTATGTACCTTTTTTTTTTTTTTTTTTTGCTTTAACAGCATCATTATTTATTTTATTTATTTATTTATTCTTTGAAGCTAATGAGCATTTGAATATTGGCTTGCCAAAAAGGTCAAACAACATAGATTACAATATTTATCTGTGTTTAGAAAATAAATTTATCATTGTTCTGAGGTGCATGAACTCCCTACACTTCATATGCTTGATTTTGTTGAAATGACAGTCAAGTGTTAGATATTTTTCTATGCTGTGTAGATATTTTCATTATAAAACATTGGCCAAATGTGAATGTATTTTATATTTAGAGAAAATTAAATCAATATACTATATGCAAAAATAGTTTCAACAGATAAAAAAAAAAAAAAAAGCTAATATCAAATTACATACACAGATAAATTTCTCCTGTGAATAAATGGATTTTTATTTACTTGTACTATATATAAATTATGAATTTCCTATGAATAAATTGGTTAACTGCATTTTTCAATCAACTGCAATCCCACTCCCCATCATTTACACAGACAATTAAGGTTTCACTGTAATTGCACAGTCAACAGTTTGCATAATACAGTCAACAGTTTGGGGATAGTAATAAATACACCAGCTGCCGTTGCAGATGAACTCAACAGTTATTTTGCATCGATATTTACAAATGAAAAGCCTTTTGTGGCAATGGGAAATTGTGGGAGCAAAGTTAAAAAATATGTAATTAATGATATTGAAATTTCGCAAGATTATTTAATGAAAAAACTTTCAAGCCTACAGACTAGTAAGGCTCCTGGAGTTGATGGAATATACCCTATAATCTTGAGAGAGGCGGCAAGCGAGTGCATTGAACCACTGAGGCTGGTTATGCGAGCATCACTAGACTCTGGGGAGATTCCCTTGGATTGGAAAAGTGCAAATGTATCTCCCATACATAAGGGTGGCTCTAAAAGTGAAGTGGGAAATTATCGACCTGTCAGTCTGACTTCAGTAGTAGGGAAAATCATGGAGGCATTGATCAAGGGTGGAATTCAGGATCATTTGGATAGAATTGAAATTCTCAAGGATACTCAGCATGGTTTTGTAAAGGGAAAATCATGTTTAACAAATCTGGTTCGCTATTTCGAAAGGGTCACTCACGAGCTGGATTTAGGGAATAATTTTGACATTGTTTATTTAGATTTCAGCAAAGCTTTTGACTCAGTCCCACATGAGCGGTTGCTTTATAAGCTGGAACAGGTTGGAATCACTGGGAAAATCCTTAGATGGATAGAAGGATGGCTTCAGGGCAGGAGGCAGAGGGTTGTGATAAATGACTATTCCTCAGATTGGGTTGATGTAAGAAGTGGGGTTCCCCAAGGATCAGTATTAGGACCACTGTTGTTTTTAATTTTCATAAACGACATTGATGAAGGGATAAAGGGCGTGATGTCTAAATTTGCAGATGATGTTAAAATTGGTAGAGTAGTTAATGATCACTGTCAAGCTGAGCTTCTTCAGAGAGACCTAGATATACTTCAAGAATGGTCAGAAAAATGGCAGCTGTGCTTTAATCCAACAAAGTGTAAGGTATTACACCTGGGAAACAGTAATCCCAAAATAACTTATTCACTTGGTGGAGTTCAACTAAACCCAGTACTGGAGGAAAGGGACTTGGGTGTTACGATACGGTCGGACATGAAATTCTCTGAGCATTGTAAACAGGTTGCAAGGAAGGCCCATGGTGTCCTATCGATGATCTATCGAACTTTTGCAAGTAGAGATAGGGACGTGATAATCCCATTATATAAGGCCTATGTTAGACCACACTTGGAATACTGTGTTCAAGTATGGAGACCGCACCTAAAGAAAGACATCGAGCTTCTTGAAAGGGTGCAAAGAAGGGTAACTCGCCTGGTGAGATCGGCAAAAGGGCGTCCTTATGAAGAAAGACTTCGAATATGTGGGTTGCAGAGTTTGGAAACTAGACACCTTAGAGGAGATTTGATTGAGGTGTTTAAGGCTCTGAGAGGCATCAGTAAACTGAATGAGGACAAAATTTTCAAGATTATAAATGATGCTAGAACTAGGGGACATAAATTCAAGTTACGCGGGGAAATGTTTAGATTGGACTGCAGGAAGTTTTATTTTAGCCAGCGAGTTATAAATTACTGGAATAAGTTGCCTTCATGGGTGGTAGAGGCCGACAGTTTGGGGAAATTCAAAGGTCATCTGGATAGTACTTTCGGGTAAGGGAAGCGCATAGGATGATAGGATTAATTTCCTTTTTATTTAATTTTTAATTTCATTTTATTATTTTTATTTCTTTATTAATTATTATTATTTATTTATTTAATTTTTGTTTTTATCATTGTTTTGTTCGGATTTTTTTTTTTTTTTTTTTTTTTGGCTGGTGCAGCATAAGCCATAGGCTTTCTTGCACCATACGGCCGTTACTAATACTAATACTAATAAAATGTTCTTTCTCCTTTTTTGTCTCACTAATACTTTTGTTACCAACAAACACATGCACACCTCGGTGATAAAGTAAAATTTAAAACACAAATCTTATTTTATTGTATATTGTTTTAGGCTGTAGCCTAAAAGAATTTGGGGAAAAAGCACATTTTTCCTTCAATTTCTTTTAGGTTGTTTTTTTTTTTTTCTTCCCACCATAATAATCACAGTAAGAGTAACTTATTGTCAACACAGTGGTTAAGAACAACAGCTGCTGATGCTGTAAACCTACATTACATGCGAGTAATAAAAAATGTGACAACTTATGCATTCTTTATACCTTACATTTATATCATTAGTGATTTTGATTAATAAATAATTAATTAAATCAATAACAGGTATGTAATTGCATTTTGAATCTGAATAAAATTTCATTATTTTATGTTATTATTATTATACCTTTCAAGATTTTTTTTTTAAATTTATATTGTTAGATACAGATATTTTAAAATGTGGCCAATGTGAAGAAGTATTCCACAGCCTAAATGCATTCATTGAACATAAGACAGACAGTTCCTGTCTACAGAGAAGTGCACCAAAACGTCTGGCTTCTTCATCTACATCTCCTGCTAAAAAGAAATTTGGTGAGTTCTTCGTACCGTTAAAATATTACTCATATGTATAACAATGTAATAATAACAAAATATAATAGTTAAAAGCAGATTGAAACAAGCTACATTGAAATGAGTTTTTAGGGTCCGTAGTCTAACAAAGTAATTCATCTGTAATGCTACTAAATAACACTGACTGGAAACTGTAAAACATTTTTATCATGATAAAATAAAATACATGCGTACTGATCGTATTACTGTATATTAAAATATTAAAACAAAATAAAACAAATGTTGTATAACAAGAATAAAATATATAAAATTAAAAGCGATAAAAGTTGTTTAAAACCAATAACACAGGAGCTTTCGGCAACAACGGCTACCTTCATCAGCTGTGGTGGTTGCAGGATGACCGACAATCTATATGTACCACATACATCTGAGCAGGTCTGCGACATGAACTGTGGCATCTGCCACGGTTCACTTCTCGTGGAACCGGAAAGTGGACGGGCCACTCTAAACTGTTAGTCTCTTTGTAGGATAAGGGCTTCAAAGAGTGGATGAATGCAACAGCCCTTATCCCTATTAAGACTGTAGCGCTCGGACAAACATATTCTTAAACTCTCCGGTTCCAAAAGCCATGTGCCTTATTCATGATCATGGCTTCTTTAGCAGTAATACCATGCCCAGTTTCCCTGGCATGTTCCACTAGAGCTGAACCTCCATTTGCAGTCTTAAGGGCTCTATTGTGTTCCTCCAGGCGATCCTGCAGTCTGTGTTTCGTTTCCCCCACAATCAGGACACTCAATTTCATATATGACCCCACTAACGAAGCACCCTTATAATGTCACTCGGTTGTCTATCTGTCCATCCGTCTGATCTCTGGAACCACTCAACCTAAATTTTGCATGGGTTTGTACATCATGTGGGCCAACATAACGCCATATTGATCGTTGTTGATAAAAATTTGTCTGAGAAATGGGGGGGGAGCAAAAATGTTGGCGACAACCTATAGCTTATTATACACCGTTGGAGAAAGCTCAGCGAGTAGGTTTAAAATATAATTTTTAAATTAAAAATGGCGGTGCCAGACAGGAAAATGTGAGTAATTTTCGTTCGCCCCACCCCCTCTATTTCCGTTGCTAATGGAGCTAAAAATTTAAAAATCACATTAGCTATGCGTTATTCCATGCTTATCAAGGGAAAACTATTCCGATTGAAATCTATCATTTACTTTTTGTGTTAAAATTAAAAAGCCAATTTTTTATTGCACTTCGATAGCATACTTCTTTGTACTAAGTAACTCTCCTTTTGGTGACAAAAAGGTCGCTAAATAGTTAATTAATAATTATATTAAGATCATTTATAAATTTTGCAACGAGAAGTATTTTTTAACAATTTTCAAAGTTGGAGTTGTCCTGGCAAGGGGGTACTCAGAGAGCCAGTGTTGAGGCAGTGGTGGTGGGGAGGTGCCTGTGCGGAGTCTTGCACTGCCCTCACCTGCCAGTTGCTTCTCCAGGAAGAAGTTGAGTCACTTCTCCCATCCTTGTCATTCACAACAACTGGAAAAACTCAAATAGACAACGTTTTCGTTAGTTCCTCAGTTTTAGGCCAAGCCGGGGTACTAGAAACTTTTTTTTTTCAGTTACCATAAAGCTCTCTATTTGACATACAATGACCAAAACTAAGGCACCTCCGTAGCCAGGTGAGCAGGAGCAGCAGCAGTGCGTAGCACACACTTCTTGATTAGACCAGGGTTCGAGCCTGTAACCACCAAATACGGAGGATGTGGAAAGGTCAGGGAATGACCACCGCATATCCCCGGAGCAGTATGGCCTTAGTTGCTAATGCTCATAAAAACCAAATAACAACAACCAACACTAATGACCATCCATGACTACCTTCATCCTGAGTGCCCGGCACTCAGTAGTTGACTGTTTTTTGTTTTGTTTTGTTTTTTTAAACTTGTTTCAATGCAGTAAAAATGCTTTACTGCATTTGTATATGCTGACAAATTTATGTACTTTTCTTACTTGTGATCACTTAAGTTTAAGAAATTTTTTTTTTTTTTTTTTAATGTGCAGTTTTGTGCTATAAATTTTTCAAGTTAAAATTTGATATATTAAAACATGTTCTTGCACGATAAAAATTCAAAAAATTGTAAATACAGCAGACTCGATTTATCAGGATCGGTTTAACCGAATCCAAAGGCAGTTCCTTCTGTTTTCAGTTCTTCTGCTGCTGGTCTCTTGTTTCTCTTCCATTAATCCTCGGGGCTGCTACTGCAGCACAATACACGGCTGTGTGGATGGCCTCCAGTGTTGCACCATTGATGTCAAGGTAATATGGTATTATGTGCTGATTGAGGTGGTCTGTGACTCTCCACAAGGTTCTATTCGGCATCTGCTTTAGTATCACATGAGTCTTTGTGGGGTTCATTCCTTCGAATTCTGTTAGGACCTTCTTCCACTCATCCTCTATTCTGGATATCATGACCTCATCTCTTTCCACTTCGGCTGCTATGGGTTGTATTTCTTCTTGCTCTTCCTCCTCTGGTTCAGTGATGGTATGTTCTTCCTCCTCTGGTTCCATATTCCTTATCCTTTGTAGTTGATCGCGCACCTCCTGCTTGATTTTTTCCAAGATTGCTGGAGCTATCAGGTTCTTTGTGACAATGGTCTTTCTCTGGTCTACTGTTCAGTGACCTGAATATCTGGGAATCGTTCCAGCCACTTGGTATGTAGTCTTGCCCTATAAGTTGTCATATTGGTCTCTAGCTTCATTATTTTGTAGTATGCTTGCATGATGTATGTATTCATTTCGATGCTCTGCTTCATGCATTGACGTTTTCTCCCTTCCTGGGTGGTCACTAGCGCAATTGTGCAGGAAGCACTTCCAGTTGGTGGGGCTGGGTGGTCTTGCCCTTCTCTTGTGGTAGCCATACAGGTGACAGTGCCACTTGCTCCACTGTCTTCCTTGGGAGACCGTCTCTGATTTTTCAAACTGACCCCTTCTGCCTAAGGCCTGAATGCAAGTGACGTTATCCTGCTCAACACTCAATGCAGTATGATTAATATTTCTTTATGACATCATCCATCCTTCTGCCTAAGGCCTGAATGCAAGTGACGTTATCCTGCTCAACACTCAATGCAGTATGATTAATATTTCTTTATGACATCATCCATCTATGGAGGTGGACCTGTTTAGCTTCAGCTTATGTCCAGCGGTAGTTCTTGTGAGCGATGCCAGATGGCACCACAGTCTGCCTTAGCTGCCACTCCGACCTTGGGGTAGGTAGGTCCCCTGGAGCAACTTTCACAGTGTTTTTATTTATTTATTCATTTTTATTACTATTAATTTATTTATTATTCTAATTTATTACTATTATTATACCGGTCTCCCAGCGTGATGGAGCCGCGTTCACTTCCGCCAATCTGGTACACCGGGTCCATCAGGCTGCTAGTCCAGTGTCGTAACCACTGGGCCATCGTGCCCCTTTTTATATTTTTTATTATTACTATAATAATAATAATAATAGTTTTCTTTCTATTAGTGCACAGCTAAACTTTGAATTACCAAAAATATGCAAAGGCGGCATTGTTTAAGTTATATCTCATATTGTGAATACCTTCACAACAAGTTGCCATGATATTGCACTACTTCAAATAAGTAACGCTTCACCAAAGGAGAAGACTGTTGTTACTTATTCTCAGTGGATACCACCACCCAGACGGCACGGTTTCAGTGCTATTTGTATTTGGCCCTTCTTCTGTGGGGAGGTAGGTACCCTAGTGATGCAATGATGACAAAACAGTTATGAAGTGTAACAACGGTTTTCTCCTTTGGTGAAGCGTTACTTATTCGAAGTAGTGCAATATCATGGCAACTCAGTGTGAAGGTATTCACAATATGAGTTATAACTTAAACGATGCCGCCTTTGCATATTTTTGCTAATTCAGAGTTTAGCTGCGTACTAAACTCTGAATTAGCAAAATTCAATTCTACAAGTTAGTGCATTTGCACTAACTTGTAGGTTGTCTAAATCTCTCGTAGCCTGAGGCTAAAGCCCTTAATGTATTTTAGTTTTCTTTCTATAATATTCATAAAAAAAATTATCAGGACATACTCCTCCCCACCCCACATCATCATGGGCCCTTGCTAATTCTTACACTGTGGTAGTTCTGCTTGCCATGCCCCCTAGCATAGGCCTGAAGAACCAAATCAGGTACATGGATATGACTTATATACACACAGCATGCAAAACCATTGCCAGAAGATACAACTTGAACTCCTATTTCACAGGTCAGAAAAACTTCAAATATTTATTTCCCCCTTTGCCAGGATTTCCTTACATGTAGCCTCATCTTTTGGCTAAAATTCCCTCTACATCCAAAACTTTTTAAAGTTCTTTGAGACTTGACTCTTTCCAGTTTAGTTTTCCTAACAGAGAAGTAATTTTCCTTTGTGATTTTAATATGTATAATTCCAGTGGGTTACAGTTTTCTCTATTGGCAGTTACTAGCATAATTGCACAACTTGTTTACCTACTGAAATACCTTTCAATCACACAGATAAAACTTGATTTTTGTCTCACTAACAACCAAAAAAAATTTTTTTTACCTGTATTTGTGATTTGTATTTTATGTACATTTGTATGTACAAATAACTTATCAGAATAAATTTTATGCAGTAGTTTTGCATATGTATAGGTATCCCTTGATTAGTGCTTGTAATTGGGACTATAAAAACTAAATGTTCAAGAAAATGCAACTAAACCTACCTTAAAATTATGAAACCTTGTATGTATTTGCATTATTTACAATAACATCCATCTTACTCTTAATTTTCAGATTGCTCAAAATCACTAAATGTAGTGTAAATCTAGATGCTCTCAAATCCAGTCTTTACATTGTTCAGTTTAGTTTCTGGTGACAATTTTTTATAATAGCTTTTTGCCTTCTTTGGATTATTAGCACTAGCTAACTCATTTGATCTCTTTGAGGCTATTAGAGAGAGAGAGAGGGGTGGGTTTGAACTACCTGAACATTAAACTAAAATCAATCATGTGGCACAAAGTGGACATAAACTAGAACTGATTGAAGGTGCCTCCATAGCCAGGTGGGCAGGAGCAGCAGTGCGTAGCACACATACTTCTTGATTAGACCGGGGTTCAAGCCTGTGACCACCAAATACGGAGGATGCGGAGAGGTCAGGGAATAACCACCACATTATCCCCACAGCAATATGGCCTTAGTTGCTAATGCTCCTTAAAAAAAAAAAAAAAAAAAAAAAAAAACCAAATGACAGAACTGACTGAAAAACCAAAAGTAAACTGAAACAGCATTGATGAGTGTTGGTATTGCATGTGCCATTAAAAAGAACTCCCAGTCAGGCTACAGCAGTTTCTAAAGAGGTGTTTTATAAACAACACTTCAGTATACTTCAGTTAATTATAACTTGAGTGGATGCTCCCTTTCTAATAGCACTGGTAGAAAGGAGGATGTATAAAATGTACATTTTTGTAATATGCAAGAAATAGTACATTTGACCATAGTATTTTACAGCCATGGACACAGGAAATTTGTGCCAGACAAACAGGTACGGGTGCCTCCATAGCCAGGTGGGAAGGAGCAGCAGTGCGTAGCACACGCTTCTTGATTGACCGGGATTCGAGCCCGTCGCCACCAAATACACAGGATGCGGAAGGGTCAGGGAATGACCACCGCACATCCCGGAGCAATATGGCCTTAGTTGCTAATGCTCCTAAAAACCAAATAACAAACAACAACAGGTACAGAAAATTAACACAGAAATGTAAATTACTTGAGGGAATGAAAAATTACTTTTTGGACGATAAACAGACACTTTCAAAGTTTCTCCCTGTTATAAATTGGAAATGTTTTACATTTTCAGTTTGGCCTGCAATTCAGTAGTTTTTTCATTAATTACAGTATATGTTAATAGTCAATTTTTAATAGCAAAATCAAAGAATACCCCTTTGAAGGCATCATTGTTAATTAGCTGATTGGAAAATCAGATTAAAGAGTATTAAAGTTTTTTTCAACAGGGATCTCTCTATAACCAGACACCTGTTAAGTTACCCAGTGGTAACTCCTTCCAAGGAGTTACCACTGGGTAACTCCTTCCAAGGCATTTGAAGTGAATAGTGCTATTCTGGGGAACAGAGCACAACTCTGAGGGAGGGTGTCAAAATATACAGAGTGCTGTAGTGTGCAAGCTCTGAGTGAACTACACTATTGGCAGTGGACAACTGTATATTAAAAATAACTTTATATGCATGTATAGTGTATGTACTTGTGTATTTATTTAAATTTTAAATATACAGGTAAATACAGAATTTAAATTTTACAATTGCAGTATATTGATTACAGTACTTAATAAAAATATAAGGCAGTAATAAATATTGTCAGCACATTGGATAGAAGTAAAGCTTAGCTGACAAATTCATCTGAAACAGAATTGAAAGGAAATCACATATAAGTTAAACTGTGATTGTCAAGGAGGATTAACTGTTCTCTTTATTGAAATGCATTAGTTGAGAAATAAATATTTTGCAAATATGAAAATATATGAGGCTTTAAATTTAATTGTGTTAAATTAGGTATTGTTCACTTAATAAATGTTTATTGATTACTTTTTATATCTTCCTCAGGAGAAGTTGCTTTTAAAAGGCTTTCCAAATCTCCAGTTAATAAGGGTAACAATGCAACTGCATCCAAACAGGTAGCTAAGAAGAAAGTACAAATTCAGCCAAGCAAGTATAAAGGCTTGGCAGTGAATCTTTTGAAGGTAATGAGTAATTTATTTTTCAATGTTTGTGGAAATACAATGCAAAAAAAAAAAAAAAAATGTTCAGGATTTTAGTATTTCTGTAGATAATTTATCCTAGAAAATTAGTATTGTATCAGTAAGGCTAAATGCTGTAAGAAAGGAAACCTCTGCCTTAGTCAAAAATAAATAGATAAAATAATAATAAAAATTCAAATAAAACAGAATATTCATACAAGTTAATACTGAAATCCATTTCTATTTCAAACTTAGACTCACTATCTCTGCCACTTTGGGTGGCAACTTATTCCAGCATTTGACAACCCATTCCTCGTAGCTGAACTTCATGAGATCCAATCTCCTGTTATTTTCTCATACATTTTACTCAGTTCCTGCAGTGCCTCAGTTACATCTCAATTAGATCCCCCCTTAGATGTCTTGTCAAACTTTGCAGTTCACACATTCTAAGCTGTTCTTCATATGTGCATCACTTTTTCACTTGTCACCAATCTGGCCCTTCTGAACTCTCTACAGAAGTTCTAATCTTTTTTTAGGGTGCAGTCCCCTAGACCTGAATATAATATTCTAAATGTTGTCTGACCATTATCTTGTAAAGAGGGATAATGATGTCCTTCTCTCTCTCTCTACTAGCATAGGTCCTATAAATCATGGACAGGACACCACGTGCCTCCCTAGCCACCTGTTTACATCGCATGAAAATTTAATGCTAGATTGAATCATAACACCTAAGTATTTTTAAGTCTTGAACCACTTTCAGCTCTTGATGTGCAACATGGCGTCACTCTGATTGTTTACCACCCTTTCCATCTTTAAAGCATTGGCAGACTTTGACAGCTTACCTTGGGAACCCAACACTGATCCCTAAGGGATTCCCACTTGTTACCCTAGTCCACTGTGAAGACTGGAAATTTTTAACAACCCTCTATCTCCTATATTTTAACCAGCCTACAATCCAGCATAGGATTTTACCAGTAACTCCAACGTATTCCAGTCTGTATAGCAGCCTTCCATGAGGGACCACATCAAAAACTTTACTAAAAAGTCTAGATAATGTCAAAATTGTTAGCTGAATCATAGTAATTTACCAGATTAGCTGCCTACTCTTTAGCGCCACCTTTGTGGGTTGGAGAAGTGATATTATCACTTCTCCAATCCAAGGGAATCTTCGTGGAGTTCAGTGGCACTCTCATTAACATTTCCAGTGGTTTGATATGCTCTTACGCAGCTTTTTTAATTACTATATTATATTATATTTTTGAATATATACTGCCTTCCCCTCCTTTAATCTCAGTAGTTTTTCTACCAAATGGTTATCTGAGATTATCATATTACTTATTTTTGAGCAGTCTGGTACCTTAACATTTCCCGGGATTTGGCTTACTTGCAACTGTAAATATTGATGAGAAATATCTATTCAGCTCATGTGCCTCCCTTGTGGGTAACACAGTTGTTAACCACAAGGGAGTTTTTAACAACTGGGTAAAAAAGACCTGGGTTCAAGTCCCATTGATGATGTGAGCAATTTTCACAGGCCCTTTTCGCAGTGTGGCTGAGTTAGTTGGTGTCGGGTGAGGGAGGGTATTATGGTTTTTTTCTCTCCTGGAAACTCGGATTTTTCATCCAGCAAAACAGAAAATTGATCAAAGAACACACTGAAGAAAGCAAGCTTATGCAGCATCAGCCAAAAAAAAAAAAAAAAAAAAACTCTCTCCCAATTCACCCCTCCATTCATTCCAAATACCTGTCCAGCTCAGCCTTAAATTTATTTAGGCTATCAACTTCCACAACAAAAGATGGAAGTCTGTTCCACCAATCAACTACCCACTGGCTAAAGGCAAACTTCCACACATCTCTTACAACTGCCTTTCCTCAATTTGAATTTATGCCGTCTCAGGTGATTATTCTGAGCAAGAGAAAGAATCCCATCAGCATTGAGCATGCTCAAACTATTCAAGACTTTATACACCTCAATCAGATCACTTCACAGGTGCCTAGTCTCCAGATGCTGTAATCTGCAAAACTTAAGCCTTTCTTCATAAGAACAACCCTTCGTTCCATTCACTAATCTTGTTGCCCTTCTCTGTATTCATTCCAAGAGCTTTACATCATTCTTAAAACGAGGCCTCCAAACTTGTATACAGTACTCAAGGTGTGGCCTGACCATTGCTTTATACAAGGGGATAATCACCTCCTTATCCTTGCTAGAAAAATTCCTGAATATCATTGACAAGACACCATGAGCTACTCTTGCAGACCGTCTGCACTGCTCAGAAAACTTCATATCTGTCTGCACAATTACCCTGAGGTCCTTTTCATTCTCTACCACTATCAGTGTAGTACCACAGAGTTGATACATTACTCTGGAGTTCCTGCTTCCCATATGTAGTACTTTACATTTGTCAATGTTAAACTTCATTTGCCGCCTCTCAGCCCATCTGCTCAACTTTTCTAGATCCTGTTGCAGCAGCGTACTGTGATTAGTGTCGTTAACAACCCTGCTAACCTTTGTATCATCTGCAAACTTGGACATTAAGCCTGATATACCATCATCAATATCATTTATAAATACAGAAAACAACAGTGGACCCAACGCTGAACCCCGAGGGACTCCACTAATAACATTAGTCCACAAAGAGCAGTGTCCATTGATCACCACTCTCTGTCTTCTTTCACTCAACCATCCCTTTATCCATAGCAGCAATTTGCCTCTAATGCCGCACTGCTCCAATTTGTGCAGCAGTCTTCCATGTACAGTGGTATCAAAAGCCTTTCTAAGATCCAAATATGGGATATCAATGTTATTCCCTGCATCCAGTTCCTTTGTGACTACATCATAGTATCCAATCAAATTAGTCAGATAAGACTTCCCCTTAACGTACCCATGCTGTGTCTGAGCTATAACTAAAGTTTTGTCTAGATGATCCTGCAGTGCTTCTTTAACCAATGCCTCCATTAATTTCCCTGGAAAAGAAGTTAAACAAATAGGTCTATAATTACTTGTATTGCCTTGCCCTTTGATCCTCCTTTGTGAATTGGGGTCACATTTGCACATCCCCAGCCCATGGGTACCTTCCCTGAGTCCAAGGAAGCTCTCATAATTATGGCTAAGGGTTTTCTTACTTCTTTTGCTGCCTCCTTTAATATAATGGGATAGATCACATCCACCCCTGGTACCTTTTTTAAGTTTATTTTCAATAATTTCTCCTCCACTCTCCTCTCAGTTATTACAAAATCATTTAGCTCACTGCCAGAGTTTAATTCACCTCTGGAATTCTGCTCCCTGAATAACTTCTCATTGATCACCACAGTTTGTTAGCCACCTTAGCAGGATCATCAGCAGTTGAACCATCAATATCCAGTGGATCAATCTGATTCATCACTTTCCTTCTAGAATTTACATAAGTAAAGAACTCTTTGCTGTTTTTCTTTGCATCCTTTGCCAAAGATTTCTCATAATCTGCCTTTGCCTGCCTCATCTCCTTTGTGACTTGGTTACAGACCAGCTTATACCTATCATAGACTTCCATGTCATCCATTAATTTATATGTATCCCATGCATTTTTCTTCTCTGCCACATGTCTCATTAGTTCATCTGACATCCATTTAGGCCTAAACCTTGAACAATATTTCTTAGTTGGTATGTAAAGCCTTGTAGCTTCCAAGATTAATTCTTTGAATGCTTCCCATTTTGAATTTGCTGTTGGTAACATCATCAGTTGGTTCCACTGTATAGAATTTAAATACTATTTACAGACAATATAAACAGCACACTTTGGCTTTTGTTGCTGATGTGCCTAAAACCCTGCTACTACTACTACTACTACAACAACAACTCATATGTCATTTCTGCTGGGCTTTCTGTGGTTCTTCCTGCACAAATTAAAGGACCTATTGTATTTACTGCTTTTCCCAATCTTCTTAACTTTCTTGGCTAGTGTTTCTCATAATCAGCATTTGCCTGTCTTACCCAATCTTTGGCTTTGTTCCATATTCTCTTATAATATCCATACAAATTGAAATTACATGACTGTCTGTAATTTTCCCATTCTTGCTTCTCTTGTTCAGTCAAACTCTTTTAACTTCGCTTTTCATCCATTTTGGCACCTTGCATTTATGGAATTTGACCACTTATATGAATGTGTTTGTGGCTTTGAGGATAAATCCCTTGAACATTTCCCATAGCATATTCGTATCCTACACCATACATTATCACGCCAGTTAACTGAACCCAAGAAAAATCTCATTCCATTATGGTCCCCTTTTAAAACTGAATTTGTCTACATAGGTTTTTTAGACACAATCCATTTCCAGTGGTCACTGCCTGTAATTGGTTTCCCCAACTGTCAAGTTTTTGATACAGATAGGCTCCTTAGGGAGAACTACACCGATGAATCAAAACATTATGACCAGTTAGTCGTTATGCAAATCAAAGCAACTGCAGGTGAACTACGACATGGATCGGGACACAGTATAAAAAGCATCTTATGCTGAGCTCCATTAATCAGTGTTACTCTTTTTCTTCAGATGGTAAAGACAGCAGACTTAAGTGAGTTTGACAAAGGCCAAATTGTAATGGCCAGATGACTGGGTCAGAGCGTATCCGAAAAGGCACGGCTGGTGGGGTTCTCACGGTCAGCCATGGTTAGTACTTACCCAAAGTGGTCTGAGGAGGGAAAACCCAACAACCGCCAGCGAGGTGTTGGATGATCACTGCATCATCGATGCTCCAGGTGAGCAAAGGCTTTTCTGGATGGTATGTGGCACAACTCGCCGGTAATTGGAATGCTGGTGACAGGAGTAATGTGTCACAACACACAGTACAATGAACCCTGTTGAAAATGGGGCTGCGTAGCCGCAGGCTGCACTGAGTTCCCATGCTAACCATGGTTCACCAGCGAAAGCACCTACAATAGGCACGCAAGCATCGAAACGGGATCTTAAGTGATTTGAAGTAGGTCGTCTGGTCCGATGAATCATGTTTCCTGTTGCGCCATGTGGATGGCTGGGTATGTGTATGTCATTTACCTGGGGAAGTGATAGGGCCTGGATGCGCCGTGAGAAGAAAACAAGCCGGTGGCAGTGGTATCATGCTTTGGGCGATGTTCTGCTAGGATACCCTGGGTCCAATCATCCATATGCCGGGCACTCTGATGTCTACCACCTACCTGAACATATTGCTGACCAGGTACACCCTTTCATGGCAATGGTCTTCCCCTCTGGTGGTGCTGTCTTTCAGCAGGATAATGCGTAATGCCACACTGCCCAGATTGTTTGAGACTGGTTTGTGGAACATGAGGAAGACTTCTAGATATTGTCCATGTCTCGAAATTCTGCAGACATCAGTCCCATCGAGCATTTGTGGTTTGTGTTGGAACAGCAACTCCGATCTGTGGCGTCTCAACCACAAACCTTACAGGAGTTAAAGGATCTTCTGGTTATGTGTTGGTACCAGATACTACAAGACACATTTAGAAATCTTGTAGTCCATGCCTCGCCGGATATGAGCTGTTTTGTTTGCACGCGGAGGACCAACATCATATTAGGTAGTTGGTCATAATGTTTTTGCTCATCAGTATTTCTAGGATATTACAGCCCCTTGTACACCCTTAAACATGCTGGGATACGTAGCAGTCATCCAGTTTGTTCAAAAACCTGTAGCCATATAGTCTTTCTGTCACGTGTATTCCAGTCTAAAGAGGTAGATTGTTGTTTTAAAATTAGTTTTCTTGGGCTAAAAGAAATGGAATTTATAAATGCAGTTGTATCTAAAGAAGTTTACACTTTTTTTTTGAAGAAAACTTTGATTTTTAAATCAGTCTAATTTAGACCTATAGTAATACTAATCGTGGAATGTAATGCAAGAAAGCAAGCATATAAGCTTATGTAGCATCACCCAAAAAAAAAAAAAAAAATGTCAGTGAACAGAAATATCAGATTACACAGTGTTATGTTTAGTTAGTAGTGTGTGTATTAATTAAGCTATGAATGTAAGAGTAAATTTATTTTTATTTTGATAACCTGTTGATAATATTCTTCTGATTTTCACTTATCATTTAATTTATTAATTGGTAAGGTAAAATAAAGGTATAAATTTCTGCTTTATATCTTCATTTTTATAGCCTGTTGATAATATTCCTCCGATTTTCGCTTATTACAATTGCTGTTTAATAGAATCAAAATTCAGTTCACAAACGTGATCACAATAACCTTCGCTTATTGCAATTATTGTATGGCACCAGCATGAAAAATAAATAAATAAATAAAAGCTGGCTCACTTGGGTTATTGACATTAAAATTTTTGGCGTTCTACTGTAGTTCTATTTTCAAGAGAAGCCCATCTCATTAATATTAAAAGCTTTAGATGTTCAATTTTTGTTAATTTCTAGTTCAATTTTATATGCTTAAAATTTTACCAAGCACTCAAACTGTAATATATTTTAGATGTATTTGAGTCGTTCAGTTTTGTATTCTGAAATCAAAAATTTTTGACTAGTATTTTAATTCAAGTGTTCCATGGATATTTTTATATCCATAAAAGTGTTTTATCCGCTCAAAGTGTTTCACAATTTCATATTTTTTCTCTTTCGACAGAGGACTGGCTATAAGCCTTACCGGGGAAACCCCGGTGGGCCAGAGGTCGGTGTGATTTTGGCCATAAACGCTAATGTCAGGCCACTACAAATTTTCCCGGGTAAGAATTTTTGACCCAGTCCACCTCTGTTTATCGATATTGCTTTTCTTTTTCTCTCTGAATCTGCAGTGTCTTCACCAGGACGCTTCCTTTTCACACCTTTTAAGTATTTTACTCATTTAGGGAATAAAGCACAATTACAAAACGAGGAGGCACGCTTGATACACATAAACAAAGCTGTAGCAACTGAATAAACAACACCGTAAAGGCAGACATACACTATTAACACCTCACATTTTACTAAAGCACATTTCTGGGTGTTACTACCATAAAACAATAAAAACAATTTCCAGTTGCATTTCTGCTAGTGGAATCTGTTTTAAACTGGTAGTAAACTCGATCTAATTGCATTTGCGATTATACCGATAGCTGGAATTGTGTTGGTTTTTACGTTATTATGGTGAAATGTGTTTCCCCTTCACTGATATAAAAAACATAAATACATTTTCAGAATCTTCTCTTCATTCCTATCGTGTTGCGTTCAGTTGGGGTGATTCCGCATTCGACTGCCATTTCTTGTAAACACAAAGGCGAATCGTGCATAAGCGAATTCGGTCGTGTTATAAAAGATATCGTTCCCCTATTTATAAATCGTGTATGATCGAATTCGTGTAGTGTAAACACGTGTTATACGAGGACTGAGTGTACTATCAATGGAATAGATGCTAAATGAAGTTGATATACTGACTGGGTCCGCTAACTGATATAATAGGTTTTGACAAAATAATGCTACTCTGCATGTTGCTTCTCTCTCTTTACTCTCTTAGGACACTGTTAACCATCCAGTGGCAGAGGGCTTTGCTCACTTTAGAAATGACAAAATTTATCCTTGAATTGACCTAAAGGATACTAATATTTTAATCAGATATTTTCACAAGAAGATAAATCAGAAATTTTCAGTTGTTACACAGAAGTTTATTCTTACACACACTCACCACTCGGTTGCTCGCTTAGATTCTATACATGTATTCACCATTTGATGTAAGGTTGCTAATTGAGGCTATCTGTTTTCTTGATGGAACCAGATAGCTCTGAAAGTGGTCACAGTAGTGTATAAGTTTTTGATGAACAACAGATTCACCTTTTTCATGATATTCAATTAAAAACTACAGTGAAGTAGTTTTTAATTGAATGAATTTTTAATTTTTAATCCCTTGGGAATACTTTTAATATTTCATAAATATTTAAAGGAATTTTTTGTAGTGTTTCTGAAGCAGCTGTTGATTTGTAAATTAAAAACCTGTATGCTTGCACTTGCTTTTTTTTTTTTTTTTTTGGCACCTTCAACCTGTTGCATTCTATTAATAAGAATGAAAATTTTATTAAATTAAATTAAACTAAACTAAATATCTCTTTAAAAACTTCATAAATATAGTAGTATTAACACAATAATAATAATAATAATGCTGTCGTTAATTAATTGATCAGTGATTTTGTGTTGAAAACACAAAAAAGTACTAATTACAGTACCAACAAGGGCAAAGGCGGTGATAAATGACCAGACACTTAAGTCATAAAGAGTGGCATTTCTATCTATCTTCAGTGCTTTGGGTTAATCACAAGATTAACCCAAAGCACTGAAGATTATTTGGGTTAAATATGAAATTGACAAATTGCACCATAAACAATTCCTAGAATTTAGTCACTCTCATCCCTTTTCCAAAACTCAAAAATCAAGGTGGGGAGTTATTCCTTCTTGGGACTTTAGGAAAAAGTGATATCAGTGGGGGAGTTCTGTGGAACGAAGAAAAGAGAATTAATGCTATAGGCAGGAGTGTTATAATGGGAACTTACTATATTAGTAACTTTAGGCCAATTCATGGATAAATGTAGTTGTTTCTGAAGTAAGATAAGCCCAAGCTCTACCACAGGAGATAAATAGTGTTCCCACACAGTAAAGACAATGCTGAGTAGCATTATTTTCTCAAACTTCTTCAAATAAATACTGCATTGAAACTGTACCCCCACTTCCTGATTAAATAATAGAGTTTTAGCTGAGACTTCGTGGCATCCTGATATAGGGGATGGCGTGTTTCATTCTGAAATATGCAATGTGTATAAGAAGAATAGCAGGAGCCCTTGATTCTGAACAATCTCATGAGAATGTGAGATTGTTCAGAATCAGGGTTCTTTGCCACTAACCATCTTGCCTATGCAGTGAAAGATGGTGGAGTGAGTATGATAAGAGTCTTGGTGTGTAACTTGAGTGAGAAAGTAAAACTAAGCTGAGTATATTTTGTTATGGGAGATTTCAGTGTAATACTCATAGGTTTGAAATCGTAGACTCTTTATTTGACCTGTTAGATAAATATTTTGATTCAATCTTGATGACTTATCTGTATCAACTTATAAGGTAGAGAATACAAGGAATACCAGTATTCTGTCAGCAATCTAGGTAATATCACAAATATGATGGTGCAGGAAATGTTAACAGCAATTAACCATAATATCCTGTCTCTAGTGTCTGACCTGGGTAATATCACAAATGTGATGGTGCAGAAACCATTAGCAGCAAAAGTGAACGATAAATGAAACTTCAGTAGTCAAGGATAAGGGCAGGTGTTAACTTTTTTTGTAATAAAGCTATAGGCAGATGAAGCCTGAATACGAGAAATCACTAGCTGAAAGAGAGAGAGAGGGAATAAAGAATGGGAACAAGAAGTTCATTGCATACTTAAATATGAAGAGGAAAAGAGTAAATCAAATGAGCTCTTTGTATGATGGAAATGGTAAAATCGTAAATAATTCTACAAATGTGTCTTGTGAGCTGAGTAGATACTTTGTATTAATCTTAATTGTAGAAAATTCTTTTTTATGCTGACATACATTGTGTATTATTCCTAAGTGCAGTAGGATAACTAATATTTATGGAGTAGAGTCTAATAGAAAAAAAATTATTGGGTCTGAAAATAGATAAAATTCCAGATTATTGATTATATTTACCCAGTCATACAAAGGGACACTCCCTTGTGCTAAACCATGAGGATTAACATGAAGTCATTGTTTGACTCGTAATCCATGTGGATTGGAGGAATGCCACAGTCCACAAATAGCGGGAAGCTTAAAGGTGGAACAGTGATCACATGGGAGGTTGCTGAGATTACACGTCAAGACAGGGTTAATGAGGGAGTGAAATGAATGACAGTGGAAATTTTGATGATAAAAAATCCAGGTGACATAATACAAACTATTGAGGAAAACAAGTAGAATAGACCTTATGAAGTTTACCGTTAGTTAGCATATTGTTAATCACTGGAATAAACTGCCTCCCATGATAATCAAGATTGACAGTTTAATAAAATTTAAGGGTACCTGGAATGGAGGCTCCTGCAGTGAAAAGATTATGATAAGAGTGAATATAGGTGTAATGGTTTTTTTTTTTTTTTTTCTCTGATGCCACAAAAGCCTTGCTTCCTGCATCTTCTGGCCTTTACTAATTCTAATTAATTGTGATCTCTATTCTTTCATTTAATTCCCTTTCTTTATTTTATTATCTCTTTACTCTTTTTAGTTGACCTGGTGACAGATTCCCATAGAGGAACTAATTATTCAATCCTACTTTATAAATTGTTACCTTGTTAAAAAAGTGATAATAACAGCAGAATTTAATTTTGCTTGGATAGTTAGTTGATGTTGAAAATACATTCTAACATGTATCACATATCTTTATCTCATGGCACATGAGATAAAGAGATGTGATATTCCTTTATCTCATGCATCTTATGATAGATGCATGAGAATTCATGTCAAGTTTTACATAATAATTTATAACCACTGTTATCCATTCAAATAACTTATTGAAGCATGGTTCATTCCTTATGTAGAATACTGGTTTTGATTCATTAAATAGTAAACCTGAATATTTTAATCATTTTCTTATATAGAACGTTTGGTTATTAGCTCAGAAAAAACAATAACAAGAGATCTAGCTTATTTTATTGTGTATTGCATAATTTGTGGTCCTTAAAGCTCTTTCTGAATAATTATACATGAATGAAAATAAATTAATTACAAGAAATTGCAAAATATTTTCTTACATCCTAAATATATATGTAATCTTAATTGTATTTTTCAGAAACATCTTCAACAAAAAATAAGAAAACAGCAAGACAATTCTGAATTGAGTCATTTACATGAATTTAAATATATGCATGGACTACATCGTACTTCTCAACGGCTGAACCTTAAACAGCAGAAATTAAAACAAGAATTAAATCGTAAATCTCAAAATCAAAAGCCTCTGGTATTAACACGTATACAGGACCTAAAGCGTAAATCAGAACGACAGAGACAGAAACGACTGAATGAGAAATGTGTTCAGGAAGCAAAAAGTCAAAAACAGCAAAGCCTAAGACACACATATGAATTAAAACGTTTACAAGAGCGACATAAGCAGAAACTGCATCCTCTTAAACGTGTGCAGGAACAGCACAAACATAAACAACAGGCATTGAAACAGTTAAATGAACAGCAAAAGCAGAGGCAAACTTTGAAACGACTACAAGAAGAAGAAAGGCAAAAATTACAAGAATTAACTCATATCCGTGAACAAAGGCAAAAACAAGAGAACCTGAAACGTGCGCAAGAGCAGCAGAGAAAAAAATTACAAGCTTTAAAACATATCCGTGAACAAAGGCAAAAGCAGGATAACTTGAAACGTGCACAAGAGCAACAAAGACAAAAATTGCAGGCTTTAAAACACATCCGAGAACAAAGACAAAAACAAGAAAATTTGAAATGTGCACAAGAGCAACAGAAACAAAAACAAGAGAAATTGAAACATGCCCAAGAGCAACAAAGAGAAAAATTTCAGGCTTTAAAACACATTCGTGAACAACGACAGAAACAAGAAATAAAATGTGCAGAACAGAGAATAAAGCTTCAAGAATTAAAATATGTCCAAGAATTCCAGGATCAGCAGGAGAATGAAGAAGATGATGAGGAAGATGAAGAAGAAGAAGAAGAAGATGAAGATGATGAAGAAAAAAACAAAGAGACATGTGGTGATTGTGATGGCTGTCTCAGGGAAGAAGATTGTGGGAATTGCGAGTCTTGTTTGGTATGTTTTCAATTTTATTTTAAAATATTACATATATTTATAGCTCAAAACATTCAAAATGAAAGCACTTCACCAGTGTAAAGTTTACAATCTGTTTATTACAAAAATAATCTAACATTCATATGTTTCACAGATGTTTTCTCCCCTGCTTCTTCAGTGTTTGTAATCTTTCTGTTATACTGTCACAAAAACACCAAAAGATCAAACTGAAAACCCTTAAAGTTTAGAATGTTTATTGTTAATACACAGGTGAAGAGCTTTAATTTCAGTTAGTTTTATGAAAATAATTTGTACAACATGCCACTCAAACATAATATTAGTGATAGTTGTTATAAGCTGTGTTTTAATATACCTCGGTAAACAGTGGCTACAGTGATCACATTAAAAATCTGAAGTTATTATCTCAGAAAACATAATGTTATAATGATGTGAGTGCATCCATCATGCAATATTAAATAGATATCTAAACTTAATGAATCATTAATTTTAATATCAGCAAGTAATCATTTCATACTGCAACATAGGTTTCTTCCTATATAGAAGTGTTCTATGCGATTCAGAGTTGTTGATTATCTGGAAAAACTGTACTGTTAATATTCCTCGGTAAAATATTTCACTTTTGCACATCAGTAATTTAGAAAATGACAAACAGTGTGCTTCCATTAAAATTTTAATGCAATAAGGAACCTTTGGTTTGGGAATAAATGGTCATGTAATTACAAAGTACTAATTACATCCATTTGACTTCTATATCATACCAGCCACACTGATATAAAAATACTGAAAATAAAATTCTTATGTATATGTGAAAACATAAACACCACTAGGAAATATATTAAATATATAGGTACCTGCATTAATGAAGTATAGATGGTGCCAAGCAGCAAGTGTAGATGTTTGTCCAGATGTGTACAATGGCATTTACATTAGTACAGAACTGTTTCTGGAGAGCTATTTTCAATCAACATTGTGTTCATTAGTATATAGAAACAATTTAAATGCAAATTGCACACAGCAAAGGCACAAAGTTGATAAAGAAATTTAGAAAGACAGATAACCTAAATGATCATTGATTGATGTAGTGGTGGGACTAATGCAGGACCCAACAAATAAAATCACCTTGGTGAGTAAGAAATCTGGCACAGTATTTTAAAAATGAATCTATCAGCTATGAGGTTAAATTGCAAGTTCTTTGTTTTATGATCATTGAGACTTGCATCTTTCCAAGGATTGGCATTACTTTCAACAAACCTAAAATACAATGGGCTTTTAATACAGATGCTAAACTACTGACAGCCTTCTCTTACAGAACAAATATTATTGTTTAAGGTACATAACAAAGAATAATAGCTCAACCAATCATATCTGGCTCTTATTAGGCTAGTACAGAAAGCTAAAGTTACCTGGAGAGCATTTCATAATGAGTTTTGTTGATACTTTTTTTTTACCCCTGATACAGAAAAATTTCTTATTCAACTGGTTTAAATTTTTAAAAGCAATAGAATAGCAGTTGAATAATGTATTTTCAAAACTAGAATATTTTCACTCTGAATCATGTAACAGATGCTGAAAATTTTGCTGTCATTTTGGGACAGTCCTTACAAACTACTGGTAGCCCTCATTTTGTGCTGGTCAGATTTGTGCCCATTCACAATAGCGCCGATCACTAACCACGATGCCATTTTTATTTATTTATTTTTGCTTTTTTATTTTTTTTTTTATAAATTGAAAGTTTAAAATCGTCAAACAAAATTTATCGGCATCATACTGTATTATATATCATGCACTGTTCACGTGATTTAGGACAATCTGAATCAATCAGCAATTAGCACATTCGTATCAGAGATGAGAAAGATGCCCACCCTTAGCAAACCCTTAGCCATAATTATGAGAGTATCTTTGAGGGAAGTCTCTGTAGACTGGAGATGTGCAAATGTATCCCCAATTCAAAAAGGGGATCAAAGAGTGACACGATTAATTACAGACCTGTTAGCTTAAATTCTGTTCCAGGGAAAATAATGGAGTCGCTGGTAGAGAAGTAATGCAGGACCATCTAGTAGTCAAGAGCGCAGTTATTCTACATTCACCTTATGGGTTGGTCAAGGAGTAATCTTGTGTGACCAATTTGATTGGATACTATGATGCAGTCACAAAGAGTTGGATGCACAAAATAATTTTCATATCATATACTTGTATTTCAGGAACACTTTTGATACTGTTAGACATGATAGACTGCTGTGCAAATTGGAGCAGTGTTGCATTACGGGCAATTTAATGCTATGGATAAAGGGACGGTTGAGTGGGAGAGTGGTTATTAATGGAAAGTGCTCTTTGTTGATTAATGTTATTAGTGGAGTCTTCCGGGGTTTGGTGCTGAGCCCATTGATGTTTTCTGTATTTATTAAAGCTATTGATGATATGATATTGATGATGGTATATCAGGCTTAATGTCTAAGTTTGCATATGATGCAAAGGTTGGCAAGGTGATTGATAGTAATGATGGTATGTTACAGCAACAAATCTAGAAAAATTAGCAGTTGGAATTAAAAATGGCAATTGAGGTTTAACAAATGCAAATGCATTTCTTAAACCTCAAATGCAGGTTCGATAAATGTAAAGCACTACATATGGGTATCTTCTTCTTCAGTGTGCTGTCTCTTTGCAGAGGTTGGCTGTCATCTTTGATGGACTTACATGAGGTAGAGTCCTTAAACAAGTCCTCGTTACTCTGATAAAACCACTCTCTGAGGTATGCCAACCAAGATTTCCTTCTTTTTTTCCATTGATCTTACCCTGGATTATCATTTGCAACATCTTATATTTGTCATTCCTCATCATATCTCCTAAATATTTTAGTTTCCTCTCCTTAGTTATTTCTGTCTTTTTCTTCATTCATCTCTTTATCTCATCATTCTTTATCTTATCAGTCCATGACACTTAACATTCGTCTGTAGCACCACATCTCAAAAGCATTTAACTTATTCTGGGTCTTTTTTGTCAGTGTCCAGGCTTCTGCTCTATAAAGGAGGACAGAAAAGACAACATCTCAGTATTCTTGTTCTTATAGGAAGCTTAAGATCACTGCAGCATAGAAGATTCTTCATTTTAAGGAAGGCAGCACGTGCTTGTTCATTTCTTGAGCAAACCTCAATAGAATGGTCTCAGTCCTCGCTCAGCATACATCCAAGATAACAATAACTTTTTAACCTTTTAAATTTCTTCATTATTAATTGTAATTTTTGTTCGTAGTTCTTTCTTACTGATCACCGCGAATTTTGTTTTTGTGATGTTTAACTTCAAACCAAAATTTTTGGCGCCTCCGTAGCCAGGTGGGAAGAAGCAGCAGTGCGTAGCACACGCTTTTTGATTAGACTGGAGTTCGAGCCCATCACCACCAAATAGGAGGATGCGGAAAGGTCAGGGAATGACCACCACATATCCCGGAGCAATATGGCCTTAGTTGCTAATGCTCCTAAAAAAAAAACCAAACAACAACAACAACAAAAATTTTCACTTATTCTATTTACTCTATCCACTAATGATTGTAAATCAATCATAGGACTGGCTAGCTAAATAGTATCATCTGCATATCTGATCACATTTACAGTATTGCCATTAAACTTTATCCCTTCTGTACATCCCTCTGTAGCTTCTTTAAAAATTTCTTCAGCATTCCTCATAATCCCAAATTAACATGCCAGCTGTGTAGTACTACATTCAGGGTAGTGGAAAATGAAAAAGATCTGGGGATAATTGTGCAGTCAGATATGAAGTTCTCTGAGCAGCAGAGACAGGCTGCCTTGACAGGACATGGGATTTTGTCAGTGATATACAGGAATTTTGCTAGCAGGGATAAGGAAGGTGATTTTTCCATTGTATGTGGCAAGAAAGCAAGTGTATGAGCTTATGCAGCATCAGCCAAAAAAAAAAAAAAATCACACCATTCCCTCCAAATGCCTGTCCAGTTCCTCCTTAAATTTATTCAACCTATCAACTTCCACAATGACAGATGGGAGTTTGTTCCAGCAATTAACCACCCGCTGGCTTAAGGCAAATTTCCGCACATCTATTCTACCTCTGTCCTTTCTTAATTTGAATTTATGCCCCCTTAGGTTCGTAATCTGAACAAGTGGAAGGATCCCATCAGAATTCAGCGTTCTCAACCCATTCAAGGCCTTATACACCTCAATCAGATCACCGTGCATGTGCCTAGTCTCCAGCTACTGCAATTTGCAGAACTTAAGCCTCTCTTGGTAAGAGGATCCCTTCATTCCCCTCGCCAATCTTGTTGCCCTTCTCTGTACATGCTCAAGTAAATCTACATCCTTCCTAAAATGAGGCCTCCAGACCTGTACGCAGTACTCAAGGCGTGGCTTGACCATTGCCTTATACAGAGGGATAATCACCTCCTTTTCCCTGCTAGCAAAATTCCTATATATCATTGACAAAACCCCATGACCTGCCCTGGCAGCCTGTCTGCATTGCTCAGAAAACGTCATATCTGACTACACAATTACTCCCAGGTCTTTTTCATTTTCTACCACCTTAAGTGTAGTACCACACAGTTTTTACGTTTCTCTGGGGTTACTTCTACCCATATGCAGTACTTTGCATTTGTCAAGGTTAAACTTCAGTTGCCACTTCTTAGCCCATCTGCCCAAATTATCTAGATCCTGTTGCAGTAGCACACTGCCATTACTGTCATTAACAACCCTGCCAACCTTTCTATCATCTGCAAACTTCGACATTAAGCCTGATATACCTTCATCAATATCATTGATAAATATACAAAACAACAGTGGACCCAGCACCGAACCCTGTGGGACTCCACTAATAACATTAGTCCACGAAGAGCAGCACCCATTGATTACCACCCTCTGCTTCTCCCACTTAACCATCCTTTTATCCATTGTAGCAACTTACCCTTAATACCATTCTGCTCCAATTTGTACAATAGTCTTCCATGCGCAACAGTGTCAAAAGCTTTCCTGAAATCCAAATATATGATATCAATATTATTTTTTGCATCCAATTCCTTTGTAACCACATCATAATATCCTAACAAATTTGTCAGACAAGACTTTCCCTTAACAAACCCATGCTGTGTCTGAATTATTGCTGCAGTCTTGTCTAGATGATCCTGCAATGCATCTTTAACCAGTGACTCCATTATTTTACTCGGAACAAAAGTTAAACTAACTGGTCTGTAATTACTCGTGTCACCCTTCGATCCCCCTTTGTGAATTGGGGATACATTTGCACATCTCCAGTCCGTGGGAACCTCCCCTGAGTCCAAGGATGCTTTCATAATTATGGCTAAGGGTTTGCTTAGTTGCTTTGCCGCCTTCTTTAATATAACTGGATAGATCCCATCCACCCCAGGTGCTTTTCTTATGTTTAACTTCAATAATTTCTCCTCCACTTTGCTCTCAGTTATTACAAAATCATTAAGTATCCTGCTACAATTTGATAACCTTCTGCCATTTTCAAACCTTAATAATTCTTCATGTGTGAATGTAGATGCAAAATACTCATTCAGTTTGTTTGCTATCTGAGCAGGATCATCAACAGTCGAACCATCGATGTCAAGTGGATCAATCAGATTCATCCCCTTCCTTTTAGAGTTTATATAAGTAAAGAAATCCTTGCTGTTTTTCTTAGCATCTTTTGCCAAGAAGTCTGGAGGCCTCATTTTAGGAAGGATCAAAAAAGGCTTCAGTTCTGCAAATTGCTTAGTGAGATGATCTGATTGAGGTGTGTAAGACTTTGAATGTATTGAGAAAGCTCAGTGCTGATGGGATTCTTCTTGCTCAGACTATGCACCTGTGGGACATAAATTGAAATTGTGTAAGAATGGTTGCAGAATAGTTGTGTAGAAATTTGCCTTTAGCTAGTGGGTAGTTGGTTGCTGGAACAAACTTCCATCTGATGTCGTGGAAGTGGATAGCTTGAATAAATTCAAGGAAGAAATAAGCAAACTGTTGGAGCAGATGGATAGGTAAAATGGGAGGGGTTTTTTTTTTTTTTTTTTGTTGATGAAAGCAAGTATAAGCTTGTTTTCTTGCTTCGTATGCCACTATTAATAACAAACAAATCACTATGGCGGGATTAGAGAATTGTCTCTGGTGTTTTATGGATGCCACATGGAAGTGGGAGTTGCCTATAAGAGAGGTGCATCACTGCTTTCCTGGCATGTTAAACAGCAAACAAACAAAAAAATTTTTGCAATCCATAATATATTGAAATGAAAACAGAGAATACTGTATAGCAGAAGCCCTCTTATTAGTGTATTCACACTTGCACACATATGCATGCTCACCTGACTCACCACCTAAAGTGACCACTCAAAGAGTATTATTATTAGCAATGGCCACATGGTGCAAGGAAGCCTATGGCTTATGCTGCACCAGCCAAAAATAATAATAATGATAAGAGAAAAGGAAATAGACATTATATGTTTCCCTCCTCCCATAGGTAATTATCCAGCTGACCTTTGAATTTCCCAAAACTGTCAGCCTCTACCACCCATGTAGGTAACTTATTCCAGTAATTTATAACTCGCTTGAAAAAATAAAATTTCTGCAATCCAGTCTAAACATCTTCCCCTGTAACATGAAATTATGGCCCCTTGTTCTAGACTCATTCATAACTGTGAAAATTTTGGCCTCATTCATTTTACTTATGCCTCTCAGAGCCTAAACACCCCAATCAAGTCTCCTCTAAGGTGCCTAGTTTCCAAGCTCTGCAACCCACATATTCAAAGTCTCCTCATATGGATGCCCTTTTGCCGATTTCACCAGGTGTTTTGGGACCCTTGCAAAAAGCACAATGCCTTTTTTTAGGTGCAGTCTCTATACTTGTACACAGTATTCCAAGTGTGGTCTAAAAATATCCTTATGTAATGGTATTATGACGTCCTTATCTCTACTAGGAATTGTTCGATAAGCCACCATGGGCCTTCCTTGCAACCTGTCTACAATGTTCAGAGAACTTCATGTCTGACCGTATCATAACACCTAAGTCCCTTTCTTCCACTACCGGCTTTAGTTCAACTCCACCAAGTTTATAAGTTATTTTGGCATTACTGTTCCCCAGGTATAATATCTTACACTTTTCTGGATTAAAGCATAGCTGCCATTTTTCTGACCATTACTGAAGTCTGTCTAGATTACTCTGAAGAAGCTCTGCTTGGTGGTGATTATTAATTACTTTACCAATCTTTACACAACTACTCAAAAGTGATCACTTTAGCAGGTAGTCACTATGTGCAGTTTTTGATTTTCATGAAAAAAAGTGATTTAAAACATATATAAAATAAGCTTAAAAAACAAAAATGTCACTTTCTGTTAAATGTGTTTCTGCAAGAATAATAAAATTAAATAGTATAATTGATTTTTATTTCTTCCATTTAGGAATATATTTATTTTTGTTTGGATGTCATTTATTGTAAAATATATTAGGAATTTTATTTTTGTATTGGTACCAGACATTTCTGTATACTTTTCTATTATAAATCCATATGCTGTACAGTTTTATCCAGCTTATATGTGATATGGTTTCCCAGATAATAAAGATTTTGCTCTTTCTTTCTTTTAATGGCAGTATGATAAATACTACAGCAATCTTGATTCCTATGGTTTTATCATACTGCACACTTTCCATATTAATAATGGAGGATCACTCATTTTGACCCATTCTCGTCTCACCTTCATGACATTTTTTCCTCTGTCTTTTTTGAAAAAAACAGTAATAAAACTATGTTGAGCATTTTAAAAAAAATTATGTGAATATTTACTTCTTTTGATTAACCGGTTGGTAATCAGATGTGCTAGCCTATGTGCACCTGATGGCTGAACTTCAACATATGCATGAGAATTATGTTGAAGTTGGAATGTGAGAAACACTTAAAAATTGTGTGTGGGTGGGGGGGGGGTGTAGATTTGGTGCAAATTAATAGCTTTCTCACCAAGATGCCAAAGAAGTACAACATAATTTCTGAAGACATACATGCAAGATTTTCCATATATATTGTAAATCTCAAAAAGGTAACAAGTTTGTTTTGTGTACTGTAGATAGATGTCATTTTTCAATTTCAAGTGGCAAGAAACACATTGTAATCAGACATTCACAAGATATTAAGCATAAGAGCAATGTGTACTGTGTAGAAAGAAATGGAAAAATAGATGAATCATTTCACAGTGAAAATTGTACAGGTGCAACATCTGAAAACTGGCAGCCTTAGGCCCTGTAGGTTGTCAGCTTTCAGGCAATGCATCTGTATTTTGTCTGAAAATTGGCAACCCCAGAATCTGGATGATGTCAATAAACGGACAGTAAGGTAATCAAGCAGGAATTGTCAAAATCCTAGTGCAGATGAATGGAAAACACATCTACAGCTGAGCTGGGTTTCTGATGTTTTACCAATTTCTTTATGTGATTAACTTTTTATTTATTAATTTTATTAACCATAAAAAAATATATATTTTATTCTTTTAGTCCTTTGGGCTTACAGTCAAAATTTGGAAACAAGAAACCCGGACACAGTGAAGTTACTGATTACATTACTTGAAGCAGTTACCTATAAAATTCCTCTGGTAATGTTCTATTTAAAAAAAAAAAAAAGAAAGAAAAGAAAATAATGAGGTAAAACAACAAGCAGAAATTTAAATACTGCACAAGATATTTTCATCAACACCCCTGCATATAGGAATGAACATACAATAAAATCTGTTAGATTGTTTAGATTGTTATTTGTGATTCACACAGAATACTTCCCCATTACTTTTGGGGAAAATGTTTTGCAATCATCAGAACATACTTCGGTTGCCCCAGAATCATAGCAAAATAGCAGTCACTCCAGAGAAGAAAACACATGATGCATTTTATTGAGAATGCAGAATCTGTTTCTGAATGTCCTTTTTTGAATGCTGGTGCAAAGCAGCAATCCAGAACAAACTTCTCTGTAGCTCAGATACATTTAACACAGTACACATTTGCCTTTTAATCTTTTTGAATATTTTTGGATACAGTTATGATTAAAATTAATCAAGGAATTTGTCTGTTTAGCTCCACTTTCAGATCTACAATTTTTTCCCCTCAGATGCATTCATGCTTTTTTATAAAAACTGTTAAAGGAACAGTTTTGCCCTAGCACTATGTTTTGCCACTAATGTGCATTACCATATGAGCATAACAGATTTTTCAGTCATGGCTTATATTTTTACTTTCATCACTTTTATATCTGGGTTTGTCAGACCCAGTGTATGCAGCTACTCATGTTTGTTAATAGGGTACAGCTAATTCAGAGTTAAATCTCCAACCATTATTTTTCTTATACTAATAATAAAATTTATAATCCAAATTTTGGTGCTTATAGTAGATGTGACTTCAGTGTGACCACCGAAGTCACATTACTAAACATGGGAAATGCATTGGGAATTATAAGGGAATAATTTTATATTGTCTGAAAGTTTTGATTTGCTTTTGATATACTAGCAAAAAATAATATTTAAAGTAACCTAACCAATATCTAAAGTACTGTAGCTTTACAATTTGATATTTGCATACCTCTTACAGTTTGTTGTTTTCATCATAGGTCAAGAGAAAATTAAGCAGAACAAACAGAAGACAGCGGAAATGTCTCTTAAGATACTGTGAATTAATTACAGTAAGTAATGTTCATATATGGAGTTTTAATATATGGAAATTTTGATTCTTTGTTTTAAAGAGGGGATAAGAAGTGGTAAGAAAATAACATGAAATGTTTGACTCCATTATATACATATTTCCAATTTGGAAATAAACATAATTATACCAACATAGGTTTAAGTGCTCTATTATTTTTAAACAACACAATTTACCTATGCACCATGCCACTCAAGGAACGCTTTAAAATTACATTAAATTTGAGACACATGTTTTAGCATATACACAAACCATATTCCTCAAAACACATGCTGTGCATTTTTACCTGGTATCATACATTGTGGTTTATTTTTGTAAACAAAATAAATGTTAATATGTTTATTTTCATTGTGAATACCATTTAATTCTTGAAAATAATTTTGTTTTCCCTGAAAGAAATTTCATTTTAATCTTTTAATGCATAAATGAGGAGAACACCATATGTACCAATGAACTGAGTAAATCAGAACGCCCAGAATTGGTAAAAATAATGTATTAAATACCATCATATAAATTGGTCAAAATTTTTAGGGTTCATTGAGATATTGTTTATAGATGTCTGCCATACCATGCAGATTTAAATCCAGTTGAAGTTGTCTTGGGAGAAAATCTAAGATCAGATTCAAGAAGGTGATTATTCCATTTTATAGAGCAATGCTAGGCTGCATCTTGAGTACTGCATATAGGTTTGGAAGCCTCATTTCAGGAAGAATATGAATTTGTTGGATTGGGTACAGGGAAGAACAACAAGATTAGTTAGTGAACAGACATGTACTTTTACCAAGATAGCCTTCAATTCTGTAAATTGCAGCATCTGTTAACTAAGTACCTAAAAGTTGACCTGACTGAAGCCTTTAAGTTTTTAAATAGACTGAGTACATTAAATGCTGATAACATTCTTACTCTTTTTCAGAAGACACATACAATGGTACATTAAATGGGAAAAGGATGGTTGCAGAATAGATGTGTGAAAATTGGCTTTCAGGGTGTTGTGTTTTTTTTTTTTTTTTTTTTTTGATGCTGTATAAGCTTGCTTTCTTGCATAATTTTTTTATAATAACTAGGGGACTCTGCCCCTGCTTGCTTTGCTCATCAACCTCCGTGCACGCTTTTCTACGTAAAAGACACTCCTGTTGAAACATACTGATCGATATCTAATCAGGAAATGACCTATGTAATTATTTACCTGTGCATTTGTAGCGACGTAATTGCCCCGCCCATGTGACCAGCATCCCTCTTCTCCCATTGGCTACCCCACCACGCAGCATTCTCAAGGTTGAATAAATGCACTATGTAATTATTTACCTATGTTTACATAGGTCACTTAGGAAAAGACCTTTTGCTTCGGGTTCCATAATGCTTGAGGAATGTTGTTGCTCCTGAAAGAGCAGGACTGAAATATTTACAAACTATACAAATACAGAAGACTCGATTTTCCTGGATAGATGGTAAAAAAATCCCAGATAATCGATTTCCCGATTAATCCAAAAATACAGTAAATCCCCAACATATGTAAGCGATACGTTCCAGGACTTCTTACAGTAAGTCAAGTTTTGCGTAACTCGGGAATGACTAATAAAATATTGCTACTATATCCCTGTTATGCCAAAATTACAAAAACCACATAATATCCTCAGAAGAATGAAGAAAAAATATTTATATATTTTTTTTATATATATTAGTTATATATATAGAAAAATAGTTCTATATTTTTAATTGGTTCAATTAAAAACTTTATCTGGGGACGGACAGCGGTGAAGTAGCCAGAGTGGCACATAAGAAAAGAAAACATAAAAGGAAGAAAAAACGGATGTTATTGTACTGTGAAAAGTGATATGTATTTCATAGTCTTGGCTATTATAGTTGACTTCATTGGTGCCAATCCCTTCATCGCTTCTCATATTCTATCTTTCTCCTTTATTATTGTGTTCACTGTTGACACTGACAAATCTAAATTCTGCTCGATATGTGTTAATGTTTTACCATTTTCATACATCTTTATTGTTTTAATTTTCTGATCCAACTCGATCGCTCTCCTTATCTTGATGGATTTACTAGTATGCTGTCACTTATTTTCTTAGTTTGCACTGCGATAACATTCAAAATGAAATTTTCTATAAAAAACTTTACAGGATTAAGGTGAAAACTCACTATTATTACCCCACACAAGCTCACATTTTACTAAAGCACATTTCTGGTTTATTGGGCTTTTCTGTTAGTCCAATTTATTATAAATGGGTAGTTAACTCGATCTTATTGCATTTGCAATAATACCGATAGCTGGAATTCTGTGGGTCCCTAATACTATGCATGCATCAAAAGCCTATTACTTCCTTACATTATATGTCTATATTAATAACCCCCATCCCTCCTGTCCTTTCTGTACACATTGTACTCCCATATTCAGCATCACTTATGTTTGAGTGCACCATGTCTCCGATAACCCTATGTATTTACTTGTTCCGTGACTACCCAGAGCAGGGCTTGAAATCCCTGGCACCTTGCTTTCCTTGCTGCTGTGTGTTGGAATAGAAGGACTGCAAGAATCGGTTTCACTTCTGCCTGCAGCTGTAGTTATTCTATTTGTCTGTGTATCCCTCCCCGAAGCTAGCAGTTTTCCGACCTACCTAGTACTGCCTCGATAGCATCAACCACATATATTCTTGCACCCTCTCTATTTGAGTGAATCCCATCCCTATAGAAGCAGTCTCTCCTGTTAATAAGCACAGACCACACAGAGAAAATTTCTACCCAGTGAGCCTTGCACAATCCCTTCGGGGCTGAACAAGGCTCTTATCATATACTCTCTCCTATTGTATCCTGGCAGAATTGCAGACACTTTCAAATTTAACCCTAACTCGCTTTTTTTTTTTTTAAACATTAACCTGTACTTGTTAAGTAAGTCCGCAAATCTCTTACTGTTAATGTCATTAGTGCCAATGAGTACAACAGTATCACTTTTGTGCCCTTAAAAGATGATGTCTGCTTTACAACATCATCAACTTCTGCTCCTGGCAGATATACTCTGGTCCTATTCCACCTATCCTTTTTGTACAATATATTTCCCATTTCCCTGACAGTAGAGTCACCAACAACAACTAGCTCCTGTGGGACCAGTGCATTCTGCCTTGGGAAGTGCTGCGTGTTGCCTAATGCACAAGTGTGAAATCTGGTGTTGAGTTGGGCAGCCGAGAGCTTAATGGTCCCCCCCATTTTATTCCTTGTTTTAATTGTTTAAATGTGTTAAATAGCTATTGATTTAATGCAGAAAATTGCATGTTCTTCTTATACTTGGAGAGTAGCAACCCCAAAATAACACATGCACTTGGTGGAGTTAAATTAAAAATGTCTACGACGAAAGGTACCTGGAATTATGATACAAGTGTTTATGAATTTCTCTGCAGTAAACATGGGCAGCCAGGAATGCCCATGGTGTCCTATCCATTTAGCATTAGCATTAGTAAAGGCATACATGCAAGAAAGCAAGCTTATACAGCATCAGCCCAAAAAAAAAAAAAAAAACCCTTCTCATTTCACCCATCCACTCGCTCCAAACGTTTGTCTAGTTCTGCCTTGAATCTATTTAAGCTGTCAAACAATAGCCAGTAGGGATCATCATCAGCCATTTTAAATCCACTGCAGGACGAAGGCCTCTCCAGCAACCTTCCAGTTCCTTCTGTTTTGAGCACTGGCCATCCATTTACTACCCACAAACTCATAAATTTCATCTATCCATCTCCGCCTTTGTCTTCCAGGTTTTCTTCTAGCTCCTCTTGGGTATCATTCTGTTATTTTCTTAGTCCTTCTGTCATCATGTCTTCAAGCTATGTGTCCTGCCCAAGACCATTTTAGTTCTTTAGTTTTGATAAGAATGTCCTTTACTTGAGTTTGCTGCCTAATCCATGTGTGTCTCTTATCTAACAGTCTGATTCCCGATATAATTTGTTCCATTCTTCGCTGTGTAGTTCTCAGCTTCTCTTCCATTCTTTTGGTGAGTGCCCAAGTTTCACTTCCATAAGTCATGGTGGGGAGTATATATTGGTTCATTATTTTACGTTTCAGACAAACTGGGATATTGCTCTTCAGTATGTGACTATATTTCCTGAATGCTATCCATCCAAAATTTATTCTTCTCTTGACTTCCAGCCATTTATCATTATTACAGCTAATAACTTGTCCCAGATAAGTATATGACTCCACCTTTTCAATTACTGCTCCTTCAATCATTATTTCCCTTTCTGTGGCATACTTGTTCATCATTACTTTTGTTTTAGTCATATTCATCTTTAGTCCAAAATCCTTACTAACTGTGCATGACTGATTAAGATTTTCCTCTAATTCTTTGGGATCGTGACTTATGACCACAATGTCATCTGCAAATCGCAAATGGTTTAGGTACTCTCCGTTCACATCAACTCCTTTGCAGCACCTCCGTAGCCAGGTGGGAAGGAGCAGCAGTGCGTAGCACACTCTTCTTGATTAGACTGGAGTTCGAGCCCTTCACCACCAAATACGGAGGATGCAGAAAGATCAGGGAATGACCACCGCCTGGAGCAATATGGCCTTAGTTGCTAATGCTCCTAAAAACAAATAACAACAAAACAAACATTGGCTCCTTTCTGCGACCAGTCTAATCTTCTGAAAGCTTGCTCAAAGGCAGCAGTAAACAGCTTCGGAGATATTGTCTCCCCTTGTCAAACTCCTTTCTCGATTTTAAATTTCCTACTGTCTTTGTCTAGACTAATAAAGGAGGTAGCATTCTCATATATTTTCTTCAAAATCATAATATGTGGGGTATCTATGCCTTGTCTTTCCAGTGCCCGAAACATTGCCTTATGCTGTATGGAGTCAAATGCCTTTTCATAATCCACAAATGCCATTAGCTGTGATATTACATGAAGGTGATCCATAGTTGAGAATCCTGTCCTAAAGCCAGCTTGCTCTTTCGATTGATTCTCATCAAGTATTCTTTCTAATCTGTTAGTAATGACCCTTGTGAACAACTTGTAGATGTGGGATAACAAGCTAATTGGTCTATAATTTCAAATTTTTGATTTATCTCCTTTCTTATGCAGCAAAATTATGATTGCATTATTCCACTGCTTAGGCGTCACACCTTTTCTAATGCACTTTTTGAAGAGCCTTGCCAGTTTTTGTGTTATGTCTCTTCCTCCCAATTTTAACAACTCTACAGTAACTTCATCTTCCCCCGGGGCTTTCTGATTCTTCATTTTCTTCAATGCATGTTGTACCTCATCAGGAAGAATATCGGGTATGTCGTATGTGTTGCTAATTTGCAATCCATCTTCCCCCATTGCTGGCATCATTCCCTTGCTCCTTGTATAATTCTCTATAGTAGTCTTCTGCTATTTGAATTATGCCTTCTCTGCTCTTTATAAGTACACCATCGCTATTCTTCACTTTCAGTATCATTTGTCTTTCTGTATTACTGCTCATGGCTGCTGATTTAAATCCTTTGTTTTCCCTTAATGCTTGTTCTACATTTCTTGTGTTAAATCTTCTTATGTCCTCTCTGAGTCTCTTTCTAATGGCTTTGCATAACTCAGTATACTCAATTTTCTCCTTGTCAGTGTTTATCTTGCTCTTCATTTTTCGCCTTCGGTTCATCATAACAAATGTTTCTTGACTAATTTTTTCTTATTTGGATTTCTTTTTCCCTATAGGTTTCTTGGGCTTTATCACTTTCAGAAAGTTGTAATATTCCTTGTTGAAATCTTGGTCCTGAGCAGTCTGCAGAAGCTCGAACTTGTTCTTAAATTCCAGTACATACTGCTTTTTCTCCTCTTCTGTTATCTCAAAGACCTTTGTATTATTTACTCGAGTCAGTTTTTTCCTTTCCTTTCCTACATCTATATCAAGTGTACATTTTACCATTCTGTGATCACTTCCAACACATTTACCTTATTCAGGACAGTAACATCATTCACAATATATCTTCTGTTAGTGAGGATTAAGTCGATTTCATTAGTTGTTAATCCATTTGGACTCTTCCATGTCCATTTTCTGTTCGCCCTTTTCTTGAAAAAAAGTGTTCATTGCTGACAATCCTTGAGATTCTGCAAATTCCACAAGTCTTTCGCCTCTTTCATTTCTTTCACCAATTCCAAAATTTCCTATAGTTCCCCTTTCTGTGCTGTTTTGTCTTTTTCCAACCTTAGCATTGAAGTCCCCCATAATAATAGTGTAGTGGGTTTTCTGCTCATCTAGAAGACTCTCAATTTCAGTGTGCATTTCTTCAACCTCTTCATCATCATGGCTCGATGTTGGTGCATAAATCATTATTACCTTTAGTTTGTAGCTAGTAGGGATATGGAAGTCCTAATCCTACTATATAAGGCAACTTATAAAAAAAAAAAAAAAAAAAAAAAATTGAGTTTCTGAACGGTCCAAAAACAGCCTACCTACATGGTGAGATTGACAAAAGGGCAACTGTACAAGGGAAGTGTGAATATGTGGGCTACAGAGCTTTGCAACCAGACACCATAGAGGGAACCAGATTGAGGTGTATAAGGCTCTAAGAGGGGATAATAAAATGATTGAACTCAAAATTTTCACTGTTATAAAAGATTCCAGAATGATTGCTGCCATCAATTGAAATTATCAGATTTGGAGTATATTGTAGAACTTTTTCTTTTAGTCAGCAAGGTGTTGATTGTCGGAACAAATTGCCTCTGCAGGTAGTGAGACTGACAGTTTGAAGAAGTTCAAAGGTTAACTCGTATTACTTATGTGAGGAAGGAAGCAAACAGTTAATCTCTTTTCTTATCTGCATTTTTCCTAGTATATATTAAATATATAAATTACAAGATGAAAAATTCCATAAATTATAATGAAAATTTATTTTAAAATTTAGTTTAGTAATTTATGGTTTTCCCAAATAACACATGCACATAAATATAAGTCCATTAGTGTGAAATTCACCTTAAAATCACAACTTTTCAAAGTGTCTGCCATCGGTATCAGTGCATTATTGACAACGGTGTACATTCCAACACACTTGTTATTGTGTTTTTGATGAAATAGCCGTAGAGGCTAGTTAAATCTTAGATGGGCTCAATAGAAGAGCCCATCTAAGATAACAAGTAGATACCATTTAAAAAATGCCACACTGCTTTGTTGGGGTGGCGATATGCCATCTTTCTGAAAGTGACAGCTAGAAAATGACACTTTTTATTAGTCTTAGAAAGTCTATAATAGCAACACTATTGGAGACCAAGGTGATTGTTCAAAAAGCTTCATAAGATTCATCAGCAGCAGTTAGCAGATTCATTATCTTGTGCTGTTCTTTATGCCTGAAACTTATCATGCAAACTTTAAATTTGTCACTATAATTGCTTTAATTTCTCCATTTTATCCCATTCGCATTAATTAGTTTTCCTGTAGTATTTAAAAATCCACTTATGTTAAGTGATGTCAAATGAATATCTGCCATTTTGATCAACCAGAGAATGCTATCTAGTAGCAACAATAAAAACTAAAACTAGTATGTGTATTAACAACACTTAAGAAAATACTGATACAGTCTCGCTGCATTATTCTAAATTACCTTTAGATATCACTTGGCACTTTAGATATTCTTGGCATGTTCAGTGAATGTCCAATATACATTATTTAGGAATACCCTATAAAATATACTGTTTTGTAAATTGACTGTAACTGAATTTTGAAATATTTTTGGAAGTATCCTTATTTTGTTTGCACATATTAATGGAAATATTATTGCAGGTTTTAATTTTTTTTTTTTTTTTTTTTTTTACCCTTCCACTTAGACTGGAAAAGTATTTCAAGTGGAAAAAGTACTTGATAAACGATATGATAGTGATGGGAGAATAGAATACCTTCTGAAATGGAAAGGATATCCTGAGTATGTATACAACCCCATTTTCTTGTTCTCCTGTTTTTGCGTTCTTATTTTAAGATGAAATTGAGACTCGTGATGCTGAGTATTATTACTTGCTGTGCTGTTCATTTTTTAAAACTATTTCAATTAGTTTATGTGTTTTAGAAATAGTTAAACTTTACAACACTTCTCATAATGGGGATCTTAACTTTCCAGGCCCATTGTTCAATATTTAGTATTGTATGGAACATTTTCTTAAAATATACGAAATCTTTTTTACTGTTTTTAGCAAGTTAAACAATTACACTATTAAAGATCCTGTGAATTATATTTTCCTTAATTTGCATGAATATTTAATTTTATGAAAATGTGCAACAAGAGTCCCGGTAAACTGTTTTATTTCTGGTTTGCATGTTTTCAGAACGGTTGGCCAAAAAATTATTCCCAATACATACACTGAGTGATCACTGAATTATGACCACCCCTATGAAAACTGAATGCGACCCGTTGACCACGTGAGGTACGAGAGTGCACAGTTATTCAACCTACGTACCATAGATAAGGTGTCAGTGGTTCAGTAGGTAGTAAAATTCCAACTGTGGTGAGTAAAAGGAAGGATTTATCGGACTTTGATAAAGGACAGATTGTGGGTGCTCAACGAGCTGGTGCCTTGATTTCCCAAAAGGGCTGAACTGATGGGGTGTTCGAGAGCTGCCATAGTTCAAGTGTCCCAGGACTGGCATCAGAATGGTCAAACAATTACCAGCAGCAAAACTACAAAGGTCAGCGAAAGGTTGATGGTTAGAGGTGAGCACTGGGTGTGACGACTCGAACAGATGCAGCACTGTTGAAGAGTTGACTACCCAATACAACATGGGCCAACCCGGAACAATATCTGGCATGACCATGTGTCGCATGTATGGGCTGTACCAGCAGACAACCCCTATGGTGGCATCCTCTCCTAACCAAAGTTAATTGGCGTAAAAGATTAGCTTGATGCAAAGAGCATACAAGAGTTGGACATTAGAAGAGTGGAAGAAGGTGTGCTGGTTGGATGAGTCACGTTATTTACTCCACATCGTGGGTGGTCGTGTACGGATTTGGCATCAACAACATGAGGCTCTTCAACCATCATGCATGGTATCTAAAGTGCAGGAACTTGGACCCCCTGGTGCATGTGGAACAACGTATCAGTGGTCTCCGATATCGTCAACTGTTTGCTGACTGTGTACTCCCCGCTACGTTACACTTTTTCTCAAATGACGATGGTGTCTTCCAAGCTGACAATGTGCCAAGCCATTGGGCACTTGTACAGGAATGGTTTGAGGAACACAGTTCTGACTTACAGCATATCGACTGGCTCCCGATATCAATCCCATAGAGCACTTGTGGAACACTATTCAAAGGCATATCATGCATCTGGATACACCAATCACCTCCATACCTCCTGAACGCTTCTGACATCTTGTTGAATCCATGCCACATCAGATGGCTATATGAAAGTCCACACTATACATAATACAGATTTATCAAGATAATGAGAACAAAGGGTATGAATGCACATGCTCTCCACAATGTCTAGAATAAGCTGTACACCACGTAAGCAGATTTCAGTGAGGCAGAATGTGGAAAGACCTTGTTAGAGACTAGTCATTAATTAATCTGATTGGCCCTTTTGAAATTGTCTAGAAGATTGAGACAAGTTTTGGGTGCACCACCATATGGGAACAGTTGAGACGGCAAATTTGAGATTTGTACACAGTAAATAGTTGTTTAGAAGAAAAGTATGTCAAGAGTGAAAAAAGAAAAAAAAATTTTTTTTTTTTATTTTTTTTTTTTTATGCAGAGGAAGTAGTATTTGTGATGTGCTTTTGTCAACAGAGATTAGAAGTCAGGGCAAGCCCTAATGGAGAATGTGATCATGTCATTGAAGATGAGTATAGGAGCAGTGGAATCTTTTTGTGAGAAGTAAGACATGACTGAGTTTTTAGAAGGATTGAAATTAACTAAGTTTTCTTTGCCCTGTTGGAGAATTGTTTGAGGATCAGCATTTGAAGAATAGGTAGTGATGGATATTCAAGTAATTTGAGAGCTATGTACAGGGCAAGGTTTCTCAAACTAGAAGATGGAATGTAGTGTGCTATAATCAGCAAAACTATTATTATGATTGTCGGTCAGTGGTAGAAAGTCATTAATATACAAGAGAAAAAGAATGGGAGAAAGAATTGAATCTTGGGAAACGCCAACATTAGTGGAGACGTTCAAAGACAGGAAGACATCTACCAACACTCGCAGTGAGCAACCAGAAAGAAAACTGGGTAGCCAGTACCCAGTTTCTGGTCACTCAGAACAACTGGAAATCCGTAAGATGGTTTGTTTAGAAGACCTTTATGTCAAACACAATCAAAAGCCTTAGAAATGCCAAGAGCAACTGCTTGAGTTTCACTAAACTTTTAGTTTGGATTTCTTCATTAAGGTAAGGGACAGAAGTAAGTGTAATGGGACAATAATTTTCTAAGGAGGGATTAATCATTGATTTTTTTAGGAGCTGGCTGGATGTGAACAAATTTCCATACAGGTGGAAAATCACCAGTAGAATAAGAAAGTGAAAAAGAGTGATACAGAGCAGGAGCATAGATTTTGAGAAAAAGTTAAAAAATGCCATTAGGACTTGGAGCTTTCGTAGCATCAGAATTGTTCAAATTTTTTGTAACAAAAGACCATATGGAAAGCATTGAATGGAGTTTGCTTAACGTGGTAGGAAGTGATTTATCAAATTATTATCAATATAAGAATTAGAAGAAAAATGGAATACTAATAAGTCAACTTTATCTTTAGCTTAGGATACGGTAGAACCATTTGTGGAATTATAAATGTGTAGAGGTTGCAGATAATAGCTTCAGCAAGAGACAAGAATACACAACTAATGTTTATACAAGAAAGAAGTTTCCTGCTCTTAGCGAGTTCAATTTGAAGTTTAGGTTGATTAATAATTGTCTTACAGTTGCTGAGAATGACCATAAGAGTGCTTTCATTCGGCACATAATGAAGCTGGAGATTTGAATACAAGTCAATTGTGATATGCTACATTCTTATCTTGGAAAGCCAGTTTAGATAAGGGACAAGATTTTAGGTTGAAATACAGAATAAAGGATTTCATCCCTGTGAGAATAATTGGAATCATAAGATATAAAAAAAATGAGCCAAGGAAAGTAACGCAAATTACTCAGATTGTGCCATGTTGCAGTCTTATAATGCCAAATGATATCAGGCTGAGAATGGCCATAAGAGAGAGGCTCCATTTGAGAAGAGACCATTGTTGGTAAGGAAAATGTCAGGAATGTTAGGTGTTTAGTTAAGATAGTTTGGCATTCTAGTTGGTAAATGAACAAGTGCATTAGTAGAGAGGGATTGGAAGGCTGCTAGAATAATTCTAGAAGACTGGTAAAATATATGTAGGGCATTAGTAATCACCAAAAGCCTCAGAATCTTAACCAGCTGGGGCAGTGTAACTATAAAATTGATGCCAGCTCGCTAAGGAAAATTTCCTCACTGCCAAGAAGATTAGATTGGAGTTGAGTTTCACTAAATAGGAGTCAAAAAGTTCTGAATGATTCTTAGAGTTTGGAGAATGATAGAGGCAACAAATGAATTTAACAGAGTGGGTTAAAGAAATTTTAAGCCAGAGGATACCAAAAACAAAAAAGGATTGCAGTTTAGGAAGTCTCTAACAAGGAATGTCAGAGCAGACATATGCTCAAGAAATAGGTTTGAAGCATCAGTTAAGTAATCATACAGCAAATAGTCAGTGCAAGTGAGATGAATAGAGGCTGTCAGTGGGGCTTGAAAGATTGTAGGTGTAAATGGAAATCATTGAGATTGAACCTGACACCTTATTGCATAATACATTGAACAAATATTTGCAAAATGAATAAGAAATGTTTTTTTTTTTTTTTTTTTTTTTTTGTTTTGTTTTGCAGATAAGTTTGTTCTGTTAGTTTGACTATATGAGCAAATAAGGTAAAGGCAGAGAGAGAAGAAAATTAATGAAAATTTTGGATGTGGCATACATACATACTACAAGAATACACCAAACTTCTTGACATAATGTTTCCTCCTGCATGCACACCACATACATGCATTACTTGGGACTCCCTCCTGTCAATAGTTGGCAGAGTAGAGGCAGCAAGGTTTTTTCTGGCTGATTGCTAGATAGTTGATGGTAACTCTCTAGAAGGCCTCCAGATGCCAGATGGATGTTGCTGTGGCATCCATCAGTATTTCAAAAGACATGGCTCATTCTGTATGATAGAAGAGATGCAGTTGGGGTTGCTGGGATTTGCTATGAATTCTAACATGTTTTTGCCACTTTCAGCCTCCAATAAGCAAAGTGATGGTACTGCATTATGTAATGAATCATTCACCACGTAGTATTTATTGCCTGATGACATAGAGTTGTTCATTTCTCTGTGTGATGAGGGTGCTCTGCACCCCTGCTTCTGTTGCTTATTTTTAAAATACTCCTTCCTCATAATCTGTTCCTTGCTAAATTATCTATGATGTATTAACTAAATTTGGTTTTTCAATTTTTATCAATTTTATTGTTTTCACTTAACTTGGCAATTCCTCCAGGCCTGTCTATTCTTTGTTGGTTAGTTATGTCCAGTTACCTATTAGTCTTCTTGTGATTGGTAGGTTGGTCTTTTGGCAACTCCGTAGCCAGGTGGGAAGGAGCAGCAGTGCATAGCACACACTTCTTGATTAGACCAGGGTTCGAGCCCGTCACCACCAAATATGGAGGATGCGGAAAGGTCAGGGAATGACCACCGCATATCCCGGAGCAATATGGCCTTAGTTGCTAATGCTCCTAAAAACCAAAACAAAAAAGAAAAAAAAAAACAGGTTTGTCTTTGCGATCTTAATGACATTACAGTTCTATTTCCTATATATATCTCTCTTAATTTTTTTTATTATTACTATTGTTACTACTGCTTCTTACACAACAACTAGGGTATGGTAGTAATCTTGCCATTTCTAGTAATACTTCTCTCAAACTCATCAACTGGTGAAATACCACCACTTTGCTTATTGGAGGCTTGAAGTGGTGAAACCCATGTTTAGTGTCTAGAGCAAAGGTTCCGGCACCCCCCTCCCCCAATACTTCTCCTTCAACTCATGCACGGTACTAAGTACTATAGGTTTTGATACCTTTCGTGTTTGGGGTTTTCATAAAAAAAAAAAAAAAAACCTCTACTGTGAGGTTGGATTTTATGCTCCTAGCTTGCCAGAGTATTTGCATGCTTTTCTTCACTTTACTGTAAACTTTCATAATCTCTGTTTCCTGCCAAGCCATCTATTTGATTACTCAAGGGCTCACTTTGGCACTATTTCTATCTTTTTTTCTTTTATTTTCTCTTCATGCTTATAATTATTCCTTCGTACTTTCTTATTCACCAAGCTTCTCTATACCTTTTCCATGCACCTATACACTGAAATTTCCACCCTTACACTATTCATTCCTAATGCCAAGGCTAATTTTCATAATTAATCACAATCTGATTTGAACTTCTATACTTTATCATCTTAGTCAATACTTAATACATACTTCAATCCACTTGGACTTCACTCCATACTGTTTCTTTTTATTTTTCAAATCTGTACTATTTGCACTTTGCTACGAAATACTTCTTTAGTATTACTATTAGCCATATAGTTCCACAGGCTGCAACAGCAACTGCAAAAAAAATAATAATAAATAGTAGTAAAAAAATGGACTAATCATGTGGTTCCCTCCATGCATAGGTAACTATCCAGTTAACCTTTTAATTTCTTCAAACTGTCAACCTTAACTACTTGTGGGGGCAGCTTGTTCCAGTAATCAACAATTCACTGGCTAAAAGAAAACTTCCTACAATCTGGTCTAAACCTCTCCCCTGTATCCTGAATTTATGGCCACTAATTCTTGATAATAGTGAAATTTTGTCTTTGTTCATTTTTCTAATTCCTCTGAGAGCCTTATAAAATTCAGTCAGGTCCCCTCTAAGGTGCCTAGTTGCTAAGCTCTGTAACCCACATATTCAAAGTCTTTCCTCTTACAGTCACCCTTTTATCAGTCTCACATGCAGGTTGCCCATCTTTAGGCCCTTTCAAGAAGCTCAGTTGACTTCCCATCTCTTCATCATGACTTCCCTTTCTCTACAGCGCCTCTGTAGCCAGGTGGGCAGGAGCAGCAGTGCATAGCACATGCTTCTTGATTAGACCAGGGTTTGAGCCCGTGAGCCACCAAATATGGAGGATGCGGAAAGGTCAGGGAATGACCTTTCCGCATATCCCCAGAGCAATATGGCCTTAGTTGCTAATGCCCCTGAAAAAAAAAAAAAAAAAAAAACCAAACCAAATCCCTTTCTATACAGGATATTAGTATTAGCCACAGGCTTTTGATGCATTAGCAAAAAAAAAAAAAAAAAAAAAACCCCACCAAATTATACACTTCCCTCCTCATGAAGGCAACTATCCAGTTGACCTTTGAAGACCCACTTAGGTCTTCAAATTCTTTATACTTTCATTCTTACTCTTCTAGTAGGTGCTAGAAGAGTAAGAAGTAAGCTCTTCTGTGCTCTGTTTCTTATAGTTTGTTAATTTATGCAGTGACCAGTCATCTAACATTTTCATGTTTCATCCACCTATAATGCATATACCTTTACATTCTTTTTCAACAGCTTTCATCCAAAGCCTTTTCTCTAATTTACTTTCATTAAAATACATACACCAATCAAAACATTAAGACCAGCTACCTAATGGTGGGTATACCCTCCTCTTGCAGCCAGTACCCACCGCTGCAGGGCAAGGCATGGACTCCATAAGTCTTCTGAATGTTGCAGAAGGTATGCTGTACAATGTCGCCAGGAATGTGTCCTGTAGATAGGCAATAGTCCATGGTGGACGATCCAAATGCTAGAACTGTGTAATCCCAGAAATGTTTTGTGGGATTCGTATCTAGCAAATTCAGTGGCCAGGGTAGTGCCTGAAAGTCACTTTCCTGTTCAGCGAACCACTGTCAGACGATATTGGCAACTTGGCAGGGTGCATTATCCTGCTGTCATCCAGGAATACAGACACCATGCAGGAGTGAACCTGATCAGCCACATTGAAGGTATTTTTTTAGCATTTGCAGTTTGGTCTAGTGGTATGAGGGCTCCAAGAGATTTCTAGGAAAACATCCTCCATATTAAAACACTGCCACCACCTGCCCTGTTTTGTGATCAGCTTCAGAATGATTCCTCTCTGCATTTGTCACCATACCCTTCATCTACCAGCCACATGGCATAGCAGGAAACACAATTCATCAGAAAAAGGCATCTCTTTTCCAGTTGCTGGTAGTGAAATGCTCCCATTCGGGTGCAAACTTTGGGCATCTTTTGTGATGGGTGGCCATAAGCATGGGTACCCTGACCAGGCACCTGCTCCAGAGATTCATAAAACAGAGGATGTCCTTTGGATCGTAGTCTTTGGATCGTAAAATACGTAATGCTGCTAGTTGTCCATTGATTAAAGTCCATGGTCAGCCTACATTCACCATGACTATTGATGAGTCGACACCTGCCATTGGCCTGGCAAGCTTTAGTTGTCTTTTGTGAAGGGTAGCCATAAGCATGGGTACCTTGACTGCTCCACAGGCTCATACAGAGCAGATTCATTGGATTGTAGTCTTAGTAACACTGCTGGTTGTCCACCGTTTTCCATCTGTTGGCTTGCACAAGGTGGGATAGCCTATATTCACCATGACTATTGATGAGTCGTGGGCACTTGCCATTGGCCTGGCATCTACTGCTCTGTCCACTATCCGTCCACTCTTGGAACATCTCAACTATAGATCTCTGCAGGCAGCTCCACAAGATTAGCAGTTTCTTTAATACTATCATCCTTCATCTGGTACATAGCACCCCGAATGTCCCTTTTTTTTTGAAGTCTGTCAGATCATGTCCCTTGCCCATGTCAATCAAATATTTTGTGGGGCTGCATGCCATGAATCTGCAGTATCATATTTACTGTTTCTCACTCTGATGCTCAAGCAAATAGCTGAGGAGGACCAGCCAATTGCTAAGAAAAGGGGGATGATGATAATGTTTTGACTGGACAGTGTATGTATATATATATATATACTGGGTGGTTAAACAATAAATTTCCCTATTCAGGAGACCCTAGTGTCAAAACGGTTAGTCAGCACTGTGAAAATCAGTGGATGTGTCATTTAGAGTATGGGGAAGGGATGTGTAGACGAAAAAAAATTAGTTCAAATTTCTGACACCAGGGGTGAAACGGCGCTGCACATATAAAGTTGTCATTTACTTCAAGACATGCTGCTTACACAAATGACATCCTGTTAGATAAAAGCAGAAAAGCCAATGCCACCGTCAATAACCATTATGGCTCTTGCAAAAAAAGAAACGTGCTCTTTTAGTAAAACTGTTCTACCAGAATAATAGTAACGCTAATGCAGCACTACGTGAATATCGGAAACTTAAAGGTTTGTGTTATATTATGTTATGTTATGTTATTTGGTTTTTAGGAGCATTAGCAACTAAGGCCATATTGCTCCGGGATATGCGGTGGTCGTTCCCTGACCTTTCCGCATCCTCCGTATTTGGTGGTGACGGGCTCGAACCCCGGTCTAATCAAGAAGCGTGTGCTACGCACTGCTGCTCCTTCCCACCTGGCTACGGAGGCGCCTTTGATGTCAGTGGGGCTTCAAAAACTAATAAAGAAATTTGAAGCGACCAGGGAGTTAGGTGTAATTCCAGGCAGGGATCAGAACGGAGGTAGTGGATGAAGTGGCGGTTGCAATGGCCTTCAGGTCAGAATGCGAAACAGTACCAGTCAGTAGTGCCAGAGGTGTGCCAAGAGACTTGAACCTTCCTTAGTCTACTGTGCATAAAGTGCTTATAATAATTTTACGCTGGGCTCCCTTCAAGATTCAGGTCTTGTGATCAGCAACAATGAATAGACTTTGCTCTACGATTTCTGGCTCACATGGAACTTGATGATACATAGGCTCGAATGATCTTGTGGTCTGATGAGGCACGTTTCACTCTTCATGGGGTTGTAAATACACAAAACTGCCAAATATGGGAACTTCTCATCCATCTGCTGTGCATGAAAGGCTACTGCAAAGTCCATATGTTACAGTATGGTGTGGATTCCAGCAGAGTTTATAATCCGACCATTTTTCTTTGAAGAGTCTACACCTCATGGCCACATAAGGTGTGTAGTAACTAGTGCATGGTGCTGCACTCTTCTAAGAGATCACGTTATTCCCTTTCTCCAAAAAAGGCAATGCTTGGAGACCGTAGTGTTCATGCAAGATGGTGCCCTTCCCCACGTTTGTCAACAAGCGAAGGAACTGCTCCGCTCATCATTCGGAAATGATCGCATCATTTCTTCAGAATTTCCACAGTTCTTCTGGCCAGCCTGATTACAGATCTCAATCCCTGTGATTTCTGGCTATGGGGATACCTGAAAGACAGAGTTTACCGTGGCAGCATACAGATGCTTGTCAATTTGAAAACAAGCATTAAACAGCATGTAGCCAACATCCCCAATGAGATGCTGTGCGAAACTGTCACGTGCAGACTTCCATTTTCCCAATGTCTCAAGTGAAGGAAAGCACATAGAATCTGTAAATTTATAAGTTCTGATATTAAAATCTAATACTAAGTTAAGTATTCCATGTCGTGTTTACAGTGTTAATTTCTCCCCTGGTGGAGGAAATTTAACTAATTTTTTTCTTCTACAAATCGCTTCCCCCATACCCCCATACCCATCGATTTTCACAGCACTATCTCTAACCGTTATATATAGTATAATGCATATCTACCGTATCCAGGACATAATGTAGTAACAACAATAGTCGTCAAGATCAAAATAATATGTGGTGCCCCCTATGTGATGGATATGATGGATGGACAGGCTGGCCTCGATTAATTCGTCCTGTGAGCGCATCGCGCAAAACAGAAACGCGTTAATCAAATATAATAATCAATAGGAAAAATTATAATTGGTCCTTGACCTTCTGGAATGTCCATAAAGAATTTTAAAAATAACTTTTTAACTGCATACAATGTAAAAGATAATGAAAATAATTATGGAATTAAATGTTTATTGCATAAAACAGCAGTTCCCAAACTGTGCACCGCGGAATATTTTAAATTTTCGAGGGAAACACAGCGATACTCGACATCTGTTGGACACCATGCAAACTACTCACTCGAGGTAGTTCACAGTTTCAACATTTCTTATTAAGTTGTTTGGACCTAATTACTAAATGGAACTGTTAGGTATTTCTTTTGGTGTGGGTGCGCTGTGAAAAAATTACTGAGACACTAAGGGTGCCGTGAACCAAGAAAGTTTGGGAACCTCTGACATAAAATACACAATGAAGAAATGACTGTTGCCGAAATATTTGAACAGTGTTGGCTTCCTCTTTTCATCAATCAATTTCCGATAGCCGACAACAATCTTCTCTGGGCCCTGGCGAAATAAATATCGCAGAGAACCTCAAACCTTTTGTTTGAGGTTCTATGCGATACGAAAGATTTCATCTAATTCTTTTACCGTTACCTCCTTCGCGGTAACATTTTCATCTGGCTCATTAAAAAAATTGAATTTTTATGCAAGTGTGCATTGACTTTATTAGCAGAAGACAAACAAGTAACACATCTTCTTCTGACGGTTGATGGAACACCGAGGTGGGCAGCAGGCAAACGTTTGTTTATTGACCGTACAACTCGCGGTAAGCTTAACGCGCGATTAAAATATTTTTCAACTATCGCATTCAAAAAAAAAATCACGTTAACTGGAAATTTGCATCGTGTAAAGTGAAAAGTGGTATAATTTTTCAAATAGCGTTAACTGAAAATCGCATTAATCAAACTCGCGTTATGTGAGGCCTGGCTGTATATATATATATATATATATATATATAATTAAATTAAAATACATAAATTAAGAAAAACTTAGTGGAATGGCCAAGCAAAGTAAGAAGCAAATACAAAGAAATTCAGTATTTTACTATGGGGGAGAAGTAATTTTAGAATAAGGGTGTGTTGTAGAGGTAGTATGCTCCTACAATAATTTTTAAATTGATCGCCATTTGAGATAAATTTAGCAGAATCTTCCCCCCCCCCCCAACCAGTGGTACCCATGGCTGAATTACATGAAATATCACTATAAAAAAAGTAACTAAATTCTCTGTATTCTAGAAACATTTGATTGATAATACATTGCAGCTACTGATACTTGACTTGCTCTCTTTTTATGCTTTCTTCCTTTATTCTTTTCTTTATTATATTGTTTATTCAAACTTATTTTCCATATAAATGAGTAGTTAAGAATGTTGGTTTGTCCATCCTTAATGTATTCCATACCTATTATCCAGAATAAAGCTTTTATGTTCCTGTACCACAGTACCGATAATGAATTTCCATAAAAATCAGTAATTCTTTCTTTTTTTTTTTCCCCGCATATCATTTGAGCGTATTGTTTCATACTTCTACAGTTCTATACTGAAATAGTAGGTTATGAAATATCTAAGAAACAATGAAAAATGCATGGATAAGCATGGTATTTTTTTTTTTTTTTTTTTTTTTTATAGTTATACATTCTCTTAAGATGTAATTTTATGGGCAGTACTCAACTGCATGTTTTAAAATTTAAATTTTGATGAATTTATTTAACTTCTTATATATTTTTCTCTGTCTTTTTTAAAGATCTGAAAATTGTTGGGAACCTCCAGAAAACATTTTGAGTAAAGGCTTGATTGAAGAATTTGAAAGAAAGCAACAGTTAGCTCTTCTTGAAAAGTATCTGTCTCCGGATTATGATCTTGAAATGTTTTCTCCGTATATTCTTGTTAAAAGGCTGAAAGTCAATAAGGTACAGTCAAAATTTCATTTGTCTATTCAGAACATAGTGAGCTCTACACATATGTATATTATACACACCCTACATATACGCACGCACACGTATATGTAGGGTGTGTATAATATACATACAGTATAAATGCAGTTATCCAGTATCTATGGGGAGATGCAGTTGCCAGGGTTGCAGGAGCATTATACTTATAGGTACCTACACTATACAGTGAAATGCCATAATGTGAAGTATCTTCTTAGTCTCACCGATGCATTCTTTATTTCCTTTGGATTAATATTAAAACTTATGACCAGTTAGTTGTCATTTTATATAATAAGTTGTTGAAAAGTCAAGGTCATACTCCATCATAAGTACAGCAACTCCCTGACTTATGTAAGGGTTGCGTTCCGCGGAACTCTACGTAAGTCGGAATTTCCCCCACCCTTGTGCAGCACTCACAGCTGTGCTCACTGAATTGATTGAATCAAAAAAGAAATGTTCGATGAACATGTAAATAGAATTATTTATTTTATTCAATTTTTTATCTCATGCTCAGGAAAAATTACAGAAGCGTGCAATTTTAAAAAATTTCAAAATTATAAAATTACAAAAAAAGAGAGGAAACAAGCATAACATCAGTAAGTTTTACCTCTTGAGCATAATTGCCAGAATCAACATCTTCAGCTGATAAGTACGCCGCCTCAGAGGTTGCGGGCTGTGGAGATTTAGTAGGGGTTGGCTGCTCAACCTTACGAAAGAACATATTAATGGATGACTGGACAGTGGCTTTTTTCTTTTCATTGTAGATTTCTATGTGGCAAGCAAACATATCATTCTCCCCTCTGTTAACTTTTAAGAATTGTTCACTGTCAGGATCCATCTTCTCAAACCTCACCATTGCCGATGCAATTTCTCGAAATGCCATTGCCATCTCTCTGGCGATGAAGCGTCTTGGCTCCTCATTTGTTTCATCTTGAGCTTTGTCAGCATTTTCTTTCACTATCGCTGCCTGCAAGTCAATAAGTTCTTCGTTAGATAATTCCTTCTCTTCTTCTTCTATTAACTCCTCCACGTCTTTGGCATTGACCTCCAACTGAAGTAGCTCTGCAACCTTTACAATCTTATTTGTAACCTCTTCGTATGATTCGTCCTTTTCAAATCCTTCAAAGCCTTTTACGTGCCATGGGCATATTTTCTTCCATGTGCCATTTAAACAACTTTTAGTAATTTCTGCCCAGGCCTTATTAATGTTTAAGATGGCTTGGGTAAATATTGTAATATTTCCAAACATCTCTTAATGTAAAATTTTTCTCATCTTCTACTGCAGACAATGCCTGAGCAAATCTTGTGCGTAAATAGTATGCTTTGAAATTCGAAATAACACCCTGATCCATAGGTTGGATGAGTTAAGTCATGTTTGGCTGTAGAGATATGACTTTCACGTTCGAATTGAAATCATCTAGATACATAGGATGTCCAGGAGCACTATCTAATAGAAGCAAAATCGTAAAAGGAACGTCATTTGTCTTTACAATATTTTTCAACCTCAGGAATGAAGCAGCATTTAAGCGACTCCTCAAAGAGAGACATTGTTATCCATACTCTCTGGTTTGATCGGAAATGCACGGGTAGGGTGGCTTTATTGATGCCCTTAAATGCATACACAAGCAGTGGCTTTAATCTGTAATCTCCTGCTGCATTAGCCCCAAGCAAGAGCGTGGCCTATCTTTAGAAGCCTTGAAACCTGGCATCGTATTTTCCTCTTTGGCAATGTATGTTCGATCCAGCATTTTTTTTTTTTTTTTTTCCAATACAGAGCAGTCTCATCAATGTTAAAATTTTTCTGCATTGAATAGCCACCTTCATCAATAATTTTTTCCAACACATCACAAAATTTCTCTGCAGCTGCAGAATCAGCACTGGCGACTTCACCGCATACTTTAATGTTGTGGATACCAGCATGAAGCTTGAATCTATTAAACCACCTGTTGCTTGCCACAAACTTGGGTTGGGGTTCGCCGTACTTATCCTTAATATCTTCATAAATACTTGTTGCTTTTGCTTGAATGGTCATTAGACTCAGGGGCACTTGCTTCTGAATCTGATTTTCCATCCATATTATTAACAGCTGTTCCATCTTCGATATAGCACCTGAACGCTGTTTTGTGATCACTGTTGAATGCGTTGATCCTTTAATGTGTTCTTTTATACACGCACTGTCCTTTAAAATAGTATTCACTGTTGAAGCAGCAAGACCTAATTCCTTGCAATAGATGACCAACTTTGTCCTGCTTCGTACTTCTTAATCATTTTCATCTTCATTTCTAAATCAATTTTGTTTCATTTCCTGGCACTACCACCACTTGTGCTTTCCGTTGGTCACTTTCCCTTCATCATTGTAATACATAAATAGGAATGAAGAGGAGTTTCTGAAAATTTGTTTTTTATATAATTGAAGATTTCAGTGAAGGGGAACTCACTGTAATAACGTAAAAACCCACTCAATTGCAGTTTTCGGTATTATTGCAAATGCAATAAGAATGAGTTTACTACCCGTTTATAATTAGATGCACTAACAGAAAAGCCTGATAAACTGGAAAGTGCAAATAGTTTTTATTGTTTTATGCTTGTGACCTCCAGAAATGTGCTTTAGAAAAATATCACAATGGCATTCAAAATTGATTCTTATAATGGGAACATATGATAACAAGGGTAGCGCAATTTCCATTATAAATATGACCTTTTAGAGAGATAAATAGCTTAGTAATATAGCGAAATTTTCAATTTCCAAGGGCTTGGAACGAATTACAAAAAAAAATAATAATAACAATGTGTTATTGGGTTCACATTACAATATTTTCACAATATTTATTCCTACAGATGCAAAATACTTTTCCATATTTTTTCAGTTTGCACCGGCTGGCTAAAACTTATGTAAATTCGAATTTGCGTAAGTCGGGGAGTTCCTGTACATTAATTTTTGACAATTTCTAGCCTTCTACAAATATCTAGTTTTTCTTTTAAGGTGTATATAACAAGTTTATGTTTTTCACCAGCTTTCTGTATCTTTTTCGGATACCATAATAGATGGATGGGCTCAGGCATGACAATGTAAATATGCTTACTCAAGTAACCAATACTTTAATTATGCAGCTAGAGGAAAGACAAATTTCAGAACCTTTGTGGCCACTTTTATAATGTGAACAGTAAATACATTAATTTTTACTGTGTAAGTAAGACCTTCCAAAGGCTCAATATATCCTATGTTATATTAACATTTAAGAACATACAAAGGAATTTACCTTTATTCTGTCTCATGGGAATACTTCTTATCCTACTCTCCTATAATACCGATGAAAACAAATGACAATTTAAAACTCAAAATATGTTCCTCTCCCTCAGCCCACAAATGATTCAATACCACAGGATCGCAGCTGAGGGCCCTAAAAAAATAATTTAGTGGATTATAATTTTATTGTATTCTAATGTATATTTTAATTCCACATTTTTTGACTTGAAGTTGCATAGGGTTTGATATTTCTGGGTCAGGTTGAGGCCTTCGGCTGCGATCCTGGGATATTGAATCATTTGTGGACTGAAGGTGAGGAACACATTTTGAGTTTTAAATTGTCATTTGTTAATTCATCGGTATTATAGGAGAGTAGGATAGGAAGTATTCCTATCCTACTCTCCTATAATTCTATTTTTCTATCTTCTATGAGATAGAATAAAGAAAAATTCCTTTGTATATTCTTAAATATTAATTTCTACTGAAAACATTAATTTCTTCTAACTTTCTAAAAAAATTTTGGAGTTAATTTTGTTATTTAATATTTTATAATCTTTAACTTTTGGTTCACACTAGGAGGTATAACTGTTCTTTTTTTTTTTTAATATATGTGTGATTTTTCAAATCTGCCATCTGCATGAGCTTTCTGGAAGGATGGATGCTGCATAGCTGGGCTTTTTCTGTGTTAACAAATTTTTATCAATTCGTTTCAAAGGTTCTATGTTGCTTTTTTTTTTTTTTTTTCTTGGCCTCTTTAAAAATATATTAGTCTTCATTGTGTGCCTTTTTTATGTATATTTATATTTCAGTGACATAATAAGCATAAAAAATTCTTATAAAATATTGGCAAGTTACCCATTCTTCGCTCAGATTTATTTATTTCAGGTTTATCCATTTGCAGTAGTAGCCTCCTGCCATCATTTCAAATGATGGCTGTAGTAATTCTTTGTCCCCCAATCCATTGTCTACTTACATAAACAATATCATTTGAAATTATAAATGCTGTATTACTTCATTTCAGAAAATAATATTACTCTGCATTATGTTTTTCAATCTTTACCTTCTGGCAACATTTTTATCCCATCCAGTTACACCGATGGCATTTGTACTCTTTATAAACAACAGTAGACTCTTGATTTACCGGGATCGGATTAACCAGGATACTTCATGATTCCAAAGTAAAAAATGTATATATATCCACCGGAAATCATAAAATTCAAGTAATAAACAGAATAAGTATACACAGATGTTTTGCAAGTCATAAATAAACGACAACAAGTGGCATTATAAGTTGTGATTGGGAGATGGATGCACCTATTATTCCGCAATCCCCGCCGTCTTCACACCTGTCGTTCAAAAAAAACAGTAGAAACAGAACAAATATTTAGTTTGTTTTAGTGCGTCACATGGATTGTTGTGCTCCAACGCACTGCAAAAAGACAAATTTTGTTTTGTTATTTATGATAGACAGGAATGTCAAAATTTTTTTAATAGTAAATATTTTTTTTTTATTTTTTTTTTTAGAAATCGCGAAAATGATGGGTAAATGCAAGAGAGTTGTGCTTTCAATTGAACAAAAACTTTAAATTATTCAAAAGTTTGAAAACGGCGTGGTAAGTTTTTTAGATTTTTATCTATCACCATAATTTTTAGGTACGTTGCTGAACATTTTTCAATATTTTTGGATTATCCAGGATTTTATTTTTAACCTCTATCTCGGAAAATTGAGAGTCTACTGTACTACTTTATCCACAGGTTCAACTATATGTTTATCAAACTAATTATGCAGTGGTTAAAATCAGTTTATAAATTATTAATAAACTGCTTACAGTTTCTTTATGTTTTCATGTTCTCAATCAAAGAAGATGGAGTATCTGGGGAGAAAAAATTAAATTTCTTATATCATATTTAACCAGATGGTTAAAATTATTTTCTGCTTCCTGGACTGATAAGTCTTTCTATTGCTATGCCCTAAGCCAAATATACAGTTTCTTCTCTCATCACCTTATCCCATGCATGGGCTGAGGTGATGAGAGAAGGAAAAACAATGAAAGTAACTGGAAGAAAACATTGTCCTGATTTCTTCCAGTTACAAATATTTGTACATCCTTCTTAAAATAATAGTCACTACTTCACCTTTACTTTCCTGATTATTATAATTTATAATGTGTATGGCTTAAATTCAGCCAATAATAAACACATAAACATAGAATCTGTTAGGAGTTTAATATTCTGTGATTAAATATAGTTTAAATTCAATCTTTATTTATAATTAACTCTTTCAGAAACAGGAATATACTGATATTTTGAAGCTTGAGATGAGTCGAAAGAGTTAGAAAAACGTAAACTCTTCTGGCTTAAGCTTTCCGAAGTAACAAGAATGGAAATTTATATATTAATTAAAAATCAAAATCTACTAAAAGATCCCCTTCTCCATAATGCACCTTTAGATGGGTCCATCAAGTAGATTACATAATTGGGATTTTTTTGTATAAATAAATAATGTATTGTTTATTGGGCTTGCAAACTACACAGTGGACCATATGTCATTTAATAAGGAATAATTTATACATTTCAAGGGTGCCTCCGTAGCCGGGTGGGCAGGAGCAGCAGTGCTTAGCACACACTTCTTGATTAGACCTGGGTTTGAGCCCGTGACCACCAAATACGGAGGATGCAGAAAGGTCAGGGAATGACCACCGCATATCCCACGGAGCAATATGGCCTTAGTTGCTAATGCTCCTAAAAAAAAACAAATAACAAATACATTTCAAGTTTAAGTCAATTTCTTGTTCATATTACCTTATTAATATTATATTTATATGATATTATCGCAATTGCTAGAGAAGTCTCCCTCTAGGCTTGCTCTTAGCTCCATGTAATGTTACAGTACAGCCATGCACCCTAAACTGTAACCATTATTTTTCTGTTATAATTGAGTGGTGTCACTACACACAGAAAAGGAATAAATCTCTCTTCCCTTATCAAAATTGTCCCAGCATTCTTGCTGTATATGAATCAGTTCATCATTTAAACAGCTCTTATTCTGGTTGATCTGAGAATCATCAGGACTGATTTCACCACCTGGACATGATCTGACTGCCAGGACATGTTCAGGAGGCATTACATATCTTGATAAGCAGGGCACCTCCTAGGAGATGCTCAGCTTAGAAAAATATATAATAGCTGCCCAAATAACAAGCAAGTTAGTTGGTATCTTTCTAATAAAAACATGTAGAGCATTGCAAGAAACTCATCATTTGTTATCTGTGCTTAATAAGAAATGATTTTTGATTGCCACATCTGAGCTTGCTATACAGGCCTTTAATTTTATTCTTAATATAATTAATGTCTAGATGCACTATTATATTTTAATTACAGTATATATTTTTTTATCACTTTACATGTAGCCTCCACACTTAAGTAGGAATTATCTTACCACATCCTGTTTCTCCCACTGCCCTTATTTTTGTTTGTTTCCAGTATTAGTATTAAAAAATGATGCATAGGAACAAGCTTATACAGCAATAACAATAAAATAAAATTTGTCCATTCCTTCTTTAAACTTATTCAAACTAACTGCTTCCACAACTCTAAATTAAATTTATTCCAACAGTCATACCCTTGCTGAAGGCAAATTTTACACATCTATTCTGCAACTGCTTTCACTGCTTCCATTGGAATGAGCAGCAGCCCAGAAAGCCAGTTGATGGGGATTTCAGGAACTGCTGGGAGCCATGAAACAAGTAAATACATGGGCTGTGTTAGAGTAACAAACAGTAAGAACAGTAGCATGTATACCTACATGTACACCATTTCTAAGAGTATAGTAAATAAATTTGATGAATTTGAAGTGCTAGTTAAGACATCCAAGGCAGATATTGTTGGAATATCAGAGACGTGGTGTCACTCAGCTATAAGGGATGCAGAATTGGAATTCAAGGAGTACAATGTGTACAGAAAGGATAAACAGGATAGGAAGGGAGGATGGATTATACTGTTAGTTGAGAAGTGCATTCAGTTGACATAGATGGACAGTGCAATGTTGAATCAATTTGATGTAACATAAGCACTGGGAAAGCAAAAATTAGGGTAGGAGTTTGTTGTAGGCCTAATGACTCTGGTGAGTACAATGAACAATTATACAGAAAAATACAGTGGGCCAGTAAATCAGTGTCTTATAATGAGGGATATTAACTTTCCAGATATAGACTTGAACTTGTGGGCTGGTCAATCGCACACTAGCAAGGCTTTTGTGGATTTATTGGATGATTGTTTTCTACAGCATCATATTAGAGAGATTAACGTAACAAGAGAAAGTAACACTCTTGATCTGATTAACAGCAGTGATTACTCATGCATTAAGAATTTACAGATAAAGGAACCACTAGGTGGCAGTGATCACAGTGTACTGATGTGGGATTTACTTAAAGATGTAACTACCATCAGGGGTAAAGGGATGGTTTTTGCTTTTGTAAAGGTGACTACAGTGGAGATTTTTTAGGTTCTATACGGTGGGACCAACTGATGATGTTACCAACAGCAAATTCTAAATGGGAAGCATTCAAGGAAGTAATTTTGGATGCTACTAGGCTTTTTGTTCAAACTAAGAAATACTGCTCTAGGTTTAGGCTCAAATGAATGTCAGATTAACTAATTAGACTCATGGCAGAGAAGAAAAGTACATGGGATGCACATATATTTTCAGGCGACACAGAAGCCTGTGGTAGATACAAGCTAGTCTGTAATCATGCCACAAAGGAGGTTAGGCAAGCAAAGGCAGATTATGAAAAATCTTTGGCAAAGAATGCAAAGAAAAACAGCAAAGACTTCTTTACTTATATAAACTCTAAAAGGAAGGGAATGAATCAGATTGGTCCACTTGATATCAATGGTTTGACTGTAGGTGATCATTCTCAGATAGCTGCTGAACTAAATGAGTATTTTTCATCTACATTCACACGTGAGGAGTTATTCGAGGAGGAGGAGGAGGAGGAGAGGGCCAGAAGTTTATCAAACTCTAACAGGGAGCTAAGTGATTTTGTAATAACTGAGAGCAAAGTGGACGAGAAATTGTTGAAGTTAAACATAAAACAGATACTTGAGATAGATGGGATCTATGCAGTTATATTAAGGGAGGCAGCTAAGGAAGTAAGCAAACCCTTAGCCATAATTATGAGAGCTTCGTTGGACTCAGGGAGGTCCCCTGGACTGGAGGTGTGCAAATGTATCACCAATTCACAAGGGGAATTCAAAGGGTGACACAAGTAACTACAGACCTGTTAGTTTAACTTATGTTCTGGGGAAAATAATGGAATCACTGGTTAAAGAAGCATTGCAGGATCATTTAGACAAGACTGCAGTAATAGTTAGGACACAGCATGGGTTTGTTAAAGGGAGGTCTTGTCTGACCAATTTGATTGAATACTATGATGTGGTCACAAAGGAACTGGATGCAAAAAGTAATTTTGATATCATATTCTTGGATTTCAGGAAAGCTTTTGATACTGTTGCACATGGAAGACTACTGTACAAATTGGAGCAGTGTGGCATTAAGGGCAAGTTGCTACAACAGATAAAAGGATGGTTGAGTAGGAGAAGACAGAGTGGTAATCAATGGTTACTTCTCTACGTGGACTAATGTTATTAGTGGTGTTCCTCAGTGTTCGGTGTTGGGACCATTGTTGTTGTGTATTGTATATTTATCAATGATATTGATAAAGGTATGTCAAGCTTAATGTCAAAGTTCGCAGATGATACAAAGGTTGACAGGGTTGTTAATGACAGTATGCTGATGCAACAGGATCTGGAAAAGTTGGGTAGATGGGCTGAGAAGTGGCAACCGAGGTTTAACATTGACAAATGCAAAGTATTGCATATGGATAGTAGCAACCAAAGAGAAATGCACCAACTATATGGCATTACACTCAGGATAGTGGAGAATGAAATAGACCTGGGGGTAATTGCAGTCAGATATGAAGTTTTCTAAGCAGTGCAGACAGGCTGCCAGAGTAGGTCATGGGACCTTTTCAGTGATATACAAGAATTTTGCGAGCAGGGATAAAGAGGTGATTATTTCCTTGTCGGTAGCATAGCTACCCTTTTTCAGGCCCGGAGGCAAAGAACACATTCAGGCCCCTACTTAATTAATGAAAATTCCAAAAACAGGAGACAGCCAAAAATGCAAGGCCCCAGAGGCAATTGCCTTGCCTGCCTATGTGGTAGCTATGCTTCTGCCCCTTATATAAGGCAATGGTTAGGCCACACCTCGAGTACTGCATACAGGTCTGGTAGCCTCATTTTAGAAAGGATGTAAAGTTGCTGGAACAAGTACAGAGAAGGGCAACTGAGATTTAACAAGACTGGTGAAGGGAACAAAGGGGGTACTCCTCCGAAGAAAGGCTTAAGTTCTGCAAATTGAATCTTCTGGAGATTAAGCACCTGCAAGGCAATCTGATTGAGGTGTATAAGGCCTTGAATGGATTGAGTAGGCTCAATACTGATGGGATTCTTCCTCTTGCTCAGATTACAAACCTGAGGGGGCATAGATTCAAACTGAGGAAAGACAATAGTAGAACAGATGTGCAGAAGTTTGCCTTTAGCCAGCATGTAGTTGATTGCTGGAACAAACTTTCATCTGTTGTTGTGGAAGTTGATAGCTTAAATAAATTCAAGGCAGAATTAGACAAACATTTTGAATGAATGGATCAATGAAATGGGCAGGGTTTTTTTTTTTTTTTTTTGGCTGATGCTATATAAGCTTGCTTTCTTGCATCATGAGCCTCTACTACTAATGCTAATGCAACCTTTTTACAATTTAAATCTATGTCCCCATTGTGCGTATGTGTTATCTGTCAATGAGTAAAGATACCATCAGCATTTATTTTATTTGTTCCCTTTAAAGTCACTCCAATTAGACCATCACATAGGTGCCTGGTTTCTAGATTCTGCATATTACAGAACACTAGTCTTTCGTGGTAGGTATACCTTTTGTGCCTCCCATATAATCTTCTTCATCTCTGTAACCTTATTTCCAGATCTATATCCTTCCTAAATTTCAAGGTGTGGCCTAATGATTGCTTTATACAATGTAATAATCACCTCTTTGTCCATCCTGGCCAACTTTTTCTTGTAGGTGTGGCAGAACCTCATTAGCTGTTCTAGCAGCCTGCATTACTCATAGAATGTTATGTCAGATTGTAAAGTTACCTCTAGTTCTTTTTTCTTTATCTTCTGTCAGTGAGGCGCCTCCGTAGCCAGGTGGGAAGGAGCAGCAGTGCGTAGCACACGCTTCTTGATTAGACCGGGGTTCGAGCCCGTCACCACCAAATACGGAGGATGCGGAAAGGTCAGGGAATTACCACCGCATATCCCGGAGCAATATGGCCTTAGTTGCTAATGCTCCTAAAAACCAAATAACATTCATTCTGTCAGTGACTGGATGAATTCTTAAAAGTCTCTTCGATCTGGACTGCAGTTAGCTGATCTCAGGTAGAGTAGTTTCCTCTGTTTTCAGGTTTATCAGCCTGCACGATATGGTGATTGGCCCATGAATACATACTTGCAAGGCGCCTCCGTAGCCAGGTGGGAAGGAGCAGCAGTGCTAGCACACACTTCTTGATTAGACCGGGATTCGAGCCCGTCACCACCAAATACGGAAGATGCGGAAAGGTCAGGAAATGACCACCGCATATTCCCGGAGCAATATGGCCTTAGCTGCTAATGCTCCTAAAAACCAAATAACAACAACATACTTGCAAAGACATAATACACACAGTGCAATATTGCTTTATTATTATTATCATCATCAGCAGCTGTTTTCAGTCCACTGCAGGATGAAGGCCTCTCCATCAACTTTCCAGTTCCTTCTGTTCTGTTTTTGCAGTAGCCATCCATTTACTACCCACAAACTCTTGAATTTCATCTGTCCATCTCTGTGTGGTACTACACTCAGAGTGGTAGAGAATGGAAAAGACCTAGAGATAATTGTGCAGTCAGACGTGAAGTTTTCTGAGCAGTGCAGACAGTCTGCAGGGATAAGGAGATGATTATCCCCTTGTATAAGGCAATGGTCAGGCCACACCTTGAATACTGTATACAGATCTGGAAGCCTCATTTTAGGAAGGATGTAGAGCTGCTTGAACAAGTACAAAGAAGGGTGACTAGATTGGTGAATGGAACAAAGGGTTGTTCTTACAAAGAAAGACTTAAGTTCTGCAAATTGCAGTGTCTGAAGACTAAGCACCTGCAAGGTGATCTAATCGAGGTGTATGAGGTCTTGAATGGTTTGAGCAAGCTCAGTGCTGGTGGGATTCTTCCTCTTGCTCAGATTACTCACCTAAGGAGACATAAATTCAAATTGCGGAAAGACAATTGTAGAATAGATGTGCAGAAATTTGCCTTTAGTCAGTGGGTGGTTGATTGTTGGAAAAAACTTCCATCTGTTATAGTGGAGGTCAATAACTTAAATGAGTTCAAGGTATAACTAGACAAACATTTGGAGTGAATGGAAGGAAAAAAAATTTTTTTTTTTTTTTTGGCTGATGCTATATAAGCTTGTTTTCTTGCATCATATGCCTCTACTAATGCTAAATCATTTTAACTTGCTTAGTAAATTGTTAACACTATAAGTTAGTTAAGTTTATTTTAATGCAATACCAATTCCAGGTATTTTCCCTACATATATATTTGTCTTCCATAAATTCTCTTCTTGTCAGTTATCCTGCTGTTTACTCTCGATCCAGTAGCTTGTCACTCGCGTTTGTTACCTCAGGATTTAGTGTTTGGTAAGCATACCATTCTGAAACAAACCATGTAACTAACAATTACAAATTAATGAACAGAAAATATATTATATTTTGCAAGATAAAGAATATTAATTTAGATTAACATAATTTTGCTCTGTACGATTATCTACTAACCATAACTATATGAATCAAATATTAATTTCATATATAGAATTGTTTTCTGTGATATTAAAATCTTTAGTGAAATTTAAGTGTGATGTCAAAATTATCCTCTGCATCCAGTTGCTTTGCGTAATTCATAGTAGCTAATCAGATTAATCAGGCATGAACAGTGTAATTAGCTTCTAAAAGATCATCACAAAGGAACTTTACAATCCATTCTGTTTAATTTCATTCTTGTCAAGATGATTTTTCAGTACTTCTTTAACTATTGGTTCCATCCATCTTCGGTCTTTAGGGGCTTCCTCTAAATCCAAGGATGCCCTCATTATTGTAGCTAATTTCCAACTTTTCTGACATATTTTCATCATTATTTACTCATAGCATAGTGGTGACCTTGGCATAGTAGTTTTATATTGAAAGCATATTGCACTGTGCTGTAAAAAATATTACACAGAATGCACATAACCAGTAAGCTACAATTGTGGTTGAGTGGTTAGTGTGTGTACAGAGTAACTCCGTATACAGCTATGTGATACATGAATACAGTAAATTCTTGTAACTCATTCATATTCTGAAAATAACTTAACCTATCTGGCAGTCCAAGAATTTTAAAAATTCTTGGACTGCCACACACACAAAACCATGGTGAATTCAGACATGTATGAGTATTTCGGTAATTTCATGCTGAGGTCACGACTGTAGGCAAGACTTTACTGTTAAGAAATCAGTGGAATTTTTTTATGAATTGACCATATATGAACCATTCATACTTTAGATGCTAGAAAATAGCACTGTATGTATTTAAAAATTTTAGCAGTGGCGAATCGTGACAAGTACATTTTCTGGAATTGTTGTTCTCATCTGATAATATGAAATATCACTAGCAGAAAGGCTTCTTGCATCAATTTCTAAAATACACCAATACTATTGTAATAAGAAGGATTATTAAACACAAAACTGAACTAGTGTTTAATATACCTGTATATTTAAAATAAAGTTACATCAAAACAATACAACAAAAAGTAACGTAAAATAAAATATAATATAATACAAACTCCAGAGCTTGTATGTTATACAATAGATTTATACATTGTGACATACATTATATGCTCCACATAAGTACATGGCACAGAGGTGTCTCTTCTTCTGGATGGTTGCCAGAAAACATCCTGCCTAAGAACTACAGATTCAGTAGTGGGATGCATGTGCCATCCTGTCCATGGTTCATAAACCTTTGTGTTGTTGCTATATGAAGATTCTCGGCCAATGCACAGTCAACAGTTAGCACATCCTCAGGGCAGACCCAGTGGCCTTCCTCGCATACATGCACCACAATGGCCAAACAATCAAAATCATATTAACAATAAGGTAAAGGAACACAGCAATGCTATTGGGGAGCTGATTTTGATGGTTCAGCCATTAAGTAGTCACTTTGTTCCTTGACTGTTCATCACTTGTGGTGATAGCTCTCTCTCTCATACTACCTCTTCTTAACTGAAGCTAGTTTCCTGAGTTCTGTTCTTTCACCCAGTATTTTCCTCGTGCATATTAATGACCCTCTATTTATCAGAAATCTTATTCATAGCTATGCAGTTGATAGTGCACCGTGATCCACATTATAGTTCAAGAAATCCTGCCCTGCGCAAACTGTTAAGTGCCGCCATAGCCAGGTGGGAAGAAGCAGCAGTGCGTAGCATGCGCTTCTTGATTAGACCTGGGTTCGAGCCTGTCACCACCAAATACGGAAGATGCAGAAAGGTCAGGGAATGACCACCGCATATTCCCAGAGCAATATGGCCTTAGTTGCTAATGCTCCTAAAAACCAAATAACAACAACAAACTGTTACAACTTTTCATATATCCACAACCACCAGTTCCTTTTTCAGTGAGGAGAAGAAACTTAGTTAACTTCAGTGCTATCTTAATTCCCACAGAAAAAATAGTCCTGCTGTTCTCATATTCAACAACATTGAGATTTCTAGACTAGATCACATATTTTTACTGTGGATAATCCCAACTTTTCTTCTGAACATTTCCTGACTCTGTTATGGAGTGGTAGGATGTATTTCTGTATCTGAGGAAATTAACCCTCACTTTAAAACTCACTATACTCCCTGTCACGCAGACATTTGGTTTCTGCTGCATGCCTTTTCTATGGATAAGTTACTAATTCTCTGAATTAGTAACTTTAATTCCACTTCTCCTGAACCTGCCTAAAATCCAATTGCAGTTCAATTCCAAACTTTCTCAAATAACTTTTTTTTTTTTTTTTTTTGTCTTTCTCATTTATACACTTCTGCTTTTTGGGAACAACTTTCCTTCTACTTTATTTCTTATAAAATTATTTGATAGTATGAACCAGAGCTATAATGCTCAATGCATTCTACGTTGATATCAATATTTGTAAAAGAACAAGAGAAGTTTACCTGAATATGATACATAGAACACTTATTATTATTATTATTATTAGCCATATGGTGCGAGGAAGCCTCCGTATGATACTCTCCAGAAATTAAAATGAAAGCAATTAAAAAATCGAAAATCTTACATTACAGTAAGAAATAATTGACAATAATTAAAAATCAAATGAACAAAATTAAAAATAAATTTAACGCAATTAAAAATTCCACTTCTTGTAAATAAAAAATTAATTTAACAAAAAAAATGCAAAACAATTTTCCTTCCTGAAGATGACAATGCTTTTCGACCATATATAGTGATCACAGGAATGAAAATTACCAAATAGGGCTGAGCATGGAACTTAAATAGGGATTGTTTGTCTTCACGCATGCGTGTAAAGGATCACGAGTTGGAGATTAGATATGGCCGGCGAACATTAACAGAATTCTCGTGCAACTTAATTTCAACGGTTTCTACAATTAATAGTCTTGTATAATTACGTTGGATACTAAGTATTTTGGCCTCGTTAAATAAAAAAATATGTTTTTCATTAAATGCATGAAAGGCTAATTCTGATGCTGCTGAACGAGAAGCACAAATTGAGGCCGCATGTTGATTAACACGAAAATTCAGGGGAAACCACGTAGAACCCTGATAAGCTGAGTTGCAATCACTGCAAGAAATGTTCTATACCGGATCATTTATTTGTGTTGCGAACGAGGAAAGGACTGAGCGATTGTTCACTATAGTGTGTAATTTCCATATTGGCCTGGTACAATTTTAAATTCTGTATCTTTAAAGAATCTGTTAAGTTGTTTGTGCCACTTTTCAACATATGGGACAAAAAGGACAGAAATAAAGTATTTTTTAATATTACAGTTGTTGGTTGATGTAGTATTTTGTATCCTATTCCTAATTTGGTTGATTGTAGATTCTTAAACAAGGGGTTAACCCTTGTTTAAGAATCTGCTGGTTAATATTTGTATTTCTGAACCCAAAGCAGATTCTGTCATTGAATATTTATAAGCATTGAGAAATTGATTAAAGATAATTGATCTTTTGTAGGTGAACAGGTGATAGCTGTTATTATGCAGAAGCATACACTGGTATGCTTCTTCATTATAACACTGTGATCCACAATGAAATCGACACTCAAAAAAGAACTCTTAAAATTATTGAAAGAGGTGTTATACTTCTCAAGAAATTTTTAACATAGATGAAACAGGACTTTTTTTGGAAACGAATGCCTAAAAGAAGTTTCATAGCGAAAGAATTATAAAGCATGCCAGGCTTCAAAGCGGTGAAGGATCGGTTGACTTTATTGCTGAGTGGTAACAATTCGGGGAAATTTAAAGTAAAACCCCTTTTAGTTTACCAGGAAGAGGGACAGTACAACCCAAAATCGACCAAATATACAAAAACTCGACAGCCAAGGACCATCGGATTAATAAATTCATGATTTTAATTTACCACATACTTACCACATAACTATATACGTATGTAATGGAGAATATTTTATATGTACAGATTTTTAATGTGAAATATTTTGACCAACATTTGGCATCTTTTCACTACCGTTTATTATTTGTGAGTCGCGATGGTATAGACTGTGACTCGCAAATACATATGTTGCATTATGGGAATATGGCACTCGCTTGGTGCTGATTCACTTAGCACTAAGTGAATCACTTAGCGCTCTGTTTTTCCAGAACGAATTATCAGCATTAAGCGGGGGTCGCCTGTACTAGAATATTCTAGGTCCTGATATGTTTCAAGGTTGGTGGTCATCATCTAAAAAAAATTGCAAAGTTTAAGCTTTTGGCTCTATGATGTTCACACAAGCCTCACCTGAAATCAGTTATGAGTTATATGCAATTCAGGTGCATATAAATGTTTTTATATCACTTTGAGTTTCTCTAAACACAAAAATCATTCACTGTCTTTATCTTATTTATTTTTGCAGTTTAGTAGTGAACTTGTAAAGATAATTTGATATACTAAGTATTTTATCATACTCAAATATGTAGTTTTAATAATTTTTGGATAGTATTATGGATAAGCATACTTCGGTCAGAGGAAATATAAATTTTGCGAAACATAAAATGCTTATAAAAAAAAAAGTAAAGTGCAGCCATTATCAACCCACTGCAGGATGGAAGCCTCCTCAACAATTCATGCTGAGGGAAATGGACCACAATCTGCCATGCTGGTCCAGTGCGGGTTGGCAGATCGACCGTATTCAGCAGTCAGGGCTTGAACCCCGGTCTACTCAAAGAGCGTGTGCTGCTGCACTCCCGCTCCTGACCACTCGGATGCTTATATTTTTGATAAACTCAGAATGTGAAAATTTTTATGAATAATTTTAAATTAAATAGTATATCAGTCAGTAAATACAAAAAAGAAAAAGAATTTTAAAAAAAATTGGAGAGAGAGATTGCTAGTAGTTCCAGGATGGCACTTTTACCCTTGTAAATTTGCTTTCCCTAATGACTGGTATTCAGCTTTTGTGAAAAAGATGCCCATTTTCAAGTAATTGATTTGGATAATTTTCTTGCACTGAGAAAAATTATAATTAAATTTAATTATAATTAATCTTTTATAAAAAAATTTAGTTTAATAGAAATATTTTTAAATGAATTAAAAAGCTTTATATCAGAATATGTGATAGTTCTTTGAATCACATTTTTCATACAAAACAAAATTCTCTTATTAGGTTCCTTTTTCCATTAAGAAGTTTGAACATGTCATACAACCAGCATCTGATACTAAAGATCCTCTCTTAGAAGCACTTAGTCTGCATACTCAACTTAGTGAAACAGAAAAACAGCCATTGCCAACCCCAGTGCCCACCTTTGTTGAACAAAGAAAAGGAAGATCTAGCAAAAATGCTGCAATGGAATGGATAAAAACTGTGTGCAGTAAACCCAAAAGAAAGATCAATCAAGAGAAAATGTGGGAAATACTAGACAAAATACCACCATTTGAAGCTGAGCATTTTAGTGAAGATGAGAGTCTTGAAGACACATCTACAATATATATCCCAAATCCTGATGAACCTGGTAAATATATTCTTGTCATGGGTGAACAGAGTCAAATAAGTCTTCTTGAACAGTCAGATCTGAATCCAAAAGTTATTCTGGAATCTAGAGCAACACAATCTGTTTCTTCTCTTGAAAGTGGAACACTATCTGATACAGTTAATAGTGACTTATTTTCTCCATCAACATCAGTGTTTTCTCCAATAATAATGCCACTGTCAGTCCCTGAAAAATCATCGTCATCATCACTAGCATCTTCACCCCTGCCTGTGTCAGAGCTATCATTATCACCTCTGAAGAAAAATAAGAAATTGCAATCTTCACCAAATTTAGTGGAGAGAGAATGCTCCCCAACAAAAAATAAACAGTCATCATCATCAGGTCTTAAAAATGTTATTGTGTCACCATTTAAAGATGGAAAATCATCACCTAAAAAGCTTCCAGTGCAGAAGGCAATAGTGAATGTTCCAATAAAGAAAAAAATTGTGCATCTTCCATTGAAGAAAAAGGTATTAAAAATTCCTCTAAAGAAAAAGTTAGTAAAATTTCCTTTGAAGAAAAAAGTAATGAAGCCTTTGAAACCAGGATTGCTACTGAAAACATCACCTTTGTCTTGGCAACCAAAAGAAACCCTGGATGCACTACCTGTCAGTAGTAACAATGAAGTGTCTCCAGAACTTAGTAATTCAGTGAGTGCTGCAGTTGAAAGCATGGCACTAGAAATGAAAAGAAAACCAGGCAGGCCACCAAAGTCAAAGGACTTAATAAAAACTATATCCGAAGAAAATGAAAATTTATTAGAGAAGAATGATATATCAAAGGAAGATAGTTTGATAACACCAGGAAGAAGAAGAACTGGAAAAATACCATCAAAATGGAAAGACTTTATATTAGATAAATTTGATGAGGCTATATCATCTGCTCTTAAAGTACAATCAAAATATTCAGATTCTGAAAAGGACATTCATGAAGAAAGTGATTTTGAAGAATTTGTTGAGACACCAGAAGATAGTTTATCATCATCTGATATTATTGTAAAAAGAATTATAAAAAAAAAACAGAGCCGACCGGCTAAAATTCAAAGGCCAGTTGTAATACCTTTATCAGGAGAGCCCATGTTACCACCTCCTCCTTTACCTCCAACGGATTTGAATATAGTTGTGATCCAGCAAAACCAGTTAAATACTGATGAAAACAAACAAGATAATAATGAGAAATTAGAGGAAACTAATAATGGTGAAACAACAAAAACAAAAGAAGTTTTAGATGTCTCAGAGCAGACAGAGAAAGGTGAAGATGAGGATGAAATAAATAAAGAAAAAAGATTAAGTGACAAGGGTACGGAAACAAATGTTGAAAATAAAGAAAATGATGGTGAAAACACAGTTCTATTACCTAATAACCTTGAAAAAGATAACGATAAACAAAGAGAACCAAAAAATACCCCATTGAATCAGGAAATTTCTGCACTTGGAAAAAGAAAAAGAGGCCGCCCACGCAAGGATGAAAGTAATGTAATACTACAGGGAAGGCTTGGCAGCTCTGGGGTTGTAGAGATAATTAAAAAAACAGTAAACTCGCCTGCAATACAAGAAGGAGTTGTAACTATAGTTAAAAGAGGTCCAGGGCGTCCACCAAAATATCCTTTGTTACCTGGCATGCAAAGAAAACCTGGCCGACCACCAAAAATGATATCGACAGGGCCAAATGTGAATGGTACCCCACCATTTTTTATAAAACGAAGACCAGGGCGACCCCGTAAAGAAGAACAGTTGGCTTATTCACTGGCACTTGAAAATGGTGGGTCACCATGTGATCCACTTATTGCAAAACGAACTGCAATAGCAGTCAGGAAAATTAGAGAGGAAAGGGAAGACAGACAAAAAAAAAACAGAGTATTTGTTGTTATGCCTGATGGTTCTGTAGTGGAGGTAAGTGGCAATGACTGTCAGAAGGCAGTTATCCGTGCTTCTGCTAAAATGGAAACAATTCGACGAAATATAGCAAGGAGAACAAAAGAGGGTAATATTGGAGATTTAGAAGATCAAGATGATCCTGATTTTCTGCTAGATGATGGAAGGAGGCCAACAATGAGAAGTTTGTTGGGGGTAAGTTTTGTCTCCCCTCCTATCTAATATAAAAGTTATCTGTTTTATGATTAAGTATATATAATTAGCATAGAGATGTCTATATAAATACTGTTATCACCTTTGTGAAAATTTGACAGTTCATTGTATGAATTTAATATCACTTTTTTTCTTTCTTTCTTTTTTTTTTTTTTTTTTTTTCGTTAAGCATAGTTTTGGGATGTGAATCGCCCTCCAAAATTACATTTCAGTTTATATAACATAGAATCAAAAAGTTCAGGGTGGAATTTTTTAAAAATATATGAACACTGAATAAGAAAGCCTTTTGTCTAGAACTTTAATTTGGGTAGAAATTTTTATAACAGACAGTGCTTTGTCAATTAAAATTGAGTGGGAAGTGTTATGGCATTCTGCTACCATAGTTATGTAAATGTTCATTTTGCCCAGGCATCGTCAGAGCTGGGTGTCAAAGACTTAAAAGTAGGTGTTCTTATTCATGTGATTTCTGCCATCTGATACTAACAAATACAGTAGGCCCTCAATTTAATGGACTAAATGGGGAAAGGGGTGTCTGCTATTACCGAAAGTCCATTAAATTGAATGTGTTTTAAAAAGATATATTATAAGGAATTTACAATGTACATGATGTATTAAAATGTTATTATAATGTATAAGTATGAATAAAATATTATAATGTACATTGAGTAATTTATACACGCCACTAAAAACATCTATTAAAAATAAATAAATTTACGACAGGAACCAAACTTTATTTTAATTAAACGCATCAAAAACTATACAATGTAACTAATGGAGTGTTTCCACCACTCTTTTTTTTACTTTTTTACTTAAAGCAACAGAAAGTTGTTTTCAATGTGAACATTAGTTTTTTTTCATTTAAATCCATTTTAGAGGGGGAAAAAACTTTAAAATTCTTAAACCCCATTGAATAAAAAAATACAAAAAGCATTAAAAAAAAAAGTTCCATAATATTCAATATTAATATTAACTTAATTGAAAGAATCACAATTTTCAGAGTCAAAAACAGCTGTCATTTGGAGGGAGAGGTGCTAATTCCTTGCTGGTAGAGGGTTCTGGTGAAACAGGTCCAGTTGATGGAGTGGTCTTGAAGAAATCATCAAGCTTCAGTTACCTTACACCTTGGTGCCACTTCCTTATTACTGTATATCGAAATTCCCTAAAATGTTCATAATAAGGAAACACATCAGGGTCTGATGATGATTCAATATAATGTATGATGTCATCCATATATTGCCTTGAGCAGCAGTGCGTAGCACACACTTCTTGATTAGACCGGGGTTGGAGCCCGTGCCCGCCAAATACGGAGGTTGCGGAAAGGTCAGGGAATGACCACCGCATATCCCAGGAGCAATATGGCCTTAGTTGCTAATGCTCCTAAAAACCAAATAACAAACAAACAACAACAACAACAACATATATTGTCTTATAACAGACAATTTAGGATGAGGTGCAGCTGATTCTTCGCCTTTGTCATCATCATCATCCTCTTGTTCTCCATGAAGAACATTTTCTGCAATCTCTACCCTACAAAAAATTTGATAGCCCGGATCATTCTCAGTTGCATTTTTGTTGCCATCCCTCAGAAGAGTGTCCTGAAAATTAGATGCCTCAACTCCCTCAAAGCCCATTTTAGATTCTACGTCATACAACAACTTCTTCCAAGCCAAGGTAGTAATCTTCATATCTTTCCACACAGCTGTTAAGTTGAAGACAGCAGATCTGACGCTGTATGCATGAAAATTTTGCAGTGTCCTGGTGCCTCTTGTAGCTTAGCATTAGTAGAGGCATATGATGCAAAAAAGCAAGCTTATGTATCATCAGCCAAAAAAAATACCCTCCCATTTGTTCCAAATGCCTGTCCAGCTGAGCCTTAAATTTATTTAGGCTATCAACTTTCACAACAAAAGATAGAAGTCTGTTCCACCAATCAACTACCTGCTGGTTAAAGGCAAATTTCTGCACATCTATTCTACAACTGTCTTTCCTCAGTTTGAATCTGTGCCCCCTCAGGTTCTTAATCTGAGCAAGAGGAAGAATCCCATCAGCATTCAGCTTCTTCTGAGTCTTCCAAAACAACCATCACCTCTTCCAAAAACTTCTTATACAACCTTTTACATGCAACGATTACACCTGATCCATCAGGAAGACAGACAAAGAAGTGTTAGGAGGCAGAAAAACACATTTAATTCTCCCATCCCTGCTAAATAACCTCTCAGCATTAGGGTGAGTAGGTGCATTATCTAGCAATAAACCAGCCTTTATTTCATGAGAAGGAATTTTCAGCACATCTCTCTGATAGCGTCGCATATCAGACAGATGTGCTGTCTGATGTGTGATGCTATCAGATATAAATAGGTTCTAAATTTTGACTTTAGGACAGAAATTTTTTGTCTGTTAAATCCGAATTCCATTAAATTGAGGGCCTACTGTAAAATAAAAGTAGACAAGGTCAAGATTCTGTTAAAAAACCAGTTTGCATTGCGGGCTCCAATCCTCTTGGTCAAACTATAAAAAATATTAATCCCACTCTTATCTAATGCAGTTTTGATAAACACAAGCTATCAAATAGGTTCATTGCTGATATCAGATTCAGTTCAGCGAATGGCACTTGTGAGATACTGCTGTTGAAAAGAAATATCACTCTTTTGTTTAAGAAATTAATCTTTAGAGTAAGTGTTACAGGTCAAGTGATATGTGGTTGTGCACCATCATGCACGTACATGTTACGCTGAAGATTTTTGTATTGTTTGCATTTGTGGATTGATAAAGTTGATAACAAGTGAATGACATGTGTTCATTCATCCGAAACTTTCTTTCAGACAGTGTTACTTCCATATTGGTACAAACTTGTGGAACATATTGGAAACTAAAAAAATGACTGAGTAGATATTTCCACATATGCTTTAGCTAACAGTTACTGCATTGATTGTTTATTTATTACTGTGTTATTACTTTCAATCACAAAAAATAAATAAAATTATCAGTAAACTTTAAATAAATGTTGATCATCACATCTGAATTATTAATAAACACGTTATGTAGTATTAGTAGTGGCAAATAATGCAAGAAAGCAAAATTATAAAACATCAACCCCCAAAAAAAAAAAAAAAAAAAAAAAAAAAACACCAACGCACTTCACTCGTCCATACCCTCCATGGATTTGTCTAGTTTTTCCTTGAATTTATTCAAACCACCCACTGGCTGAAAGCAAACTCACACACATCTATCCTACAACCATCTTTTCTCAATTTGAACTAAAACCCCTCGTGTGTGGTCTCTGCAAGAGGAAGAATGCCATCAACATTTAGCTTACTTGATTCATTCAAGGTCTTAAACACCTCAATCAGATCTTCCATAGGTGCCTAGTTCCAGATGATGCAATTTACAGAACTGAAACTGAAGCCTTTCTTGGTAAGAGTACCCTTTTGTTCTCTTCACCAATGTGGTGCTGTACAGAGGATAATCACCTTATCCATGCTGGCAAAGTTTCTGTATATCATTGACAAAACCCCATATGTTAGTCTTGGCAGCCTGTTTACACTGCTCAGAGAACTTCGTATCTGAATGCACAATTTCAAGGCCTTCATCAATATCATTAATAAGTATTGAAAACAGTGATCGGCCCAGCACTGAACCCTGAGGGATTCCACTAATAACATTAGTCCACGAAGAGCAGAGCCCATTGATAACTTCCACTCAACCATCCCTTTATCCATAGCAGTAACTTGCCCTTAATGCCACATTGCTCCAGATTGCACAATAGTCTTTTATGTGCAACAAAATCAAAATATCAAAAGCCTTCCCAAAATCCAAGTATGTGATATCAAAATTATTTTTTTCATCCAGTTCTTTGGTTACTGCATCGTAGTATCCAATCAGTGTTTCAAAATATAACTAATATATAGAAATAAAGGGAAATTTACCTCAATGTTTTTTTGTGCAAAGCTTTACTACAGCACCTTCCCTCACAATGGCTTCCTTCCCTCACAGGCATATGAATGGTCCGACATATACGCGATCGATAGTCAAAATCTCCCAACCCAACGACCACCACCACATAACCCTGAGATTCAGAAGACGTCTTGTGTAATAATAAAATCATTAAAACCATTAAAATGATCATGGCGTATATAAGTTAAAATCTTTAAATTAGCTAAAATAATTCAACCTAATTTTGAATAACTTCTCTTCCTAAAGCAGACCGGGGCTTTTCAACAGGCTGTCTTGGTCACAGGATAGAAGTAACATAATGGGAATTTCTTAAACCCTTCGAGATTATTTTATATCTTGGTGCATGTGTGCAAACGACCACGAATCTGATATGAGAAATGGGCAATGTACATTGATGGAATTCTCATGCAGTTTGATTGGATTCGTGGTCGAATTACAGCATGCGACAATCACATGTCTAGACAGGATTGTCCTCCGGGAAATGCTGCTAAGAATTACTATGGCTTGTAAGACAGTGGCATTGCAGGCACTTCAGGTAATAGGCAGTAAAATGCCATTACATCTTTATGTAATCTTTAGAGATCTACCCTACTACATGCGTTGGACATACAAAGCTTTCAAGGCCTTGATATAGCTAATGATCCATGGAAGGAGAAAGAAAAGCTTTGAGATCAGTTAATGGATAGATGACAGTGGATTTGGACTGAAAGTACAAAAGGTACTATTACTCAGAAATTTTTCACATGTAAGAAGTATAGCATATAATAGGACAAGATAATTTAAACCTAATTTGCATTGTACGTTCTTGCTAACTGGACATGGCTCATTAATGCAAAACTTGACAAGTTGTGTGATTTTGATAGAACTACATGTTATTGTGCACTAGAGGAAGCATGTCATTACTACTTTCAAGAATACATGAACCTAAAGCAGGATTGTTGGGGGGATTAGAATGGAAAAACAATCATTGTAGTGCTTTTCCATTCTAATCCCTAATGCAATCATATGGATATGTTTTGAAACTTCAGTGGGAAACTTACTCCAAATGAAAGATGACCATGTTGTTGGAAGGTAAAGATCATAGTATTCAACAGTTTGTGGAATCTCTAATGGTCCTGGAACTTAATATGATGTACTAAAGCATTAGTTGATTAAAAAAAACTGCAGTGGAATTGGCCTGCTTATGAGAAAACAGGGGGAGGTTCCTAGGGACGGATCATGTTATAAGTGGAGGTGGGAATGGATGTATGATAATCTGTTCTTGTACAATGATGGGTGTCCAATTCCACACGACAGCACTGTTAGGGCCTATAGGTAGACTAATCTCCAGCTCCCTCCTGACTTGCTAAATCATGATCTTATTGTTATGTTGCCAAACTCTTTCTGTTGCAGCTCTCTGTATTGCTGCACTGTGACTATGCTGCAGGATCACTCCATGAAACCTGTGCTGCTGCAGGGCAAATCAGCTTGATTAATTTTCAAATTGTGTATACAACTTTATGCTATGATGTGATGTGATGACTTCACTGTGAGTATTGCTCTGCAACTGCCGCATGGCCCCAAGTGCCAAGCGTTGGTGTCCAAGCGATTTTTCCTGAGCGATATATTGAGTGATTTTCCCAGCAATCGCATTCTGTTTAATTTCTAGTGCTTTTCAAATTTTCAGTTTATTATAAATGGTTCTGTACTTTACAGATATTAAGTAAGAACCCAGAAAGGAAAATCACCTTTCTTTTTCTTAGTGTATATATATATATATATATATATATATATATATATATATATATATATATATATATATATATATATATATATATATATCAATTTTCACTAACAAACTAATTTTTCCATCCTCTTGGTCACTAAGTGGCACCGCTCCTGCCTCTACGTGATGGGGGCGGCAACCTGGGTGAAAGGTATCCTCTGGGGGAAAAAGGAGCAACCATGGATATAAATGAATACACCTTTAGAGCCCTCAAGCTCAAGGCTAGAGGGATCACCTGAGTGAATTACCAAAGAAAATTTTTTGGTAATTCACTCCCTATCCACCCAGCCTGTGGGAAAGTTATCACCATTTCTAATCCAAAGTTATTTGGAATCCATCGCCGGATTACCAAAAATGGTGAAATGACTGCAGTCGGGAGACCTGATTGAAACATCTTCCTCTAAACATTCTGAATGGCTACTAAAAACTAAAACGTTTGGCTGACTACCAGTATCTGTCACTCCCCACAATTCCTTAAATTCATCTAAAGGTGTTATCACAGAGTGGGTCCCCCCATACTTCTCTTTCAACCCATGCACGGTACTAAGTACTATAGGTTTTGACACCTTTCGTGTTTGGGGTTTCCATTAAAAAAAAAAAAAAAAAGTTCAAGAACTTAGCAGTCGAAAAGTGATCAGTGCCAAACGAATAATGACAAAAAAAGATGGAAATCTCGTTCCTACTAGATCCATCATCTTAACATTTAGCACTCCAGAATTGCCATCCACAGTAAAAGCTGGCTATTTAAATTGCCGAATTCGCCCTTACATCCCAAACCCGATTCAATGTTTTAAATGCCAGAAATATGGACCCTCTCAGCAGGCATACAGAGGGGATGCCATCTGTCCAATTTGTGGATCAAAGGACCATACACAAACAGATTGTGCAGCCTCAACTCCCATTTACCCCAACTGGAAACTGGAAAAAAAAATCCAAAAATACAAAATTGAACATAAAGTCACATATCCTGAGGAATGCAGACAGATTATGTTTACCATGCATAGTTGAACATATGTGTCTTACACCCGGAGCTATTCGTCAGCTGCAGTTCAAACAGATGTGTCAATTACACCCAGCACTTCTCTTGCTAACTGGGTTAAAGCTACCCATCTGGAAAAAACACCCCTAAAACTAAAACCAGTGAAGCCACTAACACTCCAATCAGTATTCCAACGGTCTCGAAAGACAAAGAAAAATTGAAAACTCCTAAAGACTCTAAGAAAGCTGAAGTACCCACAAATAGTATGAAAGTGGATGATTACCAAGGTTATGAGGAAACCGTCCTGGAACTTAATGCCAATGACACAATGGATACTGGACGCCCCATGTTCCCAAAAAAAAAAGACCTGAAGAAATGCTCCGTACAAAAAAAACAATCAGATGAATCTTCCTCAACTCAACCCAAATAATGCAAAACATCATACAATGGAACTGCAGAGGACTAAGAAGCCATTCAGATGACTTGAAGGATTTACTCATGCAATTTAATCCCGTAGGCATATGCCTACAGGAAATGTTCCTGTTACCACAAATCTCACCAAAATTTTCAAATTATGTCATATACAAACGAAATAGAATATCAGAATCTCCTGCATGTGGAGGAGTAGCTATTCTTATTAATTCCAATATTCCATCGAGGTGCATCTAGTTACAAACGTCCCTAGAAGTTGTGGCAGCTCGTATTGAAGTTAGTAATTCAATTACCCTTGTTTCTATTTACATTCCACCATCTCTGCCATTTCCTCATTCAGAAATGGATAATCTCCTCACACAACTCCCAAAACCAATTTGCCTTTTTGGTCATTTTAATGGCCACCATTCATTGTGGGATCCACTACAATGGGCGCAAGAGGCAAATTGATTGAGGGGTTTTTGAATAACAATGATCTAAATTTACTAAACTCTGGATCTCCCACATGCATCCACCTACCTACAGGATCCACTTCGGTAATTGACTTGTCAAAATGCTCACTGTCAATTTTTCAAATCATGACATAAAGTAAAAAGTAAAGTAAAGTGCAGCCATTATCAACCCACTGTAGGATGGAAGCCTCCTCAACAATTCATGTTGAGGGAAATGGACCATAATCTGCCACGCTGGTCCAGTGCGGGTTGGCAGATCGACCGTATTCAGCAGTCAGAGGCTTGAACCCTGGTCTACTCAAAGAGCGTGTGCTACTGCACTCCTGCTCCTGCCCACTCGGCTACATTAATCATGACATGGTCGGTGTTAACCGATCCCTTTAATAGCGATCATTTTCCTATTATTTGCACATTACAAAGAGAGGTAACTATAAATCCAGACCAACGATCCACTTGGAAGTTTAGAAAGGCGAACTGGGATGGCTATTCTGCCCAAATATATCTAAACAGACTTTATGTTCAAAAACAACCCATTAATGATGTAACTGCATACATAACCAATCAGATTCTGACAGCATCCGATGGATCTATTCCAAAATCCAAGGCATATCGCATTAACCGGAATCACTGGTGGAATACAGACTGCCTTCATGCCAAAAAAAGGAGAAAAACCGTGCAGGAATAATTTCCGAAAGTATCCTACCACAACTAACTTAATCACTTGTATGAGTCTTAAAGCTAAAGCAAGGCAAATTAGATGGATAGCAAAATGTGTGTCGTGGATTGCCTTTGCTTCAACCATCACCAAAGACACCGACACCCGGCTCATCTGGAGAAAGATACAGGCCCTAAATGGCAAATTTGCTCGGCTGCCCTCTCCAATACTTAATTGGAACGGGAAAGACGTGTCTACTCCTGAAGAAGTTGCTAATCTAGCAGAATCGTTTGCCACAATCTCTGCTTCTACTTCTTTTGCTTCCACTTTCCAAAACATCAAAGTAGCTGCAGAACGGTATAAAATTAACTTCTTCACATGCCGCTTTTTCCCGCACAACGAATCTTTTACATTAACAGAACTCAAAGAATCATTAAATAGATCATCCAATAGTGCAGTAGGCCCAGATGGTATCTATTACATTATGCTGAAGCATTTACCTGAAAAGGAATTGCTAACTTTGTTGATCTTCTACTATCAAATTTTCTATGAAAATGCTTATCCTTCTTCCTGGCACCATTCTTTTATTACTACCATACCAAAACCAGGAAAAGAATCCTACCCTGGTTCAAAATTATAGGCCCATATCTCTCACGAGCTGCTTGGGTAAAATTTTCGAAAGGATGGTTCAAAGTAGGCTCACCTACATCTTGGAGTCACAGAATCTCCTCCCAGATCATCAGTATGGCTTTCGAAAAAATAAATCAACCCTAGATGTGCTCATCAAAGCCAAATCTAATATCTGCAATGCCTTGGTTAGGAAACAACATCTAGTTATGGTCAACTTAGATCTTGAAAATGCATATGACACTACCTGGTGTCATGGTATTCTTATGGATCTTTACCATCTGGGATTTAAGGGCCATTTGCCTTAAATAATAATTAAAAATTTCCTGCAATTGCACTTTTCAGGTCGGTATAAAAGCATACTCTCTCATTCTCACATTCAGGAAGAAGTCCCGCAGGGATCGATAATTAGTTCAACACTTTTTGCAGTTAGAGTCAGCACCATGACACGTGATATCCCAAAAACTGTCGAAACTTATATGTATGCAGACGATCTTACCATTTCCTATCAGAGTCAAAAGTATCAATACCGTTGAATGCCATCATAGGGGGAAGTCTTGCCTGACCAATTTGATTGGATACTATGATGCAGTCACAAAAGAACTGGATGCAGGGAATAACTTTGATATTATATACTTGGATCTTAGAAAGGCTTTTGATACTGTTGCACATGGAAGACTGCTGCACAAACTGGAGCAGTGTGGCATTGGAGGCAAAATGCTGCTATGGATAAAGGGGTGGTTGAGGGGGAGAAGACAGAGAGTGGTAATTAATGGACACTGCTCATCGTGGACTAATGTTATTAGTGAAGTCTCTCAGGGTTCAGTGTTTGGTCCATTGTTGTTTTCTGTATTTATAAATGATATTCATGATGGTATATCAAGCTTAATGTCCAAGTTTGCAGACGATACGAAGGTTGGCAGAGTTATCAAGGACACTACTGACACTATGCTACTGCAACAGGATGTGGAAAGGTTGAGCAGATGGGCTGAGAGGTGGCAAATGAAGTTTAACATTGACAAATGTAAAGTACTACATATGGGAAACAGCAACCCCAGAGCAACGTATCAACTCTGGTACTACACTGACAGTGGTAGAGAATGAAAGGGACCTGGGGGTGGTTGTGCAGGCAGATATGAAGTTTTCTGAGCAATGCAGACAGGCTGCAAGAGTAGCTCATGGTGTATTGTCGATGATATATAGGAATTTTTCTAGCAGGGATAAGGAGGTGATTATTCCCTTGTATAAGGCAATGGTCAGGCCACACCTAGAGTACTGTATACAGGTCTGGAAACCTCATTTCAAGAAGGATGTAGAGATGCTGGAACGAGTACAGAGAAGGGCAACAAGATTAGTGAATGGAACAAAGGGGTTGCTCTTACGAAGAAAGGCTTAAGTTTTGCAAATTACAGTGTCTAGGGACTAGGCACCAGCGAGGTGATCTGATTGAGGTGTATAAAGCCTTGAATGGTTTGAGCATGCTCAATGCTGATGGGATTCTTCCTCTTGCTCAGAATAATCAGCTGAGAGGGCATAAATTCAAATTGAGGAAAGACAGATGTAGGATAAACGTGAGGAAATTTGCCTTTAGCCAGCAGGTGGTTGGTCAGTGGAATAGACTTCCATCCCTTGTCGTGGAAGTTGATAGCCTAAATAAGTTTAAGGCTCAGCTGGACAGGTATTTCGAACGAACAGAGGGGTGAAGTGGAAGTGGTTATTTTTTATTTATTAATTTTTTATTTTTATTTTATTTTTATTTTTTTTGGCTGATGCTTCATAAGCTTGCTTTCTTGCATCAAATGCCTCTACTAATGCTAATGCTAATCTCCAACTTGCCATAAACAAAATTGAATTATGGACTTCGAGGAATGGTTATTGACTATCAGAAAAGAAATGCACTGCTACCCACTTTTGCAAGCGTCTGGCTCTCCATCCTGATCCTGAATTACATATCAACAATATTTCAATCCCACTTGCTACTAATGTCAGATTTTTTGGTCTGATATTAGACAGCAAGCTTAATTTCCAAGCTCACATCAATCAATTAAGAAATGTCTGTCTAAAACGTATGAACATACTTCGGTCAGTCTCGTCCATGTCTTGGGGAGCCGATCGATATACTTTACTTCACTTTACAGAACTTTAATCCGTTCACACTTAGATTATGGTTGTCTAGTATGTGACTCTGCTAGAAGCACTACTTTACAACGTCTAAATATCATTTAGCACAGTGCTCTGAGGACTTCTTCAATCCAAAGTCTTTATATCAAAGCGCATGATCCCCATTACATCTTGGTAGGAAAACATTGTTGCTCCAATACACTGCTAAAATCAGAGTATACCATCTCACCCCAGTGGGGTATCTTTATAATGCTCGGTGGGATTTGTTCTACAAGAGCAAACCAAATGAAAAAAAGACCTGCTTCACTCAGAATTAAAGAGTTGGTTCAGAATTGGGATATTGATTTAAGTGATATCTTTCAGGACACAGTTGCTCTTGTTCCACCTTGGACATATGTTTCTGCATCTTGCGATATACTTCAGTGGGGGAAAAATGTCATACCACCTTTGCGATATCAGGCAGTTGCACTCATCTCACGCTACTCTGAACTCCCGTGCCTGTAAAATCTATACTGACGGATTGAAAACTGTGAGTACAGTAGGTGCTGCTGCAGTTTTTCCTTCATTTATACCACAGCCTCACTACCATTAGCCTGCAGCATCTTCACTACTGAATTATACACTATCAAATTAGCACTTGGTAAAATTATTGAGCTATCCATCTCACCTGCCATAATTTACACAGACTCCCTCAGTGCTGTGTCTGCCATAAGAAAGAATTTCCCATCTTCTCATCCAGTCTTGAAATACATTCATTCCCAGTTAATCTCCTGCAACGTGTCCAATCAGTCACTCAGTTTTTGCTGGATATCTGGTCATTCTGGCATTCCAGGAAATGAAAGTGCTAACTTTGCCGCTAAACATCCTCAACCCTCTCTCTCTCTCACACAACACCCTCGGGTTCTTTACAGCGACTATAAGCCTATCATTTGCAAAGCATGCTACGACAACTGGTCACAGATCTGGAAAAGTAACACAAACAATAAGCTTTACCAGATAAAACAAGATCCAAAGCTGTGGCTCTCTAGCTTCCAACCAAACAGAAGAGGGGAAGTGGTATTGGCATGACTCAGAATTGGACACACTTATCATACACATCTCTTCCTGCTGTTGGGAGAAAATGCACCTCGGTGTTCATCCTGTCAGACGCAATTTACGGTCCATCATTTTCGGGTTGATTGTCCCTTACATTCAACCATCCGCTCTAACACTTTCAAATCTCTCTACACATTGAACATCTCTTATGATTTATCGCACTTCGTAGGAAATGAAGCAAACATAGAAGAACTTTTGATGTTCTTAAAATATATTGACCTGTACAGGAGCATATAATTTAACATCTATAACTATATGTTGCCTGTAAATAAACAGGAACAGACACAGTTTGGCCTCAGTGGCCCTTGTGTCGTTAAGCTCTATACCAACAACAGCAACTGCCACATGACACCTGAACTATTGCTTCAGTGTGAGTTACTACAGTGTCATAATGCGGCTCCTTGTGCTACTGACTGACTGAACTACTGCATGATCAAGGAACTTATTGTTTGTGCTAATGACCTGAGAACAAACTAGGTTGCAGCTTTCAGTACAAGCATGAAAAGAGAACAGAACAGGATGGATCTTGCATCTCTTTTTTGCTGCTTGTGACTGAACTACTACAGTGTCGTGATGACACATCTCCTTGTGCTGCTGGCTAACTGAGGTGTCCAATCGCAATAATCAATGATACTATTAATCTGTATTTGTATGATATTATCTATAATATTGTAAATAGTTGGCAGGGTTGCCAAAAAAATTGACTGGGATCACCTAATATAATAAATAATAATAGTAAAAAATAGTAGTAAGGTGTTTTGCATTTTTGCAAATTAGAGATCTGTTAGCAGACTAAACTTTGGTTAATTAGACATAGAAAGAAAAAAACATTTTTAATGTCTTATGTAAATTCTGAATCCATTTCTTATAAACAAGCTCTATACAAGTACATAGGCATTTTTAAAACATTCTTCCTCCTCCTCTTCTTCAATGATTACTACCTTTGACTGTATCGCCTTCATGAACACTAACAAGACAATATCTTGTTGGCATTTATGAAGTGAGTACTGTAAATAAAAGAGGATAGATAACCCTGAAACAGCCGACCGGGCTAGCCGGGTGGGTAAAGTGCCTGCCTGGCAACCCAAAGGTCGCGGGTTCGATTCCCGCCTCGGGCTTGGATCAAAGTACTGTAAAAATCTTGGGAGGTGCATTATGGCCACAGAAGCCTATGCGCCAACAACTACAAAAAAAAAAAAAAAAACCTGAAACATTGGAATTATAGAGTTAAAAATTCTGACTCTATCTATACAACAGATATATTCAGAATTTATACACAGCAAAGTTCTTCATTTGTTCTTTGCCTTGTGCCATTTCAGATTTATATTTGTTCACACCTTTAATGGCCTGTATGGCAGTATAGTGGTTTTTGGGTTCCCATTAATGATTAGAGGAATTTCTAAAATCCTCCTCAGTTGAGGCTGTAGGTAGCCAATCTTAGGTAGTTCCCCATGAGTTATTTCAGGTTTTTCAGCCTGTTAATCAGCCAATGAAAATGCACACCTCTACAGACATAATATGCAATGGCACAATATGGTCTAAGTTGCTGATGCCTTTAAAACCAAACAAAATCACCTATTTTACCAGCAACATTACTCAACTTTCCCACTAGCCTCATCAAAATATCTGTTAGCATATTTGCTGCCCAAACTCAAACGCATCCAAACAAACCAATTTTTGTGCCTCAGTGCAGATATGCTTCCATTCAGTTGCTGTCAGTAAGTGAGCACTGTAAAAGGAATGGCACATGAAATGAACATCTGAGCAATATCAGCACTCTTGTTGAATCATGGGCTATTGCGTAATGGCTGGGGTTTTTAGTTTCATATATTCTTTGCTTATGCTGAAGTTATTTTATATAATTTAGTATTTTCCACAAGAAGAAAGGGTAAAATATTTTGAAGATTTTGCTTGCTGAATTTTAATTCTTTAGTTTGCGTAAAACAAAACATCATCCTTAGTGAGTGTCTCCTGATAAAATTTTGTGTAAAAAAATGATTTCCTATAAAATTTTACCATAAAGGGTTATTATAATGGATCCACAGCTGGACTAAAAAGGAACAGGGACAGACAGTATGTTGGAACTGATGGCATTATATCAGCCATTGATAATATGTCATCTGATACAGAAATAGAATTCTATTCAAGTGATGTGGATTTTGTATCTTTAGAATTCAAATGCATCTGTTTGCTACAAACAACAGATGCTGCCATTACTCGAAGTGATGACTCTTCACAGATGAAATCAATATACTAAAAAGGACTGCCTAGTGTTCCAAGGCACATAGGGATGAAAAGCAGTAAACATGTTAATAGACTTGGGTAATTAGACATATAAAGTAAAAATAATTTTAATGCTAATAACCTGGTTAGAGTATCTATTATTATTATACTGAAATATTGTATATTAATAAATCTGTCTCTCCCACCCACCCACATCTGAATTAGTTGGAATGAGTGAAAATAATGTAACTTGAAATGTCTAATATCTGGTACTCATCATCTTAATGTATACTTTTGATATATGATTTGTATAAATGAAATGTATGATATTGCTATGTATATATAAGCCTTTTAGGCATTCTGTGAAATAAACTTAACATGTAACAGCACCCTTCTAGCCTACAACTCTTCCTATGCAGCTCTTCATTAGCAGCTGCATAGAAAGAATTTATTGATAATAGTGGATTCCGGTTATTTGGGCCACCGGTTAATCGGGGCAAATCTTAAAAAACAGAACCCAATCGAGAAAATAGCCAGGGTTTACTCCACTTAATTGGGACAACACGCCGTTTAATCGGGGCAGGAGACCACAGTACTGGAGAATACCCTACGATTGTCTCTGACCATACCAACAGCTGGAATTCTGTGGGTTATTATGGTGAAATGAGTTTAGAACTTCCATGGAATCTTCAATCATATAAAAAAATTAATTTTCAGAATCTTCTCTTCATTCCTATTTTTAAAGCTTCGTAACGTGTTACTCCGTTCTCGCTTGCACGTATCGTGTTACTTGCAATTTGTGTATGCTGTGTTCTTTGTTATTGATTGCTTACTGTTTTAAATTTTAACCCCACCCACAAGTGTCAGCGAACAGAAATATCAACTAGTTAGTATGCACATATTACAGTAGGTATTAATTATTCCGATTTTCACGTATCATTTAATTTTTTAATTGGCAAGGTAATAAAGGGTAAATTTGTGCTTAATATATCTTTACTTTTATAGCCTGTGGGTAATATGTCTCCTATTTTGACCAATTAGAATCGCTGTTTAATAGAATTAAAATTCAATTCACAAACGTGATCACAATGATCAGCGCTTACTACACGTCATATAGTGAACGGTACTTTACTATGGTGACTCCATCGTAACGTGATTTGATTGTACAGTGAACCAATTGTAAAGCGGCGGTCCATTGTATTTTTAACTATTTACGTGAAACTTCGGATAATCAGGGCAGCCACTTAATCAGGCCAAAATGCACTAGTCCCGTTGTGTCCCAAATAACCGGAATTAACTGTACTTTATTATCAGTATTATTAATAAATTAATAATGCTGATAATAATTATTTTAAAAAATCTAAGAAAAATACTGAAATTTTTTTAAGATTTTATTTAATTATTCGTTTATTTTTATTTTATTTTTATCAGAATTACATAACAGTTATCTATTTTTGTTTTAGTCATAAAATTTTGTAAAAACAGTGCAATCTGTTGGAATATTACATTATTCAACCAAAAGAAATTATACTGAAATAAATTAAGGCATTGTATCATATCTTATTAATTTCTCATCTTATAAATTTTTTTAAGAATTTTAATTCTATTTTTAATTAATTAAAATAATTATCCCAATTTTTATATGTAACCAAATTCATACTTATTTTGATAATAACATAGTTTGAAGAATATCTTTGTCTTCACTTTATTTTTTATTTCTCTCTCTCTCTCTCTAATTTACAGTTGATTTCTGTTATTTCAGGGTATTAAACGACGAGGTGATACACGTCCTCCTCTTGAAGAGTGTACAAATGATGCTACAGATGATAACAACATCCTTATGTTGCCGAATACTGTTCAATTGGTAGAAAGTGAATTACCTCTTAGTGAAGCAGAGAATACAGAGAAACTAATGGGCATGTTCTTATTTCGTCAAATTTATTCTTCATATGATCCATCTTTACAGTGCCTCTTTTGTCGCAATAAATATACACTTCGATTTCCCATTGATCTTGAAAAGCATTATCATGTTATTCATGAGCTTGCAGTTTACACTAGCAAGGCAGAATTTAGTGAAAATATTGTGTTTGTTTGTGTTCCAGCTGATGTAACAGAAGATACTGCTTTGAACTCTGCTTGCAGGTTTTGTGACATCACTTTAAAAACTCTTTCAGAAGTTAGAGACCATTATCCTAATGCCCACAGTAAAACAGTGAGATTGGTTCCTGAGTCTGCTGTAACAGAAATAGGAAATTTTTTTTATTGTAGTGTCTGTTCAAATGCCTCTTCAGACTTTGCCTCACATCATCAGCATATGAAATCAGCTCACCGAATGCAAACCTATGGTTGCCGTTTTTGTACATATTGCTCATCTCGGCCAAGTCGTCTCCGTCATCACGTAAAACAACGCCATATGCAAGATCAACCTGGACCACATCTTCAATGTTCTGTTTGTTCTGTTTATGTTCATGGAAAGGAGAGGTTGACCAAGCATATCCTTTTATCTCATGCAGTTCAAACTGGTAAGTATTGATACTTGTATATGCTTTCTCGTAAATCATAGAATATCTGCTATCAAGGTGGTGTTGGATTCACTTCAGCTTTATTATAGCTTTAGTTTTTACAAATATTGTTATGCAACATGAAAGACATTTTGTGATATGAATTCAAAATTTATTAAAAGTTAAACACTTGGCTCCATGTTATATTTATTATATTTATGCAACTTTAAATGGTTTACTGAGTCCCCAAAGTAAGTTAGTCCTGTTTTCTATCAAAAAGCATGGCTGCTGTACTAAATAATATATCATTCTTGTCGAAGTTTGGATCCAGCTTTGAATATACATTATCAAGATGATGGTAAGAGAAAAAAAAGGAGCGCAAAGTGTGTATGGTATGATTATTGCTTGCAACAAAATTAGTCTATTATACAAATTGATTACTGAGGAATAATGTCATCTTACAGAATTTGTAACCTATTGTTTTCCATCCTACTTAACCAAGTTACCAAATAGGCTATATAACAGCTAAAATATCACAAATATGAGTTTATTTGATAAAATAGATGTACTGATTTAAAATTACACTTGCCTTTTTAGCTTCTGTAATTCTTGCATATAATTGTTGTACACCCTCTGTTCTCTAGTACTCATATCTGAGAATAGGTTCAGCTTGGTGGTATTTATGTCCCAAGCATAACAGAAAAGGTTATGTAGTGTGGTAACTGACAAGGTGACCTTTATTTATTTTTATTTTTTTATATATATTTTTTTAAAGAATTCTGCTTGGATTTTTAAATTCCAAGAGAATTTAATTGTAATTTTAATTCTTTGGTTTGTGAAAAAAACATCATTCTTAGTGGATGTCTACTAATAAAATTTTGAGTAAAAAGTGTGTTTTCCTCTAAAATTTTACCATAAAGGGTTGTTATAGCAGATTCACAGCCTGGGACATCAGGACTGAAAAGAAACTGAGATGGACAGTATGTTGGAGCTGATGACATTAAGTCAACTGTTTATAACATGTTATTTGATACAGAAATAGAATTCTGTTCAAGTGATGCAAATTCTGAGTCTTGTTCAAATGCATCTACTGGTGTTAAAATGCTACAAACAACAGATGCTGGCATTACTTGGAGTGATGATTATTTATAGGGGAAATCCATTTACTAAAAAAACACTGCCTACTTGTTCCTTAAATTCTAATTTTATCAGTATGATTGTTAATATTACAAACAACAGACCATCTTATTGTGGAGCACTTCATTAATGCAGTGCTCCACAATATTACAAACAGGCATGAGAAAAAATGGAACATTCTCTCAAACAAGTATGCCAAAATTAACGACCCGGCTGTGATTAATCTTATAAAAAATTTACAAATAATGAACTCTCAGTTTTAGGTTACGGTTTTAAATTTGCCTTAAGAAGTATCCAATACCCCATAAATGAGTTTGTAGTTGAATTACAAGTAAAACTTAACAGTCGCCCCAATAAAAAAGAATTATGTATGCTACCAACTCTATTATAAACCTGACATTCCCCTGCATTATGTATTATCTCAGTTAATACATAAAAATGCAATAAAGTACTGTCATTATGAAAATGACTTAAAAACAGAATTAGAATATCTAACAGAAATATTCCTAAGGAGGAAATATCCTTATAACCTCATGGAAAAAAAACTGTACATGAAGTAAAAATAGACTAGAAATTCAGCCTACAACAAATGAACAACTAACTAGAAACATCACCATAATTCTTCCATATCATAGCAAATTTGCCAGACAACTTAATAATCTATTCTTAGGTATTGACATATCTTTAATTTTCTAATATGACATCGCAGATAGCAATAATATAGCGTATTTAATTCCCTGTCAACAAGATTGCAATGCATGTTACATTTGAAGTACCACAGTAAGATATGGCACATCAAACACCAGAGCGTATTACCATAATGCAAGTTTCAAGGCATCACGTCATACCACTGAACTCAGTACCCGTGGTTCACTCTTTGAACCACTAACCTAAAATTTATTTGGCAATAGTTTTAACAAAACTCCCCTCCAGCTGCAAATTGACTACTATAGAATCACTTGCAATAGAATGGTTTAAACATAACACACAATATTTAATTCTTAATGCCAAACTACCCTCAGCTTTCTCACCAATTTGGATTTTAAGTAACATCAGACTTCCATATCCAGACAGACTACATCATGGGAATCAAAACACACATAATCACCCTTCTTCATTCTGGCCTCATTAACCAACTGATGATGATCGTGAAAACCTCTGTCAGGCTCTTGGTTTTTGTGTTTCAAATCATTATAGATGTACATTCAAAAGGTTCACCTTTCTCTATGTGATTATTTTAAACAGTTTATTCTATTTTAATTTTTACCTAATTGATAAATCAGTTCAGAGATTAGTTCCTGTAATTTTTTGTTTCCATTTATTTAATTGTTAATTATGTGTACCTAACAAATTATTAAATACAGGTGTGTAGTGGCAGGAAAGTAAACCTAATTGTTGAAATAACGCTACAGACTGCTCAGTAATTTGGGAGTATATGTCTGTATTTATGAAGTAGTTATGATGTGTTTCATTTTTTTTAAGTACTTTTTCTTTTTTTTAATTTATCAATTAGCTGTTTACTTCAATTAACACAGACCTGAAATTAACCGAATTCTTCTAATGGTGGCAATTCTGCATGCAATTTTAGTAACTATCATATATAAAGTGCTTATTGTAACATGAGAATATTTCACAGGTTTGCATATAGAGGACAGATATAATATTTGATTTTGTTTCTAAAAACTTAATTTTAAAAGATTAAAAAATCTGTAAAATTTTGGTGGGCAAGACAGTCAAAACTATATCTAGGACAATACACCAAGCAGCTCAATGTACAGTTCTGATATATAGTAATTAAGTCCATATAAAGAATTCTGTCATTATAATTCTTCGTTTGGCAAAGGGCAAGAATATTAAGAAGGAGAGCATCATTGTAATATTTTTATTTTATCTTTCATCTAAAACTTCACTCAGTAGTTATGCATCTGGCTACTGTTGCCCAATCTGGGGTTTGGGCAACAGTACAGTACTGGCTACTGTTGCTACTGCCATCAGGTCAGTAACACCTACTCTCTTAAAGAAATACCAGATACTTCTTTTTTGAAATGCAATGTTTATTCGAAATTAGTGCTGTTCCAAGGTGACTTATTATAAAATACGTTTGTATGTGAGAACTAAGTTTATATGAAAACAGTTTTGTCTTTTTCTTCAGTTGTCAGGAATGTTAAAACGGAGAGCATAATATTTCTAGTTAAATCTTTGTTTCATCCTAAAACAGATTTTCTTCAAAGTGTTTGGACTTAAAATTTATTTAAGTGGTTTCTACAGATAATAATAATAAAAACCTCAAAGAAGGAAGGAAAAACCTGTACACCCTCTTCCACTTGATATTACAGATGACATCAAGCTCTACATGGCAACCAAGAAGTACCTACTCTGGTCACCAAAGAATTCATTAATGATATCAGGATGGAATTTGGTCTAGACAAATGCAAGACCCGTAGATTGCATTAGGGGAAATTAGTCAGCTGAAACTACCAGCTGCAGACTGGTAAAGAAATCAAAGCCATCACAGGTGGAGAGACTTACAAATACCTGGGGATGATGCAGGCTCAGCAATTAGAGCACAAGGAAATCAAGGCCTGCCTGACCAAAAAATACCATCAGAGACTCAGAAGCCTGCTGAAAGCAAAGCTGATCGGAGGGAACACAGTTAAAGCCATAAATACCCTATGCAGTCCCAGTGTTAACATACTCCTTCAGGATCATAGATTGGGCTAATGCTGAGCTGGAGGATATGAGAAAGACAAGGACAATGATGACCAAGAACCGCCAACAACACCCGAAGTCAGCCATAGAGAGATTGACAATAGCTCGAAAAGAGGAAGAAAAGGGCCTGATAGACCTCATCGAGCAACAGAAAACAGCAATAGCTAACCTGAAGATTACTTCCAGAAAAGCACAGCAGCACTTTAACCAGGCCATAAGGAAGATGGATAGGCGGCTCCCACCTAGACGGCACAAACGAAGCTAAAAAGATGGACAAAGAAGACACTCCACAACAGGCATTATAATAACCTCCATCAAGAACACATAGATAAAATGGCTTCCGATGCATGGCTCACGAGCAGGATGCTCTTCCCCGAGACTAAAGGATTCATGCTCACCATCCGAGACCAGGTAATCAACAACAGAAACTATAGAAAATGCATTGCTAAGGAGCCCAGATTGTCAGATGATACATGTCAACGATGCCATCTGGCTTCAGAAACATTCCAACACATCACCACAGGATGCAAGATGATCACCCAGTAGAAGCTAGCAAAGAAATACCAATTAATCAAAGAAAGTGTACTGTATTACAAGTACAAACCCCAGGCAGTATTAGAGACCCCAAACCCACAAGCTGTACTGGGGCTGTGCCATAGTAATGGACAAGACAATCCTGCACAACAGATCAGACATAACCATAACCCTTGTTGACAAAAAGGAAAAGGCTACCTATCTGATTGACATAGCTGTGCCCAACACTGGCAACCTCCGGAAAACCCGTGAGGAAAATATCAGGAAGTACACAAACCCAAGACAGGAGATCAAAGAGATGTGGCATATGCATAAGTAATGACATCCTGATCATCGTGTCAACCACTGGTATAGTGCCGAAGAACCTACATAACAGCCTAGCAGCAATAAGTCTCCTAGAGAACACCTACAAGGAACTCCAGAAAGTTGCAATCCTGAACACTTGTAGGATAGTCAGAGAGTTCCTCGACCAACAGTAACACCAGACATAGCAACCACCCTGTGTACTTGGGAGCAGTACCTGTCACAGGGTGGAACCCCCCCCCCCAATCAGGAAGAAATAATATAAGAGCAGCAGCAACAACAACAATAATAATAAAGTAATCAAAATAATAATAAATAAAGGTTTAAACTGCAAACAACGATTTGTCTTTTATCTTAAAAAATGTTTCCATTTGCTTTTTTGTAATATTATAAATTCAAGGTTAACTGATGGCAAAACATTAATTGTTATGTTTTAGGTGAGGAAACATGGTCTTGTGCTAAGTGCTTTAGTCCATTTAAGAACTCTGTTGATTTGATGAAACACATTCCTAGTTGTCCCCTACTTCATGCAGATAATTCATTAGCTGGAGAGGAAGAATCACATACTACTCTAAAAAACCTTTTCTATAAATGTAACCAGTGCTCATTGACATTTCCTTCAGAAGAAGACATTAAGGTATGTTTGTTCTAATGGCTCTTATTGCCAATTCTTAAATTATTTTAGCATTATTTCTTTATCTGTAGTCTATAACTTTTCATTTGCATGCCAGTTACTCTCATTATGTAATTCATTATTATTGTACCGTTGGAGTACTGAAAGCTGCTATTACACATACATTTTTTTCCTGGTACCTTAGCCTATTTATTTGTCTTTCTTTCTCCCCATAAATTAATAGACAGTTATCTCAACATGAATTGTTGAGGAAGCTTCCATCCTGCAGTGGGTTGATAATGACTGCAGTTTTTTACTGGCCTTTATGGTTTACTTCACAAATAGCTCTTGCTTGTTTTGAAATTTTAAATAAATTTTTTTAAGTGAATCTGCAGAACAATTCAGTATGATAACTTATTGTTAGCAACAAATAAAGAATGTCTCATAATGCAGTGATGGGAAGCCATCAGTGAGAGCTGATTTAATTATTTCTATATATTCACTTGGAAAAATATAAAAAAAGATTGGTAGATATCTGCTTCACTTTATTAGGAATTTCAGTTCTTGAAAATTAAACATAGTAGATATAGTGTTATTGTTATGTGGTTCCTGTGGTTTCCCACAAATCTGCATTAAGTACTCTGTGATGCTGCAAACCATGGCAAAGCCAGCCGATGTGGGTTGTGTGAGTAGTGTGCTGTTTGACTGGCCTCTTCATTATTGGGAGGGGCAATTACAAGGAAGGAGTCTCCCAGCATCCATCCACTGGCATGAGGAGCCGGGCCAGGGAGTAGAAAAACATCTGACAGGACTGCCACACTCTTGCAGAAGTTGAGAGTGGGGAGGGGCCAAGAAAAGAGCAGAGAAGAGACAGCAGGGATGGCAGAGTGTAGCATCTTCCCCGGGCCAGAAGGAGCAAGAAGAGTGCTGGGTGCAGTTGAGGGAGAGGACTATGAGTAAGAAGAGAAGGGGTAAAGTTCAAATTAAAGAGTCAGAGATTGCCACAATGGCGAAACCACAGGGCAGCATCGGCAGGGCACCTAGCTGTCCTGAGGATCATCCGGCCAAGGAGTGTGCCCTAGGCCAGCATTAAGAGTGGGTTAGGAGCCCAATTTGCAGTTTCATGACTGGGAGTTTCTGGTGCTGGGTATCAGTTGCTGTGTGGAGGAAATCATCCAAGAGTAGTGTTAGAAAGTTGCAGGTGATGCTAGTGATGATGAAAGACCTCGTTGGCATAACTGGTCAGTGCATGGCAGGCATTGTTAGACTCCAATAACTTGGTTTCTGGCCAAAATCACATAGTGTGGATGTTTAGGAGTAGTTGGGTTCTTAGATCTAAGTATATGTTGCATGAGTGCATTACGTGGTCCCAGTCTTCAGGTTCTCCACAGGTACAGAGGGCATCCTCGACTAGGCCGAACTTTAGAAGGCATCTCTCTCTTTTCTTTCTTTTTTTTTTTTCTTTTTTTGATATTAGACTTTTTGATATTTATCTGTTGATATTAAACTTGAACTTCTGTGGACTGTAATTTTCAGGAAATACGTATGAAGGAAGGTTGTTCCAGAAAACAAAAGGTGAATGAGTAAATGAGGAAGATGAAAAGTTGGTTCTGTGAGTTTGGATTTGGTCAGTTAATGTATGTTGGCTGGTGGCGGCATGTGTTCAGACTGTTTTGAAAGAGAGAGCGAGAATTATAGAAGCCAATTCAGAAGAACAGTGCCCATGGAAATATCTGTAGAAGAGGCATGCAGCAGAAACAGTACATCTACGAGACAGCGAGTGGAGAGACTCTGTTACAGATTAATCATTAATTAACCTAACTGCCCTCTTCTGAATGGAATCAAGAAGCCTGTGAGAGGTTTTGGGGGCACCACTCCAGATGTGGGAACAATATTCCATGGTAGGGCAGATTTGCGATTTATACAGGGTGAGCAGCTGTTTGGAAGAAAAGTAACACTGAGAGCGAAAGAGAAAACCAAGTTTTTTAGATGCATAGGAAGCAATAGTTGTAATGTGCTTGTGCCAAGAGAGATTAGAAGTCAGGGTAACCCCCAGAAGAGATATATCATTTTGCCTAGAAATCTCTTGAAGAACCTGTGGCCAGTTAATAGGAAGGAAACACAGACGTTAAGGAAAAACCAAGTGGAACGTTGTCTGTTGATGTATGTTACCTCAGGGAGGAAAAGTTTAGTAGTTGCACCAGTTGTTGAGTTATTCCAGGTTTGCCATAAGCTATCAGTTCTAGCCACACACGTTTGTGTTCCTTTTGTATATCAGTATGGGTTTGAATAGCAAGGAATTTTGTTTCCTTATTCTTCTTAATGGTATGTGAGAGTCTGATAAAAGCAGCGTTGAGGTCCAAGGTGACGTAGCCTGTTAGTACCTGTAGGGTGGCAGTTGATGTCTTCTACACACGCAGGTCATTTGTAGTAGCATAAGTCATTGAATTTGCTGAATTTGACATGCATGCACAATAGTCATTTGGTGGTACCATACTGCAGCTCCATATGTGACAATTAGTATAAATACTGCTGAATATAGAAGGTGTAGAGCGGTCCTTTTAGACCCAGTCCTTGTGGGTAAAGCATGCTACCATAATGATGTAATTTTTTATCTTTTCTTTGATAACTGGAATATGGGAGATTTTTCCGGTCGTCCAAAATTGCTCCTAGTACTTCACCAATTGGTAATTTTTCAGTGGGCAGCCATTAAAACGTATGGAAGGAGGTCTGGAGAAGTGCAGTTTGCCTTTCAATAGCAGGGTTCTGCTCTTCTCAGTGGAGACTGTAAGTTTATTTTCCATGGCCCATACAGACAGGGCAGAGAGAACAACTGCAGCGCAGGTTTCTGTGGTGTCACAGGAAGGGGGGAGGGGATCCTCATGTCAGCATGTCAATGCAGGTGGTAGATGACTTTCATCAACCGGTGAAATACCACCACTTTGCTTACTGGAGGCTTGAAGTGGTGAAACCCATGTTTAGTCTCTAGAGCAAAGTTTCCGGCATCTCCCTCTCCCCATACTTCTCCTTCAACCCATGCACGGTACCAAGTACTATAGGTTTTGATACTTTTTGTGTTTGGGGTTCTCATAAAAAAAAAAAAAAAAGCATAAGAAAGCTGAGTGGTGTGTGGCCCCTCAGGAGCCAGTCATCGAGTGTCGTATTCCAAACAGCTTGCCCCAGGATGGAGCCCTGGGGGGAGCCTCTGATTAGATGTCAGGTAATGCAGTGATATTCTGTTTTGATGCTGACATGTGGTTAGAAAAGTAGCTTTTGAGGCAGTGGTAGATCTTCCAGGTACAGTTAGAAACTCTGGCCCTCTGGAGAATGCCCAGCCACCACACTATGTCGAAATCTCCTTTGAAGTCAATGAAGATTGCCAGTACATAAGTTGCATCCAACTGTTCTGCCACTTTGAGAGTTTTAGATAGGGCATCAATTGTGGAGCACCTGGTTTGAATCCAAATTGAAAAGGGATGCCAAACCATTGACTTCATATTGGGGTTGGAAGCGGGACAGCACTAGTCTCTCAAAAACCTTGCCGAGAATGGGAAGCAGTGCAATGGGACAGTATGCCTTGGAGGTACCTCTGGGCTCCTTGGGTAAGAGCCTCAGGTTAGCATGCTTCCATAGTGATGGAAAGTTGCCCTCGCTCGGGCAGGTGTTGGAGAGCTGAAGAAGCATCATTTGAGCTATGGCCTGGAGATGAGATGCTGCATAGTCTCGCCCTCAATAAAATCCAGACCAAGAGCTTTGCCTTTTTTGATTTTGTTAATTGCTGCATCCACTTCTTCCTCTGTGAATGGTTCCTCCATAATATCTGGCTGGCTGAAAGGTGGGATTTTCTACTGCAATCTTCCTGTGGATATCAGTGTCACAGTTGGTGTTGTCCTGATATATTAGTTCATCCAAAATCTGGTTGATTCTATCTTCCCAGTGTGTAGACTCAGATGAGTCATCAGAGCAGACAGAGTTTGTGACATCCGTGAATCCCAACTTATTCCTCATGAGTTTGTGGACTAAACCCCTCAGTCTCAACATGGGAACTCTGCTTGGCATGGTAAATTTTGTTAGTATATTCACGGTGGACTGCTTTAAATCAATTTCTGTACTGTTCTGCGATATGAGCACTCCTTCGCTTGCTTTGGTATACTCTTTGCGGGCATGCTTCAGAGAATTGCACAGGTTAGTGAGCTCCTGCGACCACCATGATACAGATTTCTGGTTCCTGGAACATTTTTTTGTTTCCATGGAAGCCTCTCAAGCTTTTAAAAGCAGACTCTACACAAAGTCTGTTTTCTGCACACTTCATTGATTGGTAGGAGTTGCTTGCTGGATCATGAAGAACTCATAAATCTACGAGTTCTTCATGATCCAAACCGATCCCAGTTCGCTGTTTTAGTAGAGAATCTTGCAATATCCTGGATAGATACTTGACAAGGGATGACAGAATCGGTGACACTAAGTGATGAGGCAATGGTCACCTGTAGTGGTAGTGTCATGCACCTGCCATTGAAGGAGTGTGATGTCCAGGATAGACTCCAGTTCCTGAAGAGTAGGTGATTGGTTCTCCTAGTCTATTGATGATTTTAGGGCCACGTGAGGCAATTAATTCATCTAAAATGTCTCCTCTTGTGTCGGTAGAGGTGTTGAACCATTGTGTCGACCAGGCATCCAAATCTACTGCTATAATGACATCAATGTTCTCCAGGAGGTCAAGCTGTGTGTGGTAGGGTGTCAGTACCAAATTGGAGGTAGGCTGTTCACACCACAATACGGCCAAAGCTGCCTTCTATTGTAGCTCCAGCTAGATGGGAAGTGCAAAGTGATTTTATCTGTATTACTACTAGGTCTGGATTGCAGACAATGATTGCAGCAAGACACAGTTGGTTTGTGGTCTGGATTTTCCTGAAAGCCATGGGGTAACCAGAGACCCTTCCATGGACACAGTAAGGTTCCTGAAAGAGAAGAATATATAGATTTACTCGAGCATTAGAGGATGAAACTGTGTTGTTACTGAGATGGATTTTTGGCTATTGACCTGAGCTGTACAAAGTCTGGGAGTGGGGGGGGGGGTTGATAATCCTATTATCCATAGTTAGTCTTATTGCATACTATATCTGCTGCTCTTCTATATACAAGGCAAGCTCCGGTCTTCACAGAGTGATCTTATGGTTTGTTAATTGCTTTGCAATTTGAGCATTAGAAGGTGAGGCCTTGTTGGAATAATCTTTGTTGAGATGCTCTGCCTCAGCACAATGCTCACATATTGGCTGCTTTTTAAGAGACTTAGCAGAGGTGTTCCCATATCCAAGACATTTGTAGCACTTCAGGACTGGTGTAAATTCTCTGAATCTGTGAGATGACCAGCCCAGAAAAATTCTATCCTGGCAGTGTAGGAATCTCCTGATCCTAGAGACTCTTCTATAACCCAGTTAAGTCAACCACGGGTCCCTGTATTGGTGGAAAATTGAATTTTCATCTCCTTAAGGGCTTCTTACTTGCTCATGGATTCAAAGAGATTTCTGTTATACACCTCCTCCAACAGGTCATCTTTTTGGATTGAGCCATCTACATCAAACACAATTAAACTTGGTCCCCTGAGTTTGGGGGTTTCAAAGGAGAGATTTAGGTCTTCAGCTGTGTACTACAAGACTTAACTGTTCTGGATCTGTCTTAGTGGCTGCTTCCAATATTATCCCTTTGTCGTGAATTTTGCGAATGCTTTTGATTTGAAATTTTCTAGTTTTGGTTTTATCTTCTTTAGGACGGTGTGCTTTACTCCATCACTGTCTGGGGTGTCGCAACCTTTTCTAACCTTTATAATCAGCACGTGCTTGTTCTTTGTAGTGGAGATCTGAGGTAGTTTCAGCGTGGCTGCATAAGACAACTGGTGCTGGATCCCTTCATCAAAAGCCTGGCTGGAGTGGGGGTCTGGTATTCAGAGCTGCTATAATTGGATTCTTGGTTACTTCAATAGGGGTTTGTTGGAGTTGAGCATTGGCAGTCGTCAGCTATTCATTTTCTATAATGACCTCATATAATATAATTGGGGAAGGAAGTTACGTGGTTGTTATCCATTAAGAATTATTAATATGTATAATTAACCATTCTTTTAATACTTTTAATATATATTTTATTAAGCATAGCCTAAACTAATATATACAATAGTGTGACATTTCGGGTATCTTGCCAATACCCATCATCAAACCAAATTACAATCGTAATGATTGTAATTTAGAACTGCTCAATATAAAGCTAATTAGTAACCTTCACCTTTTTAATTTTATCTCTATTCCCAAACAGCATGGTCTACTGGATAGCTGAACCTTTCAACAGTGGCCCAACTTCCTACATCATTTTTGTTTTCTTTATATTATAGGGATTTTTGTTGAATTTTAGGAATTTTTCTCAAAATTATTATTATTATTATTATTATTATTAATATTAATATTAATAGCCATATGGTACAAGGAAGCCTGAGGCTTATGCTGCACCAGCCAAAAAAAAAAAAAAATTCCCAAGTTACCCTGAGAGAGAGAGAAGTAGAAAGGAATCACCAAGAAAGAGAAGAATAGTGATATCCAGCTCAGGACCCTGGGTTTGCCAAGCCCATACTCACCAGATGTGAGCCCCCGGAGTTCTGTAATGGGATGTAATTTCTTTTGTAGGTTGATAGTCACATGTTTTTATATATACACTGTTTGATTTGGGTGCTAAACTTAGACATTGAACATCTTTGTAATTATACTTTTTGCATACCTTAGCTCGAGATACATTGCATTATAACCAAAGTAGCTTATGTGCCATCAAACCCTCATAACAGCAACAATCAAAATACATCCCTAGATATGGCTGCAGTTATTGCATAAATGAATTTTTAATTAGTGTTTAAGTTAGAATATCTAGTTTTTTATTTGTATTGGATGATTTTTTATTTTTATTATTATTTTTTTAACTCCAGAAACATATGCCAGAGTGTGCTGATTTAGCCTCTGGGTTAGAAGCAATGGCAGGAAGACTTGAAGGTTCCGGCATGGAAAGTGGTACCTGCTTTTTGTGTTGCATGCGATTTACTAGCAGTGCATTATGCGGATTGCACCTTCACCATGTTCACATGCGTTGGGTAAAAAGAGATGTTAAGGACTATTCAGCTGAAGAAATGCCTGGTAAATACACTTTTAGCTTCCTCTTTTTTTATTTAAATACTTACAATTAGATATTAAATTATAAGAAGCGTTTCCTGTACTTGACTGCTTTTATGATTCTTTATAGATTTCTTTATGGATGTCTACTGTTATTACTAGAAATCTGTAAAGGATACAATATTGTTATAATATAATATCTTTATATTATCAGAAAAAATATATGCAATCAGAAAAAATAGGCAAATTTTACATGGATGCATGATGCAATGCCCATAACTGCAAAAATGCTAGGGGTTATAAAACTAATACACGCAGCAAATATAACATAAAGTAGTAATAAAAAATACATAAAATGGCAATAAAAAATCTGCATTATTATTATTAATTCTAACATTGATTAATGATTGTTGGATGGAAAGCTTTAGATATCTTTGCAAGGGATACATCTCTCTTGAAGCATCGAACAGTTGATAGGGAAAAAACTGCTTCCTTGCTCTGTTATTAGGAAGATCAAAGATAGCAGACCAAATATTTCTCATTAGTTCCTTTATCTTCATTAGTGGGAGGAAGTGGAAAGAGCACTGAAGAACATTAATTGAATACTTCCCATAATTAACTTATATCCAACATCATATAGTTTTCTTTGATGTTAATAGATCCCAAGAAGTACCTCAGTGCACCATAATTACCTCTCTTGAAATTGAAACTATCATGTTTTCCTTTGGTCACAGAAATCTCTTTGGTTACTGCCCATTTTATAGCATTGTGATGACTACCTGTTATTGGTTCTTGCACTCTTCTTTCGAATTTATGATAAAGTTTGTATCCTTAGTGAGAGCCAATCAAGGATGTTAAAGCCTGTTCTACTTGCTCTGTAATGGAATAAATAACAGTTATCCAGATTTGATTGATAATTTGGAACTGTCTTCACATGTTGTATTGACCATCCATAATTTTCAATTTAATATGTTTTGAAATCACCCGTAATGATGCAAATCACACTTGCTCATTCAAGTTGCTTAAAGAGATTTTTATCATATTCCTCAGAATTATGTGGCATACATACATACATACTCCCACTATCATCTTTCCTTTATTACAAGTCATCTCACACCATGCAGACTCAATGTCCACTTAAATGTGATCTGACTCAGAAATCGCTTGTATGAAACACTTAATTTCTTCGATAGAAGCATGATGCTCAATCCACCCCCTTCAACTCTCCTTATCACCTCTGAACACACTATAGTCACCATTTTGTACTAGCCCTACTATGTCAGCATTGGTTGGCTTAATCAATAGCCCAAATTTGTTTAATTTATTTATTTAAATTAAATTTTTATATTTTATAGCTTTTTAAAACCCTGACATCCCTTATATTTATTTAAGCATATTTTTTCTGTGAATTCCATTGTGACTGCTGATGGTTTGTACTCATGTCATCTTTTTTGTGCTTATTAATTAGGGGCCCACAAAGTGGGTGCAAGTGTGATTTTTTTTTTTTTTACCTATGCCACTGATCTGTGGTGCAATTCTGCAGCTCCCCCCCCCCCAAATCGTTAAGACTTCAAATAGCATTAGAAAAACCCTTACTCCACTTGTTTAAATAATAAATAAAATAAATTTTCTGTTTATACTCCGGGACGACCAAACGGTCAGAGGAGTTCACAAGATAGACAGAATACAAGAAACGGCACCGTATTCAGCAATCACGGGCTTAAACCCCAGTCACTCAAGGCACGTGTACTTATGCACCTGCACGCCTGACCACTAGGCTACGGCTGCCATGAATTCCAGCTTTACAAAACCAATTCCTTATACTAACTAGAGCAGGGCTGGCCGAGAAAAACTTCTTCCTAAACGCCTTGTAGAGTCCCTAAGTCTAGAGTTAATCCACAAGGCTTCCATTATATAATCCCTCCTGTCATTTCTGCGTAAAATGTTCCAGACATAAGAACATTTTGCTCTGTTTTGTGATTTTTATTGCATGACATTATATTTCTTAACCAAGTCATTAATTCAAACATGACTGTTCCCTTATAATTGAATCTCCCAGTATGACTACCTCTTGGAACCAGATAATGATCCAGTCCTGTTTCTCAGTCAAGCCACCAGTTTGATTTTTCTGTAGGGCTTCATCTTGTTTCCTCAGAGACTCACTCCCATCAAATACTTTATCATGTTTTAATTTCAAGTCATTGCACTCCCTGTATTTTGCACACAGGAATGAATCTCTATCACTAGAGAAAGTTCTATGTGTATGTGGCAGCAAGTTCAAGTGAAATGGGTATGACTTGTGGGCCAATCATCATTATAATTCCTCAATGAGTTATAACATCCACAGATACGTTATGCATGTGCTTTTTTTTTTTCCCTCTTTTTTTTTTTTAGTTGAAACAATGCCAAACGGGCTAGCCGGGTGGGTAAAGTGCCTGCCTGGAAACCTAAAGGTCATGGGTTCGAATCCCACCTCAGGCTTGGAGCAGAGTAAATGCAAAAAATTTACCTTGATCAGTTAGTTATCTTTAAAAATGTCCCAGTTAAAAATTAAATTAGACTAATGCTACAATATGTTAAATAAAATTAAAATTTAGTTCTGTTAAAACTAGTTATATCAAGTTGCATACACTAAACTGATGAGTCACATATTGTACTTAACCTTAAATTTCTAGGTAACACTAAGAAATTTAGAGTTTGTATTCCTTGCAACCTGCCCATACTAGTGAGAGCCCTGGTGACTAGGTATGTTAATTAAAGAAATTGGCTGGGTCATAAAGATTGTTATTAGATATTGGTGAAAAACTAGAATTTATGATAGAAATAAACAATACACTCCTGCCCTTGATTTACTATAATATCTCAGAGTGCTGGAAATATTAGGTATTAGTCAGTTAAAAGTTTACAAAGAAAGGAGCTTTAGTTTAAGTATTCCATGTATTCCAGTAGTATGATGACAAGTTAGGTTAAAGTCCTAGAAATTGTTTATGGATTTGAGTGGGGGGAAAATTTATATACACTGTTTTACATTAGGAACATCTGTCTAGTATCTGGTTGCACAACCTTTAGCATACAGCATAGCCTGGATACATTGAAGCATTGGCCTCACTAAGTGCTAGAGGATGTTCTCATGTATGGCAACCCAACCTCACAGCAGTATACAACTGCCAGTTATACAGGGTTGTTATATTTAATTATAACAACCCTGTATAACTGGCAGTTGTATACTGCCGTATCCCTCTGTAGAGGGCTCTGGAGCGAGTTCTAAGACTCATACTGAAGAGAAATTTGGACAACAGGTACAATAAAGAATGCACTCAGCATTTATTGGGAAAAAAAATTAGTTACGAAATTGTCACTGCATGGTGCTGTGGCAATGCAAATCACTTGAACAGCACTAAAATTGTTCAATGTGTTCTTCATTTTGGTTGACAACAGTTTCCATTCGAAGAACAGCATTTTCTACAGCAGAACGTAACATGTCAACTGGAATAATCAGCACATGAAGTCTAATGCTGTCCTTCAGATCTGCCAGAGTTTGACATCCTTCCCGGTGCACCTGGTTCTTCAAAAAAAACCCCACAACCAGAGGTCGCATGGGGTGAAATCCAGTGATCGGGGTGGGGATGGCCAAGGTGTCTGGAAACAGCTGTTGTTGACCCGTTCATCTGTAAAGTGTTGCCTTAGCAATCTTTGGACACAACGGTGTATACCACCGTTGTGTCACCACCATCTTTTAACATGCAAGATGGTGGCGCACCATCTTGCATGAATATGGTATCCTGAAGGCACCCATGTTGTTGCAGCTCTGGTATTGCGAAATTTGCCAACATTTCATAATATCACTGTCCAGTGGCGGAACAGGTGCAGGATCTAGTCGGTGTTACCTGTTCAAAAAAATGTGGCCGTAAATCCACACCACACTGTCACTTTTGGAAAATGCAATGGGACCTCTTGGATAACTCATGGGTTTTCTGTTGCCCAAATGCGACAGTTGTGCATATTCTTTTGTCCATTTAAGCAGAAGTGGGCTTCATCACTCCAAAGGATGTTCCATGGCCAAGTGATATCCAAAGTCATTTGCACCAGAAACTGAAGTGCATATGTGAAACGAATATCTGCATCACCATGCTTTATCTGCTGTAGCATGTTCATCTTGTAAGGATAGTACCGCAACACCTGACGCATTACTAGCCTTACAGTGGAATGTGGCATGTCCACTTCATGAGAAACAGCTGACACACTTGCGCTACCACATGGAGATTGACTTGATAAATCCACGACAGCCATAGCGAGATCTTCAACAAGAGAGGAGTCCACTCATTTTCAACCTCTACCTGGTTGAATGCCAAGATGTCCTGTCGCTTCAAATTTTGCAGTCATTTTGCCAGACAGCACAAATAGTCATAGGTCCACACCTTATGCGCTTCTGATGCCGGAATTCTCTGATAGCCACAGCTGGATTGTTGCTGTTCTGATAGTACAACTTCACTGCTGTAGTGCAGGCAAACATCTACTGTATGATTTTGAAGAGACTGCTTTGCTTTTATACAGTACAGTAGAACCGAGTAGTGGTGCTGTGGCAATAACTTATGATTATTAATTACGTAACTAAGATAGTTACGCACCATACAGTGACAAATTTTGTAACTAATTTCTTTTTTCCCAATAAATGGTGAGTGCATTCTTTATTGTACCTGTTGTCCCAATTTCTCTTCAGTACAAGCCTTAGAACTCACTCCAGAGCCCTCTACATAGGGATACTTTAATTTTAACAACCCTACAATGGTACTTGATCCAAGCACCAAACTGCCCATGCCCACAGATTGTTCAAATGGACTATATCAGATACAATGTTTCAGTGTCGCAAAGCTAGAGAGCATTACCGATTGGAGAAAACTGTGTGGTAGTAAACACAACTTGCTATCAATAACTGAAAATAACACATGCCAGTCAACACATGCATATAATTTGGTTTAACTCAATTCATGAATTTTTCCTAATTGTGCGATAATTAACAGAGATTTCTGGAATTTTTGGTGGAGAAATCAAAGAAAACATTTTCAAAAACAGCCATTAAGAGTTTCAATTCTGTGAACAGAGTAGATGAATTGACTTTACCACCGTTCCATGGTAGTGAAATCAATTTGCCCCTTCAAAACCGTGCTGCTGGAAGAGTCCATTGCATTGGGGGTGCATAATGATGAAGGAATGCAGATGGTCTGCAAAGATGGACACGTAACCTGGACCATTCAGAGATGAGTCTAGATTCACGAGAGGTCCCAACGTGTGCCAGTTGAACACGCCCCAGACCATTACTGACTGTCCACCTGCCTGAGCGGTTGCTTGTTGACATGACGGGTGCATAGTTTCATGTGGTTTCTGCCATATATGCAGCCTCCCATCCACTAGATATAACTGGAAACAGGACTCATTGGACCAGGAGACCCGTCTCCAAGGTCCAGTGCCAATGTCCTTTCGCCCAGTTGAGCCGTAGAGTCCTGTGTCGTGGTGTTAGCAATGGGACTCTAGTGGGTCAGCTGCTCCCATAACCTATTGTGGCTAATGATTGCCTAATGGTCTTGGTGGAGATGTTTCTGGCACCTCCTTCATTGAAGTCAGTGGTGATTTGTGCCATGTTTGCCCACGGCACTATCCACAATGAGATATTATTCTGGAAATGGCATATTCCAGATACACTCTTGATATTGTTCAACAGGGATAGTGCAATTTCTGTACCATCTCCACGATAGGGTGACCCATGTGTCAGACACCCACTTTCATCCCTCTTTCACTCATGACATTTATCCATACTGACATTGAATTACCGTCTACATGAATGCAGTGATGCAGTGTACCTGTATACCTGCCAAGTGATGGGTTCATCCACAAGTGAGAGGGGTGACAGCATCACGTTGCCCAGAATTCTGTCCTTTCGGTGTACAGTGTAACTCTAATGGAAACTCTTGCACCTTATACAGCTGCAATAAAATTATCAAAAAAGTTGCTTGTATATTCATTGGAAACATGAAATGGCATGACTTCAAAAAGAATACAAAACAGTTTTACTGGGCAATAAATTGATTACACCGTTCTAAATAGAAATTACTTTTATCTAAGAGGAGATACTGTTAATAATTTACACTTGTCACATGTTTCATTGTGCATTTCACTAAAAATGTACTGTAAATAGTGCGCTAATTTAACAACTTCTATGTACTGATTTAAATTGCTAAATATGGAATAAAAGCTGTAAGTATTCCATTTTTATCCATTTCACTTTCAAAAGGCAGGGCATTATGAATTCGGAAAAATTCCTAAAGTTGAAATACAAGTTGATAAATCAAATGTCCATTGCCGGAACGTTACATTACATTCTCATTAGCATTAGTAGAGGCATATGATGCAAGAAAGCAAGCTTATGCAACATCAGCCAAAAAAAAAAAAAACATTCCCATTTCACCCCTCCATTCGTTCCAAATGGCTGTATTTATTTAGGCTATTAGCTTCCTTATAAATTTATTTACTCAGCCTTAAATTTATTTAGGCTATTAGCTTCCACAACAAAAGATGGAAGCCTGTTCCACCAATCAACTACCCGCTGGCTAAAGACAAATTTAAGAACATCTATTCTACAACTGCCTTTCTTCAATTTGAATCTGTGTCCCCTCAGGTTCTTAATCTGAGCAAGAGGAAGAATCACATCAGCATTCGGCTTGCTCAACCCATTCAAGGCTTTATACACCTCAATCAGATCATCTCGCAGGTGCCTACTCTCTCCAGGCACTGCAATTTGCAGAACTTAAGCCTTTCTTGGTAAGAGCACCCATTTGTTCCCCTTACCAATCTTGTTGCCCTTCTTTGTACTCATTCTAGCAACTCTATATCCTTCCTAAAATGAGGTCTCCGGACCTTTACACAGTACTAGGTGTAGCCTGATCATTGCCTTGTATAACAGGATAATCACCTTCCTGTCCCTGCTAGCAAAATTCCTATATATCATTGACAAGACTCCATGACCTGCCCTAGTAGCCATCTGCACTGCTCAGAAAATTTCATATTTGACTGCACAATTACCCCCAGGTATTTTTCACTTTCCACTTCCCTGAGTGTAGTACCACAGAGTTGGTTATCCCTACCCATATGCAGTACTTTGCATTTGTCAATGTTAAAACTTCAGTTGCCACTTCTCAGCCCACTTTCCCAACTTATCTAGATCCAGTTACTGTCTTTACTGTCGTTAACAACCCTGCCAACCTTTGTATCTTCTACAAATTTGCACATTATACCTTCATCAATATCATTGATAAATATACAAAACAACAATGGGCCCAACACCAACCCCTGGGGAACTCCACTAACAACATTTGTCCACGAAGAGCAGTGTCCATTGATTACCACTCTCTGTCGTCTCCCACTCAACCATCCCTTTATCCATTGTAACAACTTACCCTTAATGCCATACCTTTCCAATTTGTACAGCATTCTTCCATGTGCAACAGTATCAAAAGCTTTCCTTTGATACTGAAATCCAAGTATATGATATCAAAATTATTTTTGGCATTCAGTTCCTTTGTGACCACATCATAGTATCCAATCAAATTAGTCAGACAAGACTTCCCTTTAACAAATTCATGCTGTGTCTTTACTATTACTGCAGTCTTGTCTAGATGATCCTGCAGTGCTCCTTTAACCAGTGATTCCATTATTTTCCCCAGAACACAAGTTAAACTAATGGGTCTGTAGTTAGTTGTGTCACCTTTTGAACCCCCTTTGTGAATTGTTGATACATTTGCACAGCTCCAGTACATGGGGACCTCCCCTGAATCCAAGGAAGCTCTCGTAATTATGGCTAAGGGTTTGCTTACTTCTTTTGCTGCCTGCTTTAATATAACTGGATAGATCCTGTCCACCCCAGTTCCCTTCCTTATGTTTAACTGAAGCAATTTCTCCTCCACTTTGCTCTCAGTTATTACAAAATCACTTAGCTCCCTGTTAGCATTTGATAAACTTCTGGCACTGCCCTCACTGAATGACTCCTCATGTGTGAATGTAGATGCAAAACATCATTCAGTTTGTCAGCTACCTGAGCATGATCATCAATAACGAATCCATCTATGTTAAGTGGTCCAATCTGATTCATCCCTTTCCTTCTAGTGTTTATATAAGTAAAGAACTCTTTGCTGTTTTTCTTTGCATCCTTTGCCAAAGATTTCTCGTAATCTGCCTTCGCCTGCCTATCCTCCTTTGTGACTTGATTACAGACTAGTTTATACCTGCCATAGGCTTCTGTGTCATCTGATACTTTATATGCATCCCATACATTCTTCTTCTCTGCTATGTCTCATTAATTCATCTGACATCCATTTAGGGCTAAATCTTGAACAGTATTTCTTAGTTGGAATGAAAAACCTAGTAGCCTCCAAAATTAAGTCCCTGAAGGCTTCCCATTTAGAATTCAACGTTGGTAATATCATCAGTTGATCTCACTATACAGAATTTAAAAACTAGTCTGAGTCCACTGTAGTCACCTTTACGAAAGCAAAAGCCCTTCCCTTTAGCCTTGATGGTAGTTACATTTTTAAGTAATTCCCACATCAGTACATTGTCATCACTGTCACTCAGTCTCATTAATTCAAATTCTTAATGCATGAATTCTTAATTCTGCAAATTCTTAATGCATGAATAAACACTGCTGATAATCAGATCAAGTATTACTCCCTCTGGTTGCCTCTTGAACATGTTGCTGTTGAAAACCGTCATTAATAAATCCACAAAAGTCTTGCTAGTATGCGAGTGACCAATCCACAAGTTCTAGTCAATATCTGGAAAGTTAGAATCCCCTATTATAAGACATTCTGATTTACTGGCCCACTCTATTTCTCCGCACAATTGTTCATTATACTTATCAGATTCATTAGGCCTATAACACACACCTACTCTCAATTTTCCTTTGCCAGTGCTTATTTCACACTACACAGACTCAACATTGCATTGTCCACAAACATCAATTGGATGCACTTCCTTAGATTTTATGTGTTTCTTAACTAACAGCATAACCCCTCCTCCCTTCCTGTCCTGTCCTGTTCTGTCTTGTCTGTCTTTCCTGCACACATTGTACTCCCCAAATCCCAATTCTGCACTGCTTATATCTGTGTGACACCACATCTCTGATATCCCAACAATATCTGCCTTTGATGTCTTGACTAGCACTTCAAGCTCATCAAATTTATTAAACTTAAACTTAAAAATATCAAAATTAAACTCATCAAACTAGACTCCTAGCATTGGTGTACATGCAAGTATACATGCACCTGTTCCTACTCTTAGTTACCCTAACATAGCCCATGCATTTACTTGTTCCACTTACTCCCAGCAGTCCTGGAAATCTCCATTACCTTGCTTTCCAGGCTGCTGTTCATTCTAATAGAAGCAGTGCAAGAATCACTTTTGCCTCTGCCACTGTTAACCTTTTAGTCTGTGCACCCCCCCCCCCCCAAGCCAGCAGATTTCCAACCCTAATGCTGCCTCGATAACATCAGCAAATATACTTGCACCCTTTCTATTTAATTGTACCCCATCACTGTAGAAGCACTCTCTCATGTCAACAAGCACAGACCAGGCTGAAAAAAATTTTACCCCTTGAGCCTTGCACAATCTCTCCAGTGCCGAATTGATCGACAAGGCTCTCATCATATACTCCCTTCTATCGTGTCTGGGCAGAATTGCAGACACTTTCACATTCAACCCTAACTCACGACTTTTTTTCAACATTGACTTACTTGTTGAGTAAGGTATATTAGTTTTTTACTGAATCAAATGTATGACTTCAAAACAGTAATTTTCTCTTTATGATATAATCTAATTTCTGTCGTCCTTGTTTATTTTGGTTACGCTGATTTCTTCAAAATTAATATTAACTGAAAGTAAATCAGTGTTCTATACACTATTATATTATTATTTGGACATTTTAGTATATTCTGTTTCATAGTAATCGAAAAAGAGAGTGGCTGCTAAAATGAAAAATTTTTAACCATGTAAGTATTCCATTGCTTGTATGTACATATGTTTTCTCGATTCATTTATACTGCTGTATATATTTCCTTGTATCCTGTATCTCTCTCATAAATGTTTTGTGGGTTTCCAGTGGATGCTAAGTTTAATGCTTCAGTTCATTTATCAATGTTAAATCAATTAAAATAAAATTAAATTAAAATAAAATAAAATACAAGAGGAGAAAGATCAAAATCTCCAAAGTCATTTCCTGCAATAACAAAAACCTATTAGCTGTTATTGACAGGCTTTTAGTACTTTTATCATTTAATACTTTCCTTTCTTCAACTTCCCCTAATCATTTATGCTTTGTTTATGAGAAAGAAACAAATTACCTTTATGTTAATTTATTTTATTTATTTATTTATTTTTAATCAGAGGTTGAATTTGCTGCTTCATTGCCCAAAATAAAATTCATAAAAAGTTGTTGGCTTACTCCAGTATTATTCCAAAGACTTGCAATTTTTGCAGGAATTGCAATCTTGTGTGATAATTATATTAACTGATTTCTCATTGTGTAGAAAATGTCTCTAATATCTCATATTATGAAGTGTGTGATAGAGACATTTTCACAATAATGTGAACTCCTTCACAACATTGTGAGATGTTATATATAATAAATATAATATATGTAATCATATATATAATCTTGATGAGGTGACAACAATTGCCAAAACAGCTGTCTGAAAATTACATTTTGTATTGATAATGTGGTTAATAGTCATCTTTTCATAACCTGGTTTAATATTGTTCTGTCGATTAGCAGGGTTTATTCTTAAGGAAATTCTTTTATCATGACTGGGAAAGACTAGATAATTTGAGTCCCAGCCCCTGGCATTTTCTTAATATTGGTGGTGGAGGATGTGAGGGTTTAAACTGATATTAGCAAAGGCATATGATGCAAGAAAGCAAGCTTATATAGCATCAACCAGAAAAGAAAAAAAAACTTCACTTTTCATCCATTAACTCCAAATGTTTGTCCAGTTCTGCCTTGAATTTATTTTAGCTGTAAACTTCTACAGTGACAGATGGAAGTTTGTTCCAGCAATCAACCACCCGCTGGCTAAAGACAAATTTCCGCACATCTATTCTACAACTGTCTTTCTTCAGTTTGAATTTATGTCCCCTCAGGCAACTAATCTGAGCAAGAGGAAGAATCCCATCAGCATTGAGCTTGCTCAAACCATTCAAGGCCTTATACACTTCATTCAGATCACTTCACAGGTGCCTAGTCTCCAGGCACTGCAATTTGCAGAACTTAAGCCTTTCTCTGTAAGAGCAACCCGTTGTTTCATTCACCAGTCTTGTTACCCTTCTCTGTACTCCTTCCAGCAGCTCTACATCCTTCCTAAAATGAGGCAAGGAATAATCACCTCCTTATCTCTGCTAGAAAAATTCCTGTATATCATTGACAAAACATCATGTTTGAACATCATCTTAATGCTAAGCAATCTCTTCTTACTTATAACCCTTTCCACCTCTGAAGAAAACGGGACACTTCCCAGCAGAAATATCTGGTGAACTGATGAATAGCCTTTTTAGTGACATAGATTTTAGTAACCTGTATATCCACATACTATACATTTTCTTGCTTACCAACCGAATTCTGTTTCAGTATAGAAATTACTATGTTCTTACTTGGCCAGTCCAACCTTCATTTCCGACAGATGAGTCCTAAGTTTTTCTGCTATCTATAGGTTTTTACAAACACTTTGTAGCTGTTTTTTTTTGAACAACTCATTATATTATTTCTTATTTCTAACAGTGCATGCTTGCGTGATATTCAAATATTATAAATATACACTGCAGTGAATATTAATTTTATTGTATACTGTTAATAAAAATATCATTCTAAATATAGTTTTGCATTTTCTTATACTTTATATATTCTCTTTCTAAATAAATGTGCATATTTTAATTTCATTTTAATTCAATGGGCTTTTATTTTTACTCCAGAACTAGCTATTGAGCCTTCTGCTGATGAAGAATTATCGGACAAGGCTATTGAAGAATTTAGTTCTAGTGGTCATTTGCAAGTAGTGATATCATCTCATACAGAATCGTGTGGCGAAGAAATCAAAAATGGGAAAGAAATGGCAGTGATTGTGGAGAGCATCGAGGATGACTACTCTATGAATAGTGATGAAAGACAGGGGCAACTGATCATGCAAACAGAAACAAATTTAGAAGATATAGGTGGAATTACAGAAAGTGTAGAAATTGTAAAACCTGAAGAGATATCAAATTCAGTTCAACAACAGGAAAAAGTGAAAGAAGTAGAGCAGCTAAGCTTAGAGGAGAAAGAAAATATTCATAACACTATAGAAGATAAAATTGAATCAATAGAAAATGTTGACATCGTACCAACTGAAGAAAATCCCAGTGATGATCAGATTCTTATTAACACTGAAGGTGAACAATCAATAAAAAATAATAGTGATATTAAGGACACAGAAATTGTGGTAAAGAATGAAGGAAATCAGATTATAGAAAACAACCAAGAATCTCAAAATGCAGAGATATTTGAATCACACGAAAATGCACCTGTGCCCTTGGAAATTGAAAATTCTGAAAACCCAGAAGGTAATGAACAAGAAATTGCTGTGCAAAAGATTGCAGCAGAAGATCCAAAAGATAATGGATTAAATAATGATCCCATTCATGAAATGAGTCACGAAAAGGTTGAAAGTAATAGCCAGCCATTAGAACAATTTTCAGTTATTCCTGTTGTCACTCAAAATAAGCATGGACAAAATACTGCAATTCCCAAAGAATTAACTATGGAAGATATACCTACTGATAGTCAGTTAGCTGCATTGGGCTTCCCTAGCAAATTAGGACATTTTTGCTTTGATTGTGATGCAGTTATCAAAAATTATGCACTCTATTATCTTCATATGCATAACATGCATAAACAAGAAAAGAGGTTTCAGTGTATTTTGAGTAGCTGTCAGCATACTTTTAAAAATCATTTAGCCTTTCAGCGACACACTCAACGACACAACCAAAAATCTGACAACTTTTGTAGTATGTGTGATAAGGTATTTGGTGATGCTGAAGAAATGAGGGATCATCTCATTAGTCCAGAACATGCCAACACATATATGCGAGTGCAGGTTAGTCTTTGCTTTCATCAGTTTATAGAGAATTTCTTGATTAATGTATTTAATGAAAGTATTTTGGAATTAAATGACTCATTGCCCACCCTCTCTGTGAACTTCATCGTTGGTAATTGACCACTGACAAAAGTTCCCAGAGAGTGACCACAACATTTAGTTTTATCTGGTTACTTATTTTAAATTACTAGTTAGCCTATATATATATATATATATCCTCATTATGCTTGTGTATGTGCAAATTAGAAGTTCAAAAAAGCCTAGTGCAAAACCAGCCTGATAAAAAAATTATTTTATTTTCTCCTAACGCTGTAGATCCCATTGTGGGAATAGGGACAATTCTGTCAGTTGTTTATAAAGGAAAGGGATTGAAATATATTTTTGATGATATTTTGGTAGTTTTTTGTTATGCTTTTCTGCAAATTGGAATCCATGATTTGCCCATTGTTACAAGTGTGAAATTATTTGGATCAGCTTTGTGCTAAGTATCCATGGATTGGCAAAATTTTATCTTTGTTCATATCTGTTTAGGAGCAAGATCTTGTGAAAGAATTTGAGGAGGGTCCCAGAAAGTAGCTTTAAAGTGTTTTAATGGATAATTTCATTATCACAATATATATAAAAGTGGCTGTGTACAAGTTTCAGGCATATAACATTAAACTTTTTCATTACAATAATATATGCCAGTGCTATTCAACCAGTATGAATGGCCCACACTTGGATGTATAAGGTTTAGTTTGGGGATTTGGGGTGGATAGCTTACATGGAGTGGATGGATGGATGGATTGATTGATGAGATCAGCCATCTCCTCTTTCTTTCACTCCTTCCCTCTTGACAAAAAAAAAAATCCTGATTTTTTTTGAATTTGTGGATATTTTTAAGTATTTTTTTTAAAATATTAGTAGTATTTTTAAAAAAAAAAATTTCCTGTTTTCAGTTTACTGATATAAAATAATGACTGGTGCATTTTTTACTGTAGTTATGCATGAAAGCTCGTGGTTCATAATAGTATTTTCTGCTCGCGTTACTCAAACTAAAGTGAGATTAAATCCAACTAAATTATGTAATGCTGTAGCAGAATTTTTATTGTGTCTGAATTTGCAACAGGTGGTCTTGGAATATACACAGAGAACTGCTAGTTAATTTCTCTAATTCATTTGCATTGTCAGTGCATTTTGAGAGTATAATTGCATGTAGCTAGAAATAAATTATAATGCATACTTTTATCTATATGCCGTTAAGTCAGCTTCAGTGAAGCCTTTCATCAAAGTAAATGAGTATTTCTCAAGGATAGAAAAGGCAGATAGCCCAGAAAGGGTTGAAATAGTTAAGGTTTTATTGTATATATATATATATATATAATGTGATGTAAAAGTTAGGCAAAAGTAATAAAAATAAATAAATATGAATATGCAGCTATCATTAGAGGCAGCAAATGCACATCCTCCACATGAAGCCTAATTATATCTGATAATTAAAATAAATGATATTTAAAATAAAAAACATCAGCCAGTAGTACGGCAAAAATGCAGAGCGAAACGAAACGCAAAATAATATAAAATAAACTAACAGATATTTTAGTTTTTGTAGTTTCTTTAACCCCTTTTTGGTGATATTTCACGTCTTTTGGAACTGGTACCTTCGAGGGGGGTACCGCTAAATTATATATAATTGGCATTATTTTAAATTTACATCGTTTTTATTAATTGGGTTTAATGACTAAATTATACAGGGGATTATTGACTACCTTTTTGTCTTATTATTTCTACTTTCCCTTCCCTGTTAGTTTATTTTATATTATTTTGCGTTTCGTTTCGCTCTGCATTTTTGCCGTACTACTGGCTGATGTTTTTTATTTTAAATATCATTTATTTTAATTATCAGATATATATATATATATAGATATATATATATATATATACTGGGTTCTATGTATAGTAGACCCTCTAAATCTGGAAAGACAGGGACATGACCCTTGTTGCATTACTGAGACCCGGTATTGTATAAAAATGTTAGTGGTAAATTATAGAAATCATCAGCTACTGTAGAAAGATTATACAATTTTTGATGGATTCCAAAGCACGATAGCAAAGATAGTATACGAGTTGACCTGACCTAGCATGCTGACAGATAAGGTTTAAAGTACTGCCTGCCTTACATATGGATTTTTTTAAAAAGAATATTAAACTTATAATTATAATACTAACTCCTAACATTTACCAATACACATTCTTAAAAACTGTCAAAATTTTAAAAATATTTTATCACCAAATTGAAGATACAAGTAATATAAATGTCAAAAATAAGGTTCCAATTTAACTTTTGGTGGTTAGTTTATTTAATCTGTAAATTCCATTTTGTGTAGCATGATTTTATATATATATATAAAAATCCACGAGATTCGAGGTCTGGTGAGTACAGAGACCATGCAGTTGATCTACCTTGAATTATTCAATAGTCAGGATAATGATTGTGAATTGTTGATGCTGAGACTGAATGATTCTGTGAGGATTTTCTTCTATCAACAGATGTTGATTATGAAAATCAACAGTGCAGTCTGTCCTCGTATAGCACGATAGTTGTGTTCCTAGAAACCCTCGTGTGATGCAAAATCATGCAATATAAACAACAGGCCCTATGGGAAAAGTGGGGTTAGGTGCCGACCACCCAAGATTGAACACACATTTGGAACCAAAACATTACCAAACACAATAAATAATCGGGTAATTTTAATCGTTATAAAATACTTACGTATTTTATAACGATTAAAATACGTAATAAAAAATAATATATATATTTTTTATTATAATATAAATAATAAAAAATATTTATTTTTTTATTATTTATTATATTATAATAAAGTATTTTTAGTATTTTTTTAATACTAAAAAAGTATTTTTTACGAATAAAATACTTACGTATTTTATAATACGTAAGTATAAATTATAATACGTAAGTCGTAATAAAATCCTTGCGTATTTTATTATGTAATAAAATATTGCTAATGCTTTTGCTTCTATCGTAAGCAAACTAGTTTTTTGTTTGATTTTCTATCCAAACAGATAGAAAATCGAAAAACAGATAGAAAAGACAGCCGTTCCATCTCTTCCAATTCTTGTGTCTTAATCTAATGGATTTTAATTACACTTTGAGTTGTTTTTATTTTCTCTGCATTCTTTGTAATTTTCGGGGTTTCCTCATTTAGGTCTGTAGCACCTGCAATATCACATGGTCTTTCATTTCGCTCAAAGCGTTTCACAATTTCATATTTTTTCTCTATCGACAGAGGCAGACTGGCCATAAGCCTTATCCGGGAAATCCCGGTGGGCCGGAGGCCGGTGTGATTTTGGCCATAAACCGTAGTGTGAGGCCACTATAAATTTTCCCGGGTAAGAATTTTTGACCCAGTCCCGCCTCTGTTTATCGATATTGCTTTTTTTTTTCTCTCTCTGAATCTGCAGTGTCTTCGCCAGGACGCTTCCTTTTCACACCTTTTAAGTATTTTACTCATTTTTAAAGCACAATTACAAAACGAGGAGGCACGCTTAATACACATAAACAAAGCTGCGCGCGTGTAGCAACTGAATAAACAACACCATAAAGGCCGAGATACACTATTAACACCTCACATTTTACTAAAGCACATTTCTGGGGATTACTACCATAAAACAATTTCCAGTTGCATTTCTGCTAGTGGAATCTGTAATAAACTGGTCGTAAACTCGATCTAATTGCAATTGCAAATTATCGATAGCTGGAATTGTGTGGGTTTTTATGTTATTATGGTGAAATGTGTTTCCCCTTCACTGATATAAAACACATAAATACATTTCAGAATCTTCTTCATTCCTATCGTGTTGCGTTCAGTTGGGGTGATTCCACGTTCGACTGCCATTTCTCGTAAACACAAAGGCGAATCGTGCATAAGCGAATTCGGTTCGTGTTATATAAGATAACGTTCCCCTGTTTATAAATCGTGTATGATCGAATTCGTGTAATGTAAACACGTGTTATACGAGGACCGACTGTACTCTCCTTAGCCAACTGCTTCTCATCTGTAAAGAGAACGAATGAAATGAAGTGAAATAGGTATTGACCAACTCTCAAGGTAATTCTGAAATGTGGGCTACCCAATCATGCATAAACGACATTTGTCTTCATAGCAATACATGAGGACCAATCATATAATCACCATCGATACTAACCCAAATATTGTTAGTGAATCATTGCTGATGCTGGGATTGAATGAGTCTGGAGATTTTCTTCTGCCCACAAGTGTTGATTATGAAAATTGAGCAATACCGTCCCTGGCAGACTGCACCCTATCCGTAAAAATAACAAATGAAATTAAGTGAATTGAGAGTCAACACATTGCTGCATAAACCATTATCAGAATGCAATGCATGCTATAAAATTGTTTGGGAAACAGAGTGTGTGGATGATAAGGATCTAAGTGCTGCTCATGAAGCATTCTTCAGACTGTTGCCAGTGAAACATTTACACTAAACTTCTCATGCTGGTGTCTGAATTCTCTTCAGTTTGATTCAGAACCATTCTTCTAACTCAGGTACTCAGGCAGCCCTCCCCCAATCAGCATTCACAGGGGCATATGATCCATTTTCTCTGAGACTACAACCAGTGGCCTCAAACATTTTCGTGTCAGCACATTGTTATACAGGGTATGCTTCCTGATAGAGGCACCTGACTTCCCTGCCATTACCGTTTGAACAGCCATACAGCAAATGCTGAAATGCATATCTGACATTTTAGCATTTAAAGAATGTGTCATATCCATAAAAATCTGTAATGAGATTGAATAAAATTGAATAGCCCTGCTGACGATGTCACCATAAGTGACTATAATTCAGCAGGAAATAATTTCTGGGCTTTTGTTCGTTATGAACTTTTTTTCATCATTTTGGTGAGTGAAATTTTCTCCCCAGCCTTGGCCTCATATACAGGATAATTACATTTGACGCTGCTTCAGAATCAAACTCATACTCTGATATGAACAGTTCATTGATATACTCTGATATGAACAGTTCATTGATATACTCTGATATGAACAGTTCATTGATAAACTCTGATATATATTTCTTTCTTTGGAAGTAATGTAATTATGACTGACAACCAGTCATTCAAGCTGTGCATCATATAAACTTGAAAAGTGAGCTTATTTTTATTTTATTTATTATTATTTTTTTTTTATACTTAAGGTGCAAAAAATTTTAAGGCTCAAAAAACTTTCTTGGCAACAGAAAGTTTTTTGCTTTGGCAACCTTATCTCAAGATAATTTTTGCAAAGGGAAAGTGTCCTAAGGTGAACAGTATGCTAAACCGGCAATCAAAAAATGCATTCACAGTGACAATACTTGCCAGAGCAGAGCAATTTCTGGGATCATATCATAGCTTCAGTTCAGACATTGAAGTAACACTCGGGCTTTACTATAAATTATATTACCATAGGCCGTTTGTCTGGATTTATTGAGGTTCTACTGTACTTACAATTGTCAAAATAACAGCACTCAGTAAGGTGCAGCAGTGGTGTCCTCACGACTAGCATAGTGATTATGATCACCATTCTTCCATGCCAGGCCGACCGGGCTAGCCGAGTGGGTAAAGTACCTGCCCGGCAACCCAAAGGTCGCGGGTTCGATTCCCGCCTCGGGCTTGGATCAAAGTACTGCAAAAACCTTGGGAGGTGCAATATGGCCACAGAAGCCGATGCGCCAACAACTACCAAATCAAAAAAAAAAAATCTTCCATGCCATGTGGAAAAGGCTTGGATTTGAATGCCATGAGATGGAGAAATTTCTTAGGCTCTGTCCCCCCACCCCCTCCATAATACTGTGGCCAAATTAGTCAGTTTCAAGTGAGGGTTGCATGCTTTTATCTTTTAGAAACTGGCATTTTGTCCAGAAAACAAGCAGACAAACCAAAGAATGCACAAAGACAGAGGCTTCCTGGCCCTAGCTGCCTTGTACTTAACACATAACAATAACGGCACTTACAGAATACGTTCTAGATTACTGTTTTTGTTTAGTTTTTTTTATTTATATAATGCACCATTTTCCGAAAGTGCTGGATTTATGAGATGAGTTATTGCATGTAATGTGACATAATAGCTCCATGGTAGTGGAACAACAAGCTGTATTCCATTCTATTCAGGATGGGCCATGTTATTTAAAAACTTGTGAAATTCTGTTATACAATCGGTAAGGCCAGATATTGCCTGAGTGTGTTCACCCATTTGCACTAGTCCTTCACTGCTGTAGATTTAACCTGGGCATGGTTCACAACAAATCCTACGTATATGATTTCTGATATTCCCTAAGTGTCACCTCATTTCTTTCCTCTGAATGTTGATATGAATGGCACCTCAGCATTTCTTTCCTATCAGTGTTCTGGTTTGTATTCCAAAATTTGGATAAGAACAGATCTGTAGAGTGGTAGCCATGACCTCAGAATCTTGATACACTTTTATTACCTACTTCCAGAATTTTGCATATACTAAATTATAACGACATACTATAACTAAGATATTCCACTATGATGTGACAAAGTTTATTTGTAACCATCCTGTATCTGTGTAATATATATATATATATAGTTTAATTTGTATTTTAAGGAAAAATATAATATAACTGAACCACTATGATGTGACAAAGTTTATTTGTAACCATCCTGTATCTGTGTAATATATATATATATATATAGTTTAATTTGTATTTTAAGGAAAAATATAATAGAACTGAACCACGAAACTATCGGTGTAAGGTATGCCATAATTGGTTTGGCCTCTATGCTACTTTTGTGAAACATATGGAAACTGAAAGTCACCAGTACCAGTGTCAACACTGTGGTCTTCTTTTTGTTCAGCCAGGACCTCGTCGCAACCACATTCAGAGTGTTCATCCAGAAATGGCAAATGTTTGTGAGGTAATTATTATCTTAAGCTTTTTTTTTTTCTTTTTTTTTTTTTTTTTACTTTTTACAAGTGGTTTCTGATATATGTAAAGGTTAGAAATAATTATTGTTTTATTCAAACCTTGCCCTTTGAATAAAATTTGGATATTATAACCAGCAGTTCCCATCCAAGGATCCGTAAATACCCCTTCCCACACCAGAGAGTGTGCGAAGCCTCACCAGTGGGTATGTGAAAAATTACAATAATAAGTGTACAGCAGGCCCCCATTATAACGTGGTTCGCTTTACGCTGATTTGCTATAACACTGTTCTTATATTATAACCTATATCTGACTATAATGCTCTTTTACAGATTGCATTTTTGGCATATTTAACGAAATCGTTTCATTTGATGGAGTCAGTAGCTTGAAAATGAATAGCAAAACAGCATTAAAACATTTCGCACGCTGACTTGAGAAATTTTCCCATGCTCAGTGAAATTTTATCGCAGACTAATTTAATTGCAGTACAGCTTGTTATGTAGTTCCGAGATCAACATTTTCAAAAATGATCAAGTATATTGCTTGTAATATTTGCGTTATATGCATTTATCTGAAGTCTATTAATCACTCAGTGCAGTATTAGATATTGTGCATAACGGACAGTTTACTTGAACGTTGTATCGTAATTAATGCAACCAATGCAGTTACATTTTCGAAGAGTTAATAATGGCCCATAAGAATGAAAAAGCAATGTCTGGGCACAGTACGAGGACTATAAATGTAAGAAAAAGACTGAATTTAAAAATTAAATTAGACATTTTGAAGTGAATCGATTCTGGTCAACGACAAGCAGACGTGTGCCATAATTTAGGACTTGCAAGTTTAACTGTAAGAACAATTATAAAAAAATAAAGAATTAATTTTAGCAGTGGGAAAGATACCTGTTCCACTGCACTAGGCCGGCTATTAGGATTGAAATGGAGAGACTTTAACTAATTTTATTGAAGATAATATCCAATGCAGAATTCAGTTAAGTTAAATATTATAAGAGAGAGAGAGAGAGAGAGAGAGAGAGAGAGAGATTAGCCAATATGATTATCTGAAAAAAACGCCTAAAAAAAAAAAAAAAAAAAAAAAAATGTGGAACCATTTAAAACTAGTAAGAATAGATTAAAAATCCAGGAATCCAGGGAGAAGCCACAAGTGCAGATCAAGGAGCCGAAACTTTCAAAAAAGAACTTGTTAAAATTATTGAAGAGGGGTATTATGTGTTATACTTCTCAACAAGTTTTTAACAGATGAAGCAGGACTTTTGTGGAAACGAATGCCTAAAAGAAGTTTCATATTTTAAGAAGAAAAAAACATGCCAGGTTTCAAAGCAGCAAAGGATTGGTTGACTTTATTGTTGGGTGGTAACGCTGTTGGGGAGGCGCCTCCGTAGCCAGGTGGGAAGGAGCAGCAGTGCGTAGCACACGCTTCTTGATTAGACCGGGGTTCGAGCCCGTCACCACCAAATACGGAGGATGCCGAAAGGTCATTCAGGGAATGACCACCGCATATCCCGGAGCAATATGGCCTTAGTTGCTAATGCTCCTAAAAACCAAATAACAACAACAGCTGTTGGGGATTTAAAATTAATACCCCTTTTAGTTTATTTGGAAGAGGGCCAAAGTTCAACCCAAAATCAGCACATTTTTCATGATTTTAATTGGAATTTTAAGTTTAATTTTGATACGTAAGTAGTTACCACGTAATTATATACGTATTTAATGCAGCATATTTTATATGTACAAATATTTAAATATTAAATATTTTGATTGACATTTGTGCATCTTTTCACTACCATTTATTATTGATTAGGAAATATCCTATGGCACTGACCACAACTCACAAATACATATGTTACCTTATGGGAATGCAGCGCTCGTTTAGCATGTATTCACTTAGCGCTGTGTTTTTCTGGAACGAATTATCAGCATTACGCGGGGGTCACCTGTACATCTAACATTTATATATAAGCATTAAACAATGACATTTATAATAAATTAACTTTCCTTATGTGCTATAAGTGGCAGCTGCAGTTGGTGCTTGTATTCATTTTAGCAGGCATACAAGTGCTTAGCACTTTGATTCACTGCCTGACTCAGAAACCAGCAAGTGTTGCATCAATATGTAGTCTGCTTTCTTCACAACTTGATGGTGGGATTATTGGGAATTTATCAGTGTGATTTTTCAGTTCTGTTCCTAAGGTGGTGAGCACAGAAACAATATGTATGGAAGGGGGGGGAAGGTTATGTGACACTTCACACTGAGACCAAGGAGTGTATAAACTGAAAAGTTGGGGACTGCCATTATAGATTGTTTTTCTCATGTAGAAAGTATATGTATATTTTGTGTTGGGTGTGTGTGAGAAGTTTAGAAATAGACTTATATGATGCACATTAAAAAGACCACTAAAGGTCTGTAGAATGTGACCAACACCTATCAGTTCATAAATGTTTATACGTTGTTAGGTGTTATTGCCCGTGTGCATTGTCCAGTTGAAGTGCTTATCAATGAGTAAAGACTGTAATTAAACTTTTAATTATTTTTGTACATTTACATAGATTCCTGTCTTTACATTCCATTTTTTGCATATTGTGGTATTACTATCATATGTGTCACTTTATTACTCGCTAATGATATTTTAAATTTAGAATCTAAAGCAATTTTACTCTCTCTCTCTCTCTCTCTGACAATAAGGAATAGAAGAATAAGCCGCGTATTGTGAAAAAATAAAGCATATGAGAAAAGCAGTTTTATGGACAAGAGCCATCGCAAAGCAAAAAGACCCTATGACCATAATGAATATATAAATAAAAAAAGGCTTTATAAAAGTGGTAAAGAGCAAGAAATCTACATTGCACACAAAACATTGTCTTATAACGCACAACCTTATCAAGGTTGTGGTTAACTACCAAAATTGCAAGAAAAGACAGCAACATATAGGCCTCTGTTTCTGATATAAAATTATACAAATAAGGAAGGTTAAGACCAGAAATACTTATGAAAGAAAATGCTATTAATAACAAGCATATAGTTTATGGCTGACCCAACAAAGCCAAACCATATTGTCATATGATGCACAACCTTGGTATTGCTATCAAGGATCAATCATTGAAATTTCGAGAAAAGACAGCAATATATAGGCTTTATTCTGATGTAATCATTATGCAAGTAGACGGTAATTAGTATTTGAATTTAGAATTTAGCAAATAAGGAAAGTTAAGGACAACAATATTTTGAAAGTAAATATTCTTAATAAAAAAAACATGCAGTTTATGGTTGACCCAATAGTGGATTAAATAGAATAAGTAAAAATGAATGAAAAAAATAAAAAAGAACTTACTATTCCCAATGTTACACATACATCAAAAAATGTGGGAAATTATTAGCGCCTAAACTAAAAAGCAAACCATAGGGATCTCAGAAGCAGAAAATAGGAGGAATCAACAAATTCTAGAAGAAAACAGAAATAGTTGTGTGTTGTTAATGTTTAATTAAATTCATAGTACACACAGCCAGCATAGAAAAGGAAATAAAGAATGAGCAAAGTAGCAAAATAAAGGGTGCTAAACCTTGTGAAGGAGAGAAATTAATAAAGGAAGGATATCTCTCCTCATTATATCTTTATAAAACTAATGGTTCACGAGAAATGAAAAGAATATAGAAAAGTAAAAAGTAAAGGAAAAAGTTATAAAAATAGATCAGCTCAGGTTGTTCAGGATTGCTGTACCTATTCCTATAGATAGGCCCTTGACCAGAGATCTGGGAGAATGAACTAGGAATTTAAAGTGAGTTTTGTATAAATAAGAATAATCCCCCCACCCCAAGTACACTGAGATAGCCAATCAGTGGACCAATAGATGTGGCGACCTAACTAAAAATATGATTTTTATATACACAAACTGATAATAGCTTTTGATGATTGATAATATTCAGTGCATTACAAAAGTAACATCGAAGATAAGTCAAAAGAAATAGGTTGCCAATTAGCTTAGAATGAAACTTTTAATATTGTTAACTGTAATTTCAGTATCATTGTAATAGCAGCCCTTGGTATATTAGTAAAGGATAAAATTGAAGTGTGCATTTTTAGAAATATTGGGTAACCAATATGAAAAATTGATTTTCTAACTTTTTTTTTTCCTTTACTTTTTACTTTTCTCTATTCTCCTTTTTATTTCTCATGAGCCATTAATTTTACAAATGCATAACAAGAAACACACACTTGTATCTGTTTCCTTCTAGAATTTATTCATTCTTCCTGTTTCATCCACTTGGGATCATTATAGTCATCAATTATTTAGGCACTAATGATAGATGTATGTTTGATTTTGGAAACAGTTCTTTTAATTATTTTCATTCGTTCTTACTTATTCTATTTGATCCTCTGTTGGGTCAACCATAAACCACATGTTTGTTATCAATAATATTTTCTTTCAAAATGTTGTTGACCTTAACTTTCCTTATTTTCTAAAAATTCTAATTACTGTCTACTTGTATAATGATTACAGCAGAATAAAACCTATATATTGTTGTCTTTTCTCGCAATTACAGTAGTTGATCCTTGATAGCAATACCAAGGTTGTGCATTATGTGACTATATTTGTAAAATAATAAGAGAAGTTTACCTCAATATAATACATAGAATACTTCCGTATGATACTCTCCAGCAATTAAAACGAAAAAAATCGAAAATCTTACATTACAGTAAAAAATAATTAAAAATTAAATGGAACACAATTAAATAAATTAATTTAACAAAAAAATTGCAAAACGAAATTGTACCTATGGGTTGGGTGATGACACCCCCCCCCCCCCCGCATACACACAACGTGCTACCGCAGAACACATCAGAAGGAACTGACATATCAACAGGTTACAAATCTTTCCTCGCATACGCTATCACAGGACCAGATTTCACTTTTGTCCAAAGGATTAAATTATAATTTACCACCTCGAAAACTACCTAAAAAACAGTGCTTAATTGATATTGAATTTGGACTTTGTAACGTTCCACAAAAATATTTATTTATTCAACAAGTTAACCTAGTGGTGAATAACATAAAAGAAATACGACTTCCAAAATTGAATACACATGACAGTTCAGCTTTATGTGAACTTCAGGAAAATAAAGACATTATTATACAGAGGGCAGATAAAGGAGATACCGTTGTAATACTCGATAAACATGACTTTATTAATAAGTTAGATTCACTTGTTGCAGATACCCCCACTTATCTTGAAGTAGACCTAGCAGTATTTACCAATTTGGTTGATCAATACAATAAAACGCTAACCAGGTATCGAAAAAATGACTACATTACTATGGCTCAGTTAAAGGAATATTCCTGCACTTTTTGGTCAGGTAAAATTACACAAGACCGGATATCCTATTCGGCCTATTGTTTCCTACAGAAACTCGGCATATTCATCCTTGGCCATACATGTATATAGCATTGTAAAACCCTTTAGACAGGTGATACAATTTGGGATTGAGAACTACGATACATTATTTAATAACCTTAAGGATGTAGACTTGGCGATAATGATAATTTATTCTCACTAGATGTTACTTTGTTGTATACGAATGTAAACGTTGAATACACATTAGATATTATTTGGGATATGTTAAATAATAATTCCATACCGATTAATTATATGAAGCTTCCTATTAAAGAAATTTTTCACTTAATTAAACTCTTAGTTGAGACCAACTATATCACCTCTTGAGACAAAGTATACAAACTAATTTTTGGTTTTCTGATGGGATTGAGCTTGAGCGGCTTAATATCGAAGGTATATCTCTCACCTATTGAGCGTATACATTTCGCGCCTTTTCTACCCCGTATCACATACTATGGGAGGTATTTAGACGATGTTCTAGTTATTACTGATAGTAGTACTATCCAAGACATTTTACATTCATTTAATAATATTCACTCTAGACTCAAATTTACATTGGAAAGGAAGGGTACAGAAACAAAGTCATTAAATTTTCTAAATTTCATGCTACTCGGGACACGAATAAAATCCAATTTAACATCTAATGTAAACCTACAAACACTGGCGTACTTCTACACTATAACAGCTATCACCAGTTCTCCTACAAGAGATCTACAAATGTATTATCTTTAATCAATTTCTAAATGCCTATAAATATTCTACGACGGAATCTGCTTTGGGCTCAGAAATACAAACATTAACCAGCAGATTCTTAAACAGGGGTTAACCCCTTGCTACAATCAACCGAAATAGGGTACAAGCTGGGGATAGGATACAAAATAGTACATCAACCAACAATCGTAATATTAAAAAATACTTTATTTCTGTCCCATATGTTGAACAGTGGCACAAACAGCTTAACAGATTCTTTAAAGATACTGAATTTAAAATTATGGCCAGGCCAATACAGAAACTACACACACTATACTGAAAAATTGCTCAGTCCTTTCCTCGTTCACAACACAAATAAATGACCTGGTATGCAACATTGCTTGCGGAGATTGCAACTCATCGTACCAAGGTTCTACACATTTTCCTCTGAATTTTCGTTCGTGCTTCTCATTTCATGCCGTTAATGAAAAACATACTTTTTTATTTAACGAGGCCAAAATACTTAGCACCCGACGTAATTATACCAGACTATTAATTGCAGAAACTGTTGAAATTAAGTTACATAAGAATTCTGTTATGTTCACGAGCCATTTCTAATCTCCAATTCATGGGCTTTTACATGCATGTGCGAAGACAAATAATCCGTATTTAAGTTTCATGCTCATCCCTATTCAGTAATTTTTGTTCCTGTGATTACGATATACGATCTAAAAGTGTTGTCAGCTTCGGGAAGGAAAATCGTCTTGCAATTTTTTTTTCATTAAATTTCTTTTAATTAATTTATTTAATTTTTAATTGTGTTCATTTGATTTTTAATTGAGTTCAATCGATTTTTAATTATTTTTTACTGTAATGTAAGATTTTCGATTTTTTTCATTTTAATTGCTGGAGAGTATCATACAGAAGTGTTCTACTTATTATATTGAGGTAAACTTCTCTTATTATTTTACAAATATTGATATCAATGTAGAACGTATTAAGCATTACAGCTCTGGTTCATACTATCAAATTATATGACAATATGTTTTGTGTGTATTCTGTAGATTTGCTTGTTCCTTACCAGTTTTATACAGCCTTCTTTTACAGCTTTTGCATTTACATTAGTTCTTCAAGGTCATTTGAAGTACACTTCAGATAATGTGTCTGTTTTGTACAAATTGCGATTTGTCTTTTTTTGACATGTTCCAGTAGGGACTGCCATCTCTTACCTGTATTTTCAGGTAATTGTAGACCCAGTTTATAATAGATATCAGTGTGAAAATAGCTTTCTTTTAAAACTAGAGAAGATCTCACCTGTCAGTCGATGTTGTCCAATTTTTTCAACATTTCATGAAGAACAATGCTCCACAGAGCCAGCCATCAGCACATTAGAGTATATAATATGTGCATAAACTTGAAGAGCTTGTCAACCAGCATGAGTGGACATGCTGCTGGATAATGTTCTCTTTACTGAAAAAGCATGGTCCTCCCTCCCTACAAGAAGTTACGCAATCATCCAGATCAGCAAAGAGCTATATCTTCAATAAACTTCCTTACACTCAGAAAATTGGGGCATGGTGTGATGTGATGTGATGTTTCACGCTGCCACATAGTGGCCCCCTTTTCTTTGAGTATACAATTCATCCTTACATACACATCCCTTCAAGGTGTATTAAGTGAATACTAGGATCTCATAAATCATTTCATTTTATTACTGAAAGTGGATGTGTGTAAATGCAGGTTTCAGCAGGATGATGCAGCTTACCATGCTTCCACTGGAAAATTGCCAGTGTTTGAGAGATGCCGCTATACATTAAATATAACCCTACAGTGGAACAATTAAAAGTCTATATCAGTCGGTGATAACTGTTCAGAGTCTACATTAGATCTCATCAAACTTGGTGAAAAGAGTTCAGACTTGCATTGAAGAAAGGGGACACTTTTAATATTTATTGAAGCTGAATTGATAATTAAAATAGAACTGAAAATATTGTCAAGGATTGCATGTCTTAAGTTAACCTATATTTTATGCAGTTGCATTTATTTAATTCAGTAGATGCTGATAACTCTTCAGCAAATATTTTGAAATAAAGGCAGCTATGCACTTCATAATATTATTTAAATTTTTTTATATATCTGTATTTTTCCTTACTTATACCTCTTTCAACTAAAGATGAACCTTTCAAGAATCAATTAGTCCCATCTGTAACAGTGAAGGATACATCACCCATTCGAGCTCTAAGCCAGAGTTGATCATTGCACATGATCAGTACGTTTTTCTTCATGGTTCCAGGTGGGAGGAATTGATTTCAATTTTCATACAATATGATCTTGAAAGATTCATCTTTAGTTGAAAGAGGCATAGATTGCTAAATTGCAAATGGATTCAAGCTCATAAAATGCATTAATGATGAGTGCATACTTGTTATTGATTTTTCTGTGGCCTTGCTTTACGAATTCTAACATGCATAGTAATATAAAACAAAAATCAAACTATACTGAAGGAACAATTCACATTAATATCACTAATAAATATTTTAAATTTTAATTTTTTGCTCTCTTTACATGAATAAAATGTATTTTTTAAGCTCTGAGTTGTTCAACTGTTTACTAAAATATTTATCATTTAGACATTTTCCCAATGCGAAATAGGTTAGTGTATGACATCTTTGAGTACCTGCAAATTGTACTTGCCATTCATGGTATCCCATAACAGATACTAGCCAACAGAGTATGTTGTAATCAAATCAAACCAAACAGTGACTTCTGGCCTGTATTGCATTTTAATGCCCAGTAATAGAAGTTGTAACAATTAACAGATCTTCCAATGTATAATGCTTTTTTGTTTGACCAAAGAAAGTCGTTGAACAGATCATGGTAATCCTCTTTCTGTGATATCATATTCACAAATTTAATGTATCTGTTACAGTATCCAAACAATTCTTAAATATGATGAGGTTTCGTTTCTTTGTTCACTAATGCAGTTTTTTTTTTTTTTTTTTTTTTCCCAAACAGTATTGAAGTGTGCTTCAGATTATTATATCTCGTGTGTGATAATTCTTAATTGTTTTGTCTCTATATGTTAAAGGGTGGGGGAAATACACAGTGTCATTTAAATATACTGCATATCTTCCACATCTAGCACTCCTCCATCTTTGGACTTTGAAGACAGACTGCCACCCTTAATATCTTGCTGTGATTTTTCCTGCTCCTGAATATTTAATATGCTTAGCATTTCTCTATTTGAAAAATAAGAAAATGGCAATTATTGAGCTTTGCACAGTGGCAGTATTGTTATTATATTTCTTGTGTTTCCAGAGTTATATTAAAATAAAAATGAGTTAGTTATCATCTCATTGGTTCAAGAAATAAGTATTGAAGTGATTAAAATTTAATTTGCTGTTTTAGTTTTTTTTTTTTTTTTTTTTTTAAGGAGCATTAGCAACTAAGGCCATATTGCTCCGGGATATGCGGTGGTCATTCCCTGACCTTTCCGCATCCTCCGTATTTGGTGGTGGCGGGCTCGAACCCCGGTTTAATCAAGAAGCGTGTGCTACGCACTGCTGCTCCTTCCCACCTGGATACGGAAGCGCCTGCTGTTTTAGAAGTTGTATTAGAAGCTAATATGGAACTTTTGTCTAGGATATTTCTGTTCTCATATTTCTGCATTGGCAGGCACATTTCATATTATTAACTAATGGTATTAGCATAGGTCCTTTATTTCTGGCTTTAAATATTGAAGCTAGAAACATCTAAGCAACCCTGTTGATGATTAAACTTCACACCAACCGGAAGATAAATAAATTTTCAATACGGCAACTAAAAACACTTTATTTACAATAAAATAAATATAGAATAGATATATATTTACAATAAAAATAAATAACACTGATAAAATTACTAAAAACCTAGAAATTAAAAGCGATAAAATTTGCTGTAGCTTTCGGAGGCAGCAGTCTCCTTCCTCAGCAGCATATGTCTACAGTGCGGCACATCCTTAAATAGCAGATCCACGGCACACGTCACATGGTTCCACGGTTGGAATTTTCCATTTGTGCACCGGAACCAGAAATGGCTCAGGAGCGCGCTAGCTGAAACCGTTCATCACGTCCAAGAACGACGGTTTCCAGGAGGGGATGTAGACGTACACCCCTATCCCTATTAATAGATATCTATTCTATATTTATTTTATTGTAAATAAAGTGTTTTTAGTTACAGTATTGAAAATTTATTTATCTTCCGGCTGGTGTGAAGTTTAATCATCGACATGAATTGTCCCAGCCTTGTAGGCCTATTTAGAGATATCTAAGCAACCCTTCCAGATTGCTTTAAAGCCCCATCAGTATTTTTTCCATTGTTTTCTCATTTTCAAAATTAATAATTTATTTTTTTTTTTTTTTATTTATTCATTTTTTTTTTTTTTTCTGACAAACATAACTACTTTGATATATATAGATCTGTGGGACTAGGCTACAAAATTCTCAGTCTTTATGGAGTCACCTGTCTATGCATAGTATTGTACATGAATGCAGTAAGTGCCATCGTCGTTTCTTACAAAGAGAGCAACTAATGGCCCACATGGAAGTTCATGCGTAAGTTTGCTTGATATATATATATATATATATATATAAAAGAGTTTCTTTTGATTACATTGATTTGCAGAAGTTTAATAATGCATGGTTGCGATAATTTTGAAATCTTAAACTACTTTTCAGGGCGAAAAAATGTATTTTTATTCAAGAAGCATTAGTTTTGCTAAAACCCTGTCTACTTTTTAGACACACGATGACAGTTCATGGTGTTGGGGTCAAAGGTCACGTTAACACTTTTACAGCTTCTACAATAGCTCCCTTTCAGTGTGCATAATTTTGTTTTAGCCAGCCTTCTAAAACTCTCAAAGAAACCTTCAGAGAAAGTCATTCGTAATCATCCTACCTGGGAAGAGGTTTGCACAGGACAGTGATGATAGTTACTCATCACTGTCTTAGTTACTCAGTTATTTATACAAAGTGGAGTTGCTCTTCAAATTGCTTATACCATCATTTCAAATTACTTATACCATCATTTTTTTATTGTCACTGTTTTTGTGTTAATGTAGTAATATTGATTGATAATGAACAACGGTCATGTTTGCTTTGAAGATATATCTTGACCAACCATAGTATTTATGTCATCACAGGCTTGGTAATACATTCATTTTACATTATAAAAAAAAACATTGTCATAAGCTTTTAAAATATGAAAGTTGGAATATAAACTATACCTTACAACCACATGGCTTACCGTCCTGTACTCTGTTTTGTACTGCCTTTTTATCTTTCTTATTCCACTAGTGTTTTCCTTCCTTGGAAATTTGTTAATCTCCACCAGTTCATAAAAAGGGTGACAGTCCCCATCTAGTTATCATCCCCATTGCAGTTACTTCTGCTCTTTCCAAAGTAATGGAGAAATCTATCAACTGCTAACTCATAAACTAACTCGAAGCCTTCCACTTGATCACTGATCACCAATACAGTTTCAATCGGCATTAACCCACTAGTGATATATTGGCCATAGCTGCCAACTCTCTGGATTTTAGCATTAGTAAAGGCACGTGATGCAAGAAAGCAAGCTTATATAGCATCAGCCATAGAAAAAAAACTTCTCATTTCACCCATCCACTCACTCCAAATGTTTGTCTAGTTCTGCCTTGAATCTATTTAAGCTATCAACTTCTACAACGACAGATGGAAGTTTGTTCCAGCAATCAACCACCCGCTGGCTAAAGGCAAATTTCTGCTCATCTATCCCACAACTGTCTTTCCTCAATTTGAATTTATGCCCTCTCAGGCGATTATTCTGAGTAACAGGAAGAATCTCATCAGCATTGAGCATGCTCAAACCATCCAAGACTTTATACACCTCAATCAGATCACCTCACAGGTGCCTAGTCTCCAGACGCTGTAATTTGAAAACTTAAACCTTTCTTCGTAAGAGCAACCCTTTGTTCCATTCACCAATCTTGTTGCCCTTCTCTGTACTCATTCCAGCAGCTCTACATCCTTCTTAAAATGTGGCCTGGCTATTGCCTTATACAAGGGGATAATCACCTCCTTATCCCTTCTAGAAAAATTCCTATATATCATTGACAAGACCCCATAAGCTACTCTTGCAGACCATCTGCATTGCTCAGAAAACTTCATATCTGCCTGCACAATTACCCCCAAGATCCTTTTCATTCTCTACCACTGTCAGTGTAGTACCACACAGTTGATAGTTGATTTATAATGCTGAATCAGTCTTTTTGCTCGATTTTTGATCCTTTCTCCATTTCTTTGTAACCACAGTCATAATGTGGTTACAAAGAGGTTCTATGTCTTTTTCCAAAAAGAAATTTTTCTTTTCACAAAAAAAAAATAATAATAATAATTGGAATTTTTAAAAAATTATGCAAATATCCGCAACTGTTTATTTGCATGTTTTGCCATAGACCGTCTGCACTGCTCAGCAAACTTCATATCTGACTACACAATTACCCCCAGGTCATTTTCATTCTCTACCACCCTCAGTGTAGTACCACACAGTTGATATGTTACTAACATAACGAAACAGGCGTAGGCCTGTTTCGTTATGTTCGTTATGTTACTCTGTGGTTACTGCTACCTATATGAAGTTCTTTACATTTGTCAGGGTTAAACTTACAGATTACTGATTTTTTAGAGAAAGCAGATGGTGACGATATTCTGCAACAGAGAAAACGTTCTCATTTGGTTGTGCTTAGCAGCAATGAAGAGGATGAAAATTAAATGAACGTGCATTATCTGACATATATGTGTCACAGTTTGTAAGACATTTGTTCAGTTATTACTATTTTTAATAAAAATTAAGTTTCCAATAGTTGTGCTTAGCAGCAATGAAGAGGATGAAAATTAAATGAACGTGCATTATCTGACATATATGTGTCACAGTTTGTAAGACATTTGTTCAGTTATTACTATTTTTAATAAAAATTAAGTTTCCAATAGTTATAAAAAAATGGTGTATTTTTTGTTAGCTTTTGGAACGTAATCCCCTTTTTTGTACTAGTTCTTAGTCCCGTATAACACGGTTTTTCACTACACAAGATTTTACTGACTTCCATGTTATACAAGATATAAATTTTAGTAGTTTAAACCAACCTTGTGTTGAAATAATAAAACAAAAAAGAAAAGAAAGAATACCATAAAATATAATAAAATATACAGAATTAAAAGCGCTAAAATCTGAAGCTTTTGAAGGCAGAGCATTTGAAAGCTTCAGATTTTAGAATTAAAGAATTCTAAAATTCTGCCTTCGAAAGCTTCAGATTTTTGCGCTTTTAATTCTGTATATTTTATTGTATTTTATGGTATTCTTTCTTTTCTTTTTATATACTTATTGTAAATTAGTAATACCAGTTATTAAACTATTAATTTTGTTTTTTGTTTTATTATTTCAATGCAAGGTTGGTGTAAACTACTAAAATTTATATTATGAATATGCCCAACCCCAGAGGCCTATTTCAGAAATTAATTAGATGTTATGGCCATTCAGTAGTGCAGTGCATCAGGGAATTCCAGAAGCATAGTGTTAGAGAAGTTAAGCATGAACAACATCTGAGGTTTGCTCATCGGTGTAAGACTAATGGTCTTATACCACGAGATTTTCAAGTTAAACTGCCTTTTGAAGACGAACGATTGTTTAATGTTTCTAAGTGGTACCAGAAGAAGATTCTAAGTATTTGAATCGAGAAGCTACATAGAAGTCTGTACCATATTAGGAGGGAAAAAAGAAAATGTTTAAGTAAGATAAGTGAGAGGGTGACCCAGACGCATCAGTTATTAGTGGTTAATGTAGTAGTAGTAGTAGTAGTAGTAGTGGCATGTGATGCAAGAAAGCAAGTGTATAAGCTTATGCAGCATCAGCCAAAAAAAAATCACACCATTCCCTCCAAATGCCTGTCCAGTTCCTCCTTAAATTTATTCAACCTATCAACTTCCACAACAACAGATGGAAGTTTGTTCCAGCAATTAACCACCCGCTGGCTAAAGGCAAATTTTCGCACATTTATTCTACATCTGTCCTTTCTTAATTTGAATTTATGCCCCCTTAGGTTCGTAATCTGAATAAGTGGAAGGATCCCATCAGAATTCAGCATGCTGTTGTTTTTTGGTTTTTAGGAGCATTAGCAACTAACGCCATATTGCTCCGGGATATACGGTGGTCATTCCCCGACCTTTCCGCATCCTCCGTATTTGGTGGTGACGGGCTTGAACCCCGGTCTAATCAAGAAGCGTGTGCTACGCACTGCTGCTCCTTCCCACCTGGCTACGGAGGCGGCATTCAGCATGCTCAACCCATTCAAGGCCTTATACACCTCAATCAGATCACCTCACAGGTGCCTAGTCTCCAGCCACTGCAATTTGCAGAACTTAAGCCTCTCTTGGTAAGAGGATCCCTTCATTCCCCTCACCAATCTTGTTGCCCTTCTCTGTACGCGCTCAAGTAAAAGTAAATCTACATCCTTCCTAAAATGAGGCCTCCAGACCTGTACGCTGTACTCAAGGCATGGCCTGACCATTGCCTTATATAGAGGGACAATCACCTCTTTTCCCTGCTAGCAAAATTCCTATATATCATTGACAAAACCCCATGACCTGCCCTGGCAGCCTGTCTGCATTGCTCAGAAAACTTCATATCTGCCTGCACAATTACTCCCAGGTCTTTTTCATTTTCAACCACCTTAAGTGTAGTACCACACAGTTGGTACGTTTCTCTGGGGTTACTTCTACCCATATGCAGTACTTTGCATTTGTCAAAGTGTCGACAAAGGCAGGACAGATTTCTGACATTTACAGACATAGGCAAATGGGTAAGTTTGATAGACTTAGGAAAAAATCTGATTTATTATAAAAATATGATTGATTCTGTGATTGTTGGATTGAGGAAGCATGGGGGCAGGGCAGAGAGAGAGTCAAAATACCACACATGCACACCTCTATGTACGTTATTGCAGGTTACATTTTAAACCAAAGAAATTGTAATTTCTTGTTAGAACTACTGACTTGGTAATTTTGACGATTTCGGATTTTTCAGTTGCTCCAAATTTTAAGTTCTGTTCCTAGATAGCTGTAATTTTGTGACTTTTAATAAAATTATATCAACAGATAATTTAAATTTTTTTTTTTTTTTTTTTTTTTTTCTGTTTTTGTCATTATTTTAAAAGTTTTATGCTATTATGCTTAAATCACCATAGTGGTGAAGATCACCTGGCAGTAGTTTGCAACTTAGAAAAGGAAGTTGGTACGTGTTACAGCTCAGGTTGTGATTTATATTGTAAAATGCAATGTAGTTATTTATTGTTGCCTACATTTTTAAACTAATATCAAACTAATTTGAAACACCTAAATAAACCTCAGGGGCTCACATCTGGTGAGTATGGGCTTGGCACACCCAGGGTCCTGAGCTGGATGTCATCATTCCTCTCTTTCTTGGTGATTCCTCCATTCTACTCTCTCTCTCTCTCTCTCTCTCTCTCTCTCACACACACACACACACACACACACACACACAGCATAAGAGAGAGGACAAAGGACATGCACCCGGAAGCTTCCAGGTAATATAAAATACCTGGAAGAACCAGAGACATTATCAGAAGCCAAAAACTGCAAAAATAATTCAGATTCTCCGGTTTCTAATACGAACAGGTATCAACCTCACATTGAAGAATTTGGCACAGATTCATAAAATGGAGCTGCTATTGTTAGTGCACTCTCAATGTCTACTAAATATTTATGCACAGAAAAATACTGCCAAAAGCACTTCCACTGCTAGCACATCCTTTGTGGCTCTTGATAATACTCCTATGCAGGAAAGAGCTAAATCTAATTCTAAGTACCTTTTGAATGGTTTCCAAAATTAGTTAAGGTGAAATTCTTTCATATGATTAAATGTTTTCTGAAAATGAGATACTGGAGATTTTAAAACCTCATAACAAGAAAAGTAGAAACATAGTTGCCAACTCTCTGGATTTGTGGCAGAGAATCTCTTTATTTTTACTCAATTTGACTCTTCTCCATCTTTTTTTTACAAAAACTCAGTTTTTCACCATCTTAAAGAAGAGGTTAGAAGTAGTGAGAAAAGCTATGTGCAGATTTATATGAACACTTTTCAGAGTTGCCAAATTAAAAAGTGCAACAAGCAATCACTAATGAAAGCCAGTGACTTGTGTTCGATTCCAGTTGATAATCCAAAAATTTTGAAAGGAGACATATTGAACTCAGGGCGGGAGAACTTCCAAATCACAAACTTTTGGTGGAAGCAGCCCTAAACAGACCAAGTAATTTGTTAATTCTGAGCTGTTAAGGCACCTCCATAGCCAGGTGGGCTGGAGCAGCAGTGCGTAGCACATGCTTCTTGATTAGACGAGGGTTCGAGCCCGTGACCACCAAATGCGGAAAGGTCAGGGAATGACCACCGCGTATCCCCAGAGCAATATGGCCTTAGTTGCTAATGTTCCCAAAAACCAAACTTTCAGCACAAGTGTTAATCCTCACTTGTTGAAAGTTTGCTCATATTCCTCTCTTCTTTAAATAAATTTCTTCTCTGTCCTTCGTGTTCTTCTCTTCTTTAAATAAAGCAGTCTGTTTGTTTCTTTTAAATGTTATGCCAGTATCTGAAAATCTGAACATAGCCCTTCAATCCAGTGTACCTCACATCCATGTACTGCAAGGATTACTTTTAGATATGTTAAAGAATGCTATGTGCAGATTTATTTTACCAACAGTTATCTTCCATTTCCATTTTGGAAATTGATTACCTCGACAGACTAAATGAATAATTTTTAAAAATTTTAAAAGTTTCTGGGCAAGTTTCTGAACAATTTTTATGGACAATACGTCACAGTGTCATTAACAGTAATGAAATAGATGAAGCAACAGTGTTTTGTAGCATCAGTTCTGTCAGTTTCATTGTGAGAACCCATCAGATGCTATTATGAAAGAAAAAAGGATTGATGTACAGTGACCCTAGGTTGTGGAACTGACAAGTGCCAAGAAATAGCTTGATATATAACAAATTATCCCAAGCCATGCTTGACATTTTAACAACTCCACATTGCAGTGCTGATTGTAAGGGAATAAGGGGGTTAGGCAGGCGAAGGCAGATTACGAGAAATCTTTGGCAAAGGATGCTAAGAAAAACAGCAAGGATTTCTTTACTTATATAAACTCTAAAAGGAAGGGGATGAATCCGATTGGTCCACTTGATATCGATGGTTCGACTGTTGATAATCCTGCTCATATAGCAAACAAATGAACAAACATCTACATTCACACATGAGGAGTTATTAAGGTTTGAAAATGGCAGAAGGTTATCATATTGTAGCGGGATGCTTAATGATTTTGTAATAACTGAGAGCAAAGTGGAGGAGAAATTGTTGAAATTAAACATAAGAAAGGCACCCGGAGTGGATGGGATCTATCCAGTTATATTAAAGGAGGTGGCAAAGGAAGTAACCAAACCCTTAGCCATAATTATGAGAGCATCCTTGGACTCCGGGGAGGTCCCCATGGACTGGAGATGGGCAGATGTATCCCCAATTCACAAAGTGTGATCAAAGGGTGACACAAGTAATTACAGACCAGTTAGTTTAACTTCTGTTCCGGGTAAAATAATGGAGTTACTGGTTAAAGATGCATTGCAGGATCATCTAAGCAAGACTGCAGCAATAATTCAGACACAGCATGGGTTTGTTAAGGGAAAGTCTTGTCTGACAAATTTGATAGGATATTATGATGTGGTTACAAAGGAACTGGATGCAAAAAAATAGTTTTGATATCATATACTTGGATTTCAGGAAAGCTTTTGACACTGTTGTGCATGAAAGACTACTGTACAAATTGAAGCAGAATGGTATTAAGGGTAAGTTGCTACAACGGATAAAAGGATGGTTGACTGAGAGAAGACAGAGGGTGGTAATCAGTGGGTGCTGCTCTTCGTGGACTAGTGTTATTAGTGGAGTCCCACAGGGTTCGGTGTTGGTTCTACTGTTGTTTTGTATATTTATCAATGATATTGATGAGGGTATATCAGGCTTAGTGTCAAAGTTCGCAGATGATACAAAGGTTGGCAGGGTTGTTAATGGCAGTGTGCTACTGCGACAGGATCTAGAAATTTTCGGCAAATGGGCTGAGAAGTGGCAACTGAAGTTTAACATTGACAAATGCAAAGTACTGCATATGGGTAGAAGTAACCCCAGAGAAACATACCAACTATGTGGTACTACACTTAAGGTGGTAGAAAATGAAAAAAACCTGGGAGTAATTGTGCAGTCAGATATGAAGTTTTCTGAGCAATGCAGACAGGCTGCCAGGGCAGGTCATGGGGTTTTGTCAATGATATATAGGAATTTTGCTAGCAGGGAAAAGGAGGTAATTGTCCCTCTGTATAAGACAATGGTCAGGCCACGCCTTGAGTACTGCGTACAGGTCTGGAGGCTTCATTTTAGGAAGGATGTAGTTTTGCTTGAGCATGTACAGAGAAGGGCAACAAGATTAGTGAGGGGAATGAAGGGATCCTCTTACCAAGAGAGGCTTAAGTTCTGCAAATTGCAGTGGCTGGAGACTAGGCACCTGTGAGGTGATCTGATTGAAGTGTATAAGGCCTTGAATGTGTTGAGCCCACTGAATTCTGATAGGATTCTTCCACTTGTTCAGACTACGAACCTAAGGGAGCATAAATTCAAATTGAGGAAAGACAGATGTATGTAGAATAGATGTGCGGAAATTTGCCTTTAGCCAGCGTGTGGTTAATTGCTGGAACAAACTTCCATCATTGTGGAAGTTGATTGGTTAAATAAATTTAAGGAGGAACTGGACAAACATTTAGAGGGAATTGTTTTGTAATTTTTTTTTTTTTTTTGGCTGTTGCTACATAAGCTCATGCCACTACTATACTATATAGCTAGGTTAGAAAAACAAAAACTGAGTTCAGATATTCTCTTTTTTAGTGAAGCTTTGAAAATGCTGCTGGTGCAAAAGCTAGACAGCAGGGTCATTGTTATGAATAAAACTGACTCAACATTTCTGAAGAGGGCCAAGTCTTCAAGTGCCTTTGTTGAAGCAATCAGAATTATTTGATGCCTAATAGAATATCTAAAGAGAAATCTACAGACAGAAAAATGTTTGCTAATTTTTAAAAGTACACTGTACTGGTAAACAATCCTATGGCTGTATTTGAATATAAAATGTGTATTTTGTAGATGAAATTTAATTTTTATTGTAGTATGGACTTCAAAATAAAAAAAATTTCGTGTTGACATGCTTTAATTCAAACATATGTTTCATTGTTTATCAAAATACATAGTTTTATGCTACATTGAGATTTACTATATGGTATTTTTATTATCAGAAAATGATAAAGGCATGAAAGTTAGAACAGGCTAGGATCCAGAAATCAATTTTTGCTAAATATTAACTCATGATTACCCATTTCAGCAAAACTAATTGCATCTCATGGCAAATATCATAATTAATTGATGGCACGTCTTGTACTTTGTATAGTGGCTTTGCTGCTCATTGGCCATTTGGCTTTCAGGAGAGGGGAAACAAATGGAAAACTGAAATATGAGTCCTCTGATGATATGGTGGTTTCACTACTTGTCACTTGTTTAAAGAAGTCAGGCTTCAAATTCCATCACAGAATTTCTAGAAGCATCTTCATTCGCAGCTCTAGTTAGTTGATCTCTTGCTGAGAGAAATGGGTTCTCCCTGTGAGTTATAGGGTTTTCAGCCTGAACAATTCAAATCAACACACACACACACACACACACACTTGCATAGACATAATACACTGCACAATATGGACAAAAGTTACTAATACCCTGAAACCAAGAACTGAAACATGATCTGTATAGAACACATCAAGTGCAATCGTCACTTCACATTACAAGTAATTGTCAGTTTCAGTTAAAAATTTGTTCATTTCATTGGCACTTTTCAGCATTCTGCAGCGACTGGAATTCTTTCTGCTGATTTTAGTTAAACCACTTTAAAACTCTCTCCATTTTTTTGTACACAAAATGTTTCATCATTGTACTATGATAAGCCACTTTTTGAATCAAGGCTACTTACGTGGCTTATTTTGGCTTAATTCTCTTTCTTGTTAGTTATTTCACCAATACCATAAGTCCCTGGGTGTTGTACAACCGTCCTCTAATTCTAAGCTTAAATCATCAGTAGGTGTTGAACTTCAGGCTAGCCAGATTACACTCTGTTTATAGATTCTAATATTTTAAATTCTAATTGTTTTAACACTTTAACATCAATCTGTAATTCTTTCAGTCCTCCAACTCCCTGCCCATGGGAAGGATGCAGTAGAAAGTTGGCCACCAAAGTTGGTCTCTATAACCACCTTAGGATGCATCGAGGGGAGACTGACTTCAAGTGTCAGGTGTGCAATAAAGGTAAATTCATTTTTATATGTACTGTTTGTTAATATTCAATTTAAGAAAGCAAAACTTTCCTCAGTGCTCACTACATTCTAAAAGAATATTGCATTGCATTATCTTCACCTTGTATTTTTTCTCTCATTGATTTTCATCTCACTTCATCATGTACTCCATGCATAGCAAATCAAATATCTAATTGGTAACTCAGCTCCTCCCACGTTCTTTTGTAGTATGCCTATTGTAATTGTGTACTGTAAATCCTCAAAAAGTTTTCATCTAATGTGTGTACACTCAAAGTTTACCTTAACCCCAATAGTAAAACTAGCAGGATTACATGTTAAAGCTGGAGAGACCCACTAATTGGGCCTCCTCTCCCAATTCAGTAGGAAAGTATCTCCATTATACTGAGCAAGAAGCCATTATATTGTTTAAGCTGGAAAACCACAAAACGTTATAGCATATATCAGGATACATTAGCTTTGTGTGGTTTCTGCCAGATATGCACCCTCCCATCCACTCAAAATAACTGGAAATGGGACTCATCGGACCAGGAGACCCGTTTCCAAGGTCCAGTGCCAATGTTCTTTTGCCCAGCTGAAGCATAGAATCTTGTGTCTTGGTGTTAGCAATGGGACTCTGGTGGGTCGGCTGCTCCCATAACCTATTGCAGTTAATGATCGCCTGATGGTATTGGTGGAGACGTTTCTGGCACCTTACTCGTTGAAGTCATCGGTGATTTGTGCCACTATCGCTCTCTAGTTGGCTGAAACAATGTGAGACAGACGTCAATGGCCACGTTCGCTCACCTTTCTCCACCCACAGTGCTGTCCATGATGAGATGTTGTTCCAGAAATGGTGTATTCCCAATACTCTCTTGATAGGGTTGAACGGGGATAGTACAATTTCTGTACTATCTACATGATACAGTGACCCATGCGTTGGGCACCCACTATCATCCCTTTTTCAAAGTCAGTTAACTAAAGGCGTTTGTCCCTACTGACATCGAATTACCATCTATGTGAATGCAGTGTACCTATATACCTGCCAAGTGATGGATTCGTCCACAAGCGAGAGGGGTAACAGCATCATGCTGCCCAGGAACGAGGTATCCCATGAATTCTGTCCTTTCAGTTTACAAAGTATATGGTCTCAGAGTACATGACCCTGCTCATATGCAACTGACTCTGGTTCATACTTGTTTGTGATGCATAACTATAGTTTGTCCATTTTATGATGGCAGTTGGCAACGTGTGAGAGGGCAAGGGAAGAAATAGAAAGCAGAAGATCGACATCACAACAGAAGGCACAGTATCGGCTTTTTATTTAAAGAATTCTGACAAATAAGAATTCTGTACTTAAACTGGACGATACCTTATGGATTAATAAAGTCAATAATGTGTCTACTTAGTACAGACTGTACTTTAAGATTTATATACATTCAATTTACCAAATAAATTTAATATACACGTATGGATACATGATTTATAGGAGTTGCCTAGTTTTGCGTGAGTACAATAGTTTGCTACAGGGGAAATCATAACAGAGAAATTCTCACTTAAATAGAGGTACCAGGAAACTCTCACATAGTTTGAAACTATACCGTGTTTGCAGTTTTAATTTTCGAAAAATATTCCTGCATAAAAATAAAGCTTTCTTCAAGTTTCCTCCTTCCCACTGAGATGCCACTGTTTGTTCTTTACTGCTTTAAAAGAAACTTTTTTTTTTTTTTTTTTAGTATAATAATTAATGATGTTAAGTTTATAGAAACCACTTGTGGACTCACACCATGTAGTCAAGAGAGCAATGGATTGCTCACCACTGACAAGATGATATTCATTTTAGTCATATAGTGTAGTATTACGCTATATGACCAAAAGTATTTTAATACCCCTTCCCAGCAAATATTGTGCACTGTAAAAAGAAGTCCCTCTGCACTTGCATATCATCTTAGACATAATGAAAATATCATGTCTGTCTTCGCAACAGCAGTATGTTAGAAGCTAGTATGGATCAGAACTCAGTGGCTTTCAGCACTGGATTGCGGTTGGATTCCACTCCCGACATGGGTAAATTTTCTGTGATGCAGCTCTCAGTTATGACTCATCCGAAACTTCCAAAATACACTGTGGCAGATGTTGATTAAAGATAGAGGACTGCAGTTGATACCTTGATGGGAGGAGGGGTTGAGTAGCCTCACAAACTCATGAATTATGTTCAGTGTACTGTAAAGTTTGTTCTTCATACATATCATCTGTAGAAAGCATTGCAGAGCACATCTGAAAAGTCACAGGAACATCTGTCAGTGTATTTGAGCTATCCATAGAGAGCTGCATGGCCTTCAGTTCACGGGTTGGGCACGATAAGCCCAATACCATAGTCACCAATTGAAAAAGGGCACCTGAAGTAATGTTGTTCCAAATGTTTATGGGCTTTAGAACAACGGAAGAAGTGACAAGCCTGGTTGCACAGTCTTTTGTATCAGTGAACACATTTTGGTATGTAGATTGCCTGGAGAGTGCTTGCTCTCTGAGTTTATCATCTAAACCATGAAATCCAACCTATTTGGAAATTTTAGATAATTATGCACTACTTGCACTGTAGCAGCACTGTGGAAATGAACCCTGTCAATATCAGCACTGTAACACTCGATATCATACAAAACTAATTTTGGACAGCTTGAAAAGTTGAACTGGCTGACTCAGAGCCTCAATCTCATTTGAATGCCTGTGGGACAAGTTGGGGTGTTGGATTAGAGATATAGGCTGTGGCCAAAATGTCCTTCTTCCAAACATATCTCTAAAAGCAGGAGATATAGAGACGAATTCTGGCCAAAACGTACTGAACATTAATAGAAAGTATGCCCGGGAGGGTTGAGGCTTGTAAAGGCCAAAGATGACTCTGCTAATTAAAAACTCTTTTTTCCTGTTTATGTCCAAATATTTTTCATCGTGTAGTGTTTGTATTTTATTTTTTACATTCTGTTACTTAAGATAGATGCCTGTTTGGAATGGTTTTATTTATTTGTATTATGTTTATAAGGTTTGCTACTAATAGACTGATATTATATTTGTAAAGTGATTCAGCTTTACAAATATAATACTACATTTACTATTAACTAATATAACTTACTAATATAGTTTTTTGTCTTGTGTGACTTTCCAAAGAATAATCGGGTTCTAAATTCTAGCTGTATTTCTCTTTTTAGGCTTTTTCAAAAAGAAGACGTTGGAAAGTCATATGAAAATTCATGAAGATAGACATAAAGGTTTGTGTTTATAAGAGCAATTTTTAAAATAAGAAAATAGGAACATGCTATATATTTTTCCTGAAAATATGAGAATAATTTGCACATGATTCACTATGATATTAACCTTGTTTAATATTTTGCAGTGTATGTTTGTGTTTTTTTATTATTATTATTATTTATTTATTTATTATTAATTTTTTTTTTTTAGTTACATCAACCAAAACAGTCCTCCTATAACAGAGAACAAAAATAAATAAATAAACATTAACAGAGATATACACTTTCAAATATTGTTGTCGATATAAAAGTACATACCCATTTTTGTTATTACAGAGTACCTCATCCAAATTTTTTTTTTTTTTTTTTTTTTTTAAAGAGAACCCCAAACACGAAAGGTATCAAAACCTATAGTACTTAGTACCATGCATGGGTTGAAGGAGAAGTATGGGGAGAGGGGGATGCCGGAAACTTTGCTCTAGAGACTAAACATGGGCTTCACCACTTCAAGCCTCCAATAAGCAAAGTGGTGATGAAAGTCATCTACCACCTAGTGAGACTATATTATAAATCCAATTAATTAGTATTGTATTGGTAGTGGCAAGTGATACAAGAAAGCAAACTTACAGAGCATTAGCCAAAAACACACGTTCCACATCACCTGTCCAATCCCTCTAATAAATTATCTAGTTCCTTATGTTAATTCAAATTACCCACTTTTGCAACACCGATGGAAGTTTATTCAACCATCAACTACCTTCTGGTTGAAAGCAAATTTGTGCACATCTATCCTGCAACCATCTATCTCAATTTTAATTTATGCCCCCCCCCCCAACATGTATTAGACACATCGATATAAACTTCTTAAAACTTAAAATTGGTGCGCAAATAGCCATGCACTAAAATACATTCTCAATAAACATCCAAACTGATTTGAAGGAATAATATAAGCAAATGAATTAATAATATAAATGAAGCTAAAATATAGTTTAACAGTTTATAATGCAAACAAAACTTTTATTTTTGCTTAAAAATGAAACTTCTAAAGCCATTCGAAAAATACTAGCCCCAGAAGTAGCAACTTTTTATTAATAAAGGAAAATTGGAAAAGCAATGCAAAGGGGAAAAGAAATAAGTAACTAATTTATCTAGCATTTCCAGTGTGGGTTTTTTTTTTTTTTTTAAGAATCTTAAGGCTCCGAAGATCGGGAATATTGGTAACAGATCTTTTCAGATCCACGGAGTTATAATGAGTTTTTATAAAAACAGACAGTAAAGGGGAAGATTAAATAAACATACCATATACCAACCAATAATGATATTATTGAAGTCCTGTGTATAATAATTGCAAACATTATGATTAATTATTTTATAAAATGCATGCCTTGAACCTATGCAGAATCACAAACCTTGTTGACATGAAATCAAATGCACTACATTAGTTTCATCTGAAAAGCAACTTATATCTAGGTCTAGTGCCTTAAAATCAGATAATTTCTTCCTTGATCAACCCTTTGTACCATGCATTCTTGTAGAAATTGCTAGTCGATTGTTGGTGGGAAGTTTTTATTCATTTTGTATTGTGCCTGGATACACATGTTCAGTAAGTTCTATGGTAAATTAACTTATGTTAACCTCTATTAACTAAACTCTGTTTCAGTTGCATAAAAGTTGTAATTTAAATTGTTAATTATCTGGAACATGTTATTCATCTAGTTAAAACATATTTACAGTTATTGGTTGACCAGAGTGCAATTTTCATTTAAAGAAATATAATATTTATACATAATTACATATCAGATTTTTTTAAATGATGACCTTGAATCCTTTCCATTATATTGTATAAGATTCAAACTGACACAAAGTCTTAGCTTCATATGTAATATTATTCAAAGAAAAATTGGGAATGGAGTGATAAAGCTTTGGTTCACCCCCAAAGACAAGTTCAACCAATGTGTTTCTTTGACTTCTACAAATAAATTCTGGAATACAAAGGCAAACAGTAACAAGTGATGAAACAAAAAATATAATTTTCAGGTTTAAAGATGTGCATTAGATAAGACAGCCCAAACAACAAAGGTAAGTATCATTATTGCTTATGTTAACTTGAGAGAAACATCATACCACTCTATTTCAGATAACCCAGTATGAAACGAAAGAAGTTTTGTTTCCTTCTTTCATTTCTTTCATTATTTGAATGCTAGTATGGACTTCATCCAGTCTGATAGTGGACCTGGTATTTTGTCAGGAAAAGAGAATTTGTCGAACTGAAATTGGCAGTTCATAAGAAAATGCCAACCTAAATAGCATGTGTGAGAGAGAGAGAGAGAGAGAGAGAGAGAGAGAGAGAGAGCAGTCAGTAGCCAAGGTCATCAAAACAGATGGAGGTGACCGGAGAAACACAGTAAACTAACATTATATATAAGCAGGTTAATGGTACAGCTATGGGCTCCCCCATTAGCGCAATTATAGCAAATCTAGCTATGGAGGAGCTCGAGACCAGAATATTTAATGCTAGTGTTCTCCCTATGCGCCCCTGGAAAAGGTATGTGGATGATACGTTTACATTTGTTCGGAAGGGGAGTGAAGATCATGTGTTGAATATCTTAAATGGCTTCTCCCAGTTCATACAATTTACATCGGAAGTTGAAGATGGAGGAGTTCTGCCGTTCCTGGATGTGTTGGTCTGTAGGGAAGACCAGCAGTTAAAGACAAAAGTCTTTAGAAAAACGATGTGTAAAGGGCAATATACGCATTATAATTCAGCCCTGACCAGCCATCATAGGAACAGTGTGATAAGAACGCTAATTAATAGAGCGAAATCACATTGCAGTAACTCCGATGATAGGAAAGCAGAGTATGAACGTGTCACGGCGGATCTTACTAAATGTGGTTACCCCCAGAGGATTATAGATAAATTTATTAATGAAAATCAGAGGAGAGATGAATCTTTTATACCAGTATCTACTGCATACATTCCCTATTATCCGGGCTTGACGGATTATATAACTAGAGTATTAAAAAAATATCAGACACGCTGTGTGCAGCTTCCGGGACGAAGACTGCGCACAGTTGTGTCTCAAGTTAAGGACCCCATTCAAAAAGAGGATGCTAGTGGGGTCGTATATAATATTAGATGCCCGAATTGTGGGGAATGTTATGTAGGGGAGACAAAACGTCGTCTCAAAGATCGTCTGGGGGAACACAAAAAAGCAATAAGAAATGCGGAATATGACAAGTCCGCCGTGGCCGAACATTTTTGGGAGAAGCAGCACCAGATCTCCCCAGACGATGCCACTATCACCGATCGGGCGCATAGGTTCTGGGACCGTAAGTGGCTCGAGAGTTTGCGGATCAGCTCTACAACCAACATTAATAGGGATAGGGGTGTACGGATTCACCCCCTTTTAGAGACTATTATCCTAAAAAAGGATGAACGGTTCCGTACGACTTCCGTTCGAGCCACTTCCGGTTCCACAATGCAAGAGAGCGGAACACGTGAGAATGGAAACATGTGATGCCTACCATTACCCTGCTGATATTTAAAGGTGTACTGAATAATAGAGAGTACTGCTGAAGAAGAAGGCTGGAGCCTTTGAAAGCTACGGGATTTTATCGCTTTTAACTTAGTATATTTTAATGCATTTTAATCTTGTGTTTTAATACTTTTAATATTGTAATACGTATATTAATTTTGTAAATACAGGTTATTGTAAATATAGTTATCAAGATTTGTTTTGTTCTATTTTATTTTAATTTTATTTTACTCCATGAAAGGTTGGTGAAAAAACGCTAAGAACGTAATACACAGTAAACTACTTCAATAGTCATTGATGTTTTCTAGATTAGATTTTATATCAACTGCCTCAAAGAGTGAAGACTTAACTTCTTAGGATGTAATCACTGGGTGGTCATAGAAATAAGTAGAAAGATATCTCCAAGATCCCAACCTTGTTTGACATCTTATCATCAAGGTGTTTTCAGTTTTATTGATGTCATTGAGCACTGCTTCACTTCCCTAGTTTGGTCCCCATGCTTTAACAGTTAACTTTCATTTCACCATCTGCTCAGTCACCTTGCCATTGCAGGTGATTATTCTGAATGGTATTCAGAACTATTCACTATTCAGTTAATGAATTGATTGTGCACTTTAAGAACTCATGTAATATTATATATGTATTTTTCAAATAAACTGACTTGTATTTAGCTCAGTTTACGTTTTCTTTGTTAGCACTTATTATTTCATTGTATTTTGTTTTCTGAATTGCATACGATTAAAGCTACTTTTGATTATGCAGTTATCAGAGCATATCTAAATTTATTATATATGTGTGTATATATATTTGTTTAAAAAAAAAAAAAAAATATATATATATATATATATATATATATATAATTTCTATAATAATTATATATATAATATAATATGTATAGGTTCCATAACACAGATTGTGAGTACGCTGGACAGCCAGGTTTTCCAGGATGACATACAAGATATTGTTCAACAAGAGCAGGAAATTGACAATAGTAATGTAGAATTGATTCGGCTCATTTGTGCTGGCTGCTTAAATGCATTTGAGTCAGAAGAACAATTTACAGCTCATATTTGTACTGGACAAGCTAAGTAAGTTATTAGAAATATTTACAATTTTAAAATGCTGGAGTTTTTTTTGTTTTTTATTATTATTATTATTATTATTATTCTTTTTTTATATATTTCTCTTATGAGCCTAGTAGTGGATTCTAGTAGTGGGGTCGTATATGAGATCACATGCCCGGATTGTGGGGAATGTTATGTGGGGGAGACAGGACGGCGTCTCAAGGACCGTCTGGGGGAACATTCACAAGTGATACGGACTGCAGAGCTCAATAAATCTGCCATTGCCGAGCACTATTGGGAAAAACAACACCAGATCTCCCCCGACAACGCTGTCATCCTTGACCGGGCGCATAAATTCTGGGACCGCAAGTGGCTGGAAAGTCTGTGGATTGGATCCTCTGGTAACAATAGTATGAACAGAGACAGGGGAGTTGGGCTTCACCCCCTTTTTGAGGCGGTGGTTTTGGCCAGAGATAAACATTTTAATTTTCCACGTCTCCAGACCATTTCCGGTTCTGGTACAACGAATGCTGAGTATGCGCCTGGTCATCCACGTGTGCCGTGAACCTGGTATTTAAGGATGTGTCGCTTAAATCTCACTATTACTGAGGAAGGAGGCAGACACCTCCAAAAGCTCTAATAGTGTTTTTTATCGTATTTTTATCGCTTTTATATTTATATTTTAATGCATTTTAACTTATTTACTTATTTTATTTTTGTTATAGTTTAGTTTTTTGTAAATAATTACAAGTTTTTTGTAAATATTATTTTACAGTCTTTTCTATCATTTCATTTTATTTTATTTCATTATTCAATCAGTCATAAACGGATAGTGTGTGTGTTTAAAATTGGTGGCAGGCATTGATTACTGCAAGATCCAGGGCCAGCTCAAGGGTATATGTTGCCCCTAGGCCACATTGACTGATGGCACCCACCGATGCAAATATTTTCATATTTTAGAATGATTAATTTTACATTTTATTCACTCATAAAAAAGTAAATTATATGCAGTGTAATTCTAAATTTAAAATAAAAAATAAAACTCTGCATAAAAACATTTAATTCAAACGAAAAAAGAAAAATCAAACTCTCAAGCACACGGTATACAATACAAATAATGTCTACATGTTAAAGCGGAACTTTTCAATGGTTAACAAGATTTGAAAAATTTTTATTTAACAAGTAAACTTTTGACAATTAGACATTTAAAGCAACCCTTTTCAAGCTTTTTTGAGTCATTGTTGTTCTTAAATGAACTTTTATTAATTTTAACTTTGAAAAATCCCTTTCTGTGCTAGCCACAGAAATAGGTAACATCAGCAAAATACTTAGAGCTGTGAACAAGTTAGATAGTGAAGACGTAAAATTTTTTTCACAAAGAAATTCAAGGATTTTCATGGGTGATATTTCTTCATAAGGATAAGAACAAAGTATCTCATATTGTGAACTAAATCTCTTCCCGATATATCTTTTTCATTTTCATCTGTTAGAAGCATTTCCAAGTCCATGCAATTTTTTAAAAGTTCATTGTCATCCATCTTCTTGCATTTATTTATATTACACGATATATTGAAATTATCTTTATGTTGTTTCGTGATTAAATCAAAATGATCCTTTAGAGTATTTATTGCATTGTCTAGAATATTATAAAAGAAATTAATTAAAATTTTCTTTGTCATCAGGTATAATTTCATCACATAGTTTTTGTATGTAAGCATTTCCTTTGAGTTCTGGTTTTTTCGAAATCTTTTTCAATCTCCAGTTTGGTTGCAATTTTTTCTGCTTCCTTTATGACATTTTCAAACTTGTCGTCACCTCTGTAATCTTGAAGATACTTCAATGAGTTAGTAATGTGAAAATTTGCATTTGTCAAGTCTAAAACAATTTCTTGTAAAACTTTACTTGTTATATTCACATTGCCTAACACACCATACCAAATAATTAATGAACAAATAAATTTAAACTTTGCAATATTCTTTAATAAAGTGCTTGCTTCAGATTTATTTTTGCTATTGTTGTTGTGATTGGTTGTTGCACATTCAAAAAATTTTATAAAACTTCAATTATTTCTTCCATTTGGTATCTCAATGGTTTTAGTGCTTCCAGTTGACTGGCCCATCTGGTATCACTAAGTACTTTTAAGGTTAACCCTTTAACATATTGCTTAAAAAATTCTACCTTTGTGGAGGGGACGAGAAAAAAGTGTAAAGATGCTGTACAATATCACAAAACAACACTGCTTTAACACAACAGCTTGCTGTGTCATTTATTACTAAATTCAAGGAATGCAAAGAATGCTCTTGGATATGAGGACAGTATGCAACTCTGTACACCATTATGCTTTCCATGCATATTTGAGCCGTATTTGTACACTTGACCTCTTTAATTCGCTCAATGAGAGATCGTACTTTTGTAAAACTTCAAATATTTTGTCTGTCATTCCTTTACCAGTGCTATCATTAATATTTACGAATCCTAAAAAATGCTCACAAATCTCTACATAACTTCCCATTTTGTGTTCCATTCAATTTTATGATCAAAATAATCCTTTCTAATATGTTCCTCCAGTGTTTGATATTTTCATGAATCTTTTTCTGCAGAGTGCTATCAATTGTTGCAGAGCAATCAATTCTTTTTATGAACCCTTTCCAGGTGCTATAAGCACTCAAATATTCTTTATTAGTTTCATGTGCATTTAACCTGTAGTTTATATTTTTCCAGTCATTCAGACCTTCATATGTTGGTGCACCTTTTATTTCAGAAAACAATTTGCAGCAAAAGCAGTAAACTGCATCCTTAGATTTGGAATATGCCAACCAATCACAATGATATTTTTCACCATTGGGAAGCATTTGACAGTAGTAAGTCGGATTGAATTTTCTGTTTGTCATCTTATTTCAGGCCAGATCTTATTATCAAGTCCATCATGGATTTTCATATATTCAGGCCATTTTCAAACTTCATAATCCTGTGAAGCTTGCTGAATAGAAGTTTGTTCAAATTTATCTGCACTTTCAATATTTGAACTGAGACTTATTTGGTAACTCTCACTACTTTCATTTGCTTTCTCACTTTTTAGATTTACAGTTGCTACAGAATCTTTATGGTGCTCATTAACTTCAGAAACTTCAATGCCATGGTTGAATTCTGCTGATTGATTTGTTGTCGGCTTGCATTCATCATCATCACTTGATTTCTTTTAAACTTTTGTGAGATTGCCTTTGTATTTATCCATAAATGCATCTTTTTCCGATTTTCTGCTCCAGAGAGTTTCTTTTTTCTAAACATTTTTTGGGTAATTAATCAACACTAGAAAAACATAAAATCAATGGTAAGACTTGCCTTCTGAAGGATGGCTTCAATTCCCATCCATTATTTTTTTAATCTTGTTCATTTTTAAATGAACAAAAATGAAATGAAAATAATAATAAAAAAAAATAAAAAAAGCAAACAAGAAATAATATTAAATGACATTTATTAAAAATTTATAAATATTTAAATAATTTTAGATTTTACGGGCAATGCTTTTTACAAATTTAATAGAATTACTTGAAGGTGAGGAAGCTTACTAAGTTGCTGCCTGTTTTTTCAGTATTCCATTTTGAAATATTGTTAAAAATATGTAAAACTAATTCCTAAAAGTTTTAATTCTGAATTTAATATTGTTTGTTTTTTGGAGTGGAGGAGCATTGGAACCCCCTAGGCCAGTGCCTACTCGGCCTTACCCTAAAGCCATCCTTGGCAAGATCTAATATATTATAAAAGATGTTAACCGCATGTGAACCTGATTTTGTTGAATATTTTCTAGCCATTTGGTCCAAAACATCAACCCTGTACTTTGTTCATTGTATTGTAATATAATACTATGTCAGGCTTTTTCTTTGTACCATTGCTTATCACAACACTTTTATGAAGTGTACTCAAGATTATGACATTTTTATTTGCTTTGATAATTCGTCAGAGTGCAATCATGAAGTTTGAAAACTGATGTGGAATATAATTCTGCCCTTTTCTTTTTTATAGACGTTGGAACTTCTCTACAAGCACAATTCACAGTTCCCACTGTAGGGGTTAGTTTTTTGGACTAATTTCTTTGCCAATTCAAACCTGGTAATGAAGTTATCAGTGGTTACCTTTCTACCTCAATTCAAAATGGTTCCATTAGTTTTAGGATGACATATTCAGAAAGTGGCTGGCTAGCTGGGCACATATTGTCTTTCCCCAAATAAGGAAAGCTATTCAGTATATATTTTGGGGTTGTGTCAGCTGCCAGCCAAAACTTTATACCCAATTTGTCTCATTATTTGGCCACATACTGGATGAATTGGCCTCTAGCTTTAGTTGGAAATAGCTGCTCATCTATCGTAATGGTTGCTCCAGGTATACAGCAAGCTTTACTTACAGTTGGAAATAAATTTGCACCATATTTCTGAAGCAAAAGCAAATCTATCATTTCCTAAATGCTCCTTCATTGAATAACGTATACCGAATCCTATGAACTGGTTAATTTTATGAAAGTTGTTGTGTGACATTGTATCATGACAAAAATTGAGACCCCCATGCAGTTGACAACAAACTTATCTAGTTCTAAATTTCTATTACCATGTGCTCTGTGAGCTAAAAGTACAGCGATAAAAGCATCAAGTTTTCTTGAATGGGTGTTTTGAAGGATAATAATTAGTCTAGTAATAGACCAATAATATATCCTTCAATTGTTTTTATGCTTTGATTTCAGTGCAGTTCTACATATGTTTTTTCATTGAAGTCTACAAATAAACAAAATGCACTTACCACAGAATCCATACACACATTTCATCTTGCATAAGGAGTTGGACCAGGGTTATTGTGAATTATGTTCCTTTGTGGTGGATGTCCAGCTTATGGGCCACCAGATTGTTTAACTTCCTATATGTGCTCAGATTCTGAAGTATGTTTGCTGTCCACTGATAGACACATATAGTTTTAATGATTATGACATCATGTATTATCATCTACAGTATAATTGATGTACAAGGATCAGAAGTATTATTTCACTACTATTGGACCTCGCCTTTTTCATTAGAAATCCATTCGTCACTGTCTTTGTTTCTAAATTTATCTCCACTCTTCCTCTCTAGACTCATTTTCAGATAGTTTTTCTAATTCCTCTAGACATTTTTAAATTTCTCTTTGGTAAGACCACGAGATCTACACATTTTAATAACACAATCCAACTAGCACTGTAAAAATTGTTAAAATATTTTTCCTTGTATAAAGTTTTGCCCAAACTAAACTAGAATGGCATGGCTTAGCAATATATATTAGCAGCTCCTACATATGCTCAGATCTGAAGTGGCATGCACAGACATACTCACCTACATGACTGGTGGCTAGTGTTTGTGGCACCTGAGGCAAAACCTAACGGCACCTAATTCATATTGTATTTTAACACGCATATATATCAGCAGCGCATCTAGCAGCATCTGTGGCAAATGCCTCAGTTGCACACCACTAGCACAGGCCCTGCACACCTAGCCTTGTACTTTCACAAACCACAGAGTGATTCAAATCACAAATGTTTGTCACAAGGTAAATAAATGCAAAAACATGATTAACTATATAAAAATAAGCTAATTTTATCAAAAATTTACAAACAGTCGAAGCTTTGGCAGTTGTGAGTATATAGCTAAAATTTAAAAGAAAAATGTGTACAAAATTATTTACAGTTATGCATTCTGTAAGTTAATGGAAAGTTTGAAAATGTCATGGACTCACAATTCTGTAATTAAAAGTTCTGCAAAGCTGCAAAAATTTTAAGTAGGCAAACGGTCAAAATGACCATGCACCAACTAAAACCGTTAGGAGCTGATAAACTGTTTGTTACATTGTAAATTTTTGCATCCAGTAGACATAATCTGGCTCTCTGCTGTCTGTCTTTCTTACAGAATATGTTCTCTGTTTCCCTTACATTTGAGTTAAGACTATCTCCTGTGGATCCAAAACATTCTGTACTGATTGATTGATTTCTGGGGTTGGGTTTGGGAGAATGTTGCCTGACATAGCATCAGAAATTCGAGTCTCCGATAGCTCCCCCCCCCCAGATTGAATTTCCTCAAGGGCATCAGCTTGCTCCCTTTGTGACTCGAGTATACCTGACACTATGTGGAGTTTTGAATTCAGTTCATCACACTGCCAGTAATTGCATAAAGAAATTACCTTCCACCTTCCATCAGCTAGTAAAAGCTGAGTATACAGGTTGCAGAAAGGTCATAATACACAGGAGAATTCCCATTGGCAGTTCCATCGTCAGCCACTACATCATTTGGCATATTATCATTAATGTTTAATTAAGTCTAAAATTACATAATACCTAAACTATAAAGTCAGATGAACACTGTTTAATTAGCAGAATTACCAGTAACTTTTATTATTGTAAAGCTACCTACAATGGGCAAAAAAATACAAACCTTTATTCAGTATCGAATCAGGCTGCATTTGTTTCTAATAACGGCAAGTGTGCAGCATGGCATGAGTTCTATAAGGTGTTTTAGTGCATTTTGGTCTAATTGTAACCATTCTTCCAGCAAAATATCATGCAGCCGTGACTAGGGGAAGGAAAAGGATTTTGTTGCCGAATATGTCCCTCCAGCACATCCCCCACATTCTCAATAGGATTGAGACAGGTGGCCAAGGAAAATGGTGGAAATGCCCATGTTCTCCAAACTATGTACAGTTTTGTCACAATGCACTGTTCCATTGTCATCCGTAAAATGGCTGCCCCTTCAGGATAAAAGTATAAATTGTTGGGTGCAGTAAATCTGATACCAAATTCGGGTACTACCTGGATGACATTCGACCTTCCATCAGTATCAACGGACCCAATCCATGCCGACAAAACATTCTCCATACCGTGATACCACCTTCGGATGCTTGGGTTGTCTTAAATTACAAGGCAAGCAGGGTCCATCACTTTGTGAGGTTCTTGCCACGCTCTCTGCTTACCATCAGTTTTCATTTCTTGAATCATGGCTCCTGATGAACGTGCATCCCAATAAGACTTTTTTCAAAGTCTGATAGATCACGTGTTTTCCATTCTGGGTTCAGATTACTGCAGTCAAACAGCCTGTGCAGTTTTTATACTCAGTGAGGTACCCCACATCACAGTTTTCTTTGTATCTATTTGCATTTATTCACATTTATTTCCATTTCTTCTGTCTGTTACTGTCTTAATACAAAGATTCATATTTTTTTTGGCTAACATGTGTAATACAAAACTTCTAGAGTCTTTGTATCAGTCTTTTATGCTCAGAAAATTAAACAGTTACATATTCAAAGTCTTTACTCGTACAGTCACCCTTTTGCAATCATGCCATGTGAGTTGCCCATCTTGAGACCATTTCAAGAATCTAGGTATCTTTATATTTGTATGAGGTCTACATACTTTGAGACAGAATTCCAAGGGTGGTCTTACAATTGCCATATACATGGGATCACAATGTCCCTATCTGTATAGGCTCTTATTACAGTCTTTGGTTGCGGGAATGGGTTCCTTCACAAGACACAAGTAATTGAGGCTGACAGTTTGAATTCAAAAAGGTAAACTGGATAATTTTCCTCTCTCTCCAGCCAGTGCAGCACAAGCCTGTGGCTTCCTTGTACTATATGGCTATTACATAAATCATTGATAAGACACCACGGGCTGCCTGTATCATAACTCTTGGATTCCTTTCTTCCTCTGCACTTATTTTGGATTTGCTGTTTCCTTGCTTTTTTGTTGCATTAAAACATAACTGCCACTTTTATGATCATTAATGACTCTCCCAATCTTTACATCATCTGGAAATTTTGACATCCCGCCACTATCCCCTTGTCAATGTCTTTTATGAAAATCAAATAAAACAGTAGCCTAAGAATCAATCCTCAGTGACCCCACTTCTGATGTTACAATTCTTAAGAATGCCCATTAATGCCTCCTGTCATATAGCCACTCTGTGATCCATCTTATAATTTTCCCCATGATCCCAATGTGTTTTGGCTTATACAGTAACTTCTCACGAAAGATGGAGTCAGATGCATTTCTAAAATCCAAATAACTATGTCAAAATTCTTCCCTACATCCAGCTCATGAGTAATTGTGTCTAAATAGCTAACCAGTTTAGTTAAGCATGAACCACATGGTTTTGTTGCATGAAAGACACACAACAAAACCATGTTACATGTCTTTCAGGATGCCATTTCTATTTAAATATCTCTGGATTGCACTCATAATCATTTCCTCCGAAATTTTCCTTACTACTGAAATCACAATAACCACTGTAGTTACCTACTTCACTCTTAGAACCGCTTTTGTGTATTGGTTATACAGTAATACCTCACTTAGGCACCTCCGTGGGCAGGAGCAGCAGTGTGTAGCACACGCTTCTTGATTAGACCATGGTTCGAGCCTGTGACCACCAAATACAGTGGATGCGGAAAGGTCAGGGAATGACCACCGCATATCCCCGGAGCGATATGGCCTTAGTTTCTAATGCTCCTAAAAACAACAAAAGGAAAAACAAATACTTCACTTAACAAAGTAGATGCATTCCAGTACTTTAGTTCATTATAAGAAACTTCGTTGTCGGAGGTATAAATTGTTTCAAAATAAATTTATTTGAAATGAGAACATACATATTATATTATAAAATATTAAAGAAAACTTCACAGCAGTCAAGTAGAACAGTAAACTTAAAATCTGTTTATGAAAAAATAACACAAAACAACACTAGTGCTGACTAGTGTTTAACTTTTTCAAAAATTGCATCTAGGGTCAACTGTCTTGCTTTTTTCTTACAATCACTTAGCATCTCACTATAACAAGTTAAAGCATTTCAAATGGACCTCTTCACAATGCAGCTTTGTTGAAAATCAGGATCATTTTCTGATAAGACATCTGAGGTGTGAGTCACTTCATTTAAACAATTAGACAAGGTCTGTTGTTAATATCCTCTCTGGGAGTTCCTCATTTGTTAGTGTCTCACCATGACCACTTAATAAATATCAGCTATGTCACTTCTGCAAAACCTATTGCATGTGCCATTCGAATAACTTCTGTGCTAATTGCAGGAATTTCACATTCTACTCCATCACGTTCTGTAACAACATTGGGCCATATTTGTCACCAAACACCATTGAAACACTGATCTGTCACTTTATCCCAGGTGTCTGATAATACTGATTGTTTTCATAATGTTGTAATTTTTCCAGAAATCATTGATCGACTGTGTGTTTCATCATTAGCCCCAATCAGTTGACTAAAAGTGCATCTCAGATAGTAGGCTTTAAAGGCTGCTATAATGCCCTGACCATTGGTTGTAGCAGTGAAGTTGTGTTTGGCAGGAGAAATGGCACTTCAACAGAAATGCATGTTTGAAGTGAGCCAAGATTTGAAGGATGACCTGGTGCATTGTCCAGTAGCAAAAGTGTCTTGGGTTCTAAATTATTTTGTTCACAATAACGTTGGAATGCGGGACAAAAATAGTTGACAAACCAATCCGTAAACAAGTCCATTGTCACCCAGGCCTTTCTATTCAATTTCCATATTACCGGCAAATTACGTTTGGAGAATCCTTTCATAGCTCGAGGTGTTTTGGAATGCTAAACAAGCATTGGTTTTAGCTTCATATCCCCAGATGCATTTGCACACAGCGGTGTTAATCAGTCTCTGGCTGCTTTAAACCCAGAAGCTCTTTTCTCATCTCGGATGAAATTTTTGAAAGGCAAGCGTTTCTCCAGAATAGCCCACTTTCATCCACATTGAATACCAAATTCTGTGGGTATTTTCCTTGTTCTGCTATGGCTTGCATTTGTGCAAGAAATTCTGCTGCCTGGATGTCGGCACTTGCAGCCTTGCCTGTCAGTTTTGCTATGAATTCTTAGCCTTGCTATGAATTCTTACACTTCTTTTTTTGTATTTCTCAAACCAACTACGAGAAGCAACAAAAGTCTCGGTGGTTTCCTCAGCTTCCTAGGCCTTTAAATAGTTAAATCAGTTTAATGCTTTGTGTTGAATTATCGCCGTGTTAATTTGGATGCATTAATGTCACTACAATTTAGCACAGACTGCTTAACTTTATCAGCTTGATTTAAAATTGTTTTTAAAGTTGATTGTGACTGCACTATGTGGCATTTCTTTTCTCCAGCTTCCATCCTCCTTATAATCTGCATTTTGGTTTCTAAAGATATTGTTTTATGTTTTCGTGACATACTGGGAAATTATTATTTAATTACGTATTTAATAAAATATATTAAAACAATTACAGTAGTTACACACGATATCAATGACAATTAACCACTGCTCCGTATATCACAAAGTGAGTTCTAGATATGTCAAAAATCCCTACTTCAGACTTTCGCATGCGCTGTAGGGCATTTTTTGCCGACTTCATTACCAGAGGATTCGTTAACCGAGGTATTACTGTACGTTGGCATGTCTCCATTCCAATGGAATCTCTCCTGGGTCTAATGAAGGCACGAGTTAACAAGGTTCATGCAGTGGCAAGAAGATGGCTGCGTGCATGTGCTGACTGGAAGTTGGTAAATTGCCAGCACACATTGGTTTATGATAGACAGTTGTCCTCAAGCATGTGCCTCTCGCGTCGGACAAGGGTATCTGATTGTGGTATGGTATTGTCCAATTCTAGCTCAATGGTGAATTTTATGAAAGGCGACAGAGAATTAAGGTGGTCTAAGAGTCAGTCACCCGAATTTCTGGGGATAACCACAAACACATTATCCACATAGCAACACCAAAAGGTAAAGTGTAAAGTGTATTTTGGGTCAAACAGCACCAGGGGTTTCCCCCATCTCCACGTAGTTTACATTGTGGGTGAACCAGTTGACTGGAAAAGCCATAGATTTAAAAGTGTATGGATGTTGTACATGTGTAGTGTTGTGTACACAACACTACACATGTAGTGTTGTGTACCGTTCAGACCCCTACTGGGGCCCCACTTTAGGCCCATGGAGGCAGACCAGGTACCCACTAGTATATAGTTCACTCTGGCAGGTCCTGCCACCTAATTTCCTGAGATTCCAGTGGCTAAAAAAAAAAAAGATCACGTTGCAGGAAGTACTAAGAGAAGTCCAAAACGTTGGCCAAAATTAATTTAGATTGTGTGGGGTGTGATAGACAGAAATATGGAGCCGAAAGGGAAGGCAACTCCAGTTTAGGCGCCTCCGTAGCCAGGTGGGAAGGAGCAGCAGTGCGTAGCACACACTTCTTGGTTAGACCGGCGTTCGAGCCCGTCACCACCAAATACAGAGGATGCGGAAAGGTCAGGGATTGACCACCGCACCGGAGCAATATGGCCTTAGTTGCTAATGCTCCTAAAAACCAAAATAACAACAGGAACAACAACTCCAGTTTACAGTGGGGCGTGCCCATGCCCCACCAGAGGGAAGAAATAGAGTGGCAGGGAGGGGAGGAGACAGCAAACTGGCCCCTCCCCCCCTCCCCACCAAGAAAATGTGAGATAGTGAGCCAGACAAGGCTCAGGTTGCCAATGTGGCCTGTGTGCATGGGTGGGAGCAAACCAGACCACGGGGTCAGGTCCACACCATCCAGAAAAACTTGAGGCCCAGCAGAGGCGATCCAATGTTGGTTTGGCTGAGTAGATTGTGCAAAATGTCATAGTTCAGAGTCACTCATGGGACTGTTGTCCCATCCAGTAGTCAATATTCTGGGAAGTGGAGTTTCGTCACTTCTTGGAAGAGTTCCAGTTTTGTCCTGCATGATGGATCAAACAGTCAAACCTGACGTCTGGTTGGTGGTCTCTGAGAAGCTTTGTTTGACACATCTATTCGAGGTTTGCAGGCAGAGGAATGGTCAATCATCTGGCATACAGGTTCTGGGCAAACTTGGTGAATGCTATATATGAGGCTTCGTCTTCCAGTAAGTAGTGTTCCTGGTGGGATTAAGGCGTACTGGATGATTAACTGAACACGAAGATCTTCATAAAGTTCGCAGACAGGCATCTGGTGTCCCCAAGTCTCCACAGAGCCACACGCACACTTTGGGGTGTATTTTGAGTCTGAGAAGGTGTAATTTGTGGCAGATCGCTCTGTGTCCTGGAGATAGGATATATGTGCCATACAATCCAGGGCAAAGCCATGCCGGATACTGTGGGTATATTTGCCGTAGATCAGGGAGGAACCTACGCATAACTTCCCCTTTTGTGGAGGTCGTCCAGCGTTGCTGCTATATTGATCGCAAATAAATCTGGAGTCTTTTCTTCTGCACTGTCCGATTTGCAGTTGGGTCTGTGTTGTGATCCTGGAAGGTAGTTGGATTTCCGCATCTAAGCTGCTGTAACATGCCTAGGTAAATCACTTCAAGATCAAGGGGGAGGGTCCCATTGAGTACTTGCAGCGCATGAGTAGATACAGTGCTACACGCTCTGGTGAGGGTTAATAAAATCGGTCAGTGAATGATGTTGAGTAGCTGAAGATTTACTGCCGTAGGGGCCTTATGGTGCCAGACACCAGAAACATATGCAATCGCAGGGATGATGGCTGCTTTGTAAAGTATTGCTAGGGTTCTTTTTTATTCAGCCCCCAGTTGCAGTGGGTAATCCTGGCAAGCATGGCAGTGTAGTTTTTCATTTTCTTCTGGATCTATTTTAAGTGGGGTGTAAACGATAAATTTTGGTCCAGGATCACTCCTAGGTACTTGAGTTCTGTGGCCAACTTGATCGTTCTGTTGTAGATTTTTATCTGTGGTGGTCTGGTAGGAGTTAGATATCCCTTTAGTAGGATAGATTGGATTTTGGTAGCAGAGATATTAAGGTGATGAGTTTCAGTCCACTCTCTTAGTGTAGAAAGTGCTAAGTTAGCAAGCTTTTCCAGTTGTACTCTTGAATCAGCAGAGAGGATTAAGGAAAGGTCATCTGCGTATGCGAGCATTTGCACGCCCCCCAGTTCCGGGGAGAGGAACTCATCCAGCACGTAGTTCCGTGTGGGGGGGACCAGGACAGAGCCCTGAGGGCAGCCCCTGTGTACCTGGCACTCAACCTTGCAGTATGGTGCCTGCACTAGGACCCTCCTATTGTTCAGGTAGCTCTGAATGCATCCATATAGATTTGTTGGCAGATTAGCAGCTTTTAGTCTTGCGAGGATGCTCTGCCAGAGGTGAGAAGGTACTTTCGTTGGCAGTTTGATGCAGCATTCATGATATATTCTAGTGCATCCAGAGTGGATTTCTCCATTGTGAATCTGAATTGTTTGTCGGTTGTTAAATTTGCTGCAGTGTAATGTACTTCAAGCCTCTGTCTAAGATGTTGTTCCAGGACTTTGCTAGTACAGACAGGACTGCTATAGGTCAGTAGGAATCCGGTATATGTGGCTGCTTTGATGGGTTTTTTATGATACCTTCCAATCTGAGGGGAACCAGCCCTGACGAAGACAGTAGTTATATAAGTGTAACAGCAAGTTTGGGGCATACTCGGCCACCTTTTTTACCAGTTCTGGTTCAAGCATGTCCAGTCCCAGGGTTCTTTTGTTTTTTTATTTTTTGCATGGCAGTTTGTAAATCTTGCAGAGTGAATGATTGTTCCACTCACGCCGATTGGTAGGTTTTGTTGGTGTGGCACAGCTGTTGCTGTTGAGGTGTGTTGTCCTCTTCAATGGGTTTGAAGGTGGCATTGAGAATGTTGTTGACGGTGTCATGCCAGTTGTTGGTCATGGTGCCTCGTGGGGGGATGGTGGAGGGTGTGACCTCTCCCCTTGGTAACTTGTTTGTGGTTATTCTATATATGATGCTCCATGGGTCTGTATTGTTGACTGTGGAAACCAGATACTCCCAGGACAGTTTCTTCCGCTGACTGATCATCGCAGTGTAGTTATTCCTGGCCTCCCTGTATTGTTGTCTGAGGGGTTCAACCTCAGGAGGCCAGGACCATCTGGCTCTTTAGAAGGCACGTCTTTTCCTGTTCATATCTCCTAAGTAGGTCAAGTTCCTGCGACCACCACAGTACAGCGCCTGGCCGGGGACCCTTCTCCGGATCGACTGGTCCACTGGGCGTTAGTGACAGCACGCTGGTGTTTATCTTGGGTTTGGTTGTGGAGGTTATTGGAAGACAGGTTCTCTGTGTTCCTAATTATGGCTTCTTGAAAGTTGTTCCAGTTGGCCTTGTCAACAGCATATCTGTTGAGTTTGTTGGAGCCTGGTGAAGCGATCTGTGCACCGTGAAGGTGATAGCCCTGTGGTCTGAGGAGGTCCAGTCTTCCTGCACCGTCCAATCATTTAGGTGCCCAGAAAGGGATCTGGTAGCCATTGTTGCATCTAGAATGGCCTCCCAGGGAGTGGAACTAAATGTGGGAAGATTGTTTGGTCGATTTAGGACAACAAAGCTGCTGTTAGCCAGGAATTCCTCCACATATTGGCCATTCCTGGTTCCTCGACGTTCAGGAGTCTCACTATGCCACAGTGGCGAACGACAGTTTAGGTCCGCATATACGAGGATCCTGGAACCCACAAGTTCTGTTTGTACTTAATTTAGGTATTGGATGGGTGATTAGATGTCTGCTCCTGGGCGGCAGTACAGAGAGATGATATATAGCTCTCCCAATGGAGTAACAATGTGAGTGCAGGCTGCCCACTCCGAGTACAGGTGTATTATTCTTGTCACAGTTATGTCGGGATTCCTGGCAGCCACCGCAGCCCAGGGGGGGTAGCTCCCTCTACCTGAACAATTTTGTAGCTGAATGGGTAACCCCAGACAGCACCCACACAGGTGTAGGGCTCCTGCAGCAGGAGGATGTCCAGATTCTCTTCTTCAGCTTTTTGTCTAATTTGACCAGCTACGGCAATAGCCCGCTGCTTATTCAGTTGAAGAAATTTGATACAGTTGTTATTGTACCTTTTAGGGAGAGTTCCCATAATTTATTCTTATTTGTTGTGCACTTCTTGCTTTTACGTATACCAGGCATTTGTCTCAAACAAAGTGCGTGTGGGGAAGCTTCTGCCACTTGCAGTTTGAGCAGGCTGGTTCTTTTCCTTTGTTCGGGCAGTTAGCATGTTGTGCTCCTTCTCGGCACAGTGTCCGCAGGTTGGGTCCTGTTGGGCACACGTGTGGGTAGTGTGGCTGAATCGACAACACCGGAAGCATTTACTTGGGGGGAGCCCGGATGGAATGTCCTCCCCTTCCTCCTGCAGGTCAACGATGACAGGATCATCTTTCTGCCTCTGCAACTGGTTATCGCCATTTTTACCTTCCATTTTTAGTGTAAGCCGATCAATCGAGAACAGTTCGGATTATCGTGGTTACACCTCTATGTCAGGATTGGGCTTTGGGAATGTTGACAAATGGTGTTTTCCACAAGTCTGTGGTGTAATTTGGGTTTCTAACAAGCTTTTGAAGTTTTGGGCTATCCCCCACTGACAATTTGGGGGGGGAACAGCCAGGTGTAAAAATACCCCTCGAAGATCGGGATTGTTTTCTCTCTATTTTTCCCCCTTATCTGCACTGCAACATATTCCTTGAAGCGGTGTGAGCCCCAGTGTATATATATATGATTTTGGTGTGTCCACTCCAACAGCACCTGCCAGGCTGTTGGAGTAAGTAGTTCCACCACCCAGTTGGCAGAGTCACCCGATCTGGATGTAGCTTGGAACTTGGGAATTATGAGGTCTATCTGGGAATGCACATAGCAGGTTGCACCTGTAAATTTCATCCCTTTCGGAGATTGGATCCAGATCTTTCTGCACATCGAAAATTACGATCAATGGTCCTCTCTTTCGTGGGGTGCTCAGCAAGTAAGCCCATGGTAGGTATTTTGGCATTTGTTGTGATTTTTTTCTGCATCCTCTTTTGTATCAGTTTTAATTATTATTCCAGTGTTGTGGGTCTTTCTTATTGATTTGATTCTGGTATGCTTCAGGTCATCTGAAAGAGTGGCCATTACCGTCCTCTTTATTTCTTCGCTTGACTTGGGTGCCTCAGCTGTTGCAGGCTTGAGTATCACTAGATTTGGAGTGGGCAGCAGAGTCTTCCGTCGCTGTGACTATAGTGTCTTAGGGCTTGGTTTGGTCATCTTCAGCGCGTCAGCAAAAGATGGGGTGCACTGTGGAATTTTATTTCTCCCATCAAGGTTTAGGGCCTCGATTGTTGCAACCGCTTTATCGTGCTGGATGTAAGTCTGGAGGAGTATGGTCTCCAGCTTTAACCAGAGACTTACGATGTCAACTCTCAGATTTGTAGTGACTATTATTTGAGTCCTTCATTAAGTTTTCTAGGACTGTGTGCAGGGTAAGGGTCTGCTCCAGCACAGACCCATCCGGTTGCATCGGATCCAATTGGGCTGGTTCATTAGATTTTGGCTGTTGTTCTATCTTGTCCTGCCACATAGCTGACAGCTCCTGTAGGACCTTGCCTTCATGATTCATTGGCACTCCTCATGCTCATGTCAGATCTAGGAACAGGTAACTTACCTTTCCTCTTAATCGTGGAGGTGAGTTTCTGGTCCCCGGTCGATCCTTTATTTGTCACGTCCGTCCTTTGATCACACTGTGTGATTTCCATTTGACTCTGTAGTTCAGTTGTAGTAGGTTCTAGATCAATAGTTTCTAATTCCAACATATTCGGTTTATCGGGGTTATCCCAAAGTTGGGGTAAATCTCTCACATGTAGGGAATTTAAGAACTACACTATCAAAGTTTGGGCTGTCCACCACTAAATGCGGGGGGCAAGGGGGGCAATACAATGTGCGTCCGCACTAGAAGGTTTGGGCTATCCTCCATTGGGAATGCAGGGGGGTGGGGGGCAGAAGCAATACAACGTGCATCCGTGCTGGAAAGCAGCCATCTTGGCCTCCTATAATTTACCATATTGATCATTAATTATTTATAAAATTATATGATATTGGATGTGTATCGATGGCCAGACTCAGTTGCCTTCCACCACCAATCTGGCACGCTGCTATTGTCACGTGATCAAAACAACAAGAACAAAGGCCTTTGTTCGTCTTGCTGGGGAACAAGCAATAGCAACTAGTTACCAACGTAATTAATAGACGACATTGATTCACAATATAACTAAGGCAGGTTGAAAACCTCAAGGAATATTCAAAAATTTTTAAAAAGTTATACCAATCTTCTGTACTACTAGTCTAGAGTCTAACTAAGTCAATCATATGTATTTCTGTTCCATTTTTAACAGTATAAACACTAGATAAATTTGAAACAAAGTATCTCTATACAATCCTGACTACCGGCAGAGTACACCAGTATTGGTAAAACTAAAAATGGTCGTGAATTTCTATTACCTTTGCCAATTTTCAAACCTTTAACATCAGTAGACTGCATTCTGTTATGGGAACACAGTAGACACAATTTTAATCCAATCTGAGAACTTTGGAGCACTAAAATTTTTCATAAAACCGAGCACCAAGGATACGTGCATCTAACCAGAGCTAATCCACACCAAAAGGTAAAGTGTATTTAGGGTCATACAACACCAGGGGTTTCCCCCATCTCTGCATTGTTTACATTGTGATGGGTGTGCCAGTTTGCTGGAAATGCCAGAGATTTAAAAGTGTGTGGATATTGTCTATGTGCCCACTTTTGCCCCGTGGAGGCAGACCAGGTACACCATTATTATAATTATTTACTCTGGAAGGTCCTGCCATCTAATTTCCTGAGATTTCAGTGGCTAGGACCTAAAATTTAAAAAAAATTTTAAAAAAAGAGAGAGTGCACATATACATACATACAAAAAAATGCATATACACACATATCAATTGGTATAGGTTACTTCGCGTGGTGAAGGCGCTAGAATGAGAAACCGAGAGTTTTGGGCAAAATTTATTTTGATGGTTAAATTTGAATTGTGTGGGACTCTCGCTTGCGTATAGTTAGAGTGGGGGGAGAGAGACAATATTGGGGGGGGGGGGGTATAGTCAAAAATAAGGAGCCGATAGGGAAGGTAGCTCCAGCTTGCAGTGGGGCATGCCCGTGCCCCACCAGAAAGAAGAGAAGGGTGGTGGGGGTTGCAGGAGATGGCAAGCCGTCTCCCTCTTCCCCCCACCAGGGAAGGGGAGGAATAGTGGGCCAGACAAGGGAGCTGACCCAGATGGCCCATAGGGCATAAATGCCTGTGGCTGCGATGTGGTCATCTATCATCAGTGGCCTACCATCCAGGGCTAATGGAATTCATTCAGGCTTTCTTGTCATGTCCTTACAACAACTGTGCAGGTTCTCCTTCATCTTTTGGTGAGAGAGTTGCTCATGGGACTGAGTCCCGTCCATGTGTCAGTTGGGAAGGATTTTTATCAGGGTTGAAGGTCCAATCGTGTCCATTTGGTGTCTATGCGGCGCGACAGCTGCTTGGTCGTTAGTCTTTATAGATTGGGCAACACCCCAGCTGTGGGATGTGTTCTCATCATAGTGGCGGTCTTTACATGTTCGTTTCTGTGCTTTGGACCCATCCTGGGTGTGTACAGTGATTTGCACGCTATAGGTTGGACTTGGCTTTGGTAGTCGTGGTTTCTCCACAGGCCCTATGGCCTGTCTAGGAGTGAAAGTCGGGATGTTTGGATTCAGTCACAATGGGGAAATAGGGATTTCAGACTCCTGTTTTTGTTGTGCTGGTTATTCCGCAGGTCAATACGGCTTGTTGTGGTCGTACAAGCAGTGAGCTATGTTGGTTCTGGTTGCTCAGGGTTTGCTGTCTGCCATAGAGGCTCTGGGCAAATTTAGAGAATAGCTTGTAATTTACTTCATTCTCCAGTAGATAATGCTCCTGGTTTTTGGGGTTGAATTGTATCTGTGTGATCAGGTGTCCACGTAGATCTTCATAGTGCTCACATTCATGCATTATGTGATCCCATGTCTCCAGGGAACCACACGCACACGTGGGATTATCTGTGATGCCAAGGAGGTTCAGTTTGTTACACCAAAAGTTAATGGGATCTGGTACATTCGTAAATGCATGACCCTCTAATACTTCTTATGTTCAACGACTCTATTTACCATCAGGTGCACGGCACAGCCATGGGTTCCCCAGTTAGTTCAGTCATGGCAAATATCGCGCGTGTGCTGATGATCAAATATCGTCAGCACATGCACGCAGCAATCTTCCTCCCACTGCACGAACCTTGTTAACCCATGCCTGGACCCATTCTAGTTCTGTAGATCAGAGGTGCACCGAGATTTCTAAAGTCAAGGTGGATCTTGCGAGGTGTGGCTACCCCACCAGTACCCTTGACAGGTGTGACCTACAGACACATGACCACGTAGCGACCAACAGGAACATCCAAGGTAATGACTCAACCACAAGTACCTTTATCCCATACTACCCAAACCTATCACAACAGGTTTCTAGAGTCCTAAAATCACATGAGATAAAATGCGTACAACTCCCAGGCAGAAAGTTATAACCCCTCATCTCTAAAGTGAAAACACCAGTTTCCACTTTACTACAAAGTGGTCTAGTCTACCGCAACTCTTGCAGTGACTCACTAGCTGCTACATTGGAGAAACTGGGAGATGGCTTGGAAAACATCTTTCGGAACACAAAAGAGCCATCTGATTAGCGGATATAGAACACTCGGCCATTGCCAAACAATTCTGGTCAACCCACCAGACATTGACCCGCACTGCGATGTCGTGATTGTAGATAGGTCCCACCACTACCAACGATGCGCCTGGTTGGAGTCATTGAACATCACTTGCTCTAATACCTCAGTCAACAGGAGCAGTGGATGTTGTGTCCATCCTATCATTTAAGCAACCATTTTGATGAATGACAAACGTTGGCAACGTTCATGTGCGTCACAGCCACAGGCTTCAACATTCAACAATTAACCATCACATCACGCAGTTCATATACATGACTGGCAGTACACTTCCTCATGTTCCACACTCTTAACTGTCAGTTTGACTGATAAAGGTTGACAAACTAACTGAAAGCTTTTGTATGTATTTAATTTAATATATGTGTGTTTTCCAATTAATATTAAACTTGTTTGAACAATAATGAACAATAGTAATAATGAATCCAGAGCGCACAGGCCTCTTTAATAATATCTAAAAGCATAGTTTTCTAGCTCTGTAGTTTTGATAACAGTATAACTTCAGATATGCTCTTTTATAATGTTTTTCTTTTTCTCTCTCTCTTTTTTTTTTTTTTTTTTTTTTTACAGTACTCATTCACAAGGTCAAGTTGTTGTTACAACTGGAACAACAGTATTAGGACAAGACCATCAAATTATAGTACAGACAGCTCCTCAAGGAACAGCAGATGAGATGGCTATTGACACAGCTCAACTTGTGAGTTCTGCACAACAGACATTAGCCAACTCAGTATCTGTATCTTCACAGGATCTTGCTGAACAGTTGGCAAGAGTTGTGGCTGAAGCAGCTGGTCCAGGCAGGGTTACAGTTTCCATAACTCCTAGTTCTCAAATGAATGTAGAAGGAATGTCAGTACCTGTTTTACATGATTCCTCCCAGCAGCATGAACTTACAAGTGAATGTGATAACAGTGGAGGATTAACGGCACATAACCTAACTGAAGTTGTTAGCCAAGAGCAGTTTCAGCATATACAGACTTCACAGATATCAGACCAGACTTTGCCTGAACAAACAATTGTTATACAAGGATCTGCTGATCAGATTGTAGCACAAACGCCCACTGAACACACTATACTTATGCCTGGACAAAATGATCAAGCCATTATTATGGGAACAGAAGCAGATGCAACTAACAGTAATCTTGGCATTCAGCAAAATGATCCATTTTCAGTGGATGGTATTGTTCAACAAACAGCACCACAGGAATTTGTAACACAAATAGTTTCTATGACAACTGATCAAGATCCTGTTAATACAACGGTACATATGGGAACAGATGTGAGCGGTTCATCCCAACCTATAGAGATCAGGCAAGGAAATAGCATGGTTTCTATGGAAACTGAAGACTCTCAAGATCAAGTTCCAATTGTAATGATGGTAACAGATGAGCAGTGTGGTGATGGCCAGTCCATTCCTGTCGAACTCTCAGGAGATCAACAATATGCCAGTGCAGCAGTTTTAAATGTTCCAACATCAGATGGTAGACATCAAGTGTTGCTCATTCCTATTGGTGCAACAGAAGGGGGTAATACAGTTTTAACTCTTCCACGAGGAATCACTCTGACCTCAGAGGACTCTACAGGTGGTGACACCAGCATGGCAGTGGCATTAAATGCCCACACTTCTCAAGAAGGTGGTGAAGTTAGGCATACATATCTTACACTTCCTATCATGCCAGAGGGACAAGTGGGAGTGGGTGTTGAAAGTCTGTTACGGAGTGCCGGTGAAGTTACAGAAACACAAAGTGATACACTGACTATCTCTACATCTCCTGGAATCTGTCTCTCACAAGGAACAGTTGAAACAAATACATTGCCATCTGCCACCTAAATTAAATGAAGATTCTTACACAAAAGTGAGGTCCTACAAAAACTTCCTTTCCTACTTTTAGTATGAAACATGCTGCTCTTTTCTCCCCTTTCCCCTATGTGACAGCAGATTGTTTCAAGAAAAATATGCTCCAGCTGTCTCCTTTGTTGGGATGGCTGGTTGAGTTAAATCTGTACTTGTTATTTTTCCTGATGATATGTATTAGCAGATATAACAAAAGAAAGCAGTCAGGATATTAAGAAGTCAGAATTACTATTAATAATGGATTTTGTACTATTTAATCTGCAAACTAAAACATCCGAGACCTCTGTCATAGACAAGCTTATATATATCTTTTATATTTATAATGAGAGATGGATAAGAAAAATTAAAAATAGATGTTGAACTTCTTGGTACTGCTACATAATGTTGTAAAATTAGCAACAACCAGGATTTTGAAAATTTTAACTCCTGGAAAAAAGTAACATTAAACAGGACTGGACCTCCCAACTGGAATTAAATATACTTCAGAAGTTGCACTGTTTTGTTTGGAAAAACAAAAAGGTGACTAAGGACAAAAATTAATGTAAGATAGCAGTGGTGTTAAAGACTTTTAAAAAAAAAAATGTAACATAGTTTTTATTGCCCTTGTAGTTAAATGTTCATTTTTGTATTTCATGTGTCATATATTTCACATTAGCCAAACCACTAAACTCTGGGGTAAGTACTTTGTTTAAAAGTCAATAACCAAAAGTGAACAAAACGTGAACAGCCATGTGCCTGATGTGAAATCCAGTTTTGGAAGAAGCAGAGCACTCTTTCTTTTTTGTGGCAGTATTTCAGTGCTACAAAATTTGTATCATATCTTTTAGTAAAAAAAAAAAAAAAAAAAGAAGAAAAAAAGAAAGAAAAAAAAAATTAAAAAACTTTTAATTTACCAGTGTATGAAATGGCTATATATGCACATATATATACACACACACACACACACACACACATACACACACACGCATGTGCGTGTGTGTATGTATATATGTGTATCAAGGCAGGAAAGAAATATCTAGTGTAATATGATATTTAGCTTTTCCTTCCCCGTGGTTTCTTCATTTGTCTATAAACCTCATTCTCATTTGTGTGTTTCCATATACATAACAAAATGCTGAGAATAATAGCATGAGTCATCATTTTTGTCTGAATAATTTTTTCATGCCTTTAATCATATATCATTGTTTTAGGAAGGGAGAGGCAGATATTTGCATTTGTGACTTGAATACATTGTGATTCTGTTGCTTTGGTTGCAAATAAAAGAGTATTTGTTATTAAAATCTGTTGTGATCTTATGAATGTATATTTGAATTAAAAAGTAAAAAGTGAAGTAAATATTTAGCAGTCCTTTCCACAAATGCATTTCATTTTATAAATCCATGAAATGTGGACCTTCACTTGTTGTATAATTTGCACTATAACTTTGCAGTTCATAACTTACTAACATTAACAAGGGACATGAAAATTAATTGTTATACAGTATTAAGTTTTTTCTCTGTATCTATATGTCCAGATCCTTAGTTAAATTTTAAGTTTCTCAAGTTTATGAAGCCATAGCAGTCTAATTTTAATAGCAATGTATTCTTGTAAATTGAAATTTGTAATATAGATTATAGTTATTGTATTTTTTTAAAATTTAATTGCTGAATTAGTAAGACACACATTCATTTCTAGAATACGGCAAAAACTTTTTTTTTTTTTTTTTTTTTGTAACTTTCAGACAGTTATTTTAATTGAGCTTGCCAGCATTCTAAAAGGCTTATATAGCTCCAAAAAGCTCCATGAAAGAAGCAAATACAGAGGCATTGTGCCAGGTTAGCTAGTCAGCAAATTTGTTCCTTTGGTTGCCATTACACTAGCTAGCAATTAAGAAATTTGGTAATGGAAATCTAGCCCCAAAAAGTTCTTACATAAGTCAAGTTTTATGTAACTCCCTGATATGCCAAAATTACAAAAACCACATAATATCCTCAGAAGAATGAAGAAAAATAGTTATATATTTTTAATTAGTTCTATTAAAAACTTTATCTGGGGACAGGAATGAAGTAGCTGGAGTGGCACATAAGAAAAGAAAAGAAAACCTAGAAGAAGGAAAAAATGCATGTTATTGTACTGTAAAAACTGATATGTTTTGTAGCCTTGTTATTATAGTTGATTTCATTGGTGCCGATCCCTTCACCGCTTCTCCTATTCTGTCTTTGTCCTTTATGATTGTGTTCACTGTTGACACCGACAAATTTAAATTCCATGCAATACTTGTTAGTGTTTGACCATTTTCATACATCCTTATTATTTTAATTTTCTGATCCAAATCAGTTGCTTTTCTTTTCTTGGTATTTACTATACCGCTGTCACTTATACTCTTAATTGGTACCATGATAACAGTCAAAATGAAATTTTCTATAAAGAACTTCACAGGGTTAAGGTGAAAACACACGAGCTCACATTTTACTAAAGCACATTTGTGGAGGTCACTATCAAACACAAAGTAGTATTACTCTGTGTATCATAAAACAATAAAGACAATTTGCAGTTTCCGGTTTATTGGGCTTTTCTGTTAGTACACTCTATTATAAACAGGTCATCATCATCATCAGCCATTTTCAATCCACTGCAGGATGAAGGCCTCCCCAGTAACTTTCCAGTTCCTTCTGTTTTGTGCAATGGCCATCCATTTACTAACCACAAACTCATGAATTTCTTCTGTCCATCTCTGTCGTTTTCTTCTAGCTCCTCTTGGGTACCATTCTGTTATTCTCTTAGTCCATCTGTCCTCATGTCTTCGAGCTATGTATCCTGCCTAAGACCATTTTAGTTCTTTAGTTTTGATAAGAATGTCCTTTACTTGAGTTTGCTGCCTAATCCATGTGTGTCTCTTATCTAACAGTCTGATTCCCGATATAATTTGTTCCATTCTTCGCTGTGTAGTTCTCAGCTTCTCTTCCATTCTTTTGGTGAGTGCCCAAGTTGCACTTCTATAAGTCATGGTGGGTAGTATACATTGGTTCATTATTTTACATTTCAGACAAATTGGGATATTGCTCCTCAGTATGTGACCATATTTCCTGAATGCTGTCCATCCAAAATTTATTCTTCTCTTGACTTCCAGCCGTTTATCGTTATTACAGCTAATAACTTGTCCCAGATAAGTATATGACTCCACCTTTTCAATTACTGCTCCTTCAATCATTATATCCCTTTCTATGGAATACTTGTTCATCATTACTTTTGTTTTAGCCTTCATCTTTAGTCTAAAATCCTTACACTCTGCATAACTGATTAAGATTTTCCTCTAATTCTTTGGGATCGTGGCTTATGATTATAATGTCATCTGCAAATTGTAAATGGTTTAGGTACTCTCCATTCATATTGACTCCTTTCTGCAACCAGTCTAATCTTCTGAAAGCTTCCTCAAGGGCAGTAGTAAACAACTTCGGAGATATTGTGTCTCCTTGTCGAACTCCTTTCTCAATTTTAAATTTTCTACTGTCTTTGTCTAGTCTAATAAAGGAGGTAGCATTCTCATATATTTTCTTCAAAATCATAATATATGAGGTATCTATGCCTTTTCATAATCCACAAATGCCAGGCATAATGGTGTTTTATATTCATTTGCTTTCTCCTTTAGCTGTGATATTACGTGTAGGTGATCCATAGTTGAGAATCCCGTCCTAAAGCCAGCTTGCTCTTTCGGTTGATTCTCATCAAGTATTCTTTCTAATGTGTTAGTAATGACCTTTGTGAACAACTTGTAGATATGGGATAACAAGCTAATTTGTCTATAATTTTCAATTTCTGATTTATCTCCTTTCTTATGCAGCAAAACTATGATTGCATTATTCCACTCCTTAGGCATCACACGTTTTCTAATGCATTTTGTGAAGAGTCTTGCCAGTTTTTGTGCTATGTCTCTTCCAATTTTAACAACTCTACAGTAACTTCATTTCCCCTGTGGCTTTCTGATTCTTCATTTTCTTCAATGCATGTTCCACCCCAGCATATCAGGTATGTCATATGTGTTACTAATTTGCGATCCATCTTCCCCACTGCTGGCATCATTCCCTCACTCCTTGTATAATTCTCTATAGTAGTCTTCTGCTGCTTGAATTATGCCTTCTCTGCTATTTATAAGTACACCATCGCTATTCTTCACTTTCAGTATCATTTGTCTTTCTGTGTTACTGCCAGTGGCTGCTGATTTAAGTCCTTTGTTTTCCCTTAATGCTTATTCTACTTTTCTTGTGTTAAATCTTCTTATGTCCTCTTTGAGTCTCTTTCTAATGGCTTTGCATAAGTCAGTATACTCAATTTTCTCCTTGTTAAGTGTTTATCTTACTCTTCGTTTAATCATGAAAAGTGTTTCTTGACTAATCTTTTCTTCTTTGGATTTCTTTTTACCTACAGGTTTCTTGGGCTTTATCACTTTCAGAGAGTTGTAATATTCCTCGTCGATATCTTCTTCCTGAACAGTGCAGAAGCTCAAACTTGTTCTTAAGTTCCAGTACATATTACTTTTTCTCCTCTTCCGTTATCTGAAAGACCTTTGTATTATTTACTTGAGTCAGTTTTTTCCTTTCTTTTCTTACATCTATATCAAGTGTGCATCTTACCATTCTGTGATCACTTCCAATATTTACAGGCGCCTCCGTAGCCAGGTGGGCAGTAACGGCAGTGCGTAGCACACACTTCTTGATTAGACCGGGGTTCGAGCCCGTGACCACCAAATACGGAAAGGTCAGGGAATGACCACCGCATATTCCCAGAGCAATATGGCCTTAGTTGCTAATGCTCCTTAAAAAAAAAAAAAAAAAAAAAAACCACCTTCCAATATTTACCTTGTTCAGGATGGTAACATCATTCATGATATATCTTCTGTTAGTTAACAGGTAGTAAACTCTATCTTATTGCATTTGTGTTAATACTGATAGTTGGAATTCTGTGGGTTTTTTTACATTATTATGGTGAAATATGTGTCCCCCTTCATTCCTGCTTTCTTACTCAGTCTCTCACTTGTGCAATTTGTGTGTGCCGTGTTCATTGTTATTGATTGCTTTTTTTTTTCTTTTTTACTGTTTTAAATTTTACGATCCTAAAAAAAATTGAGTGAAAAAAAATTTACGTAGGTCAGGGACTTACTGTACAGTAACATTTGGTTGTGTTAGTCAGCAAACTTGTTCCTTTGGTTGCCATTACACTAGCCAGCAATTAAGAAAGTTGGTAATGGAAACATTGTAGGTACTTCGTATGGTGTGTGACAGTGTCCTGGCCGAAGATATTAAAATGACATCACAGGTTCACGAATCTTTGGAAGACTATCAGCACAGCAGATAACCTACAGCATTGTGGAATGAGGATAGTGCAGGATGTTGGGTATTCTGATCATCATGAGGCATTAGAGAACAATTGCAGTATGATCAGTTTGTTTTTACCTTTGAATACAGTGACTGCAAAATTTTACCAAGAAATATGGCCCCATGGGGGAATGTCAGGTATCAGGACTTGCTTCATATTATATTTAGTACTTATAACATGTATATTTTCATTTTAGCAGCAAGATATGGTAAGTTTGGGAACTGTGATTCACTTACAAAACTTATACTGTTAAATGAATTGCAGTTCCAGACTTATACAAGGGCAAAGGGAGGGTAGCACTCCTCCCATATCCTATTGTATAAAAGTCAGGAACCGTGATTCACTTACACAATTAATTGTAAATGAAGTACCAAGTATGATATCAAGCAAGTCCCCAATACCTAGATATGTAACTTTTAACTTTGCATTCTGCTGAATGCAAAGTTAAAAGCTACATATCTTCTATGCTTTTTGGGTAACATTTAACAGTGTTCGGCACTTGATGCAACTAACTGCCCATCAGGAATGTTCGAATGTCTGACTGAAAAATTGAAGAAAAGCCCCAAACCAAATGTTCACTTTGGTAATATATACAGTTCACACGAGGGCTGCATAAAAACATTGTATGTTGTAATAACGAATGATTGCGTGATATGCAAGTAACAAATGATAAACTGATGGTGTGCTGGCATAAGAGACTATAACATGATACGTTTAAGTATTGATGTAATGATTCAGATCAGTAAAGTAAGTACTTAATGGAAAGCAATTTGCCAATAGGGTTCTAGTAATTTATAAATTGTTGTTTTTTTTTTTTTTTTTTTAGTTTCTTTACCTTTGCAAAAAAAATTTTGAAGATTTTCAATTAACAGTGGTAGACTGGATTCTTCCTTTGTCCTTATTATGATCTTCGAAAAGCATGTAGCAAAATCACTTGAAAGATAAAAAATATATATATTATACTGTAAAACTTTTTTTTTCTCCAAGAAGATAGTCTAATTGAAAATGTTTGTATCATTAAAAGCAATAACTAAATTTTGGAAAAATAAAGGTTAGTAAGGTATTATTATGAGGAGAAATGGAAGGGAGTTAAGTAGCACAATGAGGGCCATACCTCCAGGTCTGTCATCACAGGATGGTGGTTTGTATTGGTTGTTAAAGAGCACATGGAATATTCGTATACAGCGGATTCCGGTTATTTGGGCCATCGGTTAATCGGGGAAAATCTTAAAAAACAGAACCCAATCAAAAAAATAGCCTGGATTTACTTCGCTTGATTGGGGTAGGAGACCGCAGCACTGAAAATGACCCTACGATTGTCTCCGACCGTTCAGTCGGATTTCTGGAGGTCACAACCATAAAACAATTAGCAGTCACCTGTTTACTGAGTTTTTCTGTAAGGGCAATCTATCATAAACGGATAGTAAACTCGATCTTATTGAATTTGCGATAATACTGATAGCTGGAATTCTGTGAATTATGGTGCAATGTGCTTACACTTCCATGGAATCTTCAATCATATAAAAAATTAATTTTCAGAATCTCTTCATATTTCTATTTTTAAAGCTTTGTAACTTGTTACTCCGTTCTCACTTGCACATGTGTTACTTGCAATTTGTACTGTGTTCTTTGTTATTGATTGCTTATCTTTTTACTGTTTTAAATTTTAACCCCCACCCACAAATGTCAGTGACCAGAAATGTCAACTGGATAGTATGTACATATTACCGTACGTATTAATTATTCCGATTTTTACATGTTTAATTTTTTAATTGGTAAGGTAATAAAGGGTAAATTTGTGATTAATGTATCTTTACTTTTATTGCCTGTGTATAATATTCCTCCTATTTTCGCTAATTAGAATTGCTGTTTAATAAAATTAAAATTCAATTCACAAACGTGATCACAATGACGGGCTTACTACGCATCGTATAGTGAACGGTACTTGACTGTGGTGACTCCATCGTAACGTAATTTCTACAGTGAAACCAGTTGTAAAGCGGGGGTCCATTGTATTTTTACGTGAAAATTCAGGTAATTGGGGCAGCTGCTTAATTGGGCCAAAATGCACTAGTCCCGATGTGTCCCAAATAACCGGAATCGACTATTTGCTGCTGGTTCTTTTGCACTGTTTATTTTCCTCCTCCCCTCAGAAACCTGTTTTTGATCCAGCAACAGGATTAAATTCTCCCATAATATATGTGGTTAGCATACAATAACATACACTCCTCAGTCTGCTGTAGAAACAAGTGATTTGTAAATTCAATGCTCACTTGGGGGGTGGAATTTTCTCTATATTGCCCTAGATCCAGGTATTTTCTTGTCCAAGGCACCCCTGGAATTTGCTGAACTTGCATGTGCTCATAACTCGTAGGTGCTGAGAACTGCCATCTGTTATTCATTTACTTCAGTATAATTTTGTTAACAAAAATGACCAAAATATGTATCTTTTATTAAATCATAGAGATTTTGTTAAAGAACAAAATTTTATGAATGTTTTCATGTATTTTTATTTTCACAAGTTTTTACTATCTGAGGCCACTGTCTTGCCTCTGAAGCTATTCCACATCAGTATGTGCTCCTAAGCCATATCTACTGCACTGTTAGATAAAATCCACGGTGTGTTGCCTGGCAACTCTGTAGCAGTGCGTAGCACGCTTCTTGACTAGACCGGGGTTCGAGCCCTTGACCAAATACGGAGGATGCGGAAAGGTCAGGGAATGACCACTGCATGTCCCCCAAGCAATATGGCCTTAGTTGCTAATGCTCCTAAAAAGGCTAGCTGTTTTCTGTCAGTGAACAATGAAATCAGATTTTGGTGATAAGCAGGGTAAGGGTTCAAAAGTGCATTCAAGTTATAGGGTATCAATAATCACAGTATAGGTATGTGTGGAACTGCCAATTCTGAATGTTTTTGGAGCTAGCGTGGCAGCACATGCAGTATGCCACATTGATTGCAGCACCCTAAACAATACACTTGGAATGATAATTTAATTTGTGGACGGGTGCAAGATCTTATCTTAACTGTCATTGTCTGAACCTTCTGTGGATTTCTTGAAATACTCCCCCTTGAACTTTACGCACTTTTGCTATAGTCATACCCATGCATTAAATGCTTGCAGACCATTTTTTTGAAAACAAGTGCTTCTGTTGTGGCTCTGCAAGCATTGTGTCAGATGCAAAACACTTGCCTTTCAGGGCTTTCTTCAGACGTGGAAATGGGAAGAAATCACAGCTAAGTGGTGAATAAGGAGGATATGGCAAAACTTTACCTATGGCAGTGATCGCTGCCTGCACAATATTAGCATATGGGGCCTGGCATTGTCTTGATGGAGAAACCACTTCACACCGGATATGGACGTCCTACCAAGACATTACCATATGTAGACTTTCATGCAAGGCTAGAGGGGGAGAGACTCACTGTCCACAGTGGTGGACTTATATCAAGATTTGGCAGAACTTCGCCTTTCTGTTGTAAATTTGACAGATTCGTAAAAGATGTACGTCGGTCATCGCTAGATGGGGCAACCCAACGATGAAGGATGCTTTTCGTGGAAGATTTCCTGGCCGACGAGCAGCTGCATCTGCCATTTACCAATGTGCCAAAGAAAGCTTCGGCGCGGCTTTCACTGCTTGGAAGAACAGCTGTGAAAAATGTGTTCAGCTTCTAGGAGACTATGTTCAAAAGTGAGGCAAGTGTCACCTCTTGTGTACTTTATGAGAAATAAATTTGAAGACTTTAACACACCTCATATAAGGAGAGAAAGGTTTAAAGTAGCAGAACACATAGTTCGCGAAGACAATTCAGTTCATCCAACGACTTTAACAACAGTGCACAGTGTTGATCGAGTTAAAGCCTATTCAAAAAAAATCGGATTATTTGCTGCTGTTGCTGGAAGATTACACTTCAGCTATCACAGAATGTTTGCGCTGTGGCTCCCCAGATTTCTCACAGATATACAGAAATGGAATCGATTGCGATTTTCAATCAATTTTTGAAGTGGTGTCATTGAAAAGGCATTCATATGGCGAATTGTTGTGGGAGATAAAACGATGTCTCACTACAAGCCCCAAAGCAAGGAGTGGAAAAATCCCAACAACCAAAAAATTCAGCAGTGTGGATTCTTCTTCCTGTTAATGTTTCTGTATTTCAGCAAGCCGATTCCCGAGCATTATCAGAAAAGTTGAAAGACCGTGAATAATACAAGATATTGATGCAATGTTGGAAGTGAAATTTAAACCTACTAAGAGTTTAACAGGCATGTGCACAGGTTATCCTGATCAAGCCACCTGAAATTAAAACACGGCACCGCAGGATTTAGAATTTATTTTTTTACTAATACTCTGATAATCACATTTTGTGTATGTTTACTCCTCCTCCAATGATTGTAATCCTCCAGTGCATCACCACAAAACAACGATGTACCAAACGCCAATTTTTTGTCAGTTTGGTACTTCAGTATTTTGTGAAGTTCTTTTATTTAAATCTACTAGTTGCAGTTAATACAGAGGTTTGCTGTGAAAAGGTGTTCTATTGCAGTATGACTACTCGACAAGAGGGCGCTTCGGAAGTGCTGTGATCAACTTTTGGTGGATTTTGTTCTGGTGTAAATTTTATTTATTTCAGTGAAACAAGTAGTTTTATCACGAATAGTGTTTGTAAACCATAGTTAACTAACTCAAAGTACTAGTGGTGTCAAACATCCATCCACAGATGAGTATATTTCGTTATTTTGATTTTACTATTTATAGTTAGGCCTAACAAGCTTGCAATTACTTATCTGCCTCCTAAGAAGAATCTGAAACCTAGGGAAAAAGATCTTACTCCTCCAAGGGCTAATGGAGTATTATGAACTTTGAAAATTTTGCACAGTCTGGCATTCAAAGATGTGTATCCAACTGGAAATGACTTTTCACCCATTAGTTCGAAGAGGCAGTGAATCAAAATAATCCTACATTTTTTTAATATTTCACTACCTGTCCAACGAACCACTCAGTAAAATCTCTCCAGCGGCACCTGGAGACAGGACCGGATTTCCTATTAATCACCATAGGCTCAGTGCCTAGGGCAAACGAAGAATATATATTCTTCTTTATAGGTTAGTTTAGTTATTTTAAAGTCAGGTGAACGTTTTGAGGTTGGATTAACAGGGGAAAACGTTCGCTTAACCTCACCTTAACTTAGGGGTGGATTGAATAAATTATTATTTACCTTATACATAATTTTATAATAATATTACTAAAACTACACGCGAAAGTAAAAGAGCGAATATATTTACAGATAATTTAATATGAAGTTTATATAAATTTTCATTGATGTAAATCTTCAAATTTGTGTTGAATTTTCATGTAAGTAATAATTAAAAGGCTTGATGTAACCATTTTGTAATACATAGAATAATAAGATTAAATGTCACAAATGATAAAAAAATTTTATCATTTGCAAAAATTGAAATATAGCAGTTTATTTAAGTTTAGCAAAAATTGAAATATATTTACATTAAACTTAATGTAAAAGTCACGCAAATCTTTACAAAATTTCTGTTTTCGAGCTATTACAGAGGCAAAATCATGAAGTAGCAGGGGCACCTCGTTCATAGGCACTGCAGCACCCCCAGATATTTAAATTTAGATATACTGTACGGTGAACGGGGTTATATAAATTTTGTGAAAAACAATAGAACGCAATGAATATTTTTATTAACAGGGCCCGCATATAGTATGCATATCCTCTATTTCCAGTAATCAGTTCAATAATAAACGAATGAAAACATGAAATCGTTTCCAACTTTGAAGTTTAATTAACCGTAGGCTTCACTGTGCGCCAGGCAGTCACACATTTTGCATTCCAGTGAATATCTGGTAGTTAGTTGCCATTGGCAACCAATTACCAGATATAGGCGAAACGAATTAAAGTCACTGTAAAGCGGACGGTGCAGATCACTAGGTGGTAAACGACTCTTATCAAACGGTGCAATACCACCACTCTGCTTATTGGAGGTTTGAAGTGGTGGAACCCATTTTTAGTCTCTAGAGCTAAGTTCCGATCAACCCTTCCCTATCTCTTCCATCATGCAGTATGATTGATGACTTTTTTGAGGTTATGATGAACATCGTGGCGAGATCCAATATTCCTTACATTTCGAGGGTACAGCTCTAAAACGGTGTTCGCAGGCCAGCCGCTAGTTAGTACACCGGACCGAACCTATTGGTAACTCTTTAGGAAGCTTCTGGATCAGCTAGTGTATAATCTTGCTACCTCTACTCTGCCAGATAGTGACTGGAGGGAGTTCGAGTAGTGTGTATGTGGGGGGGGGGCATTGTCGAGGTCACGTTATGTCAAGGATCTGGGTATATTATTACCACGTGTACGCCATATTCAAAAATTTCATTACTTCATACAGCATTTCCCACCCACTTTTTCTTACTATTAAATACACCATGAATTGTCAAAGTAATAGAGCAAGCTTATCTGCGAAAAGATCTAAACCTCCCAAGAACTTCCTAATTCATTTCACAAATATACGTGGTCTCAATTCTAATGTCAACGATGTCCATTTCAACTTGCAGTCTGCCAAACCCCATGTACTTTTTCTGACAAAATCTCAGTTATCGGTTGATTCAACTACTGCTCATCTCAGATGCCCAAATTATTCGCTGTATGATTCCTTTCGCCTCAAAGGTGATACTTGTGCACATGTCCGTTCTGATATTCCCTGTCAGAGACATGGCAATTTGGAATCTCCTCTCTTTGATCTTCTTTGGCTGAAAATCTCTCTACCTCATTGTGTCAAATTCATCTGTTGTGTGGCGCCTCAGTAGCCAGGTGGGAAGGAGCAGCAGTGCGTAGCACACGCTTCTTGATTAGACCGAGGTTCGAGCCCGTCACCACCAAATACGTAGGATGCGGAAAGGTCAGAGAATGACCACCGCATATCCCGGAGCAATATGGCCTTAGTTGCTAATGCTCCTAAAAACCAAATAACTAACTAACTAACTCATCCGTTGCCTCGACCGTTCTCTCAACTCTACTAATCACTTGGAGCTCTTTGACTTCCTTTCTTTGCAACTTGACTTTCTCCAGTCTAACTTTCCTAACAATGAGGTAATTTTCCTTGATTTTAATGTTTACAACTCCAGCTGGCTTCTGTTTTCTAGTCACACTGACCCAGCTGGTTGAGATGCTGAGGCTTTTGCAATTACTAATGTCCTCGCACAGATTCCATTTACCTACCAGAATACCGGACAATCCTAATCATACAGCCAACACGCTTGATCTTTTCTTCACAGACAACCCTTCGAAGTGGTGTCAGTAAAAAAAGTACACGGTCGAAGTGAGTAGTCCTTTAGGCACTTCAGATGACAACTTGGTGATTGTCTCTTCTCCAAAGGAGTCTTTATCTCATGGCTATTCACAACCTCGTGTTGTTTGGCATTACAAGAAAGCAAAATGGGGTGACCTGCGAGATTTCTTTTCCTTGGTCGGATTACTGTTTCAAAACTTCTGATGTCAACGTTTGCTCAGATCTTGTCAGTGAAATTATTCTTTGCAGGAATAGAATCCTTTATCACACACTCCACTTTAAAATCGCGTCCTTTATCTAAACCTTGGTTTTCCAATAAATGTGCTGAGGCTGTTCAAAAGAAGAATGTTGCATATCGTAATTGGCTTGTTTCTAATTCTTTAGTTTCATTTTCTGCCTACACCAAAGCTTGCAACAATTGTAAAGCAGTTATTAATCAGTCCAAACTAGAGTTTGAACAGGCTAAGCGTAGAAAGCTTGCTTCTTGCCCTAATGGTAACCGAGCATTCTGGTCTCTTGCCAAGGCTATTGGCCGCAACTTTTCTTCATCTCTTCTCCCACGTCTGTCCATACCAGATGGTTCTGTTGTCACTCCAGCCAAGGATAAAGCTGACCTGCTAGCATCCCATTTTTCTTCCAACTCATGTATTAATGATCATTCGAAAACTGTAGATCTTTTAAAGTACCATTTATAACGGACACAATATAATAGTGAGGAACGTAGGTTAAAAGGCGGAGCAGATGAAGGTGCGTTTAAAATAGTTAGGATATTAATTTAATAAATTAAATTAAGCTACGCTATTATATTGTGTCAGTATTAATGATCTTCGTAAAACTCCTTCCACCATTCCCAACATGCTCCACCCAATGCCGCCTGTGGTCTTTCATCAAGAGGATGTCAGAAGGATTTTGACAAATCTTGATGCTAAGAAAGCTCCAGGTCCCGATGGTATTTCTCCATTTGTTCTCAAAACCCGTGCTTCTGAACTTACCCCTATTCTTTCCGCCTTTTTTCACTTTCTTATTCCAAAGGTGTTTTTCCTTCTGCTTGGAAATTTGCTCATATCCAGCCAGTTCTTAAAAGGGTGACAAATCCCTCCCATCCAATTATCGTCCCATTGCAATTACTTCTACTCTTTCTAAAGTAATGGAGAAATCAATTAACCGCCAACTCTTAAATTACCTAGAAACCTTCCGTCTGATCAACGATCGCCAGTATGGATTCCGTCAGTGTCGATCCACGGGTGATATTCTGGCTTATGTTACCCATTTAAGGACTAATTCAATGGAAAGGTTCGGTGAAACACAAGTAGTTGCTCTTCACATCTCAAAGGCTTTCGATCGTGTTTGGCATAAAAGTCTTCTAAACAAGCTTCCATCTTATGGTTTGCCAACTGTTTTTAGTAATTGGTTATCCAGTTTTTCTCTCTGATCGCTCACTGAGGGTGATGCTAGATGGCTCTCTGTCTTCTAACTTCTCCACTAATGTTGGTGTCCCCCAAGGTTCAGTTCTCTCTCCCACTCTTTTCTTCTTGTATATTAATGATCTTCGTCCATTGACTGGAAATCCTATCCATAATTTTGCCGATGGTAGCACATTGCATTCTACTTTCCATTTTGAGAAACCTTGCCCTACTCAATCAGCTTCAACTTCTCGAAAATCTACTACCAATTCCTTAAATGCCGATATTCAGGTAATTCTCCAGTGGGGCAAAGACAACTTAGTTTATTTCAACCGTTCTAAAACTCAGTCTTGTCTTATATCTCGCAAAAAGGATTCTTCTGCTCCTATGCTTATCTTTAGTGACACTCCGATTTCTAGGCAAAATTATAAATCTCTTTTGGGGATTACCCTGACTTCTAATCTCTCTTGGCACAAGCACATTACAAATTTTGCTTCGTCTGCATCTAAAAAACTTGGTTTTCTCTTTCGCCCTCGGCGTTACTTTTCTTCCAAACAGCTGCTTACTCTGTATAAATCGCAAATCCGCCCTGCCTTGGAATATTGTTCCCACATCTGTGGTAGTGCCCCCCAAAACCTCTCTCAGGTTTCTTGATTTCATTCAGAAGATGTCAGTTAGGTTAATTTATGATTCATCTCTAACAGAGTATCTCCACTCGCTTTCTCATAGACGTACTGTTTCTGCTGAATGCCTCTTCTACAGATACTTCAATGGGCACTGTTCTTCTGAATTGGCTTCTATAATTCCCACTCTTTCTTTCAAAACAGTCTGAACACGTGCCACCACCAGCCAACATCCATTTACTGTCCAACTTCAAACTGACAGAACCAACTTTTCATCTTCCTCGTTTATTCATTCAATTGCCGTTTTCTGGAACAACCTTCCTTCATACGTATTTCCTGAAAATTACAGTCTACAGAAGTTCATGTCCAATGTCAACAAATATCTTCTTTCGTCCTCTCAACCTCCAACTCAAGCACGGTACTAAGTACTATAGGTTCCACCAATACCTCTCGTATTTGGGGTTTACATAAAAAAAAAAAAAAAAAAAAGATTTCATCGTTGACCATGATGGGTGTGTAGCCACAATGTTGGTGTCTTTTTGTTATTCGCCCGAATTACCATTAAGTAACTAAATAATATCAGTGTTAAGCCAATTCTTAACATTCAACAGTGTAATTATGTGATTACAGCTTAATTGCGAATTGAGCTTGAACTTGGTAAGTTGAAGATATATATTATGAGATGATGTGTAAGTAAACATTATTTCTACGACACACGATTTTGTGAAATTTGATTAGATCATGGCCTCCATGCTTCCCCATGAAATAAATCATGTGACTGAATAAACTTCAGCAACTTAGTTTTTCACAATTATCTCTCCAAGAAAAAAATGCGATTAAAAATGAAGGCTGCCCCACACCAAAGATTAAAATTTCTCAGCGGGGAATAAGTAATAATAAGAAATATATATATGCAGTTTTAAAACTGAATGGTACCAAAGGAAAAGTTGGCTTTGTGATTGCGAAGGTAAAAATGCATTGTTTTATATTCCATGTTTACTGTTCGGAGGTGACTTAACGTGGACAAAAAGTGGGTTTACAAACATAAACAGAATGAAAGAAAAAACTCTAAAACATGAGAGTTCGAAGAAACATATTGATAATGTAATTTCACTATCGCTTTTAGGAAGCGTAAATATTAAAGAAAAGCTTAGTGAGGCCTACAGACTTTAGATCTGCAAACATAACAGAAAAGTTACCAAGAATCGTGAGGTATCTAAAATAATAAACTGCATTAAATTTGTGGACAATTTGAAATTCCTTTACGTGGACATGACGAAAAAGACGATTCGAAAAATCCAGGAGTATTGAAAGGATTAATAAATATCGCTTGTACATTAGATTCCAATTTAAATAACCATTTAGAAAGTAATGCAGCATTTAAAGACATTTCAAAAACTATTCAGAATGATATTCTTGACTATTTTCTGCAAATATGCCGGGATGAAATAAAAAGAGAAATTAAAGAAGCTTCATTCGTAGCTGTCATGGATGATGACACAACGGATGATATACAAATCATCAGAACATATACAAATGGTAATTGTTCCGAGATATGAATGAACGGAGACATTTTTGAGCGTTTTTTTTGGATTTTTTCACTCCGGAAAACCAAACGGCAGAGTGAATATCGAAGTGCATTCTAGATCAGTTAGACATAATCCTCGAAGGAAATACTCAAAAACTGGTTGCTCAGACATTTGATTGCGCAAGTGTGATGAAAGGCAAGAAAGGAGGAGTTTAGGCTAAAACAAAAGAAGTGTTCAAAAATGTACATTTTATTCCCTGCTATGCACACCAACTGAATCTGATGATGAGAAATGCAGCAAATAGTAACCGACGGGATTTAAGAATATTCTTTGCGAACCTCATGTCGATACCAACTTTTTTCTCGAGATCATCACAGCGTCTCTCCGTTCTCAGAAAGCATATGGACAGCCGTGTTGCCCGACCTTCCCCTACAAGATGGACCTTCAATATACGCACCGTGAACAGCGTTTATGAAAATTTTGAATCCTTAAAAAGTGCATGGAGGAGCTACAGGCGACAGCAAACGCAGATAAGACGATTTCAGAAGCAATTGGAATTTTGCACATCTTGAGTAATGAAAAATTCGAATTCTGGTTAGAACTCTTCCATCAGATAATGCCTCACGTGGAAGTTATTTATAATCAAATGCAATCTCAAGAAATTGAGGCAGTTAAAATACATGAATATATAAGAAACTTTAAGAATGCCATTCTAAAAATCAGGAATTCAGTGTACTGTGAAAATCCTTCAAAAACACTCTTGATAGAAGCGAAGGAAGTATGCGACTATATAAGTGTTGACATAGGTGAGAGATATTCTTTTACAAAGCAATTAATTGCTGCTAAATTGTTTAACAAGGAGAACTTTGTTATTTTTCGTACGAAAATGCCCATGGAAGAGGTACGGGAGACTACTGAGGCATATCCCATGATTGAAAGAGAAAAACTTCTTATGGAATTACAAGTTTTCTATGGCAGACATGATCTATACAATTATTGCAAATTAACTGCCTTGCTGAAATTTATCTCAGAAAATAATCTAGTTGACGTTCTTGGTGAACTTACAAAACTCATAAAAGTTCTTTTGACCATTCCGATGACTACTTCAAAGCCCGAACGTTGCCATTCGACATTAAAAAGAATAAAAAAAATTTTAAGGAGCACTATGAATCAGGAAAGGCTAAATGCTCAAGCAATGCTTTCAATAGAGAAATGCTTGGTCAACAGTGCACTTGAATGAAAAAGTTATTAATCTATTTTCAACAAATAAAATTAAATAAAAACCGAAGAATGGATTTTGTTTTTAAATAAAAGTTCAAGTCTGTTAATGGTAAATGTTTAGTTAATGCTTTGTAGTATTTTTAACTTGCTTGTTATTATTATTACTGTATATGTCTACATATCTTATAACCAAGGCAATTTAATGTAACTTAAAGACGCAGCATCCCCAAACATCAGAGTTACGAGCCGCCCCTGCGAAGTAGGTCTTCAAATTTGATCTTTTTTTAAACATCGTGCCCTTTGGAGATAGTTGCCAGTCCAGTCAGTCGTTTTTGAGACATAGTTGATCTCAAATAATTTTTTTATAATTTTCAATTTAGATAAACTTCTTTCACAAGCCGCTTCAGATACTGTGAGAGTTAACATAATTCTCAATGCAACTGCCATATCCGGAGCAAAATCATTAGGTAAAATAAATCGCAACACATCTAATGGTGTCCAGTCCGAATTTATTAAAGGAGAAAGTGCTGCTATTTGCTTGATGTCATTTGAGTTTGTCAGCGTTTCTTGTAGATCCAAGCATTTTCTTAAAAGTTCATCTTTGGAAAGGTTTTTAATGTTGTGCACATCCTATAGAACAGGGGTGGCCAACGAGTCGATCGCGGATTTAATTTCGGTCGATCACGACGAATTTTAAATATACAATCATCCCTCGATTTGTGCACCTTGTGCAATGTAATTTTTGAGATGGTAGATCGCGGCACATTTTGAAGGAAAAAATAGATCACATCACAAATTAAGTAGGCCACTCCTGCTATATAAAATTGAATAATAAGTTATTGTGTTATGCAAGTGCATAACTTTTTCCTCTAGGACATGATCACTACATCATAGATATAGAAAAAAAAATCTACCTTAAATTGTTTCGTCAAATCTATTAGGGATTCATCAGCAACAGAGTTGAAAGTTGGAGAGACTCAACCACCCCAGGTGGTAGGAATAAAAGAACATAGGGAAAGAGATCCTATGGTGGAGAGTGCTTTTTGCAGCTCTATCCCACATGGCCTGGCGGTTACCCAAATAGCCAGTGTCAGCATCCCACACTATGCCAGCTAGAAAAAGCTACAGCATGGTGTCAGCTTGGATAATCATGAGGCCCCTGAGGGCCTGCATAGCCATCAGTCTGTCCAGTCAAGTGGCTAAGATAGAACATGCAATTATTAATAACTCTCATTCACTCAACATTTACACAATTTTCCTTTTTATAGTTTTTTTTACACACTTTCTATTTTCTTTTATATATTAGATTAGATTAGATATCGATCAGTGCATTTCGACAGGTGTGTCTTTTAGGTAGAAAAGATTTGACTTACTCTCATAACTCTACATATTACATAGAAAAGCGTGCGCGGGTGTTGGCGAGCAAAGCGAGCAGTGGGCAGAGCCTCCTAGTGTTTATTATTTAAATAAAATTAAATGCAACTAGGCATAATATTTTAAGAGTTTAAGATTCTGTATCTGTATGATATCGGTGTAGATACACCATAGACAACTCCTAAAGAAAAACTATGATAGAAGTGTGAAAAGCATCATTTCATCTGTATCTCATATTGTACTCTTCCTTCACAACGAGTTGCCGATGTATTGCACTACCTCCAATAAGTAACGCTTCACTAATAGAGAAGACTATTGTTACTTATTCTCGGTGGGCGCCACCACCCAGACGGCACCGTTTCAAAGCCAGTTGGCTTTTCATCGGTAGGTGGGCAGGTACCCTGGTATTGCAAGTGAAGCGTTACTTATTCGAGGTAGTGCAATACATAGACAACTCGTTGTGAAGGATGAGTAGATATGGTGTATCTACACCGATATTATATAGTAATGTTTATTATGTACTTGTACAAATGCACATAGTAAAATATGGATGAAGGAACTGAAAAATGAGAAAATTATTTTATTAGACATTTTTTATTATAATATGTTACACAATTGTAAGGTTAAGTAAAGTTTATTGAAGTCACACTATTGTTCAGTTGTACGTATAAAGAATAAATCCAGAGTTGGTCGTTTTTTGTTTGTTGGTCTTTTTTTTTTTTTTTTTTTTTTTCAGATAAAATTGTGTCGTAGCATTTAGTAATATCTTTAACTTCGTGCTTAACATTTGTTGCACGATCATGAAGAAGATCGTTCTCACAAAAAATATTCAAGTGCTTGGTCAATTTTCTCAAGGGGAAAAGGTTTTAATTCTTTAATTTTCAAATTCTCGTAACTGCGGGGACTCGGATAATGAATATTCGGATACCGGGGACCCCCCTAAATTGTATGGACATGTGAGTATGTGTGTAAATTGTATATATGTGTGAATATGCATGTAAATTGTATGTATGTACTCTGCATATATACATGTTTGTATGAATGTATGGGTGTTTGTATGTAAATTGTATATGTGCGTGTGGGTATGCATGTAAATTGTATATGAGTAAATTATATGTATGTGAGATTCCTATGTATATATATATATATATATATATATATATATATGTATATATATATATATATATATATGTATATATATATATATATATATATATATATATATGTATATATATATATATATATATATATATATATATGTATATATATATATATATATATGTATATATATATATATATATATATATGCATGCAATGTGCATATATACATATTTGTGTGTTAGTATGAATGTGGGTGTGGGTGTGGGTGTACGTGTGTTGCACGCAGATATGCTTGTATGTATGATGTTAGTAGGTGTATGTATGTATGCACATCAGCTTGATTCTAGTTTTAAATTTGTGTAGCTCGCGGGGCGGGAAATAAGTCTACTTAACCTGAAAAAAAAAATTATGAAGTGTGTGTGCCAAGTGCTATTCAGGGTATTGTTAGTATGAAAGGAATAAGCTGTGTGTGAATGATGACTGAATTAGAATGTCGGATATATGCCGACTGTTGTACTAAATAAGTATGCTATAAAAAATTGCGTTAAATTTCCTCATGTTAAGCTACACAAACGTGAATAAAAGCAGTGGTCACCTGAATAAACTATGCGGTGGCTGAGAGAACGTTTTGCGATTAAAAAAAAAAAAAAAAAAAAACGCTTGTCTTGATAGTTATCCTCATTTAGGTGGCACCTGTATCCTGTCTGAGTGGGTGATGAAAAGTTAAATGAGTGATTGAGTGTTGTGTACTGTTAGTAACCAATCTTCCCCTAAATAAGTATACTGTATATAAAAAAAGTGTGTAACTGTTAATATGATTGCTGTATACTTGAGAGGAATAAATGGTTTGTGTGTGTTGTTCTGGCAGGTTCCCTCCCGAATCGGACTGCAGTGGAGGGCACCCTGCCTTGTGACGTTATGTGCTTCTATTGTAGCATGGCGTGGGATATACTTACACTGCTACAGTTGATCTAGACGTTGTGGGAAAATACACAGAGAAACACTGCCCTCAGTGCGATCTCCTCCCACATAACGCACCCCTATGCTTTTAATCCCCAAACACCTATCTTCTTTTCCCTCCACCTCCCACCCTCACTTTTCGCTTGGTGGACTACTACCACAAACCTTTCACTCCTCCTTAACAGTCCCCCCCCCCCGTGAAGGATTGGCTAGTTCCACAGGGGTACCCTTCTGTTCCTTTATCATGTGGCGAAATGCCTTCCTATCGCCCATCCTAATCTTCTTGCTCTGTTCCTTTCCCTTCACGGTCACCCCTCTTCACATCTTCTACCTCTAGCGTGTTATTATTATTATTATTTATTTTTTTTTTTTACTAAGGCCCTCTCTGGGAAGCTCAGGCACAGTCCAGGGTTCGCCCCTGCCAGAGAACTCTTTCCTATTCTACCCGGCTGCCTCCCCGAGGCGGTGGACGGAAACGCAGAGTCCCACTAGGGGCCCTGGTGACCAAATTCCGAAGGTACAACAGACCAACATAACCCAACACCACACAACGCAAACTTACACTAAATTCGGCAAAATTCTGGATTAGATTACGAATACTGCACATCAATAATAAAATAATCATATTGAAATATCATAAAATGAAACATCATAATAATAGAGTACAATATCATAATTTAATATCTAGATGAAACAGCACGTCATATCTTAATAGAAAAAAAATCACAATAAAATAAATTATATTAATTAGTTAACTCTGCTTTCGATACTGTTGCACATGGAAGACTACTGTACAAATTGGAACTGTATGGCATTAAGGGCAAGTTGCTACAATGGATAAGAGGATGGTTGAGTGGGAGAAAACAAAGAGTGGTAATCAATGGATACTGCTCTACGTGGACTAATATTATTAGTGGTGACCCTCAGGGTTCGATGTTGGGCCCATTGCTGTTTTGTATATTTATCAATGATATTGATGAGGTATATCAAGCTTAATGTCAAAGTTTGCAGATGATACAAAGGTTGGCAGGGTTGTTAATAACAGTAATGACAGTATGCTGCTGCCACAGGATCTGGAAAAGTTGGGTAGATGGGCTGAGAAGTGGCAACTGAAGTTTAACATTGACAAATGCAAAGTACTGCATATGGGTAGCAGTAACCCTAGAGAAATGTACTAACTGGGTGGCGTTACACTCAGGATAGTGGTGAATGAAAGAGACCTGGTGGTAATTTTCTAGACAGGTTGCCAGAGTAGGTCATGGGGTCTTGTCAATGATATACAGGAATTTTTCTAGCAGGGATAAGGAGGTGATTATCCCCTTGTATAAGGCAATGGTCAGGCCACACCTTGAGTTGATAGCTTAAATAAATTCAAGGCAGAACTAGACAAACATTTGGAATGAATGGATCAGTGAAATGGGAAGTTTTTTTGTTTTTTTTTTTTCTTTGGCTGATGCTGTATAAGCTTGCTTTCTTGCGCCATGTGCCCATACCAGTGCTAATGCTAACTCTCTAATCAAATGATATTTACATTTAACTTGGTTAAAAAAAAATGTTTGTGAAGCTTGTACATGCTGTCGATATCTATAAGAAAAAATAGGATTATTTAACCTGTAATTTCAATATATTTCTAAAATCATTTTAAATCCATCGGAATGCCACATTATTTTGCATTGTTAGTTTCGAATAATTATGGTAGTAATGGGTCGTGTACGACCAAGAATGCAGGATACCACTCAATCACCATTTGATATTGAATGCATATATAACCCCAGTGGCTCACATCTGGTGAGTATGGGCTTGGCACACCCACGGTCCTGAGCTGGATATCATGATTCTTCTCTTTCTTGGTGATTCCCTTATATTTCTAACACTTGTTTTCCTTCCCCTCTCTCTCTCTCTCTCATGTATTTGAAATGTTGAATGAAATTAATTTTCATTTTCCCCTCTCTCTTTCTCAGGGTAACTCTGAATTTTTTTTTTTTTTTTTTAAGTTGCAGCAAAAGCCTCAGGCTTTCTTGCACCATATGGCTGATAATAATAATTTTTTTATTATTAATAATAATAAAAACAGGAAGTACACGAACCTAAGAGATCAAAGAGATGTGTCATATGCAACAATATGTCATATGCCAAGATGATCGGGATGGTTGTTACTACATAACAGCCTAGCAGAAATAGGTCTCCTTGCGAACACCTACAAGGAACTCCAGAAAGTAGCAATTCTGAACACCTATAGGATAGTCATAGAGTTCCTCGACCAACAGTAACACCAGACATCAACCACCCCGTGTACTTGAAAGCAATACCCGACGCGAGACCCTAATCAGGGAGAAATAATAATCTTTTTTTAATACACATTTAGGCTAAATTGCAAAGAGGAGTTGTAGCGTCTACAAGAAGACGCATGTACCCTGCACTTCATCGACGAATTATAAACCCTTGCACAAATTTCAGGAGTACAACTAGCCGTTTGTGGAATTTTGCTAATTTTGATCCAGCTAATATGCAGTATAACGATTGTCAGTTTCTGAGTTAAGAAAATTACTGTTATTTAATGTATATCTTTAATCTTATCAGTAAGAAGACTTCTATTTAAATATAATAATTATAAATTTCGTTTCCACCGATTTATCCGTATTTTGGATGTTTTATTTTGAAAGAAAATCAGAAAAATTCCTAAAAAATGTATAATGGTTTCTATTTATATGAATTTATTCTTTCTGTCTACGCAACTTTCTCGTGTTTGATTTATCACCTCTTACTGCTGCACTGTCTCTTGTTCTGAATTAGTGGGTGCTTACCGGAAGATATTTTGAACGATGGGAGCAGTGGTCAAGAAAGTGGAACAATATGACTGCAAGCGAAATTTCGTCATAAAAATTAAAAAAAAAAAAAAACAATGATGAAATATATACACCAAATTCTCCGACTAGCACTGTGAAATACTTCCTCTAGAAATTCGTTCGTTAATCTTCCATCTATACAAAACAAGATAACAGAAGAAAGTAAATCTGTAAAAGTTACAAAAATTATCGACCTGTAATTTGTTCAGAAAATAATGGAGCTACTCGTATATCAAAACTTCATGAAACACCCTCTTATCATTCGTGACGCAAGTAATCAACCGTTGGGTACGGAATATATAAAAAAAAAAAAGAAGAAAAAACGTGGAAAGGAGGTTTATTTAAATTCTAAGAAGGTCCAAGGCATCATGGGTAAGCAGGATATTGTCGGAAAATGTCATAAATTAAACATGAGTTTTCTCATTCACTTTCCCATCCCTTCCACTACACACAAACTTCTGCTATTAACCTTTCGGAATGCTTAAAAAGAAACCCTTTCGATTTATTGTACGCTTTATAAAATTAATGTGGAAAACATACGCTCGTGATTATGAAGACCTCATTAACGATTTTGGCCGAAACCTAATTGGCCTAATTCTTTTTCTTCGCTCAAAGAGGAAAATATAAGTGACTACCAGTAACAGTATGTCACGGAATAACAGCAATGCCTTCCGACTAAACTCTTTCCACCCTTCACTTCTTCCCCTCTTCCGTCCACGATCAATTTTACTGGGCACCGTGACAAGTTCCATCCCCGGATGCATGCAATAACCTAAAAACCTTCTCATGCACGCGATAACTTGCTATATACATCTGCTGAATTATCGTTACCTAAAAGTTGTTGGAACTGTGAGAAGTTTTGCACTTGGCAGATAAATTGTGAAAATGATAGAATATCTAGTAATAATGGTTCGATAACAATAAAATAAGAATACTGTACAGTACTGTAATAGAATTTTCGATCTGAACTGAAACATTTTTTATAAGTTTAGAAGAGTTTAAAAGCTTTATTGTTCGAAAAGTGTATTTTAATCTATTTAACTTCGGTTGTAATGTTTTCAAGTTTAGACAATAAGTTTTATTTGCGATAAAAATTATGTGCTTTCAAAATTACTGCTCTCGCCAACTTTTTATGCTTAGAAAGTTGGCGACAGTTGTAGGTGACGCGTAATACATTATGTAAAAAGATTATATTAAAATTCTTAATTCTTTAATTCCAATATAAGCTTTCCAATATAAAAGATTATATTGGAAGCCGAAAGTATGATAATTTTGTTTTGGAACTACTGTATAGTCTGTAAAAAGGTTAGCGTGTCAAACGTTAAAAGTAAAGTTTTACATAGCAAGGAAGAGATACTGTTTTCTTGTTGTGAAAAGGAACTAAAAACGGAACCTTATTATTCTCCCTTTTCAAAGAAGCAGAACAGACAGGGTTCTGAACAGGAATATGAGACGGGGGGGGGGGGTGGGCTCGCATGGCCTCTGTAATCTAAATTAAAATAATCTTGTTAAAAAAAGAAAGCGATTTCTTTCTCTTTTTTTTAACGCTCTGGGGCTCATTTGTACCTACCATGTAAACAGTTAACAGAGACATCAAATTTACTGAAAGTGTGGATGAGTGGATGACTCATTTCTGGGAACCTACAGATTAATAATTTCCAGAACAAAGGAAAGAAGTCTCTCTCTCTCTCTCTCTCTCTCTCTCTCTCTCTCTCTCTCTCTCTCTCTCTCTCCCCTAATTCTCTAATAGGGTGTAACAGTAGAACACAGGGCGGGATAATACAAGAAAGAAGTTGACCAGCGCGACTTCTCGGTACAGTATGTGGGAGTCAGTTGTAAATGTGTTACGGATATGGTAAATCGTGGAATGTCCCTTTAGTTTTTAATTCATGCATTCTACAGCAGCAGCTCTATTACCTAAATGCGTGACACAGAGTACTCAGAGTTCAGTACTGTTCTTTATATTTCGCAGTATCACAACGTTTCTGTTTAAACAGATCAGTAAAAATAATTGTTTTTTCTAATTATATTTATATATGCAAGTTTTTTTGTTTTTTTGTTGTTTTTTTTTGTAGACTGTGGTCTACAAAAAAAAAGGTTTCCCCGCAAGAGTTTAGCGCCTCGGGCTCCGAAAAGTGTAAGTACGGTCCTGAGAACAGATTTCTGCAATGATTGGATTTCCAGCCCCATCGAATAAGAAATGAACAGCTGAAATGTGATGAAATCACAACTCAGCAAACTCGTATACAAGGAGTCACCTCGGCAGAGCCGGCTCATCCATTAGGCGAACCGAGGCGGTCGCTTAGGGTGCACGGTTGCTTAGGGCGCAACGGTCCTAGGGGCGCATTTCAACAAAATGTAATTTTTATTAGTGGTTAAAAAAATAATTATTTAAATTAAATAAGGTAATAATTATTTCTAAATAAAGAAATAATATTATCTAAATATTTTATCAAATATTTAGATAGATTTTATCAAAAAGAATACAACTGGAGGTGCAAATAATGGCTAATGCAGATAATGGCTGCAGTGCAGATAATGGCTGCAGTTTACCTTTTATGACCTTGGGCCTCAGAGAAACGGTGCCACTGCATCCTGATAAATCTGGTCTGGTAAGGTGATCCTGTCGTGACCGGTAATGTGCATCATTCTCAATATTCATATCAGATAAATGTGTGCCAGACTGTTGTTTAGAGGACCAAAAAAAATGAAAATCTCTAGGTACGTGGTCAGATCTTGTAAAGAGAATGGTAAAGTTCCCAACCGAAATCAGAATGATCTCTTGGGTTGCACTCGCTGTATGCAACCTTTGGCATTGACATGCAACATCAGTACCCCACATGTCAGTCGCTCAGACCGTTTCTGCAAACTAAGTCCACAAGCTCTTTCAGAAATATTCAATACTATGCGACATTTACGTTATCTCCAAATTATTGAAAATTCACAAAGAAAATGAAGAAGAAAGTTCAAGAAAACAGTCATCATTATCTTCCCTACTTTTTTTTTTTTGTGTAAACCCCAAACACGAGAGGTATTAGAACCTGTAGTACTTAGTACCGTGCTTGAGTGGGAGGTTGAGAAGACGAAAGAAGATATTTGTTGACATTGGACTTGAACTTCTGTAGACTGTAATTTTCAGGAAATACGTATGAAGGAAGGTTGTTCCAGAAAACGGCAATTGAATGAATAAACGAGGAAGATGAAAAGTTGGTTCTGTCAGTTTGAAGTTAGACAGTAAATGGATGTTGGCTGGTAGTGGTGGCACGTGTTCGGACTGTTTTGAAAGAGAGAGCGGGAATTATAGAAGCTAATTCAGAAGAACAGTGCCTATTGAAGAATCTGTAGAAGAGGCATGCAGCAGAAACAGTACGTCTATGAGACAGCGAGTGGAGAGACTCTATTAAAGATGAATCATTAATTAACCTAACTGCCCTTTTCTGAATGGAATCAAGAAGCCTGAGAGGGGTTTTTCGGAAAAATATTACATGCCAAGGCGGATTTGCGATTTATACAGAGTGAGCAGCTATTTGGAAGAAAAGTAACGCCGAGAGCGAAAGAGAAAAAAACCAAGTTTTTTAGATGCAGAGGAAGCGATATTTGTAATGTGCTTGTGCCAAGAGAGATTAGAAGTCAGAATAATCCCCAAAAGAGATTTATCATTTTGCCTAGAAATCTGAGTGTCACTAAAGATAAGCATAGGAGCAGAAGAATCCTTTTTGCGAGATATAAGACAAGACTGAGTTTTAGAAGGGTTGAAATCAACTAAGTTGTCTTTGCCCCACTGGAAAATTACCTGAAGATCGGCATTTAAGAAATTGGTAGCAGATTTTCGATAAGTTGAAGCTGATTGAGCAGGAAGAGGTTTCTCAAAATGGAAAGTGGAAAGCAATGTGCTATAATCGGCAAAACTGTGGATAGGATTTCCAGTCAATGGACGAAGATCATTAATATACAAGACGAAAAGAGTGGGGGAAAGAACTGAACCTTGGGGGACACCGGCATTAGTGGAGACGTTAAAAGACAGAGAGCCATCTACCATCACCCTCAGTGGGCGATTAGAGAGAAAACTGGATAACCAATTACTAAAAACAGTTGGCAAACCATAAGATGGACGCTTTTTTAGAAGACCTTTATGCCAAACACGATCGAAAGCCTTTGAGATGTGAAGAGCAACTACTTGTGTTTCACCGAACCTTTCCATTGAATTAGTCCATAAATAGGTAACATGAGCTAGAATATCACCAGTGGATCGACACTGACAGAATCCATACTGGCGATCGTTGATCAGACGGAAGGTTTCTAGGTAGTTTAAGAGTTGGCGGTTAATTGATTTCTCCATTACTTTAGAAAGAGGAGAAGTAATTGCAATGGGACGATAATTGGATGGCAGGGATTTGTCACCATTTTTAGGAACTGGCTGGATATGAGCAAATTTCCAAGCAGAAGGAAAAACACCTTTGGAATTAGAAAGTGAAAAAAGGCGGCAAAGAATAGGAGTAAGTTCAGGAGCACAGGTTTTGAGAACAAGCGGAGAAATACCATCAGGACCTGGAGCTTTCTTAGCATCAAGATTCGTCAAAATCCTTCTGACATCCTTTTGACGGAAGACCACAGGAGGCATTGAATGGAGCGTGTTGGGAATGATGGGAGGTGTTTTACCAAGATCATTAATACATGAGCTGGAAGAAAAATGCAATGCTAGCAGGTCAGCTTTATCCTTGGTTGAAGTGACAACAGAACCATCTGGTTTGGACAGAGGTGGGAGCAGAGATGGGCAAAAGTTGCGGCCAATAGCTTTGGGAAGAGACCAGAATGCTCAGCTACCATTAGGGCAAGAAGCAAGTTTTCTACTCTTAACCTGTTCAAACTCTAGTTGTGACTGATTAATAACTGCTTTACAATTGTTGCGAGCTTTGGTGTAGGCAGAAAATGAAACTGAAGTATTAGAAACAATCCAATTACGATATGCAACATTCTTCTCTTGAACAGCCTTAGCACATTTATTGGAAAACCAAGGTTTAGATAAAGGACGAGATTTTAAAGTGGAGTGTGGGATAAAGGATTCCATTCCTGCAAGAATAATTTCACTGACACGATCTGAGCAAACGTTGAAATCAGAAGTTTTGAAACAGTAATCTGACCAAGGAAAAGAAGAAAAGAAGTCTCGCAGGTCATCCGTTTTTTGCATTCTTGTAATGCCAAACAACAAGAGGTTGGGAATAGCCATGAGATAAAGGTTCCATTGGAGAAGAGACAATCACCAAGTTGTGATCTGAAGTGCCTAAAGGACCTCTCACTTCGGCCATATACTTAGAAGAGTTGTCTGTGAGAAAAAGATCAAGCGTATTGGCTGGATGATTAGGATTGTCCGGTATTCTTGTAGGTAAATGAACAATCTGTGCAAAGTCATTAGTAATTGCAAAAGCCTCAGCATCTCGACCAACTGGGTCGGTGGGACTAGAAAACGGAAGCCAGCTGGAGTTGTGAACATTAAAATCACCGAGGAAAATTACCTCACTGTTAGGAAAGTTGGACTGGAGAAAGTCAAGTTGCAAAGAGAGGAAGTCAAAGAGCTCCAAGTGATTAGTGGAGTTGGGAGAACGGTAGAGACAACAGATGAATTTGACACAATGAGGTAGAGGGATTTTAAGCCAGAGAAGATCAAAGAGAGGAGATTCCAAATTGCCAAGTCTCTGACAGGGAATATCAGAACGGACATATGCACAAGTATTACCTTTGAGGCGAAAGGAATCATACAGTGAATGATTTGGGCGTCTGAGATGAGCAGTAGTTGAATCAACCGATAACTGAGATTCTGTCAGAAAAAGTACATGGGGTTTGACAGACTGCATGTCGAAATGGACATCGTTGAGATTAGAATTGAGACCACGTATATTTGTGAAATGAATTAGGAAGTTCTTGGGAGGTTTAGATCTTTTGGCAGATAAGATCTGCTCTATTAGTTTGACAATTCATGGTGTATTCAATAGTAAGAAAAAAGTGGGTGGGACATGCTGTAGTAAGTAATGAAATTTTTGGAAATGGCGTACACATGGTAAGAATATACCCAGATCCTTGACATAACGTGGCCTCGTCAATGCTCCCCTCATACACACTACTCGGACTCCCTCCGGTCACTATCTGGCAGAGTAGAGGTAGCAAGATTATACACTAACTGATCCGGAAGCCTCCTAGAGAGTTACCAATAGGTTCGGTCTGGTGTACTAACTAGCGGTCGGCCTGCGAACACCGTTTTAGAGCTGTACCCTGGAAATGTAAGGAATATTGGATCTCGCCACGATGTTCATCATAACCTCAAAAGTCATCAATCATACTGCATGATGGAAGAGATAGGGAAGGGTTGAATGGAACTTAGCTCTAGAGATTAAACATGGGTTCCACGGCTTCAAGCCTCCAATAAGCACAGTGGTGGTATTGCACCGGTTGATGAGAGTCATCTACCACCCAGTACTGCCTGGTAACATAGAGGGGCGGCGTTCCTCCATGTGATTTGGGCGCCACACCTCGACCTCTGCTTACGTTGGTTCACACCTTGGTGGTCACCCACCATGTACTTGTGCATGGAGGTTATACTCAGGATTACTAACAGTCCCACCATCATGAAGGTGCAAGCAGAGGATTTGGCTGTCACAGACTTTCCGGACTTCTCCGAAATTTGGTCCACTTGACTTGAGTGTCACCCGAATATCAGTTCCATCAGTGTTTTAGACTCCCAGGTAGCAAGTATATGTCAGGATATGCCAGACAGCTTGTCTGGCATATCTGAGAGAATGTCTGTGACAACCTCAAGGACAACTGATGACACTGCCTTAAACTTCATTGTTCAGGATAAACTAGAATACACCTGGTCGTCGACTTACGACCTATGCGACTTACGACCGGCCGCACTTACGACCACAAAAAAAAAAAAATAATAATAATAATAAATTAATTAATCGATGACGGGAGGCCTGAAGACAGCACCAGGCACATACACCCAGTCACTCTCTCTCACATACACCCAGTCGCTTTCAAGTATCTGTTGCGTGTGGTGTATTAATTAAAATTCTACTGAAATACGCATAAAATGTTTAGTAAAAGGAAAATGACTTCATCTACATATACGCCAGCTAAAAAGTCAAGGAAAACTATTGATTTAGAGTGTAAAATGAAAATTATCCAGCAGTATGAAGGCGGAAAGAAAGTGAATACGATAGCACGTGACTTGAAGTTATCACATTCCACGGTATTGACGATACTTAAGGACAAAGAAAGAATTCGGGAAGCTGTGAAAGGATCTGCACTTATTAAGTCTACAATTTTAACCAAACAACGACAGGAATCCATCCATGAAATGGAGAAATTGTTGTTTATGTGGATGGAAGATTTAATATAAAAAAATACACCCATGAGCCTTCACACAGTGCAAGCAAAGGCTAGAAGTTTGTTTCAGTTTAAAATCACGCGCCGGAGACGATTACACAGAAGATTTTCAGGCTAGTACGGGGTGGTTGAAGCGTTTTTAAAAAAAGATTTTCTTTGCATAATGTCTCTATAAATAAACATTTCCTACCTCAACCCAAGAACATGGCCCTGACGATGCACAACCCAGCACAAGCAAAGATTGAAAATTGATTTTGTAAATTTCATTTGTATTAATTTTTACATTAATTTTAGATTGTATTTTTGTGTTTACAGTACATTATGTACAATATAATTATAGATTGTAGTTTTGTTTTTTTATAAACAGTATGAATAATAAACCAATTAAAATGTAGAGTACGTTTGAATTTAACCTCATAGAGAGAGAGAGAGAGAGAGAGAGAGAGAGAGAGAGAGAGAGCCTGGGTGTAGAAACGAAGGTATATTCAGTATCGCTAAGTAAAAGATAAAAACATTACTGTACTTAAAATGAAAAATAAAAGATTATAAAAATAAATCATAAAGATGATAAAAAGATTAGAAAGGTTAAAAAATACTGTTAATAAATATATGGCCGACATACGACCACATCGACTTACGACCTGTCAGTCAGAACGGAAGTCGGTCGTAAGTCGACGACCAACTGTACTTCCATTACATTGGTGCACGTTCATATTCGGTTGAAAGTGGTGCGTAGCGACGATTCCATTTCTGACCAAGTGAAAGTTTAAAAATTCAGTTATGTTTCACAGATCTCATTTTGTTTATAACAAACATTTTTTTTTTTTCATAACAAGATTACAAAATTCCAGGCATGCCAATTTATAATCACGTGCTTCCAGTGTAGAGACTTACTTCCATTCAATTTCTTACTCTTTTGTCCTGCGTTTTTTCATGTAGAATTCATTTCCACATTGGGACAATTCGACGGTAAGAAAGAAGCTCAGAAAGACGAGTGTGAAATAAAAGTGGTAACACTTTATTCTAATTCTTCTGTGGAATATTGTTCATTAAAAAATAAAATTTACCGATTTCAAAGAACCTGTTATCAGAGTTGTGTTATCATGGTGAAGGCGGCATTATCCTGTTTTCATTCTACTCGTTTAAGAAGACAAGGAATGGTGCTGACTGCGGTGGAAATTTTTCTTAAATATTTTCTTCATCTTAAGTGAGTTTATATATCATATCATGAGTTTAAAGGAAAACTCTTGCAATCTTCCAATGCACAATTCTTTCTCGTTTGGATTCATACACCCTAGCTCCTTTTTCCTGGTTTTCGCTTCATACTGTGAAATTTTCATCATCCTTCATTATAATGTCTCTTCTCACAGCTTCATAAATCTCAATTTCTTCTCATGGTTAGAAGCTCTGTAGTCCCGATATTCGATGTCCCTTTTCATATGGAGGCCCTTTAACCAATCAAACCAGCTCCTTGCCTCTCTTTGGTCCTCTTCAAAAAGCTCAATATCTTTTTAAGGTTCTTCTTCTGTTCTTGCACACAGATATAAACACTGCAATGAGGCTGCAAAAGTATTCCAAGTGTATCTTCACAATTGCCTTATATAATGGAATTATAACCTCCTTAACGTGGAGAAAAACGCGAGTTTCTCCCCTAGCCTGGCACCGACTACCTCAGCCCCATTGTCACAAAAGCCCGTAAAACTTCCCCACATCTTCAACCAGACTCGAACTCAAGTCTTTTCCACCCGGTGTGGGGAGGGCAGCGATTCTACCAACGTGCTACCCACGAGGACGTTTGAGCAAGAGGAAGAATCCCATCAGCATTGAATTACTGGAGAAAACGTTATCCATCCATGGGTCATCTCAGACGGGACCATGTCCCATGAATGACAACAACCACTGGTACTGGCTGAAAACTGCAGCATTGCTATCTGTTCACCATATGGCGGTCTATATCATGCTCTATTGCATGGTATCTAACTCCTCCCGTTCCTATCCACCCTCTTTCGCCTGGTGGCGCCTGTCTCCATTTACTTTTGGGATTGCCTTCCCTATCATTCCCATATCTCTACCTGTCTCCCCCCCTTTTCCAGTCTACAACCCCTACCTAATGCGCGTTTTTTTTTTTTTTTATACTTAGGTCGTTGCCGCTTAAACCTGAAATTTGGCAGCATGGCCTGCCAGAGTACTATTAGTATTTTTGCGATCCCTCTACTGCCTGACCTGCCTCCACGTGGCTAAGGATGGGCAACGGGCGGTTATACCAGGGGCCCAATGGCTAAATGGTCAGAGGGACAACATATCACACTGCACAGCACTAACATTCATTTTACACTTTTTAAACCTATAACCTTCACAGAGTACTATGACGCAGAGTACACAACGAGGAGATGAGGGAAACCCCCTAGGACCCAATGAACACTTTATCCTACCCATCCATGTGTGTGTTATTTTGGTAATTGCATATTTTCTCTGTTCGGTTTACATGTTTTGCTGGACGAAAAACTCAAGTGTCCGGGAGGGAACACCTTGTCCCCCTTACCTAAGACCGACTAACTCAGCCACGTAGTCAAAAATCCCCATAAAAGTTCCTCGAGTTATTGACGGGTCAGTAATCCAAGCCTTTTACATTCAGTGTGAGAGAGAGAGAGATGTTGATTATAACCACTTTGCTAACCACAAGGACTGTCCCCAAAGATAGTCAGCATGATGTTTCCTTGAGAGTGGTTCATCTTAAAATCTTTTTCTCCCTGGAGACCCCGTATCCTTCCACCACCTGGACAAGGCCGTGGATCCAAAAGTGAAGTGTGGCACGAGCTCTCATCACCTGTTAAGAACAGTGTGCAGAAAGGCGTTATCATCCTTGAATAACCATATGAGGTGTTTCAGGTTCCATTCAATCCTCCTACTGCGATGCTGAGGGATTTTCCTACTGCGATGCTGAGGGGTTTTTCTACTGCAATAATGAGGGCTGAGTTGGGTGAAGAGGCACCTATCCTGTTAACTCTTTCGTCTAGTCCAGAACATCAGGGACGATGATATGGGCACTGTTAATGGACATCCCCATTTGTTTGGCCACTTCACACACTTTAAGTGCTCTCGTTGGTAACAGTTGATAGCATCGCCGTCCTCCCCTCACCGGGTGGAAAAACCTGAGTTTGAGTTCTGTTGATGACGTGAGGAATTTGTATGAGCCTTTTTCACAACGTAGCTTAGGTAGTCCGTCTCAGGCGAGAGTAGCATGGTTTTTTTCTCTCAGAAACTCAGGGTTTTCTTCCAGTAAACAGAAAACTGGCCACAGAACGCACGCACGCAATTTAAAGACGGTATATACGGAGTAACGTGGCCTTAGTCGCAAATGCTCCTAAAGCCCTACAACAACAACAACAACAACAACAACAACAGCAGCAGCCCTTTAAGCTGCCTGTTGTCTTGAATCATACGATTCATTGGCATTTGTCTAGCGGCAGATGGTCGGCCATTTCCATGTTTATCGCACAGATTGGTTCACCCTTCTTCACTGAACAGCTCACAAGGTCTTTACACCATTTCCTCTGACATGATGTCTTCTTTATACATTTCCATCAGCTTACTCTGGATGGCACTTCATCCTCACAGGCCTTGTGCAGTTGCTGCGAATGACCAATAACTCACATCACTACTAGGATTATCAGGAGAAATAGAAGAATGTCACTAATTTTCAATATAGCTCTCATTTATGTGAATAAATTAGTGTGATTTACGAGATACCTGAAAACTTATTTATTGAGTAACCCTAGTACATGAAAACTAGTGACTCTGACACTAGTTTTCATTTCACTTATTTACTCATATACAGTAAATAAGCATTTCACTTATTTACTGTATATGATCAGTAAATAAGTGAAATGCTCAGTGAAGTGTAGTAATTCACTTTGTTCGTGGAACGAACAAAGTGTTCGTTTATGGATTGGCAATATGTTAGCGCTTCTTCAATCCTTGGGAATGACCTTTGAACATAATGAAGCCCTTATGAAGCCTTAATAGTTCGTTGCATAACCTCGCTGCTTCCTTTAAAATAATTTGTATGTAACTGTCCCAAGGCCCTTACTTATCTTTAAGCTCAAAAGGTCTAGTAAACTGGCCTCTGTAATTTCCACATCCCTAATTTCAGAGCGTACAGATTGACTGATTCAATTGCTTCTCGCTACTAAAGGACTTTCATCTGTAAAGATCGATGAAAATTACCTATTCAATTTAGTTGCTACATTGGCTACATTAACTGATTAATCATTGACTTTCCTGCATGCAATACACAAGTCATTGCGAAATGGTTCGGGAAAATATGAAAATAGCAAGTCCCGCATTCAATACACAAGTTCATGTATAATGGAGGCAGGACTTCCACTTTACACCTTTGTATATAGGTACGTCTAAAATACTTTGGGCCCTTTCTTTCACTTTTAGCTAGCGATTTCTAAAGTTGGACTGTGGCACCTGTTACAGGCACATATTGCAGTCCAACCCCTAACTGCACTAAGCAACAATTGCAACTGCAGTGAGTAATAATAAGCTACTATAACTATAGTAAGCATCAATTGCAAGAATCAGAGTGAATTGAGGGATTCGCATTGTATTTATTGCTAACACCTACGAGGAACGTCATGAGAGACTATGACTATCATTTGTTTCATAAAAAACAGAAAACCTCTTGCAGTGGTGATAAAAACGTCATGAATCGACAGTGAAACAATGAAAGAAAGTCACGTGGTCAGACGAATCACAATTACAGGAATGATATGCAGAGAGTGCAGTGATGCTAAGCACTGATGGTAAGCAGATAGTGCAGTAGAATTTCAAGAAGTGATGAACCATGCTTGCTTTTGTTAAGACAACCCAAGTTCTTGGAAGTAGTATCATGGTAATTGGAACGTTTTGTTGCCACAGACTGGAACCGTGATAACGGTGGAAGGTCGAATGTGATCCAAGGAGGAGCTGAATTATGTATCAGATCTACTGAACCCTCCAATGTAACTCTTTTATTCCGAAGGTGATGGGTATTTATGGGTAATAATGCAATAGTACATCGTGGCTTAATCGTGCGAGAATGGTTCCGAAAATGATACGGATTTCCAATTTTTCCCGACCACCACATTCACTGATCTCAGTCCTATTAAGAATGTATGGGACATGCTCAAGAGAACTATTCGGCAACGAAGTCCTCTTCCTTCAACTTCGTCGCAGCCACACAATATTTTGCTGGAAGAATGGTTGCAGTTAGACAAAAATGCATTAAAACACTTTATATAATCCATGACGCGCCGCACATTTGCTGTTATTCGAAACAAAGGTGACCAGATTCGATACTGAATAAAGGTTCGTATCTTCTTTTTGTTTTTTTTTCGGCCGGGTTATGTACTTCCCATCAGGATGAAAAGAACTATTACTGTTTTTTTTCACGCCTTGATAGTCGTTCTCGAGAGTCGTTGGAACAGTTTTTCTTGTGAAACTTCTCATTTTTTTCAGTTATACAAAAAACTCCTGAGCGAGCCGACTCATAATGTTCTCCAAAGAACTAATACTGAGATGGACGTCATATGCCATTCGCGAATTTCTTCAACGGGTTCCTCCATTTTTATTTCTTTATTTATTATATTTTTTTTTTTTCTTATTCTTCTCAAGTGAAACCATTCTTGGAATTTATACATCATGAACAATAAAAAGACTTCACTTGAACATCTTCACTTGCACATTTATTGTTATTATTACTATTATTATTGCTCATATATTATTTTTCCTTGATTGGGGTTCTACCTCGTGACGGGTATTGCTACCAAGTACACAGGGTGGTTGTTGTTATGTCTGGTGTTACTGTTGGTCGAAGAACTCTCTGAATATCCTACAGGTTTTCCAGTTTGCGACTTTCTGGAGTTCCTTGTAGGTGTTCGCTGGGCGACCTATTGCTGCTAGGCTGTTACTTAGGGTCTTTGGCACCACAAATGTGGTTGACACGATGATCGGGATGGTCGTTACTTCTTGCATATGCCACATCTATTTGATCTCCTGCTTTACGTTCATCTACTTCCTGATTTTTTCCCCATGGGTTTTCTGCAGGTTGCCAGTGTTGGGTACCGCTATGTCAATCAGATACGTAGCCTTTGCCTTCTTGTCCACAAGGGTTATGTCCGGTCTGTTGTGTGGGATTGTGATATCCGTTATTATGGCGCGGTCCCAGTACAGCTTGTGGGTTGGGGTCTCTAGTACTGCCTGGGGTTCTTACTTGTAGTACGGTACACTTTCTTCGAACAACTGGTACTTTCTTGCTAGCTTCTGATGTATTATCCTGGCTACCTGGTCGTGTCTATGATTGTACTCAGTCTCGGTGATCACCTTGCATCCCGCGGTGATGTGCTGGATCGTTTTTGAGGCCAGGTCGTTTTTTGTTGGATCGTTTTTTCGGCATGTGTCATCGAACACTCTGGGCTCCTTGGCTATGTATTTTCTATAGTTCCTGATGTTCGTTACCTGGTCTTGGACGGTCTGCATGAATCCTTCAGTCTCGGGGAAGAGCGTCCCGCTCGTGAGCCATGCATTGGAAGCAACTTTATCTATGTGATCTTGATGGAGATCATTGTAGTGTCTTCCATGAAGTGTATTCTCTGCTCATCTTTCTAGCTTCGTTTGTTCCTCCTGGTTGGGGGGACTCCTCGCTTAGGTTGAGTGGGTATACCGCTTGTCTATCTTCCTTATGGCCTGGTGCAATACTACTGTGTGTTTATGAGAGTAATCCTTCAGGTTAATTATCGCTGTCTTCCGTTGCCAAATGAGGTCTATTAGGCCCCTTCCTCCTTCTTTCCGGGCAATTGTCAGTTTTTCAACGACAGATTTCGGGTGATGTTGGCGGCTCTTGGTCATCACTGTCCTTGCCTTTCTTATGATATCCTCCAGCTCGGTGTTAATCCAATCTATAACCCTGAAGGAGTATGTTAGCACTGGGACTGCATAGGTGTTTATGGCTTGAACGTGTTCCCCTAATGTGTTCCCTCCATTCAGCTTTGCTTTCAGAAGGCTTCTGAGTCTCTGATAGTATTTTTCAGTCAGGCAGGCCTTAATTTCCTTGTGTTATAACTGCTGAGCCTGCATTATCCGCAAGTATTTGTAGACCTCTCCTTCTGCCATGGATTCGATATCTTTACCACTCTGCAGCTGATAGTATCGGTTGACTAATTTTCCTGGTGCAATCCGTGGGTCTTGCATTTGTCTAGACTAAATTCCATCGTAATATCATTGCTGAATTCTTCGGTGATCTGGAGAAGTTGCTGGAAGTGCTTCTCGGTTCTCGCGTAGAGCTTGATGTCATCCATGTACATCATGTGGCTGAGGGTGTAGAGGTTCTTCCTTCCTTCTTTGAGGTTTTATCTGTAATTGCTACTGCTCAACAGTAGCAAGTACAGTAGCTAGTATCTGTACTTGCTACTGTTGAGCATTGTGGATAGCAAGTTAAGTGCTAGACAGAACCACAATGGGCTCAGGGCATCTCCCTGAAAGATTCCTCTCCTGATGGGGACTGGCCTGGTTGTGATGTTTTCGACCGTAAAGGTGGTACCATCGTTTCTCCTAAGATGTTTGTCACTATCGGATTGACTTTGTAGATTTTCAGCGCTTCTATTAGCCAGCTATGAGGCACGGAGTCGAAGGCCTTGCGGTAATCGATGTAAGTTGTGTACATATTGGGGCGCTTCTATTAGCCAGCTATGAGGCACGGAGTCGAAGGCCTTGCGGTAATCGATGTAAGTTGTGTACATATTGGGGCGCTTCTTGTAGACTTCTTCCATAACTGCGGCATCTATGGTTAATTGTTCCTTGCATCCTTTGCTCAGCCGCTTGCAACCTTTCTGCTGTTCGGCCATTATGTTCTGACTCTCCAAGTGGTCTGATATGCAGCTGGTCAAGATCTTGTACATTGTTGGGAGGCAGGTGATTGGCCTATATTTCGCCGAATTTCTTGTATATTCGTCTTTAGGCTTCATATATGTGATTCCTTGAGTGAGAAACTTCGGGATTGTCTCTGGGTGCCTTATCACCCGAGTGAACTGCTCGGCCAAGTGCTTGTGTGTGTAAGTGAGCTTCTTGTACTAGTTGCGGACGTTGTCTATTCCTACAGTTCGCTAGTTGTGAGAATTCTTGTCGTCTGTTTTACTTCTTTTCCCGAAGAAGTAAAACAGGCGATCTGGTTTTCTTGCGTTCTAGTTCTATCCAGGTGGCTCGGCTGATATGTCTTATTTCCCTGCTCCATATGTTTCACAAGAACTCCTCAATCGTCTTCTTTTCGGGTGGTCCGTTCCCTTCTTTCCCATCTTCTCCGAAATTCCTGTAGAAGCCTCTTTGGTCCTCATCGATGATTCGGTTGTTTATTTTCCTCTGGGAGCTCTCTTTGTATCAGCGTAGTCTCTTGCTGAGTGCAAGGAGGTTCTGCTTCAATGTGTCCAAGTACTTTCCTGTTCTCTGATTTTTTGTCGAGACAAAAAATCAGAGAATAATAATAATAATAATTATTATTATTATTATTATTATTATTGCTGTTGCTTTATATTATTTCTCCCTGATTGGGGGATTACACTCCCAGACAGGTTTTGTTTGTTTGTTTGTTAGGTTTTATTGGCACATTAGCAACTAAGGCTATAATGCGCCACCCCAGACAGGTAATGCTATTAAATACACATGGTTATTGTTATGTCTGGTGGTACTCTTGGTCGAGGAACTCTCTGACTATCCTACAGGTGTTCAGGATTGCGACTTTCTGGAGTTCCTTATAGGCGTTCTCTAGCAGATCTATTGCTCCTAGGCTGCTATGTTGGGTCTCTGGCACCCTACCGGTGCCAGAGACCCAACATAGCCGGTTGACACGATGATCGAGATGGTCGTTTCTTCTTGCATATGCAACATCTTCTTGACCTCATGTCTCAGGTTCGTGTACTTTCTAATTTTTTAATCATGAGTTTTCTGGACATTGCTTATGTTGGGAACCGTTATGTAAATCAAGTAGGTAGCTTTTTCCATCTTGTCCACAAGGGTTATATACGGTCTGTTGTGCAGGATGGTCTTATCCGTTATTATGGCGGGGTCCCAGTACAGCTTGTGGGTTGGGGTCCCTATTACTGCCTGGGGTTCGTACTTGTAGTATGGTACACTTTCTTTGGTCAACAGGTATTTCCGTGCTAGCTTCTTTCTGATATATTATCCTGGCTACTTGGTCGTGTCTACGAGCTTACTCAGTCTGGGTGATCACCTTGAATCCCCCTGTGATGTGCTGGATCGTTCCTGAGGCCAGGTGGCATTGTCGACATATGTTGTGTGACATTCCGGGCGCCTTTGCGATGTATTTTCTATAGTTTCTGGTGTTGATTAGCTGATATTGGATGGCGAGAATGAATCCTTCAGTCTCGAGGAAGAGCGTCCCGCTTGTGAGCCATATATTGGAAGCAGTGTTATCGATCTGATATCGATGGAGGTCATTATAGTGGCTGGTATCGAGTGTCGTCTTTGTCCTTTCTAGCTTCGTTTCTTGCGCTGTCTTGGCGGGAGTGGGCTCCTCTCAGTGGTTGGGTGGGGTGTACCACTTATCTATCTTCCTTATGGCCTGGTGGAGTGGTGCTGCGTTGTTCTCGAAGTAATCCTTCAGGTTAACTATCGCTGTTTTCTTTTGCTCTATCAGGCCCCATCCTCCCTCTTTCCGAGCTATAGTTTGTCTCTTTACTGCTCACTTCGGATGGTGCTGGTGGCTCTTGGTCATCATTGTCCTTATCTTTCGGATGATATCCTCTAGCTCGGTGTTAGTCCAATGTGTGACCCCAAAGGAGTATGTTAGTACTGGAGCTGCATAGGTGTTTATGGCTTTCACTGTGTCCCTCCGTTCAATTTTGCTTTCAGCAGGCTTCTGAGTCTGATGATATTTATCAGTCAAGCACTTCTTGATTTCCTTGTGGTCTAACTGCTGAGCCTGCATCATCCCTAGGTATTTGTTGATCTCTCCTGTCGTAGCTTCGATCTCTTTACCAGTCAGCAGCTGGTAGTTTTGGCCGACTAATTTTCCCTGGTGCAGTGCGTGGGTCTTTCATTTGTCTAGACCAAATTCCATCCCGATATCCTTGCTGAATTGTTCGGTGATCCGTAGTAGTTGCTGGAGTTCCTTCTCGGTTCCCGCGTAGAGCTTGATGTCGTCCATGTACATCAGGCGATTAGGGTGTACAGGTTCTTTCTTCGTTTTTTGAGGTTATATCCATACTTGCTGCCGTTAAGCATGGTGGATAGCGGGTTGAGTGCTAGTTATTATTATTATTATTGCTCTTATATTATTTTTCCCTGATTGGGGGTTCCACCTCGTGATGGGTATTGCTACCATGTACACAGAGTGGTTGTTCTGTCAGGTGTTACTGTTGGTCGAGGAACTCTCTGACTATTGTACAGGCCTTCAGGATTGCGACTTTTTGGAGTTCCTTGTAGGTGTTCGCCGGGAGACCCATTGCTGTTGGCTGTTATGTAGGGTCTATGTCACCATATCTGTGGCTGACACGATGATTGGGATGTTCGTTACTTGTTGCATATGCCACATCTCTTTGATCTCCTGTCTTCCTGGTTCGTGTACTTCCTGATTTTTTCTCCATGGGTCTGCACGTTGCCAGTGTTGAGTACCTCTACGTCAATCAGATAGGTTACACTTTTCCTTCTTTTCCACAAGGGTTATGTCCGGTCTGTTGTGCGGGATTGTCCTATCCGTTATTATGGCGTGGTTCCAGTACAGCTTGTGGTTGGGGTCTCTAGTACTGCCTGGGGTTCGTACTTGTAGTACGTTACACTTTGTTTATTATTATTGTTGTACTTTGTGCTTGTGTATGCAGGTGAGCTTCTTGTACAAGTAGTTATTATTATTATTATTATTATTATTATTATTATTATTATTAGCCATATGGTTCAAGGAAGCCCGAGGCTTATGCTGCACCAGCCAAAAAAAAAAAAAAAAAAAATTCAGAAAAATTCCATTGGAGAAAGAGATAGAGAAAACAAGAGTCAGAAGTAGAACGGAATCACCAAGAAAGAGAAGAATGATGATATCCAGCTCATGAACCATTGTTGCGAAACATTATAAAATGTGCAATCCTTCTTTTATACTCATTCTTGCAGCTGTTTAGCACAGTTGTCATAATTGCTGATCTTTCACGCCATGTGACAGAGATCTGGGTTCTAATTTCATCTTGAGGGGAGAAACATGACTCAGACCAGAGCAGCAAAGTAAAAGTCTCAAGCTAATGGGAGTGCTGTGGCTCAGGAAAGAACTGAGGAGGGGCCGTTGCTCTCTGAATCACAGCCTTTTAAAATGCAATGCTTGCTTGATGTTTGTGGACAATCAGGTACTGGACAATATATTATCAAAGGGAATGTCTTTGCGTGTGCGTGATGTAAGGAGTGTGGGGAAATCAGGCGACAACTCAACGTTGTTATGGGCCTATATGAAAGCTTGAAGAACAGGGTGGATGCCCTCGAAGGATCTAAATTGAGGGGACCATCAAGCTCTCAGCTGCCCACATCAACGCCAGAGCTTGAACTTGATTATCACGCAACACAATGGCTACCCCCAAGTGAGAATGCGCTGGTCCAACAGGAACTAGTAGTCGTTGGTGACTCTATTGTCAGGGAAACGGGGAACATGGTATGTAAAAAAGGATAGATGGAACAGGACCAGGGTATGTCTGCCAGGGGCAAAGATTGATGACGTGGTAGAGCAGATATCATCTTTTAAGGGCACAAAAGGTGATATTGTTGTACACGTTGGCACTAATGATATTAAGAGGAAGAAACCGGTGGAATTACTTAACAAGTACAGGTCTCTGTTGAAAAAAAGCCGTGCATTATGGTTGAATTTGAAAGTGTCAGCAATTCTGCTCAGACACAATAGAAGGGAGTATATGATGAGAGTCTTGTCGATCAATTCGGCCCTGGAAAGATTGTGCAAGGCTCAAGGGATAGAATTTTTTTTCAGCCTGGTCTGTACTTGTTAACAGAAGAAACTGCTTCTACAGGGATGGGATACACTTAAATAGAAAGAGTGCAAGAATATTTGCTGGTGCTATACAGCCAGTGTCAGGTGGGTCGGAAAACTGCTAGCTTAGGGGATATAAGGACTAATAGATTAACAGTATCCACTGGCAGAGGTGAAAGTGATTCGTGCATTGTTTCTATTTGAATTAGCAGCAGCCTGGAAACTGCTGGGAGTCATTGCGCGATAAGTAAACACATGGGTTGTGTTAGGGTATCTAAGAATAGGAACAGGTGCATGTATACTTACGTATACACCAATGCTAAGAGTTTGGTAAATAAATTTGATGAATTTGAGGTATTGCTCAAAACATCAAAGGCAGATATTGTTGGGGTATCAGAGACGTGGTGTCACTCAGAGATAAGGAATTCAGAACTAGAATTTGGGAAGTACAAGGTGTACAGAAAGGATAGACAGGAAAGGAAGTGCGGAGGGGTTCTGCTGTTAGTTAAGAAACCCATAAAATCTAAGAAAGTGCATCCAGTTGACATTGGTGAACAGTGCAGTGTTGAGTCAGTTTGGTGTGACATTGGGAGATCAAAATTGAGAGTAGGAGTGTGCTATAGGCCTAATGACTCTGATGAGTATAATAAGAAACTGTACAGGGAAATAGAGTGGGCCAGTAAATCAGAGACTCTTATAATGGGAGATTTTAATTTCCCAGATATTGACTGGAATTTGGGGGCTGGTCACTCACACACTAGCAGGGCTTTTGTGGATTTATTGGATGATTGTCTGCTAGAAAATCTCCTGTCTCTATCCCTGCTAGAAAAATTCCTGTATATCATTGACAAGACACCATGAGCTACTCTTGCAGCTCGTCTGCACTGCTCAGAGAACTTCATATCTGCCTGCACAATTACCCCCAGGTCCTTTTCATTCTCCACCGCTGTCAGTGTAGTACCGCAGAGTTGATACGTTGCTCTGGGGTTACTGTTTCCCATATGTAGTACTTTACATTTGTCAATGTTAAACTTCATTTGCCACCTCTCAGCCCATCTGTTCAACCTTTACAGATCCCGTTGCAGTAGCACACTGCCATTACTGTCATTAACAACCCTGCCAACCTTTCTATCATCTGCAAACTTCGACATTAAGCCTGATATACCTTCATCAATATCATTGATAAATATACAAAACAACAGTGGACCTAACACCGAACCCTGTGGGACACCACTAATAACATTAGTCCAAGAAGAGTAGCACCCATTGATTACCACCCTCTGTCTTCTCCCACTTAACCATCCTTTTATCCATTGTAGCAACTTACGCTTAATACCATTCTGCTACAATTTGTACAATAGTCTTTCATGCGCAACAGTGTCAAAAGCTTTCCTGAAATCCAAATATATATCAAAATTATTTTTTGCATCCAGTTCCTTTGTAACCACATCATAATATCCTATCAAATTTGTCAGCCAAGACTTTCCCTTAACAAACCCATGCTGTGTTTGAATTATTGCTGCAGTCTTGTCTAGATGATCCTGCAATGCATCTTTAACCAGTGACTCCATTATTTTACCCGGAACAGAAGTTCCGGGTAAAATAATGGTCTGTAATTACTCGTGTCACCCTTCGATCCCCCTTTCTGAATTGGGGATACATTTGCACATCTGCAGTCCGTGGGAACCTCCCCTGAGTCCAATGACGCTCTCATAATTATGACTAAGGGTTTGCTTAGTTGCTTTGCCGCCTCCTTTAATATAACTGGATAGATCCTATCCACCCCAGGTGCTTTTCTTACGTTTAACTTCAACAATTTCTCTTCCACTTTGCTCTCAGTTATTCCAAAATCATTAAGTATCCTGCTACAATTTGATAACCTTCTGCCATTTTCAAACCTTAATAATTCCTCATGTGTGAATGTAGATGCAAAATACTCATTCAGTTTGTTTGCTATCTGAGCAGGATCATCAACAGTCGAACCATCGATGTCAAGTGGAACAATCTGATTCATCCCCTTCCTTTTAGAGTTTATATAAGTAAAGAAATCCTTGCTGTTTTTCTTAGCATCTTTTTCCAAGGATTTCTCGTAATCTGCCTTCGCCTGCCGAACTTCCTTTGTGACCTGATTACAGATTAACTTATATCTGCCATAGGCTTCTGAGTCGCTTGATAATTTATATGCATCCCATCATTTTTCTTCTCTGTTACGAGTCTCATTAGTTCATTTGACAACCATTTAGGCCTAAACCTTGAACAATATTTCTTAGTAGGTATGAAACTTTTAGTAGCTTCCACGATTAATTCCTTGAATGCTTCCCACATAGAATTTTCTGTTGGTAACATCGTCAGTTGATCCCACTGTACAGAATTTAAAAACTGTCGGAGACCACTGTACTCGCCTTTACGGAAGCAAAAACCCTTTCCTTTACCCCTGATGGTAATTAAATCTTTAAGTAAATCCCACGTCAGTGCACTGTGATCACTGCCACCTAGTGGTTCTTTTATCTGCAAATTCCTAATGCATGAATGATCACTGCTGATAACCAGATCAAGAGTATTACTTTCTCTGGTTGCCTCTCGAACATGCTGCTGCAGAAAACAATCATCCAATAAATCCACAAAAGTCTGACTAGTGTGTGAGTGCCCAACCCACAAGTTCCAGTCAATATCTGGGAAGTTAAAATCCCCCATTATAAGACATTCCGATTTACTAGCCCACTCTATTTCTCTGTACAATTGTTCATTGTACTCATTCAAGTCATTAGGCCTATAACACACTCCTACTCTTATTTTTGCTTTCGCAGTGCTATGTCACACCAAACTGACTCAACAGTGCACTGTTCATCTATATCAACTGGATGCACTTCTTTTGATTTTATGTTTTTCTTAATTAACAGCATAACACCTCCTCCCTTCCTATCCTGTCTATCCTTTCTGTACACATTGTACTCCCCAGATTCCAGGTCGGCATTCCTTATATCTGTGTGACACCACGTCTCTGATATCCCAACTATATCCGCCTTTGATGTCTTGACCAACACTTCAAATTCATCAAATTTATTTACTATACTTCTAGCATTGGTATACATGCAAGTATACATGCACCTATTCTTAGTTTTAGTTACTCTAACACATCCCATATACCCACCTGTTTCACGATGTCTGCCATTCGTCCCTGAAACCCCCAACACCCCTCGCTCCAGGTCGCTACTTATTCTAATAGAAGTTGTGCAAGAATCACCTTCACCTCTGCCTGTGGCTTCTGTTAAACTATTAGTCCTTGTATCCCCCCAAGCTATCAGTTTTCCAACCCACCTAACACTTCCTCGATAGCATCAGCAAATATTCTTGCACCCTTTCTATTTAAGTGTATCCCATCCGTGTAGAAGCAGTCTCTCCAGTTAACATGTACAGTCCAGGCTGAAAAAAATTCTATCCCTTGAGCCTTGAACAGTCTTTCCAGGGCCGAATTGATCGACAAGGCTGTCATCATATACTCCCTCCTATTGTGTCTGGGCAGAATTGCAGACACTTTCAAATTCAACCCTAATTCACGGCTTTTTTTCATCAATGACCTGTACTTGTTAAGTAATTCTGCCGGTCTCCTACTCTTAATATGATTAGTGCCAACGTGTACAACTATATCACCTTTTGTGCCCCTTAAAGATGATATCTGCTCTACAACGTCATCAACCTTTGCCCCTGGCAGACATACCCTGGTCCTGTTCCACCTATCCTTTTTACAAAGGATGTTTCCCGTTTCCCTGACAATGGAGTCACCAACAACTACTAGTCCCTGAGGGACCAGCGCATTCTGCCTTGGGGTTGCCGCTGTGTTGCGTGATGACCAAGTGTAAGCTCTGGCGTTGATGTGGGCAGCTGAGAGCCTGATGGGCCCCTCAATTTAGATCTTTCGAGGGCAAGATGACAAGTGGTGGGAACCACTTGTCATACTGGAATCACTGTGAAATATTTGTTTCTGTTATACAAAAAAAATTTGTACATCAATAGCCATACGATAGTTAAATGAGTTTACATATTCTGTGTAACTGTTTTTCCCAACTGTTTTTCACAACAGCAAAAAAAAAAATAGACTGCGAATTTTTTGTGGCAGCGTGCGAGCTCGATTTCGCAGTATGGTTATTTGTGATTAAGTATGTTACCCCAAGTATCACTTATAGCTTTCTTCTATTTATGATATTTAGCAAGTATAAGTGTGTACTTCTGTTTATTACTTATTCTGTCATAAACTTTTATATGAAATAATCTGAAACTTTTTTGTTGTTTATATGCTTTATTTTAATTGTATTCAGATAGCAAGGTAATTTTAGAATTATCAGTTGATATTATCACCAATAGCCGATAAAAACTTCTGTTTGAAATTTGATAAACCTCATTACCTCATCAGTAGAATTTCTGCTATTTTGTTATATATAAAACAACTTTTGCTAAGTAATTAAAAAATATATGCTACACAGTGTTTACGTTTCACTTGTTTTTTAATGATGGATGGCCTTTTGCAGACAAAACGAACAGAGATTACAGCTACTTCGGAAGGAAAATGTTTATTACTGAAAAAGGATGAACATAAAGGCTCAGGTAAACTTTTATGTTTGTGCTTATATTACAAATATGATTTCATCTGAAAGACTTAAGTACTAATTTTTGTGCCCATAATCTGCAATATTCTCTCTGGATAATTAAATAAATAAACTTACCAATATTTTATTTATTTATTTATTATTATTTTTTTTTTTTTGCCGTATATAATATGCCTATAAATTGCGTGTGTTCTGTGGTTAATTTGCTGTTTGCTGGCAGAAACACCCGAGTTTCCCAGGGGGGACCATACTACTCCCACCTCAAACCAAGTAACTCAGCCACGTCATAAAAAAGACCCATAAACTGTGCTACCCACGAGGTCTACAAACTAGAATCAGAAATTTAAGAATCTCTGACTTATAGTACGTTTGTTAAATATTCAAGGCATGGATAAAACACAGCACATTCGTTTATAATTTCAACGTTAGTGGCTTTGAAAAAAAGCAATGTAGCTAAATACAAGTGTTTTTACAGAACAAAAGAGTGGTTATAATCACCGTCCTCCCCACATCGAGTGGAAAAGGCACTGGATTCAAATCCAGCCAACGCAAGGAACTATTATTATTATTATTATTATTATTATTATTATCATCCATATGGTGCAAGGAAGCCTGAGGCTTATGCTGCACCAGCCAAAAAAAAATTTCTGAACTGTCCCGAGAGAGAGAGAGAGAGATAAAAGGGAATCACCAAGGAAGGGAAGAATAATGATGTCCAGCTCAGGGCCCTGGGTGTGCTAAGCCCATACTAACCAGATGTGAGTCCCTGGGGTTATGGGCGTATTTCACTCCTTGACCGAGTTAGTCGCTTTCAGGCGAGGTCGCTTTTCCAGCAAAACAGGCAAACCAACCAGAGAGCACATGCAATTTACAGACATTATACACACAGATGTAATTCGGCTGGTCCTAATACGAAATTTTCTTTCAGAAGAAATAAAAATATTACTTTAAATTCTAATATGAACTATTTCTTATTGGTTTGTCGTCTATTGTATAATTGTATGTATAAATATATGTTAACGTATGTATAAATATATGTTAACAGAACTGTCCTCTCTGTGAGTTATTGCGAAAACACGAACCGGTATCATGTTTTCGCAATAACTCACAGAGAGGAGAGTTCCTAGTAGATCATTGAATAGGTAACATAGATATAAATTAAAAGGAATAAAGCCCGTTTAATATAAGTGAAATCTGAATATCTGCTTATTTCCAATAGGAAATTACACACACTGGCCAAAAAGAACACGCATCTATATTCGGTCTCGAATCGGGCCGCATTTATTTCAAATAACACAAGTGTGCGGCGCAGCATGGATTCTACAAGGTGTTTTAGTACATTTTGGTCGAATTGAAACTGTTCCTCCAGCACAATATTGCTTAGCTGCAACAAAGTTGAAGGAAGAGGACTTCGTTGCCGAATAGCTCTCTGGAGCATATAGGAACCATTCTTTTATGATTCTGCCATGATGCACTGCAGCATTTTACCCATAAATGCCCCTTACCTTCGGGATAAAAGTGTAACATTAAAGGTCGCAGTATACCTGATACAAAGTTCAGGTACTCGCTGGATGAAATTCGACTTCCACCAGTGTCAGCGGACCCAGTCCGTGCCAACAAAACATTCCCCATACCATGATACCACCTCCAAATGGTTGGATTGTTCATGATTCGACTGACCACATGACTTTCTCTCATTGTTTCATTGTCCAATCACGACGTTGTCGGCACCACTCCAATCGGGTTTTTCTGTTTTTCTCTGAAACAAGTGGCTTCTGAATAGGCAGGCGACTGCCACCAATGCCCAATTTCTTCAGTTCCCTGCGCTTGGCACCGGTCGAGAGCAGTTATAGGCTTGGGTGAATTTAGATGTTATTTGCTGCACACCGGATGTTCTATTTTTTCGTAGAGTCCTTAGAGTAGAACGGCTTCGCTCTTGAACTATTGCATATTTACACCTTTGAGATGTGGAAGAACTTGCTTTCTGGCCATTAAAAATCTTTGAGTTGGATGCTTTTGAGAAACCAGTTATGTCTTTTGTTTCTTGAATCGTGGTTCCTGCTCAACTTGTAGCCACAATACGACCTTTTTCAGAGTCTGATAGATCATGCATTTTCTGCATTCTGGCTTTAGATTAATAGTCGAACAGCCTTTGCACTCAAAGAAATAATACATCATCAACCCATGTCACAGCTTTCCTTGCATTTTGTATTTTTTCGCAATTTGCGTTTCTTCCGCCTATGACTCTCTTAATACAAAGGTTTTTTGTCCCTTTTTTTTTTTTTTTTTGGCCAGTTTGTGTGCATATACAAATGGAAATCAGACTTTTCGTACTACGTTGTTACCATTTCATCGCAGATCACATATGTAAAACCTTTAGCTACTTCCTTCTTTAGAGGGGCTCACAACTGGTGAGTATGGGCTTGGCACACCCAGGGTCCTGAGCTGGATATCATCATTCTTTCCTTTCTTGGTGATTCCTCTCTCTCTTAAGGTGATAGGGACATTTTTTTTTGGCCGATGCAGCATAAGCCCCAGACTTCCTTGCACCATATGGCCAGTAATAATAATAACGGGGAAGCAACATCAGCAATCATTGAAGTGGTGGGAATGTACCACCAAACGTCTGGTTTTCATCAGTATATTATTTCAAGTTGAAATCACGAAAATTAAAAGGACTAAAAACTCTACACTCTCCACCTAAGATCAACTAACTGTAGACTTGATTTAAAAAAAAAAAAAAAAAAAAACCTTTAAAAACTCATGTATTCTTCAATAGGATTCGAATCGAAAGTCCTCTATAACGAATGAAAGTGAAGAAGCCGCTATACTGCCACGGATCAGTGTGGATTGTAAAATTGAATATCACGAACTAGCTTGATGTACGAATATATACAGTGTATATTTTAAAACTGTTTTCATACTGTCATTCAAATGTCAGTTTATCAATACTCGCGTATATCTTGATTTGATAATTTTCATATTAGACAAACCAGAAATTCTGATTGTAATGGAATATCTGGTCATGACTAACGTTCAGGAGCCAATCTACTTATGACGCATATCTAATCAAATAGTAGTAGCAGTATTTATTTACATCAAATAAATTTAAATGATTCAAGATTTGACTGGAATATTGACGGTTTTGTTTTTTGTGCTAAAGTAATTTACAGCCATGATGTGACAGCACTTTATTCTGTTTGTAAATTGCTTGTATTCTTGTTTCGTAGGATGAAGTATCCAAATTTCTGACAGGAAAAAACCGTGAAACCCTCCCTCATCCGAGACCACCTAATTCAGCCGTGGTGTCTAGGCTATAAGCCTCTACCATCAACTTCCTTGCACACATGGTGATAAAGTAACCGGATTGGTGCTGTTGAAGTCATGTTCGATGAATTTAAAAATAAACGGAAGTGGTATGTCGTAATTCAAACTTTATCCAACAGATGGTGGTACACAAACTGTCTATAAGCTGACGGGTTGCAAGAAACAACCAGTTTCTTTAGTAGCGTTAACTTTCCTTGTCACGATTTTGCAATGGAGCAAAGGACCAATATCAAATTTTGCTTTTAACTGGGAAAATCTTCAACGGGCACGTAAAAAATGTTATAAAACTGTTTATGGTGTGAAAACGTTAAGTCATATCAGGATGCTTGAATGGTATAGTCTCGGTGGTTTTTGTAGGGGATTAGGCACTACAGCAACTTAGGCCATTTTGCGCCGTATATTAGGCCATTTTGCGTCTGTAACTTGCTTGTGCTCTGTGGTCGATTTCTTTTCGCTGGATGTAAAACCTGAGTTTACGGGAGAAAAATTCATGTTACCCTCTCCTGAAACCAAATAACGCAGCAACATGGTGAGAAAAATTCCTCAGGCCGTTGACGGGATTCAAACTCAAACATTTCCCACCCGGTGTGGGGAAGATGGTAAGTATACAAACTGTGCCACCCACTAGCGCCTTGAATGGTATAAACGATTCAAAAATGGAAATGAGGATGTTTGTGATTACTCTAGAAGTGGGCTTCCTTCAATCCCTTGAAATCAGGACAGAGTTGTAAAAGTTTTGAAATTTGAAGCAAGAGATCTCCCTTTTGACTCTCATAATGATGGATGATCAGCTGAATATGAATAAGGAGACGATGCGTCAAATAATGAACGAAGATTTAGAAAAAAATTATGCACAATTTTGGTACCGCATAGCTTCACAGATGAGCGGAAGTAGTAGTAGTAGTAGTGGCATGTGATGCAAGAAAGCAAGTGTATGAGCTTATGCAGCATCAGCCAAAAAAAAAAAAATCACACCATTCCCTCCAAATGCCTGTCCAGTTCCTCCTTAAATTTATTCAACCTATCAACTTCCACAACGACAGATGGAAGTTTGCTCCAGCAATTAATCACCCGCTGGCTAAAGGCAAATTTCCGCACATCTATTCTACATCTGTCTTTTCTTAATTTGAATTTATGCCCCCTTAGGTTCGTAATCTGAACAAGTGGAAGGATCCCATCAGAATTCAGTGTGCTCAACCCATTCAAGGCCTTATACACCTCAATCAGATCACCGCGCAGGTGCCTAGTCTCCAGCCACTACAATTTGCACAACTTAAGCCTCTCTTGGTAAGAGGATCCCTTCATTCCCCACTTTTTTCTTTTTTTTTTTTCTTTCTTCATATGATTTTGTGAATTTGTTTGCTAAATATTTTACAGTTAGTTAAATAACTTATTTTTAGTTTATTTTTAATATTTGTATTTTATGGTTCCCCTAGAAAAACTAATGCTCTCTCTCTCTCTATCTCTCTGAACAACAAATAATTCCCACTAGGAAACAGTCAGTGCACTCTGAAAACTGCAGAAATAAACCAATGATATTGTTATACAAATTCCTTTGAGTAAAGATTATACTTTCAATGTGTGGAGCCCGCACCAAGAAATTTGGTACTACTTACTAAAATTCTACTGAATGAATAAATTCACATTTATAACCCTGTTGCGATCGAAGCAAGAGGAGTTTAATTTCATTGTGACCGTTTTATTGCAGCAGCAGTAAAGAAGCATTTAATAATGGGCCGTTGTGCAGTTTTTGTGGCAGCGTACGGGCTCGAACTAGAAATGTATGTGCTGATTTATGTCCAAGCATGTCACCCTATAACCACACCCTTACGTTTAGGTAAACGTCTCTGCTATATGATTTGTATACATACTTTGTGTGACTGTTCAAAAATAGCATTCTGTAAGTACACAAAAACCTGAAAACTAAAAGGAAGAAATGCGGCAAAAAGAATGGGTTACTACGCGAAACAAATTAGCGATTATAAACAGTCAAAAGATTATCCTTGAGAATAATCTGTGGATAATTCTCGAATAATATCATAATGTTTGCTATTTCCAGATGTAAAACAAAGGAACATAATTGGAGTAGTCGGTTTCGTTGTTTTTCTTCTTCTTTTTCTTTCTTTCTTCTTCTTTTTTTTTTTTTTTTTTTTTTTTTATTTAGTATTAAAAATTCGGAAGGTGGCCATAGAGTATGAGTATGGTTAGCGTGTTTGTGGGGAAACTGTTTGCAACATGAAAACATGAAATTGCCTCTTTCACCCATTCAATAAAAAGAGACATCTAAAACATTTTTAAACACATTAAATCCTTATAAATGAAGTACTGTACATTAAAATGTTATAAAAATTACGTTTAAAAACCCTTCCCAGATCCTCCGATTAGACCAATGCATGAAGTGATCCTCACTCCATAGCTGACAAACTGACATGGACCAGTTTAATTTGATAGCTTTGGAGTAAGAAGCTGTTATCCGCTCATGTATTGGTCTGATGATAGGATCCGGCAAAGATTTGAAACAATCTCTGTAACAGTTCAGTATAATTTAGGACATAAGCACTTAATAAACTTTAAATTATTCACGTGATATAAGGGTGTTTTATTACATAATTAATCTATGGATAGCCACTACGTATCGTCCTTCCAAAATTACGTTATACACACACTGGCCAAAAAATTAGAAACACCTTGCAATTCATGCCAACAGATAATTAAACGTACAGTATGCAATTGTAAGTTGCCGCATGGCATCTGATAAATATTGTGTGCTTTCCTGAAGTTCTTCGGTCCGACTATGGGGGAGGACATTTCTTATTACCGATTTTCAAAGAGGACTTATTGTTGGAGTACGTTTAGCGGGAATCACAATTGAGAAAAGAAAGGAAATCCTGGTATGCCGAAAGCAACCCTCTCAAAAAATAAATATACAGTGACCATAAGTCGAAAGGAGAATGCAGCTCTAAAAGGAAGAAATGCGGCAAAAAGAATGGGACCTCAGAAATTTAGAGCGAACTGCACGTCAAAATTGAATAGAAGGTCCAGTGTGCAGCAAATGACTGAAACATTCAATTTTAAGTAAAAAAAAAAAAAAAAATACCCATTTCCAACCGAAATGTGCGGCTGGAGTTGAAGAATTTGATATTCATGTGCCTATACGAAAGCCGCTTCTGTAAAAAATCAATCGAATGATTCTACTGGAGTGGTGCTGCCAACAAATTACTTATTTTTCAAGATTTTTTCCAGCCCCATCTGGTGATTAGGAGCTGAGATACAGAAATTGGGTTTAGGCAAAATCAAAACTTTTATGTTGATTTTTACCCATTGGTTAACATTGGAAAAAATATATATTTTGAACCAGATTTTTTTGTAGGTGAGAGGTAAGTGTAAGGAATAACAGGACAGTCAAAAAGAAGAGGATCCCTTTAATAAATAAATAAAGAAATTTTATTACAGGAAGAAGAGGACTTATTAGAGATTAAGGAGAATTTTGGTACTGTTTTCTTTAAACAAAACATACATTATGGATACAGAATCTAGTAGGGAGATAGTTGGGGATTTGGATGCAGAAGGGGTGTTCTCTGGCGAGTCTGGGGAAAAACCAGAACCCTGTAAGAAACAAAAGGGTAAAAATGTTGTTACATCAATCAAGGGAAGTTCTAAGGGTGATAAAAGTAAAAATAAACGGAAAAAATCTGTTCCTATTGACATAGAACAAGGTAAACAAGATTCTGAGGGAGGTACCTCTACTGACTCGGAGTCATCAGCGTTAAGATCTCCTGAGGTTTTTAAAACATTAAAAGGTGGTAAGGTTCCTTTGACCCCTAGGGTTGTGCCTCATGGAGACAGGGACATAATCAGTAATATAGACAAAGATAATGTAGTTTGCCCCCCTAAGTTAATTGTGGAATCATCCACGTTAGTGGAGCCTGAGGGAGTAGAAGTGTTTGATCCTTCCAGTTCATCTGTATCAGATAAGAATCGGGGAGAAGAAGTGACTCAGAGATGGGAATCGATATTGAGTTCCCCACTTGACGATGATTCCGTTTCTGGACGGGTCCAGGAGGTCTCTGGAATATGTTCTGCGGTTTCAAGGATTAAAAAAGCCCTCACAGATTTTTTGTTTTCCGAATCCTGCGGGGTTACTGCTGTTGCTGCTAGTCGCGTCTTGGGCTTCTGGGCAGATGTGGAAGCAGTGAATACGACTCTACTAGTGGACAATGAGCGCTTAAAGGTACGCTCAGCTGAGCTTAAGACTCGCGCGGAACTTTTTAGTAATTTGTTGAAGACGCAGACCGAGTCAGTAAGTTTGAATCCTAGATATAAAACATTTGCAAAGGTTGTTGGAAGTGGTTTGATTGGAGAGGATGAACCAGTTTTATCGAAGTCAGTCGGGAATCGTGAGAGTGCTCGCGGTTCTGTTCGCGGGGCTCCTGAATCCCAGTCTGACCCTAATAACATCGTTATTTTTCGTCCATCAGAAGGCTCTGAGATTGACTCTAGTCTGAGCGTCAAATCGACAGTGACTGAGGCGTTTAAAAAAGAGTACAAGAACATGAAAATTAAAAATATTCGTCTATTGCGAAACAAAGCAGTTCTGATGGAGACAACTTGCCAAGATGACGTAAGCAAGATAACCGAGAATTTAACATTTAAACAAGCGGGTTTGTCGGTTGAGAAACCTAAGTTTTCCAATCCAACTGTGTTAATTTATGGTGTTCCCAAGGATCTCACAAAACAGGATATACTTGAGGATTTGTATTGTAAAAACCTTCAGGATTTTAATGTTACTCAGGAGGAGGTTAATCAAGAGGTTTCCTTTAGGTTTAATTCAGGTTCGGGACCAAATGTTACAAACTGGATTATAGAATTTAGCCCTCGTCTCTATAAATGCTTGTTTAAGAACAACAGAATCTTTTTGGGATTTGGATCACACCGTTTTAGAAAATTTACTGTGGTCAGCAAGTGTTTTCGTTGCCTTGGCTATGGCCATTCTTCGTTGAACTGTTCACATAAAACGGTGTCATGTGGCCACTGTGCAAATAGTGGTCATATTTATGCTGAGTGTCCCAGCAAAGAGAGTTCCCCTAAATGTATCAACTGTAAGAGGAGAGGTCGCGACCACGATCACTCAGTCCGAGACAATAAGTGTCCAGAATATATCAGAGTTGTTGAGATGACAGACAGGAGAACATATAATGAGTAACGACAATTATTTTCAATCTACCACAGAGAACTTAAATCACTTCACAGGTTTAAAAGTTTTGCAGATAAACGGAGAACGGTCTCGTGCTGTAGCTGATGAAATTCGTGTTGCAGCTTTTGAGGGTGAGTTTGATTTGGTTTGTATTCAGGAGCCATACTATACGGCCCAAGTGGGAGGACATGCATACAAGGTTATGGGATACCCGTCGTCATGCCGAGTTCTTGCTGCTACAGATGTTCCTCCAAAGTCAGCTATGGTGGTTTTGAATCGGGATATTGTATTGACGGCCATTACTAATGAATGTTCTGCAGATATAGTATGGTGGCGCTGAGGGATCTTTCCTTTTGTTTGGTTTCTGCATATTGTTCTCCTTTGGCAGATTTTCTGGTTTGTTTGCATCATCTGGATAGGATTTGTTCGAGGTTTGTTGGGAGTGGACTGATACTGGCTGCGGATTTGAACGCTAAATCTCATTTTTGGCATAGTGGTGTTGTTGATTCTCGTGGATCTCTGTTGGAAGACTTGATTTTAACACACAATTTAAGTGTACAGAATTTACCAGATAAGCCTTTTACTTTTTCTACTTGTCACGGCCAGTCAAATATTGACGTGACTGTTGTTTCGGGTACGCGGAGAGAATACTGAATTGGGATGTGCATTCTGATTTGTTGAAAAGTGATCATAGAGCTATTTCCTTCTGTGTTGCTCCTGATAATATGCGGAGGGATTTTGGAACTGGTACTTTGAGAAGATTTTCTATGGAAAGAGTTAAATGGGATAAATTTGGTAGTTATTTGAAATCAGTGTACAATGATGAATTTGTATTATCCCTGAATAATTTGAATGCGGAAGAGTTGGTAGCTTACGTTGAGTACCATTTGTTTCAAGCCACGTTGCATTGTGCTAAAAGAAAACAATCTAAAGTAGTCCCAATACCATGGTGGTCAGTCGAACTGACTGTTTTGAGGTCTAGGGTGATGAGGGCTAGAAGAGAGTTACAACGAGGCAGACACCTGTCTGGGCGGGATGTGGAGTTGCTCGCTGGTAATTATCGATCTTTAAGACGACAATATCACAAAGAAATTGCTCGAGCCAAGCAGGAATGCTGGCAGAAATTGGTCAAGGAAGTGGGAAATTCGGACCCTTGGGGTCTGATTTACAGAATATCACGGGATAAGTTGGTACGAGGTGAAATTTACAATACTGTGGTGACCGAAGGGGTGGAAACTAATGATTGGTTTAGTACTGTTCAACGGATAGTTGGGGAACTTTTTCCTGAGGATGTGTTGGAGTCGGATACAGTTGATCAGGCCAGAATACGTCTGAGTAATCTGGTGTATGATGGTTCATCGGAGATAAGTTTGTTTTCGTTGTTTGAGCTGGGGATAGCCACCGCGAGGTTGAACACTAAAAAATGTCCAGGGTTGGATCTGTTAGAAAATAAAATTGTGTTGAAGTTTTTTGAGGTCTGCCCAGATGTATTGCTCAAAATGTATAATAAATGTTTGTTGGAGCGAGTGTTCCCGAGATCGTGGAAAGTAGCTCTTCTCAAGATTCTACACAAGCCCAGTAAGCCTCGTGACGACCCTCGAGCTTATAGGCCAATTTCGCTTTTATCAAACCTCGGTAAGCTGTTTGAAAGGTTATTGCTTCCTATAATAGTTGACGTCCTGACTGTTGGTAATGCTATATCGAATTTTCAGTTTGGCTTCAAGAAGGGTCATTCGACCGAGGAGGCAATATTGACATTAATTAATCATGTGAAGTCCTCTTCCGAGAAATATGTTTTGGTTGTGTTTGTAAATTTTGAAGGTGCTTTTGACTCCGTGTGGTGGGAGAGTGTTCTGAGTGTTTTGAGGAGGTCTGGCTGTGACCGGTATTTATATGGAGTAATACGTTCATATTTTAGAGATAGATTGATAAAGGTATGTGCGAAGCACCTAATGTATAGCTATTATGTAGGCCGAGGATGTCCTCAGGGATCAGTGCTGGGTCCAATTTTTTGGAATGCCGTACTGGATCAGTGGTTGCAGAAGTCTCTAGCTATAAGTTGTTTCCGTGTGGCGTACGCGGATGATTTGATTGTGGGGGTTCCGGGTGGATCTAGAATTGTGTTGGAGCATAGAATACAGGAAGTTTTGTTGGACCTTGCTGATTGGGCTGCCTTGAACAAGTTGAAAATTTCATCCATAAAAACTAAATTCATGGTATTTAAAAATCATTTTAGTTATAACCGCCCACCTAGAGTAGTGTTAAACGGAAGGCAAATTCCTTTTGTGTCCAACATTAAGTACTTGGGGGTGATACTGGATGATAGGATGAGGTTCCATTTACATGTTGCACATTTGAATGACAAAATAAAGAAGTTTATTTACTCAGTTGTACGAATTTCAAGAAGAGAATGGGGTCTTAGTAAAAAAACTATGAGTTTATATTACAAGACGATCTTTTTACCAATTATTGCTTATGCTGCCGGTGTATGGATTGCGGATGTGTTCAAGGCCAGAATCCAACGTAAGTTAATGTCGTTGCAACGTTCTATGATACTGACTTATTTGTATGCACCACGGACTGTGTCTGCGGTGGCACTTCAGGTGATTGCTGGATTGTTACCTCTGGATTTATATGTGGTCTATAGAGGAATGATGTATGCGATGCGGAAAGGTATTCCTGCACAATATCTAGGGATGTCATTGAATCTTACAGCTACAGTTAAGGAGGAGAAACTTCGAATTTGGACTGGGTTGGTCGGAATATGGAGAGCACGGTGGAGTTCTTCAGAGGTGGGAGAGATAACCAGGAAGATCATTCCTGTAGCAGATTTTGCCATTACTAAACCGGTGTCGTCGTGGTTCTGTCTGTCTATGTATACCAGTTTTTTGCTAACAGGTCATGAGTCGATCAGAGATAAACTGTATTCTCGAGGGTTGGAGCCGGATCCATGGTGTTCTTGTTGAGCGGCAGAGACTTGGCAGCATATTTTGTTCTCTTGTCCTTATTATAATGCTGAACGGTGTCTTTTGGGAAAACAGATAGCTAATTTTAATGAAGATAACGTACATAGATTGGTGCAAGGAGTTAACAACTTTCAGGCCTTACAAGAGTATGCAAATGCTGTGTTCCCTAAACGATCTATCATACGAAACCTCACGGACATTGAATTGGCCGTCTACAACCAGAATCTTCATTGATTGCATCAGGGCTTGGGAGCTTCAGACCTGGAAGCTTTCGGTCTGGGGCTTCCGGGCATGGACCACTTAAGTGGGTTTTTTTTTTTTTTTTTTGTTCGGCTGTTGTTCAGTTCTTGGGTTTGGGCGTCCCAAGGCTGGACAGCTGGCACTCAACAGTCTAGCACTCTCTCTGTTGAGTGTTTAATTGCGCTTTGGCGCTTCAGCTTTTAAAGACAGAACCAGGTCCGGCTCCACGTGCCAGGGACGGGCATCAGATTGCAGTTGAAGAGTTCAACTGCTTTCTGATGGCAAAGTGACCTGACATAAACAACATACTACACTCACAAACATCTCTCTTATATTTACTTTTATTCTTTCCTATTCAAAATTTCTTGTTTATACACTTAACTTAGCTTAGATTATGAACTTAACTTAACTTAAAATTTATTTATTTATTTTTTTTACTTTACTTCTCTTTTCAAAAATAAGTTTTGTCTTCTTATTTCTTAGCTATCTTTTTATTTATCAAGTCCACTTTACAGATTTTCTGTTTTAAATGATTTAGGTGGAGATGGGCATTTGCCTGGGAACCACCCTGAACCAGTATACACACACACACATGCCAACACCAAGACACGATTGTGGAACACTGGTAAAAGAATACGTGGTCTGACGAGTCTCTCGCTTTACACTTTTTTGCACCAATGGTATGGTAAAAGTGTTGCGTAAACCTCACGAAGCCAAGTACATAGACTGTTTCGTGTCCACCGCTCAAGCGGTTGGAGATAATATCATGTGATATGTTCTGCTAGTACAGGATGGGTCCATTCATAGTGTTAGAAGGTCTTGCCACTTCCATTGAATATTTTTCTGTCATACTGGACCGAATCCTCCGTTCAGTGCTTCATTTTTACCGGATTGCGTTGGATTCTTTCATGACGCCAACGCAACTATCCACAGTACAAAAATTGTATCCGAATAGTCTGAGGAACATTCCCAAGATTTATAATAGCTACGCTAGCGCCTAATTCTCAATATCTGAATCCAATTGAGAATGTCTGGGGTACATTGGAAATGGCAGTTAGCCTTTGAGGATCTCTACCGATCACAAATCAGCAGCAGACAAATATTCTGATGGAAGAATGGTCAAATCTGAAGATACACTCCATCAGACACCTAGAATCCATGCCAAAACATGTACAGGTTGTAATTCGAGCAAAAGATGGCCCTACTAGATATTGAATAAAGGTTTCAAATTTTATGGCCAGTGTGTGTATTTTGAAACAATTTTTTGAGGCAGTGACAGGTCTGTTTGCTGTTCGTAGGTTAATCGGTAATGTTCTGAAATCGCAACAAAAATATAGTTCCATCATTTTACGGTTCAGTAACTATGTTTTGATAAATCGGTAGTGCTTCAGGGAAAGTCGGCAATATTAAAGTAAAATAAAATAAAGAAATAATAATAACATATAAAAAAATACATTCTTAGTAGGTTCTTTTATTTATATAGGCTTTTTTAAAAAACCGTAAGGCAATATCAACTCAGCTCAGAAGCCAATGGAAGGCACGAAATTCTTAAAAAAATTCTGCTCCTTTACATTTTAGGACTTAAAACTAAAAGATCGCTTACCAAACAAAATAAAAAAAAATAATAATAATAAAAAAATACCAAAGTAATGAAAGAAATTTGTTATCAGCGTGTCTTGCATTAAATTAGCGGTTCTTTAACTGTAGGACACAGACTTTTCCAGTGCAGTGAATTAGTATCTTGATAATCAATCACATCACGAGAATAACCTTAATCTCCAATAATAGGATAAAAATGTTTAAGTGAACATGACGATTACACTGATGTCTGAGCGGAACACTGGAACAACAGTCCATATTTTCGAATATCTTATTAAGAAGTTGGATTGGGCTGTTTAGAGTTAGTGCAAAGGAAACTAAAGCGATGAGGTATCAGAACACCGTGTCTGTGAACTTGCATTTTATGGCCAGTATCTCTGTTTTGTGGAATGGAAAACCCGTGTGAGTTGTGCAGTGGCCTGTCCTGTGGCCGACTAAATCGGCAACGGTAGTGGCGGGATGAAGTAAGTCTATACTGTTCAGAAGTGCACCCTTCATCTACCTCCCTCCCGCAACTAACTATAATCACTTGAATTACAATTATTCAGAAGTGCATGATGCATCTCCCTTCGCTCCCCTAACTTTATCATTAGAACGTACACTATTAAATCCTAATGAAAGAAGCTCCTTCTAAAGATTTAATTGTGATAATGACACTAGAGGTGTCCTCCGTAGGCTGTAATTCACTAACTATTAAATCCTTTTAACTCTTGTTCCCCTTCCAAATCCTTTTAACTCTTGTTCCCCTTCCAAATCCTTTTAACTCTTGTTCCCCTTCCAAATGTTGGTCACCACATCTTCGTCTCAGCACTGGTTATAAGTGAAAGTCCATTCAAATTCCGCCCGTTTCAGCATAAAGCACATCTCAACTTCGCTCAGTGACAGGAACTAAACACAGGCAGCATACCAACCAGTGCAAGAGAACAGCAGCCACTGTTTCCCAGCCGTGCGGTTTGTGGGGCAGACGGAAGGGATGTTCACCTGCCTAAAGGAGGCCGAGCTATAAATCTTCACTGAGCTCCTATAATAAATAACTATAAAACAGAGGAAATCAAAATCGGGATGGACCGAAACGCCGTTCTAATTCGTCACGTGTAGGGGTGTGTTGCCAATTTGTTAATAAGAGAGGCGCTCGAGAGGCACTTCGGCTGAGGTTCATCCCAGTCACATAGTGTGTTAAATTTTATCAAAATAATTTTATTAATTTTTTAAAGAGATCTGCGTGAACACCCCTCTCCACCGAATACCCACCAGCACCTACTGCCATGCGCATCGATAATGTCCCCTACATACTTGATTAACATAATATTTCTTATCAATGAGCGTAGAATAAACTATATCAAAATATTACACTTTGATTTCTTTTCTTTTATAGCGATTTCATTACATCTTTCCCAATGTTCGTGTTTTTTTTTTTTTTTTTTTTTTTTTTTTTTAACCATTCAGCACACCAGCTCTTTGACTAAGCCATCCTCCCCATTTCCTCGGTTGATAACTCTAAACAGTTTATATGTGTTGGATAAATATTTCATCAAACGTTTAGATAACAAGGAAATGTTATGCACCAGCTATTATTAATATTAATTCTTTCGCAGCCACAGTAATTTGCGCTTGCAACGTTCGTCACGGAGTACGAATGTGTTCGGGCTTGTAATCGGCAATAATTAACTTCTTAAAATTTGGATTGATATTTTTTATTATTTTAATTGGATTAACAATCGGAACGCGTTGAATTAAAAAAAAAAAAAAAAAAAAAGTAACATTCCGTTCAACTCCAGATAATCCTGTGCTTTGACGATGATAACGGAGGAAAATTTGTGTCGCCTCAGTGAGAAAAATGCTCTATTGACGATAAGAGCGCGTTTTTAGTAGTCGACGTGACGTGGTTTTTTTCAGAGAAGTTTGAGGTTTAATCTCCATGGCTGTGATAGTTCCAAGTGTGTGCCGAAATTGTGAGGTTCCCACATGTGTGATGTGGCGGAAACATTTTTGTCAAAGGTTTGGGGTGATGTTCATCTTATCCACCACCTTAATTAATTGTGACTGGTACATCAATGCAGATGTCTGCACCAGATATTGATGTCTAATTTGATTGTGGGATGATTGCACATTCCCTATCACCAATGCATTAGAAAGGATAGCTACCCTTCTGAGTAATATTCCAGTTTACAGTACCCCTTACAAAATGGCGGCGAGGAGAAGAGGGGGAAAGCAGTAATTGATGGGTTGTGACTCCGCCCACACAGCATTCCCCCCTTTTTCCTCGACTGCACGTGACAAAACAATATGTGGAGCTGAAAATAAAGAAAAAAAAAACGGCAATTTTTTTTAAAATCAAGTAAAAAAAATGCACGTTATATTTGGGGATCACAATATTTATCAGTGTATTGATGAAGGTATATAAGGTTAATGTCTAAGTTTGCAGAAGATACAAAGCTTGGTATGGTTGTTAATGATAGTACACTACTGCAGCAGTATCTAGAAAAGTTGAGTAGATGGACTGAGAGGTGGCAACTGAAGTTTAAAATTGACAAATGTAAAGTACTGCATATGGGTAACTAACTCCAGAGTAACGTACCAACTGGGTGCTACTACACTCAGGGCAGTGGAGAATGAAGAGGATCTGTGGGTAATTATGCAGTCAGATATGAAGTTTTCTGAGAAGTGCAGACAGACTGCTAGAATAGCTCATGGTGTCTTGTCAATGACATACAGGAATTTTGCTAGCAGGGATAAGGAGGTGATTGTCCCTTTGTATAAGGCAATGACTAGGCCACACCTTCAGTACTGCATACAGGTATAGAGGCTTCATTTTAGGAAGGATGTAGAGCTGCTGGAACAAGTACAGAGAAGGACAATGAGATTGGCGAGTAGAACAAAGGGTTGCTGTTACCAAGAAAGGCTTAAGTTCTGCAAATTGCAGTGTTTGGAGACTAGGCACCTGTGAGGTGATCTAATTGAGGTGTATAATGCCTTGAATGGTTTGAACTAGCTCAGTTCTATTGTTATTCTTCCTCTTGCTCAGATTACTCACCTGAGGGGATATAAATTCAAACTGAGGAAAGACAATTGTAGAATAGATGTGCAGAAATTCACCTTTAGCCAGCAGGTGGTTGATAGCTGGAACAAACTTCCATCTGTTGTAGTGGAGGTCAACAACTTAAATTTAAATAAGTTCAAGGCAGAACTAGACAAATGTTTGGAGTTAATGGATGGGTGAAATGGGAAGGGTGTTTTTTTTTTTTTTTTTTGGCTGATGCTATATACGCTTGCTTTCTTTCATCATATGCCCTACTAATGCTAATAAAGGTGGCATCAGAAAGCAAGCAGTTTTAAGTTATTCCTTGCTGATTTTTTAAAATGCAAGTGCATGGGGGTCACTTAGATCCCTGCACCTAGAAGAGTAACAATTCTTCATGTGGCTGTTAATGGGTTAATATCACTCAACCCCTGAATTGAAACACGAACACTTGCATGGCATTTGGCAGATGGAACATGAACACCTGTATTTTTGTCAGCTGTTTGCATTTAGCTGTTGAAACCAAAGCTCTGTACAGCTAGATTACAGACGTGTAACTTGAGTCTTGCAGAAACCATGTGGGAATGAAAATTTCCTATAAAAAGATTTCGTCACCACCAAATATGGAGGATGCGGAAAGGTCAGGGAATGACCACCGCATATTCCCGGAGCAATATGGCCTTAGTTGCTAATGCTTCTAAAAACCAAACAACAACAACAATAAAAAGATTTCCTATAAAAAGAAAGACATCAGGCAAGCAAAAAGACTTTTGCTTGTCTGTGAAATTCCAAAGAAAAAATTGTCTCATAATTCATAGTATGTCAAAATGAAAACATAAAGTACTGTATAGCTAGTTGGAGACTATTGTTGGGTGGATTTCACACAGGAGGATTTCATTTCATTTACAAATTTAAAAAAAATAACAGAAAAATTTTTAAAAAGTGGCATAAGTCTGATGTGCCCAGCTGTAGCTTCTCAACCGCATAAATGGAGTTTACAGTAAATAAGTTTGTAGAAATATTACGTAGAGGTTCATAACTATTAGAATTAATATGATAGACACTTAAGTTTTAATAAATAAATTTACCAGTCACTAATTCTCTTTGTTATTCATAAAACATAAATACGTAAGAAACACTCTTTGTATGTCAAGCATGTTGTATTAATCTTTTCTTTTCTTTTTTTTTTTTTTTTTGATCCCAAACATGAAAAGTATAAGAATCCATGGTGCTTTTGTACCATAGATTCTTATACCTCTGTGTGTGTAGGTTGAGGGTTAAGAAAGCAGAAGATACTTGTTGACATTGGACTTGAATTTCTGTAGATTATGATTTTTAGGAAATGTAGGTGAAGAAAGGTTTTCTCAAAAACAGAAGTGGAAGGGATAAATGAAGAATAGGAAAGTTTATTCTGTGAGTTTTTGGAGTTGAATACTGAACAGATGTTAACTAATTGAGGCACACATTCAAAATGGTTTGGAACAGAGAGGAGGAATTGCAGAACAATGTCCATAGAAATATCTATAAAAAAGACACACAACAGAAACTAAATGTCTGTTTGGCAGAGAGTGGAGAGAGCTTGTAAGAGAGTAAGCTCTTAACTGAGGTTTTTTTTGGGGGGGGGGTAACACTATATCCCATGGTAGGATGAATTTGAGATTTGTACAGTGTCAGTAGATATTTAGAAGAAAAGTAACACTAGGAGCAAAAAAAAACTTTTTTTTTTTTTTTTTTGATGCAGAGGAAACAATATTTGTGTGTTTACATCAAGAAAGATTAAAAGATGGGTGTCCCCAGTGAAGGAATGTGATTTTTACTTAGAAATTTCAGCATTATCAAAGATGAACATGGAAGCAGTAGACTCTTTTGTGAGAAATAACACAGGTCAGCATAATGTCAGCATAAGTAAAAACTAAATACGAGATGGACCTGCTCATGGTGGAGTCTCCATCGTAGTGGGCAACCATACATGTAATCACTTTCCATGTAATGCCTCTTACAGCCACCATAGAGACAGTTGCCATTAGCCTCTTTATAAGGTTTCAGCTAACGATTGCTCAGTATATTTTCCACCTGGGATCATTATCTCCCAGATACCTCGAAGATCTCATCATGCAACTGCCTGCTACTGTTCTTTTATTAGGGGATCATAATGGACATAATATCTCTGGGGTAGTGCAGACACTAATATGAGGGGGAAAAAATAGGGTGCATGCTCAAAAATAAACTCTCTCTCCTAAATGTGGGAATAAACATCTTTTCCCATATGCTTACCTGTATGTTTACTGCTATTGATCTCTCTATCTGCTCCCCTTCTCTCCTCCCTTTGTTCCCATGGGAGGTTGAAGAAAATCCCTATGAGAGTGATCACTTCCCTGTGATATCTCTTCTGATTGCAAAATGACCATGTCAGCCGTCAAGGGTATCTTAGTGGAAGTGTGATAAGGCTGAATGGAATGCCTTCAAACATCTGGTATAGTCTGACATCAAAAGTCAGTGAGCAGTCCATCAATGGTGCAGTTTCATACATTACAGAAGTTATTGTCCAGGCAGCAGCAGTTGCAATTCCAAAAACATCGACACAATTTCTGCCATTTCCAAAACCTTGGTGGAATTCAGAATACATGGCAGCTACAAAGCCCAAAACAAGGCATGGTGGATATTCTGTTGATATCCCACCACAGAGAATTTAATATCCTTTAAAAGTTCACCTGAAAAAGCATGCTATATCTGACATTGGAGCCAAAGGGAATCTTGGATCTGTTTTACCTCCTCCATAACCCAGACAACTAGCTTAAAAGTAGTCTGGAATAAGATCCAGAAAATGAAGGATAAATATCCACAATGCCCTTCAGTGATTCTAGAGCACAACTGATGTCCAATTGTAGATCCACTTGCAGTTGTAAATACTCTAGGGTAAACGTTTGCAAAAATCTCTGCAATAACATCTTTCCCACCAGAGTTCTCAACCCTGAAAGAGAAAAGCAATTGATATTCACTAAACTTCTCTTCAAAAGGGCTTTAACCATATAACAAGGGCTTTACACAGGAAGAGTTAAGTGCAGCACTCATTCTCTTGTGAGAAAGTGCTGTGGGGTCAGATGACATCCACTATGAAATGATAAACCACCTTTCAAGACAATCCAAGGATCATCTAGCTTTATTTAACAACATCTTTCTTGGCAAAGAATTTCTAGATTCTTGGAGGAAGGAAATTATAATTACCTTCCTAAACCCAGATAAGGATCCTAGAAATCCAAGTAACTATCATCCCATCGCTCTGACAAGCTAATTGTACAAGATCCTGGAAAGAATGGTTAATGCTTGCCTCATGGTATTTGGAAAGAAATGATCTGCTTTCCAGGACACAGTGTGTTTCCAAAGAAACAGAGCCTAAATTTGAATATCTATATATTTATAGAAAAGCTCATGACAAAGACACAGCCTGGAGATTTGGCATATTGCAAGACCTCCATTACTTTGGCCTTGGGGGGGGGGTAAGCTCCCTGTTTATTAAAAACTTTCTTTTGTAATCACCAATTTCAAGTTCATTTGGGATCCACACTCTCTCAAGTGTTTTGCCACGGGGAGGGAGTCCCACAAGGATCCGTTCTAAGTGTCACACTTTTTTTGCCATCAGAATAAACTATAAACTTCAACATTAAATAACCTCCACCAGGTCAACAATCCAATCTATGTTTATGATTTTATGATATTTTGCCATTCGTGCAATATGAGGTTATTAAAAGGCATCTCCAAAAAGCAATTGATCACATCACATCTTGGTCATCGGCTAAGGCATTCAGATTTTATTCACAGAAAATCTGACAAAACAAAACCTTGCGAACAAAAGTGATTGTGTACACTTTTGTTGCAAACATTATCTTCATCCTGTCCCAGAATTAAGGCAAAACAACACCCCAATGGTAGCAGAAGTCAAATTCCTGGGACTTATTTTTCACAAGAAGCTGACATTTCTAGAACATGTTAGTCAGTTAAGGACAAGGTGTGCAAAAGGGCTTAACATCCTTCATGTCACATGAAAAGTGAATATTATTGGGATATCAGAGATGTGGTGCCACACAGATATAAGCAGTGCAGAATTGGAATTTGGGGAGTACAATGTGTACATAAAGGATAGACAGGACAGGAAGGGAGAAGGGGTTATGCTGTTAGTTAAGAAACACACAAAATCTAAGGAAGTGCATCCAATTGACATTGGTGAACAATGCAACGTTGAGTTAGTGTGGTGTGACATAAGCACTGAGAAAGGGAAAATGAGAGTAGGTGTGTGTTGTAGGCCTAACGAATCTGATGAGTATAATGAGCAGTTGTGCAGAGAAATAGAGTGGGCCAGTAAATCAGAATGCCTTATAATTCCAGTCAATTTCCAGATATTGACTGGAACTTTCGAATTGGTCACTCACACGCTAGCAAGACTGCGGATTTATTGGATGTCTGTTTTCTACAGCAACACGTTCGAGAGGCAACCAGAGGGAGTAATACTCTTGATCTGATTATCAGCAGTGATTCTTCATGTGTTAAGAATCTGCAGATAAAAGAACCACTATATGGCAGTGATCGCAGTGTACTGATGTAACTACCATCAGAGGTAAGGGGAAGGGTTTTTTTCTTTCACAAGGTGACTACAGTGGTCTCAGAGAGTTTTTAAATTCTGTACAGTGTGATAAACTGATGAAGTTACCAACGTTGAATTCTAAATGGGAAGCCATCAGGGACTTAATCTTTGAGGCTACTAGGCTTTTCATACAAACTAAGAAATACTGTTCAAGGTTTAGGCCTAAATGGATATCAGATGAATTAATGTGGCTTGTGGCAGAGAAGAAAAATGCATGGGATGCATATAAATTATCAGGCGACACAGAAGCCTATGGCAGATATAAGCTAGTCTGTAATCAAGTCACAAAGGAGGTTAGGCAGATTACGATAAATCTTTGGCAAAGAAAAACAGCAAAGACTTCTTTAGTTATATAAATTCTAAAAGAAGCAAATGAATCACATTGGTCCACTTGATATCAATGGTTTGACTGTAGATGATCATTCTCAGATAGCTGCCAAACTAAATGAGTATTTTGCATCTACATTCACACATGAGGAGTTATTCAAGCAGAGAGGGCCAGATGTTTATCAAACTCTAACAGGGAGCTAAGTGATTTTGTAATAACTGGGAGAAATTGTTGAAGTTAAACATAAGGAAGGCACCTGGGGTGGATGGGATCTATCCAGTTATATTAAAGGATGCAGCAAAGGAAGTAAGCAAATCCTTTGCGATAATTATGAAAGCTTCCTTGGACTCAGGGGAGGACCCCCATAGATTGGAGAAGTGCAAATGTGTCTCCAATTCACAAAGGGCGAGCAAAGGATGACACGGGTAATTACAGACCTGTTAGTCTGACTTCAGTTCCAGGGAAAATAATGGATTCACTGGTTAAGGAAGTGATGCAGGATCATCTAGACAAGACTGCAGTTATAGTTCAGACACAGCATGCATTTGTTAAAGGGTATTCTTGTCTGACTAATTTGATTGGATGCTATGATGTGGTCACTAAGAATTGGATGCAAAGAATAATTTTGATATCATATACTTGGATTTTAGGAAAGCTTTTGATACTGTGGCACAGGGAAGACTACTTTACAAATTGGAACAGTATGGCATTAAGGGAAAGTTGCTACAATGGATAAAAGATTGGTTAAGTGGGAGAAGACAGAGAGTGGTTATCAATGGACACTGCTCTTCATGGTCTAATGTTATTTGTGGAGCCGCCCAGGGTTCGGCGTGGGGCCCATTGTTGTTTTCAGTATTTATCAATGATATTGATGAAGGTATATTAAGCTTAATGTCAAAGTTTGCAGATGATACAAAGGTTGGCAGGGTTGTTAATAACAGTAATGACAGTATGCTGCTGCAACAGGATCTGGAAAAGTTGGGTAGATGGGCTGAGAAGTGGCAACTGAAGTTTAACGTTGACAAATGTAAAGTACTGTATATGGGTAGCTGTAACCCCAGAGAAATGTACCACCTGGGTGGTGTTACACTCATGGTAGTGGAGAATGAAAGAGACCTGAGGGTAATTGTGCAGTCAGATATGAAGCAGTGCAGACGGTCTGCAAGTGTAGCTCATAGTGTCTTGTCAGTGATATACAGGAATTTTTCTGGCAGGGATAAGGAGGTGATTATCCCCTTGTATAAGGCAATGTTCAGGCCATACCTTGAGTACTGCATACAGGTCTGGAAGCCTCATTTTAGGAAGGATGTAGAGTTGCCAGAACGAGTACAGAGAAGGGCCACAAGACTGGTGAAGGGAACAAAGGGGTGCTCTTATGAAGAAAGGCTTAAGTTTTGCAAATTGCAGCTTCTAGAGACTAGGCACCTGCGAGGCGATCTGATTGAGGTGTATAAGGCCTTGAATGGATTGAGCAGGCTCAATTCTGATGGAATTCTTTCTCTTGCTGAGATTACAAACCTAAGGGGGCATAGAGTCAAACTGAGGAAAGACAATTTTAGAATAGATGTGCAGAAATTCACCTTTAGCCAGCAGATGGTTGATAGTTGGAACAAACTTCCATCTGTTGTAGTGGAGATCAGCAACTTAAGTTCAAGGCAGAACTAGACAAACATTTGGAGTGAATGGTTGGGTGAAATGGGAAGGGTGTTTTTTTTTTTTTTTTTAGGCTGATGCTATATAAGCTTGCTTTCTTGCATTATATGCCCTACTAATGCTAATGTCCTTTCATCAACTTTGTGGGGGTGCATATTTCTGTATCCTACATCCACTTTATCAGGCTCTTTTCTGTCCTAAACTGGATTATGGTTCCCAGGTTTATTCTTCTGCTAGAGATAGGGCACTTTGATGGTTAGATTCAGACCACCACCACGCTTTCTGCACTGCCACTGGAGCATTCAGTACATCGCCAGTCCAAAACCTCTACTTTGAAGCTACAAGGAGCCATTCCTTTCTCTTTGACGTAGGCAGTTGGTCCTTGCAGTATGCTTTCAAATTAATATCCCTGCTGTTCATCCTATTTGGATATCAGTCTTTGAGCCACAATGGGAAAATCTCTGCAACACCCATTGGACTTTCAGCTGACCTTTTGGTATTTAAATTGAAGGGCTGTTAAGGGAACTAAATGTAATGGTAGACAATATTGCCAACTTGTGACTTCTCCCTCGAGATCTGGCAAAAGGTTAACACATGACCACCTGTCTACCAGCAGCTCTTTGCATTGTGCACAGTATTCTGAGATCCTGCCAGTCTATACAGATGGCTTGAAGTCAGAATCATATGTGGGATCAGCTATTGTACTCTCACACAAAACAGTATCCAACAAGATTCCACAAGAAGTTAGCATTTCAGTTGCATGCAGAGTTGCACACAATTGAAGTAGCCCTTGATCACTTTAAAGAAAGCAATTACCAAAAGTATATGATATATACTGATTCATCAAGATGTTATAGGGTCTGTTGTCAGTGAGGTATAACCCTAGTCCTGTGCTGGAATCAGCAGATGCTTTTTTTCTCTCATGGAATCAGATTTTGACATCCCCTTCTGCTGGATCCCAAGCCACATTAGAATCAGAGAAAAATTAGCTGATACTGCCTCAAAATCAGCAATTTTCCTGGATAACCATTGCCTGTTGGTTCACCATACAGACTACAGGCAAATAATATGTATCAAACTGTATTCCCAATGGCAAGATTTGTGGCATAGACTGGCCACAAATAAACTACACCAAATTAAGCCTATATTCAAGCAATGGCAGTCCATTCTACACAGGATCCAAAGAGAGGAAGTTGTCCTTGCTTGGTTCTGCATAGGTCACAGTCATTTCTGCTGAGGGCAGGAAACCCGTCTATGTATGAGAACTGTGAAATTGTTTTAACTGTTATTCATATTTTTATGGAATGTCTGCTTTTTATCACTGCACATCATTTATGTTTTACAGATTTTATTGATCTGGCTGGGGCGCCTCCGTAGCCAGGTGGGAAGGAGCAACAGTGCGTAGCACACGCTTCTTGATTATACGGGGGTTCGAGCCCGTCACCACCAAATACGGAGGATGCGGAAAGGTCAGGGAATGACCACCGCATATCCCGGAGCAATATGGCCTTAGTTGCTAATGCTCCTAAAAACCAAATAACAAACAACAAATAACAATCTGGCTGAACCATTTACAGTCAGCCAGATTTTAGATGACAGAGACAACTTTGTGGTGTCTGATGTTTTTAACTTTTTACCGTCTGTTAATTTATACACACATATTTGAATTTATTCTTTTATATTTTGATATATATTTGCTTCCTTTAATGTAGTAACCTATTTAGAGGTTACCAAATATATTTTTAATGTGTTTTTCTTTATGTTGACCTGACACATTATGGCTTTAGTTGTCAGTGCACCATTAAACACCAACTAACCAATCAATCCTACTACTGAAGTCAGAGTGACTGGTCTATAGTTACCCACTTTACTCTTAGAACCACCTCTGTGTGTGGGTGGTATGGTGGCACTTCTCTAGTTCAGTGGAATCATTTTAAAGTCCAGTAATGCTCTTATAATTAACGTTAATAGTTAAGTGCACTTTTGCCATCTCCCTCAACAGTGGGTATAAGCTATCATATATACCTTCCATAAACTTTACTCACCTTTATGCTTGAAAGTTTTTCTAATAAACAATCTTCTGTAATTTCAGGAAAATTAAAAACTCTTTGTCCCTGTTCTTTGCTCTCTCAGCGAGCGATTCCTCATAATCAGGTTTTTCCAACCTAACCTTTTCTGTGGTACTATTACAGATCAGTTTATAGCTTTTATAGACTTCAGTACTTTTCATTGGTTTGTAACTTTCCTAGGTATTTTTTTTTTCTGTTCTATTAAACTGGCTAGCTCTGTATTCATCTACCTTGTCATCTGCCTTGTACATTTTCTTAATGGTATATATGCATTCCACACAGAACCCTATGAGCTGTTCTAGCAACCTGTCTGCATCACCTGGAGGACTTCCTTTTGTACTTTACAGTTATCCCTAGGTTTTTCCCATTATAAACTACCTTGAGTTTGATGCTACTCAAATGCCATGTTATTCCAGGATTATTGCAATACCTATATTCAAGTTGACGTTTGACATTTTTCATTTGACATTTTGAGATTCTCAGTTGACATTTTTCATCACATCTGCCTACTTTATCTAGATCTTGAAGTAGCACACTCTGATTACAGTCATTAACCACCCTGCCCACCTATGTGTCATCAGCAAACAGACATCAAATTTGCAATTTCTATGTCAATATTAAAAACAGCAAGGGGTCCAACACCAACAATGTAGTACCCACTCATCACATTAGTTCATTAAAAAAGTGGCTATATATAATCACACTTCATCTCCTACTACTTAATCATCCCTTTATTCATATTAGTAACATTGTTTTAATTTATACATCTGAGTATATATGTCAAAATTATTCATTAAATCTAATTCCTTTATAATCTCATAGTTAATAATAGGTTGGCATTGGCATTAATAGAGGCATATGATGCAAGAAAGCAAACCTATACAGCATCAGCCAAAAAAAAAAAAAAAAAAAAAGATCGGTTAGTTAAAGGGGAATTCAGGATTTCTCATGATTGCTTATTAGCTCCAGTCCTGTGAAAATTATCTTGCTGCTTCTACTTCTTACTATTGCCTCTTTTATTTTCCTGATTGCTGTGCAGGTTTTAAAAATGGAAATTTTTAATGATTTTTTCCCTGTTATGATAATTCATTGGCTTATTATATTATGAATACTGTTAATATCATATTCATTTTTTTTTATTATAGGCAGATGCTGGAGGTGCTTTGAGAACTACATGATAAAACTTTATTTAAGCAGAATTTTAGCATCATGGGTAAGTGAGATCTATTTAAAAATCCTCAAGGTATTGGTTAATTGCTATTGTTATTGTTAGGAAGAAATTTTGTGAAAGTTGTAAAAAGGTTTTTAGTGAATTAATAGCTGATAAATCCAGAACCAAGGTGGATTGGAAAAGAAAATATTACCAGGTAATTTTACTAATGGACCAGGTTTTAATAATACCTCAACAAACCATTATCTTACCAAACAAAATTGAAAATCTTTTATATTTTTAATTAAAAATTATTTTAAAATATTAAAATAATAATAGATATAAGTAAACAATATTTATAAAAATAAAGCATCTATTGAATATTTTTATACAACAACAACAGTGTAAATACCACTTGATATAAAGATAAGAGAAGCAGAAAAGAATTCCTCTGTGGTGGTATAGTCGTTTTGCCACTTATTACTTGCTTGGAGAAGTCTAGATTTGATTCTCATCTATGACTGGAGAAATTTCTGTAATCTTCTTCAATTAAGGCTGTAGTTAGACAGCTTCAGGTGGAGGGAGTAGGGTTTTTTTTTTTTTCTTTTGAATTATTCCAGATTTTTTAGCCTGCACAACATGCAAATTGGCCCAGGAATATACACATAATACATAATGGTGCAATATGGTCTAAATCACCGATGCACTTTAAAATCCTATAACAACAACTCATGTATAACATCTATAATAAGTAGCTACGTAAAGTATTTTTTCATAAAAAATGCATTTCAAATAAATTGGAATAATGATTTCATTAGTCTATTCTCCTCAAGATCCCTCCCTCCTCCCAGTAACCAACTGGCATATTGTTTCTACTAATTCAAGGGTTTCTCTAGTTACTGCTATTGTCAGCCCTTCTCTTGGACTCGGACTGTTTAAGTTTAGCTGTAACCTTTACACAACTATACACAGTGTATAGTTAAATAAATAAAACTATCTCTACCTCCATTATTTAATCTTTTTTTTTTTCCTCTGTTAGGGGGATAATATGTGGCACTTTGCTGTAGGAATATATTTTGTCAAGCTGTATCCTGATAACCTGCAGCTGTCAGCTATTTATGGTCTGGTTTCAAATATTGCTGTTACCACATTAGGCTCTGTTATTGGTGACTGGATAGACAATACTCATCGTCTTAAAGGTTAGTTTTTCAACCCATGACTAGAGCAGTTCTTACTTTTGTTATTCTAAAATGGACATTATTGTACAAGTAGGGCATTGCCTATTTATGTACCTAACAATGAGCAAACTGGTTTGCTCTGCCAGGGGCAAAGGTTGATGACTTCGTAGAGCAGATATCATCTTTTAAGGGCACAAAAGGTGATATAATCGTACACTTTGGCACTACTGAAAATTAAGAGTAGGAAACTGGCAGAATTACTTAACAAGTACAGGTCACTGTTGAAAAAGGAGTAGAATTTTTTTCAGCCTAGTTTCTACTTGTTAACAGAAGAGACTGCTTCTACAGGGATGGGATACACTTAAATAGAAAGGGTGCAAGAATATTTGCTGATGCTATCCGGGCAGTGTCAGGTGGGTCGGAAAACTGCTAGCTTGGGGGAGATACAAGGACTAATAGATTAACAGTATCCACTGGCAGAGATGAAAGTGATTCTTGCAATGCTTCTATTGGAATGAGCAGCAGCCTGGAAAACAAGATGCAGGGTATTTCAGAGACTTCTGGGAGTCATTGCAGTATAAGTAATGACTCCCAGTAAACACATGGGTTGTGTTAGGGTAGTTAAGAATAGGAACAGGTGCATGTATACTTGCGTATACACCAATGCTAGGAGTTTGGTAAATAAATTTGATGAATTTGAGGTATTGCTCAAAACATCAAAGGCAGATATTGTTGGGATATCAGAGACTAGTGTCACAAAGATTTAAGGAATGCAGAACTAGAATCTGGGGAGTACAATGTGTACAGAAAGGACAGACAGGATAGGAAGTACGGAGAGGTTCTGCTGTTAGTTAAGAAACACATAAAATCTAAGAAAGTGCATCCAGTTGACATTGGTGAACAATGCAACGTTGAGTCAGTGTGGTGTGACATAAGCACTAGGAAAAGAAAAATGAGAGTAGGTGTGTGTTATAGGCCTAATGAATCTGATGAGTATAATAAGAAACTGTACAGGGAAATAGAGTGGGCCAGTAAATCAGAGAGTCTTATAATGAGGGATTTCAATTTCCCAGATATTGACTGGAATTTGTGGGTTGGTCACTCACACACTAGCAAGGCTTTTGTGGATTTATTGGATGATTGTTTTCTACATCAGCATGTTTGGGAGGCAACTAGAGGGAGTAATACTCTTGATCTGATTATCAGTAGTGATTCTTCATGCATTAAGAATCTGCAGATAAAGGAACCACTAGGTGGCAGTGATCACAATGTGTTGAAGTTGGATTTACTCAAAGAGGTAACTACCATCAGGGGTAAAGGGAAGGGTTTTTGCTTTCGTAGAGGCGACTACGATGGTCTGAGACTGTATTTAAATTCTATACAGTGGGACAAACTAATGATGTTACCAACAGCAAATTCAAAACGGGAAGCATTCAAAGAACTTATCTTGGAAGGTACTAGGCTTTACATACCAACTAAAAAATATTGCTCAAGGTTTAGGCCTAAATGGATGTCAGATGAACTAATGAGACATATGGCAGAGAAGAAAAATGCACGGGAAACATATAAATTAATGGGTGACATGGAAGCCTATGATAGATATAAGCTGGTCTGTAACCAAGTCACAAAGGAGATTAGGTAGGCAAAGGCAGATTATGAGAAATCCTTGTCAAAGGATGCAAAGAAAAACAGAAAAGAGTTCTTTACCTATGTAAACTCTAGAAGGAAAGGGATGAATCAGATTGGTCCACTGGATATTGATGGTTCAACAGTTGAGGATCCTGCTCAGGTGGCTAACAAACTAAATGAGTATTTTACATCTACATTTACACATGAGGAGTTATTCAGGAAGGGGAATGCCAGAGGTGAAGTAAACTCTGACAGTGAGTTAGATGATTTTGTAATAACTGAGAGGAAAGTGAAGGAGAAATTGTTGAGGTTAAAAACATAAAAAAGGCACCCGGATTGGATGGGATCTATCCAGTTATATTAAAGGAGGCAGCAAAGGAAGTAAGCAAACCCTTAACCATAATTATGAGAGCTTCCTTGGACTCAGGGGGGTACCCATAGACTGGAGATGTGCAAATGTGACCCCAATTCACAAAGGAGGATCAAAGGCTGACACAAGTAATTATAGACCTGTGAGTTTAACTTCTGTTCCAGGAAAATTACCGTAATGGAGGCACTGGTTAAAGAAGCACTGCAGGATCATCTACACAAGACTTCAGTTATAGCTCGGACACAGCATGGTTTTGTTAAGGGAAAGTCTTGCCTGACCAATTTGATTGGATACTATGATGCAGTCACAAAAGAGCTGGATGCAGGGAATAACTTTGATATTATATACTTGGATCTTAGAAAGGCTTTTGATACTGTTGCACATGGAAGACTGCTCCACAAATTGGAGCAGTATGGCACTGGAGGCAAATTGCTGCTATTGATAAAGGGATGGTTGAGGGGGAGAAGACAGAGAGTGGTAATTAATGGACACTGCTCATCGTGGACTTAATGTTATTAGTGGAGTCCCTCAGGGTTCAGTGTTGGGACCATTATTGTTTTCTGTATTTATAAATAATATTGATGATGGTATATCAAGCTTAATGTCCAAGTTTGCAGACGATACAAAGGTTGGCAGGGTTGTTAAGGACACTACTGATGCTATGCTGCTGCAACAGGATCTGGAAAGGTTGAGCAGATATGCTGAGAGGTGGCAAATGAAGTTTAACATTGACAAATGTAAAGTACTACATATGGGAAACAGCAACCCCAGAGCAACGTATCAACTCTGTGCACTGACAGTGGTAGAGAATGAAAAGGGCCTGGGGGTAATTGTGCAGGCATATATGAAGTTCTCTGATCAGTGCAAATGGGCTGCAAGAGCAGCTCATGGTGTCTTGTCAATGATATACAGGAATTTTTCTAGCAGGGATAAGGAGGTGATTATTCCCTTGCATAAGGCAATGGTCAGGCCACACCTTGAGTACTGTATACAGGTCCGGAAGCCTCATTTCAAGAAGGATGTAGAGGTGCTGGAACGCGTACAGAGAAGGGAAACAAGATTAGTGAATGGAACAAAGGGTTGCTCTTACGAAGAAAAGCTTAAGTTTTGCAAATTACAGTGTCTGGAGACTAGGCACCGGCAAGGTGATCTGATTGAGGTGTATAAAGCCTTGAATGGTTTGAGTATGCTCAGTGCCGATGGGATTCTTCCTCTTGCTCAGAATAATCACCTGAGAGGGCATAAATTTTAATTGAGGAAAGACAGATGTAGGATAGATGTGCGGAAATTTGCATTTAGCCAGCGGGTAGTTGGTTGGTGGAAGTCTTCCATCCCTTGTTGCGGAAGTTGATAGCCTAAATAAATTTAAGGCTCAGCTGGACAGGTATTTCAAACAAATGGAGGGGTGAAATGGGAGTGGGTTTTTTTTTTTTTTTTTTTTTGGCTGATGCTGCATAAGTTGGCTTTATCGCATCATATGCCTCTTCTAATGTTAATGAGTCTTCAATCTCATAATCTTGTAGCCCCTGTCACAAGTTGCCTTAGTATTGGAAAACTTTAAAGTGGAGGAGGGACAATGTTTTTTTTAAAGTGTATGCCATTATCCAGACCATGGTGTTAACTTTGGGATGATAAAGAACTCCAAATATTAAAAAAGGAATCTGATAGATAGTAGATGAAAGCAAACAGTTTAAGGATAGGAAAGAGAAGATAGACATGAGGATGAGAAAATGAAAATGCAAACTGACCTGTTAATGTCAGTTTGCCTCTAAATGTGGTAGGTCTGCTACTGTGGTTTCATGGTTTCTTGTATTGTATTGTCAGTGGATAAGTAGGCACTGTAAAGACCTGAGCAACCCAATGACGAGATACGTTACAGTATGCAAGATGTTAAAACAGATTAACATGTTTACTTCCACCTATATTTGAGAGAGTGCATCTATTGTGCCATATTTTTTGGAATTTTAAGAAACAACAACATTCTGAAAATTTGTAAATAATGGTTGCAAAGTAAAAATCTGGAATTCACTGCTAAATCAGAACAAACTTCAAAATTTTATGTAAAGTTTATTCCATGTACATAAACCAACCTGAACACAAGCAAAGAACCAAAAAACTGTTCCAAGTCTACAAACAAAAAACCAAGTGTTGCTGCAATACTTGGTTTTTGTTTATGGACTTGAGTTTGGTCAGTGTGCCAATATTGAGTAATTGTTAATTTTGTGTGCATTTTACATCAAGCACACACAAGGATATCCCCCTTTGTAATATCATTATCCATTCCTGAGAGCCCTGCAAACATTAAACAAGCTGTACATTTCATAAGGCCATGATTCAGAGGATAACTGCCTCCCCTCAGTTCTCCCCAGAGCCACGGCACTCCCATATATTGAGCCTTTTGCTTTGCTGCTCTGGTCTGGGTCATGATTTAATTCAAATTCAATATAATTAAAAATACTACACTAAACAATTGTACCTAATGCAGTAATAACACTATGCACTGGTTATGCTATGAAGTTTATGTTATTAATTATATATAATTCAAATTCAGATGTTCTTATCAATACAAAAAAATGGCGGCAAAAGTAGAATGTGGTTTCTTAAGCCATTATAAGTGATGTCACAAACAAATTCACCAATGTAATCAGAGAATCATAAATCATAACTACACTTCTAATTCTAAATGAAAAGTTAAATAAAGTTAAGTTAAAGTTGGAGTAATCCTACTCCAATTCGCCATTTATGCAGCAATAATACTACCAAACTACCAGGTTTGTGTTCTATGTATTAGATTATACCAGTATATAAGAATTATATACTTATATATTATATTATATTATATAATATATAAGTATATAATTATAATATATTATATTATATATAATTTTAATATATTATATTATATATAATTTTAATATATTATATTATATATAATTTTAATATATTATATTATATATAATTGTAATATATTATGTAGGTAGAAGGAATCTGTTTTGCAGAGATGGGATACATTTAAACAAAGGTAGTGCAAAGGTTTTTGCCAGTATCATTGAGGATACCTTAAATGTTCAGGGAAACTGCTAGTTTGGGGGGCGGGGGGCGGACAAGGGTAATATAGATATGCATTTATCTAATGATATTGGTCAAAGTAAAGCTTGCATATACCTTAAGTTGTTCTTGTTTGTTACTGCAACAGATCATACTAGCAAGATGTTCTGAGGGCAGAAACGTTTCAAATCAGCAGGTAGCTAATGCCAGGGAAGCAAGCTTAAATAATTTCAAGGGGTGTGTCAGGGTAATTAACTAAACAAGAACGCTAAGTTTTAATTGTTTATACAGTAATGTCAGAAGTGTTGTCAATAAAATGAGTGAATTTGAACTGCTAATTAGGATAAGTAAACCTGACATATGGTGCACTATGGCCATAGATGCCCATGCACCTAAAAAATTCTCAAACAAACCCTGACATAATAGGGCTTACAGAAATGTGGTGCCACCCAGAAATAGGGGATGATGACTTTCAGTATGGTATGTACAATGTATTTAGGAAGGATAATTCAGATAGAAGAGGTGGTGGGGTCATGATTCTTATCAAAAGCAGCCTGAATGTGACAAAAGCTTTCCCGGATTCAGAAGTTTTGCATGCTAGTATGGAATTTTATGATCTGATTAGTTGGAAGCAAAGGTATAATGAGAGTGGGAGTAATCTACAGGCCAGGTGATTGTGAAGATTATGATGAGAGCCTCTACATGCAAATGGAATGGGGAGGTAAGTGTGAATGTCTTATTATGAGGGATTTTAATTTGTTCTCTAATTGATCTGAGTAAATGGGAAGGAAACTTGACATGGGGACAAAATTTATAAATCAACTAGATGATTGTTATTTGTATCAACATGTCAGGGAAAGTACTAGGAAAAAGAATGAACCAGATGACATAATAGGGCTGGGAATACAGGAACCAGTAGAAGGAAGTGATACAGAGTTCTATGGTGGATGATGGATGGAGAGAGAGAGAGAGAGAGAGAGAGAGAGAGAGAGAGAGAGAGAGAGAGAGAGAGAGAGCAATAGTTAAAGGCAAAGGAAAGGGTTATAATTTCAGGAAAGGAAACTACAACAGCTTAAGGTGCTACATGGCCTCTATTAACTGGGTAGATATCTCACAGAGAGCGAATACAATTGAATTATGGTATACCTTTAAAACCTTAATTACAGAAGCCTTCAATGCATATATACCCTTTAAAAAAATACTCCATGAGGAGGATTCCAAGTTGGGTGAATAATGAAGTAGCCACATTACTTGATCAGAAAAAGACAGCATGGAAAAGTTGCAGAGCAATAAAAAGTACTGAAGCCTATAACAGCTACATATTGATTTGGAATTTGTGGGTTGGTCACTCGCACACTAGCAAGGCTTTTGTGGATTTATTGGATGATTGTTTTCTACATCAGCATGTTCGTGAGGCAACAAGAGGGAGCAATACTCTTGATCTGATTATCAGTAGTGATTCTTCATGCATTAAGAATCTGCAGATAAATGAACCACTAGGTGGCAGTGATCACAGTGTGTTGAAGTGGGATTTACTCAAGGAGGTAACTACCATCAGAGGTAAAGGGAAGGGTTTTTGTTTTCGTAAAGGCGACTATGATGGTCTGAGACAGTATTTAAATTCTACACAGTGGGACCAACTGATGATGTTACCAACAGCAAACTCAAAATGGGAAGCATTCAAGGAACTAATCTTGGAGGCTACCAGGCTTTACATACCAACTAAGAAATATTGTTCAAGGTTTAGGCCTAAATGGTTGTCAGATGAACTAATGAGACATGTGGCAGAGAAGAAAAATGCATGGGATACATACAAATTAATGGGTGACATGGAAGCCTATGATAGATGTAAGTTGGTCTGTAACCAAGTCACAAAGGAGATTAGGCAGGCAAAGGCAGACTACGAAAAATCCTTGGCAAAGGATGCAAAGAAAAACAGAAAAGAGTTCTTTACATATTTAAACTCAAGAAGGAAAGGGATGAATCAGATTGGTCCACTGGATATTGATGGTTCAACAGTTGAGGATCCTGCTCAGGTGGCTAACAATCTAAACGAGTATTTTGCATCTACATTTACGCATGAGGAGTTATTCAGGAAGGAGAATGATGTAGGTAAAGTAAACATTGGCAGTGAGCTGGATGATTTTGTAATAACTGAGAGTAAAGTGGTGGAGAGATTGTTGAGGATAAACATAAAAAAGGCACCTGGGGTGGATGGGATCTATCCAGTTATATTAAAGGAGGCAGCAAAGGAAGTAAGCAAACCCCTAGCCATAATTATGAGAGCTTCTTTGGACTCAGGGGAGGTACCCATAGACTGGAGATGTGCAAATGTAACCCCAATTCACAAAGGAGGATCAAAGGCTGACACAAGTAATTATAGACCTGTTAGTTTAACTTCTGTTCCAGGTAAATTAATGGAGGCACTGGTTAAAGAAGCACTGCAGGATCATCTAGACAAGAATTCAGTTATAGCTCAGATGCAGCATGGTTTTATTAAGGGCAGGTCTTGCCTGACCAATTTGATTGGATACTATGATGTAGTCACAAAAGAACTGGATGCAGGGAATAACTTTGATATTATATATTTGGATCTTAGAAAGGCTTTTGATACTGTTGCACATGAATGACTGCTGCACAAATTGGAGCAGTGTGGCATTGGAGGCAAATTGCTGCTATGGATAAGGGGATGGTTGAGTGGCAGAAGACAGAGAGTGGTAATCAATGGACACTGCTCAACGTGGACTAATGTTATTAGTGGAGTTCCTCAGGGTTCAGTGTTGGGTCCGTTGTTGTTTTCGGTGTTTATGAATGATATTGATGATGGGATATCAAGTTTAATGTCCAAGTTTGCAGATGATACAAAGGTTGGCAGGGTTGTTAAGGACACTACTGACGCTATGCTGCTGCAACAGGATCTGGAAAGGTTGAACAGATGGGCTGAGAGGTGGCAAATGAAGTTTAACATTGACAAATGTAAAGTACTACATATGGGAAACAGTAACCACAGAGCAACGTATCAACTCTGCAGTACTACACTGACAGTGGTAGAGAATGAAAAGGACCTGGGGGTAATTGTGCAGGCAGATATGAAGTTCTCTGAGCAGTGCAGACGAGCTGCAAGAGTAGCTCATGGTGTCTTGTCAATGATATACAGGAATTTTTCTAGCAGGGATAAGGAGGTGATTATTCCCTTGTATAAGGCAATGGTTAGGCCACATCTTGAGTACTGTATACAGGTCTGGAGGCCTCATTTCAAGAAGGATGTAGAGCTGCTGGAACGGGTACAGAGAAGGGCAACAAGATTAGTGAATGGAACAAAGGGTTGCTCTTACGAAGAAAGGCTTAAGTTTTGCAAATTACAGAGTCTGGAGACTAGGCACCGGCGGGTGATCTGATAGAGGTGTATAAGGCTTTGAATGGTTTGAGCATGCTCAATGCCAATGGGATTCTTCATCTTGCTCAGAATAATCACCTCAGAGGGCATAAATTCAATTTGAGGAAGGACGGATGTCGGATAGATGTGTGGAAATTTGCCTTTGGCCAGCAGGTGGTTGGTTGGTGGAACCGACTTCCATCACTTGTTGTTGAAGTTGATAGCCTAAACAAATTTAAAGCTCAACTGGACAGGTATTTCGAACGAACAGAGGGGTGAAATGGGAGTGGTGTGTGTGTTTTTTTTTTTTTTTGGCTGATGCTGAATAAGCTTGCTTTCTTGTATCATATGCCTCTACTAATGCTAATGCTAATAATAGTGCCACAGAAAAGGTTAGGATGGCAAAGAGAGCAAAGAGTGGGGATAAGGAATTCTTCACATATATAAATGCAAAGAAGAGAAGGACAAATCAGATTGGACCCTTATGTAATGGACGTGGGATAGTATTAGATACCCCAGCTAATGTTGCAGAAGAACTCAACAGTTACTTTGCATTGTTATCTACAGAAGAAACATACTTTATGTCAATGAGAAATTATGGGAGTGAAGTTGGAAAATATATAATTAATGATATTGAAATTTCACATGATTATTTAATGAAAAAACTTTCGAGCCTACAGGCTTGAAAGTTTTTTCATTAAATTAAGGTTCCTGGGGTTGATGGCATATCCTATAATTTTAAGGCAGTCCATTGAACTATTGAGGCTAATTATGAGAGAATTACTGGACTCAGGAGAGATTCTGTTGGATTGAAAGAGTGGAAATGTATCGCCAATACATAAAGGTGGTTCTAAGAGTGTAGTGGGAAATTACTGACCAGCCAATCTTACTTCACTAGAAGAAAAAATCATGAAAGCAATGATCAAGGGTGGAATTCAGGATCATTTAGAAATGGAATTCTGAGAGATACACAGTATAGTAAAGGGAAATCATGTTTAACAAAACTAGTTTGCTAATTTGACAGGGTTACTCACGAGCTGGACTTAGGGAAAATAATTTTGACATTGTTTATTTAGATTTCAGCAAAGCATTTGACTCAGTCCCACATGAGCAGTTACTTTATAAGCTGGAACATGTTGGAATCACAGAGAAAATCCTTAGATGGATAGCAGGGTGGCTTCAGGGAAGAAGGCAGAGGGTTGTGATAAATGATTATTCCTCAGATTGGGTTAATGTAAGAAGTGGAGTTCCCCAAGGATCAGTATTGGGACCACTGTTGTTTTTGATTTTCTTAAATAAGATTGATGAAGGGATATAGGGTGGGATGTCTAAATTTTGCAGATGTAAAGATTGGGTAGAATAGTTAATGAGCCGGCCGGGCTAGCTGGGTGGGTAAAGTGCCTGTCTGGCAATCTAAAGGTCGCGGAGTTCGATTCCCGTCTAGGGTTTGGATCAAAGTACTGCAAAAACCTTGGGAGGTGCATTATGGCCACAGAAGCCTATGTGCCAACAACTACCAAAAAAAAAAAAATAGTTAATGATCACTGCCAAGCAGAGCTTCTTCAGAGTGACCTAGATAGATTTCAGGGATGGTCAGAAAAGTGCAGTTATGCTTTAATTCAGCAAAATGCAAGGTTTTACACCTGGGAAACAGTAATCTCAAAATAACTTATACACTTGGTGGAGTCGAAATTAAGTTAGCACTGGAAGAAAGGAACTTGGGAGTTACGATACGGTCAGACATGAAGTTCTCCAAGCATTGTAGACAAGTTGCAAGGAAGGCCCATGGTATCCTATCGATGATTTATCAAACATTTGCTAGTAGCGATAAGGACGTCATAATCCTGTTATATAAGGCTATTGTTAGACCACACTTTGAGTACTGTGTTCAAGTATGGAGACTGCACCTAAAAAAGACATCAAGCTTCTTGAAAGGGTCCAAAGACGGGTAACTCACTTGGTGAGATCAGCAAAAGGGCATCCATATGAGGAAAGACTTTGAATATGTGGGTTGCACAGCTTGGAAATTGAGCACCTTAGAGGAGACTTGATTGAGGTGTTTAAGGCTCTGAGCAGGAAAAGTAAAATGACATGAAGAGGATGAAATTTTCATTGTTATAAATGATTCTAGAACTAGGGGCCATGAATTCAAGTTATGGGGGAGAAGTTCAGACTGGATTGCAGGAAGTTTTATTTTAGCCAGCGGGTTATAAATTACTGGAATAAGTTATCTACATGGGTGGTTGAGGCTGACAGTTTGGGGAAATTCAAAGGTCAGCTGGATGGTTACCTATGGGAAGAGAGAAATGTAGAGGTTGTCTATTTCCTTTTCTTTTATAATTTATTAATCATTTATTTTATATACTATTTTACTTACTTTTTTGGCTGGTGCAGCATAAGCCTTAGGCTTCCTTGCACCATATGGCCATTACTAATACAACAGAATTATCCGACTAATGCTGACCTAAGTGGTTTGAACTTTAGAGCTACCTCTTTACCACAATTGAAAAAATTAGAATTCCCCTGCCACTCACTCTGTATTCTGTATTCAAACAATGGTGGCAAGATTCGAATGATACAAATGTTCTATTACATATATTAAGTAGTAACCTACAAAATCTCTAGCTATATTAAAAAGTAAACTACGAGCATGACTAGGACTGTAAAGCTACTTATAGTATATGATTTAATGTAACAGTCAGGTCAGTAAAACAGCAAAAATTTTTCAAAAACATATCATTTCCTGGAGCTGAAAATTCTTTGACTTTAATTTTTTGCCAGGGATGTTGATATTACAGTGCAAGCAATATACAAGTACTGTATAATTTTTAGTGGTTAATTTATTTAATCCATTAATTGTATTCCCAGTGATAAGCTTTCTCATTTATATCTGTTATTTTTGTTACTTACTGCATATTTTTTATTGTTGTTGTTGAAGAATAAAAAAAAAAAGTAGGGGCTGAGATGGCACTAAATGTCCACAGCTGAATTTAGCTACATATAGCAAGGAATAATGCCAACACTCAATGATCATTTATCTACCAAGCCACACTTGACTACTCTTTGCTAAACTGTTTGTAATACCCATATTGAAATTTTCTGCTATGCCATGATAGTGAAATACCGAATTACAGACTTGGCAACAGAAGCAATTATTTTATTACACAGTTTTGTAGTTAAAAATGAATTAATTCTCATTAATATTGTAACTTGATCCTTTGCCAAAATCTTGAGTAATATATAAAGGCAGTTCAAGATTGACCTGGACATTTGTTTTTTTTTACTACAAATGGTGTGATTAAAAAATTGTTAGTGGCAAATGGTGAGGGCACTGCTAACGGTGAATCTTAGTTGTGCCCTTTGCAAGCACAAAGCAGTACAAGATTTTTTATCAGATTCTGTCATTCTAAGAATAGAATATTGTATCATGAAATTCCTATTAAAAGAGGTGGAATTGGCTAAATTTTAATGCAAATGAAATGCACAATATGGGTTAGAGGTCCTGTGATGTACAAATGTGTATTACTGGTGCAACAAGTTTTCTGAAGGCTGTGAAGAAGTTGCTCACCTGCTACATTGTTGCATGTAGCTAAAATCTGCCATGGTGTTAACATTCATTGCATTGAGGAGCTGATTTAGGTAGCAGCTGAATTATAGTGCACTGAAGAGCTGATTTGGGAAGCAGCTAAATTACAGTGTGTGATATTGTATCAGAAGTGTGCATAAGCTTTTGACGTGTAGAGACAATTATGCATGGACACTTATCATTCAAGAAAGTGTTTATATAGTGGGTTGGTGGGTCCTAAAGATGCACATTTGATCAGAAAGCACAATAAGTTTGAACTAGATGAAAATGCACTTTTGTAGTGAATAGTCATGTGATGAGTCATGGGTGCACTGCCTTACTCTATAGAATTGAATAGCCCAATATGGAAAGGTGCCACAAAGAATTCCTGCCACCCAAAAATTTTAAGATATACCCTTCAGCTGGCAAGAATGTGTCTTGGCGAATATGGCTGTATGTGCTTTTTGTAAAAAAAAATAAAAGTAAGGGTCAACTGTGAACTACCCTCATATAATATGTCCTTGTAGGTGAGAAAACTTAAGAATAAGAACATAAACATGTTCACAGCCAGCTTTAATGATGCAATCAAACTCGGTTATACTGGCCTTGGAAATAAGAAAAACTTGGTTATAGCATTACAATTAACTGACAGTTAATTACAATTAATCATCGGTTAAAAAATCTCCATATAAAAAATTTCTGCCATTTTACTTTGTTTACAAGGTAAAATGCACAATATCTATATTGTAGCATCAATCTTTCCAGTAAACTAAGCAGCAGTATATATTTAAAATGTATAAAGCATTCACTTGGTATTCATTGGTGTTGTATTTCAAATAGTAATCTATTGTATAGTGTCTCAGACACTGTACTTTTTTTTTTCATGATGATCTTGATCTTGAAAAGTATTACTATACTGCACAAAGCTCTTAATACACCAGAAAATTCAGCCTTTAATTTAATGATTTCATGAACATGCAGTCTCACCGAATGCAGTTCTACTAATTTGTCTAACTATCCATTACAATTTTTTTTTGGTTGATCTTATAGCTGCTTCCCAGCATGTTTTTCTTCACTAAGAATAGAACACTCCCATTATACTGTAACTTCTCTTCTGAACTAAAAATAATCCCATTGATAGAAACATAAATCATTGTGGCTAGCAATTATAATGTGAAGAACATTTCTGTCCCCTCAGTGACTCTGTATCCAAGTTTGATAGTGCACACATATACAATTAAAAATGAATGAAATATGAAAAATAGATAGATAGGGGTAATGGCCAATGTATTGATTGCCAGTCCCATGAGAAGTTATTATTAGCCATATGGTGCAGGAAAGCCTGAGGCTTATGCTGCACTAGCCAAAACAAAATTGAGTTACCCTGACAGACAGAGAGAGAGAGAGAGAGAAGGAAGTAGAAAGGAATCACCAAGAAAGAGAAGAATGATGATATCCAGCCCAGGACTCTGGTTGTGCCAAGCCCATACTCACCAGATGTGAGCCCCTGGGGTTAAGTAATGGGCAGTAAGAAGAAATAAGAAAAGAAGAAGAGAGGTTAAAGAAGGTGAAAAACTAGGTACATGGTGCAGCAAAAAAGTAATGAGACTGAATTTTAAAAAATATATATAAAGTCGAACTTGGTTATAACGAGCATCAAGGGACTGACAAAATTTCTTCGTTATAACAGTTACTCGCTATATCAGTAATAGCGGAGATGGGGAAACCCCTGGGGCTGTTAGACAATCAACACTTTATATCAGTGATGAGTTAAGGTAGATTCAAAAAACAAAAGAAATATTAGAGAGAAAAAATAATATAAGTATATACCTGCATATTATTTGTAGTAATATGCTTGTATAAACTACAATACACTTAATACTAAACACCAGAAAATACATTTATTTTATTTCTCTCAATGCATTTCTCTGTAATTAAAAACAATACTATTTAATAATAAACACGATTTCAATTAGTCTTTATTTATGAATCTTAAAATTTATGTTTGTTTTAAACATTTCACTTTGATATTTCTTAAGTTTCCCCTTAAAACACTGAATGCATTAAAAGTCTCATTACTTGCCTTGGTTCCTCCAAAAAATTGACTAATGTGTCCATTGCACCTTGAGCTTGTGAGATTGTCGGCACTGATTTTGATTCACTTTCACTTGTCATCTTATGATCATCATCATTATCGTCTTTGTTGAGCACAGCATCTACAATGTCACTCTCTGTAGGAAGACCACTAGTAAATAAGTTACCATTGACTCATACAAATTCATCGATGTTATCTCTATTACAACCTAAAATGTTGTTACGTAGCAACCATTCAGATAATGGTAAGTTGCTTTCTTCATTTCCATCATCTTCATCTATGATTGAAATTTCATTTGAATTTAATTTTGATTTCTTGAAGAAATCCGATGTGATTGTCAAAGTAATGTTGTTCCATACATCATTCAATAAATTTATAGCATCCAATGTCGATATAGACTCGGCAAGTTTCTGTTCTCTTTGACTGATCAGATGTTGAACTAGAAATATTTTATAAAATCCTTTCAAACTCTTGATTACACCTACATCCATTGGTTGTAAAATTGATGTTGCATTGAGACTACATTTGAAAGATCGGTTCCTCCCTTATCAGAAGCTCCACCTGGTTCAATCCCTGGATGCTGACTTATTTAAAATCATAGATGATAAAAAGTATAGACGGATCATCCTAGATCTGCACATGGTCTCCAGAACTACCAACTGATCTCAGATCGTTATGGCGGGGCAAAAGACTCTCAGAAAACTGGACTTGAGGAAAAGCTTTTGTTATCACAATTTGTTATTTTTGTTATTTTGTATTAGTTTTCCTTTCAAGTCAATGTTATCTGCTATGAGTACTTTTTTTTTTTTTTTTATTATATAATTTGCTTATAATTAATCTTTACAATTCCTTTATCTCTGCCGTTTGTTAACCCCTGGCATGGTGCCGTGAAGGGTATTGTATGGTCGTGGTACCTGCGTGTACCGGTGAACTGTACAATAAAGATCTTATTTACTTATTTATTTATTTATTTAATGGTGGACAAATTTTGAATCTGGGGATGTGCAGGACAGTTATCAACTAACAATAAAATATTTTTCTTCTTTTTTTGCCATTGAACTTTTTTTTTGTTTGTTTGTTTTTTGTAATTATTAGAACATAGTTTTTTTTTTTTTTTTTTAAATTCCAAAGTGTATTTTGTTTTGTGTTTGTTGATCATTATGAAATATATTTAAATAACTGTCTTTGATTATGTGTTATTGTTTTTGTGAGAGGGATGCCAATAAGGCTGTACAATGGCACCTCGTAGGTGCATGGTGGGATAGATGCTTTCAGCCTGTGCTATAAACTGTTGAAACAAATTTCCATTTGCTGTTGTGGGAAGTGGGTAGATTGAGTGAATTTAAGGAAGTCTCAGGCAAATTATTAGAGAGGATGAAAAGATGAGGTGGGATTTATTTATTTATTTTTTTTTTTGCTGATATGTATAGAAGATAGTTTGTGGGGTTTTTTTTTAACCCGTATCATTAAGATTAATTTTATTAGTTAATCAGTATTACTAAGTGGCTAATGTTATAAGTGGAAATTAGAATTTGAAATTACAAACATCAAATTTCCAAAAATTACAAATATTGCAGGAGTCAAAGAAGCTTTTTATTATTATTATTATTATAATTATTAAGGAATACTGATGTACTATAAGGTTATTTACATTTTATAATTTTTTTATACAGTACAGTAGTCCCCGCTTATCTGCGATTTCAGTGACCCACAGTCAACCGCCGTCCAAAAATATTAAATGGAAAATTCCAGAAATAAACAATTCATAACTTTTAAATTGCGCACCATTCTGAGTGGCATGATGAAATCTCATGCTGTCCCACCCGAGACATGAATCATCCCTTTGTCCAGTTTATCCATGCTGTATATGCTACTTGCCCGTTAGTCACTTAGTAGCTGTCTCGGTTATCAGATCAACTGTCACAGTACCGCAGTGCTTGTGTTCAAGTAACCCTTATTTTACTTAATAATGGCCCCAAAGTGCAAGAGTAGTGCTGCTGGCTGGCTGGTTGGTTTAGTGTTTAATGGCACATTGGTGACTGAGACCATAATGCACCAGAGTGATGCTGGCAATTCGGATATACCAAAGAGAAGCCGTAAAGTGCTTCCTTTAAGTGAAAAGGTGAAAGTTCTCAACTTAATAAGGAAAAAAAAAATTGTATGCTGAGGTTGCTAAGATTATTATTATTATTAGTTATATGGTGCAAGGAAGCCTGAGGCTTATGCTGCACCAGCCAAAAAAAAATTCCTGAGTTACCCTGAGAGAGAGAGAGAGAGAGAGAGAGACAAAAGTAGATGGGAATCACCAAGAAGAGAAAAATGATGATATCCAGCTCAGGATCCTAGGTGTGCCAAGCCCATACTCACCAGATGTGAGCCCCTGGGGGTTCTCCGGTATGAACGAATCTTCTATTCATGAAATTGTGAAGAAGGAAAAAGAAATTCATGCTAGTTTTGCTGTTGAACCTCACTGTAAAAGTTATGACCACAGTGCATGGTAAGTGCTTAGTTAAGATGGAAAAGGCATTAAATTTGTGTGGAAGACATGAACAGAATACATGTTCCGATTGACAGCAACATGTTGCACCAGAAAGCATTGAGCCTATACAAAGACTTCAGCAAGGGATCCCCTGAAACAAATGACCCCAAGCCATTTACTGCAAGTAAGGGATGGTTACACAGATTCAGGAATAGGTTTTGGACTGAAAAATATAAAAATTACTGGAGAGGCTGCGTCTGCTGATGAAGAAGCTGCTGCCACATTTCCGGCAGAGTTAAAGAAGTTGATTAAAGGGAAAGGATACCATCCAAAGCAAGTCTTCAATTGTGATGAAACCGGACTCCTCTGGAAGAAGATGCCCAATAGAACCTACATTCATAAAAGTGCAAAGGAGGTAGGGCATAAAACATGGGAAGACAGATTAATTCTGGTATATTTGTGGCACCGCTGCAGAGCATGTGATAAAGCCAGACATAGTGTACGGAGCGAAGAACCCACAAGCTCTCAAAAACAAAAATTATCTGCCCGTGTTCTGGCAACATAATCAGAAAGTGTGGGTGACAGCCATCTTGTTTATGGAATGGTTCCACCAATGCTTTATCCCAGAAGACAAAAAATACTTGGAAGAGGAAGGGTTGGAATTTAAAGCCCTATTAATAATAGACAATGCACCTGGCCATCCTGAATCTGTTTGCTATGAAAATGAAAATGTCGAGGTTGTATTTATACCTCCAAATACAACCTTATTGCTTCAGCCCCTTGACCAGGGCATCATTTGGCTTGTCAAGGCCATACACACCTGCCTGATATTTGATCACATTTGATCAGCAATTGATGCAGACCCTAATCTGGACATAATGCATTGCTGGAAATTTTAATTTATTATTTTATTTTTATTATTATTAGCTATATGGTGCAAGGAAGCCTGAAGCTTATGCTGCACCAGCCAAAAAAAAAAAAAAAAAAAAAATCCCGAGTTACCCTAAGAGAGAGAGAGAGAGAGAGAGGGGGTCAAAAGGGAATCACCAAGAAAGAGAAGAATAATGATATCCAGCTCAGGACCCTGGGTGTACCAAGCCCATACTCACCAGATGTGAGTCCCTGGGGAGTAATTCACTATTGCTGAAGCAATAACATTCATCAAAGCTGCAATGGATGAATTAAAACCAGAAACTAAATGGCTGCTGGAAGAACTTATGGAGTGAAGTCATGAATGATTTTAAAGGCTTTCCAGGAATCAATGGAGAAGTTAGGAAAATCATTCATCCAGAAAGACAAGTTGGTGGAGAAAGATTTACCGAAATGCTTGATGAAGAAGTGGAAGAACATATTGAAGGCCATCAAGAAGTGTTAACAAATGAGAAATTGGAAGAACTTGTTGAGTCATCTACAGAGGAAGAGGAAGATAAAGAAGAATAAACTGAAGCAGAACCAGCAATATGGACATTACCAAAATTTGCCAAAGTGTTTGGAATTGCACGACATTAAAGGGCAAAATTATGGGATACGATCCTCGGATGGAACCCAGAAGTCATCCATATGATCACCGAAGGATTACAACCTCTACAGCAATGTGTGTTAAAATGTTTGATGTGTTAAAAAGAAAGAGACGGCAACTTCCAATTACAATGTTCTTCCAAAAAGCTTCGAGTGATGCCGAAGCTTTTTGGAACAACATCACCTGATCGTCCTGCTGACGTATAGTCAGAAAGTCAGTTGTAGCCTAATGCTATGTCACAATGCCTACATCATTCACCTCACTTCATCTCATTACATAGCCATTGTATCATCATCACAAGAAGAAGGATGAGTACAGTATAATAAGATATTTTGAGAGAGAGAGACCACATTCACATAACTTTTATTACAGTATATTGTTATAATTGTTCTATTTTATTATTAGTTATCGTTGTTAATCTCTTACTGTGCCTAATTTATAAATTAAACTTTATCATAGGTATGTATGTATAGGGAAAACCATAGTATATGTAGGGTTTGGTACTATCTACGGTTTCAAACATCCACTGGGGGTCTTGGAACGTATCTCCTGCAGATAAGGGAGAGACTACTGTTTATATAAAATGGAAACTAGAATTGTATTCCGGGCAAATATCCCAATATATCTTTAATTAATCTATAATTCATCTAAATAACCCACAGTAAGCAGTTTGACCATCCTGATTCCAGCACTCATGGTATCAAATTTCAAAGGCCTTGCACACCTGCCAGCTTTTTCAATTTTTTTTCATAAAATTTTAGAAAAATATCTTTTATAATTTTTCAAGAGGTTTCTTTCTTTCTTTCTTTCTATTTTTTTTTTTTTTAATAAATTTTGCTTTGTTTTTCACATGCAAAATTTGTTATGCTTTCCCATTACAGAGTGACAGAAACTGAAATTATGATTAATATATCTTTATAAGGGTCTATATATGATCCAAGTTATTGAGAGCACTGGGAAAACGGGGTGCCTCCGTAGCCAGGTTGGCAGGAGCAGCAGTGTGTAGCACACTTCTTGATTAGACCGGGGTTCGAGCCCGTGACTACCAAATATGGAGGATATGGAAAGGTCAGGGAATGACCACCGCATATCCCCGGAGCAATATGGCCTTAGTTGCTAATGCTCCTAAAAACCAAATAACAATAACATATAGCACTGGGAAAACAAAAATGGGAAAACAGATATATAGAATGGGCAGGTTAATCAAAATATCTCATAATGAGGACTTTAACTTTTATGTTATCTCATTAGGTGGCAGTGAACACAGTGTATTGATTTGGCATTTACTTAATCTATAAACTTAATTTGTAATCTTTACTTAATCTCTAATATATAAACTCTATTCTCAGTGATAAGATTTCTCGTTTATATCTATCAGTTATCAATTTTTTTTTGTGAAATATTTTTAAAAAAATGGGGGGGGGGGGAAATCTTAATATCCAGAGTTGGATTTGATTACATGTGCCAAAAAACAGTAGTTATTAAAAAGTCATTTATGCACTACACCACTACACTGTTCATTGCTAAATTATTTGTTGATAGTGAAACTGCTAAATTGCATACAGCTTGGCGACAAAAACAGCTTATATAAATTCATAATTAAAAATTTACATGATTCTGATTAATATAAACTCAGTCCTCATTGAGACGCATATTAATAATATATGATATGCCTTTCTTGATGCAAAACTGAAGGATAAAATTGTGAACAAATATACTCGTATTATCCCCAGGGACTCGCATCTGATGAGTATGGTTCTTCTCTTTTCATCATTCAGAATCATCATTCTTCTCTTTCTTGGTGATTCCCTTCTCTCTCTCTCTCTCTCTCTCTCTCTCTAGGCGCCTCCGTAGCCAGGTGGGAAGGAGCAGCAGTGCGTAGCATATGCTTCTTGATTAGACCGGGGTTCGAGCCCGTCACCACCAAATACGGAGCATGCGGAAAGGTCAGGGAATGACCACCGCACCGGAGCAATATGGCCTTAGTTGCTAATGCTCCTAAAAACCAAATAACAACAAAATAACATCTCTCTCTCTCAGGGTAACTCGGGTTTTTTTTTTTTTTTTTGGCTTGTGTGGCATAAGCCTCAGCCATCCTTGCACCATATGGCTAATAATAATATTCAAGAACAGTTTTAATGGTGTGTACGATCTCTGAATGTTGATTGTTAAAACAGTAAAATTTTGCTTAACCGATTCCTAGAATGATTTTTTCATATTAATTTAATTCTCTTATATTATAGCTGCCCGGACATCAGTAATTATCCAAAATGTTATGGTTCTTTTATCTGCGGTGATACTCTGCCTTGTTCTCTCTTTTCAAGAAGAAATCTCTTCAGTATGGGATGGAAGCTTGGAGGTCCTGTTCCAGATCTTGGTAATTATTACAGCAGTAATCGCTTCATTAGCAAGTACAGCTAATGCAATTTGTATGGACAAAGATTGGATTGTTATAATATGTGCAGGAGACAGTGAAAAACTAGCAGGTGAGGTGCTTACTTTTCCAAGATAAGTATTATTTAGTATTATTAGTGGTAAATGATGTAAGAAAGCAAATGTATACAGCATCAACCAAAAAAGGGGGGGAAAAGGGAAAACCTCTCACAATACTTGACCATTCCCCCTAATGCTTTGTATAATTCTTCCTTGAATTTATTCATACTATTCACTTCACAACACCAGATGGAAGATTGTTCCAACAATCAACTACCTTCTGGCTGAAAACAAATTTCTGCTCATCTGTCCTGTAGCCATTCTTCCTTAATTTAATTTAATCTCCCCTTTATATGTGTTGTCTGAGTAAGAGTAATAATGCCATCATTACTCAATACATTCAAGGTTTTAAACAATTCAATCAGATCTCCTCACAGGTGCCTAGTTTCAATATGCTGCAATTTGCAAAACTGAAGTCTTTTTTTTGTGAGATCATATTTCCATTCCCCCACACTAATTTTGTTGCTTTTCTCTGAACCTGCTCCAACAGATCCATATACTTTCTAAAACAAGGTTTCCAGACCCGTATGTAGTATTCAAGATGTGGCCTGACCATTGCCTTATATGGCAGAATAATTATCTCCTTATCCCTGCTTGCAAATTTCATGTATATCATTGATAAAAACCTGTGAACTGTCCTAGCAGCCCATCTGCACTTCCCATATAGAACTCCATATCTGACTGCACAATTACCCCAGGTCTTTTTCATTCTCTGTTACCTTGAGTGTAGTACCACACAGTTAGTATGTTCTGGGATTACTGCTGCCCATATGCAATACCTTGCATTTGTCAATGTTAAACTTCATTGTCACTTCTCAAACCATCTATCTAATTTTTCTGAATCTCGTTGCAATAGCATACCCTGATTACTGTTATTGACCACACTGGCAACTTTTTTTTATTATCTACAAACATAGACAACATTCAGCTGATATGTCTTCATCAATATCATTAATAAATATTGAAAACAACAATGGTAGTGAACTCTAAGGCACCCCTCAGAGTTTGCTAAACTAAAATGCAAATGTAGCATGCAGGCTCAGATTGCAGTCAGTCAGTCACATGCTAGGTTAGATTATGTTGGCTATGCTAGCCGAAACAGAAAAGATTGCTAGAATTTAGACCATTCCAGATATAGGGATTCCATATAAATGGTCCTATACTGTATAGTGGTTCTTACTCTTTTTAGACTTTCCAGCCACCTATGAACTGGGACAAAAATGGTGTTATTGGTAGTTGGGAAACTCCACCTTAGTTATTAAGTGTGTTATCAAATTTTTTTTTTTTTTTTTTAATAAGAACCACTTATAAATTCAAATTGCCTAAGAAACCCAACAAATTTTGTTTAGATTTTGTTCATTAGATTAATTTATACATATACTGAAATATGAAGTTTTACAACTCAACTTTTAAAAAGAACTATCACAGATCCTAGTTTACCACTTCTCCTCCAGTTACAATTCACTTCAACTTTATAGATTCCACCTCTTATTCCAAAATAAAATCACTTTTCTTTGTGAAAATTCCTACCACCACTCACAAAACACCCATGGCCAGAAGGGATCTATAGATCATAGGTTGGAAAACATCACTTAAGTAGATTATGGAATCCTCAAACATTGTATATAACTATTGCTTGGCAGACATTTTTCTTTGTGTGATATAATAAATATATCTTATATTAATATACCAAAATGATTGTTAATTCAGAGAATTCAGAGTAAATTCAGAGAATAAAGCCTTGTGCGCTGAGAGCTATAAAATATTGTACAAGTAGGTTTTATACCTCTAGTAGCACGAGACCTTATGGCCTAAATTTACTTGTGTTTTTAAGCTACTGTCTTACATATTGTGGATATATCTTGCCACTTCATTGTTCAGGTCTTCCCAGTGCCTACTTAAACCACCGACAAAATTTTGATAAAAACTTTGGTAGTGACATTTACTTTAAATAAATATTAATGTACCTCTCCATTGGAGCAAAGCTTTTTATATAGTGTAGTACAATATCAAGGTAACTCATGGCAAAGAACCTCCACAATATGATATCAATGCACCAAGCCTAATTTGCTCATTGCTACATACATAAATGAGGCTATCCTACTTTTATAATAATTTATGAAATTATTGAAACAGGTGATAATAATAAAACAATTCATAATAATAAATAATAATCATAAATAGGTTAATTTTATTTCTATTAAAATTTTACATAATTATGAGTAAGTTTGCTTTCCTTACAGAAACAAATGCAACACTAAGAAGTATCAATTTGCTGTCCACAATGCTTGTTCCCTTAGTTGTAGGCCAAATTATATCTGTTTCCTTAGTGAATACCGGAATTGTTCTGGCAGTCTGGAATGCAGTTTCTTGCACAGTAGAGTTGTGGCTACTTCAAGAAATATATACATCTGTTCCAGCATTATCCCTTAAGCCTTCCAAAGAAGAAGGAAATGTTAAAAAAGGTAGCATTTTTATTACTGCTATTATTATTATAAATAATAACTATAACAACATAAAAATATTTTAAATTTATGCTATTCTTATTGTCATGATTATCATAATTTCTCTTAAGAAATTAAAATTTGATAATAATTATACTTTTTAAAGCTTAGATAAAGAGACCTTTCCAGAAATCTTTTCTGATTAAGAGCTACTTTTAGGGAGAGATTAATTGGAGCTATTTTTGTGTGCAAACTGATTTTCTCCATGATTCAGTGTTCTGCCATCTATTGAGACTATAAAGAATAAAAATTTTCTGTTCATTCTCAGTTTACCTTTTAAGGTAAAAATAAAATTTTATATCTCACCATATATTTTGATAGAAAAAAAGTAGCATAATCCTAACAGTTGTGTATGAATCTTGATCAACTGTGTATTTTAAAAAAAAATCATACCGGCAGGTGTTGTGTACAAAGTTCATCATTCAGTTTTATTGGAAAAAAGGCAAGAAATACAATGATAGACCTCTTTTTTGGATGAAAAGTCTTTAAAGTTTTGTCTTTCTAGGATCAAAAATGTAAGCATGCATGTTGTTTGCACGTTACACCATTCAATACATCTTTCTAAAAATAACAAAATATTGAAAACACTATTTCAAATAAAGAAGATTATTTGTTCATTGTTATTATAATTTTTTTAATTTAAAAAGTTTACTCTAAAGTTGGTCATGCCAAAAAAAGTTGTGCAGTTAGCTGTGTTGTTGTATGCAGTATACAATCACTGAGAGAGCTGATTTTTTTTTATGGTTGTTCTTCTCTAAATTTAACACAAGTAACGATGCAGATTGAAAGTAAAAAGGATAATGAGGGAATAAAATTTGTGTGATCATCCCTTTAATAGTTTTTTTTCTAAATTTTACCAGTTTAACACCTGTGAAAATTCCTTTTTGTGTTCGTCATTGAGTTTTGTAATCAGACAGTTAACAAAAGTTGAGAATTCTGAAAGCAAACAAAATTAAAAAATATATATGTAAATACATTACTTGATTATTACAATGTTGGTTATTAAATTTGTAATTTAATTATTTATACCGATGTGTTTTTTAACAGCTGAAGAACTAGCACCAAACCATAAAACACATAGTAGGAATCTGAAAAGAGGATACCATTCTCATATACAACAAAGAATTGCCAAAAGCATAACTGGTTGGAAATCATATTTCAGACATGAAATATTTCCTGCAGGACTTGGACTTGCATTACTTTATGTGACAGTATTAAGCTATGATAACATAAGTATTGGTAAGTTGTTACTTACATTAGTGTTAAAAGTTGTGCTGAAACGTTGTATAATTTTTTTGTTCAAGTAAGTGATAACATATTGTGGATATATCTTGCCACTTCATTGTTCAGGTCTTCCCAGTGTCTACTTAAACCACCGACAAATTCTGCCTGGGTCCACAACATGCATGCATGTTGTGGACCCAGGCAGAATTTGTTGGTTCAACAAGCTGCAGTCTGCAGTTGCTGTTCCATTTAAATTTTGAACATAGTTTAAAAAGAAGCCACCAAGTAGACCTACAGCTCTGCAATAGTGCATTCATCCCAGATGAGAATTCAGTGGAATTGCTTTGAGGAAGTTTTACACAAAGCCCAAGATAAACATATCCAGGGCTTCACATCTGGTGAGTATGGGCTTGGCCCACCCAGGGTCCTGAGCTGGATATCATCATTCTTCTCTTTCTTGGTGATTCCCTTTTACTTCTGACTCTCTCTCTCTCTCTCTCTCTCTCTCTTTTTTTTGGCTGGTGCAGTATAAGCCTCAGGCTTCCTTACACCATATGGCTAATAATAATAATAACCTGTACAGTGTGCTAGTTGTGAACTTAATATGTCAGGATCAGCAGTGTGTAACTTTTATGTTGCTGTCTATGGGTGTGTGAAACCATACAAGTTACAGCTCATACAGAAGCTGTTCATCAACCACAAAACCAAGAGGATGGAAATTTGTTGGTGAATTCCACCATGATTAGAGTTTTACAAATATGTTGCCATTTACTGTAGCATGCGTGCCAGGTGGGAAGGAGCAGCAGTGTGTAGCACACGCTTCTTGATTAGACCGGGATTCGAGCCCATCACCACCAAATACGGAGGATGTGGAAAGGTCATTCAGGGAATGACCACTGCATATCCCGGAGCAATATGGCCTTAGTTGCTAATGCTCCTAAAAACCAAATAACAAACTAACTAACTGTAGCATGCAAAATTTCTAGTTTGTGAATAAAAACTTAAAGATATCTTATATCGCCTGGAATTGGTTTCAGGTTTGTATTTTGTATCCTATTGACATGATAATGTTTTAATTTTGTAAAGGAGGCTTGTAGCTCCCTATAAAATTGGCTTGCCAATATGCATACATACATTATGTGCACGTGCGCACACAGTGTGTGTGTGTGTGTGTGTGTGTGTGTGTGTGTGTGTGTGTGTGTGTGTGTGTGTGTGTGTGTGTGTGTGTGTGTGTGTGTTTTCATAACTCTTGTTGACCTGTGGTATCACACTCCCATGTCATAGCAAATGATAAGCAGAAAAACACAATTTTGAGTGTTCGACTCTTAAGCCCCCAGTTCTTACAGATGATTCTAGAGATCTTTCCAACTTAGTTTTTGATTTTATCCTTGAAGATTATAACCAGAGAAAATCAAAGGCTCCATTGAAGTTGGTAAATATCCCAAAGAAGGTTTTTTTTTGTATGTGTTGTGTGTTATTTCCGACCTCCATCGTGATGACCATAGTGTCCTCCATACCTCTGCCCTTAATAGAGCCATATTGCTTTAAAGATCGGAAGTTCTACATATGTTAAATGAATGGGAATCTGCTGGTAGTAAACCATTCCAGAACTTTACCTGTGATTGGCAATAGGGTGATAGGCCAGTAAGATGTCAGTTTGGTTGGAGCTTTTATCTGCACCCTTTAAGAAAATTTTAGGATGTATCAAACAGGTTGTAGAAAATTGCTTGGTATAATCTACCAGATTCTCTTGATTCTTCATCTTCTATTAGGTTTGTTCTAAGCAGTGGTGAGCTGTGAATATTTTAACAATGGGCTCGCAATTTTTCCAACTTTCTAACGAGTAAATTTGATCGGTCACGGAAGTGACATCATCTGTGGCTCCCACTAGAGTCGCTTCCCATGCTCGCACTACTAGTAGTGTGATTAGAGCGCGTTATGCATTTTTCATGACCGGTATGATATCTCGAGTCGGGCCGATTTAGGGAAGTGGACAGATGCAGCTTATTTTTTGCCATTTTTTGCACGTTCACTTATACCGTGCATATAAGCGAATGTGTAAAACGTTCCTAGGTCTATCTAAAAAAAAAAAACTTAAAAACCTGATCGTCATTCCTCGCCTTATGATGATAACTAGATACAACAATGTCTGGAGTTCTAACTTTTTAGTATTTTTGAATAGTATGACGTCACAATCATGCTTCCCGAAGTTACTACTGCAGTAAATATGATTGCAACAATACAAATATTTGTCAACAATTTCTTTTTTCGTCTCGCATTTTCGTTACATTCCATTGTTAGGTTCCCCTAACAGCTGCATATGCTGCTTCAACTACAAGATCGGTACATCAATCGGTGCTATTTTACAGAGATATTTAGATACGTTGCACTTGCGATTATACATCTCTTACTTTAGTTATCATAAATCCATTGTATCTTGTCTTCCAGATTTTATGAAAATCTGAATGATCAATAAAATATCATTCACATTTTTTCATGTAATCACAGATTACATGAAAAAAAATTATTTCTCAAATATTCAAGAAAAATTTATTCTAAAAATTGCCATATAGAATTTACTTCTTTATTATTATTTGTTGTCGATCTTCTGCTTTGTTCAATAGCTGAGTAATGAATACAGAGAAATGATTTGACGTAACGATCCGGATCAAATTGAAGCAATGGTTTTCCATTTAGATGTATGGTCATCATAATCTGCAACGTGTTTAATTGTCACAATATTATTCATTACGCTGAAAGCTTGCTCACCTTCAGCACTGCTAATCGCAATGGTTTCAAAGATATTTTCTGGATTTCTTAATTGAAAAGGTAATTTCACTTGATTTTAAAGATAAACTGTCTTCGACAAAATCTCTAAAATCATTAATTTTCATTTCATATTTTATCAGAAAACTTAAATTTCTTATTCGGTTTTCACCATTTTGCCACCGAGACAAAAGTTCTTTCAGATTCCATGATTTCAGGTAGCATATGTTTAAAATTTCTTTCAATGGTATTGTTATTTTCTTTATTTAATTTAATATCACCCTGTTGTATTAATAACTTAACCTTTAAGGATAAAACAGTGCATTTGATAACTTGTCACGAGGTAATTTTTTTACTTTTGATTTTGATTCCTTCAAATTCTTTCCACTTCAACATGCTCTCAATTTTAGCTTCATAATTTCCTTCAGAATTTTTCAAATTAGCAGTAGCATTGATAGTTCGAATAATTAATTTATATGCTTTTACCACTGTTTCCTGTATTTTATTGCATCAAGCTCCTGCAGGATGTCGATCATTAGTGCCAAATGGTTAAGAAATTCCAAATTTAAAAGTCGATTTAATAATCCAGAATATTTAACTTCTGATTAAAAATGTTTGCACGTAGTGGGATAATTCCTTCAACTCACAATTGCCGTCCGCAAGCTACAAGCTGCTCATCGTGGCCTGAACACACAACCGATCTTTATAGTTTCCACATCAAGTTCTTTAGCAATCATCCTTAATTCATGCTAGTTTTTTGAAGGTTGGTGATACAGTTTTTTTTTTTTTTTTAATTATTGCCTGTATGCCATTATATTTTAGAACATTTTCTACACAGTGAAAGGCTCGACAAAGTTTCAAAATCTGCCACCATTTCATCTTCGTAAAGTTTATATAATATCTTAGTTGCACAATCCCCCCCCTTTACGTTGCTACTCTCTATGGTTAATGAATTTATATGTAGTGTTAGTGAATGTTCTGTAGTATGTGTTGAGTGTCAGGCCTCTTTGCCCAGGAATCAGCCATCACTTGGACAACTGCTGTCCAGTGCCCATTCTCGGCATATGGAGCCAGACCTGTTTCCTGTATTTTATTGCATCCACTGGAGGTAGTGCAAAACCAGTGGATGCATTAACCCCGTACTCACGTTGCTCAGTCCTGAAAGAACAGATAGGGCAGGAGGGGGGGATGGGGTTATGATCTTAGTTAAGAAGCATATTAAATCTAAGACGGTGCATCCAGTCAAACTGGATGATCAGTGCAGTGTTGAGTCAGTTTGGTGTGAAAGCATTAGAAAAACAAAAATGATAGGAGTATGTTATAGGCCAAATGACTGTGATGAGAGTGATGAAATCTATACAGACAAATAGAGTGGACCAGTAAATCAGAATTCCTTTTCATGGAGATTTTAACTTTATCAGTATTGACTGGAACTTGTGGTTCAGTCACTGATACAGTAGCTAAGAACATTTTTGGATTTATTGAATGTCTGTTTTCTACACCATCATATTAGATAGGCAACAAAAGAGAACAATATCCTTTATCTGATTATCAGATACATTAAGATTGTCACTAGGTTGCAGTGATTATAGTGTACTGATGTTGAAAATATTCAAAGATATAACTGTGATAGCAAAGGAAATAGATAGAACTGAACTGTTATTAGTTCTTTGAATACAGTGCAAAATGTTGGAATCACACAGATATTCAGCTACTGTGACCATGTAAACATAGACAGGAGAAATTTACTGGAAGGCATGGATCACTCACTTCTCCGAAAAACATATGCCCATTTGTCGGAGTAAAGGGGAACCACAACACAGGTTGACCAGAAGCTATAATCCATGTCAAGAATCTTCTTAATTCTCAAACTGGCTATGGAAAGTATATTGACTAGTGTGACTTCTCGGTATGTGACTGCATAGGTTTTACAGACACCACTTACATTGTGAAACTGTAATCTCTTAATTTGCACTTTCTAATTATCTAAATTTCCTAAAGGCCAGAGGTGAGAACAATGCATACACAGTTGTCTCTCCTAGTCCGTTTGTTACATGGAAATTTTCTTCGTTCAGCGGAAACTATTTTAAATGTAATCACCAAGGGGAATCCAAAAAATTCGCTATAAAGAAGCTCGTTAAACAGAGGTCCGACTGTAATTAAATCAAAAATGAAGCAATTTTAAAATACATAACCGATCAATTACGCCTTTAAAATGCTGGGAATGGGGCCCCGCCGTAATTTCGGCTCTGGATACTCAATAATTGCATTCAGAATTTCATTTGTAAAAAAAATAATCATCTCAACAATGGGCTCGCAAATTTTCAAAAAAAAGAACAATGGACTCTCGTGGGCCCACTATTGCTCACCACTGGTTCTAGGGCATTTGCTATGTTCATTTAGTTTTATAGTAGCGTCAGTTTCAGCTTGAGTGAGTGGCTCTTCAGTAGCAGACTCATTGCAGTCTTGATTTTCCCATCTGAGGCTCCTGTTTTTTCCAAATTGGTGTTTGGTGTGTCCTGAATAATAATAATAGAAAGGAGGTTCTCTGTGGTCTCCATCCAGGAAAGGGAATCTTGTCCACCAGGTTCAGCAATGGAGTTAAAGACTTCACTTAATCTGTATTTGTTGCTTATGGGTTCATGGACTAATCCCCATGGGTCATTATTGTCCATAGTTTCAATGAGGGCTTGCCAGGCATTTCACATTTGGGTATAAATTTCTGCAAATTTTGCTTACCCAGCTCAGTGCACAGACTGACCAAAAAAAAAATAAGAACTTTTGTATTAAAACAGTCACAGACAGAAAAAATACAAATAAATGTGCTTTCCCCATTGAGACTACACAGGCTGTTTAACTGCAGTAATCTGAAACCAGAATGGGGAAAGCGCATGATCTATCAGACTTTGAAAAAGGTCTTACCATGAGTGCACATTTAGCAGGAGCTAGGATTCAAGAAATGATGAAAGACATAACTGGTTTCTCAAAAGCATCCATCTCAAAGCTTTTTACTGACTGGAAAGCAAATGGTTCTTCCACATCTCAAAGACATAAATGTGGAAATAAAACAATACTTCAAGAGCAAAGCTGTCATATTCCAAGGAGGACTGTATGAAAAAATAGGATATTCAGTGTGCAGAAAATAACATCTGAATTCACCCAAGTGTAGAACTGACCTATTTCAACCTGTACCATGCTTAGGGATTTGAAGAAATTGGGTATTTGCAGTCGCCTGCCTGTTCGGAAGCCACTTGTTCAGTCCTTGATTAGTTTTTGTTGGATCTCCAGAATGTCATTAATCTCCTCCAATTCAGTTTAAATTTTAGTTTTGGAAATGAAAATGAATCGCATTGAGCTATGTCTGGAGAGTGCAGAAGCCATTTGGGGGAAACCAGGACCATATCTTAGCCAGAAATAAGGCCACTATAGCTGAGCAGTGGCCTTATTTCTGTACCACTGTATCCTTGTGGGAGGGTACAGTAGTATCCACATAATGATTTACTACAATTGTATGTTCATAGTTTCTGCGGAAATGTGTTGTCAGGCCCCTTTAGGAGAGTCCCAGCTGCTCTACAAAGTCATGAATGATGAATTGAGATGCATGCCTGTTTTTGGTAAATGAACTCATTAGTTTGTACAATGTATTTATTTCAATTAGTTATGGAAAGATGCTCTGATCACTTTTTGTGGCTTCAATAGAGGTTATTCCCATTTTGAATATCACAAACTACTCAAAAGTTTGCATTTGTCCCAGTGTTTGCCCTCTACAGACACTATCCTTATTATTTTATGTTTTAGAAGCTGCTTTTCTAAGTTTATAACAGTTTACACAAACTCATTCTTTCAAATCCATTGTCCTAGTAAAACACAAAAATCATGAAGGATACTCAACATTATCTCACTTGGAAGTAACTAAAATAATGCTAAAGTAAGCTGCACAGGTGCAGTTTGCTAAAAATATACATTATTGACATATAGCAACAGAACACCAGCCCATCATCCATGTTGCCTTGTCCTTGGTAGTTGGAAAAATTTTGGGTAGCGTGCATGCATGTGGTTTTTGATACTATTCAAAATAAAACACTGCATTGTGGCATAATGGGCAAGTAATTTCTACAGATAAAGGGATGGTTGAGTGAAAGAAAACCTTCTTGGACTAATCTTATTAGTGTAAAGCTGGGCTCGCTGTTATTTTCAACATCTATTAATGATATTGATGAAGAAATATAAAATTTAATGTTGGAATAAACTTATATCTGGTTTTGTAGATGTGGGTAGTTTGAATAAAATTCAAGGAAGAACTTGGCAAACTATTAAAGGGAATGATAGGAGATATGGGAATTGTTTGTTTGTTTTTTGACTGATGAATCATTTGCCACAGCTAATACTAATCTCTGTGAAGTATAGGCTGTAGCTATCATTGTGCTTTGTCACAGTTTCTACACATGATTCACTCCGGCCTATTACCATAGCAACCATCATGATTGCAATGTGATACATGTATAGTATTCATTAGTAAAAGCCCTTGTTGGTGCAACAGTCTAAGAGTGTTAGTTAGTTTTACTTGCTTTTGATAGTTCTCTAAATGAAATAAATCAACTAATTTAAGCAGTGTAGTATTAAAATGAAAAATAATGCTCAGAATAAATAGAATATTCTAGATTAGTAATGTTACTATATTTTTATGTTCTGTAGGTTACATATATATGCAAGGCATTTCTGAAGATGTTGTTGGTGGTATTAATGCACTTGGTGGATTAATGGGAGTCTTAGGAACATTAGTTTACCCATGTATGCACTCTAAAATTGGACTTGAACGAACTGGTTTATTTGGATATTTTTTTCAAACCAGCTGTCTTTTTCTTTGTGTAACTTCAGTCTGGACACCAGGAAGTCCTTTTAACCCTTTCTTCAAAGAACATCATAACTATACTGTCCAGTCTCCTCCACTGAATGATTCCTTAAAAGAAATTTTTTCACCTGTCCCTTTTCATAATGTAACTTTAGAAGTGATAGGTTCAGATTTATACACTTTGAAAAGTTCAAGTGATTATTTAGTCCCTGAGACATCAGAAACTAGTATTACATGTTATACATCTGTAATACTCCTCATGACTGGAATTACAGCCTCTCGATTTGGTAAGAGTTTTTTTTAAGTTATACTACAATTTAAGAGAATTTTTGAAAGTATTATATATAAACCAGCAATATCATTTTGAAGAAATCCAGATACCATATCTGGTTTTCTCCAAAATGATATTGCCAAACAAGCAACCATCTTATTGATGGTTGCTTCTTTGAAGGTTTTTTGGTCATAGTGTTCTAGTTTATTCAGTTTGTTATGGCTGTACAAGTGCGTCTCTGTCTATCTTATGAGATGGATAAAACAAAAGACTCTAAATAGCTACTGATATTGGGAAGTAATTACCACTGTGTCTGAGTAAAAGGTATTATATATTAAGGAACAGTAGAGAACCTATCTTGACCAAAAGGCCAGAAGTTCACAACAGCATAAAATAATTGTTGGAATCAAACCATAGATCACGACATAATAAACAAACATTTAAACAACACATTATTAGTCTTCTCTAATAGTTTAGCGAATTTTCCCTTTGTCACTCATAGCAGTTGTCTGGGTTTGAATCCTTTTGGAGACTGGAAAAATTCTGAAAGGCTTCTTTGATCAAGGTGTAGTTAGCAGAGGGATTAGGGTTTTGTTAGATATTCCAGATTTTTTCCAGCCTGCAATATATTCAGCTCACCCCATGAATACACTTGTACAGACATAATGCACAATAAATAAATGAGCTGACTCATGCACTAGAACCCCATTACCGAAAATAATGTGCTAAAAAATAAAAATTATGCTATCAAATCTCACTTGTAATGTATACATATTAATAATTTAAATGTATCTAGTTATAAAGTCATATTGTTTCCAGGAATGCATCCTATAAATGTGTAAGTAAATGAAATTAAAATCAAAAATTTTTAAAACATTTTATATAAAAGATTTTTTTTTTTTTTATGAAAACCCCAAACATGAGAGGTATTAGAACCTATAGTACTTAGTACTGTGCTTGGGTTGTAGGTTGAGAAGATGAAAGAAGATATTTATTGACATTAGACTTGAACTTCTGTAGCCTGTAATTTTCAGGAAATACGTATGAAGGAAAGTTGTTCCAGAAAACGGCAGTTGAATGAATAAATGAGGAAATTGAAAAGTTGGTTCTGTGAGTTTGAAGTTGGACAGTAAATGGATGTTGGCAGGTGGCGGCACATGTTCGGACTGTTTTGAAAGAGAGAGAGAGTGGGAATTATAGAAGCCAATTCAGAAGAACAGTGCCCATGGAAGTATCTGTAGAAAAGGCATGCAGCAGAAACAGTACGTCTATGAGACAGAGAGTGGAGAGACTCTGTTAAAGAGAAATCATTAATTAACCTAACTGCCCTCTTCTGAATGGAATCCAGAAGCCTGAGAGAAGTTTTGGGCGCACCACCCCCAGTTGTGGGAACAATATTCCGTGGTAGGGCGGATTTGCGATTTGTACAGAGTGAACAGCTGTTTGGAAGAAAAATAACCAAGAGCAAAAGAAAAAACCAAGTTTTTTAGATGCAGTGGAAGCAATATTTGTAATGTGCTTGTGCCAAGGGAAAGAAGTCAGGGTAATTAGCATTAGTAGAGGCATATGATGCAAGAAAGCAAGCTTATTCAACATCAGCCAAAAAAAAAAAAAAAAAACAACCACTACTCCCATTTCACCCCTCAATTCGTTCGAAATACCTGTCCAGCTGAGCCTTAAATTTGTTTAGGCTATCAACTTCCACAACAAGCGATGGAAGTCTATTCCACAAACCAACTGCCCGCTGGCTAAAGGCGAATTTCCGCACATCTATCCGACATCCGTCCTTCCTCAATTTGAATTTATGCCCTCTCAGGTGATTATTCTGAGCTAGAGGAAGAATCCCATCGGCATTGAGCATGCTCAAGCCATTCAAAGCCTTGTACACCTCTATCAGATCACCTCGGCGATGCCTAGTCTCCAGGCTCTGTAATTTGCAAAACTTAAGCCTTTCTTCGTAAGAGCAACCCTTTGTTCCATTCACTAATCTTGTTGCCCTTCTCTGTACTCGTTCCAGCAGCTCTACATCCTTCTTGATATGAGGCCTCCAGACCTGTATACAGTACTCAAGGTGTGGCCTGACCAATGCCTTATACAAGGGAATAATCACATCCCTGTCCCTGCTAGAAAAATTCCTGTATATCATTGACAAGACACCATGAGCTACTCTTGCAGCTCGTCTGCACTGCTCAGAGAACTTCATATCTGCCTGCACAACCACCCCCAAGTCCCTTTCATTCTCTACCACTGTCAGTGTTGTGCCACAGAGTTGATACGTTGCTCTGGGGTTGCTGTTTCCCATGTGTAGTACTTTACATTTGTCAATGTTAAACTTCATTTGCCACCTCTCAGCCCATCTGCTCAACCTTTCCAGATCCTGTTGCAGCAGCATAGTGTCAGTAGTGTCCTTGACAACCCTGCCAACCTTTGTATCGTCTGCAAACTTGGACATTAAGCCCGATATACCATCATTAATATCATTTATAAATACAGAAAACAATAATGGACCCAACACTGAGCCCTGAGGGACTCCACTAATAACATCAGTCCACGATGAGCAGTGTCCATTGATTACCACTCTCTGTCTTCTCCCCCTCAACCACCCCTTTATCCATAGCAGCAATTTGCCTCCAATGTCACACTGCTCCAATTTGTGTAGCAGTCTTCCATGTGCAACAGTATCAAAAGCCTTTCTAAGATCCAAGTATATAATAGTAAGAGTAATTACAAACCAGTTAGTTTAACTTCTGTTCTGGGTAAAATAATGGAGTCACTGGTTAAAGATGCATTGCAGTATCATCTAGACAAGAATGCAGCAATAATTCAGACACAGCATTGGTTTGTTAAGGGAAAGTCTTGTCTGACAAATTTGATTGGTTATTATGATGTGGTTACAAAGGAACTGGATGCAAAAAATAATTTTGATAACATATGTTTGGATTTCAGGAAAGCTTTTGACACTGTTGCGCATGGAAGATTATTGTACAAATTGGAGCAGAATGGTATTAAGGGTATGTTGCTACAATGGATAAAAGGATGATTAAGTGGGAGAAGACAGAGGGTGGTAATCAATGGGTGCTGCTCTTCGTGGACTAATGTTATTAGTGGAGTCCCACAGGGTTCGGTGTTGGGTCCACTGTTGTTTTCTATATTTATCAATGATATTGATGAAGGTATATCAGGCTTAATGTCGAAGTTTGCAAATGATACAAAGGTTGGCAGGGTTGTTAATGACAGTAATGGCAGTGTGCTACTGCAACAGGATCTAGATAGGCGCCTCCAGGTGGGAAGGAGCAGCAGTGCGTAGCACATGCTTCTTGATTAGACCGGAGTTTGAGCCCGTCACCACCAAATACGGATGATGCGGAAAGGTCAGGGAATGACCACCGCATATCCCGGAGCAATATGGCCTAAGCTGCTAATGCTCCTAAAAACCAAAACAACAACAGGATCTAGATAATTTGGGCAGATGGGCTAAGAAGTGGCAACTGAAATTTAACCTTGACAAATGCAAAGTACTGCATATGGGCAGAAATAACCCGAGAGAAAAGTACCAACTGTGTGGTACTACACTTAAGGTGGTAGAAAATGAAAAAGACCTGGGAGTAATTGTGCAGTCAGATATGAAGTTTTCTAAGCAATGCAGACAGACTGCCAGGGCAGGTCATGGGGTTTTGTCAATGATATATAGGAATTTTGCTAGTAGGGAAAAGGAGGTGATTGTCCCTCTGTATAAGGCAATGGTCAGGCCACGCCTTGAGTACTTCGTACAGGTCTGAAGGTCTTATTTTAGGAAGGATGTAGATTTGCTTGAATGTGTACAGAGAAGGGCAACAAGATTGGTGAGGGGAATGAAGGGATCCTCTTACCAAGAGAGGCTTAAGTTCTGCAAATTGCAGTGGCTGGAGACTAGGCACCTGCACGGTGATCTGATTGAGGTGTATAAGGCCTTGAATGGGTTGAGCACGCTGAATTCTGATAGTTCGTAATCTGAACAAGTGTCACTTGTTCAGATTACGAACGTAAGGGGGCATAAATTCAAATTAAGAAAAGACAGATGTAGAATAGATGTGCGGAAATTTGCTTTTAACCAACGGGTGGTTAATTGCTAGAACAAACTTCCATCTGTCGTTGTGGAAGTTGATAGGTTGAATAAATTTAAGGAGGAACTGGACAGGCATTTGGAGGGAATGGTGTGATTTTTTTTTTTTTGGCTGATGCTGCATAAGCTCATACACTTGCTTTCTTGCATCACATACCACTACTACTACTATTGAAGTAAATACGTGTTTCAAAGTACATACAAAAGATGTGCTAGATGTATTCTTGAACATAAATTAAGCAAGAGTCGTGTAAACATGTCTGATTATGAATGTTATGGAATTATGGCTGTTTGAATTTTACAAAATGGATATGGAGTTTTAAATGCTAAGAAAAAATTAATAAACAGACACATCTATTAAAATGATTATTCATCCCAGGTATGTGTGCTTATTTATTTATTTTTATTTTATTAATTATTTTTTTAGCATTCATCAATTGTTCTCCAATCATTTTAAATCCAATACATGTTTATACCACTGTTTTTTGTTTTTTTTTTCTAACCTTGAAACCTAGAATACATCCTAAATTATTTGCACGTACTTGTGAAACACTCAGAGGACTGAGATCCCCTGAGTCCCCATGGACTGGAGTTGTGCAAATGTATGACCAATTCACAAAGGGGGTTCTAAAGGTGACACAGGTAACTATAGACCTGTTAGTTTAACTTGTGTTCTGGGAAAAATAATGGAATCACTGGTTAAAGAAGCATTGCAGGATCATCTAGACAAGTCTGCAGTAATAGTTAAGACACAGCATGTGTTTGTTAAAGGAAGGTCTTGTCTGACCAATTTGATTGGATACTATGATGTGGTCAACAAGGAATTGAATGCCAAAAATAGTTTTGATATCATATATTTGGATTTCAGGAAAGCTTTTGATACTGTTGTACATGGAAGACTGCTGTATAAATTGGAGAGGTATGGCATTAAGGGTAAGTTGTTACAATGGATAAAGGGATGGTTGAGTGGGAGATGACAGAGAGTGGTAATCAATGGACACTGGTCTTCATGGACTGATGTTATTAATGGAGTTCCCCAGAGTTGGTGTTGAGCCCATTGTTGTTTTGTATATTTATCAATGATATTGATGAAGGTATATCAGGTTTAATGTCCAAGTTTGCAGATGATACAAAAGTTGACAGGGTTGTTAATGACAGTAAAGACAGTATGCTACTCCAACTGGATCTAGATAAGTTGGGCCAATGGGCTGAAAGTGGCAACTGAAGTTTAACATTGACAAATGCAAAGTACTGCATATGGGTAGCAATAACCAAAGAGAAACGTACTAACTGTGTGGTACTACACTCAGGGAAGTGGAAAGTGAAAAAGACCTGGGTGTAATTGTGCAGTCAAATATGAAGTTCAGTGAGCAGTGCATAGGGGCTACCAGGGCAGGTCATGGACTCTTGTCAATGATATGTAGGAATTTTGCTAGCAGGGTCAGGGAGGTGATTATCCCATTATACAAGGCAATGGTCAGGCCACACCTAGAGTACTGTATACAGGTCTCGAGGCCTCATTTTAGGAAGAATGTAGAGTTGCTAGAACAAGTACAAAGAAGGGCAACAAGATTGGTGAGGGGAACAAAGGAGTTCTCTTGCCAAGAAAGGCATAAGTTCTGCAAATTGCAGTGCTTGGAGAGTAGGCACCTGCGATGTGATCTGATTGAGGTGTATAAAGCCTTGAATGGGTTGAGCAAGCTGAATGCTGATGGGATTCTTCCTCTTGCTCAGATTAAGAATCTCAGGGGGCTCAGATTCAAATTGAAGAAAGACAGTTGTAGAATAGATGTGCAGAAATTTGCCTTTAGCCAGCAGGTAGTTGATGGGTAGAACAGACTTCCATCTTTTGTTGTGGAAGTTGATAGCTTAAATAAATTTAAGGCTGAGCTGGACAAGCATTTGGAACAAATGGAGGGGTGAAATGGGAGGGTGTTTTTTTTTTTTTTTTTTGGCTGATGCTGCATAAGCTTGATTTCTTGCATCATATGCCTCTACTAATGCTAACACCCTATATAACAAGCCACTTATCAGTCCACCAAAATTTTGTCAATATGTAAAGTGTGGGGCTGGAATGCAAAGCTGGGGCTTTGTGTTCCACCCTTTACTAACTTTCTTGCATCTGTCAAAGTAAAAGTAATGGTCTATGTGAAGTCATCATCACAAAAGTTGAACACATTCTGGAATTCTACAAAATTTCATAACACACACATATGCTTTCCATAATGTGATTTGCCGACCGGGCTAGCCAGTTGGGTAAAGTGCCTGACTGGCAACCCAAAGGTTGTGGGTTCAAATCCCGCCTCGGGCTTGGATCGGAGTAAAATGCAAAAACTTTGGGAGGTGCATTATGGCCACAGAAGCCGATGCATCAACAACTAACAAAAAAAAAATTAATAAATAAATAAAAAAATAATGTGATTTGTCATTTTAACTGTTATATTGAGCATAACAGTCAGAGGTGGACACTGAGAATAGAATTGAAATTGTAGAAGAAAAGTCAGAAAATGTCCTGTATTTCAATGATATATTCCATTAAATTAGGACAGAAATCTATTTTTGATCATTCACGATCAAATCTAACATTTTTCTAACATTTTGGGTTAGATAATAACCCAAAAATGGAATTAATGGTATTTTCAAAAATGATCACCCACATTAACAATTCATTCCTTTTATGATTTTTTAAACAAGGGCATATATTTCCCATCCCTAGTTATTCCCCCCAAGGATTTTTTTCAGGTACTGTGTTGATGAAAAAGGAGTTTTATATTATATTAGGAAGCTTATATTAAATTAATATTATATTAGAAAATGGAACTTATTATGCAGGTAGCAGGTTGGGTTTTTCACTGAGCAGATATTGTAAAATATATTTACCATTAGAAAATTTGATGTGTAATTTCATTCATGGAACACATTTCATGTTGTCAATTCATCCCCCTCCACACACACACACAAGGCTATTTGGGTATATGCTTACAGCAGGTTGGGGTTCTCAGTATTATTTTAATACACAAATTATTAACCTGAAAAATAAATAACTGAGATGCTGAAAAAAATAATTAGTAACATATAAATATAGTTCTTATTCTACATGCTCTTGATAAGCATATGAATGCAGTGATTTAAGGTGGAAAGAGGGTTGGCCTACCCATAAATTTGATAAAATTGGGAAACCTATTGGATTGTATAGGCCGATGGGCCATAACCTCTGCTGAAATTTTGTGTAGTTGAACTAGAAAATATACAATAGTTGGATGATAATTAGGTATGATATTTAGGTAAAAATAAGTATTGAGTTGGGATAAAAAAAGGTTAATATCAATATGTTTAAAATAGTTAATATCAATATGTTTAATAAAATATATTTAAACATATAAAAAACATAAGTTAAACATGATATTAACTATTTTAAAAATATTGATATTAACCTTTTTTTATCCCAACTCAATACTTATTTTTACCTAAATTAATTTTTACCTAAATATATTACACTGCATTGAGACTACCTTATCCATACTGTAGTAAAAAGTGCTAATTTCATTTCATTCCATTCCTTTTTGGCCTTTCACTTTTCTTCCGCTACTATGGACAAGTATAGAAATGTAGTTCCTGATACATGGCCAGGTGTAGTCCTCTGATGAAATACCTGATCGTGTATCAATATTTATTTCTGCTGACATCAGATCAAGCATTTTTGCATTACCTATATTAGACCTTTTACTAAAATTGTCCCCCCATATCTGATGACAGCTATACCATTTTCATTTTATTTTCATTTTTATTACCATTTTTTTTTTCATTTTTATTTGCATTTTATTAATATTTTGTTGTACTAATTTTACTTTACAGTTCCCCCACTTTATATTGGCTTGGCAATTCAGCCCATAATTTACTTAATTCGTCATAACCTTTAGGATATTAACATTCTTTCATCTTTCACTAATCTACTACTCTTATTTTTCTACTTTCCTCACCCTTATAGTTACTGGCATCTTGTATAACTTTCACTTCCATTTATACTTACTCAATTTAATTTTATATTAATACAAATTATATATATAAGATAGGCAACAGCATGCACCTTCTCCTCACTTTCATTTTACTTAGCACAAGGATAAACAAGACTTTTCTATTGTTTCCAGTAATTTAATTTTAGCTGTAAAACTTTGCATTTATTCTCTCAGGATCATGTCTTATTTAGCAACTGAATGTACATTGAGTGAAAACAGTTGTGAGCTACATAATTAGGCAACTTCCAAACAATTCTTTTTGTTAAAAGTTTAAATAACGTCACTCCAGTGCAGGAGTGCCATAGGTTACTAGATTTATAACATACATATAATTTGCTAAAATGCTATAGTGACAAAGGAAAATGCAGAAAATTATGAAAATGAAGATATATCGATACATTATATTAAACTTTATAATTGCTATTTCTTGGTGAAAAATTGGACATGAAATGCCTACATTAATAATATTATAATAATATTATTTTTATCTGACAGAGAATCAAGTGTATTATCAACTCTTATTACTTTTCTTTCTTCTTTGTCTAAAAACCAGGAATTGGCAGCTTATTTCTTTATGTCCAACATTAAACTTGTTGTGAATAAGTAAAATGGTACCCCCCCCCCCCAATTATAAACATGGGTTGCTTATTTTTAATGGCAAATAAAGTTTCTATGGGTTTTATTTTTCAGGGCTTTGGATAATTGACTTGACAGTAAACCAGTTTCTTCAAGAATTAGTAGATGTTCATGAAAGAGGCATCCTTAATGGAGTCCAGTATAGTTTAAATACATTTTCAGACTTAATAAAATTTATATTAGTAATTGCAGTTCCATGGACTGAAACATTTGGCATCCTAATTATTATTTCCTTTCTTTGTGTGTGTGGAGGATGGATTTGTTATGCAGTCTTTACACGTAGAAGAAGAGGTCATTTGTTTCACCCAGAATGGGTTATTCAGTGTATAACTGACTCCAGCATTCCTAAAAAACCTGTTCCACCATCTTGGTTTATAGCTTATGAGAATGTACTTTCAAATTACCAAAAAAACTATGAAACCTTAAGTATGAATACCTAACATTTCTCATTTGTAAGTAAAGTAAAAAATTACTTACTCTTGTTGAATTTGTCATTTTTAATCACAGAAAGTCATCCTTGAATATATTTTTATATTTCAGTATTCTTATTAATCAAGAGCTGATTTGAATTGCCATAAATGTGATATTGTTTAGAAAGAATATATTGTAAACCTGTCATGTCAAACCTGCATTGTGATCTTTCATATTATTGGCCTACTGCCATGCAGGAAACTGTAAGTATACTCCAGCCAAACTTAAAACTAGCATGTCCCAAAATATATTTTCATGCTGATTTTTGAAAATATGTTTTGGCATTAGTAGTGGCAAATGATGCAAGAAAGCAAGCTTATACAGCATCAGCCAAAAAAAAATAATAATAATAATGACACTTCCCATTTCACCAATTTATTCCTTCCAATAGTTTGTCTAGTTCTTCCTTGAATTTATTTAAGCTATCAACTTCCACAGCATCAGATGGAAGTTTGTTCCAGCAATCAACCACCTGCTGGCTAAAGGCAAACTCCCGCACATCTATTCTGCAACCGTCCTTTTTCAGTTTGAATTTGTGCCCTCTCACGTGCAATCTGAGCAATAGGAAGAATTCCATCAGCATTGAGCTTGCTTAATCAATTCAAAGCCTTAAACACCTCAATCAGATCACCTCCTAGCTGCATACTCTCCTGACACTGCAATTTGCAGAACTGAAGCCTTTCTTGGTAAGAGCACCCCATTTTTCCCTTTGCCAATCTCCTTGCCCTTCTCTAAGGATGTAGAGCTGCTGGAATATACCAACATTAAACTTGTTGTGAATAAGTAAAATGGTACCCCCCCCCCAATTATAAACATGGGTTGCTTATTTTTAATGGCAAATAAAGTTTCTATGGGTTTTATTTTTCAGGGCTTTGGATAATTGACTTGACAGTAAACCAGTTTCTTCAAGAATTAGTAGATGTTCATGAAAGAGGCATCCTTAATGGAGTCCAGTATAGTTTAAATACATTTTCAGACTTAATAAAATTTATATTAGTAATTGCAGTATCATTTTAGGAAGGATGTAGAGTTCCAGCAGCTCTACATCCTTCCTAAAATGAGACCTCCCAGACCTGTATGCAGTACTCAAGATGTGGCATGACTATTGCCTTATACAATAGGATAATCACTTCCTTATCCCTGCTAGCAAAATTCCTGTATGTCATTGACAAAACCCCATGAGCTGTCCTGCTACCCTGTCTTCATTGCTCAGAGAACTTCATATCTGACCGCACAAATACCCCCAGGTCTTTTTCATTTTCCACTACCCTGATTGTTACACCACACAGTTTGTACATTACTCTGGAGTTACTGCTACCCATATGCAGTACTTTGCATGTGTCAATGTTAAACTTCAGTTGCCATTTCTCAGAGCCCATCCGCCTAACTTTTCTAGATCCTCTTGCAGTAGCATACTGTCATTAATAACCCTTTCAGCCTTTGTATCATCTGCAAACTTGGACATTAAGCCTGATATGCCTTCATCAGTGTCATTGATAAATATAGAAAACAACAGTGGGTCCAACACCAAATGGCGCCTCCGTAGCCAGGTGGGAAGGAGCAGCAGTGTATAGCACACGCTTCTCGATTAGACCGGGGTTCGAGCCGGGGTTCAAGGAATGACCACCGCATATCCCGGAGCAATATGGCCTTAGTTGCTAATGCTCCTAAAAACCAAATAACATAACATAACATAACCAACACCAAATCATGGGGGACTCCGCTAATAACATTAGTTATTAGTGGAATTCCCCAGGGTTCGTGTCCACTGATTACCACTCTCCATCTTCTCCCACTCAACCATACCTTTAACTATAGCAACAACTTGCCCTAAATGTCACACAGCTCTAATTTGTACAGCAGTCTTTTATGTGCAGTAGTATCAAAAGCTTTCCTGAAATCCATGTATGATATCAAAATAATTTTTTGCATCCAGTTCCTTTGTGACAACATCATAATATCCAATCAAATTGGTAAGACAAGATTTCCCCTTAACAAACCCTTGCTGTGTCTAAATTATAATTGCAGCCATGTCTAGATCAGTGGTCTCCAAACTTTTTTGGGGCGCACCCTTGTTTTACTTAAAAGGACTAGCGTGCACCTTGGAATAAAAAATTAAATACATGTTTAATATATTTTTTTAAATTTATAAGTCATATAATTACATGGAAGGCATTATATATAAAATCACATTTATAAAGTCATATATAATTTTAAAAGATCACGAATAAAAAATAAAAAAAACAAAATTAAATTGAAGTTCAATAACAAAATTATTTGAAATCATTAATGTAACAAGTGTAGTAAATATAATGTAATGCTATTTGTTTTATTTATAAGTAATTAAAAATAGAATCACATATATAAAATCACAATCTGATTTGATACAAAAATACAAAACGAAATTGAAATTAAAGTACAAATTGGTATAAATCAAATCAACAGCATTTTCTACTAGGAACAATGTACTTGAATATTTTTCATTATATCTTGGTTTCATATTTTGGGACACAGCTACCCAAAGATCTGGTTCCAAGTTAAGTTTATTTCTAAACGTGGGTTTAATAATAGTTATTGCAGAGAAAGTCACCTCACATAGGTACGTTTATGCAAATAGAAGGATTATATCGCTCGCTCTGCTTACCAAATCATCCCATGGATCATCTCCCGCACCCCACTTTGGAGACCACTGGTCTAGATAATGTTGCATTACTTCTTTTACCATTGACTCCATTATTTTCCTTGGAGCAGAAGTTAAACTGACACGTCTGTAACTACTCGTGTCACCCTTTGATCCTCCTTTGTGAATTGTGGATACATTCACACATCTCCAGTCTGCATGGACCTTGCCCAAATCCAAGGGTGCTCTCATAATTATGACTAAGGATTTGCTTACTTCCTCTGCTGCCTCCCTTAATATAATCCGATAGATTAGCATTAGCATGGCATATGATGCAAGAAAGCAAGCTTATATAGCATCAGCCAAAAAAAAAAAACAGACCCTTCCCATATATCCATCCATTCACTCCAAATGTTTGTCTACTTTGCCCTGAACTTATTTAAGTTGATGACCTCCACTTTAACAGATGGAAGGTTGTTCCAGCTATCAACCATCTGCTGGCTAAAGGCGAATTTCCACACATCTATTCTACAATTGTCTTTCCTCAATTTGAATTTATGCCCCCTCAAGGGAGTAATCTGAGCAAGAGGAAGAATCCCATTAGCATTGGGCTTGCTCAATCCATTCAATGCCTTATACAGCTCAATTAGATCATCTCGCAGGCACCTAGTCTCCAGAAACTGCAATTTACAGAACTGAAGCCTTTCTTGGTAACACCAACCCTTTGTTCCACTCACCAATCTCGTTGCCCTTCTCTGTACTCATTCCAGCAGTTCTACATCTTTCCTAAAATGAGGCCTCCAGATCTGTATACAATATTCAAGGTGTGGCTTGACTATTGCCTTATACAAGGGGACAATCACTCCTTCATCCCTGCTAGAAAAATTCCTGTATATCATTGACAAGACACCATGAGCTACCCTTGCAGCCTTTTTGCACTGCTCAGAAAACTTCATATCTAACTGCACGATTACCCCGAGGTCCTTTTCATTCTCCACTACCATGAGTGTAGTACAACCCAGATGATATGTTACTCTTGGTAGGCTCAGAATAACGTATCAACTGGGTACTACCCAAATGCAGTACTTTACATTTGTCAATGTTAAACTTCAGTTGCCACCTCTCAGCCCATCTGTTTAACTTTTCCAGATCCTGTTGCAGTAGCCTACTATCATTACTGTCGTTAACAACCCTGCCAACCTTTGTATCATCTGCGAACTTAGATATTAACCCTGATATACATCCATCAATATCATTGATAAATACTAAAAAGAACAATGGACCCAACACCAAACCTTGAGGGACTCCACTAATAACATTAGTCCATGAAGAGCAGTGGCCATTGATAACCTGCTCTTGCAGATGCCATCCACCCCAGCTGCCTTTCTTATGTTTAAATTCAACGATTTCTCTTCCACTTTCCTCTCAGTTATTACAAAATTATTCAGCTCCCCATTAGTGTGTGATAAACATCTGGCATCCCCTTCCCTAAAGAATTCCTCTTGTGTTAAAATAGATGCAAAATACTCATTCAGTTTGTCAGCAACCTGAGCAGGATCATCATCAGTCGAACCATCGATATGAAGTGAACCAAGTTGATTCATCCCCTACCTTCAAGTGTTTACATAATTTAAGAAATATTTGCTGTTTTCTTTATATCCTTTGCCAAAGATTTCTCATAATCTGCGTTTGCTTGTCTAACCTCCTTTGTGACTTGATTATAATCTAGTTTATATCTACCATAGTCTTCTCTGTTGCCTGATAATTTATATGCATCCTATATGTTTTTCTTTTCTGCTACAAGTCTCATCAGTTCATCTGACACCATTTAGGCCTATATCTTGAAGGGTATTTCTTATTTCATATGAATTAATGCATTATTGCTTAGTTGATCTGAATATTGCTTAGTTGGTACTAATTAATGCATTTTTCATCTATAATGCAGTTAATGCATTAGCATCAGTAGAGGCATATGATGCAAGAAAGTAAGCTTATGCAGCATCAGCCAAAAAAAAAAAAAAAAAACCACTCCCATTGCTTGTCCAGCTGAGCTTTAAATTTATTTAGGCTATCAACTTAAACAACAAGGGATGGAAGTCTCTTCCACTAGCCAACTACCCGTTGACTAAAGGCAAATTTCCGCACATCTGTCTTTCCTCAATTTGAATTTATACCCTCTCTGGTGATTATTCTGAGCAAGAGGAAAAATCCCATCGGCATTGACCATACTCAAACCATTCAATGCTTTATACACTTCTATCAGATCACCTCGCCGGTGCCTAGTCTCCAGACACTAATTTACAAAACTTAAAGCCTTTCTTCGTAAGAGCAATCCTTCGTTCCATTCACTAATCTTGTTTCCCTTCTCTGTACTTGTTCCAGCACCTCTACATCCTTCTTCAAATGAGGCCTCCAGACCTGTATACAGTACTCAAGGTGTGGCCTGACCATTGCCTTATACAAGGGAATAATCACCTCCTTATCCCTGCTAGAAAAATTCCTGTATATCATTGACAAGGCACCATGAGCTACTCTTGCAGCCCGTCTGCACTGCTCAGAAAACTTCATATCTGCCTGCACAATTACCCCCAGGTCCTTTTCATTCTCTACCACTGTCAGTGTAGTACTACAGAGTTGATACGTTGCTCTGGGGTTACTATTTCCCTTATGTAGTATTTTACATTTGTCAATGTTGAACTTCATTTGCCACCTCTCAGCCCATCTGCTCAACCTTTCCAGATCCTGTTGCAGCAGCATAGCGTAAGTAGTGTCCTTAACAACCCTGCCAACCTTTGTATCATCTGCAAACTTGGACATTAAGCTTGATATACCATCGTCAATATCATTTATAAATACCGAAAACAATAATGGATCCAACACTGACACCTGAGGAACTCCACTAATAACATTAGTCCCACGATGAGCAGTGTCCATTGATTACCACTCTCTGTCTTCTCCCCCTCAACCATCAATTTATCCATAGCAGCAATTTGCCTCCAATGCCACACTGCTCCTATTTGTGCAGCAGTCTTCTATGTGCAACAGTATCAAAAGCCTTTCTAAGATCCAAATATATAATATCAAAGTTATTCCCTGCATCCAGTTCTTTTGTGACTGCATCATAGTATCCAATCAAATTGGTCAGGCAAGACTTTCCATTAACAAAGCCATGCTGTGTCCAAGCTATAACTAAAGTCTTGTCTAGATGATCCTACAGTGCTTCTTTAACAAGTGCCTCTATTAATTTTCATGGAACAGAAGTTATACTCACAGGTCAATAATTACTTGTGTCAGCCTTTGATCCTCCTTTGTGAATTGGGGTCTCATTTGCACTTCTCCCCCGAGTCCAAAGAAGCTCTCATAATTATGGCTAAGGGTTCGCTTACTTCCTTTGCTGCCTCCCTTAATATAACTGGATAGATTCCATCCACACTGAGTGCCTTTTTTATGTTTATCCTTAACAATTTCTCCTCCACTTTTCTCTCAGTTATTACAAAATCATCTAGCTCACTGCCAGAGTTTACTTCACCTCTGGCATTCCCCTCACTGAATAACTCCTCATGTGTGAATGTAGATGCAAAATACTCATTTAGTTTGTTAGCCACCTGAGCAGGATCATCAACTGTTGAACAATCGATATCCAGTGGACTAATCTGATTCATCCCTTTCCTTCTAGAGTTTACATAGGTAAAGAACTCTTTTCTGTTTTTCTTTGCATCCTTTGCCAAGGATTTCTCATAATCTGCCTTTGCCTGCCTAATCTCCTTTGTGACTTGGTTACAGACCAGCTTATATCTATCATAGGTTTCCATGCCACCCATTAATTTATATGTATCCCATGCATTTTTCTTCTCTGCCATATGTCTCATTAGTTCATATGACATCCATTTATTCCTAAACCTTGAACAATATTTCTTAGTTGGTATGTAAAGCCTAGTGGCTTCCAAGGTAAGTTCTTTGAATGCTTCCCATTTTGAATTTGCTGTTGGTAAGATCATCAGTTTGTCCCACTGTATAGAATTTAAATACTGTCTCAGACCATCGTAGTCACCTTTACGAAAGCAAAAATCCTTCCCTTTACCCCTGATGGTAGTAACCTCTTTGAGTAAATCCCACTTCAGCACACTGTGATCGCTGCCACCTAGTGGTTCCTTTATCTGCAGAATCTTAATGCATGAAAAATCACTACTGATAGACAGATCAAGAGTATTACTCCCTCTATTTGCCTCCCTAACATGCTGATGTAGAAAACAATCATCCAATAAATCCACAAAAGCCTTGCTAGTGTGTGAGTTGCCAACCCACAAATTGCAGGCAATATCTGGGAAATTAAAATCTCCCCTTATAAGACTCTCTGATTTACTGGCCCACTCTATTTCCCTCTACAGTTTCTTATTATATTCATCAATACATTTTATATGAAAAAGAGATAAAGATGTATCTATATGTTTTACATTATTTGTATTATATTACTAATTTATATATTACTAGCATAATTTATATTACTCTCAGAGACAAGGAGGTGATGATCCCTTTGTATAAGGCAGTGGTCAGGCTACACCTTGAGTACTGTATACAGGGCTGGAGGCCTCATTTTAGGAAGGATGTTGAGTTGCTATAACGATTACAGATAAGGGCAACAAGATTGGTGAGACGAACAAATGGGTGTGCTTATGAAGAAAAGTTTAATTTCTGCAAGTTGCAGTATCTGGAGACTAGGCACCTGCGAGGTAACCTGATCGAGGTGTATAAGGCCTTGAATGATTTGAGCAGGCTCAATGCTGACGGGATAATTCGGCTTGCTCAGATTAAGAAACTGAAGGGGCATAGATTGAAATTGAGGAAAGACAGTTGTAGAATAAATGTGCAGAAGTTCATCTTTAGCCAGCAAGTAGTTGATTGCTGGAACAGACTTCCATCTGTTGTTGTGGAAGTTGATAGCTTAAGTAAATTTAAGGCTGAATTTTGACAAACATTTGGAGTGACCAGATGGGTGAAATGAGAAGGGTTTTTTTTTTTTTTTTTTGCTGATGCTGTATAAGCTTGTTTTCTTGCATCATATGCCTCTGCTAATGCTAATTATAAATGCAAAATTGCCTTTTTTGTAACAAGTATCATTAATTTCTTGTAATAAATGTCACTGTTTATGTTATTTGCGATCCTGCGGCCAATACTGTCTCATATATCAGTGATTCATTGTCTTTTGCTATAGACTTACACAAAATGGGTAATTTTCTTCCTATTCTGAAAACTAAAGAACAAGTCATTGCAGATATTAATGACCTCACATCATTTTAGTTCATTGCAGCAGATTGCTGCCCTGGCATATGCTACGTAAGGTTTTATTTTTAATAAGTAGCTGCCATGTTGGTTGTGTGTTGTTTTTATTTAAAAAATGATTTGAATTCAGTAAATTAATCTTGAATAATCAAATGAAAGTTGCTTTTCTAATATTACGTACTGATTTACTTCAGCCACCTTTTCTTTTTTAAAAAAATGACTCATAACAAATTGTAAAATTACTAACTGGTTTAACCCAGTGTGTGGTGTTTCAGTTATTGGTCCTTCATAATGTTAATAATAAAAATATGCAGAAATGATGTAGAAATCTTAATAACCCATGTTCTGAAGTGTTAATAAGTGTTTGTTGAATGTTGTTTTTTCCTTTCAAATTAATTAACGTAAGGGAAATTAATTAATCTGAATTATTTTAGCTTAATCACTGACCATACAATGGCAAAGACTTTGAAATAGACATTTAAAAAAAAAAATTATTAACCTGAGGAAGGTTTCTGCATTTTAATTTGTAATTTTTTTAGCTTGTCATTTAGCTTTAGCAAAGATTAATACACTATTCTGTAGAGCATTTAAACATTGTTAATAAATCTGATATAGTAGTATTGCATTTTTTTTAAGTTGCTCTCATGAGTATTTGAGGCAGCCAGGTTGGAAAAGTTCCAAGGTCTGTTGATTCAGTGACCTCATGGGAAGATGCAAACATACAGTGCATTTTGTTTATTGACCAGCTCAACAAAAGCCTCTGACTTCTTTGCACTATATGACCAATACTAATACTTCTGATAACAATGTATATTTCAGTGGGCCAAAAAGTCAAAAATTTAAGAGGAGTTCAAAATTTATGAAAGCAGGGGGTGGGGGAGTGAATTTATCACCTTGCATAGTGCAAGTTAGACAATTATCTAGGGCCTGTGACTACTCCCAGTACAGGTTCTGTTTCATTAATTTCATTATCTTTAGATTGAAGTGGATGTGTTTATGTTCATTCTCACAATTTTTCAAATAATGTATCACATTAGCATTTCGAGCATTATTATTTGAAAAATTTCTCCAGGCCCTCTCTACATGTTTGTATATGGATATTTTTTTTTTGTCTAGGTCCTCCAAATTTATAAATGTGCCCCTTGACTTTGCACCCTCATATGGGCACACTCCTTTGGTGTTTAAAACATGTTACGATGGTAAATCCAAAGCCCAGTATCTTGCTTCTACAGCATCTCTCAAAAAAAAATATGTGCACATTTTAGAAAATAAATAAAATTAATTACAAATCTCAGAACCTATTATTATTTGGTGTGTACAGAAACAATAGTTTGTAGCAATGTTCAAATTGGCCACCAACCAAATCACTGTTCACAGTGGGAAGCAAATGAATGACAAAAATTCTCTAATGTATTCTCTAATGCTTCTTTAATTCATCCTTTAATTGTTGAAGTGGGGCTGGTTTTCTATCATACACGACATCCTTTGGGTAGTCAAACAAGTAGATGTTGAGCTAGGTTAAATCAGGTCAATGTGGGGAGGAACGACTTCCTCATTGGCCTATCCACTGGTCTGTGAAGTGATTATCAAGATAGGCCCTAACACAATGATAATGTGGGAGTGCTCAGTCCTGTTTGGTTCATCCCCTATACAGCTCATAAATAGTTTACCCAATGGATACATTAAGTATGTAGAAATACATATCACCGGTAACTGTCTCTTCAAAAAAAATATAGTCCAATAATTCCCCTGGATGAGATTTAACACCAGACTGTAGCTCCTGGTAACTTCACTGTTCACTGAATATTTCCGTACACATAATTATGTTATGTGTATTGTACATTGAATCATTTAGCGTGAATGTTGTCCCGTCTGACCAAACAATCTCATCCAAAAATCCTGCATCCTCATCCATCTTCACTTTTAACCATTCACAAAACTCAGCTTGGTAATCATATTCCTTTATGGGGTAGATCCAGGCATGGCTAAAAGGGCTTGGGCCCCTTGAGTCCTGGAGCCCCAAATACTTACCTTATATATATATTTTTTTTTGTGTTAGGGTATTATTATTAATTTGTAAAACGTTTTTTTATTATTTACAGTGCATACAGACACTCTAGACATTCCAATTTTTAAATGATTAACGGTTATTACAACCTTGAAGCAGTTTTTCAACCAAAACCCTCTGCAAACGGTAGTGTATGTTATAACCGTTAATCATTTAACGGTTGTAATAACCATTAAATGATTAATAGTTATTACAACCTTGAAGCAGTTTTTCAACCAAAACCCTCTGCAAATGGTAGTGGATGCTGCACACTTGCTCTGGCATGACCCTAATAGAACCAAGTTCCCCCTTTTGATAGTCTCACAACTTTTGAACTTTCTCAAATATGTTCCTAAAATATTACGTATCGACACTGTGATTGTTATCTTTACTAACTATAACAAATGGAATATTAGTGAGAGAGGAGCTAATAGCTCCTCTTAATTGACTGATTATATTATTCAGAAAGTTACCACATTGATTTAACTGATTGTTGCATGCTCATTATACTAATACCTAAAAGGGACCACTAAGAATGCTAGCCTTGGGCCCCAAGAACCTAAATCTTCCCCTGTTGATTTGTATTGTGCAGCAATATTGGCCCACAAGATTTCCACTTAGGCTATTCTAAGAATGTGGAGAACACTTTCTCTGCTCATTCTAGTCCCATAAGCAGCTCACCTTACAGATTTTTGTGGTGATTGTGCAGATTGCTGCAACATATCAGAATTTTCCTCTCATTGATTGTGTTTAATTAATGTGCTTAATTAATCATAAAATCTTGAAATTGTTCTTCAGGATGGTGGTTTTGTAGCAAAATTTGCATCTCTGCTGGCTTTGAATTTTGCACTCATTCTTGGATTTCCAGTACCACCACTTTAAAATCGCTTTGCATTGCTCAGACATGTAACAACTTTAACTTCAGAAAACATGACAGAAGTCTGCCATGATGGAGAAAAATTTTTAGGTTAATATCTGCATCAGTATGTGAGGGAAAGTACTAGGAGCAAGAATATTCTGAACCTATCCACAATACAAATGATATTATAGAGTTTATTACTATTACAGGAACTTTCAGCAGTGAGTGATCGTGAAATGCTAAGGTGGATGACGATAAGCTAAGTCTCTGCAGCAAATGTTTTAAGGAATGCATGATTTCAACTTCAGGGAAGAGGAGCATGACAGGGAGAACAAATACAGGTGAGTTGTGAAATAACTTGTAAACCATCATGAGAAGGATGCCAAGTTTTAATTAACAAGGAACTGGAACTGGCCAGTTTTTTTTTTTTTAAACCAGAAAAAAAAAAATAGCATGGACTAGTAATGTAGCAATTTAACCTCTGAATCATACAGTGCCCTACCAAAAGCCATAGAATTGCAGGATGTTGTGACTATGCAATATGCAAATTTTTGCTTGTAATGCCATTTACAAGGTGTGATCAAAAAGTTTGAAAACAACACATTTAGGAAATGATGACTCCTGATCACTCTGTTTTGGAATTATTATTGCTTCCAGTGTCACATTATGAATAATTTTCTCAGTTGTTGCAAATCTTAATCTCCCAAGTGGGCTTTAAGCTTGGAAAACAAACCATAGGCAGCGAAAGCTGGTGAGTATGGCAGATGGAGAACCATTGTGTGGTTCTCCATGTGTATTCACAAGAAATTTTGAATGGAAAGCACAGAGTGTGCGGGGGTTGTTATGATATACGTGCCAATTCCCTAAAGCTCACATCCCCAGTCATTTTCTCTAAACAGCATCACACAATCACCATAGAGTTATTTGTAATATTCCTGGTTCACAGTTTGACCATGTGGGACAAATTCACAGTGAACAGTGTCCTGTGAGTCAAAAAAATAATGACAATCATGATTTTTAAATTTGACTGAGATTGCCTTGCTTTTTTTTGGGCCTTGGAGAAGGAAGAGTCTTCCATTGAGAGAACTGTACCTTTGTTTCCAAATCATGTACATTAAACCACAATTCGGCATCAGTAATAATGGAAGAAACAGTGGATCAACATTAGCACATTGATGAAGATCCTGATATTGGAGAACTCCACTCTCTGTGATCATCAGTGAGAATTTGAGGCAAAAACTTGGCTGAGATGCATGTCATTCCCAAATCTTGTGTTAAAATTGATTGATATGCCACATAAATATCAACTTCATGGATAGTTAAACATTAATCACTCCTGATTAGATCATGAACATAAGTGACTGAATTATTGGGTGAAGGTAAAACAGCAGGAAGAGGGGGATAAACACCCTAAGACTGAGGCAGTCTGGAGGGTTACATGTAAGCAGATTTCAGCCCATTCGTGAACACCAATAATCTGCTTTTAATAATGAGAAAAAACTAATAAATACATTGTTATCGACTTCTACTACCAATAACAAACACCATCTGTTTACCAAGAATGCAGGAGGAAACTGTGGTAGCAGGAAACAAGTTTGTCTGGTAACCCAAAGTTTGCCGTGGTTCTCATGTTGGCTTTCTTTACCTTAGCCAATTATTGATTTAAAATATTGAAGGGTGGCCAGAGCAAGGTTCATCTTTGACAGACATGCACATGCACAATGATTATACCAATTGGACTACCCACAAGAGCACTTGTTCTGCTATGTTTATGGATATTATATAGGACCTAAGTAGTTAGAGCATAATATCAGTGGCACTACATTTTGTGGTGCATGTGAAACCTCTTTTGCTGTATCTATAGGTGATTGTTTTGCTTCCTCCACTCAGGATCAAGCTGTACTAGTCAAACAAAGTGTGGATCTGCCAGATGACATGTTCAAGCATATATGATTTAATTTGTCAAAATTATGTGATACAAAGGTGAAAGGCAGAATATTTATTGGTCCACAAATAAAGCAGAAATTAGCTCCATAAGAACTGGAAGACAAAATCACTGATAGTGCAAAGTTTCTGGCAGTCATTTCTTGTAGTGAATGGCTTTCTTAGTAAAATTATGAGCAAAAATTACAAGGAGTAGTTGAAAGCTGATTAAAAATTGCACAAAAATGAGATGAAAATGTGAATTAAGTTCCATTACTTGCAACCTTACTGGGACTTTTTCAGATCAGGTCTGGGCAGCATTAATAAAGAACATGGGGAGAGATTTGGAGAATTAATGGAGAACAGGTGCTAAAGAACAATGGTTCTTGGCTTGTGATGATTGAACTGATCACAAAAGAATGATATTCAAATGAATATATTTCAAGTAATCTTTATATTGACTCAAAGGTGGCTTCTACATTTAAATTTGTGATTTTTTAGCTTGTTTTCTTGTGAAGAATATTAGTTTTCAATCCTGTAAAGAATTTAAACATTGTTAATAATCTTATATGGTATTATTTCATATTTACTTTTCTTTCAACTTGGGGGGGGGACCATTGAAGCTGTTCAAAAACTAAGGTCAAATTTGGATTTATCATACTCAAATTCATCCATACCAAGAAACACAGATAAACAACCTTTTTACAAGAAAAATTGTATCATTCCCGAGTTACTGTGCATAGGGTCGCTAAGCCTGGCCACAAATATTCTTCTAGGTATGATACCTAAGCTGATGAAACTGAAATTCGGCTCTCATTTTGTCTAATTTTGGGGAAGTCCAGTCATTCTATAACAAAATTCTTTACTTACAACTTCGCGATGGTCAGCCTTTGCAACATAGAGAAAAACATGTATGAATTAATGGAACCAACACCTTCAGGTTGGTGCATACATGAGCAGGGGGTTGAGTTGTAGCTGCCACATCACAGGAATGCTGCTCCCTCTGTGTTAACAGGTAATACTATGTGGTAGACAACTCTCATCATCCCGTGCAACACCACCACTTTGCTTGTTATAGGCTTGAAATGGTGAACCCCATGCTTGGTCCCCAGAATAAAATTTCAGCAAACCCCACCCATACTAGAATTGCTCATATCCAATATGAGTGATATCAATGGATATAATGGTAGGATCTAATTTTTCTTACATTTCAAGGATACAACTCTAAAACTTTGCAAGTTGGCCGCTGGATAATTCTGCCGACTGAGCCTATTGATAACTCTAGAAGCATCTGACAGTTAATGTATGAATTTGCTACTGCTACTTTTTCTAGTTAGAAACTGGAGGAAGTCGTCCATGTAGTATGGTTTTGGAAGGACTGGGGGGGGGCTATTGTCCGATCTGGCTACATTGTGATTTTACCAGCTGTGCTACCCACGAGTGCACAATGGGATAATCATCTCTTTATCCCACCTGTCAAATTTCCAGTATTGTTGACAGACAGTTTGTGCTGTAGGGTTTTTAGGAGCATTAGTGACAGATTGAGAAGGCTAGTGTGATCAACACCTCAGTTTTTGGCAGATATTGCTATAAGAACGTTCATTTTTTTCTAAGTAATTGGTTTGGATTTCCTTTATATGTGCAAAGAAGTTACGTTTTTTTTTTTTTTTTTTTTTGTGTCTATGTATTGTATATTGTTCTGTATATACTGTAAATTGCATGTTCTGTGTTGGATTTTCGGTTTGATGGATGAAAAATCCGAATTTCTGGGAATATAAAACCATGCTACCCTCACCTGAGATGGGCTAATTCGGCCACTTCTTGAAAAAACCCACGAAAATTTCTCATGTCATTGATGGACTTGAACTAAATTCTTTTACAGCCAGGGGAGGATGGCGATTCTACCAGCTGTGCTACTCACTGTGCATCATTGATAGCCCCATGAGCTATTCTGGCAGTCCATTTGCATTGCTCAGAGAACTTCATGTCATACTGTACAATTATCCCTACGTCACTTTTGTTCTCCTTGAGTGTAGTACAACTTAATTGGTATGTTATTGGGGACTTACTTCTGCCCATATGCAGTACCTTGCATTTATCAAGGTTAATCCTCAATTGCCACTTCTTAGCCCATCTGCCTAATTTATCTAACTCTTGCTGCAGTAGCATGCTTTGATAGCTTCGGAATACAAGTATTTTTAGTGTGGTGGTTTGATAAAGTGCACCAGCTGGCATGTGAGGACTGATGAGGTGATTTTTTTTGTTTTGTATCAGTGTGAATTTGAGAGATTTAGAATACAGCTGTTTTTGGTGTTAATGTTTGATGAAGTGTACCAGCTTTGTTGTTGTAGTAGGGTTTTAGGAGCATTAGTGACCATATTCCTCCATGTATAGTCGGTAAATTTCCTGTGTTCTTTGGTCGATTTTCTGTTTGCCTGGTGAAAACCCCTAGTTCCTGGGAGAAAAAGCCATGCTACCTTCGCCTAAGACCGACTAACAGCCAGATTGTGAAAGAAGCCCATAAAAGTTCCTCCCATCATCGTGAGTTTCGAACTCAGGTTTTTTCCACCCAGTGTGGGGGAAGACAGCAATCCTCCGAACAGCGCTACCGACGAGGGCAAGTGCACCAGCCAGCATGAGAGGACTGATGAGGTGTTTTGTTGTTGTTTTTTTTTTTAAGTTGTTTCTTGACGATTCGATGTTTTTTGCGGTAGTTCAATGTTCTTTAAACTCCAGGGGCTCACATCTTGTGAGTATGGGCTTGGCACACCCAGGGTCTTCAGCTAGATATCATCATTCTTCTCTCTCAGGATGACTTGGAATTTTTTTTTCCTTTGGCTGGTGCAGCATACGCCTCAGGCTTCCTTACACCATATGAATAATAATAATAATAGCGGGAGTGTGGTGGAAGCAGACCCCACAAAGGCGAGGGTATAAGGGTGGTAACCCCCAGAACAACAAAAACAAAAAAAAATTTCTGTTGACATGCATAACCAATTCTCATTGTTAATGCTCATGAAATCGTTTAGTAATGTACGGGCACAAAAGCGAGGATTTTGGGGGGCGGTAGCCCCCAGAACAAAAAAAAAAAAAAAAAAAGTTGATCGCCTTTCTGGTGAAAAAGGCCACATTATGTACTAGCCGTCATTTTTCTGTAATTACAGCTTACTTCAGTGTACGGTATCACTGTTCGTCAAATGTCGTAGAAAGATCAGCTTGGTCAGGAGGAAACGTGATAGACCTTATGGAACAACAAGAAAGTTTAGAGTAAAATTCACGTATACAGAAAAAAAAACTAAAAATGTTTATAGTTTCGGGGGTGTGGCAGCTGCTGCACACAAATGTGGGGACCAAAAAAAATTGTTACAATGGTGGGCTAGCCCATCATTTTCTCTGATTCCAGCTTGCTTCTAGCTGTAGAAACAGCTTAGGGGATGTGTCTTGTTTCTGACAATCACTCTTGACACTACTACTTCTCGCCTTCACCAAAGGTAAGTCACGCAGTTTTACATTAAGTCATCCATCGTTTTCACTCTGTGTCTTCTTCCCATTAACCATCTATTTCTCCATAGCAGTAACTTATCCCTAATACCACACCGCTATAATTTGTACAGTAGTTTTTCGTGTGGAGCGGTGTCAAATGCTATGCTGAAATCGAAATATACAATATCATTAGCATTAGTAGAGGCACACAAGGCAAGAAAGCATGCTTATGCAGAATCAGCCACGAAAAACAAAAAACAAAAAAAAGCTCCGATTTCACCCCTCCATTCGTTCCAAATACCTGTCCAGTTCAGCTAAAAATTTATTTATGCTATCAACTTCCACAACAAAAGATGGAAGTCTGTTCCACCAAATCAACTGCCAGCTCACTAAAGGCAAATGTCCGCACATCTATCCTACAACTGCCTTTCCTCAATTTGAATTTATGCCCTCTCAGATGATTATTCTGAGCAGGAGGAAGAATCCCATTAGCATTCAGCATGCTGAAACCATTCAAGGATTTATACACCTCAATCAGATCACCTCGCAGGTGTCTCCAAACTTTGTAATCTGCAAAACTTAAGCCTTTCTTTGTAAGAGCAACCCTTTGTTCCATTCACTAGTCTTGTCCTTTTCTGTACTCGTTCCAACAGCTCCACATCCTTAAAATGATGCCTCCAGACCTGTATACAGTACTCAGGGTGTGGCCTGACCATTGCCTTATACAAAGGGATAATCACCTCTTTATCCCTGCTAGAAAAATTCCTGTATATCATTGACAAGACAACATGAGCTACTCTTGCAGACCGTCTCACTGCTCAGACAACTTCATATTTGTCTGCACTATTACTCCCAGGTCCTTTTCATTCTCTGCAACTGTCAGTGTAGTACCACAGAGTTGGTACGTTACTCTGGTGTTACTGTTTCCCATAGGTAGTACTTTACATTTACCAATGTTAAACTTCATTTGCCACCTCTCAGCCCATCTGCTCAACCTTTCTAGATCCTGTTGCGGCAGCATACTGTCATTAGTGTCATTAACAACTCTGCCAACCTTCGTATCGTCTGCAAACTTGGACATTAAGCCTGATATACCATCATCAATATCATTTATAAATACAGAAAACAACAATGGACCCAACACTGAACCTTGAGAGACCCCACTAATAACATTAGTCCACGAAGAGCAGTGTCCATTGATTACCACTCTTTGTCTTTTCCCACTCAACGATCCCTTTATGCAAAGCAGCAATTTGCCTCCAATGCCCCAAATTGAAGCCATATGCTTCAGTTTGTGCAGCAATCTTCCATGTGCAACAGTATCAAAAGCCTTTCTAAGATCCAAATATATGATATCAAAGATATTCCCTGCATCCAGTTGCTTTGTGACGACATAATAGTATCCAATAAAATTGGTCAGACAAGACTTCCCCTTAACAAATCGATGCTGTGCCCGTGCTATAACTGAAGTCTTGTCTAGATGATTCTGCAGTGTTTCTTTAACCAGTGTCTCCATTAATTTCCCTGGAACAGGTCTATAATTACTTGTGTCGTCCTTTGTGAATTGGGGTCACATTTGCACATCTCCAGTCCATGGGTACCTCCCCCTGAGTCCAAGGAAGCTCTCATAATTATAGCTATGGGTTTGATTACTTCCTTTGCTGCCTCCTTTAATATAACTGGATAGATTACATCCACCGTAGGTGCCTTTCTTATGTTTATCTTCAACAATTTCTCCACTTTCCTCTCAGTTATTACAAAATCATCTAGCTCACTGCCAGAGTTTAGTTCACCTCTGGCATTCCCCTCCCTGAATAATTCCTCATGTGTGAATGTAGATGCAAAATACTCATTTAGTTTGTTAGCCACCTGAGCAGGATCATCAACAGTTGAACAATCGATATCCAGGAGACCAATCTGATTCATCCCCTTCCTTCTAGAGTTTACATAAGTGAAGATCTTGCTGTTTTTCTTTGCATCCTCTGCCAAAGATTTCTTATAATCTGCCTTTGCTTGCCTAACATCCTTTGTGACTTGGTTACAAACTAGCTTATATCTATCGTAGGCTTCCATGTCACCCATTAATTTATGTATCCCATACATTTTTCTTCTCTGCCACATGTCTCATTAGTTCATCTGACATTCATTTAGGCCTAAACCTTGAACAATATTTCTTAGTTGGTATGTAAAGCCTAGTAGCTTCCAAGATAAGTTCTTTGAATGCCTCCCATTTTGCATTTGCTGTTGGTAACATCATCAGTTGGTCCCACTGTATAAAATTTAAATACTGTCTCAGAGCTCCGTAGTTGCCTTTACGAAAGCAAAAACCCTTCCCTTTACCCCTGATGGTAGTTCCCTCTTTGAGTAAATCCCACTTCAGCAAACTGTGATCGCTGCCACCTAGTGGTTCCTTTATCTGCAGATTCTTAATGCATGAAGAATCACTACTGATAATCAGATCAAGAGTATTACTCCTTCTAGTTGCCTCCCGAACATGCTGATGTAAAAAACAATCATCCAATAAATCCACAAAAGCCTTGCTAGTTTGTGAGTGACCAACCCACAAATTCCAGTCCGGGAAATTAAAATCTCCCATTATAAGACTCAATGATTTACTGCCCACTCTATTTTCCTGTACAGGGAAATAGATGGGCCAGCAAATATTATTATTTGCATCCAGTTCTTTTTTTTTTTTCTACATCATAATAGCTAATCAGATTGGTCAAACAGGATCTCCCCTAAACAAAAGCCATGCTGTGAACTCTGTACCCTTCCTGTTAAGATGATCCTACGGTACTTTAACCACTAATTCTCTTATTTTCCTTGGAACAGAAATCAAGCTGACAGGTCTATAATTGCTCACATCGCCCTTAATCCACCTTTGTGAATAGGAGACGTATCTGCATCTCTCCAGTCTATATGAACTTCTCCTGAATCCAAAGATGCTAACATAATTATGGCCAATTTCTTCCGATAACATTCTTTTACAGGCGTATTGTAAAATGTATGCAATTACTGTTCGTGTAAATTCCTCTTTATGCTTGTAGATGAAACGTTTATGCGTACTGGCAACCCCCTGGTACATGTGGTAGGGAGATTATTATTATTATTATTATTATTATTAGCCATATGGTGCAAAGAAGCCTGAGGCTTATGCTGCACCGGCCAAAAAAAATTTTTGAGTTACCCTGTGAGAGAGAGAGAGAAGCAGAAGGGAATCACCAGGAAAGAGAAGGATGATGATATCCAGCTCAGGATCCTGGATTTTCCAAGCCCATACTCACCAAATGTTGTTCCCTGGGGTGATTATTTGCACAACACGAAGCATTTGCTCTTCAACATTTGCAGTTCGCCAAAATTTCCCTCCACCAGCTTTTACTTATAATTACTGTGTACCTGGTTGCTTTAAGTTTTCTGTTCACAGCATATATATTTTAGAATTTGCTACTCGTCGATTGAAAACTTGTACATATCTTCGAACAGAAGAAACGGAATGTTTATGAATCTCATCGTAAATTAAAATCATACCGTCTAACAAAACAAAAGTTAACAAATTTTCTGACTTCCATAATAGCAAACGCCGCTCTGTAAATGACGAGGCAACTGTCACAGGTCATCGTGGGTACAGAGTTGGAATAATCACCGTCGTCCTCACACCGGGTGGAAAAGCCCTGATTTTGAATCCCGTCAACGTCATGAGGAATTTATATGGTCCATTTTCACAAAGTGGCTGTGTTAGTAAATCTAAGACAAGGGTAGAATTGTTCTTTTGAAAACTTGGCTTTTTCGTCCAGCAAACAGAAATTCTGCCGCATAATACATGCAATTTACAGACAGTATATACGGCGCACCATGGTCTAAATCGCCGATGCACCTAAAACACTACAACACAATCGTCCAAAGCTCAAGCAACAGCCATGTTCACACAACTAGTATGAAATTTGTCACGCTGGTTACTAACACCTGAGTAAGTAATATGATTCATGTTGATTTCTCAGTTTGTTATATTTGTTTGGTTCTCCTACATTTGTTCTGCTCAACTTGAAAATACCCTATATATATATATATATATTAAAGCACATTTTTATGTAATAACTTGCCCTCGTAGGTAGCATAGTTTGTATAATACCGTCCCCACCCCCGGGTGGAAAAGCCCTGAGTTCCAATTCCGTCGATGACAAGAGCAATTTTTGTTTTTTTCAAAACGTCGCTGAGTTAGTCGGTCTCAATCGAGGGTACCATGAACTCCACTAATATCGTTACTCCACGAAGAGCAGCGTCCATTGGTTGCCACTCTCAGTCTTCTCCCACACAATCATCTTTTATCCATTGTAGGAACTTACCCTTAACACCATACTGATCCATTTGTACAGTAATCTTCCATGCACAATAGTGTCAAAAGCTTTCCTGAAATCCAAATGTATGATATCAAAATTATTTTTTGGCATCAAGTTCCTTTGTAACCTATATCCAATCAAATTTGTCAGAAAAGACTTTCCCTTAACTAACCCATGCTGTGTCTGAATTATTGCTGCAGTCTTGTCTAGATGATCCTGCAATGCATCTTTAATCAATAACTCTGTTATTTAACTGGAACAGAAGGTAAACTAACTGGTCTTTAATTACTCGTGTCACTCTTCGATCCCCCTTTGTGAATTGGGGATACATTTTCACGTCTCCAGTCAGTGAATACTCCCCCTGGGTCCAAGGATGCTCTCATAATTATGGGTAAGGGTTTGCTTAGTTCCTTTGCCTCCTTTAATATAACTGCATAGATCCCATCAACCTCAGGTTCCTTTCTTATGTTTAATTTCAACGATCTCTCCTCCACTTTGCTCTCAGTTATTACAAAATCATTAAGCACACTGTTACAGTCTGATCAACTTCTATCATTTTTCTCCCTTAATAACTCCTCATGTATGAATGTAGATGCAGAATACTCATTCAGATTATCAGCTATCTGAGCATGATCATCAACAGTCGAACCATCGATATCCGATGGACTAATCTGATTCATCCCCTTCCTTTTAGAGTTTACATGAGTAAAGAACTCTTTGCTGTTTTTCTTAGCATCCTTTGCCAAAGATTTCTCGTAAGATTTCTGCCTTCTTTGCCTATTCTCCTTTGTGACTTCATTACAGACCAGTTCATTTCTGCCCTAGACCTCTGTGTCGCCTGATAATTTATGTGCATCCCATGCATTTTTCTTCTCTGCCACGAGTCTCATTAGTTTATCTGACATCCATTTAATCGTAAACCTTGAACAATATTCCCACTTTACAGAATATAAAAATTGTCTGAGGCCACTGTAGTCACCTTTAGAGAAGCAAAAAACCCTTCACTTTATCCCTCATGGTAATTATATCTTTAAGTAAATCCCTCATCAATATACTGTGAGCAATGCCACCCAGTGGTTCCTATATCTGCAAATTCTTAATGCAGGAATAATCACTGCTGATAACCAGATAAAAAGGATTACCCTCTCTGGTTGCCTCTCGAACATGCTACTGCAGAAAACAATCCTCCAATAAATCCACAGAAGTCTTGTTAATGTGTGAGTGACCAATCCACAAGTTCTAGTCAATATCTGGGAAGTTAAAATCCCCCATTATAACACAATCTGATTTACTGACCCATTCTATTTCTCTGTATAATTGTTCGTTGTACTCATCAGAGTCATTATGTTTATAACACTCCTACTCTCATTTTTTCTTTCCCAGTGCTTATATCATACCAAACTGACTCAGCATTGCACTGCCCACCGAAATCAGCTGGATGCACTTCCTTAGATTTTATGTGTTTCTTTACTAACAGCATAACCCCACCTCCCTTCCTACCTTGTCTATCCTTTCTGTACACATGGTATTCTCCAAATTCCAATTCTCCACCTCTTATATCTGGGTGACATCATGTCTCTGATATGCCAACAATATCTGCCTTTGATGTGTTGATCAGCACTTCAAATTCATCAAATTTATTTACTGTGCTTCTAGCATTGGTGTACATGCAAGTATACATGTACCTATTTTTAATCTTAGTTACCCTAACACAGCCCATGTATTTATTTGTTTCATAATGATTGCCATCAGTCCCTTAAATCCCCAGCTCCCCGCCCTCCAGGTCGCTGCTCATTCTAATAGAAGTAGTGCAAGAATTATCTTCACCTCTGCCTGGGGCTTCTTTTAACCTATTAGTCTGTGAATCCCCGCATGCTAGCAGTTTTCCGACCCACATAACGCTGCCTCGATAGCTTCCCTGTTTGGTCTCATTAACGTAAAGACTGTGTAGGCTGTTCTACTACAGTAATTTGAAGCTAAAACTGCGGGAGCGTAATTGTGTTGTTGTTTTGTTCTGCTTCGCTGGCTATTTATCACCTGGTGGTACCCACATTCCCCGTAGAGGTACGCCGGATGTAGAGGGAGTAAAGAAGTCTCCGGCTGGAGCAAAATCATGATGTTTCTTTAGATTGCCAGTAATGGCCCCAAGTAAAAAAAAAACCATCGTGCATAACTGTACTTTGTTTTGCACTGATGTTGGGCAGAGACAGTGAGGAGAAACTCAAGAAACGATGGACCCTGCTTGCTTTGTTAAGACACCAATTGTCTGAAGGCAATATCATGGTATAGGGAATGTTTTGTTGGCACCGACTTGATCCGTTGATCAGTCGAATATCATATAGGAGTACCTGAATTTTACATCAGATCTACTGCACTCTGCAATGTTGCATTTTTATCCTACGAAAATTGTGCAAGATGGTTCGAAGACCATGACACAGATTTGCACCGTCTTCCCTGGTCCCCACTTTTACCTGATCTCAATCCTGTTGAGCATAGGTCGGATATGCTGGAGAGAGCTATTGGGCAATGAAGTCCTCTTCTTTCAATTCTGTTGCAACTACGCAATGTTTTGCTGGAAAAATGGTTACAATTAGATCAAAATAAACTAAAACACCTTAAAGAATCCATGCCGTGCTGCACACTTGCAGTTATTCGAAACAAATGCGGACAAATCCGATGTTGAATAAAGTTTTTTCTTTTTAACCCGTGTGTAGATAGAAATGACATTCTGAATAACAGACAATATACTTTTGTTAATGGAAAATCATATATAACAATCCTGGTAAGCTATTTTGACACTCGATACGCGTGAGCTGAATGTAGGGAACAATTTCGACATAATTTATTTCGATTTAAGGAAAGCATTTCAGTGAGTCCCTCATGAGAGTCTATTGTATAAGTTAGAACACGTTGACGCTACTGGAAAGATTCTAAGATGGATTGCAGGGTGGCTTCAGGGCAAAAGGTAGAGAGTTGTGATCAATGGATTTTTTCACATTGGTGTGATATCAGAAGAAGAGTCCCCTAAGATTCTTGCAGTGCTTCTATTGGAATGAGCAGCAGCCTGGAAAACAAGATGCAGGATATTTCAGAGACTGCTGGGAGTCATTGCGGTACCAGTAAACACATGGGTTGTGTTAGGGTAGGCTAAGAATAGAAACATGTGCATGTATACTTGCGCATACACCAATGTTAGGAGTTTGGTAAATAAATTTCATGAATTTGAGGTCTTGCTCTAAACATCAAAGACAGATATTACTGGGATATCAGAGACGTGGTGTCACACAGATATAAGAAATGAAGAACTGGAATTTGGGGAGTACAATGTGTACAGAAAGGATAGGAAGGGAGGAGGGGTTATGCTATTAGTTAAGAAACACATAAAATCCAAGGAAGTGAAACCGGTCGACATCGCTGGACAGTGCAGTGTCGAGTCAGTTTGGTGTGACATAAGCATTGGGAGATCCAAATTGAGAGTAGGGGTGTGCTTTAGGCGTAATGACTGAGGAGTATAACAATAAACTGTACTGGGAAATAGAGTGGGCCAGTAAACCATAGAGTTCTTGTAATGGGGGAATTTAATTTCCCAGATATTGACTGGAATTTGTGGGTTGGTCACTCACAAACTAACAAGGCTTTTCTGGATTTATTGGATGATTGTTTTCTACATCAGCATGTTAGTGAGGCATCTAGATGGAGTAATACTCTTGATCTGATTATCAGTTGTGATTCTTCATGGATTAAGAATCTGCATTTAAAGGAACCACTAGGTGGCAGTGATCACATTGTGCTGAAGTGGGATTTACTCAAACCGGTAACTACCATCAGGGGTAAAGGGAAGGGTTATTGCTTTCGTAAAGGCGACTACGATGGACTGAGACAGTATTTAAATTCTATACAGTGGGACCAACTGATAATGTTACCAACAGCAAATTCAAAATGGGAAAATGCATTCAAAGAACTTACCTTGGAAGCTACTAGGCTTTACATACTAAGAAACATTGTTCAAGGTTTAGGCCTAAATGGATATCAGATGAACTAATGAGACATATGTCAGATAGAAAAATGCAGGGGATACGTATAAATTGGTGGGTGACATGGAAGCCTGTGATAGATATAAGCTGGTCTGTAACCAAGTCACAAAGGAGATTAGGCAGGCAAAGACAGATTATGAGAAATCCTTGGCAAAGGATGCAAAGAAAAACAGAAAAGACTTCTTTACCTATATAAACTCTAGAAGGAAAGGGATGAATCATATTGGTCCACTGGATATTGATGGTTCAACAGTTGATGATCCTGCTCAGGTGGCTAATAAATTAAACGAGTATTTTTGCATCTACATTCATACACGAGGAGTTATTCACGAAGGGGAATGCCAGAGTCGAAGTAAACTCTGACAGTGAGCTAGTTGATTTTGTAATAACTGAGAGGAAAGTGGAGGAGAAATTGTTGAGGATAAACATAAAAAAGTCACCCGGGGTGGATGGGAACAACCGAGTTATATTAAGGGAGGCAGGAAAAGAAGTAAGCAAACCCTTAGCCATAATTATGAGAGCTTGTTTTCACTCAGGGGAGGTACCCATAGACTGGAGATGTGCAAATGTGACCGCAATTCACAAAGGAGAATCAAAGGCTGACACAAGTAATTATGGTCCTCTGAGTTTAACTTCTGTTCCAGGATAATTAATAGGGGCACTGGTTAAACAAGCACTGCAGAATTATCTAGACAAGACTTCAGTTAAAGCTCGGACCCATCATGGTTTTGTTAAGGGAAAGTCTTGCCTGACCAATTTGATTGGATACTATGATGCAGTCACAAAAGAACTGGATGGAGGGAATAATTTTGATATTAAATATTTGGATTTTAGAAAGACTTTTGATACTGTTGTACATGGAAGACTGCTGCACAAATTGGAGCAGTGTGGCATTGGAGGCAAATTCCTGCTATGGATAAAGGGAGAGAAGACAGAGAGTGGTAATCATTGGATACTGCTCATCATGGACTAATGTTATTAGTGGAGTCCCTCAGGGTTCAGTGTTGGGTCCATTGTTGTTTTCTGTATTTATAAATGATATTGATGATGGTATATCGAGCTTAATGTCCAAATATGCAGACGATACAAATGTTGGCAGGGTTGTTAAGGACACTACTGACGCTATGCTGCTGCAACAGGATCTGGAAAGGTTGAGCAGATGGGCTGAGAGGTGGCAAGTGAAGTTTAACATTGACAAATGTAAAGTACTACATATGGGAAACAGCAACCCCAGAGCAACGTTTCAACTCTATGGTACTACACTGACAGTGGTATAGAATGAAAAGGAACTGGGGGTTATTGTGCAGGCAGATATGAAGTTTTCTGAGCTGTGCAGACGGGCTGCAAGAGTAGCTCATGCTGTCTTGTCAATGATATACAGGAATTTTTCTAGCAGGGATAAGGAGGTGATTATTCCCTTGTATAAGGCAATGGTCAGGCCACGCCTTCATTACTGTGTACAGGTCTGGAGGCTTCATTTCAAGAAAGATGTAGCGCTGCTGGAACGAGTACACAGAAGGGCAGAAAGATTAGTGAATAAAAAAAAAGGGTTTCTCTTACGAAGAAAGGCTTAAGTTTTGCAAATTACAGTGTCTGGAGACTAAGCACCAGCGAGGTGATCTGATAGAGGTGTATAAAGCCTTGGATGGTTTCAGCATGCTCAATGCGGATGGGATACTTTCTCTTGCTCAGAATAATCACCTGAGAGGGCATACATTCGAATTGAGGAAAGACAGATGTAGGATAGATGTGCGGAAATTTTTCTTTACCCAGCGGGTAGTTGGTTGGTGGAACAGACTTCCATCCCTTGTTGTGGAAGTTAATAGCCTAAATAAATTTATGGCTCAGCTGAACAGGTATTTCGAACGACGGAGGGGTGAAATGGGATTGGGTTGTTTTTTTTTTTTTTTTTTTTTTGTTTTTTTTTCGGCTGATGCTCCATTAGCTTGCTTTCTTGCATGATATCCCTCTACAAATGCTAATGCTAATGCTAGAGATTGGTTTTTGGTCCACTGTCATTTCTTATTTTCAGAAATAACATCGACCAAGGTATAAAGGACATAATGTTAAAATTTTGTAGACTACGTCAACATTAGGAGAATCGTTAATGATCAATGCCAAATAGCGCTCCTTCAGGATTACTTGAACAGACTTCTTGAATAGTCAGAAAAGTGTCAGCTAAGTGTTAATGCACCGCAATGCCAGGTGTAAAACTGGTAAATAGCAACCCCAAAATAAATTATGATGGGGTTGAATTAAAAATAGTAGAGAAAGAAAAGGATCTGGGAGTTACGGCCCAAGCAGAGATGAAATTTTCTGAGCAGTGTAAGAAGGGGACCAGGAAAGCCCATGTTATCGATGATTTATCAAAGATTATCATGAAGAGTTAGGACGGTCATAATTCCACTGTATATGGCAATTGTAAGACCTCATTTGGAATACTGTGTTGAAGTATGTAGATCTGATCTGAAAAAATTACTGAGCTTCTTAAATCGGTCCAAAGACGAGCAACTCACTTTGTGTGATCGGCAAAAGGGCCACCCTACAAGGAAAGGCCCCGATAATGTGGGTACAGCGCTTGACAACCACACACTTTCGAGGAAACCGGATTGCGATTTATAAGTATCTGAGAAGGATTAATAAAATGAAGGAAGGCGGAAGTTTCATTGTTATTAACAATTCCAGTACTAGGGTCATAAATTTAAATCAGAGGGAAAGAGGTTTAGACTAGATTCTATAGAAATTTTCTTTTCTCCAGCTAGTTGTTGTGTTCTGGAACAGGTTGCCTCATCCTCGGGTGGTTGAGGCTGACAGTTTGAAAATATTGAAGAGTCAACTGGCTACTCTTCTTCTGTCTAACTGGTTGACTAGATAGTTACCTACATAAAGAGGGAAGTGGATAATTTGTATTTCTTATTTTTTGCCAGTACAGCAAAAGTCATTGGTCACCTTGCAATATAATAATAATATGACAAATTTCTTTAGATATTGGTGAGTGTCCAGATTTTTGATCACAAAACAGGGCAGCACATACACCTAAGGATATGTTATTATTATTATTACTATTATCCATATGGTGCAAGGAAGCCTGAGGTTTATGCTGCTCTGACCACAAAAAAAAATTAAAAAAAAAAATTGAGAGAGAGAAAGAGAGAAGTAGAAAGGAATCACCAAGAAAGAGAACAATGATGATATCCAGCTCGGGACAATGGGTGTGCGAAGACCATACTCACTAGATGTGAGCCCCTGGGGAAATTTGCCACAGATTGAGTGGGGTCCCAAAAGATAAATTGGGAGGAATCACCATAATTGTTCCAAAGCGAAGTGAATCTGATATAAGTGAAGTGTGACATCTAGTATCGTATGTGAACTTGTCTTCGGTGGCACCCAGGCTAATTCCCATCTCCACCTTGTATCCCGTGTATTCGAGCGGAACTTCCACATATCGGCCTGCAGTGTAAATGTGTCAGTGTAAGTAGTAGTAGTAGCATGTGATGCAAGAAAGCAAGTGTATGCAGCATCAGCCAAAAAAAAAAAAAAAAAATTTACAAAACAAATCCCTCTAGATGTTTGTCCAGTTCCTCCTTAAATTTATTTAACCTACCAACTTCCACAACGACAGGTGGAAGATTGTTCCAGCAATTAACCACCCGCTGGCTAAAGGAAAATTTCCGCACATCTATTCTGCATCTGTCTTTCCTCAATTTGAATTTATGCCCCCTTAGGTTCGTAATCTGAACAAGTGGAAGAATCCCATCAGAATTCAGCGTGTTCAACTCATTCAAGGCCTTATACACCTCAATCAGATCACCTCGCAGTCGCCTAGTCTTCCGCCGCTGCAATTTATTGAACTTGAACCTCTCTTGGTAAGAGGATCCCTTCATTCCCCTCACCAATCTTGTTGCCCTTCTCTGTACACGCTCAAGCAAATCTACATCCTTCCTGAAATGAGGCCTCCAGACCTGTACGCAGTACTCAAGGCGTGGCCTGACCATTGCCTTATACAGAGCGACAATCACCTCCTTATCCCTGCTAGCAAAAAAAATTCCTATATATCATTGACAAAACCCCATGACCTGCCTGGCTGCATTGCTCAGAAAACTTCATATCTGACTGCACAATTACTCCCAGGTCTTTTTCATTTTCTACCACTTTAAGTGTAGTACCACACAGTTGGTACGTTTCTCTGGGATCTTCTATCCACATGCAGTACTTTGCATTTGTCTAGTTTAAACTTCAGTTGCCACTTCTCAGCCCATCTGCCCAAATTTTCTAGATACTTTTGCAGTAGCGATATATATATATATATATAATTATTCTTTTGTATTATGATGGTTCAGTTCGACAGAGTACCTATTATTATTCTTTTGTATTATCATTCTATTGCGGTTTAATTCGTCTTTGTTCATCATTAATGTCATTGTTTTTAACCTTGATGGCTAATTAAACATTGTCCTTGCCGGTGTTTTTTACCTATAGATATTATAGTTAATACATTACTGGTCTTTAAGCTAGCCTATTCTCGGTTATCTTATTTACCCGTGGCCTATACATTTAGGATTTTGCAACTTGTTGCGCATTACTAAAGAAATTTTCATAACACTTATTGATGAAAAACTGTAGCAATAGGCAAATTAACAATATTATTTTATAACTATATCTATAATTTATACATTTTTATACATTTTTGTATTACATCACATGGACGTCAATCCCCTACTTCATCGGGGGCTTTGAGTGGATTGACGGCCCATTCGATGTAATGCATTTTTTACTTACCCGTTTCTGTATGCATCTATCACAGCTTTGCCATTAAATTAATTCTAAATTCCAAGGTTCTTTTTGAATTTTTTTTGGACTTATGTTTATCTTATTCTTCTTAATTGTTGTTAGTTAAATTATTATTATTTATTATGAATTAAATTAATTCTTTATAATCTCTACAGCAACTGTGATAGAATATACAAAGCCCTACGGGTAAGTTTTTTGTGTATTGCAATACTATTACTTACTTGATGTGTTCCAGTGGAAGTCGAGGAGTCGAAAAGGGAAAGTTTCCCGCCTTTAACTTGTTTTAAGGATGGCTATTTTTATGGCGCAGTCGCATTAACGTTTTACTGTGTGCCGATGGTGTATTGGCCGAGGTCCCCGATTTTCAGGCCAATGTCTATTGTGGATTTTGTTGTTGATTCGATGAATTTATTTATTTATTTGTGTATTTACATTATTTTTACATTTGTTTTATGCCCTACCTCGGACAGTGCCGGTACCGCTTTTCCAAGGCGTAACAGCACTTATTTGTCCAGAGGCAAAGCCCTGTACATATATACAGCCTCTTACTATGGGGGGGTCAATTTTGGCAATAGGTCGTAGTGCAGTCAGGCGACGAGCCTCGCCTGAGTGCAATAAACCTAGTAAATAAGGGGATACTCTTCTGAGTAATTACTATTTTATTTTTATTTTTAGCTGGTTTTTGATAAATGTATATGGGTCTACATTGGGGTGGTGCTTTCTAATATTTGCGTATATGGCAGTTTTTATGTGATATCTACTGTATTGTTTGGGAATTTTGTTTCTATCCAGTGTTTTGATGAGTTTTATGCAACAATATAAATAGCGGAAAAATAGCAATACTAAAACTCATCAAAACACTGGATAGAAGCCGAGTTTCTGTGGGGATAAAAACCTTGTTGACCACGCCTGAGACCGACTAACTCAGCCACGGAGTGAAAAGAAAACCATTAAAGTTCCTCGTATCATCAACGGGATTTGAACCCGGGCCTTTTCCACACGGTGTGAGGAGAACGGCGACGATACCACTGTGCTACTCGCCAGACTATATGTGCTACTACATAAGGCACTGACAAAGACTTGCAACGCATCTGTGGATACTGTTTTGCATACCCTTAAAGCAGCATGGATCTGTGTACTGAATTAACTTTATTCCTAATTTTAATCACACTTACCCTCCTAAACCAAACGGATGCTGTAAGCCACTATCGGTAAAAAAATGGCCTTATAGTAAAGACTGAGGACCCGCCTACCCAGTCTTTCTTTGTAATCCTAACAACTGAGGCCGTAACTTTCCTAATTTTAATACATAAATAGACCAAATGCGCAGTAAAAGACAATTTATCGTCCAAATGATCCCTAAGTATTTGACTTGAGGAACCAGAGGTATTTGTTTTTCATGAATAACCAATCTGGGAGGCCTGTTATAATCAGACTTTCCCTTAATCAGCATCGTTACAGTTTTACTTGAAAAAATCCTAAGTTTGTTATTAGAAGCCCATTTTACCAGACTGTTAACAGCCACCCCAATTTTATTTTGTATATCTTGTCTGGATCTGCCTTGCACACAAAAAATTAAATCATCTGCATAAGTTGTTTTATGGCAGGCTACACAATCCTTTTCTAACCACATATTCAGAACTAGATTCCAAAATATTGGTCCTAGCACTGATCCTTGAGAGTACCCCCTATTAATTTCCCTCTCATATTTTAGGTGCTGAGACCTAACCGTTATCATTCTTTGACTCTAATAACTTCTGATGGTTTTATACAGCAGGTCTGGGCAATTTAAAGCCCTCAACGATAGAAGTACACTCTCGTGCCAAACGGTATCAAAGGCGCCCTCAAAATCAATAAACAGGGCCAAAACATGCTTAGAGCTGGATTGCAAACTGAAATCAATCAAATTATGAATGACGTCTTCTGTAGAGCACTTCTTTTTAAATCCAAACTGAAATGGAAAATCTAACCTCCTATCTAGAAATAAAGCCTTCAATCTCATCAATTATAACCTTTCAAATACTTTATCTAAATTACCCAACAAAGAAATATTCCTGTAGCCTCTAGGATCTGTTATTGGTTTACCTGGCTTTTGGATTAATTTCAAAAGAGCCAATTCTAGATACCTGGAAAGTCCCCCATGCGTGACATCTAATGAATGCAATTCAGGGGAATCATATAAATCATCAGCATAAGTAGTTTTATGGCAGTCTACACAATCATTTTCTAACCACATGTTCAGAACTCTACATAAAATAATGGAGTCACTGGTTAAAGATGCATTGCAGGATCATCTAGACAAGACTGCAGCAATAATTCAGACACAGCATGGGTTTGTTAAGGGAAAGTCTTGTCTGACAAATTTGATAGGATATTATGATGTGGTTACAAAGGAACTGGATGCAAAAAATAATTTTGATATCATATATTTGGATTTCAGGAAAGCTTTTGACACTGTTGCGCATGGAAGACTATTGTACAAATTGGAGCAGAATGGTATTAAGGGTAAGTTGCTACAATGGATAAAACGATGGTTGAGTGGGAGAAGACAGAGGGTGGAAATCGATGGGTGCTGCTCTTTGTGGACTAATATTATTAGTGGAGTCCCACAGGGTTCGGTGTTTGGTCCTCTGCTGTTTTGTATATTTATCAATGATATTGATGAAGGTATATCAGGCTTAGTGTCGAAGTTTGCAGATGATGCAAAGGTTGGCAGGGTTGTTAATGGCAGTGTGCTACTGCCACAGGATCTAGAAAATTTTGGCAGATGGGCTGAGAAGTGGCAACTGAAGTTTAACCTTGACAAATGCAAAGTACATAATGCATATGGGTAGAAGTAACCCAAGAGAAACATACCAACTGTGTGGTACTACACTTAAGGTGATAGAAAATGAAAAATACCTGGGAGTAATTGTACAGTCAGATATGAAGTTTTCTGAGCAATGCAGACAGGCTGCCAGGACAGGTCATGGGGTTTTATCAATGATATATAGGAATATTGCTAGCAGGGAAAAGGAGGCGATTGTCCCTCTGTATACGGCAATGGTGAGGCCACGCCTTGAGTACTGCGACAGGTCTGGAGGCCTCATTTTAGGAAGGATGTAGATTTGCTTGAGCGTGTACAGAGAAGGGCAACAAGATTGGTGAGGGGAATGAAAGGATCCTCTTACCAAGAGAGTCTTAAATTCTGCAAATTGCAGCAGCTGGAAACTAGGCACCTGCGAGGTGGTCTGACTGAAGTGTATAAGGCCTTGAATGGGTTGAGCACGCTGAATTCTGATGGGATCCTTCCACTTGTTCAAATTACGAACCTAAGGGGCATAAATTCAAATTAAGAAAAGACAGATGTAGAATAGATGTGCGGAAATTTTCCTTTAGCCAGCGGTGGTTAATTGGTGGAACAAACTTCCATCTGTTGTTGTGGAAGTTGGTAGGTTAAATAAATTTTAGGAGGAACTGGACAGGCATTTGGAGGGAATGATGTGATATTTTTTTTTTTTTTGATTTTTTTTTTTTAGCTGTTGCTGCATAAGCTCATACACTTTCTTTCTTGCATCGCATGCAACTACTGCTACTACTACATCGTCGGGCGGAATAATTGTCAATTGCACTCCTCTTGAATACTTTTGATTGGAGTACCGTTACTGAGCAGAGGTACCGAGAACTGATCCTCGAACCCTCTTGCGACCTTTTAGGTGTGCGGTTGGGTCAAACTTTTTTTTTTTTCGTTCATGACAACGCCACAGCACATAGAAGTCAAGTGCTTTCCGAATATCTTGAAATTGAAGATATCCAACGATTTCCGTGGCTAGCACGGTCCTCAGACGTATATTCGATCGACAAAAACTCTTGGGCGTCGCATCACACACCAACAGCCAGCACCTAGGTCAATTTATGCAGAGTGGTCAGGAACGAGAATGCAGTAGCACGCGCTTTTTGAGGGGCCTGGGGTTCAAGCACATGACAACAAAATAGGATTAACATTTGTATTGATGATTTATTATAAACTCCGCTGATGGTCATGTCGGAGTATATACAAGAAAGTTTTTTATATCGCGCATGTTTCACAGTTATTAGGCTTGTTTAGCCATTGGAGAGGATCATGAGCCATAGTGATCTCATGTGACCATATTTTTGAGCATCTTGTATCGACTTCTGTAATATGACGTTTTTGGTAAATCTTGTACAACCCTATAAATGTCGCTTATGCTTTTCCGAAGTTTTTCTCTGTCTCCTCATTTAATCGTTATCCTCTCTGGTACACCGCCATACCAAATTTTGTCAGCTTAATGGCAAGCTGCACAAGTTACACCACGTTTTTTGTTAATATTTTCGAGCAGTGTAGAGGTGGATAATATCTTTTATTCAGATAAATACAAAACAGTTATTTCTTGGTCTTGAGTAATTCTTTTCAGACCTACGGCGTCATATCTCTATCTAACTTCAGCCAAAGGGACGGCAAAGAGTAATCGACAATCGCACTTTCCAGGATAATAAAATAAAAGCTTTCAGACCAATGAACGAATAGCCAAGCAAATTTAATTCAGTAAATGAATACTGTATGTGATTTACGCATGATGAGCCAAGTGTAATCAAAAAGCGAAGCGCGAGTAAAAGTTATTTCTCGTGATCCAGAAGTAAGGTACCAGGGGCTCACAACTGGTGAGTATGGGCTTGGCACACCCAGGGTATTGAGCTGGATATCATCATTCTTCTCTTTCTTGGTGATTCCTCCCTTCCACTTTTTACTCTCTCTCTCTCTCTCTCTCTCTCTCTCTCTCTCTCTTAGGGTAACTCGGGAATTTTTTTTCTTGGCTGGCGAAGCATAAGCCTCAGGCCTCCTAGCACTCTGTAGATAATAATAATAATAATAATAATAATAATAATAATAATAATAACTAGGGGGATTCGCTCCCTGTTCGCTTTCCTCGCCAACCCCCCGCATGCTTTTCTACGTAATATGTACAGGTATGACGGAGTAAGTCAAATCTTTTCTACGTAAAAGACACACCTGCCGAAACGCACTGATCGATATTTAATCTAATATTTAAAAGAAAATAGAAAGTTAAGAAAAAACTATAAAAATTAAAATTGTGTGAACGTTGAATCAATGAAAGTTATTATTAATTGCATGTTCTATCTTAGCCTCTTCACTGGACAGACTGATGGCTATCCAGGCCCTCATGGTTATCGCAGCTGACACCATGCTCTCGCTTTTTCTAGTTGGCATGGTATGGGATGCTGACACTGGCCATTAGGGTAACCCCTAGGTCAGTGTGGGACAGAGCTGCAAAAAGCACACTCCACCATAGGAATATATTTTCCTATGTTCTTTTATTCTTACCACCTGGGGTGGTTGAGTGTTCTTCCCTCAACTCCTTCCCCCACCCTGGGCGGCCCCTACCCCCTTTTGCTTGGTGGCTCACCCCACCACCTTTCAACTCCCACCCTCTGGACCAGGATGGGCGTCCTGTACCAGGGAGCCCCTTACTGTCCCCCTTTCAAATCAGGCGAGTGCCTCAGCTACTGCTCCCACTGTTCTCTGCCCCTTTTATCCCACCCTCTTCCTATCTCCCCATTATCTCTTTGCCAATAAAAAATTTTTTCTTTTTTTTCTGGGCTCTCCGTGGATACCTAGGCTACATCAGGGTTCACTCCAGAGCTTTCACCTATCCTAATGTATCCCACCTCCCCGGGACAGTGATGGAAACTGGGGGTGTTAGTGGCTCTCCACAGGCCCCTAGGCTAAGTGACCAGAGGAACAACACACCCACACTAATACTTCACAAAACACACACCCTCGCCTTATGCAGAGTATTGTATTCTACACAGAGTAAAAACGCGGAGTTGGGGGAAACCCCGGTGCCGCCAGATAAAAAAAAAAAACACTATGTCACTATGATCGATATCTAATCAGGAAATAATCTGTGTAATTATTTACCTGTGCATTTGTAGTGTGTGGTATTCAATCACTATGTAATAATTTACCTGCGTTTACATAGGTCACTTAGGAAAAGGCCTTTTGCTTCCGGTTCCATAATGCATGAGGAATATTGTTGCATCCCAAAGAGCAGGACTAAAATATTTAACTGAAATATTTACAAACTATACAAATATTTAAAATAGTTACAAAATACTAAACTACTGTACAGTAAACCCCCGCTATTCGCGGGGGTTACGTTCCTGAGAAATGTCGCGAATAACGAAAACGCGAATACTGAGTTATGGCTCCCTCCCATAGTAATAAAGGGGTTTCGTTCCAAAGTATGAAATATATAAGAAAAACTAGTCTAAAATTTTGTCTATGTATGTATTATATGTACCTTCATAATATGACTATGTACATAGTGAAATGCAAGCATATGGCATCGAAATGAAAATAAGAAACAATTTAATATTAAATGTAATATTTATTAGAAATTTCAAACAAATCTTTCAAACCTTTGCTAGCAAAAAAACTTATCCCGCCGGTGCTATCACCAGTTTCGCTAAAGTGTTGATAAAGGAATTTTGCCTTTTCACGATTGATGAGTGAACTTAACGGAATTTTATTTTGAGTTTTCGGTCTTCTATCCACAGATTTAAAGCTTTTTCCATTTTTTTCTAATTTAACGTCACGAGTTACAGAGCAAATTTTTGAAGCAATTAGCGCGTTTTCACGGACACTACGGCGGATTTTTTCTTCCGATTTTTTGATTGATCGTACCGTTGACTCATTGATTTTATAATGTTTTGCCACTGAGGAGACACTTTCACCATTAGAAATTTTATCTAATAACTCAATTTTATTCACTAATGTCATCACCTTCTTTGATATTTTCACATTTCCCTTGTTATTCGTAGCCATATTTTTGTACGAGTTAGAAAGAACTTGTCCACAATAAAGTCACTTTCTTCCTTTAACACACTCAAAAAAGTCTGTTTTACACTGAAAAACGGTAGATTTATCATTTTTGTAAGCATATCAATTTATAAATTTATACATTTATTCAATTTATAAGCACATTTGTCACAGACATTCTCTCAGATATGCCAGACAAGCTGTACTTGCTACCTGGGAGTCTAAAACGCTGATGGAACTGATATTCGGGTGACACTCAAGTCAAGTGGACCCAATTTCGGCGAAGTCCGGACGGTCTGTGACAGCCAAATCTCTCTCTCTCTTTCAAAACAGTCCGAACACGTGCCGCCACCAGCCAACATCCATTTACTGTCCAACTTCAAACCCACAGAACCAACTTTTCATCTTCCTCATTTATTCATTCAACTGCTTTTTCTGGAACAACCTTCCTTCATACGTATTTCCTGAAAATTACAGTCTACAGAAGTTCAAGCCCAATGTCCAGAAATATCTTCTTTCGTCTTCTCAACCTCCAACCCAAGCACGGTACTGAGTACTATAGGTTCTAATACCTCTCGTGTTTGGGGTTCACATAAAAAAAAAAAAAAAAAAAAAAAAAAGCAAACGACGAAACCTTCCATGACAAGCGCATAACACATACTGAATAAGGATTAGCCAGAAACATCCACGCTCGCGATTTTGTCACCCCTCTCTGTTTTGAGCGCTGTTTTGACCGTGAAAGATAATTCTAGCCACGCCCATGCTTTTTTATGGCAGAAAATATTCACGGCGCTTTAAAATTCAAATTTTTTTAGGTTTCATTTTATATTAAATCGGCGATCGCGAATACGCGAAACCGCGAATAGCGGGGGTTTACTGTATTTACAAATACACAGTATTCATTAATATATGAAAACGTTACAATGGAACATCAAATGTTATACAGTGAAGCACGAGGTTGGTGAACGTTATGGAAGCAATTGTTAATAATTAATTCATTTGTATTGACGTCTTCGTAGCCAGGTGGGCAAAAGCAGCAGCCGTGACCACCAAATACTGAGGATGCGGAAGGTCAGGAAATGACCACTGCATATCCCCAGCCCTGATAAAGGGTGAGAGTTGGCGTGAGGAAGGGCATCCAGCCGTAAAAATTTCATGTCAAAATAGTAAAAATGCTGACCTGCGTCATATATACAATATAATGGGGAAAAGGCAAGGACAAAAAAAAATAATTGCAGTGATGTAATTGCCTTGCTCTCTTCTCCCGTTGGATCGAATAAATATCACTAGGAGGAAAACTGGTTTATATAGCAGAGGTCGTCAACCTTTTTGTGTGAAAAGACATTTTTCATCTAATTAAACAAAAATAAAACAGAATCCGAAGAACATCACTTCAGCTAAAGCTGGCGGGGGGGGGGAGTTAAGAAATGGAATAGAGTGGGAAGGTGTTTTATTAAAAAATATATATTTCTTGAAATTTTTTTTTGTTTTTTTTTTTTATGAGAACCCCAAACACGAGAGGTATTAGAACCTATAGTACTTAGTACCGTGCTTGGGTTGGAGGTTGAAAAGACGAAAGAAGATATTTGTTGACATTGGACTTGAACTTCTGTAGATTGTAAATTTCAGGAAATACGTATGAATGAAGGTTGTTCCAGAAAACGGCAGTTAAATGAATAAATGAGGAAGATGAAAAGTTGGTTCTGTGGGTTTGAAGCTGGACAGTAAATGGATGTTGGCTGGTCTCGGCACGTGTTCGGACTGTTTTGAAAGAGAGAGCGGGAATTATAGAAGCCAATTCAGAAGAACAGTGCCCATGGAAGTATCTGTAGAAGAGGCATTCAGCAGAAACAGTACGTCTATGAGAAAGCGAGTGGAGATACTCTGTTAGAGATGAATCATTAATTAACCTAACTGCCCTTTTCTGAATGGAATCAAGAAGCCTGAGAGAGGTTTTGGGGGCACCACCCCAGATGTGGGAACAATATTCCATGGCAGGGCGGATATGCGATTTATACAGAGTGAGCAGCTGTTTGGGAGAAAAGTAACGCCGAGAGCGAAAGAGAAAAACCAAGTTTTTTAGATGCAGAGGAAGCAATATTTGTAATGTGCTTGTGCCAAGAGAGATTAGAAGTCAGGGTAATCCCCAAAAGAGATATATCATTTTGCCAAGAAATCGGAGTGTCACTAAAGATAAGCATAGGAGCAGAAGAATCCTTTTTGCGAGATATAAGACAAGATTGAGTTTTAGAAGGGTTGAAATCAACTAAGTTGTCTTTGCCCCACTGGAGAATTACCTGAAGATCGGCATTTAAGGAATTGGCAGCAGATTTTAGAGAACTTGAATCTATTGAGCAGGACAAGGTTTCTCAAAATGGAAAGTTGAATGCAATGTGCTATCATCGGCAAAACTATGGATAGGATTTCCAGTCAATGGAAGAAGGTCATCGATATACAAGAGGAAAAGAGTGGGGGAAAGAACTGAACCTTGGGGGACACCGGCATTAGTGGAGAATTTAGAAGACAGAGAGTCATCTACCATCACCCTCAGAGAGCGATCAGAGAGAAAACTGGATAAATAATTACTAAAAACAGTTGGCAAACCCTAAGATGGAAGCTTGTTTAGAAGGCCTTTATGCCAAACACGATCAAAAGCCTTTGAGATGTCAAGAGCAACTACTTGTGTTTCACCGAACCTTTCCATTGAATTAGTCCATAAATGGGTAACATAAGCCAGAATATCACCAGTGGATCGACACTGACGGAATCCATACTGGCGATCGTTGATCAGACGGAAGGTTTCTAGGTAGTTTAAGAGTTGCCGGTTAATTGATTTCTCCATTACTTTAGAAAGAGTAGAAGTAATTGCAATGGGACGATAATTGGATGGGAGGCATTTGTCAACCTTTTTAGGAACTGGCTGGATATGAGCAAATTTCCAAGCAGAAGGAAAAACACCTTTGGAATAAGAAAGTGAAAAAAGGCGGCAAAGAATAGGAGTAAGTTCAGGAGCACAGGTTTTGAGAACAAGTCTAGAAATACCATCAGGACCTGGAGCTTTCTTAGCATCAAGATTCATCAAAATCCTTCTGACATCCTTTTGACGGAAGACCACAGAAGGCATTGAATGGAGCATGTTAGGAATGGTGGGAGGTGTTTTACCAAGATCATTAATACATGAGCTGGAAGAAAAATGGGATGCTAGCAGGTCAGCTTTATCCTTGGCTGAAGTGACAACAGAACCATCTGGTTTGGACAGAGGTGGGAGAAGAGATGGGCAAAGGTTTCGGCCAATAGCTTTGGCAAGAGACCAGAATGCTCGGCTACCACTAGGGCAAGAGGCAAGTTTTCTACTCTTAGCCTGTTCAGACTCTAGTTTGGACTGATTAATAACTGCTTTACAATTGTTGCGAGCTTTGGTGTAGGCAGAAAATGAAACTGAAGAATTAGAAACAAGCCAGTTACGATATGCAACATTCTTCTCTTGGACAGCCTTAGCACATTTGTTGGAGAACCAAGGTTTAGATAAAGGACGAGATTTTAAAGTGGAGTGTGGGATAAAGGATTCCATTCCTGCAAGAATAATTTCACTGACACGATCTGAGCAAACGTTGAGATCAGAAGTTTTGAAACAGTAATCTGACCAAAGAAAAGAAGAAAAGAAGTCTCGCAAATCATCCCATTTTGTAACATTCTTGTAATGCCAAACTATACGAGGTTGGGAATAGCCATGAGATAAAGGTTCCATTGGAGAAGAGACAATCACCAAGTTGTGATCTGAAGTGCCTAAAGGACCTCTCACTTTGACTTTGTATTTAGAAGGGTTGTTTGTGAGAAAAAGATCAAGCGTATTGGCTGTATGATTAGGATTGTCCGGTATTCTTGTATGTAAATGAACAATCTGTGCTAGGTCATTAGTAATTGCAAAAGCCTCAGCATCTCGACCTGCTGGGTCGGTGTAACTAGAAAATGGAAGCCAGCTGGAGTTGTGAACGTTAAAATCACCAAGGAAAATTACCTCACTGTTTGGAAAGTTGGACTGGAGAAAGTCAAGTTGCAAAGAGAGGAAGTCAAAGAGCTCCAAGTGATTAGTAGAGTTGGGAGAACCGTAGAGACAACAGATGAATTTGACACAATGAGGTAGAGAGATTTTAAGTCAGACGAGATTCCAAATTGCCAAGTCTCTGACAGGGAATATCAGAACGGATATATGCACAAGTACCACCTTTGAGACGAAAGGAATCATACAGCAAATAATTTGGACATCTGAGATGAGCAGTAGTTGAATCAACTGATAACTGAGATTCAGTCAGAAAAGGTACATGGGGTTTGGAACACTGCAAGTGGAAATGGACATCGTTGAGATTGGAATTGAGACCACGTATATTTGTGAAATGAATTAGGAAGTCCTTGGGAAGTTTAGATCTTTTCGCAGATAAGCTTGCTCTATTATTTTGACAATTCATGGTGTATTCAATAGTAAGAAAAAGTGGGTGGGACATGCTGTATGAAGTAATGAAATTTTTGGATATGGCGTACATGTGGTAAGAATATACCCAGATCCTTGACATAACGTAGCCTCGACAATGCTCCCCGCGTACACACTACTCGGACTCCCTCCAGTCACTATCTGGCAGAGTAGAGGTAGCAAGATTATACACTAGCTGATCCGGAAGCCTCCTAGAAAGTTACCAATAGGTTTGGCCCGGTGTACTATCTAGCAGCCGGCCTGCGAACACTTTTAGAGCTGTACCCTCGAAATGTAAGGAATATTGGATCTCGCCACGACATTCATCATAACCTCAAAAATCATCAATCATACTGCATGGTGGAAGAGATAGGGAAGGGTTGGCCGGAACTTAGCTCTAGAGACTAAACATGGGTTCCACCAATTCAAGCCTCCAATAAGCAAAGTAGTGGTATTTCACCGGTTGATGAGAGTCATCTACCACCTAGTACTGCCTGGTAACATAGAGGGGCGGCGTTCCTCCATGTGGTGTGGGCGCCACACCTCGACCCCTGCTTACGTCGGTTCACACCTGGGTGGTCACCCACCATGTACTTGTGCATGGAGGTTATACCCAGGATTACTAACAGTTCCACCATCGTGAAGGTGCAAGCAGAGGATTTGGCTGTCATAGACCGTCCGGACCTCGCCGAAATTGTGTCCACTTGACTTAAGTGTCAACCGAATATCAGTTCCATCAGCGTTTTAGACTCCCAGGTAGCAAGAACAGCTTGTCTGGCATATCTGAGAGAATGTCTGCAATTCTGCCCAGACACGATAGGAGGGAGTATATGATGAGAGCCTTGTCGATCAATTCGGCCCTGGAAAGATTGTGCAAGGCTCAAGGGGTAGAATTTTTTTCAGCCTGGACTGTACTTGTTAACAGGAGAGATTGCTTCTACAGGGATGGGATACACTTAAATAGAAAGGGTGCAAGAATATTTGCTGATGCTATCGAGGCAGTGTTAGGTGGGTCGGAAAACTGCTAAATTGGGGGGGGGGGGGGGGTACAAGGACTAATAGATTAACAGTAGCCACTGGCAGAGGTGAAAGTGATTCTTGCACTGCTTCTATTGGAATGAGCAGCAGCCTGAAAAACAAGATGCAGGATATTTCAGAGACTGCTGGGAGTCATTGCGGTACAAGTAAACACATGGGTTGTGTTAGGGTAGGCTAATAATAGAAACATGTGCATGTATACTTGCGTGTACACCAATGCTAGGAGTTTAGTAAATAAATTTGATGAATTTGAGGTATTGCTCAAAACATCGAAGGCAGATATTGTTGGGATATCAGAGACGTGGTGTCACACAGATATAAGGGATGCAGAACTGCAATTTGGGGAGTACAACGTCTACAGAAAGGATAGACAGGATAGGAAGGGGGGAGGGGTTATGCTATTAGTTAAGAAACACATAAAAACCGAGGAAGTGAAGCCAGTCGACATCGCTGGACAGTGCAGTGTGGAGTCAGTTTGGTGTGACATAAACATTGGGAGATCAAAATTGAGAGTATTAGTGTGCTATAGGCCTAATGACTCTGTTGAGTATAATAAGGAACTGTACAGGGAAATAGAGTGGGCCAGTAAATCAGAGTGTCTTATAATGGGAGATTTTAATTTCCCAGATGTTGACTGGAATTTGGGGGCTGGTTACTCACACACTAGCAGGGCTTTTGTGGATTTATTGGATGATTGTTTTCTACATCAGCATGTTCGGGAGGCAACTAGAGGGAGCAGTACTCTTGATTTGATTATCAGCAGTGATTCTTCATGCATTAAGAATCTGCAGATAAATGAACCACTAGGTGGCAGTGATCACAGTGTGCTGAAGTGGGATTTACTCAAAGAGGTAACTACCATTAGGGGTAAAGGGAAGGGTTATTGCTTCCGTAAAGGCGACTACGATTGACTGAGACAGTATTTAAATTCTATACAGTGGGACCAACTGATGATGTTACCAACAGCAAATTCAAAATGGGAAGCATTCAAAGAACTTATCTTGGAAGCTACTAGGCTTTACATACCAACTAAGAAATATTGTTCAAGGTTTAGGTCAAAATGGATGTCAGATGAACTAATGAGGCATATGGCAGAGAAGAAAAATGCATGGGATACATACAAATTAACACATGACACAGAAGCCTATGATAGATACAAGTTGATATGCAACCAAGTTACAAAGGTGGTTAGGCAGGCGAAGGCAGATTACGAGAAATCCTTGGCAAGGGATGCAAAGAAAAACAGCAAAGAGTTCTTTACTTATGTAAACTCTAGAAGGAAAGGGATGAATCAGATTGGTCCACTTGATATTGATGGGTCAAGTGTTGATGATCCTGCTCATGTAGCCAACAAACTAAATGAATATTTTGCATCGACATTCACACATGAGGAGTTATTCAGCGAGGGAAATGCCAGTGGTGTATTGAACTCTAGCAGTAAGCTACAGAATCTTGAAATAACTGGGAGTAAAGTGGAGGAGAAACTGTTGAAGATAAACACAAGAAAGGCACCCGGGGTGGATGGGATCTATCCAGTTATATTAAAGGAGGCAACAAAGGAAGTAAGCAAACCCTTAGCCATAATTATGAGAGCTTCCTTGGACTCAAGGGAGGTACCCATAGACTGGAAATGTGCAAATGTGACCCCAATTCACAAAGGAGTATCAAAGGCTGACACAAGTAATTATAGACCTGTGAGCTTAACTTCTGTTCCAGGAAAATTAATGGGGGCACTGGTTAAAGAAGCACTGCAGGATCATTTAGACAAGACTTCAGTTATAGCTCAGACACAGCATGATTTTGTTAAGGGGAAGTCTTGCCTGACCAACTTGATTGGATACTATGATGCAGTCACAACAGAACTGGGTGCAGGGAATAACTTTGATATTGTATACTTGGATCTTAGAAAGGCTTTTGATACTGTTCCACATGGAAGACTGCTACACAAATTGGAGCAGTGTGACATTGGAGGCAAATTGCTGCTATGGATAAAGGGGTGGTTGAGGGGGAGAAGACAGAGAGTGGTAATCAATGGACACTGCTCATCGTGGACTGATGTTATTAGTGGAGTCCCTCAGGGCTTAGTGTTTGGTCCATTATTGCTTTCTGTATTTATAAATGATATTGATGATGGTATATCGGGCTTAATGTCCAAGTTTGCAGACGATACAAAAGTTGGCAGGGTTGTCAAGGACACTACTGACACTATGCTACTGCAACAGGATCTGGAAAGGTTGAGCAGATGGGCTGAGAGGTGGCAAATGAAGTTTAACATTGAAAAATGTAAAGTACTACACATGGGAAACAGCAACCCCAGAGCAACGTATCAACTCTGTGGTACTACACTGACAGTGGTAGAGAATGAAAGGGAATTGGGGGTGGTTGTGCAGGCAGATATGAAGTTCTCTGAGCAGTGCAGACGGGCTGCAAGAGTAGCTCATGGAGTATTGTCAATGATATACAGGAATTTTTCCAGCAGGGATAAGGAGGTGATTATTCCATTGTATAAGGCGATGGTCAGGCCACACCTAGAGTACTGTATACAGGTCTGGAGGCCTCATTTCAAGAAGGATGTAGAGCTGCTGAAACGAGTACAGAGAAGGGCAACAAGATTAGTGAATGGAACAAAGGGGTGCTCTTACGAAGAAAGGCTTAAGTTTTGCAAATTACAGTGTCTGGAGACTAGGCACCAGCGAGGTGATCTGATAGAGGTGTATAAAGCCTTGAATGGTTTAAGCATGCTCAATGCTGATGGGATTCTTCCTCTAGCTCAGAAAAATCACCTGAGAGGGCATAAATTCAAATTGAGGAAAGACAGATGTAGGATAGACGTGCGGAAATTTGCCTTTAGCCAGCGGGTGGTTGGTTGATGGAACAGACTTCCATCCCTTGTGGTGGAGGTTGATAGCCTAAATAAGTTTAAGGCTCAGCTGGACAGGTATTTTGAACGAACAGAGGGGTGAAGTGGAAGTGGTTTTTTTTTTTTTTTTTTTTGGCTGATGCTGCATAAGCTTGCTTTCTTGCATCAAATGCCTCTACTAATGCTAATGCTAATGTCTGTGACAACCTCAAGGACCATATATCTTGAAATATTATTTATTAATAATATTTCTAATTAATGTGGCTTTTGCTGCTGAACCTCTTGAGCGAATCTTTCAACATCAGGGAAGTATAACGTAATTTTCATCTTTAAGCATGCTGAGAAACTAGGATTATTCAGACGTTTTCTTTTGATTTTTTTTTAATATTGTTTATGTTCGAAAATATTTGCCCGCACAAATTCGTCGAACGAAAACTGAGAGAAGTCCAAACGCAAAAATTTTCAAATTTATATACTGTACATGTCCGGTAAGCTACTCTACGCATCGAACACAATTTGGCCTTGCGTTTTCAACTCATCTCTCGCCGTCCATTTGTGTAGAATTGCAAGGGCAGCCTCTTGCCTCTCCAAATCCTCAATTTCAGTTTTAAGGCAATTTAGTCTTGCACTCCACGCATCTTTGATTTTTAAGTCCTCTCCATTTCAAACTTTGCTTCATATGGGCTAAAAGTTAAAGAGCCGCAGGTTGCCGACCCCTGGTATATACAGGGTGTCTCAAAAATATTGGTACAAACGTTTAGGGGAGGTAGGTAACATCTAAAGGAATGTGAATCGCATAGGAACCCATAACCGAAAACGTCACGGGAAAGTAGTAGCAGAGGCACAAGAATCAGAAATGACACAAGACAGTAATTAGTGGCAAACATTTATTTGACATAATATTAACAATGGAGTACGAGATGGATGCATTTCACGATGTTACAACAGATGCTCGAAGGTTCTACCATGAGACGCGATGCATGCGTGACGCCGACGCAGCATGAATTGGCGGACATGGTCGAACACACCTGGAGTTTCTTTGACAGTAGCAGCAGCGCAGACGAGTCTCGCCACGAGATCCATTTCCGTCTCCACAGGCGATTCATACACGATAGATTTGAGGGCCCGCCACAGAAAGAAATCAAGGCTCGATAAATCAGGTGAGCGTGGGGGCCAGGCAACGGGTCTACCACGGCCAATCCATCGACGCCCAAAACGCATGTTCAAATCGTCCCGAACACACCTTCCATAATGGGCAGGCGCCCCATCATGTTGAAACCAAATGTTGCATCTCACATTTGCTGGAACATCGTCAAGTAACCCTGGTATAACTTGTTCAAGAAAGATCCGATATTTAGCGGAGGTCATGCGGGATGGGAACAGGTATGGGCCGACTAAGCAGTCACCGACCATACCTGCCCACACATTTATTGCGAAACGATGTTGTGCCACATGGGGGCGCACTCCGTGTGGGCGCTCTGCTAATCCATACACTAGGTGCATGTCTGCCCGCTCACAGTTCGTATATCGATGCATGCTCTTTGTGCAGAGACTACTGCTTGAATGAGTAAACCAGAAATTTTCCCTCTCGCGAACTGATGAACAGCGCCGTGTACCGACTTACGGTGACGTTTCCGGTTATAGATTCCTATGCGAGTCACATTCCTTTAGATGTTACCTACCTCCCCTAAACGTTTGTACCAATATTTTTGAGACACCCTGTAGAGAACAAAATCTATAAACGAACGACAAGGTTCTTCTGTAATTATTAGTGTGTATTTTTTATATATATTTTTGTTACCTCTGAAAACTCTTGTATGCCACCTAGCGATGGAGGTGTGGAGCACATTGGAAAATAAGATCGTCTGTTGGTGCGACTAATGTTATTACCTGTATTCTGTACAAATTGCTTATATTAATGAATTAACCAAGTTTTGTTTGAATCAGTCATTTCTTTTTTCGATGGCGTTAATAAATATCTGCAACTTTACCACTCGACTTGGTAGCCATGTCACTAAAGGGATGCGTTCTTCAGTGTGGATGCCCAATATTCATAAGCAAGTAGCCTGGATAAGTGGAAAACTTATGCGTGATCCAGACTACAAGAAGCCTGAACCATGGCCTTATGAGACAAAAAAGTTCACATTCTTACACGGTCTCTTTGAGGACACTCTCAGTCGTTTTGATGAGAATACAAAACTTCTCGTTGTTGAAGGAAATATAGCTTCAGGAAAAACTACGTTTGCCCAGTCTTTAGCTAAAGAATTGGACATGCTATATATTTCTGAAGCTAACATGGACGATTATTACATTAGTGATTATGGATATGATCTTAGAGAACTTGACCCATTTCTTCCAGAATCTTTCAAAAGCTTTGATTTGAAGTCATTTTATGGAAATCCGAAACACATTAATACGGCCATGTTTCAAATCCGAATGTATGTTATTCGATTCATGCAGTATCTTGACGCATTAGCACATATTTTAAATACAGGTATGTACTAAATTTACGGTTATTCATAAGTTATTCCAGGTTTTTCATGCCCTACAACATGCAATTGACACACTTGAATAGAAAAATTACAATAAGTAGAACCAAGATAGTATAGTAACCTTCGTAAATCAACCCAGGAGCTCACATCTGGTGAGTATGGGCTTGGCACACCCAGGGTCCTGAGCTGGATATCTTTCTTGGTGATTCCCTTCTTGTTCTCTCTCTCTCTGGGTAATTCAGAAATTTTTTTTTTTTGGCTGGTGCAGCATAAGCCTCAGTCTTCCTTGCATCATAAAGCTAATAATAATAAAAATATATGATTCACCAAAGAAATCCACCTAGACAACAGCAGTCTTTTGAAGTGTTCATAAGTAGTTTCCACGCAGTGGACTGATATAGACAAAAATCAAAGTGTGTAAGAGAGGGGGGGATATGAGGGATTGTGTGTGTTTTTGTTATGTCCATGTCTATTCCCACACCAGTTTGCCTATGCATGTACAAAAAAAAAAAAAAAAATGTGAGAAGATCTGATTGAGGTCTTTAAGGCTTTCAATAGATTTAGTAAAGGAAATATTTATTGAGTATTGCATTCAGGTTTGACAGCCTCATTTTTGGAAGGATGTGGATCTGTTTCAATTGTGTGCAGTGAAGAGTAGCAAGATTAGTCAGGACACAAAACGGTAAGGTACTCTAACTAAGAAAGACTGCAGTTTTCAAATTGCAGTGGCTGGAAGCTAGGCACTTGTGAGGGGATCTGATTGAGGTCTTTAAGGCTTTCAATAGATTCAGTAAGGGAAATATTTAGGGGATCCTCACTCTTGCTCAGACAACAACATAATGGGTTGTAAATTTAAATTTAGGAAGGTTGGATGCAGGATAGATGTGTTAAAATTTGCTTTCAGCAAGAGAGTAGTTCATTAGCATTAGTAGAGGCATATGATGCAAGAAAGCAAGCTTATGCAGCATCAGCCAAAAAAAAAAAAAAAAAAAAAACGCACTTCCACGTCACCCCTTCGTTCATTCAAAATACTTGTCCAGTTGAGCCTTAAATTTATTTAGGCTATCAACTTCCACAACAAGGGATGGACGTCTGTTCCACCAACCAACTACCCGCTGGCTAAAGGCAAATTTCCACACGTCTATCCTACATCTGTCTTTCCTCAATTGAATTTATGCCCTCTCAGGTGATTATTCTGAGCAAGAGAAAGAATCCCATCAGCATTGAGCATGCTCAAACCATTCAAGGCTTTATACACCTCTATCAGATCACCTCGCCGGTGCCTAGTCTCCAGACAATGTAATTTGCAAAACTTAAGCCTTTCTTCGTAAGAGCACCCCTTTGTTCCATTCACTAATCTTGTTGCCCTTCTCTGTACTTGTTTCAGCATCTCTACATCCTTCTTGAAATGAGGCCTCCAGACCTGTATACAGTACTCAAGGTGTGGCCTAACCATTGCCTTATACAAGGGAATAATCACCTCCTTATCCCTGCTAGAAAAATTCCTGTATATCATTGACAAGACACCATGAGCTACTCTTGCAGATCGTCTGCACTGCTCAGAGAACTTCATATCTGCCTGCACAATTACCCCCAGGTCCCTTTCATTCTCTACCACTGTCAGTGTAGTACCACAGAGTTGATACGTTGCTCTGGGATTGCTGTTTCCCATGTGTAGTACTTTATATTTGTCAATGTTAAACTTCATTTGCCACCTCTCAGCCCATCTGCTCAACCTTTCCAGATCCTGTTGCAGTAGCATAGTGTCAGTAGTGTCCTTGACAACCCTGCCAATATTTGTATCGTCTGCAAACTTGGACATTAAGCTTGGTATACCATCATCAATATCATTTATAAATACCGAAAACAATAATGGACCCAACACTGAACCCTGAGGGACTCCACTGATAACATTAGTCCACGATGAGCAGTATCCAATGATTACCACTCTCTGTCTTCTCCCCCTCAACCACCCCTTTATCCATAGCAGCAATTTGCCTCCAATGGCACACTGCTCCAATTTGTGGAGCAGTCTTCCATGTGTAACAGTATCAAAAGCCTTTCTAAGATCCAAGTAGTAGTAGTAGTAGTGGCATGTGATGCAAGAAAGCATGTGTATGAGCTTATGCAGCATCAGCCAAAAAAAAAAAAAAAAATCACACCATTCCCTCCAAATGTCTGTCCAGTTCCTCCTTAAATTTATTTAACCTATCAACTTCCACAACAACAGATGGAAGTTTGTTCCAGCAATTAACCAAACGCTGGCTAAAGGAAAATTTCTGCACATCTATTCTCTATCTGTCTTTTCTTAATTTGAATTTATGCCCCTTTAGGTTCGTAATCTGAACAAGTGGAAGGATCCCATCAGAATTCAGCATGCTCAACCCATTCAAGTATATAATATCAAAGTTATTCCCTGCATCCAGTTCTTTTGTGACTGCATCATAGTATCCAATCAAATTGGTCAGGCAAGACTTCCCCTTAACAAAACCATGCTGTATCCGAGCTATAACTGAAGTCTTGTCTAGATGATCCTACAGTGCTTCTTTAACTCCATTAATTTTGCTGGAAAGAAGTTAAACTCACAGTTCTATAATTACTTGTGTCGGCCTTTCATCCTCCTTTGTGAATTGGGGTCACATTTTCACATCTCCAGTCTGTGGGTACTTCCCCTGAGTCCAAGGAAGCTCTCATAATTATGGCTGAGGGTTTGCTTACTTCCTTTGCTGCCTCCTTTAATATAACTGGATAGATCTCATCCATCCCAGGTGCCTTTCTTATGTTTATCTTCAACAATTTCTCCTCCACTTTACTCTCAGTTGTGACAAGATTTTCTAGCTTACTGCAAGAGTTGAATGCACCTCTGACATTCCCCTTGCTGAATAACTCCTCATGTGTGAATGTCGATGCAAAATATTCATTTAGTTTGTTAGCTACCTGAGCAGGATCATCAACAGTTGACCCATCGATATCAAGTGGACCAATCTGATTCATCCCCTTCCTTCTAGAGTTTACATAAGTAAAGAACTCTTTGCTGTTTTTCTTTGCATCCCTTGCCAAAGATTTCTCGTAATCTGCCTTTGCGTGCCTAACCTCCTTTGTAACTTGGTTACAGATCAACTTGTATCCATCATAGTCTTCTTTTCTTGTGTTAATTTATATGTATCCCATGAATTTTTCTTCTGTGTCATATGTCTCATTAGTTCATCTGACATCCACTTAGGCCTAAACCTTGAACAATATTTCTTAGTTGGTATGTAAAACCTAGTAGCTTCCAAGATAAGTTCTTTGAATGCTTCCCATTTTGAATTTGCTGTTGGTAACATCTTCGGTTGGTCCCACTGTATAGAATTTAAATACTGTCTCAGACCATCCTAGTCGCCTTTAGGAAAGCAATAACCCTTCCCTATACCCCTGATGGTAGTTACCTCTTTGAGTAAATCCCACTTCAGCACACTGTGATCACTGCCACCTAGTGATTCCTTTATCTGCAGATTCTTAATACATGAAGAATCACTACTGATAATCAAATCACGAGTATTACTCCCTCTAGTTGCCTCTCAAACATGCTAATGTAGAAAACAATCATCCAATAAATCCACAAAAGCCTTGCTAATGTGTGAGTGACCAACCCACAAATTCCAGTCAATATCTGGGAAATTAAAATCCCCCATTATAAGACTCTCCGATTTACTGGCCCACTCTATTTCCCTGTTCAGTTTCTTATTATACTCATCAGAGTCATTAGACCTATAGCACACTCCTACTCTCAATTTTGATCTCCCAATGCTTATGTCACACCAAACTGACTTGACACTGCACTGTCCAGCAATGTCGACTGGCTTCACTTCCTTGGAGTTTGTGTTTCTTAACTAATAGCATAACCCCCTCCTCCCTTCCTGTCCTGTCTATCTTTTCTGTACACATTGTACTCCCCAAATTCCAGTTCTGCATTCGTTATATCTGTGTGACACAACGTCTCTGATATCCCAACAATATCTGCCTTTGATGTTTTGAGCAAGACCTCAAATTCATGAAATTTATTTACCAAACTCCTAACATTGGTGTATGCGCAAGTATACATGCACATGTTTCTATTCTTAGCCTACCCTAACACAACCCATGTGTTTACTTGTACCCCAATGATTCCCAGCAGTCTCTGAAATATCCTGCATCTTGTTTTTCAGGCTGCTGCTCATTCCAATAGAAGCAGTGCAAGAATCACTTTCACCTCTGCCAGTGGCTACTGTTAATCCATTAGTCCTTGTATCCCCCCCCCCCAAGTTAGCAGTTTTCCGACCCACCTAACACTGCCTCGATAGCATCAGAAAATATTCTTGCACCATTTCTATTCTATTTAAGTGTACCCCATCCCTGTAGAAGCAATCTCTCCTGTTAACAAGTATAGACCAGGCTGAAAAAAATTTATCCCCTTGAACCTTGCACAATCTTTCCAGGGCCGAATTGATCGACAGGGCTCTCATCATATAGTCCCTCCTATTGTGTCTGGGCAGAATTGCAGACACTTTCAAACTCAACCCTAATTCACGGCTTTTTTTCAACAGTGACCTGTACTTGTTAAGTAATTCTGCCATTCTCCTACTCTTAATATCATTAGTGCCAACGTGTACAACTATATCACCTTTTGTGCCCTTAAAAGATGATATCCGCACAACATCATCAACCCTTGACCCCGGCAGACATACCCTGGTCCTGTTCCACCTATTCTTTTTACAAAGCATGCTCTCCATTTCCCTGACAATAGAGTCACCAACAACTACTAGTTCGTGTGGGAGTAGTGCATTCTGCCTTGGGGGTTGCCACTGTGTTGCATGATGACCAAGTGCAAGCTTTGGCGTTGATGTGGGCAGCTGAGAGCTTGATGGGCCCCTCAATTTAGTTCCTTCGAGGGCATCCACCCTGTCCTTCAAGCTCTCATATAGGCCAATAACAACGCTGAGTTGTTGCCTGATTTCCTTACACTCCTTACATCGCGTGCACACACAGACAACCCCCATGGCAATATCATGTCCCATACCCAATTGCTCCACAAACATCATGCAAGCAGTGCATTTTAAAAGACTGTGATTCAGAGGGCAACTGCTCCCCCCCCCCTCAGTTCTCCCCTGAGCCACAGTACTCCCATTAGCTTGAGCCTTTTGCTTTGCTGCTCTGGTCTGAGTCATGATTTTATTTCAATAAAATTTCTATTTCAGTACAAAATTATAACCCTAAACTTGTATCCCAACACTGTTATAACGCTATATATATTTTTCAGTATCGAGTATTATCTAAGAGTTCCGTTTATATAACTTCCGTATAAAGTTATGTATTAATTAATTATGTTACGTTTGTAATCTAAGTCGTTATATGTATTTAGTTAAAAGTACAATTTAATTGACAACGAAGTTTAACAAGATTAATAGATTTTACTGATTAATTGACAATATTATATTATATACTGTACTAAGCTTTCGCTGTCTAGTTCGGGATATAACGTGTCGTATAACAATGGCTGCAAGTTACGAACGGTAAATCTACGGACACTTAAGTATTAATTAACTTCCAAATCTCAATGTCTCAATTCAGAATAAACTAAGGATCCTGACTAGATCTATAAGCTACTTATAGAAAATAATTTGATGTCACAATTGGTCAATAAAGCAGCTAAATATGGCTAAAAAACTTCTCGTTGTTTTTTTTTTTTTAATTGTTTGTTATTTAACAGTTTTAAAAATTTGTACCTTTATTTTATGTATATGTGGAGCCATCCATGCTAGAATTCTTATATAAGTTCTTTGAGATATTGACTGTTATCAAAGTGAAATTATATATGCGTGTACGCTGTATGACCAAAAATATTCAGGCAGCACGGGCAGTTGTAAAAAGGACTTTCAATTCAAAAACTAAATACACAGTCCTCCATGACAGTATAGTCACATTTGAAGAGGTCAGAGTGTAATTCCTGGGCTAAGGTAAAGAAAGCCAACACAGGAACCATGGGAAAAGTCAGCCAACTTACCTAGAAAATTTGTTTGCCGATACCGCATTGTTGATATGTTGATTGACAGATAGGCATGGCAAACTATGAAATGATTGGGGGTGGGCATGACAGATGACAAGCTGCTGTGTATTTGGAAGTTCATTAATACTTAAGTGTCCGTAGATTTACCATTCGTAATTTGCCGACATTGTTATACAATGCAACGTTATATCCCGAATTGAGTAAAGAATGGTGCATAATTAGTTTTGTAATGAACAGTAAACAGATAATAGTAGCAATGAATCTTTTAAAGATGGAAGAAAGTTGTAAGGAAAATAAAATGTTGCTTGATTTTTTGATGAAAACTAAATTAATAAGACCAAAATTGTACTGTTTTAAGTGCAATGATTATTTTAAACTAATTGAATCATGAGCAGAGGCATATGGAAAGTTCTGGTATTGTAAAAAATGTTCTGTGCAAATTTCTTTATTAAAACATAGTTTTATGGAAAATACAAAACTTCCATTAAAAAAGATAATGTATATTATATACTTTTGGTCAACGTACATGCCAGTAACTATGACAGCATTCCGTCTAGAGATTACAAAAGTAACAGCAATTTAGTTTTATAAGAAACTAAGAGATATTTGTGAATTGCTCTTGTTAAAAAACCCATTAAGGGGGGAACTGTAGAAGCAGATGAAACTGTATTGGTAAAACCAAAACATCACAGAGGATGAAATTTAACTGCTAAGAAGAAATGGGTGTTTGGAGTATTTAACAGAGAATAAAAATTCGTCTTCATGAAATTCATAATAAAAATCGGAAAGCAAGAACTCTTTTATGCATTATTAGAAAAGTAGTGAAGAAGAAAAATACTACCATCATAACAGATGAATGCCGTGGATTTAGGCTTATTATGGCCTCAGAAAAAAAGAATTACAAACATTTAACGGTGAAACACAAGGAACATTTTGTAGATCTGCATACAGGAACACATATGAATAACATCAAAGCCCAGTGGAAGGAACTAAAGTGTGACTAAAATGGCAGCTGTAAAGATATGTTGACGGGTCACATGAATGAATATATGTGGCATAAGATTTATGGGAAAAATCATAGACACTTTCCAGAATAAAAATCAAATTGTGAATAGCTTTTGAGGTCCAACTATATGATTTGTATTCGTGAAATTGGTTTTTTTTTTTTTGATTTTTTTTTTCCAGAAAAAGTTCCATTCATTTTTATGTTCTTCATTAGATTTTTTCTCATTATTAAAAGCAGATTTTTGGAGTTCGTGAGTGTTTTTATTATTTTATTGATTTATGTTTGGTTACGAAAAAAGGAAAAGATTTTTTTATTTTTCGATATATTTCATAATCTGACCTTATATGGTAGGTTAGGAAATAATAGGAAAAGAAAGAAAGATTCTTTATATAGTAGTAATATTAAACTGTTAAGAAGCAAAATAAGCAGAAAAAGGAAAATAACAAAAGTTGTTTTGTTATAATATCACAATATATATATATATATATATATATATTGTGATATGATAACAATATTGTGATATGATTTGGTCCTTGAGGATGTCACAGACATTGATGTGATGGAACAGATATTCTGGTGACATTCAAGTCAAGTAGACCCAATTTCGGCGAATTCCGGATGGTCTGTAACAGCCAAATCCTCTGCTTGCACCTTCACGGTGGTGCGACTGTTGGTAATCCTGAGTATAACCTCCATGCACAAGCACACTGTGGGTGACCACCCAGGTATGAACCAATGTAAGCAAGGGTCGAGCTGTGGCGTCCACACCACATGGGTGCCTCCGTAGCCAGGTGGGCAGGAGCAGCAGTGCGTAGCACACACTTCTTGATTAGACCGGGGTTCGAGCCTGTGCCCACCAAATACGGGGGATGCAGAAAGGTCAGGGAATGACCAACGCATATCCCCGGAGCAATATGGCCTTAGTTGCTAATGCTCCTAAAAACCAAATAACAAACAACAACACCACATGGAGCAATGCTGCCCCTCTGTGTTAACATGCAATACTAGGTGGTAGATGACTCTCATCAACCGGTGCAATACCACCACTTTGCTTATTGGAGGCTTGAAGTGGTGAAACCCATTTTTAGTCTCCAGAGCTAAGTTCCAGTCAACCCTTCCCCATCTCTTCCATCATGCAGTATGACTGATGACTTTTGAGGCAATGATGAACATCATGGCAAGATCCAATCTTCCTTACATTTTGAGGGTACAGCTCTAAAATGGTGTTCGCAGGCCGGCCGCTAGTTAGTACACCAAACTGAACCTATTGGTAACTCTTTAGGAGGCTTCCAGATCAGCTAGTGTATAATCTTGCTACCTCTACTCTGCCAGATAGTGATTGGAGGGAGTCGGAGTAGTGTATGCGGGGGGGCATTGTTGAGGCCACGTTTTCATTTCACAAATATATGTGGTCTCAATTCTAATCTCAACGATGTCCATTTCCACTTGCAGTCTGCCAAACCCCATGTACTTTTTCTGACAGAATTCCAGTTATTGGTTAATTCAACTGCTGCTCATCTCAGCTGCCCAAATTATTCACTGTATGATTCCTTTCGCCTCAAAGGTGGTACTTGTGCACATATCCGTTTCGATATTCCCTGTCAGAGAATTGGTAATTTGGAATCTCCACTCTTCGATCTTCTCTGGCTTAAAATCTCTCTACCTCATTGTGTCAAATTCATCTGTTGTCTCTACTGTTCTCCCAACTCCACTATTCACTTGGAGCTCTTTGACTTCCTCTCTTTGCAACTTAACTTTCTCCAGTCCAGCTTTCCTAACTATGAGGTAATTTTCCTTGGTAATTTTAATGTTCACAACTCCAGCTGGTTTCCGTTTTTTAGTAACACTGACCCAGCTGCTCGAGATGCTGAGGCTTTTGCAATTTCTAATGATCTTGCACAGATTGTTCATTTACCTACAAGAATAACAGACAATCCTAACCATACAGCCAACAGACTTGATCTTTTTCTCACAAACTACCCTTCTAAGTACACGGTCGAAGTGAGTGGTCCTTTAGGTACCTCAGATCACAACTTGGTGATTGTCTTTTCTCCAATGGAGCCTTTATCTCATGGCTATTCCAACCTTGTATTGTTTGGCATTACAAGAATGCAAAATGGGATGATCTGCGAGATTTGTTTTCTTTTCCTTGGTCAGGCTACTGTTTCAAAACTTCTGATGTCAACGTTTGTTCAGATCGTATCAGTGAAATTATTCTTGTAGGAATGGAATCCTTTATTCCACACTCCACTTTAAAATCTCGTCCTTCATCTAAATCTTGGTTTTCCAATAAATATGCTAAGGCTGTTCAAGAGAAGAATGTTGCATATCGCAATTGGCTTGCTTCCAACTCTTCAGAGTCATTTTCTGCTTATACCAAAGCTCGCAACAATTGTAAAGCAGTCATTAATCAGTCCAAACTAGATTTTGAACAGGCTAAGAGTAGAAAACTACTCTTAGCCTGTTCTTGCCCTAATGGTAGCCGAGCATTCTGGTCTCTTGCCAAAGCTATTGGCCACAACTTTTGCCCATCTCTGCTCCCACCTCTCTCAAAACCAGATGGTTCTGTTGTCACTTCAGCCAAGGATAAAGCTGCTAGCATTGCATTTTTCTTCCAACTCTTGTATTAATGATATTGGTAAAACACCTCCCACCATTCCCAACTTGCTCCATTCAATGCCTCCTGTGGTCTTCCGTCAAAAGGATGTCAGAAGGATTTTGATGAATCTTGATGCTATGAAAGCTCCAGGTCCTGATGGTATTTCTCCACTTGTTTTCAACACCTGTGCTCCTGAACTTACTCCTGTTCTTTGCTGCCTTTTTTCACTTTCTTATTCCAAATGTGCTTTTCCTTCTGCTTGGAAATTTGCTCATATCCAGCCAGTTCCTAAAAAGGGTGACAAGTCCCTCCCATCCAATTATCATCCCATTTCAATTACTTCTACTCTTTCTAAAGTAATGGTGAAATCAATTAATTGCCAACTATTAAAGTATCTAGAAACCTTCCGTCTGATCAACGATCGCCAGTATGGATTCCGTCAGTGTCGATCCACTGGTGATATTTTGGCTTATGTTACACATTTATGTACAAATTCAATGGAAAAGTTTGGTGAAACACAAGCAGTTTCTCTTGACATCTCAAAGGCTTTCGATCGTGTTTGGCATAAAGGTCTTCTAAACAAGCTTTCATCTTATGGTTTGCCATCTATTTTTTGTAATTGGTTATCCAGTTTTCTCTCTGATCGCTCACTGAGGGTGATGGTAGATGGCTATGTCTTCTAACTTCTCCACTACTGGTGTCCCCCAAGGTTCAGTTCTTTCCCCTACTATCTTCATCTTGCATATTAATGACCTTCTTCCATTGACTAGAAATCCTATCCATAGTTTTGCTGATGATAGCACATTGCATTCCACTTTCCATTTTGAAAAACCTTCCCTGCTCAATCAGCTTCAACTTCTCGAATATCCGCTACCAATTCCTTAAATGCTGATGTCCAGGTAATTCTCTAGTGAGGGAAAGATAACTTAATTGATTTCAATCCTTCTGTATCTCAGTCTTGTCTTATATCTCGCAAAAAGGATTCTTCTGCTCCCATGCTTATCTTTGGTGGCACTCCGATTTCTAGGCAAGTTGATATATCTCTTTTGGGGATTTCCTTGACTTCCAATCTCCCTTGGCACAAGCACATTACAAATATTGCTTCCTCTGCATCTAAAAAACTTGGTTTTCTCTTTCACTCTTGGCTTTGCTTTTTTTCCAAACAGCTGTTCACTCTGTAGAAATCGCAAATCTGCCCTGCCATGGAATAATGTTCCCACATCTGGGGCGGTGCCCCCAAAACCTCTCTCAGGCTTCTATATTTCATTCAGAAAAGAGCAGTTAGGTTAATTAATGACTCCTCTCTAACAGTGTCTCTCCACTCTCTGTCTCATAGATGTACTGTTTCTGTTGCATGCCTTTTCTATAGATACTTCCATGGGCACTGTTCTGCTGAATTGGCTTCTATAATTCCCGGTCTCTCTCTCCCTTTCAAAACAGTCGGAACACGTGCCGCCACCAGTCAACATCCATTTACTGTCTAACTTCAAACACACAGAACCAACTTTTCACCTTCCTCGTTTATTCATTCAACTTTTGTTAATGTCAACAAATATCATCTTTCATCTTCTCAACCTCCAACCCAATCATGGTACTAAGTACTTTAGGTTCTAATACCTCTCGTGTTTGGGATTTTCATAAAAAAAAAATATATATATATATATATATTGTGAATAGCTTTTTAGGTATTGATTGACGTTATGATATGTGTGTATCTGTGCAAGTGTCTTTAAAAATACAGTAATAAAAAATTAATATTTTGTTAATAAACAATGTATGCATTAGTCCACCCATGATTCTAAAGAAAAAAGGTCAAGTTACCCCCCTCCACTTTGGGAGGAGTTCAAGCTCCCATGGGATTCAAGTGAAGCTAACCTGACCTCTTTTCACCATTATGGAAAGCGTTCATTAGGGCATATGTACATTGATTGCCAGTACATTGTAATCAGTACATTGATTGCCACGCCTACCTGTCAATCAATATATTGTTCTCAACTTCTGCTCCAGACCAATAACACCTACCATCTATTTACCGAGCAAGCAGCGCTGGAGTGCGGTATTGGCAAACAAATTTTCCGGTTAAGTTAGCCGATGTTTCCTGTGGTTCTCATGTTGCCTTTCTTTACCTTCACCAATTCCTGTCTATGGTTGGAAGAATTTTATAAAGTTCTCTGCAATTGAGGCTGTAGTTAGCCAATCTTGGGTGGATGGAGTAGGATTCCCCACTGTGGGTTATTCTCTGAGTTTTTCAGCCTTACAACATGCAGATCGGCCCATGAATACACACTTGTACAGACGTAATATACAGTGACGTAATATGTACTAAGTAAGTCACTAATGTTCCTGAAACCCTATAACAAAAACCAAATACATAGTAGGACAGTAGGACCACCTCTGGTCTGTATGATAGCCTCAACTCTCCTGGACAGTCCAGGCCAGAATTTGCTTCCATTCCATTCCATTCCATAGCCAGTTTGAAAGAGGGCTATAACCAAAACCAGTTTGGCCACAAACTTATCAAACACTCCAATTTATCCCACAGATGTTTAGTGGGCTCTGAGCTGACTAGTCTTAATTTTTTGAAGATTATTTTCAACAATGCAATCTTGCTTCACCCGTGCTGTGTGGAGCGTTGTTATGCCGATACTGACAAGGCCCATTTAGTAGTAGTAGTAGTGGCATGTGATGCAAGAAAGCAAGTGTATGAGCTTATGCAGCATCAGCAAAAAAAAAAAAAAATCACACAATTTCCTCCAAATGCCTGTCCAGTTCCTCCTTAAATTTATTCAACCTATTAACTTCCACAACAACAGATGGAAGTTTGTTCCAGCAATTAACCACCCGCTGGCTAAAGGCAAATTTCCGCACATCTATTCTACATCTGTCTTTTCTTAATTTGAATTTATGCCCCTTTAGGTTCGTAATCTGAACAAGTGGAAGGATCCCATCAGAATTCAGCATGCTCAACCCATTCAAGGCCTTATATACCTCAATCAGATCAGGTGCCTAGTCTCCAGCCACTGCAATTTGCAGAACTTAAGCCTCTCTTGGTAAGAGGATCCCCTCATTCCCCTCACCAATCTTGTTGCCCTTCTCTGTACACGCTCAAGTAAATCTACATCCTTCCTAAAATGAGGCCTCCAGACCTGTACGCAGTACTCAAGGCATGGCCTGACCATTGCCTTATACAGAGGGATAATCACCTCCTTTTCCCTGCTAGCAAAATTCCTATATATCATTGACAAAACCCCATGACCTGCCCTGGCAGCCTGTCTGCATTGCTCAGAAAACTTCATATCTGACTGCAAAATTACTCCCAGGTCTTTTTCATTTTCTACCACCTTAAGTGTAGTACCACACAGTTGGTACGTTTCTCTGGGGTTACTTCTACCCATATGTAGTACTTTGCATTTGTCAAGGTTAAACTTCAGTTGCCACTTCTTAGCCCATCTGCCCAAATTATCTAGATCCTATTGCAGTAGCACACTGCCATCACTGTCCTTAACAACCCTGCCAACCTTTGTATCATCTGCAAAGTTCGACATTAAGCCTGATATACCTTCATCAATATCACTGATAAATATACAAAACAACAGTGGACCTAACACCAAACCCTGTGGGACTCCACTAATAACATTAGTCCACGAAGAGCAGCAACCATTGATTACCACCCTCTGTCTTCTGCCACTTAACCATCCTTTTATCCATTGTAGCAACTTACACTTAATACCATTCTGCTCCAATTTGTACAATAGTCTTCCATGCGCAAAAGGTCAAAAGCTTTCTTGAAATCCAAATATATGATTTCATAATTTCATATAAGGGCAACAAGATTAGTGAATGGAACAAAGGGGTGCTCTTACGAAGAAAGGCTTAAGTTTTGCAAATTACAGAGTCTGGAGACTAGGCACCGGCGAGGTGATCTGATAGAGGTGTATAAGGCTTTGAATGGTTTGAGCATGCTCAATGCCAATGGGATTCTTCATCTTGCTCAGAATAATAAGCTCAGAGGGCATAAATTCAAATTGAGGAAGGACGGATGTCGGATAGATGTGCGGAAATTTGCCTTTGGCCAGCGGGTGGTTGGTTGGTGGAACCGACTTCCATCACTTGTTGTTGAAGTTGATAGCCTAAACAAATTTAATGCTCAACTGGACAGGTATTTCGAACGAACAGAGGGGTGAAATGGGAGTGGTGTTTTTTTTTTTTTTTTTTGGCTGATGCTGAATAAGCTTGCTTTCTAGCTTCATATGCCTCTACTAATGCTAATGCTAATTTCTCCTACACTTTGCTTTCAGTTATTCCAAAATCATTAAGTATCCTGCTACAATTTGATAACCTTCTGCCATTTTCAAACCTTAATAATTCCTCATGTGTGAATGTAGATGCAAAATACTCATTCAGTTTGTTTGCTATCTGAGCAGGATCATCAACAGTCGAACCATTGATGTCAAGTGGACCAATCAGATTCAACCCCTTCCTTTTAGAGTTTATATAAGTAAAGAAAGCCTTGCTGTTTTTCTTAGCATCTTTTGCCAAGGATTTCTCGTAATCTGCCTTCGGCTGCCTAACCTCCTTTGTCACCTGATTACAGACTAGCTTATATCTGCCATAGGCTTCTGAGTCGCTTGATAATTTATATGCATCCCATGCATTTTTCTTCTCTATTACGAGTCACATTAGTTCATGAGATAACCATTTAGGCCTAAACCTTGAACAATATTTCTTAATAGGTATGAAACTTTTGGTAGCTTCTACGATTAATTCCTTGAACGCTTCCCACTTAGAATTTACTGATGGTAACATCGTCAGTTGATCCCACTGTACAGAATTTAAAAACTGTCGGAGAGCACTGTAGTCACCTTTACGGAAGCAAAAACCCTTTCCTTTACCCCTGATGGTAATTAAATCTTTAAGTAAATCCCACATCAGTACACTGTGATTACTGCCACCTAGTGGTTCCTTAATCTGTAAATTCTTAATACATGAATGATCACTGCTGATAACCAGATCAAGAGTATTACTTTCTCTGGTTGCCTCTCGAACATGCTGCTGCAGAAAACAATCATCCAATAAATCCACAAAAGTCTGACTAGTGTGTGAGTGACCAACCCACAAGTTCCAGTCAATATCTGGGAAGTTAATATCCCCCATTATAAGACATTCCGATTTACTAGCCCACTCTATTTCTTTGTACAATTGTTCATTGTAGTCATTCGAGTCATTAGGCCTATACACACTCCTACTCTTATTTTTGCTTTCGCGGTGCTTATGTCACACCAAACTGACTCAACAGTGCACTGTTCATCTATATCAACTGGATGCACTTCTTTTGATTTCGTTTTTCTTAATTAACAGCATAACACCACCTCCCTGTTTATCCTTTCTGTACACATTGTACTTCCTAAATTCCAGTTCAGCATTCCTTATATCTGTGTGACACCACGTCTCTGCTATCCCAACAATATCCGCCTTTGATGTCTTGACCAACACTTCAAATTCATCAAATTTATTTACTATACTTCTAGCATTGGTATACATGCTCCTACTCCTATTCTTAGTTACTCTAACACATCCCATATACCCACCTATTTCAGGAAGACCGCCATCCGTCCCTGAAACCTCCAACACCCCACGCTCCAGGTCGCTACTTATTCTAATAGAAGTTGTGCAAGAATCACCTTCACCTCTGCCTATGGCTACTGTTAAACTATTAGTCCTTGTATCCCCCCAAGCTATCAGTTTTCCGACCCACCTAACACTGGCTCGATAGCATCAGCAAATATTCTTGCACCCTTTCTATTTAAGTGTATCCCATCCCTATAGAAGCAGTCTCTCCTGTTAACAAGTACAGTCCAGGCTGAAAAAAATTCTACCCCTTGAGCCTTGCACATTCTTTCCAGGGCCGAATTGATCGACAAGGCTCTCATCATATACTCCCTTCTATTGTGTCTGGGCAGAATTGGAGACACTTTCAAATTCAATCCTAATTCTCGGCTTTTGTTCAACAGTGACCTGTACTTGTTAAGTAATTCTGCCAGTCTCCTACTCCTAATATCATTAGTGCCAACGTGTACAACTATATCACCTTTTGTGCCCTTAAAAGATGATATCTGCTGTATAACGTCATCAACCTTTGCCCCTGGCAGACATACTCTGGTCCTGTTCCATCTATCCTTTTTACAAAGCATGTTTCCCATTTCTCTGACAATAGAGTCACCAAGAACTACTAGTTCCTGTGGGACCAGCGCATTCTGCCTTGGGGGTTGCCGCTGTGTTGCATGATGACCAAGTGCAAGCTCTGGCGTTGATGTGGGCAGCTGAGAGCCTGATGGGCCCCTCAATTTAGATCTTTCGAAGGCATCCACCCTGTCCTTCAAACTCTCATATAGGCCCATAGCAATGCTGAGTTGTCGCCTGATTTCCTTACATCGCGCACACACAAAGACATCCCCCATGGCAATGTCATGTTCCGTTCCAGAGATTTTGGCAAACATTTCACAAGTTGCACATTTTTTTAGGCTGTGATGCGTTGGAGAATCGCCCCCCCCTCAGTTCTCCCCCGAGTCACAGCACTCCTGCCATTTGTGCCTGTTGCTTTGCTGCCCTAGTTTGGGGCATGATACTTTAAATTTCCGTGGTATTTCCATAGTGTAAATAGTACATAATCGTCCAAAACATCTAGGGCATTACCACCAACACTCCAAGTCTGAAACAGCTGCATACATCAGACTTCATGGTTGAGGTGATACACACTATGGATATTTTCCATGCCCAAACATTTCTGTCAGAATGAAACACTCTGTAGCAAGGTTCATCACTCTGTAACACCTTCTGCCATTATTTGAATCTATGAATGTTAAGAAAGGCACTACTTCAAATGTTGTTTTATATTGTGCCCATGATTCATGCCATAACTGAACAGTCTATTTTTGAGTAACATCCAACACAGTGGATTTTGGGGGGTTTCAGATGAGTCACAGTTGTGTGCATAAAAAAAAAGCTACTAATTGGTATCTTACTGGCACCTCACATTGCAGTTCACAATTCACAACCCATACTGGCATCTAACATACTGCTTAATGTGCAGATAGACCCCCAAGATTTATGTTACTGTGCCTGAGCTAATATCTGTGCATGGGTGGTTTCCGGCACAAAATGTATTTGTGGAGCATCCAAATATTTTTGATCATATAGTGTGTGTGTGTGTGTGCAATAAAATAATGAAAACTAAATAAGAATATGCAGACACATCTAATAAAATGTTTATTTATACTACCTATATGTCTGCTTCTTTTTATTTATTTTTTAATATTTATATTATTTTCATCGTTCAAAATATCATAACCATTTTTTAAGATTCATATAGCCATAGTACTTTTGTCATTAAAAATTGCACACGTATTTTTGATCCACCCCCATTTTGGATGCTAGAATGCCTCAATATTTTTGCACATGCTTTTGAATATCGTGTGTGTGTGTGTCCTAACCATTTTTTTTTAAATAAATGGCAGTTAAAAAAATATGAAAGGCATTTTTTGCTGTTTCTAATAAAATTTTGTTTTCTTTTTGTAGGACAAGGGGTTATATTGGATAGATGTGTTTACAGCGATTTTGTGTTTCTTGAAACGATGTATAAATCTGGTTATATCAGCAAGAAAGGTAAGTCAAATTTGGCCTATGTAATAAAAGCAGTATTAATGAATTACTGTAAACCTCAAACTCTACTGAATGTCAAATAATTCACACTGATATGTCAAAACCAATATGTGAAAAGGAAAATATTTCCTCTTTACATATTAGTTTATGTGAACTTAGTAATTTAGAATAATGAATGTATTATCTGGGCAATCATGCAATTAAAAAGTTATTATATTAACAATCATTTTCCAAAATACTCTGATCCCAGATAAGTATTCAGAGAGACTGGCTGCATTTTACAGCTCACTCTCTGTGCAAATTGCCTGAAGTGTAGAAATAGGCTGCAGAAAGAAAAGAATTTTTCATAAGCTTACTGTAGATACTTAAGTATAAGTTGAAATTTTGGACGTGTTTAAAATCGAAAAGTACATGTCTTATATATGAGCCATGTCAAATTTAAACATATATAGAAAAATTTATGCAAAATCTTAAAATAATTTAATGTTTATGATGGAAAAAATTCATCTTGTTCTCAGTTCTTTATAGAGCAAGTGTCAGACACAGATTATTGCATATTCAATTGTTACTAATTTTTGTTGTAATGTTTTGTAGAACAATTCCAGGTGACAGTCTTGCATTTCTCAACTTATATTTGATTTTTTAAATTATGGTAATATAAGTACAGTAAGCACCGGTTTAGTCATCACTGGTTATTAGAATCAATCATCTTATAGAATCAAATTTCAAAGAACTGATTCAAATCAATAAAATGCATACACTTTCATCCTTTATTAGAATCACACTTTGTTATAATAATCAATTTTGAATGCCCCTGTGATATTTTTCTAAAGCACATTTCTAGATTTAATTTTTGGAGGTCACAACTATAAAACAGTAAAAACAATTTGCAATTTTCGGTTTATTGGGCTTTTTTGTTTGTACAATCTAGTATAAATGGGTAGTAAACTTGATTTTATTGCATTTGCGATAATACCGATAGCTGAAATTCTGTGTGTTTTTAAGTTATTATGATGAAATGTGTTTCCCTTTCACTGAAATTTGCTCTTCATTCCTATATCCAAACTTTGTAAACGTTTTACTCTATATCTCACATGCACGTGTCGTGTTAGTTCCAATTTGTGCGTGATGTGTGCTTTGCTATTGATTGACACTTATCTTTTTTAGTGTGTTTTAAATTTTACTACCCAAAAAAAGGTCACTGAACAGAAAGAGTGAATTTGAGTGTAAAAGATAAGTTACAAATTACAGAAATGTATGACAGATTAAATTTAAGCAATATGTCTCAAAGGGAAGCAGCAATAAAATTAGGAGTGCTTCAGTCATCTTTATCAGAATTATTAAAATCACATCACACATTAGGAAGATGTGATTTGTGAATCCAGTAAAAGGAAGCATGAAAGGAAATGCCAAGCAGTAGATGAAGCTCTGTTCTTTTGGTTCAAACAGATCAGCTCATTTAATGCACCAATCAGTCGTATCATTCTCCGTCAGAAAGCTAATGATTTTGCTGAAAAACTACACAAAGAGTTTAAGACGACGGACAGATGGCTGACAAGATGGAAGGAGAAGCATGATATTGTTTACAAAAAACTTCACAAAGAATAACAGGATCCGATGGTTCTGCAGCTGACAACTGGTTGGAAACTTCTTGGCAAACTGTGTTAAGCACTTATAATCTTGAAGACATTTTTAATACAAATGCAACACAGTTGTACTACAGGGCTACCCCAGACCACATGATTTTTAAAAATTCCTCTGCATCTACAGGAAAGACGATCAAAGACAGGATTACAGTTCTTTTAACATGCAACATGATGGGAATGGTCAAGATGAAGCTGTTATAGGCAAGAGTAAATTGCCTAGATAAAGGAGTAAAACAGCTTCATGTTGAATATGCCAATAACGCCAACGCTTGGATGATAGCTTCTTTATTTGAAGATTATCTTTGTAAATTGGATTTGCAGTTGGATAAGAAAAACAAAAAATTGCATTGGTTTTGGACAACTGTCCAGCTCATCCAAAGTTGGTTTGCAAAAACATTGAATTAGTTTTTCTACCTTTGAATATCACTGATTCAACCTCTCAATCAGAGAATAATAAAAACCTTTAAGATGTTTTATAGATTAGATATGAGGTGAATAACCATTCAGTTTATAGATGATGGTTTGGGAACATCATTCGATATTGCAAAGCAGCAGATAACTGTTCTAGATGCACTTCATATGACAATGAGTACCTGGAATGACGTTTCTGAAACTTGCATTAGCAACTGTTTCAAAAAATGTGGATTATTATTCATGATGGTCAACTAAGTCATGAAACTGATTACGTTGAAAAGCCGGAATATATGGGTGAACAGGAGTTTAATGATTGGGTGGACATAGATGGTGATCTACAAGTTACTACAGCTTTAACAGATGAAGAAATTGCCCAGTCTGTTACTGATGATTTTGCCAAAGAGGAGGAGGAGGAGAAAATGAAGATGAATCTCAACAAATTCCAGTTACAAAATGGCAAACTCGTGAAGCTATAGCCTTCCTGAGGAGAGCTGTGGAAGAAACTGGTGCAAGTGATCGTGAATATAGACTGTTAAACAATATTGAAAAATCTGTAAATAGACTTTGCAGTGATAATTTAAAACAATCTATAAATTATTAATTTTAAATTATAATCATATTATAAAGTGTTATGTTTAATTAATATGTCTATTAATTAAGCTTTGTATGTAAGTATAAATTTATTTTTATTTTGCTAACCTGTGGATAATAGTCCTTTTGATTTTCACGTATCATTTAATTGGTAATAAACTTCTGGTAATAAAGTGTAAATTTGTGCTTTATATCTTTATTTTTATAGCCTATGGATAATATTTATAGATTTTTGCTTATTATAATCACCGTTTATTAGAATCAAAATTCAATTTGCGAATGTGATCACTGTAACCAGTGCTTACTGTATTCCATTCATTTATAATCAAAAAGATTTTGGATCAAATAGGTTTATACCACTTAACCCATTTCGTTATGCTAAAATATAAAAAAATCAGGCAGCTTCAGCCATGCCCTCTAAAACACATTTTCTAAACTCGACTTATACATTTTCTGACTCCCCAAGGCCCAGAACTAAGGGTCGACTTGTACTTGAGTATCTATGGTAATTCATTTCCTCTCTCCCCATGAAAATTCATAATGTCCATGACAATAAGTAAAGCTATTATTTTTCACCATATAGAAAAGTAAAAATAAGTTGGAATAGTGTAATTTATATTTTAATTTTTAACCTTGTTATTCAAACTTTGTTTATCCTAACTTATTATAGGACTAGCTGTGAATCTATTAAAATCAGCTAATTGTCATTTATCATTAATAAGATATAATATTATTATGTTTGCTAGTTATATGAGTTCCAGTTCCAGTTTGTGAGAGCTTCCTTGGACTCGGGGGAGGTGCCCATGGACTGGAGATGTGCGGATGTGGCCCCAATTCGCAGAGGAGGATCAAGGGCTGACGCGGGTAATTGTGGACCTGTGGACTTGGCTTCTGTTCCAGAAGAATTAATGGAGGCGCTGGTTGGAGAGGCACTGCAGGATCATTTGGACGGGACTTCAGTTGTGGCTCGGACGCAGCATGGTTTTGTTGAGGGGAAGTCTTGCCTGACCAATTTGATTGGGTACTGTGATGCGGTCGCGGGGGAGCTGGATGCGGGGAATGGCTTTGATGTTGTATACTTGGATCTTGGAGGGGCTTTTGATACTGTTGCACATGGAAGACTGCTACACAGATTGGAGCAGTGTGACATTGGAGGCGGGTTGCTGCTATGGATGGGGGGTGGTTGAGGGGGAGAGGGCAGAGAGTGGTAATCAATGGACGCTGCTCATCGTGGACTAATGTTATTAGTCGAGTCCCTCAGGGCTCAGTGTTGGGTCCATTATTGTTTTCTGTATTTATAAATGATATTGATGATGATATATCAAGCTTAATGTCCAAGTTTGCAGACGATACAAAGGTTGGCAGGGTTGTCAAGGACACTACTGACACTATGCTGCTGCAACAGGATCTGGAAAGGTTGAACAGATGGGCTGAGAGGTGGCAAATGAAGTTTAACATTGACAAATGTAAAGTACTACACATGGGAAACAGCAACCCCAGAGCAACGTATCAACTCTGTGGTACTACACTGACAGTGGTAGAGAATGAAAGGGACTTGGGGGTGGTTGTGCAGGCAGATATGAAGTTCTCTGAGCAGTGCAGATGGGCTGCAAGAGTAGCTCATGGAGTATTGTCAATGATATACAGGAATTTTTCCAGCAGGGATAAGGAGGTGATTATTCCCTTGTATAAGGCAATGGTCAGGCCACACCTAGAGTACTGTATACAGGTCTGGAGGCCTCATTTCAAGAAGGATGTAGAGCTGCTGGAATGAGTACAGAGAAGGGCAACAAGATTAGTGAATGGAACAAAGGGGTGCTCTTACGAAGAAAGGCTTAAGTTTTGCAAATTACAGTGTCTGGAGACTAGGCACCAGCGAGGTGATCTGATAGAGGTGTATAAAGCCTTGAATGGTTTGAGCATGCTCAATGCTGATGGGATTCTTCCTCTAGCTCAGAATAATCACCTGAGAGGGCATAAATTCAAATTGAGGAAAGACAGATGTAGGATAGACGTGCGGAAATTTGCCTTTAGCCAGCGGGGGGGGTTGGTTGGTGGAACAGACTTCCATCCCTTGTAGTGGAGGTTGATAGCCTAAATAAGTTTAAGGCTCAGCTGGACAGGTATTTTGAACGAACAGAGGGGTGAAGTGGAAGTGGGGGTTTTTTTTTTTTTTTTTGGCTGATGCTGCATAAGCTTGCTTTCTTGCATCAAATGCCTCTACTAATGCTAATGCTATATAACTGAACAGTACATCACTAGGTAAAAAATTAATATAGAGCAAACAAACACTATAGTATTGTTATTATAGCTTGTCAGTCATTATTATTATTATAGATATATTAGTAATTTATTATTTATGTAAATTACAGTATGCTTGTTGTATTGTTGTCAAAGAAACATGATAGAGCAAAGTAGCCTATTATCACATTGGTTCTTAAATCTGATATTTCATTTTGTTTTTCATCTGGATACTCCACTTTCTTTTTTTGTACATTGCACTATAATATTTCAAGTTTTAAGGAATTACATTTAATGTACAGTCACATCAGGGTAATTGTAGCTTTGTGGAGCATTACTTATAATTATAACAATCAAAATATCAGAATGCTGAAGAATTTATCACCTGCCTTCTTTAGGCTAATAAAAGAGTTTCTTTTTATTACTGCAGTGATAAAAACAAACTCTTTTATCAACCCAAACTCCATAACTAATTTACATATAACCATACCTAATAACAAAAACAGCACTTTGTCTAGCTTAATTCTTATAATGCAAAATAACACAATAATAATGCATTATTCAGCACAACATTTCTTGAATTAAGACTATGTATTTACTGAAAATATAGATACTAATGAGATTATAGCTTCACTAGTGTGCATTCAAAACTGTCACTCTATCATTTTTCTATTTTTTATTCATTATTTCTTATTTCCATAGCAACAACTGTTATGCGTGCCTGCAGATGGTTAGGTATGATTTATGCCATGAGGTTGCACATGTGAGAATAGTAAACTAGCACTAGTAGGCATAAACAATACAGGATTTTATAGCAAAGATATATTATGACAATCCTGGATAATTCCAAAAAATTAATCATGGACTGTGACAAATCAAATCTGTTATATACAGTAAGTATATAACACATATACTTTCTGCATCTCTTCTGTAAATTAAAATAATGCCTAAAAAAAAAAGGGACAGAATAATATATGAATCCTGTTTGGGATTTCCCAGTCACATAATTGCTGCACAGGTTTCAACAAGGCATTGACTGTACAGCCCAGTTCACACTTTTTTTTCCTTCTTTAATTTGTTGTTTTGTTTTGATTTTTAGCAGTTATAATACTATTACATTTTTGTATTGCTAACAAAACAAATATACTTGCCTTTAATTGGAAATTAAAGATGCAGAACTGCTGTACCATCTTAGGGTCTGTTTGGATTAAACAGACTGTAAATTCAAGGTGTTTATGTGCAACATGTGATTATGTAATTTTGTTAGAGAGATGGGAATTGGGAAATTCCACAAGATGTTCCTATGGGCACTGTGTTTTATTTGCCTCTTTGGTCTACTGCTATGGACCAAAATTTAAATCATCTGTTCCCTGTTAGGAAGTATTTATGCACTTATTATTAATTTTTTTTCCTCTTATTTTGAACCTCTGAATATGTGTAGTGGATTCAGAAGCCTTGCAGTTCATCTGACACCCCTCTATATGTTGTATTCCTTAATTGCCATAGAGAGTAAAATAGAATATATATATAAAAAAAAAAAAAAAAAAACAGTCAATACTTAGAAGTTGTAATTCTGGTGAGTGGGCTCTTACAATATGATAAACAAAATTTTACTGCATAATATTAAAAAAAAAAAAGATAAAAGAGACAGGCTAGTACATATAACATGCTAATAAACCTAATAGGCTTCCAACAAAATTTCCTGCTTCATCCTAAAAAATTAAACCTTATTAACCAATATATCACAATCAGTATATGATAAAATGATTTATTTGATTATAGCATTAAAAAAAAATTGGAGTATACTTAGTCAAAGAATAAGGACCAGCAAGATATTGCAATTTGCAGAAAGAAAAGAATTTTTCCTAAGTTTGATACTTGAATATAAGTTGATAAATTGTGAATGTGTTTAAAATCAAAAAGTACATGTCATCTTATGTATGAGCTATGTCAGAATTAGCACATCCATTGTGTACATTATAATTCAAATAGGTATTTTTTGCAAATTAGAATAAAAGCTGCATCCAAAAGATGATATTAAAAAAAAGTGGAAAAAAATAGAAGAGATAGAAGTTGCATTCATAAATCATTTCATTTTATTAGACCCTTATAAATTAAGTAACTTCATATAGTGCCCTGAAGCAGCATTTCCTGATGTCAGGACATAAATGACTTTCCATTGACTGGGAATTCTATTCATAGTTTTGCTGATGATAGCACATTGCATTCCACCTTTCAGTGGAAAGATGGTTCAGCATGAGGCAAGAAGAAATGCTGATGAAAAAGAAGTTACTGATTTCAAAGGAGAACATAATTGGTGCTTCAGGTTCATGAAACGGAATGGACTAAGCATGCGTACACGCACCAGACTTGCCCAAAAGATGCCTGAAAGCTATGAGCAGAAGGTCCTTGAATTTCATCATTTTGTCATTCAATGTCGGAAGACACATCAGTTTGAGTTGGGACAGATTGCAAATATGGACAAAGTCCCCCTTCAATTTGATGTCCCAAGTAACAGAACTGTTGATAAGAAGGGGGTGAAAACTGTAACTGTGAAGACAAGTGGACATGAAAAGAGCCATTATACAGTTGTTCTAGCTTGTTGTGCCGACAGAACCAAGCTGTCTCCTATGCTGATTTTCAAACGCAAAACAGTGCCAAAAGAAGACATTCCTCGAGGAGTTATTGTCCATGTTCATGACAAGGGTTGGATGGATCAGGATGGGATGAAGATCTGTTTTGAGAAAGTTTGGAGCAGGAGACCAGGTGGGCTCTTATGCAAACCTGCCCTATTGGTGCTTGATCAGTTCAGGGCACACATAACAAAAAATACAAAGAAGATTGCTGCAGAGCAAAAAACAAAACTTGCCATCATACCTTGACATCCCAGCTCCAACCACTTGATGTCAGCATTAACAAACCCTTCAAAGCTGACATGAGAGACGAATGGAACCGATGGATGAAGTCTTCTGGGGACAATTTGACACCAGCAGGAAGAGTGAAGAAACCAACTATAGGAGAAGTTTGTTCCTGGGTGAAAAGATCCTGGGATAATATCAAGATTGAGATCGTTGTCAAGTCATTTAAGAAGTGTGGCATTTCAAATGCCATAGATGGAACTGAGGACGAGGCAATATATGAAGACAGTGATTCGTCATCAGACACAGACGAGGACAAGCTAATGGATGGGAGGTTTGACAGTGATGAGTTGTATGAATTTTATGATGAATAAAACTTGAGTTCAATCACTTTATGTAATACATTTTTTTTCAAATTTCGGGCCCCAAAATTAAGGTGCGTCTTATACATGGGAGCGTCTTACACATGGGGAAATACGGTAACTATCATATATATATATATATATATGATAGTTATTATAATAATATAATTATAAGGATGTACCTCTTTATAATGAAAAAATAGTTAAAACTAAGTTCAAGTAACTTAAACCCAAATTACGTGGCACCTCTGGAATGTTGTTGCGGCACCCCAGTTGAAAACCACTGCCTTAAATGCTGATCTCCAGGTAATTCTCTAGTGGATCAAAGATAACTTAGTTGATTTCAATACTTCTAAAACTCAGTCCTGTCTTATATCTCACAAAGAGGATTCTTCTGCTCCTATGGTTATATTCGATGAAACTCCAATTTCTAGCCACGATTGTATATCTCTATTAGGGATTACCTGACTTCTAATCTCTCTTGGTGTAAGCATACTACAAATATTGCTTCCTCTATATCTAAAAAACTGGGTTTTCTCTTTTGCTCTCAGCATTACTTTTTTTCCTAACAACTGTTCACTCTGTACAAATCGCAAATCTGCCCTACCATGGAATATTGTTCCACACCTGGAGTAGTACCCCTCTCTCGGGCTTCTAGATTCCATTCAAAAGAGGGCGGTTAGATTAATTAATGACTCATCTTTGACAGTCTCTCCACTCTGTCTCATAGATGTTGTTTCTGCCGTGTGTGTGTGTTTTTATAGATACTTTCATGGGCGCTTTTCTTCTGAATTGCTTCTGTGATTCCTACTCTCTCTTTCAAACCAGTCTGAACACATGCTGCAACCAGTCAACATCCCTTTACTGTCCAACTTCAAACTCACAGAACCAATTTTTCTTCTTCCTCATTTATTCATTCAACTTTTGTTTTCTGGAATAATCTTCCTTCATATGTATTTCCTGAAAATTGCAATCTACAGAAGTTCATCTAATGTCAACAAATATCTTCTTTCATCTTCTCACCTTCCAATCCATGCACAGTACTATGTACTATAGGTTCTAATACACTCTCGTGTTTGGGGTTTTTATAAATAAAAAAAAAAAAAAAGTTAAATTTGTCAGCAATTTAACTATGATCATATTATGAGCAATTTAACTATGGTCCCACCATATAGAATTTAAATACTGTCTTAGACTTCCATAGTCGCCTTTATTAAAGCAAAGATTATGCTAAATCAGCCGTGGGAGAGCATTATTAGAAGAAGCAACATCAAATCTCCCCGGACGAAGCTGTTATCATCGACCGGCCGTATAGGTTTTGGGACCGTAAGTGGCTCGAGAGCTTGCGTATTAGTTCCATTGGGAGCAACATTAATAGAGATAGGGGTATGCAGATTCATCCCCTCTTTGAGACAGTGATCCTTGGAGGGGATGAACGAATCCACCTGACGTACTCCTGAGCCACTTCCGGTTCTCTTACGCATTAGAACAATGCACGTGTTATTGAATCACGTGATATGTGCTGTGAACCTGCAGGTATTTAAGATTGCACTGCAAAAATAAAGCATACTGTTTATAAAGAAGGCAGAGCCTTCGAAAGCTTCAGATTTTAGCACTTTTAATTCTGTATATTTTATTGTATTCTTTTTGTTTTCGTTTTATATACTTATTGTAAATAGTAATTTATTGTAAATTAGTAATACCGGTTTAAGTTTTTTTTTGCATCCTTTGCCAAAAATTTCTCGTAATCTGCCTAACCTCCTTTGGGATGTGATTACAGACTAGTTTATTTCTGCCATAGGCTTCTGTGTCACCTGATACTTTATATGCATCCCATACATTTTTCTTCTCTGCCACAAGCCTCATTAGTTCATCTGACATCCATTTAGGCCTAAACCTTGAACAGTACAGTCAGTCCTCGTATAACACTTGTTCACATTACACGAATTCGATCATACACGATTTATAAATAGGGGAACGATATCTTATATAACACAAACCGAATTCGCTTATGCATGATTCGCCTTTGTGTTTACAAGAAATGGCAGTCAAACGCGGAATCACCCCAACTGAACGCAACACGATAGGAATGAAGAGAAGATTCTGAAAATGTATTTATGTTTTTTATATCAGTGAAGGGGAAACACATTGCACCATAATAACGTAAAAACCAACACAATTCCAACTATCGGTATAATTGCAAATGCAATTAGATCGAGTTTACTACCAGTTTATAACAGATTCCACTAGCAGAAACACAACTGGAAATTGTTTTTATTGTTTTATGGTAGTAACCCCTAGAAATGTGCTTTAGTAAAATGTGAGGTGTTAATAGTGTATCTCGGCCTTTACGGTGTTGTTTATTCAGTTGCTACAGCTTTGTTTATGTGTATCAAGCGTGCCTCCTCGTTTTGTAATTGTGCTTTATTCCCTAAATGAGTAAAATATTTAAAAGGTGTGAAAAGGAAGCGTCCTGGTGAAGACACTGCAGATTCAGAGAGAAAAAGAAAAGCAATCGATAAACAGAGGTGGACTGGGTCAAAAATTCTTACCCTGGAAAATTTGTAGCAGCCTCATTAGCATTTATGGCCAAAATCACACCGACCTCCGGCCCACCGGGGTTTCCCTATGTAAGGCTTATGGCCAGTCCTCCTCTGAAACGCTTTGAGCGAAATGAAAGACCATGTGATATTGCATGTGATACAGACCTAAATGAGGCAACGCCAAGAATTGCAAAGAATGCAGAGAAAATAAAAACAACTTTCATAGCAGGAACAACTCAAAATGTAATTAAAATCCATTAGATTAAGACACAAAGAATTGGAAGAGATGGAACGGCTGTCATCTGTTTGGATAGAAAATCAAACAAAAAACAAGTTTGCTTACGATAGAAGCAAAAGCATTAGCAATATTTTATTATGTAATAGTCGTAATAAAATACGTAAGTATTTTATTACCATTATTTATTATGTTTGGTAATGTTTTGGTTACAAATGTGTGTTCAATCTTGGGTGGTCGGCACCTAACCCTATTTTTCCCATAGGGCCTGTTGTTTATATTGCACGAGGGTTTCTAGGAACACAACTATCATGTTATACGAGGACTGTCTGTATTTCTTAGTTGGAATGAAAAGCCTAGTAGACTCCAAAATTAAGTCCCTGAAGGCTTCCCATTTAGAATTCAATATTGGCGACATCATCAGTTGATCAAACTGTACAGAATTTAAAAACTGTCTGAGACCTCTGTAGTCACCTTTACGAAAGCAAAAGTCCTTCCCTTTAACCTTGATGGTAGTTACATCTTTAAATAATTCCCACATCAGTACATTGTGATCACTGTCACTCAGTGGTTCCTTTATCTGCAAATTCTTAATGCATGAATAATCACTGCTGATAATCAGATCAAGAGTATTACTCCCTCTGGTTGCCTCTCAGACATGTTGCTGTAGAAAACAGTCATCCAATAAATCCACAAAAGTCTTGTTAGTGTGCGAGTGACCAAAAACAAGTTTCAGTCAATATCCAGAAAGTTAAAATTCCCCATTATAAGACATTCTGATTTACTGGCCCACTCTATTTCTCTGTAGAGTTGCTCATTATACTCATCAGATTCATTAGGCCTATAACACACACCTACTCATTTTTCCTTTTCCAGTGCTTAAATCACACCAAACAGACTCAACATTGCATTGTCCACCAACATCAATTGGATGCACTTCTTTAGATTTTGTGTTTCTTAACTAACAGCATACCCCTCCTCTCTTCCTGTTCTGTCTATCCTTTCTGTTCACATTGTACTCCCCAAATTCCAATTCTGCACTGCTTATGTCTGTTTGACTCCACGTCACTGATATTCCAACAGTATCCGCCTTTGATGTCTTGACTTGCACTTCAAGCTTATCAAATTTATTAACTATACTCCTAGCATTGGTGTACATGCAAGTATACATGCACCTGTTTCTACTCTTAGTTACCCTAACACAGCCCATGTATTTATTTGTTCCACTATGATTCCTAGCAGTTCTGGAAATCTCCATTGCCTTGCTTTTCAGACTGCTGCTCATTCTAATAGAAGCAGTGCAAGAATCACTTTTGCCTCTGGCCACTGTTAATCTTTTAGTCTGTATATCCCCCCCCCCCAAGCTAGCAGTTTTACGACCCACTTAACACTCCCTCGATAGCGTCAGCAAATATTCTTGCGCCATTTCTATTTAAGTGTATCCCATCCCTGTAGAAGCAGTCTCTCTTGTCAACAAGCACAGGCCAGGCTGAAAAAAATTCTACCCCTTGAGCCTTGCACAATCTCTCCAGGGCCGAATTGATCAACAAGGCTCTCATCACATACTCCCTCCTATCAAGTCTGGGCAGAATTGCAGACACTTTCAAATTTAACCATAACTCGCGACATTGACCTGTACTTGTTGAGTAAATCTGCAGATCTCTTACTCTTAATGTCATTAGTTCCAATGTACAACAATATCACCTTTTGTGCCCTTAAAAGATATCTGCTCTACAACATCATCAACTTTTGCCCCTGGCAGACATACTGTAGTCCTGTTCCACCTATCCTTGCATAGTATATTCCCTGTCTCCCTACAATAGTGTCACCAACAATAACTAGTTCCTTTGGGACCACCGCATTCCGTCTTGGAGATTGCCTCTGTGTTGTCTTATGCACGGGAGTGAGCTCTGCCATTGAGCTAGGCATCTGAGAGCTTGATGGGCTGCTCATGTTAATTTCTTCGAGGGAATTTACCCTACACCTCAAGCTCTCGTAGACGTCCATCAGAACGCTGAGTTGGTGCCTAATTTCTAGACATCTAGCACATACAAAGGCAACCTCCTTAGCTAGATCTGGTTACTCTGAAACATAAAATGGATTTTGGATCCAGGTAACTCCATCGGTAAAAGATGGGAAATATTTCTGAAATGATGCGTGTTGCAAACCATTTAAATGTTGGATGATGCTACCATAAATAGTTTCTTCCAGACTAGATTCTGTTTCTATCAAAAAGTCATTCAGGTAAAAAGCATTTATACTGCCTTTTTTATGCACCACTTTCAAAATTCAAGTTTACGTTGAAAAGACTCAGTTCTGTTCCTTGTTGTGGATATTGACACGCTCTTTCCTTGACGTGAGTGATTTAGTTCATTAATCCTTGTAAAAATGTCTGCTAAGTATGCCAATTTCTTAGCCATGTTGTTAAAAAAAAGAAAGAAAAAATTTCCAAGTAAAGTTCAAAAACTCTAACAGGAACTTTCCCTGCTGCCTTGTTTCTGTATGAAGCTGCAGCATTGTGTTCACTGCCCATTGTGTTTCAGGGGGTCTACAAAATGTTCAGACGGTATCAAGTAATATGTGTTTATTTTCTTAAAAAATATACTGATAGAATCACACCAAATTTCGTTATAGAATATTACATATTTTTGATACAATTAGTATATATAATTGTATACATGTTTCAAATTATTCATTCTGTGTATAGCAAATTGATGATAAATAAAGTTATTATTATATATTTGTTATTAAAATATATAATAACTAAAATTAATTTTTAAATAATTTTAACAAATTTAATTTAATTTGTTAAAATAAAATTAAATTAATTAAATTTTAACAAATTGAATTAATTTTAACATTAAAAATAAGAATAAAGTTTAGTTGTTTCACACATAAAACTTTAAATTTTCTTTTCAGAAAACCCAGTGTGCACACGCACACGGGTCCGCAAACATGTTTTGATTTTTGAAGGGGTCTATAAATCTCAGTAGTTTGGGAACCACTGGTTTAGGTGACACGCACTTGTTGATGGAACACACAGTGGCTACTCTAACAAGACAGTGCCAACTCTTTGATACATGCCACCACCCCCTACCATATTCCTGTCATTGCTCTGGCCCCATCAATGCACTTTTCCCAACTGATTTCATGTTCTATCATGTAACTATTACAATTTTGTTCTGGAACAAGTAATGTATGAATACAAGTAATACTGCTAATCCTGATACGTCTGTTGATTTATCAGGTTACAACAAAAATGCAAAGCTGGATTTAAGTCATGACACCAATTGCTTTTCTATATCTGCTGACATATCTTAAATGTGATGTTTAACAGTATTATTAGATAACTGAACTGCTTCAAGTTTCTTTTTTGATTGTTCACCAAGCACAAAAGTTGCCATTTCCACCACACATGGCTTAATTAGGGTTTCTGCAATTGTATGGGCTTCTCTTACAAGTGCAATACCATAACTTATCTTTAGGTAGCCTCGGTAGTGTTTCATTATCAGTTTTTGAACTTTTTGCTATAAGGTTCTGACAGTTTGTTAATGCCTGAAGCTTATGCTTGAAAAACATATCTTTTTCCTTATATTCAGGATGATTAGTATCATGATGTTTACAAAATTTGGCAGGTAACATAGACCATTTGATAATATTTTGTTGCATAATTTTAACAAATTATGCAACAAAACAGGCGATGAATTTGACCATCAGGGTCAAGTTTGTCGCCTGTATACATAAACCCCAGAGACAGATAGGAATTATTGTACTTCAATTTTTTACAACTTCCTGTAGTTCTAGAACTGCCGATACTTGACGGTGACATAAAGCATTGAGATTCACATACAACGTCGATTACACATGTACTTACTGTAGTAGTACTTGATTGTTTACTTAACTACCCTCATTTTAGCCACTGATCCATGATAAATGAAAAACAAATTAACAGTAATGATACTGCATGCTATTTCACTGACACTATTGAAGCTAATAAAAATAACTACTTCACTTCCCTTCCCTTGTAATTATGTTAATGCTATATGAACTACGACTAAACTGAACTGGCGATCTGTGGTGGTGGAAGTCACAGCTAGAGATTACTGAAATCTGTAGCAGGTGCAACAATGCAAGTTTTTTGCAGTGTTGCACATGCATTTCTTTCTGTCCACATGCAACATACTTCGTAATCAGATAGCTACAAATATATATCTGTAGCATACGTAATAATGCATTGCAAGATTTGACCGTAATTAAACTGATTGTCGCTCACTTCATAGGTACTGGGGGTTTCTTAAGTAGATATTCCAATGGTCATGCGAAATAAACATATCGCCAATTAAAGAAGTTTCGTGATTAGTTTTAACAAAACGTTTTTCCTCCAATTAAAAAAAATAAGTAAAATTCAAAGTAGCTATTACAGAAATTATCCACGGATCCCCTGGGAACTGTTTGTGGATCCCTTGGGAACCACTGCTCTATAGGATTAAGGTTCGGTTATGCTCTCTGATCAATCCAGCATAATGGGGTGCACCTGAATTGCAGTGTTGCTTAAATGTGCTCTGCTATTCAGATGTTGGTCTATATAGGAATCAAGGAGTCTATGGACTTCCAACAATATATGTATTGGACTATTATACTTCTTTCACCAGTTTTAATATTGTGCTTATTCATGACTAGTTCGTGTTGATTTCTTTATGCTAACCTTGACACCAGCACAGTGAGTTGAAAACAGGATTGGCCATCCACCAGACTCTTTTTCAATATGATAATGTTCAGTTTTGATGTCTGCTTCATAGCCTGTTGTAGGCATTTCTACTTTTGCTGTGCAGGGTTGGATTAGGCTAGGCTAAGCTAGGCTAGTTGTGGTGTTAAGTGCTAAAGCTATGAAGCTTTTGTATATTGTGTCTGTAATTGCATATATTCTTCAGTCGATTTGTTGTTACTGGATGAAAAATCAGTTTACAAGAGAGAAACCATATAGCCATCATCAGAGACCAACTGACTCAGCCAGATTGTCAAAAATGCCCAAAAAATTGCTTGTATGATTAATGGGATTTGAAATCAGATCTTTTCCAACCAGTGAGGGAAGACAGTATTGCTACCAATTAAAACTGGTATAGGGAAAGACACTGCTATAGCATAGACTGGAGCAATATATGTATAGTATAGTTAGTATGAACTAGAGCTGTAATGCTCAATACATTCTACGTTGATATCAATATTTGTAAAATAATAAGAGGAGTAAACCTCAATGTACTACATAGACCACTTCCATGATACTCTCCAGAAATTAAAACGAAAAAATTGAAAAACTTACATTAGAGTAACAAATAGTTTAAAAAATAATTAAAACTCAATTTAACGCAATTAAAAATCAATTTAATGCAATTAAAAATAAGAAAATTAATTAAAAGAATTTAACGAAAAAAATTTCAAACGATTTTCCTTCCTGAAGCTGACAATGCTTTTCGACCATATGTCGTGATCACGGGAATGAAAATTCCTGTGATTTTTAATTGTGTTAAATTGATTTTTAATTATTTTTTAAACTATTTGTTACTCTAATGTAAGTTTTTCGATTTCTTCGTTTTAATTTCTGGAGAGTATCATACAGAAGTGTTCTATATACCTATATTGAGGTATACTCCTCTTATTATTTTACAAATGTATTGTATAGTGTATACTGTAGCAATATACGGTAATACCTCGCACAGTGTGGGTTCAATCAGTATGGGATTCACTATAGTGCGGTTTGTGATACATAAATGGTTGAAATTAGAAGAGAAACTTAAAATTATTAGATGCCATGAAGAAGGAAGGCGCTTTGTTTGCCATACTCACACGAGACAAATGAATAAATGAATCATCTATAAGAAGACTTGTAAAAGGAAAGAATCAGTACAAAGAGTATGGAATAACTACCAACTCTTTTGCCTCGAAAACAGTTGTAAAGAAAAGGAGCTCTCTAATGGTAAATATGGAACGTCTGCTATCGATATGGTTAGAAGATTGCAATCAGAAGCGAATCCCATTAAGTCAAATGGAAATTCAAACGAAAGCTACGAGTCTTTTCAATGCACTTAAAGAAAATGCAATAGAAGAAAATTACGGAGAAGATGAAACATTTTTGGCAAGTTGTGGTTGGTTCTTTTGTTTTAACAAAAAAGCTTGGGGATTCATAATGTCCGTATTGTAGGTAGAAGTGCAAGTGCAGACAAAGATGCTGTCAAAAAATTTCCTAAAGAATTTATAGTAATTATTTAAAAGGTGGGTACAAAGATAACGAAATTTTTAACGTTGATGAAACGGGTTTGTTTTGGGAAAAAATGCCTTCTAGAACTTTTCTATCAGAAAATGAAAAAACTCAACCAGGTTACAAGGCATCAAAAGATTGTCTGACACTTTTGCTGTTTGGAAATGCACCTGGAGATTTTAGACAAAGAACAGGCATATGAGGGAGCAGAAGAAGTCCAGAGTGCAACGAAGGAAAAAGTCCAGGCTAACAAAAGAGGTAGGTGTGAGAAAAAGAATTTTCCTTAAAAGAACTTGAAAAATGTTTAGGTCAGTGGAAACTGCTTCATATTTAAATATGAATCATAATCCATACGTAGTGTGTAGCATTAATGCCTGACAAGTGTTAGAAAATGCCATTCAGTGTTACTGAGAACTCTGGCGCCTCCGTAGCCAGGTGGGAAGGAGCAACAGTGCGTAGCACATGCTTCTTGATTAGACCGGGGTTCGAGCCCGTCACCACCAAATACGGAGGATGCGGAAAGGTCAGGGAATGACCACCGCATATTCCTGGAGCAATATAGCCTTAGTTGCTAATGCTCCTAAAAATCAAAAAAAAAAAAAAAAAAAAAAAAAAAGTTACTGAGAACTCCACAAAGAAAAGAAGAAAAACGTAATGGTGCATCTTAGATTAGATTGATTTTTTTTTCTTTAATCAGAAAAATTTTAAAGTTTATCAATTAATTTCGTTCTTAGTCTACCTCATTACTATTTGTATTTATTATTTTTCTAACTAATCATGCATAATTATTTCTAATATAAAAAAAAATCCTTATGATACCCACGTATCATTATTTTTCCCACTGAAACTGTTCCCCGTTTAGTGCTGATTCAGTTAGTGCAGTAGTTTTTTCCAAGGCATCAACTGCACTGTGAGAGGTATTGCTGTATGTATAGTATAATGTATACTGTAGCAATACCTGGTGCATTGTAAACGCCGAGTGAGTAAAGTACCTGCCTGGCAACCCAAAGGTCGCGGGTTCAATTCCCGCCTCGGGCTTGGATCAAAGTACTGCAAAAACCTTGGGAGGTGCAATATAGCCACAGAAGTCGATGCGCCAACAACTACCAAATCAAAATCAATCAAGCATTGTAAACACGAATGCCTACCACTGTGTTCCTAATTTTTTTTTTTTTTTTTTTTATGAGAACCCCCAAACACGAGAGGTATTATAACCTATAGTACTTAGTACCGTGCTTGGGTTGGAGGTTGAGAAGATGAAAGAAGATATTTGTTGATATTGGACTTGAACTTCTGTAGATTGTAATTTTCAGGAAATACGTATGAAGGAAGGTTGTTCCAGAAAACGGCAGTTGAATGAATAAATGAGGAAGATGAAAAGTTGGTTCTGTGGGTTTGAAGTTGGACAGTAAATGGATGTTGGCTGGTGGCGGCACGTGTTCGGACTGTTTTGAAAGAGAGAGCTGGAATTATAGAAGCCAATTCAGAAGAACAGTGCCCATGGAAGTATCTGTAGAAGAGGCACGCAGCAGAAACAGTGCGTCTATGAGAAAGCGAGTGGAGAGACTCTGTTAGAGATGAATCATTAATTAACCTAACAGCCCTCTTCTGAATGGAATCCAGAAGCCTGAGAGAGGTTTTGGGGGCACCACCCCAGATGTGGGAACAATATTCCATGGCAGGGCGGATTTGCGATTTATACAGAGTGAGCAGCTGTTTGGGAGAAAAGTAACGCCGAGAGCGAAAGAGAAAAACCAAGTTTTTTAGATGCAGAGGAAGCAATATTTGTAATGTGCTTGTGCCAAGAGAGATTAGAAGTCAGGGTAATCCCTAAAAGAGATATATCATTTTGCCTAGAAATCGGAGTGTCACTAAAGATAAGCATAGGAGCAGAAGAATCCTTTTTGCGAGATATAAGACAAGATTGAGTTTTAGAATGGTTGAAATCAACTAAGTTGTCTTTGCCCCACTGGAGAATTACCTGAAGATCGGCATTTAAGGAATTGGCAGCAGATTTTCGAGAACTTGAAGCTGATTGTGCTGGACAAGGTTTCTCAAAATGGAAAGTTGAATGCAATGTGCTATCATCGGCAAAACTATGGATAGGATTGCCAGTCAATGGAAGAAGGTCATTGATATACAAGAGGAAAAGAGTGGGGGAAAGAACTGAACCTTGGGGGACACCGGCATTAGTGGAGAAGTTAGAAGACAGAGAGCCATCTACCATCACCCTCAGTGAGCGATCAGAGAGAAAACTGGATAACCAATTACTAAAAACAGTTGGCAAACCATAAGATGGAAGCTTGTTTAGAAGACCTTTATGCCAAACACGATCAAAAGCCTTTGAGATGTCAAGAGCAACTACTTGTGTTTCACCGAACCTTTCCATTGAATTAGTCCATAAATGGGTAACATAAGCCAGAATATCACCAGTGGATCGACACTGACGGAATCCATACTGGCGATCGTTGATCAGACAGAAGGATTCTAGGTAGTTTAAGAGTTGGCGGTTAATTGATTTCTCCATTACTTTAGAAAGAGTAGAAGTAATTGCAATGGGACGATAATTGGATGGGAGGGATTTGTCACCCTTTTTAGGAACTGGCTGGATATGAGTAAATTTCCAAGCAGAAGGAAAAACACCTTTGGAATAAGAAAGTGAAAAAAGGCGGCAAAGAATAGGAGTAAGTTCAGGAGCACAGGTTTTGAGAACAAGTGGAGAAATACCATCAGGACCTGGAGCTTTCTTAGCATCAAGATTCATCAAAATCCTTCTGATATCCTTTTGACGGAAGACCACAGGAGGCATTGAATGGAGCGTGTTAGGAATGGTGGGAGGTGTTTTACCAAGATCATTAATACATGAGCTGGAAGAAAAATGGGATGCTAGCAGGTCAGCTTTATCGTTGGCTGAAGTGACAACAGAACCATCTGGTTTGGACAGAGGTGGGAGCAGAGATGGGCAAAAGTTGCGGCCAATAGCTTTGGCAAGAGAACAGAATGCTCGGCTACCATTAGGGCAAGAAGCAAGTTTTCTACTCTTAGCCTGTTCAAACTCTAGTTTGGACTGATTAATAACTGCTTTACAATTGTTGCGAGCTTTGGTGTAGGCAGAAAATGAAACTGAAGAATTAGAAACAAGCCAATTACGATATGCAACGTTCTTCTCTTGGACAGCCTTAGCACATTTATTGGAAAACCAAGGTTTAGATAAAGGACGAGATTTTAAAGTGGAGTGTGGGATAAAGGATTCCATTCCTGCAAGAATAATTTCACTGACACGATCTGAGCAAACGTTGACATCAGAAGTTTTGAAACAGTAATCAGACCAAAGAAAAGAAGTCTCGCAGGTCATCCCAATTTGCATTCTTGTAATGCCAAACAATACGAGGTTGGGAATAGACATGAGATAAAGGTTCCATTGGAGAAGAGACAATCACCAAGTTGTGATCTGAAGTTCCTAAAGGACCTCTCACTTCAACCTTGTACTTAGAAGGGTTGTTTGTGAGAAAAAGATCAAGCGTATTGGCTGGATGATTAGGATTGTCCGGTATTCTTGTAGGTAAATGAACAATCTGTGCTAGGTCATTAGTAATTGCAAAAGCCTCAGCATCTCGACCTGCTGGGTCAGTGTGACTAGAAAACGGAAGCCAGCTGGAGTTGTGAACGTTAAAATCACCAAGGAAAATTACCTCACTGTTAGGAAAGTTGGACTGGAGAAAGTCAAGTTGCAAAGAGAGGAAGTCAAAGAGCTCCAAGTGATTAGTGGAGTTGGAAGAACGGTAGAAACAACAGATGAATTTTACACAATGAGGTAGAGAGATTTTAAGCCAGAGAAGATCAAAGAGAGGAGATTCCAAATTGCCAAGTCTCTGACAGGGAATATCAGAACGGACATATGCACAAGTACCACCTTTGAGGCGAAAGGAATCATACAGCAAATAATTTGGACATCTGAGATGAGCAGTAGTTGAATCAACTGATAACTGAGATTCAGTCAGAAAAAGTACATGGGGTTTGGAAGACTGCAAGTGGAAATGGACATCGTTGAGATTAGAATTGAGACCACGTATATTTGTGAAATGAATTAGGAAGTCCTTGGGAGGTTTAGATCTTTTCGCAGATAAGCTTGCTCTATTATTTTGACAATTCGTGGTGTATTCAATATTTGGATATTTGGAAATTTTTGGATATGGCGTACATGTGGTAAGAATATACCCAGATCCTTGACATAACGTGGCCTCGACAATGCTCCCCGCATACACACTACTCGGACTCCCTCCAGTCACTATCTGGCAGAGTAGAGGTAGCAAGATTATACACTAGCTGATCATCCGGAAGCTTCCTAGAGAGTTACCAATAGGTTCAGTCCGGTGTACTAACTAGCGGCCGGCATGCGAACACCGTTTTAGAGCTGTACCCTCGAAATGTAAGGAATATTGGATCTCGCCATGATGTTCATCATAACCTCAAAAGTCATCAATCATACTGCATGATGGAAGAGATAGGGAAGGGTTGACTGGAACTTAGCTCTAGAGATTAAACATGGGTTCCACCACTTCAAGCCTCCAATAAGCACAGTAGTGGTATTGCACCGGTTGATGAGAGTCATCTACCACCCAGTACTGCCTGGTAACATAGAGGGGCGGCATTCCTCCATGTGATTTGGGCACCACACCTTGACCCCTGCTTACGTTGGTTCACACCTGGGTGGTCACCCACCATGTACTTGTGCATGAAGGTTATACCCAGTATTACTAACAGTCCCACCATCGTGAAGGTGCAAGCAGAGGATTTGGCTGTCATAGACTGTCCGGACTTCGCCGAAATTGGGTCCACTTTGACTTGAGTGTCACCCGAATATCAGTTCCATCAGCGTTTTAGACTCCCTGGTAGCAAGAACAGCTTGTCTGGCATATCTGAGAGAATGTCTGTGACAACATCAAGGACCAAATTGAACTGGATTGCTATTTTCCTCATGTTGACATGTATAATTCTGAAAAGCCTTCTCTCTCTCTCTCTCTCTCTCTCTCCCCCCCCCCATATGAACTTCTAATATACAACTAGTGCACACACTGACTGGTTGCTTGCATATTTTTGCTCTGCCAACCATTTCTTGTATACCATGCACAACCACTACTCTTCTGGCCATTATTATAGAAATACTAACACCTGCTCTCTAGGTGTCTACAAGCATTCTGTGTTCAAAGCAGAGATTATTTGAAGAAAAATTTAGAACTGTGCAAGAAACTACAAGTAGGAAAATTGAAAAGGAAAATAAAATCATATATTATATTATGTTTCCTTTATTATAAATATAAATTATATATATATATGATCAAATTAATCCAAAAATTAAATAGAGAAATAAAAATTATATATTAAAATAAATAAAAAGAATAATAGGAAAAGCTAACATCAGTGGCAGCAGAAAAGCACAATCCACTACATGTTGCGTATAATAAGCTAAATTAAAATAGAAAATATTGCCAGTAGCATGGCAAACCAGTAGAGTGAAAATGAACTGAACCAAATAAAATAACAATAACAGAAAAATATGGGGGGGGGCGGAGTGAAGAAGAAAAGGGTAATGTGGAAGCAATGTTCCTAAAATAATTTAGAAATTAAACCAATTAAAAGAAATTTAGTGGTGCCCCCTCGATGGCACCCATTTCCGAATTATGTGAAATCTCACTAAGGTGGAAACGTAAACTAGCAACATTACATGACCAAATAAACTGAAAATTAATACAATAAAATAAAATAGACTGACCATTATGCTTCATCTCGACAGAGGATCACGAGGTCAATAATAGTCAGGGTATCACTGCATTTCGAACATTAAACAAATCCATGCAACAACGGAATGATACTAGGATCAAACTGCCGATGCAATAGATTTGCATAGCAGCGAAAAATAATAAAACAGAAAGCCTAGTACTCACATGGCCAAACCACACCACTGACAAAACAATAGTTGAACTGAAAATATATAGAAACAAATTAGGCTATAGATGGCAGTATTAACGTAGTGTTAGCACATCATCAAGCTACCCCCATTTAAATATGATCAAATTAATCTGAAAATTAAATAGAGAAATAAAAATTATATATTAAAATAAATAAGAAAATTGGCTTAATTTCTAAATTATTTTAGGAATGTTACTTCAACACTACCTTTTCTTCTTCTTCTACTTTTCTTCTTCATCCTTCAGGCGCCTCCGTAGCCAGGTGGGAAGGAGCAGCCGTACGTAGCACACGCCTCTTGATTAGACTGGGGTTCGAGCCCGTCACCACCAAATACGGAGGATGCGGAAAGGTCAGGGAATGACCACCGCATATCCCGGAGCAATATGGCCTTAGTTGCTAATGCTCCTAAAAACCAAATAAACAACAACAACAACAATCTTCACCCTTCCCCCATATTTTTCTGTTATTGTTATTTTATTTGGTTCAGTTCATTTTCACTCTACTGGTTTGCCATGCTACTGGCAATATTCTATTTTAATTTAGCTTATATATATATATATATATTTATATTATATTAGTGATAAAAAAGAAAAGAAAGTTAAAACGACAGTAACTGTACCTAATATCCTTAATATTTTATAATATTATATATATATATATATATATATATAGTTATTCTTTTTGTATTATCATTCTATTGTGGTTTATTCCATCTTTGTTCATTTTCTTAATTACAGGTATTTTCTACACATAGGTATTATAGTTAATACATTACTGGTCTTTAAGCTAGCCTAATCTCGGTTATCTTAATTTCCCATGGCCTATACATTCAGGATTTTTCAACTTGTTACGTATTGCTAAAAAAATCATATCAATTATTGATGAAAAACTGTAGCAATACTATTTTAAAACAATATGATATAATATTAAACATATTTATACGTTTTTGTATTACATCTTTATACATTTTTGTATTACATCACATGGACGTCAATCCCCTACTTCATCGGGGGCTTTGAGCGGATTGACGGTCCATTCGATGTAATGCATTTCTTACTTACCCGTTTCTGTTTGCATCTATCACAGCTTTGCTATTTTATCCAATTACTAAATTCTAAGTTTCTATTTTTAATTTTTTGGTCCCATGTTTATCTTAATTGTTATTAGTTAAATCAGTACTATTTATTATAAATTTATTATGAACCAAATTAATTCCCCATAATTTCTACAGCAACTGTGATAGAATACACAAAGCCCAACGGGTAAGTTTATTTAATATATTGCAATAACAGAAACGGGTAAGTAAGAAATGCATTACATCGAATGGACCGTCAATCTGCTCAAAGCCCCCGATGAAGTAGGGGATTGACGTCCATGTGATGTAATACAAAAATGTATAAAGATGTAATACAAAAACGTATAAATATGTTTAATATTATATCATATTGTTTTAAAATAGTATTGCTACAGTTTTTCATCAATAATTGATATGATTTTTTTAGCAATACGTAACAAGTTGAAAAATCCTGAATGTATAGGCCATGGGAAATTAAGATAACCGAGATTAGGCTAGCTTAAAGACCAGTAATGTATTAACTATAATACCTATGTGTAGAAAATACCTGTAATTAAGAAAATGAACAAAGACGGAATAAACTACAATAGAATGATAATACAAAAAGAATAACAATATATACTCTGTTCGTACCCATGCATTGCTAAAACAGCTACTGGGACAACAGAAAAAGCTAGAGATAGAAATAAATTAAGTAAAACTACTATAAAAGCATATTAAAAATAAAATACAACATGAATTATCATATTACAAAAGAATAATATATATATATATATATATATATATATATATATATATATATATATTGCAATAATTTAAGTGAAGAAAGAAAAATAATAATTTTTTATTATTTTTCTGTAATAAAAGTACCAAATGATTGTGTATATCCTTAAGTTAAAATTTTTTATTTTCATATTCACTTTTGTCCTCATCGTTATTGTCTCTTATTTCTGGAATTACTTAAACCATCTTTGTTTCTGCTAGTTAAATTCAAATTTCTTCTATCTTTTTCTTGAAACCACGTAAGAATTGGCGGGCAGGGATTCCATTTGGCTAGATTGGGTATGTTGTGATGGATGTATAATTATTTTTCTTCTGTTGATAACAACAGATTCCCTCCCCGAAGTGACGTTTAGATTATTGGCACTTATGCACCTCTTCACATATGCAGTGTGCGGTGTCAGTGCCTCTATCCTGGATAATATAATTATTACCTCTTTAAAAACTGTATAAGATTGTTATATACATTGTCAATTTTTATATAATTATTCTGTACAAAACTAATATTAGAATTGCATATTTGGATTTGAGAGCTGCACGATAAAATAACATCTGGTTCAAAGACTTATGATTACTTGGGTTACTCCCTTTCATTTGGATGTTATGACATGAGTCGTGTCATCATCATAGATACGTCAGTCCATTTTCACAAAATCTTATAAAGGGGCATTGAATGTGTATATGCTGCATTTAGTGGTAATTATAGGAATTACCATACAAGAAATAAATTGGTAGATATCATCAGTAAGAGATGGGGTGAAAACACACCCATTCCCGTTATTGAGAGAGTGATGGAATATAAATATAATGTAGTATTATTGTAATATGATGAACAAGTCAAAAAATAATGAATAGTGATAAATTAAGTGCTATATAGAAAATGCACATTGTCAGTGATGACTTCAAGATTTCAGTGATTCAGCTCAGTCCTCGAACTGCCAAAGTATATTACTGTAAGATTTGAGCTTTTTTTTTTTTTTTTTTTGTTAGTTGTTGGCGGATCAGCTTCTGTGGCCATAATGCACCTCCCAAAGTTTTTGCATTTTACTCTGATCCAAGCCCGAGGCGGAATTCGAACCCACAATCTTTGGGTTGCTAGGCAGGCACTTTACCCACCTGGCTAGCCCGGTCGGCAAGATTTGAGCTGTAATGGTTTCTGTTGTTTAGTTGGGCTAAATCCCTGTCATCTTGAACTACTTGAAATTGTAATTATTTTTATTTAAACTGAAATAATTATTACTGATGTAATAAAATTTCAGTTTTAATTAAACTTTAGCATTCTTTATTTAAGTTCATAAACTTTTGAATTAAGTATAAGATTATTACCCAAACTATATTTTTACAAATTTCTTTATTGCAGCTCGCCAATATTACTATGACATGAAAGAGCGAACTATTATAGAACTTATGCGTCCACATTTGATAATATATCTGGATATTCCAGTTGACACTGCTATGGAAAGAATTAAGAAAAGAAATAGGGTAAATTTCATATGTGAACTGTTTTTCATAACATTTGAACTTATAAAAAGTCTATTTGATTTTCAGCATAGAGTGCAAACATTTAATCCTTATGTTTCTTGACTTATTACTGCAGTGCATAATAATATTCTTGTGCAATTGCCTCCTAATAGCAGAGAAGAGTAATGTCTGATTCTTGCTGTTGTCTTGCATTCCGTTACCACCATCAGATTCTTTTTTGGAGTTGCTCTGGCTTTCTTTGTAAACAGAATGTAAATCATTCAGTTTAAGGATTTTTTTTATCTTATCTGGAGAGAAAGAGCAACCAATGTAAAATTTGGGTTTCAGTCATAATTTGACAGAAACCCTTCATAATTGAAAGTCATCTAGGAAAAAAGTAGATACTTCTTAATCTTCAAAGTTACTTTAAGAAACTATGTACTTGTATAAAATGAGCATATTCCTTCTAGCAGTATAACTACTTTATCACAAAACAGCCTTTAATTTAGTAAAGGCTATTTTGTACTTTGTGATAAATATTTATGAGCTGTATAACAAATTTATTTACAAAACTTTATCTAGAAATCTATCTGCAAATTTGTGTTGGTTTTCAGCTACTTATGCAAGTTTTACAGTTGTATTACTAATATATTTATAAATCTATCATTATAAATGTGTGATCTTGACTTAGAAGAAAGCGGAGGAGGTACCAAAGATTGTCGTACATATATTCATAAGTCGATATTGTATTGCACAGGTCGGCAAGTAGTTTTCATTGAAAAAAGAATATGAGAACTAGTTAGATCTGAATGCTGATTCCAAATCAATTTTTGGTTTTTCCTCTAGCATGTCTAGATTTTGTGCTGAGACTGATCATATACCACTCACATACCTATTTGTCCAACCTACGTGAATGTAATGTGTAATTATTTGAATAACATATTAATTATTTAATATGTAATTCAATTATCTAATTATTTTATTATAAATTGTTTCGGATAGATTTTATGATGATTTTTTTTTTTGTTTTAAAAAAACCCCAATCATAATAGGTATTAAAACCTATAGTACTTAGTACTGTGTATGTGTTGAAGGTTCAGAAGATGATAGAAGATAATTTAAATTGTTGTAGGTTGTAATTTTCAGGAAATAGATGTGAAGAAAGGTTGTCCCAGAAAACGGAAGTTGAAGGAATAAATGAGGAAGAAGAAAAGTTGGTTCTGTGAGTTCAAAGTTGGGCAGTAAATGGATTTTGACAGGTTTCTGTACATGTTTGGATTGGTTTTGAAGTGGGGAGGGAGAATTATACAATACAATTCAGAACAGTACCCAAGGAAGTATCTATAGAAAATGCATGCAGCAAAAATAGAATACAGAGAATGCAGAGACTTTGTAAGTGATGAGTCATTGATTAACCTAACTGCCCTCTTTTGAATGGAGTCTAGAAGCCTGAGAGAGATTATGGGGATACCCCCCCCTCCCAGATGTGGGAATAACATTGTGTGGTAGGGCAGATTTGAGATTTGTATAGAATGAATAGCTGCTTAGAGGAAAAAGTAATGCTGAGAGCAAAAGAGAAACCCAGTTTTTTAGATGCAGAGGAAGCAACATTTATGATGTGCTTATGCCAAAAGAGATGATAAGTTGGGGCAATTCATAATAGCGACATGTGATCTTATCTAGAAATCTGAGTATCATGAAAGATAAGCACAAGAGAAGAATAATCTTTTTTGTGAAATATAAGATAGGACTGAATTTTAGAAAGATCGAAATTAACTAAGTTATATTTGCTCCACTGGAGAATTACGCGGAGATCAGCATTTACCAAATTGTTAATGGGTAGTTGAGAAGTTGAAGCTGTTTATACATGGCAGGATTCTCAAACTGGAAGGTGGAATGCAATGTGCTGTCATCAGCAAAACTATGGATAGGATTTCCCGTCAATGGAAGAAGGTCATTAATATATAGGAGGAAAAGAGTGGCAGAAAAAAAACCGAACCTTGGAGAAATTGCATTGGTGGAGAAGTTAGAAGATCCAATCAGATTGGTCAGACAAGATTTCTACTTAATAAACCCATGCTCTCTCTGAAGTATAATTGTAGCCTGGTCTAGATGGTCCCACATTACTTCTTTAACCAGTGACTCCATTATTTTCCCTGGAACAGAAGTTAAACTAACAGGTTTGTAATTACTTGTGTCATCCTTTGATTCCTCTTTGTGAATTGGGGATATATTCTCACATCTCTAGTCTGCGAGGACCTAACCTGAATCTCTGAATCCAAGGATGCTCTCATAATTATGGCTAATGGTTTGCTTACTTCCTTTTCTACCAGGGAATTTGCTCCCTTAATATAATTAAAAAATCCCTTAATATAACAGATGATACAAAGGTTGTTAATGACAGTAATGGCAGTGTGCTACTGCAACAGGATCTAGATAATTTGGGCAGGTGGGCTAAGAAGTAGCAACTGAAGTTTAACCTTGACAAATGCAAAGTACTGCATATGGGTAGAAGTAACCCCAGAGAAACGTACCAACTGTGTGGTACTACACTTAAGGTGGTAGAAAATGAAAAAGACCTGGGAGTAATTGTGCAGTCAGATATGAAGTTTTCTGAGCAATGCAGACAGGCTGCCAGGACAGGTCATGGGGTTTTGTCAATGATATATAGGAATTTTGCTAGCAGGGAAAAGGAGGTGATTATCCCTCTGTATAAGGCAATGGTCAGGCCACGCCTTCAGTACTGCGTACAGGTCTGGAGACCTCATTTTAGGAAGGATGTAGATTTACTTGAGTGTGTACAGAGAAGGGCAACAAGATTGGTGAGGGGAATGAAGGGATCCTCTTACCAAGAGAGGCTTAAGTTCTGCAAATTGCAGTGGCTGGAGACTAGGCACCTGCACGGTGATCTGATTGAGGTGTATAAGGCCTTGAATGGGTTGAGCACGCTGAATTCTGATGGGATCCTTCCACTTGTTCAGATTATGAACCTAAGGGGGCATAAATTCAAATTAAGAAAAGACAGATGTAGAATAGATGTGCGGAAATTTGCCTTTAGCCAGCGGGTGGTTAATTGCTGGAACAAACTTCCATCTGTCGTTGTAGAAGTTGATAGGTTGAATAAATTTAAGGAGGAACTGGACAGGCATTTGGAGGGAATGGTGTGATTTTTTTTTTTTTTGGCTGATGCTGCATAAGCTCATACACTTGCTTCACATGCTACTACTACTTAAATAGAAGGATGCAAGAATATTTGTTGATGCTGATGAGGCAGTGTTAGGTAGGATGAGGGGGGAGATAATTGTTTAGTTGGGCTAAATCCCTGTCATCTTGAACTACTTGAAATTGTCACAGATTAACAATAGTCACAGTCACAGTACAGGCAGAAATGAAAGTGATTCTTTCACTGCTTCTTTTGAAACATGTAGCAGCCTGGAAAGCAAGGTACCAGAGATTTCAAGACCTGGAAAGGTTATCATAGAACAAGTAAATCCATAGGCTGTGCTGAGTAACTAAGAGTAAGAGTAGGTACATGTATACTTGCATGTGCACCAATACTAGAAGCATAATAAATAAAACTGATGAATAATGTGTTACTGGTTAAAGAAATAGTAGTAGTAATGGTAAATGATTTAAGAAAGCAAGCTTATATAGCATCAGCCAAAAAAAGACACAGTTCACCCATCCATATGCTCCAATAATTTTTCTAGCTCTTCCTTGAATTTATTCAAACCACCCACTTCCGCAACAGCAGATGGAAGTTTGTTCCAACAAGGTAGTTGACTGAAGTCGAGGATTGTGATTGATGCAACCATCTTTCCTTAACTTGAATTTGTGCCCCCTTGTGTGTTTGGGCTCAGCAAGTGAAAGAATACCATTAACATTCAGCTTACTCAATCCATTAAAGACTTTAAACATCTCAACCAGATCTCCCCGCAGGTAGGCACTGCAGGGAGATCTGATTGATCTCAAGTTGCAATTTGCAGAACTGAAGCCCTTTCTCAGTAAAAGCCGCCTTTTGTTTCCTTCACCAATCTGCTTGCCCTTCTCTACACCCATTCCAACAGCTCTACAACCTTCCTGAAGTGAGGCCTTTAGACATGTATACAGTACTCAAGATGCAGCCTTATACAAAGGGATAATCACCTCCTTACTCCTGTTACAAAGTTTCTGTATATCATTGACAAAACCTCCATGAGCTGTCCTGGCAGCATGTCTATGCTGCTCAGAGAATTTCATGTCTGACCCTGGGGAACTCAAATAATATTAGTCCAGTGCTTCTCAAACTCTTATCATTCACAGATCACTTCAAGCATTCTTTACTTATTGCGGACCACCGGGTAGGGTTTCCTTACATCTGTGAAAAAAACTAGTATTGGATTGACATTTCAAAAATCCTGTTTTTAGCCAGTTATCCATGTTGTTTAGTATACTATTAGCATTAGTAGAGGCATATGATGCAAGAAAGCAAGCTTATTCAGCATCAGCCAAAAAAAAAAAAAAAACACACCACTCCCATTTCACCCCTCCGTTCGCTCGAAATACCTGTCCAGTTGAGCCTTAAATTTGTTTAGGCTATCAACTTCAAAAACAAGTGATGGAAGTCGGTTCCACCAACCAACCACCCGCTGGCCAAAGGCAAATTTCCGCACATCTATCCGACATCCGTCCTTCCTCAATTTGAATTTATGCCCTCTGAGCTGATTATTCTGAGCAAGATGAAGAATCCCATTGGCATTGAGCATGCTCAAACCATTCAAAGCCTTATACACCTCTATCAGATCACCTCGCCGGTGCCTAGTCTCCAGACTCTGTAATTTGCAAAACTTAAGCCTTTCTTCGTAAGAGCAACCCTTTGTTCCATTCACTAATCTTGTTGCCCTTCTCTGTACCCATTCCAGCAGCTCTACATCCTTCTTGAAATGAGGCCTCCAGACCTGTATACAGTACTCAAGATGTGGCCTAACCATTGCCTTATACAAGGGAATAATCACCTCCTTATCCCTGCTAGAAAAATTCCTGTATATCATTGACAAGACACCATGAGCTACTCTTGCAGCTCGTCTGCACTGCTCAGAGAACTTCATATCTGCCTGCACAATTACCCCCAGGTCCTTTTCATTCTCCACCACTGTCAGTGTAGTATCGCAGAGTTGATACGTTGCTCTGGGGTTACTGTTTCCCATATGTAGTACTTTACATTTGTCAATGTTAAACTTCATTTGCCACCTCTCAGCCCATCTGTTCAACCTATCCAGATCCTGTTGCAGCAGCATAGCGTCAGTGGTGTCCTTAACAACCCTGCCAACCTTTGTATCATCTGCAAATTTGGACATTAAACTTGATATCCCCTCATCAATTTCATTCATAAACACCGAAAACAACAACGGACCCAACACTGAACCCTGAGGAACTCCACTAATAACATTAGTCCACGTTGAGCAGTGTCCATTGATTACCACTCTCTGTCTTCTGCCGCTCAACCATCCCCTTATCCATAGCAGCAATTTGCCTCCAATGCCACACTGCTCCAATTTGTGCAGCAGTCTTCCATGTGCAACAGTATCAAAAGCCTTTCTAAGATCCAAATATATAATATCAAAGTTATTCCCTGCATCCAGTTCTTTTGTGACTACATCATAGTATCCAATCAAATTGGTCAGGCAAGACCTGCCCTTAACAAAACCATGCTGCGTCTGAGCTATAACTGAATTCTTGTCTAGATGATCCTGCAGTGCTTCTTTAACCAGTGCCTCCATTAATTTACCTGGAACAGAAGTTAAACTAACAGGTCTATAATTACTTGTGTCAGCCTTTGATCCTCCTTTGTGAATTGGGGTTACATTTGCACATCTCCAGTCTATGGGTACCTCCCCTGAGTCCAAAGAAGCTCTCATAATTATGGCTAGGGGTTTGCTTACCTCCTTTGCTGCCTCCTTTAATATAACTGGATAGATCCCATCCACCCCAGGTGCCTGGGATCTATGCTGAGTATTGGGCTGATATTAAATTCCTAAAATGAATAATTCCAATCTCAAATAAAATATCACTTGTTAATTAAAAATATACTAAAAAAAACTCGCCCAACATATACAATCAAATAATCACTACAAATTTTTAGCAGTTATTCTTGCACACTAGTTTTGTGAAAACAAAAAATGCTTTATGAATACACAAAAACAAATCCAATACATATCACATTCTCAGATGCTGGTGATTGACTGTGACAGATTAAAGCTTGTAGCCCCACCAACAGTGCCCTGGTGACACGCAATGTCTTACATTGTAAGCCTTACATTCCAATCAGGAGGTATCCCTTACGTTGTAAGGGTTACCTCTTGATTTTCGACAACAGAGTAAACAGTTGATTGCCAATTTTAATTTTATTTGTGATTATATTTTATACTTACAATAAAATTTACCTTTCCCACGGAGCACCTACAACTAACTCACAGACCACTGGTTGTTTGCGGACCACAGGTTGAGAAACATTGCATTAGTCCACAAAGAGTAGTGCCCTTTGATAACCACTCTCTGTCTTCTTCCAGTTAACCATCCCTCTATCCATAGCAGCAGCTTGCTCTTAATACCAAATTGCTCCAGTTTGTACATGTCTTTTAGGTGCAACAGCATCAAAAGCCTTCCTGAAATCCAAGTATATGATGTCAAAATTTTTTTTGCATCCAGTTCCTTGATCACTGCATCATAGTCACCTGTTAGATTGGTTAGACAAAACTGCCCCTTGAAGTAATGCAGGATCATCTAGACAAGGCTGCACTCGTACTTCAAATGCAGTTCCTTGAAGCATGGGTTTGTTAAGGGAAAAGCTTGTGTGACCAATTTGATTGGATATTATGATGTGGTCACAAAGGAACTAGATGGAAAAAAATAATTTTGATATCATATATTTGGATTTCAGGAAGCTTTTGATACTGTTGCACATAAAAGACTGCTGTACAAATTGGAGCAGTGTGGAATTTAGGGCAAGTTGTTGCTATGGTTGCTGCTATGGGTAAAGGGATGGCTGAGTGAGAGAAGACAGAGTGGTAATGAGTGGACATTGCTCTTCGTGGACTAATGTTATTAGTGGAGTTCTCCAGAGTTCAGCGTTGGGCCCATTGTTGTTTTCTATATTTATCAGTTTATATTGATGAAGGCATAATGTCTGGGTTTGCAGATGTTACAAAAGTTGACAGAGTGGTTAATGAAAGTATGCTACTGCAAGAGGATCTAGAAAAGTTAAGCAGATCGGCTCAGAAATGGAAACTGAAGTTTCACATTGACAAATGCAAAGTACTGCATATGGGCAGCAGTAACCCTAGAGTAACGTACCAACTGTGTAGTACCACACTGAGGTTAGTAGAAAATGAAAATGATCTGGGGTTAATTGTGCAGTCTGATATGAAATTCTCTAAGCAGTGCTACCAGGATAGCTCATGGGGTTTTGTCAATGATATAGATGAATTTTACTAGCAGGATAAGGAGATAATTAACAAATTGTATAAGGCAATGTTCAGGCCACATCTTGAGTACTGCATACTGGACTGGAGACCTCATTTTAGGAATGATCTATAGCTTCTCTAATGGGTACAGAGAAGCACAACAAAATTGGTGGGGGAACAAATGGGTGCTCTTGGCAAGAAAGTCTTCAGTTCTGCAAATTGTAGCATCTGCAGGCTAGGCAATTGTGAAGTTAGAACTTCCAGCTGTTGTTTGTTGATATCTTAATTACATCATTTGCCACTAGTTTAAAGCTACCATAGGCTTCTGTATCATCTGATAATTTGTAAGCATCCCATGCATTTTTTTTCCCTGCTACATGTCTCAATTGTTCATCTGACATCCATTTAGATCTAAGCTTTAAACTGTATTTCTTAATTTGTATGAAAGGCCTAGTAGAGTCTATGATTATTTCCCTGAATGCTTCCCACTTGGAATTTTTATTGGTAGCACAATTAGTTGGCCCCCCTGTACAGAATTTAAAAACTCTCTCTACTGTCGTCTCCTTTACAAAAGCAAAAACCCTTCCCCTTACCCTTGATGGTAGTTACATCATTAAGTAAATCCCAAATCAGTACACCCTGATCACTGCCACTTACTAGTTCTTTTATCTCAGATTCTTAATGCATAAAGAATCACTGTTGATAATGAGGTGAAGAATATTGCTCTCTCTTTTTGCATCTCTAACATGCTGCTGTAGAAAACAGTCATCCAATAAATCCACAAGTCTTGCTAATGTGTGAGTGAATGTTCCACAAGTTTCAGTCCCCATTATAGGACATTTGATTTACTCACCCACTATTTCTCTTTACAGTTGTCCATTGTAGTCATCACAGTCATTTGATATATAATGCATTCCTCCTCTCATTTTGTTTTTCCAGTGCTTGTGTTACACAAAAGTCACTCAGCGTTGCACTGGCCACACATTTCAACTGCATGCACTGTCTTAGATGTGCTTCTTGGCTAAGATCATACCCCCCCCCATCCTGCCTATTGTTTCTGTGTATGTTGTGCTCCCCATATTCAAATTCTGCATCCCTTAAATCTGAATAACACAATATCTCTGATATCCCCACAATGTCTGCATTTGATGACTTGACCAGCACTTCATATTCATCAAATTTATGTACTATGCTCCTAGCATTAGTGTATATGCAAGTATACATGCACATATTCTTACTCTTAGCTATCCTGACACAGTCCATGTTTCCTTGTTCCATGATAACTCATAGCATGCCTTGAAATCCCTGTTACCTTGCTTTCTGGGCTGCTGCATGTTCCAACAAAAGCAGTGCAAGAATCACTTTCATTTCTGCCTTTAGCTATTGTTGATCTATTAGTTTGTGTATCCCTCCCAAAGCTAACAGCTTTCCAACCCACCTAACATTGCTTCAATAACACCAGCAAATATTCTTGCACTCTTTCTGTTTAAGTGTATCCCAATGCTGTAGGCATAGTCTCTCCCCTATTAAGCACAAACCATGCTGAGAAAAATTCTACCCCATGATCCTTGCACAATCTCTCCAGGGCCAAATTGATTGACAAGGCTCTCATAAAATTGATAAAATATACAGAATATGCACCAAAACAGATGAGCTTTTGGAACTCTATGCCCTTTTGTCAGCTCATTAAATGTAGTTCATGAATGGCCATAAAAAGTTAGAAATGTAACCATGTGCTCACATGTGATGATAACATAACAGATGGAAAATTATATCTAACACTGAAAAAAGAAGTGGGGGTGGGGAGGAGTATGGAAGGGGGAGAGAGAGAGAGAGAGAGAGAGAGAGAGAGAGAGAGAGAGAGAGAGAGAGAGAGAGAAATGGAAGTAAGAGAAGTGGAGAAGGAAAGAATTATTATTGAAGGGAAGTCAGTTGTGCTTGACGAACAAATGAGCTAATAAATATGGTAATATTTGGCACAGTCAGCTGTTTCAATGTTGCAAGTGTTGAAATACTTGACTATTTCAACACTTGCAATTTTGAATTAGTTGACTGTGTGAATTATTTTTATTATTAGAATTTGCATTAAACAGCTCAAAAATTGAATTAAATTAAAACTATCTGTCATGATTGCTGTCGGCATTGTTATCTAAACCAAGTATACTATAATAGAGTACTATTTGATTGTTTTTATCCTATGGTGCTTTGATTTTCAAATAGATCGCCGCCATGTTAAATATGTCCCATGGTACCCTTTGATGAGACAACCATTCAAATCAACCCTGCTGCTCACACCAATATCAAAAGGACATCTATTTGGATATCCTGTGCTCTGAGCCTCCTACAAGAATCCCACAGTTGGAACACTGCATGTGGAAGGCTCATGTGTACTCAACATAAATAGATGTCTTAATCTAAGTGATGATAGATTGATGTCTCCTGCCAAGATGTCGAGCACAGTGAATGTGAGTTATGCAACATCTCGGCAAGACAAACATATGAATAGTGGGAAGGATAGGCTGTTGCAACAAATTTGGAGGGGGAAGATGCCTCACAGGTACATGATATGTCACATACTTGGAATTGTATATAGTCCAGGACACAAAAAGGGTATATGTGTTTCACCAGTTCTCTCAACGTAGCAACCTCATGGCTGTTTTCTGTGATTTTTTTTTTTTTTTTTGTGTTGTTGTTTGTTGGATTTATGGTGCAAGGGCTATTAAGGCCATAATGCACCTATCACAATCTTATTTGGTATATGATCGTTATATTACTTTTTTGTGTATATTGTGTGTACACTGAGTGGACAGAAATCATGGGATACCTACCTAGTTATGGGTAGGCAAATCCTTTTGCCCAGATAAGGGCAGTCGAACAGTGAGGCATTGAATCCACTAGTTCACGAAAGCGTTCCACAGGTATTTCCATCCATGCTTCTACACCACTGTCCATAATTCCGTCATATTCCTGGACGGAGAAACCAAAGCTTGAACAGACTTTTCCATAGCATCCTAAAGATGCTCCACATGGTTCATGTCTGGTGAATGGGGAGGCCATTCCATGATGGTAAAATCTGCAGAATGCTCTTCAAACCATGTTATAGTCACCACGGCTCTGTAGGCGCCTCCGTAGCCAGGTGGGCAGGAGCAGCAGTGCGTAGCACATGCTTTTGATTAGACCAGGGTTCGAGCCCGTGCCCACCAAATACAGAGGATGCGGAAAGGTCAGGGAATGACCACCGCATATCCCCGGAGCAATATGGCCTTAGTTGCTAATGCTCCTAAAAACCAAATAACAATCAACAACAACCATGGCTCTGTGAAAGGTGCATTGCCCTGTGGGTGCACGATGACCATGAAGGGATGCAGATCCCTTCATGGTCATCTGCATCCCTTCCATGTGTTAGTTGAACACGCTCTAGATCATTACCGACTGTCCACCTGCCTAGACAGTTCCTTGTTGACATGACACAGGTGCAAAGCTTCATGCAGTTTCCGCCAGATATGCACTCTCCCATCCACTCTAAATAACTGGAAATGGGACTCATCGGATCAGGAGAAAACTATCTCCAATCATCCAAAGTCTAGTTCTGATGTTCTTTCGCCTGGTCGAGGCTCTTATGTTATTGTTATTTGGTTTTTAGAAGCATTAGCAACTAAGGCCATATTGCTCCGGGGATATGCGGTGGTCATTCCCTGACCTTTCTGCATCCTCCGTATTTGGTGGTCACGGGCTCGAACCACGGTCTAATCAAGAAGCGTGTGCTACGCACTGCTGCTCCTGCCCACCTGGCTACGGAGGCACCTCGCCCGGTCGAGGCATAGTCCTGGGTCGTGGTGTTAGCAGTGGGACTCTGGTGGGTTGATGGCTTCCATAACCAATTGCGGCTAATGATCGCCTGACAGTCTTGGTGCAGACATTTCTGACACCTCCCTCATTGAAGTTGGTGGTGATTTGTGCCACTGTTGCTCTTCAGTTGGCTGAAACAATGCGACACAGACGTCGACGGCCACGTTCATCCACTACCTTTCTCCGCCCACAGCGCTGTCCATGATAAGATGTTATTCCGGAAATAGCATATTCCTGATACACCCTTGATACTGTCGAATGGGGATAGTTCAATTTCTGTACCACCTCCACAATAAGAGTGACCCGGCTTTGGGCACCCACTATCATCCCTCTTTCAAAGTCGGTTAACTCATGACATTTATCCATACTGACATCGAATTACTGTCTACGTGAATGCAGTGTACCTATACGTATACCTGCTAAGCAATGGGTTCGTCTACTAGCGAGACGTTGCCCAGGAACCAGGTATCCCACTAATTCTATCCTTACAGTATATTTCATTCAATTTATATTTTCTTTTTATGTATATATTATTTTGTATTTTTATGGTTACATTATTTTTACTGTAGTTTTTATTTATTTTGCTATCAATGTTGCAAAAATTTTATTATTATACTATGATTCCTGATGCTCAAGGCCTTACTGCCGTTATGCATTAATTCTGTTTTTTTCTGTTGTATAGCCTCATGAAATGAATACTGAAGTTCTTAGCAAAGAATACCTTGAATCTTTAGAATATTTTTACAAACAGAATTTTCTCAAGGAAATTAGGTAAGAGATGGTTATTAATAAGAAATTATGATTAATTATTATTATTATTATTACTGATTACGAACATCGCTGAATAGTGTGAAGGTGTTATGCACATTGACTGTTTTTTTTAATAGTGCATGAAAGTATAGTGAAATAGCAGTAAAACATCTGGAAATATAATAGAGTTTGTGTGATTGTTTTTATCTCATGGTGGTTTGATTTTCAAATAGCTTTCAAATACTTTTATGTTAAATAAAATATGTCCCATAGTGGCACCATATGATGAGATATAAAAACTTGTCCTTTTGTCAATACTTAGCTGTAAGCTCATCAGCGCCGACCGGGCTAGCCGGGTGGGTAAAGTGCCTGCCTGGCAACCCAAAGGTCGCTGGTTCGAATCCCACCTCGGGCTTGGATCAGAGTAGAAAATGCAAAATCTTTGGGAGGTGCAATATGGCCACAGAAGCCGATGCGCCAACAACTAACGAAAAAAAAAAAAAAAAAAAAGCTCATCAGCTTGTGATTCTTTGCACATTACAACCCAGCAGTTATGCTCAGCTGTTTAATTTTTGTAACCTACCCATTAATTAATTAATGAAAGAAAATTCATGTGATGCAATTGAAAAAGGTATTATTTTCATTTACATCAAAATACTTTTAACACATAACATACTCGTGTTAACATTGATTACTGTGGACATTGTTATCAAAACAAAGACAAAAGTGAACTTTTTAGGTCTGCAGCTTTGTCATATGTAATTTTTCTAGTTTATTGTTGACCTGTTTAGATCTACAAATTTTGAGAGAGTGATTATCTTCATTATACCTAAATGCATATTAGGTTACAGTATTGCCCTCTATGGCTACAAGGTCAGAGGGTCTTGCATTTTCTTGGGAAAATTAGCTCCTATCTTGGTAAAATTTGCTTTGACTTTGTTTTAATTTGAAATGATCATGCACTGGCAGACAGAAACTAAGGCAGTATTTTTCAATTGATATTCTGCAAATATTGGCTAAGTTCTTTGTAAGATGTTCCACCAAAAATTATCATTCGCCTACATTATTTTTACACACTTTAAAATAAAAAGAAGGTATATACTCAATATGCCCATATTATGATCTTGATAATTTGTCACCTGCCTAATTAGCCACACTGCTTGTTTTGCCTTTTTTTTTTTTTTCTTTCTTTTAAAGTAAGCTACTCTCCCATTGGTTTATACAATATAGCTCTGTATGCCTCGTAATTTGTCATGTTAATTAATTAGTTGCAATCATGAGGATCCTACCAGTAACAAATTGCTGAGATTGTATTGTTTACTAAAAACAAATTCTTATGATGTAATTAATTTGAATTGTTAACAGATTTTATTTCAAAATTCTCTACAACCTTTGTGTAATTTATTCAAAGATTCTAAAAGATCTTGCAAGCTACTATATAATTGCACAGTATTATTCCTATATTATAATGATACAAGTTTTACACCTTCCTCTAAACTTAGAAAGGCATTGAAGAACTGTTTGCTTCATACTTCTAAAATTTACATCTTTAACTTTCTCCTTATCGTTTTTGATTATATTTGTTATGGTTTTCCATATTTGAATATTTTGAATATTTTTAACTATGCTCCAAAATATTTTTTCGACTTCCTGCTATTTGCTTTCTATATTTTTCCAAGATCTTTCTTTAACCTCTTTTATACATATCTTAGCTCTCCTGCACTTTTTTTTTTTTGTTGTTATATTCCAATAAGATTTAATTAGCTTTATTTGCCAGAAATTTCTTATATTTTCTTTTCTCTCTTTTTTTTAACTGCCTCTGATTTTTTGGGTCTGAACTTCCTGTCTTTACAAAACTTCTTCCTATGTACTTCTTTTGCAGCTTCTACTAAAATTCTCTTATGTTTTTACCATTCCTCATCTAAAGTCATATTAGCATCAGTAATGCAATTGAACTTTGGAGAAACCTGTTTTCTGTTCTTTATTTATTTATTTAATGATTGCAGGCATATCTTAGAGCAATTTGATTTTTGTTTAACACTTATTTTTAGCGCTAATTATAATTTTTAATTTTATTAACATATGATGGTCACTTCCAAACTATTATATGCTCTGAGGCAGCCACTTTGGGTCTGAAGAATTCACAAGGTAGAGAGTAGACAAAAACATCATCAAATTTAGTCACACAGGCTTGAACTATGGTCAACTGAAACGCATGTACTAATGTACTCATGTTTGAGCACTTAGCTATGACGACCATCTTATATCAATTTTAGATCCTTTTCTCTAAGGATGTAATCCATTATGCATGCTCTTCTTGCCCTCCATATAACCTTGGCTACCTTTATTCCAAAATGCTGTGTTTGTAATTAAGAGTGCATGACTTTAGAAAAGTTCTAATAGCCATTTACCATTATTATTAGGTTTACCATTATCCTCAAGTTTTCTTAAAATGCCATTGTAGATGTAAATTGTCATTTCCCATATTCTGTTTTTTAAATATCCTGCTGTTTAAATTTCCAGCAATACAGTAAACCCCCGCTATTCGCGGGGGTTACGTTCCTGAGAAATTCGCGAATACCGAAAACGCGAATACTGAGTTATGGCTCCCATAGTAATAAAGGGGTTCCGTTCCAAAGTATGAAATATATAAGAAAAACTAGTCTAAAATTTTGTCTATGTATGTATTATATGTACCTTCATAATATGACATGTACATAGACAGTACATAGTGAAATGCAAGCATATAGCATCGAAATGAAAATAAGAAACAATTTAATATTAAATCTAATATTTATTAGAAATTTCAAACCAGCGCCTTTGCTAGCAAAAAAAAACATCCCGCCAGTGCTATCAGCAGTTTCGCTAAAGTGTTGATAGAGGAGTTTTGCCTTTTCGCGAATGATGAGTGAACTTAACGGAATTTTATTTCGAGTTCGGTCTTCTATCCACAGATTTAAAGCCTTTTCCATTTTTTCTAATTTAACATCACGAGTTACAGAGCAAATTTTTGAAGCAATTAGCGCGTTTTCACGGACACTACGGTGGATTTTTTCTTCCGATTTCTTGATTGATCGTACCGTTGACTCATTGATTTTATAATGTTTTGCCACTGAGGAGACACTTTCACCATTAGACATTTTGTCTAATAACTCAATTTTATTCGCTAATGTTATCACCTTCTTTGATATTTTCACATTTCTCTTTTTATTCGTAGCCATATTTTTGTAGGGGTTAGAAAGAACTTGTCCACAATAAAGTCACTTTCTTCCGTTAACGCACTCGAAAAAGTCTGTTTTACACTGCAAAACGGTAGATTTATCATTTTTTATAAGCATATCAATTTATAAATTGATAAATTTATTCAGTTTATAAGCATATAAATTAAAAGCAAACGACGAAACCTTCCATGACTAACACATACTGAACAAGGATTACCGAGAAACATCCACGCTCGCGATTTTTTCACCCCTCCCCCCCCCACCTACTGAGCGCTGTTTTGACTGGGAAAGATAATTTTAGCCACGCCCATGTTTTTTATGGCGGAAAATATTCACGGCGCTTTAAAATTCACATTTTTTCAGGTTTCATTTTATATTAAATCGGCGATCGCGAAACCGCGAATACAGATACCGCGAATAGCGGGGGTTTGCTGTACTATTCTTTATTTGTTATTCATTCCCACTGTTATTTCTAAAATATTAAAGAACTCTTTTATATCATTTTTTTTTTTTTTTGAGCCTTCAGCTGTGTCATATGTACACATAAATTTCATCACCCAACTTTCCATCTTAAATTTTGCCCATCTACTGAATGATGCTTCCTGGCCAATTGAACTTTCTTCCAAACTATTTCTGTACCTATACCTCTGATGTATTTTGCTCCTAGAATAAATTAATTTTTATAGTTATGGTCTAGCTGTATGTAGCTCGCCTATATTCATCCTGTTAGTTTCTGTGATAGCAGTTATTCTGATATTATATCAACTTAGTTCTTCTGTTAATTATACTTGTTTGCAGTTTAAGCTTCTGATGTTGACAGTACTTATCTTGATAGTTTTTCTATTAGTATATTTAGCACTGGAATAACTGTAAGTGGACCACAACCTGTTATGAACACAGAAGGACCTTGTTTACCAGTAGTGTCCCAGCTGGTATGTGTTTAAGTTGCTTTGTTCTATCATAATGATAAGATTTTAATCTATAATTTATGTAGTTTGTTTAGCTTAGTCCCATATGGCCAGTTCATCCCTACTAACAGGTTATACCATGAAAAGGAGACAAGTGGACATTGGATCTGAACCCCGATTGGTTCCCCACAAGCCTAGCTTAAGAGATTGGGGCAGTCTCACCGCAATTAGATAATCAAAGGCCCTCCCCTTTAACCACAGTAGACATTGATAACAATTAGTCCTTGTGTAATATCCAGTTGATAGAGTAGCTTAGAGAAAATCATTGCCAAATATTGAAAAAAACATTTTCTAAGTTTCTGAAATAACTACTTTGTCAGAATAGTTCCTCTGTACAATTAATATTGTACTAAAGAGTCATCCCTAAATTCAGCAGTGCAGTGGCCACCAATCTTACTCTTCTCTGGTAAGAAATAACACCTAATCAATGCTTAGGACTGGAATAACTGTAAGTGGACTACAACCTATTATGAACACAGAAGGACCTTGTTTACCAGTAGTGTCCCAGCTGGTATGTGTTTAAGTTGCTTTGTTCTGTCATAATGATAAGATTTTAATCTATAATTTATGTAGTTTGTTTAGCTTAGTCCCATATGGCCAGTTCATCCCTACTATGGCCAGTTATACCATGAAAAGGATACAAGTGGACATTGGATCTGGACCTCGATTGGTTACCCACAAGCCGAGCTTCGGAGATTGGGGCAGTCTCACCGCAATTAGATAATCAAAGGCCCTTCCCTTTAACCACAGTAGACATTGATAACAAAATTGATAAGAAAATACAGCTGCGAGTTACAGGCTCCGAAAAAAACGATAAGTGTTTGCTTTTTATTTACATAATTGTTATTTTATATTGTACTTAATACGTAGTCTTATAGTTCTAATTACGCTGGTTATTTTTATTTTAATTTATATCAATAGTTTTTGTAGATATACGTAATACTTTATAAAACCGTTATTTCGTTCGAATCTTGCAGGCATTGTTTTTGTATATAGTGATAGTGAATTCAAATTTTTAATTGAGGTAGCTAGGTAGCTCTAACGTATAATTTTAGAAACAGTAATGCACTTCACTGTTTCTATTAGATAGCGTAGTATTGACATTTAATTTAATTTATCGATCTTATTAATTTAAAATGTCATGCCCCAAACTAGAGCAGCAAAGCAACAGGCACAAAGTGGCAGGAGTGCTGTGACTCGGGGGAGAACTGAGGGGGGGGGCGATTCTCCAACGCATCACAGCCTAAAAAAATGTGCAACTTGTGAAATGTTTGCCGAACTATCTAGAACGGAACACGATATTGCCATGGGGGATGTCTTTGTGTGTGCGCGCGATGTAAGCAGTGTAAGGAAATCAGGCGACAACTCAGCGTTGTTATGGGCCTATATGAGAGTTTGAAGGACAGGGTAGATGCCCTCGAAAGATCTAAATTGAGGGGCCCATCAGGCTCTCAGCTGCCCACATCAATGCCAGAGCTTGCACTTGGTCATCGCGCAACACAGCGGCAACCCCCAAGGCAGAATGCGCTGGTCCCACAGGAACTAGTAGTTGTTGGTGACTCTATTGTCAGGGAGACAGGAAATATATTGTGTAAAAAGGATAGGTGGAACAGGACCAGGGTATGTCTGCCAGGGGCAAAGGTTGATGATGTTGTAGAGCAGATATCATCTTTTAGGGGCACAAAAGGTGATATAGTTGTACACGTTGGCACTAATGATATTAAGAGTAGGAGACCGGCAGAATTACTTAACAAGTACAGGTCACTGATGAAAAAAGCCGTGAATTAGGGTTGAATTTGAAAGTGTCTGCAATTCTGCCCAGACACGATAGGAGGGAGTATATGATGAGAGCCTTGTCGATCAATTCGGCCCTGGAAAGACTGTGCAAGGCTCAAGGGATAGAATTTTTTTCAGCCTGGACTGTACTTGTTAACAGGAGAGACTGCTTCTACAGGGTTGGGATACACTTAAATAGAAAGGGTGCAAGAATATTTGCTGATGCTATCGAGGCAGTGTTAGGTGGGTTGGAAAACTGATAGCTTGGGGGGGGGATACAAGGCCTAATAGTTTAACAGTAGCCATAGGCAGAGGTGAAGGTGATTCTTGCACAACTTCTATTAGAATAAGTAGCGACCGGGAGCGAAGGGTGTTGGGGGTTTCAGGGACGGATGGCAGTCATCGTGAAACAGGTGGTTATATGGGATGTGTTAGAGTAACTAAGAATAAGAATAGGTGCATGTATACTTGCATGTATACCAATGCTAGAAGTATAGTAAATAAATTTGATGAATTTCAAGTGTTGGTCAAGACATCAAAGGCGGATATTGTTGGGATATCAGAGACGTGGTGTCACACAGATATAAGGAATGCCGAACTGGAATTTGGGGAGTACAATGTGTACAGAAAGGATAGACAGGATAGGAAGGGAGGAGGTGTTATGCTGTTAATAAAGAAAAACATAAAATCAAAAGAAGTGCATCCAGTTGATATAGATGAACAGTGCACTGTTGAGTCAGTTTGGTGTGACATAGCACTGCGAAAGTAAAAATAAGAGTAGGAGTGTGTTATAGGCCTAATGACTTGAATGAGTACAATGAACAATTGTACAGAGAAATAGAGTGGGCTAGTAAATCGGAATGTCTTATAATGGGGGATTTTAACTTCCCAGATATTGACTGGAACTTGTGGGTTGGGCACTCACACACTAGTCAGACTTTTGTGGATTTATTGGATGATTGTTTTCTGCAGCAGCATATTCGAGAGGCAACCAGAGAAAGTAATACTCTTGATCTGGTTATCAGCAGTGATCATTCATGTATTAGGAATTTGCAGATAAAAGAACCACTAGGTGGCAGTGATCACAGTGTACTGATTTGGGATTTACTTAAAGATTTAATTACCATCAGGGGTAAAGGAAAGGGTTTTTGCTTCCGTAAAGGCGAGTACAGTGGGATCAACTGACGATGTTACCAACAGTAAATTCTAAGTGGGAAGCATTCAAGGAATTAATCGTGGAAGCTACTAAAAGTTTCATACCTATTAAGAAATATTGTTCATGGTTTAGGCCTAAATGGTTGTCAAATGAACTAATGAGACTCCGAATAGAGAAGAAAAATGCATGGGATGCATATAAATTATCAAGCGACTCAGAAGCCTATGGCAGATATAAGTTAATCTGTAATCAGGTGACAAAGGAGGTTCGGCAGGCGAAGGCAGATTACGAGAAATCCTTGGCAAAAGATGCTAAGAAAAACAGCAAGGATTTCTTTACTTATATAAACTCTAAAAGGAAGGGGATGAATCTGATTGGTCCACTTGACATCGATGGTTCGACTGTTGATGATCCTGCTCAGATAGCAAACAAACTGAATGAGTATTTTGCATCTACATTCACACATGAGGAATTATTAAGGTTTGAAAATGGCAGAAGGTTATCAAATTGTAGCAGGATACTTAATGATTTTGTAATATCTGAGAGCAAAGTGGAAGAGAAATTGTTGAAGTTAAACGTAAGAAAAGCACCTGGGGTGGATGGGATCTATCCAGTTATATTAAAGGAGGCGGCAAAGCAACTAAGCAAACCCTTAGCCATAATTATGAGAACATCCTTGGACTCAGGGGGGGTTCCCACAGACTGGAGATGTGCAAATGTATCCCCAATTCACAAAGGGGGATCGAAGGGTGACACGAGTAATTACAGACCAGTTAGTTTAACTTCTGTTCCGGGTAAAATAATGGAGTCGCTGGTTAAAGATGCATTGCAGGATCATCTAGACAAGACTGCAGCAATAATTCAGACACAGCATGGGTTTGTTAAGGGAAAATCTTGTCTGACAAATTTGATAGGATATTATGATGTGGTTACAAAGGAACTGGATGCAAAAAATAATTTTGATATCATATATTTGGATTTCAAGAAAGCTTTTGACCTTTTGCGCATGGAAGACTATTGTACAAATTGGAGCAGAATGGTATTAAGGGTAAGTTGCTACAATGGATAAAAGGATGGTTAAGTGGGAGAAGACAGAGGGTGGTAATCAATGGGTGCTGCTCTTCTTGGACTAATGTTATTAGTGGTGTTCCACAGGGTTCGGTGTTAGGTCCACTGTTGTTTTGTATATTTATCAATGATATTGATGAAGGTATATCAGGCTTAATGTCGAAGTTTGCAGATGATACAAAGGTTGGCAGGGTTGTTAATGACAGTAATGGCAGTGTGCCACTGCAACAAGATCTAGATAATTTGGGCAGATGGGCTAAGAAGTGGCAACTGAAGTTTAACCTTGACAAATGCAAAGTACATAATGCATATGGGTAGAAGTAACCCCAGAGAAACGTACCAACTGTGTGGTACTACACTTAAGATAGTAGAAAATGAAAAAGGGCTGGGAGTAATTGTGCAGGCAGATATGAAGTTTTCTGAGCAATGTAGACAGGCTGCCAGGGCAGGTCATGGGGTTTTGTCAATGATATATAGGAATTTTGCTAGCAGGGAAAAGGAGGTGATTATCCCTCTGTATAAGGCAATGGTCAGGCCATGCCTTGAGTACTGCATACAGGTCTGGAGGCCTCATTTTAGGAAGGATATAGATTTACTTGAGCGTGTACAGAGAAGGGCAACAAGATTGGTGAGGGGAATGAAGGGATCCTCTTACCAAGAGAGTCTTAAGTTCCGCAAATTGCAGTGGCTGGAGACTAGGCACCTGATCTGATTGAGGTATATAAGGCCTTGAATGGGTTGAGCACCCTGAATTCTGATGGGATCCTTCCACTTGTTCAGATTACGAACCTAAGGGGGCATAAATTCAAATTAAGAAAAGAGAGATGTAGAATACAGATGTAGAGATGTAGAAAATGTTTGCCTGTTAACTACACAAATCAAAAAAATGCATGAATGAATTCAAGTTAGTTTAAAACATGGTTTCATGAAGAATTTGTCCCTAGCACAAAAAAATATTTGAACAAAAAGAAACTTTCCCATAAAGCACTTTTAATTTTAGACAATGCTCCATCCCATCCAGACAAAAGTGAACTAGTTTTTGGTGACACCAGAGCTCTGTTTTTTCCACCTAATGTGACATCCCTTCTTCAACTTATAGATCAAGCTGTTTTGGAGACTTTGAAATGCAACTATTGGCAATGTCTTTAAAACATCTGCTTCAAAATATTGAAATGGGTACCAGTGTTTGTTGAGAATCTTAAAAAAATAAACATCAAGGGCATTATTTACTGGTTGGCAGAAGCATGGAACAATGTTAAAACATCTACTCTTTTTAAATCCAGGAAAAATATTTTATGCTCGCTCTCAAAACAAAGTCAACAAGAACGAGTCTGCAAATGAAAATGAAAGAGGTGGGAAACCCTTTTAGAACTAGCCAATAACCTTTCTGTTTTGGACACTCTTACTACAGATGATCTTAAAGAGTGGATGAATTCTGATGAACAGCTGGAAATAGTAGTAGTAGTAGTGGCATGTGATGCAAGAAAGCAAGTGTATGAGCTTATGCAGCATCAGTCAAAAAAAAAAAAAAAAAAAAAAATCACACCATTCCCTCAAAATGCCTGTCCAGTTCCTCCTTAAATTTATTTAACCTATCAACTTCCACGACAGATGGAAGTTTGTTCCAGCAATTAACCGCCCGCTGGCTAAAGACAAATTTCCGCACATCTATTCTACATCTGTCTTTTCTTAATTTGAATTTATGCTCCCTTAGGTTCGTAATCTGAACAAGTGGAAGGTTCCCATCAGAATTCAGCGTGCTCAACCCATTCAAGGCCTTATACACCTCAATCAGATCGCTGCGAGGTGCCTAGTCTCCAGCCACTGCAATTTGCAGAATTTAAGCCTCTCTTGGTAAGAGGATCCCTTCATTCCCTTCACCAATCTTGTTGCCCGTACATGCTCAAGCAAATCTACATCCTTCCTAAAATGAGGTCTCCAGACCTGTACGCAATACTCAAAGCGTGGCCTGACCATTGCCTTATACAGAAGGACAATCACCTCAAATGACTGATGACATGATTGTAAAGTTTGTTGACAAACAAAAAGTTGAAAGTGAAGGTGATGACAAAAATGACACACACACACACACACACACACACACGGTCTAAATGCTATTGAGTCAGCTTTATGTTGTATTGTACATCAGAAGGAGGATACTACACCTGCTGATGTTTTGTTACTTAGGCGCCTACAAGATATAGCAGCTAAAAAGCGAGGAGCTTCTATGAAACAGAAACCGATTAAGGAATTTTTTATATGATATTAAGGTGTAGTGCTAACGACTGTAAATGTATATTTGTCTTGTCTATGACTTGTAATTTTTATACACTACATTTTTTTTTTAATTTTGTAATTTTTGTAATAAAACAGTTGTAAATAAAATTAAGTGTTTTATTGTATAATTTAAAAGTCATTATGTTCAATGAGTAGGTGTAACCTGAAAATAGAGCGTAAATCATGTTAATGTATTCAAATCCAGTTTATTTAATAATAATTTACCAAATCTTTCATGTTATCCGAGCTTTTGATTATCCACATTACCTCAGATAATTGGGACTCCACTGTGTTTTATGCAGTATGATAGAATTCATTATATCAATGCTACCATTATTATCACTTCCTCCTCCAACATTTTCAAGTCTCTCTTTTCCTGCTTGTCTGTCCTTAGATTCCCTGCTCCTTTTAACAGACTTTGGTAGAACATTTATCATAGAAATTATTTTAATAAGTGTTATTAACAGCACTGTGTTTCAGTGATAATCAAGAAGATCTGAGTAATATATCCTAAGAGCTTTTTTCCAGATTTTGAATATTAACCTATTTGGTTTATCAGACCTGAAAATGCAAGTTTGGATGTAGTCAAAAAAAAATTAAAGGTGGCAGGAGGAAAATTCGAAAACATTGCTTGCTAGTGTAAAAAAACTTAATGAAATGAGCTGAAATTTTTTATATCTTTTGCCAACTCAGAATTTATCAGTAACTTGAATGACCTATTTTAAAAGAGATAGGAATAAAAAGAGTATTAGATAAGGTAACAACAGGCAGCACTTAATTTTGGAATAAGCAATAAAATATTATCACAAATAGTAGTAGTAATTGCAAACGATGCAATAAAGCAAGCTTATATAACGTCAGCCAAAAAAAAAATCCCACAGTTCATCCATCCATACCCACCAAGAATTTGTCTAGTTCTTCGTTTGCCTTCAGTCAACAACTTATTGACTGAAGGCAAACTACAACACATCTGTCCTGCAGCCATCCTTACTCAACTTGAATTTATCCCCCCCCCCTAATGTGCAGCAGATTCTTACTGAATCCAGCATATACACTGCAGAGCTGTATGCTATAGAGCTAGCCTTGGATCACATTCGAACCTGTCAATGCCAAAGTTCAATAATATATTCTGACTCTTTGAGTGTATTACAGGCTTTATTATCTCTGAGACACAACTCTCATCCAGTTCTCTGTCGGGTTCAGCAGAAGATACATTCTCTTCATGAATACAAGTTTGATATCCGCTTCTGCTGGATTCCTAGCCACATTGGGATAAAGGGAAATGATTTGGCTGACACTGCAGCCAAATCAGCAACACCCACTAATAATCGTTGCTTGTCAGTCCCCTATACAGACTACAGGCAAATAATACACAACAAGATATATACCCAATGGCAAGAACTATGGCATAGAGAGAGAACAAATAAATTATACCAAATAAAGCCTGTAATAGAAACATGGCAGTCTAGTCTGTGCAGGAATCGGAGCGAGGAAGTTGTTCTTGCTCGACTCCGCATAGGACACAGTCATCTGACACCTTTTCTGCTGAGGGCGGATGACCCTCAAATGTGCGAGTCTTGTGACATCGTTTTAACTTTAAAGCATATTTTAATAGATTGCGTTCATTTTGCCCATGTTCGCAATATACATTTTACCACTTTTACCCATCCGACTGAGCCTTATACACTCAGTCAGATTTTATCAGACAACGACCATGTGTCGGCAGTTAAGTTTTTACAAGCTATTAATATATACACACATATATAAATAACAATTTGATGAGGTAACCTTTTTAAAGGTTACCAGAATTTATCTTTGATGATATTTTAATCGTGTCCTGGCCCAGTATAACCTTAGTTGTTTTTGCACCAATAAAACCAAAATCAAATCAAATCAAACCCCTCATGTGTGTTCTCAGTAAGAGGAAGAATGCTGTTCACATTATATCTTGTATGGGACGTGGTTTTTGCGCATTATAGCCCCAGTTGTCAATGCACCATTAAAACCTAAAAAAAAAAACCAACCAACCAGCCATTCACATTCAGCTTGCTCAATCCATTCAAGACTTTAAACTCTTCAGTCAGATCTCCCTACAAGTGCCTGATCCTGAGAAGCTGCAATTTGCATAACCAAAGTCTTTCTAGATAAAAGCATCCCTTTTGTTCCCTTTACCAATCTAGTTGCCCTTCTCTGCACCTGTTCCAGCAGATCTATATCCTTCCTAAAGTGAGGAATCCAGACCTGAATACACTACTCAAGATGTAGCCTAACAAAGGCCTTATACAAAGGGATAATCAACTCTTTATTCCTGCTAGCAAAGTTTCTGTATATCATTGACAAAACCCCATGAGCTGTCCTGACCGCATGTCTGCACTGCTCAGAGAATTGCATATCTGACCGCACAATTACCCCCAGATCTTTTTCATTCTCCACTACCCTGAGTGTAGTACCACACAAGTTGTCTGGGATTACTGCTACCCATGTGTAGTACTTTGCATTTGTCGATGATAAACTTCAACTACCATTTCTCAGCCCATTGAGCCAATTTTCCTAAATCTTGTTGCAATAGCTCACCCTGATGACTGTTGTTAACCACCCTGCCAACCTTTGTATCATCTGCAAATTTAGACATTAAACCTGATATACCTTCATCAATATCATTGATAAATATTGAAAACAACAGTGGATTCAATGAAACCTGGTGAACTCGAATAATAACATTAGTCCACGAAGAGCAGTGCCCATTAATAACCACCCCCCTGTCTTCTACTTAAATCATCTCTTTATCCATAGCAGTAATTTGCCCTTAATGCCACATTGCTCCAGTTTGTACAGCAGTCTTTTATGTGCAACAGTATCAAAAGCCTTCCTGAAGTCCAAGTATATGATGTCAAAATTATTTTTTGCATCTAGTTCCTTGGTCACTGCAGCATAGTAACCTATCAGATTGGCTAGACAAGGCCACTCCTTGACAAATTCATGCTGTTGTTGCACTATAATTGCAAGCCTGTCCAAATGGTCTTGCATTACTTCTTTAACCAGTGTTTCCGTTATTTTCTCTGAAACAGATGTTAAGCTAACAGGTCTGTAATTACTCATGGTGCCTTTTGATTCCCCTTTATGAATTGGGGATATATTCTTACTTCTCCAGTCCATAGGAACTTTCCCTGAATACAACGGTGCTCTCATAATTATGGTAAAAGGATTGCTTACCTCCTTTGCTGCCTGCCCCACTTAATATAATTGGACAGATTCCATCCACCCAAGGTGTCCACCCTCAACAATTTCTACACCACTCTTCTTTCAGTTATCACAAAGTCATTTAGCTCCTTGTTAAAGTTTCATAAACTTCTGGCATCCCATTCCTTAAAGAATTCCTCATGTGTGAATGTAGATGCAAAATACATATTCAATTTGTCTACAACCTGAGCAGGGTCATCAACAGTTAACCCATAGATATCAAGTGGCCCAATGTGATTCAATCCTTCTACTGTTAATATAAGCATAGAAGGCTTTGCTGTTTTTCTTTGCCGAAGACTTTTCATAATCTGCCTTAGCTTGTCTAACCTCCTTTGTGACTTGATTACCCTTCACAATTGTACTATCAATGAAAAACTGCATTGGATGGGATACCGTGCTCATAGAGATGCTCACAATACCAAGCTGTCACTTTATGTTTGTAGCCAGTGTCTTTGTCTATAGAGTTTAAGCATTCTATCTTGCAATGATGGCAGAGAGTAATGTAGCACAATATATCATGTCACATAACTCCCTCTGTCGCCACCAAAAAGTCCACTGCAGAAGGTAATGTGGCATGATGTGTTGCGCTACAAAATTCACATGTCAAATAAACCCGTCTGGGTGGGGCAAATGCGAAAGGAATGGTTGCTTGCATTCTCCATCATGTCTCACTGATGGTAATGTAATTATCTGAGGCTTTCGTATAGTTCAGTCTTGGCTTATTGACATAAAACTTTGAATGAATATACCTACTGTGATATCTATGATTTTAATATACTGTCATGAGAATTCTATTGAGAAGAGGCTTACATCTTTCATCTTGCTATACTGACTGAATAACATGACTCGTCACGCTACCCAGCCAGGTGAGCAGGAGCAGCAGTGCATAGCAAACGCTTCTTGATTAGACCGGGGTTCGAGCCCTTTACCACCAAATACGGAGGATGCAGAAAGGTCAGGAAATGACCACCGTATATCCCCAGAGCGATATGGCCTTAGTTGCTAATGCTCCTAAAAACCAAATAACAAACAAACAAGCTACCCAGCCAATAAAGCAGTGGTATGGGATCAGTCCATATGACATGCCCAGGTATGTCCTATGCCAAAGGAATGGTATCATGCAAACTGAATCAGTATTCTCCCCAGGACCTATTGAATATGCACACCACCTGGCTAAAATTTAAGCAATTCTCGCGGTATATGGTACTGCTCACTGATCTCGATCAATGTTAATAATTCGAATATACTTCGATTAGTAGCTTTTTGCCGCTCCTGGAACAGAGAAGTTTTTTCTGATTTATTTTCTGTTTTATTAGTTTAAATTGACTTATTTACTTATTATTGACATATTAACTTATTTTCTAGAGTAGCTTTATATTCATATTTACAATACTTAGTTTAAAGTAACTTAGATAGAGATTTTGTAGGTATTACTTAGTATCGGTAAGGGTATCAAATCCACGTGTTTACCGTTCGTAATTGCCGCCATTGTTACGCGATACAAAATATCTCGAACAAGATAGCATAAGCTTAATATACTATAGTATAGTACATAATATTGTCAATTAAATTGTACTTTTAACTATACATATAACGACTTAGGTTACGTAACATAAATAATTAGTAAAAATAAATAATTAATACTTGTTACGGAAGTTATATAAAGGGATTTCGTAGATAACACTCGATACTGAAACATAAATATAGCGTTATAACTGTGTTGGGATACAAGTTTGGGGTTTTAATTTTGTACTGAAATTGAAATTTTATTGAAATTAAATCGAAATCATGACTCAGACCAGAGCAGCAAAGCAAAAGGCTCAAGCTAATGGAAGTGCTGTGGGTCAGGGGAGAACTCAGGGAGGCAGTTGCCCTCTGAATCACAGCCTTTTAAAATGCACTACTTGCTTGATGTTTGTGGAGCTGTCGGGTACGGGACATGATACTGCCACGGGAGATGTCTTTGTGTGTGCGTGATGCAAGGAGTGTAAGGAAATCAGGCGACAGCTAAGTGTTGTTTTGGGCCTATATGAGAGCTTGAAGGACAGGGTGGATACCCTTGAAGGATTAAAAGTGAGGGGCCCATCAAGCTCTCAGCTGCCCACACCAATCCCAGAGCTTGCACCTGGTCATCACGCAACACAGCGGCAGCCCCCCCAAGGCAGAATGCGCTGGTCCCAAAGGAACTAGTAGGTGTTGGTGACTCTATTGTCAGGGAAACGGGAAACATGCTTTGTAAAAAGGATAGGTGGAACAGGACCAGGGTATCTGCCAGGGGCAAAGGTTGATGACGTTGTAGAGCGGATATCATCTTTTAAGGGCACAAAAGGTGATATAGTTGTACACGTTGGCACTAATGATATTAAGAGTAGGAGACCGGCGGAATTACTTAACAAGTACAGGTCACTGTTAAAAAAAAAGCCGTGAATTAGGGTTGAATTTGAAAGTGTCTGCAGTTCTGCCCAGACATGATAGGAGGGAGTATATGATGAGAGTCCTGTCTATCAATTCGGTCCTGGAAAGATTGTGCACATCTCAAGGGGTAAAATTTTTTTCAGCCTGGTCTGTACTTGTTAACAGGAGAGACTGCTTCTACAGGGATGGGATACACTTAAATAGAAAGAGTGCAAGAATGTTTGCTGATGCTATCGAGGCAGTGTTGGGTGGGTCGGAAAACTGCTAGATTGGGGGGGGGATACAAGGACTAATAGATTAACAGTAGCCACTGGCAGAGGTGAAAGTGATTCTTTCACGACTTCTATTGGAATGAGCAGCAGCCTGGAAAATAAGATAGAGGATATTTCAGCGACTGCTGGGAATCATTGGGGTACAAGTAAACACATGGGTTGTAGTTAGGGTGGCTAAGAAAAAGAACAGGTGCATGTATACTTGCGGGTACACCAATGCTAGGAGTTTAGTATATAAATTTGATGAATTTGAGGTATTGCTCAAAACATCAAAGGCAGATATTGTTGGGATTTCAGAGACACGGTGTCACACAGATATAAGGGATGCAGAACTGGAATTTGGGGAGTACAATATCTACAGAAAGGATAGACAGGATAGGAAAGGAGGAGGGGTTATGCTATTAGTTAAGAAAGACATAAAATCCAAGAAAGTGAAGCCAGTCGACATCGCTGGACAGTGCAGTGTTGAGTCAGTTTGGTGTGACATAAGCATTGGGAGATCAAAATTGAGAGTAGGAGTGTGCTATAGGCCTAATGACTCTGATGAGTATAATAAGAAGCTGTACAGGGAAGCAGAGTGGACCAGTAAATCAGAGAGTCTTATAATGGGGGATTTTAATTTCCCAGATATTGACTGGAATTTGGGGGCTGGTCACTCACACACTAGCAAGGCTTTTGTGGATTTATTGGATGATTGTTTTCTACATCAGCATGTTCGGGAGGCAACTAGAGGGAGTAATACTCTTGATTTGATTATCAGTAGTGATTCTTCATGCATTAAGAATCTGCAGATAAATGAACCACTAGGTGGTAGTGATCACAGTGTGCTGAAGTGGGATTTACTCAAAGAGGTAACTACCATCAGGGGTAAAGGGAAGAGTTATTGCTTTCGTAAAGGCGACTACGATGAACTGAGACAGTATTTAAATTCTATACAGTGGAACCAACTGATGATGTTACCAACAGCAAATTCAAAATGGAAAGCATTCAAAGAACTTATCTTGGAAGCTACTATGCTTTACATACCAACTAAGAAATATTGTTCAAGGTTTAGGCCTAAATGGATGTCAGATGAACTAATGAGGCATATGGCAGAGAAGAAAAATGCATGGGATACATACAAATTAACACGCGACACAGAAGCCAATGATAGATACAAGTTGATCTGTAACCAACTTACAAAGGAGGTTAGGCAGGCGAAGGCAGATTACAAGAAATCTTTGGCAAGGGATGCAAAGAAAAACAGCAAAGAGTTCTTTACTTATGTAAACTCTAGAAGGAAGGGGATGAGCAGATTGGTCCACTTGATATCGATGGGTCAACTGTTGATGATCCTGCTCAGGTAGCTAACAAACTAAATGAATATTTTGCATCGACATTCACACATGACGAGTTATTCAGCGAGGGGAATGCCAGAGGTGTATTCAACTCTGGCAGTAAGCTAGAGAATCTTGTAATAACTGAGAGTAAAGTGGAGGAGAAATTGTTGAAGATAAACACAAGAAAGGCACCCGGGATGGATGGGATCTATCCAGTTATATTAAAGGAGGCAGCAAAGGAAGTAAGCAAACCCTTAGCCATAATTATGAGAGCTTCCTTGGACTCGGGGAGGAACCATGGACTGGTGATGTGCAAATGTGACCCCAATTCACAAAGGAAGATCAAAGGCTGACACAAGTAATTATAGACCTGTGAGTTTAACTTCTGTTCCCGGAAAATTAATGGACGCACTGGTTAAAGAAGCACTGCAGGATCATTTAGACAAGACTTCAGTTATAGCTCAGACACAGCATGGTTTTGTTAAGGGGAAGTCTTGCCTGACCAACTTGATTGGATACTATGATGCAGTCACAAAAGAACTGGATGCAGGGAATAACTTTGATATTATATACTTGGATCTTAGAAAGGCTTTTGATACTGTTGCACATGGAAGACTGCTGCACAAATTGGAGCAGTGTGGCATTGGAGGCAAAATGCTGCTATGGTTAAAGGGGTGGTTGAGGGGGAGAAGACTGAGAGTGGTAATCAATGGACACTGCTCATTGTGGACTAATGCTATTAGTGGAGTCCCTCAGGGTTCAGTATTGGGTCCATTATTGTTTTCTGTATCTATAAATATATTGATGATGGTATATCAAGCTTAATGTCCAAGTTTGCAGACGATACAAAGGTTGGCAGGGTTGTCAAGGACACTACTGATACTATGCTGATGCAACAGGATCTGGAAACGTTGAGCAGATGGGCTGAGAGGTGGCAAATGAAGTTTAACATTGACAAATGTAAAGTATTTCATATTGGAAACAGCAACCCCAGAGCAACTTACCAACTCTGTGGTACTACACTGACAGTGGTAGAGAATGAATAGGGACCTGAGGGTGGTTGTGCTGGCTGATATGAAGTTCTCTGACCAGTGCAGACGGGCTGCAAGAGTAGCTCATGGTGTATTGTAAATGATATATAGGAATTTTTCTAGCAGGGATAAGGAGGTGATTATTCCCTTGTATAAGGCAATGGTCAGGCCACACCTAGAGTACTGTATACAGGCCTGGAGGCCTCATTTCAAGAAGGATGTAGAGCTGCTGGAATGAGTACAGAGAAGGGCGACAAGATTAGTGAATGGAACAAAGGGGTGCTCTTACGAAGAAAGGCTTAAGTTTTGCAAATTACAGTGTCTGGAGGCTAGGCACCAGCGAGGTGATCTGATAGAGGTGTATAAAGCCTTGAATGGTTTGAGCATGCTCAATGCTGATGGGATTCTTCCTCTTGCTCAGAAAAATCAGCTGAGAGGGCATAAATTCAAATTGAGGAAAGACAGGTGTAGGATAGACGTGCGGAAATTTGCTTTTAGCCAGCGGGTGGTTGGTTGGTTGGTGGAACAGACTTCCATCCCTTGTCGTGGAAGTTGATAGCCTAAATAAGTTTAAGGCTCAACTGGACAGGTATTTCGAACGAACAGAGGGGTGAAGTGGAAGTGGTTATTTTTTATTTATCTATTTTATTATTTTATTTTATTTTTTTTTTTTTGCTGATGCTGCATAAGCTTGCTTTCTTGCATCAAATGCCTCTACTAATGCTAATGTTAGTATTCGATCAATAATTTGAATATTCTATGTGATCGAGGTCAATGCGACAATAGCATATAATGTTAAATTATGCAATTAATTTTTGCTTTGGATTGCTTGAGTCACATTTATAAATAACAGAAAATTTTATAATATTGTGAAGTATTATACTTTCCCACCCAGCTACTTCATAATGTTACCCTGCTGACAAAAGTTTCTGGGGAGAACACTGTGAATTGTCCCCATAGGCAGTGTTATGATGGGGGCTTCAGTCTTAATCCAATTAAACACCCCCTGGGACACATTTGAAATAACAATAGAAAGCCAAACTGAGATAGCCAACTTCTGTGAATGAAAACTGGAAAACTGGATTTCTTTGTTTGTTAAAAGCAGCAAATAGTTTGCTTTTTGAAAATGTACTAATGTTTTCTCAAACATTAGACTTTTTAATGTAGTAAATGTCACAGTCTTTCACTTTTTGCCAAATAATTTCTTCTAGTGGATTATTAAATTTTAGTCTTGTTAGTAAATATTCATTGTTTAGTATTCAACAACTAATCTGAAAGAAATTTGTTTTGGGCATGAAGAAGAGTTTTTAATACTTTTACCATTGTGTGGTAGAAATAACTTAAAAGTGACTGTTGTTTAACTCAATGGTTCCCAAACTACTAAGATTTACAGACCCCTTCAAAAAATCAAAATACAGTATATTTGCAGAACCACTGCACATAAATATAACAATCAATATATATATATCTAAACATATATATATATACCTTCAAATATTTATATCATAAATTTGCTTTAGATAGAATGAATAATTTGAAATATGTCTACTAATTTTATCGCGAATAAGTAATGTTTTTCAGCGTAATTCATGTGATTCTATTAATACAGTACAGTGTGTGTGTGTGTGTGTGTGTGTGTGTGTGTGTGTGTGTGTGTGTGTGTGTGTGTGTGTGTGTGTGTGTGTGTGTGTGTGTGTGTGTACGTACAGGGTGTCTGTAAATGATGTTTCTGATTTTGATATTTTTTATTCAGAATTACTTCAAGCAGAACTGCAGGAGCTGAAAGATCAATTCAATAAGTTTTTTTAAATTGGTACTCGACTGCCAGTTTTTCATTCTACCCACTATGCAGTGCTACGTTCGCCAGAATGGCAAAATGGCGACCAGGCAGGAGAAAGCACTCTGTGTGTTAGTATTTCATGCAACAAAATGGGATGAGTGAATTGACACAATTTACAAATCTGGGGCAGTGAAAATCCTCATGAGATTTTTTTAACATGAAAGAGAGTCTCACAGTTAACATTTTTGCAGCAATGTCTCGAGAAAAGCTGTACAGGCTGTTCTTCGTCGAACCAACTGTGACAGGGTTCATCTTCATTAGGTCACTGAATGTTTTACAATTTTTTTTGACAAGGTTTTGTTGATGCGCCAATAAAACTCAATCAATCAACAGGGTTCATCTCCTTGGACATAGTCAGTAAGTGGTTAATGCCACAGCTGCAGGAGGACATTACAGATGTGATTTATCAACAAGACAGTGCCCCTCCACATTTTCATAATGAAGTGAAGTCATACCTGAATGAACATCTTCCTCAGCTTTGGATTGGGTGTGGAGGCCATATGGAATGGCCTCTGAGGTTGCCTGATCTGATGCCAATGGATTTCTCTTTGTGGGGTTATGTGAAGGACAATGTGTACATCCCTCCATTACCAACGAACTGCAGGAGCTGAAGGCACAGCACAGAGGCCTTTGGTAAAATTGATCACAAAATGAAACACAGCGTGTGGCAGGAGATTGAATATTGCTATGATATCGTTTGAGTTACTCATGGTGCCCACATTGAACTTTACCAATAACTTAAATGTACCTTCATAAAATGTATTGAATTGATTTTTCAGCTGTTGTGTGTTTCATGAGTATAGCTTGAAGTAATTCTGAATTAAAAAATTATCAAAATCAGAAACATCATTTATGGACACCCTGTATATATATATATACACAGTGCTTTTTTTGGGACGGTATGCAAATGTACTTCAAAAGTTGTAATATTCCGTAAATTTTTTTTAACATATTTACCTACTATTCAAATAAGCTTAAAATTATTTAACTAAATTTGCATTTTTTTACTGTGTATTGTTAAGATATTTACAATATAAAACTGTATAACCATTTTTATAATTCTAAATTACTCAGTCGGACCTCTGTTTACCGAAGTCCTTTTATAGCGAATTATTTTGAATTCCCCTTGGAAGTAACATTTAAAATAGTTTCCATTGAGGAAAGAAAATTTTCATGTAGCGAACGGATTAGGAGAGAATTAACTCAGTACGCACTGTTCGTATTTCTGGCCTTCAGGCAATTAGTGCTGCTGCACGAATTAAGAGAGCTAAAGCATTCTACAACTTAGTGGTACCTGGTAAAACCTATCTGACCACCTGTCCCATATACGGAGAAGTTGCGCTGGTTAAGAGTGAGCAGCTCAAGGTATATTCCCAATGTGCTCTGGCCCACCTTCTACTGCAGTGGTGTCCAACCTTTTCCTGTACAGGGGCCATATTCAAAAAAATTCAAAGTTAGATTTGGTTAGTGTGTTACATTTTCCATATCTTGTTGCATGTAAAATTAAAATTGAAAATATTCGAAACTTATTAAGTACAATACACAATTACATTTACTGAACAAAACATTTAATGGGAATTTTTTTAACAAAATTTAAAATGATATTTTAGTTCACTTTTCTCGTGGGCCTTAGGTTGGACACCTCGGTGAATCAACTGTAAGCGCGCCCTGTTCGAGAATTAGAAAAGTGATTTTCTTTTACCCCGACAAATAATCTGTTGTTTTGCAGAAGTGCGTTATCCACATTTTTCCGTAAATTTTCCCCATCTCTGTTTACATGGTCACAGTAGCTGAATATCCGAATGACACCAACATTTTGGACAGTTTAAAAAAAAAAAAAGAAGAAGAAGGGAAAAAAAATTCAAATTTAAGAACTAGTGACAATACCGATGACAAGAGAAGGAAAATGAGGTCAATGAAGGTAATAATTCTTCTAAACATGAATTGTTGGCATTTGGTGAAAATGAAATTAGAAAATTGTCAATTAGGTTACAGTTAAATGCAATTCTGGGATTTCGGGGATACCTGATTGATAAAAAGGTTTCGGAATAATTGAAGCATTTGATGAACGCTCTGAGTATGATACCAGTTTTATCGAGTGAATGTGAACGAGGATTTTCACAAAAGAGTCTGATAGCCAGCCCAACCAGGGCTTCGTTGATGACAAAAACAGTTTCTTCACTACTGTTTCTTAAAACTGTAGTCCCACCACTAACCCGCTTCGATCCAGCTAAATATGTCGATTCATGGCTGCTTTGGAAACATCATTGAGAAAGAGACACACAAAGAGGAAGAAAAGAAGTCGACATAGGGTGTCCGATGAGAACTTAATGAAAATTTGGAATATTCTACAAAAATTTTATTATGAAATTATTTTTACTTATGTTATTATTTTTTACTTATTTTACTCACATTTTACTTATTTTTTTATATACTTGAATAATAAATTTATGCTTAATAAACTGTGTTAATATACTTAATTTGTTGTTCTTATTCTAAAAACATTACTATTAAAGTAACAATATCAGGAAAAAAAAAATTTTTAGATTACTTTTCATATCCTTTTAATTTTCAATTTTTCCTGATACCAAAGAACCAGTACCGGCACCTATTTTTTTTTTTACAAAAAAAAGCACTGTATACAGGGTGTCTCAAAAATATTGGTACAAACATTTAGGGGAGGTAGGTAACATCTAAAGGAATGTGAATCGCAATGGAACCCATAACCGGAAACATCACGGGAAAGTAGTAGCAGAGGCACAAGAAGCAGAAATGACACAAGACAGTAATTAGTTGCAAACATTTATTTGACATAATATTAACAATGGAGTACGAGATGGCTGCATTTCATGATGTTACAACAGAAGCTCGAAGGTTCCACCACGAGACGCGATGTATGCGTGACACCGATGCAGCATGGATTGGCGGGCACGGCCGAGCACACCTGTTTCTTTGACAGTAGCAGCAGCAGCGCAGACAAGTCTCGCCACGAGATCCATTTCCGTCTCCATAGGTGATTCATACGCGATAGATTTGAGCCCCCCCGACAGAAAGAAACCAAGGCTTGATAAATCAGGTGAGCGTTGGGGCCAGGCAATGGGTCCACCACGGCTAATCCATCAACTCCCAAAACGCCTGTTCAAATGGTCACAAACACACCTTCCATAATGGGCAGGCGCCCATCATATTGAAACCAAATGTTGGGCCTCACATTTGCTGGAACATCGTCAAGTAACCCTGGTAGAACTTGTTCAAGAAAGATCCGATATTTAGCGGAGTTCATGCGGGATGGTAACAGGTATGGGCTGACTAAGTAGTCACCGACCATCCATACCTGCCCACACATTTATTGCGAAGCGATGTTGTGCTGCATGGGGGCACACACCATGCGGGTTGTCGTGAGCCCCCACATCAGCATTGTGCTAATTGAATAAGCCTTCCCGAGTAAAATAAGTCTCATCTGTTAACAAAACATAGGCTGGAAAATTCAAGTCTTGAACACTTTCTTGGAGAAACCACTGCACAAAAGCCACACGTGCAGGATGATCTTGGGGAGCAGTAACTGAACCCTTTGGAGATGAAAGGGGTGAAAGAAATCATCGTGCCAGACACTCCTAAGGCAGAGGCAATGGCACGTGTGCTGGTAGTAGGATTATTCTGGACGGCATTCAACACACTTTCTTCCATGGCAGGAGGTTGCGTCAAATGTGGTCTGCCCGCACTACTCCTGTTACCTCTAAATGACCCATAATCGCACAAATTTTGATGCACACGCACAAACGGTGGTCCGGTACATGTCTGTCTGGGAAGCATTCTCCATAAATACGTTGAGCGGTGCGTCCATTGCCCTCTGCTAATCCATACACTAGGTGCATGTCTGCCAGCTCACAGTTCGTATATCAATGCATGCTCTTTGTGCAGCGACTACTGCTTGAATGAGTAAACCCCAGAAATTTTCCCTCTCGCGAACTGATGAATAGCGCTGTCTACTGACTTACGGTGACGTTTCCGGTTATGGGTTCCTATACGATTCATATTCCTTTAGATGTTACTTACCTCCCCTAAGCGTTTGTACCAATATTTTTTAAACACCCTGTATATATGTGTGTATGAACACTGAGTTTTCTGAAAAAAAAATTAAAAGTTTTATGTGTGAAACAACTCAACTTTATTCTTATTTTTATACAGATATATAATAATAACTTTATTTATCATCAATTTGCTATACATAGAATGAATAATTTGAAATATGTATACAATTATATGTACTAATTATATTGAAAATAAGTAAGGTTCTATAACAAAATTTGTATGATTCTATCAGTATATTTTTTAAGAAAATAAACACATATTACTTGATACCTTCTGAACATTTCTCAGACCCCCCTGGAACTGGTGTAGGGATCCCCAGAGGTCTGCAGACTGCAGTTTGGGAAATGCTGGTTTAACTTATACATAATGATATTTTTCGTATATAATATATATAAATTTAACACAGTCATGGTTGTTGTATACAGCAGTGGTTCTCAATCTTTTATGCTTTACGTACCCCCTGGAAATGTGTATGTAACTGCCATACCCCTTGTATAGACAGATAAAACTATAGTTATAGTATAACAATGGGAATAAAATAAAACATATACTGTATATATACACATTAAATTTTGTATCCATAAATTACATTTATCAATAAACACAGTGACATAAACAATTTAACAAATCTTATAAAATTATAAACATTTTACTGGGTAATCAGTGAGATGGTTGCACTTATTTACACTTGCACAGTTCATCAATGGTTGGGATTATCTTGCTAAGGTAGAGCCGCAAGTCATCTTCAACATCCAGCCTGTTCCTATATTTATTTTTTAAAGCAGTTAAAGATGAAAAACCAGTTTCACATAAGTTGTTGTGAAAGGTAACAAATATTTGACGGAAATTCTTGACAAAGTCAGATATTCCTTCTCCACTCCAATCCAAAAACTAATCAGTGGCTTTTTGGAATGAATGCTTTTTAAACTATTGTCACAAGATATCTCAATCAACTCTTCTTTATTGGACAGTGAAAGCTTACATTTTTCTAAATCAAAAGTGAAGGGATCTCGAATCCATTCTTGCATTTCATCAGGGGTGGAAAATACTGCCTTATAAGAGTTTCAAGAGTGCTTAAGTGAACGATTATTTGTTGTCTGATGTCTTCAAAGTCTGCAATCGTTTGCTCATTTTCTTTAAGAAATGAATCGAGTCACTGAAATTGGTCCCAGCTGTTCTTTTTTTTTTCCGTTTTTCCAGGGAGAAATTTTTTTACCATGGCCTCTGTTTTCTTCTCAACATAGAACCCATCAACGTTGTCTCCTTGCAATGATAAGTTCCAAATATTCACTTTTTCAAAAATATCAGCTAAATATGCTAACTGTAGAAGCCATTCTAAGTCTTGTAGCCTCAAAGAAAGTCGAAACTCGTGGTCCATGAAAAAAAGGCATACTTCATTGTGGAGTTCAAATAAATGGCAAAGAGCATTTCCTCGTGACAACCAACGTACTTCTGTGTGAAGCAGTAATCTCTTATGCAGGCTACCCATTTCTTCACACATAATCGAAAAAAGTCGAGACTTCAATGGTCGGGTTTTGATGAAATTAACCATTTCTACACTTTCATCCAGAACTCTTTTCAAATCATCAGGGAGAAATTTAGCTATCAGCGCTTCATGGTGAAGACAACAATGAGTGAACTTACATTCTGGGTGCAACTTGTTTTATACGACCTGCTAGCCATGTGATATAACCACTCATTGCTTTTGCTCCATCAGGACATACAGAAATACAATTTTTCCATTCAAGGTTGTTTTTGGCAAAAAATGAATCAATCATATTAAAAATATCCTCACCTGTAGTAGAAGTTTTGAGAGGCTTACAAAATAAAATATCTTCGAATATTGCATCTTGGAATTTCCATGCACAAAAACAAGTAATTGAGCTAGTCCAGCTACGTCTGTCGACTCATCCACTTGTATGGCAAACCACGGACTACATTGAATAGTTTGAATGAGTTGGTCCTTAATATTACAGGCCATATCTTTAATTCTCCTGGAAACTGTGTTGTTTGACAAAGGAATGGTTCTGATGAGGTTTGCCTCTTTTGACCAAACATACAAGAAACTATTTCTTCCACTGCCGGAAGAATGAGTGACTTGGCTATTGTGTGAGCCTTTCTGGCTTTGGCAATTTGAAGGCTTTTGTAAGTGTACTTTAATTTTCTTCTACACCAGAAAAATGCTTAATTACGGTTTTTCTACTACTCAAGTCTTCCAAAAGATGTTCAAAATAGCTTAAGGGCTTATTTTTTAAATGCTCATGTTTTGTTTCAGTGTCGCCATAAAAGAGGCGGTTTCATAGTATTTTGTGACAGGACTTCAGAGCAAACAACGCACTGTGGATTTGGTTCTACTAAATTTCCTGTCCATGTAAAGCCAAATTGTAAATATGATTCATGATATTCATCTTTTTTAATTTTTTTATCACTTGATTGTTTAACTTTTAACGTTCTTTTAGTTACTGCTGAATCCACCTCTTTACTCACATGGGATGATGGTGTAGTCGTAGATGTAGAAGCAGTCGGCTCCGGCTCCACATTACTTTTCTTCTTAATTATCCATTTATCCATGTTTCAGGGCACTTTAGACACATTCATTTAACTTAACAGTAAACTGAAGACTAAAAATAACTAAGCACAGCAAGTGAAATAAATCATAACAAATACATAGAGCAGTAAGAAGGCACATTCACTTACTTAGAATGGATGTTTTGACTTTGAGATCAGCTGTTCAGCTCAGGTAGAGAAGGGGAGGAGGATTGACAAACAAGTACAGACATGAACTACAGTGCTGCACTTCATCACTCAGTTCTCAGATATTAATCAGTAGCAGTGTTGCCAACCTAGCGACTTTGTTACTAGATCTAGCGACTTTTGGGCTCTCACGGCATACCCCAAGTTGAGGACCACTGGTATATAGTATAAACTGCAATATGGTTCTGGATATAATTTTTTCACCACCCATCAGAATATGTATAACTTTAAGATGACTTGTGGCCTGTTACCCATTAAATGGCATCATTTGTTTCCTGTTTTGATGGTTTTTTTTTTTTTTTTTTTAGCACCCATGCTGAATTATTAGTTTATGACTGGAGTAATTATGGTGATGTCGAAGTGGTAAGTTAATTTAATATTCTTTCATATCTGCTCGTATATGCAAATTAATCCTTGCTTTTTAAGGAAAAGTTGAATTTAGTAGCAGGGACAATACTTATATTTAGTCAAATAAGATTTGACCAAATATAAATAAATATAAGACCATATAAGTCAATATATTCTCTTTCACTTAATATTTGAACTAGGTATGAGCCCAATGAAATTAACACTTTCTCTAATTAAGGTGAACTGTGGTAAGTAACTTATAGTGTCGGTAATGGTCAATTAAATCAAAAACTTGGTATAAATCTTATACAACAGTCACCTGAATGAACTTCGTACAATTTTCAATGATATATTCTTCAATACATAATATGAATATTAAGAAGTGAAAATAACAAACTGAAATTGATTAAAAATGAAAATATTCTCCAATTGTGGCTCATTTCCACAATTTACAAAAATTAAGTGTTGGAAACTTAAATTGAGTTTTTGGCCATGGTTGTCATCTGCCAACATGTAGAAGTGAAAATGAGGCTCAGTGGCAACACACAGTAAACTAGGTGAGGAAATCATGTGTTTGTGTCTCTAATGTGATCTTTAATTTTAAATTTCTTGCATGGGAAGGTAATGTGATTAGTTTTCCACATTTTTGAAATGTCTACTGATAATTTTGAATTTATTAAAGAAATATTAAACAATATTTCAAGGAATATTTTCAGTTTCATAGTATTCCTTTATTAAATATAAGATACCTAGTAAATATTTTAAAAAGGGGAACCATGAATCACATTACTTTTCCACATGAAAAATTTAAAACAAGAAATTGTGTTAATAATATGAACACATGAATTCCCAAAATAGTTCCACAACGTGTTCTCACCAAGTCTTATTTTCACTTCTACATGTTGGCAGATGACAGTCATGCCCAAAAAAAAATCTGTTTCAGTTTCCAACATTTAATTTTTGTAAATTGTGAAAACAAATCAGAATGTTGAGATTCATTTCAGCTTTTGGTGAGTGTTTTTATTCTTAATCGATTTCATTTTGGTATTTTATATTCATAATATAATATGAATATTTATATTACCATTGAAGAATACATCATTTAAACAGGTGAGTTTATTCAGATGAGTGTCATAAAAAGAAAGAGTTATAAAAGAAAAGGTTAAAAAGAAAAATTTTTACAGAGAAGGGCAACAAGATTGGTTGCCCTTCTCTGTACTCGCTATAGAAACTCTACATCCTTCCTGAAATGAGGTCTCCAGACATGTATGCAGTACTCAAGGTGTGGCCATACCATTGCCTTATACAAAGGGATAATCAACTCCTTATCAAAATTCCTGTATATCATTGAGAAGACATCATGACCTTCTCTGGCAACCTGTCTGCACTGCTCAGGAAACTTCATATCTGACTGCACAATTACTCCCAAATCTTTTTCATTCTCTAATACTTTGAGTGTAGTACCACACAGTTGGTACATTTATCTGGGGGAACTGCTACTCATATGCAGCATTTTGCATTTTTCAATGTTAAACTTCAGCTGTCACTTCTCAGCCCATCTGCTCAACTTTTTTAGATCCTGTTTCAATAGCATTCTGTTATTACTGTCATTAACAACCCTGCCAACCTTTGTATCATCTGCAAACTTTGACATTAAGCCTGATATACCTTCATCAATATCATTGATAAACACACAAAATAACATGGGCCCAACACTGAACCCTGGGTACTCCACTAATAACATTACTCCACTAAGAGCAGTGTCCATTGATTACCACTGTCTGTCTTCTCCCACTCAACCATCCATTTATCCATTGTAACAACTTGCCCTTAATGCCATACTGCTCCAATTTGTACATTAGTCTTCCATGTGCAACAGTATCTAAAGCTTTCCTGAAATCCAAGTATATGATATCAAAATTTATTTTTTGCATCCAGTTCCTTTGTGACCACATCATGTACTGGCGTGCAAAATTTAAGGACCCGTCAGTTTTTCACCTGTAGCTTCTCATAGGAGTGGCCTGGATGTGGGAAAAGCATACCAAAGGAACCTCGTGAGGTACAGAAATGATGAAGAAAAACAACACTGACACAGCAACGGAAACAAAACGGTACAGAGTGACTTTATTCAAAAATGGCAACATAGCACTGGCTGCTATGATACAGATGCATCACTGCCAAAGGTGGAACAAAGGGAAGAGGTGGTCCTCAGTAGGAGATATGGCCACCCCTAATGTCGATGCAGGCTTTTGCACCGCCTGTCCATACTTAGAACAATGTTGTTGATAAGTTCTTGCGGTAACATTGTCCATTCATCTGTCAGTGCCATCTTCAGCTGGTGAATATTTTCTGGTGGGTGTGGGCGTGCCGCTAGGCGTCTCCCCAGAGCATCCCATATGTGTTCAATGGGATTTAGATCAGTTTTTTTTTATGTCCTCACTTTCCAAAAGCATATCAACAGCTGCAGTGTGATGGGGTGTGGTGTTATCATCCATAAACACGAACTTGGGGCCAGTGGCACCTCGGAACAGACGCACACAGGGTAGGATTACCTCAGCACAGTAGCGTGCGCACTGGTTACAGTACCGCCTTCCAGTATCTGGAGTTATGTATGTCCATCCAAGATAACGCCTCCTCCCCATACGAGAACACCTCGACCACCATATCGATCCCTTTCAGTGATATTTGCAGGGTGATACTGTGTGTCAACCTCTCGCCAGATTATCTGACGTCCAGAATCGCTGCTGAGACTGAATCTACTCTCATCAGTAAAGAGTACCTTAAGTAAAAATTTTGTGGTTGTAACCTTTAGAAATAGGGTTGGTCCTTAAATTTTGCACACCAGTGTAGTATCCAATTGAACTGGTCAGACAAGACTTCCCCTTCCTTAACAAACCCACGCCGCATCTGAATTATGACTGCAGTTCTTCTTTAACCAGTGACCCCCATTATTTTCCTTGGAACAGAAGTTAAACTAACAGGTCTGTAATTATTCGTGTCACCCTTTGATCCCCTTTGTAAATTGGGGATTCATTTTCACTTCTCCACTCTGTGGGGATGTGAAAATGAGTCCAAGGATGCTCTTATAATTATGGCTAAGAGTTTGCTTACTTCCTTTTTTGTCTCTTTTAATATAACTGGATAGATCCTGTTCAACCAAGGTGCCTTTCTTATGTTTTAACTTTAACAATTTCTCCTCCACTTTGCTCTGGTTATTATAGCCATTTAGCTCCCTGTTAAAGTTTAATAAGCTTCGCTCCTTGTTAGAATTTAATAAGCTTCTGTCCCCCACTTCCTTACACAATTACTCATGTGTGAATGTAGATGCAAAATACTCATTCAGTTTGTCAGCTTAGCAGGATCATCAACAGTCGAACCATCAATATCAAGTAGGCTAATCTGATTTATCCCCTTCCTTCTAGAATTTATATAAGTAAAAAAGCGTTTGCTGTTTTTCTTGCATCCTTTGCTAAAGGTTTGTCTTTTAAGCTGCCTCACTTGCCAAACCTCCTTTGTGACTTGATTACAGACTACTTTTGGTCTATCATAGGCTTCTGTGTTGCCTGATAATTTGTATGCATCCCATGCATTTTTTTCCTGCCACATGTCTCAGTTGTTCATATGACATTCATTTAGGCCTAAATCTCGAACAGTATTTCTTAGTTGGAACAAGGAGTCTGGTAGCTTCCAAGATTACTTCTTGGAATGCTTCCCATTTAGAATTTACTGTTGGTAACATCATCAGTTAGTCCTACTGCATATAATTTAAAAACTGAGACCACTGTAGTCACCTTTACGAAAGCAAAAACCCTTCCCTTCCCTGATGGTAGTTACATCTTTATGTACATCCCCCATCAGTACACTGTGATCACTGCTGATAATCAGATTAAGTGTATTACTCCCTCTGGTTGCCTCTTGAACATGCTGCTGTAGAAAACAATCATCCAATAAATCCACAAAAGTCTTGCTAGTGTGCGAGTGACCAAACCACAAGTTCCAGTATACATCTGGGAAGTTAAAATCCCCCATTATATGACATTCTGATTTACTGGCCCACTCTATTTCTCTGTATAGTTGTTCATTATACTCCTTAGATTTATTAGGCCTATAACACACTCCTACCCTCATTTTTGCTTTCCCAGTGCTTATGTCACACAAAACTGACTCAGCATTGTACTGTCCACCAATGTCAACTGGATGCATTGCCTTAGATTTTTTGTTTCTTAACTAACAGCATAAACCCTCCTCTCTTCCTATCCTTTCTGTACACGTTGTACTCCCCAAATTTCGATTCTGCTTTCCTTGTATCTGTGTGACACTACATCCCTGATATCCCAACAAGTTCTGGATCCGAATTCCACAGAATTTCTTTAACTTTGCCTTTTGTAAACCTAAATTGGGTAACTAAAGTTAGCAGGTGTGATTGTCTCCTCTTCCTTGACTTTCAAAGCTTTTTTCTTGCTGTAATGTGTTATAATTTGTCTATAAATAGAAGCACAGATAAGTGGTGACAGTACTTAACTAGAGAAATTTCAAGATGGTTCATCCATTAATGAACACATTGTTTGAAGTTACCTTCAAAATGTGGATCTATATATGTACTCTCCATTGTCCACATGTGAAAAATATAAAACATAGATGTGCATACGTACTCGTGAAAAGGTTGAACAGTGGATCCAGTCAGTTGCTAGGCAGTGATACATAAATAGCTAGGACATGATGTAGTGCTTTATATATTATGCTGATATTTTCCCTTAAGTTAATTTCTGAAAATTTTAAAAATCCCATTAACAACCTCATTGATTCTAAAATGCTACTTTCACCACAAAACTAAGTTGAAGTTTGTTTCATATTTCATTAAATAAAAATATTTTCTTAAATTCCCATAATATGCAGATATTACAGACATATGTAACATTTAATATTTTCCAATTAAAAATGTTTGTGTTTCTTGTGCAAGGCAAACTTGGAAGCTAGCTTATTATGTGCATTATTATGCATGTAGAGTAAACCCTCGATATTTGTGGATAATACCTTTTTACAGTATACCTGTTTAACATTTGCAGTTATGATTATTTGTGTGTAGTCTCTCTTCAAGCCATGTTTCATTTCACATCAGTGATTGCTGTCACTAATGGTCGTATATAACAAATATATAGGAATCCAGATGAAAGCAGACCATTAACTTGGAATGCATTGTGGAGGAGATCATTGCCTGATGCACTGAAAGATCTGAACAGCATCCCAGCAATGAAAAAGAAGAGGCTGCAGAGGATTGTGAGTTTGGCAGTGATGTAGGAAGAGAGGATTTTGATGATCTCAAAGAAATTGACCTCAGGGGCTCACATTTGGTGAGTATGGGCTTGGCACACCCAGGGTCCTGAGCTGGATATCATCATTATTCTCTTTTTTGAAGATTCCCTCCTACTTCTCTCTCTCAGGGTACTCAATTTTTTTTTTTTTTTTTTTTTTTGGCTGGTGCAGCATAAGCCTCAGGCTTCCTTGCACTAAACGGCTAACAGTAATAATAATAAAGCAAGGTGAAAGCTGTGAGAAAAGTGATGTGATTCTAAACCTTAGCTGGCATTTAAGGCACTGGCAGAAAGAAGATTGCAATTGTGCCTTCTTTCTCTTCAGTCACTTGTAATCCCTTTCCCAGAATGACCTTCAGGGAGATCCCATTTTTTTTAACATCCTCATTGATTAATTCGTCATGGCTCTTCAATATTATCATCATCAGTCAGTGAGTTCTTATTATTATTTTTTGCATATTTTTCATATAAAATGCATTCATGGTTTTTAATTTTCTTGTGGTAAGCATAGTTATTGCATATATTACATGTTAATTCTTATTAATCATGCACGTTTTTTTAGTCTTTTTTTTTTTTTTTTCCTTTTTTTTTTTTAGCCTTTTAGATTATTAAGTTTTTAGATGTTCTGCTGATTTTCCTGCATGGGGCCATGTGAAAAGCCCTTTTGGTCACAAGTATCTGGAAGATGTTTGGGACCTTAGGACAAACATGTCTGGTGTCATTCTTCAGGAAAGCCATGTCTGATATCATTCTTCAGGCAAGGCATGTCTTCCTGTTCTAGTGATTTCTTTGGAATATATAAGGAGTACAGTCTCTTCATTCAGAAACTGTTTTGGATTTAGGTGGTGACTTTTTAAATTTATTATTAATGATTTTTAGTTGTGCAAACACTTGTGCTGTATTTTTTAATTTACTTGTAAACTCCTCTGAATTCTTTGTATTGGGATGTTGGTTAGCCTTGAGCTCAAAATACAGTACATGGCTCAACTTTCATAGTTTTACTTTAATGCATGAAGATTTCAAGCCTGATTTTTACTAATAAAAATTTTATTCATGTTGTTCAGATATTACTAACCATTATAACATTATTATTTAGATAATATATTGTTGGGCTTTATGCTGAAAATATCATTGCTATTATAGGATTATCAAAAATTTCACTATGGTAATTAAAAACATGAAAATGTCCCATGTGAATAAACTTTAATCTTTTTTATTAGAAAATATTCTATAATATTCCTTATTCCAGGTAGTAGAAGATATTGAAAGAATTGACTTTGACAGTTTTGATAAATATGATTCTAAGATGGAAGATTGGCGTCTTCCAGGCAAGTGGTATTGGCATGAAAGACGGCGATGGTAAGAGTTTGTATGTATGAGAGGGGTTCAATTTTTATTCAAAAATTTTTTTAGCTAGCCCTTAACCATTATTTTCAAAATGTAATTGTGCATAGTTATTTGTATCTATACGTGCATCCTGATTCATCATGGACTTTTTTTTTTTTTTTTTTTTTTTTTTAAGATGTATTTTAGTTACAAAAGGTGCTTTTTAAGGTGTAGGCTTTTGGGGTTGATTCTGGACCTGGAAACAGTGAACAAAGTTTTGCCTGAAATTGCTTTGCTTCCGAATTACAGTCCGTTGTGTTCCAACAGTTATATACCTTACCTTTAAAGGAAGTACTCAAAATGGCTGCTTTGCACTTTTGAGCCATGATCACATGTGTATTATGCTTGAACATGGACTGCCTAATATGTTCAAAAATTCCAGGTATTGCTTATATGTGGGTGTTGCATAAACAATGAATTTCAGATATTCCAGGCATGTAAAAATCAAGTGGATTTGGGTCTGGGAAATTAGCCGGCCATGCAACAGGCATGTCCATTTATCCTGAAAATGCTCATCCATAGTCTCTGGTTGTTTGACTAAAATTAGGCAGAGTACTACCGTGCATAAACCACATGCAACATCAAACACTAAGAGGAACTTCACCTAGTAAATTGTATAAATCATTCCTTAAAAAATTGAAATAGGATTCTCTGGTTAATCTTCCAGGATTTAGCTGGAAGAATAACCCTTTCATTATTACTGCCAATAAGCAATTGGCAGTAATTCCTGACATTATTACTAAATTGTTACTAGCACCTTAACTGGATGACATTATTACTAAATTGTTGTTAGCGCCTTAACTGGATGACATTATTACTAAATTGTTGCTAGTGCTGTAACTGGATGATGCAATGGATTCTCTTCTGCACAGTCATGAGTGTTGTGAAAATTGATCATGCTATTTCTTATGGAAATAAGATATCAGAAAACAATATGGAGGGTAGAAAAGGGGGATTGTAGACATGCTGTTCATGAAACCAAGTTTGTGGTGGGAAATCAGCTTCATAAGACCTTGTAACCTTTAAAAGTGGCGTGTTCAAGTTATTTCTTCCATAAAATTCCCCACACAGTTGTGTATTATACTTTTTGCTGCTGCCGCTACCAGGAGTTTCCTGTACTGATTCAGGACCCACTTTTCCATCCTTTCTGGAGGGCCCACTCCTCCAACAGTTCTGGTGCTTATACCAGCAGTTCCCAACCTTTTTTGACTTGCAAACCCCTTTCAGCATAATATTTTTATTGCGAACCACTGTCTATATTCTCTGAAATTGTATAATAGTTCTGAATTTTTATTATAAAATATTGCCAGTACTGCGTTTTTATAAGTGATATTGCATAATGATATAAAATTATTAAGTACCGTTAGAGAATACAGCAGGCCCCCGTTATAACGCGGTTTGCTTTACGCTGATTCGCTATAACGCTGTTCTTATATTATAACCCGTATCTGACTATAACGCTGTCACAGATCACTATAACGCTCTTTTACAGATTGCATTTTTGGCATATTTAACGAAATCGTTTCATTTGATGGAGTCGATAGCTTGAAAATGAATAGCAAAACAGCATTGAAACATTTCCCACGCCGACTTGAGGAATTTTCCCACGCTCAGTGAAATTTTCTCTCACGCTAATTTAATTGCAGTACAGTCACTTGTTACGTAGTTCCGAGATCAAAATTTTAAAAAATGATCAAATATATTGTTTGTAATATTTGCGTTACATGCATTTATCCGAAGTCTAGTCATCATTCAGTACAGTATTAGACATCGTGCGTAACGGAAAGTTTACTTGAACATTGTATCATAATTAATTCAACCAACGCAGTTATATTTTCGAAGAGCTAATAATGACCGACAGGAATGAAAAGGCAACAACGTCTGGGCGCAGTACGAAGACTATAAATGTAAGAAAAAGACTGAATTTGAAAATTAAATTAAGACGTTTTGAAGCGAATCGATTCCGGTCAACGACAAGCGGATGTGTGCCATAATTTAGGACTTGCAACTTTAACTGTAAGAACAATTATAAAAAAATAAAGAATTAATTTTAGCAGCGGGAAAGATAGCTGTTCCACTGCAAGCAACTAGGACTAGGCCGGCTATTAGGATTGAAATGGAAAGACTAATTTTATTGAAGATAATATTCCAATGCAGAATTCAGTCAAGTTAAATATTTAAAAAAAAAAAAGAGAGAGAGAGAGAGAGAGAGAGAGAGAGAAAGAGATTAGCCAATATGATGATCTGAAGAAAACTTGCCTAAAAAAAAAAAAAAATGTGGAACCATTTAAAACTAGTAAGGGCTGGTAGAATAGATTTAAAATCCAGGGAGAAGCCGCTAGTGCAGATCAAGGAGCCAAAACTTTCAAAAAAGAACTTGTTAAAATTATTGAAGCGGGGTATTATGTGTTATACTTCTCAACAAGTTTTTAACATAGATGAAGCGGGACTTTTATGGAAACGAATGCCTAAAAGAAGTTTCGTATTGAAAGAAGAAAAAAACATGCCAAGTTTCAAAACGGCGAAGGATCAATTGACTTTATTGTTGGGTGGTAATGCTGCGGGCCATTTAAAATTAATACCCCTTTTAGTTTATTTGGAAGAGGGCCAAAGTTCAACTCAAATCCACACATTTTTCATGATTAAATTCATCCATTAAATTAAATCAATTAAATTCATTATTTTAATTAGAATTTTAAGTTTACTTTTGATACACAAGTAGTTACCATATAATTATACGTATGTAATGCAGAATATTTTATATGTGCAAATATTTGAATATTAAATATTTTGACCGACATTTGTGCATCTTTTCACTTTCATTACCGTTTATTATTGATTAGGAAATATCCTATGGCACCGACCACAGCTCACAAATATATATGTTACCTTATGGGAAAGCGGCGCTCGCTTAGCGCGGATTCACTTAGCGCTCTGTTTTTCCGGAACGAATGATCAGCGTTAAGCGGGGGTCACCTGTAATGGTCTTTGAGAATGAAAAACAATTTAGTGTGGACGCATATATTTATATAACACTATATACTGTAAGATAGTAAACTAATTATAAGGAATTGTGGGAGATGTGATTTCTTTCATTGACAATTCTTTAATTTTAATTCTGTATATTTAATTTTATTTTACTTCATTCTATCTTTGTTTATTATTAGTCAATTTTTTATAACCCTTTTACCACAGCCCACAAGCTACCTGACTGCTTTGTATGATCAGAAGGTGCAAGATCTTTGGGTTATAATGTCATTTACTACTTTTCTTTTTTGGGGCAAAATGTATATGTCAATAGTTTGAGTAATTACAAGGACACCAATAATGATTAAAAAAAAATCTATTATTAACACACAAAATTGTCTGACATATGACTGAACGGCGTGATACATATCATGTTCGCACCCAATCCTCCCCACTAATATCCTGTTGTGCATGCTCGCTATGTAAGCGCATGTGACCCAAACCACAAATAAATATAAATTTTGTACCGAACCGCATAAATTAATATTAAACTATTTGTAGTTTACAAAAATATACCTATGTAAATCTAAGCAGATGCCATTATAGAATTTTTAGTGTGAACCTCTTGGAACACTTTTGTGAACCCCCAGGGGTTCGCAAACCACCAGTTGGGAACTGCTAGTCTACACTATCTGAAACCTGATTATTGAATGATCTCCAAGATACTCATTTATTTTCTGAAAGGTGTTATGCATTGTTCTGAAATATGTTTTCTTATAGTGAAATAATGTAGATATAGGAAAACAAAAACAGCAGTCATTGTTATTGAAAGCAGTGAAGAAATTTGCTTTTTTAATTGCCACGGCTGGCAGTAATCAAAGTGATTACTGCTGTGTCTCATTGTGGTGATCTTTCCTGACAAGAAAAAGAATCATCATGTCAAAAACAGATTGTTCTCAATGCCAATGTTGTAAGGTGACTCTATAGGGTACAATGTTGGGCACCTTCTTTTGACTAACCTGAAAGATGGGAGATTCCTTTAGAAAACTGTCTGGCACCCATTGTGCAAATCTAAACATAGTTCTTCAATCAAATGCATCTCTCATGTCCATTTACTGAGGTCTTTGCTGCTTGATGTGTTGAAGGAGGTGATGGTACATAAATTAGTTAGCAAATCCTCCACTTCTTTTTTGTTGATTATCATAGCAGACTAAGTCAGAAGGATGATTCTAACTGAGTCATTGGCTCTACTGCCAAGGTAGTGAAGGGAAAAATAAGAGATTCTGTTCTTTTATTCTATGAAGTACAGCAATACCTCGCTTAGCACGGCTTCAAACAGCACAGGTTTCACTATAACCCAGTTTTCAATTAAGTTTAAGTTGAAAATTTACTATACACATTAAAACTCATTCAATTGCCTAGACACGTACTCTACATATATGCTGTGTTGTCGTAGTCTAGTTAAACATACATATATGCTGCGGTGCCAACTATATTGTCTCACATGTGCATATATGCCAATAGCTCCCCTCAGGCAGTCAGCGGCAACATGCAACAGTGTTCGGTATTCTTAATTCCATTATGATGAGACAACATGATAGCTTTTCAAACTTTTCATTTCACAATTTATTTTTTACCCCTTTAAATACGATCGAAAATATATTTGCATCTTCTAGAAATCACTGTCAACAACATGCCTTCTGTTTGGCAACATGTTTTGCCCCATTTGGCAAATGATCCCACTGGTTTTGAATCGCAAGTTCAAACAACTGCCAAAGAATTTTCAACAGAAGAATTGGAGAAAGATTTTCGGGAGATTTACATGGCCTGCAAGGCGATTATGAATGGAGATCCAAATGTTAAACATAGCATCAAGATACGGCAAATTTTACAAGGTGGGATTTGATGCTACAAAGACTTGTATGCTGAGAAAAAGAAGAGACGACTTCACCAGACTTCGTTGAAATACTTAAATAAACAATAACGCTTTTTTCTCATCTCTCATGCTGTTACCTTTTCATTAATTAAATTTTTGCAGTATATATATATATTTTTTTAAATCCTTTTAATTGGCTATCAAGTGCAAATTGTTTATAGGTTTGTTATAATTTGTTTATAGACTGTTTCTCTGGTACGCATTCAGTTAAAACCCATTATAATTATACCTCAATCAACACGGTTTCACGTAACATGGAATAGTTTCGGTACCAATTATCAGTGCTATGCGTGGTATTGCTGTACTTTATTACTGCATGTGATTACATAGTCCCACTGAAAAATGTTCTTATAAATTCTGAAGTAACACTAATTTTGGTATTGCATCATTTTCAAATTTGAAATGTTTGTGGACAAGTTTCCAATTCTTCTCAGTACCATTAAAGATAGATGAATAGATAGGCATTAGATGTTCTGCAGTATTATTTCACTCAGTTTCAATGTGTGTGTAAACCTACTGGAAGCTATTATAGAAGAAGAAAGAACTTATCAGCAGTGCTTAATCATCTCTAATTGCTCCCCATTCCTTGGCTGGGGAACAAAAGGAAACTTTAAATATAACAAATTATCTTGAGTCATGCATGAGGTCCCCATGGACTGGGGATGTGCAAATGTATCCCAAATTCACAAAGGGGATGAAAGGGTAACAAAGTAATTACAGACCTGTTAGTTTAACTTCTGTTCTGGGGAAAATAATGGAGTCACTGGTTAAAGAAGCATTGCAAGATCATCTAGAAAAGACTGCAGTCATACTTCAGACTCAGTGTGGGTTTGTTAAGGAGAAGTCTTGTCTGACCAATTTGATTGGATACTATGATGTGGTAACAAAGGAACTGGATGCAGAAAATAATTTTGATATCATATACTTTAATTTCAAGAAAGCTTTTGATACTGTTGCACATGGAAGACTGCTGTATAAATTGGAGCAGTATGGCATTAAGGGAAAGTTGCTACAATGGATAAATGGATGGTTGAGTGGGAGAAGACTGAGTGGTAATCAATGGCCACTGCTCTTTGTGAACTGATGTTATTGGTGGAGTCCCAAGAGTTTGGTGTTGGATCCATTGTTGTTTTGTGTGTTTATCAATGATATTGATGAAGGTATATCAGGCTTAATGTCGAAGTTTGCAGATGATACAAAGGTTGGCAGGATTGTTAATGACAGCAAGCTATTGCAACAGGATCTAGAAAAGTTGAGCAGATGGGCTGAGAAGTGGCACCTGTAGTTTAACATTGAAAAATGCAAAGTACTACATATAGGTAGCAGTAACCCCAGATAAATGTACCAACTGTGTGGTACTACACTCAGGGTATTAGAGAATGAAAAAGACCTGGGAGTAATTGTGCAGTCAGATATGAAGTTTCCTGAGCAGTGCAGAGAGGCTCCCATAGCAGAGCATGTGGTTTTGTCAATGATATACAGGAATTTTGATAAGGAGGTGATTATTCCTTTGTATAAAGCAGTGGTGTCAGGCCACACCTTGAATACTGTGTACAAGTCTGGAGGTCTCATTTTAGGAAGGATGCAGAGTTGCTAGAACAAGTACAGAGAAGGGCAACAAGATTGGTGAGGGGAACGAAGGTGTGCTCTTACTAAGAAAGGCTTAAGTTCTGCAAACTGCAGTGTCTGCAGACCAGGTACCTGTGAGGTGATCTGATTAAGGTGTATAAGGCCTTGAATGGTTTGAGCAGGCTCAATGCTGATGGGATTCTTCCTCTTGCTCGGATTATAAACCCGAGGGGGGGCTTAAATTCAAATTGAGGAAAGGCAATTGTAGAATAGATGTGCGAAAATTTGCCTTTAGCCAGCAGGTAGTTGATTGCTGGAACAAACTTCCATCTGTTATTGTGAAAGTTGATAGCTTAAATAAATTCAAGGAAGAACTGTACAAACTTTTGGAATGAATAGATGGGTGAATTTGGTAGTGTTTTTTTTTTTTTTTTTTTTTTTTTTGCTTGATGCTATATAAGCTTGCTTTCTTGCATCATATGCCTCTGCTAATGCTAACAGTTGTCGTAATATTTCTGAAGAGGGCAAAGTAGTCATCTGGTATTGAATGCTAAAAGTGCACTGTACCATACTGGTAAAGGATTCTGTGCTGTATCTTAATATATGCATTGTCGGCAAAATTTAATTTCATTGCCAAAGTCTGGATTTAAAAAAAACATCTCCTGCTCTTCAAAAATCAAAAGTTTTCATCTTTCCTTTTGACCTTCAAATTAACACATTGGTATACAGCACCTACCAAAAATATTTAAATGTGTGTGAATTTTCAAAAAAAAAGTGATAATTTTAGTATTTTTTAAGTACAATATTTGCCTCCTCCCATTATGTATCATTACTTTTTAACTAAAGAATTATAGCCATGAAAAATATTTCTCTCTCTTTTTGGGTGAAAAAGAGTGCCATTTTAGTGCTATACTGCTAATTTTCTGTAGAGCTTTTGGCACTGTTTTACTGTCTGATTTCATCCACTTTTCAACCATGAAATTTGACTTCAGTCGGTCAGTATTTATTTTTTTCTGATAACAAGACTTGTTTCAAATTTTCGTAGGTATACCAATTCCAAGGCTACGTTGGTAGAGCTGTGTTCAGTTCCAAATTTTGATGTCCCTGAAGTATGGGCCTCAGCTGAAGACACGATTCAATTTAATCATGTATTGAGAAAAGTAAGTATAAATAATGTTTTAATCCATAATAATTAAAGTTACATGAAATCAGGCAAGCAAGACCCCACCATTTTACAATTATTCTACTAGCAGCCATGATTTTCTTGATCTCAGCTGGCACTGCTGAATTATATGTACTACACAATAAAAGCTCTATATTAATGAGGACTGTGTGCCAAAAAAATTCTGCATAATTGGAAGAGTTTTCCTTGTCAAAAAATATTCTACATGTTCATTGATATGAATTTTCTGCCAAAACACATGTGGAGGGGGGTGGGAATGCTAAAAAACACCTTTATTGCAGCATTATTTGTAATTACACTGATTTTAAAGTCTAAAGAAATAATTTTCAGAATAGAGTAAGGTCATTTATTTTTGCTTTACAGTCTTCAGGAATCTGATCTTGCCAGCTAAATAAAAATTTAAGTAGCAGCAGCAGAAACTAACCTGAAGACTAATTTTGAGATCTGTGTTAATTTTTTGATAGGTTAAATATATAAACACTGTACTGGCTGTTTGGTGATGTGGCGACTTTTTAGGAAAATATTGTATGAAACCAGACAGTTTCTTACCTGTGTTATGTGAATTTTATACCTTTTTTTTTTTTTTTGTAAAATAGTAATTTTGATGCAATAATAGATGAAATAGCTAATTACAACAAATTATTATGAATAAAATCAGTTACTAATGTAATAATTTGCATTTCTATATTAATAAATCTGCCCTTGCAAAGTATGCAAATTTATCAGGTGCGTTACTCTTTTTTTTTTTTTAAATGAAACCCAAAAAACGAGAGGTATTAGAACCTATAGTACTTAGTAGTATGTGTAGGTTGAGAAGATTAAAGAAGATATTTGTTGACATTAGACTTGAACTTCTGTAGATTGAAATTTTCAGGAAATACATATGAAGGAAGGTTGTTCCAGAAAATGGAAGTTGAATGAATAAATGAGGGAGAAGAAAAGTTGGTTCTGTGAGTGTGTAGTTGGACAGTAAAAGGATGTTGACTGGTTGTGGCATGTATTCAGACTACTTTGAAAAGGGGAGTGAGAATTATAGAGGCTAGTTCAGAAGAACAGCGCCCACGGAAGTATCTATAGAAAAGGCATGCAGCAGAAACAGAACGTCTATGAGACAGGGATGGAGAGACTCTGTTAGAGATGAATCATTAATTAACCTAAATGCCCTCTTTTGAATAGAATCTAGAAGTCTGAGAGATTTTGGGGGTACCGCCCCTGATGTGTGAACAATATTCTATGATAGGGCAGATTTGTGATTTTTACAAAGTAAACAGCTGTTTAGAAGATGAGAGCAAAGGAGAAAACCTAGTTTTTTTAGATGCAGAGGAAACAATATTTGTAATGTGCTTATGCCAAGAGAGATTAGAAGTCAGGGTAATCCCCAATAGAGATATGCGATCTTGCCTTGAAATTGGAGTGTCATCGAAGATCAGCATAGGAGCAAAAGAATCCTTTTTGTGAGATATAAGACAGGACTGAGTTTTAGAAGTATTGAAATCAACTAAGTTATCTTTGCCCCACTGGGGAATTACCAGAAAATTAGCATTTAAGGAATTGGTAGTGGATATTTGAGAAGTTGAAGCTATTTCAGCAAAGGTAAGGTTTTACAAACTGGAAGGTGGATTGCAATGTGATGTCGTCAGCAAAACTATGGATAGGATTTCCAGTCAATGGAAGAAGGTCATTAATATACAAGAGGAAAAAGAACTGAACCTTAGGAAACATTAGCATTAGTGGAGAAGTTAGAAGGTAGACAGCCATCAACCATCACCCACAGAAAGAAAACTGGATTCCCAATTACAAAAAGTTTGTTTGTTATTTGGTTTTTAGGAGCATTAGCAACTAGGGCCATATTGCTCGATAGATATGCGGTGGTCATTCCCTGACCTTTCCGCATCCTCCATATTTGGTGGGCACGGGCTCGAACCCCGGTCTAATCAAGAAGTGTGTGCTACGCACTGCTGCTCTTGCCCACCTGGCTATGGAGGCACCTTACAAAAAGTGCTTGGCAAACCATAAAATGGGAACTTAATTAGGTGACCTTTATGCTAAACACCATCAAAAGCCTTTGAAATATCAAGAGCAACTGCTTGAGTTTTGCCAAACGTTTCCATTGAATTTGTCCATAGATGTGTAACATAGGGCAGATATCACCAGTGGATCAACACTGATGGAATCCATGCCGGCAATCTTGATTAGATGGAAGGCTTCTAGATAGTTTAAGAGTTGACAGTTAATTGATTTCTCCATTACTTTAGAAAGAGTAGAAGTAATTGCAATGGGACAGTAACTGGATAGGAGGGATTTGTCACACTTTTTAGGAACTGGCTGGATATGAGCAAATTTCCAAGCAGAAGGAAAAACTCCTTTGGAATAAGAAAGTGAAAAAAGGCGGCAAAGAACAGGAGTAAGTTCAGGAGCACAGATTTTGAGAACAAGTGGAGAAATACCATCAGGACCTGGAGCTTTCTTAACATCAAGATTTGTCAAAATTCTTCTGACATCCTTTTGACAGAAGACTATAGCACATTTATTGGAAAACCAAGATTTGGGTAAGGGACGAGATTTTAAGGTGGAGTGTGGAATAATGATTCCATCCCTACAAGAATAATTTCAGACATGATCATCCAGTTTGCATTCTTGTAATGCAAACAATGTGAGGTTGGGAATGGCCATGAAAGAAAGGCTCCACTGGAGAACCATTACCAAGTTGTGATCTGAGGTGCGTAGAGGACCACTCACCTTAACTGTACTCAGAAGGGTTGTTTGTGAAAAAAAGATCAAGCACGTTGACTTTTTGGTTAGGACTATCTGGTATTAAATGAACAATCTGTGCAAGGTCATTAGTAATTGGAAAAGCCTCAATATCTCGACCAGCTGGGTCCGTGTGACTAGAAAACATAAGCCAGCTGTAGTTTTGAACATTTGGTTTTTTAAAGGAAAATTACCTCACTGTTAGGAAAGTTGGCCTGGAGAAAGTCAAGTTTTAAAGAGAGGAAGTCAAAGAGTTCCAAGTGATTAGTGGAGTTGGGAGAATGATAGAAGCAATAGCTGAATTTGATAGAAAATGGAGAGATTGTAAGCCATAGAAGATCGAAAAGAGGAGATACCAAATTACTAAGTCTCTCACAGGGAATATCAGAATAGACGTATGGACAAGTATCACCTTTGAAGAGAAGGGAATCAACGGCAAATAGTTCAGACAGCTGAGATGAGCATTGGTTGAATCAACCGATGATTGAGATCTGTCAGAAAAAGTACATGGGGTTTGCAGACTGTAAGTGGAAATGGACGTTATTTAGATTAGAACTGAGACCATGTATATTTGTGAAATGAATGAAGAAGTGTTTGAGAAGTTTAGGTGTTTTGACTGATGAGTTTTCTCTATTAGTTTGACAAAGGCCACCGTATCCGAGTGGTGAGGTTGGGGTGCCTTGAGTGACCGGGGATTAAAGCCTGTGATTACTAGATACGGTGCTGTTTCTTGTATTCTCTCTATCTTGTGAATTCTTCTGATCATGTGGTCATCCTGGAGTATAAACAGAAAATTTATTTTATTTAATTTATGGTGTTATTAGTAGTAAGAAAAGGTGGGGTGGGGACTGTATGAAATAATGAAATTGTTAGATATGGCATACACACGGTAAGAATATACCCAACTCCTTGACATAACGTGGCCTCCCCATACACACTACTGAGACCTGTCTGGAACAAAGTGCGTTAGTTGTCTGATGGCACCAGGGGTTTCCCCCATTTCTGCGTTGTGCACTCTGTGTAGCAAAGAACTCTGTGAAGGCCAGAGATTTAAAAAGTGTGTGGGGAGTGGAAGGATGTGTAGTGTTGTGTACCGTTGTTCTTCTGACCATTTAGCTGTTGAGACCCACCGTTACCGCACTTGGCCCCAGGGAGGCAGGTCAGGTACCCAGTAGATTTTTGTACTCTGGCAGGCCCTGCCACCTAGTTTCCAAAGATTTCAGTGGCAAGGGCCGCCTGTGTAAAAAAAAAATAATAATAATAAATAAAAAAAATATAAAAATAATAAATAAAAAAATAAAAAATAATACGGTCTGGAACAGTAGAGGCAGGGAGATTATACACTAGCTGATCCGGAATCCTCCTGTAGAGTTACAAATAGGTTCGGCCCGGCGTACTAACTAGCAGCCGGCCTGCGAACATCGTTTTAGAGCTGTACCCCCCTCAAAATGTAAGGAAGATTGTATCTCACGATGATGTCCATCATAACCTCAAAAGCCATCAATCATACTGCATGATGGAAGAGATGGGTGAAGGATTACCAGAGCTTTGCTCTGGAGACTAAACATGGGTTCCACCACTTCAAGCCTCCAATAAGCAAAGTGGTGGTATTGCACCGGTTGATGAGTCATCTACCACCTAGTATTGCCTGGTAACACAGGGGTGGCATTCCTCCATGTGGTGTGGGCGCCACACCTCGACCCCCTGCTTACGTTGGTTTGCACTTGGGTGGTCATCCACAGTGTGCTAGGTGCCATATTTCAGGACTTGCACACAGAGGTTATACCCAGGTTACTAACAGTCCCACCATCGTGAAGGTGCAAGCAGGGATTTGGCTGTTACAGACCGACTGGACTTTGCCGAAATTAGGTCCAGTTGACTTGAGTTTCATCCGAATATCAGTTCCATCAGTGTTTTAGACTCCTAGGTAGCAAGCACAGCTTGGCATATCTGAGAGAATGTCTGCGACACCCTCAAGGACCAACTTGTTCCCATACTATGAATACTAATGTGAAATTTTAATTTACAATTTTTAAATGGATGTATAAGGAGATTGTTGCTGCAAATATTCTCAACCGCAAATTATATTTTTATATTTCGGTAATTGAAACAGGAGATGGCATATACATTATTAAAAGCACAAATCTTTTAAACCCAATGTAAGTATTTTAATTTCACAAAAGTAAATAGTCACTTCTCAAAAATTGAGAAAATTAATTTGATTCAAGTGATCTTTTCCCTTTTTATTGAAGTTTGGATCAGTGTGGTTCTTTCATTTATTTATTCATGAGAATTACAAATCTTGACTCAATTCTTGAAATAGCTTTGGTCTGAGGATTTGTGTTATCATTTCCCTATAAACTTATTCATATTTGTAGTTTTGATAGTGGAATTTGATTTTGTGAATAATAATAAAGGGAATGCATATGCAAGAAGTCTTTTGGTTCTCTTCAGCCAAAAATTCATTATAAAATTTGCAGCTGAAAATACTGTATCAACAACTGCATCAGCAAAGTATTGCAGATTGTGTGATTTTTATATTTATCATTCTTTCATAATATAATTAAACTTAATATAATTTGGAAATGATGCTACATAGTGATTATCCATTGATCAGTTTTTAAAATGAACCACTTTTATACCATGTGAATAATGCAAATTAGTTTATTAATTGTTTTGATCTAATTCCTAAATTTATTGCAAAGGTAACATTTCAGAATCCTTGCCAGATCCCGTCATCAGACCGTACAGGACTGTTAGCAGTTCTTGTACAGTCTTGTTAGTGAGCCGTGGTGAGGAGCTGTTAATAGTCCTATGTGGTCTAATGATGGGATCCAGCAAGGATCCTGGAACATCACTTTTGTTAATAAGTTTAAGAATTTGGTCAAAGCACTTCATAAGTGATATAAGCAGTGCTTTTTTTGTAAAAAAAAAAATAGGTGCCGGTACTCATTCTTCACTATCAGGAAAAATTGAAAATTAAAAGGATATGAAAAGTACTCTAAAAAATATTTTTCCTGGTATTGTTACTTTAGTAGTAATGTTTTTAGAATAAGAACAACAAATTAGGTATATTAACACAGTTTATTAAGCATAAATTTATTATTCAAGTGTATAAAAAAATAAGTAAAATGTGAGTAAAATAAGTAAAAAATAATAACATAAGTAAAAATAATTTCATAATAAAGTTTTTGTAGAATATTTCAAATTTTTATTAAGTTCTCATCTGACACTCTATGCTAGGGGTCGGCAACCTTTTTTGAGTGAAGAGCCATTTTTGATCTAATTTAAAAAAGAGAGAGTCCAAAGAGCCACGCACCTCAGCTCAAGCTGGGAGGAGGAGAGGAAGAAAGGCGAGAGTTTTTAAAGAAATGGAATAGAGTGGGAAGGTGTTTATTAAAAAATATATATTTTTTGAAATATTATTTATTAATACTGAAAAAAACATAACAAACATTCAATTAGGTATAAATTAATGTGACTTTTGCTGATGAACTTCTTGAGCAAGTCTCTCAACGTCATGCGAGTATGTCGTAATTAAACATGCCTGCATTGTTCAGATGACGATTTCTTGATTTATTTTTAATATAGTTCATGTTCAAAAATATTTGCTCGCAGAAATACGTCGAACCAAAAACTGAGAGAAGTCCAAATGCAAGTATTTTCAAATTTATATATGGGTCCGGTAAGTTACTCCACGCATCAAACACAATTTGGTCTGCATTTTAAACTCATCTATCGCCGTCCATTTGTGTAGAATTGCAAGAGCAGCAGCCTTTTGCCTCCCCAAATCCTCAATTTCGGTTTTAAGGCATTTTAGTCTTGCACTCCACATGTCCTTGATTTTTAAGTCCTCTAACTCCATTTCAAATTGTGCTTCATGTTTGCTGTAAAGTTAAAGAACCACAGCTACGTATTAAAAGAGCTGCATGCGGCACGAGCCGCAGGTTGCCAACTCCTGTCCTATGCTGACTTCTTTTCTTCCTCTTTGTGTGTCGGATGCTGAATGATGTTTCCGAAGCAGCCATGAATCGACATATTTTGCTGGATTGAAGCGGGTCAGCATTGGCCTACAATTTTAAGAAACAGTAGTGAAGAAACTGTTTTGTCATCAATGAAGCACTGGTGATCAGATTCATTTGTGAAAATCCTCGTTCACATTCACTCGTTGAAATTGGTATCGTACTCAGAGCGTTCATCAAATTCTTCAATTCTTCTGAAACCTTATCAATTAGGTATCCCCAAAACCCATGAATTGCATCTCTTTCATTTAATTATAACCTAATTTACAATTTTCTAATTTCACTTTCACCAAATGCTAACAATTCATGTTTAGAAGGATTAATACCTCCATTGTCATCGTTTTCCGTCTCTCGTCACTAGTTGTTAAATTTGAATTTTTTTTTTTTTTTTTTGAAACTGTCGAAAATGTCGGTCATTCGGATATTCAGGTACTGCGACCATGTAAACAGAGATAGGGTAAATTTACAGAAAATGTGGATAACGCACGTCCGTGAAACTATTTGTCAGGGTAAAAGAAAATCATCCTCTCCTAATTCTCAAACAGGGTGCTTACAGTTGATTCACAGCGGTGTCCAACCAACGGCCTGCGAGGAAAATGAACTAAAACAGCATTTTAAATTTTGTTAATTATCAAAAAAAATCATCATTAAATGTTTTGTTCAGTAAATATAATTGTATCATCATCATCATCATCATCATCAGCCATTTTCAATCCACTGCAGGATGAAGGCCTCTCCAGCAACTTTCCAGTTCCTTCTGTTTTGAGCACTGGACATCCATTTACTACCCACAAACTCATGAATTTCATCTATCCATCTCCGCCTTTGTCTTCCAGGTTTTCTTCTAGCTCCTCTTGGATACCATTCTGTTATTTTCTTAGTCCATCTGTCATCATGTCTTCGAGCTATGTGTCCTGCCCAAGACCATTTTAGTTCTTTAGTTTTGATAAGAATGTCCTTTACTTGAGTTTGTTGCCTAATCCATGTGTTTCTCTTCTTATCTAACAGTCTTATTCCCAATGTGATTCGTTCCATTCTTCGCTGTGTAGTTCTCAGCTTCTCTTCCATTCTTTTGGTGAGTGCCCAAGTTTCACTTCCATAAGTCATGATGGGGAGTATACATTGGTCCATTATTTTACGTTTCAGACAAACTGGGATATTGCTCTTCAGTATGTGACTATATTTCCTGAATGCTATCCATCCAAAATTTATTCTTCTCTTGACTTCCAGCCATTTATCATTATTACAGCTAATAACTTTTCCCAGATAAGTATATGACTCCACCTTTTCAATTACTGCTCCTTCAATCATTATTTCCCTTTCTGTGGCATACTTGTTCATCATTACTTTTGTTTTAGCCATATTCATCTTTAGTCCAAAATCCTTACTAGCTGTGCATAACTGATTTAAGATTTTCCTCTAATTCTTTGGGATCATGGCTTATGACCACAATGTCATCTGCAAATCGTAAATGGTTTAGGTACTCTCCATTCACATTGACTCCTTTCTGCGACCAGTCTAATCTTCTGAAAGCTACCTCAAGGGCAGCAGTAAACAGCTTCGGAGATATTGTGTCTCCTTGTCGAACTCCTTTCTCAATTTTGAATTTCCTACTGTCTTTGTCTAGTCTAATAAAGGAGGTAGCACTCTCGTATATTTTCTTCAAAATCATAATATATGGGGTATCAATGCCTTGTCTTTCCAGTGCCCGAAACATTGCCTTATGCTGTATGGAGTCAAATGCCTTTTCATAATCCACAAATGCCAGGCATAATGGTGTTTTATATTCATTTGCTTTCTCCATTAGCTGTGATATTACATGAAGGTGATCCATAGTTGAGAATCCTGTCCTAAAGCCAGCTTGCTCTTTCGGTTGATTCTCATCCAGTATTCTTTCTAATCTGTTAGTAATGACCCTTGTGAACAACTTGTAGATGTGGGATAACAAGCTAATTGGTCTATAATTTCCAATTTCTGATTTATCTCCTTTCTTATGCAGCAAAACTATGATTGCATTATTCCACTGCTTAGACGTCACACCTTTTCTAATGCACTTTGTGAAGAGCCTTGCCAGTTTTTGTGTTATGTCTGTTCCTCCCAATTTCAACAACTCTACAGTAACTTCGTCTTCCCCCGGGGCTTTCTGATTCTTCATTTTCTTCAATGCATGTTCTACCTCATCAGGAAGAATATTGGGTATGTCGTATGTGTTGCTACTTTGCAATCCATCTTCCCCACTGCTGGCATCATTCCCCTGCTCCTTGTATAATTCTCTATAGTAGTCTTCTGCTATTTGAATTATGCCTTCTCTGCTGTTTATAAGTACACCATCGCTATTCTTCAGTTTCAGTATCATTTGTATTTCTGTATTACTGCTCATGGCTGCTGATTTAAATCCTTTGTTTTCCCTTAATGCTTGTTCTACTTTTCTTGTGTTAAATCTTCTTATGTCCTCTCTGAGTCTCTTTCTAATGGCTTTGCATAACTCAGTATACTCAATTTTCTCCCTGTCAGTGTTTTTCTTGCTTTTCATTTGTCGTCTTTGGTTCATCATGACAAGTGTTTCTTGACTAATTTTTTCTTCTTTGGATTTCTTTTTCCCTATAGGTTTCTTGGGCTTTATCACTTTCAAAAAGTTGTAATATTCCTCGTCGATATCTTGGTCGATATCAGCAGTCTGCAGAAGCTCAAACTTGTTCTTAAGTTCCAGTACATACTGCTTTTTCTCCTCCTCTGTTATTTCAAAGACCTTTGTATTATTTACTCGAGTCAGTTTTTTCCTTTCCTACATCTATATCAAGTGTACATCTTACCATTCTGTGATCACTTCCAACATTTACCTTATTCAGGACGGTAACATCATTCACAATATATCTTCTGTTAGTGAGGATGAAGTCGATTTCATTAGTAGTTAATCCATTTGGACTCTTCCATGTCCACTTTCTGTTCACCCTTTTCTTGAAAAAAGTGTTCATTACTGACAGTCCTTGAGATTCTGCAAATTCCACAAGTCTTTCACCTCTTTCATTTCTTTCACCAATTCCAAAATTTCCTATAGTTCCCCTTTCTGTGCTGTTTTGTCTTTTTCCAACCTTAGCATTGAAGTCTCCCATAATAATAGTGTAGTGGGTTTTCTGCTCATCTAGAAGACTCTCAATTTCAGTGTACATTTCTTCAACCTCTTCATCATCATGGCTCGATGTTGGTGCATAAATCATTATAATCTTTAGCTTGTATCTCTTAGAAATCTTGAGTATTAGTCTTGACACTCTTGGTGATGTACTTTTGAATTCCAAAATGTTGTTTTTAAAATCTTTATGGACCAGAAACCCAATTCCACCTTCACTCCTTTCACTGTTTCCATTGGTGTACAGCAGATTTCCACTTGATAAACTTATAAGTGATTCATTTCTTCTTCTTGTTTCAGCCAAACCGATGATATTCCAATTCACATTTTCTAATTCCTTTTCCAGCTCTAATATCCTGTCTTCACCGATGAGTGTTCTTACGTTATAACAGGCCAAGTTCAGTTTCCGTGCATGGCAGCCTGGTCGTACCCAGAGATTCTTAGCACCCTCTGCTTCCACTCTAATCCTCTCGCTGCCGTAAGAGGAAGAGTGAAAGCTGCTGGGGACTGAGGGCCATTTGTTTCGTCGTGCTTTCATATTGCTGGAGGGGTTGGTCTTTTCCTCTTCATGCTGACCAGGCATCTTGAAGAGAACCACTCTACACGTTCGTTGCCACCTAAGTGACGTAACAGGGCTTACCATCGAGAAGGTGTGCATGAGTGGATTTTAGGGAGGCAGGCCAACCGGACTTCTCCTAAATCTTCTGTAATAGAGAGATATTGGATCCATCAGTGTTTTAGGCTGAGTGTCTGATAACACACAGGATACCTGTTCCCCTCTAAGCCCCCTGTTCCCCTCTAAGTACAATATAATTGTATATTGTACTTAATAAAAATTTTCGGAATATTTTCAATTTTACTTTTACATGCAACAAGATGTGGAAAATGTAACACACTAAAGAAATGTAACTGAATTTTTTTGAATATGGCCCCTATACGGGAAAAGGTTGGACACCACTGCAGTAGAAGGCGGGCCAAAGCCCCACTGGGAATACACCTTGATCTGCTCACTCTTGACTAGCGCGACTCCTCCATATGTAGGACAGGTGGTCGGATAGGTTTTACCAGGTACCACTAAGTTGTAGAATGCTTTAGCTCTCTTAATTCTTGCGGCAGCACTAATTGTCTGAAGGCCAGAAATATGAACAGTGCGTACCGAGTTAATTCTCTCCTGATCCGTTTGCTATATGAAAATTTTCTTCGCTCAACGGAAACTATTTTAAATGTTACTTCCAAGGAGAATTAAAAATAATTCGCTATAAAAGGACTTCGTTAAACAGAGGTCCGACTGAGCAATTTAGAATTATAAAAATGATTATACAGTTTTATATAGTAAATCTTAACAACAGACAGTAAAAAATGCAAATTTAGTTAAATAATTTTAAGCTTATTTGAATAGTAGGTAAACGTGCGAAAAAAATTTATGGAATATTACAAATTTCGAAGTGCACTGCATCCAAATGTTACATGTCATTGTTAATAAAGATACCAGTACACCGTACCGTCCCAAAAAAAAGCACTAGGTATAAGAATGGTTCATTTCAAAAATTAATCCATAATTAAACTTGTCAGTTTCTTATTGTGACAACTACAGATAAAAACTGTGCTCTCCATTTCAGATGTAATTTTTATTTCAGTAGTTCTCAAACTTTTATCTACAAAAATAATTATTTATAAATGCTGTAAATTAAGATTCCTTTTTTTTTTTTTTTTTTTTGTAAAGTACAAGACTTTCCCTGCCCTGTGTGTATGTGTGTTTTCACTAGCGGAGTTTAAACTGCCTAGTATATAGTCTTAATGCTTACAGCAGAATAAATTTTGTTTCCATGAGTTGCCATAGTGTTGCACTGCCTTCAGACAAAATAAAATTGCATATATCACTGTAAACTTAGTCATCTTGAAAGCAAAACACTATGGCAAAACTAAACCCTGGACATTTATAAGTTAGTGCAGATATTCATGTCTATGTGCAGAAGTTGACCGAAGTTATTGTAGTGGCATTGTTTGTTTCATTACATCTCATATTGTGAAGAATCTGAAGTTGATTTTTTTTTAAATGTATGTAAAATAATATAATTTCTTGCTCTACTCCTCTTACTGCGAACTAATTTATATTAGTTTGTGTACAAAAACTAACATACAATGATTCATCAAATAGCCCATCAGAATTATTAACTTCAATTCTTTCTAATTATTTCAGCATCTGAATGTTCTGGAAATTGGCAAACAATTGAGCACTTACACCTGCGTGAAGTGCAATCTGCATCCAATCCTTCAAATCACAGATTATTCTCGGACATTTTGTCTGAGAATTTTTTTTTTTTTTTTTTTTTTTTTTGGTAGTTGTTGGCGCATAGGCTTCTGTGGCCATAATGCACCTCCCAAGGTTTTTGCAGTACTTTGATCCAAGCCCGAGGCGGGAATCGAACCTACGACCTTTGGGTTGCCAGACAGGCACTTTACCCACCCGGCTAGCCCAGTCGGCGTCTGAGAATTCCTGTACCACGAAACATCTGAGAACAATGTGCAATTCTTTAAGAAATTAAAGGCGGACCACACTCCGCACAGGCTCAAAGGCTCATTATTTCACCAATTTTCAGTTCTTGATATATCTTTGCACCATTCTGCTAAAAGAACATTTAAGATCCGTATATGAAAAACAGCACTATCCAAAAATCACAAAGCACAAACTGAAATATTAGTAAAGGAAGTACCACAAACATCTGAGAATAATTAATCCATAATGCTTAATGAAATTAAATGTGGATTACCCTTCACTCAGTTTTAAGTGCTCATCATTTTATCAATTTCCAGTTCTTGATATAACTGCACATCATGTCACTAAAAGAACATTAAGATCTAAATGTTCACTTTAGATATTCTTCATCATCATCAGCCATTTTCAATCCACTGCAGGATGAAGGCCTCTCCAGCATCTTTCCAGTTCCTTCTGTTTTGTGCAATAGCCATCCATTTACTACCCACAAACTCATGAATTTCATCTGTCCATCTCCGTTGTTGTCATCCAGGTTTTCTCGTAGCTCCTCTTGGGTACCATTCTGTTATTTTCTTAGTCCATCTGTCATCATGTCTTTGAGCTGTGTCCTGCCCAAGACCATTTTAGCTCTTTAGTTTTTATAAGAATATCCTGTACTTGAGTTTGCTGCCTAATCCATGTGTTTCTCTGCTATTCTTTTGGTGAGTGCCCAAGTTTCACTTCCATAAGTCATGTGGGGAGTATACATTGGTTCATTATTTTACGTTTCAGACAAATTGGGATATTGCTCCTCAGTATGTGACTATATTTCCTGAATGCTATCCATCCAAAATTTATTCTTCTTTTGACTTCCATCCATTTATCATTATTACAGCTAATGACTTGTCCCAGATAGGTATATGACTCCACCTTTTCAATTACTGCTCCTTCAATCATTATAGCTTCTTCTGTGGCATACTTGTTCATCATTACTTTTGTTTTAGCCATATTCATCTTTAGTCCAAAATCCTTACTAACTCTGCATAACTGCTTAAGATATTTAGATATTACTATTCTCCAATTGTTTCATAAAATCACAAAAAAAATAATAAAATAAATAAATAATAATAATAATATCAACACACAAATAACTTCATAAAAATTCCAGTAATGCTACTGCCAGACCATCAGCCAAAATGAAATAAACTATTTGAAATGCAGAAATAAACTAAATGCTGAGGGAATTTTTATGCTTAGTCATGTGATATACACAAGAGGACATAACTTTAAATTGAGATGGGATAATTCCAAATTAGATGACCAATCAAAAATTTCCCTTTAGTTAAAGACTGATACTGATTGATTGTTGGAATAACCTCACATTTATTCTTGTGGAGATCAGAAGTGTATGTAAATTTAAGGAAGGATTACATAAATACCTGAAGGAAATAGGTAAATGAAAGGAGGGAGGATTAAATTTGTTACTATATTTTATTTTTAATTTAATTTAATTTTATTTATTTTTTTTTGGCTTTCACTATGTAAGCTTGCTTCTTTGCATCATTTTGCCAATACTAATAACATCATTATAGAAAAGGCTCTTAAAAAACTAGTCATCTGTGACAAATCACTTCTGTGCACTAGATGCAGTAAGTTTGATGATTCAAAATTATAAAACATCAATATTACAATACATGGTGCTGAAAAACACCTCCCCTGAATATAATTATGGCTAAGGTTTTGTTTACCTCCTTTGCTGCCTCCTTTAATATAATTGGATAGATTCCATCTGCCCCAGGTGCCTTTTTTATGTCCATCCTCAACAATTTCTTCTCCACTTTCCTTTTTCAGTTATCACAATGTCATTTAGCTCCTCATTAGATTGTGACACACTTCTGGCATCCCCTTCCCTAAAGAATTCCTCATGTGTGAATGTAGATACAAAATACCTATTCAATTTGTCTGGAACCTGAGCAGGGTCATCAACAGTTAAGCCACAGACATCAGTTGGCCCAATGTGATTCAACCCTTTCCTTCTTCAGTTAATATAAGGATTAAAAAATGTCTTTGCTGTTTTTCTTTGCATTCTTTGTCTGAGACCTCTCATAATCTGCCTTAGCTTGCCTAATCTCTTTTGTGACTTGATTAAAGACTAATTTATATGCATCCCATACACTTTTCTTCTCTGCCACACGTTTCAGTAGTTCATCTGACATCCATTTAGATCTAAGCCTTGAACAGTATATTTGTTGGTATGAAAAGCCTAGTAACTTCTTTGATTACTTCCCATTTAGAATTTGCTGTTGATAACATCATCAGTTGGTCCCACTGCATGCCTTGACAGTAGTTATGTCTTTAATTAAATTCATCATTAGTACACTGTGATCGCTGCTACACATTGGGTCTTTTACCTGCAGATTCTTAATGCATGAATAATCACTGCTGATAACCAGATCAAGAGTATTGCTTCCTCTTGTAGCCTCTCTAACCTGGTGCTGTAGAAAACAGTCATCCAAGAAATCCACAAAAGTCTTGTTAGCATGTGAACCCACAAATTCAAGTCAACATGTGAAAAGTTAAAATCCCCCATTATGCGACATTTTGATTTGCTGGCCCATTTTCTTTCTCTATTTTGTGGGGTCCACTGTTGTTTTCAGTATTTATCAGTGATATTGATGATGCTATATCAGGCTTAATGTGTTAAGTTTGCAGATGATACAAAGGTTGGCTGTGTGGTTAATGACAGTCATTGGGGTGAACTACTGCAACAAGACCTAGGAAAATTGGGTCATTGGGCTGAGAAATGGCAGTTCAAGTTGAACATTGACAAATGCAAGGTACTGCACATAGGTAGCAGTAACCCCTTAGTAACTTATCAACTGTGTGGTACTACACTTAGGGTAGTAGAGAATGAAAAAAACCTGGGGGTAATTATGCAGTCAAATATGAAATTCTCTGATAGTGCAGACATGCTGCCAGGACAGCTCATGTGCTTTTTTTGTCAATGATATACAGAAACTTTGCTAACTGGGATAAGGTGATTATCCCTTTATATAAGGCCATGGTTAGACTGCATGTTGAGTGCTGTATACAGGTCTGGAGGACTCATTTTAGGAAGGATGTAGATTTGTTGGAATGAGTGCAGAGATGGGCAACCAGATTGGTGAAGAGAACAAGAGGGTGCCCTTACCAAAAAGGCTTCAGTTCTGCAAATTACAGTCTCGAGACCAGGCAGTTGCGGGGTGATTTGATTGAGGTGTTTAAAGACTTGAATGGATTGAGTAAAGTGAATGTTAATGGTATTCTTCCACTTGCTGACACTACACACAGGAGGTGGCATAAATTCAATTTGAGGGTGGATTTGTTGGAACAAGTTTTGAAATTGGATGGTTTGAATAAATTCAAGGGAGAACTAGACAAATTCTTGGACCATATGAATGGGCGAACTGTGTGTTTCTTGTTTCCCCCCCCCCCCACCTATTTTTGGCTGATGCTGTATAAGCTTGCTTTCTTGCATCATTTGCCATTTTTTCTACTACTACCACAATCAGGTTACTCCACAGATACCTAGTTTCTAAACACTAACTTACAAAATTCAAGTGTCTCTTGATAAGAATACAATTTTGTGCATTAACTAATCTCATTGCTCTTCTCTGTACCTTTTCAAACAGGTTCTGATGTTTCCTAAAATGGGGTTTCCAAGCCTGTAAGCAATATTCAAAATATTGCCTAACCATTGCTTTATATAATGGAATTATCTCTTTTGATAAAGTTTAGTATTATTCTTTTATTAGGTGCATTAGCATGGCATGTATGTATAAAGTATCTATTGCCTTCACCATGTCTGTCTGTCTCTTCACATGTAATAAGTTGACTCCTAATTGGAAGATTTCATAAAATTTTATATTTTGCTCATTTAGAAAAATTGTCAAGCTATCCCAGATTTCACTAAAATCAGACCTGTAGAAATCCAACTATTATTTCTTTGTCCATCTATTCACATCCCAGTGGATGGATATGAATAATCATATCCATCCCAGTGGATGGATTTTTATAAAATTTTATATGTAGCTCTCTTAGACAGACTTGTCAAGCCATTCCAAATTTGATTAAAATTGGACTAATACAAATCTTGTAATTATTTCTTTGCTGATCTGTCTGCATGTAATTACTCTCAGTTGATAGATTTTCATGAAATTTTATATTTGGCTCTTTTAGAACAATTTGTTGAAACTTCCCAAATATTACTAAAATCAGACCAGTAAAAGTCCAGAAATTATTTCTTTTTTTTTTTAATGTGTATCACATAGTCCAGGGCTGATGAATCTATGGCATGCGTGCCCAAAGTAGCATGTACAAATTTTTTGGGCACGCTTAATTCAGAACATCCTAAAAAAATTTTGAACTTCATGCAGTGATTTGTTTGAAGTCGGAGTGGTGAGACATACTGATGAAATTTTGAAACAAAATTAAGAAAAAAATTTGTATATTTCACACCAGAACATGAGTTATTGGTAAAGTTAGGTTATATATATTATCCACATTCACTATTTAGTGTAGCCTCCTTCATTGTCAATTACGGTTTGTATGTGGCGTGGAGACTGGAGATTATTCTTCATTAATTCCCATAAATATTTTAATTGCTATTTGTCCTTTACAGATTGTTTAGAATGTCAGCTCAACCATCAAAAAAACAAAAACATTCAAATGAAGAGTAGTATCAGAAGATTTCAAGAATCTTGGAGTGGAAGATTTGGTATGATTAAGAAGGATAACAAAGAATTAATGAATTTTGTGTACTGGGCACGCAAGGGTAGTTTTTAAAAGATTTAGCCAATTTTGGCATGACCCTTAAAAAGGTTTGTCATCCCTGACATAGTCTATCTATATGCTGTATATTGTGGCTGAAGTACCAAATATTGTTCGTTGACATGTGCTGATCAGAGGAATGAATGGACAGAAATACACATCTACTCTCAGATCATGCATAAAAGTTGTCATTTTTTTTTATGAATCATTATTAACACCTTGAAATGTAATACACTGCATACATTAACTAACTTGTTAATATTAGAATTATTAGTTTTATTTCTAATTAATAATATGCTTTTCTTGTTTCTGTTATGCTCCTGCCATGTAAACTTGCAACTGCCTTTATGCTGAAATACTATGCTTGTAATTAAGAGTGCATGGCTGTGCTTTATAAACATAATATTTTTTGGTTAGCCTGTCTTCTTCTTCTTTCATTTAATTTCCATTTATTTATTTCTTTGTCTATTATTACTTTTTAGTTGGACTGATGACAGAATCCCAAAGGAGATTCATAAATATTGAGCTAATTAGTTTAACCAATTCAGTATACTAAGTGTTCGGTACATTTGTATTTAGCTCTTTTCTTTAACATTCACTAAATGAATTCATCTATCGTATGTGGTTTAGAGTATTTTATTTCTTGTATAGATTGTTGAACATTCCCTTATAATGCCTTTCATTTAACACAGAACAATTAATTAATAATTTTATTATTAAATCTGCTTGTAGGTTCCTGGTCAGACATATATAAAAGGCTATAATGAAGATGCAGGTGACAAAGTCCTCTTCAAGACAAAAATTCCTTACAGACAAAGGATGAACCCATTTTTTCCTCTTCCTACATAGCTGTTTATTTTGAACCTGTAGCATGAAGGGGTATGCTTTAGTTGTATGGTGTGTTGCTGATGTACAAGCATTGACTAAATTAAGTTTCAAATTGTTTTCACTTTAGGCTAATAAAAATATGGATACAAAATAAAAATTTTAGTTTTCTGTACTGATTCACTTGATTATGGATGTTCTAGAAATATGCAAAGGCATATTTCTTAGATTATAATAGAATAAATAATAAGCAAACTCATGCACCGATAAATTATTTGGAAAATCTTCATAATGCCATTGTTTCAAATGGATGAAATGTAAATAAGATAGCATACTGAAGTGAAGAACCTTGCATTTTGTATAATATATAATTAACAGTGTTCTAGATTTCTACTTCCCTCCTTTCTGACCTTTTATGGCACTATTAGACACATGGATGACTATTGTTGTCCGATTTAAAAATTTGTTTTTGCACGAAAAAAGATTTTCTCTCTCTCTCTAATCTGATAATAGGTGTTTTTGTTAACCTGTTCAGAGACATGATATTCAACTTTTAAGGTTCTGGGAGAAAACATTCTGCCTTAAATAATTGAGGCATCTGATGCTGAGCATTGATAGAAAATATGTTACAATTTCACTTACGTTGACAGGGAATAAAGATATTGATTTCTAGCTGCTTATTAGGCGATACATTTTGAAGAAATGTTTTTCTTGAAAATAATAACTGAGTTGTTCTTTTAACATCATAGTGTACAGGCAAATTGAAATGGAAGACAGTAAAAATCTAAGCACTTTAGCTTGAGCACAGTAAAACCTATTTTTAATTTCTTGAAAGAATACAGTTGAATCTCAGATATTTCTTTGTACTTCTTGTACCACTTCATCTTCATAATGGCTTTAGGACCACATACGAAGGAGTATCAAAAAGTTCGTACTCTGACCTAGATAAAACATCAGTAGGAGGATGCTGTTTTTAATATAAGTTGTCTACATATTCAATAACTAACATGTGAAATTTCATTCCTGTAAGTGATCATACACCAGAGGTGGAGCCCAGAATCTGAGGAAGAATGCAATGGTTGAAAACGTGGAGTATCGAGCAGTGATCAAGTTCCTGCATTTGCAGGGCAAGAAAGCTCAGGAAATTGACGAAGAAATGAAAGCTGTGTATGGCAGAATTGTCCATCCTATGACACTGTAAAAAAGTGAAAACAGGAGTTTCAGTGCAGTTGTACAAGTGTCTTTGATGAGCCAAGAGAAGGAAGGCCATCAACATCCACAGACACTGAGATGGTTGCAAAGGTTGAGCAGCTGGTGCTGAGTGACAGATATGTGACAATTCGTTTCATCGCAAATGCAGTGGAAATTAGTTATGGGTCTGCCCACAATATTTTACAGGATCATCTGCACATGTCTAAGGTCTCCGCACAAAGGGTTCCAAAATTGCTGACACCTTTGCAGAAGCAATGTCAAATGCAATGTTCGCACCAACTGTTGGATTTGTGCTACTGCAGCACCCACCCTATTCTCCTGACCCAGCATTGTCAGACTTCTTGTTTTGAGAAATGAAGAAACTATTGTGTGGACGCCACTTTGATTCATCTCAGAAAGGCATCAAAGTGGAATTGTGGTTTCAGGCAGAAAGTGCAGACTTCTGTGATCAAGGCATTAAACAACTGATCCATAGATGGGAGAAATGTGTTACTATACATGGAGAGTACATAGAAAAGGATTAAACTTCCTGTGAAGTTACACCTTTCTAGGGCTATTATTTCTAGGTAAGGGGACAAACGTTTTGTACCACTATAATAAAGGCAGCATCCTAATCACTAACTACAAGAAGTGCCACGAAATATCTGAGAATTATCTGTATTCTTTCTAGAAATTAAAGACAGGTTTTGATTTAGATTTCCACTGTTCACCAAAATAATAACTGCATTACATTTTATTACAGTAAAAATATAGAAACAGGACTCTTAGGAAGTCACTAATTTTTGTTCAAGTTTTACATTGTGCGGAGTACTGTTGTTATTACAAACCATATTCAGATCAGTAAATATTTATGAAAAATGTAACTGTCAAATGATACATAGGATCTTCCACTTGAATTTTATTCATTCAGTGAGAATATAATGATTGTGTTTCAGTTGTAATTGTTCAAACAGTTTATTTATATGTTTATTTACAATTTATTTACAGTTTATTTCACAAATTTTCCCAAATCATTAGCATGATTTGGGAAAATTTGTGAAAAACTTTTTGAGTGTCATCTGGTTGTAGCAGAATCATGGTCAGCATTGTTTTCTCCATATTCAGAATTATTTAGTTCCATGGGCGTCAAAAGCCAGCAATGGCCCTAGGAAAAACAGCCTCATTGAGCCCCTGGTTTCTCTTTTTTGTAATTCATGGCAGTGGTCTAGATGCAGGTCAATATGCTCAGGGTGGCTGATGCCCAATGCTCTGTTTAGTTCATAATCTGTATATGTTTCATTCCTAGCACTAAAATTCCTGTCACTAATTCTTCTACGGTGCAACATAGCAACATCTATTTACACATAAATAAAATAACATAGTTATTTTATTTATGTGGTTTTTTTTATAAAACACAAATAAATTTATTTATGTTTTATTTAAAAAACACCTCAGACAGGAACATTGGACTCCAGAATCAAAACTGATACCAAAAATATAATGAGATTAGAATAAATAACTGCGTGATTACACAGTGAAAGAATACCACACTCTGGAATTGTAGTGAGAGTGGTCAGTTGGATGACTATTATCATCCAGTTCAATTTGTGCTTAAATCACTTAGTTTTTTATTATTATTATTTTATTTATTTATTATTATTATTTTTGTTGTTGTTAAAGTAAGATCAGTAATATTACTAAGATCACTAAGCCACAAGAAAAATTCTGAGAAAGAAGAAGAAAGATTACTCAGATAATAACATAGTAGATATGTGTTGATAACACTGAAACAATGTTATCTGATGGTCTATAGAAGTTTGTTATTAGTGTTTTGATTTTAGGTATACCTTTGTTTCATCCAAAAATTCTTTATAGTGTTCCATAATTAAATTCTGTATGAGTTAAATGCATATTTCCTCTTTTACACATATTAGAACATATCTTGAATTTCCGTTTCTACATTATAACTGTTCTTCACAAATTCAGATTACTCACAGATTCTTTTAAGATTAATAAATTCCTCCTACCTCAAAATTTGAATGTGCTGGAAAGGTTTCTTGAATCAATTTTTTTGAAATAATAGGAATTTCTGTTTATTTCCATGTTTGTACCTTTAAGAGTAAAAATGTACCAAAATCCTTTGCAGTGCTTTAGTATTTAAAATATTGGAATTTTTTAGAAGTCCTGAAACTTGTTTTCCAAAGAAGTTTTTCACTATGTTAAAAAATAATTACTCCTTTTCTCATTTTAGAGAAATAACATTTTGTTCAGTATTTGTGATAAAACAGATTGAGTGTCAGTTATTTTCAACACTTTTCTGTTTTATTTTCTCATTGCTAACCTTCCACTCTATTACCCTCTCTTAAAATGCCTCTCACTGTAACATGCAGTAAACTTGATTTATGAACTCAAAAGCTGCTCTTTGGTAATCAACAGTTGCAGAGTACACTATCTTTTGAAAGGAAAATTAATGAGAGTGAGATAATTTGAGGATTTATATATTTAACATGTATGTTACAGCTGTTTATGTTACAGTAGAGTAGAGTTTTGTATTGTAAAATTAGTGTTGCTACTACAAAACCTACAGTAAGTACAAAATAGTCTACAGTCAAGTTACTAAAGGGGTTTGGCAAGCTAAGGCAGATTATGAGAAGTCTTTGCTAAGAATGCAAAGAATTCTTTGCTTATGTTAACACTAGAAGGAAAGGGATGAATCACATTGTCCCACTAGATATAAATAGCACAACTATTGATGATCCTGTTCAGGATCATCAATATGAATAGTGAAGTTGAGGCCATATCAAAGAAGATACAAATGCTTACACAAGCTGTACTCAATGATTTCATATAGGATTTTGATCTTCTGAAAGAATTCGGTATGACTCTTTTGGCTCCAAGTCAAATGAAAAGAATCTGTTGGAACTTGGCATTTCATTTTCTTTGTTTAGATACAGAGAAAAGGAATTTATTTGCTTCTACTCCAAGGAGGGATCTCTTATGTTTTATACTGATGTAAATGATTTAATCAATTAATGATGTGCTTAGTGAGATTCAAGGTCTGAATACTATGGCTCACCTCATTTGGTAAATATTTTGACTGTGAAGAAAATTCTCAATCTTTTGACCTCTATTAGAGAAGGCATTATCAGCCATTAGAAGGAACAGAAGCCTACTGCATGTCAGTTTGCCATAGTTCAAATATTTCATTTATATGGCAAAAAGTATCTGAATTTGTTTGTTTTTGAGGTTGGTACAGCAGGGCACACTGTGACAAACTTACTTCTGTGCAGTAAGCTGTTCTCTCAATTACAGCAGTTAGTATCAGCCAACAATGTTATGTTTTCATATCTTGTCATATTTCAGAATATCAGAATGCACTGAACAATGTGTTCATGTTAAATTTTACTTAAAATTTGGAAAAACTGCAAGTTAAAACATTTGATCTTAAATAGCATATGTGACTTCGATGAGCTCTACACGGGCACTGCTGTTTTACAACTGTGCCAGTGTACTTTGAAACAATTGGCACCATTGTTTCAAAGAGGGCAAGGAGTCTATTGAAAGTGATCCATGATCTGGACAGTCTTCAACAAATGATGAAATCACAACTTAAGTGCGGCACCTCCATAGCCAGGTGGGAAGGAGTAGCAGAGCATAGCACACGCTTCTTGATAAGACTGGGGTTCGAGCCCGTCACCACCAAATACGGAGGATGCGGAAAGGTCAGGGAATGACCACTGCATATCCCAGAGCAATATGGCCTTAGTTGCTAATGCTCCTAAAAACCAAATAACAAACAACTTAAGTGTTAACTTTGGTACAAAAGAACTGAAGCTTAACTGTTTGCGAAATCACTGAAGAAACTTTTATCTCTGTTGGATCTTGTTATTCCACTTTAAAGAAAACTTGGAGTGCAAGGCATGTTTTTGCAAAGTTCATGCCACAGCTGTTAACACAGGAATGTGAACAGCACCAGAAGGTCACATCCAGTTTGTTGGAATGTGCAACTAATGATGAGACAATTTTGAAACATATCATAATTGGAAACAAATTGCGGGGGTATGAGTAGGCTATGATTCTTGAACCAAACAGTGGTCATCCCAGTGGAGGACTCTTTCTTTCCCCTGAACCAGCAAAGCCATTTTCCTAGCATTTTTTTGACTAAGATTATTGCCCAACATGAATATGCACTAGAAGAACAAACAATAAAGAATTTTATGTTAAAGTTCTGCAATGCTTCATTCCACAATGCAGTTCAAAGAAAAAGACCAGAAAAGTGGAACTTGGACATGGTAGAGCATTGATAGGTCAGTTCATATTTTATTCACTCATTTCAGTCAGTGGTGGGTGAGTATATAATATAGTGACATTAAGATCAATATATTTTTTTGTTTCTTTTCTTCTGTTAAAATATTTAGCATGCAATATAACTGTAACTCCTCATCCCCCCCCCATACACTGCAAGTGTATATGCTAACTTATTTTATCCTTTTTTTCATACCGTCACACATTTATTGCATTTCATATGTGAGGGCTGTTCAGTAAAGAATGATCATAATTTTTTTTTTCATAACATACATTTATTAGTCATCCATATTTCAAAGAAGTCCCCATTTGATGAAATGCACTTATTCCAAAGTTTCTGCCACTCTTCAAAAGCATGGTTGAAGCCATTTTATGACATGAGTTTGAGAATCACCTCTGATATCTTTACTACTTCTGATGACTAAAAACATTTTACTTGTAACTCCTTCTTTAACTTTGGAAAGGGAAAAAAAATTGCAGGGTGCAATCGGGGTTGTAGGGCAGATGAGGAACACATTTGACATTAATGTATTTGATGACAGTGAGTAATGTGAAATCTTACAATGTCATGATATAGCATCCACCCAACTGCATGTAGTTGTGGTTGTATGTGACAAATGTGATCTCAGAAAGTGTGCAGTACATTTCTGTAATAAGGTCCCATGACTTGTTAGTAAACCTTTCCTGCAGAAGTCACAACTTTTGGTTTTTTTTTGGTGTTCCCGATAATGTAGACTTCCAAACAGAGCATTGTTGTTTACTCTGGGTAGAAATGATGAAGCCATCTCTCTGCTGTTATCACCTTTTGCAGAACCTCACCACTTCCAGTAACCATTCATTGCAGCTTCTAACAAGCCTTCATGCGAACTTGCTGTTGCTCAGGTTTGAATAGTCTTGGAACCCAGTGTGCACAAACAAATCATATGAAAATATCATGGAGAATACCATGTGTGCATCCTACTGATATTCTCAACATTGGCCAGTTACCTTACTGTTATACAACAGTCTTCTCTCATGATTACAGAAACTGTGTTTATGGTTTCTGTGGTGACAGCAGTGGTTGGAGCTCTAGGACCACCAATTTTTGTGATTGAATCACATCCATTTTTAAACATTCTAAACCACCTGTGAGCTGTGCTATATGGAAGTGCAGATTCACCATAAGCCTATTTTAACATTTCATACTCTTCAGCTGATGTTTTCTTGAGACAGAAACAAAATTGGAGAGCAGCATACTGTTTCTTATTGTTACATAGGCAAAAAAGTGAACAGGCATAAACTTGATTGACCACCAACATCACACAATGTACAAATCAACTACACAGTTGCTATTTGATGTAGCTTGGTTTGGTCTTAAATATTGCAGCTCAGCTAGAAATAGCAAGCAATATGGTTGTTCATGAAAAATTATGATCATTCTGTATTGAACTGTCTCGTATTAGTAAATTATCATTATATCTTATATTTAATTGAATCTGGCAGTAAGTGAAGGCATGGAATTTGAGTTTGCAAACATGAATAGTACACTACTCATTTTGAAATGCTTATAGTTCTAAAAATTTTAAAATTTATGTTATTTGATTTTTTTATTTATTTTAATTTTTTTTTATTTTTAGTTTCTGTAACATTGAAATTATAATGACAGTAGGTGTGTTTTTTTTTTTTTTTTTCCCCCCATAGCAGTAGAGTGTGCTTGTTTTTCATATAATAATTGAATGGTGGGCCCATACTTTCTCAATCTTGGTTCTATACAAGAAATATAGATACATTTTACACCATTTACTATACCCAGGTACAACTTAAGATGTGCAAAAGGGGGAGTACACACATTCCTGTGCTTACAGTGCGAGTAAGTACTGCAAAATTAAGGATCCTAGGGCAGTAATAAGCATATGTATAAGCATTATAAGACAATCTTCAGAAGCTAATAATATGCTGTGTATGAATATTTCCAAATGAATTCATTTTTCTGGTCATTAATGTTATGACTACTTAAAAATAAATCAAGTTATTTGATATATGTTATTATTGTCCTAAAACAGTAACTTTCAAATATAATGAGCAACATGTGAATAAACTCTAAGAAAATCAGAAACAAAAATAGTTTTCTAACATTTCACTGCTGTAGTCAGTCATAGAACCTACATGGTTTGTTATTTGGTTTTTAGAAGCATTAGCAACTAAGGCCATATTGCTCCGGGATATGCGGTGGTCATTCCCTAACATTTCCGCATCCTCCGTATTTGGTGGTGATGGGCTCGAACCACGGTCTAATTAAGAAGCGTATGCTACGCACTGCTGCTCCTTCCCACCTGGCTACGGAGGCGCCCAAACCTATATGGTGTTACAACTGATTCACTGCCCCATAAAACGGTATTCGCAGGCTGGCCACTAGTAAGTACACCGGACCAAACCTATTGATAACTCTCTAGGAGGCTTCCGGATCAGCTAGTGTATAATCTTGCTACCTCTACTCTGCCAGATAGTGACTGGAGGGAGTCTGAGTAGTGTGTATGGTGGGGGGGGGCATTGTCGAGGCCATGTTATGTCAAGGACCTGGGTATATTCTTACCATGAGTATGCCGTATCCAAAAATTTCATTACTGCGTACAGCATGTCCCCCCTCCCCACCTTGTCGAGGCCATGTTATGTCAATGACCTGGGTATATTCTTACCATGAGTATGCCCTATCCAAAAATTTCATTACTACATACAGCATGTCCCCCCTCCCCACCTTTTCTTACTATTGAATACACCATGAATTGTCAAACTAATAGAGAAAACTTACCTGCATAAAGATCTAAACCTCCCAAACACTTCCTAGTTCATTTCACAAATATATGTGGTCTCAGTTCTAATCTCGGTGATGTCCATTTCCACTTACAGTCTGCCAATCCCCATGTACTTTTACTGACAGAATCTCAGTTATCAGTTGATTCAACCACTGCTTATCTCAGTTGCCCAAATTATTTGCTGTATGATTCATTTTGCCTCAAAGGTGGTACTTGTGCATATGTCTGTTCCGATATTCCCTGTCAGAGACTTGGTAATTTGGAATCTCCTCTTTTTGATCTTCTCTGGCTTAAAATCTCTCTACCTCATTGTGTCAAATTCATCTGTTGTCTCTACCACTCTCCCAATTCCACTAATCACTTGGAACTCTTTGACTTCCTCTCTTTGCAGCTTGACTTTCTCCAGTCCAACTTTTCTAACAGTGGGGTAATTTTCCTTGGTGATTTTAACTTCCACAACTCCAGCTTTCTTCCGTTTTCTAGTCACACAGACCCAGCTGGTCAAGATGCCGAGGCTTTTGCAATTACTAATGACCGTGCACAGATTGTTCATTTACCTACCAGAATACCACACAATCCTACCACACAGCCAACACGTTTGATCTTTTTCTCACAAACAATCCTAAGTACACCGTCGAAGTGAGTGGTTCTTTAGGCACCTCAGATCACAACTTGGTGATTGGCTATTCCCAATCTCGTGTTGTTTGGCATTTCAAGAATGCAAAATTGGATGACCTGTGAGGTTTCTTTTCTTCTTTTCCTTGGTCAGATCACTGTTTCAAAACTTCTAATGTCAACGTTTGCTCAGATCGTGTCAGTGAAATTATTCTAGTAGAAAAGAAATCGTTTATTCCACATTCCAACTTAAAATCTTGTCCTTTATCTAAACCTTGGTTTTCCAATAAATGTGCTAAGGCTATTCAAGAGAAGAACCTTGCATATTGTAACTGGCTTGTTTCCAATTCTTCAATTTCATTTTCTGCCTACACCAGAGCTCGCAACAATTGTAACGCAATTATTAATCAGTCCAAACTAGATTTTGAACAGACTAAGAGTAGAAAACTTGTTTCCTGCCCAAATGGTAGTCGAGCATTTTAGTCTCTTGCCAGAGCTATTGGCTGCAACTTTTGCCCATCTCTGCTCCCACCTCTGTCCAAACCAGATGGTTCTATTGTCACTTCAGCCAAGGATAAAGCTGACTTGCTAGCATCCCATTTTTCTTCCAATTCACGTATTAATGATCTTGGTAAAACACCTCCCATTATTCCCAGCACATTTCATTCAATGCCTCCTGTGGTCTTCTGTCAAAAGGATGTCAGAAGGAGTTTTACGAATCTTGATGTTATGAAAGCTCCAGGACTTGATGGTATTTCTTCACTTGTTCTCGAAACCTGTGCTCCTGAACTTACTTCTATTCTTTGCCGCCTTTTTTCACTTTCTTATTCCAGAGATGTTTTTCCTTCTGGTTGGAAATTTTCTCACATCCAGCCAATTCCTAAAAAGGGTGACAAATCCTTCCCATACAATTTACCGTCCCACTGCAATTACTTCTACTCTTTCTAAAGTAATGGAGAAATCAATTAACCACCAACTCTTAAACTATCTAGAAACCTTCTGCCTGATCAACGATCACCAGTATGGATTCCATCAATGTCAATCCACTGGCTTATGTTACCCATTTATGGACAAATTCAATGGAAAAGTTTGGTGAAACCCAAGCAGTTGCTCTTGACATCTCAAAGGCTTTCGATCGTGTTTGGCATAAAGGTCTTCTAAACAAGCTTCCATCTTATAAGTTTGTAAACTGTTTTTTGTAATTAGTTATCCAGTTTTCTCTCTGACCGCTCACTGAGGGTGATGGTAGATGGCTCTGTGTCATCTAACTTCTCCACTAATGCTGGTGTCCCCCCCCCCAAGGTTCATTTCTTTCCCCCACACTTTTCCTCTTGTGTATTAATGACCTTCTTTCATTGACCAGAAATCCTATCCATAGTTTTGCTGATGATAGCACATTGCATTCCACCTTCCAGTTTAAGAAACCTTGCCCTGCTCAATCAGCTTCAACCTCTCGAATATCCACTACCAATTCTTTAAATGCCGATCTCCAGGTAATTCTCCAGTGGGGCAAAGACAAGTTAGTTGATTTCAGTCCTTCTAAAACTCAGTTCTGTCTTATATCTTGCAAAAAGGATTCTTCTGCTCCTATATCTTTGGTGACACTCCGATTTCTAGGCAAGACTATATATCTCTTTTAGGGATTACCCTGACTTCTAATCTCTCTTGGCACAAGCACATTACAAATATTGCTTCCTCTGCTTCTAAAAAACTTGGTTTTCTCTTTCATTCTCGGTGTTGCTTTTCTTCCAAACAGCTGTTCACTCTGTACAAATTGCAAATCCACCCTACCCTCATTCTTGGCACCACTCAATAGTCCTAGCCTTTGCTAAACCTGGAGAGGACCAATCAAATCCACAAAAACTATCGGCCAGTATCTCTTAGTAGTTCCCTTGGTAAGACATTAGAAAAAATGATTCACGCTTGATTAATATGGTACCTAGAATCTCATTCAATAATAAACACAGGAAGAAGTACGGCTTTAGAAAAAATTGGCCAACTCTAGATCTTATGATCAAGGCAGAATCCGACATACAGAATGCTTTTATTCATAAAGAACATCTTGTCATGGTCTGCCTGGATATAGAGAAAGCCTTTGATACCACTTGGTGCTACGGCATTCTTCAAAATCTGTATGCCACAGGACTCTGGGATCAGCTACCACTAATCATAGAGAGCTTTCAATAAAACAGAACCTTTCAAGTGTGTTACTGCAATTCTCTATCCCATACATTTGTCCAAGAAGAAGGGGTCCTACAAGGATCAGATCTTAATGCAACGCTCTTTGTAGTTAAGCTAAACAATGCAACAGAAAATATTCCAGTTAATGTTGACACCCATCTATATGCAGATGACCTTACAATATCCTGCCACACAAAATATGTGCTCAATTGAGAGTCAATTGCAGCTCTCAATAAATAAAATAGAATCATGGGCATCCCACAATGGCTGTCGTCTCTCTCCAACAAAAACAACTGCTATCCACTTTTGCAAAAAGTGTCAACTCCATCCAGATCCTGAACTAAGGTTAGGAATCCAACAAATACCACTTAGCAGCAATATCCGGTTCTTGGGACTAGTACTTGACACTGAACTTACTTTTCAGGTGCATATAAGGCAATTATGAACGCAGTGCATGAAAAAGATGAATATCCTCAAAGTTATCTATTCAGATAACTTTGAGGATATTCTGATTGCTTTACACTTCTGCACCTATATCGAACCTTAATAAAATCTTGTCTAGGCTATGGAGCCCCATTTTATGATTCTGCATGTAAGACAGCATTGGCTTGGCTCGATCCAGTCCAACATAGTGTTCTCAGGATTTCCTCTGGAGTGTTTAAGACATCCCTAGTGCAAAGTTTGTATATAGACGCCAATGAACCTCCACTAAATCTTAGGAGAAGTATTGCTTCTTAGCTATGCAGCCAAATTACGTAGCCTCCCTTCTCACCCCTATCTGGACATATCTCTTTAAACCTTGGTAGGAAAACTTATATAGAAACAAACCCAATGAAAATAAACCTGCATAGGTATTGGTACCATTAATATAGGATTCTATATTTTAAAAATCTACATAAACAAAAAAATAATATCTTCAGCAGAAAGGCTAAATGGAGGCAGAGATTTATTAAACTATAAAAGTTTTGAAGGAGTATATCAGGAAACTCTACAGTGCGATAAGTTGAAACATGACTTGTATCTTATAATTATATGGGTCTCAATCCTTAGGAAACTAATGAGCAAGGGGCTCACATCTGGTGAGTATGAACTTGGCACACCTAGGGTGCTGAGCTGGATATCATCATTCTTCTATTTCTTGGTGATTTTCTTTTACTTCTCTCTCTCTGTCTCTCTCTCTCTCTCTCTCTGAGGGTAATTCAGAATTTTTATTTTGGCTGGTGCAGCATAAGCCTCAGGCTTCCTTGCACCATATGGCTAATAATAATAATAATAATATACGATAAACCATAATGCATACATACATTATAATAAGATGTGTTGTATAGACCATTCAATGTTTAGTACATGGTTTTAATGTTTTAAAATGGCTGATAACGTATACAGTATGTATCGTAAAAGCTCAGGAATGCAAGATACACAATGAACAAAACATATAACAATGTCTTGGAACGGAACTCTTTCGTAAACTGAGAATTGCCTGTATTCTCTAGTTTCATCATAGCTTTCCTGAAATCAATGAGTATTGTGTATTGGCTTTGCAAATATTCAATATAAATTCACAATAAGTTATATTGAATATAAGGTGTGACTCACACAACTTGCCAGATAATACTCAATATGTGTGCATTTGCTGGTTATATGCCTTTGAGGAGAAAGAACTGATTCCTCACAGCAGAAACAAACTGACTTAAACTTGTTTTTTACAACAACCTCAAATTTCAGCAAGAAAATTCTTGACAGTGTTTCGCTGGCTGCATTGAGGTCACTATTTTCACGTTGAAGCAACATTGCTGTATTGGAAAGCTGTTACTCTTTTTTTTTTTTTTTTTTTTTTTCTAGTTATAACTAATCCTGCCCACCTTTATATCATCAGCAGACTTAGACAGTAGACTTGAAATACCTACATTATTATCATTGGTGAATATTAATGATAATAATAATCATATAAGGGGGCCAAGAACCAAACCCTCTGGGACACCACCCATAACATTAGTCCATGAAGAGCAGTAGCCATTTATAACTACTTTCTGCCTGTCTATCTCCTAATGCTTAACTATTGTTTTATCCATAGTAGTTACTTTCCCTTAATGCCACATTGCTCCGATTTATATAGCAATCATTTATGTGGAACATATTAAGAGCTTTCTGAAATCTAAGCAAATGATGTCAGAGTAATTCTTTAGTAACAATCTCATATGGTGAAATTCCTTGGAATGGGTTTCAGCATTCACTTCTTATCACAAATAATGTTTAAGAATGTATCCTTTCCATGTTCAAAATGGGACAAAAGTTGACAGACTTCCACTTGTCTTTTCATTTCTTGTTCAAAGCTCGTGGGAACCTATCTGGTACTAATCTTTTACCCTAGTTTGGACAGAATGTGTTGGATATGTTCTTTAGACTCTCATCAATGCATTTCAACTGGTCTAACATTTTTGGCAGTCAGAAACTCAGTAACTGTATGTTAAAAGATGCTACAGTACAACTTGTAAATGAATGACCACACAGAAATGCTACTACACATGTACTAACTAGAAATTAAGTTATATGGCAACTTAGTTGGAAGTTGCTGTGCCACATAGCAATGGGGTTATAAATGAAGAAACATGTTTTTTAATCTGGCTTCATAACTTTTGCAAGATGCACAGTTCATATTAGCTATTCTCTAGGCATGTCAGAGATCATCACAACTCGCTGATGATCATTTATCCCTTGTCACACTTGCATCATTTGGCATTACAAAAAATTGTGAAATGGGATGATCTGTGTGATTTATATAACTTTTTCTTGGCTGGACTACTGTTTGAAATCTATTGATCCTGATACCTGCTCAGATCATTCATTGAAATTATTCTTGTATAGATTAAATCCTTTATCCCTCATTCCACACTTAATTCTTGTCCTATGTTTAAACCGTGGCACAATTATTAAAAAAAACTGGTTTTTCCATGTGCCAAGGCAGTTCAGGATAAGAATGCATCTCACAATTGGCTTACATCCAAATCTCCAGCTTCATACTTGAAGCTATACTAAAATTCACACTGAATAATTCTAATAGATATTTTAATTTTTGGTTTATTTTATTTATTATTATTATTATTTTTTTTTTTTTTTTTGCTGCTGTGGGATGAGTGTGTCTACTACTGGTTTAAAAAAGAAACTGTCCACTCTTGCCATAAACTAGCACCATTAGCTTCTGATTCAATGCTTATAATAGAATAGTTTGTAAATTTTACAGTGCTTGAATCTACATTATACAGCATGGAAATTGCAGCAATGACAAATAAATGGTGAGAGATTCCCACGAAATTTCCAACATACATAAGGAAACCTAGGGATAATGTGAGAATGCAGCATATACAATGAGACTTTAATCAGTTTTCTTGAGTTGAGTTTTCTGAATGTGTTTTCTTGTGTGGAAACACAGGCAGCTAGATGGCAATGTATACATTTGTCTTCTGGGCTGGGTTGGGTTGGCATGGTGTAGATAGTCATTCACACAATAGCTTATGCTTGAGGCTCCTGCATTGTGCATGCTGGAGGGAAGTGGGTAGATCCTGAGGATTTGGGGTTCCATGGTGTCTTAGGTGTGTTTGATGGAAAACTGATCCAGTGAGCTTGTAGACCATTGCAATACATTCACATCATGTAGCCTGTCTGTGGTAACATCCACTGTAATGGCAGGCATTAGACTACAGAAGTATGGTACCTGGTTCATTCTTGAGGAATGTCAGTGATGGGCCACACAACATCAGTGTAACATTGAGTGGTGAGAATGTCCCAAATGTGTACCAGGTGTTTAGCTGCGTATGATGCCTCCCACAGAATTACACCAGAGGCTGGTCCACTATACATTTCCGAAAGCTGCCAGATATTTCCTGTCTTAGAACTGGGATTTGTCTGCGAACATCGCCACTTTCTATTTGTCATTGAGATTTATGCTGCAACATTAGCAGCAGGCAGCATGATAGTTGGTGCACTTCGAAATTGGAATCGTCTAAACTGCATTGATTTGTTTGGGGAGACAGAATTGTACTGCTGACTGCCCATAAGTCACCTCAAAGCTGCCTAAGCATGGCCAAGGGATCCTGCACTACTGTTCGCAATAGATTCTGGTCCTTGCATGCCGTGGTCTTGCATTGTAGCCTGGTTAGGATCTGTTTTAGCGCTCTTGAATTTAGTGTCCAGCAGTGCCAACATCATTCCTTATCCATGCAGTGATAGCTGTAATGATCAGCCCAACCTCCTGCAGTTTCATTGCCATTTTCTCTAATGGGGTTCAGGTGGTTATTTCTGTGATATTGTACCAAAAGCATATGCAGTTCATTTAGCAGTCTACTAAAACAAGAAAGGGGTCCCAAATGCATGCCTCTCACATGATCACACATCATGTTTTGTCTGCCATTTTAACTCTTCTACCCCCAAACCCTGTCAATCATTTGCCTGCCTCTATATGGTGTTGTTGCAATTTCCATGTTATATATTGTGTATACACAATATATAACAGACTGTTTTCACAGTCTGTTGGACCTTCCTGGATAAGCAAATGATTCAGACCATATTAAGAATGTTTATGAACCACACAAGTTAGTTCTTGTCATGGCACATAGAGCCAAGCTGACTGATTTTGAGAGGGGGGGGGGGGTTGTTAGATGTCACATTGCTGGCTTGTTGATTTGTGCACATTGTTGACAACCTGCACCATCCAAAGTCAGTTGTCATTGATGTCATGAAATAGAAGCGTAATGTTACCACCATCCATCATAGCTGAAATGCCATTATATAAACAAGTAGTTTTTTCTATAGAGACAACCACCAGCCTTGTTTAGGCATTAAATGAACAAGAACAGTAAGTCTCTTACGTTTCCCCACCTCCAAATGCTATGGAGAGGTGGGGATAATTATTGTTACAAACAACTTTGCAGAGACTCATCCAATAAATGTACATCATTAGGAACCTCCCCTCTCTTTTGAGGATTCAATAGATAAATAAACCTAACATTTTTGGAGTTAACATCCAAAAATGTGATCATTTTGATTTTGAACTACAACACCTGCCAAGAAGGTTCTTGTAAAGTCCCCAGTACCATGGGGAAGCCAATTAATAAGGTTCCTGCTGAATTGGCGCCTCCGTAGCCAGGTGGGAAGGAGCAGCAGTGCATAGCACACGCTTCTTGATTAGACCGGGGTTCGAGCCCATCATCACCAAATACGGAGGATGTGGAAAGGTCAAGGAATGACCACCGCATATCCCGGAGCAGTATGGTCTTAGTTGCTAATGCTCCGAAAAAAAAAAAAAAAAAAACCACAAATAACCAAAAAAAAAAAAAACCCAACCTGCTGAATTCTCACCATACTAAGAGAGAGAGAGAGAGAGAGAGAGAAAACCTTCTGTGAAGATAACAACCAGCCCTGAGACAATAACCATCAAATGCATAAGGACAGGGACAGCATGCTCTTGATACATTGCCTGTAATGCTGGGTCTTTGGAGAGGTGAGGAGACTCACTGTGACAAATATTCTTGCATAAACTTCTACAACACTGCAAAGGAGGGGTTATAGTGGTTAAACTTGTCTCCTAGCATGCAAGGGTATGTATACCATACTTTTTTTTTTTATTTCACTTACTGTTAACTTAGTTAAAAAAAACTAAGTCTAAATTAGTATATAATTGTGTATTTCATAAGACCTAGGACTTCACAGTTTTTTCCTTATTTAAACTTACTAGTTAGCCTAATTAATTTTAAGTTAAATATAGTATGTCAACCTGTATTTACTTAGATAATTATCTAACCTGAAATTAGTTCTCCATGTAGTACTTAGTTTTTTTTTTTTTTTTTTTTATACTTTCTAGTTAACTTAATTAAATTTAACTTAGTAATGTCAACCTGTATTTATTTAGATAATTGTCTAATCTTAACTTAATACTCCACCTAGTACTTAATTGCAGTTTGTTTTTTATATATATATACTTAAATAGTTAATTAAAATTAAGTTTGAGTTAGTAACTGTATTTCATAGGATCACCTAGTATCCACTTAGTACTTAATTATAATTTTTTTTTTTAATTGTTAGTTAACTTTACTAAATTTGGGTTTAATTTAGTGTATAATCCTTTATTTATTTATATAAGCATCTAACCTTAATTTAGTACTCCATCTAGTACTTAATTACAGTTGGTTTGCCCCTCATTGTTTTGGCATCTCAGTCAGCCAGCATCTGGACTTGGTGACTCCCACTCACTGTCCCTCTAGGTTCTGCCCCCCCCCCCCCCAGGTGGATGCCTCCTGTTCCTTGTCCAGATCTTGTTTATTTTCTACCCTTTTCTTTTTTTTTTTTTTTTTTTTCCCTCTCTTTCTGTCACATGTGCGATAAAAATTGTTTGCATAAAACTGCAATAAAAATTTCTGTTGCATCTTCAATAAAAATTGGACTCAACCAGTCTTACTCAAGACAAGCTGGGGCCAGCCCTGACAGAGAAGATAGTAGATGGCTGGGTCCACATCCCAGGGTTGTATGCTGGGAGAGAGGCCCTCCAGCTGAGAGCCAATCCCAGTAACTGAATGGCCGGTCACAACAATGCAACAACACAACCCACACACCACTACACATGAATCACTACTCTCACTGGCTGGCTTAGGAGTGTGCATTTCTCCACAAAGAGACCTTTACTGGAGTTGAGAGCAACCTCCAGCCTGCATAGACAGTACACCTACAACGTAACCACCATCCGTCAATGAACAGGAAGACCACAGAAGCTTGCTATATGTCACCAGAGGATCCACAGAAGGGTAGTATGATAAGATAATCGGACATCCCTGCAAAACATCAACTAGGAGTTTAAGATGTTGAAAGGTGTCGAGGTCTGTATGAATATCTACACAGAGCTCTACAAACCTTAGTTTTCACCTGTGTTTGGAGGATGTGGCTCATAAGCTAAACATCACCAATCTGTATCACATTGCATGGTGCAATGAATGCCATAATTGGTCCATAGAGCAGTGGAAATTGGTTATATGGAGTGACAAATACACCGTTCTGGTCAGATGTGGGGTGGAGAATGTCTGCTGCCGGAGTGCATTGTGCCAGTGGTGAAGCTCAAAGGAGATAGGGTTATGGTATGGGGCTGATCTCATAATCTAGGACTTGGTTGTGCAGAGGACCATGGATGCTGATGCCCACCTTAACATTTTGGACAATTTCATACTCCCCAAAATGTGGTAGTTCTTTGATAAAGATCCATGCTTGTTTCAACAGGATAATGCCTCATGCCATACTACCAGTGACATCTGAAAATGGTTTATTGATATGAATGGAAGTTGGAATAGCTGGCATAAAGATCCTGATTTAAACCCTATGGAACATTTGTGCATTATGCCAACATGTCAGTCTGGCTTTCATCTAAAGTTCCAGTTCACCTTTAGGTGAGAGCCAGATTGATATGTTCCACATTGGTAGTTTAACTGGTCACTTTTTGGCTGGAAGAATGGAGGACTTATGCCCACTGCAGTCATTTGTTGGCAGAAAGCTACATAGGAGGATGGAGTGTGTCATATTGACCAAAGCAGGACTGACACTATTGAAGTGAGTGCTGTGTACGCTAGTGTGAAACCAATGTGCTGTTCAGATACTTTTTGGAGGGTAATGTAGTTTTAAAATGAAACTACATTACCCTCCAAATCCTTATCCTTATCTAAATCACGCAAGTTCTTAGTAATCTCAGTACAATCCAGTTTAGTTTTAAATACTACTCACTCAAACCCAGTTCTTATTGGGAATTGTAACAGATTCTGGAGTTATAAATTTTCTTGAATGGTTGTAAGATAAAAATACTAAATTTTCACTGCGTCTGACAAAGTACATACTACAATCATGTTTAAAATCTGTACTTATGAGAATTATATATGGTATGAAGTTGATGTATTCTGTGTAAGTATTTTAAAAACCAATTTCAAAAATCCTAATGACACTTCATCCTACCATATAAAAATTGCCAAATTTTATAGTATAAACTTTGGCTATAATAACATTTAGATTTTATTCAGAATATATCATACTGTTTATATAAAAAATTGCAACATCTAACAAAACTTTTAAGGTGAATTAGGTGTGATATTTTTGACAACTGCTATACGTAATTGACTTGGCGCATTATGGCCTTAGCTGCCAATGCGCCATTAAAAACCAAACCAAACCAAAACAACTGCTATAAACCGAATTCAGGATCAGTGGCCTTGAAAATTCTAAAAATAATAATTATTATTATTATCGGTTTCTCTTGTTGATTTGTTTGTTGTTGAAAGTCGAGTTTCATTTGATAACAGTAACCAGCACGATTTTTACCTCCCAGAACTTAAATGCTGTTTTTAACCAATTTTTATGCGTAGATTTTGAAAATCACCATGATAGTTTCACATCACATCAAAGTTATTAAATATAAAGGGAGTTGCATTTTACCAAAATATGCTAATTTAGCCAGTAATGTATGGCTTACTGATTTATTTTAACAGATATAAGCTAATTCTCTTATTTTATCAATTGATTTTGGCCTTTATTTTCTTGTGATAAACATAATCAGACTTCTACCTATGGTTTTTAAGTTCAAATTATGATGCAACAATTTACAATTTGAAGAGAGCACACTTAGTGTTTTTGGTGAGGATTTTTGTAGGCTGTGCTAAAGTTTTCCAAGTATTAACTGATCATGATGTGTTCTCAGGGTTGTACGTCTATCATCCAAACATAAGCGGCTCCTTGAGAGTAGGAAGGTGCAGCCCACAACCCTTGCAGTAGCAGTAAAATAATTTCAGACTATACCTGCTGATTCGCAAATATTTTTCCTTTCAGTGTTTTCACACGAGTAGAACTAGTAAGTTGCCACGTCTGTGTACTGTGTAGGGATAAAAATTGAATTTGTGTTGTTTTTATATTGTAGTGTTCAAAATTGAATTTACATTTTCAGAAATTTATTTAGTGCTACAATGAATAAGCAGACACATAGGAAGTGTATCAATCATCCAGACACTTTTTGTTGTTTGTGGATGGTTTACCCCAAAGGCTCAAAGGAAAAATATCTATGACATTACAAAACTTTTGTATTTTTATTTTGGATGTAAAATTGGTGATCAAGACAAACCTTAGGAAGTGGTTATGTGGCAAACTCAAAGCGTTACCTTTTGCAGTCCCTGTGGTTTGGCGAGAACCATCTAACCACATTAATGATTGCTACTTCTGTATGACAAATATATCTGTTACGAGGGTGGTTCAATAAAGAATTGCCCTGACCTAGCTGCAGAGGTGCTAGCCTGTTGCTTCTTGGCACAGGTTTTAGGTCCTTCTCTACATAGCCACTGTGCAGATTTACACATTTTTCCCATCGATGGATGAGGCTACGGATACCATTTTTGGAGAAGTGGTGAAGTTGGTCTTTGAACCATGACTCTGTTGCAGAAATGAGTGTCTCGTCACCAGGGAAATGGGTTCTCCCAAAGAAATGATTTGAGGGAAGGAAACAAGAATTCCGATGGTGCTGGATGGGGCAGTATTTCATATCCACAAGTGGCCGCTTGTGTTGTTGCAATTTCAGAAGTGTGAACTGGGGCATTGTCTTGGAGCATTCTCACACTTTTGGACAGCATGCCACACCTACATGTTTTGATTTTCTCCTGTAATTTTGTGAGTAAGTTGCCTATTATAGGCACCTGTAATTGTTCTACCTTTTGGCAGGTAATCATTATTATGCCTTTCTCATCCCAAAACACTGTCAGCAAGACCTTTCCTGCTGACGCTTGGACCCTTGCCTTCTTGGGGGGGGGATAAAAAGCAGTCAATTCCATTGACTGCTTTTTACTTTCAGGATCGAAATGGTGTATCCAGCTTTCATCCTGAGTGATTAGACAAGAGAAAAAGTCTTCCTCATTTTTTTGGCACAGGGCTAACAACTTGTGATTTCTGTTGTTGATCAGCCTTCTGGAAACCAGTCAATAATTGGGGAATACATCTTGCACTCAATTTCTGTAAATGGAGTTGGTCTTGAAGGACTGTCTCAACAGAGCCCACACTAATCTTCACCTCTTGGAACAATTCATGCACAGGTATCCGGCAATCTTCTATAATTAACGACTCATTTTCTGATCGTGCTGCCATCAATGGCTGAATGGGGACGACCTGGAATGGGCTCAGATTCTACCGATTTCCGACCACACCTAAACTGTCTATGCCAGTGGGGCTTCAAGGATGGGGCTTCAGCCTTATATACAGCAGTCATCTCCTCATGGATTTCTTTAGGAGATTTCCCCTTCAAGAACAGATATCAGATTACAGCTCTGGCTTCAACTTTGTCCATGATGCTACTTTGTCACACGTTCAGCTCTGTAAGAGAAAAATAAATTAAGACGGTTGAAATTTTACACCTTTAGTACAGAGATATGTATGATGCTACACACAAAATATCATGACTCTGCAATGCAAATATGTTATAATATATCCAAATATACCTTCTGCAATTCAGCCAGTTCCGCACAGTGACAAAATATCATGACTCTGCGATATGTGGAAGTAGGTGAGGGGGATTCTTTAATAAACGACCCTCATATGTCTAAAAAAAAGCAAATGTGTTATAATATACCTTCTGCAATTTGCCAGTACCCAGTGTCCCACAAAACTTGGGATAACAGTGGTGGGGAAGGTAATAGTGATCAAGTTCAAGTTGAGGATTCCCTGGAAGCCTCCACTTCACAAGATGTCAACTATCGGCCAGTAAGTTCAGGTAGCGAGGTGTCAAACATGATGAGTTGAATGATTTGGTTTGAGACTTAAATTTACTGAAAGAACAAGCTGAACGGTTACAGAGGTGAAATATACTTGCAGCAGGAACAAAGATTTCAGTGTTTCAAAATATTTTGCTACGGAGGACAGTATGTGTTTTTGCAAAGACATTACTGGGCTTCTGAAAGAAGTAGATGTCATGCATAAGTCAGATAAATGGCATTTATTCATTTATTTATTTATGGCCTGAAAATTAAGTTTAAAAGCAGTTTTGCTTCATAATGGCAGCAAATTCCATCAGTTCCTGTGTTTCATTCAGTTGGACTTAAAGTCATGAAAGCATGACTACATGCTATAAAATACCAGGATTATGGTTGGAACATATGCAGTGATCTTAAGGTTATTGGTTTGTGTGTGTGGGGGGGGGGGGTCACAAAATATTGTTGTTTTTTGTGTTTGTGGGACAAACGGGACGAGTTCATACCAGGACAATGTAATGTAAAATACATTCGGACCTCTGTATAATGAAATTCGTTCCCTTGAAAAAATTCGTCATACAGAAATTTTGTTACAAAAAAAATATGACCTTTCAACAATGAAAAATACTGTAAATTCAGAAAGAAGTGGGAATGGTTACATTTTTAACATTTCAAAACAATTTATTAATACATACATATTAAGAAATGACTACGTACATGATGTGCAAAATATATTAGTACACTTTTAAGAATTATGTTGTAAATAATTTATTTATTTTTTGTTGTACACTGGATTTTACTGTACACCGTTCATAAAAATGTTCGAATTTGTTTAAACTTTAACCACTAAGATATTTTCTGTTACATTTTCTTCCCACTGAAGGCCTCGATGCAAAGTTTCAAATGCTGCCGTTTCTTGTTTGGAAGGTTTAATATTGCCCTCATTTTCATCCAACTCATCATCAATATCGTCACTAGTTCTTTAAATACGCTCCAAAATGTTGGAGTCACTGGGATATTCAGCTACTATGACATCATTATCAACTCCTAAAAATTCGTCAAGAACAATTTCTCCACTGATCAAACCTCGCTTGGAACTCTTCCCAAGATTGCTCAATGTTTTCTAGTAGTTCATCCCTCTCATCTCAGCCTGGTGGGTAAAGTGCATGCCTGGCAATCCAAAGGTCAGGGGTTCAAATCCCGCCTCGGTCTTGGATCACAGTACTGCAAAAACCTTGGGAGGTGCATTATGGCCACAGAAGCCGATGTGCCAACAACTAAAAAAAACAAACAAACCTCTCATCTCTGTTAATTAGCATTTTAGCAAAACCTGTTTTTGCACAATTGTTAATCATTGCTTCTGTCACATCTTGACTTCATACTTTCGCCAACTTGGATATGCACATCTCTATAACAGAATCTATAGGTTGGTTAGTTGGTTTCTATTCTCGGTATAATTTTTTTCAGTATGCACCTTCGGTAGTGCATTTTCAAATTCTTGATAATGCCTTGGTCCATTAGCTGCAGTCATGGCTGGATTTAAACTTGTCATGGTCTTAAGCTATAACATGTATGAGGCCCTTCTCCCTTACTGTTCACCTCTGACAATATTAAAAAAAGGATTTTTTTAAGATGGAGCAAGGCCCCCTTGGAACGTGAGCCCTAAGGTGTAGCTTGTTTAGCTTATATGTAAATCCCGCGCTGGCTGGATTTAAGTTAAGACGAATTATTCAGAAGGAAGAAAACAAGCTTCACACTTGTAAGTTTCGAAATTACCGAGTGAAGGTGGGCAGAGCAGTTATCGACAATCAACGCGATTTTTCTGTTTTCTTTAGTCATCCTTCTATTGAAATTTAAAATCCACTGCTCGAAAATTCTGCTTGTCATTCAAGTTTGTTGTTGTAGTTCAACTCTAACAACTTTATTCTTGAAACATAGGAGTTGTTTGCTTTTGCCTATTACCAAAAGCTTGTTTTTCATTACCAGCCATATTTGCAACCAATTTAATTCTCTCCTTACTATTTTTACCACCTACACATTTATCACCTTTAAAAGTCAGTGTCTTGTTCTGCAAACATTTAAAAAATAGACCTGTTTCTTTCCAATGGGCATGGTCTTCTTTGATTAGACTCCACTTTCATCAGAAATCTTTTTCGAGTAAGTCATGATGCTCTTTAAATTTGTGCAGCCAACCAGAACTGCCTTAAAATGTTTTGTGTCCCAGAAAAGATGCATACTCCATAGCCTTTTCTTTTATTAATAGCTGATATTGGCATGTTTTGGTCTTGAATCAACTTCACCCACTTAAAAATTACTTCATCTACATCCTTCCCAAAGGTATAATTTCACACTCTTCCGACTGGGTCCCATTTCCACAAACAGTTTGAAAATCTAAACACGGTTTTTCAGAATGGTTGACACACTACTGGCAGGGATACTAAATTTTAAAGTGATTTCTTTTTCTTTTTTTAAAGCTCCGATCTACATTTCCACTTTTTCACACTACACTCAAGGATCTCCTCTTAGACACTAAGGTTACTTGCACAGCAGTTAAAACAATGCTGAAATTAGGGACCACTTGTAGCTATCATGTAAGCAGAGACAGGTGAAATTTAGTGAAAGTGTATGATTCATTTCTTCAAAACAACAGATGAATTTCTGAGATAAAGGAAAATCACTCTCTCATAATTCTCTAATAGGATTCTTACGGTAGAAATAGGTTGACCAGAGCCAATGCCCACATGGGGAATATGCCTTAATATTTACCAATGGCTGTGGACAGCTGACCAGCAGGACTTCTCGCTATAGTAGTGTATAAGTTGTATAGGTTTTATTTCTTTTTAGCCATTGCTGACCCTCTGCTGCACAAAGGACTCTCCCAGAAACTTCCATCTTTTTCTATTCCGCACCGTGGTTGGCCAGTTTCCTCCTGCAGGGTTTTACAGGCACCATTAAATTGTAAAATGTTTTAGCTCTTAATTCGTGGGATCAAAGCCTTTAGCTATTAAAGCTAAAGGGATTAATTCTTAATCCTTTTAGTCCTTAATTTGTGCTTTCTGCAGCGTCAGCTCTATTGCCTAAAGGCCAGAAGTGCGAACAACGCGTACCAAGGTCTCTCGAAATCAGTTCATTATACGGAAATTTTCTTCATTATACAGAAACTGCTTTCAATGTAATGACCACGGGGAGATCAAAAAAGTTCGCTATATGGAAGTTTGTTAAAGAGAGTTCCAACTGTATATTCCTTTTAGTACAATCAAACAAGATTCTTCTTCCACCCCTGCACATCAAACTTGGATTGATGAAAAATTTCATGAAGGGACTAGATAAAGAGGGTAACGGATTTTGCATACTTGACAAGTGTTTCCTAATTTAACATATGCCAAACTTAAGGAAAAATTTTCACAGGACCCCAAATTAGGAAACTCCTGAAAGACATGTTTGAAACACAGTCAAAGGAGGTTGAATTGGCAGCTTGGCCGATCATTTAAGGTGGGTAGTACATGGATTTTTGGGTAATACGAAAGAAGAAAACTATGAAATGTTGGTGTCTAATTTACTCGAGTCCTACAAAATCATGAGCTGTTGAAACTTCATTTTCTCCATTCCCATCTTGAATTTTTCCCTGAAAATCTGGGAGATGTGCTTGATGAACAAGGGGAGCAGTTTCATCAAGATATTTCCATGATGGAAAAGCAGTACCAAGGTCACTGGGATCCTGTAATGATGGAGGATTACTGATGGTTTCTTGTGATGGAGAGTAAGAAAGAATTCAAGAGAAAATCCCTTAGTAGCAAACATTTTTAAGGACAATTACAGGTATGCTGATTATATATTATTGAAATATAACTATTTTTCAGTGATTTATGACTTTTTTTTCCGAAGTTAAATGAGTTAGAGAACGTGTAATTTTTTTTTTTAAACTTGTATTACAAACTTGAATTATACAAAGGGTACTAGGAAAGTTTTGCAATATGACGCAACAATGAATCATAGGAAGCTGCTTGTTGCTGCATGTTGAGACATGTTCATACGTGCATAGTAGCCGCCGTGCCAAGTCGATTAGTAGTGAGAGTGTAAAGTGCTTGCGATGGCATCGTGGTCACGAAATGAGATAAGGACAGTTTTGCGGTATAATTTCATGCGTGGTTTAACCATAGACCAGTGCTTAGAAGAAATGACTCTTGCACTAGATGATGATTGTCCACATCGTACAACGATATTCAGGTGGTATAGAGAATTCCAAAGGGGAAATTTCACTCTGGAGGATTCTGAGAGGCCGGGAAGGCCACGAACGTCAGTTACGGAGGAAAACATTACTGCTGTGAGGAAAATGCTTGACGAAAACAGGCGAGTGACCTACCAACAGATAGAGGATACTTTGGGCCTAAATGCACCAGCAATTCGTTCGATTCTGCAAGATCATTTGCACGTGAAGAAACTTTGTTCTCTCTGGGTGCCGCATCAACTGACTGAAGAGCAGATGACACGACGTGTGACTTGGTGCCGGGAGATGTTAAAAAAGTTTGATAAGGGACAATCTCGGTATGTGAACAACATCGTGACAGATGATGAGACTTGGCTGTACTATTACGATCTGCCGACCAAGGCTCAAAACAAAGTTTGGGTCTTTGATGATGACGACACACTCGTAATTGTCAGAAAATCCCGATCTGTAAAGAAGAAAATGATAGCTGTATTTTTCAAATCGAGTGGAATTGTGGAACGTGTCGTTTTGGACACGCAGAAGACAGTCACAGCTAAGTGGCATACTGAACAATGCCTGCCTAAAGTCATTGGATCTATGAAGAACCTGCGGCCAAAGTCAAGAATGGATGCCTGGTACCTCCATCACGAAAATGCTCCAGCTCACCGTGCCAAAGCCTGCACCGAATATTTGACCACGACAGGACTGAAACTTCTCGAGCACCCTCCCTACAGTCCAGACCTTGCTCCCTGCGACTTTGCACTGTTCCCGCATGTGAAAATGAAGCCAAAAGGGAGGCGGTTTTCCAATGATGAGGACCTTCTACGGGCTTGGGACAACGAGTGTGCTTTACTCCCTAGTGAAACTTGGCAGAACTGGTTTAAAGATTGGTTTCGGAGGATGGAGAGGTGTATTGAATGTAGAGGAAATTACTTTGAAAAAATTAAATAAACAAAGCTGTATTGCAAAACTTTCCTAGTACCCTTTGTACATATATATCCCTTTATTTTAACATTAAACAGTATATCTTTTGATGTAGATGTGATAGAGACTTTTTATGGTGATTTTTGAGAATCAGCAAGTTTATTCTTCCAGAATCACATATTTTCATTGTGGAGGTATGACAAAAAATATTTTTTGTTGGCTAGTGTATTCAATTAAAAATTTTATTCACTTATTTTTAATTGGGTTTAGCAAATAATAAATATTGTTAGTGCTGGCAAATGATGTAAGGAAGTGAGCTTATACAGCGTCAACCACGGCGCCTCCGTAGCCAGGTGGGCAGGAGTGGCAGTGCGTAGCACACGCTTCTTGATTAGACCGGGGTTCAAGCCCGTCACCACCAAATACGGAGGATGTGGAAAGGTCAGGGAATGACTACCGCATATCTCCGGAGCAATATGGCCTTAGTTGCTAATGCTCCTAAAAGCCAAATAACAACAGCGTCCACAAAGAAAAAAAAAAAAAAAAAAACACCTATCTGTCCATCTTGTCTATTTCTTCCCTAAATTTATATCATGCTGTAGCCATCCTTTTTAAATTGAGTTTGTCTCCTTGTGTGCATTGTCTGAGAAAGAGTTAGAATATCATCATCATTAAATTTACTCAATCCATATAAAGCCATAAACACTTCAAACCAGGTCTTCTTGGAGCAGCCTAGATTCCAAGCACTGCAATTTGCAGAACCAGTCTTTTATGGTAAGAGTGTCCCCTCTCCCTTTGTGTTCTTGACTAAATCCACACCCATTCCAAGAGATTCACATCTTTCTTAAAATGGGGATTCCACACCTGTATATAATTGACAGAACCTCATGAACTGTTCCAGCAGCATGTTTGCACTGCTCAGAGAACTTTGTCAGACTATACAATTACTCCTAGGTCTCTTTCATTCTCCATCACCTAATTGTTGTTATTCCCATATGTAATACCTTGCATTTACCAATGTTAAACCTCACCTACCATGTCTGCCTAATTTATCTAGGTCTAGCTGCAGTAATATGCCTTGATTCCTGTCATTAACCAACCTGCCAACCTTTGTATCATCTACACTTGGACAATAATCATGATGTGCTTTAAATAAATACTGTAAGCAGTAAGAGGCCCAGCACTGAACCCTGAGTGACTCCATTAATAACATTTTTTGAACCATTGAAGTTAATTATGAGGGCATCTTTGGAATTAGGAGAGATTGGAGAAGTACCAACATATCACCAATATATAAAGGCGGTTCTAAGAGCAAAGTTGGTAACTACACTGGTTAGTCTGACTTTAGTGGTAGGGAAAATCTTAGAGCAATGATTAAAGAGTGCAATCCAGGTACATTTAGATAGTATGGCATTCTGAATAATAACACAACATGGTTTTTTTAAGGGAAAATCACATTTAACTTAGTAAGCAATTTTGATACAATTACTCATGAGCTGGATATAGGAAACAATTTCGACTTAGTTAGCATTGGCATCAGCCAAAAAAAAAAAAAAAAAAACCCTCCCATTTCACCCATCCATTCGCTCTAGCGAATGCCTGGCTAGCTCAGCCTTAAATTTATTTAAGCTATCAACTTCCACAACAAGAAATGGAAGTCTGTTCCAACAATCAACTACCTGCTGGCTAATGGCAAATTTTCACACATCTATTCTAAAACTGTCTTTCCTCAATTTGAATCTATGCCCCCTCAGGTTTGTAATCTGAGCAAGAGGAAGAATCCCTTCAGCATTGAGCTGGCTCAGTCCATGAATTGAGCAAGCCTTATACACCTCAATCAGGTCACCTCGCAGGTGCCTGGTCTCCAGATGCTTAAGTTCTGCTATTTGCAGAACTTAAGCCTTTCTTGGTAAGAGAACACCTTTGTTCCCCTCACCAACCTTGTTGCCCTTCTTTGTAGCAATTCTACATCCTTCCTAAAACGAGACCTCCAGACCTGTACACAGTACTCAAGTTGTGGCCTGACCATTGCCTTGTACAATGGGGCATCTCCGTAGCCAGGTGCCAAGGAGCAGCAGTGCATAGCACACACTTCTTGATTAGACCGGGGTTCGAGCCCGTCACCACCAAATATGGAGGACGCGGAAAGGTCAGGAAGTGACCACCACATATCCCGGAGCAATATGGCCTTAGTTGCTAATGCTCCTAAAAACCAAATAATAACAACAACAACAGCAGCATTTGTCAATGTTAAACTTCAGTTGCCACTTCTCAGCCCATCTGCCTAACTTTTCTTAATCCTGTTGCAGTAATATACCTGTTGCCTGATATACCTTCATTGATAAATACACAAAACAACAATGGGTTTATTTGGATTTTAGCAGTGCATTTGACACAGTCCATCATGAGAGGTTATTGTCTAAGCTGGAACATGTTGGAGTTACTGGAAAAATTCTAAGATGGATTTCTGGGTGGCTGCAGGGCAGAAGGTTGTGATTAATGGATATTCTTCAGACTGGTATAAAGTCAGAAGTGGGGTCCCCCAAGGATCAGTTCTTGCACCACTGTTGTTTGATTTTCATAAACGACATTGATGAAGGGATAGAAGGCTTGATGTCAAAATTTGCAGACAATGTAAAGATTGGTAAAGTAGTTAATCAGTACCAAGCAGCGCTCCTTTAGGATGACTTGAACAGGCTGCAAAAATGGTCATAAAAGTGACAGCTTTGTTTTAATGCAGCAAACTTCTAGGTTTTACATTTGGGGAATAGCAACCCCAAAATAAATTATACACTTGGTGGGGTTGAATTAAAATAATAGCAGAAGAGAGGGATCTGGGAGTTATAATCTGAGCAGCGTAAACAAGCAGCCAGAAAAGCCCATGGTGTCCTATCAATGATTTATCGAACATTATCTTGTACAGATATGAGGTCACAGTCCCACTGTATAAGGCAATTGTAAGACCACATTTGGAATACTGTGTTCAAGTATGGAGACTTCATCTGAAAAAAAGACATTGAGCTTCTTGAAAGGGTCCAAAGATGGATGACCATATGAAGAAAGACTCATATGTGGGCTATATAGCTTGGCAACCAGGCACCTTAGAGGTAACCTGATTCAGGTTTTTAAAGCTCTGAGAGGGGTTAGTAAAATGAACAATGGTGGAATTTTCACTGTTATAGAGAATTCCAGAACTTGTAGGCATAAATTCAAATTACAGGGGAAGAGGTCTAGAGTAGATTATAGGTAGTTTTCTTTTAGCCAGCGAGTTGTTGATTGCTGGAATAGGTTCCCTTCATTGCCTTCACAGGTAGTTGAGGCTGACAGTTTGAATAAATTCAAGGGTCAACTATATATTTACCTGTGTGAGGAGGGAAGCAAATAATTTGTATTTTCTTATCTATTTTTTCCCAGCCAGTGCAGCCTGTGGCTTCCTTACACTGTATAGCTCTTACTCCAAGAAGAGCAGTGTCCATTTATAACGACCCTCTGTCTTTTGCCACTCAGTCATCCTTTTATCCATAGCAGTAACTTGCTCCTAATGCCACACTGCTCCAATTTGTAGAACAATATTTTATGTGGAACAGTGTCAAAAGCTTTATGTCAAAATTATTTGCATCCAATTCCTTTGTTGCTGTATCACAGTAGCTAATCAGATTGGTCAGACAGGATCCCCACTTAACAAATCTGTGCAGTGATTTCTATATAATTCCATTCCTGTTAAGATCCTGCAATACTTCTTTAATGACTGACTCCATTATTTTCCCTGGAACAGAAGTCGAGCTTAGATGATACGTAATTGCCCATTTGATACATGATACGTAATTGCCCATTTGTGAATAGGAGACATATTTGCATACCTCCAATCTATAGGATTCTCCCCTGAATCCAAGGATTTCTCATAATTATGGCCATGGAAGATTAATTTGGGATTCAAATTAGTTTACAAATTCTAATAACTTTGTTTCTTAATAACTGCCCCCTTTTTAAAAATAGAACAGAACTATTATAAATCATATATTGATTATAGTAGTGGTATATATTGTATGGAATATTAAGTTGTGATGTTTGAATGTTTCTGTTAGTGTGGTGAATGATACTTATTTCTGATAAAAATTGCAGTTCTGGAAACTTGATACCAATAGTTGACAACACCACATCAAATGTAATGTATCTTATCAAAAATAAAAACTTCAGGCAAATAGTAAATGTGGCTAATTTTAATTTGAAAAATATAGAACATCACAAAAGTTACAATCAGTTTCTGTACAACAGAGATGTCCCCCCTCCAGGAGACCAACCCAACTTGCACTACATACACTATTATATGGGGAGGTTTCTAAGTTTATCCAAAACCCTCTACATAGCACCCTCCTCCATAGTATTTTTTATCATTTTTTTACACATTTTCAGAGGCATAGCTTATTTCCTTACATCTCTGACTGAGCTTTCCTGAGAAGGAATGAACAGCATTTTCATCTACCTTCTTCTGTTAGAAACTGGCTTAGGTACTCTACAGTGTCTGTTTTTCTAGCAGATATCTGTAATTACATAAAAGGAGTACCCAATCCCAGTATTCCTTAGAAATATTTTCAATGCCTTCCCTCCTCATTCCCTTAAATATTTACATTTATGACAATTTTCAAATCTGGGGTTCATTTATTTTATTTTAAAAAAAAAACAACTTAATTTTATAAAATTCTTTATCCCAGGAGGATAAAGAATTCTTGCCTGTCATATATACTATTCCCTGCACCCATTAGATATATATATGGCATTACATGCCATTTATACCAATTAGAATTCTGAGAAATATTTTAAAGCACAGCAATATTTATTTACAAATTTAAGGCAGTTGTGGAAGCAGCAAGTTACTCATACAATATGTGGAGTACACTTACGATACGAAAAATAAATAAAATTTAAGTATTTTTCACATTTTATACATGATATCCAAGAGAAATCAAACCAAATTTCATTTTAAAAAAAATCATCTACACCTAGCTTTAAAGTTACACAGGCTGAAACTTATGAATAAACTAAAACCGCTTCAGTAAAACTTTCATTAAAATATACTATGTACATGCAAAGTTCGTATACAAGGAGGGAAGCCATGAAAACTGACAATTCTATTCATTCTTCCCATCATTCTCTATAATGTTAGTAAGAAGTTACAATAAACATATATTACATGGTAAGCTGCTACTATGTACCCATATACCCTTAATATCCAAATTTAAGGCCATACTCATTTGTATCATAACAGTGTTCTATCACAATATTCACCCCTTCAGAATTAATCTCAGCATCAAGCCATCAACGTTAGCAGCGGATGTGCCAGGCACAGCTGCTCTCTTGTTGATGTCCCAGATTACTATGAAGGTGGTTATACATATATGTATATATATACATATAGCAAAGGGATTACCGGGAGTTAGTTGCATTAGGGTAGTTCCCCATCAAAGGTATATTTCCAAAAATGAATAAAGTGAAACAGACAGAGGAAAGAATAGTTTTGGCTGACACCTATGGGTCATTTTTGAAAAAATTTTATACAACTGTAAGAGTGCTATTTATTTTTACCCTTGTATCCAAGCTAGGAGGTTTCTACATAGTCATTTTAGAGGAAAAAAGAAGAGAGAAAAAGAGAGAGAGAGAGAGAGAGAGTTATTGTTTCAGTTTTTCAGAAACATTCTTTAATCATAATTTCCCCTACCATCCTATTTTTATATATAATTTTTTGGAATAGCTGCTAACGTTAAAGCACCCATCATCCTCATAATTTACATTAGGTAACGAAGGAGAATACACATTTAAGAAATGCATTTGCTTCAGAATTATATTTTATTTTCTAACCTTTCCCCTTAAAGTTACCTAAACTCATTCTGGACTATATACAAAGCCTGTCAAAAGGCTCTTTTCTATGGCTGTTTTTACTGTTTAGTGAGGAGACCTAACAACAAATAAAGAAGATGGACAACACAAACAGTGGGTATATGAAGTTAAGAAACTTGCTTTTCTAGTAACTCTTAACAGACTATAAACTTCTCAAGCTTGTAACAGAAGTACTGCGGCATCATGTACAAACATATCACATGAGAGGAGAGGACAAAAACATTCAGGACTATTCTATAATGCCAGAAGATAAATGCTGCTTTGTTTCAATCCCATGACCACAGCTTCTATTAATATACAAAGAAACAAAGTGCTTACATCTGAACACATCTAGAGATGGCAGCACCAGTCCAGGGTTATGATGGAGGGCCTCTTAACATTTAATTGCCATTGGATAGTTGATAACCCAGTCCCCTCCCCCCATACACGAGGTACTTTTCTAATAATGTAACACTTTGAGTCCTTTTTTTTTTTTTTTTTATTAATTTTTTTTTGTTTTGTTAAAGTTATATATTGTATGATGATGATTAATGGATAATTTTTCTGTTCAGATGAAGCCAATGACAATTTGTGCAAGGGATGAGGCAAGTGCAAAGATCTCGGATAACAAAGAAATGAGGCTGGTATGGGTTAGCTCACCGGTATTAGTGAAATAATTCAAAACCTGAATGTCTGTCTTGCAACATGGCCATCACGATTGTGCGTTGCCTGGCATTTTTAATGTCCTGCTTATTTATATATATATATATATATATTTATATATATATGTGTCAGATTCAAGTCCATCAACGTAATTACCCTTATGTTATTTTGGAAAAAAAAAAAAAAAAATCACAACCTTAGGAGCACACAGCCTAGGAAGTTAACATGAGCACCACTGCAGATGCTAAATCTGTCTTGCATATTCCGGATGCAGGAAAAAAAATTCCATTGTATTTGTACAGTAAAGTGGCAGGTACTACCAACATCGTGGATGCAGGCTATCCGAAGGAAAACAGAAAGCATGGTAATGAAGAACGGCATTGCAACTTTGCTTTGGTTCTCAACGTGATGGAATGAAAGTTTCAATGCCAGAAGAATCAACTTTGCAGATGGTAGAACAGCATGCTTCAGTGGAATGATGTTTTTCAGGAGTGTCTTTATTCCTGAATGTCCCAAATTTCTGCCAGGAAAGGAGGCAATTTCTTGTTCTGTACTTTCAGTGAGAAACACAGTTCAGAGTTCATGTTGCCCAAAGATCGCAACTCAGTCAAAATGGACAGCAACCTGGCAAAGTAATTTTTACCAGGTGGACGGTGGTTGTCCACATAGGCTCGCAGGGTATCTATGTAGAAGTCTTGAATTCTTTCCACTTTCTTTGGCTCCATGAGACATGGCCTTTCTGAAATTAAAAAAGAAACCTCTTAAGTAAGCAAATTAAGGATAAAATATATTTTTTAAAATGTCTTGATATTTGATCAATCTCACGCACAACAAATAATAAATGAATACTTGTTTGTTTTTCACTTTAACCTAAACATGTTTATTTTCATTTCCGTCGAGTTATACAGGTCCACAATCCCTTATCTGAAAATTGAAAGATTTTTCATGGAGCATCACTCGTGTGCTCGACATGACCCAAGCAGGTGAGAGGTGTCAGTTACATAGACAAGATACTTATATTCTATTATAGATTTACTACAGTAACCCAGACAATACTATATACAGAGTTGCATTTTATGTTGTCATATGTCACCACATTATGAAGACAATTAATTGGTATTAATTACACGATTAATTACACTTTTGTAATTCTTCTAAAATTTGAACATTGTGTTAAAAATATTTTTATTAATTATAAAACTTTTATGTTTTCAATGTTAGACAATAATAAAGATTATTTTTAATATAAACAGGATTTTTTAAATTCTTGAATAACACTAATGGACAATATATAATTAAGAAATATACATGTTAACATATACTTTATCAAAGATCAGAAATGAATAAAATCTGAAAATGTTTGTTTCCGGTTCGTGTGCTTATACTGCCACGCTATTATATGCATAATACAAATTAATGTAAGCACAGAATGATCAGTTCTATCAGTCACGTGTCTGATTGCTCTCTGGTTTTTTTTTTTTTTTTTTTTGTTATTTTGAATTTAATTTTGGTGTAAAAATGTCAAAAAGAGCTACAGATATCCCCATGAGTAACAGTGAGAAGAAGAAAGGAAGCATTTCTCATTAGTGATAGTGCAGAAAGTGCAGTTATTGCCAGATGTTTGATCGTGGTGTGTCTGTGTGGCATCTTACTGTAGAACTACCACTGTATATGACTTAAAGAAACAGAAAGACAAGTTGTTGAAGTTATACATTGACAGTGATGACCAGAAACTATTGTAAAATAGGAAAACAGTGTATAAGGCAAAAAATGAAGATCTTGACCTTGTGCTGAAAGAGTGGATTCAACAATGAAGAAGTAAATGTATGCCACTAACTGGTTTGTTGGTCATGAAACAAGCTAGAACACACCACGAACAACTGAACATTGAAGGTGAGTGTGAATATTTAGAAGGTTGGCTGCAGAAATTGGAGACATGTCATGGTACAAAATATCTGAAAATTGGGGTGAAAAAGGTTCTGCTGATTAAGAAGCAGCTGAAAATTACATTCAGAAATTTGCTAAAATAATATCTGATGAACACCTTGGTCTTGAACAAATTTACAATGCTACTGAAACATCTCAAAAGTTAAAGTTGATAGTGATTGGAAAAAGGCAACATCTGAGATGTTTGAAAGGTGTACGCAATTTACTCGTGCATTATTATGCCAATAAGGAAGCGTGGGTAACCAGACAAATATTTTTTAACTGGTTCAATATTCACTTCATACCAGTGGTACAAGCTCGTTGCAGGCAAGCTGGACTGAAATAAAATTGGAAAATTTTATTGTTCCTGGACAACTAATCTATACATCTCCCTGCTGAACTTCTTGTGAAAAGTAATGCTTTCAGCATTTACTTCCCCACCAATGTGTCAACTTTAATACAGCCTTGTGACCAAGGAATTTTACACTCTATGAAGAGCCAGTATAATGACATTTTTTTTTTGAACTTTATACTTAATGCAGTCAACAGAGGCATAGGAATCCAAGGCTTCCTTCCTGAAAGAGTTCAATGTTAAGGATGCCATTTACACAGTTACTAATGCTTGGCACAGACTTTGGTTTACAATGATTTTTGATGAAGATAAACCTGCAGATGAATACTTTGAAAGATTTTTTGTAACTAAGGAAAAGAAAATGATATCAAACCTCCTTACTTATGCCAGAAGTTTATCATCCGAAATGCAAATAAGTTAGAGGAAGCTGACATCGAATTGCTGAACATTGACAATTATGCACCTGTTGTGCATTCATTGAGTAATGAGGAGGGGCGCCTCCGTAGCCAGGTGGGAAGGAGCAGCAGTGCGTAGCACACGCTTCTTTATTAGACCGGGGTTCGAGCCTGTCACCACCAAATACGGAGGATGCGGAAAGGTCAGGGAATGACCACTGCATATCCCGGAGCAATATGGCCTTAGTTGTTAATGCTCCTAAAAACCAAATAACAAACAAACGAGTAATGAGGAAATTGGTGAAATGGTGTTAAAACAAAATAAGCATTGTGGATAGTAGTGATGATGATGGTGATGTTGCTATTTGGTTTTTAGGAGCATTAGCAACTAAGGTCATACTGCCCCGGGATATGCGGTGGTCATTCCCTGACCTTTCCGCATCCTCCATATTTGGTGGTGACTGTGGCTCGAACCCCCGTCTAATCAAGAAGCATGTGCTACGCACTGCTGCTCCTTCCCACCTGGCTACGGAGGCACCTAATGGTTATGACAATAGGAACATGGGAAAAATTCCCCATGGATGATGTGAAAATGTGTGATCAGTTAATTGATAGCCTTGAACAATATGCATTTATCAGTGAACAAGATATTATGACAGTTTACTGCTTAGATAGAAACCAATGTTAGTGAGAGAGATGACACTGGAAGAAGTCTTTAAAAAGGCTGTCTGTCACAGTGCTGCTTCATCACTTGTGAACCCTGTTCCCGATCATCTTCAGATGTCTGACTCCAAGCTGATGGCAATGATAACACTGATGCACCCTCTTCTCCAAGTTCCTCAAGCCAGATGTAATGTACCTTTACTGCATGTATATATACAGGTATTTAGCTTAGTTTGTATATGTTGGAAATTTTATTAAATGCTTTCCTTTTAAATAAACTGTAATACTATTTATAGTCTTTATTTATCCCACTCAGGGTGAATATTCATAAGATTTGCTGCAGAAATATTGATGTTTGCTTACGTATGCTGCCACAGACCTTGCCTGGATATTATGGTAATGTGGTATGGGTATCATACTACCATTTTGAAATCTGAAAAATTCTGAACCACATCTGGCCTCACGGGGTTTCAAATAAGGAATTATGGACCTGTGCTAGAAGAAAATATTCTAAAGTAGGGACAGATGTTCTACCATCATTTCAACTGTAAATGCTTCACATTCCAACTTCATTGGCTACACACTCCCATTTGAAAAAATGTATGTGGTTCTTTATCATTGATGGTAGACATCAACTACAGTAGACTTGCAATTATCTGGAGTATTTGGGAAGTCAGTTTTCTGAGATAATCCACTGCAGTTGGGATTTACTGTATCCCAACTTCAGTGGATGCAGTTTAGCAGTAAATCTCAACTGTGGCTTGCCTCAGTGAGACAGGAATTTATTTAGTAAAGGCTGATTTATTTGGACATAGAAAGTGCAAATGTCTTTGCTGATGCTACAGAGGAGGTCTTAAGGAGGAAATAGTTAATTGGGAGGATTAGGGGAATCAGGTACAGGTTAGTGGCATTGACTAAGATTACCCTTGCACCTCCTCAAAAGGACTTGTGTCAATCTTCAATTACATTATGCATGGCAACAGGCATTCAGATTACTGGCAGACACAAGCCACAGAAAAAGCTTGTTAAAGTAGCTATAAGGAATGTAATAGGGTAGTAAACAGTAATTAAAAAATATATATATAACATATCTGTATGATAATACAAGGAGCATTGTAAACAAAATGAATTGAATATGAGCTTCTGTTCAGGTCAACTAATGCTGATATTGTACTAACTGAAACATCCTGAGAAGTTTATTAACAAAACCCTTTAATACAGCATATTCAAGGGAGGGGGAGGTTATGTTTTATTGCAGATTCACTTGCAATGTCAATGTCAAATGCTCTTGGAGAAACATTTTTATATTTATATTGTCTTAGCAACATCATCTTAAGCCCCAGAATTCCTGATCCTCAAAACAGAAAAATGAAAAACACACTTATTTTACATCAAAGTGTTTTTACTGGTAATTGGGCCACTTACCATTTGAAAGCTTAAAATAGCTCTCACCCTTAAAGGCAAGTGCTTTTGGACCAGATGACATCCATTACAAAATGATTAAGTACCTTAAACTAAAATCTATGGACTACTTGCTCCTCTTATACAACAGAAATAAGGTAATCATTCTTGCCTTTGCTAAGTCAGGAAAGGATCCTAAATTTACAACAAGCCATCACCCTATTGCTCTAAATTACTATTTGTGCAAAATCTGTAAAAAAATGGTCAATGCTTGTCTTATTTGGCATTTGGGATCAAATGACCTCCTCTCCAGCATTCAGTGCAGATTCTGAAGGAACAGGTCACTTTGGACCATTTGGTCAGAGTGAAAACATCTATTTGAGATGCTGTCCTAAAACAAGATATCCACCTTCTTCAATATGGAAAAAGCATATGACGCAACTTGGGACTCATATTTGATGAAAAGTTGACCTTTATCCAGCCCACGCCTGCTGGATCCCTAGCCACATTGGATTGGCAGAAATGGTATGGCTGATACTGTAGCCAAATCAGCAAGTGCTATGAATAATCTTAGCCTGTCGCTCCTTTATACAGACTACAGGCAAATAATATGCAACAAGATATATTTGCAGTGGCAAGGTGTCTAGTGTGGGCAGGTAACAAACAAACTACATCAGATTAAGCTGTGGTTGAAACATTGCAGTTCCAGTCTGCACAGGAACTGTAAAGAACTTGTTGCTCAGCTACGCATAGGACGTAGTCATCTGACACATTTCTTTCTTCTGATCTCCCCGCGTGTGCGCGTGCACCACCATTTCTTGAATTCTTTTAAGCACATTTTAATCGAATACTGTATATAAGTTTCAGTAATACACAGTTTACCACTTTTAACCATCAGACTAAGCCATACACACTCAGACTTTATATGATAGGGACCATGTGTCAGCTGTTTAAAATAAGTTTTTACAAATTATTAATTTGTTTACATCTGTATAAAATAAAACACTTATTTTTAATTTTTACTGCCTTTTTTATCCAGTCTCGTACATGAAAAACTTTTTGACAGGGTTTCAAAGGTTGCCAATACTTATTGTGACATTTTGACTTTGTCTTGGTGCATAATAGCCTTTGTCACTAATGCCCCAATAAAATCTAAACCTCTTCCTATCAAGACAGGCCTTTTCCACCAGTATGGAAGGATAGTGATTAAAACCTTCATCTTAAGAGTTAACCAAATTTAGAATAAATTAAGTTCTATTGTGGAAAACACACCCTTAATCTAGCAGTATATTAATGCTACAATTAGAGTTATACTTGGTGATATTCTGCTACTTGACTACCAAGATATCTTGATATTCAAAATAAAATGAAATCATAAAAATAAGAAAGAAGCAAAGTGATGCTCACTCCTAGCTGTGCAAATGTAGGACCCCCTACCCAAGGAGGAGTGCCACTTCCATAATGAATTAAATTAAAGATAGAGAACATCAGCACTTTTGAATGCCAGGAGGACTGTATTTTTGGAGTACATGAGTCTAACCACTATCCAGCCAATGTCACTGGATGTCCCTATGCAATATGAATACAAAATAGCAATTCACAGACCATAGCTTACAACAGCACATTTAAATTAGTGGAACTAAATAGCTATTCCTCTTTAGCAGTGATGTTACCATTTCATCACTGCTGCAGAGCACAAATATATTGTATTAAATATTACTTAGGCTGAGAATGTTTAAAATTTAATTTTATCTAATGAAATTTTCATACATGGCCACTGATCAGTGTAATTGCTTTTTCTGAGACACTGTCTCAGGCTACAAAGTCTATAATACCTTTTTAAATTGCTCACTAGTGAAATTTACAAACACTGTGTGTGTGTGTGTGTGTGTGTGTGTGTGTGTGTGTGTGTGTGTGTGTGTGTGTGTGTGTGTGAGAATTCCAATGACTGAACCCCTGTTCATCACTCATAGTTATAGCTTGTCCATTTTATGATGGCAGTCGGTGCTGCATGACAGAGGAAGAGAAGGAATGGAAAGGTGCACAAGTCAGCATCATAACGGATGCTCAGTATCAGTTTTTCATTCGGATGAGAAAGAATTCCATACTTAAACTAGATAATACTCTGTGGATTAACAAGAATACATGTATCTTTAGCCTAAACAATGCCTCCCCAAAGGCACACCCTTTTAGGATGGATTCACCTTAACTGTACTTTAATTTGAGGTTTATGTGCATTCAATTTACAGAAAGTGTAAATGGTTTATAGGAGTTTGCCTAATTTCACCCCTGTTATCTAGTTACAGTAGTTTTCTATAGTGGGAACCCCAACTTAAGTGAATCCTCACTTACACGGGGGTCTGGAACCCAACCCTCATATACTTTGAGACCCCTACTGTATTTCATGACTTTTTTGTTAAAAAAACGAGAGCTAACCCTTAAGCGGGGGAAAATGTACATACTGTGTCCTCCTCTCTAACCCCTATTTGTGTTCTTTTTGCTAATGCTTACATGCAGGAATGCATACCCTTCCGACAGAGGACAGAACTGTAGGTGCACAATACAGCATCCATCCCTTTTTCGACTCCTTTTGAAATTCTTGTATTCTCTATGTGTAAACCAATTGAGTTCATTGAGTACAATGAACAATTGTACAGAGAAATAGAGTGGGCTAGTAAATCGGAATGTCTTATAATGGGGGATTTTAACTGGAACTTGTGGGTTGGTCACTCACACACTAGTCAGACTTTTGTGGATTTATTGGATAATTGTTTTCTGCAGCAGCATGTTCGAGAGGCAACCAGAGAAAGTAATACTCTTGATCTGGTTATCAGCAGTGATCATTCGTGTATTAAGAATTTGCAGATAAAGGAACCACTAGGGGGCAGTGATCACGGTGTACTGATTTGGGATTTACTTAAAGATTTAATTACCATCAGGGGTAAAGGAAAGGGTTTTTGCTTCCGTGAAGGTGACTACAGTGCTCTCCGACAGTTTTTAAATTCTGTACAGTGGGATAAACTGACAATGTTACCAACAGTAAATTCTAAGTGGGAAGCATTCAAGGAATTAATCGTGGAAGCTACTAAAAGTTTCATACCTATTAAGAAATATTGTTCAAGGTTTAGGCCTAAATGGTTATCTAATGAACTAATGAGACTCAAACAAAGAAAAATGCATGGGATGCATATAAATTAACAAGCGACTCAGAAGCCTATGGCAGATATAAGCTAGTCTGTAATCAGGTCACAAAGAAGGTTAGGCAAGCGAAGGCAGATTACGAGAAATCCTTGACAAAAGATGCTAAGAAAAACAGCAAGGATTTCTTTACTTATATAAACTCTAAAAGGAAGGGGATGAATCTGATTGGTCCACTTGACATCGATGGTTCGACTGTTGATGATCCTGCTCATATAGCAAACAAACAATGAGTATTTTGCATCTACATTCACACATGAGGAATTATTAAGGTTTGCAAATGGCAGAAGGTTATCAAATTGTAGCAGGATACTTAATGATTTTGTAATAACTGAAAGCAAAGTGGAGGAGAAATTGTCAAAGTTAAACATAAGAAAAGCATCTGGGGTGGATGGGATCTATCCAGTTATATTAAAGGAGGCGGCAAAGCAACTAAGCAAACCCTTAGCCATAATTATGAGAGCATCCTTGGACTCAAGGGAGGTTCCCACTGACTGGAGATGTGCAAATGTATCCCCAATTCACAAAGGGGGATCGAAGGGTGACACGAGTAATTACAGACCAGTTAGTTTAACTTCTGTTCCGGGTAAAATAATGGAGTCGCTGGTTAAAGATGCATTGCAGGATCATCTAGACAAGACTGCAGCAATAATTCAGACACAGCATAGGATATTAAGGGAAAGTCTTGTCTGACAAATTTGATAGGATATTATGATGTGGTTACAAAGGAACTGGATGCAAAAAATAATTTTGATATCATATATTTGGATTTCAGGAAAGCTTTTGACACTGTTGCACATGGAAGACTATTGTACAAATTGGAGCAGAATGGTATTAAGGGTAAGTTGCTACAATGGATAAAAGGATGGTTAAGTGGGAGAAGACAGAGCGTGGTAATCAATGGGTGTTGCTCTTCGTGGACTAATGTTATTAGTGGAGTCCCACAGGGTTCGGTATTGGGTCCACTGTTGTTTTGTATATTTATCAATGAAGGTATATCAGGCTTAATGTCGAAGTTTGCAGATGATACAAAGGTTGTTAATGACAGTAATGGCAGTGTGCTACTGCAACAGGATCTAGATAATTTGGGCAGGTGGGCTAAGAAGTAGCAACTGAAGTTTAACCTTGACAAATGCAAAGTACTGCATATGGGTAGAAGTAACCCCAGAGAAACGTACCAACTGTGTGGTACTACACTTAAGGTGGTAGAAAATGAAAAAGACCTGGGAGTAATTGTGCAGTCAGATATGAAGTTTTCTGACCAATGCTGACAGGCTGCCAGGGCAGGTCATGGGGTTTTGTCAATGATATATAGGAATTTTGCTAGCAGGGAGAAGGAGGTGATTGTCCCTCTGTATAAGGCAATGCAGAGTACTGCATTGCCTTATACAGAGGGGCGTACGCAGTACTCAAGGCCACGCCTTGAGTACTGCGTACAGGTCTGGGTGTAGATTTACTTGAGCGTGTACAGAGAAGGGCAACAAGATTGGTGAGGGGAATGAAGAGATCCTCTTATCAAGAGAGGCTTAAGTTCTGCAAATTGCAGTGGCTGGAGAGGCACCTGCGCGGTGATCTGATTGAAGTGTATAAGGCCTTGAATGGGTTGAGCACGCCGAATTCTAACGGGATCCTTCCACTTGTTCAGATTACAAACCTAAGGGGGCATAAATTCAAATTAAGAAAAGACAGATGTAGAATAGATGTGCAGAAATTTGCCTTTAGCCAGCGAGTGGTTAATTGCTGGAACAAACTTCCATCTGTCGTTGTGGAAGTTGATAGGTTGAATAAATTTAAGGAGGGACTGGATAGGCATTTGGAGGGAATGGTGTGATTTTTTTTTTTTTTTTTTTTGGCTGATGCTGCATAAGCTCATACACTTGCTTTCTTGCATCACATGCCACTACTACTACTACGTAATTTTTGGTTTCATTAATATCACAATTTTTAGGCCTGGTGATAGCATTCAACACGGAATCCAGAAATGTTGCCAGCTGTTAAAGGGTTCTATCATGTAAGGATTTAACTTGCTTATTATAATACTTTGTACACACAATAAAATTCATATGGTTTAATTACTATTATTCACATTAATCTGTAACAATTAAAAGATGTAAATACCTGAAAAAATAACAATGGCTGTGAGTAATGCATATTCTGCATTGTCCACCTTTAGCAAACACATTTTGCGACAGAAGTGGAAGATGGCATCTGCAGATTCGCCCATACTGGCACTACGGTAGTTTTCCCTTGTGTAGGGCTGGTTATTGGCAAAAACAATGGAGTCTGTCTTGATGTCATACTTCCTGGCTGTCCTCAACATCATCACTTCACTTGAACATGCCTAGAAACAGAATATATTGTTTAAAACTGAGACATTACTTGTCATTCTTTTGATTTTATACAATCCCACCTTGTGAAATGTTAGTATAATTAATATAATTAACCCTCAGAATTTATTGTTTCGACAATTCAGTCGCCCCCCCCCCCCTCAGCAATTAGAAGTAGTTACAAATCACCATCGTACAAAACTAAAGCATTTTATTAAATGCAGTATTATTATATCAAAATTTGATTTTTTTCCCTCCTATCCTCACACTCCTTATGTTACACTTTCTCACTAGCATTTTACATATTTTGATCTGTTATATATTTTGTGTATAAAAATTTTTATACAGGCTTGCCAGTTATTCAAGCATCTAGCACTGTCCCAGGTGATGCTCTTCCAAAAGACTGGGCTCAGTGATGGATCTCTTCTAGCCTTGTGCAGTCATCTTAAAGTACGAACAGAAAGCCATCTGACATTGGCTGCTGTAGTTCCAAACTAGATTATGTCAATATCATTTGTCAGGGAAAACTAGGAAAATTTTTAATAAAAAAGACAGATTGGATCCCATAGATACAAAAACTGATATTACTAATCAGCTCTGAGTTCTGTGTGTGTATGGGGGGGGGCTAAAGGTGAGCAAAATGCAAATTGAAAACCCATGCTCTTCAACAAATACTTGCACAGCCTGTCAATGAATGAAATATATGCCCCAGATTACCAGCAGACAAATACCACAGGGGGAAATTTGTTTTGATCCTGAGCTTACGGGGATCAATGAGACCTCAGACAATATTTCAGCAATCCTTGCTCTTCATCTACTCTGTCCATGTGGCTGAAACTCCTAATGGCTGTTTTTTTTTTTCCCCCTTTGGTTTCTCCACTTAAAATTCCAGATATATGTTAATTATCACACAATTAGGAGCAATTCGGGAATTAAGTTACACCTAATTATATGCATATGTTGAATGGCATCTTTCACATACAGTTATCAACAGTAAGTTGGCTTTACTGATGCATGATTTCCTCCAATTGGTAACACTGGCTTCATGATATTGAAGTATCATCTGGAATCAAACTGTTCATGTATGCTCTTCGTGTTTTATGCAGTGACACTCCTGTTACTGTTAGGCTGGTGTCTAATTGCATATGTTTGTTGAAGAGCACAGGTTTTTCAATTAGTATATCGCTTGCTGACAGGTTTAAAGGGAGTTTTTTTCAGTTTCAAAATTTCAAAATTAATTAAGTGAATCAAAAAAGTTAACTACATCTCACTTTTTTTCACACTATGCTATTCAGGCATGAGTTGGGGTTTTTTTTTTTTTTTGTGACTCTTATGAGTTTACACCAATGTAACTAAGGCACTAATAATATCATTCAATAACAATGTGACAAAAGACCATAAAAGGTCCTCTGGCCTGGGTTTGAGTTTTTTGGACTTCCCCCAAAAGCTTGGGAAGGACAGCGATAATAACTACTAATACTCATCATAAGAGTCATTCTGACAATATGCAGTGAAAACAAAAAAAAAAAAAAAGCATTAATCCTGATTATAACAATCAGGGTTATTAGCGCACCGGCAGAATATTATGGTGTGAATGGGAAAATACATAAGGCATTTCTAGCATCTTTCACTGTAGCTCAATAACTTCAGAAATTCCAAGAAATCTTGTCTTAATATGTTTTCAGATTAGTCTTCAACACAAAGAGGTACTCGTACCACAGAAGACGTCAATTCTACAAAGATCTGGAAACTAGGCACTTGCAAGGAGACCTAATTGAAGTGTTTAAGGCTTTAATGATGATCTTACTCTTGTTCAGACAGTGCGCACACAGGCACAAACTTAAGTTGGAAATGGATGGCTACAGAAATAGATGTGTGCAAATTTACTTTCATCTAGTGAGTAATTGATTGTTGGAACAATCTACTATCGGGCATTGTGGAAGGCAGCAGTTTGAATAAAATTTAGGGAATAATTAGTATCAGAGGGGATGGACAATTGGGTGGGGAGTTTTTGGCTGATGCTGTATATATTTGATGTTTGCAGAGCTAGCAGGAATGGGACATGACATTGCCAAGGAGAATGTCTTTGTGTTGCAATGCCACTGCTTGCAACTGATCAGGCAATGCAGTGGCAACCCCCAAGGCAAAATGCACTGGTCCCACAAGAGCTAGTTGTTGTCAGTAGCTCTGTTGTCAGGGAAACAGGAAATTATTGTACAAAAAGAATAGGTGGAATAGGATCAGGGTATGTCTGCCAGGGGGCAAAAGTTAATGACATTATAGAATAGAAATCATCTCTTAAGGGCACAAAAGGTGATATTGTTGTACATGTTGGCACTAATAACATTAAGAGTAAGGAATCTGCAGATTTACTTCACAAGTACAGGGCAGTGTTGAAAGAAAGGCACCTGGGATCTATCCAATTATATTAAGAGAGGCAACAAAGGACATAAGCAAACCCTTAGTCATAATTATGAGCACATCATTGGATTCAGGGAAGGTCCTCATGGACTGGAGAGGTGTGAATTTATTCCAATTCACAAAGGTGGGGTTCAAAGAGAGTGACATGAGTAATTACAGACCTGTTAGTTTAACTTCTGTTCCAGTGAAAATAATGGTGTCACTGGGAAAATAAGTAATACAAGATCATCTAGACAAGGCCACAATTATATTCAGACAGGGAATGGGTTTTTTAAGAGGAAATTTTGTTTGACCAATTTGATTGGATACTATGATGTGATGTGGTCACAAAGGAACTGGATGCAAAAAATAATTTTGATATCATATACTTGGATTTCAAGAAAGCCTTTGATACTGTTGCACATAAAAAACTGCTGTACAAATTGGAGCAGTGTGGTATTACGGGCAAGTTGCTGCCATGGATAAACGGATAGTTGAATTAGAGAAGATAGAGAGTAGTAATCGATGGATTGCCCTTCGTGGCCTAATGTTATTAGTGGAGTTCCCCAAGGTTTGGTGTTTGGGCCCCATTGTTGTTTTCTATATTTATCAATGATATTGATGAAGGCATATCATGCTTAAGTTCCAAGTTTTCAGATGATACAAAGGTTGGCAGGGTGGTTAATGGCAGTAATGACAGCATGCTATTGAAACAGGATCTAGAAAAGTTGGGCAGATGGGCTGAGAAATGGCACTTGAAGTTTAACAGTGATAAATGCAAAGTACTGCATAACTCCAGAGTAATGTACCAACTGTGTGATACATCACGCAGAGTACTAGAAAATGAAAGACTTGGGGGTAATTGTGTAGTCAGATATGAAGTTCTCTCATGAGGACAGCTCATGGGTTTTGTCAATGATATACAGGAATGTTGCTAGCAGGGATAAGGAGCTGATTACCCTTGTATAAGGCAATGGTCAGTCCACACCTTAAGTACTCCGTACAGAGAAGGGTAATGAGATTGGTGAGCAGAACAGAGGGATGCTCTTACCGAGAAGGGCTTCAGTTCTGCAAATTGCAGTATCTGGAGACTAAGCACCTGTGAGGTAATCTGATTGAGGTGTTTAAGGCTTTGAATGGATTGTGCAAGCTCAATGTTGATAGGATTCTTGCTCAGACCACACTCAGGAGAGGCACTTCAAATCAAAAGATGGTTGCACAATAGATATGCAGCAGTTTGCCTTTAGCAAGCGGGTGATTGACTGATGAAACAAACTTCCATTTGTTGTGGAAGTTGATAGCTTAAATAAATTCCAAGAAGAAGTAAACAAATTATTGGAGGGAACAAATAAGTGAAATGGAAGGTGTCTTCCACCTCCACTTTTGGCTAATGCTGTATAAGCTTGCTTTCTTGCATCATTTGCCAGTACTGCTACTCCTAATAATAATAATAATATTGAACTGTGGGCTCAACACTGGCACCACAAGAGACAACCAGCTAGCCACACTATTCACAGGCTCATTATCCCTGCTAACTAACCAACCACTGAAACTGATACAGGAGTACACTTATAACATATGGTGCCATTTTTAAAAATTCTAAACATCGTCACAGTGATACAGTACAAACTGAAACCTCATCCGAAAATGGAAGCATTTTAAATAAATGGAAAGGTAACATTTGTCTGCAATTGTTAAACTAGTAAATTTTCAGTTAAAAATAGATAATATTGCAATTTTTCAACCCAAAAATGCCTAAAATTTTGCAATAATATTTTATTATCATAATCTCAACTAAGTCCAAGCCCAGCCCAAACATTATCAGTTTTGTAGGCCTGGCCCATGCAGACCCTCTATCATGAGATACCACTTCATATAGCAATTTTAAGCATAACAGTAAAAAAAAAAAAAAAAAAAAAAATATCACTGAGGGTAAGAGGGCCGCCTCCATAGCTAGGTGGGCAGGAGCAGCAGTGCGTAGCACATGCTTCTTGATTAGACTGGGGTTCGAGCCTGTGACCACCGCATATCCCCGGAGCAATATGGCCTTAGTTGCTAATGCTCCTAAAAACTAAATAACAATTAACTGAGGGTAAGATGTAAGAGAAATTCCCAGAAAAGAGAACTAAGAGTGTGGACAAGGTGTTCTACTAATATGTAATACAAGAAAGAATATAAGAATCAGATAGTCCCCCTTAAAGGATGGCAGTGGGAGAATTATTCAAAATCTAGACAATGTGGCAAGAGTTGAAAGGTACTTTGTAATGATCTTTACAACTGAACAGGAGGAAAGAGTGAAGAGTACTCGGATTATTATAAAATTAGTGATATAACTATCTCTCAGAGATAGTTATATCACTAATAGAGGTGCCAACTGTTTTCTCCAATTCATAATGATGGCCCTAAAGAGGAGATCAACTGATGAGGTGGATTTCTTAAGTCGTTGAAATCATGGAGTCTATGGTTAAGGACAAAATATCTAAGAATGGAATTCTAAAAGGAAATGGTAATCACAGCATGGGTTTGTTAAAGGAAGGTCTTGCCCAATCAGTCTGATTAACTACTATGATCAGGAAATATTTGGATGCAAAAACAACTCTGACATGACTCAAATTTCAGTGAAGCTTTTGAATGTTTCCTCACCTGTATGGAAGGTTAATGTATAAACCTGGGAAGGTTGAGATTACAGGAAAGATTAGATGTATCAGAGGCTGGCTTACAAATAGGAGGCAGACTTCAGTCATAAATGGGTATTCTTAGAATGGACTAGCACAGCAAAGACTCCCTCAGGAATCAGTACTTAACCACTCTTTCTTATATCTGATCTATCTTAATGACTGATGAAGGATTACTGGAAAAGCTATCAGAGTTTGCTGGTGATTTTGAAAGTTCAGATGTTGGTTAACAACCAGAACCATGCTATAGTGTTTAAAAAAGGACTTGTATTACCATTTTTCAGATCATATTTTTAATAAAATCACCTTAAAAATGGTAATTAAGATCTGACCTGACATTTAGATTTGTTAATATGGAACATGTCTGGAGATTAAACAAACAAACAAACAAAAAAAAGACAATATACAAAGCAATGGGGAGGGAAGAGACTAAGTCCAGAAAGTACATTTTTAATTTAAACTTTTTCTGTTTTTTATTGTGTTATGAAGTAACAGACTATATATATATATTAAGTGCAATAGCATCATTAATACACAGCCCTTTCTGAAAAAACAGAATATTTATAAGGTGGCATCGTTTTAAGTTATATCTCATATTGTGAATACCTTCACAACGAGTTGCACCGACCGGGCTAGCCGGGTGGATAAAGTGTCTGCCTGGCAACCCAAAGGTCGTGGGTTCGATTCCCGCCTCGGGCTTGGGTCAAAGTACTGCAAAAACCTTGGGAGGTGCATTATGGCCACAGAAGTCTATGCGCCAATAACTACAAAAAAAAAAAAAAAAACAACGAGTTGTCATGATATTGCACTACTTCGAATAAGTAACACTTCACTTAATTTTTTTTTTTGTCAGTTGTTGGTGCATAGGCTTCTGTGGCCATAATGCACCTCCCAAGGTTTTTGCAGTACTTTGATCCAAGCCCAAGGCGGGAATCGAACCTGTGACCTTTGGGTTGCCAGGCAGGCACTTTACCCACCCGGCTAGCCCGGTCGGCACTTCACTTAAGGAGAAGACTAATGTTACCTATTCTCGGATAGGACCAACCACCCAGACAGCACCGTTTCAGGGCTATTTGGCCCACCTATCTGAGAATAAGTAACATTAGTCTTCTCCTTAGGTGAAGTGCTACTTATTTGAAGTAGTGCAATATCATGGCAACTCTTGAAGGTATTCACAATATGAGATATAACTTAAAACGATACCGCCTTATAAATATTCTGTTTATTCAGAAATGGCTGTGTATTAATGATGCTATTGCACTTAATATATACATAGCCTAAATTTGCTCACAGCTTGAGGCTTTAGCCCTAAATGCGTCTTAGTTATGAAGTAAAATAACTGTAATATTATTGTTATTTGACACAAACAATAATAATGAAGTTTGGGGCAGTTTTTTTTTTTTTTTTGGCTTTGCTCCTGTTGCATTGCAATCTCCTATTATTTGCATAGCACATTTATCCTTATCCTATCCAGAAGCCATTTGTCATTTTAAACAGTGTTGCCAATATAATATGTCACAGGAAACAATACAGTGTAAAGCATTTCTACAAATATACTGACTTGCTACAGAAGTATTGACTGTTAATATAAAATTTGCTATCATTGTATAATTTATGTTTTTACCCAGCTGCAAGGCCCTTGGGAAGGCTCTAAGAAGTTGCTTGGTTTGCTTGTGAAGAAAACTTTTAACTGGGGGAGAAAATACTAGCGTGTGGGATTTTTTTCAGGACCACCCATCTGTACTATAGTTGTTTATTCCTAGTTTTATTTTTGTAGTTATTATCATATTTATATAAAAATGTTGATTTTGAGATTTTGTAAACAATGAAGATGGTAAAATTTCTGTTACCTTTAAAAGTGTAATCTGATCCTCTCGGAGGAGAGTGTCAAAGCCTGGAACTCTTTTTGAAAATTCAACGATCAGTTGAACAGTAAGGATAGTGATTTCTGTAATATGCTGAAACCTTTTCATACTATCTTCTTCAGTCTCACCAAGGGGAAAAGCCTACAAAAAAAAAAATAATAAATAAATAAATAAAAATTCATTGGTATGGATGCTTTAATTGATATTATTATGACATACATTTATAATGGACCAACCATTCATTTTAAAATAACAATTTCACAATAATAACTTGGCAAGTTATTACATTATGGTATTTAACAGAAAACATTCCATTAAAAAGTTCATATTTACTGTTATCTTTTTGAAATCCTCCTCTGAGGGTGATTCAAACTCCTCTTGGAAGTAGACTAGTTTATTAATCAACTCCTCTTGTGCATGGGTCAGAGTTTTGCCACCAGGGGGTTTCTCTTCCTTATCGGAACCACTGTCTTTTGTTGTGCTGTTAGGTTTGTCTTTTTCTTTCTGTGCCTTTTTGGATTCTCTTTTGATGGCACACTGGTATTCAGGCACCACACCTAAAAATAAAATTATGCCATTAGAAAAATTAAAAAGAAATAATTTCCGATTATTGCCATGTAACTTTGTCTTAATTATTGTAATTTTCCCCTTAGCTCTCATTAATTTTCATTATCATCTATAATATCTATAATCATTTAGATACATCTGCCAAATCATGGGACTGATATCATTAATGATTTTAAATCCATATTTTCACTTAAGGTATATAATAACAGTGTACACATGCTTTCCCCAAATAGTCCATATACAGACTATTTGGGGAAAGTGTATATAGACTATATCAATAATTCTTGCTTGGAGCTGCAATATTTTTTTTTTTATTATTGCAGTCCTATGCAGCAATTATTAATAACATTGTTGCACCTAACTTCAGAGTAATTTGAAACTTAAGCACAGTAATGCAATTAAAGTTTAAAATTATTAAAGGGTAAATTTTGTGAGCTCTAAATATTTAGAGATCAATTTTAGAAATGGGGAGCAGGTCAAAAAAGTGTTGCAAGCAGTTCACTTGAAAACTAATAGTGCTAGTAGTCAGTGTGCAAAATTAGTTATAAGAATACTATCATTAAAGTCAGAAATTTTCAGGAGGGGGTGATGATAAAGTTAAAATATGAAAATAAGGTGACCTGATGTCTACAAATGGAACATAAACTGAAAATATCTTAAAAGAAGTTCAGACTCCTTCCACATACACTGTGCTGCCACTTTATTAGGTACACCTACCTAGTAGCATGTTGAGCCTCCTTTAGCCTTCAAACAGCCTGAATTCGTCTAGGCATGGATTGAACAAGATGCTGAAAATGTTATGCAGGAATGGAGTACCATGCAGACATGAGTGTGTCACGCAGTTCTTTGAGATTTGACAGAGGTATAAGCCTGCAGCAAACAGCCCTTTCCAGCTCATCCCAAAGATGTTCAATAGGATTGAGATCCAAGGACTAGGCAGGCCACTGCAGCAAAGAAAAGTCATTGTCGTGTACATGGAACCATTTCATAGTGATTCGGGCTTTGTGCACTGGTGCATTATCCTGCTGAAAGTAACCATCTGACAGAGGATAAACTGTCAACATGAACGGATGCACTTGGTCAGCAACGATGTTTAGGTACTGTGTGACATTCAGATGTGAATCTATGGGTATCAATGGACCTAACATGTGCCAAGAAAACATTCCCCACACCGTAACACAGTAGTCGTCAGACATGACAGGTCCACGAATTCATGTTGTTTTCACCAAATTCCGAGCCTTCCATCAACATGATGCACCAGGAACTTCAACTCATCAGACCAAGCAACTGTTTTCCAATCCTCGATAGTCCAGTGCTGGTATTGTTGTGCCTACAGGAGGCATGCTCTCTTGTTCTTCATTGATAACAAAGGTACATGATGTGGCCATCGGCTGTTGTAGCCCATTTGCGACAAAGTGCAACTAGTGGTCCTTTGCAATAATTTGTTCTGCACACCCAAGGTTGTATTTTGACGTGATGTGCAACACTGTGGCCCGTCTGTTTGCTTGCACAATTCTAGCCATCCTCCTCTGACCTCTCTCATCAACAAGCGATTTTCTTCCACAGGAGTGCCATTGAGAGGATGTTTTCTGTTCATTGCACCATTCTTGATACACCCTGTGGTATATGAAAAGTTCAGGAGAACTGCTGTTTCAGAGATGCTTTGTCCAGCATGTCTTGCACCTACTACTATGCCATGTTCGAAGTCTATTAGATCACTCCTTTTACCCATTCATCCTCTACGGTTTTTACACTTAACTGATACTAGAAAGGTTGTTCTGCTGCATTTATATCCACAACTGTGGGCATGTGACTTGCAACGTTGTAGGACAAACCATTTGTGTGCACAGCAGGAGTGTACCTAATAAAGTGGCAGCACAGTGTATATGCAAAACAAAACTCTGAATATTAATGAAGTCTTAAGAATTTTGAGGTTTCTTACGATAGTGGTTCAGAGAGAGAAAGAGCAAGCTCCTTTTCATAATTAAGGATAAAAGCTTAAAAAAAAAAACTGAAGCTTGGGCCACCAACAGCTAAAGGTCCTTGTACTATGACACAATAAATAACACAATGGCTAAGGAAACTATTCCCAGTACATAAAAAAGAAAAAAATAATAAACAGTCAGGCATTCCAATTCAAGCGATATAGCTATAAAACACATTTCCGGGACCAACATTTATGTAGATATGTTGGATTGGAGATTCAGAATGATCTAACAAATTTCAATGTGAGCATTCATAATGTATAATCATTTATTTCTGGAAAAGTTTTAATTTCAGAGTAACTTCCTGTACCTAGTTATCTGAAAGAACCTAGATAATACCAAAGAACCTCCAAACGACAGCATGAGGAATCTGGCTCCATTAGTTTCCAAGAAAACTGGTTGTTAAACTTTACATCACTCTATATAAAATCAATACAGAAAATACTTTGAAAGAGATAAAAGATTAATATGATTTACTTACATTCTGGTCTCATACCAACGCTGAGGCACTTTTTTAGCCTACATTCCTGGCACTTCCTCCTCATGTACATGTCAATTTCACAATTGTTACCGTATTTGCACTGATACACTGCATTCTTTGTGATACTTCTTCGAAAAAATCCTGGAAGAAAGTAAAATATAAAATCATTACTCTTATCCATCGAATAATGTTTTCTAAATTACACAAGAGCTGCTTATAATTTTCATTAAATCACCTGGAAAACTATTAAAAAATACTTTTCACATATACAGTAATCCCTTTCCAACCACTAGAGATGTGTTCCCAGTGCGGATTACCCATTAAGGCAATGAAGCACGTGCCTAGGGGCCCCAGGCTTTGGGGGCCCCCAAGCCAAGACATTTTCCTATAGTGTTCTAAAATAGATTAATGTTTTCAGTAAACATCATAAAAATCTTGATTAATTTAAGCGAAAATTTAAGCAAAAAATTCAAAAGTACAAAATTTCATTTATTTGCCACCTAACTTTTATTTATTTTTTATTATTATTTTTTGGGGGGGCCCCAACTATCCTTAATCCGCCACTGTGTGTTCCTAAAAAGTACCACATTTGGCAACACTAAGGTTTCATAGAAAATGGGGGTCTGGGGAAAAGTAATAAATGTGCAAATCAAATATATGGAAAAAAACACAGTACACTTCATTTATACAACATAAAAGTGATATAAGATTGACAGTACAACAAGAAAAAAAAAAAAGTGATGGAATAAGACATACAGGGTCCATCACATTTTTATGACCACCTGCCTAGTATCCAAAACATGCACCTTTCGCAGCGTACACTGTAGCCAGCTGCCGTAGGAGGGACTCGATAAGTCTGCGGAAGGTTGCTATGGGTATCTGTGACCATGCAGACTGCAGTGCACCCCAGAGTTCCTGTAGGTTCCTTGGTGGAGGATTCATCCATCTGATGTGTCGATTGAGGTGGTCCCATATATTTTCAATTGGGTTAAGATCTGGGAAATTCGGTGATCAAGGGAGTAGCTTGAAGTCTTCGTCATGCTCCTCAAACCACTCGCAGACAATTCTGGCGACAAGGCATGGTGCATTTGTCTTGCTGATGTATATACCATCGCCCACAGGAAACTGGGTCAACATGTACGGGTGTACCTGATCGGCGATGATCGATAGGTAACCATTTGTGTTCAGGGTGTCCTCCAGAGGTATCAGCGGACCCAAGCTAATGAAAACATTCCCCAGACCATAACACTGCCCCTAACAACCTGTCTTCTGCCAACAATTGTATCCGGGTGTCTGTTCTCAGACGTTTCACACCTAATACACCAGCGTCCAGCCCCATCCACTCGGTGGAGAAGGCCACCCGTTGCCACTTGGCCAGTGTCGGATTGCTGTGCAAACTGATGCCGTTGTTTGTGATGAATGGGTGCTGTCACCAGGTGTCTGCTCCAGAGCCCAATGCGCAACAAGGTTTGCTGCACTATATTGGAGACCTTTGTGGTGGCCCCACAGTTCATTTGGATGGCCAGTTGAGCAATAGTAGCACGCCAATCGGTCCTGAACAACTGTTTCAGCCAACTTTCACCTCTGGGATCAATGGCGCATTGGACTCCACAATTGGGCATGTCAGGTCGTCAAAACTATCCCATTCGTCCAGCCTTGATACACTTTCACCACCGCAGCACATGAGCATTTCACAAAGTCTGCTGTTTCGGAAATGCTGACACCCCGGCCCGATAGCTGATGATCAATGTCTTTTTCCAGGTCTGATAGGTTGCGTGCTGTGCATGACAGAGGCTGTTACTGTGTTCACGGGTGCCAAACATCAAGCCTTATATGCTTGCAGTGTATGAACTTGGCACATGCGCTGTATGATTCGTTAGGCATGTGTGATGTCTGCATTGGGGATGGCATAATATTGTGACTACACTGTCTGTATGTATGTATACACAAAATGTTGATTATCCTACATAGGTTGAACCTTCATTTAATACATGAAACAATCTTTGAGGTTTATCAAAACAAGGCCAAACTTCATCGATGAAGATGAAAAAACATGAAAATCAAAGAGAGTAGTAACGTGGTACTGACAAGTGTGTCATTGAGAGGGTAGACTGCAGTGGTATGACTACATTAAAGTGGAGTACTTTTGATACAGACTTCAACTGAAGTGTTCTTTCCAGAAGTAAGAGTATAAGAAAATACACCATACTCTCAAAAATCTGTTTGACACCATAAAAAAACTCATGGCCAATTGTTAACCAAGTGTTGTTGTATTGGCAACTAATAACAGTGAAGCTGTTAATTACTCTTGCCAGTGGCAAATGTTCTTATTTAAGATCTTAGGAGAAATCAAATAAATACAAAGGAGAATTATTTTCCATGTAGTATTCAATCAATATTTTTCAGGAAAATGGCTGTTTACTCTGGGAACTCGTGTCTAGCTTGCTAATTGCCAAAAATAAGTGTCTGCCCATCAAAATGTCAATGCAGGATATGGCTATATTGTGGCATTTCCTTCAAACTCCATTGTTATGTGATGTGCTCCGGTAAGAAGCATTTGACCCAAACCCAAAATTCTATCACCCCCTTCCCTCCCTGTTCCTGCATGCCCATTAACATAACAACCACCTTGCTGCCTTCAGGTTTTGCCACTCATTCAACCATTGCATCTGAATGAAATGTAACTGAACATATTTCTCTGTAGAATCTCTATCATTCCAGAGTCTAAGAATGACATACTAGCAAGTATGTCATTCTTAAGTGTTTCACTAGATTTGTGTATGGCGCCTCCGTAGCCAGGTGGGCAGGAGCAGCAGTGCGTAGCACACGCTTCTTGATTAGACCGGGGTTCGAGCCCGTGCCCACCAAATACGGAGGATGCGGAAAGGTCAGAGAATGCTGAAGAACATATGTAGAATACGGTGTAGTCTGGAGGCCTCATTTTAGGAAAGATGTAGGGCAACAAGACTGGTGAGGGAAACAAAGGGGTGCTCTTACCAAGAAAGGCTTGAGTTCTGCAAATTGCAGCACCTGGAGAGTAGGCACCTGCGAGGTGATCTGATTGAGGTGTATAAGGCTTTGAATGGCTTGAGCAAGCTGAATGCTAATAGGATTCTTCCTCAGATTAAGAACCTGAGGGGACACAGATTCAAACTGAAGAAAGACAGTGTAGAATAGATGTGCGGAAATTTGCCTTTAGCCAGTGGGTAGTTGATTGGTGGAACAGACTTCCATCTTTTGTTGTGGAAGTTGATAGCCAAAATAAATTTAAGGCTGAGCTGGACAGGCATTTGGAACTAATGGAGGGGTGAAATGGGAGTGTTTTTTTTTTTTGGCTGATGCTGCATAAGCTTGCTTTCTTGCATCGTATGCCTGTACTAATGCTAATGTGCTGAAGCAGCACATATTCTGTAAATTTCTTCTTTATTTCTGTGGTTGGTAAAAGAGGGAGAGAAATGAAGGGCACTTAAGTTGATGTGTTCAACAAGGAAGTGTTAAAGTATTTTTGGCACAATGGATAATTTCTTGACTACTGCATTGCTTTCTTGTACCATATCATGTTTTACTATAGATTAGTTTGGAATAAATGACTATTTAAACAATGATTGAATGCTGTATCAAAGAGAATTTCAGTCCACATCAAAAGACTTTAAAACTTAAGTTAAAATAAGGATAATTTTATCATTAAAATTTAAAATCAATTTTTAAGCACACTCTTACCCTTGCATCCCTCACAGGTAAGGGCATTATAATGGTAGCCAGATGCTCTGTCTCCACACACTAAACACAATTCTTCCTGCTGCCTTGGTGTTGGCCCTTTCTTTTTCTTGGCTTCAAAGCTATCTATATTGTAACATCCATTTCCTCCACTGCTAGGCGGACTCATATCCTCCTTACCTACAAAAAAATAAAAATAAAATGAAGTCTAAGATGAATATTCAATGTATATTTTAATGCCATGTATATAGTTACATACATGACATTATTGTAGAAAACTGCAATATTACCATTCAAAAATAAAGTGCCACACAACTGCACTTTGTTTTTACATAATAAGTCAAACTATTATTTACAACAGTTGCCTTAGCTCTCATAATTAACAGCTAACTCAAATAGCAAAAGTTTATTTATATGTGATGATCTCCATTGAACCAGTGTCAAAAGTGTGCTCTTTTCTCAAACCTAAGTATTTTAAGTCTAGGTATACTAATTTAATTTTATAAAACACCTAGATTTCAATAATGCTTAAGATTTTGTTCTGCTAATGCATAGTTGCTAATCATTATAGTTTAACTATTTCACACACATCAAAAGTAGATGTCATAATATAAATAAGACTGCGGCTAATTTATATCAAATTCAGTTAATATGTTGTTGCCTGCTATCTATCCTAATATATTATTGAATACATAATAATAACAAATGTAGTGGAAATTAATGGTTTAACAAATTTAAGGAGTTCTCCCTTTTAAAAATTTTGCATTCCCCTTTCTCGTCAAGCCTAACAATTTATATATATATTTGAAAGGGGGTAACACTTTGTCCCATAAATTAAAGGCTCTAACACTTAACTGCATATAAATTTAACTAGATACAAAACTTTTTTAAAAATAAGTAATTTTTCAAAATATTTATAATAGATTCTGGACATAACTTATGAATTTCTTTCCCAGAGCATTTTAATTCATGCTAATATGGTTAGTAAGTTTAAAACAGTTATTTCAGTGAGACTCCCCATCTCAGTTGACAAAAACTTCAAATCTGCATTGGTGGTCTGGGTATAGCCAACAGATATAACAAGGTTTGATCATGGCAGATTTTTTGTGATGAAGTAAGCAGGGATGGTGATAGTTCATTTATTCCTTTAATTTTTAATTTTTCATTCATACAGAAAGCAACTTCCAAAACAATACAAAACAAATCGCTTCTAGTCAGATGTACGAATCTGGGGAATCTAAAACAATTTAGATGAATGGCAGAGTCCACTGAACCCAGGAATCAATATATTGTCTGTAAAATACATGTTTATTTGCCTATTTGACAGATGAAAAAACTAAGTTCACAGAGAAGAAGTGGGGGAAAATGCATCTCTCACCCAAGATCAATAAACAAGGTGTAAAGAACACATAAAGTTTCCCCTGTCTAAAGCAGGAATCAAACCTTTGCCTTTTTTACATGTTGTGGATGGAGAATGATCATAGTGACTGTGTGCACACTTAAATATCAAGTTTTCCAGCCCAATAAATGGCAAAGGTTAATAAATAAAATAAAATTTGGTGAAACCTGTCTAAACCTCTTGTCTGAGGCAATTCTCACATAGTCCATTTCCTCTTACATGCAAAACCCATTAGGCTATTTGTTGCCTGGACCTTTTTTGCCATATTTTAGCTGAAATTTTTGACTAAGTAGTACCATTACTAACTTTAAATTTTTTATACCCAACTGTTTTTTTTTTTTCTCAATCAGAAAGTTGTTCTCTATCTGCCTGACCACTAGGCCGCCGTAGCCTAGTGGTCAGGCGCGCGGGTGCATAAGTACACGTGCCTTGAGTGACCGGGGTTCAAGCCCGTGACTGCTGAATATGGTGCTGTTTCTTGTATTCAGTCTATCTTGTGAACTCCTCCGACCGTTTGGTCGTCCCGGAGTATAAACAGAAAATTCATTCATTCATCTTTGGTTTAGTCTGAAAACATGACCAGTGTACTTCTTTCTGAAATGAACATAAACTAATAATAACACAACTACATAGCATGAGGAGATGCAACACAAGTAAACCTCGCTTTACACACCTAAATGGGCATACTGATGAGCAATCGTCACATACAACTGCTGTATTTGTTTTTTCCTTAAAAATAAATTCATTTACATTCATTCCAGAAGTGGAGCCATGACATTTTTTGAAATTGGAAACAATTTTCCCACTACAAAAAAAAAAAAAAAAAAAAAAAAAAAAAAATGCAGTTGGAGGTAGGCAAAATTTTTAATTTAGAAATCACATAATCTAAATGTTAACACTAAGTCCAATTTTAATGTCAAATTCAAAAATTTAATCACAAGTATGCCAAAAAAGGTCCAGACAACAAATAATCTAAATAAAAGGATAGACGCTGATTCCTTTTAATTGAAACACCAGTACAAAAGATTTTAGTCTTAGAATGAGCAAAGTGACTTAAATGACTCTTAATGTCTACCACGTTCAAAGTCATTTAAATCTTTCATTGTGCCCATTCTAACACAGAACTGCATACATACAGCATCCCTGCATACTACTCAACTGCTCTACCATGTGTGGTGTGAACATGTGATGCTGTTATTGAAAGAACATTCAATTTAGTGAAAAAGTTGAGCATACCTAATAAAGGGCCAATCAGTGTATAACAAGCTTGAAATGGAAGATTTTATGAAATATTCTCATCAGATAACACAGGCAAAGGAAAATTAACACTAACAAATAATAATACTTATACATACACTGGTGTTCAAAGAAAGTACATCACCCCTTAAAATTGTAATTGTCGATTGAATAATGTAAGTATGTGGCAATATTTCTTACATATTGCATCAGATAAGATTGACACGTGTAGGTGATGACATAATATTGCCTCAGCTGTTACTTTCAGCTATATAAGCATGCTCTGCAAGAGTTGCAGTAATTCCTTGCTTGTGTAAGGATGGCGAGTTACGTGCAGATGACGCCACAAAGAAAGAGTGCTATTGTTGCTTTACGTGAGGAAGGACGTTCCTCCCGTATTGCTTATAAAGTTGTAATCAGTCTATAGTGAGTAGATTTCTTTCTAAACTCAAGAATACTGGTTCTGCTGATAGGAAAAAAGTAACCGGACGCAAACGAGTCTCTACACCAAAACAGGACTGCGTTTTGAAGCGCTTATGCCTTAAAAACAAAGCCTCTTTGTCTGAGCTGAAAAGAGAATGGGAAGAACATACAAGAGTGGTAGCAAGTGCAGTAAGTCAGAAGATGTCTCTTCAAAAATGGACTTGTAGCCTGTTGTCCTAAGAAGAAGCCCCTCTTCACACAAAATAGGCCTGATTAATTTGATGATTAGGGAGCATGTCAAATAGAACCCCAAGCAGTGGAAGTCAGTTATTTTCTTGAATGAGAAGAAATTCAACCTGCATGGGAGACAAACACTTCGCCATAGACATGGTGAAGAATACCATCCGGACTGTATGGTGTCTACGGTGAAATTCCCTACCAGCAAAATGATATGGGGGTGTATTGTGGAGTGGGTCACCTGCAGTTTATAAAAAGTTCCGTAAATACCAATGGATACTTGGTTATATTGGAAGGCAAATTGCTGCCAACCATTAGAGAACATTTCAACCTGCCAAGTAACTGCATCTTTCAGGATGACTCTGCTCCTTGTCATCAGGCAAAAAGTGTAAGCAGGCACTTCTGCAGTTACTTTAGCTTCATTTCTGCACTAGAGGTTCAACAGTAATGTGTTTACGTTTGTTACAGGTGAAAAAATGGTTGGAAGACTGGTCCATTACAACTCTTAGCTGGCCAGGAAACAGCCTGGACCTGAATCCTATAGAGAAGTTGGCATCGTGTGGAATCTGCAGTTGCCAGAAAAAAGCAAAGACCCTTTGTGAACTTCAGGAAGCCATAATTCGTGTTTGGAATCACAAACTATCAGTTGATTATCTTCAGAAATTGATCTTGTCAATGCCTCGATGGTGTGCTGCTGTCATCAGAGCCAGAGGCGGTTCAACTAAATACTGTACTAGTTTGCACCTGGTGAACTTTCATTTTATTTTCCATTTAAAATGATAAACTGAAGAAAATTGAGAGCTTCTGATAACATTTCAGCCATAATTGTCATGTTTACCAAGATGGATAAAAGTTGCAAATGCTCATTTTTGAATATTTTGAGAGCACCTGTCAAATATTGACAGGTGCTCTTACTCTTTGCCTTAATTATTAATAAATATCTTTTGTTTACATTTCTATTTGTTATTCTAGTCATTAATGTAACATACCATCGCGAAAAAGGGTTAGAAATGTGAAATTCCTAGGTGATGCACTTTCGCTCAACACCAATGTATGACGATCCAGAAAGAGTGTTCCAGCTCAATTTCACACTATACGTTTGGTGATTATAACGCTTGGTTTTTGATCCGTTTTTCGACTCAAAATAGTGTGTGCATGCATGTGTTAAATTTATATTTCCCCTCCTTCCACATTTGAATCATATTCTCTTATTTTAATAAGTTACTGTCACTTGTGATCACATGCAGTGTTTACATACCATAAATTGGACAAGTGGTCTGTTATTTCATCCTTTCATCATCATTCTTATTTTCTACTAATTTTAAATTTTATTTTGTCAATTCCATTGACGGTCCCAGGATTTTCTGAAGGGGGTGAGGATAAAGCAGTGTTTTGGGGAATCGCTGAGCTTTAATTATCATATTGAAGTAAAAAATATATGAAATAAATTATGGGGACTATAGCCCCTATTTGGGACTGCCACTGGTGAGTTCTATATTATTATTAGCCATACGGTGCAAGGAAGCCTGAGGCTTTTGCTGCACCAGCCAAAAAAGAATTTCTGAGTTACCCTGACAGACAGAGGAAGAGAGAGAGTCAGAAGTAGAACGGAGAAAGAGAAGAATGATGATATCCAGCTCAGAATCCTGGGTGCGCCAAGCCCATACTCCACCAGATGTGAGCCCCTATAGCACTATTACTTTTAAATCCCTTCTTCAGACACGCCCACTGTTGCTAATACTGTCAAATATTATTTCTCATATCTGAAATGTCTACTTCGTTTCACAAGCTCTCCTATATTTTGACGTTCACGTCAATGAAAAAGAAAAGAAACAGCAAGGGAAAAAAGGCTAACTTAATTTCATAAACGTGTAGAAAATAGAGTGACCGAGAATGTGCCGGTTCTCGTTCAACATAAACTCTACAGCTACATAAACGGTAAATTGAGCGCTGGTTATAGTGCGCCATCTTACGTGAATATAAAAATAAAGTTTCCCTCTGAAAGTAAAAGTCAAGGTCGGTCAGCATAGTGTCAACGAACGCCAGTGGAGGTTTTTTCGTGTTAGCGATGTTACCCAATAAATAGACATAAGTGGAAATTACGCCGTTGCCATAGAAACAGACAATGATGATTCAGTTGTTGCTGGGATACTGTACGTTTCGTAGGAATACGTATCAAAAAAATAATAATAATAATAATAAATAAAAATTGTTGGTGCAAGATTGGTGAGGAGTTGTAGGAAACAAAATGCAAGGGTATTATTACACACGAGGAGTTAATAATTTCACCATTACCTAAATAATGGAGGATTATCACACGAAAATCATGGTCGCATATGGAGAATCGCCCTCTACTGGAGACAAAATAGATCGATCAGCCTCGTAACCTGGATACGCCTTTTCCACTCAGCCAGGGACAAGGCCACGTTCACGCACATCCTTAGAGCACGCCTTGAACACATTTCATATCGTGTGGATAACTTACAGTAAAACAGAAATACTTTTTTATTTCATCATTTGGAGAATCGTTAATAACTGCCAAATTTTTTTTAAATTATGGCTTAGTTTTAACTATGCAATAAAAATTATTGGATAGGGCTTGGAGAACAAACAGCAGTACCGAGGGCATTGTAATTCTAATTATTTCTTTTCCGAGATGCTTCGTGCAAAGAAACAGAATAATTAATAATCGTTTACAAAGACCAGCCTCCAAACTTACAGACGCTATACATTTCGATTAACAACTTCTTTTAGTGACATTCCCAGAAGTTAGATTTAACTGGGGAATAAAATTGCTTATTATAAATATAAACATTCTAATATTAAAAAAGAAGCTCTTGCTATTTTTAATATTAGGTTAATAAGACAGTAACTAGAAGTCGCTGAGCTATGATGCGCCAGAATATAAACATTACAAATGTTCTATAGCAGGGGTGGCCAACGAGTCGATCGCGGATTTAATTTCGGTCGATCACGACGAATTTTAAATATACAGTCATCCCTCAATTTGTGCAATGTAATTTTAGATGGTAGATCGCGGCACATTTTGAAGGAAAAATTAAATAGGCCACTCCTGTTCTATAGAATGTAAAGAAATTTTCTAAGTTAAAAAAAATAAATAAATAAATAAAAACCGCTTGACTGCCGTAACGAAATAAATGAGAATGTGGGGAATTGGCTCCCAAATTTTGGAGAGGTCAATCGGTGAGAAATTTTATATACCACTCCTGATAAGTGATGACCAATGCTATTAGCACTGGTCATCACTTATCAACCTATAAAAATAGAGAATGGTTACATACAGAGGTGTGTTGGAGGGCGAGCCCCTTACTGACAAATTGGTGGCACATCCCTAGTTACATATGAACTAAAGGGGAGTACAGAATTTTCTAAAAGAAAAAGAAGTAAGAACTGGAAAGCACCAACAACAATTAGAGTTGTGCGAAGATAATTTTAAAGTGAATTAATCAGATAAACTAACAAGATCGGAAATGAAATGAAATATATATTTTTGCCAAAAGTTTATCCAACACAAGCAAACATAGAACATTCCGGCACAATCATTCTTTATGAATATGCTGAAACTTGTAATTGGTAATGCCCATTTAACTTTTTTCCCCTTTGCAGGGGGGGGGATTCAAAAACCGAAACGCCTTGAAGTGAATTTGAAGCGTAAACTTATCAACCAGAACGCCCTTCAGATATGTTCCGGTCCAATTAGAACAGTGTTCAAAAATCATATTTCCCATGTATACTGCCTGATAACAAAGAAAATCACCATGTATTGTAATTATATTATTTTCCCAACTTCATCTACAGTTTTTTCACAATTTTAGTAGTGGGAAAACAGTACGGTAGTGCGTACTCTAGAAAAGGGAATGCAGCACGTAGCAGAAACCCCAATTACCTACAATAAAGAGCCATCCAACCTGTCTGTGGAACTGTCAGGTCCATTGTTTCTTTTGCTTAAATTGAAATTCGCTTATTATGGTCATTTTGTACAAGACATAGGAATTCGATTAAACTGTGAATACAAGCATGTCTTGTCCAATTATTTGGGTGTGGTGAATGATCACCTCTACTTCTGGTGGGGAGCAGATTATTTTAATTGCATGCCAACACAGGATGCGGTAATGATCACAGTCCCCATCCCAATCTTTTTATACCACGGAATACGAAGATCTTAATGGATTTAATGATCTACTAGAGCGACACAAATCGTGACTACCTATCCTCCTAACCCGCTTCTTCTCTGTACATAAACACTCCCGTCGGTTCCATTAACAATGATAAAGTCCCTGTGCAGCAGCGCCATCTTGCGAAAAGTATACCCCTCTTTCAGTACCAAGTCGTGCTAGTTTTCCTGTATAGAAAAGGCAGCAGGTCGAGATGCACTGCTGCAAGCTACGGGTGACCTTGACAGACACAGCGGAGGACAAGCACGCGCCCGTGGAAGCCGATGGAGAGAAAGTGTGCGTGTGCAAAGACCCTGTCGTTACGTCAGTAGGGTGAAAGACACCGACCATCGTGCATCGGTGCCCAACTATGGCGGGAAAATGTGCGTCACCGGGATAGTCATCCTGAGGTGCCACCCACTCTTAGTTACGGAATCACGACTCACTACCTACATCTGAGGCAAAACCTGATGTTTATTACGAAGACGAGTTAAGACTGTTTTCACAAGCAAGATTCAATACTTGAAATAAATAAAATTTTCTCTTGCTGGATGGTCGGATAAGGTCATGGACTATATGTTAGTTTTCAGGCTGTTTAAGCCGTTTAACAAAACTTTTTTTTTATTCTTTCAATCCAAATTCACCTTTCCAGTGTTAACATTGCAAACAGAAAACATCTCGGGTTTAATTAAAAACAAATAAATATTATTTTTATACTTCGTCACGATAGAATACACGAACGTCACCGTATTTAGCAGTCACGCGAACTTGGTTCACATCAGCTCAAATGCGCGTGGAAATGTACTCTCGATTGACTACTCGGCTACTAAGATAACTTATATCGGCTAACTAAGCTTTCCTGCTGTAGTGCAGTATCGAATTTACATCAGAAGACTCTTGGTGAGATACGTGAAAAAAGTTGAAAATTACTGGAAAACCTTCTAGCGAATAAAGAGCAGAAGAGGATAGAAATCCTTTACGTATTACTGTGACAACTACCCACAGCGGTGTGGAAGCAACTTGAATTGAACTAGCTAGTTGCAGGTACACCTACGTAATACGAAAAGATTTTTAAAATGTGGCCTTCTCTAGCGCAGAATTTATATAAAGATGTCCCAGGTATGTAGTTTGATCACAATACCAACTTCCATAACACGGAAAGTTCGATCTGTTATGGAAATGACTGCGATATAGGAAATCTATGATTTAATCCAAGAAGTGATTTGAAAACCAGACCTGAACATCAGCTTTCGACACCCAATCACCATGTCAATAAGCAAGCAATATTACAGGTACATATCGATGCTAGTTAAATGATAATGCAGTGCTTCTCCAACTTTTTCGTCTCGATATTTCCCCGAGCAGTGCTCTTGCGATTCCCATTCTTATCACCACGGTCAAGAAACTTGATTTTTTGCACTTTCAATTAAGCCTAGTTTTTAAATACTGTACTTTAAAAATTTTACTTTGTGACAATCGTTGTGATCCACAATTTGAGAACCACTGTGGTGATTAAATTCGCAACTGTAAGTTTAAATCAGATGCTTTATACTACAAACGTGGTTGCTCAAAAAATAACGATTAATTTATTGTTAGTGGCTGCATTGGTGTCAAAATGGGTACCCTCTTCTAAATGTATATTTGTCGGGAGTAGGGGGACATCTAAGAAAATTTTCCGCAGCCCCTCTAGTTATGTCTAATTTAGTTCAAATTTGTGGTTAAATATAAAGTTGCTCGTTAAATATAAATTTTAAATATAATTTGAAATAACAATAATAAATATATAAATTTTAAATATATATAAAATATAGACGAACTGGCTACTGCTAGCACACCAAACTGCTAGTCAGTACCATTAGGCCTTAATGCCTGAAATGCCTTCCTTCGAAATTAATAAATACACCAGCAAAAACGGACCAAAAAAGAGGTAAAAGGATCATGCCTAATATATTATATTTATATAATAAAAAAATATAACTTTTTAAATATAAAGTTATGGATAACCCGCGCGATAGCTCACCCCTACCCCAGTGTAATTTGAAATTGCATTCTCTGGAAGGAAAACCAGAATTTCACGAGAAAATACCTCTATTCTTGCCCAAGGTATGGCTAATAATAATAAAAATAAAAATAAGATAGGGCAACGAGGCACACGTCGTCACCCCACGTCACAGTTTTCTTTCTCTGTGATTGTTTTAATGCAAAGGTTCGGGGGTTTTTTTTTTTTTTTTTTCAGTCTGTGTATATAATTCTTTTATCAGCTAAAAAAAAAAAACTTTTCTTGGCATTAAATAGAAGCTAGCAGAACACACATTAACATAAACTTTATCTCTTTACAACATAAAACAAAACAAACTCTTAACTACAAAATTAACAGTTGACCTGCACGGTTGCCCTGAAAAAAAGGTGCCTCCGTAGCCAGGAGCAGCAGTGCGTAGCATACACTTCTTGATTAGACCGGAGTTCGAGCCCGTGACCACCAAATACGGAGGATGCGGAAAGGTCAGGAAATGACCACCGCATATCCCCGGAGCAATATGCCTTAGTTGCTAATGCTCCTAAAAACCAAATAACGACAGCCCTGAGGGGAAAAAAAAACAAACAATTGTTTCTTTATATTAAATTAAAATATGATGCTTCAATCCGGATGTAAATTTATATTGCTCAATTAATGAAAAACCGGTTAAACTTCTTAAGTGTTTTTAATGCAGATGTTGCAAAGATCTCGAAGCCTTCCACTCCCGGTAATTGCCACATAATGAGCATCACTAGGCGCTAGATCGAATTTTGGTGGATAAGAATACATTTAAGATTCATCACGATTTGTGTTCATGAAATGATGAATTCCACTCCGCCTTGGCGTTACACCAATGGATTACAAACCAAGAGACATTATGTAGTGAAGACCAGAGTGGAACAACAGATGGATAAAGTACATAATGTGAATATTGTAGATTTTAGAACGTTATGATCAGATACCAAGGACAAATCTAACGGAGCATCCAGGGTTTTGAATTTTAATTGAAGATCCTGGATCTTCAATTAAAAATCCACGAAAAGCAATTTCGTGCAATTATAATGAATCATTCCCCTCCCCGCCATACTGGAAGTATTAACCTTCTACTTTCAGTGACCCCTTTTTTGAGAAAAATCAAAATCTGTGGGCATTCTGCGAACTCTATTGGTCATACAAGCTTAGTTCTTGTGTTTTAAATTCATTGTTTACCCTGCGTTCCCAAAGATATTGTAGATTGCGGTCCTGAACAGTGCAATCGCGCTCCACCTACAGAGAATCATTCTTATTGCAAATTAACAAAGGCGAGTGTAAAGTCACGTAACCCAAACTGAACATGTATACACAGTATGTGTGTGTTTGCGTATATATTTATATATTTAGCTATACAAACTCACAAAACGTATTATACAATATTGTCAATTACGTACCACTCCTCTGCGGGGAATGTTCATAACGGTGTATCATGTCAAAGTCACCAAAGGTTTCAAGTAACACAGACATTATTGCGAAGCCTACTACTAGATGGGCTGTTGAACTCTCTTGTTTCTAACAAGAGGACTCGACAAGAAATTAAATAAACTGGGTGATAATAGTACCATTAGTTTATTTCAAGAAAGGATACACCTGTGATATGAAATTTACTTTTGGTATCAGAAATTACCTAAGGGAAATTTCTAGTGCCTGGAGGATTGTGGTTCTTGCGAACTATGGCTTAATAAACTTTATGTACAATTATCAGCAGTTGTTGTTTGTTATTTGGTTTTTAGGAGCATTAGCAACTAAGGCCATATTGCTCCGGGATATGCGGTGGTCATTCCCTGACCTTTCCGCATCCTCCGTATTTGGTGGTGACGGGCTCGAACCCCGGTCTAATCAAGAAGCGTGTGCTACGCGCTGCTGCTCCTTCCCACCTGGCTACGGAGGCGCCTATCAGCAGTTGGAAGATAATATACATTGGCATATTAATATTATAAATTTTTCATTACTTCCTATAGATATAAAAATAAATAATATAAATAATAATGCATAGTTTGGGTTGCGTGACTTTTCATTCATCCAGTACTAATTAGCTGGTAATCGTGTCACGTGTGATTTATGAACCATCTAATACCCAGAGGTTACCGACTGGCGTGTCGCACGTGATTCTGTTCCCAGTACCTGTGGATTAAGAGCTTACGGATTAAGCTCTTAATTAATAATCAAAATGCCAACGTTCACCTTGAGCGTGTGTATAGAGCTGTGTTTTCTAGCAGTTCTTGCAACCTGCCTCGTGCTAAACTAAACGTTGTTTAGGCATAAGGTAGGATTAGTTAATCCCGTATCCCAGCCAATTACGAGTTCTATAAGTTTGAGGGGAGGAAAATAAAAAATAATAATAAATATTGGTATTAATAAAAAAAATAATTTTATATGTTAAATGTATTATGTCTGTAGCAGTGGGTGTTCACGAGCCGATTGTTTTTGCATGCTGTGCGACTGAAAAACACCCCCAACGCCTGAGATCGCCTAACTACAGTCTTTAATGAAGAGAACTTTAGAAATTCCTCCAGTCTTCGATGGAAATCGAACCCAGATCGCTAAAAACCAGTGACAGATGGAAATATATTGTGCCAACTAGTCTCCAGGAGGTGTTTGGAACGGGAGTATGTTTAATTTCCATACTTACAAGAGCAGTGAATCATGGCTTTTTTTTTTTTTTTTCTGTGGCCATGCACCTCGCACGGTTTTTTCATTTTACTCTGATCCAAGCCCGAGGCGGGATTCGAACCCGCGACCATTGGGTTACCAGGCAGGCACTTTACCCACTGGCTAGCCCGGCCGGCGTGCATCATGGCTAAACCAGTGATTTCCCTCAGTGTTGATGACAAGAATTAAACTCTTTACCAGAAGACGACAGATGGAATTTAGCTTCATACTCGCATATAGGCAGAGATATTTTGTTGAACTTCCTTTATCTATAAAGATACAGAAAGCCTAACCGTTCTTCAGGCAGATGAAGAGGCAGCATGGGTACGCACATAGCAATGTCAGTTGTTGCAATTATTCGTTTTTGCATTTTTACGATACAATGTTTTGAAAACTCAACCAAACTGATCCTGGCTCTAACATGTTCATCCATTGTTGATCGATTTGGTGTAATTTTAATATTTTTTTTTTGTCACACCTTATACCCTATCCATAAAAGAAACAAGCCCTTGTGGGTGGTAGTAGTAGTACAGTAATATTTGCTGGACTGTAATAATCGTCCTCACACCGGGTGGGAAATTCCCGGCTCTAATTCCATTAATGACACGAGGAATTTTTATGGGGGCTTTTTTTTTCTTTTTTTTTTTTTTTAAAAAAACAACGTGGCTGGATTACTGGACCTCAGGCCAGGATTGCTTTTTTTTTTTTTTTTTTTTGTTCACTCGAGTTTTTCGTCCATCAAAGCAAACCGACCGAAGAACACTAAGTGAAAGAGCTCAAAAATGTTTTTTTTTTTTTTAAAATTCAAAGTAATTACTGGCTGACTGAATGCGCTAAACACCACTCTAAAAGTTTCTGAAAAGAGTCAGCAATGGCGTCCAAAGAGATGACGTTCAGTTCAGCAGTTACTTCATGTCCTCAACATCCTGAAATTACTTTCCTTTGAGGGCCGTTTTTCACCGTGAGCAAAAGGAAGTCTGCACGGTGGTATCGTCACCGTCCTCTCTACAGCCGGTGAAAAAAAGGCTCGGGTTCGAATCCCGTCGACGACGCGAATAACTTTTATAGGCTTTTTTTTTTTTTTTTTTTTTTTACTCCGTGGCTGAGTTAGTCGGTCTCAGGCGTAGATAGCAAGGTTTTCTCTCCAGGAACTCTGCAGGTTTTCATCCAGCAAAGCAGGCAAATCGACCAGAGAACACGCGCAATTTACAGACGCAATACACTTGGGTAGTTGAAAGTTACTTTTCAGGTAATCCTATTATAGTAGTTTAGGTTTTTTTTTTTTTTGGGGGGGGGTCAAAAGAGGAAGAAGTCTCTATATTAACGTTTCTTTGTTTAGTGTGTACATCAGCAACTTAGGCCATATTACGCCGTATAAAATGTGTAAATTGTATATTCTGTGGTTGATTCGCTGGGCGAAAAACCCGAGTTTCCGGGAGAAAAATCCATGATACCCTCGCCTGAGCCCAACTAACTTAATCCAATTGTGAAAAGACCCATACAAATTTATCGTTTCATTGACAGGATCCAAACTCCCGTCTTTTCCAACCACTCTGGGGAGGAAGGCGATTCTACCAACTGTGCTACACACGAGGGCAGGAAGAAGTACGCTGGTGCTAGCTCGGAAGGGTAGGATGTATGTAATGTTTCGTCAGAAATGTCTTCACAACAAGTGCGGAATGGGCGAAGGCACTGAGGCCTCACCCGGGAAATGTGCAACAAAGACTGTTGAAAGACCTGTACATAGAATGCAGCATTGACTCTCTCCCCTTCAGATACAAATGTCTTGTGAATCACTCCGTTTGTCGAAAAACATGATTAGCATCGTCTTGATCCTGGCCTTCTTTAAATTATTTTTTTTTTGAGCCTTGGTGATGATTTTAAAGTTCACCATGCTCTGGCGCTTCATCTGTGTCGTACTGAAACACCCAACACATCTCCAGTAACAATACAGTCTTGGAAATTAGGATTGCCTTGACAAGTCAGAATAAGTTTTCGCATGATGACACTCATTACTTCTGCTCATCCGTGAGGCTTTGCGGCACAAACTTTGCACAGAACTTACATTTCCCTAAATCTTCAGGAAGAATTTGATGAATCGTCTCCATTTTCATATCTAACTCACCAGCCATCATTCTGAGGGCCAAACGACGATCTCTTGCCACAGTTTTCCGAACTTTCGTAACTCTGTCGTCATTTTGAGAGGCTGACAGAAACCCACTTCTTAGGTCATCACAAACATCCTCACGTCCGCCTTTGAACAGCATATACCACTCGAACAAACTGGTATGACTTGCTGTTTCATCACCATAAACAGCAGTTTTTAACATTTCATACGTTTCTGTTGCATATTTTCCCTGTTTAGAGCAAAATTTGATATACGTCCGTTGTTCCATTGCAAAATTGACAAGAAACTTTAACGCTACTAACGAAACTGGTTGTTACTTGCAACCTGTCAACCTACTGGACAATCTCTGTATCGCCATCTGTTGGAGAAGCCCTAGTGGATAACGCAGTTGTTATAACCACCATCCTGGTGGTTATACCTGAGTTCGAATCGCGTCAATGATGCCAGGAATTTTTGTAGGTCTTTTTCACAACGTGACTGAGTTAGTCGGTCTCGAGGGAGAGAAGCATGTGTTTTCTCTCGGAGACAAGTTTTTCGTCCAGCAAACAGAAAACTGACCACAGGATACATGCGATTTACAGACATACACGCAATATGGCCTACGTGCTAATGCGTCTAAAAACCTACAACTACAACCTGTTGGAATAAGTCTGAATCACAACATATCACTCCCATTTATTTTCAAACCCATCGACGATTATCGCAACAGCACCAGTTCGGGAACTTTACTGCCACCTCATATAACTTAACCTGAGGTAAACAATTACTATTTTTCATTTTATGCACTTTCTTGTATTACTTATATTTTTTTTGTAATTTTAGTTTTTTTTTTTTTTTTTTTCATTTTGTTGGTGAGACCCTAATATTTTTTACAATCATGTTGACCGCTACAATGACAACTACAATACCTATTCCTAAACTTGAAATGCACGTTCACAGATCGTGAGAATACCCATCATCTAAAAGCAGCACATTGATTACACATAATTTAATGTAATTATTTTATAGTACGACGTGTTAGAGCATTCAAATATGTAAATTTTGTAAACTTGCTCTTTTTTTTTAAATTGCATTACAAAAACCGAAATAAATAATTTCTGATTAAAATAAAAAGTTAAATTTGTGAGTAATAATATAATTTAATAAAGAGAGGTAAAGTATACGTCGTTAAACGGGGATTGTCTATACGGAGAGTTTTCAAAGAACAAATTTATTTTGATCAACAAGGTACAGAAACACACAGAATATTTCGCAATATCAATAGCTTGCAAGGAAATGGGAGGACCCCACCTCGGTTAAACTGTACGCGAGGTCTTGGTAAGATAATCGCATTGGTTATAAGGCACATAGGTCTAAAAAGAAGCTACTGTTAACCGAAGCAATAATGAAAAACCATTTGAAGAAGGCAGCATAGGAATTGGTTTATTAACGATTGGAGAAGAATTTTCAGTGGTGAAAGTTGCTTTTCGCTATAGTCTGACGTCCCTTTCTTTGTTCGCCGTAAAAGTGATAACGCCTGGTGAAGTCTTTACAAGGTACACATAGAGTAAAGGACCAAGAAACGTCCTCTATCAATCATGCTACAAGACGGCTTCATTTTGTAAGCAGAACAGTCAGGACACGCCAGTAAATTGAAGTTCAAAACCACCAGCTTCTCACCACAACAGTGAATATCTAACTAGGTTTGGCACCTTGCCATGTAGAAACAACAACAACAATAAAAAAAGTAATCCTTTTGTTTTTATTTCATACTTTTTTTTTTTTTTTAGTTTCTGCGTCTAAAGTAATCCTAATTTATTATACTGTACTGTAGGTAGAAGAACTAAGAAGGGGAATAAAAAAAAAAAATAGCCTTTCCATAGCTTTAGAATTTTTCCAATACAGAATTTTTCCATTTGCGAGATTATAAAATATCACTTGATTTCTATCAATGAATGACTGACTTCGTGCCTGTTAAAGTGATGAAACAAGGAATAGAAATGGCGCAAGAGTTAATAAGATTTCAGCTGTAGGGACTGTTCATCTGTATGAAAGCTAATTCCTTCCATTGTGTGCAATCTTTAAATTGTTTAAAAATAATTCAGCATCACAATCGTAACTTTTTTAATAATTAACGTAAAAAAAATCACGTAAATATTCTTTGAAATAGCAGACTTCTAGTTCGTAATAGTTTAGGCATTTTATGTTTACATAGTTTATCTCTAAATCAAATTGCCAGAATGATTAAAATATCGTGTATGTATGCCACTAGGGCTTTGTAGCAGCTTTTATTTATTCGTTATTGTATTGTTTGAGAAATAATACAGCATATCCAGTTGCAAATGATGCTGGAAAGGAACATCACTTTTTCTGTAACATATATTCTTTATACTAAGTTACAGTTTTTGTATGGTGTTCAGCACGGGTTTTGTTTTAAATAAGCCCAAAAGGGAGCATAAACAGAGAGAGAGAGAGATCCAGAAGTCTTGGTGGCTATCAATTTTGGCATTAACTCCTGGCAATCCTCTGTTTTTAGGCGGGTTAGCATGCATTCGTAATGCGCCTATTGTTTTTACCATGTCCGTCCACATTTAATAACTCGGCTCCTACTGTACAGATTTTCGTCAAATTTTATATTGCCTTTTAAAAATTTCATTAAATTTGGATCAACAGAAATCTGGCGATTATTATTTTTTTCATACATATCCATATACCGTAACCGAGGCACTGGATATTACATCTTTTGCCACGTGCTAGCTGGAGGAATGAATGGACAACATGACGGATGCGCATTAACGAAATGCTCCATAAAAGTCGTTGCTTTTTGCTCGTGGCGTTTTTTTTTTTTTTTTTTGTTATGAATCTGCGACAGATATCCAGGGAAACGGGCATCCATTTTATCCCCAAGATCCCGCTTGACAAGCAATAAGCCAAACTGTATTGATGCTAAACTTATTAAAATAAGGAGTACTCATAACTGTTAGAGAACCAAGACGATTGTTTGTATACTAGTAACTTCAGTAAATACACTTATGTATATTTTATACATAGGCCCAAATAGACAAAATAATGACGTTGGCGGTTTTAATACCTCAACTTTAAGTACTTGACATCCTCCTTAAGTTTCTATTCGGACAGTATACTAGTAATATACTAGATGCATTGTGCCAGGTTATTAGGAAGAAGTTTAGGCTACTACTTCTAAAAATATCCTCATTACATTAAGACTAAAGCAACTATATTTCAGAACAGACCATTAATGAAGGATAAAACGAAAAAAATCTTTATAATAACAAAAAAAAAAGTTAAAACAAAGGCTAATATACATATTTTTTTTACTATAGAGAAAAATGTTTCGCTAAATATTTTTCAGATTATTCATAACAATTATTTTTAATCCAAACCAAACTATAAAAAAGAAAACAGGAACAATTCCTTGAGCCCGGATGGTTGGAGCAGAGGACCGCATGGCAGGGGGGGGGGTGTCTCTTTAGAAGCGAAAGCTAACAAGAAACAACCGCTTCGTGTGTGGGGGGGGGGACAGTAAGTTGTTCGTAGCAGGGACCGGTGTTAACTTGAATATTTCCCCAATAGAGTCAGTGCCGACAGGGAACTTAAATAATTCTTAACTAGCGTTCTGACACATTGGTATCTCGGGCGGTCGCTTGGGTCGCTCGACCTTCACTCACGATCCCGGGCCGTACCAATAAGTTCACAGTCGGCTCTTGCTCATCTTTTAAGACGTAGTCATCAAGGGATGGCCTAATTAAATTACCTTTATGAATCAAAATATCAATTTGATCATTTTTCTTAATCCATAAAATTTTGTTTGTTATATGTTGTTGAAAACTGCGTCGCCGCGGAATACGGTATATCAAATTAATGTTAGTTATACGAAAGAGATATGGTAATCTTATTTGAATATATTGGCTGGAGGTACTAGAAATTCGTGTTTTGCAAAGGCACTTATGCAGAATCAAAAATACAACGTAGGACATTTCACAGTGCGGATGGTTAGCAGAGGAAGTCGTGGAAGGGATAATTATCCCCTCCTAAATATTATTCCAAAAGCATGTTATGTTTCTGCATTGTTTGTAGAACAATTTTCATATGCTATGAATATGTTACTCCCCTAAGATTGCCTTGTTTTTCAAGGCAATATTAAGGAAGCAAAATATACACATATCCCCCCTCAAAAAAATAAAATACGGCTTGATTCACCCTTGACAAGAAGTTTAAATGTGAAGTCTGTTCACTTTACTACAACAGTGAAGCCATTGAAGAAATTCGAAATCACGCGACAACTGAAACCTTAAGTCTAGTTTTCTGTATATGATATACATTCCAATAATAGCGAAGGTTTTGTTTTTTTATTATTATTATTCTTTAAATAGCACAGCAGAATGTTTACAAAATATCCACATGTCGTCATCTCTTCAAAAATACTAATTCCTCCTTGAAATGACCTCTAAGCATGTACTAGTGGAGCAATATACTATTATCCTTGAAATTAGTAGTCATACTTGTGTTGGGGCTCAAATATTAAGAAACAAAACAAATTAGCCTATTCCCAGAGGACCTCCTGTTACAATTGCCGAAGAACAAACAAGATATCTCGTCTTGTATTTGAATGTACTGTATTAAGACTCATTCCACTGGCAGACAAAACAAAAACTAGTTGGTTAACTTCTTTTCCCCCATCTTCTACCCCTCTTCTTCCATGATGCGATTCCAGAAGAGAAAATGCCAACGCCCTCCACCTCCAACACTAGCTCGTTTGGTGTTGAACCGGTTTCACATGTGGCTGCTAAGGTGTGGCGAACGATGGAAGATAGCATGTTGACGCTAACAAACTGAACTATGCTTTTACTCCTATGTTGGCCGGCCTCTTTAAAAATCACACGCATGACAGCATGCAGGAAAGGCCAAGGCAAAGTACATTCCCGTGGTCTGAGTTTACAGGAACAGCAAGAAACCACGACTGTATTGAGTTTCCTTTTATTACTATTACCAAACAAAACGTGTTGCTAATGGATCACTGGCGCTATAAAAATATTGTAAATAACATCAAAGTTTATTTGACATTATGAATAACAGCAGTTCCAAAGAAATCTATATAATGATGCGATTTATTTGTTTCCACTTTTAATACCTTAAGTAACGTAGTCATACTCATCGCGCATAGGTACTTTTCAGTGGTTATAAAGTTATACATGAATAGTGGTGGTTCAACAACCACGGCAACAGAAATTATGCGCAAGGCTGCAAAGGCCGGGAGACAAAAAAAACCCACACATTTTTAAAAAAATCACAAATATAACTTGAGCGCAAGGCCAGGGGTATGGGCCTCTAGACTTGTAGGTCTGGTTACTATTTCGCCAAAACTATAGCTCCGTAAATATTTAAGAAAATACAGGGAAGAAACTCAGCAGCTGGTGACCTCTTGTAATAATGGTTTGTTGTCTTCTGCGGTGAAGGGTCAACACGATAGCCTTGGGTGCCGTATATTACCGTCTGGCCTGTAAACGGTACCCAAAGCAGGAGGTGAATCCACCCCTAGTGTGTGTTTATTACGAGGCCTGTTTGAGGAGAGGAAAACGAAAGTGCAACATATCCCTAATTAGCGCAACTTAACAGTCTCAATTCAATTAGCTATCATTGCACAAAATTACAATACAGTACAGTTATCTCTCCATAAACGTGAGTTTGTCGACAGCAGATTTGAGAAAACACGGTTCTATACTGTATTTATTTATTTATTTTTGGTTAGTTGTTGGCGCATCGGCTTCTGTAACCATAATGCACTTTCCAAGGTTTTTGCATTTTACTCTGATCGAAGCCCGAGGCGGGATTCGAACCCGCGACCTTTGGGTGCCAGGCAGGCACTTTACCCACCTGGCTAGCCCGGTCGGCACTGTATTTGTATACTAAAATGGAAGATATTAGAAGATTGAAAAGTTTTGAGATGAGGGTATGGAAGATATAAGTTAGGTAAATGAAGACGGAAGAGAAGTTGAATTGGACATGGGTTGCGATCTGAGGGATTGAAGAAGGGCATGGCTGAGGGAAAGATAAGTCTCTCTGTGGCCCAGAGGGAGAGGGGAAAATTATGATAAATGAATTGAGAGGTGATGGTGGATATGGGGAGATGAACAGGAAGGTTGAGTATGTAGAGATATGGAGAATTTGTTGAGTGTAATCGGAGCAGAACACTGATAACAATAATCATATTAATAAATAACAATTCTAGATTTTTTTTTGTTTTACATATACATAGTTCAGTCCAGTATTTTTTTAAACAAGAACACTACAACTATTGCTCCCGAGATCATAAGAACGCGTCAGAGGGAGGAGATTTGTCCGCGTGTTATATCCCAGTGGTCTCCAGACTTATTTATTCCAGTCACAAGAGTTAAAATACGACAGATTAGGTAAAAATTAATAGACTCTGTCTTGATCTCCCGGTACACCAAGGTGAATACTCTTTAGGAACCATAGCGATTTTCCTTTTGATTGTGTTTTTAATAACATTAGTGATTTTTGCTGGGCGTGATTTGGACGTGAATCCCCCCGCGTTGGTGAGGGATTCCTGAGGAAAGTGCTTTCTGTGCATACAAGAGCGGCATTTTTCTAATACAAAGGCGTTTAAAAACGAAAGAAAAGTCGATTAAGTTATTATTATTTAAATTCATCAGAAATATAAACTAGAATAACTTCACCTGTGAAAATATTTCGTTTACTTCAATAAACATGATCAATTAAGTTACATAAATAACATAAACACCAGATTTAAAAATAACTGCATTGCTAGTCAGCCACAGTACCATTCAATTCATTAAGTTTTCGAATTTGTCCAATGAGTAAGAACTGCGTTCATATATTATGCACTTCAAAAATCCATCAGATTCACACTACAGGTGGAAAGTGTTCTGATATGGTGAACAATGCTGTATTCTCCCCACCCACCCCACAAATTCACTGCACCAAGGATGCACCCGCATATAAATTCAAGGTCCAGTAGCCACAGCCACCATGACAACGACCTCAAAGTCAACTACCCACAGCGACGCTTTTGAACACAATATGTGGACGGTCGTTCGCGTCATCATATCACAGCCAACAATGTAACTAACAAGCCAATTAAGGTCATTGGTCCACACAAGGAGGGAGGAAATCGACCACAGCACGTGAGTCCTATTCATGAGCTCCATTGCTCTAGACCTATTTTGAAAACAGGTTCGGGTGGAACTCGTGATGCTAAACACAGAGAGAGAGACATACACCAACTAATACATTTTGTTGTTCACACAAAAGTAATGATAAAAAAAGAATTCTCAATTTTAGTGGAGATTTTCCTAGCTGAATAACATCTGCCTTGTAATCAGCATTGATCCAATTATAGTAATCGTTAATTAATTGTTCCCAATAAGTTGTGTAAAAGATTGCACGAGTTTAGTGCCGGGAGAATATACTTCTAGCAGAGTACTCGCTTCGGAATTACAGCCATACGTTCAGTGATAAACTAATGGATAACTTCCACAACAGAGACAGGATACTTGTCTGAGAAGAGAATGAAGAGGGAACGGAAATTCAGCTGACTTTTATGCTTCTACCCAAAGTCATAAACATTGTATATGATTCTCAGTTCTCAGAAACTTTACCTTCTTTTTTTTTTTTTCTGTTTTACTTACACAAGGTCCTCTTCCCATTTCGGAGAGTTTCGCTTCCGCTTTCTTACAAGCATCAGATGTAACAAACAACCCAGAGGCGATAAACAACAACAAGCTCTACAACTGGGTATCCGATTTCTGAAATCGTCCCCTATCTCCGTACCCACCTTCAAAGACAGGTGGTCTTCTGTTTTCTTCTTTCGCTGCGGGTGACGCATAAGATGGGAGAGGGGAAGACTGTCCCTAGTAGTGCAACTAGGAAAAGCGGAAGTGTCCTGATTTTTTTTTTTTTTTTTTTTTTTCCCGAAGCCACAACAGACCCTACCCTCAAGGTTACGTCAGTGATGTATGCGTTCGGGGAAGGTAATTGCGTTGTTTATGTCAGGGTCAGGAGGACAATGGGTAAGAGAGAAAATAAGATGGGGAAGCGCTCGCCAACTCAGCTGTTTTACTTACATGCTACCAAGGAGCCAATTTAAGAAATTCCTGGCTTCTTTTTTTCATAAATATGCCGATCTAAAGCCTTTTCGTTTAAGCTGATTATTGATTTTTTGACCCACATATTTATGCGTAAGGGGACAGTAAAATTTCGAAAGTCGATACCAGAGCAAAGTACTTCACGTCCACTAAAAAAAAAAAAAAAAATCTCAATTTGTGTTATCATAACGAAACGTTCCACAGAATATTTTTTATTCAAATTTAATTGTAAAAAGTAATTTTAAGAGCGTCAGTGACTTATAGATCACATTGCTCCAATGTGTAATTATGTCTGTAAAAGTGTGTTCACGGACCGATTGATGCTCCTAAATCGAGATCCTCCAACATAAGCAGCCTTTTTAAAAATCATGTTTAATAAAAAAAAAAAAAAAAAAAAAATATATTTTTGTAAAGATCGGTTAGCGAACTATCGAACGCAGATCATGAAAAAGCGAACGCCACTGACTACGCAAATAATTACTAGCATACGTATCACTTAAATACAGTAACTTGTTTTCAGATTAATTACAGATTATACAGAAATGCATATTAAAAACATACAGATTGTAATCTGTATGTGCCAGAGCATTATTTTGTAGCTGAACTAGAGGCCCAAAATAATGACTGGCTTGGAGAAAAGTGGTATTACACAGGACATAATTTCAACTACATGGAGCCCCAATATGTAATGCCATCCCGTAAACTAACTGAACTTAACATTCCTTAATATCTGAATCGGAAGATTTTTTACGCCGTGATTGTTTTTGGGCAGCAAAGAAGCCCAGATCTGACTCTTACACCTATAGGACGAGATTATATTAAGACAGTTTCTCAAAGCAGAACACCGTCTAGAAGAATCCTAAGAGAGTATTCAGAATACATCGAACAATTGCTCATGATAATTACAAAATGGCCTTTCGTACAGGCGAATAAGATAGGCAGTGATGTAGCTGGGGGTAGGATTCCTGGTACGTATAACTCTCCTCTCTGGTCTCGTGACATTTTGCCACCAATGCAATGGCCTAACCACGGTGCCGTCAGGTCCGCAACCGCAGGGAAATCAAGTCAGAGGGCCGGTCGGTTGTTGGCTGTTGAAAGACTGGGGAAGAAGTTGTATACAGTATACGACTCTACATCAATGCCACCCTAGTGTTACCCCACCTGCACGAGTTATTCTCTTGACTGGAGGAGGTAAATTTGATGTACAGAGAAGAATATGATCCAAAGAAACCGAACTTTCTTCTAATTCTACATATATATGTACATGGTTTAGTTTGGCGAATATCCAATCCGACTTCACACTAATGTTTATACTTATATTAAAAACTGAAGCGAACTCGAGGCAGAAACAACCTGAATTTTTATTTCATTATTTCGCAACTTGTGAGCCATGAAAGAATTTGGGATGTGTCCCTCCTTTTTTCCCCTTCCCAGCAGTATATCCTTGGGATTTGATGAATATTAGGGTAGGTATCAAGTCTCAAAAGACTCGTACACTAGCCTTGATACCCAAGTCCGCTGATTTTGCCACTGTAAAAAGCATTTCTGGATGCCCCCCCATTTCCTGTTCAACACATCCTCTGGTTTTTGATGGTTCTCAGATGCATCGTGTGTCGATAACAGAAAGAAATCATGGAGAGCTAGATCTGAAGAACACTGTGAGTAACAGACCGCAGCCATGTTCTTCTTGGTTAGATATTATCTCATATTTAGGCTAGTGTTAGCATGCCCGCTGGAATGTTAACAACTAGTTGATCTTGTTTTATTATTGTTATTATTTTTTTTATGATTACATTTATGGGATCATGCGTTAGGAATTTATTCACTGAACTAAAGTATCAGCCAGCATTTCTACAAAACTTACTGCAGGTACCTGAATATCGAGCCCAGAGGGCAGACAATTGACATTTGAGAAAGCAAGGAAAAATCGTAAGACGCATTGAAGATCACAGAACTGGGGCCCTGGAATGCTTCAAACAGTGGCAGAATCGCTGTATTAAGTATCAATGGGACTGCTTTGGAGAGTGATACTCTTTTGTAATACAATCTGGAAACTTTTTGATCATGCCTAAGCTACTTACTTTTGTGGTCCACAAGTCAAGATTTACTGAATGTATCAGGACTACACTACGGCTCCCTCAAATACGCCATTCCAGAGCAGCGTTTCCCAACCGGCGATTAGTGATCCTCGCCCCACCAAAAAAAACCCTTAAATAAAATAATTAAAAACAATATGATTGCCTATATCTTGTATGCATGCAAGTTCTTTAGTTATAGAGTTCCTTCCTTCCACTATAAATGAATTACAATATTTACTTCTGGACGCCAGTATTTTAATAATTTTCTAGGACATCATATTCGGTCGAAAAGCTTAATGAATTATGAATGTGAAGAATACCCTAAAAAGGTTGAGAATCACTGTTTTAATGATAAATATGCACGTTTATATTTAACTTCCTTCAAATTAATATTAAAAACACGAACAAATGTTTCATATAGCTCAAACTAGGATGAGACAAAATGAATATTTTTCTCGGGTATATTACGAAGCTTCGTCGGGGGTCGCGGTGCCTTGTCAATTGCCTTCCACATTCGTCAACAAGGTCCTTCCTGGGTTGTTTTCGAATAACATCTTGACCGATTCGATTAACAACTAGACAGAGACAACTCGGTCAAATGGTGTCACTGTATAGTAGACTATCTGTAAATTGATTGTGGCACATCTGATTACGCAATCAAGGCCGATTTTTCTCTTTCTGGGAAGAAAATAACTAGAAAGAACTTTACACCTCCGTCTGAACTATGTACTCATCCCCACTTGAGAAGATCTTAATAAATTCTTCCCATCAATCGACCTTCTCAATCGAAAAGTCGATGAGTTACGATTGCAGAGAAAATATTGCGCTTTTCAAAATAACTACTGCGGATTTTGAATTGGTAACAGTGAACATCTTCAACTGCAAGTGTGTGGTAGGGGGAAACAATCGTATAAATAAAGAAAATTCTGCACTTCATATTATATTACCGAAGTTTAATGTAATGCGACTCACCACATGGGTAATCGTCACTTTAGAAAAACGTTTTAACACACGAGTGCGATTTCTCCCCTACCCTCCAACAGACGATCAAATTTCCCCATCAGTATAGTTGCTGCTTACTTTCCAGACACACACGCCACTTCTAAATCCTGTCAAAACTGGTACTTTCACCAGGTCAAACTTCGAAGAATATCTTCAAACATCTTTCCTTACATCTACGACCTACCCCAGGCCCCACTAAACCAGTTTTCTTCCGTGATTTGGAGCTTTGCAGTGCTGCGACTATTTAATGCAGTTATAAAGGCACGTTTGGAGGTCAGGGTTAGCTCGCAGCAGTGAAAGCGAAATATTCCGCAGCGTTTCCTTTCTCACAATCGGAACAGCGAAGAAGGAACTGGATGCATTATTTCGCCATCAGAAGGGGAGGGGGGGGGGATTAAACAATGGTGGACTAATGTAATAAGACCTTTCCCTTGAGAGGTGAAAGGACATGTTATCTCATTGTATAGAGACGGTCGCTAGGTTTTCACGAGGAAGAAACCAGCGCTTATCTATGATTGCAGTCACGGTTCCTTACACACCGAAATAGCCAGACATTACCAACAAAATCTTCACTTCTATCAAGCAGACAGAATCACGTCTGACTTGGGGATACATGTGATTGGCGCTGTTCTTTCAACGTATTTTTGTTTACCAATCCGCTGTAAACACTCATTTATTTACGTTCAATTTAGTAATCTTTTGTCTCTTTTTGCGAGAAAAGTTCGTCTTCGTATTGCTAAAAGATACATTATGGTATGTAACTAAAAGTCTACGCTATCAAAAAGATGAACTTCAATGAGTCCACAAGTGAACTGATACAAACCAACCGTACCGAGAAGGTGAATTATTTACTAAAATCAGCCGAAGTTCTGGTTCGTTGCTGTCTGTTAATTATAAGTGCTGTAGAGCAGTTAAAAGTCTTCATTTAAGAACCATTTCGATCAGACAAAGTTTCTTTTAACCCAAATAGTCGTGCCATGTCTCCTGAAAGTTAGTTTATGCGTGAAAATGCACATTACTCGTACCACACGCTTAAGGAACGTCTGATTATCACATCAGACTTGGATAAACAGGCTTTTCCCTAATTGTTTCAACTGTAATTTATACGAGACTTAAAAAAAAAAAGGAGGATAGAAGAAAGCAAACAGACGTGCAAATTTACAATTTAAAAGTAAGTGTCCTTACAAAAGGACTAAAAGCACTGGCTTCCGCAACTGATTCTTTCTGGAGTTTCAAACCCCATTCCCTTCGTGCACAACCAGTTTACTGTAGTTGCGCGAATTTTTTTATTTTTTTATTTGTGTGTGTATCCTCTTGGAGAACGGAGTGCAAAAGACAGCTGCGATATTATGAGTTGACAGCGCACTTTTAATTTTAATATACGACCCAAATTCTGACAGTATGTGCCAATTTTAGTGCGTACAACAACATTGGGAATGTAAAAAAAAAAACTTATCTAATGAAAGAATGTGTCAGATAAAGTACTAATAGTTCAAAGCAGTTGAATTATTCCTTCTCCTAAATTGACTCAGACCGGGAAATTTATTTTGGTTGTAACTAACAACGAGCAAGGTCATGACCCTGGCAAGGATTATTTTTAGTGTCACTCGCCTCCGTATAATGCCAATGTTCAGCAAGCGAAAGCCAAGAAAAAGAACAAGTAGGTTATACGGAGAAGGGAAGGTTTTTTTTTTTTTTGGTTGGTGCTGTAAATTTAGCATGTGATACTCAAATATGGAGTTCATATTAAGACTATGATATAATGGTTGAGATGTGGAAATAATAATTAACAAGCTGACTGATGTAGCACAGACATTTTAGTTGAATCTCGGGTCACTGGGATTGTTTCGGATGTACAAGTGGCTGAAGCTACTTCATTTAAAGAACTCTTAACTTCCAAAAGGAAGAGAACTGGAAATGATAAGGTCAAGTGCGCGACACGATACAAAATGATTCCTTAGTGAATGATTATTAGAAATGTTCGCCTATATTATAATAATTTCAAAAACAATTTGTTAAAGACATACATTATGCAGAAAAAAAATCTAATAAAAATTACATTGCATTTTTAATGTCTTGTGATTTCAAAAGAATAAAATTGCCACTCCCTAGCTTAGTGTGATGCTCCATTTATTATTAAGTCCCTATGATACTTATTCAAATGAGCAGAAGTTTCAGTAACAAAAAAATAATAATAATAAATAAAAAATCATGTCATTCAGAGAGGAAGGAAAATACAGGCATATTAACCACAGATAGCAAAAGAGAATGTTGAGGTCAGGGTCATGACAGAGTAAGATGTACGATTGATATCGTAATAGGAATACGTCTTATATATAATCTGTGAACTTATTACTAAATCTCTCTATTACATACAACGAAAGACGGGGAAGGCTTTTCATGCATTAGAATAGTTAAGTAAATTATTTTCTAACAGTAAGATATACCTGAATTCTGTGATGACGAAGACTCATTGATTTCCAAATCCCAGAAATCCAAGTCCACCTCCCCAATGTCTGAAGGGGTGAGACTGGGTACCGGACTAATGCCAGTGTTGGAAGAGTGGTTGTCTGGACCAATATTACTAGATGAAACCTCGGGAGAACTTTCATCACCGGAAGAACGTTTACGGGAAGGAGTAGAAGAATTCGATTGGGGTGGCAGAGATTCTTTCGTAGTTTTTGTGATATCTAATCCACTTTCGGGCCTCTTTCGCTTAATTGCCACTTTGTCTCGACTCTCGTCCACTCGGTCAGCACGAGTCTGACTTAACCACAGTAACACCAAAGGATCCATCATGCTTGCCCCTCCCCAGAAAAGTAGTTGAAGGTCAACTGGAGGGTAACCCTCTTTAAAACGTCCAGAAATAGTTTAAATTCCTGCCCTCTGTTGTGACAACACAGCACACCAGCCCATCACTGGCATATCGTTCTGAGCTCCTGCGTGTGAGGCTCACATAGCAGCTGGCATCTGCCCAGGATCGCAACTCTTCCATCTAAAGTAAACAAGACATGGCTGGCTATGAATACCTGCCTCACACATCCTATTAAACACACTTGAAGTCACTTCGCAATAATCACTTCCTACACATTCTAGCAGTATTACATTTTTGTGCATCACGTTCCAAATAATTCTATCTGAATATTAACAGTAACCTGAAAACAACGTCGGTTTGTCCTTGTGCGCCAACAAAATTCAATCCAACTTCCCCCTTTCGGATATACGCACACACACGCACTTGTCCAATCTTCAACCGTGAGCGAAGAAGGTGCCGCAAAAAGCCCAGCGTTCCACGGCCACAGGTCCAGCAACAGGTTCCATTCACCCTTCCACTAGGGTTGCTGATCCCCGCGTGTCACGTGACCTGCCTGCAGGTGCGTTTACCCGCTTACTGCCGCTTCCCCAATGGCTGACTAGCAAAGCAACAACTTTCACTAAACTCCCCCCCCCTCTTCTTGTCGAGTCGGAACTAGCGTTCGTGGTACGGTGAACCAGTCCCCAAAACAGGTAGGAAGAGGCAGGGTCAATGTTTGCATGCATGCATGCTCGCTCTATCTCTCCTTCCTGCAAAGCCATCACTACAGAGGCCCGTATGAAGAATAGGCTACCAGGTAACGAACACATTTTTTTCTGTGTTCGCCACATTTAATCTTACTAATGAAAAGATTATTGATGCTACTTACGGATAGCAACTGAATCGAAAACTACTGGTTAGGCATAAAAATAAGCTGAAGGTTTAAATACCATTAGAAACAGTTAAAAAGGGTAATAATGGAGGCGGGGAAAAGGAAATGAGAAGAGAAATTTGTACTAATAAGCAGTGCCTTACTGAACTGAGCAGACAATCACCAATGTTAGAACGGATAGTAGCATATTCTATAGAAATGATCTGGACATTGACTTCGAATTTGCTAATTCAAATTCCGTTGTGATGTTTCAGCAACATTGAAACTACCACTACGGTAATTCCTTGTCCCTAAAGAATTTTTTTTTTGTGGCATGCCCAAAAGTGAGGAAAAAAATTCCTTCCAAAAACAATTAGGTAAAACCAGAAATGCCAAGCATATAATCCCCCCTCCTCCCGATCAGCACTGACAGCAATTTAATAAAAAGACTCCCCACGAAAGTAATGTGCTTCATGTGTTATTTAAAATCATGTCACTATTTCTCAAAGTAAATTTACATATTTGAATATGCAAATTACGGAAATCCAGAAAGCACATTTGGAAAAAAAAAAAAGGCGAAAATTATAAATATAATTGAATCAATAACACTCGTAACAAAACACCATGTACATAATTTGGATCAACCCTTCCATTGTGACTTCCTATCCGCCGGGAGGTACAACGAAGGTAGTTCTACAAACTGACAAATTTGATAAACTACTGCAAACAAAACCATTAATTTCATTCTTTTCCTGATTTTTCCTCCATCCATTCTTTATCTGGCATCCACAAGTCAGTCCAAAGTGCCTGCGATGCTGGCCGAACTGGTGCACACAACGACCCATCTCACGACAAAAAATGTTCTCTGCACGAGGTTAGAAGTGTGAAAATAACAAAAAAAATATATAAATAAATAAAATAAAACTAAAGAGAAATGTTGGCCACTTTTAGCACACTATAATTAAAGGAAACAGGAAGTCGCTCGACGTACAGGAGGTTGTCTAATTACTGCGACTTCCGAACACAACATGCAACTCTGGAGTTGGTGTGAGCGTGAGAAGGAGCCCCATTTGTGTCGCTAGGGTTCTCAGAAAAGCGGAAAATGATTAGCATCGTGGCGATTAAAAAAAAAAAAAAAAAAAAAAAGCCTTCGGGAGACGATCTGAAAAACACACATGCTTCCCGTTTTCTTATAATTACTCAGCACACATCGACTTTCTCCAGTCCATCTGTAGCTTGCTTGTTTACAAGCAGTAAAGTCTGCGAAATGCAATTTAAAATTTTTTTATTGAAAAAAAGTCTCCTTTTAATTATTTCAATTTCATTACTGTAAATCATGTTTCACCGAGTTGTATTATTATCAGTTACGTCAAGGCTACGTAACAGTGTTTCGTGATTTGGCTGTTATGCAATGGTTAAATGAATACTGCAATTTAGGTTTCTGCATCTTTCTTTTCAATTGGCAATGGTGTCGAGATTTCAAAAAAAAATGTGGTTAATCTTAACTGCGATCCATTAAGTCTAGTAAAAGTTATGACAGCTGTACAGGGGTCATCTGTTACTTATTTTACCCACGATTCTCCGCTTCGTTGTGGTAGTCCGTTTCTAAGAACAGGGTCACATGACTGGAAAAGCCTTTGGCTACATTAGTAGCTAAGAAAGCAGATGTTTTTTTTTTCTTATTTTTTAAACAAGATATGGAAGACTAATTGTCGCGTGATGCATACAGCTTCAAGAGGGAAAAAAAAACTTCGGTTTTTTTTTTTTTTTTTTTTTTTTTTTCTACGAGTAAAGGATTTCAAGAGCAAAAGATCCAACCGATGCTTTGAAATAAAGCAGGTATTAGAAAGAGGGGAAAAAAATTAAAATACAATATGCATTCCATCCCAAGGTGACCTTGAAAGAAGAGGAATTTTACACATGACCTGTTAACGAAAGCAGCAATCAAAAGAGAAGAACACGTTCTTCTCTTCACTTTTTCCCTGTTTGTCTCTGAAAACTGCACTTCTGCCCACCTCTTTACGGATTCACGGTTGCCTGGCAACGCATTACCTCTTAGTTACACAACAGGAAATTAATTCCATTGAAGTGGCCCCAGTTACAAGACGTTATAATATATAATACCCGAAAAAATATCTAAAAAAAAATAAAATGTTATGGAGGATCCTATCCAATCATAAATATCTGGCTCTGTATTCGACACTAAACTTTTTTTTTTTTTTTTTCAATCTTTATATTTAAATATTTGATGACATTTCTTTTCATTAACTACAAAAACAGCATTTCATTAGTGTGTATTTAGTTGAAGTATTATATTATATTTCGTCAAATAATTATAGTTGGGTTCAATAAACAGCTTCTGGGTGCTTGTGAATATCTGCAAATACTTTCTTATCTTACAAAGTTCATTTACCGAAATATAATCTTATTATTTTAAATGTGAGGAAATAAATTAAAGTGGTGTCAATCACAGAGCAGAGGGTGTTGCCGGCTATGAGTAAAATTACTGAACAGCATAATTATGTATTATATTAAGAAAACGTATTATCAGAGTATTCTTAATATTTAGCAGTACACATTCTAAATATTTCTGAGTACATTAGCTTAGCATAATTATTTTTGAACATGTGTTGGTAAACGTTAAGTGAGGCGGTTCACAAACGGCTCTACCGTTTATAAATGTATTTTCACTTTCTAACTTTGAGGAATTAATTTTGTACTTTTAAAATTAGATCTAAACGATCTGCGCACCGAATTTGAAATGGAGAAACATAAACGGCTGCCGTAGCCGAGTGGTCATGAGCAAGAATGCATAAGCAAGACTACTAAATACGGTGCTGTTCCTCGTATTCTCTCTGTTTTTTGTGAATTCCTCTGACCGTGTAGTCGTTCCGAAATATAAACAGAAAATGTATTTATTTTATATGCAAGACAGAGAGAAAGGAAGTATTTTAAATTATAAAATAGTGTTGCTCCTGCGGGTTAAGCGTAGCCAGCAGCGGGCCAAACTTGATCTTGACCCACATTACTTATTTATTATGTCAAAAATAAAAGTTACTTGTAACGTTTCGTCTCTATTTCCAATGATAAGCATTCTTATATGTATCTATCATTTCTTTCAATTTTTATGTCAAAATAACCAAAAATAAGGGTTAAAAAGTAAAATGCTTTATGTCTACAGCTGGAGTTGGATTCTGTATACAAAGAAACAACTACATCTCACTAAACTCATTTACCCACCACGCTATATTACACTACGTCTTGCGATTA